>NC_087446.1:58089366-61004513 GCF_036321535.1 Camelus dromedarius | reverse complement strand
GAATTTAAGATTATTATTAAGAACTAGAGCCAAAGAAAATTTTATTAGACAGTCTTGTATACTGCATACCTGTATACTGCAAGACAAACTAGTTGATCAGAAACAAATACCTAATGAAATACTTTCAAATATGGCTATGTTTATTAAGTTACCCATGTCTAATACCTACTCTTTATTTAACTTATTTCTGATTTCTTAGAGAATAAAAATTATTTTTTTCCTGTTATGATGGTATGTAATAATATGTTATACATTTTTGGCTTATCTTTTTGGTAACATTCTTTTTAAAAAAATTTTATTGAAGTGTAGTTAATTTACAATGTTGGTTTCAGGTGTACAGCAAGTGATTCAGTTATACATATACATATAACTTAATAAGTATTATTTTGTGTGTATAAGTTTGTGTGCATTTAAAGCTTTTTCTTTTACTTATAAAATTATAACATAATTATATCCATGAAAATATATATTCTGAATAAAATAAAATACCATTGCTAATTTTTTTCTACTTATAGTTTTCTTCTGTTAGATTTTTACTAATAAGATCATAGTATATTTGTCTTCATTCATGCCATGTGCATAGACTATTCACACCCGTGGGAAATTCTATTTGAAGGTCTGCTTCTCCATGAAAATTTCCGAAGATCCTCATTTGGAATAATCCATCCCTTATCTGTAAATATATCATGGAACATCTTTATCTTTATTGCAGAATATTATATTCCTTCTAGTTATCTTGTTGCAGACATGTCTATAAATCATACTGTGCGCCATGGGTTATGGTTTATTCAGCTTCAAATTCCTCACATCAATCAATACACCAGTTCACTACCCATAGTAAACACTTTCTAATAGTTGAGTTCAGATCAGAGCCAATGGTACAAATGTCTTAAGACTATCTTAAGCTTGAATAAAAGTAACCAGCATTTCTATTGAAGGGTCTCATTGCAAGTGCATTAGTTTCCAACGAGAATTCTCACAAGCATAACATATTTTGCCTCATTGGTTCATCATCAAAGGCGAGGAGAAAAATGGTAGATGGTGGGAGGTGAAAGCATTACTAATTACTAATATCATCTGCATATTTTTTAGTTCCTTATTTTAAATTGAAGTAAAGTTATTATAAGGCTTAATACGATTGTCACCTGAAAAGGTGACATCTGAAAAGCACCGCATTGTTATACAATGCCAATAAATATCAGCTATTATCAAACCTCGAAAAATTGTGCCCACGTCCTTCTACATCACATGTTAATATTACTATTAAAGCCCTTATCATAATTTTCAGTTTACTGTCTCTGAGGTTCTTTAGTGATAAAAACTGACTTCTTCATCTCTCAGCTTTCAGTACTTAACACAACTCATAGTCCATTCTAGACACTCAGTGGGATACTTGTAGAATGAATGTATAGTCTTATTGAATTGTAAGACTGACATTTGCAACTGTAGGACTCATGCTACCCCTTGATAAATTTTGCCATTGCATGTGACTTAAATTTATTATAAATGAGAAATACAACTGTTGGTAAATTTAATTTTAACTTTTGAAGACATGATTAAGAAAATAAAAGTTAGATTATAAGCATTTGCAAGGTTATTACAATGATGATTTTGGGGTTGACAGATGTTGACTTAAAATTTGTCTTTATTCTAATGTTTCTCAAAATTTAAGAGGAATTGGTGGCTAGTGCTTCATGAACCTTTAAAAGGAAAATTAACATCAGTTACACTGACAAAAATAAACAAAAAAATAAAATCTGTTATTTCACTACAGTTTCATCTAATCAAAGACAGACTATTATTAACAATAATTCACATCATTATTAATCATAACGTTTATGGTGATAACCAACAGGTAGTTTGTTCATACTAACTTCCTAGTTTCCCAGTGAGCTAGTTGTAGCCTGTGCTTTATTTTTAGGAGAAAACAGTAGTGGTAAGTTCCTTGTCCCTGTTACATGGTAATTAGCTAAACTGGGATTTGAACCCAAGTCTTTATGTGTCTACAATGCCTGTGGTATTAGATTTGCACTGAAAATGATTAATTCAGACTTTTGGTGAACACTTTACATTTGGTTTCCCAACATGCCTCAATCTGGACATACATCTCCATACTTTCACTGAAACTTCAGTTCCTGGAAAAACTTTACTCAGCAGCCAATGTACACTTCAGTTTTACAAAATTGTTCCTGATTTTCTCAATTGGATGTGAAATATACTTTTGAACACATAAGTAATTTTTATTCTTTATGGTATAGGTTATATTTCTTGTCTGCCCTTTAGCTGTTTTCATGTTCATAAGCTTCCTCCCCACAAAACTTTGCAAGCTTCTAGACACAGGGATTTTTCTCATATTCATTTTCATATCCACTATGATACCTGACATAATGGAGTGATGATATCTTACAGTTGTAGAGCCCTATGCAGTTTATTAAATATATATTTTAAATATATATTTTTGAAAAATTCTTAATGACATAAAGAGTAATATTATCAAAAGTAGAGCTTTTCAGACTGATATGACTTACATCTAAAATGCTGCGCATAGAACATCAACAGAGGACTGGGTAAAGAAGCTGTGGGACATTTCTACAATGGAATACTACTCAGCCATAAACAGAATAAAATAACACCATTTCCAGCAACATGGATGGATCTGAAGATTGTCATTCAAGTGAAGTAAGCCAGAAAGAGAAAGAAAAATATCATATGATATCACTCATATGTGGAATCTAAGAAAAAAGAAAAGAAAAAAGAATGCACCAATGAACTTATCCACAAAACAGAAACAGACTCACAGACATAGTAAACAAATTTATGGTTACTAGGGGGAAAGGGAATGGGAAGGGATAAATTGGGAGTTCGAGATTTGCAAATACTAACTACTATATATATAAATTAAAAAGCAAATTTCTTCTGTATATCACAGGGAACTATATTCAGTATCTTGTAGTAACCTATAATGAAAAAGAATTTGAAAAGGAATGCATATATATGTATGACTGACATTATGCTGTACACCAGAAATTGGCACATTGTAACTGACTGTACTTCAATAAAAATACAATAAATGCTGTGCATTGAGAATCCCCTGGTGGAGAATTGGACTGATTAACTTCTAAGGCATCTTCCCTAAAAGTCTACAGCTTAATGGTCCTGACAACTTTGTGAAGCAAGTAGAAGAACCATTTAAGAGATATATTTTTCTACTAGATTATTAATACCTAGACAGCAAAATATGAGTACCTGTGAAATTCTTAAAGCTCTGATTATGATATTATGTAGATTGTCCACCAATTGTTTTAATTCAAATGGCCTGGGGAGATGTGCAGGGAACAGGGGGCACTGAAGGGGAAAGCTCCAGCCCCCTCCCTCCACTAATTAATAGAAGTGTTACTTTATTTATTAAACATATTGGATTTGTTGGCAATAGCATTTTATTTAAAAAAAAAAAAAACAGCTTCCTCAAGGGAAAAATAAAGAAGAAAGGAAGAAAGGGAGAGAGAAGGGAGAGAAGGAGAGGAAGAAAGGGAAGGAGAAAGAGAAGGAGAAAGACAAAGGAAAGAAAGGAGGGTTGAGGGGGAGAGGAGAAGGATGAAGGAAGGGACGGAGAGAGGAAGATCATATGCACTGATCTAAGAAATTCAAGGCATAAAAAAGAACAGACACTCTCATAAGTTTGCCTCAAAAATGGTGACTGAGAAATTAAAACTACTTCACACATACAGTTCAGGTAAACATGTAACTATAGGGAGACAAAAATAAATGTACCACATAGGAAATATGTGTATACTTATATGCATCTTTTTTGCAAATACATGAAATGATAGCCAGGAACACATTTTTATCTAGCAATTGTTGCCAAGCAAAATGTGTTAAGGAAGGGGACTAAAAACTGGGGGAGCTAAGTGATAATTATCTTCTTTAACTGCTTACTCACTGTTAGAAAAAAGGGAATGAGGACTACTCTCTTTCTTCTACCTATTACAAATATCTGCTGTGAGAATTGATGAAAAATCCAATTCCCTGAATTAGAGCAAATAAATAAAAATACACTGACTTTTAGAGTATTCTTTCATTTTTGAGTGATAAGACTTTTCCTTTGGTTACTGTGTCACAGTTTTATATTCCTTAGGTTTATTATACAGAAATGTAACTTTAATCATTTTTGGTGGTGCTGTTTTTCTCGTGGTTATAGATGGAGAACAGGCACATTCCACCTGTACTTGAGGTCTGAAGTTAGGGAGATGACACAAAACAGAAGGGAGAACTATAGTGCTACCAGACAGAGTCACACAGACTGAAGCCAACCTTGTTTGTACAACTGCCTGCAAGGAGAAAGTCATCTAGAAGTTTGAAATGTCAGGAAGCAATATCGGATTGTGAAAGAACTTCTATTCCAGAGAATAACTGTCTGTTCTCTAATTCTAATTCTATATCTTAACTAACCTACTTAACCATTCAATGACTTCAGTTTCACCATTTGTAAAATGAAGATTACAAACTACTTCCCTCATGGATCTGCTGATTGATGAAGATTTATTGATAAGAAATTCCATGCAAGAAACTTAGAATAATACCTGAATACATATGAAATGCTCAGAAAAGATGAGTTAATACTAGTATTGTGGGCTGTGTCAGTACAAATACATGAACACTTAGAATAATAGGACGCACTGTCCTCCGTGGCAAGACTTTTGTCACTTTGCATTGAGCACTTGTGGGAAGCTTCAACATGAATATGAGACAAAACAAAACTGCATCATATATAAGTGAGTTAGAATTCCTGATGTCACTTTGATGAATTTTAAAGTAGTTTCTTTGTATGTAAAATAGAAAAAAAAAAAAACCCTAGCGTTTTAGGGATGCTCAAACAAGAAAATGAAGAGGGTTTTACCATGGGACTTTAGAAATGTTAATTACTCATAAAAATGTATCCTGATTAGTAGTGCAACAGTCTGACTCTGTTTCTGATGTGTGACTCCCAGCAACTTTTAAGCCCCATTTCTCCCTCTTTCCTTTCTGCTCTGTATGTAAGCAAGCTAATAAGAAGGCCCAGTGCTCCTTCCTCTAGCCCTGGGAGAAAGTTCAAAGATCCACTGGCACAGGGACCCTCCTCAATTCCCTACTCATAAAAACAGCAAGCCAATTTCCTTTCCCTGCTTTCTTAAACAATTTTCAGAATAGCCTGTTAAGTCTGGCTTTTTTTCCCAGAAAGCTTCCTTCCGTGAGTAAAAAACATCCTCATGCTCTTGTTGGTAAATGTGAGCATCTGTGGGCTGGACATCTGAACCGGATTTTAGGTGGGGTCTATGCTGCTTCTACAGAGTGGCTACAACAAAAAGCAACTTCATGAGTCATGTGATCACTTTGCTCATGTGAAGTAAGATTCTTCTATGAAGTGCAGGGTTCAGGTAAACTGTATGTGAAATAGTCAAGCCATATTAAAAGAGAGAAAAATTAACAGAATGCCTCAGGTCACTTCTTTAGCAGCTCCCTGTAGCAAATTTATCAAATATCATTGGAGGATCTTTGTAAATCAAAAGGAGGAAATATCATTTTAATAGTTATTCTTTATCTACCAATTCTTTTGTTTTTTGTTTTTTGGGGGTTTTTTTTGAAATGAAATGCATAAATTTGAGGGTTTTCTTATATATTATTTTTCTTTCTGCTCCTCCTCTTATTATGTATATACCCTGCCTTTTCATGTTATTTATATTCCACGTTAGTGAAATTGTGACTTCAAATTTAATTTTGTAGAGTTATTTTCATTAGTCTGTTCTTATAGTTTCCTGTCATCAGGTTGTTTTTTTTTATAATTATAGAGTTATATTTTGTTTTATTTATATTTCTTTTCATTCATCTCTTGATGTATTTCTTTTCTGTAATAGGGATCATATTTGCTTATCATTTGAAATGTGTTGTTACAACAACACTTATAATAAACATGTTGAGATTTTGTTCTCACATTTTCAACCTCTTTGTCTTGGCCTCTAATAATCAATTTATATGTTATTTCATCCATAATCATAATCTCAAAAATCCTATTGTGACATGCTTGTTCATTTGTATGTCTAGATTCTAGTCATATGCACTTTTTATTTTTGGAGACAAATTATTTTTCATGAGAATGGATTTTCATTCTTTAAGAATAAATAAAAGGTTAACAAATCTACATTGTCTTAATTTCAAAGGACATTACTATTGACTGTCATTTTTATGAAGTCATTAGACTAAGGTAGTCAGCACTGATTACAAGAAAGGGAGGCTTAATAAAATTAATTAGAGCTGAATTTTCTTCTGTGTTGTCACCTACCCTATTTTGTTGTAATTTGGACATTTGTAAATAAAAATAGTTTTTCTTCCAATAGTAATTAAACAAAAAGGATTTGAAACTGAATTCTTTGAGCTTTTTGGATTAAAGTTTTCATCAGTTCAGTAACTTTATAGCTATTGGGTGTTGACATTATCTTGCATTTTACGTGATCTTTAAATAAATGATATATACTCAGTTCCTATTTTACACCTCATAAGCAGCAAAGTGAAGATCTCTAAAAGTCAAAGATTAGAATGAAAAGTTGATATTTGAACAACAAATGGATATAATTTGATGATGATTTGTGTTTCTCTTTGTACTGAGTACATTTTTCTTCAGTGACTCAGTTCATGCTGAGGGGTGCCTTGTTGGATTTCCTTTCTTGAATCTCTCAGGTTGAATTTTATGATATAACTGCCTTGAGACTTTTTAAAGCTAATTTACATTATTTATCCTCAATCTCAAGAACAGCAGAAGTGGTCAAAAACTCCTGCCCATTGTCACTTGTTCACTTTCACTGGCACTGTTCATTCTTAGCCTAAGTCCCTTTATTGCTAAAGCATCATTCTACTTTTCCCTGCTTCTCATGAAGTTCCTAAATACATAATAAGCTTAATTAAGAACTGCTTGAGGAAGTAAGCCAGAAAGAGAAAGAAAAATACCATATGAGATAGCTCATATGTGGAATCTAAAAAAAAACCAAAACATAAATACAAAACTGAAAGAGAATCATAGACATAGAATACAAACTTGTGGTTGCCAAGGGGGTAGGGGGTGGGAAGGGACAGACTGGGATTTCAAAACATAGAATAGATAAACAAGATTATACTGTATAGCACAGGGAAATGTATACAAGATCTTACGGTAGCTCACAGTGAAAAAAATGCAACCATGAACATGTGTATGTTCATGTATAACTGAAAAATTGTGCTCTATACTGGAATTTGACACAACATTGTAAAATGACTGTAACTCAATAAAAAATGTTAAAAAAAAAAAAAAGAACTGCTTGAAAATCTGTTTCAACCTCTCACTATCTTAATGTTGCTTTGTTAGCTGGTCTTAACTCAAAATGTCTAAGTTGAAATGATGTGTTGTGGTGTTGTGGACAAAACGTGCAGAATGGTTATATAAAGGCAGAGGGTTTCTAGAATCTCTACATGCCCAAGGACCTCTTCATGAGAAGGTCACAGGAACAGAAGATGCCAGGACAACTGACTGGACAGATGCCCTCCCCCATCCGTATTCTCTGCCCATCTCTTGTCTGTAGAAAAACTTTAGTCAAAGAATAATCAAAGTTTAATCAGAGAAATAAGAAAGTACAGAAACGAAGGGAAATAGCAAAACAAAATAATAATAGTTTAATCATTAAACAAAGTCAAGGATCTTTAGTTCCTCCTCAAGAACTATGGATAATACTTTGAGCCATACCCTTTGAGCTATTTTGTAGGTATTGAAACCCCCACCAAGTGGAAGAAGTTAACTACATGATGAGCAGACTGTAGCCATGACATAAAGCTGCCACAACTCTGAGAACTGGACTCAAGGAAATGGGAACAAACCAACCCTGGAACTGAAAATTAACTGTACTGAAAACAATCAAGATGATGCTGATCAGACCACTGCACGACTAACCTCAAGATGACTGCTGGAGCTGACAGTGCTGTTCTGCATGTTGGCCCTTCGCTCCACTTATACACCCTGACACTCCCCTTTAAAAGCTCTTGCCCGCTGATCTGGCAAGATCCCACCGAAGGGGAGTGGTCTTTGGACATGGGTCTGCCCCTCTCTCCCCCGCTGCCGGCCACCGGAATAAAGCAAACTTTCCTTTCTACCAACACATGCCTCTCAAGTATTGGCTTTCCAGCAGCAAGCAGCCAAACCTCAGTTTCAGCAACCTGTTCACACACAAAAGGATGAAACTGAAGCCATATCTCATAACACTCACAAAAATTACTTTGAAATGGGTTAAAGACTTAAATGTAAGACCTGAAATCATAAAACTTCTAGAAGAAAACAAAAGTAACAAGTTCCTTGACACTGGTCTTGGCAACGATTTTATGGATACAACAGCAAAAGCATAAGCGACAAAAGCAAAGCTGAACAGGTGGGACTACATGAAACTAAAAACCTTTCGCATAACAGAACAAAACAAAACAAGATCAGCAAAATGAAAAGGCAATCTATGGAACAGGAGAGAAATATTTGCAAATGACATCTGATAAGGTGTTCACATCCAAATACATAACTCATGCAATTCTTAGTTCTATACAAAGTAGAATGCTGTTTACACTGTAATAAAATTAGAAAGAAGACACAAAGAGAGGTTTCAAAACAAATACTATTAACTCTAATTTTTTAAAGAAATGTCTTCTATTTATTAAAAATATTAAAT
Organism: Camelus dromedarius; assembly: GCF_036321535.1. Classification (NCBI taxonomy): domain Eukaryota; kingdom Metazoa; phylum Chordata; class Mammalia; order Artiodactyla; family Camelidae; genus Camelus; species Camelus dromedarius. Next base: position 60,995,802 of record NC_087446.1, on the reverse strand, counting down.
TAACCTTTTAAACACAAATTATAAGCCCTGTATTAATAAATCATATTTTAAAAGACTCTGTTATGTTTAAAAGTTCTGAATTACACACTTTTCTTTTTGTCTATAACCATAACCAAGGATACCACCTTAAATCACTGAACTTTAGAATTTGTTTTTTACAGGAAAAAAATTAGTCTATAGCCTTTTACAGATCCATTTTGGGGAGGAAAAAAGGTTTTCTTTAAAAGAGTCAAAACATTGAATACATTAGAAGTTAACCATTTAAAATTTTTTTCTTGAATCTTTTTTTTGATGTAAATCCTAAATATGTATCAATCAGAACCTGAGCTCCAATAGACTGTAAGAGACTTTAAAATCTGATTCACTCAATGCTTGTTTTATGAAGCCTTTTAAATGAACAACCTTGTTCATATCATGAGTTCCTCTTACTGTCACAACAGTTCCAAATTGCCCTTGGTGAAATTATGCCAGCTAAAGAGATTTGCATATGCGTTGAGATTGTAACAAGAGTTATGAAGGAAGCAGATTTCTAGTCTGGAGGGAACGCCGACAACTTCATGAGAAATGCAACAGTCAGTAAGGAGTATTATTGTGAAACCATGTGTCTCCAGAACCTGGCCAAAAATTAGTTGTCGCTAAAAACGAATAGCACAAAGAAGCCCCCAGCCCTGGCAGATGGAATTAAATAAAACAGTCTCAGAAACACAAAGACAGTACTGAGGAATGCCTTACAAGGTCTTCAAAAGGCGAACTGATACAACATTTGTCCAAAGGACATTGGTGCAACATGACATTTTGAAACTGTCAGCTTCAATCCAGCTGGAGAGGCCAATTTTTCTGACCTCTATCTGTCTCTTGCCCTTCGAATTCCATCTTATAAATCAGGGGTCAGCAAACTACAGCCAGCCGGCTAAATCCAGATCAACATCTGTTTGTGAAATAAAGTTTTACTGGGACACAGCCTTGTGCCTTCATTACATATTGTCTGCTGTTGATTTTGGTCTACAATACAGATTTGAGTAGTTGTAGCCAAGAATGGCTGGCCCACAGAGCCTAAATATTTATTATCTGGCTTTTTATAGAAAGATACTCAAGCCTTGTTTTAACCTTATAGTTAAATAAGGTTTTAACCTTATAGACAATACACAGGTAGAGAGAGTATGGTCGGTGGCAGATGAATGCTTTGGAAGATCTATACAAAGGAAGAAGTGTACAAATCTGACCAATGACCAACAAGTCTGGGGACTTTTTCTCAGAATGGAGAAGAAAACATAATGCTGAGGACTCTATGAAATAACTGGAGCTTAGATAAAGCATAAAACTTAAGTCATGTATACGGGCAGTTGGCCTCAGCACAGAAGAAGACTCTGGGTATCTCAGACGTACACACTATTACAGAGTTGAGCTCCCTGTCATGTCAGTGAGGGATGTGGTCAAGTTTTGCTGGGACTCTGCTTGGTAAGATCATCTGAGTCATTCTGGTGTTAGCTTTATTAGCTTGTTACAGCAAAGGAAACTGCAAACCATGAGGAACCAAAAGGATTCTCAAAATGAGGCATCAGGGCAAGTTACTTATAGCATTTCTGATATGGGAATTAGTCATAGGATGGTATTGACAGGGACTGAGCTGATACAATAAGGAGCTGCTGGAAGATCACAGACCTTACCTTTAAAATATATGAGTCTCTCTAGAGTTGCTATTTGCTTAGTTGGTCTATTTTAGCTTGGAACACTTGGGTCTGAATAAACTGGTGTTAAAAAGGTTTGAGCTTAGATAGTTTATCTTGCATGTCATGCTTTGGTACAGTTTGTTTCGTGAGTCCTTTGACCATTTTGAAAGTATGATTTCCATTTCAAGGATCAGTATAATAACATGCATTGGAATAATAAACCCCACATTTAGGTTTGTGGGAAGAAGACACAACTGAGGGTGTGCACAGCTTTTGTCTTTTGGTAAATTAGTACAGCTTAGGTTATATTTTTTATTTGATGGCCCCTCCTCCCTTGGCCCGTGGACAACCGTTGATTGGAGTTAAAATGGAGTCTCCAAACGCTAAATGCTCCTGCCAAGGTTTCTCCCTCCTTCTTCCTCTCAGACACAGTTCAGCTCTATTCCATTACTTTCTGCTTTAAACTCCAGGGGGATTCTCAATGTTCTTTCAGCCTGTCACCTCCAGAAGCCCAGGCCTCTCTGGGTATGTCTTCTGTTTGTGGCCACAGACTATGAGCTTACAATACTTTTCCATGTGAGCATTTCTTATACCCTACTTCTTAATTTTTTTCTATGGCACTTATAATCATCTGACATAGTATGTATTTCACTTGTTTTCTTACATTTCAGTGCTGCCTGTTGTGGCAGGCAGGATTCTAAAGATGCTTTCTTCTCAAGATTTCCATCTGATGGTTACTCAATCAAACATTAATATAGGTACTGCTGTGAAGGGATTTTGCAGATGTAGTAAAATCCCAAAACTGTTGACCTTAAGATAACAGAGATTATCCATCCATCCAGGTGGAATTGACTCAATCAGACAAGCCCTTTTAAAGCAGTTTTCTCTGACTGGCAGCATAAAATAAAGAGAGATATTCAAACTAAGGGAATTTGATGTGCCATTGCTGGTTCGGGAAATGGGATGGGTCACGGGCAAGGAACAGCCACAAGGAGCGAAGCATGACCCTTGGCTGACAGCCAATAAGGAACCAGGGACCTCAATTCTACAACTGCAGGGAAATGAACTCTGCCAGCAACGTGACTGATCTTAGAAGCAGATTCCTTCCCAGAGACTCCAACAGCCCATCCCTGCTGACATCTTATTTCTTCCCTCCCTGCCAGAACCTACACAGAGGACCCAGCCAACACCAGTCAGACTTCTGACCTGCAAAACTGAGATAATAAGTGGGTGCTGTTTTATGCTGTAATAAGAATAGGAATGTTTTTTCCCTGTTTTGTCCACTGTTATATCCTTAGCACCTAGAACTATGCCTGACACATAAGAAATATTTTAGAAATAGTTCCAAATGAACCCGCTAAGCTAAGCACTATGAATAATATGAGACTACTTCTTTAATCCTGTAGACTCACTCTAGTATTTAACTGCAAATTTAGTTGAGTAAAAGAGTAAGGGTTAAAAGTTTGAGGGTCCATCTAATAATTGTGCATAATAGCTGACAAATTTTTTTTAATTATAAATGCATCAATGTTACACTTACAAGTGTTTAAATCTTTTTTTTTTAAAGATGAATTGATTACCAGACACTGAATACTTAATTTAATACATGTCCCAGTGCACTTTATGTGACACAAATTAATTTGCAATAGAGGCAGGAAACCTATCGGTAAGGTAATTAGTCATGGTCAAGTCTTAATTATCTTCTTAGATAGGAAAACAACGGGTTTATAGAGATATCTCCCATGGTATTCTTCCGTGGTATTCTCTCTATTTGTTAATAACTCTTTCCACTAAAAGAACATTCCATGATACAGATTTTTAACACAAGGACTAAGGAAAAATGATACCCATTTTTTAAGACCTATAATCTTTCAGGGTCTGTGTACTCTTTCCAACCACACCATAAGGTGCTTTTATTTCTGTTTTATACATGAGGAAAGTGAGATTTAGAGATACCAAGGAACTGATGCAAGGTCAGAAAAACTGAATTGGTAAGTCTAAGATTCCAGCACAGGTAGCTGCATAACCAAAGTTCCATGTTTGTCCTATTTTGCCATATTGTCAATCAGTGACGCTTTGTTTATTAAATTCATTCATAATTATTATGAATATATATGCATTTGCATCCATGTTTGAATATTGGTACAGGATTTGTAACTGAGATTTATTGTATAGGAACAAGATAAGATCTTCATCGTCCTAGACAACAGTTTTATCTTGGAAACTATAAAGACAGAGCTGTTGGACTTTTGTCATGAAAGCAATAATCAGATTTGCAGAACAAGTGCAAAAGTGAATTAACCTTGATTTACAAAAAGACTGAACAACCTTCAAGTGACCATCAGTGGAGTGACATTTCCTATTCTTTCTTTCAGCACACGTGTGAGTGCACATCACATGCCGGGCATTTTACTCTAGGCCAGATTCAATGTGAGGTTTGTCCTGGGTATTTTTGGGAGCTTTGAGAGGGCAATTTGAGGTGATACACTGACCGCCGAGGCTGAGAGGTGAGGTGGTAGCCTGAAGAAGGGCAGTTTACAGGGAAAAAGAGAGAAAAGTGAGGGAATATTCCAGATGACAGAAGGTGAGTGAAAAGGACTTAAAATGAAGAGCTTCCTATTTAGGGGGAACCGAAAGAAGGGCACTGTTTTTGGATAATAGAGTCCATTGTGGAGAAAAAGGAGCACATGGGGAGAGAGAGATTAAAAAGGATGAGATCTGTGTGTGCAATGCATTCTAGGTCAATTAATAAAGGTGAAATTTATGTGGTGCCACCGAAGGGAATGCAATGAGTAGGTTTTGCATTTGTTCACTCACTCATTCAACAATATTCCTTAAAGGCTTGCTCTGTGTGCTGCGCACCAGGCACTGGCTTGTGGGTTAGGAGCTACAGACTGCGGTGAATTTGTCACTGTCAGGGTCTTTTCCCTCATAGAGCTTATTATCTGGATTGATGGTTTTGAAAGGGCAATCTGTTGCAATATAAATAATAAATCGTAACGAAAAAGACCTAATGGAGGGAGTTGGAGTAGGAAGTAAACAGGGATGACTGATTGCCTGAGTTAAGGACTCAGAATCTAGCAACAAGAAAGCCTTGGTGATAGAGATGGGGATGTATCGATAGAGGAGGCACTTAGACCACAACTTCTTTTGTAAAGGTGGGGCTAGATGGAGTTGCTGGCAGAGTTCCTATACAGTAAATCTCAGTTACAAAAGGTAGGACTATATATCCTCATGACTGTATTTCCAGTCCGTGCTTCCTAATTTAACCTTGACTCTGAATCATTGTCTTTGCCAGGTCATGGATTCCAGGCATTCTTTTTATATATATATATACATGATACACACATATGACATATATATATATATATATATATATATATATACACACACACACACACACACATATATGCATATATGACATTTTTCTTTTCAGCATTATAGGGAAGAGTCACATTCAATTAAATAGTGCATAGTAGATGAGTGGCTAGTGAATCTCTTTCCCCAAAATATCTACTAATCTAGTCACAAATTTACAAGATGGTCACTTCCCAAATTGATCACCTATTTTAGCAACTGTTTGTGTATTTATTTTTTTGTATGGGACAGTTAGTTCTTGTAGAGACAGGTTTGCTCTATAATATTTCATATATAAATGTTTCTTCTCCTATGCAGTATTTAAAACAAAAATGTTCAAATGGTTTGATTTTTCTTCACCATCCTTAAAAGAAAAAGTAAATAAATCCACTCATCTTCTGGTTTTTGTTTGTTTTTTTCACTTTTTAAATTTATATTAAATTTATAAAGTGCATACTTTTAAAATTACACTTTTTGGTTTTTAGAAAAATTAATATATTCAACAATTTATTTATTTTTAAATATTAAAGGTAGAATATAATTATAGTTTGCAAAATAGTTCATTCTTCCACCACATTCTTTAAACAAAAACATGGGCTTTTTATTCATACTCCTTATTTTGGGGCCCTCATTTTCTTAAAAAAAAATGATATTTGGAGATTTGTAAGATTTCAACTTTATATTTAGTTCTGAAAGACAGGAATAAATTTCAGAATAAATTCTATTTCTAAGCCCCCTGAAAAGTTTTAACATGTCTATACTTAATTTTTGTTAGTTGTGTTATGGCTTATAAGTACATTTAATGGAAGTCATAGGGTTGGATTTGAATATATTTGTGTTTAACTTCTTCTGCTAAAGATTATTTGTTTTAGTTGGACTGTCTAATTTTCTCTCTCAAGTGATATACATTCAAACTTCAGTAGCATCATATAAATCATGTAGAATAAGTTTGACAGTTTGGGAGAAAAAAAGTATAGAATTATTTCTTCAAATTGTCATAGTACTTTAAAGTCTTGAACTGTGTAAAAATTAAAATGTATGATAGAAGCATTTAATATTTTTTAGACATCCTAGGGTGACTCCTATTTCTAATTTGATACACTCTCTTTGTAAAAAATTCCAACTTTATTTGCCTAATCCACTGTTTTCTGTCTTCCTTTTCTTCCTATTTTTAGCATATGCTTAGCAACACAGTTGCATAAATGAAAAGTTTAGAATAAAAATCCTCAATCAAAGCCTCCATTTTATGCATTTCATTTTATAGCAGAAAATTCAATATTTGTAAGTGTTTCCAGCCTGCAACAATTAACATAAGCTAACAGGTACTTAAAAGGTCAAACATTATAAATTACTAATAAAAACAAACAAAAACATTTTGAACTACTCCTATTTAAGTAAGCTCTCAGCAAAGCTGGGCTTCTCTGTTCTAATTTTCATCTTGCCTTTTAGGGCAAAGTTTGTAAAGTAATCCAAAGCTTTACATTGGGAAACTGATGGATACATTGTAGATACTATAGGATGAAAAAGAAGTACAGCCTTTCCTCAGACAGTAGTTTCTAAAACAGTATAGTACCTCAGCTGTTTCTCTGGTATTAGTTTTATGATAAAGTACAGTACCTCTCTGTTCTTTGGTATTAGTTCTATGATAAATCTAACCAGTAGTAGATTTCTATATAATTCAGTCAGGCTTTCATTATAATTTGCAAGGTGCCTTATGAACGAAACCTGTAATTTGTGCTTTATGGTTCCTGTCAAATTAAAATATTTTTATATTACTTCTTAAAGACTTTCAAATTTTAATTGTCAATGTTAAAATTGTATCATTTTCCCAGTCAAAATCATTTTTTCTGTTAATATTCAAGCACAATAGGTGAGTGGCTATACTCCAAAGAAGCTAACAACTATGGATTTAAAATTCTATTTTATTTTTTTTGCTTATAAAATCTTAACCATATCCTTTTGGCTTCGTGGAAGCAGACTATAAAACTGATAGATAAAAAAGTTAAAAAGTTGATTTAACTCTTACGTGTAAAAACTGATACGGAAAAATTGGGTTTCATTAACTATTCAAAGATACTAATCTCTCTACTGCAAACACTTGAATGTAGAGGGCGCTGTTACATTAATGGAGATACCATTTCAAGCAGTGCTGTTCACAGCTCCTTTTAATGGCAAGACCATCAGCTCCAATGTGCTCCATGACTGTTAGGTATTAATCATTTGTCTTTCTCTCAGTAAATATCTTTTTCATAATGCTTTAATGAAGTCCTTTCCATAAGTAAGTCTGAGATAAGTAAAGATGTGAATATGAATGTATGGAAATATTTATGGAAAACATTAACTCATATGTTAAATACCTAATGAAGTTTCCTGGCAGTGCTACTATTAATTTTTAACACATATAATAATATATTTTGACAAAAATCAGTCAGCATGAGTTACTAGACATTTGACATCAAAAATTATGGAAAGACCAACAACTTGCTTTGACATTCTGGAAAGGCACACGTTTTGTCACATTTATGCTAGGATAGACAGACCACTAGCTTTAGTCTGAAGTGATGCAAAATAATTCTGGCAAAACATCAAGTATCCCCAGTTAACTGTCATGTGGATCATTCCAAGAATAATAAGGTTGTTTAAAATACTGTGATTTAGTGGGGAGGGTATAGCTCAAGTGGTAGAGTGCATGCTTAGCATGCATGAGGTCCTGGGTTCAATCTCCAGCACCTTCATTAAAGAAAAATAAATAAACAAACAAACCTAATTATCTACCAACAAAATTAAAAAAAAAATGTGATTTAGAATTGCATTGATCTTTACATTTTTATCTAGCTGGCTTGAAAATAATCTAATAATGGGTAGTATGCCTGTGAATGTTTTCTACAGTGAGACAATCAGAAGAGAGGCAGCAGATTCTCAGTCTGGAATATTACATACTCCTTTCCTCCAAGCTCTTAAGGATTTTACTTACTCTTAAATGCTGACTTCATGTTGACCAGGTGCACTGCTGTTTTCCTATGTCAAAATATTCAGACTGGCCCAGCTTCAGGGAACAAGCCTGAGCATACAGAATATATTAGTAGAATGATTAGGAGATGTGGTTATTAACTATCGTCTGGCTTTACAGCCTTTACATGCCAGGAAAAAAACCTTTGTAACCAGCACGTGCATCAAGAGCATTAAGTGTGTTTGTCTCTTTAGACATTCTAATACTGTTGTCTAGAATCTCTCCTCAAGATAATATTCTGAAAGAGTAAAGATGCCTTCATGCAAAAAAAAGATGATTTTTGCAATGCTGGAATCTTCCCAAATAATTAAGACTGGTATAATACTCAATGTGGTATTATAGAAATACTGAAATAAACAGTTTGAAAATGATATTAACATTGACATTTTTAATGAGTTTTGAAATAGGAAAGAGTAGAACCACTCTGGTAAGAATTATTAATATGTGTATTATATATAATATGACATGATATAATTATATAATGTATAATATGATATATTAGAAACAATGTCTATAATATATAATAATAATATAAAACAAATTATGTTAAAGCTCAGATTCTGAAGTGTGATTGCTTGGGTTGAGATTCTAATCCAGTCACTCACCAGCTGTGTCCCCTGAAAAAGGAATAATCCCTCTCCATTTCCTCATCAAGAAAATGGGTACGAAAACAGCCTTTAAAAACTGTTTTCATAGCACTGCTGTAAGATTTAAATGACGTGGTCCCAACGAGAATGTTTAAAAGCGAGTTTAGACCATATTAAGGGCTTGCTGTGGTTATTTCATGGTTCCTAACATTAAAGTGAAATTTTATAACAATATTACTGTATTTACCGCTGTCTAAATCTTAACCTTTATTCATATGCCTGCAAAGGAAAGACGTTACCAAAAGTAAACTTTAAAAAGATGAATTGGTGTGAGCACGGTGACTTTTGAGAGGGAAGCAAATGAGGGTATGGTGACCAGTTAAAAATATACAGCAGTACTGGTACAAGGTCGCATTAGAATATTCACTCACATCTTATTTCTGTCCGAAGCCTCCATCCACTATCATTCGGTCTGTTTGCTCCCTGTCATAGTTTAATTATGATGTCTGCATGATGTTCTAATAGTGAGAGTTTTGTGGTGTTTTATATGTTTTTTGATGGTAAGGGGTATCAAGCCACAATTCAGCTTCCATGACTACAAAGGTAGCCTTTTACATGCCGCTGGAAAGGCTGCTTTTCATTGTAGTTATATTTATATAAGTCATAAAATTTCAAATTACTTTGCTTATCTTCTACGACTTCCCCACTCGCCTCATGCTCCTGGGCTGCCTGGGTCTCAGCGCTCTCCTTTAGTATCCAGGCTGGTCAAATTTTAGGACCACTGTAGTCCCAGCTGACACATGACTGCAGCATGTTGAGAAATCACAAGCAAGAACTGGTTAACTGAGCCTGGGAAGCGCACAAAACCCACAAAGCCGTGAGCATACATGTACACTGTTGTTTAACCACTATATTTGGAGATTGTTGTGTGGCAGTAGATAATATCAAAAGAAGAGAATTCCACTAATGTAGGAAAATTCTGCAGATTCTGGGAAGGAGGGGTGGAGAGAGGAGGCAGAGAGGTAGACGGAGAATGAGAGAAAGGAGGAAGAGGGGGAGGAGAAGAAGTAGAAGAAGAGGAGGAAGAGGGAGAGAAATAAAGATGTTTATCTACAGATGTACAAATTCTACATGGTTCCTATTTCCTTCATCTCATCAAACATAGACATAACTTTTTAAAGCACCAACCTCCTCAAGTCACAAGGACGATACTAGATGGTCTCTCTTAGAGGCTTTTTCTTGACTAAATCATTACAATTCTTTTCACAAATCATCGCAATCCTTTGAAGTATGCAACTGCATTTTAAAAGAAAAAAAAAAATAAGGCTCAGAGAGAATAGATAATTTGCCTAAGATCGTGTAGTTAATTGTTGCCACAGGCAAGTTTTGGACTCAAGTCTTTATGAATCCAAAGGCAAAGTTTAACGTTATTACATTGCCAGATTTGCCTTTTTGTTGCTGTTGTATTTGGTAGCATGAAACCAGTCTGGTAAAGCTTGCTTATGTATTTCAAAGAAATATGCAAAACATGTGAGTTAGGAACTGATTGCTTAGAACTGCTCATGTGATTTTGGGGACACAGCGACAGTACTCGGTGATCTATGTTACCAAGTGTACGTCGAGTTTCATGACAAAGCTTGCGGAAGTTCTCTACTTCACATTATTTCTTTAGAAGCATGCTTGACTAATCAGTGCTCCTATCAGTATATGCTCAAGAGCCATTCTGGAGACTATACACACCCACGCACTTAAGGAACATAGACAGAAGCAGAACAATCAGCTTTGGGGTCATGGCAGGGAGCAAGATCGCTCACACTCAGTGTTTATTTATAAAAGTAAGTAGTGTAGTGGGAGACTTATTTGGCATTTTTAGCTGGAGTGTCATACTGAATGATTACGGGTCATACAGGACGTATTTACTAAAATAACTTAGCCTATTTGTAGTGACTGCTTTGGCATTACTGTTAGTCAGCTATTGTAGCAGGGCAGTTGGAACAATGAACATGCACAAGCACATTGCTTCCTAATGCCACGCTAAACTAAAATCAAAACAGGCATGTCTCAGCAAGCATTAAAGTTGAATGGCAAGTAAGTAAGCACTGACCCATTTTCTGATTTGCCCCTCTCAAATTATTCAAACGGTTCGTTAAAAACCACGAGAGTCAGAAACAGTGCTAAGAGTAAGGATTCAAAGGTATTAATATTAACAAAATTCATGTGGATAGTTAATTAAAAAAAAACCTCATAGTCAAAAGGGAATATGAAATTATGTTATCTGTGAGCTAGCTTAACATTTATTTTTTATGAAAGATATATTATTGAAATAAAAAATATTGGATAGTTTTTCTAGAAATAAAAAAAAAATACATCTCCAATGCTAGCTTATGGTGAATATATTGTGAACACAAATTAGAATAAAATGATTAATTAATGAACTTCAACATGACTGACCCACTATTCTGGAGAACTTTGATACTGGCACATAGAGTGTGCACTTTAATTGCTCCAAATTTACAAATGACATCTCGGTATCCCACTTCCCTACCTAGTTTTTGTTCTGTTTCTTTTTGATTAACACCACCACCTTCAACTGGAACATCACTGTGTGTTTTGATCTCTTGTTCTCTATTTATTGCTACTCAACAGTCTGATTTGGCATTTTCTCCGCATCTTCCAGTCCTCTAAAACTTACAAGATCCTGAGAAAAGATACTAAGACACAAGACTGCTGGCTCCCTCCCCCAGGATAGGCTGAACTCATCTGCCTCCACCTCTTAAACTCCATAAAGGCTGACCAGAGTTGTGCCTGGCCTTCCCCAGGCACATTATCTGACAGAGAAACCATTCATCCCAGAGGAAAGTGCGCTCACAAAACAAAATGACAAGTTATTTGCAGAGCACCTCTACTTCAAAAGAAAAGAAAAGGAAAAATTCCCTGTGTTTTCTTCTAGGAGTTTTAAAATTCTGGGTGTTACATTTAGGTCTCATCCATTTTTAGTTAATTTTCCTGAATGGTATAAGATAACGGTTCACATTTCATTCATTTTTAAAATTAGATCCTTAGAGCTTATTCATCTTATAACTGAAGGTTTGCACTCTTTTACCAACCTTCTCTTGTTTCCCTCGCCCTTGGCAACCACTTTTCTACTTTGTTTCTATGAGTTTAACTTTTTTTTAGATTCCATATATATATACCACATTTCTTTATTCATTCATCCATTGGTGGATACTTAGGTTGTTTCCATACCTTGGCTATTGTGAATAATGCTGCCATGAACATGGGCAATATTTTTTCGAGATCATTATTTCATTTCCTTTGGATTAATATCCAGAAGTAGGTGGGATGGATCGCATGGTAGTAATATTTTTAATTTCTCGAGGAACCTCCCTACTGTTTTCCAAAGTGCTGTTCCAATTTACACTCCCATCAACGGTGCAAATGGGTTCCCTTTTCTCCACATTCTGCCAGCGTTTGCTATCTCTTTTCTTTTTAATAATACTTCTGTCAAAATTGTCACTGGAATTACAATAGAGACTAGTGAATCTGTAGATGTACGTGTTAAATTACCTTAATTGTGGTAATCACTTCACAATGTATACATATATAAAATTATCATGTTGTACACTTAAAATATACACAAAATTATTGCCATTTATACCTCAAGTGAACAAACAGAAAAGTTCATTACATTAGAAATTGTATCAGGAGCAGAAATATCAATATGGAAAGGCCTAGAATTTCATAGTAATTTAATAATCATACCAATTTGCATAAACAAATGTATTATCATAAAAACATCACAAAGATATTTTAGTAAAATATTAGATATGAAAAATGTTCGAGTTGAAACATAGAATCAATAGATGAAATAGATACAGCTAGAAACAAATCAGAAAATTGTAAAATCAGAATCAGAAATTTCATAGAAGACACTTCAAGAGGGAAACATAAGAGATATGAAAAATAAAAATAAAATGCAACATGCAGATCATAGGAGTCTCCGAAAGACTGGAAGATGAAAATGAAGAGGGAAGGTATATAAAAAAAATGGAGATAAATGCATTGCAACAAAAACAAAAGAAAAAGTCATGAGACCTTATGCTATTAAAAGGCTCATGTGTCACAAAAGCAATAGGAAAAACTTCAGTCCTACATAGAGAGTGAAATTTAAAATATGAAAGACAAAGAGAAAAGTTTATAAGAAAAAAGAGAAGATAACAGATAAAAGAGCAAAACAAAGGAAAAGACAATAGCTTAAAAAACATGAATGAGGGATGATGGGGCTGTATTTCTAGTGTTTGAAGGAAAAGCATTTAGAATTTTATTCCATCAAATTTCCATTTAAATAGAGTGGATGACAATGTGTTATCGGCTATGAAAGGTTCATAAAGTTTGCTACACAAAGCCATGTTGAATACAGTTGTGTATGAAGTATATAAATAATAGTAGACACTGAATCAGGAGGTATCTGAAGAAAAGATGAACAGATGCCTTAGTAACATTTGTTACTATCTTAAAATATGTCTATTTGTATCTGTTTATCTAGAGCAATTGCTCTATCTCTCCATCTATCCATCTACATCATAGCCCAGTCTTAGAAATCTTTGCAATTGAATGATGAAGTTAGGTGGAGATCAAGAGTCATAAGAATGCGGAAAAATTATCTTATTCTTAGGCTAAAAAGAAGGCTACCAACTACTTTTAAAGTGAGGGAAGAAAAAATATTAAAAAAAAAAAGTCAAACTTGTAAGATAAATTATGTTATTGAAGCAGATATAAATATATTGGTATTGACAATTGATACATGTAAATAAGTTCATTATTTACAAAACAGAAACAGATTCACAGGCACAGAAAACAAACTTATGGTTACCAAAGGAGAAAAGGGGGGAGGGATAAATGGTGAACTTGAGATTAGCAGATACAAAATACTTTATATGGAATAGATAAACAACAGGGTCCTACTGTATAGCACAGGGAACTATATGCAGTAACTCCTAATTACCTATAATGAAAAATAATATGAAAAAGAATATATATATAAATATGTGTATAAAACTGAATCACTATGCTGTCCATCAGGAACAAACACAACATTGTAAATCAACTATACTTACATTAAAAAAAATAAAAAACTAGAAATAGACTAAACTCACCAGTTAAAAGACAAGGATTGACAAACGTACTGAAGACTTAGAGTGTACCAGTACTCTTCTTTTCTCTGCTTATACCCACCCCTGTGTGGTGATGTCATGTAGCCTTGTGGCTTTAAATACCATTTAAATACTAACAATCCCAGATTTATATTTCCAACTTAGATTTTTCCTAGAACTCTGGACTCATCTACCCAATTATTTGCTCAACAACAACAAACCACACAATCTGTTATTAGAGAAGTTAATGGGATTACAATCTAGGATACTCAGTGAAGGCTTCCATCAGCATTTGTAGTAAACTTTGGACAATAAAGACTGGAAAAAGTTCAAGGTGGGCTAGGAGCAGGAGACTTTCAGGGGAATAGGAACAGATTCAGCAAAGGCTCTAAGTCAAGAAGGAGACTAGCCATTTGAGGAATTGTAAAAAGGTCACTGTGGCCAGATGTGAGCACACAGAAAGAAAATGTTGCAAATAAGAAAGACTCTACAGATCTGTGGGGCCAGTATCCCCCTAGCCTGGTAAGCCTTGTTAAAGGTTGTGACCTTTACCCTAACAACAATAAGAAATGATTGAAGGATATTAAGCAGGGTCACTAAATGATCAAATAACTATTTGGAAAAGATCCTGAAGAAAATAACTCAAATTTTACTCATACACTGCATTTAGCAAGACACATGGTATACAGTAGAGTCTCAAAAATGTCCTTTGAATGTACATGAAAATACTCAGAGCTACATCAGTTGTTAATAATCAAGTTTTAAAGAATTTTATTATTACTATCTAATAATGGAAAGTAGCTTTTTTTATCAGCTCTGTAAAATTGTATTACTTCAATTGTAAACACTCTCTTCTTTTTATATTATTTTAGACATTTTGTGAGTTAGCAATGAGTTGTACTTTTAGGAGTTATGATTTATCCGTTTAATATAAACTTGAAAAGGAAGAGTGGGTTTATTGGTAGTTGTGAATATCCACTGAATATTTAAAAATACTTGAGTCATTTTATATGCCTGGATAAAACTTTAAAATCCACTTTTGACTCAAGTTTCATTTTAGCACACTGGGTTGCTAATTGAAATTAAAAAAGAAAAAAAATTCACACATGGTCAACAAACCAAATCTGCTGAGATTTCTGTAAGTCTAGCTTGCTGTTGTCTGCTGTTTAATTAACCAATGCACAAATAAAATGTCCTCAGTTTAATTTCCATTCCGTAACTCAATACTGTAAACTATTCACAGCATAATTAAAAGTGCCGAATTCTCCCAGGAATGATATTACCAGTAAGCAACCAACCCATGAAATAGAGAAGCCTGACTGTTACTCAGCTAAATTGTGTGTGTTAATAAAGCTGCACAAGTGCTTCCTGCTTAATCTGACTAAGCTGATAAAACCCCAGCTAGCACCCAAGTTACCTGCTTTTACAAACATCTCCAAGCATCTGAGCTCTGGGAGAACTGCATTAAAGTTAATATAGGAGTTGTATTGTATTTATTGAATTTCATTGAATTTTCTTTGTGAAAGAACTTACTCTTAGATAAATTCTCTGCAGTGTCACCAAGTATAATTAGTCAGGTTTCAAGTTTGATGTTTATCCTAAACCAGAGGGAAAAGAGATGTAATAGAAGATTTTAGAAAAAAACCAAAATGGTTGCAGGTTGATGAATGTTATTTAGAAAAATTGCTAAGTTTTACGTATATGATGTTTAAAGGCTACTTCTTCCTGGATCACCATTAATCAAAGAATAAGTAATTTGAACATTTAACTAAAATAGCTACACAAAGTCTCACTGACCTAGTCATATCAGCCTTAGGAAAAGAATCTGATTACTGAATGGTGAATACTTCCACCAGTTGCTTCAACAGTCAGAGTGAAGAGAGAATAAACACAGAATTATTAGTGCAACGCTACAGTGTTTGTATAATTATTCTAGACATTCAAGCTCTCCCTGAAAGTCAAATATTTTCAGAAATCTAGCCTATTACTTGCTGCTTTGACATTTTTGATGCAATGCATTAAAAATGTTCCATGGTTTGGATGAAATCTAGGTTACATAAATGATGCTCTATCATCTGAAATACCCCAATACATGATCATTTTGTTGATACCTAGAAAAAAATACTAAAAACGTGTCCTTATTGCTTCATTTCCTGAAGGATTTCACATTTCCTTTAATTGTCAAATCCAAACTGATCTCACACTTGAGAAAATATTGCTTGAATAGCACACACTTATTCAGAGTGTTGGCGTGAATGTTCTGTGCAGAGTGCTGGCCGCCTTGAATGAAGGAGAAGATGTGCATCAGATGTTTTCTGGGCAGGTGACAACGAGGAGCCAGTGCTATTGATTTTGATGCTGACTTGCATGCTGGATATGTAGAGAAATTCAATATCAGAATTGATTTAGATTGAACAACAGAGTATGCATACTAGCCACCTCAATTAATTGTCAAATTCATAGAACTTGATGGCTGAAATGAACACACAGCACTTGCTCAGAGTTTGGTTTAGGAACCAAGTATTACAATCGTTGTAAACATTTCAGCAGAAATGTTCTGTCATCTCCTTTGATGACTCACTCTAGTGGTCAAAGTTGTTTTAGAGAAATGTCTTCCCATACATATTCTCATTTTATTTTTATCTTGACCTGAGTAGAAATGAAGGACTGTGTCCTGAAGTTAGTATCCCCTCTTATACATGAGATATGATAAGTCATTTCCTGTCTAGGCTGGATTCATAGTTAAACTTGAGACCCAGTTTGTGTATGGGGCCTGCTTTATTAGACATCCTTTTTTTTTGTTGTTGCTGTTAATATCTAGTTTGTGTTTTAAAAGGGCATAATACTTATAAGAACTGGGCTATAATACCATCAGTTTAGCACTTACTACCTTATCTGGCCACTTCATACATGTAATTTACCATTTAGCATCCCTGGCAGACATTGGAATGTGTGTTCCCTGAATTAAACTGTCTCAGTTTTTTCGGTCTACTTTTTATTTGTAAAAAATAATACTGTAGTACAGTGACTTCCCTCATATAACAAAATGCAGGTTAGTTTCATTCATGTTTTTGCATGGATTAATAATTCATTTCCTTTTACTGCTGAAAAGCATGACATAGTATGGGTGGACTAAATATTGTTTATCCAATCACCTATTGAAGAACAACTATGTTGGCTTCAGATTTTGGTGATATGAATAAGACTGCTATGAATTTTTGCACACAGATTGTGTGTGTGTATGAACATTCATTTTTAATCCATTTGAATAAATCCCTAAAGTGAGATTGCAAGGCCTTATGTGAAATGTATTTACTGCCAAACAGATTTCCAAAACTGTTGTACCATTTTGTATTAGCCAGAAATGGATGAAAGTCCCAATTGTTCCATTTTCCCACTGGTTCTTAGGACTGTTAGTATTTTTTGTTAGTCAATTTAATGCATGCTAGGCATATTTTTAATTTGCAATTACATAATGACTAATGGTTTCCAGCATTTTTCCACATACATAAGCGCCATTTGTACTACTTCTTTGGTAAAGTGTCTTTATAGATTTTTTTCTTATTAAAATTTTTATGAGTTTTAAGAGTTTATATACAGTGAAAGAAAAAACTCTTTTTACCATAGATATGATATGCAATTATTTTCTCTAAAACTGTGGCTTATCTTTTAATTCTTTTAACAATGTCTCCTGAAGAGTGAATGATTTTAACATTGAAAAGTGCCATTCTTCAGTATTTTTAATGCATTCGACTTTTGTTGTGATAACTGAAAACTTTTGTCAAATGCAAGCTCCCATATTCTTTATGCTATGTTTTCCTTTTAAAATTTGAGTTTTAATTTTATATTTAGGATTATCACCCCCTTTGAGTTAATTTGTATATACGGTGTGAGGCATGTTCTAAGTTTCTTGTTTAATATATGATGTTTAATGTTCCAGCACTATTTGCTGAAAAGACTGTCCTTTCTCCATTAAATTGTTTCAGCTTCTTTGTAAAAAATCAAGTGTTTATATTCGTGTAGATCTATTCTTGGGCTCTTTGTTCTGCTGAACCGATCTATATGTTCATTCTTTTATAGGTATCATATTGTTTTGTTTTTAAATAAAAATTGCATATATTTAATTTGGGGAGAAATCCTTGATAATACTGAGTCTTCTAATTCATAAACACAATATATCTCTCTATTTACATTTTTTAAAACTTTTTTTCTAAGTGTTTTGTAGTTTTTAGCCTACAGATGCTGCACATATTTTGTTAAATATTTTCCTAAGTATTTAACTTTTTGACACTTTTGGAAATGGTGATGTTTTGATAATTTCCAATTCAAATTGTTGATTGCTGGTATGTAGTGATACAATTGACTCCTGTATCTTGACAGCATGTTAAACTTATTTCTAGGAGCTATTTTGTAAGGTTTTAAGATTTACTACATAGATAATATTTTATTCATGAATGGAGACAGCTTTTTTTCATCCATTCCAATTTGAATTTTTTATTCGTTTTTATTTTTCTCTTGTCTTCATTAAGAATTCTAGTATAAAATTAAGCAGGGCCTATGAGAGAGAACATCTTTGTCTTGTTCAGTATCCTTGGGGGAAAGCATTCGGTGTTTTGTCATTAAGTAGTTAGCCCTAGTTTTTTATAAATGCTTTCTTAGATTAGGGAACTTCTTATTCTCGGTTTACTGAGTTTTATTATTATTATAACGAATGGATGTTGCAATATCATTAATCTTTCTGCATTTATTAATTATATTTTTTCTTATTTTAGTCTATTAACATAATTAATTTTGTTGATTTACTTTTGACTATTTTGTATCTATATTCATGAGAGATGTTGGTCAGTAGTTGTCAGGAAATGTCTTTGTCTCATTAATCTTTTAGGGTAATGAAAGATTTATAAAATGAATTGAGAAGTGCTTCTGTGTCCCTCATTTCACAAAGAGATTTTGTAGAATTGTTATTTTTCTTTCATTGATGTGTAGTAGAATTCGCCAAATTTGGGATAATTCACCAGTGAAAGAACCTAGGCTTGGGGTTTATATTTTTGGAACGTTTTTAGTGATAATTCAATGTAATAGTTATAGAGCTATATGAATTATAGTTGCCCCTGGGTATCTGCAGGGCATTGGTTCCAGGACCTCTGCAGACACCAAAATCTGTGGATGCTCAAGTCCCTTCTATAAAATAGTCGAGTACAGTCTGCTCTCCATATCCATGGATTTGCATCCATGAATTCAACCAACTTCAGATAGCTCCTGGGGTAAGGAACCCATAGTTATGGTGGGGAGGCCCACTGTGTTTAATTCTTTCTTAAATAAAAGTTTGTGTGTGTGTGTGTGTGTGTGTGTGTGTGTGTGTGCGCGCACGCGTGTGTGTGTGTGTGTGTGCGTGTGCGTGTGTGTATGTTTTCTCACACAAATACATATATTCTTCCAATTCCCTTAGGTAAATATCTAGGAATGGAATTACTGGTTCACATGGTAACCCTATATTTTATTTTTTGAGGAACTGCCAAATTGTTTTCCAAAGGAGCTGCGCTATTTTATATTCCCACCAGAAATGTAAATGTTCCAATTTTTCCACATCCTCAGCAACTCTTATTATTGTCTGTCATTTTGGTTACAGGCATCCTATAGGTCTGTAATGATATCTCAATGTGGTTTTGATTTGCATTTCTCTAGTGCCTAATGATGTTGAACTTTTTTTTTTAATGTGTCCATTGGCTTATAGTCCAGGTATGATAATGGTAAATTTTCTATTTTAATTTTTCTCTAAATATAATTTCCTTTAATTTTTGAAAGATAACATGCTAAAAGTAGAATTACTGGTTGACAGTCTTTTTCTTTCAACATTTTGAATATAACTTCCCTGCTTCTTGACTTTCATAGTTTTGAAGATGAATAAGCTTTTAATATCATTGAGGATTGTTTGTACATGTTGAGTTGCTTCTTTCTTACTGCTTTAAAGATGTTTTTTGTTCTTTACTTTTGACGGTTTGAATGTGATGTATCCAAGTGTGAATCTCTTTGAGTCCAAATCCTACCTGAAATTCTTTGAACTTCTTGGATGTGTGTATTAATGTTTTTCAACAAATTTGACATGTTTTCTGACACTATATCTTTAAATATTCTTGAAGTCTCTTTCTCTCTCTTCTCTTCTTAAACTTCCATCATGTGAATGTTAGTAAGCTTGATAATCTCCAACAGATCGCTGAGGATTTGTACATTTTTAAAATTACTTTTTTTATTTTGTTATATGGGATGGATAATCTCTGTTGAACACTTTTCAAATTCACTGATTGTTTTCTTCTTCCAGCTGAAATTGGTTGCATCCTCTGTCACGAATTTATTTCAATTATACTTATAGCTCCAGATTTTCTATTTGGTTCCTTGAAAAATATTATCTCTTACTTTATTGTTACTCTATCCTGGTGAGACACTGTTCTCAGACATTCTTTTAGTTCCTTAAACATATTTAATAACAGTTGATATAAAGTCCCTGTTTAGTAAATCTAACATCTGGGCTCTCCTAGGGACAGTTTTATTGACTAGTTTTTTTTCTATATTGGTAGTTACCAATATCTTTGCACATTTCATATTGTTGTTGAAATAGGGCTTTTTAACATTAACATAACATGGCATTGGCTTTTAAAATAATTTATTTATAATTTTGAGAAAACTTCATTTTCATTCCACAGTGGTATGTTATAAATATAATCTTCTCTGACATTTAGATATTGTTGTCTCAGCAAACAAAACAGTATTATAGCATCAGGATCTATGTATTTGTAACCTACCTTTTACATCAGTTTTTGTGCAGTGTTTTTAGAAAATGTAGTAGTGTATGTCAACAACAATAAAGTAAATTCTAAAAGAGTTCATTTATAATATCATCAGTACCATCATCTACATTTGTGTACATTTTATGTGATGACCATACTCATGTGTCAAACCAACGCATTATTTTATTCACTGGGAAGTTTGGCCTTCATAAAATTTGGATGAGTCCAAGTCTGAAAATGCCTCAGAGGTCAATTGAGAGCATTGAATTAGGCTAATTGCTTTATTTCTTTATTATTTCTTTATGTATTTATGTATATATTTAACTTTAGTAATAGTTATTTAGGTGCCTAAATTTGGATTTGGTGCCAATAACTTCTATTGTGCAGAGGATTTTTTTTTAATTCAATAATTTTTTTCTCAGGATAGATGATTTTCTTCATATCTCTTAGGATTAAGAAAACTTACCCATCATGTTATACTATTGTATTCACCATTTCCTACTTTGAAGTATCTAGCATTTATGTTCTAATGGTGTGTTGGCTGATTTCTTAAGTGGGTGGAAAAGTACTTCATCTGTGTACTACTAAATTATGTGGGTTTTTTTCCAGATTTATAAATAAGAAATGTGTATCTCATGTTTTCTAAACACAGAAACAACTTTCCAAATTAAAAAAAAAAGCCTTATTTTTTCTAAAAAATAAATAATTCTATCTAAATTAAAACAAAGAAAAACAAAACATGTTACACTTATTTAATGTTGTTTGTTCATAAACACTTGCTTATAGTATCTAACAACTGAACTAACAATTGCAGTTCCATGAAGTGAATGAAATGTTCTTGTAAAAGGCAAAGAAACAGCACATAAAGGCAGAGTGTCTGGATAGTAAACTCAGGGCACATAAAATTGTAGTGAACTATCTGTACTTGGATCTCATATTTGTAGCTTGAAAAGGTTTTAAACAGAATTTTTAAGGTAGTGTAAATAAGACAAAAGAGGAAAAGAAAAATCGAACATAAGCTCTGTTATGAAGGACAGCAATAAAGCAAGAGAAAAATTCACATTTTACAATTTTAATGTTATTGTCTGTAGGGTTTCCACTTATATGCCTCACATCTAGTCAGTGTCTACTCAAAGAAAGTAGAGATACATTCCTCTTCAAATCCCCTTGGTCGTAATATTTTCCATGCCTTGGATTCTTGGTTCTGTACTAGTGGACTGTTCCCTCGTAGAAGGAGGAATAAATTATTGTGTGTCTGTAGTTTTGATCTGAGGGGTGTACTGAACAATTTGAGTGATCTTCCTATTGTTCAAGTGAAGTCATGAAACTTTTATTCACCCCTCGAGCTATACTGCACCTTTCCTTGCTTTTGACTCCTAACTCACTGTTCACTTAATCAGCTGTAGGCTTGGTCCTTACCCTGAGGCTGGGAGAGCATTTATCCAGACACTTCTAAAACTGCTCTGGTGGCAAACCATAATGCTGTTAAGTCCAGAACTATGTGTGAGAGTTATTTCTAGTTCCTCCAGGAATGGAAATCACAAGTGCCTCTTGATGCTTTTAGCTTCTGTAGGTAAAGTAATTGTACTTGTAGTATTCATTTTTTTTTTTAACCTGGCATTGCCATCTTAAGGTTAAGAAAGACAACATGTATTTACAAAAGTAATGTTATAGTTTAAAAGATAGAATTATTTTAGCATTGAATGACTTTACTATAGTTTAAAGTGAATTTAATAAGATTATATGTAATCTTTTATATGCCATTTGGGAGATGTTAAAAATTAAATTAGAAGGATATAATGTGCTGTGTTAATATGTAAAGATGCAAAAATATAGAACTTGACATTAACTAACTGTCTGCTAAGGTAGAATGAGAAAATACATCATTCTGAAGGATAATCAGGAGGACAGTAGGAGAGCTAGGAGGATCAGTAATGGTTTAGGAGTGGATTGAACTTAGATGTGGTTCAGAAGTGGATTGAGACTATAAATCAGGAGCCAACAGAGTAGAGGCAGAGGGATTTCTGGATTAAGATGAAAATAAAGGCAGGAGAGAGGATAAACAGGGGTAAACAAAATGTTATCAGATATATCAAGCCTCTAATAAATAAAAGGATAGAGCAAAAGAGGATGCACTGAGCAGAAGCAGGAAGGTATATCCTGAGTAAGGGCAAATGATTCTTCACGGATGCAGAGGCAGCCAAGCAGAAAAGTAAGTGCATCAGAAACAGTATAGGAGTTCCCAGCAGGAGCTAGCGTGGACCTGTGACTGATCATCAGTTTTTAGCCTGGTGGTTATAATTGTAAAGGCTTGCTTCATTCTGGATCAGAAATTTGACCTGATAATATTAGGCAAGCCCCATTCACTCAAACAACCAAAGCTTTTGGCAAAGTATGTCTCTTGGAGTACCTGCCCTATAAATACACATTCATGAAGTTCCACATATTACTTCTCTCACTTTGAAATCTTCATGTTATACTGGGTATTTGGAAGTTCTGTAAATTCCTGCTGCAAACAAACATGACCACCATGTGTAACTGAGACTTTCCTCATTTTTTTTTTTTTGGTCACTAATGTTAGGGTATGGTTTCACATTTTATACAACACACTTTGAGAAATGCTGCATTAAGTATTCTGTTTTACTTAGAATAGCCCTTCAGATGTTTATTATCATACTAAATATTCTTATTCTCTAGGCTTCAAGTTCCAATTTCCTTGTATGAAAAGATTTCTAAAGCCTTCCTTGTTAGAGTGAAAAAGGGCATCTTAAAATTACATGTGTGGAATAATATGAAGGAATGAGAAACTGGGGGCCATAAAAAATATGAATTCACATTTCTGTTTTACTACTAACTTGTTAAATCAATAAGGGTCATTATTTAAAATCACTGTACCATGTTGTCCTCTTCTTGAAGAGAGAAGGAAAAAAGGTAGCAACAGAATTCTCATGCAGTTATTGTGAGGATTAATAAAATAGAATAATATATAATAATATATATAAGCATTATTTTTGTTCTGATCTCAAAAAAGTCATTCATTCAATTCTATTTCCTCATTATTTTCTCCTTTTATGAAACATGTGTTTTTCAGATTTTTCTATTAATAATTTATTGTGTATTGTTTCAAACCATATGCTCAAAAAAAAAAAAAATATATATATATTTATTTATATATACATACACACACACACACACACACACACACACACTCACACAAACATTTCCCCCAGATGAGTGATGGAGAAAATCTTAGCAAACAATTTTTTTTAATAAAAAGAGTTTTAGATATTTATAATGAATATTTGAGACTAGAAAAATTCATTACATAATTTTTAAGAAGTTGGACTCATTTGTGTCAAAACTCTTAGAATATGTTTTTCCTCTGATACAAGTTTTCTAATTTTATGACTAAGTTAATAATCAGATAAGCAGACAAGTATAGGTAAGGATGCTTAATGAAAAGCTATTTATAATGATAAAGTGAATAACAGAATAATGTGTTGCCAATTAAACTATGACTAATATTTTAAGCATTATAGTTTTAGAAAATTCTGGTTAGATATATATCAAATTCTAAAACTCTTTTATCGATTAGGAGTGAGAAAATAAAATTTTTTTTCCCTTTTTGCTGTCTGTATTTGCTAAATTTGTATAAAAGAAGTATGGATTACTTGTTTAAATTTTAAAATAATGAAAATTATTTGGCACAGAATAAGAATTTAACATCTCTTTTGAATTTTTAAGAACATTTTAAATCTTTGTAAACCATCCTAAAATAATTCCTACTTGGTTTAAATGCTTCAAACTCTGCTTAGCCATGGAAATTATGTATTTCTCCATAGTGTCCCTGAACCTGTGTCTATTTCTGTCCTCACTCAGTACAAATGACAAGATGAAGAATGGATAAATCCAGAAAAATGTCCCAGAGCATTCCTGGTAACAGTTATAACATTTGCTATATCAATATTTTGTAAATCAACTGAAGACATTTTACTGATAGCAGTTGGAGCACAGTTCTATTTCATCAAATTAGGTCACTGAAATTTCAAGCAGGACTTGATTATTTGAACCAGTCTAGCACTATTCAGTAGCTCAAATAGACTGTAAATACACAGGCAGAACTAGGCTTTGGCACTAATTATGTTCTGCTTTGTGTAGCATGGCCTTATTTAATATTCTTGGTACCGTAGTAAATCTTACCAGTTTAGGCTGCCTATTGACATTTAGCCAAAAAGAACCCTGAATTGGAAAAGCTACTAATAACTCAAACATAATTTGAATGTGCATATTATGGGTCAAACTGTGGAATCAGAAAAATAGATACCAAAAGACACCAAGGGGCCTGAAACTCATGCTTATGTCCCTTAACTCTTGTGAATCCTTACAGGGGAGTCAGTTTGTGTTTTGTGTACCTGCCTTTCTCTGCTTGGCCCAAGGCTTATTACCATTTTGGAGAATGGAAATGGGGGTTGGAAAGCAAAATCAACTAATATATCCTACAAAAGCTCTATTTTACTCAGTGTTTTTTAGCTCAGTGTATATTCTAAATTCACCTTTCTAATGAATATGTTTCTTCACATCATTATAGTTATACTTTAAGTGGAAAAATCACAATTCCAAATTGTAAGTTGGAAATTTAATAAGTCACTGAGTCTAATCTCCCACATTAATTCACGAATCCCTGTATATTTCTGGACAATAACATTAAACAGAAGTGCACAAGACAGCACCCTGTTGATGAAAGGTCTTATCATAAACTTTTTCCATTAAAAGGGATTTAGAGTGAATGTAGGTTCCAGAATTTCTGTAAAGAATTTTCTTGCCTGCATTACAAATTGAATGAGGACTGGAAGCCAGGTTTTCCTAGAACAGCACAGAAGCTTCACAAAATCAATTGACTGCATCAGTGAATAGTGAGAGGCTTATTGGAATCGCAGGCTTTAAAACTACATCAGCACTTCCTCGGAGTCAGCCCTTCAAACATTTAAAGATAATTACAATATGCCTTCTAACCTCTCCATCACAATTCCTCCTCCCATATCATATATAAAATAATTTCTTTATTCTCTTATTTCTAGTGAAGACTTTCAATGAGTTTCCAAGTTTATGTGAAAGATGAATTACTACCTTAAATTTCTGTTCTTTGAGACTAACTTAGCATTTCATTTATATATTTTAAATTTCTATTGTTTTGAAATAATTTTGGCTTACAGAAACATTTGCAATAATTGTACATAGAATCCATGCATATTTTCACCAGCTTCCCCTAATATTAACATCTTACATAACCACACTAAAATGATTAAAACTGAAAA
This sequence comes from Camelus dromedarius, assembly GCF_036321535.1. Lineage (NCBI taxonomy): Eukaryota > Metazoa > Chordata > Mammalia > Artiodactyla > Camelidae > Camelus > Camelus dromedarius. Next base: position 60,969,925 of record NC_087446.1, on the reverse strand, counting down.
AAGGGTAACACTAGCATGTTATTAATTAAGCCATAGACCTTACTCATATTTCAACAGTTTTTCCACTACACAAAAATTGATAAACAGAAACCTCAGTTAAACAGTTAGGAGGCCAGAAGGGGTAGCTCTCACGCAGCCATAAGCAGAGCCCGACAGGAAGAAGAAAAACTCTTCTTTCCTGGCAAGGACTCATGAAAGGCATGGACTCTTTGTTTGCTATAGCTCTCCCAACTTCCTGTTCCTCTCTGTAAAAAAGGGTTTTTTCTTTGCTCTGCAGGGACTTGCATTGACTCACGAGGGTTGCAGACCCCTAATTGCAATTCTCTGCTGATCCCGAATAAACCCCTTTTTTTGCCTGAGAAATATCTGGAAGTCTATTTGTTTCAGGTCAACATACTAATTCCCTTTTTATGTTCCTGGATCCAATCCAGGATGCTATGTTACACTTAGTTGTTACGTCTTTTCTGTTTCCTCAATGACATCAACATACGAATTTTGGGGGGACACAATTCAGCCCATAACAAAAGTGTATGCTGGAAAATAGTCCACATTTAAATTGATAGAAATTTCTTTTTTCTTTTAAAAACAACTTCCTAGTATTCCATTTTGCGGATGTCACAATTTTTATTCAGCCACTCTCTTCTATATGACTACATAGGATATTTCTGATATTTTGCAATTTCAAACAATGCTACAGTTAATAACTTTGTGCATGTCTATTTTTATATAAATAGAGATGCATCTTCAGGACAGGCTTTTAGAAAGGAGAATGCTGGGTGGAAGAGTAAGTGCATATGCAGTTTTGTTAGGTCTTGAAACACTCCTGTCTAGAAGAGTTTTACCAGTTCATGTTTCAAATATCAATGTCTTAGAATGCCTATTTCACCAGAGCCTCACTAGCAGAGTTTCTTGATCTTTGACAATCTGATAGGTGAGAAATGCCTCAGCGTGTTTTAATTTGCATTTTTCTTATTTTGTCTGATAGTAGTGCTTATCAGTTTTCTCCACTGTAAAGTAACGGTTACTTTTTTCACCCTTCCATACTGTACTCTTTGAAAGAACTCACTATGTGTTGTACACACTTAAGGAGTGAGGAATTATGCTTCATTTCATGGGGAGACTAATTACATAAATTATTTGAAATTATTCTGCATAGGAAATTTGTCTATATTCCTCTAATTATTTATTCAATCTTTTATGCATATTTGAATAGACTTACAGAAATGGATTATGTACTCTTAATGTTTATATTTTTATGCATCTTGACAAATGTATAGCGTCATGTATCCACCCCTACAGTATCAGAGAAAACAGTTTCGCCACCCTAAAAAAATCCGCTGATCCACACCTATTCAATCCCCTTATGCTCTTCCCAAACTATTGGTAACCCCTGACCTGTTTACTGTCTAGTTTTTCTACAATATCATAAAATCAGAATCAAACAGTATGTAGCCTTTTCAGACTAGCTCCTCTCACTTAGCAATACAGATTTAATGTTTATGCATCTGAATGATTTGATAGCTCATTCTTTTTTATCACTTGAATAGTAGTTTTCATCTCTCTGTTTATATTACCAATCAGTTTTTCATACTGTCTGGCTTTTCCATTAGAATCCTTAACATACGAATCATGGTGATATAAAATTCCCTCCTGATAAATTCACACCTGGGTTTGGTTCTGATGCTTGCTTTGTCTGTTCAGATTGTGTACCTTTTAGAAGGCCTTGTCATTTTTTTTGTTGAAAGCCACGCATGCTGCATTTGGGCAACAGGAGTAAACTGAGTTTTACTGTGAGGTTTTACGTTTAATCCAGTTACTGTTTGAGCTATGTTTAATACTTGCTGTAGCTGTAGGTTCCAGAGTCTCCCTGTTCCTCTAGTATGCCTGTTTTTGAATCCACTGTCAACTTTGGGTCTTTTAAATCATTCTTCCTCAGAACAGTCTGTGTCCTGAAACTCTCTCAGCTGTATTCCATTCTTTTCATGTATTGGTTTCTTGCTGGTGTTGTGGCCAGAAGCAGGAGAGGATCTTTCTCTGAACTTTACCATGAGAAACTGATGGGGGTGGGGGGTTCCCCTAAGACGGTGGCTTGTTGAAGTTCTCCACTGTCACACAAATCCACACTCAGATACAGGTAATTTATGAAAATTACCATTTAAGTATGCGGCCCAATTTATGGCTCCACCAGCTTCTGCTTCGAGTAAGTAGCTTCCTCCTGCTGCTTTCTGGATTCACCTCTCTCTCCATGTTTAGGTATGACACTTTGTCCTGGAACTTCAGTTCTCTGTTGGGTTTAAAACAGCCATTGATTTTAAGTTTGTTAAATTTTCTTGTTTATTGATTGGAGTGATAACCTCAAGCTCTTAACAAGTGGATGCTGAAGCAAGAAGTCCTGTAAGTTGATTTGAAAAGCCTAAAGCCATTCTAATTACTTTGCCTTTGTTAATTATTTAAACTTTTTGAATGCAGGTTTAGAAGATTTAATCTTTATCTTTGAAATCTAAAAGATTTACTCTGATCAACCTCAGAGATAATCATTTTAAGTTTTTTTTGTTTGTTTGTTTTAGGTACCCAGTGAGCCTTTATAGTATTAAAATTCAGCTCTTTTCTGTTACTAGAAAGTTTTCTTATGGTTTTAAACAATAGCTGTATTTCATTGTTTTATTTTACTTCTTCTACGGGCTCTGATACTACAAATATTTTTCTCCCCTGAATTTTTACTACTTCCAATATTAATCTCATTTCCATTTGCTACTTCTTTCTCTCTGTTTATTTCTACTTCTTTCTTTATGTCACTTTCTTTGCTTGGTTATTTTTCAGCCATTCTTTAATGCCCTTTATTCACTATCATTCGAGTCTTTTCTACTTTGGACATCTCCTAATTTATTATTTATTTCTTAGTTAATTTTGCCTGTTTTGTATTTTGCTGGGCTCAGATCTTTTCCTTTCTTCCTGATTTTTGTTCATTTCTGCTTGTAATTTGCATACTTTTGATTTAAAATGATCTCATATTATTAAATGCTTGTCCAAGTACTTTTAACTCTCTCTAGATTGCTGAATTACAACTTCCCTGTTTATGGAGTTGTTTGGTGAGGGGTGTGGACTTTCCTCAGTTGATGTTGTGAAATTCTTCACGTGTATGAAGCACTGTCTCCTAAACTTACGTAATTACTATGAACTTGTCTTTCCTATTGTTCATTTTAAACACTTTCAGGCATTACAAGATTTCTAGTTTAATGGTACCCTTTCTCTCAGAAGAGCAAGTCCAGGAACTTTGGTGGCTTTCCTTGTTTGTTTTGGTGGTGGTGTGGTTGTAAATCTGATTTTATCGATTTATTTTGTCTTGCAGGTTCTTAAAAAAAAAAAAAAGTGTCTTCCTGTTCCTTCCCTACGTGAGGAAAGGGTGCTTCTTCCATTATTTTTGAATTTTTCTTCCCTGGAATCTATGTCTTTCAAAGTCTTGTCATGTTGCATCTGGCTTTTAAAATTAAGCCTGTCTCAGAGAACAAAGACTTGTGGTTACCAGGGGGGCGGAGGGTGGGAAGGGACGGACTGGGGTTTCAAAATTGTAGAATAGATAAACAAGATTACACTGTATAGCACAGGGAAATATACACAAAATGTTATGATAACTCAGAGAAAAAAATGTGACAGTGAGTGTGTATATGTCCATGAATGACTGAAAGAAAAATTGTGCTGAACACTGGAATTTGACACATTGTAAAATGATTATAAATCAATAAAAAATGTTAAAAAAAATTAAGCCTGTCTCTTTAAAGTATAACTGACCCTTTGAATCAACTATGCTTTGAGGTTTATTGCCTGTAGCCTGTATTCAATGCAGAATTGCTTTTTTCATCTGTTGTTTTGTACTGTTTTGAGAAGAACTATTAGACAGTGGGTAGCAAGACTAGTCATAATTGTTTGTCCCCATTCAATATTTTTAAAACTTTCTTCTGTAATTTGTACGAAAATTATTTCTATCCTCTCCAATAAAGAATAAAATTTTAATTATTCTAAATCCACATGCTTCTATGAGATTCTAAGAAATATAAGCGTTTCTCACTTTTTAAAATGTAATTCCAAAACATTTATAACCCTGTAATTGATACCCACTAAGGAAGACATTTGGGAAGTCGTTTCCTATCCTTATAGTGCTTCCTCTGACGAAAGCTTCCTGACACTGTTTGGAAGCGCTTTCTGATCTAGTTTCTACTCCACATGTAAAAATTCCCTCAGTCTTTTCACTCATACCTTAGCTTTGGTCCTCAATGATCATACTCTGCTCAAACACTAGCTTCATTATATTCAACTGTTTTATCATAAAACTGAGTTCAGTCTCAAAGGATAGAATTTTTTTGTCCTTCAGTCTATTTGTAGATTTGTTTTTATGGCACAGAAGACAATTTTAATAGAATAATTGAAATATTTTGGACAAGCAAGATGACTATTTTGCAGATGGAAACACTAGATGCATAATATTGGTGCTTTAGCTTAAAAATTACTCTCCTTACCTTATAGTTTCAGTTCTCCTGTGGTTAGCAAACATGTGCTGAATACCCATGAACACAGTAACATATCTTGCTCATCCTTTCTGTTTCATTTTATATATCAAATAATTAATCAAACTCAGCCAGTTATCTAAAATTTAAACTCCACAGTACTTTTACAAATGCTTTTTAAAATTATAATTGGAACCTATTTTAAATATAAAATTATATTAGCTCAAAGACAGATTCCATACAAACCGACTGTGGATAACTATACTAGCTTTATTTTTAATAAGACAATTCTCGATTTTTTTTATGGTTTTATAATTCTTAGCATTGTGCTCCTATGAAAAGTCTTGCCAAGCCAAATAAATATCTCCTCTCATTCGTAGTAGCTTACTTGGAAATAAATAGTGTTCTTTTTTATCTATGCATTTGTTCTGCTAGTATATGTGATAGTTCCCTTTGACATAAAAGAATGAAAAATTATGAATACCAAAAAAGTGCAGCAGTAATCAAAATACAACACTCTCCTATGCTTATAATTTTCTTTTGTATCTTATCACTGTTACTCAACTTTTGTGACAAAAATATTAATTTTGCCATTTCCCTCAGATGTTAAATGTTTTAAAGGAAGTGATTGCATTCCCTAACTTTATTCATTTTTTGTTTAGAATACAATTATCTGCTGCTTTTAAATGTGAAACCCGTGACGTGCATTCAAAATGAAGATTAATACTAAAGTATAAAGTAACCTACATCTCCGTTCATTTACCTTGTGTTTAGTCCTTCACATGCCCACGCATTGCAGAATCTGCCCTTGTATCACACAATGAGAGTAGGGTGGGACTAGCATTCTGTCGTTAAGAAAAAACACAAAACAAAGAGAAAGACTGTCTTGTTTTAGGATACTTAGATAAGAAAACTCTATGGGTCTAAGAAATTTATTTTTTTAAGATAAAGACTATACCCTCAAATATTAAGTCTAAAGTAACAATTATCAAAATATATTGATTATTTTCAAACTGGTGATTATAATTATCAGGTTATAAATTCTAATTCTTGCACTTTAGAGGAAACTAAGGCCTGAAGTCTGGAAGTCTGCTCAGTTAGTAAGGAGTCTGTATCTTAGTCAAGCAGGGTATATGACATTACAAAAAGTTGGCAGATATTTTCAGAGATTAAAAATGTAAATAACTTTCCTTGTTCTTTGTCTTTTGATTTGCTCAATATAGCAAATATGTTCATAATTCATATTTTTGGAGTAAATCAGAAGATATTTAGCATTATTTTGGGAAATCAATTTCTTCAGGCTTTATTGGTACAGATAATATAGATTTGCATCAAACCTCATCATATTTTTGCTGGGAAAAATAAAGACGTTAATCTAATAGAAAGTTCCTACTTTCACAGTGATAGACGATCATTACTCTAATTAGATCCAACTAAATGTACTTGGAGCATAATCTCAAGTGTAATGTTCTTTTTATTTATTAAAAAAATGCAAAATCGAATTACTTCTTGTGCAGAATATATGTGTCATATAATGGCCTTGACATATGAACTGAGTACTTTTTTTGGATTTTAATTCATCACATGTTTTCATGAGACCATCAGAACATGTTTACTGTTACTAGTCTCCTCACTGGAAATACTTTCAAATTAGCTAGAGCTTCATTCATAATAGATTTAATACATTTTTTAATAGGGAATTTCAGGGACTTCCAAATATCCATCCCTAGAAATGTTGAAGGAACTTAGGAAATATGTGATTAAATGCACAGAAACTTTCACTGGAGTGTAAGCCATGCGTGTATAGAGTGTGTGTGTGTCTGTGTGTGTAGGCGAGAGAGGCAGGTGTGGGGGGAGAAGAGAGAAATCTAGATCAGTTGGATCTCTTACTCCCCTAATCCCCAGCAGGATTTGTTCCTAGAAACATCTTTAGGGGTTAAATGAACTAAAATAGTGCTGCACTTGGGAAGATAGATATGGTTTTAGAAAGCCACTGGTTTATAATCTTGAAAAACAATGGTGTCAAATAGTTTCACCTTTTTATTTGGAAAAGCAGTATAGAGTCAGTGTAACTGAATTACATGTATAGATGTGGTCTGAGCCTCTTTTATTAACTAATGCCCTGTGAAGTAAATACACATAAAATATTGACCTAAGTCCTTCATTTTCAGTTAGCAAATTTATGTAATTATAACATAGAGAAGATTCTACTCATAAGGGTGAAGGAGAGGAGGTAACATTAGGTTATTTCCTGTCTTTTAAAAACTTAAAGTAGACAAAGACCTATTTCAGACAAAGACAAATGTCATATGATCTCATTTATATATAAAATCTAAAAAAAAATAAAAAACAAAAAAAACCACAAGTGAACTCACAGATACAGAAAACCAATGGTGGGTGAAGTGGGTCAAAAGGTACAAACTTCTAGTTATAAAATAAGTAAATCCTGGAGATGGAATGTACAGCATGGCTACTATAGTTAATAACACCATATTGCATATTTGAAAGTTGCTAAGAGAGTAAATCTTAAAAGCTCTTATCACAAGAAAAAAATTTGTAACTGTGTGGTGAAGGATGTTAATTAGACATTGTGGTGATCATATATATATTTATAAAAATATATATGTAATTATATATATATAATCATTATGTTGTATACCTGAAACTAATATAATGTTATATGTCAATTATATCTCAATTAAAAAAAGAAGAACAAGAAAGACTCATAGCTATTTAACTGTCATTCCAGTTTGGCCACTTCTTTCAGGTATCATTTATAGGGTTTGTTTGTTTGTTTTAAATAGAAGTATTGAAAGTTCCAAATAAGTATAGGTAGCTTGAAAGAGTGTTAAGAAAAGACAAGCTGGAAAGTCTGACTACATTCACTTGACAATGAAAGTTACTCATCTTTGATCTGTGACCTTCTCTCAGTACAGTAGTTAAGTTAACTTCTTACTCAAGGAGGTCCTGTGGTTCTGAAGGTGCTGAGTCCAAGCAGTGCAGGGAGCCCCCAGGAACTTGCTAGAAATGCAAAATCTGAAGAGTTGCCTTGAAAATACTGAATTAGAGGAAGACTTTGAGTAAGATCCTCAGGGGATTCATAGTCATTTAGGGTTTATAAGAACTATTGTCCTCAGACTGCAGTGATTTCTAGAAGAGATATAGATAAACCATCATTTGGTGCAAATGATAACCTTGGTTTTAGTAAACTGTTTACTCTTGCCTGTTGTATAAGATGATCTCAAATCATCTTTCTTAATGCAATTAGACATAAAATTTGAATTTTCTTATCCCAGATCATAATAACTAATGAAAAGACCATTTCTGGTTTTAAAAAAGAGACTTGCCAGCTCTTTACTTTAAGTAAATAAAAATTCTAGTGGAGAAATTAAGCCATGGGAATTCAGTAAGGCATAACATGTCCAAACGTTCATCTTATAATTCTGGAAAGCTTTCGGGGTAAAGGTTTGCTTGAATTAAATGACTTCTTAAGAAAATATATTCCAATATTTGCAGTATATATAGTTCACTTTAGCAAGATGACAAATACATGCCCTGTACTTTATAACATTCAGTATGCAAATATTTAAGTAGAGCAAGAAAGAATAAAAAAAGAGAAAAAAACCCACAAGAAATGAGCAGGTTTAGGCTATTTTTTTCCCTTTGTAAGCTGTGAAAATCCTTGCTGAGAATGCTGTAATTTCTCACAGATTGTCATTTCCTTTTTCCTTTGGTTATTATTACATGCTGTAAGTTAACAGGAGCTAATATATTTCCAGGAGATGCAGAGAAGACTGAGCAGTACAAAGCCTTTTATCAATGGGATGCACCTACAGTGTAGAGGGTAGGAAACAGCCGGATTGGTAGAAGCTGGTTATCTCTGAAGCTGCTTCCATGCACAAGCCTGCCAACACACAGCCCGGTAGGAAGGGCTGCCAGGGGAAATCAGCCAAAGAACTGTCACCAACTTCAGTCCAGTGTTTCCTACTGGAAATGTCTCCTTACTCACTGCATGAGTGCCCAGTACACAGGATGACTGTACATGAATAGCAATACAAAAGGGGGAAAATGTAGCTTACCTGGCAGAGAAATTAAAAAGACACCAAGAGGTGACATGTCACACAGGCCTATGATATACATGGGCCAGTGCATAAGACTGGCTCTTATTAAGGAGGCGTGTGCTCCTCACATTATACTTCTTTGTGCTTCAACTATGTTATGAGGACCTTGGAGTATATTATTGGTTCTCAACTCTAGCTGCAAATTAGATTTATCTGAAGAGCTTTAAACAATACTCATATCATACTCCAAATCAGTTAGAGCTCTGGAAGTACAGCCGGGCATAGATTTTTATTTTTTAAGCTCCCTACGTGATTTGATGTCTAGCCAGACATTAGAAACACTGAACAACAATCACTTAGTCTCTTCCACATTTAATTTTCCATGCTCTCTAGGAAAGCTCTGTCCTTCCCGGTTTTCTCCATTCTCTTTGCTTCTTTGCATAAATACCCTCTTTATATACTGAAGGTAAAGAAACATAAGATAGATACAATTTTATCTACAAGTATTGTAATTATATATCTGGTTTCCTCATGTGCATATGACTCCATGGCTATAAACCCGGTAAACCATGTCAGGAAAAGCTGTTTCATATGGAAAATGGAATAACTGGGGAAACAAGGTACAAGTAAAATATTCTGGATAATACTCCATTCTACCCTAGAATCACCATCTTAGTCTGGGACGTTCAAGAAGATGTTTAGTAAAATCCTCAGTGAAAACATTCTGCTTGACTAGATCCAGGCTTTCATTCAACTATTAAGATTTACTGGAATTTATTATAAGCATTCTCAGACACACCATGGAGGAATTTCTCAACTATTCTAGAATAAGAAATGAGCACATAGGATTTTGCACCATTTCTTACAGGATGTGTAGTGGTAGGAAGAATTTAATGACAATATGGATCCGAGTTCTGAGTTCTACAACTAACGCAGGATAAGTAAACACTGAGCAGTTTTTCGAAAATAGAGAGAGGTTTAAATGGTTTAAAACTATCAAACCAATTATAACCTAAAACATACACCCATTAAGTAAAAATCCTGATGTCTTAATTTGAAATTGGAAGGACTGTGAACTCAAACTATACTTTATTTTAACCAAAGCACAGATTTCCTACGTTTGATTACTCAAAAGTCTGAAAACTGACCAACTCAGTAGTGGTGAGCACACTCTGGCGAATAAACTGTAGTCTTTAAATACTTCTTTTCACTAAAAAGAAACCAGGGTTTCTTGAAGAAATGGCTGATTAAATATCTGGGGCCAGAAATGTTCGGAAAGAACTTAGAATATTTTGTCCTACTAGAAACCGAGAAAACTCTTAAAGACAACTAGATTATGACAAAAGCATTCAGACACCAGTGAGAATAAACCATGACAGCAAAATATGTGAGTTGATAGAATAATTACTGCAAGACGTTAAAATGAATAAACACTAAAGCCATAAGTTAATTATATTAGCAAAAAGCAGAAACAAAAAAAAAAATGACTCAATTTTACTTTGCAGAGGATGCTAGGAAGAAACTCATTATTTTAAAACTGGTGAATTAACAGAAGAAATTAACCTTCCTTTTTATGTAATATTTACCCTGGGGTAATGCAGTAGTTAATGAAATATTAAAGTATTCTAGCCAGTAAATGAAGAAATCATGATAAATTTAAAGTATATTTTTTAAACCTCTAAAAATTCATGGATTTGAGCACTGATAATCTGTGGGCACTAACATTACAAAAAGAAAGGCAGACAGACATTAGAAATGGTCTCACTAAAATGACTAAACCTGAATCTCACCAAGCCTCTTGTTTTAACAAGAGGGAAATACAGAGGAGGAATGCTAAAGGATACTGCAAAACTTGAATAAGTAAAATTCAGATGACGGTAGAAACAACCTGATTTCGTCAACAAAATCTTGCAAGAAAGTAAAAAACAACAGATGGGGCAAAGAATTATGCTCTGTAGACCTTTAGACATGGGCAACATATCAAGTTACGATGTATGTACCTTATGTATAAACTGTAGAACTAAGAATATACACATATGTGTGTGCTACAAAATGCGAATTTATAATAAAATGTGAATATTTATTTAATATTTGATGATATGCCTGGCATATGCTACAGTATAACCTGGAGGGGGTGAACGGATACAACCTGAAAAGTTTGGCCATAATTTAATGGTCACTGAGTCAAGGTGATAAGATATATGGAGATTCATTATACTCTATTTTTGTATAAGTTTGAAATTTTCTATACAATTTGAAATGAATCATTTTACATTGTCAGGTCAATACATTCATTATTAAATGATGATACATGACAATTACTTGACATATTTCAATATTTTGCATAATTTCTACCTGCCCTAGACATTTAGAGAGAAATCAAATTAGAGATTTTTTTCTGAAAACCAAATTGCTGTATGATCCCAGCTCAAGAGTTTAACTGCAAATAATGATAATACTCAAAAGAGGACCCTTTGTATTAGAGTAAGGAAAGCTCAAGGAAACATCAAAAAAGAAATAAAGTAATGGAAAAATATTTATTTCTTCACATGCTTTTGAATGGTTAATGGGAGCAGCCATCCATCTAGCTTGATAAATTTGTGAAGGGCAAAAGGGCTGTGGACTATCCCCAGTAATCCTAGGCCTATGACTTTGGTTGCGTCATTGAACTCTTCTCATTAGTAAAATAAAGGGTTTAAGGAGTAACTTCTTTTTTTTTAATGGGGTTACTAGGGATTGAACCCAGGGCTTCATGCACGCCAAGCATGCACTCTGCTAGTGAGCTGTATAGCCCCACGCTCCCTGCAAATAAAGGGTTTAAACTAGATATTTTTCAGTGTGATTGTCACGATCAGTATCGAACATTTCCAATAGATTGAAAGATAGTTGGATATGTGGTAGATAGATAGATAGATAGATAGATAGATAGATAGATAGATAGATAGGTAGGTAGATAGATAGATAGATAGATAGACAGAGATGTATAGAAGTGGCAAAGGTTGGAATTGAACTTAGATTTGTTTGCCTCACCCATTGTGATGAAACTAGTATCTTTTCATTGGTAGCATCTCTTAATGCTACTTATAAACTTAAGTTGGCTGTGATCAAAGACAGAAAGGGCAATTTCTTGCTTGCAATCTATATTTTAAAGATATTCTAGCTGCCACCACTATTAACAGACACTTTCCCCTGTGACATAGTGTTCAGTTTAGATTTAAAATTTTCTCCCAAGGAGCTTTCAAAGACGGTAACACTGGAGTATCTTGCCCATTTACTATAAATGTTCAGTAGCTTCAAGGTAGTAGGTCAGAAATGAAAGATGATGATCAGTGTTTAATCACTGCAGATTTAAATCATTGCTCTCCAGATTTCTGTGGTCACTAAGATCAAGTAAAGCAGAAAGACCTTACAGTTTGGTTCAGGTGCTTTCTCTTTATTAATGTTTATCCTCAGCTGTACAACATTTAATGTGGAATTACTGAAATGGAAGCCTATTCTGATGTTTCAGAGTAGTTGTGCATGTCTTTCCAGAGAGAAAACTAATTGTAGGACAAAATGAAGAAGAAAAAAATACAAATGAAAAGCAATAACGTAACAACAAAAAACTGCCTTTTCAGGAAACTTTAGAAGTCTTAACATCATCTGGAGAACAATAATTATTCGGAGTGAGTCTGCAAACTTCCAAATTTCTTTGTTCTTTTTAGAGGAAATTGTTATTTAACACTGACACAGTATTAATGTAATCTTATGCTCCTTTCTAGAATTATGTTTATGTCAAATCTGTTTCAATGTCAGTTTCCCTCATTTGGAGATATAACTTTTCATGACATATATGAACTTTTTTCACCCTTCCTTCAGAAATGTTGCATTTCCTCTTCTCTCCCTCAGAACAGTTTCTCTGCATTGCTCTGTAGCTAGTGCCGTCCCATCATTCAAGCCTTTGTTGACTAATATTTAGCGACTGCTCTCATCTTTCCCTTGTTTGCTACTTCATAGTATTAAAAACCAGTTAAAATGATCATGTTGATTTATTTTGCTATTACATTGTCTGTGTCATTGTACTAAATTTCCCAAAAGCAGGGTCATTTCCGTAGCTCTTGTGTAACTCCAGGTGCTAATACTTAGCAGCACTCATTAAATGTTTCTGAGTAAATGTTGGATGAACTGATCTTTTGATACATTTTCTAGAGGTTGTTCATAACATCCATGTTGTCATCAATAGACACATATTAAAATTAAAGGTTGGCCAGTTATCTAGACAATTCAATGTAAATACCTGATACAGTGTTTTTTGGAAATGTTCTTTAAAGTTCTGTCAGTAATGGGATAGGTCAGGTCAGAGCAATCAGGTATTAAGAAAATAATGATGTTTACTAAGGTGAGCCAGGTATGAAGTTCAATTTAGCTGCTGATATCCAGAAAGATATGACAGATGACCTGGCGATTCATACTAGCAATGGATGTGTTAAGGTTTAGTAAGAAGGAACAGGTAGATGCCAGCTGGCAAAACAGCACAACAAGGACAGAGCAGCCTATGTGAGCAAGAGATACACAGTACTGTGAGCATGTGATTCTAAGAAGGAATGGAGCCAGGAGCGGGGCCCAGGCTCTAGATGGGGTTCTAGGGCAGGGGCTTTCGTGAGGAAGACCTGTAAGGCGGGGATCCTGTTTCTCAGGCTTTAATGTACAATGTAGGGGGAAGGCAGAAGCCCACTTTCTGGTATTAAGACACGACATGTTGATTTTTACTTTATTTTTTAAGTCAGATCAATATTGGAAAGATCTCCGTATGCATACTGGCTAAGAACACAATTGATCCAAGCCATGATGCAACTCAACTTGGAGGCAAAAGGAAAAGAAATGACTAGTTGAGGGTAAAGGAAGCCAAGACAACCAGACAGAGCACTGCAATTTAAGTTTATGAAAAGTAGTAAATGATTTGTATGGAGATCATCTGTAGAATTCATGTTTAGATTATTCTTCTTGATAAAAACACCTTAAGGGCCATTATCAAGTTCAAGGACAGCTCCTTCAATGAGGAGATAATAATCCAATTTTAGAAAAGTCTATCTTTTTAGAAAAACTATATATTAATCAGGACAGAAGAGTAGAAGAGTGTGTGTGTGTGTGTGTGTGTGTGTGTGTGTCTGCATGTGTGTTAGCAAAATAAGAAAGTAAGAACTTGAAAAATAGGTCTTTCCCAAATAGATTAAAAAGGGAGCACTCTCTCACTCTTTTCTGTATGCATGAATTAGATTAGAATAATATCGTTAAGACATCTGGTAGGCATTCCTACATGTTCACAATCCTATTGTGATCTCAATTTAAGTTTCCGAATCATCACTGGTATACTTTCAACTGAAACTCTGATTCTGGAAGGAAAGAAGATGCAATAATTCCATAAACAGCATTTTTTATTGGTAATAAAATCAGCACACTTTATATGGTAGAAATAGCTCAGAGTATTTTTATACTAGAGGAAGACTTAGCAAAGGTAACCAGTTTTATTTCACAACACATTTCCTTGTGGAAGTGAGATCTATTTGCATTAACCCAGTCCCACAGATTTCAGTTCACCTTTTAAAAAGGAAAGAGGAATCAGAACCACATGCTTCTTCAGTCACCATAGAGGGTTGCATCATTCTGATTTAATTACATCAATGAAAAAGGCAATTATAGTTCAATTAAGGATGTATAGTGTGAATCAGATTACAGAATAGACTTCAAACAATTTGTGGATTTCAGGATGAAGCTTTTAAGGATTAACAAATGAATTTCCATGGTTTCCCTAACAACTCTGAGTGAATTTATGCTAGAGTATTTAATCAGAAAGATTTGGAAAGCAGTTTTTTATCGCTGACATTTCAGCTAGGTTACCTTCACCACTAAGTGAAATCCGCCCAGATGGTGTCCTCTCCTGAGTGCGGAGGTGCTGCATAAAAGAGGATCCTGACAACAGTAATTAGATCTTTTTTATTGATAAGAAGCTTTTAATCTGTATGTTTCTTTAAGCCAGTTTTTTTTTTTTTTCCTTTTAGTGTAAAAAGTATTTTCTTTCTAGGTGTCTCACTAGAATAAATAGTTCTAATCTTCATTTTTAAAGTGCTCTGTGCTTGTTTCAAAGTCAATTGAAGGATGCAGGCCAATTTTCTTTAGGTTCATTTTTCTTTTCCTCATTTGAAGTGTATGCTAAGTTCACTCACAAGGATTTACTGTGGGATAAACCCAGTAATATTCACCAGGAGTGAATCGAACTGTAGGATCCAACCCAAAAGAGGAAACTAGAATCAAGAGAAGTATTTATAATTTAATGAAAATGCATTATTTGAGAAGATTTAAATGAATGGATCAACATTTCTCTAAGAATATTTGACTTTATTCAACTTCCTACTGCTATTATATCAGAGGATCTTATTTTCATTATCGCTAAATAACTAATAGATTTATTTATGTACTAGGAAGGTGATACAATGATGATTTTTACCTAATAGACATTTCTCCTCTTCCAGATTATTTTATAAGTATTCATTCTAATCATGGTGTCTTGAATTAACAAATACTAATAACAATATTTTATTACATAAAATGTGGTAAACACAGAAGGATAGATAGGTGGTGATAGCCTATTGATAACTTTGGAACTATATTAAATTGTAAATTCACCCTCTGTGAATTTACCCACTGACTTAAGAATTATAATATTTTCACTAACATGACTATATGCTTCTCTGTGAATCTCTCTCCCATGCAACGTGATTCTACATTTTGTTTATGCTTCTTTGCTTTGTTGTATAGTTTTGCCATATATATGTGTGTGTGTGTGTGTGTGTGTGTGTGTATATATATACGCATATATATATATAAAATGGAAGTTTGGTTTGACTCTTGAGTACATAAAACCATAACATAATGTCTGTATGCTACAGTTTTTTTAAATTTAACATTGCTTTAAGATTCATCCACGTTGTTAAGCTGAAATAGTCTCATCACTGTCTTTGAGATTTATATACATTATTTCACTTAATTCTCCTGATAGCTCTATGAAGTACATACTTTTATTCTCACTTTAGAGTGTAAGAAATCAAAACTAAGAAAACTGAAGGAAGTTGCTTGAGGTCACATCTCAGGAAGGTGACAGACCCATCCATGGTTGGCAGTAATGCCTCTCTAACTCCTAACGCTATCCTGTTTAATTTGGAACAATCAAGACTTCCACATAGCAGAAAGAGTTCAAGCCTACATTGTTTCTGAGGTTGCTGTATCTCCATTTCATACATGAGCAAACTGGAGGCATTTCCCAAGGTTGTCTATTGTGGGAGGCAGGATATTGGCCCCACCAAGATGTCTACATCCTAATTTCCAGAACCTATGAAAATGTTATGTTACATGACAAGGGAGGCTTAAGGCTGCTGTTGGAATTAAGAGTGCTAATCAGCTAACCATAAAATCAGGGCATTATCCTGAATTATGTGGGTGGGTTCAATGTAATCACAATGTAATCACGACCTTTAAACATCAAAGAGGGAGGCAGACTTGCAAATGAATACACCTGCTTGAATAAATATATTTCCAGTGTGATGAAACATTTATGACTGATAGTATATTGCATTTTCCATACATCATATTTGAAGCTTTAGAATTTTAATTAGTGCTTTCACTGAGGTAATAAGTGTATATTAACAATGTATACACTTTATTTTGAATCTTACATTGAACTCTAACAGACATGTGTGAGATGATCTGGGATATTTTTTAATGACCTGGTTATTTGATTTTTTTTATTAGAATTTAGTAGTTATTCTCATATAGATCTTATGCATATTTTGTTAGATTTACACCTACATATTTCATTTTGAAGGCTGGTAATGTAACAATATTGTGTTTTTAATTTCCAATTCTACTTGTTCATTGCTGGCATTTAGGAAAATGCTTGGCTTTCATCTTTCAACCTTTTATCCTGCAAACTTTCAATAATCATTTCTTAGTTGCAGGAGGGTTTTTTGTTTTTGTTTTTGTCTATTCTTTCAGATTTTCTAAATAGAGGATGAGGTCAGCTGCAAACAAAACCAGTTTCATTTCTTCATTCCCAATCTATAAACATTTATATCCTTTTTTTTTGTCTTACTGCACTAGCTAAGACTTCCAACATAATGTTGACAGAAGTAGTGAGAGGGGACATCCTCGCCTTGCTCCTGATGGTAGTGGAAAGACTTTGAATTTTTCACAATGAAGAATGATGTTAGCTGTAGGTATTTTGTGGATACGCTTTAGAAAGTTGAGAAAGTTGCTGCCCTCTATTCCTAGTTTGCTGGGAAGTTTTGTTTGTTTGTTTGTTTTTTGATGTATAGACTTTGGATTTTGTCATATGCTTTTTCTGCATCTATTGATATGATCATGTGATTTTCTTCTTTTGTCTGTTGAGGTGATAGATTATATTAATTGATTGTCAAATGTGGAACCAGCCTTACATTCCTGGGATAAATCCCACTTGTTCTTTTAAAACATTGCTGGGTTTAATTTGACAATATTTTGTTGAAGATTTTTGCATTTTTTGTTTATGAAAGATACTGTTTTCCAGCTTTTAATTCTTGTAATATCTTTTCTGGTTTTGATATTAGGGTAACACTGACTTTATAGAATGAGTTAGGAAGTATTCCCTATGTTTCTATCCTCTGAAAGAGATTGTAAAGAATTGGTGTAATTTCCTCATTAAATATTTGTTAGCCTTGCAGGATATTTGGTCCTGTCCAAAACATCCATTAAAACATTTGTTCCATGATTCATTAAAAAATGAAACATTTAACTTCACCAAAAGGTCCTTGGTATTAGCTTCTGACCAAAATGTCCACTGAGACATTCTGTCCATGATTTGTTAAATAATACAAATGTTTTAATTTATTCACATTATTTTTATGGTAATTCATGATGAATTTTGGGTTTCACTTTTATTCTTGTTGTTCTTCATCACGGATTTGACAAAATTACTCTTAAGTCAATGAGGAATTACTCTCAAGTGTGTATCAACCTAGTTACTGGTTTTATGTTTGTTATATATGTTAACCATTTCAGTTATAAAATTTGATTTTGTCTGTATCATCATAAAATTGGTGGACATGTTTGAATGAGACCACCAAGAACATGGGTAGAAATATTTTTTATTGCTTTGCTGTTCATCTCTTAATATTTCAATAAATCTCAAAATTGAAAGATGATGTACTATAATCAACTCTTGAAATTTGCTATGCCAACCTTCCTCTGCGTTGTCCACTCTGAAATCACTGTTTAGTACTGATATATAAACATTACAAGTTTCTGGTGGAAATTTTGGAGCTTCTGGTCTTCTGCCCCTGCCACATATTCCACAAACATACAGTCCACTAAGTCATCTAAATTTTCTTCTGCATTCTCCACAATGTACTCAGAAGTTTCATTTACATTTTCCAGAGGCACAAATGGAAGTCCAAAAAATACAGATACACATTTATGAGTGTTACTTTCCACTGTCATATATCTGCATGTTAGACCCAAATAATCTATTTTTCACCACAGTGATTATGAAAAGCGAAACAAGCATCTTTTTCCTTGTGCATTTGGTAGTAGTAGTCAAACTGCATTCATATTTGAAATCTTGAAATCCATCATGCACAATGAAGGGTTAATGTCAAGATTTCTTTCTTGTGCAAATGCAACTACTTTCTCTCTCACACACACACGCATCTGTGTGACTTCTTGCCTTTTCATTGTTAGTACATAAATCAATGGCATAGTATAACCCAATACTGCATTGTGCATAGTAAATAACTGAGTGACCTACGCTGGTACTGTCTTGAAGGTGCCACCACTACATATTGTGGTACTGGCACTTAAATATCCAATACTGTCATAAGTTTTGTAAATAAGAATTCTTTTGTTATCTTGAACAACAGAATAGTGGAATTGTGCATAAGAAATGGTTCTTCACATCCGGTCACTTTATACTCCTTTGGAATTTCAGTTCTGTGCAGTAAAGTTGGGTTTGGAGGTCGATGCCTGTTTTGAATTCTATTTACTTGCCACTTTAATGAGTTTCTGTTGGGTATTATTTACAGTAGCTCTTTAACATGAATATCATGGCGAGTACTTCAAAGTACCTGTGATGATGTTGTGTCTGGCTCTTTTTCCAGCTTGTTGTTTTAATCTATTCAGGGTTTCCCTTCTTCAGCAACAACATTGTGTTGATATTTTTCTGTCTCAGCTTGAATGATTAGATGTTATTGTTATTCAAGTCCTGACTAGTTGTACATCAAGCATTGTAGATTCTCCTCTTCCCAGCACCGGTACCTTTTAACTTCCACCTCTCTTAAAGAATGTAAATGTTAGCAAAAATCATTATAATGTAGCACTGATTTTTCTTTTTGTCAATATACTGTTTTCCATATTCCACTAAGAATTTTCAAATAAAGATGTCATATTGCCAAGTGACAAAAGAAGGGCTGTTTTAATTTTTTTCTTTTGTAGTCATCGACCAATGTTCACTGGTTTACTGGTAGGGGAAATCATACTAATGTCTTATGGATTCAACATCTGGTTTGTCTAGGTTGGATCAGCCAGCATGTAGGCACCAGCTGAGGACATGGTGGTCCATGACGATTGGCAGGTGAGTGTGAAAGTCACACCCACTAAAACCTCTCTAAATAGTGGCAGATAGTTCTTGTAATCAGCTGTGATCGTACCTATATAGGATATCGATTCAAGGCAAACATTGCCCTTTTACCTTGGGTGATGGAGTTGTTACAGAGAGTTGATACTAGATGCCCAGTATCCCCCTCATGGCAGCTATTACATCTGACAACTATTTGGTAGAAAAGCTGCATCAGTTCTCACTCCTCTCAAACAAGCAATATGCTCTGTAAAACGTTTACTTTAATGTGTTCATTGCCTGTTTTTACATAGTGACTTGACAAATCTCCTTTCAAATTCTGCCCTTATTTACCGACCCAGACTTACTCAGCCAAATGCCCAACGACATATTAATGGACCATGCATCATGTGACTCCATCCTTGACTTGCCCTCTGTGCATTTCTGTAACTGTAGAACTCTCCCTTGGTACACATAGTTAATATAAATCCCACTCTTCTGCAAGACTTGAACCTCTACCCATCTGCCTATCCCCATGTGCCATTACCAGCTTGGCTGCTGAGGCAAGAAGGGTTATTATTGTCAATAGACCTAACACAATTATTGGACCAATAAAACATGATAGTATTTTTATGCATTATTCCTGTAAACAAGAAGTATAAATAAGCATTATGAATTATTTGAACTCTGGGATATTTTCTGTGTCGATGTTTCTGACAGGACCAAATACCAAGGACCACTAGGCACAGGACAAATAAGATCATGGATATTTTCGATAGGACCAAATGTCTCAATGGACACTTTGGACAGGACCAAATTTTAAGGACCTTTTGGCATGGATCAAATGTAACAATTGATGTTTTGGCCAGGATAAAATGTTCACTAATCATGTGGTAAAATTCACTAGTGAATCCATCTAGAGCTCGTGCTTTCTGTTAAGGAAGAGTATTAATTATTGACTCAGTTTCTTTGATAGACATGACCCTATTCAGATTGTATACTTCTTTGTTTAAGGATTGGCAGATTGTGTCAAGGAATTCGTCTGTTTATTCTAGGTTATCAATTTGTGAACATAGAGTTGTTCATAGTATTCTTTTATTATCTTTTTATGTCCACAAGATCTATAGTGATGTCTTCTACTTTATTTTGAACAGCTGTGATTTGTGTCTTTTTTTTTCCCCTCAGGTAGCCTGGCTAGAGGCTTATTAATTTTATTGATCTTTTCAAAGGAGCAGCTATTGATTTTGTTAATTTTTCTCTATTGATTTCATGTTTTCAATTTCATTGATTCCTACTCTAATTCCTATTATTTATTTTCTTTTGCTTACTTTGCATTTAATTTGATCTTCTTTCTTTAGTTTCTTAAAATGGAGACTTAGATGATTCATTTTAGGTATTTTTCTTTCCAGATAATATGTATTCAATGCTATAACCTTCCCTACTGCATCCCACACATTTTGATACTTTGTGCTTTCATTTTTATTTCATTTAGTTTGCATTTTAATTTTATTCTTAAATTTCCTTGATATTTCTTCTTTGATTCATGTATTATTTAGAAGTATGTTGTTTAATCTCCCTGTATTTTGGGGTTTCCAGTTATCTTTTGTTACTGATTCCTAGTTTAATTCCATGGTGGTTTAAGAGCAGACATTGTATGACTTCTATTCTTTTAAATTTGTCAAGGTATGTTTTATGGCCCAGAAGGTGGTCTATCTTGTTGAATGTTCCATGTGAGCTTGAGAAGAATGTGAGCTCTGCTGTGTTATGAAGTGGTCTATAGATGTCAATTATATTCAGTTGATTGATGGTGCTGAGTTTCACTATGTCTTTATTGATTTTCTGCCTGCTGGATTTGTTCACTTCTAAGAGTTTGGTATTGAAGCCTCGACGTATGTTAGAAATTCATCTATTTTTCCTTGCAATTCTATTGTTTTTTGTCTCATATATTTTGACTCTCCATTGGGTACATACATGTTAAGAACTGTATGTCTTCTTGGAGAATTGAGTGTTTTATCATCGTGTAGTGTCCTTCTTTATCCCTGATAACTTTCTATGGTTTGAAGTATGTTTTGTTTGAAATTAATACGGCTACTATTGCTTTCTTTTGATTAGTGTTAGGATGGTATATTTTCCTCCAATTATTTACTTTTAATGTATATGTGTCTTTACTTGAAGACAATATTTATTTGTGTCTTGTTTTTTGGTCCACTCTGACAATCTCTTTTTCAGCTGGTACATTTAGACCTTGACATTCAAAGTGATTATTGATACAGTTAGATTAATATCTAAACTATGCACTTTTTTTTCCAAAAATTTTACCCTTGTTCTTGGTTCCTATTTTATCTTCCATTTTTCTGTCTTTTGTGGTTTTAATTGAGTATTTTTTATTTATTCAATTTTGCCTCCTTCCTTATATCAGTATAGTACTTTTAAAACTTTTTTTTAGTGGTTATCCTAGAATAAAGTCAGTATTTGATGACTACAAAGATTTGTTATTGTTGTAGGTGTGTCATGATCAAAACATTTTAATAATAAATGCCTATTTTAAAAAAAACAATGCAAACTGAAGTATATAGAAGTGAAATGATACAACTTCTGAGGCTATTCTTAAAATTTAAGCAAAACATTTTTAATAACAATGAAAAGAAGAGAAATTTTGATAAAATTTGACATGTGTTGGGGATTTAACTATATACTTTATCCACTTTGAAATTTTTTTTCATTAAAATAACTAAAATTTGTAATTTAAAATATCTCTCAGGTTCAAAAGTAATCTATAAATTAAGTCACAGATTTATAGATCATCCCTCTGTAATAGGTATAATCAAAAATTTAACTTTCATGGATAAGAAAAACTTCAGGCATAGACTGGTCCAGAAATGTGCCCACTGCAGCAGAATGAGTCAGTCTCAGGAGAGATACTGGTCTGGACTCATCTGCTCTTGCTGCCAGCCACCCTTACATTAGACTGTTATGGTCACTGGCATTGCCTGAGGTTTGAGCTAGAAAACAGAGGACTATGTTTGAGTGGTACTTTTCAAATTGACCTGAAATAACAAGAAAAGTTTAAGTTTTAAGCTGTCATCTTTAATTCAAAAATAAAGCAAGTTTTCTTTTATTACTACAGATGAATGGTAGGAAAAGTTTAAATTCAAATCAAAACTTCCATGAACTTAGCAAAAAAGTTAGAATCTCTTGTGCTTGCTATAATCACCATTTTTAGATGTACTTTATTTTCATTTCTTCGAAGAAGCAGAAAATGAACTGAACAAAGATTTATGCCATTTAATGTCACAGTTGATTACCAACAGAAATTGGAAGAATGAAATTTTTATGACTTTATGTAAAAGTAAGCTATAATTCAGGATGAAATGGAGGTTGGCTAGACAGACATCTAATTTTTAAGAATATATGTTATCTTGCAGGAAATATTTATATAAACTAAGAAAGTCAAATCTCTAAATTATTTGTTTTAAGTAACTCATCTGACCTGGTACTAGTCACAAAAGTTTCTTAGATATAACTTCATTATCCAACTTCTTGAAATGTTTCAAATTTATATTTTTTACTACTGATAACTCCAAATTATTTTTAAAACTGTATAAAATACTGAAATCTTACCTATGTAATGGATTTAGTGAATTAAGCAGATATCTGACATTTGTTTTTCAAATTCTACATTGTTTAACACAGTTGGTTTTTCATAAACCCTTATAAATTATACCTATTTATTAATGTTGAATGGGAATGGGTATATTGCTTTATCTTTCACAGAAAGATAGCCTCCATCAGATAATTATTCTCATTGTATTAAGTAGTTAAAACTTGATGTGAAAGACAAAACAAGGAAAAATTAATCGTCACAAAGAATGAATATATATTTCCTGTTTCTTTCTCCCCTACCACCTCCAAATCTTTTAGACTTTTTTCATAAATGCATTTACCTACTCATTTATTTCATTAATATTTTTGAGTGCTTACAATGTATGAGGGGCAGTGCTAAGTGCTACAGATGTACTCAATTTACAAGATCTTCACTGTCCTCAGAGTTTATAAATTAGTTATTGTGTCATTTGAGATTCTTTAAAAATATTATGCAATTCTATGCCCCTATATATTTGCACACATTGATCCTTCTGCTTTAAAGGTCCTTCCGTATTTAGACAATCTAATGAACTGCTCTTTGTCCCTCAGGTCAAACTGTGTGGTGATTAGATGTCTAGTTTTCTTTTTTCTGAAGCTCTCTGTGAATTTCGCTAATTCAATAATACAATTACCTATATTTAGAAATGACACCTCCTACCAAGCACATGCCACCTCTCTCAGAAGATTTAAAATACGCTGTTACTTAAATTTGCATAACAGATGTATTATCTGACTTCATTTATTCTCAGTAAGTACAGATCACTTTATACTATTCACATGTTATTAAATTTGAACATGTTTAATTGAAAAATGAAGGAACTGCAGAATTAAAATACTTAGCTTCACATAATGGAAATGTGACTACAGACTTACCTAAATGGAGATTTATCTTTCTCATGTAACAGAAAACCTCAGACATAAAGGAGATCAGAGCTGGTATAAACACTTCTATGATATAATCAGTTTCCAAGGGTGATTTTACCTTTCTTTCCCAGTATCCTTACTCCACTACTCATTGCCTTATGCAAGATATTTGCTCTATCTATGAAAAGAAATGAAGGAAGGAAAGAAGGAAAGAAAGGAAGGAAGGAAGGAAGAAAAAAGAGAAAGAAAAAAGAGAAAGGAAGGATAAAGTAAGGGCAAAAGAATAGTACCAGCCAAATTTAATACTTTTTATAAGATAGCAACAACTTTTTGGAAGTGCCATCCAGTAGACTGAAGCTTATATCTAGTTGATCAAATATATGGGTCAGGTATACAAATGTAACTACATGAGAATCTAGAAGATTGAATAATTTTTTTTTAGTGCACTATAACCCTGAAAATATTCCATGTTCAATTAGAAAGAAAAATCTGAGAAAGGGCAAGCAGTAAGTACTTTTAAGTGTCTGACACACATAATCATACCAAATAAATACACCAAGTGTAATATTTCTTTCTATATAAATTTCAAAATGGTTCCAGCATATCCATGTACTTTTTAAACATACATATTCACAGTGTACATTTGATCTATATAGTGTGTTGGCCTCTAATCTGCCCTTTAGCTCAGTTGTAAAATAGTTTCAGTGGCCTGACAGAAATGACTCAATAAAATGTATTAAACTTAATAAAATAGTTGAGTGAAAATATTTTCAATAATGGTCAAAATATTTCATTGATGTTTAAACATTAGCAAATAAAGTAGAATATTAAAGCTAGAAATTCTTCGATGTCACTGTTGATGTTTCTAACGTAACTTCATATACAGACTAAAATATGTATTCTATGAAATGTAAAACCTTAAGAAAAATATATACCTGTCTAGAAAAGTCTCTTCTTCTCTCATGTGGAGAATGGAACCCAGGGAAATAAAATAACTTTCCCAACTCACACTTCTAGTCAATGACAGATCAAATAGTAGAAAACATTTTGGGTTTGGTTTAGAAATATATACATGCAAATATAAAGAAGAATATAATTTCCTTATGCTTTACATATAGATAGACATGGTATTTAAGCAAATATCATTTAAATTGCTTAAAGTGATGCTCTTTTACATGTTTTAGTTACATGCAAGTAACTACAATAAAATTAGGAAAAGAAGTAATATTCAGAAATTATTCTTTATGGGTACATGGTAGATAAAAAGGAGATTTTAAAAAGTATTTTAATATCTACAGGAACTTAAAAGAATCCAATGCATATTTTCCTTTTCTAACTCTTTGGGGAAATATAATTTGGTTGTCATGGAAAGAATAATGTAACAGAAACCTCTCTTTCCTAGAAATTATTGGTAAATATCATCCTCAAGAGATTTTCTCTGCTTGCAAATGTATCTTTATAATAAATGTAATTTAGCATTTAAATATATAGGCTTGTAATTTAAGATGGAAGACTTAGCACAAGAATTTGCATCCCATTATCCCTAAACTCTATAGCCAATACTCCACAGAAATACAATAAATAGAAAAAGAATGGAACAACAACAGCCAAGAGAAATAAAAGGGTTTTCACAAGTGGATGACAGTTTTAAAAATTTTCTGTAGTTGGACTCTGGAGAATGCTAACGGATGAAGCAGAGGAAAATGTCAGTGTGTCCTACATGCAGATTGCCTGGCCCAAACCAAGAAAGACTCTAGGCTTCTCTTTGGCACTTTGTGGTAGGGCCACGATGAAAGGGGTGCTGAACACAAGGAAATTGATTGAAGTTTAATAAAGAAAACAGCTCTATCCTTTCATATTCTGTCTATGTGGAAAATACCATGCAGTCTAGCATTCAGCCCCAAGATAAAAAATGGTAGCGGTTATTTCAGGAATTGAGCAAACCTGTGGGACTTGCTATAGTTCTCATAATCTCAGTATCTAAGAAGCCACAGCAACAGACAGCAAACCTAACTCACTGAATAGGGAAGAAAATGCCCCTCTCATATATCAACTTAACTATCAGCAAGCTTCATGGTAAATGGCCATGTATCACACATTTAGCAGAGAAGACTCAAACCAGCACAGAGTCAAAGTGAAAGACTGAGGAAAGAAAATTAAAAAAAAAAAAAAAAAAGTCATGGAGAAATCAGAGATAATTCAGGGAACAGAAAATAATTTAAAAACAAAACCTATAAATGGTTTTCAGAGCTTTTAGGAAAGATATTGCTTTGATATACAGAAATGATTTAATAATGCTATGAAAAATGGGGGAAAAGAGTGTATTCTTGGGGATTAAAAAAATAGTTGCTGAATTGAAAAAAATACATACAATTGCTTGAATATAATAATAGGACAATATAGTGAAAATGATAAAGATACAGTAAGCCTCAGAGGAAAAAAAAGTTAAAAGCTATATAAATAATCAATACAACTAGGCTAATATTCAAGTAATAAGAGTTCCAGGATAAAATCGATAAAATGTAGGGTACAAAGTTAACAAAGAAATGATGGATGGAAAATTCCCACTGCTGAAAAGAAACCTGAGTCTCCATGAAAAGGTATTCCACATCATTAATTACTTATGGAAATGCAAATTAAAACCACAATGAGACAGCTCATATCTATTGGGATGGCTACAGTGTAAGATAATGATTCCACTAAATGTCGGTGAGAATTTGGACACTGGATTGCTGGATACTGGATTGCAGGTAGAAATGTAAAATGGTACAGACACTCTTGAACAAAGATTGGTAAAGTCTGAAAAAACTAACATGCAGCTACCCTATGACCCAGCATTTCCATCCAGGGGCACTTATCCCAGAGAAACAAAAATTTATGTTCACACCCAAAAATCTATATGCAAATGTTAAAAGTAGCAAATTTGTTAACAGCAGAAAAGAAACCAGTCCAGACATCCTTCAGCACATGAATGGTTTAACGCGCTGTGCTCTGCACATAGTGTGCAATGCTATTCAGCAACATAAAGGAACAACCCATTGATACACAAACAACTTGGATGAAATCTTCATGGAATTATGATTAATGAAAAAGCCAATCTAAAATGTTGTGATTCTATCTATATAACATTCCTTAGATAATAAAATTTTAGCAGTGGAGACAGATTAGTAGAGAAACTGGAGAAGGGAGGAGTAGGAGCTGGAGGAAGGGGGTTCTGGCTATAAATTCACAGTAGGAGGAGTACTTGTGGCATTGGGATGGTTCAGGGTCTTGACCATGGTGGTAGAAGCAGGAACCTCTACAGGTGATTAAATGCAGACACAGACACACAGACACACACACACACAGACACACAGACACACACACACACACACACACACACACACACACACACACACAGTAGTATAAATAAAACCAGAGAAATCTGAATATTACTGATGTGTTGTATCCATGCCCATATTCTGGATGTGATAGGCTGGCACAGTCTTGCAAAATGTTACAATTGGGGGAAACTAGGTAAAGTGTTCAAAGGGTTTCTTTATGTTATTTTTTACAACCTCATATGAATCTATAATTATTTGAATAAAATAGTAATAGAAAATCCAGAACCCCTAAAAAAAGACCAACTGAACCAAAGAGACAATACTTCTTAGATTAAATAACTTTTAATAATGTGATTTATTTATTTATTCTATCCCTATCCAAAGAACAATCAAGCATGAAGTCAAAATAAATGTATTTTCAGACATGCAAGAACACAGATTTTCTTCCTTGTATTCCTTTCAGGGGAAGATGGGTGACAGTAAACCACAACAAACACAAAAAACCAAACCAAACAAAACCAGAAAAAAAAAAAAAAAAAAGAAACCACAGAGGAATAATGAGATTCCAGTAAACCCAGAAGACCCTGAAGTGAAGAATTTTGGAATGCGTCAAGAAAGCAATTAGTCCAGATTAGAACTTCAGGGCTCCAGAAGAGATTTTTCAGAGAAAATAAATAGACCTAATGCAAACAGGATGTATGATTTTTAGACAACATATACATGAGTTGAATAAGAACTTACATTATTTGTTGCTGCCTTTTTTTTGTCAGCACTAAGAAATGAAAGCTTTTCAGTAATTTTAAGGAAACAGAGAAACACAGTTCACATTTGGAGTGAATTAACATGTGGCATTGTTTTAAACACTGAGGTGTGTGATAAGTGAATGCATTTGACCTTGATGCTAGGGACTTACTCTGTTTATTATAGGGACATTCTCTGTTATAAGAACATTCCCAATTTATCATACGTAGAGTTTCATAATCAGTTCCTCATTATATGGCTGCTGGATTTTTCTGAAGTTGATTAGTCTCTGGTGTATTAAAGACACATTTAAGTTAAAATTTTAATCATGTTCCATGTAAGCTGTATAATTTTAGCAAATGTGAAAACTGCTAAAGATAACAAAAGTGTTGATTTCTTTCAAAATTCAAATTAAGATAATCTTTGATTACAACTGAATTGAATTACTGAGTCTGTTTTATTAAATGTATTTTCATTCACTGTCATCATTAACTTTCCTTTAAATAAAATGCAATATTTCATACTCAGTAATAATCAGTGAGTCTAAATGGTTATCTGTTATTTCCACTAAGTGTTATTTCCTTCTCAGAAGTGAATGGAAGTTTGCAAGTCACATTAATTAGGTGTGATTGTCTATGTGGACAATATGTTGGACATTTAATAGGTTCAGATAAATCTGTGAGCATTGTGTTAACAGTCATATAATGAAAAAGCCAAGCTGATATGAAGAAGGGAATTGTGGATGGTGGAAAATGAGCTATTAAAATAGAATCATGCAGCTGGCAAAGAAGCAAATAGAAAACATTCAACTGATGAGCAATTTCTCAATGTTGGGAATAGGGTCAGGATGAAAAATGTTACTACAATGGAATCGTCCCTTTACTGTTACATTTGCAGTTTTCCTGTAACGAGTAAGAAATCCTTATCAAGGAAAAGCAATTACTAAAGAATGTACCTTCGGGAAGCAAATTTATAAGGTGAACACACTTAACCTAGAGATTACATCTGAAGAAAAAATAAAAAGATCACTAATGTTCTCACAAAACACTAGCATTTTATTGGGTGCCAGAAGTTGCTGACAGGTCATTAATAACCATAGCAAGTGTTGAAGAGTGTGGAGCTTCCTGTTAAATAGTCCATGTGGTTGTCAATTTCAGAAATGCATTTTATTGTGTGTACACATTATCAGATAAAACCAGTAGGTGGGCTGGGTTTGTCCCACCCCCGCCCCACTTTGACATGAGAAAAAGCACTGATATTTCTATTCAGCTCTGCACTAATGCACCTGACTCCTTCCTGAAACATTAATCAACTGCGGCCAGAATGAAAATCAATACAACCCTGAAACATAGCTCCAGATATCAAAAATAAATGTGAAAAAAAGACAGAGCACACGGCATCTTTCTCAACGTTTTGGAGAATTGTGCTAGCATTGCAAAGTGCAACTGTTCTTTTTTCCCTCTGTAAACAGCTATGGATATGAATTTTATATGACATTTTCAATGCTAGGTGATGTATTCCCAAAACAATATTATCAAAGGCTGAGTGTCCTCTCTTGGCTGTTATTTATGATTGCTGCTTTGTGGCAAACAAAACACCAAACACAAATAAATAATGGTGTGCTGTGTATGTGCTCTTCCCCCACAGTGTAAAAAACAAAAGGATGCGTTTTGGTATTTGCTCAGGAAACGGTTTACAGATGTATAGCAATATTCCCTTCAAGAGGGTGTGTAAGGAAATAAAACTAAGCTAGGCGTAAGTTCTGTTATATGAATTAATTGATTCAGCTGATAACATGTAATCTGGGGTATGACAGATGGAAGGAAGTCCATTACAACTGAATAAAGAGGCCAAGCCTGCTTATTTTCTCTCTGTCTCTCTGTCTCTGTCTTTCTCTCTTTGTCATACACACACTAGATTGTTAAATACAAAAAAAGATATGGGAGAAACCCCTGATTTTGTGATGGTTTTAGATGTTTAATTTGCAGTTAATTTACAGTTGTCTAGTCATCCATATTTAGTTTTCTTTTTGAAGTAAATGTGTGATGGTACCCTTCAATAATGGTAGATCTTGGCTTCACCATCAGCAAATTTTCTTTAAAGGAAATAATATAAAAATAGTGATGCTGTGTTCATATTTCAGTAAAAAATTGATATATAAAAATATGCTATTTTTATAGACCAATAAAATTATAGGGATTTAATGATCAAATTTATTCACAATCCTGGTAAATTAAAAACAAATCTTAGGGAAATAATATTTCATTTTATTACAGATTTAGTTGTATTGAGATTTGTGTTCTCCTACATCACATCATTCTGACAAAAACATGGACATTGCACATCTGCCCCCATTCCCAGAACTGCCGCCTTCCAATTTTTTCTTATTGTTTCTAACACAGTATCTCAGTTATCCATCATACACAAAAGTGAAAAGAATATGTGTTGTTATCTACACTATTTTACAGACAAGGAAACTCAGGTTGGAAAAATCCAGAAGGCATATACCAAAGAGGTAACATCTATCCATATCATCCAAAGTTCATTCAGGTGCAGCTCTCTCTGTATTCCTTAAACATTCACCTACCTCACAATTTTGCGGAGGTTCTGCCTCCTTGGAATCTTAACAGATTTCCTCTTGCTTTCTGCTACCTACGTGTTTTGTTTCCTTCTGATGCTCAGTCCTAACCTTATTCGAGTGGATAACCACTAAGCTGTAGGGTTTGGTTGTTTTCCTCTGTGTCACGTTCCTCTAGTTAAAATCTTGACAAAGATTTGACGCTGATTTAACATAGGATAATTTTTTTTTCTCATTACTTTCTAGGATTATTGCTTTTATGCTGTTCATTCACATCTCTTCTGTGTTGGAGTAAGACATTTTGCAAGGGATTACTGTGCACATGAAGTGTACACAGTCGCTGATCACCTCAAGTTTGAGGAGTGGATAATTCATCCTTCTGCAGCGCTACCTCCCCTGCAGGTTCCATAACCTGGAACATCGAGTTGACTTATGACTTTCATTCTTTGTTCCTAAGATTCCTATTCTGTCTTATTTGGAAATGGACTGAGAATTTATTTAGGAATAAGTTTCTGGGCACACGGCAACACTTCATTTACATCAGTCTAACTGTTCCTATCTCTGTTAACATCTGCTAGATAGCAGTGATTTGTAGTGTTAAGTGTAAACTCAGGCCATTTAGCAATAGGAATTGTGGCTAGCATTAAAAATTAGTAAAAAAAAAAAAAAAAAGAAAGAAAGAAAAATAGTTCATTTAAGTTACTCCTCTCATCCCTATGATTTCTTCCCAACCACTAATGAAGGTAATTACTCAGCAAGTATTCAAAGAAATTCTCAGACAGGAGCCAAGGGCAGATATAAATTCTTAATAATGAATCATAAGGTACAGGATGCCAAAATGATACTAGAATGTTTTGTATGGCTTTAGATGGATCTTGAAATTCCTCAGAAATAGAAGAGTAAAAGATGATTTCTAACTGCTACAATTACGACATTTTGATAACCAAAGCCTGTTTAAAAAAAAAAATAACTGGGTGTAATATTTTCCAAGTTTCACATGTATCCTTTGGGATTATTTCTCAAAAAAAAAAAAAAATTACAGTCTTCTGAATTTTTCACAACTGTACCATTATCTTCACTGGTCCCATCCTGAAATGCTGCTAGGGACTTTTCTTTTCCAGACATTATTCACAAAGCTTCCAGCCAGGGACTAGACTTTTTGTTTGTTTGCTTGTTTTGTACCTGCAGCCACAACCTGGCTGCTCATAGCTATGCACAGGGTGAGTAGCACAGGAAATCAGGACATTTGCCTTAAAATTACTTGAGGGCCTCATCCTGTGTTAATCTTTTTAGCCTAATCCTGAGCATTCTGAGCATTCCGAACCACTCTGGTGTTCTCTGGCTCTCCAGATGAGATTTATGTCAAAGAAATACTAATTGCCAATATTCATGTTATCTAAAGATTATGAAAAACAAAAACTACATATTAAATGCCTGCCTCATACTGAAAAAGAGAACTCTCAGATTTGGTGTTTCATTCTCCACACAGCATTAATGATTTTTTCTTCCCATGTGATCTACATGCTCAAAATGCCATAAACTTTTATCACTAGGCTAACAGATTTTATACTGGTTATATACACTAGACTCTATCCTAAAGTTATATACATGTAAAATAGACATATGATTTACATAAATTAACATATGTAAAGGGTTTAGAACCTGCCCCGGCACATAACAGATACCATGGTAGCACTGTTTTGTATATTTCACAGAATTCTTACAATGTGACATAAGTGATTGTACCCCCATTTGATAGATAAGTAATTAAGGTCCACAGGTTAAATTCTGTAAATTAACATAATTAATGAATTATCTTTCTATGGTTTAAATTAATATTTCTGATTCCAAAGCAGGTACTAATTTCACTAGATCATCTTATCACCCATTTAAGGAAAAAAAAAACCCGTAATATCAGCCACAGAGAAATTTGGAAACAATTACTCCTAGGTAAACCTTTTTTTCAACAGAGAAATGCCTCAGTCTTACACAGATTTGATTTCTGTGAATATCAGTTCCACAGAACAAATTGCATGATTCTGAAAATACGTAAAGAGACGAAAAAATGTTTAAGAACAAAATTTTTTTATTGCAGTTCCTCAACTAAAGCCTTGAATTCTCATATGGCTTCATTTTGAGTGATATTGATTCTTATACTAAATATAACTCATAAGAAGCATTGATATATTTTTTACTAGCCACCGACAGATTAAAGGCAGCAGAAAAATTATAAAGGCTATTTGAAATAAGCATTGTTACTGTTGAATTTTCAATGACTGACACAAAGAACATGAGAGTTTTAAAAATAAAATTTCATAAAGAAACATGATGCTCAAAATAGAACTTCAGGCACCAAAACAAAACCAAAAACTGTGAATATCATGTTCTCTGCTTTTAAAGACCATTATATTTATAACGGATTTGATGAGGATCACCATAAATTATCATTTCAAAAGCATTACTAATTGAAGTAAAGTTCATTACACTCAGTGTATTTTTTCTCAGAAATGCTTTCTATATCTACAAACACACACATACTCTCATATAATCCCATTTGTGAACAGTCTTCAACCACAACTGGAATGCAGAAAGATTAAATTAGGATTGCGCATGTAAATGCAGCAAGATTAAATGGCCAGCTGATGTCTAGGAAATACAACACCTGCTGTACGTTTCCCCTTATTGTGCATTAGCCAGACAATGAGTGCGTAAAGAGCCACGTCCAGAGTGAATTAGAATGTCATTGAGCCTTTTACTTGTCATTGTTTTTCAATATTATTGATAGAGAAAGTGTAAAACAATGAAGACAAGAGTAGAATATCTATTAGTGGCCAGAGTTTCAATGGAAAGCAAGAGAATGTTGCAAAATTCTCATGCCCTGAAATAAAGGGCAAATTACACATAAAGCCAGGATGTACATAAAGCACATTCCTAACATGATGCATATGATAAGAATACGATGCACAAACCTCAATATATTCTTCCAGTTAAAATATAAATACATCGTGTTTCTGGAAAAAGAGAGACAATGTTGGAAATGATAATAAAATAAAATGCATACAGTTCACATGTATTTATGAATTTATTATGAGGTGTAAGGAATTCTGTAGTTCTCTGGTCTTTCATAATTAAAACTATTTATTGCATCTCTACTATGTGCTGGGCACCGGGAGAAGTACGAGGGATGATAGGACTACTATTGAAACTCCGTTTTTGTTTGTAGATTCATTCATTCGTTGTCTTATTATTTGGTTCACCAAATAGTTATCATATGCCCAACATCTATGAAAAAGAATGCTATGCCTTAATTGTACAGTTTGGAGGAGACATACCAAATTCTTGCTCCTGCAGAGTTTAAACTCTAGATAAACATCAATCATTTTGCTAGGTTCCACGTTAGAGTTAAATATGGCAACTCGAGATGTACTAAGGAAAATACAGCAGAGAAGATTAACTACTGCTCTTTTATCTCTTATAGTGTGGGGAGCCATGACAGGTAAAGCTTTTCAAAAGTGACACTTGAATACAGCATTTAAGAGGGAATAGGTGTAGGTAAGGAGAAGCGAATTAGAAAAAGAAGTTCCAATCTAAAGGAAAAGCTTAAAATAGTTCACGGCTTTTCGACAGTTTATTCCTAAATTCAAAACAGACCTATATATCCAGATGTCTACTGGACATCTCCAGCATGGTGAGCAACGGAAAACTTAATGTCAGAATAGATCAAACTGATTAACTATCTCAACCTCTTCCCATTCACTGATCCTGCTCTTTTACCCCCTCTATTGGTGATTAGTTGTATCTTTTAACCCTGACTTCATTCTTCATTCTCCCTACTTCTGTGTACTCAGCCTGATACTCAAGACTTACAGATGGTACTTTATAAATTGCAATTAAATCTATCCCTTTCTCTTCATTCCATTACCAATTAATTCAGGTCTTTTTTAAGTTTCTCATCTGGATTATTACAAATAATCTCTGTACTTGAAGCTCACTCTTCTCATATTTATTCTTGTCACAGATGCCAGTATGCTTTCTTAACTAAAGCACACATTAGCTCATGTCCATTCTGCTTTAAATGTTTCAATGATTTCCTATTTCTTTAGAATTAAATTCATATTACTTACATAAGCTAACAGGTCATTTGAGGTCTGGTTCTTGTCTACATCTGCTGTTTTACATACAGTAATTTTCTCACTTAACGTTCATCTTTCCAATCTCAGTGAACCAATTATAGCTCAGAATACATGAAATTTAGTTTTATGTATCTGTACCTTTGAACCTGGTAGTCCATTGATTTATTTAAATTAAAATTTATTAAAATAAGCATTTGTGTATCTCTTCTTTTTGTGTATTTTTTATATTTAGTCCTACATTTTGTACAGCAGGCACCAGAATAACTTTCTTATCCTTGTCAGAGGAGTATGGACATAATCAAAATAAGGCCAATCAGATTTCCTCTTGGGAAATTTGCATCTTGAGTGAAGACAAACAGTAGTGACAGGCAATTAAAGAAGAACATATCTATGAGATGGCCCAAATGTTCTTGTTAGCAAGAAGGTAATGCGTATCAAGCACTTTTTCCCAATTAGAATATTTATCAACTGTTTTATCTGAATCTATTGAAATAGTCATGTGGGTTTTTTTTTTTCTTTCCCTAATTCTGCTAGTCTAGTGAATGGCAGTAATTTATTTTTCAATTTTAAACCAATCTTGAATTCTTGGAATAAATTGAACTTTTTTTTGATGGATAATCAGGACTTGAAAAGCAAATTTAAAAAAAATTGATATCCAATGTATGTACAAAAACATTTACAACTTATTAATGTGTAGCTCAGTGAATACTCAAAGGCAACATATATCCATATAACCAAAACCCAGACTGATTTACAGAATAATATAAGCATCCGTGAAACATACTTAGTCTCTTCTTCCAGTCAATACTTCCACCAGTTAGAAACTCTCTCCTGATTTCTATCACCATAAAGTAGTATATCTTGTCTGTTAACTTCATATGATTTAAGAGAATTTTATGGAGCAGCTTGTATGCTATGATTGGTTGACACAGACCATAAAGGGCTGAACTCCTTCCCTGCTCACAATTGGGAAAATTCTGAAAAGCCATTTCAGCTTCAGAGCATTCCATTGGCATCTGTGAGTCCTTATTGTGTCTGTGACACTGAATAAGTTACTTTACTTCTCTGAGCTTCTGTTTCTTTTTTTTTAAAAGACAGTTACAGTTGATAAATATAGAGTTACTATGAGATTTACATGAGATATGCATATAAAGTCATTAGCATAGTCTTAGGATATAGTGAGCACTTATTACATGGCTTTTATTGTATGCAATTAGAATCTGTATTCAAAGCCCATCATTTGAATCCTAAATTCCTATAGTTTTTTGTCTTAATTCTAAACTGTTCTTCTGACATATCCATTATTCTCCATGTTTCAGTTACTACTGCTGTGTAATGCATTATCACAAACTTAGTGACTTAAAACAACAACCATGTTACATTCACAAACTCTGAAGTTCAAGAATTTAGAAAGGATTTAGTGGGGACAGCTTGGCTCTGTTCCACAATATCGAACCTTAGCTGCAGACTCCAAGGCTGGGAATGACTCATGGCTAGCGGCTAGAAGCATCTGAAGGCTCACCCACTGACATGTTTGGCATCTAAGATTAGAGGCTGAAAACTAGGTACACTGGAGCACCTATGTGTGGGCTTTCCTGGGAGGCTTGGCTTCCTCACAAAGCTCCACCTGTGAGTGTTTGAGTAAACTGAGCTGGAAATTTCATCACTGCCTTCAGAAGTCACACGGCATACTTTCTGCCAGTTCTATGCTTATGAGAAAGGCTTAAGCCCACTAACGCCTCAACACAATACCTGGTATCTTGGTGTCTCCCTAAATTACTTTTTTTTAAAAATTTTATAAGCGTATGTCCTAAAGTTGTGAGAGTATGCACTATACCCAGTAAGTAGGAGATTTAAAAACCTAATTTTGTGACATAATTGCAAACTGTGGTTAGCGGTAGAAATGAAAAATGCAAGGTATAATGGAGATTATAACTCAAGGTCTTCATTTAATTTAGAGTTCCTTGAAGGCTTGTCTAAGTGACATTTAGGCTTAAACACCAATGGTTCTTGAAATTATAAGCTCTCAATCTCATCTACCATTAATCCTGAAGAAAACACAGTTGTCCAATAACAAACATCTCTCCAGTAGGTGAACCATGCTTCAGAACACTCCCTCTCAAAGACAGTGACTCACTGGTCACTGTTTATCAGAAGATGATTTAACACACACCTGTATTGGCATAAAATAAAATCAGATGCTCTCTAAAAGCCTTCAAGGCAGTCTCTGTCAACAAAATAGACATAACTGGTTAGAGTTGTTTGTGCTCATTTGCTACGTTAACAATCAGATATGCTCTACCTCATCGTCATTCCCAAAAGAGGCCAGTGAGAGTTGGCCCTGTCCTCTAAAGATTACTTTGGTTTTTTATAATGCTTAATAATAGGCTGACGAGCATTACAGGAGACACTGCAACATCTAAAGATTTCTGTGAGATGTCCTTATACAGAAACAACAACAAACTCTATCAAGACGTTAGTTTCACCATCAACCTTGTTGCTAATAGAGTGATGTCTATGTACCACGCATATCTTCAAAACTACAAAGAAAAAGAGCTATATTATTTCCCTTATTTTACTATCAAAAAAATTCAAAATCAAACAAAGAGGATGTTTAACCTTCCTAAAGCCACACATCTTTGAAGTGACTCAATCAATATTCCAACCAGTTTTTGTTTGTTCAGTTTTGTTTGTTATATCAATTCCCATGTATTGGCACGTGAATATTTTGTTCCTTGAAAATTTAAGTTACTTTTGAGGTTGAATCCAACTTTCATAAATACTATTCTTCATGACAACAAATATTTTACGGTCATTATTCAAGACAATTAATACTTTCCAACCAGGGCCAGGTCATGAGACATTATCCTTCACGATCCCTATCTTCATTGCCCTAAAATACCTCCTATTACTGGAGCATACTGAAAGAATTTCAAATGACAGAATGGTAGTTTTGTCACCCTGCCAATATGGCCTTCTACATGTGTACTTGTGCAATGAAAGGGACTACAAAGGCTGGTGCAGCCTTCTATGTTATTGATCCCTAAAACTTTCAGAAGACCTCCAATTTCAATTCTAACATGTAAATGGCATGGAAGTAATCACTCTCATACATGCCACAAGAAAAAGATGAAACTTAAAATCAGTAACATTCCTTGGACCCATCAAATATCTGAAGTTTCCAGGCAAACTATCACGCATAGTTGGAATATCAGCAAAGAAATACTTGAAGTAATAATGGTTCAGTTTTGTGTAGGGAGACACATCTTAACAAATTTAAAGGAACAGAAAACATATAACATATGTTCTCAGACAATAATGAAATTAAAGTAGAAATTAATCACAGAAAAATAATGGAAAAAAATCTGATATTTGGAGATTAAACAATACATTTTGAAGAAACACATGGTCAAAGAAGAAGTCTCAAGGCAAATTTAAACACATTTTAACTAAATTAAAGTGAAAATACAACTTGTCAAAATAGGTGGTATGCTTAGAGGGTAATTTATAGCATTGAATCCATATTTTTAAAAAAGGAAAGATCTAAAATCGATTATCTAAGATCTAAAGTCAATAATCTAAGCTTCTACCTTAGAGAACCAGAGAAAAGAGAAACATTGCTCCCTAAAGCATGTAGATGAGAAATAATAAAATTTAGAGTAGAAAATTAATTTTAAAATAGAGAAAAATCAACAAAATGAAAAACTGATTATTTGTAAAGCTCAGTAAGATTGATAGACCTCTAAGCACAGTAACATAAAAAATAGGAAAATCACAAATTACCAATATGAAATATAAAGTAGGGACCTCCACTACTAAAAGGATAATGAAGGAATACTATAATACTGTTTGCCCTATAATTTGATATCTTAGATAAAGTGGAACATTTCCTCAAAAGACAAAAATGACCAAAACCCACACAGGAGAAATAAATAATCTAAAAAGCTCTTTACTTATTAAAGAAATCAAATAAAAGGTGAATAACCTCCAAAAAAGAAAACATCTGTCTCAGTTTGTCCCACTGGTGACTTTTATCAAATATTTAGAGAAGAAATGATACCAATTCTCCATAGGCTCTTCCAGAATGTAGAAGCTGACAGAACACTACATGTCTAAATGCATTCTTTGAGGCAAGCATTTTCACAATATGAAAACCGGATGAGGATATTACAAGGAAAGAAAAACCAACAAATATCGCTCACGAACACAGATGCAAAAGTTTTCAAATATATATTAGCAAATCTATCCTACGCTGTATAAAATGTATAAAGAAAGATTATACAGTGAGATTTACTATAATGACAGTAAAAAAGACACTATGTTATTGATGAAAGAGTAGACACATAGAACAATGGAATATGGTAGGGAGCTCAGAAATACACAAACACAAACATATTCAAATCATTTTTAATAAAAGAGCAAAGACAATTCAGTGAAGAAAGAACATTCTTTTCTACAAATGGTGATGGAATAATTGGACATCCATTTCCTGAAAAAAAGTTGTATCTAGATACAGACCATTGTAGATACAAACATTAACTCACAGTAGATTATAGACCTAAAAGATAAATGCAATCTTATAAAATTTCTAGAAGAATATACAGGAGAAAGTATATCTTTGGGTTTGGTGATAAGTTTTTAAATACAACAGCAACAACACAAGATACAAAAGAAAATATTGATAAATTGAATTTATTAAACTTAAAAAAATTTCTTTGGAAAGAAAATGTTAATAGAATAAAACAAGTACAAACTTGAAGAAAAGACTTGCATGTAATAATGGACTTGTGTCTAAAATATTCAAGAAATTCTTAAAGCATATCAATAAGAAAACAAACAACTCAACTTAAAAATGAGGAAAAGATCTGAATAGACACCTCACCAAAGATGCAGAGATAGAAAATAAATTTTAAAGTTGATACTTAACATTATTTTACACTAGTGTATTATAAATGAAAATAATAAATAAATACAACTACACACCTATTAGAATGTCTCACAACAACAACAACAAAAACATAACCGGACCCCACTCCTGGGCATATATCCAGAAGAAAATCTAATTCAAAAAGCTACATGCACCCTAATATTCATAGCAGCACCATTTACATTAGACAAGACATGGAAGTAACCTAAATGTCCTACAACACATGACTGGATAAAGCAGTTGTTCTGTGTGTGTGTGTATGTATGCATGTATGTGTGTGTGTTTGTATTGTTTTACTACTGAGCCATAAAATAGAATCAAATAATGCCATTTGCAGCAACATGGATGAACATGGAGATCATCATACTAAGTGAAGTAAGGCAGAAAGAGAAAGAAAAATACCATATGAGATTGCTCATATGTGGAATTTTAAAAAAAAAAGAACATAAATACAAAAGAGAAACAGACTCATAGTCGTAGAATACAAACTTGTGGTTGCCCGGGTGAGGTGTGTGGGAAGGGACAGAATGGGAGTTCAAAATTTGTAGATACTGACAGGTATATATAGAATACATAAACAAGATTAAACTGTATAGCACAGAGAAATGTATACAATTATATTGTATAGCATAGGTAGCTCACAGTGAACAAGAATGTGACAATCAATAAATGTATGTTCATATATAACTGAAAAATTGTACTCTACACTGGAAATTGACACATTATAAACTGAGTATAAGTTAATAAAAAAAATAAACAATAAATTAGAAATAAATAAATAGAAAGAAAAGAAGTTGAGGTATATTTATACAATGGAATACTAATTGCCATGAAAAAGAATAAAAGAATGTCATTTGCAGCAACATGGATGGACCCAGAAATCATCATTTTAAGTGAAATAAGCCAGAAAAAGACAGAAAAATATCATAGATCACTCATATGTGGAACGTTAAAAAAAGAAAGGACACTATGAGCTCATCTACAATAGAGAAACAGACTCGCAGACTTAGCATACAATATTATG
This sequence comes from Camelus dromedarius, assembly GCF_036321535.1. Taxonomy (NCBI): domain Eukaryota; kingdom Metazoa; phylum Chordata; class Mammalia; order Artiodactyla; family Camelidae; genus Camelus; species Camelus dromedarius. The sequence goes on along the minus strand of NC_087446.1, from coordinate 60,929,509 downwards.
GTTACCAGGGAAAGAGGGTGGGAAAAGAGAAATTTGGTCTCTTGAGATTTACAAATATAAGTCACTATATATAAAGATAGATTTTTAAAAGGTTTCTTCTGTATAACACAGAGACCTCTGTTCAATATCACATAATAACGTATAATGGAAAAACCACCACAGCCACCACCTGAAGAAGCAAGAGAAAAAAGAGGAGAGTCAGTTATCCTGGGCTGGAGCCCAGTCCTTCACAAGTCCTCGTGCTGCCCCCCCCCCCCCCCCCACTGCTGCTGCCCCCTGAGCTCACTGTGCCCTCCTCCCGGGAGCCACCTCACCTAGAAACAAGTGTCCCGGGAACCTGGGGCAGCGGCAGGGAGAGGACTGGTGCCCTTGATGAAGTGGTATATTTGTGCCTCCATCTCCCCTGCGACATGGCCTGGGGGGCGGCCTCTGCTGCCCCAGCTTCGTTGGAGGCTTCTTCTCCTGTTAGCCTGCTCCTGGGAGGCGGGCGCGGTGGGGTCAGACGGTGGCAGCAGTGGCAATGGCAGGACTGGGGCTGCCCAGTGCAAGCCCGGGGGTTTGCTCCCAATTCCCGCTGTGGCTCCTGCCACCCCCAACACTGACTGCACCGAGCATGCCTCCCAGCAACAGGCTGACCTGTACCCGGCACCCTGTGAACCTGGGGCAACAGAGGCCACCACTATGCCAGGCCTTGGGGGAGACGGTAGCAGGATGACCAGAGCAGAGCATCCAGGGCAGGCCCCCTACACCCATCTCGGTCACCACCCCCTCACTGTGCAGGCCTTCCGGGAGCAAGCTAACAAGGAGACATGCCTCCTGTGAACCTGGGGCAGCAGAGGCCGCCCCCAGGCCAGGCCGTGGGGAAGGTGGGAACAAATCCCCTGGCTCTCACAGGGTAGCCCCCCTTATTCCACTTCCACAGCTGCCACACCTGCCATCGTCCCCTATGTTCCCTGAATGGACCACACAGACCTGGACGGCACAGTCTGACCTAAAGACAAACCTGGAGTAGCACAGCCTGCACCCCGCCAGGCCATGGGGGAGATGGGGGCAAATGACTGGCTCTCAAGGGGCAGCCCGCTCCCCACACCGCCACCGCCGGGGCTACGGCCTCTGACATCTTCCCAGCCCCTGGCCGCACTGTGCCCATGGTTGTACTAAAGTGGGTATAGAGGGAACATGTCTCAAAGTAATAAAAGCTATTATGACAAACCTAGTCACCACAATACCCTACCAAGAGAGCGGAAAGCCTTTCTTTCTGCTAAGCCTTTCTTGTTATTTAACCTTCACACTAGACTTGTAAGTGACTTCACCACCACCAGCATTACAATAGGAGAGTATTCTGAATGGAACTCTGTTTTTTATTTTACCAGGGACTTTTATGCTTTCCTAAGTTTTCCTGTTACTAATTTGCATCACTTCACTTCCTCTTGAAGAACTCCTTTTAGCATCTCTCGTGAGGCAATGATAGTGGTGATGAACTTCTTTAGCTATTGTTTGTCTGTAAAACTCTTTCTCTTTCCTTTAATTCAAGGATAGCTTTGCAAGGTAGAGGATTCTTGGCTGATAGTTTTTTCTTTCAGCACTTTGAATATAAAACATCGTGAGAAATCTCTTCTGGCCCGCAAAATTTCTGCTCAAAAATCCACTGGCAGTCTTATGAGCATTCCTGTGTCATAATAAGTTGCTTTGCTCTTGCTGCTTTTAAGACTGTCTTCTTGTCTTTAACTTCCGTTGAATTACAATGTGTCTCACTGTGGGATTCTTTAGATGCAGCTTATTTGGAGTTCTGGGCTTCCTGGGTCAGGACGTCTGTTTCTCGCCCTAGTTTAGGGAGGTTTTCAGCCATTATTTCTTCCAATAGGCGTTCTGCCTCTTTTCCTCTCTCCTCTCCTCTGGGACCTCTATAATGTACATGTTCACCTGCTTCGTGGTTCCTGAAAGGCCCCTAAGTATCTTCATCGTTCATTCTTTTTCTTTCTTGCTCTCCACCTGAATAAATTCTACCGCCCTGTTTTCAAGTTTGTTGATCATTCCTTTTGCTCAATCTACTCTACTATTGAACCTCTCGACTGAACTTTCCAGTTCAATTATTTTTACTCTATTTTTCAGTTCTATGATTGCTGTTTCCTACCTTTCAATATTTTCTCTCTTCTTGAAGTTTTCACTTTGTTCATGCATTGCTCTCTTGAATCAGTAAACATCTTTATGACTGTCATTTTGAACTCTCTCAGGTAGAACATCCTGGTGAGTTTCTGAAAACCTAGCTTGTTCTTTTATTTGGAATCTATTCCCGTTTCTTCATTTTCCTTCACCCTCTCTGTTGGTTTCTGCACATTAGATAAAACCGCCACCTCTCCCAGTCTGGGTGGAATGGTCTCCTGGAGGAGTTGAACCCTGGCAGTCAGACAGCCCTGAGCTCCTGGTTGTGTCTTCACTAACCTCGGTGATTGTCCAAACTGCTATCTTTCTTTTAGTGGCTCCCTAGACCCACCAGTTTTCCAAAGGGGAAACTCTCAGGCAGCGCCTAAATGTGGGTCGATTGGAAGCTGGACCCTCAGACAGGACTGAGAACGTGCGTGATGTGGCCCTTTCTATAGAGAAACTGGAGGATGAGTGTTTTGACTTGCTCACCTCATGCTGAGCTGTGGGGTATAGCTGAGGCGGGTATTCCTGTGTCCATTTAAAAAGCACACCTTTCTTTTAGTCCTGTGGCACTCGGGAGTGGAAGTCCTACAGGCTACCAAACCTGGGTGACTGGGGGCCATCTCTCGAACGGCAGCTGTAAAAGCTGGGGCACTAGGTGTGTGGACAAGCTCCTTCCAGGGAGACGCTTGGTTTTACTGCTGGAGTGAGCCAGAGGGAGAAGGTGGGGCTCTGAGGAGGGTCACAGCTGGCACCTGGGTGTGTGCTAACTAGATGCTGGGCCCCAGGCGGCCCTTTGCAAAGTCTGCACCCAAACCCCTTCCAGGCAAGTGGAAGCGGGAAGATCACATTTCTACCTGCAACCTCTGAGCTAGGGCCTCGGGGAGTAGCCCAGGGGGTGCTGGTGCTCCCACTGGTTCACTGTTGGCCGCATTCCTGTGGGGCTGGTGGACACAGGCCCTGCTGACTTTCAGAGCGCAGTGACGTGGGAGCTTGTCCCTTAGATGGAAGCCTTAGTTAAGGTGAGGGGGTGTAAGTTGTTCAATTTAGACCCCTCGCTCCACAGGGAGAAGCTGGGAGTTGGGGGTCCCCTCAATTGCAGGGCACTGCGCTGGGGGTGGGGTTTATGGTGGGGATGTGCCTTTCCTACCCCTTTGGATGTGGGTGTTTTCTGTTACCTGATGTGTAGGAATCACTCAGCCAGGCTCTGGGTTTCTCTCAGAGGAAACTGCTCCACGAATAGCCGTATAGTCACTGCCTCTGAGGTAAAAGGGACATTCAGGAGCCTCCAAGTTACCATCTCTGTCCTTTTGAGTTTTTTTTGAACTTCAGACCCATATCTCCCAACTGTGCATTTGACAGCTCTGTTCGGATGTGTCATAGCACCTCAAACCTCGCTCATCCGAGGTAAAGCCCGCCCTTGCTTTCCCGCCCCTAAAGCCTGCGCCTCCCGTGGTGCCCATCTTAGGTGACGGGAAATCCCACTTGTTACCGAGTCCAAACTCATTCTGCTCGCCGCACGACAGGCCAATAAAACGGGAGATGAGGTGCTGGGCAAGGATAGTGAGTTTATACGGAAAGCTGGCCGACCGACAGGATGGCAGACTAATGTCTTGGAGAACCATCCTACTCCAGTCAGAACACAGTCTCCTTTTATATAGGAAAACGGGAGGCGGTGTGGATGGTTGTTGCAAACTTCTTGCCACAGGAAGCCTTTGTTCCTGCAGCTGTCCCTGTGAGTCAGGCCTTGGTGTCCCTGTAAACCTCCAACAAACAAAGGCTATTTTCTGTTTTGCAACCTGCCATCTCTGCATCAGTGTAGCAGTGCTAACACCCTAGAACGGGCTCTCCTGTACATTTCAGGCTAAAGGCAACACTGTTTTACAAAAGGTGCACAGCTAGCAAGACTAAGCCTGGAAAACAGGGCACAGTGGTGAAAGCCAAAGGAACAGAGCCAACATGGAGTCCGATTTGTTCTTTTCCGTTACAGAGGGACACGGTGAGAGCCTCTTGGCAGTTGGCTGAAGGCGTGGCCTGCTGAGAGCAGCCTGGCGATTGGCCGGAGACCACAGGGGCCACAGGGAGGAATGATGATGCACCATGGGCGGTTATAAAAGCCGGTGCCACTGCCAAGGTGAGCCATAGCAGAGATGGCCTTTCTGGTTCCCTGCTACCTGGGGCCACGTCCTCGCCGCCTTCTCCATACCCACCTCTGACACACTCCATGCCCATTCCTATTGCCCCAGGTCCCTCACCCAAACCGAGCATGCTACTGTATTGCTAGGATCCACCTTCGGGCCCCTCTGCAGGCCAGCAAGCCCGCGTACCCGCACCCGGCGCCCCCTGTACCGGCATGGGCTGGCCTGGCTCCTCTCCTTTTGGGTCCAGCCCCGCGGTGGGGGATCAGGCTCTGACAACAGGAGCACAGCGGACCAATGCCCATCCTGGGACTGTCCCTCCCAGGCCTCTGCTGTCCCGACACAGCTGCCAACCAGCCAGCCAAGCAACCACGCAGAGACTTCTGACAGAGGGCAGCCGCTGACTCCTGTGCCGCACTCCCCAGGACCTCCTCCAGCTGAGCCGCGGGTATCCGGCCCCAAGCCTCACGTTGACGAGCCGCAAGTCCATTTATGCCTCTGGCCGTCGGCACCTCTGCCGGTCCCGGGTCAGCTGGCAGGAAGAGGCTGCTACACCGTGGACGAGAAGGACATCCTTCCGATCCTCAGGCTTGCCGTCCCCTACCTTGGCCCTGGCTCCCTTGGCCCTGGCTCCCTTGGCCCTGGTTCCCTCCCTGACTCTCAGCCCCAACCTCCTCCACGAAGAGAAGGATGGGTACCAACAGTCCAGCCTGCCCTACAGCCAGCCAACCAGACGGGAGGCCGAGAGCAGAAACAGAGACCTGGACCCAAAGGCCGTCCCGTCCCTAAGAAAGACTGGAAACATCCCAGGCCACCGGCCCAGGCCAGGCTCCATATACCGCTGCTGTGGCCGGAGCAGTTGCGTCAGTGGTGCTCCAAGGAGGCGACGGCGGGCTTTGGCAAGGGCAGGCACTCCAATGTCACCATTTCGGTGCCCAGGACCCTTGAGAACGTGGTCCTCCTCCTCATGGGTCACTGGGCCGAGGTGCTGGCGGGCCCCTGGCCTGGGACCACATTCCACCGAACGTCCTGGTTCTGTAACACCTGCGGGGTCATCATCCTATTCAGATTAATCTTGGGGAGGAGAAAGGTGCCAGGAGAACAGGAGCCCCGGGTCGCGGCAGGGAGGGAGGGGAGTGGGCACGTCCCAGGGGAGCCCCCGGCCCTGACCGTAGAGGAGTCCCTGGCTGAGCTCCAGAGGCTGCAGGGGAGGTATGATGAGTTGGAGTGGGAAGTGTATGACTTGCAGCAGCAGGAGGAGTGGTGCAAGCAGGAGGCTGAGGTCCTTGCCATCAAAAGGGCCTTGGAGGATTTCCTAAGGGAGGTCTCTTGACTGTTTCCTCGGCAGCAGGGGGTGCACTCGGGTGGGGGGGCTGAGTTGGGGGGAAAGGGGGTGGGGGACATGGGAGGAGAGCTTCCCATGCATGTGAGTTATCAATAAATAATGTGTTGGAATGCAAAACGTGTCCACGAGTGATGGTGGCCCCGGGGACCGCATCGCACGGAGTCCTCACACACTTCAGCGGGCTGGTGTCCACTAGGCAGGTGCCTCCGTGGTTGTGAACTACAGAGCCAGCACCATGACACCCTGCCCGACCTCCTGGTGCCAGTGCCGAGCGGGGTGCCTTCGGATGGAAAGAAACCAGGTGGGGGGGTCTGCTCCCGGTGTTTCTCCAAAGACTGCTTCCGGCCTGAGGCAGCCAGTTGGTTGCAAAACTTAGGTTTCCACCTGACGTTCTTTCTGGCTCTGACCTCCAGCCACGGCGGCAGTGCCCCTCCACCCCAGGGTCCTGCATAGGGCAGGCCTCGGATGATCGATCACGGGGGAGGGACCAGAGGCAGGAGCTCTACTCTCTGCTGCTGGGTGGGGGCACGGGGAGAGGGGGCGCAGACAGCTGGCCGTGCGCTCAGAGCCACAGAAGCCCTACAGGACTGGGGGCGGACTTGCTCCGGCTGCTCTAGGTTGGAGGAGCGGGGCTGGCTGGACAGAGCAAGGCAGAGCAGCTTTCAGGTGGGAACTGGGAGACCGGAGGGTGCTGGCGGACGTGGAGGGAAGTGGCCGCTTCCAAGAGGCAGAGCTGAGAATCGGTGATCAGTAGGGCACTGAGGGACTGCGGGGCGGCAGCTCAGGTGGGGTCGGATCCATCTCCCAGGAGCCACCCCAGCAGAGTCCCCTCTCACGTCCTCGACCAGCTGCGAGACCAGAGAGTGACCGAGTCAGTGTCCTCTGATCCAGAGGGGGCAACACGGCCCACCTGGCCGGGCGCTCCTCGCAGCAGGGTCTGACATAAACCTGAGGTTGGTCACAATGTGACGAAACAGCACTGAGTTTCACAGAGTTGACAAAACGTCTTACTCACGCAATTGAGTCTAACTAGTCACCAAAAAATACCACTGTCCCTTCTGCGTTCATCAGAATACATTTTAAGTGAAGCCAGCCACAAAAAGAAAGAAAAATACCATATATCACTCATATGTGGAAACTTAAAAAAAGAAAGGACACTATGAACTCACCTACAAAACAGAAAGAGATTCGCAGACACAGTGAACAATCTTATGGTTACCAGGGAAAGCGGGTGGGAAAAGAGAAATTTGGTCGTTTGAGCTTTACAAATGTAAGTCACTGTATATAAAGATAGGCTTTTTAAATTTCCTCTTTATAACACAGAGACCTCTGCTCAATATCTCATAATAACCTATAATGGAAAAGCCACCACAGCCACCACCTGAAGAAGCAAGAGAAAAAAGAGGAGAGTCAGTTATCCCGGGCTGGAGCCCAGTCCTTCACAAGACCTTGCCCCGCCCCACCACCGCCACTGCCCCCTGAGCTCACTGCGCCCTCCTCCCAGCACCAGGCTGACATGAATACATGTACCCAGTGAAACTGGGGTGACAGAGGCCGCCCCCAGGACAGGCCACAGGGGAGGTGGGAGAACTCCACCTGCTTCCCCAGGGCAACCCCCACCCACTGGCTGCCACTGCCCCCTGATAGTACTGCGCCTGGCCCCCAGGAGCCACCTCACCTGGAAACAAGTTTCTTGGGAATCTGGGGTAGTGGTGGGGAGAGGGGTGCTGCCCTTGATGAACTGGTATATTTGCCGCCATCTCCCCTGCGACATGGCCTGGGGGTGGCCTCTGCTGTCCCAGCATTTGTAGAACTGAATCATTATGCTATATAACAGAAGTTAAGATAACATTATGAATCTACTATACTTCAGTTGGAAAAAGTGAGAATACCGATCACTGGTGTAGGTGAAGTGCATTATGAACTCTTATTCATTGCTGGTGGGGATGCAAAATGATATAGCCATTCTGGATCAGAGTTTGAGAGTTTCTTAGAAACCAAAAAGTAATCTTACCATTGAGATCCAGCAATTACAGTTCTAGATATTTATGCAACCAATTTGAAAATCATAGCCACATAGAAACTTGCACACGGATGTTTCAAGCAGTTTTATTCATAATCTCTAAAAACTGGATGCAACAAGCAGCCCGTCAATGGGTACACAAATAAACGTAATACTATTCAATACTGAAAGAAAATGAGTTAGCAAGCCAAAAACATGTGTGAATTCCAAATGCATACTTGTAAGTCAAAAAAGTGAGTGTGAAAGGGCTACATACACACTGTATGATTCCAATAACCGGACACTTGGCAAAGGCAAAACTACACCTACAACAAATTGATTACTGACTGCCAGGGGTTCACACGGAGGGCTGAAGCTTGAATAGAGTGAAGCACAGGGAAAATTTTAGGGTAGTTGAAGTATTCTATTTGATACTGTAATTGTATATACATGACACTATGCACTTGTCAAAACTCACAGAAGTTTATAGCACAGAGTGAACCTTAATGCATATAAATTTTAAAAACATTTAGGAGTTGGGGGGAATCCCAATATGGAAAGAAGAATACGACAATTTAAGTGTATTAAAAATATAGTTGACTCTTGAATAACATGGGTTTGAACCGTGCCGGTCCACTTACACTCACATTGTTTTCAGCAGTAAATGCTGCAGTACTACATGATCCAGGGTTAGCTGAATCTAGGAATACAGAACCCCAGATACAGAAGAACCACAGATATGGAGGGCTGACTATAAGTTATACACAGATTTTCGACTGTGAGGAGGGTGGACATCATAACCCACAAGTTGTTCAAGAGTCAACTGTATATGACATATCTTCACTAATGTGACATGGGGGGAGAAGCTGGTGGCAGTAGTAACTTCGGAAGTGAACGGAGTCTTTCATACTAAAAGCAAAAGGAACTATACATACTCACTCTCCTCTCATTGATAACATTTTTCCCCAAGAATATTCAGGTAAACAATGCTGATACTGCTATACACATACACTGGAATTAAACAGCTAAGGGATGGATGATGCAGAGTGGGAGCCAAGGATCCATTGCTAGAGTGGGAGGTCAGAGACAAGAAGGGGAGGATGCTATGATGATTCACGTAAAAATGGGTAAGAGATAAAGATGTGCGTCTCCAACTCACATTCGGTTTCAATACATATGGAGGTTTCACTGTAAGGCAGTCACAAGCACATGTATAAATTTGTCTGTTCCTATTAACTCTTTAAGATCATTTCAAAAAATTTTTTTCTATCTTGCCAAAAATAAAAACAAATAAGTTCAAAACCAAACTAATTTGTGAGTCATCGGCAATGCAAAGTTATTTCTTAGGTTTAGATTTACTTGCTGGAGATCTACATGTACAAAGGCTTAAATTTCATGTATTTCTTTTTCATGTAAAAGTCAGGCTGTAGGCAGTTCTGGGCTAGTCTGGTGGCCTTGCTCCATGAGGTTTCCAGGAATACAGGCTTTTCTCTACTTATTACTTCACCAACCGTAGTGGGTATCGTTGTTGTAATGACTGAATACGGCAATTAGGGTTTAGAACACATTGTCTACGTTCAGGCAGCATATGGGAAGAAAGGGCCTAGGAAAATGGAACAAAAGTGAATGTGCACTGCTTTTCAGGGAAAACTCCAGGAATTTGACACACAACACTTCCATTTACATCTATCTTTGACCTAGCTGTAAATTAGGTTGGAGGACATGGCCTTTATTCTGGACAGTTAAACGACTAGCTAAAAATTGTGTGAAAAGGAAAAATAGATATTAGGAAATACTAACAGTTTCTACCATATCCACAGGGAGAGAGTTCAGTCTCTGTGTATGCATTTATAAATCACCACTACTTAAATACAGCCACACCCAGATTAGGTTTCTAAAACAATGCTGATTAACAGAACACTAAACGAAGATGGAAACTTTCTGCGTCTGCCATAGGACTATTATTGAAATAGTCTTATTTGGAAAGAAGAATATGGAAATTTGTCTTACATGATAGAAAGACTAAACTTTTAATTTTATTTTATTTCATTAAATTTAAATTTAAATAGCTACACGTGGCCAGAGGTCCCACACTGAGGACACAGGTGTTAAACTTTAGAATGCTCCCATAGCTATGATCAGTCTAAACTTTCTTTCTAGCTTCTGATGTACCACATATAAATTTGTTTGCTTAATTACCAGATAAGAGCAAGCTTTCCAATTTATAGGGAACTGATGTAATAATACGATAAAGTGGACAAATCTTAGAGATACATGTTCTCTTCCCCTCTCCCTTACCCTCCTTTTCTCCACCAAGATTTTAGTCTAGGCTCCCTTTGGAATATCTTGCTGTCTTTAATGTTTTTCAGTTAAAAACTCAGTAATAAAATTGAAAAAAAAAAGTATCTGGTATGACCCTTATATGAATTTGTAGCATTGTCTGGGGCATTTGAGTCTTCACCCAACTCAGTAGGTCATGTCATTAAAATACATGTGACAAGGCTACAAACTGTCTAAAAATTCTGGGAAATGCAGTAACTCTTATTGCATCAACTGTGGAGGATCACAGGTCTTTGAAGAATTCAAGGATTTCTAACCACCCTCGTGACCATTCAACATATTCGATATAAATTAGTAACACTTCTTTCTTCCCTATAGATATACGTATGTGTTTCTGCATGTGTGCTTAAGCACGTGTTCACAAAAGAAGAGTAGAATGACCAAAGTGAGAAGCATAAGGTTTAATATGTATAAAGAGGAGACATATGTGGTATCCTGGCTGGTAAATGTATATAAAAGGAGAAGCTATTTCAAAGACATTAAGAGGAGGAAAGGAGATGAAAAGAAAATTTCATTTCCTAGCAAACAAGGAAATTTAAAAATTTAAAACTACAGCCTCATTTGCAAGGAGAATAGATTAAAAACTGCATACAGTAAAAAGCAATTCATCAAAACTTAGCCAGCATATGCATTTTCTGTAGCATCCTTGCTTGAATTTCATTTCTGCTTACTATATTTTCTTCTGAAACAGTCTTCCTGTTCACTACAGTCAGGAATTTGAGGTTTGTTCATCTTGTTCTTAGAGTTTCAAAATTTAGCTCCTGCTAGGAGTGAATTATGTATATCTACATGTTGAGCTTCAGGCAGAACATCAAGGAAAAGCAATTGCTATTTCAATTTATTAAATGTATTGCAAGCAAATTTCTGACTATAGGACATCTCTGTCAAGAAAATTACAGTTTTAGAAGTGGAAACTTCCTACTATCATGCATTTACACTTAGTTTATTCTTCACTTTGAAAGAAAAACATAGTGGGGGTACCAGAAGACAGTATTTAGTTTTAGGTGGTAGAAGAAAAAAATTCTTTTATTCAAATTTGATTTTCCAGAGATTATCATTTTTATTGGGAGGAAATTCCTGTTATATTTCATGTAAAAATTCCCATTACAGGTATAATATAGAAAGCTAATATATTTATATGTCTAGAAATATAATTTGTAAGACTAATTCTTCATGTACATGGAAAAAGAGTTTGGGTTAGGGAGGAATTAAGTACATGAATTATCATACATTCAAAGGGGTGAACTCATAAATAAAGAGATCAAAGATTTCTAGGGAAATTTACTAAAAATAAGGACAAATATAATATTATATATTTTTATATACATAAAGTCTTGCTCAAACAATAAATTAGAGTGAGTGGAAAGACCTTTAAGTTTCTCAGATATTATAGTAAGAAAAAAAAAAAGTTTTGCTTTGAGAAGTTTTCATTTGTTCTTAAGTGGGGCAGGATAATTAAGTATTCAATGGCTTAGAATCACACTGTCCCTGGATATTACCACAGCTAATGGTATGGGAGATGATGGGGGTAGGAGATGAAGGCACTGACTAACTTAAAGAGGGGAAACTGCATTCAGGGAAGAGAAAAGGGCGCACTTCAGCTGAGGTTCATGAAGTAAGATACCTGAGACTATTCATGTTACAAAAGGAAAGTTTCCCACACTTCAAACTTTCCTAAAAATGCATGGCCTAAGATATCTATGGTTTCATTAAGATAAAATACACTGAACCATAAATTAGTATTTAATTTTGAGGACTGTCTAAATTATTATTATCATTAATGACCTATAACACGTTTATTCACAATTAAACGTTATCAGGAAGGGCTATCTTTGGATGGCTGAGGTTGGGACACAGAATCCTTCCAAAGAGAAAGATGAAACAGAGCACTGCTGGAGTTTTTGGAGTCAAGCCTCCAAAATAGAGGGAGAGGGAGTGGTTTTTTAGACAATTATGGAGACCATTCAAGTTGCTTCACAGAAACATATATGTGATAATAGAACGTATCCCTGTTTGCTTTGCTGTGTTTTTTAAAATTATAAATGTTTCAGGGGTAACAGTATTATAACTCGACATCTGTATACATTACAACGTGATCACTACCACAAGCCTAGCTACCATCCATCACCATACAGCTTATCTCCTTACTCATTTTGTGGATGTCCCAACCCCTTTCCCATCTAGTAACCACAAATCTGATCTCTGTATCTATCAGTTTGTTTTATTTTTATTTTGTTTGCTTTGTTTTTTTTTTTAAGATTCCAAATATGGGTGAGATCATACAGCATTTGTCTTTCTCTGTCTGAAATATTTCTTTCAGCATAATACCTTCAAGATTCATTCATGCTGCTGCAAATGGCAGGATTTCATTCTTTTTATGACTGAGTAGTATTTCAGCATGTGTGTACATGCATGTGCACACAGGTATTTCCCCTCTGTGGTTCAATTTATTCCTAGGTATTTTTCTATCTTTTATGCAGTTGTATAGGGGACTGTTTTCTTAATTTGTCTTTAGTACAGCCTGGTATTAGTGTATAGAAATGCCTCAATTTCCATATAGATGATGTTATCTGTGAGTTTGTCATAGATGGCCTTTATAATGTTGAGGTGTTTCCCTCTATATCCACTTTGCTGAGAGTTTTTATCATAAATGATGTTGAATTTTGTCAAAAGGTTTTTCTGCATCTATTGAGATGATCATATAATTTTTATGCTTCATTTTGTTACTGGGATATATTGTGCTCAATGACTTGTGACAGTTGAACCATTGTTGTATCCTTGGAATAAATACTACTTGATTGTGGTGTATGATACTTTTAATGTTATTGTTGAGTTTGATTCGCTAATATTTTGTTGAGGATTTTTGCATCTGTGTTCATTAGTTATATTGCCCTGTAATTTTCTTTTTTGTGTGGTTATTTTTGCCTGTTTTTGATATCAGAGTAATGCTGGCTTAATAAAATGTGTTTGGAAAGTTTCCCTCCTTTTCAATTTTTTGAAACAGTTTGAGAAGAATAGATACTACATCTTTCAATTTTTCATAGAATTTGCCAGTGAAGCCATCTGTCCCTAGGCTTTTGTTTGTTAGATTTTATTGATTACTGTTTCAATCTCCTTACTAGTAATCAGTCTACTTAGATTTTTCATTTCTTCATGATTCAGTCTTGGAATTTATTAATTTCTCATAGCAATCTGTTGGCATGTAATTGTTCAAACAGTAATAGTCCCTTATAAGCCTCTGTATTTCTGTGGTATCTGTTGTAACTTCTCTTTCATTCTGATTTTATTCAATTTCTCTCTCTTTTCCTTTGTTAATCTAACTAAAGTTTAATTTTATCTTTTCAAAGAATTAGTTCTTTATTTCATTGATCTTTTCTATTGTTTTTAGTCTCCATTTCATTTGTTTCTGCCCTGATCTTTATTATTTCTTCCTTCTACTTAATTGGGCTTTGTTTGTTCTTATTTTTCTAATTCCTTTAATAGTAAAGCTAGGTTACTTATTTGGGATTTTTCTTGTTTCTTGAGGTAGGCCTATATTACTATAAACTTTCCTCTTGGGACCACTTTTGCAGCAACTCAGAGATTTTGGCATGTTGTATTCCTGTTTTTCATTTGTCCAGGTTTTTAAAAAAAGTTCTTTGATATCTTTAATGGCAATTGAATTTCAGTAGTATGTTGTTTAATCTTCATGATTTTCTATTTGTTTCCTCATTTTTCCCTTGAGATTGTTTTCTTGTTTCATATCATTTTGGCCATAGAAATTGCTTGACACAATTTCAGTCTTCTTGAATTTATTGAGACTTGTTTTGTGACCTATCATGAAGAATGTTTCATGTGCACTTGAGGAGAATATGTATTCTGATGTATTTCAATGGTATTCTTGGTGTATATCCGTTGTCTCTCTGGTTTAATGTATCAAGTTCATTGTTTCTGCACTAATTTTCTTTCTGGATGATCTATCCATTGATGTTAGTACACTGAAGTCCCCTACTATTACTGTACTGCTTTCAAGTTCTCCCTTTAAATCCGTTGATATTGTTTTACATACTTTGGTGCCTCTCTGCTGGGGGCCAATTGACATTAACAGGTTAGAGGGAGAATTCTAAAATGGTTCCTGCCAGCATCAGCATTAGCAAGGTAGCGTGATGTCACAAAAATGGTTCTCAGCGACCTAGGGGCATCCCAGCTGGTACATGCATCTGGCAAATGTTTTGAGATTAGTAGGTGTTCTGGCTTTTGGATCAAGTGAGTCTGTGTGAAAGCCCTTCAAGAGTGGGTTTTCCATTTTCTGTAGTTCTGTAGTATTCCTGGGCATTTTCCCCACTGGTTTGCACCATCAGGTGCTTTGGGGACTTGTCTCTCTAGTGTAAAATCTAGGGATTGGAGTGCCAAAAGTGGAGCTTACATTTGACTGTGGGTCACTGAGACTGAAGCGTGGTTTATTCCTTGTATGTCTGCCTGTCTTATCAATCTCATTGCTGTCCTTTCTTGCTTTGTTTTGAATGCTCTGTTCATTCAGTTTTCAAGTCCCTTCCCAAGGAAATTATTTAATATGTAGTTGCAGATTCGTTGTGTCCATGGGAGGAGGTGACTTCAGGAACCCCTTATGTCACCTTGAACCCTCCTCCTCCTTTGTTGTGTTTTTTAAATAACATTTTCCTAAGCTGAAACAAACAATGTAACAGTATTACTTCAAGAGGAAAGTGTCAGCTGGCTTGGACAATAGAATACTTAAGAATTTCAGAGTTTAATGGTGAGTGGCATCTTTATGTGAACTGTACTTCCAAAACATGTTGAAATAGAAAATTTATTTCTTTGGTAAGTTTATTTCTAAACACTTTTTATTATTACTGAAAGTTTTTCCTAAGGAAAATGCAATTGAACTTTGATTACTGACTTCAAAAATCTAATAATTTTTATTTCAGATGAAGCATGGTGCATGCTGTCAAACATGTATTGTTCACAAATCACTGTCACAAAAATCTTGCTTTTCTTCTCAGCATCCTAGAACAGATTTAAACATAAATCAAACATTTCCTGAGAAAGAAAGACTAATTTCATGAATACTCAGGTGAATACAAAGAGCATTTAGCCTTGAATGTTATACAAGAATTCCTCATAAGCTGAGCAAGATATGAAGCACAGTGGTACATGTTAATATTGTGCATGGTTACTAAAGGACAATATGTTTAACTAATATTTTTCAAAATCCAGTGACATTTAGTAGAAATACTGTCTCATAAGTATGTTATTTCCCATTAAATTATTTAGTGATATCTCTTACTTGTATGGCTAACAGTTAAAATGTTATTTGGCTTCATTTGCTCTAAGTTATACATAATTCACTGGAGAATATTTCAATTGGAGCTGAAGGACAGATACTAGATATAAAATGTGAACTAAAGGGTTCAGATTTGATGGAACACTAGGGCATCTTATTTACTGCTGCTGAAAAGTTGAAACAGGTTAATATCCTTAAGAGTTATCTATTACTGTATAACAAATTACTACAAACTTAGATGCTCAGAATAACACACTTTAGTATCTCACAATCACTGTGGGCAAGGAGTCACAGCTTAGTCTTGTTCCCTGCAAGGTGGAAAGATGCTGGCCAGGACTGTCTTCTCATCCAAAGTGTCAACTGAGGAGAGATGTTTCCACCCTCAATGGTTGTTGGCTACATTTGGTTCTTCGTAGACTATTAGACTGAGTACTTCAGTTTCTTGCTTGCTGGAGGCTGAAGGTTTGTCTAACTTCTTGCATTTATCCACACAAAATGAAGTTCATTGAATGAGAGGATGTGTAAATGAATGGATGGGTAGATGATTTGATAGAAAAATACATCTTTAGTGTTAATATTATTCCAATTTTCTCAGCTTTCTAAATTTATAAATGTTAACCATTATTTCAATTTATTTATTTACAAAACCCTTAGCAATAGTAATATTAATATTTGGATATTACCTATGTGTTTTTAAAGACTCTAAAATCCCTCTTCCTCTATAATTTGTTCCACTTTTTTGAAAAGGCATCTGAAAGTTCCGGATAATTCACTTTTTTTAGTTAAAATATTAAAAATCCCTATACCAAATGAATAAAACTTGGAAGATTTAATGCAAGTATCCATTAGCATCCATTTATGACAGCATAAATCACCTTAGTATATGAATTCAGTAACCTCACAAGGCCCAGAACCTCCAGAGAGTCCCCATGCATCATCAGAAAAATGTGTTCAGGAATATATGATGCTCAGGACACTCCTTGGAAGAAAAGATCTAGACATGGTATGAGATGGCCCTGATTTTTATTCATTGATTAGTTATTCAATATTATAACATATTCTTTAATAATTTTCCTGATGTATGGAAATCTTTAAGGCTAAGCAATCCCATCCCCCACCCCATAAGAAGATATCAAGCCTGTATTTTTACCCAAGAATCACTTTTTCAAGTTTACTGAAATGATGACAGCCTGCCCTCTGCTCTTAACGAATTTATGGTCGAGAGAAGCTTTTTGATAGCCACTCTTTGGTAGCCTCAGTTGAAACCTCTCTTCAGTCCAAAAGCTAAGCATACCATAGAGCACAGAAAAATTTAAAATCATAGTACTCTATCCCACAAACTGCCCTCAAATGTTTAGGGGCCTATATATATATAAATAATATGGCAAGAAGCCTGTATCTACAATAGCATGCAATATGCGTTGTAATGTATCTGTTGCAAAACACTACTCACTCTTCAGCAGAATTGGCCAATGTATGTCATACTTAGGTGGACATGTGTCTTAAAGAAAGGTTTTTGTGTTCAGTCACCAAAGATGGGTAAACTGAAGCAGCAAACCAGAAGCCACGGGCAAGGCAATTAGAGTGACCTAAGCCTAAAAAATCAAGAAGGCAAAAGAAGGTCATTTACTTACAGAGAAATAAAGTGTACCCCCTTCCTATTCCGGCCTTAACCCAGGGTATAAATTGGATCAGAAATATTAACTTCTAAGAAGACTGGGACATTTTTCCTCTTTTTTAACACTAAGACATTGACCAAACACTGATGGACTAAGAAACAGACACATGTATGGAACAAGAAAAATAAAATGCAAAAAAGAAAGTCTTAGTATAGTAATCAGAGTCCTTCTTAATTGAACAACTGACTTACTCATGGCATCTTCCTTAATTTTTACACAAACCCTTAGACAGATAGTGTTATACCCATTTCACAGCAGAGGAAACTAAGCTGCAGAGTTGTGTGGCTTCACTAGCATTCACGACTGGAAAATGGCTGATACAGGGTTTGAATCAAGGTCTATTTAACTCCAAAAACAAAGCTTTTAGTTTAACTTGTGTTATTCGGAGATAAATTAAGCCCACACTCTCTTAAGTGACAATCCACCAACTAAGAACATAGACACACAGAATCCCACAAAAAGTCCTGAATTATCCAAAGGAGATCTCTACAATGTTATGGTAATTTTTAGAACTTTTTGTGCAGCTGAAGGACAAGAATTTGAAAGAGAAAACTTTACACATGTTTTACAACTCCTTTAGAAAACCCACAAAATACTCTTGAATGTAAGAAGATATTTCAAGGATCTCATCGGTAGCCTCAGGAGGGTATTCCTTGCTGCCTTGCTAGAGAATTAAAGATGTTGTGATTTAAAAGGCAGGCAGCAATTAAGAAGCATATTACTGGTTAACTCCGAGATTGATAATAGCCTAGTAGGTAATATGGGAAGCTTTCAACTAAAGGAAATTCCATTATATCCTTGGAGAAATTGTAAAAACTACTCAAGGAATTTGGATTCAAGGATATTTAGAATCTCCATTCAGCATTCCTGTTTATAACACCGTATGTAAAATGAAGTCGCATGGTAAATGATAGTGGTTTAATTATTTTGAACTTCAGACACCACACAAAGCACAGATTAAACAGCAATGGAAAAAATATACACCTTGCCTCCTCGGAACGCACTTTTTCTTAGTTTACTCCTACCTAAGTACTCATAATGCAGAATTTCTCACTTTTTTTTTTCTTTTGGTCAATAGCCTACAAATTATTGAGGATCCTAAATTTTTTTTTTGTTGTTTATATAAGTTATACCTGTTGATACTAAGACATTTAAAATATTTACTTGTTAATTCATTTAAAATAACAATAAGTATAAAACATGTTAATCTCAATAACATACTTTAATTAAAAATAGTTATATTTTCTAAATGAAAAAATAGTTAAAACAGTGGCATTGTTCTGAAATTTTGTCAAAATCTCTTTAATTTGGGCCTTAATAGAAGATAGTCCCATTCTCAGATCAGCTTCTGCATTCATCCTGGGGCAATGTTTGCAGTAGGCTAAATAATGGCCATCCAAAGATGTCAGGTACTAATCTCTCAAAACTGTCGATGTTACAGTTTATATCTACATATGGAAAAAAGGTTTTGGCAAATGTGATTAAGGATCTTGAGACGCAAAGATTATGTTGGATTATCTGAGTAGGCCCTAAATGCAATTACACATGTTCTTGTAAGAAAGAGGCCATGAGAGATTTGAGTCTCTACCAAACCAGTAATGTAGCATGATATGGAAAATAATTCTTGCTGATTAGCGAGGTTGATTCTCTGACCTCGTAAGAGAATCTGTGAGTTATTCAGTGTTATTTTAATAAATCACAATTGTCTTTTGTCAGCCAGCATCACTATCACTACATGTAAGCAACTAAGAACTCCAATACACAAAATTGTTGAATTTCTTAGTACATAAATCAAAATCCTTATCCCCAATGATATTTTATAAACTCTATGATTCTTAAAGATATAACTAACATCCTATTTATAGTTCTAGCTTCTACTTTGACATAATGCACAGTACATCATGGGCCCAAATTAAATGCTTGTTGACCAAAGGATCTATAATTGATTATTCCACTGCGATGTACAGAAGAAAGAAAATCAATGTTTTCTATTACTTTCACAGTAATGTCCAAACACACGGAAAGCCCTTTAAAATCTATCCTCCGATTATCATACCAACCTTATATCTGATCACTATATCTCTAACAATTTAAGCAGCAATAAAACTGAATTACTATCTTTTCTCTTATAGCAAAATGCCATTTCTTGTCTTAAATTATGTAACAAATATTGATTGAATGACTACTGAAACATTAAGCATTTTATTAGAGGCTGGGGAAAAACAAATGAGTTAAGCCTGAAACTTCTACTTCTGTCTGTGGTAGATCGGCTTGTGTACCTCACTCCACCTGCTGAGAACATTTTTAGAAAATTTTAATAAAATAGGAAAACAAAACAAAAGAAAACAATCTCTTTGAAGACTTTGGAAAACTACCAATTTAGTTAAGACTTGAAGGACCAACATCCTAGCTAGGAGGCAAGTTCAGAGAAAACTCAACATTCTATGCCTCTCTTCCCTTATGGCATTTGAATTTATCAAGCTGTAGCTTTAGACACTGAGAAACAAAGAAGTTGAGCAGGGAATTTATTTACATGGTAAGGGGACAGGGAGACAAAAAATTATAGCTCAAGATCCACCAAGAATGAGTAAACACCCCATGCTTTCAGTTTTGACCTTTAAAAGCTATACTTTAAGAAAAAGTTATAGAACAATACTAAAACTGAGTTTCAAGTTAGCTTAATCTTAACTGGATTAAGATAATCCTTTTTACACTAGCTTCCTATTAAGTGCAAAAGTAAATCCTCTATGCAAGAAGGTAATATACAGAGTCTTAAATTATTTCTACAGCTTACAATATTCAAACTTCAATAAAAAATAATCAGACATTAAAAAAAAAAAACACCACCATTTAAAGAAGCAAGAAAAACCCTACATAACTTAAACAGACTCACAAGAGGTCTAGATACTGGAGTTAACAGAAAATAACTAAAATACAAATATCATTCATATTTTAAGACTTTACAATATGGAAGGCTAATAGAGAAGAAAAAAAGAAGGATTTAAAGTACATGTAAGACTGTAAGATACATACGGGACCGAAAGAATAGATCAAACACAGATGATAGGATTCCCAGATGGAGAGGAAAAATACATGGGGAAGAAGCAATATTTGAAGAGATAATATATGAGAAATTTTTAAAACCCATGTGATACATATATTTAAGAAGGAGTAAAGGAGTATGAACTCCAGTTAAAATAAATTTGAAGAAGACTACGTGGAGGCATCTGATAGTAATATTACTGAAAATCATAATGAAGAGAAAATAAATACAGACAAAAGGAGGGTGAGGGAGGAGACAGAATCCTCAAAGGAACAAGAATAAGAAAGGTAACTGACTTTTAAACAGAAATGAAGGTATCCAAAATGTAAAGAAATGGGCTCTTTAAAGGACAAAAGGAAATAACTGCTTATGTTTAATTCTATACACAACACAAATGACATTCAAAACAACCCAAAGAACAAAACTTGGAAAAGGACGTTTAAAACAAAAACTAAGAAGATTAGTTAAGAGAAAATATCTATCTAATAAGGAGTTTTTCAGGAAGATAAGTTTTTTTTAAACTTTTTTTATTGAGTTATAGTCATTTTACAATGTTGTGTCAAATTCCAGTGTAGAGCACAATTTCTCAGTTATACATGAACATACATATATTCATTGTCACATTTTTTTCACTGTGAGCTACCACAAAATCTTGTATATATTTCCCTGTGCTATACAGTATAATATTGTTTATCTATTCTACATTTTGAAATCCCACTCTGTCCCTTCCCACTCCCAGCCTCCTTGGCAACCACAAGTTTGTATTCTGTGTCTATGAGTCTGTTTCTGTTTTGTATTTATGTTCTTCTTTCTTTCTTTCTTTTTTTAGATTCCACATATGAGTGATCTCATATGGTATTTTTCTTTCTCTTTCTGGCTTACTTCACTTAGAATGACATTCTCCAGGAACATCCATGTGGCTGCAAATAGTGTTATGTTGTCAATTTTTATAGCTGAATAGTATTCTATTGTATAAATATACCACATAGGAAGATAAATCTTGATTCCAGACGGAAACATGTAAATGCAAGCAGGAATGAAGAACAAAGGGAACAGTATATATGTGGATAGATATAAAGGAGAATTGACTCCATAAAGCAAGAATAATAATGATTTTTGAGGTTTTTAAAAGTATGTAGAACTAAAATATATAAGAATAAGTTCACAAAAGCAAGAGGGGGAGGATTGGGCTCAAAGTATTTTAAGTGCCTTGCATTGTATAGAATGTAGTGAAATACAAATTTTTATTGATTAAAAGTCAGGAATGTCAAAATAGGAAAACAATATTTAATTAGCACATTCACAGAGTGGAAAAATAAATAATACATAAAACAACCCAAAGAAAGAGAAAAATAACAAAAACCAATAAAAACTGATAGTATCAAATAAAAAACAGTAAGATAGCTGTCAAACCAAATCCATTAGTAACTATCTTAAATGTAAACAGAATGATTACATTAATGGATAAATGATTATCATCAGACTGGACAAAAAGAAAAATTAATTATATGCTGCTTACTGGGCACATTTCTTAAATATTATAATCTAGTAAAGTTAAAAGTAAAATTTAGGGAAAAATATCATGAAAACTCTAACCAGAAGAAATCTAGTGTAAAATAGAAAAGTAGACTTTGCAACAAGATGTAGGTCTCACATTCTCTGGACAGCCAACTCAGATGGAAATCAGCTGCAGTTTTTTGGAGGAATACTCTTAGGATGAGCAACTACAGGGAGAAGAAAGGAAGCAGGTATGGGAAAGAGGTAAGATGGGTTCCACCACAGTTAGAATGTGAACTCAGGCAACTCCATGTGTGGAGTGAAGCTGAGAAAGCCCTTCAGAGCTGCTAGATATAGAGGGAGATGGCTAGGAATTGTAAACTTGCCATCAACCAATTGCTAAATTGTAGGCTGCCACTGGGAAGGAACCTTGACCTTGGGTGAAGTGGCTTGCTTTAGCTGAAGGCTCAAATTGAGGACTATCAGTCAGAAGCATTTTTGGCAGCTGGGAGACTAGCTGGGAGAGTGCCACCTTCAATCCTGGAGGGGAACCTGAGGAGCACAGTACACATGTCTTGTTTGTTCAAGAACAGAGAATAGAAAATGGCACCACTTATATGTACTTATTTGTCTCAAACATCATTTGTAACTCTCATTTTCACAATAATCATATAACATGAGTATGCATTCTTACTGATGGGAAAACTGAGAATCTGAAAGGTAAGCAGCAAGAAAACATTAAAGCTGGAAAACTAACCTAAGTTGGCATGACTCCAAGGTTTCCATCTTTCTGCTATGTATGCTATTTCTAGACTAGTAAGAAATTAAACTAAATTTTAGAGGGACTTGATGACAAATTATACATTTCAACATTAAGCACAGAGCTTATTTTTGCTAGTTTATTTCCCTCTACTTCTTTCTGTGTTACTCTTTTCTAAACAAATGACACTTTAATTCCATAAACAGTTTCATTTTAGTCTGAAGGAAAAGTGATTCTATGATTTAAAAGCACTCTAGAAGTTAAATTCAAAAGCACTTTAGGACTATTTAGTATAGGTAGTCCCAAAGGCAAGCTGGTATGAGATGTACTAATATGATTTGCTCTATGAAGCAGGAACTATGAATTAGATTTTTCTTTATTCTCAAGAGATTCAAATGTGATCATTTCCAATCAGTCATTTTCAAATATGATCATTTCCAATAATCAGCCATACCATTCAAGCTACAGTCTTAGAATGTAACATATACAATTATCCAAGTGTTTATGTCAATCAAGACATAAAAAGAAGTAATTGTGTATTTTGACTTCATTTGGGGAGATTAAAAATATGCATAGATAACTAAAATATACATTAATTTTCACTTGATAATTCAAAGACATGGTAGCTTTTTCTAATAGAATCATATGATTAGGTGTTCCCTTAAGAATAAGTGTGTGTGTGTGTGTGTGTGTGTGTGTTAGGCTTCACATATATTGAAATGCCATGGCAAGTTGATAGCACTCTGCTGAACATCTGTAAACAGGCAGGAATTTCATTTGCAGAACTGTGCTTCTCTCTGGCCCCTGGATGCGCTTTTCTCCGTTTTCTGGAAATTGAAGGGCTCTGGCTTTCACTGCCCTCCTTTGACAGAGATGCCACCAGGTATCTATGCATCTTGAAGGCTAACACAAAATCAATTGGTGCGATTATGCAATTTAGCTGCATTTGTGGTGCTAATTTATCTACTGGCATCTGTAAATGACTTTATTATAAAAAATTCAAAGGCTCTGCTAAAAGCCAAATTAAGCTTGGTAGCAACACAAAAACATCATCAATCAGGGAAATGTCTAAAAGCACCAGCAAACAAGGAAACATCAAGTGATGTCTGGAAAGACATAAAATGTGATGTCAATTCATTAAGTGCTGACTATTGTTATTTTAGTTGAGATCTGAGTAAAAGTGTATTGCTGGTGGGTTTGCCAAGTATGTCTACTGGGAGCCAATTTACCTTTTTCCTCTCAGATACTTCACAGGCAAGGTAACTAGGGCCTGCAGTTATTAGCAAGTTATGGATGCCAAAGTTCAATGCCTGCTCAATGAAGGAGAGGAAATAAAGAAAAGACATGCCTTTCTATTACAGCTCCAAAATAAATATATACATATATACTTGGTACACTTTGGATGTCAATAAAAATAATAAATTAAAAATTATTTAATCAAAAGGCAATGGTCCTACAAAATTCATACAGAAAACAACTAACATATTAAAAGTGTTGATATTTGGGCCCCTGATGCCAATAACAAAATTAGATACTAAATGAAGAAAAAGGTAGAAAAGAAGTTTTGCAAAGGTAAAGTTTATAAAATTATTTTTTTATCTGAATCTCATCAATTCTGTCAGATTAGTCACAGACAAAACTTGTCTCATGAAAATTCTGGTAAAATGTTGATATGACATGAAATTTAAAGGTTATTTGAGCTGACATCCTCATTTAAAAAATAAGAAAAAAAGATCCAAAGAGTTTAGTGATTGTGCCACTTGTGGTTGAGATTAAAATCAATCAATGTATTAGCCAATGTCCTTTTCTCAGCTGTCTTTCTTTCAATTATATTTAGCAACATAAAAGGCCTGCCCCCATTTTGGTAATTTTTAGCTAAAGGGATTTATTCACTGAACAGTGATCTTTATTTAAAGGCCAGTGACAGATTTAAAGTGTTAGAATTATACCTACCATAAAAGTTCAAGGAAGTTCACAAATGCAAGACACTGAGCAAATAAGAATGGATTCTAGGGGGTGCTTTCAAATAGAACATGGGTCATTCTTCAAATAGCTTGAAGGGTCAATGAATTGAAGATTTATTAGAGAAGGAATGTTGGTCTTTGGTCTCTGAATGAAAACACCACAGTAGCCCAAGTTTCAGATCTTACAATTAGGTGTTCGTCATGCTTTCTATGCATGTGAAGAGAGAGCTCTCTAAAGGTTATGAGACAAGTTGACAATATTCTTTATAGATGAAATCTAGCAATTTATGTTGATTTTCTTTCCAGACATATCAATAACCCACTGATGTGTATACAGAGGGAAGATGCTTAAAAGTTAGGCACTAATTATCATTTAGCATCTAGGTGTCCCCAAGTCATTTGGGGATTGAAATGAAGTATACAGAACATTGTCAAAATGGAATTCACAGTGTCATCAGTCTCTTCCTCCTCCTATAATGTGGTTAATGATTTGTAACTGTGTCACAGCTTGTTTCAGTCAAACTAGATATACTGTAAAAGATTAAAATCTGTTGGTTCATAAATTGAGAGGCATTCACATATGCACATATTCATATACTACATGATATCTCACTGAGCCTTATGTGATTGACAGGGAGGAATAATTTTCCTCTACCCTTCTAGATTCCTCTGGATGGTCTAGGAATAAAATTCGACATGAAATGGATTAACAGGAGAAAATCAAGTGAAAATTTAAAAACATGTATACATTGGAGAGACCCAGGAAGTCACCAAAATGACTGAAAACTTTACCTTAAATGCCATTTTCAGCTAAAGACAAAAGTGGATTTGGGATTTAATGGCTTGGGACTTAAAAGGGGAAGAAGGCAATTCATGGAGATAGAAAAGTAAATGTTTGGTAATGAAATGTTCGCTGGGCCAAGCAGAGACACTGGGACACAGAAAGGAATAACAGACTTTAACAGACCCTTCCCTATCTACCACACTACTTTATACCAAAGTTATCTATGGCGTAAGCTCCCTTCCTGGAACATATCCTCTATCTATATTCTTTTAGGCAATTAAGGGGAAAGCCAAAGGTTCTTCCTGAATTTTTTGGGCCTTAAAAATAGCTTAAATTAATCCTTATGTCAAAGAGACACATTTTGGGGACCCCAAAGTTAGCTCCCCTACATGATTTGTTTGACAAGTTTATATACCTAGAGTGAAACTGACTTTAGAAGAGGGGGAAAATCATTACTTCAGCCTGGTGTTTTCAAGAACCACTGAATGGAAGAGATGCCCCTGACCAAGAAGTTGAAGTAAGATTCAATGAGAAAATCAAAGCGTCCTAGGCGATAAATTGTTTGTAGCACAATCACCCAAAGGCAGCTGACATAAAATGGTGACCTGACACCCATGTGCTCAACCATGATTAATTCCGATGCTGTGTTTGACAAGGATACCTAATGACGTTTTACCTATGCTCAATCACTTTTTAATGTTTTAATATCAGTTCAGGTATTCTATGGGCTTTTTTAAAAACTGTTTTGAGGATAATTTAAAATTTTTATAGGTATCAAATTTTTTACCATCTTAACAATGAGAAGATTATCATATATTTAGATGTGTTACCCTTTTTTTCCCCTATTTTTATATGCTTTTGCTTGCACTGGATATATATGTGCAATTTGCATGATACTAGAATCAAAATTCTAAATACATAAAATTTTTCTTGTTTTTCTCAGACTTCCTGATGAATATTTTTTTTAATCCTGAACATTTAAGTGGTAGTTCTTCTTAGATAAATTAGTCATTTCTCAAATTGATGAACAGATATAATAGTTTAAGTGAAACTTGTTTGGTTAAATAATTGAAATTTAACTATATTTACATATATTTTAGCACTGCTAAATATATATAGAAACCCTCAAAGATGTGATAATTTTTTTTCAAGTTATTATAGTGAACTGGTTGTGAATAAGTGGAGTCCACGTACTAAAAGTTTTAACTGAAGAAAGCACAGAACACACGCCAAAATAGAGAGAACATCAGCTGAGGGGGACTAGATGGCACTTCAAGAGATGAGGGACAATAAATAAGGGCCATATAAAGGAGGAATTTGACTCAAGGATTGGAAGAGTTTAGCTTTTGTTACATCATAGAGAATTAACATAGCTTTACTTTTATTTTAGGAAGTTTTATAAGCACCATGCAGGCTAGATTCAATGAGAAGGAATTAGAATTAATTCTAATTAATTAATTGTTTAATTAGAGCAGAACAATAAGTTAATAGATGATTTCATTAGTGCAGGTGATAGGCAGTAGGTTCCTAAAGCAGATTGGGGCAAGGAGAGCAAATATGTGGCAGCGGACCATCCATGCTGCTGTGATGGAAGCCGGTATAGAAGGATGGCAAAAAGTGTGACAGGCAACAGTATTCTGACGTTATTTGTTAACCAGGAGGAGAGCAATTATGAACTGAGCAGAGAAATTAGGTGAAGAAATGACACAGTAAGTAGAAGAGATAAATTTTAACAGGGCCAACCAGATTCAAAACATGAAAAGTGTGTTACCATTTTCTTTGAAATTTTAATGTGTAGTTTTAATTCCAAATCATTCAATTTCCTCTTGCCTTTATTTAACTCATAAAATAGCACAACAGTGTCACTTTGGTGTTATTCAAAGCACCACGCATCCTGGGGGCCTGCATGGTCTTTTGACTCATTAAAAGCAAGCACCCAACTTCATAGTTCTGTTAACCTTTTACTTTTAAAAATATCTTCCTCATGGATAAGTCCCTACCTTTGTAGAAGATATTTCCAGGTTTTATTACTCTTCGTCTTGTATCTAGAATTAGACCAAAATTCAGGAAGACTAGGAATGTGGGATGGAAAACAAATTACATTGTTATTTTTAATAGGTTCTAACTGCAATTTGGCATTTCTTTTATGATATGGGCAACAAACTACAGTAATAATAGAAATCTAATGAACTTGCTTGCTATCAAGATAAATGCCATGTACATTCATATCATACTGTAGATGTAACTCTCTCAAACTAACATTTACTCCCATTTCTACTTTCAAATTGCCCACACGATCAGTCATCTTTCTGTAGAGGCTCATGTGACATAGTTGTCCAACAACAAGCAACTCTGTGCCTCATATTTATTCAGTCACCAAACTAAATTGTCACATTTTCTTACTGCTTTCTAGTGTTCCCTAACTCAATTGTTATTTGATCAGTATGTGAAAGGAGGCAAGTCAAAGATTACTCTATAATATAATGTTCTAATCCAAGCTAACCAATAGACTTCACACTTTGAAAATGCTGTAAATATATTTTCTTTTTAGCTTATGTAAGAGCATGTATTACCATATCACATTTATGTTTTGACGACTGCATTTCAATATAATTGATTTTATTTGCAGTCAGGTATATATCATTTTTATGTAGTTAAAATGATTATCTGATGATAGTTTTACAGACTTCATGTAGCTGCAACTCGTATTACATGTGGTTGGAATAAGCAAAGCCTTACGTATTGTGATACAAATGACATTTTTTGCTAAAAAGATGCTAGACTGCAGAGTCCTCTGTAGATTAAAATAGCCCAAAGGTCCAGAAGGAAAGCAACATTTCGGCAGTCACCATTAGGACCTTAGCAAAGTTCATGTGTGATTGAATGGAAAGAACGTTAGACCGTAAGTCTTGATTTGGTCATAACTTTGTCTTGGGCAACTCAAACTTTCTAGGCCCCTTTTCTACTACAAAATGTTGGATTTTTATTTGACAATTCTATCTTTGCTATAAATGTGATTGTATATCTGTTTTCCAGTTTAACATTGAGCTAAGAGGAAATGGGAGGTTTAGACAGAGATAGGTAAGAGTGGATTCAAATTGCAAGAATGAATTTTGAGAGTCAGGCCCACCGGAGACAGTGAATGATTCAATGCAGATCTGGATCTCCAGGAAGAAGTCATAAGAGAAATGTTTGAAAATCAGTTGGAGAGAACTGGGGCAATTCCGTCTTTCTTGGCATTACTTTCTATTATAATAGAAATATATTTCTCTGCCTATCTGAGGCTCATAGATTTGTGCTAATTTTTAAGAGAAAGAAGCTATTTTCTTTGGATTACTGAACTTTAGCCAATATATTTGAGGAACAATTAATTGATCTGTACCTTTCAAAGCACTGGCTTTGACCGTGTTTAACTGAACTTCCTGAATTATGCTTGCTATTAGACTGTATAATTTACACATTATGTGTGTGCTTGGGAATACTATTTCTGAGCTATTAATAGTGCTTTTATTTGATTCAGAAATCAAAGCAGTCTTTCTTATGGAATTTTATAACTGGCATTCTTTGTTCTACCACAAAGAAGTTCTCTTAAGTTATAAAAATATTAATTATAAATATTTCTAGGTATAGGAATGTTCAGTCATAGCTGTCATGTGGGTCAATTTTAGGTTCAATTCTCCACTCTGTCTAACTTCTTTGTGAGATTTGACTTTTGGTTTGTCATATATTTTTTTGAGTGTGCTATCTGGTATAAAATAATGTGTGGCTGCTTAAACTGTATTTGTGTAAATACCAGTATCACATTATGGACCTCTAATATAACCATGAAATGGTACAGTACCTCTTACCAAACACCTCTTGGAAAGGACATAAATCAAGGTCTCAAGATAGTGCTAGTGCTCATGAACAGTTTATAAGAGTCAAGCAAAGCTACTGGAAGATGAGAGAGCAGACATAAGCCATCCCTACCAAGCTACCCAACCCCGAGATCATTCAGGCTGCAAATTGTCAGACATCTGGGTAAGGTCACCATAGACTATCCAGATATGGAGAAGACGGCCCAGACAAGAAGAACTACTCAGCCAACCTAGATTATTATGAAAATCATGAATGCTTACTCTTTTAGGCCAAGGGGTAGTTTCTGAGTAGTTTATTATACAACACAAGCTAAGTGATAGAAGGGTACTGGGATCTGGGAGTAGTTTTATAATCTTCTTTTTTTGTTTTGGTGGTATTGAAATATTTCATTTAGTTTTGTTTTGCTCTATTTTTAAATAGGCTTAACTGCTAATGAGTAGAAATCAATCTAGAAGACAGGTTTAGGTTCTAGGAAAAATAAGTGATATTTTTAGCTAACACTAAATAAAAACTAAATACATAGCATTTAAATAAGAAAAGTTAGATGTGGAAGGATCTCTTGTAATTGAAAGAAAAGAGAAAAGGGTTGTTCTCTTGGGGTTTGGT
Organism: Camelus dromedarius; assembly: GCF_036321535.1. Classification (NCBI taxonomy): domain Eukaryota; kingdom Metazoa; phylum Chordata; class Mammalia; order Artiodactyla; family Camelidae; genus Camelus; species Camelus dromedarius. The sequence goes on along the minus strand of NC_087446.1, from coordinate 60,900,067 downwards.
GTTGGGAAGCCGAGGTAAGAATTATATGTTAGCTTTCCATTTCCTTGTGAGGCAGGATGGAGGGCCATCCACTGAGCCTGAGTGAGGAGGTGGCTGACTGTTTTAAATACTGCTGCGAAGATGAGAGAGCTGGCAGAGGAATGTACTAGAAATGACAGTATCTTTTGAAAATGTGAAACAACTCTATAGCTGAGAGTTTGTTTCAATTTTGTGATTTTTGTTGCACAAAAGCGCAGTGTATTTGTCGTATATAAAATATACACTAAGCCTATTCTCTCCATATGTAAGTCTCAGAAAACACAATGTATACCTTTGAGGTCTGAGCAAGAGTTACTCTCACACTGCCCTGGTTGAAAGATCTCTAGATGCTCTGTTGTCTTAGTGCCTACGTAACCTTTAGATTCCAAGACCCACAAGGAATTATTTTTTTTTTCATTTTTATCAATGATCACTAATCCACATCTAGGTAGTGCAATTAAAAAAAAAAAATAATTGTGTCAAAGTTTTAAATTTTTGGAGATTTCTCCCCAAAGCTCATATGCAGGATTTTTGTGGGAATTAATTTTGGTCCTAATTGACCTCTGGTTTTGAGTTAACTCAAGAAAGAAGGGCAATCATGGATAATAATTAATGATGATGATGATGATGATAATGATAATAATAATAATAATAATAATAATAATAATAATAATAAAGTATGGCTTAAGAAGCTAGATATCACTATTTATAAACACACACATATACAATGACACACATGCCACATACATACTCACACACATATTCATTAAATTCTCACAACGCAGCAACATATTTTTTACACATAAACACACTGAGGAACAGGGAGGTTAAGTAACGTGTTCTAGGTTACACGACAGCAAGTGGCACAGCCAGGAGGCAAACCCAGGGAGTCTGGCTCTGGAGTCTGTGCTGTGAACTACTAGGCTGTTTTGCCTTTGGAAGGCTCTGGACCATTTTAATCATACTAGATTAGAATATGCACAATAGACATTCAGAGATTGCCAGCGCTATTTGACAAATGTTAGATTATCAAAATTCAGACAAATGGTATCTTTCTGCTAGATAGAAATTATTTTGAACCAAACACAGATGAGTTGTGCATGGATCCAATTTTTAGTGATATCAGCAGTCAGAAATGTATAGATAGACTGAAATAAGAGGAATTACTTCAGTATTTATTTGGTTTTTCAAACTCTGTTTAAACATCATAGGGGTGTAGAACTCATTATTCACCTGCACATAATTAAGAAATGATTATATAAATAGAAAAATGTGTATAATGTAGGAGAAATGCCTGAACAGCACTGTGCTGCATAGGGAGATAGACCTAAAATAAAAGGTAATAATAGTTTTAACAACCTTTATGCTCCTGAAATCAGCAATTAAATATATTCAAATCTGCAATGACAGAGTTCATACAATGTAGTATGTACCTAAACATGGACATTTCTAATGATGTTGAAAGCCTAGGAAAAGGGATCACAAAACCCTGGTGTGGTTGTAATACTTAGGCAGTTGTTCCTGAAAGGGGAAAAAAACAGCAAACTAATAAAACTGTTTATCTGATGACATTCAGAATTTCTGACTGTCATTCAGACAAAGCTTGTTGATAATCTAACAGTCAGAAACAGCTTATGGGCCTCAAAATACTGTCACCTGGATTAAAGCAAATATTTTAAACTATTGTAATGATGTCTTAATATGTAGAATAGGATAAGAAGAATCTCTCCAATTTCTTTAAGTAAAATTTAATAAAAGTTGGGAAAAAAATGTAAAGGGTAAGTTAAGTTTCTGCTTTGGACAGGTATGTATGAATAGCCCCCAGCTAGTTAAATCTTCCTCTATTTATTTAAATGAAGAACAAAGTTTAAGTTCAAGTTAAGAGTAGTTGGCCTAAAAATGTTTTTAAAGTGGCATGTACTTTAAATACATAAGAATACGTAAGGTACTTGGGATGTAACATTTGTTGAAGTGTGTTTGAATCTACCTCATAAAATATAAAATAAATATAGAACCTGCTTTCTAGTGTGAAAATTTTGGAATAAAAATTATATTTATATTTATACTTTGGCTGAATTTAATGGTACCTGAAGCAGCTAATTTCAGTGCCTCTGGAAAGGGCAAAACTTGAAAGAGTCCGTTATACTAAAATTCCCGATCAACTTTCATTCTTTGTTATTGTTTTATTTCATTATAGCTGATGAAAGGGATCAACTACAGAAGCCTGGCGGGGCAGTGACAAAGAGCAGTGTAGTGTCTATGAAAGCATTCTGCTTCTTCTGTTTTTGTTCTAGAGAGAATTCCATGGACTCTAATGCTTTCATCACCCACCTCTGTGCAATTATCACCTTTGCTAATGAAAACACAGGCTCCATAGCATTTAATCTCTCCATCCACAAAGAAGTCATTGTCCTTGACATCCCAACATTAGGGGCAGTAAGGAAAGGTGAACAGGAGAAAGTACATGGCATTTTCATGGTATTATAACCCGTGTTTCCTAACAGAAAAACTACAAAGTAAGAGCACTTACATGTTCTTGCTAGTGCCTTAACTCCACTTGGCTCATTTTTATCCAAAACGTTGAGAGAAAGGCGAGGCAAGGTTTTATTGTTACTTTGAAATTTGGATGTAACTACTCTCCATTTATTATGCATGATTCTGCTAATGAGCAGTCTCTCTACTAGCAAATGAGTAATTGCTTCTTCCTTTAACTATTTTTTTTGCTCCATTATTAAATGTAAAATACCTATGGAAGACGCTACATAAGGAATATAAAATGCATCCAAAATAATTCATCATAAACTGAACCCCAACTTTCCACCCCCAGCTGAGCTCTCTCCACTACTTGTCTATGTTCTGCTCAGTTCTGACAATTTGCCATCACTGGAATATGTATTGCACTTTTTAGCCTCAGTATGTTTACAGTTGTCATTCCATCTGCTAAAATACACGTTCACCAAAAACCTAGCCTATTTAAGCCCCAGTAGTAATGTGACTTTCATGAAATCATCTCCAATCACCACAATGAAAATATTTCTTCTAACTCCAATAGCATCACGTATACTTTTGAATCGTGTATCCCATGGTGTACTGAATTAGAACTGATTATTTACATAGCATATACTCTACTATTTGGTAAGGGCTTTGAAGGCAGAGCTTTGTACCTTCATACCTTGTCTTAGCCAAAGCCATCTTAAGCCAGCTTCTGCCCAACTTACCAGCTGTCCACATGTGCAGGGTTAGCCTAACCAAGATCAGCAGAGCCCAGCAAGGTCAGCTAAACCACCCAACTGATTTGACATGAGAGATGAGAAGAAAGCCAAATGATTGCTAATTTATGACAGAACACTTTGTGATGGCTTACTTTATGCTAATAGCTAACCGCTATTGATTGCCTTTAAAAGCTCTGTTCATTCTAGCAAGTCAAATTGGTTTTATTTCATCTGTTTTGAAAGTTACCATAGTATATCCTCACGACTATTTCCCTTGACGTCTTGTTTTTGGTGTCCAAGGTATTTCTATTAGAGACAGAGACTACTCAGAGCAAAGCGTTAGGTTTCTCTGATAATCACCTGTCTCACTGTGGTCTTCAGGAAAGAATCTTCCAGGGATGCTAAAGATCTTTCATATGCTAAAAATTTTATTAGCAATTTTCAGGCACTTCAGCTTCTCTGAGGACAAGTTAATCAAGTGATTCACATAACTACAACATCTTTGAGTGCCTACTCTGATCAGAAGCTCATCTAAATGCTGAGGCTTAACATGAGAATAAGACACGATCCCTGCTCTGGAGTTTTAGGATGAATGTGGTACACACTACTGATATATCACAGTGCTTGACATGTGCTCTGATGTCATACAGTCTCAGATTAAATCCAAGGTCAGCCACTTACAAAGAGTAGGTACTCTGCTTCTTTCCGTTACATAAAATAAAATTTGAATTAAGTGTATGAATCTGAGAAATAAGGATAACAATAGATGCCACTGAGGACTACTTTGAAACTCACAGTGAAGTAATGCATGTAAAGTACTCAGCATAATACTTGGCACATAGCAAGTGTTCAATAGAGGTTGGCTATTACTCTAAGTAATTAAATAAATTTCAACGTGATAGATGGCTTATTAGAGGTGTGCAGAACGTATTGAGAATACAGGATGAATTGTTCTCCCTAGAAGGCCTCCGTAAAGCTGCAGAGAAGGGGTGACATTTGATCTGGGACTTAGAGAATGAAGAGAAAGCCAGGCAGAAAAAGCAGGAAAGACAATCCCAGATAAAATACTGGAATGAGCATAAGCTGAAAACATCCTTGTGTGTGAGGAATAGTATTCCAGTCTTGTTAGAACACAAGATGTTTGCATTGATTAAGGGGTAGAGACCGGTTTTACTACTTTGAAATTGCGAGGGTATAAAAAATATACAATTCTAATTACTATCTAATGAACACCTACTACGGATCAAGCACTGTGTTAAGCTCTTACGCTGCAAAATTTCAATGCCATTGTGGCATTGCAGGAACATTATATCCCACTTATTTGATGATAGATTGAAAAACAGATTTAGTTACTTGCCAAAGGCAACTGTATGGTCAGTTTGAAGTCATGTAAGCATTTTCAACCACAGGGTGACATAATGGGTTTTACAATTTAAAGTCCAAATAAAGAGGGATTGGATTGGAGTGGGAAGAGGCTGAGAGAGATATATAAGGAAAATTCAAATAAGGAATTAAGTTCTGGACTGGAGCACTGGCAGTGGGGAGGATTACAGGTGACAGCCTGAGACACTTCCTATGACCTAATGAAGCCAGCCTGTTATTCTGTTGAAAAATAAAACTGATTGAAGATCCTTCAAGTCAGCCCTTATCCTGTGTATTAACAAACAGGATCTGGGGAAGTGCTTTTTCAGGTGTGTTAGGAAGGTCTCAATACTCCATTTTAGTATTATTGACCTCCTCTAGAACACCTTGCAAGAAATGACACCACATCCTTCTAAGTCCCTGGGAGACTACAGAGGCAGAGCTATGATTCAGGCATGAATCTGTGGTGAAAATGCTTGAAGTAATGAAACAATTAAGTCCCAAAACTGTCTGGGTTCAAATTACAGCTCTTCTACATGCTAACTTTGTTCTATACCTGTGTTTCTTTCTATGGAGAATGGAGATATTACCTTTCTCATGAAGAAACATAAAATGATGTGACTGTAAAGTGCCTATCACAGAGCAGGACAAGTGGTAAATACCTAGTAAATGTAAACCATTTTTACTATTATTTCTACTTCTAGAGTACATAAAATAATACTTTAAGTTACTTTTTAAAATAAAGACATATAAAGCCAAGAAAAGTTCACTGTAATATGTATTCTTTCAATAAATATTTCTTACCTGATAGAAATACAGAAATAAAATTTCCCCTAAACTTTTAATAGATAATTTTAAGTTGGATAAGAGCATTAAGAAAAAATTCCCCTCGTCCTTCCATCACATTTTTGTGTTTTTCCTTCTGTAAGTTAGAAACATGATCTTTTAATCCTAACCTGGCACAGCCCGTTGTTGGTTAGTCAAGAGGGGATATGAATTATTAAGACAAGTTATGATTTTCATTTTTTAGATGACATGCATATTATTATATTTTAAGATGACTGCAAGATTATGTTCCATTTTTTATACTCAATTTGAATAGTTCTGTGGATTTCAGAAAAAAAGGGAATTGAATTATCATTCTGCTAAGAGGATGGCTTAGATCTTCCTCCAGCCAGATAGAATTGGCATCATGAAATCAGTCAGTCCCTGACTATGTTAGCATGTCCTACCAAAACCAGCATGAGATAGGGTAAACTAGAAAAACCCTTATCTGACACTTTCCTTATAGAGATTTATATTAACTTGCAGAAATTTCATTGATCATCTTTTGACTTCTCATCAAAAGTAAATTTGATAGCTAAGTCTGCTCATTGAAATTTTATATAAAAAAAATTTCGAACAATGTAATACTTCTTAATGTTAAAATGTATGCATTGCATTCTGTATATGATTTATGAACAAAATATCACATATGAGTGATATGGCACTATCATTATTATGACTATGTCAAAAATATAATTTATATTTCATAGAATCAGCCAATTCTCTGCCTTTATGAGTATAAGGCACTCAAACAATTCCACAAAAAAATACATTATCTTGGTTTAATCTATCAAACATACTTCTACTCTTACTTTTGTCTCAAACAACATAGAAGAAGCTGATTTCCATGAAAGCAAACAATGATAATAATATGGCATTACATGATACATTCACTTTAAAGAAAAGGTTAATGCCAAAAGCCCAGTCATCTTTTTATTTTATTTTATTATTATTTTCTTACTGAACTATAATTTACACTGTTGTGTTATTTTCTGGTGTACAGCATAATAATTCAATTGTACATATATATTCTGTTTTATATTATTTTCCATTATAGATTAGTATAAGATATTGAATATAGTTCCCTGTGCTTTACAGTAGGACCTTATTTTTCTATTTTATACATAGTAGTTTGTATCTGCTAATCCCAAACTCCTAATTTATCCCTCCCCCCACCTTTCCCCTACGGTAACCATAAGTTTGTCTTCTATGTCTGTGAGTCTGTTTCTGTTTTGTAAGTAAGTTCATTTGTATCATGTTTTAGGTTCCACATATAAGTGATATCATATAATATTTGTCTTTCTCTGTCTGACTTACTTCACTTAGTATGATAATCTCTAGGTCTACCCATGTTGCTGAAATGTCATTATTTCATTCTTTCCCTTTTATATGTTTGAGTAGTATTTTATATATATTTACACACACAAACACAACATTTTTATACAATCAACTGTTGATGGACATTGAGGTTGCTTCTATGTCTTGGCTATTGTAAATAGTGCTGCTACGAACACTGGGGTGCACGTATCTTTTTAAATTAGAGTTTCCTCCAGATATATGCCCAGGAGTGGGCTCTCTGGATCATATATGGTAACTCTATTTTCAGTTTTTTAAGAAATTGCCATATAGTTTTCCACAGTAGCTACACCAAATTACATTCCCACCAGCAGTGTAGGAGGGTTTTCTTTTCTCCACAGCCTATCCAGCATTTATCGTTTGTGGACTTTTTAATGATGGCCATTCTGACCTGTGTGAGGTGATACCTCATCGTAGTTTTGGTTTACATTTCTCTGATAATTAGTGATGTTCAGCATCTTTTCATGTGCCTTTTGGCCATCTGTATGTTTCCAGTCATCTTAAATTTCATCAAATATTGTGAAAAGTGAATATATAAATTTGGGTCCATTATGTTCACTGAGGCCCTGAAACCTGTATGTGGAAGAGTAGGGTAGATGTTTGTTGACTTACAATAAATAATGCACAGAGGAAGGAAGGTGCTTTAATTTACTCACAGGAACTTACTTCCAGTTGAATAGCATATAAGCAAACATATATACTATTGCTGCCTATTGAGATTTTTCTGTTTGTAGACTACCTTCAAATAGATTATTGACATCAAGAGCAAGAATATTTTGGTTCTGGTAGTTCAGTGTGCTCTTTTTTCTTTTCCTTTGTATATGAAGAAGAAAATGTGGTTAGCATTGCTGGTCAGTAGATAATAGACCAAAAATAGTGAGACAAACTCTTTTAAGCCTATCTGCCCTGTCATCTCCAGTATACAACATCAAACTGTGAGTCAGAGGAACAGGAGGCAAGTTATGAAGCACTGAAGCCCAAGTCACACCATATGTGATGCTATGCTATAGTGAGAAAATCAACTGTTGAATTTATTTAACAAACTCCAGAAACCCATGGTTTGAAGAATTCTTAGTAGTTATGTACATATAGAAGTGTGTATATTAATATTCTATACTTACATTAAATTCATACTTTAATTAAATAGTACTTATATTGAATAATGTTCTTTAATATAAATTGATTGAAAGAAAGCACAATCATTCGAATTAGAGCTATGTTCTGTTCAGTTATTGCTAACAAAGAATAACATACATTTAGGTGATAATTTGGATGCTTGATACATAAAAAATGTGTTTATTGAAATATATTTTTAAAAGGTCAATCCTTCCTTTTAATTTTACTGTATTTTGTGGATTCCTTACTTCATTACTAATCTCATTCTGCATTCATAGACTAAACCAAGGTTATAATGAAAAAACAAGTGATAATAAAGTACGTGAGAACTGTCTATGTGGCCAGCACCTATTTAACTCTCACATTAGCTCTACAAAATAAGTGCTGTAATATTCATATACAGATCAGGAAATGGAGATTAAGAATAGTATCAAAAGTTGCACAGCAAAAATTCAAGCTCATGTGGTCTGACTCCAAAGTACATGCTCTTAAACACAACACTTTGCTGCTTTAAAATTGCACATAAATTCCACCACTTTTCTCACATGTAGCATTCAACAATGAAGGGGCACATAGAAAAGAAAATGAAAGAGGAAACCTTTCATATAAACAGATTTGAAAGCAACATGGGAGAGGAAATTCGACTGACGCAATTAACAGTAACTTTCCAGGATTTTTGCAATATCCACAAGATAATTTTCTGAACATCAGTAGTAACCATTAATCTAAATGTTTGCATATTTTGCCACCTTCTGTATTCTTTGCACATGGGGGCTTCACTCTTTCTGACATCTTGAAGAGTTTACACATCTGTGATCCACAGTCAGTATGAAGGATAAAAGTTAGTAAGTCTGGTAAAATTAATTTCCTAGATACTTTATAAAAAATCAATGAGTTCTCAAACTAGTGGAAGAAATAGATTTTTTTCTGAGAAAAGTTGTGATCCTGTACACACACACACACACACACACACATATACATACATACAAAAAACTGCTGTCATGTAAGCAGTTGATTAGTCTGATTATTTGTTGGGCATTTATTGGAGAGAAGAAGATAATGAATTAGAAAAGGCATCTTCATTATTCATTCATTTATTCTTCAATTTATGATATATTTAAAAGCCTCCTTACTATTCAGAGTGAGGCAAGGCACTGTTCTCAGCATTTAGGATACAAAAGTGAATCATAGAGACATAGTCCCCATTTCCATGGTATTAATAATCTATCTCACAGGAAACCTTAAAATAGTAGTCAAGAGATGATAAAGGCCTGATCTAGAAAGATAGATTAAAAGGAAGTTCAGATGTGAAAAAGGTTAAGGAGGAAATGCTAAGCCTTAAGAACTAAGGGTAAAAAATAAAGAGGGGAATAAAATTAGTCAAAAGAGAAATCTGAAAGAAAATATTTTAAAACCTTCTTTATTGAAACATTTCATGACAAATTAGATCTGAATGACTATATCACCAAAATGATCAATTACATCTAAAAGTAACAATTGGCACTGTGAGATTCTAAAATCACTCTAATTAAATCTGGTCAAAAACAGTTACTCTTGTAATCAGTCTTGTATTAAGCATGCATTTTTCTCTTGAGAAAGTCAAAGTACTCTTATCCTCCACACATCCATGAGGGGTAGAAATGAAGAGATCGTTCAGAGTTAAACAGATAATATAAGGGATCTTATTCTTGAATGCCTTCCTTCTGCTCTTCCTTTATGTTCCCAATAAAATACGTGCATGGAGTACATCTTAAACAAATCCTTAAGTTTAGAAGAATTTAGGGCTATACTCTACTACAATTTTATGATAAATTAGGCTACATGATGTGGAAAGGTATTATCTAAGAGAGAGGTATACTCAGTGACTTGAAAAATTACAACATTCCAAATGACATTCCAAAAAAATGTGCACACCTTTTACTTCAGGCCAAATTGCTAACCTCTGTTATAGTTGAGGAAGCTCAGTTCAGGAAAAATGGTCCCACTAGGATGAAGAAGATAGTATAAAAACACGACAGTTGACACTGGGTCAAGTGTGTGGCTTGATTTAGGCTGTCTGACATAGGCTTATGATCAGGAAGTCTGTAGGAGAAAACAGCACTGACTAATTTTACTGACAAGAAAGCAAAGGAGAAAAATCAGGAGTAGGGTGAAAAGGCTCTAAGATGAGTAATAATAGTGCAGGGAAATAGCACTTACTTTGCTAGTCTGTAAACATAAAATCTAAATATAATGTTGCACTTTTGAATTTCAGTAAATACAATGGTTAAATTAGAAGAAATGAGAACATTAAAAATTTCATAGAAGAATAAAGACTGGAAAACTTCATCTCAAAGATCCTGAGACAAATAAGCATCTGAAAAGGATTTATTACAGAAACCAGAAAAAGGACTGAAAGCTAGTAGGACTGAGAAGTAATAACGCCTAGAGATTAACAGCACAGACTCTGAAGCATGACTACTCGGTCTGGAATCTGACCACATTACTTACCAGCTGTGACTCTGAGTAAATTAAGGGTAATTAAAAAAAAACTCAATTTACCATGAAGTAATTAATGTTTGACTTGTAGAAATGAAGACTTTAATCTCTATCCTAGTTTTCTTTATTGCCATAGCCTGTGAATATTTATATAGTTTAACTATTTTTATCTTCTGCCTAAATATTCACTGATTAAGATACACTGTGATGCTTCATTTTGTGAGATGAAGAATAGTGAGTTGATAGTATGTCAGAACTAGAAGCAGTGACTTATAATACATTGTGGATGGGTCAATGTGTCTTGGGCAAAATGTACAATATTTGCATTAAATCAGTTATTAACTGTTTTAATTATGCAGAGAGGCATATACCTGGGCGTTGGGCAGCTGAAGTGGTAAACTACATTGGGAATTTTTGCTAGTGATGTTGACGAGTAACTAGAGCCTTTTTTCTGCTACCTTCGGACTTTGGCATCCAGCTCACCAGTATGTGACTAAAGCTAAGCCAGTCAAATGGTATCACTTAGAATAGTGAGCCTGCAGTGAATATCTGACTCTGACTCTGGTGTTAATAACCTAAAATAGCAGTGACAGTTTCGGATTCATTCCACCAATCATAGTTTGAGTACACTGAAGACAGTGACATTGTAATCAAAAGGCCCAACACTGTTGCCTTAAGTATCCACTGACAGTAGTAACCCAGCTATGGCGGTCAGTTTTGTGCCGCACCATAAACAGAGCTGCTCTGGAGGTCTTTGGGAGACGTCACTGTGTTCTCAGCTTTTCTCTTTCCCCTTCCACTTTCTAGGTGTTTGTTTTAAAAGGTTTTCCATACATAGATTCTGTGAGATTCATCTTATACTTTCGATAATCCATCTTTTAATTATATTAATTGGAATTTATTTCTGCAATTTATAGCTAAGAACTATGACACATGAATAGATTAAGAATAATATATGTGGGTTGATTGCAGGTTGCAAATAAGTCTGAAAAGTTTTAAAATAACAAAATCACCTATGTGGGAACAAAAATGACCAGCCCAAGATTTTCTGACAAATAAGATAACTAACTTATAACTAAACCCAAAAAATCACTTGTGGAAATATTTTATGATCATTTTCTTTTTCTAAATTAAGAATTTGGTGTTTTAGAGTAGTTTAAGGTTCACAGCAAAACTGAGGGTAAGGTACAGAAATTTCCCACACATACCTGCCCTCAAACATGCATAGCCATCCTCATTATCAGTATCCCCCAGCAGAGTGGTACATTTGCTACAATTTATGAACACTGACACAGCATAATCACCTAAAGTCCATAAGTCCATAATTTATATTAGAATTCATCCCTGGTGATGTACATTCTGTGTATTTGGACAAATGTATAATGACACATATCCAACAATATACTATTATACAGAATAGTTTTGTTGCCCTAAAAATCCCCAACAACAGCAGAATAGCATCTTCTTCTCAAGTGTACATAGGACATTCTCCAGGATAGATCATACGGTAGGTCACAAAACTATTCTCAAAAGATTTAAATACTCAAAAGATTTAGATGACACACATATCATTTTCTTTGATTACAACAGGGTGAAGTTAGACATCAATAACAGAAGGAAAAATTTTTTTAAAAATAGTAACATGTAGAAATTAAACAACACACTCTTAAAACCCAAAGAATAAATTGTAAGGGAAATTAGAAAATAAAGAAGAATGAAAACAAAAATGAAGCATGCCAAAATACAAAGACACAGTGAAAGCAGTACTCAGAGGGCTATTTACAGCTATAAATGTCAACATTAAAAAGGAAAAAGAAAAAAACTCTCCAATCAATAAACTAAATTTACACTCAAGAAAAAAAGAGAAAATTTCAGCAGACCTATAACAAGAGATTAAATCAGGAATCAAAATCCTCCCTATAAAGAAAAGTCCTGGACCAGATGGCTCTACCCATGAATTCAACTAAACTTTTAACTAATTATTAACACCAATCATTCTCACCCTTTCCAAAAAATTTTAGAGGTGGCAACACTTCTTAGATCATTTTATGTTGCCAGCATTACTCTGATACCAAAACCATATAAAGACATCATGAGAAGATAAAACTACAGACCAATATTTCTTATGAATATGATGCAAAATCTTCAACAAAATATTAGCAAATAAAATCCAAAAACATATTAATAGAATTATTAGCCATGATTAAATGAGATTTACACCAGTACATGCAAGAGTGGTTCAGCATAAGTAAACCGGTGAAGGTAATACATCACATTAACAGAAGTGGAGCAAAAAAAACTATATAGTTATCTAAATTGACTCAGAAAAGGCTTCAGACAAAATGTAACACTCTTCCCTGATAAACACTCTCAGAATACTGAGAGTAAAGGTAAAATTTCTCAATATGATAAAGGGTATTTATGAAAAACTCAAAACTAACATCATACACAATGGTGAAAGACAAAAGTTTCCCACTATGATCATGAACACAGATGTCCATTATTACTGCATTCAACATTGTACTGGAAGTTTTAGCCAGAACTATTAAACAAGAAAAATAAATATAAGGCTTCCAAATTAGAAAGGAAGATGAAAAATCATCTCTACTCATAGATGACACAATTTTATATATAGAAAATCCCCCCCAAAATTCATAAGAAAGCTAATAAACAAATTCAACAAGGTTGCAGGGAAAAGATCAACACACAAAAATCACTTGTGTTTATATACACCAGTAATAAATAACCCAAAATGGAGATTAAAGAAGAAATTCTATTTACAGTAGCACCTGAAAAATTAAATAATTAGAATTAAATATAACCAAGGAGGTGAAAGACTTGTATGCTGCAAACTAGAAAACAACTGAAAGAAGTTAAAGAAGACCTAACAAATGGAAAGACATCATGGTCATGGAGTGAGTTAATACCCAAAGCAATCTACAGATTTAACACAACCTCTATCAAAATTCTTACATTCATTGTTTTGGCAAAAAAAAAAAAAAAAAAAAAAGGAAAAGCCAGTCCCCAAACACATACAGATTTGCAAGGGTCTTGATTAGCTAAAAACAATCTTGAAAAAAAAGAATGTTGAAGAACTCACTTCATAATTTCAAAACTTACCATAAAGCTACACTGGTTTAAAAGATACTGTACTAGCACAGACATATAAACCAAAGGAATAGAATAGAGAGCCCAGAAATAAATCCTCACATAACGAACGGTCAATTTATTTTTGACAAGAGTGCCAAGACTATTCATTGGGGGAAGAACAAGTCTTTTCAACAAATGGTTCTGGGAAAAATGGACAAAGTATAAATCTGGACTTTACCTATACCATAAGAAAACATTAATTAAAAAGAGATCTAAAATGTAAACTCAAGAGCTAAAACAATAAAACTCTGAGGAAAAATAATGGAGAAAATCTCCATGATACTGAGTCTGTCATTGACCTATGAATATGACATCAAAGCAAAAGTAACAAAAGAAAAAAATAGACTAAGCTTTATTAAAATTAAGAACATTTACACATCAAAAAGCAAAAAGATAATATAATGAATGAGAGAAAATATTTCAAATTAAGTGTGAGATTAATATCCAGATTATATAAAGGACCCTTTTAAAAATACAATAGACAAACAGCCCAAATAAAAACTGGGTTGAAACAAGATTTTCAACAAAAATAAACAAGTGACCAATTGCTTGTGAAAAAATGCTCAACATCAGTAGTTATTAGAGACCTGCAAGTCAAAACCACAGTAAGATACTACTTCACACCTGCTAAGATGGCTAAATAATAAAATAAGTAAATAAAAAGCTCCAGTATAACAGTTGTTGGTGAGGATGTGGAGAAACTGGATCACTCATGCATTACTGTGGACAACGGAAACTGGTAGTCACGCGGAAAACATTTCAGCAGTTTCTCAAAAGATTAAAAACAGAAGTACCATATGACCCAGCAATTCTACTCCAAGGCATATATCTAAAAGAATTTATAGCAGGGACTCAGATATTTGTATACCAATGTTCATAGAGGCATTGTTCACAAAAGGTGGAAACAACCTGCTGTCCATCTTCAGATGAACAGATAAACAAAATGTGGTCTATGCTTCATTGGAATATTATTCAATGATTAAAAATAATGAAGTTTTATTTTATTTTATTTATTTTTAATTTTAGAAGGGAAGCCCCTTTTTATTAAACTTGTACATCTTACTTTCTTCCTTTCAGAATCCTAATAAAAAACTTATGTTTCTGCTTACTTAAAAAAAACAAAAAACAAATGAAGGAAACTATTAAAACATCACTTTTGTGACGGGAAAGGAGAAAACAAGATTCAACATAAGTATAGAAAACTGTATCAGGAGCAAAGAAGTAATTCGAAGAGGAGCTTACTCCAGTCTAGGGCCAGACCACGTGCACAGCCCTTACCTAAGAGGATTTCAAAGCAAACCAACCCCAGGAGACCAGGGAGCAAGCCCTAAGAAGTCTGTTACTTCTGAAGTAACAAACAGAAAACGAATGATCGCACAAATACAAATCACTTTATTTGAAAAAAGTACACACGCATTCAACACTTGTCTCCCCTCCCTTCCCAGGCTCTCTTTAATCAACAGCAGGTGGAGGAGGGCAAACCCTTAGCGACAGGGCGTTCACAAAATGTATGTTCTTTGCCAGTTGCCATTTGTAGTCCCCGGAACTCCAGACGTTGCGGAGGGTGCGCTCCTGGTGCCAGTGTGCCACTCTGATCAGGCAAACTATGGAGGCTCCCAAGAGGATCAGGACCATCACGGACAGCCCTGCCAGGACCACCATCACTTTAGTGCTGTGGGGCAGGGCAGGATACAACTCCTTGCTGAAGCAGCGCTGCATGCACTCCTCCTTGGAGGGGTAGCTGTTTTTATTGCACTGGCACCCTCCGTAGTTGAAGTTGTCAAGAGTTCCTCTCGGCATTAAAGTACCAGCGTGGGAAGGCTGCGCGGCAAGGCCCAGTGACCGCCTTGGCAGTCCAGTATTCTTCATAGTTGAAAATATCACTGGAGAGGTCATCAGCATCCTGATTTCTAAGAACACTTGGGACAGAGGAATCTGCTCCATTCCTGCTGGTGGCCGGACCATCGATGGTGTTTTCTGTGACACCAGCACATTTTGCAAGACACTCTTCCTTAGCCATATAATTATCATCATTCCCTTGACAGCCTCCATACACAAATTGCTGGTAGGATCTGTCAGTGACATTGTAGGACCACCTAGGGATGGCGGCCCAGCATCTTCCCACTATTTTCAAACATGGCAAAATTCGTGGACGACACATTCTCTGTCGACAGCCTCAGCCCCAGAGAGGAGCAGCGCTGCCAGCAGAGTGAGGAGAGCCTACACAGCTGCGCCAAGACGGGCTCCACCTGGCTGCACGCCGCCAGCCGTTGGGGTCTCGGGATCAGGTGCTGGAAGGGCCTTTCCACGCACGTGCACTGGAGCACCTCACATTCAGGTGCGGGTGCTCGCAGATGGTGCCGGGGTGTGGTGCTGGCTCTCGCCACGCAGGAGGTGTCTGGGAAGCCCTTTTCTCAGAACTTAGGTGTGTGGACACCCTGGCTCCTTTGCCCACGATGCTTCAGTCCGCTCCTCACTCACCCCTGACTCTCCCCCAGTTCAGAACCCCGCTGCACCCACAAACGCTCGGCAGGCACTAGAGGCAATGGCGGCCGCTTAAAAGCAGCTACCCAAGGTGGACCAAGAATGAAATTTTAATGTATGCTACAACACGGACCTCGTAATCATTGTACTTCGAGAAGTAAGCCAGATACAGAAGGACAAATATTGTATGATTCTACTTACACGAGGAACCTAGAATAGGCAAATGCATAGAGACAGATATAATAGTAGTATTTACCTGGGCTCAGGGGGAACAGATGTTACTGTTTTTGTGAGTATAAACTGTTTTGGAGGATGATGAAAAAGTTTTGGATATAAACAGTGGTGACGGTTGCACAATATTGCGAATGTATATATAATGCTACTTAGGTGTACACTTAATGGTTAAAATGATAAACATTGTGTATATTTTGCCACAAGAAGACAGCAAAACAACACATTTATTATCTCCCAGTCTCTTCAGTCTTTCGTAAGATTGCAATCAATGTGCTGTCCAGCACTGAAGTCTTATCTAAAGGTTCTACTGGGAAGTAATCTGCTTTCATACTCTTGTGTGATTGTTGGCTGGTTCAGTTGCTTGAGGGTTACTGGATTGAGAAGCTTAGTTCCTGACTTGCTAAGTGGCTCATGCTCAGTTCCTTGCCACACGGGTTTTTCAGAATGGCAGACTGCTTCATCAAAGCCAGAAAGAAAGGGAGAGTATGTTGGAAAAACAGAAATCACAATCTTTTATAACCTAATCACATGAGTGACATCAGTGACATCTCATCATCTCTGTCATATTTTATTGGTTAAAATTAAGTGACTACAGTCAGAGGGAGAGGATTATACAAAGATAACATCTCAGGAGGCAGGGTTCTTTGGGGGCCATCTTAGAAGTTGCCTTGCTGCAAAGAGACTGTATAAAATGATACCATAGCATGTGCATGAAAATTATTATTATACTATTGTATCACCATATAATACCAAACCAAATGTTTCTGAATATTTAGCAACATGTACCCAAGGATTCAGATGACAGACTTGAATATTCACCTTTAGTCTATATTTTTCTTGTGCCACAAAACCCAGCCACAAAGATAAATACTTTGATACGTCCAACATTTCTTTTTGAAATGAGAGCATTTTGCATGCCATCTTAGATAAATAACGTTTTTTGAAAGATGTTCAAACTATCTGGCCTTCTGAGATTCTGCTTGCTTTATTATTGAACATCAATACTTTCTTCCAACAACTTGACATGCCATTATTGTGACTGTAAATCTGTGCTACATCTTTGTAGAATTGTAACCGATGCCCAATGACATCTAGCTGGTACCTTAAATTGTTTATCAATAAAATTAATTATGTCTTTGAATAATATACAAATATATAAGAATGTGTATTAATGTTTGTATATGTAATTTGTGCATATCGACCCCAAATAGACCTATTATTTCTAAGAAAAAAGTGGTAAATCCTAAAACTCTGCCTCATTTCTTAATAAAATAAAACATTTTTCATCCTACCTGGTCTCTAAGCTCTGATTAAATTGACTAATTTACTCATATTTCCATAAGATTTAAAACAGACATGTCTTAACTGCCTAACAAGTGCCTGCACAGGCTCTAGAGTTAATTCCTGGCATGAAAAAGCCTGCTTCATTTCCTTTACTAACTATGAACTTTGGGGCAATTTATTTAGTAGCCCTTGGTTTCGGTTTTCTCAGGTGAAAATCTGATTAATAACATTCTCTGCTAGATAGGGATATCATGAGGATTAAATCAGTTAATACTTATAGAAGTCCTTAGAACAGTGTCTGTTATATCTCTATACAAATACATTTAGAGATATAGATAGATACGGAGGGGTAGAGGAATGATTGCTTACAGCAAAAATAAAATGTTGCAACAAATGTATTTTTATTGTTTCTATCTCAGCTCCTCGTCCTAGGAGCTCTAGTTTTCAGCTTGGTGTGGGTTGGGGGTGAGGATTAAGAAGGTCACAGCAAGGATGATGAAACCCTCGAGCTTCCAAAATAAATATAACCGTAGTTTCTGCTTTAAAATAATCAACAACAACAACAAAACATTCTTTTAGGTTAAACAGTGTCTTCCAGATAATTACTCAGTTGATTCAATATTTAAACTTCCTTTCAGAGTTATTTCTCTCTTCCTAATCACTCTTCAATTAGTTTCTTCCCAAATATAGCTTTTTAAAAATCTTTAATGACAGCACTGATCATTACAGTTCTCTTAGGGACAAAGTAATGTTTTTCTCTTTTATTACTACTCTGTTAA
The DNA here is from genome assembly GCF_036321535.1 of Camelus dromedarius. Lineage (NCBI taxonomy): Eukaryota > Metazoa > Chordata > Mammalia > Artiodactyla > Camelidae > Camelus > Camelus dromedarius. Next base: position 60,881,769 of record NC_087446.1, on the reverse strand, counting down.
TTTAAGGTAGAGAATTTTCAGCAGCACCTTCTAAGTCTTTTCCTAAGTTATTTTCTTCATGAGCTGGTTCAGGGGTCTACAATAAGAATTCCGCCATTACTGAGTTTGTCTATTCCAACTATGCATTCAGAAATAAAGTGGTAATTGGTATGAAATACTAATGGTATTTGATAACCAAGTCAATTTATAGCCTGTTTAATAATCTTGAAAAGTTTGGAATTTCCCTTTTCTCTGTAACATTCTAACAATGGTCTTACATTTCATTATGGGAAGGTTGGAAAAAAGACTCACAGTATATTAATTGTGGGTGGATCTCAGGTCCTAGTCCTATTTCCTCCAAGTCTAGGAAGTGTGATTACAGTGTCGTCCTTAGAAGCACAAACTCTGGGACCAGACTGCCTTGCTTAACACTTGCTCTGTAACTCACAAGCTAGGTGAGCGTAGGCAGTTAACGTTCTAGGGAAACTGTTTCTCCTCAGTAAAATGAGGTATGTGAACACGTACTTCACAGGTTTGCTGTGAGAATTAGCCAAGTTAAATAATTGACAGCTGACCTCTGAACCTCTGAACAACATGGGTTTGAACTGCACTGGTCCACTTATAAATGGATTTATTTTCAATTAGTCCTATACAGTACTACACGATCCTCAGACTGAATTGAGGGTGCAGAACTGCAGATAGGGAGGACTGACTATGGGACTAGAGCATCCACAGGTTTTGGTATCCATGGCAGGTCCTGGAACCAAACCCCGAAAGATACAGGGGGACACAGTATATATACCTCTTAAAGCAGGAATATTAAAGCAATCCAATTACTGAGGGGCACAGGATTCTTCTGAGGGCTGGCTTTGATTTAAGAATTCAAGAATCTCCAGTGACTTTGTCAAACATTGTACTATTCTATGGTCTAGAACTTTTCCATCATGTAACTTCTCCTTTATCCTTCTTCACTTGAGGTCAGACTTCCTTCAGGGTCTGATGACTATCCAAGCTCCTCCTGGATCTCTCTCCATTTGTTCTTATAAGCATTGAACATAATAAAATCCTTGCACATTTACTTGTCTTGTTATTTGCCTCTCAGAGAGTGTGTAGCAAAGGACTTGTTATCATTTGAGTTAACCAGGAAGCAGACTCTGAGATGAAGATTAGCATACAATAAGCTAATTAAGGATCATTCCTGAAATATTTATCTGTGAGAATAATAAAGGGATCATCAACTGGGGAAAGGAAGAATTTGAGCTTCATGTAGTATTAACAAAGGTATCAGCAGAGCCTATAAGGAGATTCCAGTCAGAAATGACTTTTAGTATGTCCCAGTTTAGCACTGTGTCTCAATTTCACCTTTGCCTCTGCCAGTCATTGCATGCAGACAACCCCCGGGAGTGGAGTGTGGCTTTCCAATTCAACTGAAGGGAATATCAATGTATTGTATAATTATATTTTAATAAGTTTCTAATCTAGAGACAAGGTTTTGCATAGTTTCATATAACTTAATTAAGTAGACTCTACTTTTGGGGCTTGACCTATTCAAATACTAAAATGTATATACTGAATATTTCAATACATATTTATGAAACTATCTTCTAAATATATATTTTTATAGAATTTTAAATCAGTCAATGGCTTCTGATATTACACATTAAGAACCTTCACTAATTGCCTATATTAAAAGTAAAATTTTATATGGTGCCATAAAACCACATAATTAAGTATTATTAGTCTTCTATACAAAGTATTCAAAAAAATCCTAGGTTGGGGTACTCTGAAACTTAATGGTTTCTTCTGTAATACTTTTGTAGAAAGACCAAATAGGTGCTAGATATACTCTTAGCCTTGAGAATACATTATGGTATTCTATAACTCTAAGAATTCAAGAATTCTTAGGGGTTCCAAGCAGAGCTAAACTACTAGGATCATTTATCCACTATTATATTACTGACTATAACCTATGTAACCTGTCTGACCAGAAATCTTCACTATATTTAAATCAAGCAGGATTTTTCCATAAGTGAGCAGTTTCTTGGAGCTTGCAATACTTATCCTAGGTTTCTGTGCTGTTAATTAGCCTGTGAACTCCAAAAATTAAGACTCTGCTCCAACTAATTTGCAAATGACCTCAGTATTACCATTTCCATAAGATCTTTTATATAAACAAAGACTGTTTTAAAAATATATACCATGAAGGTATAATGTGATAATGGATATTCTAAAAGAATGTTCTAATATTCTGACATTAAAAAGGTTGAACAGATGCTTCAGAGACTTTTGACTTTGATTTGTTAGTTATTCATCATTGGTCACCACTCTCCTACGTTTGATAGAGCACGAGAAGTGCTCCCCAAATATCAAAGTAATCATTTTTGTGATTCCTATAAATACAAGCTCTGGGGAAAAGACAACTGAACAATCAAGACAGGGTAAAGGCAGGGAAGTATTTTTATTATAGGCCACTTCAAAGATCAGTTCATACTGCCCATAATAACAAGTTTACATGATCCTGCCTAAGTCTGCTATTAGCAATTGCACGGTTACATTATGCATGACATTTGACTATTCATAGAAAAGAAAATGTACTGTATTCCATTAGTGGTTTCCTATGAGTGTAAGTCTACAAATTACTGGTGATGTTTAGGCTGATGTGTTACTCTTTTGCATATTTATAATGCTCCTGTCACATTCATTATTAATATGAATGCAATGTGAGGTATCAAAAATCAATATGATTTCTATCAGTTTCAGATTCTGTTTGTGCTAAAATTCTTATGCAAATATGATAGTGTATTTACATTCTGCACTTATGCATGATCATGAAGGAATCTTGTGCTTTGCCTTGTATCACAGCTGGTATACTAAAAGTGTATAAAAAGACACCCAAAATAAGTTAAAGTAAATGCTGTTATTTCTGAAATCGGGAAATGATGAGACTCTCCGCTGGCTGGCTAGTCTTTTGATTCAGAACAACTTATACACACTGTCTAGGAAGACCAGCACATCATTTTTCCCCAAAAATGCAGATTTGTTTTTAATGGCAAATATTTCCAAAAGAGGTATTTTATAGAATGCAGGTTTAAGCAGAGTTTCCTGGACTCTAAGAAGTGTATCTTTCCCTTTATTGTGTGTGAGTATAAAGATTTTTGTGCCACATGCTCCTATATGATTGGTCCCTTAAGAAAGTTTAAAATTCTGTGATGGATAAGAACAAAATATAAAAATATATCTTACATTGTCAGTGTGCCTGTCACAAATTAGATTTGGGACATTTTAGTTCCCTGATCTCAAGAATTTATACAATTTCACGATGAAAACAAATTACTGAAGATTTTGCTTCCAGCTTTGACAGTATAGACATAATCAGACCACAAATACTAGTAATATTTTTTTTAAGGAAAAAAAAAAAAAACAAAGTGGAAAACAAACACAAATCTGTGTTCAAAGGCACTGGAGGGTAGTCAGTACTCAGGCCAAGATTTAAGAAGAAGAAAACACATTGAGGTGACCTATATTTTTGCAGGCATTTTTTTTCCCCCTCGGTAATTCTGGCTGTCAGAAAGCAGAAACCTTCAGTTTGTAGCAATCTCACTGACTTACCAAGGCAGCCATGACTTAAAGAACTAATACCTCAAATAAAAGTCAACTACAGTTGATTTCAGGATGCAAGCGTGTTTAAATGTTTAAAAATCTATCATGCACCTCACTACTTAGGAGACCAAATGAGAAAATTTGTATTTAATGCATAAATATGTTTGATAAAATTCAGCAGTCAATCATGGTTCGAGGAAACAAAATTAAAATAAGCCACACCAAAAATCAGGGTAGCCAAGAATAGTAGGGGTGATCCTTCATTTAATAAATGAGTATTTATACGAAGTACCGCATTAAAAGAGAGAATAGTGGAATCTCACTGCAGGAAATTAGAGAAGTCTATTTATTAAACATTATTTATATTTTATGTTATTTTGGCAACATAAAAAAAATACAAGTATGACAAAGAGAGGAGAAATAAAACTGTCTTAACACAAGGCATTACTGTTTATATAAAAAAATCCCAAGAGTATACATGTAAACTATTAGAACAATTAAATAAATTTAGCACAATCTCTGGATACAATGCCAATATACAAAATTAAATTGCATTTCTATACATCAGCAACAAGCTATTAGAAGATCTAATAAAAGAATTCATTTGTAATAGTACCAAAAATATCAACCATGTTTGGAATTAGCAATTAAGATGTGGAAAACTTCTTAGAAAACTAAAATATATTTCTGAGAAGCATTAAAAAATCTAAATAAATTGAAAATTTATCCTTTTTATAAATGGAAAGATTCATTATAAAAACGTTCATTCTTTTAAAATTCATCTATGGATCCAAAGGAATTTAAAATAAAATTCGTCGAGGTTTTTTTTTTTTTTTGGCCTGAGAAAACTGACAAAATAAATCTAAGACATACTGAAATGCAAATGGCAAGAACAGTGAAGACACCCTTGTGAGGAATAACAAAGTTAAAGGATTTGCACTACCTGTTGTAGAGACTTATTTCCAGTTTATGATAATTAAAAGCATTGTTGAAATAAGAAGTAAAGAGCAGACTGATAGAACAAAGAGTCAGACCTACTTGTACAGATACAAATCTGCGTATATAGTCACTTCATTCACAATAATCGCCACTATTTATTGTGGGTTCGTCACCACTCGTGGGTTCTGGCCAGCAGAAGTCCCACCGAAACGGAATGAATTACTCAAGACTCTATGGAAAAAGTCAAGAGAGCGAGAGGGAGTCGGAAGCCAACTCCCCGAACATCTCAATTGCTCCCACATTTATTGTCTACAATCAAAGGAGAAACACTGACCATTGTGAGATGGAATGGAGGAATTTAGGAAATCACTGACCACTGGGTGATGGAATGCAGGAATTTAGGGAAACACAGGGTGGGATTTAGATTGTAGAGTCTAGCTCAAGGTCAGAAGGCCATCTAGGTTTTAGCAAGTCATATTTGTGTTGACATCAGCGAGCCTTACAGCTTATCAGGGCAAAACATCTGAGAAGCAGCTGCTTTAACATTTTTCTTGGACTCAGGCGGCTGTGCCTGTTTTTCGGTTGCCCCCCTCTGGGGGTCTTACCCGTCATTGGCTAACCAGCCTTTTCACCTCCGAGTCTGCAGCTGATCATCTTGGACTCAGGCGGCTGTGCCTGTCTTAGGTTGCCCCCCTCTGGGGGTCTTACCCGTCATTGGCTAACCAGCCTTTTCACCTCCGAGTCTGCAGCTTTTTATAACTTATCATTCCAGCCCAAGACTCATTTCTTTGGGGGCTTACAGTTTACCTTTAGAGAAGTCGTGGGAAGAGGGGAATAATCTACATCCTTATAAATATGTTAAAGTGGACCACCAGCCCAGAAGCGGCTGTGGTCTGTTACAATTCGTTAACGCAATCATGGGCTCCCACAGTTTATGCTGGATCAACTGAATATTCAGATAAGTAAAAATGGGCCTGGACTCTTATCCTATGCCACACAGATTAAAAAAAAAAATCCAGTTGAGTTGCAGTCCTAAATGGAAAAAATAACGTAATTTTTCCAAAAGAATTATAGAAGAATATCTTCTCCTTACTTTGGGACAAACAACATTTTTTTTAAGATAAAAATAAAAGAGCAAAAAATTAATAATGAAGGAAAGTATTAATGAAATAGACCTTATTTAAATTCAGAATTTGTATTTGTAAAATATGTTACAATTAAGAGACTGAAAGTACAAACCAGAGAATAAAATATTTAGAATATATATCTTAGACCAAAGATTCATATACATTAGCATATAAAGATTGCCACAGATCAATGAGAAAGCACAGACTGTGCAATAAGAAAACGGGAGAATGACTAGAAAATGCTTTTCAACAGAAGATATTAAAACTGCAACACACCTACTAAAAGATATCCAACATTATTAGTCACAACCACAACTATTTACCTATATATCCTACCTCAACTAAAAAAAAAAAAAGTGTTGGTGAGGATATAGTGTGATTGGAATTACATTTATCATTCGCAGGTTTTTAAACTGGTGCAACCATTTTAAAAATAGTAAGTTCAATGTATGCATATCCTATTATATACCAATTTCACTCCTACATAACTTTACATCAAAAGACACGCATAAAATTGTGAAACCAGCATTATTTGTAATAGCACCAAACTGGAAATACCACAAATTCCATCAACAATAGAATGGACAAATAAATTGTGACCTATATTCATATATAACATTGTTTAGTAACCTAAAGTAATAAATCCCCACTATGTGCAACAGCATGGATGACCCTCACAGATCACTGCTACATGCAACAACATAGATTAATTTCAAATTATAATCATCAGTGAAAGAAGTCAGAATCAAGAATAAGTACTATATGATTTCATCAATGGAAATTCCAAAACCAAGAAAAACTCATCATTGCTGACAGAATTCAGAATAATAGCTCTTTGGGGGCATAATGCCAAGGAAGGGGCACAGGATATATTTCTGGTTTTCATGGTGATTTTCTATATTTTGATGTGAGAGGTTCTCACACAGTTGTGTTAACACTGAAAATTAAAGAAGCTATACACATTTTATGCATATGTTTTCCATCCTGTACATTGTGTATTTCAATAAAATATTTTAAATCAAGTATTTGTATAACATCGTTTTGAAGAAATTGTCACTATTCAAATAATAGCCGTATTTCTATTAGGAAATACAAAACCGTACAATATATGTTCTTGTATGCTGCACTATCCCACCATGACATTTACTTCTGAGAAAGAAACTGGAGGAAGAAATGGGACATGTATCCATTTATTGATTTCTTCACCCAAATATTAACCCATATTTATGAGAGAAAGATAACATAAATCACACTAAATATTTTGAAAAATAAAGACATTTTATCACAATAATATATATTTCAAGAAAGGGAATGAAAGAATGAACTCCCTCTCATTTCTGCTATCAAATCTGTACTCTTGCCTCAAAGTTATTTCAAATGCTAAAATTAAGTGTAGTTTCACTCAGATCTCCAGTCAAAATCAATGGGCCCTTCTGTTATTCCAGAGTGCTTTGCTTGATTTCCATATTATTATTATAATACACATATAATTCTGTTTTGCATAATACTTATTTGTTTAATGCCTTCTCCCTCATTAGGTTTATGTGTGACAATAACAAGTACAAAGATGAATTCATGAAGTTTCTGTCCCCTCATTTTTTTACTTTAAAGGAAAAGTACATACCTTTAATTGTATATTGCAATGAAAATCTATAATAAGGACTGCCATTAGGATGGAAGAAAGATACATTTGAACAAATTGCATCACAGGGAAAATCCTGTGACTGAGGGAGGGTTTGAGCCAGATCTAAGTATATAGTAAGTCATTCCTTTGTTATTTTATTTAGTCAATTATTCAAGATTTATTGAGTGTTTCTACATGCCTGGCACTGAGACAGCTGCTGGAAATACACTAAAGAGTAAGATGCAGGCTCTAACCTAGAGAAGTTCAGAGTTTAATGACAGAAATCCATGCCTTGATATATAGTCAACAGCAGAGTGGAAGGCATGTATAAGCTATGGTTCAAGCACTCTGACAGCACAGAGGAAGAAGAGATAGTGGCTGAGTGGTCAGTAGATATAAAGACATCAACCATATGTATTTTTCACTTTTCACACATAAAGCACCTCTCTAAATTTTCCACACACGACTCCTTTCATTTGTGTGTACACTAGACCTCTTCAGCGGGCATTATTACTGAACTTAATGGATGAGGAAACCAGGAGACCAGGAGTCAAACTAGCTTGTCAAGGATACACAATTAGTAATTCACAGATCCAGGCTTAGAAACTAAAATCATCCAATTTCAAAGCTCTGAAAATACTATCTTAACCTTTCATCATGTACTCTCTATGAACATACCCTCAAAGTGACACTTTTCCACCTGCAGGCATTAAGGGTGAAGACCGAAAAAAATTCACAAAACTCTATTGCACTGAATACAGATGGGACTCAGAATTTTCTTCAACACAGGCCTACTGGCACTACTGATTTCTCAGAGGTACACTATTTCTGCCTTGAGAATGTAGAGAAAGAGAAACTCTGAGCACGTTAGGTAAGTGAAACAGTAGGTGATTATTAACCTTGAACTCTTCATCTGGTCAGTTGCTTATCTCCACTTGATTTTGTTCTTTTTCTGGAGTTTTGTCTTGTCCTTTTGTTTGGAAGGTATTTTGTCTCCTCATTTTGCTTAACTCTCTGTTTGTTTCTGGATATATTAGCAATGTCTCCTGGCCCTGAAAGTGTGGCCGTACATACGAGGTGATCTGTGGGACCCAGGGGCACAGTCCTCCCTGGTTAAAGAGCCAGGTGCTCACAGGTTATCTCCTGTTTGGGCCGCATGCACCCTCCTGTTGTGATTAGGCTGTAACTGCTGGGGGTGTGCTGGCTGCCCACCAGGCCTGCTAGCTGGGGAGATGACTCCTTTGGGGACACTGTAAGGAAGGGCAGGCTCCGGCCTGGCTGGCCGAGAGGTCCAGCTGTGTCTGCTGCAGACACACTGATGCATCAGGCTGGCCCCCCGCACAACTGTCTGTGAGACCCAGCTGCATCTTTTGTTTGTGTGGTGTGTGGAGCTGGCCCCCTGCAGTGGGGCAAGAGAATACAGAGGTCATCACAGCATATGCTGATGTTGTTTCAGAATTTTTGTTTCTTCTTTTGAATTTCATTATTAATCTTTACAATGAGTAACAAGAAATTTAGACATGTGATCATATATTCAATTTCCACTTTCACAAAGCAGCTCTGTTTGATTTTAGCATCTGGTATTAACATGGAGTGTTACTGAATTCAGGATGCAGTTAATGTGCATTTTAAATCTTAATTTGTTCCATGTCTTATGCATTTATTAGTAGAGAATTTTAAGGCAGTACTGCTTTTTTTGTGGTGAAAATATTATTGAGACTTAAAACTTGATGTCTAAATGAGAATCAAAGCATATTCAATGGTGCTGCACCTCCTGAAATCTAAATGTGAGACAGTGCCAACCAAAAATGACAGGGACTCATGCTGCTGGAAAAGCCTTTCACTTTGATAAAATGTCTGCTCCAAAGTATCCAATACTCTTCCACATTGAAATGCAAGCAATTGTCATTTTGATTTTTCTTCATGCATGAATTACAGAAAACAGAACTGAACAAAAAAATCTTATCTCTAAAGAGAATCAAAAAGAATGAGCCTCTGTTCGCATATAATATACAGTGCTGAAAAGCCTGTAAAAAAAAATCTGTAGGAATTCCTGAAGCCTAATTTTACCTCATATTTTTCATGCACTTCTCTATAGAACTATTTAATCAGGAGTAATGAATATTAATGATTACCAGACAGCACTTCATTTCCAAAGAGCTGTAGGGAAGTTAACACCCTGTTATATGGACTTAGCTCTAACAGGCTTCTGGGTCACTGGTGAGCTGGTTCAAATGTGGATCTACTGTGCTGATAAGTCATGAGTCATGTGTCTGCAATTATTACAAGGGCTGTGCTTGGGTACTCTTCAAAGACAGCACTGTAGAAACCAGCTGTCTATTAAAAGCTTTTATTCAAAATACATGAGTCAACTCAACATTGGAGAAATATCTCATTTTAAGAAAAAAAAGACCAATATAGATATGTGAGGGGGCACCTCAATTATCTAAGGAAGTTATCTAACTCTGGTTATCTAAGTAAGTTCTACAGTGGAACATTTTACTACAACAATTTTGCTTAGATGTCAGATACTATCTTTATGTTTCAAGTACAGCCTTGCCAAACAAAATAATAATAATAATATTTTTTCTAATTTCTTACTCTCTGCTTTTTTTTTTTTTTTTTGAAATTCTTTTTTTTTTAAATCAAAGTTATTTAGCTTTATCTTTTTTGGGAGGGCTAATTAGGTTTGTTTGTTTGTTTATTCGTTTATTTTAATGGCAGTACTGTGGATTGAACTCAGGACCTCGTGCATGACAAGCACTCTACCACTAAGCTCCCCCCATACTCTGCTTATTTTTAAGTAGGTCTTCTGTTTTGGACAATATTTTCTTCTGACACTGGATGACATCATCCACTGCTACCTTCTCAATTTTCACATGTGTACTCCTTACTTGAAATCTACTCTCTTAACAAATTTCTAGGATGCAGTATATATAGTATTACTAAGTATATTCATCATGTGCATTCAATCTCTAGATTTATTCATTCTTTATAACTGCAATTTTATATCCACTGAACATCTTCCTAGCTTCCCCACCACACCACCATTCAAATATGTGCTCCTATGTATGTGACATTTTCAGATTCTGTGTATAAGTCAGACCACATAGTTTTGTTTTGTTTGATTTCTACATATGGCTTATTTCATTTAGCATAATGTCCTCCAGGTCATCCATGTTGTCATGAAAGGTAGGATCATTTTATTTTTTGAAATTAAATAATATTCTGTTACACATATATACCACAATTTCTTTATCCATTTATGTGTCAATGTACACTTAGGTTAAAATGACCTTTCAAGGTTGCCAAAGCATAAAGATGTTGTAATGAATTATTATTAAAATGCTTAAGACAAATGAACAAAATCAAAGTTTTAGCAATGAAATAGAATATAAGAAAAATTAAACTGAAATTTTATAAATAAAAAATAGAATAATTTTTTAAAAAATTGATGGACTGGCTCAACAGCAGAATGAGGTATACAGAGGAAAGAATCAGTGAACTTGAAGAAAACAGAAATTACCCAATCTAAACAAAAGTAAGATAACAGACTGAAAAGAAACAAAGAAAGCAGAGTCTCAGGAACATGTGGGACTTTAACTACATATCTGACATCTGTGTCATCAGAATCCTGGAAAAAAAGAAGAAAAGGGTGGGGCTGAAAATGTATTTGAATACTGAACTGAAAACTTCCAGAATTCAGCAAGAGACATAATCTTACAGATTCAAGAAACTGAACAAATGCCAAACAGAACAGACTCAAAGAAACCACACCAAGACACATGATTTGTCAAAATTCTGAAAACTAAAGACCAAGAAAAAAATTTTAGAAGTACTTAGAGTGAGTGAGACAGTACTTACATATGGGGGAAAATAACTTGAATGACACCAAACTTCCCAACAGAAACCACTGCAATCAGAAGTAGCTAGCACATAGTTTTTTAAGTGCCTGAAAGAGAAGAACTATTAATCTAGAATTCTATATGCAGGAAAATATTCCAGAATGAAGAAGAAATCATGTAATTCTCAGAGAAGGAACGCTAAGAGAATGTGTTGCCACCAGACCTAAACTTTCTCTTAACTACTTACCTCTCAACAAGAGAATCACTTTGTTTCTACATCTCCTTTCAGAGGACCGAGTACAGAGTACCTTCTTTTTAATTTCTAAAAAAAAAAACTTCTGGCAATGTAAAAGTATGTTAAAATTCAAAAAGCCATCTTCTCAAGAAGATTTTCTCATTGTTTTTGTTGACAGAAATGGATCTACATTCAATGTTGCTTTTAATTATTTTTCCCCTCTGGCCTACACTTACATAGTTTGGAAAAAGGTGGTACTTGTTCACCCGCTTTTTATTTATAAGATTTAAGATCTCACTGTAATATCAACACAGTATTAAGTACAAAATAAATATAGTTGAAGTGGAGAAAAAGATCCTGAACTCCAGGAGACAGAAGAAAAATTAAAGAGAGACAGAGAAAGAGAAAGAGAGAGATATCCAGAGAATAATTTGAGACAATTTAAATGCTTTGCAGTTTTCCTAGCCAAAAAAGAACAAAGACACTGCAGTGTATTGGTAGAAAAATTAACAAAGCACGTTTGTTCTGTAGTGTATGAATTTTCATTAATTAGTTAAAATAACAATAACTGAGATTAGTAATGTACATCCTGAAATTTTTTCACTTAAATATTTTTATCATCAAAACAAATGCTATCTTGTGCTCCAGGTACTAAGCTTGAGTCCCTGTGACTCTTTTGCACACAGTGTTTCAATTTAATGAGTTAATTTTGTAAAAGCATAGTAAGAGATATATTGTGATAATCTCTTTATATTTTAAATAATTAATTTATCACAGAGGATATCATATGGTTAGGCAGATTTAATTTTCTTTCATAAATATTACATAATCTTTATAACTTGTGTTTCAAAGAAAATAATCAGTTTCCATTCTCATTTGATTTACAACAATTTAAAATGCTTACATCAATTTAAAGAATATCTTAAAAGTCTTTTAATTTTAAGAAATGGAATAGATGGAAATCTGATCATGTCTGATTTTATTAAAGTGATGTGAAACTGAATCTTGTAGAACCACTTCAGTTTACGGCAAAAAGCATCTGACCACAATGGAAAGGTTCAGGTACACTCTCAGTCTCTTTAATACACGTTCTCTCCTGTTAAATGCCTCGCATTTCCAAAGGTAAATGGTAAAGCACTTTCTTCACTATTTTCAGAAAGCAAACATTTTAGATTTCTAATCTTAGCACAATGACTTAATCTTCAAACTAAATTCTGTATAACACAGGCATGTGAAAATATACCTTCAATGTGATTCTACCAAGATATTAGGTTTCATTTTTGGGGAGTAAGTTTGAAAATTGTGTTACATATAAAAGCCAATAAAATAAGTAAAGTTTATAAAAGAAACCATTTGAAAGAAGGGATTCTCCTATATAAATTAAATGATTTTTAAATGTATATTAGCCTTTATTCTTTATTCCATAGATGCTTAAGTGAATGAATGTCACAACCGCAAATTCAGATTCTTAAAGAAGTTTTTAAACTAACCTGTTTTTCCAGAAACCTGGTTTGGACTAGGTTTGATAAAGTCTAAGGGAAATATTGGGCTCACTATATTAAAGAATTAAACTTTAATTCTAAGTTATGTAGATCTTTGAGGACAGAAACAACTTGATATTGAAACTATGACTTGGCTGGTAAATTTCTATTTAAATGTCTTCAGATGATTCAACACTTTCTTTCAAACAACTAAGAAACAAAAAACATTATGTGTACTTAAACATATCAAAGTGAATCATATTTTAATCGAGTGTTTTAAATCACTGTAAATCTGAACTCTAAGAAATTTTAATGACACTATAAAAAAGTCTGTTTCATTTTTATTTATCAGTTATATTTAATTTTAGTTTTCTCAATACACACTTCAATGATATTGTGTGTCAACAAAGAGTTTCAAGTGAACGATCCACCCTATGTTATTCAGAAAAAATAGCAAGAGTTTGGAGAATTTTACAATTTAAGATAATTAAAGCAATCAAAATACAAACCTTGGTAGAGAAAGGTTATTGTGGGAAGCCTTCAGAGAAGGATGTTTGTCAAAGTTTAAAAAGTCTAATTTTTTGACAGAATGCAGAGAAAAAAATCCCCTGGGAGAAAATCTCCCTTTTGAAATTCTCAGTTATTATGTATATTCAGGAGGTTTCAGAGTGAGGGAAGTAAGCTAGGAAGGACATGAGGGCAGCCAGTGTCTACCAAGCCTTGAAGAACCAGAGCTATGTGTCAGAGACCCTAACATTTGTCACAGAAAAGTCTGGAAGAAATCATGCTCCAGGTCAATGAAAGACAATCCACAACTTCAGCTGCTATTGTTAGTAGAAATTCTGTTCTTAGTAGAAACTTTGAAGAGTTAGAATCTGATAAGGAAATATATTCGGATATCACTCACTAATACATGAATTAACAGTGCTAAGTGCTGTTCTGTTTAATTTAATACATTAATATTTTTCTAGGCAATTAAGTGTATGCAGGAGATGGGATATTGGGAAAACTACAAATTATAAGGCATACCAAACATTGTATTTTAAGTTCTATTCTTGGTCTAAGCTGTTTGCTACAAAAGATACCAATGGTAGACCATAAATCAGATAAGGATTAACTGTGCTGTGTTCATTTTTTAGCTATATTGCCTTGGGCATGCTATTAAACACCTCTGAACCTCAGTTACCCACGTGGAATAAAAATTATTATAATGGTTTCCCTACAAGGTTATTTTAAGAATTAAAGATAATACTTCAGAAAACTAGCAGGAATTAGGCACATTACGTATAGCTGATGATAAATTAGTGATCATGTTTTTTATTTTTATTATTATTATTATTATTATTTTTGTTTATTAAAGTATAGTTGATATATAATACTATACAAGTTACAGGTGTACAATAGAGTGATTCACAGTTTTTAAAGATGATACTCTATTTATAATCTCATCATGATCTTTTTCCCTCTGAATAGGTCCAACCCTTTTCATTCTATTCCAGAAAAGCTAATGAGATCTCTGCATATTTCTTCCTTGGTTTCACACCATTTTTTCTCATAGTATAAACTCAAGGTGTTGAGTGATTTTTCTACCATTTGCCTGCCTTTTATTCTACTTAGATTTCTAGTTTTGAAATTTAAGTTAGTCTTACTCAAAGTTCTGTTTTTCACACTTGGCCCTGATACTCTGGATAAATTTCAATCTAAAATTTTGCTCCACAGGGATCTCCTCTGGGTCTTTAGGTAATACCTTTCAAAAAAAATCACTTAATGTATTTTATCACAATTTTATAGTGCTGCCCTGTGCTGCCTCATGCCAAGACTTTACCTCAACTTGGTTTGTAATTTATTTCCTTATTCCAGTAAAGATTTCTGACTCTTATTTGGAAATGCTTAATGAAAAAACTCATGTCTAATCTTTGGCAAATTCTGGTTTTGTAGTAAATTTATTGCAGGTTCAATAAAATCTGAATACATGTAATAATCCTAATATTTATATTTTATAAATAATATAGCAGAAATTCATCTGTAAGTCAGATTTTTTTTAGTATATCACAGAGGGTGAATTTTTGAATCAAAGAGAAATAACCTGGGATTGTTAAATATCTCCGGTCAACAATTCTGACCCTTCTCTGTGCTTTCAGTGGAACGAACTCTGTTTAATGGCTGCACCTGACAGTAGCAATCCATTACAAGTGCTTTAAAAGCAGACGTAAGTAAAACAACTTAACCACATCCATTGTTAATAATTGATGCTTATACATCATTGGCAACTATTGATTATAGGCTTAAAAGGAAGTTCTTTTTGTATTGACTTTGGAACTTCTGCCTTGCTATATAGGACTACAGCCACATGAACTTAATGGAAGTGTGTCACAATTCTAAAAAAAAAAAAAAAAAAAGTAGTCAATAAAGAAACAAGATGCAACTGAGTCTTCTGTGGAATAGAAACTGGTTGTCCTTGAAAAGATGTTACAAAATGATTCCCTTGACATTAAAAAAAACCCAAAAAACAGCTGACTGTTGTTACTAAGGGTACAATTAAATTGAGAACTGTTTTATTCTAGAAGTTTTAAATATGTGCATTCTATGTTTTAGATAAATATGAATTGAAACTGAATGTTATCAACTGTTTACAATACCAGTCATGCTGTCTGAAATATTTTCATTTCACTTATTTTCCTCATGACTTCAAACATTTTAATTCTGTGAGGTAACAGGGGCTTGCTGATATACTAATGAAACAGTGGGACCACTATGAGATGGTCTCCATGCTTACTGTGGCTACTTGCTGTGAGAAATTATACAAATAATAGGAGAGGAAAGAGTTAAAAGGGAGAACACACTAGGACAAATAATATTTCTGTGATATAAGAAACCCTAAATTGAGTCCTAATTTGAACAATTATAGTTACATTCCAATATTGGAGATATCGATAACTAGCTTGCAACACCAACTTCTCACAATGTTTGTTGTTTCCTACATGCAAAATGAGTGAAGGTAAAAATCTGTCTTAATTCTCTAATAGGATGTCATGAATAGTAAATGACAACATATATGTAGAAGCAAACTGAAAAGCGTGAAAATTAAAAAAAAAACAGTGAAAGGTGGGGGCTTATTATTTCCTTAGACTTAAGATAGAGAAGATATGATGGACAATGACAAATACAAGGATGTTGGTTAAAAGCAATTTAAAAAGTGGTTTTAATATGTGAATACAGTCATCAATAGTTTTGAATGTCAACCTGTCAAGAAAAAGTCTCTGGAGGAAGATGAACTAGAATATTTAAACCAAGCTGTTTCACTGTCAGTAACTTATCCTGTTTGGAACATAAGCAGACTAATAAAATATGTATTTTGTTTGCTTGGGAATTCTGCCCTTTCATTATATGCACAAAATAAATTTGTAATAGTTTATTGAGTGACATTAGAAAATTCAGCCAAGTTCAAAATCATCAAAACTGTTATTTCTAACAGCAAATAGATTCAAAATCTATCGTCTCTCTTTGTCAAAGTATCAAAATGTTCCTTCCTGGTGCATCACTTACTACACTTTGGGAGCATTATTTATACATGTATCATATATAATCCACTTTTGGAACCCAGACTAATTTTAAATGCATCATCCCCCTATTTTTTTTTATATCTGTTGAGTACTCTTTCCAGGCAAGGCAAATAACACCTGAAAATAATTTTTTAATCTCTCAGCATTGGAAATATGCCACACAGAATACATTTACAGACACAATTGCTAGATAAAAGCATTTGGTCATTCTGCTTATAGTAAGAAAATTAAACTTATGGGCTAAAAACTTGTGATATGCCATTTGTAGTACATGCAACATATACTGTAACCTCTGATATATTGTAAAAAAGAATTATTAAAAATGAGCAACTCAGGGCAGAAAACAGGAAAAAAAGTCAGGTGAGAATTTCCTTTAGTTCAACTTTTCATTAAAATCAAATGTTTGTTACAATTAAATTTTAAGACAAAGTCCCACAGATTATATGCCTCATATTGTGAAAAGATATTGAGAACAGACCATAAAAAACTGCCAACATCTTAAAAAATAACTATGAAAAAAGGTTTCAGTTTGAATTAAAGGCTAAGAGTGGCACTTAAAGCAACTCCCTTTTCTTTATATTCCTCTAATCAAAACTGTACAAATATTTCACAACATGATGTAAATAGGTAGAAAATAACAGATTTTATTCTTTCCTTGGCAAGGAAAAGTATTTGGTAAAAGTAATTTACCCCATTTTTAAAAGATTATGACTGTGAGATATCATTTATAAGTTAAATAATAGAGCTAGGAGTTTGATATCATGGTTTTACTAAAAGGAAAAGTCATTGGGTATTGTAAAAAAATATGATAGCATTAAGCCATCATTCCTTAAACCATGAATCATTTGTCCCAGAAGCATGCAATGTGATTTAGTACTAATTTTTTGCATAATAGAGAGGGACTTTATCAACATATCTACCACAATTATTGCCATTTTATTTTTACCATATTTCAAATATTTCCTATGGTTTACATACTAAATATGTTAGCTCATTTAATCTTATATCAAGTTGACAAGAGTTTATATCACTTTACATTGGAGGAAATGTGAACTTATAGAGATGAAGTAACTTTGTTATTGTTATAGAGATTGAAAGTTAGAGAACAAATGTAAATCCAGATGCACTGACTACATTGTCTTGAGCCACTATATTGTGTTTCCTTCTTTTTTGGAAAATGGATCTTGCCATCAGGACTAATCATTTCTAGAATGATAGAGTATTAACACTAGCTCTAAAAATAAGGGAGAAGCTAAGCATGATCATAGTGAGTACTTCTTTAACACGAGGCTGAGGAGTATGCTTCAGTAAACACTAACAAGATAAAAGAATTTTAATAAGGACAATATGTGTAACTGCATACATGACATCAAAATTTCCACCCCGATAGCCAACTCAAGCTAAACCTGTCCAAAATAACTATCTTGACTCACTCACCATCTACACCAATATTTTTCCTCACCTATGTTTTCTCTTCTTAACAAATGAGTACATTATTCACATAGGTCCTCAAGAGACAAGGAATACTGAAAAAAGTTATCTTTTTCTAAGAAGTTGCACCCCAAAAGATAACGTTATGAAACAAAGAACATAAATCTTTGGTAGACAGCAAGCTGTCTCTGGATTTTCTTACTCCTCTGGCCAACAAATATCAATGTGCAGATACTTGCTGCACCCAGAGCACCCTCACACTCTTCTCCAGACAAACAAGCCATAGTCTCATTTAGTTATTTTATTTGGTTCAAAGATCAAGAAATTTAAATTATGAGAACTACTCCCCTTCACATTTAAATGCAGCTCCATATAATCTGGTATTCTATAAATGGGAAGCCAGATTATCTGTCTACATTTTTTCCCACTACAGACACTCATAAACTAGTGCCTATTGGTGGCACAGGGGAACCATATAACTGAAGTAAACACCTTCATCAGGAAACATAAGAAAAAAACACAGTATCACTGGTCCATGACAATGATAGACTCCTGTTGGTGGATTCTGCTTTAAAAGTTCCCCATGAATCCCTTGATTCTGCTTTCCAGGAGGAATTTTTCTCTCTATTGTCCTTCATGTTTCAGACTTAACAGTAAGAGGTTTTCCTTGTCCATTTTCCTCCATTGACATATTTAAGGTGGGTGTCAGGAATGAAATCTCTTGGGGAGACTTAGGTTCTTCAAGTTTGGGGACTCAAGGGTTAAGACTCAAATATTCAACAAATGTAAGCGACAATGTGGGAGAAAAGGGAACCCTCCTACACTGTTGATGGGGATGTAAACTGAAACTGATTCAAAAAGATACATGCACACACCCTAAAGTTCATAGCAGCATTATTTACACCTACCAAGGTATGGAAACAACCTAAGCATCCATCAACAGATAAATGGATAAAGAAGCTGTGGTATATGTACAATGGGATACTACTTGGGCATAAAAAAGAATGGAATTCTGCCATTTGCAGCAACATGGATAGACTTGGGGGGGGGCATTATGCCAAGTGAAATAAGTCAGACAGAAAAAGTCAAATACTGTATGATAATCACTTATGTGCAGAATCTAAAAAAATTCAACAAACTAGTGAATAAGACAAAAAAGAAGCAGACTCACAGATATAGAGAATAAACTAATGGTTACCAGTGGGGAGACAGGAAGGGAGAGAGGCAATATAGGGGTAGGAGATTTTTTTAAGAAGGTTTATGATGGGATTATATGAAATCAGGTGTGAAACTTTTGAAAATTATAAAGCATTGCAGAATTTAAAGAATCTTTTACTCAAAAAATAAAAGTCAAATATTCAAAGCTTTTTAAATCAATAACTTATTTGACAACATTATTTTCTCAAAAATTCAGTGGGATTGAGATCCATTTATTTATAGTTAGTTTTTTGAGCCAATAACCACGTAAAAATCTTTTCCAGAGGAAACTTCTAAAACTGATTTATGTCTCTGTATTTAACTTCCTTGGTTATTGCTCTCAAATTAAGTACGCATCTTGAGGCTGCCTGAAAGAATGAGTTTGAATTGGAAGGCCCTATTCTTAATCTACTCTTGGAGGTATAAATCTGAATGGTCCTGTGCCATCCAAATCCTTTTTCAATCACATCTTTTACTTTTGAGGACTAGAAATAGTTGACTTTCCAAATACTGGAGGCCCCAAGATTTTGGATTCTTTCTATTAGCTTTCATTATTTGCTATCAAACTTGCACATGTCTTGCCTGAGCTCATTTCTTTAATACCTTGCTGAACTCAGCCAGTTAGAGCAAATGCACACTCAACATTTTTTTAATGTTTAAAAAATGATATTTATATACTATAAAATA
This sequence comes from Camelus dromedarius, assembly GCF_036321535.1. Lineage (NCBI taxonomy): Eukaryota > Metazoa > Chordata > Mammalia > Artiodactyla > Camelidae > Camelus > Camelus dromedarius. The sequence goes on along the minus strand of NC_087446.1, from coordinate 60,862,061 downwards.
TAACTACACATCACCAAGGAATAGACCAAAGCTTAGTTAGGTGAAGCTAAAGTAAACATTTCTTCTGCACTGGTCCAGTATGAACCCACTCCATCCCCAATTTTCTGCGAACTGTCTTTTTTTTTCAAATTTATTATGTTTTTTATTGAAGTATAGCCAGTTACAATGTGTCAATTTCTGGTATACAGCATAATGTCCCACTCACGGGTATATATACATATACTTGTTTTCATATTCTTTTTCATTAAGGGTTACTACAAGATATTGAATATAGTTCCCTGTGCTATACAGAAGAAATTTGTTTTTCATCTGTTTTGATACACAGTAGTTAATATCTGCAAATCTCAAAGACATAGTAAACAATCTTATGGTTACCTGGAGTAGGAAGGGATAAATTTGTGGGTCTGAGATCTGTAAATGTTTCAACTCTCTGTCTCAAATGTTTTCCCATAGAGCCTTAGTCTCAGAAGGTAACCTGGTCAACTTTTCATCTCTTGCACTTTTACCAAGGAGGAGGTTCTGCCTCCAAATTTCCAGGTCTATTACCAATTTCCTCTCTGCGTAGTGAACAACCCCTAACAGAGGCTGCTCTTTTTTTTAGAATTTTTAATTTTTGTTGTTACAACAGCATCTGCTTTGGTTACCAATATATGTATTATTTAAAATAAAATTAGCAGCTGTAACAATAAAGAGAAAATAAAAATTTTAGTAAACTACTCTATTTCAGAGATCTTAGTCTGATTTGTCATCGATGTATCCCAATTACCCTAGCTTATTTACAATATTGACTTATCCGGATTCAAATTATAAAAATTACTGAGTATGTTGGCTTACATAGATGAATAAACAGGAAATTAGGCCAAGAATATCATGCCAATAGTAGAAATGAAAATCCATGGATGTTGGTACCTGCATATATAATTATTTAGTTCAGTTAATGATTTTATTTGAAAACACTTCAGTGAAGCATTTTGTGAATTAGTAAGGGAAACAAAAGTGTATTAACAGTGACTATTCAAAAGGAAGAAAAATGACCAAAAAAGAGGAAAACTAAAATAAATTATAAAACTGTCAATAAAACAGCAGGGTAAATCTATGTCCTGGGTGACATTACTTCTGTAACATCTCTTTAGTAACAAAGAGTGTTTCTGAATTCATAAAATACTCAGTTGGTAAACCAGTCATTTTGATAACTGCATTGATTGGCTTTCTTTGCCTGTGATTACAACAGTTACCTCAAAACTTAAAATATAAAGCTGTTTTATATATAGGACATTTCTCATGTACATCTGCTCAGTATATCTTTATCAACATTAATTTAACAAAAGAGAGTATAACCTACTTTGTTTTTAGTGTACTCTACATTTCCCTCAGAAAACCCCAAAACATCAAAGAAACACACAACACAAAATATAACTAATATGACGAGAAATATTAATTTTGGAAGCAAATGTAAATATGTTATATTTTAAAGATAAAGACTTAAAAATGTTAACCATTTTCTTACCTAAACAACAAAATGATTAAATAAATGATAGTGCATCCCTTGAAGCGACAGTATTCAGGTATTTAAAATAACATAGTTTACAATATTTAACCACTTGAAGATAACTGAAACAGAATATTAAAGTGAAAAATTTAAGCTAAAATATGTATGTATATATTATATGTCAATAATATATGCATACTACACATATATGTATTATATATAAGGTACAGTATATACACTATGGATACTATATATTGTATTATATTACAATAAGTGATATATATGTAATACATATGACATAAACACACTTTCATGATAAAAGTGCAGAAAGAAGGTATTTTGTGTATGTGTGTACACATGTGTATGTGATGTCTGATGACAATGGGATGATTGCTTATTTTATTTTTCATCTTTTTAACTGCTGCATTTTATAACAGTTATTAAAATTAGACCACTCAAAAAATATACACACATGATTCAATTCAATATAATTATTTTTAACTGTTTGTCAGGCGTTTTCTTGATGCTCAGACTAGAACTGAAGATGAATTGGAGGACGAAAAATAGAAAGGAATGGAAAGGAAATGCCATATACTCAGCACTCAACAAGTAACAGATACCTTAGGAATTTAAATTTCAACAAATAAATGTAAGGAATTTGTATGGGAATGTGGGACCATAAGTGTTACGACAAGCAATGTGTTAAGCACATTATCCATTTTATCTAAATCTGTCTTTGCCATCACCATATGAAATTAATTTTACTATTCCAGTTTTAACAGATGAGGAAACTATAGATTAACATACTTGTCAAAGTTGGCTAGCTAGTTAAGAGGGTGACTATGACTTTGATTCTAATTCTCTTCATCTCCAAAAACTGTGTACTGTTCTTTAGGATCTCAAAGACACAGTTCGTAAGACAGACAGATAAGAATCCTTTGTTACTAATAATATAAACAGGCAAAGTTCTATGAAAGTACAGATTAAAGGGAGGTAAATTCTGGAGTAAATGGATCCATGATTGCTGTCAGAGTAGGGTGGGGAGGAAGGCAGAGAAATGCTGTCTGATCTGTGTCTTCAAAGGTAGGATGAGCAAATTTTAGCAAGCATGGTGAGGGACATAAGACCTCCAGCCAGCACAAAAGCATCAGCAGAGATCCAGGAATTCAGGACTGGGGGTAGGGAGTTATCCACAGGTTATGTTAAGGGTGAAAACTCTGGTTCAAACAAAGCTCCACCCCTCCACCCAACATACAACTTCTACCGTCTTTCTTTCTAGCTGATATCTCCATATTTCACCTTTTTGTACAGCATCAATGTATCTTCACCTTTCATTATAAAGTGTTAACCATATTTGACTAAGCTTTACTGTGAAATTCTCAAAAATTGGAAATGTGTGTGTTGATCTGTATTCAGCCAAATGAGATATGGCTAAGGATGGAAAATACTTAGGATAAGTAAAAACAGTTATATTTTTTTACCTCAATCCAAACAGAAAAAAAAAAAGTTTAATTAGTTATCTCTCTAGCTTTCAAAATAATTTTTTTAAAAGGAGAGCAAGTACCTATTATTGAATACATTCTTTTAAATTATATTTAAAAATCTTCTATCATAAGCAATTATTCAGATAGTTTAATTTATCCGACTTTCCTTTAATGAAATTTCAATTTTTACTCCAATTCTTCTTAACCCAACGCTTATCAAATTTTCTCTGTAGTTTTATTTAATACAATTTGAAAAATTTTAAATACACTAATAAATTTAATAATAAATACCCATAGGTTAAAAAAAATAACACTGAGAATTACTGAAAGATTTCTGAAAACCTGACCAAAATTTTATGATTTTATGAGAATGGCTCTTTTTATAGACAAAGAATATGTATGTGATGTGTGTGTGTGTGTGTGTGTGTGTGTGTGTGTGTGTGTGTACATGTGTATTTCCATTCAATTTAGGGGCCTGTACTTCCTCTCAGTTATGCCTTAAGACTTGCCTCAGAAACCTTTCAATGTGTGTTACTCTACTCAAAGTAGCCCTCGTACTGTCAAAATGATGTTCCATCTGTTCATGGGAAGAAACTTTTGTTTTAATGTATTTAAGTATTTGTATGTATGTATGGATTCTCTTAGAATTATTTTATTTTATATCATCTAATACAATGATATTATGCAGTGAATAAAATACACTGGAATAAACTAAAACCTACATATTCATGCTTAAGTTTTTTTTTTTTCTCATGAAGTTTTTTCATTAAAGAATGCTTATTTTCTTAGCTATTTTATATTCAGTTTTACCACTTACATAACTTTTTCACTCTATGAAAATTGCTATATATAGTAAAACTAAAAGTTCTACCGTATAAACGGTATGAGCTCTTACATAAACACGTATAGTTAAAACTAAATTGGTTTAATATCATGGAAATAGATGAGTGGTGTTTTTGTTTTTGCTTTGTGAGTGAGATGAAGAACTTCTGCAGCATTCTCCTCAATCAAGAAAGTATACTGGACGTACAAATTAATATTTTGAACTTTAGAGAATTTTATCTGCTAAGATAATTATTGTAACTTTTGATGGGTTAAACTTTAGTACTGACTCAGGTTTTAAAAGACTTGACCCTAAAATCAAATTTATTTTCAATTCCTGTTTAATGACTATATTTAGAATTTATTGCTTAATTGCATCACACATCAATGCATTTTGCATTTTGATTAGGTAGTAGTTTTATGTGATTCTCTGAATCACTTGATTAGACATCCATGGAACAACTAAACCACACCCATTCACTCCACAAAGGACAAAACTCTCATTTCCTATATTGTGTTTGTAAAATTAACTTGTCTTCACAGAGACTTTCTTTGTATTTCTTTGTATGCTTAGCATTGTACCATCCAGAAAAATTTTTGGCAAGTTTCATCACCTTGAATTGTATTTCTGATCTCTATTTATCAGTTCTTTACTCATCAATTCCAATCCTTAATGTGTATAACAACTCATTTCACAGCTTGAATGTTGTAATAAGATCTACTGAGTTAAGGATATTGCTAGTCTCACTTTAAAATTTTGAGATGTAGACAGATATGAATTATTAGATATCATATATTATATGACTGCATATAAATGATTATTATATATTTAAGTATAATAAGCATGTAGTATATATAATTATAAGCAATCACATGCATATGATTATCTATCTGCATAAGATCTATCTGTCTAAAACTACATCTGTGCATTATATCTTCCCTGTCTAAAATCTCACAAAATGTCATCCAGTGTTTCTATCATTTTGATTATTTGGACCCTGTTATGGACATTCTGACAAAACGTAATACAGACTCTCAGCAGAATTCAGTTGTCCGTACAGAAGAATGTTATACACACAGTTTATATGAAAATGAGTGTATCCAAGATACCTGCTCACTATTTAGTGAGAAAACATAAATTTAAATGGAGAGAGGTAAACCTCATAACTTTCATCCCTTTACTATGAAAGATTATCCAGGAAAAGAGTAAGATGATAGAAGTGATGCAACAATTTCCACTCTCAGTTTTTTGAAAGTCTCTCTCAAACACATTTACAACATATTAAATTTAGATTTTTAGATCTTAAAAACATACCATGTGTAGATTACATTTTCTTGTGGACCTGTGACAGAATCAGGTTAAACAAGTCGTATTTCATATTGAATACAAAACAGGGACTCTCGTTTTCCAGCCTGTCTTGAGCTGATAATAGTTGTGAAACACATTATAAGACTATAACGTGAGGAAACAGACTTTGATTTTGAATTTCCTTTGTGCTCTAGCAATGGGGCATAATGTTCAGTTATGCTGTTATGAGATATCACTTGCACAGCTTATCTTAAAAAATCCTCTAGTAATATTATTAAGAATAAATTATACCACATGTATTCTATACTCAGATTGAAATTCATTCAATAGAATTTAGAAAACTTCAGGCTATTTCAGATTTTTATTTTCCATTGATTTGTTTTTCTTATAGCTTTTTTTCCCTCCCAAACAGTTTAAATAAAAAAAAAAAACTAGGAGGAAATTTTTTAAATAAAATAACACTTTCACGGGATTATCTATCATTAACATTGTACTCTAGATCCTTGTGGGGTTAGATGATTTCCATCAGAAATTATATTTTTCATATTCAGTTATATTTCACTGTTGACTTTGTGTGATACCTTAGTGGTAGTGGAGGAATATAATTAGAGAACACAGCAACAGAAAATCACAAATGGGATAATACTCTTTGCAACTGTCAGCAGTTTTTCACTTTTCACGTGAGGATGGGTTTGCTAATTGGATTAAGTCTGTATCTAACTGTAATCTCAGCATCAGTTAAAGAAAGAATTGCCATGTCACACCTGTGTTGTGTGCTAGGCGGTGAAGCACATAGTTCATAAGGATCATTTAAAGCACAGCCTATGTGCCTAATTATGCCTATTTGCTTGATTAAAAATCTGCTTATCAAGGCTAATTGTTCAACAAAATCTTCAGGGATATCTGGAGTAACCACTTATAGTATCTGAACTAGAGGTGGATTAAAGGTGTCATCAAATGTTTTAGCTTTTAGGCAACAAAACTGCAGCTGATTTTACAGGCTTTTTTAAAAAAGGAGTGCAAATACTGAGTTTTAGTGTAAGAGGACAGAATAGAATTACAGTGTCATTCAGAATATTTTTAGTGATGAAATCCACATGGGATGCAAAAAAAAAAAAATACAGAGGAGTACCTGCTGAGTGTGGCATCTATTTGTGAGCTAATTTTGTGTCTATGAATAATTTAATGATACTATAGTAGAGAATATATGCCAATATCAATGAACTCTATTCTAAGAAATTTTGGACAACATCTCCGGGGTCCTTCCATCTACATGGGGCCAAATGACTTAGGTTTTAGCCAGTGAAAAGTTAAGAGAGGCTGGCCCTTAAAATATCCCTTGATGTCCTACAAAAGATCTCTCTTTGGTCATTGGCTAGGGACATGCACAGCTTCCAGTGGAGTATACTCAAGCCTTACATCATGACCAAACCAGCAGATGGGTAAAACTAAGTTCCAAATGCTTACATGCAGCAAAGACACTTTCCCACCTCCGCAGTCAGCCCACATACGGTATGTGTGCAGTGACAGACAGACCTTTCTTACATGTCAAATTAGTACACTAACACCTGGGAAATAAGAATTCTGAAAAATACGTTTGGTAGTTAATATAGTTTGAAGTTTCCTCTGCAACTTGAGAGGTACTGAAACTGGTAGTTTCTTTTCTTCTCCAGTTAGTGGAGAACTGTGAGACTTCTGTTGAGAATAGAAATTCCTTTTTTAATCTACACTGTTCCAGCCTCCATTGTGGTCAGCTGTAAAAGAGTTAACATCCTAGGTAAATGTGAAATAACTCAGCTGGATAATTCAGTGCCCTGGACACAGTTGAGAGACTTAGAACAATCACTAGTGATATGAACATTGTAGCCCCCACTTTATTTGACCTTCAGGATGGTTTACTTGCTAGTGTTCATGCTCAGGCTCAACACTCTTGAGCAGCAGCAGCAGCAGCACGTACAAACTCAAGAAATGAGTGTTTACCTCTCCCTCACATTTTTTATTTCATCCTTTGCGGGCTTTCATTCTCGAACATCTAGCATCAAAATGAGAAGCTCAAGTTTATTCCTACTATGAGCTTTTAGAGATATTAGAAGACATACATGTTACCATGCACTTAGTCAATTCAGTTTGGCCACCCTGTGGTCGCCACCCAGCTGAAGCTCCAAGTAATACGCCGCTGGGTAGCATGGTTTCATTAATAAAAGTGTGAGGAGCATGCTACAATTAAATATCTATTAAATATACGATGTTTTAACTCACGATTCTTATTTTATCTAAACTTACCTTAAGAAATAGGCATATATAGCAACTTATGGCCATTAAATTCACAAACTTTATGAACCAATGTCAGTTATACTGCTTGGAGTTTTGCATTTAGAAAAGGATTATTATACAAACTGAATTAAATCAGAGCATTCAGAAAGAAATATTAGGGCATTTGCCAAAGTTCTATTATAATGAATATGATTTTAAAGAAGTACTCTTTGTAATCTTTCTATTTCTATACCTGTCCAGGTACAATGAGTTACTATTACACAAATTTTTATAAAGAATATTTCCTTGGTTACCTTCTTCTATTCTGCAGAAATATGTAAAATTCTACATAGGAAGCCATTGTTTTATAGAGAAAGACGCTTAACTAGAAGTTACAAGAATCCATTCTACCACTAATCACTTTCACACTCTCGGACCATTTCCTTACTCTCCCAGTGGCTTGGTGCATCTGTACTGAATAAACTGCAAGATTGCCGATCCTTTATGAAACACAGGAAATGAGAAGAGATTTTAACATTCATACAGTTCCTCTGAAATTTATTTTGTTTTCACTTCAAATACCAATTATCTTTTTAACCATCACTCCCTGTCCTACTTCAAATACCTCGAACTCCCACATAATTTTGATTTAGCTTAAATCTCCAAACTTCTACGAAGCCAGTACCTGAAGAGACTCTCTGAAGGAAGAAAGGAGAGAAGTGAAAGCAGCACCAGCATGGTGTCCACGTTTTTTACATATTAGTTCACCGCAGAAGAGACTCAGGTATATATTTTTAATCTTTAAATCTTGCATTACCAGAGAACAACTGAAACATTGAGTTTTTGTTTCAGCCATTCAATCCTCGTGAGACTCAAGATTTTCCTGGATCTGAGTTAAGTGCTCCTGGAATGGAAAATTGTAAAATACCTAACTCTTGTGTATAAAAGCATGTCTGACCTTTATATAAATGTGTTCAAACAAGTTAAATGAGGACATCATGACAAAACGGTATGAGAATAATCAAAGATTATCAAAAACTAGGCAGCATTTTAACAAAATTTAGATTAGTGGAACTATAAGTGTACCTTTACATTGACAATAAAAGGAAATACAGAGAAAAATGAACCACATGGAATGTACAAATTAGATGTTTAAGCTTTAAAAAAAACTTGTTCTTCAGGGAGGATAGCTCAAGTGGTAGAGCGCATGCTTAACATGCATGAGGTCCTGGGTTCAATCCCCAGTACTTCCTCTAAGAATAAAGTAAGTAAACCTAATTACCCCCGCACCCCCCCCCAAAAGTAGTAAAAATCTTGTTCTTCTAGTAAGATCCTCTAGTAATTAGGATTTCCGTATTTTGTTTTCTCAAGCTACATCAAATAACCTAGTAGAAGAGAGACTTCATAAGATGATTTCACAGAACCTCTCTAACGTAATGTTTTGCATCCTATATGTTTTGGGATAAGTTTCCACATAGGAAATGTGTCTCCTCTTTATAACCAAATTTCCTTTGGTATTACATGATTTTTACCAAAGTGATTGAGATTAATCTGAAAGATACACAAATAAGGGAGTTATGCCTCACAACCAGTGACTTGGTAGAATTTTCACAGCAAATAACTCCCGCAATCCAATGATTTTTAAACAATATTTACAATAATGCATAAGATAAATAGATGTTTGTGTTTGTCCACTTATAGAATAATCATATATCTCTCTTTATATTCAATAAGTACAATCTCTGGTGGTATGACGTGCTTTGACAAACTTTTTCAGAAACCTAAGTGCTAGGTACCAATGTGTTTTCCTTCCAATCCTTTGTTCTTTTCTTCCAAATCCTGCGAGTAGCTTGGAAACCTAAGCACATTGTAGAGCTTTATCTTAATAGTTTTAATGATGAAATGAGCATTTACTCACCCATTTAATTGCTTATTTCTCACTGATATTTGCTTAAAATTATTCAATTGACATACTCCTTGAGAGAGCAACTCTCCCCTGATATGGCATTACCTGAAAAATCCTCAAAAATAGATCTCTATAGCAGAAGGACAGCAAAGCTCACCCTGGCTTCCTCCTCTAATGATCTCTCTCCTGAAACTGCTCATGTAAACACTTGCATAAACATTAGTGGATAGGGAAATTATCTCTGAGAGCAAATGTGGCAGATTATATTTTTCCAGGTATTATTTCTCAATGACTTTGTTTGAACTTGAATACATGGGCTATAAAGAGTGGAAGATTATTTTTTTTCTGCTTTACTCTAATATATGCTTAATAAATTTATTTCTTCTATGTGATTATTACTACATGATATGTGTTTATATCATATTTTTATTGCATATCTATTTTTGGCACAAGTTTATAAAGATTGGTTAATTTTTAGTTATCTGTATCAAGGAAATTGAACAATGAAGTGAATAAACCTCAGTGGGAAATAGTCAAGATCTATGTGAGTCACAGGAATGAATTATATCTATACAATAGCAGGGGCAACAGGTTTGCCTTTTTAATTGTGTGTGTGTGTGTGTGTGTGTGTGTGTTTATAATTCAGGCTTATCTGAGTATTCATCTTTATTCTCTAGTTGGCTAACATAAGCCATCTCAAGGCATGCCAAGTGGCTAAAGAATGGGCAGCCACGCCTCTTATCAAACAGTATCCTCCATTTCTTCTCCATCTCTGTTTCTCTCTGCTTATTAGTTTTATTCTTAATATAGTTCCTCTTCTCCAGATGGTGAGAAATACGGTCACTGACACTTCCTGAGTCCAACCATTCACAACTTCACTAGAAGATACCATAAACACAGAACTTTTATACCTGCGGAAGAGGACACATACTAAGAGGTCAAACAAATAGATTCTCAATAACTGGGGGAACTATAGTACAATGTCAGTTATAACTGTATTTTGTGTTATGTATTCTTAATCATCACTAGATTTCTGCTAATATAACAAAAAGACCCATTTTTTATAATTATATATATATAATATATAAAAGGGTATGAGAACAATTTTTACATATATAATATATGTATATATAAATATACATATTTATGTATATATAAACATGTATTTATATATACATAAATATATATACATATACATAAATATATATATATATACACACACATATACAAAAATATATATATGTAAAAAAGAGTTCCTTTTTTTTAGTCTGGCACAAGTATAGTGGCAACTGAGAACTTTCTGTTATTTTCTCTGGCAATCATACCAGTAGTAGTAGAATTTCACTTTGGTATTCAGTTTCTATGACCTGAGATGTATTTTTGGTAATTCAACTTCAATATGCAGTATCCTTGTCAATGAAAGAAAACAAAATATAATTTCTAAATATATCCTAATTCATTGAAATGTATTTAAGTTCTTTTATCATAAGACAATTCAATTGCTTCTTCATTAGCTAAAGCATTTAGCAGGTACTTATCTACATGTAGCACTACAGAGGGCCAACTTTATTTAAAGGTTTGATAGTTCACTTAAAAGAAAAATTTTATTGTTTATTTTCCCCAAATCCTTTGCATTTATTGCTTATAGCTTTGAAACCCTTTAACTTTGAATCAAACACTATTTTTCATTGTTAGAGAGGCTGTTTAAAATTAAAATGCCTAAAGATATGACACATAAACGTAAGATTATTCAGACTAATGTTTTAATAAGACAGAGGGAAGAGCATAAATGTGTGAAGGCCCAGGATAAGCCACCCCGAAATGTGCCTCAAAGGCATACTGATAATTTTGAATTCAGGTTACTTAAGAAATGGCCAATGCAAAAGGGACTCTGACCTTCTTTTCTCTCCCATGAAAGAAGGAAATAAATCTCTCGTGTGAAAGGTGCACTCCCTACGTTTGGAGGTAGAAGGACACCCTTACTGCCAGAGGGGGAATTCACACCGAGAAGCCTATATAAACTAACCTTGTTACTTCTTTAATTTACTACCCAGAGCCCAGACTCTGTTTAAATTCATTTATTGAGCACCCAAAACCTAAGTTTCTTTGTCCCATCAATTCCTCACAAATGTAATGTTTCTTTGTCTAAAAAATACAAAAGCTGCCTCTTTAGGTCTCATTTTTTTGAGATCTCCAATATGCACAAATTAAAATTTGTTTATTTTTCTACCACTTATTCGACTTGTGTCAATTTTATTAGTTCAGCCACAAAAAATTAACAGGAGTACAGGGGGAAATCCCCCCACACACACACACAAATAGAAGTGGTAGATTTGATAGATACCAAATTTTCTTAGTATAGAGAATCTGGAAAAATGACAAACTTCAATAACTTGATACATCTCCTTTATTCATTTTCTGACTCCTGAATTTACCTTAATTTTCTTCATGAGCAGAGACAGTTGCCAACAAAATAATCATTTTTTTAAACTATAAATTGGAACATATAATTCCCTTCTGAAAAGCCATCTGTGCTTTTTGGTTATATGTAAAAACAAACTCAGACTTCTTAATCTGTTCAACTAAGTCTTGAGAAGTTTGACTCCTTCATAATTTCATATGCTGCCCCCACCATACCTGCTACACACTGGACTCAGTGGTTCACTGCCCATTTAGGGAGAATGAGAAATCCTTTAGGGACCTTTTCCCATGTTATTTTCTCTATTTGGTATACTCTAGAGAAGTGGATTTGTCCAAGGATAGACTGCTCACTAGTTAGCAAATGGTGTCATAGATCAGCAAACAGGTAAGTTCTTTGAATGTAAATCAAACACTTCACAAAATTCAGCTAATGTTTGTTTGTTTTGTATTTGTTTCATTTTCTCCTTAGCAAAGCTTTCTTAATGAAGTGCTTTGATTTGCTTTTTTCAGATGCGTAGCTTGAGTAACAGTGCATTCTGCCCCCTCTTCTATTTCACCCTCTTCTAACACTCAGGTATACTAACACACAGATACCAGTTTTTGTGTATCCTTAGATTCCTTCTCCTCTTCCAAGTCTTAGCTTAAGGGTAACCTCATCGGGTAGAATCTGCTGCCCACCAACTTAAAATAATTGCAGAACTACCTCTGTGTTTTCTATCAAGACATCTTATTTAATTTTTAAATAACAATAATCACAACTTGCAATTTTAAATTTTATTAGTCACTCGTTTGTTTGTTTGTTTGTTAGCCTCTCCTAGAACTGTGAGTTTAATAAAGACTCATGATATTTTTGTGCACTATGCCCAGTGTCTGGAAGGTAGTATTCAATATCTAAATTAAAATACATACGTACATATTTGACTGCATATTTAGATGGTTACTGAGAAGACACAAGTCTCTCTCCTGTATTCTTTTGCTCCAGTTCATTAAACTGTGGCTCAGCGGCTTAGCAAATACCTTTGGTTGTATGGAGTACAACCAAATAAATTGTTGATTCTACAAATTTATGATTTGTCTCAAGTCACAGCTTCAGGATACATCTTCCTTAACCTTCTAATTTGGGAGATATAGCCCTCATGTGTCTGTTACTGCAGTTTGTGTATAACTGTATCCTAGAAAATGTCACTCCACACTGAATTTATCTGTTTACGTGCTGTATCATCCATTGGGCAATACACTGCTTAAGGATACAGATTTTTGTAACTGTCTTTGTACTGCCACTTTTTTTTTTCACCTTATGTGTTATCATATATCATGAAGTCTAACTAAAATTAACTTCTAGGAAGACGTTTCTTATTCATTCATTGTTCTTCTCCTATTACAATGTGAGCTCTCTGGAAGCAGGGGATGACTTGTATTTGTCTCTTTATTACCAGCTACCATCCTAGTATTAGAGCACACACAAACCTTCTACACATTCTGGAATAAAAAGCACATAATATTAAGTAATGGACGGAGTGTTTAAAATGACCCAATCATCCCTTTCATTCGGAGATGAGGAAATGCTCTAAAAGGTAGTATAATTTTCCAAGAGCATAAAGCCAACTAGTGAGAGAAATGTGATTAGACTGGTTCTCCTGCAGCCAGTTCATGGCTTTCTGGTATCATCCAGTGTACTTTTGGATGTATGTTTTAGTTTCAGCTCGTCTATCCCTTAGGCAGCCACAACCTGAACAAAAGGGAGGAGCTGTTGAGTTTCTGAAATGATTATGAGAGCCCAAAGACTGCATATGAATTAAGGACAAAAGCCTTCCTAGGATCCTCACATCAGTATATTCCTTCCCTTTGGGCCATGAATACACTCAGCAGCTTAGACAGGTATCGTAAGGGAAAAAAAAAATTCTACATCCTTAACCATTCTCTACCCTGAGAGTGTTGATATTTTCTATTATGTTTGAATATCTTTCTTAAAAAAAAAAAGGAAGAAAACTTATCTCACATGGACAGGCTGACATTCAGCCAAAAGTATTTCAGCATTCCCTTCGTTTTAGCCAGGGAAAGGGTGATTATAGAAAGACAGTCCCACCATGCCTTTAGGGTTCATGAATCAACCTCCTTATTTTTCTCAACCACACTATGGACACTGACACTTTGGTGAGCTAAACTTAAGAAAGAACAGCCCATTCCCACCAAGGTGCGCTGGACTAGAGCACGCATGTGCAACGGAGAGCAAGGCAATTCTGTCTAGAGTCGTTCTCTCGGTTACCTTGTCACCCTGGTGACGTGGAAAGGCATACTGGATCTGACTGCAAAAGGATAATGGAGTGATACTGAGATGCGGTCAAGAACATAAAGCAAGAAATGTATGTTCCCCTTTCTGGTCACAGAAATAAAAGGAAAAAAGGCACCAAAAACCAAAACTATTGTTTTTAACTTTGTTGTTTCTATATCTAGGCTTTCCTCCAGCTGGACCTGATTGTAGATTCCTAAACATGCTAGCAGGTGTCATGGCTTTGCTCAAACTGCTGCATAGGTCAGGAATGCACCTGGACACTGACCCCCTCTCTGGCCCACACTCTGGGTATAAATCATGATTGAAAACTAAATATGATAAGAAATGACACACTTTCAGCGGATTAGGATGAGCAGTGCCTAACCAAAGCAGAGTTAGCATAAGAAAAATCAGGAGAGAGGAATGGCACAGAAATCAGGCAAGTCAAACAGATCAATCAAGTTAACTAAAACTAAAATATTTTGTAAAATTAAAACTGAAAAGTATTTATAAGCAGTGTTGTAGAAATGGAAATCAGATCAATTTGGCTCAGACAAAGAATGGGAAGTGAGTAAACTTTTAAAATCCAACTCTTGTAATTATTTTAGTTCCTATTCAATTTCTTCAAAAAGTTATTTTAAAAAATAAATAAATTTCTTGTTTTAAAAAATACGCTTAGGAGGTTCAGTACTTAAATATTTTCTCTTCAGTGGTGCATGTTAATTCAAAGTAAGAAGATGACTATATTGTGAATGACTTCAATTTACAGCAATGGTCCTAAGGCAATGTTCCAAGAGATCTCTTCACTTCATCAAAGTGATTTTGTTAAGAAATGGTATCTTTCATAGAAACAACAATAGGAACAATTAATTGGTTTCAATTTTAATTAAACGACGATCTCTTTAGCTCTGATTCAATTACAACAGCTAGATAAATCTAGACAGCAACATTTAGCTAATTTAATTAGATATGGCATTGCTTTTCTGTATTCCACTATGAATAACTAGTAGTTGGGGGCCAGTGTTTCTCCTACACAAAGTTCTCTGTACTTTCATTGGACAGACATAGGTAAATAATAGGCAAATTAAAACTACCTGAATGACATTTACATTTTTTTCAATTTTTATTTTTGGAAAGATTTTATGATGAATGGCAAATAATTGTCTTTTTCTGTGTTTACAATAAAATCCTTGACAAAAGAATTGTTTAATTTTATCAAGACATAAATTTAAAAATGATTTTGAGATAGTAAGGACTGATTTCACTATAGAAAACCTAATCCTACCTACCTTCACTACTTTTTAATTATTTTATAAAAACTGCCTTTTAATCTTTTAGTTCAATACTTAGTCCAGAGTTGCAGTATTAAAGGAAAAAAAAACATGCTGAATAACAAATGAAAGTCAATTTTATTCCAATGGTATTACAACAGGGGAGAGATACTGAACTGAATTCCACCGAAATAAAGACAGGAGAGTTTTAAGAGCTGGGGTGGAGGGATTGCAGACTACCTGTGCTTGCTAATTGGCAGTACCCAAAGGAAGAGTAAACTTTCTCCTATTCTCACAACAGGAGGCAGTTTTACAACCTGGAACAAGAAGCCTACTGAAGTCAGGCCCCTCTCCTTCCACAGAGAATGGGAGATAGAGGTGCAATCTTTCCTCTGTGTTTATATTACAAGAGATGCTTCGTAGGTCCTTGAGAAAGACATTACCTGACTCATAAAGTTGACAAGAGGCTTTTAAGGGGATTTAGACATATTTCAGAGGGGCAGAGAAATAGTTTGCAACTGCAAATGTCCTAAATTAAACACTCAAAGAAAAAAAGATGATAAGGGGCTCGAGTCAAGAAGAAACCAAATCTAAAGCTTAATTAATCTGATGGAAATGTTAAGGCCTTCTTAGTTATAGTCAAAGAGCATTTAGGAATGAGGTCTCTACAATCCTTTCTGCCTTTTTCTCATGACCCTTAACAAGGTGGTTGCTGCAGCTCCCGCCATTACTTCTACATTTGAGATGGAAAGAAAAGGAAGGCCAAAGGGCAAAAACAAGGAGGGTATGAGGTGAGTCTGGCTCTTTTTTTAAAGGATTTTTTTAAAGTTCAACCCAACAAATTAAATGTACAACGCAGTGGCCATTACTGAGTCTTACAGCCATATCTATCTATGAGAAAAGCTAGAGAAGTAGTATGCATTTTTTTTTTTTTTTGAGTCTGGGCATACTGCCACTCCAGTAAAACTGGTTTATATAATGTTGTAATAGTAAAATTTATTTAATTTATTAAGAAAAGTAATAAAGTTTGATATTAATATTTTATTTTAACTATATGATGTTTTCCCAAATAATAATTATAAGTTATTATGATATTTTCCCAAATAGTAATTGTAAATTATTATGATATTTTCTTCTCAATTCAGCCTTTCCATATGTTATTAAAGTTTGAGTTTAGGACTCCCTTGGGAGCTTGTTACTGTATGTTCTTTGTACCTTTGTTCTGTTGCTTTTCTGCTGCCTTTATACCCCTGGCCTTTTAGATTCAAAGGACTTTAAACATCATGAAATATCTCCTGATGCCATTGTTAAGTTTAATTTTAAGTTACATTTGTTTTTAGGTGCCACGCTTTATTCCCTTTCTTCTATCCTTAGGCATTCACAGTGATGTTCAAGGATGTTTTGTAGACAGACATGAGGATTGAGTCTATGTTTCAAGGAAACTATCTCTTTCTATGCTGGGATACATTTAATGAGTTTCTCCAGATTAGTCACTAAATCAGCTTACCCACTGCAAATTTAGACACTCAGAGTTTGCTGACATCATTCTAGACCAGGAGAACCGGCAAAACTGTCTAGCAGGTCTTAACATAGGTATAACAGTTCATTTTTAATAGACGTAAATAAAGTTGAAATATGAAATGCATAGGTAAATAACACTTTAAAAGACTGTTGGGGAATATGAAATGAGATCTGAAATAATGGAAAAGAAAACATACTCTTTTGTCAAATAAGGATATTCAATATGAAGTTTTTAATATGAAAGTATCCATTCTCTGTAAACTGATATATGAATTTAAGATGATCCTGGCACTAGGCCCAGGACCTGGCTTCACCAGCCCCAGGATCTCCTGGACTCTGCTCCAGCCACCAGTGAGCCAGGTTCCCCAGAGTTCCACAGCCAGCCATCCTGGCCCCATCAATCAGCAGCTGGCAGCCTCAGCACAAGGCAGGGCCAGGCAAGCAACTGGACCAGGGGCTAGCCACAACTACCAAACTGCCTGCCACAACAAAGGGACCCACACAGCCCACATGGGGCATCCCTGTTGTATAGCTCTGGTGACCAGAGAGGAGTATGCAGCTGGAACTCGTAGGACTTCTCCTACAAAAAGCCACCTCTTCAAGCTCAGGAAACACGACCAACCTACAAGATACACATAAATAAAAACAGCAAGTTAGGCAAAATAAGGAAATAGAGGAGCATGTTCCAAGTGAAGGAAAAGATGAAACCCCAGAAGAAAAAGTGAAGTGGAAATAGGTAATCAACCTGAGAAAGAGTTCAAGGTAATGATAATGAATATGATAGAAGAACTCAGGAGAAGAATGGATAAACAAAGAATGATGTTACAAGTTTTTAACAAAGAGTTAAAAAATATAAAGATTAACCAAACAGAGTGGAAGAATATAATAACTGAAATAAAAAATACAATAGAAGGAATCAATATTAGACTAAATGATACAGAGGAATCAATCAGAGAGCTGGAAGACCGAGTAGTGGAAATCACTGAAGCTGGGGGAAAAAAAAAAAAGAAGAAAAAGAAATAAGGACATTTTTAAGAGACCTCTGAGATTACATTTAGCATACTGACATTTGCATTAGCGGTCTCAGAGAAAAGGGAGAAGAAGGGGCAGAGAATATATCTGAAGATGTAATAGCTGAAAACTTCCCTAACTTGGGAAAGAAAACAAGACATCCAAGTCTAGGAAGCAGAGTCCTAACAAGATCAACCCAAAGAGGACCACACCAAGACACACTGCAATTAAAATGGCAAAAAACTAAAAATAAAGAATATTAAAAGCAGCAAGGGAAAAGCAGTAAGTTACACACAAGGGAACTCCCAAAAGGCTATCAGATGACTTCTCAACAGAAGCTCTGAAGGCCAGAAAGGAGTGGCACAATATGTTCAGTGTGATGAAAGGGAGAAAGCTATAGCCAAGAATACTCTAGCTAGAAAGGCTTTCTTACAGATTTGGTCAAGAGACCAAAAGTTTTGCAGACAAGCAAAATGTCTAAGAGTCAGCACCACCAAACCAAATGTTAGAGATTTCTCTAAGTGAAAAAGAAAAGGCCACAAGTAGAAACATGAAAATTATGAAAGGAAAAAGCTCATTGAAAAGGACAATTATGCAATAATAGTAGTAAATCAATCAACCATATACAAAGCTGGTAAAAAAGTTAAAAGACAAAAGTAGCCATATCATATCTAAATCCACAATAAGTAGTTAAGGGATACACAAAACAAATAGATAAAATATGAGGTCAAAATTAGTAATCATGGGGCAGAGGAATAAACCTTTATCTATACTCATCAAGGAAACAAGAGAGAAGGCTCAAATCAATAAAATTAGAAATGAAAAAGGAGAAGTTACAACCAATGCCACAGAAAACCAAAGCATTCAAGAGACTACAACAAACAACTATATGCCAATAAAATGAACAACCTAGGAGAAATGGGCAAATTCCTAGAAATGTACAATTTCCCAAGATTGAACAAGGATCAAACAGAAAATATAACAGATTGACAACCAACAGTGAAATAGAACCAGTAAAAAACAAAAACAAAACAAATCAAAAACCTCACAATAAACAAAAGTCCAGGAGCAGAGGGCTTCAAGGTAATTTCTACTAAACATTTAAAGAGGAGTTAACACCTACCCTTCTCAAACTACTTTAAAAAATGGAGGAGGAGGGGACACTTCCAAACTCATTCTCTGAGGTCAGTGTTACCATCATAAAATAAATGATAAAAATCAGGCCAATAATTTTTTTGGTTATATTTTATAGAGGAATTATGTAAAGTCAGAAGAATACTTTCTGGAATTATAAATTCCTCTGTTCTCATGAGACTTTATATGCAATCATTATTTGTAGTACCAGCTCTGCTGTAACTATTAGAGTTGCCTAGAATGACAGGTTAAACACCATGACTATTAAGGTACTTATGCTAGTTTGACCCTATTGAAAATGAACATTATTTCTGGAAATAATCTTTCTCATCATAAAAATTAAATTATTTCATCAGACCCAAAGCCACTTGTAGTTATTAATATGCAATTATAATTTCATGAGACTTGAAGTGTAGAATTAATTACCATTTTAATATTTGATCTTGCCTTTATATTTTAAATATGTTATTGAAGCCTTTCCTCTAGGCATAATACATATTAGGAATTTTGAATATGATGCCACTTAGGTGGAAACATGACAAGTGTCATTGTCAAAATGGAAGGTCCAGAGCAACGTTGAATTAGTACAGTATTTATAGAAGTGTCAATATGAATGGTACCAGAGTCATTTATTTTCCAACCAACTGGGGGCATAAGCTTAGATTTCATGCTCTCACCATTCTCCTCAGCATAATTAGAGGGCAATAAACACATCTCCAAAAGATGCACATGATTGAGGAACAGAAACAGATTTCAGAAATGCCTGGCTTAACTGATGTCCTGAGGAACTAGAATGGCTGGAGGTCTCACTACATTATGCTATTCCTTCATACTGGGAAGGAGAGCATGAGAAGCTCTCTGTAGCTGCAAAAACATCCACTATCTCGTTTCCCTTTTATAACCATAAGTCATATTTTCCCAGTTATATGGTCAGAATTTGTGAATAATTATCTGTTCTTAAAAGAAGTGGGGATTCTTTGAAGAAGTAAGGAGATTTTGCAGACTGCATGTTGAATTCAATCTCAAATTAAAAAGCAGCGATGGATCTTCTGCAGTTAAATTCAGCCACCATGGACAGCAAATTTGCAAATTAACTGATTATTAGTTTGCTTTTTATATGTGTTGATATTCAAATTATCATCAAGACTGATACGTGGGGTCAGAGTGAGAACAGATGAGGAATCAGGCATGGCACTGGTACTCAAATTTAAGTGTATAAAATCATTCAAGAAATCACTCAAAAAAAAAAAATTCACACTTAGTTAAGTGCGGACCTAGGCAGAACACAACTGTTTTAATGGATGACAAAGAGGATCAGGTTCAAATACTCCTTACAAATTTATATCCAAATCTTTGCCTTACTCTCCTCAAATTAACTTCAGAATTTCTGTGGTTTTTCAGTTAACTAGGTAAGAAAAAAATAGATATTTCAGTTATGTTGCTTCAGGGTTTAACTGAAGCATGAGTTTGATAATAATACTGTGCTTGTGTAGAAAACATAGATCATACATTTGAAAGGGAATTTTAAAATGACATCAAATACACATGCTGAAATTCTGTTACAAAGTGAGATAATGGAAAGGAATGATAAGTGTGCTCTTGTTCTTTATTCTCAAAATTGCACAAATGATAGAAATAAATATTCAATTATTGACCAAATTAAATGATGCCTAATTATAATGGGTTCAATTATGTCCTCCCAGAATTCATGTCCACCTGAAACCTCAGATTTTGACTTCTTTGTCTGGAAACCGAGTCTTTGTAGAAGTAACTACAATGAGCTCAGATCATGCTGGGCTGTAAATCCAATGACAGGTGTCCTTAAAAAGAGGACAGGACACTCAAAGATGCACACAGGAAAGAAGGCCATGTGATAATGGAGCCAGAGATTAGAGTGACTCAGTACAAAAGAAAGGAATGCCAAAGACTGCTGGCAACGACCAGAAGCTAGGAGAGAGTCACAGAACAGATTCTTCTGAAAGTCCAGAATAAACCAGCTTTGCTGATACCTTGTCTTCACACTTTCAGCCTACGGCACTATCAGGTAATAAATACCTGCTGATTTATGTCACCAATTTTGTAGTAATTTGTTATGGCAGCCTTAGGAAATTAATGCATTAGTTAAAGGATAACACAGTGCATAATTTGCAAAACAGAAAAGGGATCAAGGAAGCTGGGCCCAATTTTTCTATGCATGAGTCTTTGATAAGAGAAATTTGTGCTAATACGTAGTACACACAGAACTCCCAATATTATCTTGAGACATTAGGCTGCCTCTCTCTTCTTCTTCTTCAAAAAAAAAATGTTGGCTATTCAGAATAAATTACACCAAAGATAACATGGAAAATATCTGATGACACAGGGTTCCTACACTATATACATGAAAGTAAATACCAATTGATTTAAAGAGCTATAGAAATAAAAAATTTATAAAAAATTGAATGAAATACATGATATATTTTATGATATTAGAGAAGGGAAGAAACAACACAATGTAAGAAGAGGTTTTTTTTGCAACTTTGACTAATCAAAGTTTGAAAAATTTATAAGAAAATGTACACTGTGAGCTGATACAAAACTCGAACTGCAACCTGTCACCAACAATCTGCAATTCACATAGCCCATCAATTATGGATAAAAGAGTACAAATTCTATTTCAGAGCATCATTCATTTACCAGATTTCTTTTTGTTTAAGTAGTACACCCACAGGTGTCCCATACTGTTGATTTGGTCCCAGATCACCTAGATTATTCTGTCTTAAAAATTGCAGTAATCTAATGATATTTAATGATCAGTATGATATAGTGCTATAACTTATCCTCACTTTTGTTTCTAAATATTTTAAAATATAAATACTGCAGAATCAGTTTTTTGTTGCTAACAAACATTCCCAAAATTTTGGAATTCATGCTTTAAATTTTATTTTTTGCATTTTGCAACCACTTGAATATGTGTTTTGTGCTAGTCTCAGTATGCTGATAACTGGTATTGTGGCTGGACTGGCCCATCTGGTTCTTACTATGATTGCAAGATGCCCTCAGAAATGACCATCAGAAACTTTGAAAGGGACAAAATTTATGACTTAGAAACCTTGGAAACTACATGACATACTTGGGGCCACATATCAAGATCACAGGTAAAGAATGAGAGATGGAGAGCATGCAGGCCAGGGGGTCTGCTTTTACTGGGCTCCTGGGTTAGCAGCCTGGAGTTTGGCAAGCTCTTTATTTATTGGTGAATTTAAAACATAAGAGCAGGAATTTAAAGTGCAGAAAGAGATAAACAAACAAAAACAAGAGTCCTAAATGGCAGTTATCTAAGAAACCTGGGGTAGGGGAGTGTCTACCTCTTTATCTAGCGATATGGCTAGCAACTTGTTTACTCAAGACAGCTGTCTTTGAAGTGCATGCCTTGGCAATCAAAGCTTAAGTCAGCACTTGTATTACAAAAAAGAAAAACTCTCAGGGCTTACACTAAAATATGTCATAAAAACTGAATTATCTTCTTAAACAATCTTACACACAAATATACACCTACACACAAGCACACACATTTACACACATGATTTCTATACCGTTTTAAACCACTTAAGGTCTTCCTAAAATTCATCCTTAAATACTCTAATGATTCTCTGATCTCAAGAATTGCTGCAGAGTGGAGAGTATAGCTCAGTGGTAATGCACTAAGCCTAGTATACATGAGGTACTGGGTTCTAAACCCCAGTACATACCTCCATTTAAAAAACTAAAGAAAAAAAGAAAAATAATTTTTGCAAATAATTTTCTATAAAATGCATTCAATTCTGTTGTCTATGAATCACACAAATAAAACAAAAATAAAAAAATATTATGAATATTAAAATAGTATGGATTCTTCAAGATCATTTTTTTGTTTTTAATACAATGATCTATAGGAAGTCTCCACAGAAAAGTTCTGTAATTTTTTCAAAATATCCTTTTTCATATACTTATTAGTATCTATATCCTATAAACTCCTCCAAATACAGTCCTTTCATTTCCTTTCCAAAATAATTTGTCAATCATCCAATTGACTGACATGATTTTACAAAAATGTTGTTTTTTGAAAAATCTATCCCTATCACATCAATGATAATGTTTTGGTATTTTACTCTCTTTTGTAATTTTTTGTTTCAAATATTTTGCTTATTAAAAGTAAAAACGCACACAATGGATGAAAATCATTGCACATGGTCTTATTTCTTTCTGGAATTATTATTCCCTGTTTAGATCTGTACTTGATAAATAGTAAGTTTCAAAAAATACATGTTAAATAGAATTTAACCATGGAATTCTAATTATTTCCTTTCCTATGTTAGCAATATTTTTCAAATTTCTAAGCTTAATTTTTTCATCTATATGAAATGAAAAATTAAATACCTTCAAGGATTGATTTATACATTAAGAAAATTTATATAACAGCATTTAACAAATTTATTAGCTTATAGGAAGAACTTAATGTGACTTCCTCTTCTTTTCTGTTAAAATTTTTTGATCTATGAATATGATGTATGCTGTGAATTACTTATGTATGATTGGTTTTTAAAAGCCCTGGTTAAAAAAAAATTGAATTTGTCAAATGATAAATGTAGTGATGATTTATTCTTCTATGTTGGGACTAAACTGAATTTATAAAACATAGATTTGCAGATACTAACTACTATATGTAAAATAGATAAACAACAAGTTTATGCTGTATAGCACAGGGAACTAGATTCAATATCTTGTAGTAACCTATAATGAAAAAGAATAGGAAAATGAATATATGTATGTATATGTATGACTGAACTATTATGCTGTACACCAGAAACTGACACGTTGTAAGCTGACTATACTTAAATTGAAAAAAATCAATTCAGGCACAATTTTAACATTTTATTAAATATCAACTTTACCTCAAACATAATGCTTATTTAGAAGGGGGATTTGGTAAAGACAGAAAATATCAAAAAGAAGTTAAAAATTACCTTTAGGCCCCTGCTTCAGTCCTCCCTTGCCTCAAAGATAAAGTCTTCTTTTCCCCCGACCCAATTTCATTTCTAAGAAGTAAGCATATCAATGGTTTAGAGGAGGTTCTTCTCAGGCTTTTTAATATAATCTCACTTGTATGATGTATGTAAGAGTAAACCTTCATTGAAAATGCATTCTACCAATGTACTGGATACCTTTCTTTTCTCCCCATACCCACTTCCACACTTCTCGGCCCTGATCTGTGTCCTGGATAGCTTTCTTGCTCTCTGTCTTCCAATTCAATTCCCCTGCTAAAGGCATTAACAGAAGTTAAGAAGATGAAGAGAAAATAACATTACAGCATTTGTTACCCAGATCCCTTCCACCGAGTTTCTGTGCACAGGTTTTACCTTTCAGTGTAAACAACAGCTCTGTGTGCAGGCTGCCCTACACATCCAGCTATGTCTCTGGGTTCAGAGTCTGCTTCTTCCCGTTATAATTTCAGGCTTAGTGATGTCAATAGCTTTCTGTTGTCACTAGCCTTGAGATACTGTATCTTCCTTTCCCTAACTCCTTTGTGAATAGCTTTTGTTATGTTTTATTATTGTTAAACTCTTCTCAGTTATAAGTTTGAGTGGCCCATCTTTTTGTTGCCTGGGTCTGGACTGGTATATTTATATGTATATGCATTTCTGTACTCATGAGTATCTTCCCACTAGAATGTAGTATACTAGGTAAGTAAACAGTTTACGTAATTTTTTTCATAGGCTTTTGTTTTCTCAATTGAGAAAATCACCATGTAAACAATGGGCCCTTATTACTTGCTTTTAAAATATCAAATTAACATCTTCTTTGTTCTGGGACGACAAATGGAATCCATCTATATGTTTATATAAATAATATATTCATATTTATATACAAATTTATATAATGGCAGTACTATATACAAGAAAAGAGGATGTGAGAAACAACTAAAAACTCTAAAACTTCCACTAATTCAAGGTCATCAAACAAGGACACAGACGTTTTCACAGCAAAAACCATCAAAACCATCACTCTGACATGATCAATTACAAACACAATCTTTTCTGTAAGCTGTATAGCTCTTTGAGAGACCTTGAAAGTAATCCTGAAGATTTGGGATGGATGGTTTGTTTTGTTTTTGCTTTTTTCTTTTGTGCAGATCTTTTTGTCCATCAGACATATTTCTATACGTATGCTAGTTAAAATCAATGCTTCCTTATAAAGCCCTCCTGCCAAAACACACAAAAATTCCATGAATGACATTATTGGGGCCTATCAGGGATCTATAAATATACTGATGTTCATTTCCTGCACCTTCCATACTTAGTTCTTGCCTGTTTCTCATTCACTGTCATTCTCTTTCTTGTGATCCTGCACGAGGCAAACCTTTTGAAGGGTTGTGTTTCTTTAGATACAAATTCTGGGATGCACATATTCCACTGGCACTCTAGAATTACCTGGGTATTTTCATTTCCTTGGATTTGCAATTCTGAACAAGCTGACAGGCTGCTGTCACCAAGCTCTTAAAGTCATCAATGATATGTAGTAGTATCTCCTCTCTCTCTTTCTGTAGATATCCATTAGAATTCACTTTTTTCCCTAATTCCTACAATTCCTTTGGTAAAAATGTATAGGCTTTCACCACTAAGATGTCCCAATGTCTTAGGAATGCTTGATATATTTATCGTGTCACTACCACAACTGTGTGTTTGGTCATGTGGTCTTGTGGGAAGGTGTCAGCTGGTTCTGATTTTATGGGTGAGAAGTTGGAGAGCTGATTAGAACTGAGGAGGCAAGTTGGTTTACAACTGGTTAAGCTTTGAACTTGAGCTCATAAAGCTTACCAAGGTTGTCTTTTGTTTTTGAAGATCTGGGGTCCAAGGTCAATCATTTCCTTATGATATGTAGAGACCACTTCAGGAAACGATCATCTCAGTGGGAGGTCCAACTGTACATCATTCATTATGTCTCATGTTGCTCTTACTTCTATGCATTAATAGCCCAGTAAGATGTAAAATAATAATTTAAAATATGATAAAATAATTATTTAAGAAATATGTCTATGTGCACTTTAATTTTATTTTTCTTTTTCAGTCTTAGGTAAAGCAGTTGGTATGTGGCTTGTTTAGCAGGCTGAACAACATTAGCAAACACATTATTTGATTTTGCTTCTGTAAACTGGTAAACAATCTCAGTATCTCTGTGTGGAGAAAAATGAACAAAAGCATCAGGATAACTGAAGACAAGTACAAGAAAGGTCACTGACAAGCATCCACATGCCTTCTCTTAGTTCAGATTAGAATATATAGTGAAGAGAGACCAATCGTTGGATCAGAATGACAGCCTCAACAGATCTTTCTGCTTTAAAAACTGTAACGATAGATGATTATCAAAATATCTCAAGGCAGTGCATCATATTTAAGGAGTCTGGGAACTTGAAATAATGAGTTATATTCAAAATGCTCCACTGTCAGAACTAAGAACATAAATAATAAAGAACATTATGAGAGAGAAGGGAAAGCACAGACAAGAAGGTTCTAGGCAGATAATGGATAATCTGAGGGCTGGCAATAACACAGAACAATATAAAATCAAATATTTTCATATTTTAATGGGAGTGGAGTGGCTGAAGAAAAGCTGAGAATTTTCTAAATTACTCTTGGAGCCCTTCCTACTCAGTGGATTTGTAAGTATCATTAACTAGGGAAGCCACTGATTATGACTTGTTAGAAACATATACAATAAGGAGCTATTTTCATTAAAAAAAATAATAACATGGTGAAGTCAGTACTTTTTACAACTCAGAATTCTGGTAAATTAGCCCAGTGGAGGAGATTCAGAATACTGGTGAAGGCTGAGTTTAGCATTAACAGGAAAAGACACTGGCGTTGGACTATGTACATGAATTAATATCCTATCTTCCTCATTCCTGATTGTACATTCTTATTTTTCATATAGAGAAAATAAAGTCTATAGTACCTAATTCACAGTGTATTTGCGAAGGAGGCAAAAGACAACACATTAAAAGAGCTTCACATAATGTATAGTGCAGAGATATTAAGTTATTTATAGCTGACTACTATTATAGAATTGTGACAGAATGCAGAACAAGTAAAAGTAATAGAGTAATAGATTAAATTTACTGTCAAGTTCTTCAAATTCCTTTCATTCTACTATCAACCAAAATCTGGTTTCCAATTTGTTCAGAGGTGACTAAAATCACTAATTATCTTCCAATTACTAAATCTTATGACCCCTTCTCGGACCATATATTTTTGACCTCAAGGAGGAATTTGACAATACTTAAATTTTCCTCCATTTTGAATTCTCATGTGTCATGGATAATACAATGAAGTTCTCTCTTAGTTCTATTACTGTTTGAATATTGCTTCTCAAATTCTATCATCAATCTTTTCAACATTGGTGATTCCATAGATTCTATCATTATTTTTCTACTTTTCACCCTACTAATTTACTCAGTGTGGTTCCATATTAAATTATGTTTCAAGCACACGCACCGCCACCACATATAACTACACACACAACAAATATCTCTATTTCTATTGAGCTCCAAAACTCATGTATACAATAAGCTACTCAGTATCTTCACCTAGATGAGCCAGAAGAGCAAGGAACTTGACATTTCCAAAGATTTAAATCATCTCCACAAACAGGTTGCCAGCAACTTAAGGACACACTTGAATCCTCAAGTACAAATAATTAAATTCAAGTAGACAATCAGAATTGTCCTATGTTAAGCCAGTAAACTTCAGATTGAATACAGACAAGATGGTTCATATACACTTCCCTCTTTAAATTTATGGCATACACAGTATGCTTTTAAAATATACTATACATTTGTATGTTATATAATATATACATGTATATTATTTATATGCATATATGTATATACAGGTATGTATGTATATGTGTGCAGATATATGTAAAATGACATTCCAAATATCCTAGTTATTATACTTTCCTCATGTTATCTATCATATATGTATAGGATATATAATATGTATCATATTATATATTTTTTGGAATTTAACACAATCATTAACAATATGCTAATGTTAACCCAAAAATTAGCCTGTAAAACAACTACAGAAAGCAGTAGCATATTCATTGATAATGTAGTGGCCTCCTAAAGCATATGTAAATGATTACTATAATGGTACAGTTAAAAAAATTAATAATTCACACAGAAAAAGGCCACTACCTTCATATCCCTGAATCAAATGTGTTTACAATAATCACTATCCCTCATGTAAATCAGACATATGCAAATCTTGTTCCAAATGTATTTGATGGATTATATCCTAAATTTTAACATTTCAGTGATATACAAATATATATCCCTGTATCAAATTTAGCCCAATTTTGTCATTATAAACCAAAAGTTGGTTATAAAATGTCAAAGAAAAAGAAAAAATTACATTATCTAAAAACAAAGAAAACATTAAAAAAATTAAATTTAGTATGAGCAAAGTAGTAAAAATCATGAATAAAATAGATTATAAAAATGAATTTAAAACATCAAGAAGAAAAGTATGAGGTAACTAATTTCATGTAGTAAAGCTAATTGTATTTAATGTCTAAATTCAGATGAATTTACATTGTACAATGAATTTACACTGTAATGAATTCAGTTCATATTTAACTTCTGAGAAACTCTTATGAATTTACACATTATAGTAAAGAGATTAGAAAAAGTACTCATCAATTCATGAGCCCACGGCTACTAAACCTATTTACCATGGAAGTAAATTTCTTGGCTTTTACTAGCATTGGATTGTCATAAGAGATCAAAAATGAAAGCAGGTATGTAACCCATGCTGAGTCATAAAAAGCAAGGAGTAGAACACTCGTACTAATGTTTTAACTTTTTCCTTAACATGAATCCCTGCATTTGTCATTTATAAATCTTCTCTCTAAATGTTCTCAGTATTGGAAGGAACATGAACGCCTTACATTCAAATTATGAATAAGTTTTTAATATAAATATTGTATTATACTTCTCAAGAAAAGCAATCAAATGAATTCTTACTCAAAGCTTTGTTTGGCTTCAATCATGAATCATTTTACAAACTTTCTCCATACTTAATTGGAACAGATGCATATTAGATTCTATCCTTCTCTCATATCCAAGAGATAACTAGTTATATTCAGTCTTAAAAGGGGAAGAAGGAAAATTTGTTGCAGTTACAAATTATATTTCAATCAAATTGTGGTCAACCGATTAAATGAAACTTCAGCAAATAGGTGTACTGGCCACCTGCCATGTAATAATCACTTCTAGGTTCTTTAGGGATTAAATATAAAAGTGAGATATAATTTGTTGAATCTGTTTTATGTGTGTAGCATGGAGGAATATTTTGTGAGCATTTTCTGGCATTCTTTTATTTGTACTTGTGTGCCATGAAACAGTCTTAAGTTGTGGTCATATCCGAAATAGAAACTGACAGTTGTGCATAGTTAGTATTATCTGTATGTCTATGCATTTAAAAAAACTCCTAACTGTGCTATTAATATATTCTGGTCATTCTCTGGATAGCAGCTAGCTAGACAGATAAATAGACATCACAGATTGACTGTTTTTTCTGTTGTGAATTAATTGAAGGTTAATATTTATATCCACAAAAATGGGTTATATTAATTTAATTTTATGTACAATTACCTGTGTGTGGATTGTGATTTAAGTTGTTAGGTCCTTTAATTCTTTAAATCTGGCACTGTCTTTTTTTTTTCCCTTTCATACTTTTCCATTGCTAAGCAAATTAATAAATATATGATTTTGGAAGTATATAGTTGCCAGTTGAAAAAAGGGAACGAATAAATAAATAGCCATTAATTTTCTGTAGCCAATGATCAAAAGCTAGCCAAATTTCACATAATTAAAACTTTTTTAAAAATAGGAATATCAAGTGTGTTTTATGATCCTCTTACCAGGGACTATGACTTATTCTTTAAGTAATATGGTAGTAATGTCATCAAATTCCTTCTATGGATCACTGCACTGGGGCAAAACACTGAAGTTTCATATCTATGTACCAGTGTCCCCTTAAAAATAATTTAATTCTTCAGTACTGAGAATTGAGTGTTCACTAAGTGTACAATTATCTCTGAAGGTCCCATATTTTTCCTTACCCCTCTCTATGCCTGGAAAATCAAATGACACACTTATCATTCCAGAGAATTCAAGGGTTTTAGAAGCTCTGTGTCAAAAACTGGGGACAAAAAATCAAATGTGTATTTCTTATAGTATTACAGTGTAGTTTGTTGTTCTTTCAGATGCTCCAGTATTCACATTTCTAAAATCACTCTGAAACTTGGACATAAAGAGAGGATTCTTTAAATTTTTGACAGGGAAGACATCCTGTTATATTTTGGCTCCACTGGCAGAGATAAGGAAGAATGGTTCAAAAATGAACCTTCAGAATTCAGGAAAGCAGATGCTCTGAAATTCATGTAGTGATTTTGCAGTCAATTATGATTCTCATTTGAGTACCTCTGTAGGTGTTCCAAGAAGGATAGCTGAAAGATAGCTGGCTTTTATTTTTTTTTAGAGTTTTTATATGATGCTTTTGACCAGTCCTGTGTAGCTAGGCTGGAGCTCTACAAATTTGAACACACATAGAATGTTTGCTTTGTAGCTACAAACATTTCTTTAAACATGTTTCTCTCTTATTACTCATTAGGGTCAGTTTGGTCATATTTTATTTATTGTTCTCCTATTTAATTTCACTGATACCCTTAAATATAAACTGAGGCCTTGTGATAGTGTATTTTTTCTATACTTTAAAAGTACTTCTCTCAAGTTAAGAATTTATAATTTAGATGAAATGACTGTATCTCCTGAAATCTCAACTCTCCAAAAAAGATAAAAGAAGATGTGCAAAATCTGAATATTCCTTTATCTTCCAAAGGAATGTTTTTATTGAATATTTATTTTTAAATAGGAAATTCCAAGCTTAAAGTTGTCACTGTTTAATTATTTCAAACACTTAAAGAAAGGGCAATACCAAAATCAGAAAATAACTCATACTCAAAACATATAATAAATTTCAAGAAACATATTAAAAAAGAAACATAAAAATGAGTAAAAGAATTTAAAAAGGTGCTTTATAAATGTGGATATCAAATAAGCCAATAACTATGAAAAATATTCAACAATGTTTTTCATCTGAAAAATGCACAATATTATATTATCATTACATATGTCCCCTACCCCCATGATGAAAATTTAAATGATTGATAATAATATACGTCATTTAGTATGTGGAACAACTGAAGCTTTTGTATACTGTGAGTATAAACTGACTAACCACTTGAAAAACCTTTTGGCATTTTCTACCAAAACAGAACATTCTCACGCTGTTGACTCAGCAGTTCTACTTCTAAGACTATAACCAAGAAAACTGTATATAAACGTGTACCAAAAGACACTTAACAAAAATGTTGATTCCAGCACTGTTCATAAGTGTCCCAAACTAGAAACAACCCAACGTCTATTAACTGTAAAATGGATATATAAATTATGGTTTATTTAGTCAATGCAATCTGGTACCATAATGAGAATGAACAAACTACAGGTACACAATCAACGTAAATGGATCTCATAAACATAGATTAAGGAAAAGCTAGACTCAAGAGTATTTAATGTATATTCTTATTACATACAATTTTAAATTAGGCAAAAATAATGTATGTACCATCTTAGTGTTGTTAACCTTTTAGAAATGTAGTGACTAGAAGAGAGTTTAAATTAGTCTCTAGAGTGCAAGTAATGTTTTTTTATTTGAATGCTGTGCTATATAAGGTGTGTTAACTTGGTGAAAAATTATTGAGTTGTGCACTTATGATTTGTGCACTTGTATGTGTATATTTTGTAGTTCCATCAAGAATTTAAGTAAAACACACACACACGACTATATTCACTATTCCTTACTTAATTCTTCTACTACTCTATGTTCCCTCCCCTATCTGTTCTCTCCCATTCAATTTTCTTGTTTCTCCTTAGATTTCAGATGAGTAATTCTGAAAGGTAATACCAAGATCACCAAGATACTTATTTTGCAGAGGAAAACTATTTTATATGCAAGTAACAGAATATTACATCTGGTAGAAGAAGTGTCTTTTAGTTGATCCCATTAATTCACTGGGACCATTCACCGGTATGACTTCTATCTAACCAATATACATAACGTGTGTTCAGTTACAAGCCAACATAATTTTCACTCCATTTTAAAATCACAAGAGGATTCAAAATATCTCATAACTTCTGATAATTTTTTTTTGGTTTTGATTTGATCCATTGAGAATCTTTTAAGCAGATAAATCTAATGATATCTGCATTCTAGTCAGC
Source organism: Camelus dromedarius (assembly GCF_036321535.1). Lineage (NCBI taxonomy): Eukaryota > Metazoa > Chordata > Mammalia > Artiodactyla > Camelidae > Camelus > Camelus dromedarius. The sequence goes on along the minus strand of NC_087446.1, from coordinate 60,829,808 downwards.
TCATATCTAGAATCTATAGAAATGGAGTTCAAGGATAATGTTAATAAACCAAATAAATAGGAGAAATAATTCTGTTTTTGTCTTTCACTTTTCCATTTCAGATAGTTGCCATTTTGGTTGATTAATGGCAATATTAATTGATTATATGAAAATTTTCACTGGTTAAAAAAAGGTTAATTTAAAATTATCCAAGATATAACAGAATAAAGCATAAAATGAGTTCATTAATTACATACTACTGCCTATTAAAAGTTAACCCCAAAACTTAGCAGCTTAGAACAACAGCATTTATCATTCAATCATGTGAGTCAGAAATCTAGACCAGGCTTAGCTGGGTCCTCTGGTTCAGGATATCTCACAGGGTTGCAACCAAGGTTTGCACCAGGGGCATGGAGTTTTTCCCAGATTAGATTGAAGGAAGATTTGCTTCCCCATTTGACTGCCATACCTCACAATATGGCAATCTGCTTCATCAGACTGAATGAGTAACAAAAGCAAGAGAGAGAGAATGTGAATAAGATGGATGTCATGGTCTTTTACAACCCAATCTTGGAAGTGATATCCTATCACTTTTTCTCTAGTATATTTGCCAGAAACAAGATTTAGGTTAAACACACAGTCAAGGCTAGGAAATTGTACTATAGTTTGAACACCAGGAGGTGGCAGTAACTGGGAGCTATTAAGAAGTTGCCTACTGCAGTAGGAAATTAAAAAACAAAGAAAGAAACAAAACCTAAATAATTTACAGAGAAAAATCCACATGGACATAATCACAAATTAACTAGAAAAAAGATTTCCTAAAACAATTAAAAACCTTGAGAGAGAAAACATGAAAAGTTTCCACTTCCTGGTAAGTGTAATATGCTGCTTACTAGGATTTGTAAAGTTTTACTTATAGAAAATTACTTAAAATTTCTTTCATTATCTATTGGCAAGCTTGACATTTCCTAGTTTCTTTATAGTGAAATACTTTGTTTTTCATTTTTGAACATAAATTGACTCAGCTAATAAAGACTTTATAAGGTATAAGATTAATTTTATACTATTTACAAGATAATGCTTTATAAACATAGAAGTACTCTGTGCAGACTGAAGTATAATCAGCCTCTCTTTACAATTTGTACAATTTAATCATATATGAGAATTTCCAGAGAGAAGTGAAAAGGCTGCATTAGAAGTGAAGGAAAATCTGACTAAGAATTAATTTACAGAAAATCAACATGGATATGCTTAGAATACTACAATACAATCTGAAATTCCTATAGAGGTCATAAGTTTCTTCTAATTAAAAAAGTCAGAAATTAGTATTTTTGGTGCATTTTATTAGATCATATTGCTATGATCTTTGGCTATTATTTCCTAAAGTGCCACTCACAAATTGCAACCACCTAGAATGGTAATCCCGGGATGATTTTAATAACTGACCTCGTATTTCACTGGTGGTAACCCAATAGCCAGCAATGCCTGACCAAGGTCTGTTTTTATCCCATGGCTCATATTTACACAAAACTGACAATTATGGTGAGACTGAAATGTACCCTCTCCTCAATATTAAACACAGAGATTAGCCCAACATATACTTATATGGTACACCAGAGTTTAAAATCACTGTAGAGAAGATCCCAAACTGAAACATAAATATCCTCAAGTTCTCCATCTTTCACAATGCAATCCATTCCTCTAACATGAAAGCTCAAGGTCTTATCCAGCAACACTGCAGCAGTTCCATTCTTCTACTGGGCTTTCCATCCAAAGGATTTTTTTTTTCCCTTCCTTCCTCTCTCTCTCTCTTTCTCTCTTTTTGATTTATTTTGTTTTATTTTTAAGAACTCTAAGGGAGAGCTCATATGGTCTAAAAATCCATTCTGGATGTCCTTCTGTAACTCAGCCAATCATTGTTAAGGTGACCCTTAGGTCAATTTTTATTTTCATAAATAACTTCTTTAAACTATTTGGAAACAGCATGTCTGAAAGCTCTTACTCTTCCTTGCTTGACTTCTTGCCAATCTCTCTCCAGACTGCTTAAAATGTTGAAAGAATTCAACCCTCCACTTTCCCTTCCCTTGTCCCAGGTCAACCCAAAAGACTATTTTCATCACCCCCAAATCAGGTATGCAGCCTCTTCCAGGATTCAATTAGAAGAGAAAAACAGGTTTTCCCTTCTTTCAGAGATACCTCTAGTTTCAGTGATACCTTCAGGGCTGCAATCCCATCTTTATATGGAACATTTAGTTCCTCTTTGTCTCATTACCTCTATTTCTGATTAGGATTTTGGTATTAACTTCACACAACCAATTGGCCCATTTAAATGTTTTCCTATACAAATGATTCAGAAATCTCCTTGATTCTTGAAATGTATTTTGTCCCTCTTTCTTTTTATTTATTTATTTATTTGACTGAAGTACAGTCAGTCACAATGTATCAATTTCTGAATGTACAGCACAATGTCCCAGTCATGCATATACATACATATATTTGTTTTCACATTCTTTATCCCTCTTTTTAGTCATCACGTATTCAAATGTCCTTTGAAAATACCTCATTATACATATGAAAACTATGTGTAAATGTTAACGAGTTTTTTAGTAGGATTTTTTCAGTTCAGTATCTTGCCTCATAACTCTTGAAAAAATACATACATTAACATATATGAATACTGTACAACCTACAAATTACTTAATTATGCACCTATCTTAGCATCTCATTCATGGAAGACATGATATTTCATTATCAAAGGCCAATCTCTCTACCTATGCCTTCACTTTTTCAAGTGCATTCCTTTCCTTTTCTACTCCCTGTTATGCATCATCAAGCTTCCTCCTCTATTGGGTCATCCTCATCAGATTATAAACATGAAGGCACAGAGTGGTTAAATGTGTAGCTCTAAGGTCAACTGGCCTGTATTTGAATCATAGCTTCCCCACTTACCACTTCTGAAACCTCAGCTTTCTCCTTTGAAACACTGAGCTAATTATAGTTTAATATTTCCACTCATATTTGGTAAAGTTATGCAGATTAAGTGAGATGATACAAGCAAAATACTTAGCACAATACCTGGTACTAGGATTTGTTACTGTTACTACCACTATCTTCAAACACCTCAAACTTAAGTAAAAATGTCCCAAATTAAAAGAAAAAAGTTCCTTTATTAAATATCAGTGTATATTTTTCATTGCATTTCTCATTTCCCTTCAAATCCAAAGTCATAGAAATACAGGTAGATAAACTTTATCCATTTTAACTCATTAATTCTCTAATTTTCATTCTTTTGTATTCAATATTCCCCAAAACTTCTGTTATGTAATTTAGACCTAGATCCCTTTTCTTTCTACCCTGTGACTTTAACTGGTAACATCATCTTTTACCTTTTCCCCACAGCTATTGATCATATATCTTCATGCTAAAAAGACTCAAATTTAAGTTTCCTGCCTCTTTATTGCAACCTAGCATGTCTCACATGCATCTTACACGCTTCAGACTTGATTCAGACATTGTATACAGCCTAATTTTGCCTTGGTTTTCTTTATTTCAGGAAATGGCACCAATATGTACTGCATCTTTCAAGTCAGGAAACACAGCAAATGTGATCCAACAGAACTCCATTTCCTTCCCCTTCTGTTTTGCTAGTTTTTATATATTATATCCACACATGTTAGAAAATGAACAATCCTAGGTTGTCATGATTGCTTTAAAAATGTTAAGTTTTTAAAGATATTAAATGCTGCCCTATTCTTGATAACTACTTTTTCTTTTGTTTCTTTTTAGGTAACTTTATATTAATACCTGATTAAATAAATTTTCCCAAAGTCAATTTTAATTACATTTCTGGTGTAATAACTTCCTAAATTTTTATTCAATAATCAAATAGTCATACTCTTCTTCATATTTTCATTTTTTAATGTTTTTCTCTAACAAGGCAGAAAGTGGTCTGAGGTACCTTAATAGAGATTAACTTAATAGTATTTTCCTATCATGTGTAATTTTGGCATTTTTGAACACTGGGTTAAATTAACAGAACAATGTTATAAAAAAATTAACAACTTGGAGTTAGGGAAAATAAAAATATGAAACAGTTCTAATGGCATTTTATCCTACTTTTTTTCTATCTGCTTGACCTATTAGCAAAAAAAAAAAAAAAATCAAATAATCTACAAATCCAGATTCTAATTACATTAAATAAGCAAAAACGTCTTAGCAGTGTTGTGTTTGGCCTGTTGAGTGGAGACTCCACATGTGTCAGGTTAGATATGTGGAAATCTTTTAATATGTGAGGAATTGACATATTGGCATTTATCACCACTGTGTGAAAAACAGTATCAGAGACAAGCTTCTTTTTTCTGAAAGAGAGTGTGTTATCAAATGTTGGGAACAGCTGGTTTGACAGATTGTCCTTGTTTGTTCCCAGCTTAGATTTTGCTGAACACTTGAGCATATATTGGATATGCTATTTAGGCTAGACATGACATTTCCAGTACCTCTTTAAAGGTCAGAATGACAGATGTCTGGGTATAATATTCTCTACTGGAAATATTTAAACAGTGATCAACGCTTATGTATTTTTCAAATACTGCTCTTTAAGTGGTTTGTAAGAATTTGGTTTTTCACAGACCTGGATTTCAGTCTTGATTTTACTATCTCCTGGATATAATGCATAATACTCTGATAAAATGAGGTAATACAAGTGTCCACTTCATAAGATTATTCTGAGGACTAAATATATGAAAATACTTTGCAATTTTAAAGTGCTATATGAACACTAGCTTCTTCATTATAGGTATCATGTATGCTTATTTCCTATGTGAATAAACACACATACAAATTTCTAAATAAATAAATGGATGAATGGATGGATGGAAGGATGGATGAATGTTAGAATCCACATCTAACAGATAACTGGCTTCTTCAAACGTTGGCTGTGCTGTCATCCAAAATTAACCATGACACAGTAATCAAGTTAGCATCTTTCCACTGTATGGAAATACTATTAATATTCTAAGCACTATCGTATATAACACATTTCCCAGACATTTAATGAAGGAGACAGGAGAAGCCTTAACACATCTCAGAGCATACAACTTTATAAATGCCTCTACTCTCAAGTCTAACTGCCAACTAGGAGTGTTGGTTGAGTTTGGGTGTTAATAGTGCCTTTGATCAGTCTTCATTTTCCAGTCTCATTTTTCCTTCTAGTTCCTAGATTCCTCTTGCTTCTGCCCAAATTTTCCATACCCTTAACATACAGTATATTAGGTTTACTCCAGTTTCTCCCTTGTCCCTCAAAATCCTATGTATCACAATTTATAAAGCATGGCTCTTGCAGTCATCATTTACCAGGGTTCACTTTCCTAAGAAGCAGCAGATGATTTTAAACAAGTGTGCTTCCCATTAAACAGGCTAGTTCCTAAATAAAGATACTGTTATGTGGAGGAAATGTCATCACTGTTTAATCTGCTCTTGCTAATTATTTTAATGAACTCTACAGATAGTCTGATACAACTTGACATGAATACTTTTTCATTAAATAGAAATATTAGGATTATTTAAATAGAAATTGTCTTTATCTTAAAAGTGTTTTTGAGTGGTTCTAACATTATTACATACAGTTTAAATTATCATTCACAAAAGAAGAATGGGTGTTTTCATTAACGTAATTGAAAATTTTTCTTCTTAAAATTTTCTGTGACTCTCCATATAGTGGCAGAATTGTGTCCAACTCCAATCAATTTAGGTAAATTGCCATATTCATTTAAAAATTAATCTTATACTGTCCTATAGTTGTCTCTTATTCCTGTCACTTTTCAAGGGTTTGTGAAAATAATTCTTACCTTTCCCTTAATCAATGTTAATTATCTATAGTATTTCATACTTTAAATTTTACAAATAACATAGAAGAAATTTATGAATTTGGGTATCCCATGGACAAAGGAGAAAAGTCACATTTAAACATTATTTCACTTCTGTCTCTAAGGCACACTCCCAATATACCTTATTATTATTAATTTCATATAATATACATGTTTTTACAGTAGAACTTGTTAAAACTTAAAAAATATTTTGGTTAAGTGATCTCTTTTTATTTCATTTTTAGGAAGTTTTTACAAGTTTATATTTATGTTCCTAAAACTCTGTGCGTGTGAGCTTCAATTGAGTATGTCAGCTGGATAAATAATAATAAATATTTATATTCTAAGATTGGAAATACCCAAATGGAGCATTCTTATTTAGTAAACAAATGTGTTTTTAAAACGCATCCTTAGAATTCAAACAATATGTAAATCTAGCAAATGTTTGTTCACACAAAACTAGGATGGTTCTAAAATTTTATGGAAAATACTGTTCCAGTGTTCATGTCCATCATGATAGAATATTGTGAAATTCATATGAATAGATCCTAGGGAATCTCTAGGTACAGGTGGCATACATTGTATTATTGTCCTCAATGATCCACTCTCTCTTGTAGGAGTATCATACCTCCCTATTCTTGCCAATTCTCCTTGCAGGTGCAGAGATTTAGTCTGAATTACTGGAGAGGATTTTGTTCCCCATGTTTTGTATCTGAGTATCATCCTATTTCCAAGGCAGAGACCTCACTTGTGTAATAAGGATGATTTTCAGATCTCTGAACTTAATGTTCATTAAATATAACTTCCCTTTTCTTTCTTCCTACTTTTCTTCCTCTCTCCCTTCCTTCCTTTTATTCTCTCTCTCTTTCTCTTTTTCTTTCTTTTAAATATAATTCAATTTCTAGCTCACCTGTTTTCCAGGCCACAAAGAAAATTTTACTTTGTTTTCTGAATTGGACATTATTCAGTATTAATGTGTTGAGAGACTGAGAGCACAAGGGGTGGTGATGGGAAATCTGATTATGAAGCTCTCTATCAACACAGGCTTCACTGAGATGTGCTTGATCTTTCTGTCTCTAAGACACCTTTAAGACTGATAATCTCTTGGCATATTTGTTCCCTGATGGTTCTTGAGGGTGGAGAGATAGAGGTACATGCTTCAGTAAGACTTATGCTTGGGACATAGGGATCTTTGTGAGACTAGAAACATCTGCTGGATTCACCTGTGCTCTCTAAACAGAACAACAAAGACTGTATGACACATCTCTTTATAACATAGTTTCCCGAGTATTTTAAGCCCACTGTTGAGACCTACTGCTTAGAAAAAAAAAAAAGATTCCTTTCAAAATATTACTGCTCACTGACAATGCACCTGGTCACCCAAGAGCTCTGGTGGAGATGTACAGTAGACTAATATTGTTTTCAAGCCTACTAACACAACATTCATTCTGCAGCCCATGGATCAAGAAGTTATTCACCATTCTAGATGTCATGAAGACATTCATGATTCATGGGAAGAGGTAAAAATACTCTAACATAGAATTAATTTTTAAAATTGGTTTTCATTTAACATTCTGAACACTCATACAGCTCATTATTAGGGTAGAACCAATCTCATTTAATACTAGAAACATACTTGGAAAGGTGCCACCCATTCGTTTGTTTTCTTTTGAGGTTAAAACTATGGAAGTCTAGTAAATGTAGAAAATGTTCCAATGCTGACTGAGATCAAATGTCAAATCATGAATGTTCTTGTGACAAACACACTAAGAGTGTCCTACGTGGAGTGGGCAGCTGCAAAGAGCAGCGGAGCAACCAGCGCCAGGAGAGGGTGGGCAGCCACCTCCCTTCCTGGCAGGAACACATGAAGCACCTGACCACGGTGCTGGGAGAGGGTGCAATCCACCCACCTGCCCCCCCACCCCCCGAGCACAGCATCTGACTGCGGCATTGGGAGGGGGAGTGACCCGCCTGCCCACTGGGAAAGAGCTCAGCTCCTGACCCAGTGTTAGGAGGGGATATGATCTGCAAGCCAACAGCCACTGGGAGCAGCACAGATGAGGGCGCCAACAGAGGGCCTCTGCAAACAGCAAGCTGAGTTCGCGAAACAGGGCAAAGACCTCTAGATAAAATCATTAAGAATACACCATCTCCAGGAGAACTAGATAACTGATACTTCTTAAGCCACAGTGCCAGAGAGATATGAGCAATATGAAGAAGCAGAAGAGCCACTCCCAATTAAAAGATCAAGAAAAATCCCCAGAAAGCACAATCAAGGAAATAGACATTGATGGCCTACTAGATCAAGATTTCAAAAAAGGAATGAAAAGAAATAGTGTTTAGAGATATAAAATATGTCAAAAATGAAATAGAAGCTATAAAGAAGAACCAAGTAGAATTAGTAAACTCATTTGCTGAGATGAGAGCTGACCTAAAGGCTGTACAAAGCAGGCTAGATAACACAGAGGAATGAATAAGTGACCTAGAAGACAGGACAACAGAAAGCACCCAATCAGAACAGCTGAGAGAAAAACAAATAAAAAACAATGAAAACAATATTAGGGACCTTTGGGATAATATAAAGCATGCCAATCTACACATAATAGGGGTTCCAGAAGGGGAAGAAACAACAAAGGGAATTGAAAAGGTCTTTGAAGAAATCATGACTGAAAACTTCCCAAACCTAAAGAAGGAATCTGGCAAGATAGATTCAATGTCCTCAATGAAAAAAAGATGCAGCCTAGGATACTCTATCCAGCAAGGCTATCCTTCAGAATAGAAGGAGAGATAAAGAACTTCACAGACAAGCAAAACCTAAAAGAGTTTAGCAACACTAAACCCATGCTAAAAGAAATATTGACAGGTCTACTCTAAATAGAAAAGAAGCAGTATGCTACATAAATGAGAAACTCATAACTGGAAAGGAGATAATTGCCATAAATTACAAAAAGAATAAACACAAAATTTTAAAAGAATACCTCTAAATCATTAAGAGTGGGAGAGGGAAGCAAGGAAAGCCACTGTGGAAAACAGTATGGAGATTCCTCAAAAGACTAGGAATAGACTTACCATATGACCCAGGAATCCTGCTCCTGGGCATATATCCAGAAGGAACCCTACTTCAAAATGACACCTGCACCCCAATGTTCACAGCACCACTATTTACAATAACCAAGACATGGAAGCAGCCTAGATGTTCATCAACAGATGACTGAATAAAGAGGTGGTATATTTATACGATGGAATACTATTCAGCCACAAAAACCGACAACATAATGCCATTTGCAGCAACATGGATGTTCCTGGAGAGTGTCATTCTAGGTGAAGTAAGCCAGAGAGAGAAGGAAAAATATGTGGACATCGCTCATATGTGGAATCTCAAAAAAAAAAAAAAAAAAAAAAAAACCAACAACCATAAATACAAAACAGAAACAGACTCATAGACATAGAATACAAACTTGTGGTACCCAAGGGGGCGGGTGGGAAGGGACAGACTGGGATTTTAAAATGCAGAATAGATAAACAAGATTATACCGTATAGCACAGGAAAAAATATACAAGATCTTGTGGCACCTCAGAGCAAAAAAAAAAAAAAAGACAATGAATAGATATATTTTCATGTGTAACTGAAAGACTGTGCTCTACACTAAAATTTGACACAACATTGTAAAATGACTATTACTAAATAAAATAAACATAAAAAGATAAAAAAAAAACCAATTACCAAACATGGGGATCAACACTCTAAAAAAATTAAAATGTTCATCTATCATTGTAATTTTGCCAAATAATAAGTTATTAAGACTTAAAGAAAAACATAAAAGAGAAAGGAGAAAGAAAGATTCTGTTTCATCGTATCGACATTTAAATGTTTGGATCTAGTCAATTCCCTCTATTTCTTGATGCTGTCACTTAAAGGATGTTTGGAAGAATGAGGGTGCAGTCTTATTCTATTGAATAATAGTACTCACTATGGTCCCTGGAAGGCCATTTTCGTCAGTAATTAGTACTCAAATCACTAATTCTAAACACCTCTTTCACCTCTCAGTTTTAATCACAGTATAGATCCGGAGGCTTCATCAGTGGATGAAGAACTGATTCTCTTCCAAGCTCTGAAAGGAAATTTCTTTGTGCAAATTTGGGGAAAAAAATGACTTCAATCACTGTTTTATTTCCTTTTCTATAAAATAAAGGGCTGACAGTAAGTTTTTACCCTTGCTAAATCTCTGTCAGTCACTAGAAATCATAGCTGTAAGCCTCTCCTTTTTTTTCCCCCAAAGGTTCTATTTTTCTGCTTAACCTAAGAAAACACTCAGTAGAAGTCACCTATAAGTATGACTGACAAAAAAAGCATTGAATCTTAAGTCCCTATTCACATGAGAAGGTGATCTCAAAAAATTACTTTCTCTTTCTATTGACAAATCTTTTCTTCCTGTGCTAAGGTGGGATGTGATTATTTGAACTTTAGAGGAAAAGAACTTCAAACTTTGTGGAAGAAATCTTTACAAAAATGTTTACCTGTGTATGTTTTCTTTTTTTGCCATTTAAATGAAAATTAGTAGGTTTCATAGTGTTTTAAAATCCCTGAGAATTTTTCTGTTCTGTTCCATAATTCTTCACACATCCACAGCATACATTCCTTCTATCTTGGTAGCATTATATTACTTATGCAACGATGTAACATTAGTAGTAGTTGTTGAATGTACTCAAGTCCAAGGTAAATTCATCATAAATGTTAAAAATGGATAGGCCTCTTGCTTATCTGGGATGCTAACATCACTGCCAGATAAATAATGCAGACTTCTTAGCCTTGTTCAGAAACAGATCAATAAAAATTTCAAAAACCCTCTAGATGAAGTAAAAACTTAGGTTTTCTCTTTTTATAATGATCCTGCTTTATCATTAAGTGGCCGCACCTCGGCATTATTTCAGGTACTTGAAGTTGTGTGGTGGATAAAATTCACACTAGACTCTATATAGTAAAGCTATAGAATGAGATAGTGTTAATCCCATAAACAGAACTTGAAGTGTGGGAAATTGAAAAAACAAAAAAAAGGCAGGGGGCAGGGGAGGAAGGAAGAAAGAAAAAAACAGCATAGTACACTACAAATTTGGTAAGTGAAACAGAAATGGAATATGATGATTTCAACTGTTGCTTTATGTAGAGATAGAGTAGTTGTCTTCATATAATAACAGATTTAAGAGACAACGTAAAGATATTCCACGCACATCATACTCTACTACCCAAAGGGTAAAATTCATCACTTTGGTTTTGTCCCATGATTAAAATTCTACTAAGTATAAAATACTTATCTTATATTTTCTTAAAAAATGCAAATATAAAAGGGTATTTAAGACATATTTAGATTCAGTCATTTGGGCCTTAATACAAAGTTGTTGGATGAGGATCTTATTTATTTTATGCCTGAATGAGATCAGTCATAAAAGAATGGGAATTTTGATAATGTAAAGAATTGGTCTCAGACTCACAATGCACTGAAACAACTAGAACTTTCTACCATACTTCGCACTCCTTTATGATAAGTGAAGAATGTACTATAATGGTATCACTTTTATTGTAGACTATTCTAAGAATTCAACCATATTGTAGGCAAATAGGGATTAAATTGTCTCCAAGTTCCTGTCTTAATTACCAAACTGCATTATAATATCAGTCGATTTTTTTCATTGATTTTCTAGTAAGGACATGATTTATGCCGTATGTTTAATGTCAGGAAGGCTTCTGTCACCACAAACCAAGTTTCTTGTTCATATTTCCTCTCCATTATTTAAGTGTGTGCTTCAAGTATATAAACTGATTTTAACACCCCCTTAAATATAGCACTAATAGCAAGCTATAAATGCTGTAAATGTAACTCACAGTATGTTCAAGTCAGTGTATGTGGTTTTTACATTTCTTTTGTTTAGGGGCTATCTGTGCTACTTCTGTCTTCCATTCAAGCCAGATAATTGTGATTTGATTAAATCCTATTAGGGAAATAATGCTTTTCACAAACCTATGAAAAGGAATATGGAGAAAATCAATAGTATATACGTATGTATATATATATTTATACTGGTAGAAATTTTTTAAGAAGTTATTCATGGATTTAAAGATCGCAGAATAAATTTATAATGTGTTTTTTTTGCAATACAACTTTTTAGAAAACTAAGTATATATGCTTCAAAGAAATGTAAACGTCAAATCTGTACTTACATCTTCTTTAAAAAATGATTTTTACTTTATTATATTTTATATTGCTTCCTGAATGATCTTCACTAACATCATCATCATTGTAATCATCACTAGGCAATATTTAATAATCAGTTCACTGATTATTTTAAATAAGAATGAACTAACTATATAGAAATGTAGGAACATATTATTTTACCTCAATCAATTTGTAATTTAATGGAAAGACCACATCAGATGAAATATTTTGATAATAGCATGAAAACTGTGATTAAAAATAAATGAAAGACAAAATTGAGCTTCATAAGTTATATAATGAAATTATACATATGTTAGTTCAATGCTTCCCTTCTCCAGTGCTTCCCACCTAGGAAGTTTGTTTCTGATATGCAGCTCAGCCAATGTGAGTTAAGCCTTGCATCATCCACAAAATTAGTGGGTCCTAGATTTTTCTTAATGCCAAGATTCTTTTTCTCTGGAGTATCTGAAAATTTTTAGTAGACTATCTGCAAACATAGCTATTTATGTGTCCAGAAACAACTCAACTTCCTGCTAAACAATTTTAATTTAAACAAATGGGCTTTAAACAGATTACTCCCCTAGCAATCCAGCTGGCTGTAACTATTACTTTCCCCCATGATTCTCTCTATAATGTCTCCTCACACCAAGTCTGATCTCCAGAGAAATCAATTCCTTCTGAAACTTAATCTGCATTCATCTTGGAACACTGTGAGAAGTGGCTTTTCACAACCATTAGAGCCCAGCCTACAGTGTGAAGTTTCTAGAAGTTTCTCTGATTTATTCCATTCATGATCTAACTTTCTCCACCACTCAGTGGGGTTCTTTAAATTATGGTAATACATTGTAAGCATTTGCCTAATGAAATAAAGGTGGTTCCTCTCATTCACTTTCACTTATTAAATTTAATTGCTTAATGTATAATTAATTTAAGCATAAATGCATGTTTTTATATTTCAGTTTTACCATATTTTACCATATTTTACTTACTTGGGGCTTTTCTATATAAGTTTACTGTATAATGCTTATGCATTTATTTTTTGTCAGGAAAAAAAAAAAAAGAAAAGAAAAGAAACCGTGTACTTGCTATGCTGTTCTCCCAAAAGATGAGACTTATTTAGCATTAGAATTAATCTTGCCAGCTTACTTGGCCAGTTAATTCTATTCAACATAGTTCTGTTAGCTGTTTCAAGAAACTCAGAAAATTGCTGTGTTGCTTGGGTACACCTAGAAGGGATCATTTTAAAAGTACCAACAGTGACGTTTATAATTACAGGATCTTTGAAAAGAAAGTGCTATTGGTGAAGTTAAATACAGCCTGACCTTCCCCAATGTCCATTTCAAGGAAGCGCTTTAATACCACAAGCAGATTTCAGTCTGTGCTACAGAATGTGATGGTTATCTTTCAAATTCCATTTCTGTTATCTTCTTAAATCTACTGATCTGATGAAAATGAAATTAATATCTAGGAATATAAATATATCTTAAGGCACTGGTGAATCCTTCCCTAAAAGATAGTAAGGATAATAGATCAAGAGAGAAGACATGCCAGAAGAGAGAAAAATAATTTTCGTGGAGGAAAGAGTCTTGACTTTTCAACAGAGCTTCACATGAACTATTTCAATAACTGGACTTACAAATGCCATGTGTCCAGAATTGTTTGCATATTTGTATTTTACAATGATTTACTACTAACAGAACAAATGATGGCATTTAAGAATTTATTTAAGAAGGAATAAAGAAATTTGGATAACTCTGGGGAAATATATATATACATGTATATAAAATATGTAAGTATGTAACATAAATATCTTTTATATGTATTATACATATAAAATGAATTTTATATGTATGTATATAAAGTCAATATATGAACATAAATATAACTTTTATATTATTATACATACATATAAATGAATTTTATATGTATGTATATAAAGTCAATATATGAACAACTTTATATATATATATATATATTTCTGTATATATAATTAGAGAAAAAGAATAATAAAGAGAATATGCATGAAGAAAATATACTTACCCAGTCCTCATTATTCAAAGTTTAGAGAATGAATGCAAAATAGAGTGATGCATTTTTGAGCTATTTTTGAGGTTGCAGCTATATTCTAAATGAAATAATTGAAAGTGAATAAAGTAATTAACACAACAGCAACAACCCTCTCAATGTGTTATCACATATATATATTATGATTTCAGAATTGCCACTGGAAGTCTCTAGGTATAAAAAATATTTACATTTTTATATCTGAAGATGACTTAATTTTCCTCCAATTCTTGAAAGATAATTTAGCAGAATATAGAATTCTATATTGACAGCTAGTTTTCCTGAGCAGTTTGACTATATAATTCATATTTATATCGCTTCTGGTAAGAAGACTGCTATGTAATTGCTAATTTCAAAAGAAAATCTCTATTTTTTTGTAGTGTTAAATAATTTTACTATATAAATAATAGTATGAGGTTGCTCTATGGCTCATTTTTACTTAATTCATCACTAACTGACTCTCAGATTATTGTACCACCCTAGAATATAATCCTTCTATTCATTTTTGTTTGTTTAGTCTCAGCAGCCTTATTTTTCACTCTCAAGATTTTATACTGGCACTTTAAAAAAGTCCAGCTATGTGTGTGTGTGGTTTTTTTTTTTCCTGTTTCATTTTTATCAAAAAAAATGTTGCTCTTTTTGTGGATGCTATTTTCTCTATGTGAGGATCCTAGGCAGAAAGATTTTAAATCTTTTTAAAGCTATTTTCATGAGACGCAAATTCAATTTTTTCTAATTATTTTTTGGCTGCCTCAGTGAGTTTTTTTTTTCTTCTAACATTGCAGTATTTTATTGAGTGGCTTAATTTCATTATGAATCCCCCATCTTTTTCCCCAATCCTCCTCCCCTGACCTCTGTGCTTTACTGTGAGTTTGGTAATATTATCCATATAGTCTCTGAGCTCTCTGTTTCTAAAGCCACACTTATATTGGTAGGTCTAGGTCATTGCCCAAGGGAAACTGTTTTAGAGATATCACAGAATCTTGGACTTGCATTCATGTTAAATATGAATTTCTGATCAGCACTGATTTATCCTGGACCAGAACCTGTGTTTAAAATCTACTCATAAATGTTTTTCTGATCTATTTCTTGTCCATGGAGAGATGTATAAATTTTTAATCTCATTTAAACCATTTTAAATGTTTTTCTCTTTTAATATTTTATATTCCATTGTTACATATTTGGAGTATAAACTCAAATTGTTGCCTTGGTAAGAAGTCTGAACAGTTCTTATTTGGTTACATCAGTGACTGAGCCAGGCCACAAAGACATGGTCTTGACAATGATTAAAACTACCCCATAAAAGGTGAATTATATAGTCATAAGAAAGAATAATTTTAACACAGCATTAGTGAGGTTACATTTGATGTAGGGTTTATCATTTTGAGTATAGAGTCTTCATTCTATTGTTCAGTCTTAGAAAGTCAGAGTTCCTGAAATAAAGCTGTGTGACCTTAGAAATGCCATGTAATCCCTCTGATCCTTTTCTACCTTAATCTGGAAAAGGAGCACTTACAAAACTTTATATACAATGCTGTTAGAAAAAAGTAAGTGAGAGGATTAAGTAATGTGAAATATTAATTACAGGGAAACTAAAATTATTGCCATTTTAACTGTAAGCAAGAGCTAAGATTATAAGGGAAGAGAATGACTTTTCTCACAGCTCATGCATGATCTTGTTCCTTTCAATGAATTGATATGTTTTGCAAGGGTTTCAAACTTATATCCTTACAGAGAATAGACATTAACATAAAATGTGTGAAGTGGAAGGATATAAGATTATGGAGAACAATGAGGCTCAGTTACTTAAAAGGAATGTTCTAAAAGAGGCATTTACTTTTCATTTTTATTGGAACATTACAACAGAGATGTCTGGCTTAAAGACAGCTAGTTTTAGATGTAGTTTACAGAATTACTCTCCAACTGCATTTCTTTAATAAATATTTTGCTTCAAAACTGTTGTTGTCTACAAATCAGCAAAATCAGACTGTGGAAACGTCAGTTTCCTAATAACACCGATACCTGTCTTTTCAATTCCGATCTTTTCTACTTTTCTTTTATTCTAAACATTTGCTTTACTACAATAAAGATCCACAAAGTGTTCCCTATTTACTCCTTCTATCTGGTACCCACTGATTAACTGTATTTTGAGATAGAAGGATGAGGGTCAAGACCAATAAAAAACATAAGAGAACAACACAGAAAAGAACCTAGAACTTTGCATGGGCACATACAAAGGAATTACTTCTGTAAGCTGAAGAGCTCAGAGTGAATTTAGTGAATGAACCAATGGAGTCAACAGACTGTAAATGGTTTGAAATATTTGCAGTTAGAATATAATGACATGTAGAAGGAATTTCAACAGCCATTACCCTTTCATTCTCTGACAGAATAATGAACCGACAGCTTCATAAGCATTGCATCTCTATTGTAAATTATTACATCGCTATTGTATATCCTAAAATAATCATCCTGAGTTTCTTTTATTTATTCTTATCTGAATAAATGTGTTTTCATTCTAGTAATGTTCAAATTAGTAAAGACCTAGCTTTGTGCTCTTGGCTGGATTGTGAAATGCTTGAGAAAAATGCTGTTTTTTTAATGGTGGATTGCATGTGTTTTAAAATTATTATAACATTAAGAAAATTCTTTCATAAGTATGAACTATATAAGGTTATGATTTTTATTAGAGGAATTATAACTGCATACATAAAATTTTGAAATGGTCTGTTTAATTAAAATCAATATTATCACCAATTACAGTAAGTGATCGAAGCAGATAAAAATAAACCAGATGTGGTTTGTGACCAAATGAGATAATTGCAAGTCTATGTTTTAATATTTTAAACTAATCATTTATGTAAATATTTTAATGATTTTTCTTGATCAACTACAGTATATTTCATATTTTGTGAGCATTTGCTTTAATTCTAAATGTGACTAAAAAAAGACTGCCTTAAAGATTAAAAATATGTTAACTTAAATTGATACCAAATAATATCTTAATGAATCCAGGCACTTGTATCTTTGAAATTAATGTTTTTAAAAGCATTCAATATCCTTTGTCATGCCATCATTTAGTAAAAATGCCAATGCACATTTTAAAAAGCATTCTGTAATCTGGTTTGATCTTTAAATATACTTAAGAAATGTTATTATATTAAACTGGGAGAAGTATTTAATATCCCAGAAAGTAAGTAAAAAATAGATAAATAAATAAATTCAGGTCACAAGCTTACCTAGATTTTTTATTCTACTTAAAAACACTTAAAAGTGTTCTTTTATAATCATTTTTTCAAAGATTCCCAAATTATGTGAACAACAACAGAAACAAGCACAAATCTGCAAACATACTGCTTTCCTTGCAAACTGAAATAGTTACACATTTTGAAATCTTACTTTTTGCAGCACATGGCTGAGAAAGATTAATATTGCTCCTGTTGGTGGCATAGAAGCATAAGCTCTTAGTGCCACTCTACCAACTCATTACAGACAAGGAAGGCACAGATACAGTGAGTATTAGAGATCTGATGATAATCTTTAGGATTCACAATCGAGGAACCTGGAGATACATAAGACAACTGCAACACTAACACACTCAAACAAATTTGGTACAGAATTGTATGAATATACTCTTCATCTCCTCTTTTTCTGCTATGCTCCTTTTTCTTATCTATTGGTCATCCTAAGTTTTTCACTCTTGGAATCTCCTCTGTGCCTTCTTAAACTTGAAACATTTTAGTCAACTGTGTTGACATTTAAATCCAAGCCCCTGTGTTTGTTTAGCCATTCTGGATTGACTCCCATCAGCCAGTCAGTTCCAGGTTGATGAACCTATCACTTATGTTTGCCACCCCTGTGACCTACTTGGAGCATATCTTTTCTGCTTCTGGACAAGCTTCTAGGTAATGATCCCCTATCTACATAATCAATCTGGCTCATTGGCTGAGACTCTGATCAGCGTAATTACAAATTTTTGGAATAAATAAGAATAATTTAGTTACATCAGCTATATATAAAGAAGTGATTAAATGATGATTCTAGTCAGTGAACTTTTAGAAATTCATAAAGTCATGTAATCACAACCATGACTGGGATACAGAAGTTTCCTAACTAAAAAAAAAAAAAAAATCTCCTATTTCACTCAAATCCTCTCCACATCTCAACCCATGGCTACCACTAGTTGTTTTTACTTTTCTAGAAGGTCACGCACATGAAATCATACAGTATGACAGTAATCTTGATTTTGAATTCTTTCAGGACACAATGCATTTGAGACTCCTCTGCATTGCTGCAAGTTCTTTTTATTGCTGAGTAGTGTGCCATTGTATGAATGTACACCCATAGGACATCTGTTTCTAGATTTCAACAATTATAAATTATTCTGCTACAAACAGTCACATGCAGGTTATTTTGTCAACAGCAGTATTTATTTCTCTGAATATATAACTAAGAATGGAACTGCTGGGTCATATGGTAAGAATATGTTTAATTTATAAGAAATATTGTTTTACATTCCCTCTAGCAGTGCATAATTTACATCTGCTCAGGTCCTCAGCACTTACTATTGTCATTTTAAAAATATGTATTCACTTTAATAGATGTGCAGTGGTTTCTCACTGGGGTTTTATTTTAGTTTTCCAATGCCTAATGATGTTGAGCATCTTTTATTGTGCATATTTGCCATTGGTATATCTTCAGTGATAAACTATCATTCAAATATTCAAATTCATTCAAATACTTTAACATTGTCTTTCAACAGATATGGAGAAAATAGTTTCTTCTATCTTTAGTTTGCATCTTTACTCTCTTAACAGTTATTTTTCTCAGAGCAATTTTTAAAAATTTGATGAAGCCTAATTATCAAGATTTTCTTTTATGAACCATGCTTTTGATGTTTTAACAAAGAACAAATAAGTTAATCTGTGGCCCTGAAATTTCTCTTTTCAGTTTTCGTCTAAAAATATTAGTTTTACACTTACATTTAGATTTACTACTCATTTTGAATTAATTTTTGTATAAAGTATAAAATGAGAGGTACCAGACTATCCTACCCCAACATATGCCTCCTTGACATTGGGATTATTTTGAGCCAAAGGCCACTGAGAACCAAGAGACACAGGAAAAACTCTAAAATCTGAGAGCACAAGTTCTCCTTTAGAAATGTCTACCAGGAAGAGGAAGACTCGTAACAATTCTTATTAATGGAGAAAGCATTGACTTAAAGCTGCAAAGCAAACCTTACTAAACAACCCTTGTTTACTATTTTTTTCCCCCTGGGCACCTTTCCATAACTTGCTTCCCCTGCCCAGAAACCCCAAATTCCTTTTCCTTCGTTTTAGCCTAAGATGATATATAAACCCAAGTTCTTACCAATCTGAGTTACTCATCTCTGAGTACTCCCATTTGTAAGTGCTATGCACATGTTATTAAACTTGTTTGTTTTTCTCTCATTAACCTGTTTTTCTGGCCAGTCTCCTTTACAGGGCCAGTACTGGATAACCTAAGATGGGTAGAGGAAAAGATTTTTCCTCCTTTGCAAAGGCAAGATCAACTTTTGCTTTTTGCATATTGATATTCAGTTGTTATAGTCTTTGTTTATTGCAAAGATATTCTTTTTCCATCGAATTACCTTTGTCAAAATCAATTGACTATGTTTATGTGCATCTATTTCCGTATTCTATTTTAAACATCTGTATGTCTATCCTTTCACAAAGATTATAGTAGTTTAATTACTGTAGCTTAATATAGTTTACTTAAAACCAGATAGAGACTTGCAGCTTTGTTCTTTTTCAAAATCATTTTGCCTAATCCAGTAACTTTGCATTCCATAAGCAAGATAGACCCAACATATAGACATCCCAAAAACTCCTGCTGGAACTTGACTGAGATTTCTTAAATTTATAGGACAATTTGAGGGAACTAAAATCTTAATTATACTGAGTCTTCAAATCCATGAATATGGTTTATCTGTCCACTTATTTATATCTTCTTTTTCTTTTATCAGTTCTGTGTAGTTTTCAACATACAAATCCTCCACATACTACATTAGACTTTGGACCCAAAACTGCTAATTCTGGGAGCAATTTAAAGGTAATTTTTATTTCAGCTTTTAATTGGTCATTGTTAGTTAACAGAAGGAAAATAATCAATTTTGTATATTGATCTTGTATATTGTTATCTTGATCAATTTTCTTTTTATTCCTAGAATCTTTTAGGTACAGTCCTTGGCATTTTCTATGTAAATAACCATTTCTTTTGTGATTATAAACAATTTTTTTCTTTCAAATCTGTATGCACTTTATTTATTTTTCTTGCTTACTGCATTGTCTAGGACTTCCAGTGAAATCTTAGATGGGGAGAATGAAACAGATATCCATGACTTGTTTCTAATCACAAAGAAATCATCTAAACTTTCTCTAAATATGAGGCCAACAGTGAGTTTGTTGATACTGTCAGGTTAAGGATGTTTCCTTCTCTCCTTAAAATGCTGAGAAATTTTATCGTTAATGCATACTGAGTTATTTCAAATGCTTTTAAACATACAGTAGTATGATCACTTGGTTTTGCTTATTTATTCTGTAAATATGATAGATTACACTGTTTTTTTAAACTGATTTAGGTACAATTTAATATCATAAAATTTATCACCCATTTAAGTATACAATTCAATGATTTTAGAAAATTTATATAGGTGTGCAATCATCACAACAATCTAATTTTAAACTATTACCATCACCCCAGAGAGTTGCCTTCGTGTTCATTCAAAATTACTCCCTTCTTAAACTCTTGTACACTGTTGATGGGAATGTAAATTGGTGCAGCCACTGTGGAAAACAGTATGGAAGTTACTCTAAAAAAGCAAAAACGGAACTACAATATGATCCAACAATTCCACTTGTGGCTATGTATCTGAAGAAAATGAAAACATTAATCCAAAAAGATGTATGCACCTCAATGTTCACAGCAGCATTATTTACAATAGCTAAGATATGGAAGCAACCTAAGTGTCTATCAGCAGATGAATGGATAAAGAAGCACTGGTATATGTGTAGTATACACACACACACACACACACACACACAGTTACATACATATATGCCATGGACTACTACTCAGCCACAAAAAAGAATGAAGCTTTCCGTTTGCAACAACAATAGATGGACTTGGAGGGTATTATGCTTAGTGAAATAAGTCGGAAAAAAATACTGTATATTATCACTTACGTACAGAATCTAAAAATAAAACAAACCAGTGAACATAGTGTAAGAGAAAAAGACTCTCAGATATAGAGAATGAACAAGTTGTCACCAGTGGGGAGAGGGACAAGACAGGAGTAGAGGATTAAGTGATATGAACTATGTATAAGATAAATAAGCTACAAGGATATAATGTACAGCAAAGGGAATATAGCCAATATTTTATAATAACTATAAAGGGAATATAATCTTTAAAAATTGTGAATCACTATTTTGTATACCTGAAACTTATATTGTAAATCAACTATACCTCAATTAAAAATTATTTTCATCTTCTACTACCAGACTTGGACAACCTCCCCTAGACATAAGTAATCTACATATTTAACATTTCTGTTGTTCTTTATAACATGGCATGATATTACTTCATTTCAACCTAAGGTATTTTTATTATTTCTTTTAAGGTGGGTCTGTTAGCAACAAATTTTCACAATTTTTGTCTATCTGGTCTTTATTTCACTTTCATATTGGAAGTATTATTTTAACAGCTTTATTGATACATAATTGATACACAAGGACCTGCATATATTTAAAGTATACAATTTGATGATTTTGAAACATACGTGAAATCATCACCCCAATCAACGTAACAAACATATCCACCATGTCCAGAAATTAGGAAGACCTTTTTTTTTTCTTTCTATAATGTGAGTACATTCTTCCACAGCCTTTTGCCTGCCATTATTTCTGATATAAAACAGCCTTCAATAGTACTGATTTCCCGTGTATGAACCATTTTTCTCTTGCTGCATTTAAAATTTTCACTTTTGGCTTTCAACAGTTAGACCATAAATTTCTAGGTGTGGATTCTTTGTATTTATCCTGTTTAGAATTTATCAAGCTTCTTGGATATGTAGACTAATGTTTTTCATAAAATTTGGGAAATTTTAATCATTTTTATCACATATTTTTCTACTCCTTTTTTTCCAGTCCTCTCAGATGCCTGTCACACATATTTCGGTACATCTGGTATTTTCTAAAAGTTCTCTGAAGCTCTATTTATTCTTCAATCTTTAAAAGACGTTTTTTTCTTCACATTGGATCATTTATTGCTAGTTAAAATTGTAATGTATCAGACCATGTAGAGTTGGTTCAGGTATAAAAAAATAAGTCAACAGGATAAAATAGAGTGGAAAAATAAATTGGCACTGGATATACGACCAAAGTCACACTCCTGTTTAATGGAGAAAGGATGGACTAGTCAATAAACGGTTTCTCAAAAATTAGTTAACTGGACAAAAGGGAATGTAAACTAAATTCCACATTAAAATCAGCATTAGATGGATTAAAATGTTTAATACGTAAGTTAAAATTTGAAAAGCTTTAGAAGCATTCATATAAGAATAACTTTATGACCTCACTGGAGGGATGGCTTCTTAAATAAGACATCATGGGAAAATAATATATTTGATATCTATATATAAAAATCGTCTTTGTATCAAAAAGTGTGATAGAAAGAACATGTTACAGACAGAAAACATGTTTGAGTGCATGTAACCAACAATTAATATCCAAAACATAAAGTATTTTATATAATTCAATAAAAAACAATAAAAGTAAAATAAAAATCAATACACTAATTATATAACATTATTTTCAATTACACTAGTAATCAGCAAAACCTCAAAATTATGCATTATCATTCTATTATTGTGACCAAAAATAAACACACCTATGTAAACTCACAAACAACAAAAATCACACAAAAAAAACCCAAAAAACATTTAACAGTATCACATGCAGTCATGGATATAGAATATTAGAATCCATAATCCACTAATATTGAAATGTAAATTGTCAAAACTACTTTGAAGAACTATGTGGCAATATTTAACAAAGCTGAATATACTCATACCCTCAAATTTCCACTACCAAAGGTTTAAGATATTATAGATTATACATGAGTATAAGACATTACAATAATGTTATAGTGGGATTAAAACACAGTGGAAGGAGGAAAACTGCAAATATTGAATGTAAACAAGTCTCTTGAATAGCAAAAAGAGAGGTGTGTTCAAAATGTATTTTTTAGATTGGACTGAAATAACCTCATGCGTACGTGCTGAGTGAAATGATGCACTGACATGTATGGGATTCAAACGCTGGTGGTTAGGTAGACATGAGGGTGAATGTCAATGGAAAGTTTACGGAAATAAAGTGTTTTACAAGCTTATTGTATATCTTTATGGAAATAAAGATAATCTCTCCTCCTGGATTCTAATTTCCATCTCTGCAATCCTTCAGACAAAGTAAAAGACCTATTTCCTCAAGCAATGTCTCTATAACAAATGATCATGACAATAACATTCATATAGAGTATCTGACCCTTTATTATTTGACAAGACCTGTCCTTGCTAAGGCGTGGAGAATCAGACTGAGAGAGGCTAAGAGATTCACCGAGGATAAAGTAGCTAGGAACACAAATGTAAAATGTAAACCAATGCCAACTGACTCCAGAATTCAACTTAGCCAACTTAAATAACTTAACCCTATCATACTGCCCATCTGACTATATACATACCAGTTCTTTAACTTGCAACTACTGCTTAAGTGTTTTCCATATTTTCTTATACACATGCTTTTTATACTGTGGATTTTTCGATCATAACAAAACTCTGAGATAGCAAGCTTTGAGATACACTTTTCCAGTTACCTGGCAATAAGCTGCTTGACAATAAGGCAATGAGAAGTCTGAGCTGAGAAAGTCTTCACTATTTCACATTTCTTGATCCATCCTTGTCTAGACTTATTCTGCTTCTTTTATCTTTCTAGTTATATGAGCCGAAAGTATTTTTTTCTTTAAAATAATCTGAGTTCACCAAAAGAGACCAGAATAATCCAATTCCCAACCTTCAGTCAGATTCAGTCTTTCCCTTCCTTATGTTCTCATTATAGTTTCTTCAGATATAGCATTTAGTAAACTATCATTAAACTTTTCTGTATACATTTCCTATTTTCTCAAGCTAGAAGGTAAAGACTGTATCTTCTTTAACTCTGGAGTACTGCTTTCCCTGATATTATGCTTCCGAAATAGTTATTGTAGGAAAAATTATAATATACTAAAATTGATTAAAAAGAATAAAGACCTGTGGCAGCAATGTGGTCCTTCAGTCAAAAGAAACTGAATTCCTCTATATTCAATAACATTGTATTTTAATTTTCCCACTGGCATAATAGGGATTAAATGGCCCTAAGGCATTAAAAGTATTAAAATGGTTAATGTAGAGTTTCACATTTTTAGTATATGTAGATTAATTGTACTGAAGATTGTGTATATGTAGCTTCTCCATTTCTTCATGAAGTTTTCTGTCTAAATATGAGAAAAAGAAGACTTCTATATTTCACATTAGTAATCGATATGAGCAACGTATTATTTGCGAGAAACAATTACCATACATAGAAATAATTTACCAGTTTTTTACCTACCAAAATATATTGTAACTATTTCCATGTTGTCCATAATTTTAATTATCAGGAATACTTACTTCATTTCCTAATAAAAGTCACATTTATTGTAGAAATATTTATGGTTATGCCAAAATTTAGTATGATTTTTTTGTCACAAATAAAACTAATTTTATCTTTTTAACTTTAAACAGATTTTTATTACAGAAAGGTTGTCACATAATTAACTATTTCTCTAGATTGTACACAATTATTTTTATTCCCCACAGTAAGACTGCTTCCTAACTTCCTATCTGGTGATGACAGGTACTAAAATTCTAGTTTTAACAGAATAGTAATAAAAATTCCTCAGTGATTTAGGTTGAAGGCAGTTCACTGGGACATGGCTCTTGCACTGTTACTGGGAATGTACAAATGTCTTTTTACTCTTTTGTCTTTCACATACGAAAAACAAGACAAATTATCTGTAGGCATGGGCAGTGGCAGCAGTAAATCATTCAATGTTTTCCACTGAAACCAGTAACTGATGGTTATAGTTATTTCCTTATACAATAAGCCACCTTTTCTTCCTTCTTTTCCTTCAACTGACTTCTCTGAAGTTATTGGTGAGGAACGCTGCCTTGAGCTTCCTTCACAACTCAGTAACAATGGTTGAGCACTATTTCAGAAATATAACATGCTACCTTCCATACCAACTCCCATTCCATCATTCTACCCATTAGAGGGTCCTTCTCTTTAGAACTTCCTGTGACTACATCTTCCACTATAATTAACCAGGAGGCCTCTCCAGCATCATCCAATAAAGTACTTCTTACAACCTTCATTGGATCTTTGATTCCTTTATCATCAAATTCACATAATCTATAAGTGTACTGCCGTAACCAACTCCTGAGGAGCTTTGCCTAATTTTCTCAGTTATCACTGATCCTTCAACATCTGAATTCTTAGTAATGGTCATTGCAGGAATTTTGAGTGTTCTTTTAATAATTTCCACATCAATTTTTGATCTGTCTTAGCTGGAGTTATTGAGTCCAAGGCTGGAATGCACTGAAGCAGAGCACAAACACCTTCCAGAAAAATGCGTTCCTCAACAGCAGCTCATGTAACCCTGAGAGCACCTGTAACTCTTTTTATTCACTTCAACACCATCTGTCTCAACCAACTTTCAGCACCTGAGTTCTGTCAGATGATCATTTAACTTTATCTTTTCATATTTACTGGTTGTAATATATAATAGCTCAATGATCTCTTAAATATGTTTTGCAGTTTGAACTTTGTCACCTTTTTCTTTCAAGAGCATGGCATCATCTTTGGTCACAATGACCTCCCCAACTTCTCCTAAGTCTAGAGGCTTAACAACTTCAAGATTTAGAGTCAATCCTTCTTTTTCAAACATGGCACTATCAGAATAATAGCCAAGATTTTAATATGCTTCTTTCTATTTAATACGCTTCCTGGTCACCAAAACCAAGAACTTTAACTGCTATAACTTGAAGACCAACTTTTAGCCTACTCAAAACAAGTGTATCTAGACATTCTCCATCAACATCTTTAGCAATTATGATCAAGGGCTTACAGCGAGCATAGGCAAGTTAAGAGCAGATATAATAAACTGAATAGAAGAAATTTTCTTTCATTCAACAAAGCATAGGCATCTTGTAATTCACATTTCTGGCATTTTGATGTATCAATACAGTATAGAGAAATATAACCTCAATAAAATCCATGCCCTCAGTAATTTCTAATTCATCATTAAATGTTTTTCCATTCCTTACTGTGATGACACTCTTTCTTCTAACCTTTTTTATTGCATCAGATATGATGTAGCATTTGTCTCCATTTGCAAAACTCCCAACAACGTGAGCAATTTCTTCAAGGGTTGCCACAGGTTAAGACTACCTCCCAAGTTCAGCAATTACAACATCACCAGATACCATCACACATCTCCTGATTTTCACTAGATTAGCATCTTGGTTAATCTTCTAAAAGCCTTCTTTGGCAATAAAACTTGCCAGCACAGCAGCAGTAGCATGTCATTCCCATCCTCTTCATTTATGCTGTTGGCAACATCTTAAACAAGTTTAGTGCTAATATTTTTGTATTTATCTTTTAAATCAGTGGATTTTGCAATGGTCACATCATCTCTTGTTATTTTGGGACTTCCCAAGCTCTGTTCAACAATCACTGCATTTCCCTTTGGCCCACAGTAACAGCTACAGCATCAGCTAAAAGGTGTACAGCGTGAAGCATTAAGAATAGAGTTTACATATTTGGCATAAGTCTAAGTGTGATGAGAAGCCAGTGCCTCGGACATTGGTTTTATCCGGGGAAGGACTGTCAGTAATTGAAGCATTTCTGCCAGGCAGCAGCAGGGCATCTGTGGTGAGTGAGGAAAAACTAAATTCCTTTCCCTTGTTATTCATGTAATCCTGAGGTAACCAAATTTAAATTTGAATACACTTGAATGGAATGCCTAAAGGGGTAAAATTCATCTCACATTTATGTTATAGAAACTACTTCATGCTCTTAGAACAGATACATTTGAACACAATTTTCTATTGAGTAAAACAGAATCAAAATTTGTAGTTGCAAATTAAGAACTCCTGAAAGCCTACAAATAAAATGTGAAAGTTATATTTTAGGTATTATATCTGACTTATCAATCAGTCAATTTTTTATCTACTCTAAGTTCTCTGAGAACTGAGTTTAAATTGACTTAATTTAAAAATAGAGCAAAGAGCCTTCTGCACATTCAAAACTTAAGACATAAATTCACTCAAATAAAATTTGTTAAATTCACTAATCAAAGAGTTCCTCAGGCCTTAACCCAGACTAATGCTTTTGAGTGACTGAGCAATATCCTTGTTCAACAGCCTTAAGAGGGCCTTTGCATTTTTTATCAAACAGTATATTGCAATTAACAATTAATTTTGCTTCAATAAACTTTATTTCCCATGGAAGAAAAACATGCGATATGTTTTCAAACAAATGCTGTTAAGAAGTGTCTTAATTTAAAAAGGCTTTGGAATGAGGGCATGGCCAAAATGGCAAAGTAGGGAGACCCAAAGCTCATTTCCTTCTATGGGCACATCAATATGACGACTATTTGCAGAGTGACTGTTGATGAGAAGGACTTGAAAACTAGCAGAAAACATTTTCCACAACTAAATTTATAAATAAAGAACCACAATGAGACAAGAAGGAAGGGCAGAGAAGTGCTATAGTCAAGACTCACATCCCTGGGTAGGAGACCCACAAATGGGAGGATAATCACAACTGCAGAGGTTCTCCCCAAGAAGCGTGGGGTCCAAGGCTCCCTGCTGCAGGAACCTGAACCGGGAAGATGAGCCAGCAGAACATCTGGCTTTGAAGGCCACTGGCGCTTGTGTAAAGGCTTCTACAGAGGGCTGTAGAAAACAGAAACTTCAGACTTAAAGAGCTCAGGAAGTCTCACATGCTCCAAGACCCAGCACAGAAGAAGTAATTTAAAAGAACACTAGGTCAGACCCACCTGCTGATGTTGGAGAGCCTCCCAGAGAAGTAGGATGCAAAAGAGAACCCCTGGGACATAGATGCTGGCAGAAGCCATTTTGGGGAGCTTGTTCTACCATGAGGACACTCATGCTGCCAAGTGCCACTATGGAGTTAGCAGTAGGGGCTTATCAACACATCAGCCAGTCAGCTCCAGTCCTAGGGCATTTTAGGTAAAGCAGCCATTCATGTGTGGGCCTAGTCCCTACCCACAAGCAGGCTGGCACCAGGACCCCAGAACCCGACAAGCAGTGCCCCATGATGCAGCGCCATCTACCTGCATGCTGCAGCCAACTTGGTGAAAGGACAGTACCAGCTACCAGCATACTCACAGCAGTCAACTCTGTAACAGAAGGGCTCATGCAGCCCACATATGGAGCATCACTTGAGCATAAAGCTCCTGTGACCAGAGGGGAGCATGCTGGGGCCCACAGGATGTCTCCTGCATAAGGGTACTTCTCCAAGATCAAGAAACATAACTGACCTACCTAATCTGTAGAAATAAAAACAGGTATCAGGCAAATGAGGTGACTGCAGAACATTTTCACAAGGAACACAGTAAGACTCCTGAAAAAAAGCTAAGTGAAGGTAGAGATAAGCAGTCTACCCAATAAGGAATTCAAGTTATTGATTATAAAGTTGCTCAGTGAGCTCAGGAGAAAAATGGATGAACACACTGAGTTTAACAAAGAGATAGAAAATATAAAAAAGAACCAAACAGAGCTGAAAACTACAAAAACTGAAATAAAAAAATGCACTGCAACAAATCAATAGTAGACTACATGATACAGAAGAGTAGATAAGCAAACTAGAAGACAGAGTAGTGGAAGTCACCTAAGTAGACTGAATTCATACCAAGTATCTTTTCAGATCACAAGAGTATGAGACCAGAAATCAACTACAAGAAAAAAAAAACAAAACCTGCAAAAAGCACAAACATGTGGAGGCTAAACAATATGCTACAATATGCTACTAAACAACCAATGGGTCACTGAAGAAATCAAAGAGGAAATGAAAAAAAAAATGCTTGGAGACAAATGAAAATAAAAACACAATGATCCACAATCTGTGGGATGCAACAAAGCAGTTCCAAGACGGAAGTGTATAGACATATGAGCTTGCCTCCGGAAACAAGAAAAATTTTCAACAACCTAACTATACACCTGAAGGAATTAGAAAATGAAGAATAATCAAAACCTAAAGTTAGTAGAAGGAAAGAAATAATAAAAATCAGAACAGAAGTAAATGAAATAGAGAGTAAACAGGCAGTAGTAAAGATCAATGAAAGTAAGAGATGGTTCTTTGAAAAATGAACAAAATTGATAAACCATTGGCAGACTCATCACGATAAAAAGAGAGAGGGCCCAAAGAAATAAAATCAGAAATAAAATACAAAGGATTAGATGAGATTACTACAATTATATGTCAATAAAATGAACAACCTGGTAGAAATGAGTAAGTCCCTAGAAACATAAAATCTCCCACGTCTGAAATCAGAAAGAAATATGAACAGACCATTTACAAATAATGAAATTGAATCAGTAATAAAAAACAAAAAACAAACAGAAAA
Organism: Camelus dromedarius; assembly: GCF_036321535.1. Lineage (NCBI taxonomy): Eukaryota > Metazoa > Chordata > Mammalia > Artiodactyla > Camelidae > Camelus > Camelus dromedarius. The sequence goes on along the minus strand of NC_087446.1, from coordinate 60,799,924 downwards.
AACTCCCAACAAACAAAAGCCCAGGACTGAAAGGATCAGATACCTTTATAGTAAATTCTACCAAAAACACAAAGGAGAGTTAACACATAGCCTTCTAAAACCATTTCAAAAAAACTGAAGAGGAAGAAACACTTGCAAACTCATTTTACAAGGCCAGCATCACCCTAATCCCAAAACCAAACACACCACACACAGAAAAGAAAATTACAGACCACTATCACTGATTAATATAGATGCAAAATCCTCAAAAAAAAATTAAGGAAGTCAAATTCAACAGTACAATAAAAGGATCATACACCATGACCAAGTAGGATTTATCCCAGGGACCCAAGGATGGTTCACTATTTGCAAATCAGTCAACGTGATACATCCCATTGACAAACTGAGGAATGAATACATTATGATCATCTCAATAGACACAGAAAAAACTTTTGACAAAATTCAACATCCATTAACGATAAAAACTCAGCAAAGTGGCTATAGAGGGACTATAGCCTCAATACAGTAAAGGCCAAATACGGCAAGCCCACAGCTAACACCATACTCAGTGATGAAAAGCTGAAAGCTTTTCCTCTAAGATCAGTAACAGGACGAGGATGCTCACTATTACTACTTTTATTCAACACAGTATTAGACATATTAGTCACAGCAATCAGACTGGGGAAAAAAAAAGGAGACAAGGCATCCAAAATGAAAATGAAGAAGTAAAACTGTTACCATTTGCCAATGACATGATACTATACATAAAAAAATCTAAAGATGCTGCCAAAAAGCTATTAGAACTAAAACATAAATTCAGTAAAGTTGTAGGATACAAAATTAATATATAAAAATCTGTTGCATTTCTTTATACTAGTAACAAACTATCAGAAAACAAAATTAAGAAAACAGTCTCTTTTGCAATTGCAGCAAAAACAATAAATCTAAGAAGATAATACACCTGTATTCAGAAAACTATAAAACATTCATGAAAGAAATTGAAGGTAACATAAACAAATGGAAAGATGTACCCTGTTCATAGATTGGAACAATTAATATTGTTAAAATGACCATACTACCCAAGGTAGTACACAAAGTCAACGTAATTCCTATCAAAATACAATGGCATTTTTCACAGAATTAGAACAAATAATTTAAAAATTTGTATGGAAACACAAAATACCTTGAATAACCAAAACATTTTTGAGAAAGAGAAACAAAGCTGGAGGTATTATGTTCCTTGATTCAAACCATACTATGAAGCCACAATAATCAAAGTAGCATGGAACACGAGAATTAATACATGTATGCATATGCATGAATGCGACATTGTGCTGTATACCAGAAACTGACACACTGTAACTGACTGTAATTCAATTTAAACAAACAAACAAACAAACAAAAAAACACTACGGTGTTGGCATACAAACAGATACATATCAAGGGAACAGAACAGAGAGCCCAGAAATAAATCCACAAGCATACGGTCAATTAATCTACAACACAGGAGACAAGGATATGCCCTAGGGAAAAGAGACGACTTTAATAAATGGAGTTGGGAAAACTGGATAGTTACACACAAAAAAATCAAACTGGACTAGTTCCTCATATACATACAAAAATATACCTAAAATGGATTGAAGAGTTAAATGCAAGACCTGAGAACATAAAAAAATGTTCTAGAAGAATCATAGGTAGTAAGCTCTTTGACAGGGGTCTTAGCAACATTTTTTTAAATCTGTTTCCTCAGGCAAGAGAAACAAAAGCAAAAATCAAAAATGAGAGTACATCAAACTAAAAATCTTCTGCATACAGAAAATACTATCAACAAAATGAAAAGGCTGCTGCCTGAATGAGACAAGACATTTGCAAATAATGCATCACATCTGATAAGGAGTCAATATCCAAAATACACAAAGAACTCATACAATATCAAAAAAAAAAAAATTAAAAGGGACAGAGGACATTTTTCCAAAGAAGACATACAGGAGGCCAACAGGAAGGTGAAAAAGAGGCTCAACATCACAACCAGCAGGGAAATGCAAATCTAAACAACAACGAGCTACCACCTCTGACGTGTCAGAATGGCTATTATCAAACAGACAGACAACAACAAGCCTGGGCATGGTTGTAAAGAAAAGGGAATGTAAATGCGTGCAGTCACTATGGAAAACAGATGCCTTAAGAAATTAAAAATACAATTATCATATGATCCAACCATTCCATTCGAGTATTTGAAGAAAACAAAAACATTAATTAGAAAAGATACATAAATCCCTATTTTGTTGCAGCATTATTTACAAAAGCAAGATGTGAAAGCAATCCAACTACCCATCAACAGATAAATGGATAAAGATGTGGTATATATCTACAATGAAATATGAGACATAAAAAGGAATGAAATCTTGACAATTGTGACAACAGGGAAGGAACTAAAGAGTATTATACTAAGTGAAATAAGTCAGACAGAGAAAGACAAGTTCCATATGATTTCATTTATATGTGGAATCTGAAAAATAAAAGAGGAACAAATATAACAGAAACACTCATAGATATTCACAGAGCTGGTGTTTGCCAGAGGTGAGGGTGGATGAGAGGATGAGCAAAATGGTGAGGGGGATTAAGAGGTACAAACTTCCAGTTACAAAAAAATGAGTCACAGGGATGCAGTGTACAGCATGGGGAATGTGGTCAATAATACTGTATTATGTTTGTACAGTGACAAATGGTAACCGGAGTTATCACAGTGATCATTTAGTAATGTGTAGAAATATCAAATCACTATGTGGTGCACCTGGAACTAACACAGTATTGCAGATCAATTATAGTTCAATTAAAAAAATTAAAATAGTTTTATCTGCCCTATGCTATAGTAAAATCTATTTTCCTAATTAAGCATTGTGTAAATGTTTAGGGTTTTTCCAATAACTATCTATCTAACGACATTAAAGTTTGTTTCCCAGAGCCCAAAGTGTCAAAATTTTACATGTATATTTAAGTGTGTGTATATGTATGTAAAGTATATGTACATATATATTTAATTACATCAAAGTACTTTTTCCATAATTTTCATTTTTGTTTTTTATTCCCAATCAAATTAAAGCATAAGAGGAGGGCAGAAATTTTTGTTTTCCTTTTCTTGTTCATTGCTGCCTCCCCAGTGCTTAGGTCCAACCGTTGCACATAAAATTTCAGTCAGAATATTTTTATAATGTGTAGATAAAATATTACCCACTAATATCATCCTGTATCTGCCAACGTAGATAAGTAAATAAAAAAATTCTTGCCCCTCTACAATATGAAATTGATTTTTGCTGTAGGATGTCAAAAGTTAGTTAAAGTCTATGTACATCCTTTCATTTAATGAGCCAGGAGAACCCTCAGCTTTTGCAGCAAATTAGCCAGCAATAGGAGAAATTCATCCAGATATTGAAATAAGCCCCCTGGAGCTGGTGGGTATCTGGGATGTGGAGCATGAAATGGGTCCGTAAGTGAGGAGGCTGGGAAGATGAACTCCATCCCAGTGACAATGTAGGAGAAAGAAGCTATACGCAAGTTGAAAGCCCTGGGCTTCCCAGACAACCTGGTGATCCAGAACTACTTTGCTTATGGAAAAACAAAAAGCAAAAAATAAAACAAAACAAACCAACCAGAGACACTGGCTGCAACTTCCTCCTGAATCAGAACTTTGACGAGGAATGATACTGGGAGGGCAGGCCACTCACAGCCCCCATCCTAAGCTCACTCCACAAATTAGAAAACAATCAGAAACCTTAAAACAAAACTTCCCAACTTCCCACCCTCCTAAAGTGGCCTCATTCCCACCTTGGCTTGAGAGAACCCATGCCAGACAGCTGTCTCCTATCCCCTTCCCCAGCCCAGCCTCCTATCCCCTGTCCCAGCCCAGCCTCCTGAAAGGACTGGGCCTCTGTCCCATTTCCCTACATCCAGATGGAGAGATGGGTGCTTGCTTCCCCCTCCCTCAAAGAATCCCTGAGACTTCCCCACTCCTCTTCCAAGGCAAGGGGAAGCTAGAGCCCCAAACTCTGATCTTGCATTGGAGTGACCCAATCTTTCCATCTGGGGTGAGTACTCAGAGGTCCAAGGCCCCCTCCACTGTCTGGCCTTGACTTTCAGCCCGCATCCCTTTGCTGTGTCTCTAATAAAGGTTTCTAACTGAATAAAGTTTTAAAAGCCAAAAAATAAAAATAAAAGGCGAAGGAGCCAGCTCCCACAGAGCAGGGTGTCTGTACGCGAGCTAGGCCAGAAAGCGAGACTATTACCCTGAAGCCGCTCTTGAGAGAAAAGACTTAAGGAACAGGCAGCGATGGTCTCCTACCTGGCAACTGCTAGGAGGGACGTTCAGCCCCGGACATTCGGCCCCGAGGATGTGTCCCAGAGCACCTCCGGGTTGCCGCAGCCATGCACCTCTGCTGACGAGGGATGGCGGCCTCCGGAAGCCTCTGGAAGCCTCTATTCCTGCCTCGGGCACTTCCGGCTCCCAAAAGGCGCGAGATTTGCAACCTGCACATGCGCAGTCCACTTCTGCGCCAGCCTTCGGCGCAGCCTTTTTCGCTCTGCGGTCTGTGTGCCGCAGCCCTTCCCTCGCACCTGACTGGGCGTCCGGACCAGGAGCTGCGGAGCTGTGAGTCTGAATGTGGAATTGTAGAGGGGTTAAGGGGAGACAGTCGTCTTGGAGGATTAGTGTTTGCAAGATAGGAGGAGATTCTGGCACCGGGGGTCGGGTGGGGGTGGGGGCACGTAGGTGTTTTCTCGCCGCAGGATTTCCCCCGATCTCTCTCTCAATATCCCGTGAGTTTCTTTTGGGAGGAGCGGTCGGGGTGCAGCGACTTGGGCCTGATTCTGCCATTCTCTGAGCCACCTCTGAAGCTCAGCACGCCCCAACCGATCCTTTTCCTGCCCCTCCATCAGGACCTTCTCTTACTTCCCACAGCCTGGGTGATTTTATAGGGATTGATTGCTATAGGTTGCTTTCAGTAGTATGGCCATTTTAGCAATATTAATTCTTCTAATTCAAGAACATGAAATATCTTTCCATTTGTCAGTGTCTTGTAGTTCTCTGCATATAGGTCTTTCACTTCGTTGGTCAGATTTATTCGTAAGTATTTTATCCTTTTGGATACAATTTTTAAAAGGGATTGTTTCTTTATATTCCTTTTCTGATATTTCATTGTTAGTGTAAAGAAATATTACTGATTTTTGTATGTTAATCTTGTATACTGCTACCTTGCTGAATTATCTCTAGTAGTTTTTGTGTGAATTCTTTATGGCTTTCTATATATAATAGTATATCATCTGCATATAATGACAGTTTTACCTCTTCTCTTCCAATTTGGATCCCTTTTATTTCTTCTCCTTGTCTAATAGCTATGTCTAGGACTTCCAATACTGTATTGAATAGAAGTGGTGAGAGTGGACATCCTTGTTTTGTTCTAGATTTTAGGGGGGAAGCTTTCAGCTTTTCACCATTGAGTACTATGCTGGCTGTAGATTTGTCATAAATAGCTTTTATTATGTCATGATATATTCCCTCTATACCCACTTTGGTAAAAGTTTTTATCATAAATGGGTGTTCAATTTTATCAAATGCTTTTTCTGCATCTATTGAAATAATCATGTGATTTTTTTTGTCCTTTCTCTTGTTGTATTCTTTTATAATAAACTGGTAATCCAGTAAGTAAAATGTTTTTTTGAGTTCTGTGAGTTGTTCTGCAAATGAATCCAACCTGAAGAAGGGGTGATGGGAAACTCCAACCTATACACACACAGTTTCTTTCTCTCCTGTGTGGCTGAATCTGGTTTATAGGAAATCCTGACATAAGCCTCATGTTTATGAATACTGGAAATGCAAGCCTGCCTCATGCAGCTGTTTCTGTCAGGCTGCCACAGTACACTTGACCTTGTGCTAGCATGAGACAGGGCCAAGTTCTCTTTGTCTTCCCCTACAGAGGGCTCCCCAGGACGTCATTTCACCACCCTTCTGGGAATGGGCAGACTTCACCTCTCTGCAGTGCTCACAGACTGCGAGAGCTCATATCCAAGAGTTCTCATCAATAAATCTCTCCCCCAAATCTGCTTATTTTCTAGCTACATCACACTTAAGGGTCTAATAGCTGTGAAAATAATTCTTAAATAATTACTTTGAAAATTTCCAAGAGATGATTTTCCCCCTTCACCTTCAAATGTAACATTTATTATATTTGTAGTTCTTCATATACATTCACAATAAACACGTAATTATATTAACTGTAAATGATTAAAGGGCAGCTGGGGATAGAGAATAAGCAGCAGATTAGAGAGCTGGTATTAGGAGTTTCTTCTCTCATGTTCACAGAAAATTGCTGAAATTACTTAGGAGTATTTTGCTAGGTAACTAGGCTTTAGAAATAAAATCCAGGGTGACAGGTAAATACCTGAGCCAAAAAGTTTTTTAAGTGTAATTGGATTATTATATTCCCTTTGTAATGAATGTTTTACCCATGGTAGTTAATCGTAATTAAAATTACATGTGATAATTTGGAAGTTTTATAAGCAGAGTACTTTGGAGTTGTGTCCCCATAGGGATTGGGTATTAATTAAGAGAAAAGACAAAGTGAGAGGAAAATAAGACTTAAGTTGGTTTAAAGGAAAGGGTAGTTAAATAAGATGGTGAGAATGATTGCAGATTGTTAATCATAACATCAAATTCCCATGTCTCAAGGAGTAATACTTTTGTTTTTGAATAAAACTGATAATTTCAAGATTTTTAATTCTCTTTCCATGTGATGCTATCATTTAAGACTTGTAAATCTTATGATATATGGGTATATATTACCCTGAGGAATTCTGAAGTATAACATTTTATCACTTCTCTAAGCAGTTGTTTTATATTAGAGAAAAATTAAGATGTGCAATGTTTTCCAAGTTACATTTATATGTAAAAGTTGTACTATGCACATGTGTGGAAACCTTCAAGTTATTGCCTAAAAATTCTATGTAATTTTAAAGGTCTATTGTCTAGCAGCACTATATGCAGAATGCATATATGTGTGGTTAGTAAACTCAATGCAAGATTGTTCTTTAAAACATTTTCAATTATTTGTTATTGAACTTGAGACTAGACAAGTATCTTTCCAGTTTGCAGATCCATCATGCTGCTGAACCTGATCTTTTCATCTACTGAAGTTAAATTCAGATTTTGATAGTTCTCATATTCAGCTGGAGCAGATTATTGGATTGACTTAGTAATGTTTACTCTTAATCTACAAGAATTTTCTTTCTAAAATATGCATCTTTTACATTAACTAATTGTACTAAAAGGAACTTTTGTCTAATCAGTAAAAGAAATTGTCTAATACATCACTAATTATAACAAAGTGGGATAAATACTATGATAAGGATAGGCCCCAACTCTCGGTGAAGCACTTGGGAGGAGGGCTGCAACTCCCTTATTGTTATATGTGAGCAACATCTATGAGAAAGAGTACATGATAATAGGTGCTTACCAACTGGAGGACAATTTCCCCTCACATACATTACCTGTAAATAACAATCAAATTTTGTTGCATAGGTACATATATGTTGATTTATGAGCTTACTTAGGGATTTATGCCCTTAAGTAAATACATAGAAAGTTATTTGAGCCATCATGTACCTTCAGTAGAATGAAAATAGTGTGATATGGTTTTCAAAGCACCATTAATAGAAAGAAAGTAAAATTGAATTATTGATTTAAATATAAATGTTTATCTTGAATGCTAGCAAGTACTATATAAAAAACTAAAAAAGAAGGATAGTAAAGGAAATATAACTTTAAAACACATACACATTAAGAGGCACTATTAAATAGTGTGTAAGTATTTAGGCTCTGGAGACAGTCTGTGGTTTTCAGTCCTGTCCCTGTAACTTACTAGCTTTGTGGCTTTAGAAAATTATTTTATATTTTGGTCTTTCTGGTTATTTTTCTGTGAAATGGAGAAGATATTAGGCTAAATCACATGAAGTTGTCATACTTGGCTATTTTATTTTACAGCTTTATTGATGTATAATTGATTTACAATAAACTACGCAATTTAAGCTGTGCAGCTTGATGAATTTTCATAAATACGTATATACCTAAGAAACCATTGCCATAATCAATATGTAAGCATAGTAGTCACTCCAAAGAGTTTTCTTGTGTCCCATTTAAATCCACGTCTCCCTACCTTTTATCTTCAGGAAAACACTGAATTGCTCTCTGTCTCTGTGGATAGTTTCTTTTTTCCAGATTTTTTTTTTTTTTAAGCGAATGGAATCATTGCAATATATATCTTTTTGGTCTGACTTCTTTCATTCAGTATAATTATTCTGACTCATCCTTGTGTTTGGAGATATCAAAAGTAGACTAGTGTTTTATTGTATGGATATTCCACAGTTTGTTTACTCATTCAACTGTTAGTGGACATTTTGTTGTTTTCTGTTTTAGGCCATTGTATGTATTTAGATATTTTATATGATTTATATGTTGGCTATAAATATTTGCATACAGGAAATGATAGAGAAAAAGAATAAGACAAATAAATGACCAATACATTTAGGAAAGAAAAAGATACAAGTCCTCAATATCAGAAATGACGGAGGTGAGATTAATGCAGATCCTACATACACAATGAGAATAAAAAGAGAATATTATTAACAGCCATCTAGGAAATCTGATTAATTAAATAAACTGGAAAAATACCTTGAAAGACAAAAATTATGAAAGCTCTCTCAATAAAAAAATAGATATACTGAACAGTCCTATATCTATTAAAGAAACTGATTTCATGGGGGAGAAAAAAACTTTCCATAGAAAGAATTCTACCCCTGGATTACTTCATGGATGATTATACCAAATGTTTAAGAAATAATTAATACCAATTCTACACAAATACTTCTAGAAAATTGAAAAGGAAAGAATACTACAAAATGTATTTTATAAGACCAGTGTTATGCTGATAACTGATTTAGATGAAGATGTCTACAAAACAAAACCAGAAACCAGAAAACTATGAAAGAACAAAATCTGTGGATCTAGCTACAAAAGTACTTCACACGAAGTTAACGTATCAAATCTAATAATATATTAAAAGATTAATGTATCATGACCAATTGAGGATTATTCTGGTAACACAAAAATCAATCAGTGTTATTCACTATATTCACAGACTAAAGAAGAAAAGCCATATGATTGCCTTGAGAGGAACTTAAAAAGAATTTGGCAAAATTCAATCTTCTTTCATGATAAAATCTCTCAAACTGATAAAGGATAACTGTGTAAAACCCCGTTAACAGCATACTTAATAGTTAATGAATGAATGTCTTCTTCCTGACATAGGGAATAATGAGGCATGCTGTCCACTCTAACCATTTCTATTTAACATTGTGCTGAAGATCTTAGACAATGTGATATGTTAAAAAAAAATACAGATTGGAAAGGAAAAGTTAAAAAATTACTTGCAGGCAACCTGATTTTCTAAATATTAAAGAATCTACAGGGAAGTTGACATTTTGAGACTCCCAAAAGAGGAATTCTCTTGTTTTATCCTAACAGTAATATAATCTATTTCAAAGATTTTAATGACATGTTTGAATACATTAATATACATGTAACACTTATCATAGTGTCTGTTCCAGGGGAAGTAATCTGAAACTCTTAGCTCATGCTTTTTGCCTTGCATGTTATCAGCAAAACTTGGAAACAATACAATGCAATTAAAAATTGAAAAAGAGATAGAATTAATGAGCAGAAAAATAAATATGAGAGATGGAATATTACGACAGCTTATGTCATAATATTATGTTAGTTTAAAAAAAATTACCTCTGAGTGATGAGTAAAAATTGGCTCTTGAGTTTCCTCCCAGTGGATGCTTAAGAGTAAATACCCACTGTCATCACATGTTTATCAATATGCATACCGTTTTGAAACAGTTTTTAAAACAGATAAAGATACTAAGGAGATGCATAAGCATTTTTGTTAGTCTGGCCAAATGTAATAGTTCTGGACTCCATTAAAGACATAAAACAACCTAGTGACCACAACCCAAGTAATCTTTTATAATAAATAAAGCAACAGGTTTTTAAGTATATTATATAGGACTCATTTTCTTTTCATTTTACAAAGATAATCTTTGTACATTAAGTAATAATGTGTACTGAGCAACAATGAATAGTAATGTCAGTAATTATAATCCAGGTAGAGCTACACACGAGGCTCTACATAATTTACATTTATTATTTACAACCTTTTTGTAAGGTATTGTCTCTTGAAAATGAAGAAACTGATGGACAGAGAGGTTGAGTGATTTGACTATGGTTACACAGCTTTTTGAATAGCAGAGAGAGCCTTCAAAGGTCAGGCTGTCTACTTCCAAAAGCCACTGTTGACCTTAACTGTACTATACTGCCTCATCTTTTCTTCTTTGTTATAGTTTAGTAGTGCAATAGTTGTTTTGTTTTGTTTTTTAGTAATTGTTGATGTGATTTTATGTCTCTAACACTCTCAGGTAGACTCATTTACTTGTCTTGGTCATTCAAAATGAATAAGCTTGCTCCTCTGAATTTCCTATCTTAAATCCATGTAGGTGAAATTGATTAACCTGATAATATGGAGTCAAGACAGTGTAATGTTAAGCACACAGTATCTTGAGCTAGACTCTTTGTGTGTTTTTATTCAACTACATACTAACTCAGTAACACTAGATGAGGCACACAACCTCTCAAAACTTTATATTTTTCCCTTGTATAGTGAAATAACAATAATAGCAATATAAGATTTACATGCATCAAGAAATTATTAAGATAATTAGGCAAGTGTTAGTTGAGTTGGGCAGTGGGAGAGGGTAGCTGCTTAACTTTGCCAAGGTTAAATAAACAGGAAAAAAACACAAAAATAATTTCTGTTCTCTTCCTTGTATTTTTCCCCTAGAATTAAGTAGATATTTTTGCATCTTTGTTTAGGGTGAGAGATAAATTATTTTAAGATATTAATATTCAGTTTTTTAGTTAGCTTTTCTACCAAATAATTGTGAAAATGTATGCAATAAGATGTTTTTACGTAAGATTATCCACTTTATCAATACACTGTAATTCATGTACATTGGGAATAAAAGTCGTAGCCCTTCCTCATGAATAGCACTTAAAATGCTGTATTCTATTTTACCTGTTACAGGGCAGTCACCTCAATTAGAACAATTGTTCTTAACAAGTAAATAGTATGAGCTATGACATATAAAATTGTACATGTAAAGAATTTAAAATTGTCTGGCATATGCTAAATGTTACGCAAGGAAAAATTTGTAGTAGTAGCATACAAATAAGGAGTGATAGCAGTTAGTGGTAGTTGTCTTACTAGACTGCAGGGGATGTTAAAGATAATAACAATGTGATTTGCCCTTGGTTATACAGCATCTAATAGCTCTTTAAAAAGGCTTATTGAATAAATTGATAACTTATAATTAGTGAGTGGACAAGAAATATCTAAACACATTAAAATGGTGGACTACATTCATCTAGATCTTCTTCCGTAGAGTAATTAAATTTCAAGAAAAGTAGAAATATGCTTTAGTTTTTACTGAATCTTCAAGAATTTGATCATTTTGGTTTCAAACAACTTGTAGCAGTACATCCATGTCCATATATTCCAAGAGAAGTTAGGGAAAATGCAAAAGATCTCAATATTGTCTTATGAAATGGTTCAGAAATGAGAATAGCTATGGAAGTTTCAAAAGTTACAGGAGAGATTCTGATTTATTCTATGATATTGGGACTTGGAAAAGGTACAAAAATGGGCATTGTTTAAATAAAATTTATATCTATTTTGCTTATGAACTTTATTTTAAAATGGCCTTTAATATTTTTCTTTGAAACCAGTGTTGTATGACTATTATTAACCTACAGTTACCATTGATGTGTGACTAATTCAGAATATATAGTGGTTTGATTTATATTATCTTGGAATCTGTCGACTGAAATAAAAGGCACAGCCTGTAAGTTGAGAGTTATGTTTTATTTGGTGGACTTCCTGCGGACTCAAGCCCAGGACACAGCCTCTCAGATCTCTCTAAGAGACTTCCACCTAGGCAAGGGAGAAGCCAGGATATATAGGAGTTTTTTTGCAACAAAGACCAGTTAGTTGAAAGATCAAAAGGTTACCGTTAATTAAAGAAAACCAGATCATTTCAAGTTAAGGAACTTAGCTGTTTTCTATGTATGGGAAGGTGTAAAGGTGTGGCCTCACTGAAATCATTCCTTTGATACGCAGCTAGCCATCTAGGGCCAGTATCCTGTTTTTCCGTATCCAGAGTTCCCCTCGGGTCCTCTGTTGAGCGTGGTTGCAGAGACCAGGCTGCCTGCTTGTCAGCATCCTGAGTTCCCTCTGCTCACAGTCTGGGGTGGCAGTAGTGGCTGATAACTTGAAAGCCGCAGAATTATTCGTTTACTGATATGGCTGGCAATATTTTTCATTCACAAATCTGTATAGTAAAAAAATATGCTATACATTTTTCCTTTGACGTTTTGGATATATTATTTAAAGGAAAAATGTATTTTATTAATATGCTTTTCAAATGCTGTGGGTAGTAAAACATTTATTAATAAAGTATAAAGAACACACTGAAATAGTTCTTCTGAGATACAGTTGCGGTTTACTCTAAGAAAGTACTTTAGGGGAAAGGGAGAAGGGTAAATTAGGAGTTTGGAATTAGCATATATAAAGTACTATATATAGAATAGATAAACAAGGTTCTACTATATGTAGCACAGGGAACTACATTCAATATCTTATAACCTATAACAAAAAAGAATCTATGTATATAACTGAATCATTATGCTATACACCAGAAACTAACATTGTGAATCAACTATACTTAGAAAAAAAGAAAAGTACTTCATCTGCTATTGTTTGTGTAATACCAATGACACAATAATCAAATATTAGGTGAAATTTAACCTAAGACCTCTCAATGGTTTCTTTTGTAAAACTCCTGCCCAAATAATCTTGTCAAATTCTTGTATAGTCCATAAAATCTGGAAGGCCACCATCGATGACTAAAAGTTCATAGAGGTAGTAATTTGTTATATTGCTGAGATAATCATAATGGTTACCTAATGTTCTTCTTTGGAGAAAACCCTTTTAAGGGTCAAACATGGTCAGCTAATGGACTTTGTACAAGGACAAATCAATGAATAACTGTCTCTTAATATTTACAGATGGATTGAAAAAATGGTACTTAGTGGAAATCACAAATTCTATAACAGCAATCTCGCTACTAGTTTTTTTGTGTTTAATAGGAACATTGAAAGAGGACAAAATAGACACAGTGGAGAGCCTAACACGTTTATGTGCTAAGTTTGTAAATCACAGGGAGTATTTATTTTTTTGCTGGAAACTAATTCAGTTAAAAAGATAGTATCAAAAATCATACAGTTTTAGAAAGTTAATCAATGTTTTATAGAGTAACTCAAGATAAAGCATTTAGGAAGTCAGAATCAAGAATATAGAGACATATATCCTTAAAATAGTGTGTCCTTCTGTGACCTAAATATGATCCTTTTAAATATAATGTAGAAAAAAGGTAAACAACAGCAAGAAAATGATTGTCCACTACTTGCTAGCAGTTGTGTCAGATATTTAGATATGCATCATTTTTCTTAATCTTCATGAATTTCATTCATTAGATACTGTGTTTGAATTAGAAACCAGTTGAATGTTTGATGAAATAAAAGAAGCTGAGGCTTAGAAAAAGAGGACAAATAGCACTTGAGATCAGGGAGGTAGGTGATTGAAAATACTTTGACATACACCGTAAGTGTCAGAGGAAGCCTCTGAAGTATTTTAAAGAGTGATATGATTACTTTGGCTGTTGTGCTGAGAATAGACTGAAGCACTGAAGCCTAATTCATTAATCCAGGTTAGAAATGATGGTGGCTTGTACAAGGTAAATAGCAGTGGACATTGTAAGAAGGGAGTAGATGTTTTATTTTTCCGAAACAGGCAAAACAATGTACTCAAACAGCACATGTAAGCTGTAAGAGAGACTGGTGTTGATCATGTTGCTAAGGTTTTCACTTGGAGATGGAGTTTTCATTAACTGAGAAGGAAAAGATTGTGCGAAAAGCAGGTTTAAGGATAGAGAAGAACAGTAGTTCAGTTCAAGGCATGTTGGGTTTCTGTTAAGAAGGAAATTGGATAAGTTTAGAAATATATAGTAGGTAATTTGATCTCAGAACTCAGAGGAGAATTCTGACTAGAGGTATAAATTTGAAATGTGCAAAAATACATAAACATGGCATGTAGATAAAGCCATGTGACTGATTGAGCTCATCAAGTAAATGGTTATAAACGTAAAAGAAAAGTCAAGAGGCAGAGCCCTGGGAAATTGGAATGCTAAGGAAATAAAGAGAAACTATTAAAGAAGCCTGTGTAGAAGACATTGAAGTAGGAGGATAATCAGGAGAGAAATGGAATGGTCTAATAGCCATGTGAAGAAAATGTTTCACAGAGAAGGTAGTGATAAACTATTCATAGTTATTTAAATGGAATGCTTAATTTTCCAAAAATGTTACAGTATAACCATGTTCTCAGGTAGTTAAAGATTTCTTTGGATAGTCAAAGGCAATATACAGGCTTTGAGTAACGGTAGACTACATAATTTGGGCCAACCATCCACTTGAAAAAGTATGTAGCACATGTGTTTAAAGGCACTAGGTACCTAATACAATAGTGGAGAAATACAGGCCAGGTCTGGACATGGTAGAAGTCCAATGCTGTGAGACTAGCAGTTGATGCCCCTTTGCCGTGTGTTTTTACTTAAAAATTTTTAATTTTGATTTTAATTTTTTAGTGAAGTATAGTTGATTTACAATGTTTCATGTCTACAGAAAAGTGATTCAAATTTATATATATATATATGTCTGTGAGTATTTTTTAAAATTTTAGCCTTGTTTTTTAAGTCTTTTTTTTTTTTTTTTTTTTTTTTTTTTTTTTGAGGAGCATGTGTAGGTTAGGAAGCTGAGCTAAAGTTTTAACATCATTGTGGGCTAAGGCAGCAGAAATTTGTGTCCAGAACACAACGGAAGGGAACCCTTGGTTAACCCATTTGGTCAAATAATCTTAATTATTGAAATTGGACAAAGTGCAAATCTGCTGTTCTTCAAACACAGGGCAGATGGAAAGGTAAGTTTCTCAAAGATTAATATGATATATTGTACCTCAAATTATTCTTGAAATTTTCATGGATATTTAGTGCTCAATAAAAAATAACCAGCCAGAGGCAAATTAAAAACATGACCAAAAGCAAAGAAAATTATAGAGAATAAAAATAGATTCACAGAAGCTCTAGATAATGGAGTCATCATATTTATGTATAAAATAACTATATTTTATATTTTAGAAATATAAAAAATTAAATACGTGACAGAAAACTAGGAACTTCCAGAAACAACCTAAATGTCCATCAACAAATAACTGGATAAAGAAGATATGGTGTATATATACATAGGAATGTTACTCAGCCATAAAAAAGAATGAAATAATGTCATTTGCAACAACATGCATGGACCTAAAGATTATCATATTAAGCGAAGAAAGTAAGACAAAGAAAGATAGATTTCATATGATATCACTTACATGTGGAATCTAAAAAAAAATGTTATAAATGAACTTACAACTCACAGACATAGAAAACAAACTGATTACCAAAGGGGAAATGAGGGAGGGATAAATTAGAAGTTTGTGATTAACACATACACACTACTATACATATAAAATAGATATATAACAAGGACTTACTGTACAGCACAGGGACCTATATTCAATACCTTGCAATAACCTATAGTGGAAAAGAATCTGAAAAAGAATATATATATATATATTCATATATATGTATATATATATATATGAACATACATAACTGAATCACTTTGCTGTACACTTGAAACTAACACAACATTGTAAATCAACTGTATATTCATTAAAAAAAAAAAGGAACTAGGAATTTCCACAGCTAAAATGCATAGTAACCAAAATTAAAAATGCAGTGGATGGATTTAATACCCAAAAGCAAAGAAATAATGATGAATAGGTAGAGAGAGAAAGAGAAGGGAGGGAGAGAGTAATTGCAAGATAAAGTCTGTAACTAAAAAGTATAGACGAAAAGCATAATATACCAAAAGTACAAAGAAATAGATAAGAGAAGAATTAGAAAGTAATGACAAAGAAATACAATGACAAGAATAAAATAATCCTGAAGATTTTTTTTTACCTTCTAGTTAAGTTGATAAATCTCTGGCAAGTTTCCTCAGGAAAACAGGATAAAGAACAATTAACTAAAAGCAGAAATAAACCTACCATCTACAAGAATTAGCAGAAAAGAACAAAAAAAGCACAAAGTCAGAAGGAAGTAATAAAGATGAGAGAGGAAATAAATAAAATAGAGACAAAAAATAGAAAAGATTAATGAAACTAAGAGCTGTTTTTTTTGAAAAGAGAAACAAAATTGATAAGCCTTAACCAGATTCATCAAGAATAAGAGGATCCAAATAAGCAAAATAGGAAATGAAAGAGGAGGAATAACAAATGATACCTCGGAGATACAAAAAAAAAAAAAATCATAAGAGAATACTACAGTTACATGGCAACAAATTGGACAACCTAGAAGAAATTAATAAATTTCTAGAAATATGCAATTTTTCAAGACTGAGTCAGGAATAAATAGAAATCTGAACAGACTGATCACTAGTAGTGAAACTGAATTTTTCATCAAAAATCTCCCAGCAAGCAAAAGTGCAGGACTGAGCCGCTTCACAGGGGATTTCTACCAAACATATAAAGAAGAATTAACACCTGTCCTTCTTAAACTCTTCTAAGCAATTGAAGAGGAGGAAACACTCCAAATTCATTCTATGAGGCCAACATTACCCTGATACCAAAACCAGAAAAAACATTACAAAAAATAGTCTTTTTTATTTAAAGTCAGTTGATTGTAAATGTTAACCACATTGAAAAAATACAAGATTAGTGCTTGATTAAATTTCTAGGGCAATAGTTTAATCAAATTGACACTTAAAGTAACCATCACAGTAGAGGAATTCATAAAGTATGTCATTTGCATTACATAGTATCATTCCCATTTATGTATAAGGAAACTGAGAATAATTGATTTTTATATAAAATCCCTAATTTCACTAAACTTATTTGTGGCTGAGCTAAGATTTTCATTCAGGTCTAGAAGTCTCTCAAATTCAAAGCCGTAACCAGTGTATTATAAAACTAAGACCACAAAAAATATTTTTAAAACTATATTTGAAACAAATCAGTATTTCTTTTAGTTTTATATTTGTCTCCCTTTTCCATATGTGAGAGAGATTGAATAACAAATAGTTGGACATAGTCAGAATTCCACTATGAAGAACTAACTTCTGGTCATAAGCAGGTAAAGGAAATAATTATAGTGGTATTAACATTTTTCCTTTAAAGTATGAAATACAAATATTTGATCTAAATTTTCTTTGATTAATTCTTAATATTTAGTGCCAATTGCATTTTAAGCTGCTAAATGTCAAGTCACTTCAAACATGAGATGACAAAAAGGTGTTTTACTTTATTTGTAAAAAGGGTTGAAGAGCACATTTTTCATATTTTTCACAAAGTAAACAGCTTCTGATTTATTTCAGCTTTTCATATAAAATACTGCATTATCATGTTGTGAGTAGTAAGGTCAATCATGACATGCTTCTGCAAAGTGTTTTATTCTTAGCATTAAAGAAGAAACTAGTAAAAGGTCGTGCTTGTCAACTTCATTCGTATTCAAGTTGTCTAAGTCATAAACATTCCACCTTAAAAGCTTTCATATTCCCTGAACTGTTCGGTTACATTATTTCCCTATCAATCTGTCACATTTGTATTACGTCAATTATGCATTTTTCCCTCAATTCGTCTTTGGCAATCCTTTTCAAACACGAATTAAAAATAAAAATAATTTCAAAATTCACTTCACCCCTTTTAAAATTTTTAAATGGCAAGGTGGATTACTTAAGCTTTGTATTATTTGATAGAATGATTAAATTTTAACAGTATTATGAAAGTTTATTTGAGCAATGATCTGTAGGTGAAGTAAATTCTTAATGTTACATAAAAAGCCAATAATGTTTTCAATCTTCTAAAAACACATTATTAAACAAATGTTATTTTTGTATATTATTTATCATAATATAAATATTACATGAATTAGGTTGAGAATTAGGGAAAAAATGCAAAAGGAATAAGTCAGATTTCATCCAGGAGCATGATTTCCTCATGATCTCTCTTCAATATTAGAAAAAAATGTTAAAAGTAAAAGAATAAGAAGACTTCATAAATGATAAAGCTAATTTAGTAATACCAACATCCTATAAGTAGAATTTCAGACAAAAAACATTACTGAAGTTAAAGAGGGACATTTCATAATAAAGCACCAAGTTAAACTTCCTTATGTAATAACACCAAATGTATATGCATTAACATGGTTTAAAATATATAAAGTAAAACTGACAGAAATAAAAGGACAAAAATATAAATTCATAATCATATTTGGAAACTTAAAGTAAATTTCTCTTAGTAAGTGATAGGCCATGTAGACTAAAAAAAAAAAAATACAAATTGAACAACATGAAAAACAAACTTGAACAAAATGACAGGTAAAGCACATCAACCAACACCTCCACAATGAAAAGTATTTTCAAATGCACTTGAAACACCAAAATGAGTCATGTACTGGTCAAGAAAAGCAAGGCTTAACAAATTTCAAAAGCTAGAATAAAACATAAAAAAAAATGTTCTTTGACAACAATGAGACTAAGCTAGAATTAAATAATAGAAAACCCATTAAGCAAGCAAGCAGTATGCTTCTAAATAACCCATAGGTTAAAGGAGAAATAAAACAAAATTTGAAAGTATTACAAACTGAAGAAAATGGAAATATGAAAAATAACTATTGTGGGGGAGCTAAAGCAGTGCTTTAATTTATACTCTAAAAATATGTGTTTCTAACATACATACATACAAGTAGAAGAAAGGAAATAATTGAGAGAAAATCAGAAATCAAAACTAAAAAATATACAGAGAGAAGATCAGCAAACCAAAATGTAAATTCTTTAAAAATTAAATAAAATTGTTAGTCCTTTAGTAAGTCTTACGAATAAAAGAAAGGAATATAAATTGCCAATACTGAGAATTTAAAAAGTAATTACCACCATTTATTATTAAAATAATAAAATATATTATGTATAACTAACAATAAACTCAAAAATTTTGATGAATGGGCATATTTCTTGAAAATATATAACTTGACAAATGCAAGAAAGTAGTAAACAATGTGTGGTCCTCTAGTTATTAAAGACACTAAAAAAATGTAAATAAAAATGTAAATAAATAGGACATGGTATTCAGTGATAAATTATTTGAAATACTTAAGTAATAATATCATCAAAACAAACTTACAAAGAATGTCTTTCTTACTCATTTTGTGATACCAATAAACCATCCTGAAGCCAACAAACAAGACAATAGCATTTGAAAAAATAGTTAAATAAAGGCCAGCCATCCAGTAATATGAGAGAAGCAGGTCACAGACCGAATAAATTTACTCTAACTCTTCCCACAGAAAAACACACTAGATTTTTCCATGTTAGTGAATTGATTTTTATATTGGTTCTAGGGAAATCAATTTATATCCCCTGCATTATGGATAGAGAAAGACTTTTTGTTTCTTCCCAATATTTTTATTTAGATAAATAATTACATCTACTATATAATCTTGTTTTGCAGCACCTTTTTACTCACTTGAACCTAAATCAAGATTACTTCATTGATGCTTTATATTTTGCTTCCTTCCCATTGTCAAAATTGTAGAAATAGCTAATTCTAGATATCATTATTTAAAGTACAGATTTCGCTGATGAAAAAAAAAATTTTTTGCTTGATCAAACTTTCAGACTCCTGAACCTTCTAGGCTCATCTGTGCCATTCCTTGTAAAATCCAGGTTTAGTAAAAATTTTTCTCTCAATTTAGCAGAACCCTCTACAGTATCTGATCATCCTTGATATCTGATCTGGCTACTAAGACTAGTTGCATTGAACGTAGGAGTGATGGTATCTCTTTGAGATTCTGATTTCAGTTATTTTCTATAAACACTCAAAAGTGGAATTGCTAGACCATATCATAGTTCTATTTTTAATTTTTTTAAGAACATCCATACTATTTTCCATAGCAGTTGTACCATTTTGAATTCCCACCACTAGAGTACAAGAGTTCTAATTTCTCTACAACCTTTGTAACACTTGTCTTTTGTTTTTTGATAATAGCTGTCCTAAGAGGTGTGAGGTAAATACCTCACTGTGGTTTTGATTTGCATTTGCTAATGATTATAGTGATGTTGAGAGTCTTTTCACATATCTGTTGGCCATTTGTCTGTATTCTTTAGAAAAATGTCTTTTCAGGTCTTTAACCCATATTTGAATTGGGCTATTAATTTTTTATGTTTTTGTTGTTGTTATTGTTACTGAGTTATAGCAATTCCTTATATATTTTGGAAATTAACCCCTTATCAGATACATGGCTTGCAAATATTTTTTTTCCAATTTCTTTTATTCTGTTGATTATTTCCTTTACTGTGCAGAAGATTTTTAGTTTAATTTAGTCCCCCTTGTTTATTTGTTGTTGTTGTTGCCTTTGCTTTTGGTGTTATATCCATGAAATCAATGCCAAGACCGATCTCAAGAAGATTTTTCTCTACTTTTTCTTCTAGAAGTTTTATGACTTTAGTTCTTACATTTACGTTTTTAATCCTTTCTGAGTTTGCTTTTGTGTATAAGGTCTAATTTCACTTTTTTGCATTTAGAAATCTAATTTTCCCAGCACTATTTGTTAGACTATCCTTTTGTGTGTGTGTGTTTGTGTGTTTGTAGTCTTGGTACTCCTGTTGAAGATCGGATGACCATACATATATGGATTTAAGTCTAGGCTCTCTATTCTGTTCCATTGGTCTATTTATCTTGATGCCAAAACAACTGAAATATTTACTGTGAAATATAAATATATCTGTGACTTATTTTTGTGTGCATCAGCAAATTAAGAGCAGGAACATGATGTGTGTGTGGGGTGGGGTGAGAGAGAGATGTGTTACCACTGAAATCTGACAATTTCATTTCCATGTTTAGCATAACATCCCCTTCTACCTTTCTGTATAATGTTAGGACAGTTCATTTTCATTGAGTCTCTCCCATGAATTATCAGAAGTTTTGACTAATATCAGGCAAGTTGCCAGAAATCCATACAGATTCATAATGCACCAGAGGTTACCTGATACTTGAGTAACTGTGCCAAACCCAAAACTGGGAATGAGAGGCTCTCTTTTGATTAAAATAAATTTGGAAAATAGAAACCTCTAATGGATGATCATTTAACTCAGGAGATACCAGAGGGATTGGACAAGAAGCTTTAGCAATCCAGCCACCACCATCTCTTAGGTCAAAGATTTCAGTTAGTACTTTGTTGGTAAATGTTCACCATTTCCCAAGAGCCAATAAAATTTTCTTTACTCATTTTATTTACATTTATGTTTTATTTATCCAAATGCGGTTAGCACTTACTGTGCTAGATGCTCTGTTTTAAAAGCTTTACAAACATTAAATTATTTAGTTTGTTTAATCATTATAATGTTACGAAATAGTTACAATTATTATCCCTATTTTACAGAAAAGAAATCTGAAGCACAGAAAAGTTAACCACCTGGCTGGAGATCACAGAGCTGGTAAGTGACAAAACAAGGATTCAACCTAAGTGCTTTAATATCAGATTCCATATTATGGACAGTTTTACCTTCCAACATCCTAACTCTCTTCAAACTTCCAGTAGCTTCTCAATACTTACCATGAAACTTCACCTTCTGTAGCACGGTCCTCTAAGTCTTTCGTATATATGCTTTAACTACTTCTTACATCTCATCTCTAATTATTTCACTCCTTATTTCTGTGTCATAATGATGCCTCATCTTTTATATATATGCAATTTTTATTGATTACAATATGTTAAATCAATTATTTGCTTGAATCATACTAAATATTACTTTAATATTGAACTTGAAGTGTTTCAACTTCCTTTTTAGTTTTATGTACATCTGACTTTCACATGTCCAACTTATTTCTGACGCATTATTCATGTTTATCCTGACACCCTCTCATTTTCTTATGCCGTGAAACTGAATTGTTTTTATCACTCTGACTTATAATCCTGATTTTAGCCTGTGCTTGTGTCCTGTTGATGCTCAGTTTCTCTTTTCAGAGCATAATATTCTCATCAAGCCTCTAGTTTTCCTGTTAGCTTTGTCCCAGAATAACACAGTTAGTTATTTTCTTAGAAGTACAGAGATTAAATGAGAAACTATAATAAAACTGTACCATCATTGGACTATAGGAATTAAAATGGTGTCATGGAGTAAATATTTGTTTATCCAGTTGCTAACCATTATTTATAATCACTCAGCAATAATGAAATAATCCCAGAAATGTCGTTTATTCCTATTAGGGATTGTTGTTTTCTCATGATCACTTTTTAATTGTTTGTTTTGAAAGTAATATTGTAAAAATTTCAACTTTTGCTAAGCAACACTCAAAGTAATTATTAAAACTCCACTATGTTTCATTAGAAGGAAAAGTGTGCATTTTCAATATAAATTTTCAAATATGAATTAGAAATAGCCTGAAAATTATTTATAAATGAATATTGATTAATAATGTATGATAAATATTTTTCTACTGATAATATTATGCTAACAGAAGATGCTGTTTTGCAGGTATTATTTTTATGATTTGCATTTTAATGAAACCTTTTTTCTTACATATATAGACCTTTTTCAGAAAGCCATTTGTTTTATTGTTTCGTATGTTTTATTCTTACATTAATTGCAGGGAACCAAGCATATTTAATGTCTATTATTTTACTTATCAAGATATAGTACTCTAAATTTGGACTTTTCTATTTTATTTTGATGACATGGGTAGCAGAGGAGCTTTTAATCATGTACAGTGTGATCTTGAAGAGATCAATAAGAAAGACTTTTTTAAAGCTGTTTTTGCACATTGGAGTTGTAAACTTGAGTGAAAATCAGTGCTAAGAGGTGAACTAGCATACAATATTTAATAAATTTTAACCAGCATACATAGCATACTCCTTTTGCCAGTGATTTTTCATACATATATACATAATGCAGACTTCATAAGTATTATATATTAACTCACACAAATTCAAACCTTGACAACTGTATGTATGTCAAATATTTAATTTTGGATTTTTCTTTCTAAGAGAAGACTAAGAAAACTAGAGTAAATTGGAGAAGTGAAACGACCATACTGCTTTAGACTGAATTGTTTGTGTCTCCACAAAATTCTTATGTTGGAATCCTAACCATCAGGGTATTAGAAAGTGGGATACTTAGTAGGCTATTAGGTCTCAAGGGTAGAGTCCTTATAAATGAGTTTTGTGCTTTTGCAAAAGAGGCCCCAGAGAGATCCTTCGTCCCTTCCACCAGGTGAGAACACGGTGAAAAGATAGTCATCTGTGAACTAGGAGCTGGGCTCTCACCAGACGATGAATATGTCAGTACCTTAATCTTGGACTTCCCAGCCTCCAGGACTATCAGAAATAAGTACTTACTGTTTATAAGCCACCTAGCTTGTGGTATTTTGTTATTGCAGCGTGAATGGACTAAGACATACAAATAATTCAAGCTTCTTTCAAATGCTTTAAAAAAAATCTAAGTATTCCAATCTAAGATTTCCTTAAAAATAACTCTGTGGGAAAAAATGATAAGGCATAACAATTCTAATGTAACAATTTTTTCTTACTTTATTAGATGTAAAAATGACATGTAAGAAGGTAAATTTATGTATTTAGACAGGCATTGCAGCCTAATAGTTATGAACTACATTTACCATAAATTCCATTCAGATTTTAAAATGTGATCCATTTGATAGGTTTCACTTGGCAGAGTCTTGAAAGTATTATATATATATTCAACATTTAAAAGATAAATGCTTAATCTTTCAGATTTGGAATGATTGACATAAAATATTGCTGTCTCAAGTTTCAAAAACATAATTCAACACATTTTGATTATATTAAAAATCAACCTAACAATATACTCAAACAGTGATGTAATGTTTGGGAAGAAAAAGCAAAACTAAGCAACCAAAATATTAACAACAAAGACTAGTGCAACAGGATTGTAGTTTTAAATTTGTCTTTGTTAGCTTGGAATAATATGTGATAGACATCACTATTTTCTAAAGAGAAGTGCCAGACCCATTCATGAAAGATGTACAAAAACTAAATCAAAAATATCCTGATAATGGCTTCCTGATTACCCATTTCCAGCCTATGTATGAGGAAAAAATAGAAAAGAACAAGTCCAGGGTCTGTGATGTGCTGGCTTAGTGGATTATCACTACCTGTCCCTCTTCTTCTCTCCAGAGATCTTTCTGCCCCACTTTAAACAAAGTTGGTTGGGAGAAGGAAGTACCTTCATAAAGAGAAAACTAGTGTCTTTCCTCCTGGTTATATATTTACTGAGTGAGCAATAGAAAATTATATAACCACTTATGTGTACCAGAAAGAGAACTAGTGATTTTTTTTTTTTTTTTTTTGGAGAAGTCACCATCTGTTTTCTGAAATAGGATGTCATGTATTACAACAAACTGAAAATAAACTGGAGAATTTTGAGAGTAATAGACTTGAGAATTTTGAGTGGCCAGCTGGAACTTCCTGAGATAGCTGGAATAAAGAAAGAAAAGCATTAGAGAAGTCTGTTCCACATGTAATTTTCATGTCAGGAAATACAGAATTTCCAGTGGGAAATGTGTATTTATTTAGAAAAGGAGCTGGATGTTCGCTATCTTGATAGGGACCCAACCAAGGTGGCCTGGT
Source organism: Camelus dromedarius (assembly GCF_036321535.1). NCBI lineage: Eukaryota > Metazoa > Chordata > Mammalia > Artiodactyla > Camelidae > Camelus > Camelus dromedarius. The sequence continues at coordinate 60,774,967 of NC_087446.1, read as the reverse complement.
TGGGACAGAGTAACTGCAGCAGTAAGAGGTTACAGTGTGTCACTGTGTGGGGGCAGGCAAGAGTGAGGAGGTTCAGAGAGGTTCACCAGGAAGTGCATCACAGAATTTGAAAGCTGAACAGTTCAGAGGGTCCTATGTGGCCAGTGAATGACCCACATATCAGCTCCCCACAGGTGACCGAAGAGGAGGGCATCTGATGCCAGGCAGCATATGACTATGGAAAAATAGAAAAAAAGCATTTAGTAAAAAGCCAATAATCACAATACATATAGTTATACATATACGTATATACACAATGTGTATCTTCCCTGAATTCAGCCCACTCAAAAAAATTACACCAGACTTTGATCTAAAGCACTCAGAGAGAGATTTTCAGGTGGGAATAAACGTATCTCTAGTAGTAGTTTGTAAGATGCACTCAGTGCTTCCTCATACACCTCCATTGACTTGGGACATTTTTCATGGTTTGGAAAATAATCTGGGGTAGTTATACTTAAATGAATAATACTAGGAAAATAACTGAATTTAAATTAAATTCTCTCACCAGTTGCATACATCATACATTTTTCGCCTCTATACACTAATGTAATAGAAATCTAGATCTGTGAAAGTGTAAAAGAATCAAATTATTTTGGCTCTTGTAACATGTTTTAATTTTATTTCCTGTAAAATTGACTTCATTATGCATATAATCATGAAAAAGAGTACCAACCCATTCAGTATATTCTGGGCCGTTCATATGGATGCGTAATTAATGGATTCAAAACGTTTTTAAGTTGGGGAGATTTTACTGAGTAAGTCATAAAATCCTTCCAATTTAAAAATCTGACTATTTGGCAGAAAATGTCCAAACACTCTTGCACAAACAAAATAATACACATGCATATAGTTAAATTTTAAATGTACTCATATGTATAAATACTGAATGATCTGTATTAAATCTCTTAGCACCCATTTGTCAAAATCCCACTGAATAATCATCCCCTGCTGTGTGTATATGTGTGTGGCTTTTTATTTACAAGCATAATGACATGCACAGGAAGAAGCTAAAGTACTTCAGCAGGCTATTTAGTTTGCTATCTGTGAAACTCATTTTAGTTAAAATTGTACTATTATTATAATCACGGATATGTAAGAATTCTTTTTCCCATAAAGGAAAGTGGGAATAGAAATTCAATTTCTTCTGAATCTTGTCATTTCACAGTGTGATTTCTTACTAGGCTTGCAGCATCCATAGTTTCTTCTTTCCTTAACATAGGGTGAGTGCACTACAGTAATACTGTGTTTAAAGCCAGACTCACGATATGGCGGCTGTGGCTGAAATACCCATTTAATCCGACAGATTCGAATACAGTATATAATCGGTGTAGTGAACGAATAAACTGTTGTAGTGTGAGATTACTTGTCACAGTAGTTTATATTAAAGGAAACATCACTTTAAACTAACTCTTCACCATCTGTTGTGTACTCTAATTTAAAAAGATCATAATTTACAATTGCAAAAGTAGGTAAGAAACAAATGATTAAAATGCATATTATGTGCTATATTCAGCTGAACATACATCTGTTCTGTTTATCTCTGTAATATTAGATGCTAATTGGGAGATAAGCTCCTCTCCTCACATAGGAGGATACATTTGGGGAGGGATGAAAGTAGGAGTTATTACTTTTAGTACTGTTTAAAGCTTTTATTAAGATATAGTTGGTGTACAACATAAATTACCAGTATACAACATAATTTTTAAAGGTTATACTCCATTTATAGTTATTATAAAATATTAGCTACATTCCTTGTGTTGTACAATATATCCTTATAACTTATTTATTTTATATATAATAGTATGTACCTCTTAATCCTCTACCCTTACCTTGCTCCTCCCCACCCCTTCTAACTGGTGACCCCTAGTTCTCTGTATCTGTGGATCTATTTCCTTTTTATCCTATTCACTAGTCTGTTTTATTTTTTAGATTTCATACATAAATTATACAGTATTTGTCTCTCTCCGTCTGACTTATTTCATTTGGCATAACACCCTCCAAGTCATATTGCATTCTTTCTTAAGGCTGAGTAGTATTCCATTGTGTGTGCATGCATACGTATGTGTGGTATACATATATATATCATACACACACACACACACATATCACATATTCTTTATCCATTCATCTGTTGATGGAAGCTTATGTTGCTTCCATATCTTAGCAGTTGTCAATAATACTGTTACGGACATTGGATTGTATGTATCTTTTCAAATTAATGTTTTGGGGGGTGGGATATATACCCAGGATTGGAATTGATGGGTCATAAGTAGTAATTGTTTCTAAGATGATTTCCTTTTACAGAGTTTTACCACAAATTAAATAGGGGCCCAGTTAATAATAATTAATTATTATATATGATAATTATTATTACATTTTACAAAAATGCTCTATCATGAAGAGGTTGCCAAAATTACTCAAAAGAGACCATTATTTTAATTACATTGTATTTAGGTTGATCCAAATGAAATTTTGAACATTGAACCATTTTTTCCTACATAAAAACCAATTTCTTATGGTTTAATCTGTTAATTATGAGGAAATTGAGTCAGTCTCAAATTTAGCAAATGACAGAATCCTTTTACTTTAGACAATAAAACAAGTAGGGGTTATTGCATAATCTAGTCATGATAGTTAAGTATTCATTTAGTTTTTAGATATTGAATAACTCCCAGATAACTTGATTTTGTAAAGATATATAGAGTTCCACTGTACTTTTATAATAATGTATTATCTACTTTCAGTCCTACTTTCTCCCTTTTATATAGACAGAGGATCATGGGAAATTGTATTACATTTTCAGATTATATTGCTAGTCAGTCATTACTTTCTCTCTCTTTCACGCACACAGACACACACACACACACACACACACATACACACACATGTAAATATGTGGTTGCAGTAGGAAAGATCAGAACTCTGACCTTGACTTGGCTGAAACAAACGTTAGGAAGATTTTTAAGCAATAGAGTGAGAAGGAGAACAACACATGTCATTTGTGTTTGCTAATTTGCTTTACCCAAAGGAAAAGTCAAATTTCTTTTTGTGACAAGGAGTAATTTTACATCTTGGAGCAAAGCACTAGTGAAGTTAGGTTTCTCACCTCACACAGAGACTGGTAGATGGAATCCTCTCTCCCTTGAAGATTACATTTCAAAGGGATGGATACTCTCAGGTCCTTAAGAAAGACATTCCTGGATTGTTGTTCATAAAAAGGTTTACATATCTAAGGGATAGCGGAAGGATTTGCAATGATTTGTTTTCTAAAGTAAGTACTGTAGGAAATGAAAGGTCAGGGGTCTAGAGTCAGAAAGAAGCTTTTCAAAAGTTTAGTCAAGCTGAGGGGAACCTTAAGTACATATTAGTCACTAGTTTAAAAAAAAACTGCTAATTGTATACTAGACCTATATTTCAAACATGAATTTTGCAGACAATATTGATCTATCTCTTCCATGTCCACATTTTTTAATGAGCGGGCGGGAGGCAAAAAACAACAAAACAAAACAAAACAAAAAAACTTATTAAAACACATTTGAAGCATTTCCAGTTTCCACTCCAACATGCAAAGAGCTTGTAAACCACCACTTTCACCCTCACAACAGGAAAAAAAAGCTAAAGAAACTGAAAATAAACATTTCTTAGATTCTTCAGAGAATTGAGGTCACAGTATAAACTACCACCCTGAAAACTGGAAAGACATGTGAATACAGAAACTATAGATCAGTTTACCTGAAGCTGAAGTCTCTGGGGCTGGAATACTTATGGAATAACTTCAGTAAACTCCTGCAAGCTGAGTGTGGATCAGCTTGAGGGTTGAAAACTCCTCGGGACCCGGTCTAAGCATCACCCCTCATACACAGTTTTGTGGGTTTTACCTCTAGGAGCCCCACCAGGTTCTTATGGTGAAGATCAGAGAAGAACCACTGTGTACTTGGCCAGGGGGAAGGGAAAAGTCACCATTTTCACGTATATTTAGAGACAATGTGTTTTGAAAAAGCCTCCAAACCTCCACAATAAATGCCTGTCACCTAAAGACTTCATTAAAGTCTTATCTAACTCAGGGGAGAGAAAATTAACCAACTCCAGCCACCTCTAGTGTTCTTTCTCAATTAAGGGACCAAAACTGTTGCGAAGCTCTTGTGAAGTCATGATCCAGGACCACAGGTCTGCTACGAGACTGAGATTTAATCATAGGATTATAGACAGTGCTCCCTTCCCATACACCACAAACTTTGCTACCACATTAACAGGCCACTTAAGGTACTTAACCAAGTGAGAAGAAAATGTATTTTTACACAGTCATCTGCACATAAATATTTATCACAGTCTTATTCATGATTATTCAAAACTGGAAACAACCAAGATGTCTTTCAATAGGTGAAAGGATAAACTATGTACATCCATAGTGGAATATTATTCAGTAATAAAAAAGAATGAGCTATCAAGTCACGATAAGACCTGGAAGAGCATTAAATGCATACTCTGGAGTGAAAGAAGTCAGTCTTAGAAGACTACAATAATGAATGTGTTTAACTGTATAACATTATGGAAAAGGCAAAACTATAGAAACAGTAAAAAGATGAGTGGTTGCCAGGTGTTTTCTAGAAGGAGGGAATTGTATGAGAGGAAAAATACTTTTCCCTCTATCCTTCTAGGTTCTTGGCTGAGACACTCTCTGTAGTAAAAGAGTAATAGGTGAAAACAAACAGAAATTCAGTAACATGTATACCTCCTGCATACGTAGGATTTACCCACGAAAACAAGAACTCTCCCAAATGTCCCAAGTCACCACATTGAATACCATCTCAAGTGAAAGACAAACGAAGATGTTAGGGGTGAGGGGAAGCCAGTTATAAGAGGTTACTAGGAAAATCACAATAAACAAAGGTAAGGGTATTATGCAAATTTAAGTTGTTGGCTTCTCTATTGATAAGAGTTTCTAGAGATTTATAGTCACCCTTCTCTTCCTGGTACAGAAAATGAGAAAGTCTTATAAATGGAGATTTCCCTTACAATGTAAATATCTCTTACAAAAGGGAAATTCTGCTCAGTTTTCAGAGCTCCTATGTCTGCTGTTTCTTAAAAATAACCAGTTCAAAATATTCAGTATGCCAAAAGTGCTGTTTTTTGGAGTGGTATATTTTGCTCCCCTTTGGAAAGGATGAGCAGGTGAAGCACGGGGAATTTTTAAGATGTGAAACTATTCTGTGTGGAACTGTAACTGTAGATACATGGCAGTTTGCCAAAACTCATAGAACTATAAACACAAAGAGTGAAACTTTAATGTAAATTATGTATAATATTTAATAATGTATTTTAATGTAATTAAATGTAAATTATGGATTATACTTAATAATAATGTATCAATATTGATTCTTTATTTCTAACAACTATATAACACTAATGCAAGATGTTAATAATAGGGGAAACTGGATGTGGGAGTTGGATATGTGGAATTTTGTATTCCATCTGGTCAATTATATAAGTCTAAAAATGTACTAAAATATAAAATTTATTAATTATAAAATATAGAAATACAAGAGGATTTACTAAATAATTTATTTGAATGAAACCACTTCTGTCTTCAGAGAGAGTTGTGATTTACCTTGAGAATTCATGACATTTGCTTTTGAAAATACTTTGATAATTGTTTTTGACTATAAAATATAAGGCTTGTAGGGCACAGCTTTCAAGGGAGCAGTATAACAAAGAGATGGCTAAAATGTTCTGTGTACGAAAAGAACAGAATTTGGAATATAACAAAATAAAATGGGTGATTTTGAGAGATAAACACACAAGTGAATCTCTAAAATGACAGTTGAGGACGAAGAGGGCCTGTGGGGAAGGATTGGGGCGAGAGGCTTCCAATGTCCCAGTAGATAAAAGAATCATAAAAGCAGAGATGGTTAAGTTATTTGCTACCTGATGCTGTAAGGAAACGTATTCCATTCCCTCAATTTTTCAGCCAAATCCAAAAACAAAAATACAGCCAACACCCGAGCTATACCAGAAATTATTTATCTTTATTAGTCTGTAGTTTATTTTATTCTGTTATAACAAATCAGTGCTAATCCATTTAAGACACCAACACTGAAGAGAATCTGTTTTGCTCTGTGATTGCTTTATGGATATTGAAATATCTGTTATGACAAAGTTTTCAGTATTGTAAGTTTAATGTTTTGTAAGTAATAGCTTTTTTCTTACATATGGTGACTTACATTTGTAAAAGCTACACACAGCTAAGCTTTGATACAATGTGCAAGTTATTCTAGTCCACCATACTAACAATATTTCTGTTTTTTAATTTTGGAGGAAAATCTTAATCTACTTTTATTAAATGACAAGTGCAAAACTCTGAGAATGTAATGAAATATTCTTGTTATTCCAGAGTTAACTGACTTGAAGATAAATATAGGTGGTTTGTTTTCAAGCAAACTAGTGTTTTGCTTCACATGCCAGATTCAAGACTTATACATGGTTAAATGAAACCAGTGAGCACCATGTGGGAAATTAACATTAAGAACATTATTTATTCACTCAAAACTTCAAGGTCATTTTTCTCCCCCCCCCAAAACTGAATTTTTTCATTCTCATCTGTCATTTACACTCTATTTTCTTCTTATTTTAGACCCCCCCCTCTTTGAAAAAATGGAACCAAATAAGAAATGAAACTGCAGGCTTTTGGATTTTAAAAATAACAGCAGTTTCATTTATTTTTGTGTGGAGTGTTCATTTCAGAGTAAAACATCCTAAAATATTTTCAGGTTCTGTAAATTAGGTGACAGATGGCTTGTGAAGTATCCAATGCCAATTAGCAGAAAAACTTTCATAAGAGAAAAATTGTAATAAATCTTATAATTTTCAAAAGGAAAAAGTGAGGAACTTTTCTGTTCACTTCAACTGCAAGTTGATATTTTTAGGATACAAGGAAACTTCTTTCTCTGATTATGCTTGAATTTTTTAATGCCCATCATGTATGTATATACACGTGTCTGTATTAAAAACTCAAGCTTAGTCTGGGAAAGAAGCTTCCTTGTATCCTTTCTGTGTGTGCATTCTTGTGTATGTGTTTATAAACCCCTTTTAGTTTAGAAACATATGCTCTGTGGCTAAGAGGTTCATTACCATGATGCAGTCTCTGTGGTATCTGTCTTGTAGATATGTAAAATGTAAATTATTTGCTCACTCTTTTCTCAAGGTAATTAAAATTGTGAGGGTACATAAGTGACCATGGGGAAGAGAAACAAAGGTTAGTGTGTCTCTATCATAGGAATAGGGAGAGCAGTGATACAAAAAGTGACTGGGGAGATTGTCAGAACTTTCCAGGTTGTCTAAAGGTTAGGGATTTTTTGTTTTCTGAATATAACTGAAAAACCTACTAAAAGATTTTTGAAATTTCTAATGCTTGGACTTTGAAGGAGTTGTGAATTTTCTATGTATTGATACTTCGATAGGAAACTGGGCATGAGGCCACAGTGCTCAGAAGGGATGACTCAGAGAATATTATCTGGGGTCCTAGGAGTAATTACTGATGCCCAAGGAGTGGTATAAGAAGTAATGGTACTCCACAACTGAATTAGGCACAGGTTTTTATTTTTAACTCATCAGTAGAATTGTTAGAGATATCTATATATCAGTCATTTCAGTTTTAAAGTAATTACTCTATGTCTCAGAGTTCTAATTGCTACGAAGCGGTCTCTTTGCACTCTTCCCTTTGTCTATTTTTAGTTTATATAATTTCCTCATTTTCCCCCAAATAGTAGAAATTTACAACTGAGGGACTTTATACTAAAATTAGGATAGAAAAACAGAGCTTGTAAAACAGAAGGTATATTGACTCAGATGTCATAGAACTTATAACAGTGGGTCTATAACAAGTGTTTCAACATTGGGAAATTAGATAACTTGATTTGAGGGGAAGAAATAAGCAATTGCAGGTTGATTGGCAGGTATTAGTCTCTAAAGAATACCATCTACCATGCAAATTCTTATAGATCATATTTAAGATATAGGTATAGGAATATTCTTATAGAATGTTCAAGCTGTAGATAGTTTATATTTATTACTTTACATTTCTTAAGGTCAAGAGAGTACATTTTCTTTTAAGTTTTGAATATTGGGTTTAACTTTTTAAAACCAGTGGGTTTAAAAACACAGATAATATATGATATGCTTCCAGTTATCTTCTTAAAATCGATTAAGTGCTGATTGACCGAAGGAGTGGGTCAGAGGCAGGAAAGGATCTTGTAATGATGTGGTAGGCAGCCTCTGAAATGGCCCCTGATGATTTCCACTTCCTGATATTTACCGCTTTGTGTCTATCTCCTCTTCTGGACTGTGGACTAGACCTGATTATTGATACAACAAATACAGCACAACAAAAATATGTCACATTAGAGACTGGGTAATATAATCTGTGTCTTTTTTCTTACCCTCTCTCATGATCTTTCTTGCTTTGAAGGGAAGCCGTGCTATGGGCTGCTCTCCTGGGAGGCCCATGAGGCAAGGAACAGATGACTCTTGCCAAGAGTCAGCAAGAACCTGAGGCCTTCAAAAATACTCTTAGAAGTGGATCTTCCCCCAAGTCAAATCTTGACATGACCACAGCCCTTAACTGCAGCCCAGAGACAGAGGACTCAGTTCAGCTACTCCTGAATTTCCAACCCACAGACACGTTAAGATATTTTGCTGCTTTAAGTTGCTACATTTTGTTTATACAGCAATATACAACTGTTAAATAGGGAAAAGCCCAGTTGATTTCAAAGTATATTTTGAATGATTGTCTAAAAATAAGTATAATTAAAGAATGATATCACCTGCACTAGTTTTTTAAAAAGGGTAGCTATATCTGTATTAAGAGACATGGTTGTTTCCTTGGCTTCCTCTTTGTATCATTCAGAACAGAATTGTAGAGGTACAGGTATAGATGTGTATTTTTTCACTCAATTATGCCACTCGCACTGCAGGTTAGTGCAGAGTGGGTATTGGACACATGTTCATCATAGGAAGAAACCCAGATTATTAATGAAGCACCCATCAGTCTCAAACGTTGCTGATCAGCATGCCAGAAAGAAAATACCATTCTGGAGAGTCTTCTACTAGGAATTAAATATTGTGGCCCAGAAGTGGCATGTATCTGATAACAACTCACTGATCAGAAGTAGCACTGGTAACTGTACTCAGCCAGAAAGAAGACAGGATTTATAATCTTACCATACACCAGGGATGGATTACAACTGGAAGTACTTAGCACCAGCATAATTGGCTTCTACATTGTCAAAAGCTTGATACTCTCCCACTGTAAGATTGATTGATTGATTGATTTTAAAGATATATCAGAAGAAATCTTCTAGGCCTATCTTGGAGTATTACAGAAATTCATTGAAATTAATTGAAAAGCTATGCATGGCACATTGAGTTGAAATATTTTTCACAGAATTTCTGGTGGTATTTCATACCAGAGTTGAGTAATTGATCTTTAAGGAATATAGCCTACTATACCTTCCAACACATGCCTCCTTTTTTTGTTGTTGGTGGTTGGTTGGTTGGTTGGTTGGTTGGTTGGTTGGTTGGTTTTTTTGTTGTTGTTCTCTTCTTTCTCTTAAGTAACTCCCAAGGTTGTGTGTGTTGGGCTTTGGACATGGGGAACACAGCGGGTATCTGCAAGCTAAGCCATCTTTTTTTGCTCTTTATTCCATTTTATCTGTGCAGGTTTCCCCAGTACTCATTTCTTGTTTGTTTGTTTTTGTTGTATTTATTGATGATTCTCTGGAATTACCATACTGTATTAATCTGGATATGTAACAAGGCAACTATCTATTTTGTTCTTAATTAATTCAACAATGTGTAGTGCCTTTCTATTTTAGCAGCATTTTTCTAGTGACAGAATATAACAATAAAAAACTTTCAAAATTTCCTGCCATCACAGTACACATCTTTATGAAGGAGATAGACAGTAAACTAACAAAAAGTAAAATATACAGTACGTTAGCTGGTTAAGAGTCCTGTGAAGAAAAAAAAATAAACAATGAAGAGTGGAGCCAGTTTTAAAGGCTTTGCTAATATGCTGATATTTAATCAGAAAAGTACAAAAGATGAGGCAATGAATGAGTCATGGATATAAGAAGAAAGAGCATTCAAGGATGAGAGGACAGCAAATGCAAAGACCCTGTGGTAAGAGCATCCTTATTATATTGATATTGTAAAGAAGTTTGGATAGGGAAGAGTATGCCAGGAAGAGAATGGTAGTAATTAATCTATGACAGATAGTGTCCTGCTTATGTAGGGCATTATATCTCACTGTATTTATCTTTATTTTACCATTACACGAAAACTCCTTAGAGGATATTGGGCAGTTTGATAGATATATTTTAAAAATATCAATGTGACTGTGAAGCAACAAGTATATATCAGACAGCACAGGGTAATATAGCCATTTTGTAATAACTTTAAAGGAAATATAATTTATAAACATATTGAATAACTATGCCGTGTGCCTGCAACTGACACATGTTGTAAATCAACTATATTTCAATTGAAATAAATATCAATGTGACGGTAGTATTGAGAATAGGTAGTGGGGATATGATGGTAGCTTGAACACATGGATGGAAGCAATGGAAGTAGCATGATGTTATGTTACAGATTTATTTCAAAAGCAGATTTATTTTGAAAGGTTGGCTGTAGAATGTGAGAAATAGGAAGAGTCAAGAGACTTCCACATTGTTTGTTTGCCCCACAGCAAAGAACTTAAACTGCAGAGGAAGAGACTGGAAGAGTAAGTTTGGATAAAAAGAGTGAGAATTTAGATTTTTGTATGTTAGGTAGAAGAGGCCAATTAAATATACAAGTGGAGAACTGAAAGCATAGATATATTTATATAAAACAAAGTGAAGAGTTACAGCTGGAGACCTTCTTTGGGGAAGTTGTCTATGTGTAAATTATTTTTAAAGCCATTAAGACTATATATCATTACTGAAGAGTGAATTGGGTGAAGTCAAGGAGACAAGAGGTCTAAAACTTAAAACCCCAGGGAATTCCGGCATTTGAAGATCAAGAGATATGAAGGAACTAGCAAAATGCACTGAGGGGCATGATTAATCAAATACAAATAAAATCAGAATAGAATCTCCCCTAGATAAATTTTTAAAAAATCAGGTAGTCAATTGTGTTAATTGCTGCTGACCAGGTAAGATGAAGACTGAGAATAGACAACTATATTTTACAATGTTGAGACCGTTGGTAACTTAGACAAGAATGGTTAAGGTGAAGTTGTGAATTAAGAGTCTGCTTCAAATGGCTGATGCAGGAGTGGGAAGAGAGGAGTTGGAAGGGGAGCAGAAAAAATGATGTAGTAGCTAAATGAATATTGGATCCAGAGAAAAGAATTGAGGTGAAAAAAATTACGCATACTTAGAGGAGCTGGAGAGATTCATCAGTAAATGGAAAAAGCTAGTGTTTATTGCAAAAGTGAACATACTCTGTGGAGCAGTAACAGGAGAGAAGGGAGAAAATATTGTCGAAGTTGCAATGGAGAACAAGGGCGGTACTGTGAACATGGAGTTGCAAGGTTCACAGCTGAAAGTGGAAAAATGTGTGTAATTCGAACACAGATAAGAAGGTATGAAACATTCCTGTGAATCTGTAGGCTGGGAAAATATAGAATGGTGACTGGGCAGCACTTAGAACAAGTTGAAGTGTTTATCAGTTTTCAGTGAGGGTAGTTGGCATGTTGTGGCATACATTTTTGTTTAGTGTAGGGTTTTGGTTTTATTACCTCAGTTCAGGTACTTATCCAAAGCAATAAACATACAGGTGAAGAATAGGAAGAGGGTGGAGATTAAGTGGTTTTGAGGTTTTGCCAGGTAGTTGTGATGGAAGCAGACAGTGACATAGGAGGTGAGGATACAGTGAGGGGAATAATGTAACAATGGACTGTGGGATTTTCACTTGGATGGGAGGGAATTGAGGATATGGATCAGTTAAGCAATATTGAAAGGTTGATACAGTAAATGTACTCTTAGTCCCAGAGGGTCAAATGATTTTGGAGACACGATACTAGCAGGAGTAAGCGGTGAAGTTAAGTAGTGCCGGTTGAAGAGTGGGATGCTTGCAGTGAAGATGTAATTATGGGTATAGACATCTCTACTGTAGTCATCTAGTAAATGGTTGAAGCAGAATAGAGGGCAAGATCTATGGAGCAGGCAAGGTCAAGGTATTGAAATGGCATTTCCAAATGTGACAGCCAAAACAAAGAGGAGCTGTATAATTTGTCTGTAATTTTTTTAACATTTTTTATTGGTTTATAATTATTTTACAATGTTGTGTCAAAATTCCAGTGTAGAGCACAATTTTTCAGTTATACGTGTACATATATATATTCATTGTCACGTTTTTTTCTCTGTGAGCTACCATAAGATCTTGTGTATATTTCCCTGTGCTATACAGTATAATCTTTGTTTATCTATACAATTTTGAAATCCCGTCTATCCCTTCCCACCCTCTGCCCCCTTGGCAACCACAAGTTTGTATTCTATGTCTATGAGTCTGTTTCTCTTTTGTATTTATGCTTTGTTTTGTGTGTGTGTGTGTGTGTGTGTGTGTGTGTGTGTTTTTAGTTTCCACATATGAGCGATCTCATGTGGTATTTTTCTTTCTCTTTCTGCCTTACTTCACTTAGGATGACATTCTCCAGGGGCATCCATGTTGCTGCAAATGGTGTTATGTTCTCAGCTTTTATGGGTGAATAGTATTCCATTGTATAAATATACCACCTCTTCTTTATCCAGTCATCCGTTGATGGACATTTAGGCTGTTTCCATGTCTTGGCTATTGTAAATGTGCTGCTATGACCAGTGGGGTGAAGGTGTCATTCTGAAGTAGGGCTCCTTCTGGATATATGCCCAGGAGTGGGATTCCTGGGTCATATGGTAAGTCTATTCCTAGTCTTTTGATCCTTCCCTTGGCTTTTGTGACATACTTCTCCCCTTGTTCAGTCAATTCTCAGTTGCACCCCAGAACCTACCATTAAACTTAAAATGCAGTATCAGAAACTGTTCTCTTAGTTGATACTCATTCAGCTTTCTCTACCAGTGGCTTAGAGGATTATCTCTGTCACCTCTGGTTCTGTTCAAGCTGTCAGAGTCTCTGGGCAACCTATTTTACTGTCAAATCTCAGGTTACCCCCCCAAATCTTTAGGCCCTCTAACCGCCCATCAGACCTTTCTAGTTTCTCATTCCTCATCAGCAAGCATTTTAGGTAGAGACTTATGTAAATTTAATGCTACCAAACTATGTAATGAGAAAGGTGTTTTTTTCCCCCCTGCGCTCAGGCCAAATCTCAAACTTCCTACTTTCCCTAGTAGAGACCTATCTCTATTTAAAATCCTCTGAAGAGAATGCAGCCTTAAAAGATGTCCTAATTAGTCTCTGATCCTCACATGCAATTGAGGTTGGATTGCTACTCAGTGTAGAGCCCATGCACATTGTCTGGAAAAGGAATAAACCTGTCCCAGCAGTTTTAATTAGGGTGGCAGCTGTGGCAACAACATCCTCTTGAGAGAGCCCAATATCCTCTCTCTCAAGAAGCAAAAAAGGAATTGAATCTACAGTAGAGCCAAGTTCTTTACTTTCTCACCCTGCAGTACCTCAGTCTTGTCAGTAATGAAAGAAGGGAGACTTGATTCAGATGAAAATCAAGTTATTGCTTTGTACAAGTTGCAGGAGCCATCAGTGCTTTTGTAATTCCTCGTCTTACTGGAGTCCCTAATCCAACTACTATTCTTAATTCAGGTCCTGCTGACGTAGCTAGAGTGTTAGTAACTGACTCCTGCACAGCTTTCTAATCCCATTGCCCCTGACTTACAGTTTCCCTTTGTGTTTATGCTTAGAGGAAGACAACTAACATGGACTTGCGTACCTCAGAGACATTGTGAGTCTTCCTCAGTATTCTTCCAGGTCCTTAAAGCCAGCTTAGACTCCGTAGGCTTTACCCAAGGCTCCACTCTTAGTCAGGATGTTGATGGTCTTTTACTTTGTAACCAAAGCAAGGTGTTCTTACAGGTATCCACATTCTCCTAAAGGCACTAGCTAAACAAAGCCACAGATCTTCCCAAAATAGACTTCAGTGGGTAAAGCCAGCCATTACCTACTTAGAACATGAGATATCTCAGGGCACTCAGAACTCATCCCAAAATGTCTTGAGTTAATTTTGTCTATCCCTCTGCTGCAAAAAAAAAAAAAAAAACCCCACAACTATGAAAATGTTTAAGGGCAGCTTCTGTTGTTCCCAACAGATTTCTAACAGATAGGGTTCGCATTAAATCTGCAGACTGCTCTGGGCAGGACGACCATTTTAAGAATATTAATTCTTCCAGTGCAAGAACCTGGGATATCTTTCCGTCCTTTAAGTCCTCTTTAATTTCCGTAGTCAGTGTTTTGTAGTTCTCCGCATGTAAGTCTTTCACGTTCTTCGTCAGATTTATTCCTAAATATTTTATTTTTTGGATGCAATTTTAAAAGTGTTTATTACTTTCGTGTGAAGCCAGGCCCCTGACGTCTGTGTGTGGATGTCGTGTGCTGCTGCCTTGCCGGGTAGTAGCTCTAGTAGTTTCTGTGTGGAGCCTTCAGGGTTTTCTATATATATAGCATCATGTCACCCACATATAATGACACTTTGACCTTTACTTTTCCAGCTTGGATCCCTTTTATTTCTTTTTCTCGTTTCATTGCTATGGCTAGGAACTCTAAAACGATATTGGATGGAAGTGGTGAGAGTGAGCATCCTTCTTTTGTTCCAGATTTTAGCGGAAAGGGTTTCCGCTCTCTTGGTAGGGTACTATGGTGACTGTAGGTTTGTCATAATAGCTTTCATAATGTTGAGACATGTCCCTTCTATACCCACTTTAGTAAGACCATGGGCACAGTGCGGCCAGGGGGCTGGGAAGATGGCAGAGGCCATAGTCCTGGCGGCGTGGGGAGGGGGGCTGCCGAGTGGGAGGCAGTCATTTGCCCCCATCTCCTCCGCGGCCTGGCAGGGTGCGGTCTCTGCTGCCCAAGGTTCGTCTTTAGGTCAGACTGCGCCCTAGAGGCCTGTGTGGTCCAGTCAGGGAGCAGTGGGGACGATGGCAGGTGTGGCAGCTGTGGAGGTGGAATAAAGGGGGGGCTGCCTTGTGAGAGCTGGGGGATTTGTTCCCACCTTCCCCGCGGCCTGGCCTGGGGGCGGCCTCTAATGCCCCAGGTTCGTGGGACTCATGTCTCCTGGTTAGCTTGCTCCCAGAAGGATTGCACAGTGTGGTCAGGGGTTTTGGGGGCCAGTGACGGGGGCGGGTATTGGGGGCCTGCCCTGGATGCTCTGCTCTGGTCATCCTGCTCCCGTCTCCCCTGTGGCCTTGCGTCGTGGTGGCCTCTGCTGCCCCAGGTTCACGGGATGCCGGGTACAGATCAGCCTGCTGCTAGGAGGCAGGCGCGGTGCAGTCAGTGTTGGGGGTGGCAGCAGTGACAGCGGGAAGTGGGAGCAAATCCCCGGGCTCACACGGGGTGACCTCCGTCCCAGCCGCCTCTACCACCACTGCCGCCCCCTGACCTCAGGGCCCCAGCCTCCCAGGAGTAGACTGACTTGTAACGTGAGTCCCGGGAAAGTGGGCCGGCAGAGGCCGCCTCTGGACAGGACACAGGGAAGATTGAAGCAGATCCACAGGTTGGTACAGGACAGCCCCCCCTACCAGCTACCACCACCCACTGACCACACCCCACCCGCCTCCCAGGAGCAGGCTGACATGAGCAGGTGCCTCCAGCAAAGCTGGGGCAGCAGAGGCTGCCCCCAGGCCATGTCGCAGGGGAGATGGGGGCAAATATACCAGTTCATGAAGGGCAGCACCCGTCTTCCTGCCGCTGCCCCAGATTCCCAGGTCACTTGTTTCCAGGTGAGGTGGCTCCCGGGAGGCAGGCGCAGTGCTGTCAGGGGGCAGTGGTGGCCAGGGGACGGGGGTTGCTCCGGGGGAGCAGGTGGACTTGCTCCCACCTCCCGTGTGGCCTGTCCTGGGGGCGGTCTCTGTCGCCCCAGGTTCACTGGGTGCATGTATTCATGTCAGCCTGGTGCTGGGAGGAGGGCGCAGTGAGCTCAGGGGGCAGTGGCGGTGGTGGGGCGGGGCAAGGTCTTGTGAAGGACTGGGCTCCAGCCCGGGATAACTGACTCTCCTCTTTTTTCTCTTGCTTCTTCAGGTGGTGGCTGTGGTGGCTTTTCCATTATAGGTTATTATGAGATATTGAGCAGAGGTCTCTGTGTTATACAGAGGAAATTTAAAAAATCTATCTTTATATACAGTGACTTACATTTGTAAAGCTCAAACGACCAAATTTCTCTTTTCCCACCCGCTTTTCCTGGTAACCATAAGATTGTTCACTGTGTCTGCGAATCTCTTTCTGTTTTGTAGGTGAGTTCATAGTGTCCTTTCTTTTTTTAAGTTTCCACATATGAGTGATATATGGTATTTTTCTTTTTGTGGCTGGCTTCACTGAAAATGTGTTCTGATGAACGCAGAAGGGACAGTGATATTTTTTGGTGACTAGTTAGACTCAATTGCGTGAGTAAGACGTTTTGTCAACTCTGTGAAACTCAGTGCTGTTTCGTCACATTGTGACCAACCTCAGGTTTATGTCAGACCCTGCTGCGAGGAGCGCCCGGCCAGGTGGGCCGTGTTGCCCCCTCTGGATCAGAGGACACTGACTCGGTCACTCTCTGGTCTCGCAGCTGGTCGAGGACGTGAGAGGGGACTCTGCTGGGGTGGCTCCTGGGAGATGGATCCGACCCCACCTGAGCTGCCGCCCCTCGGTCCCTCAGTGCCCTACTGATCACCGATTCTCAGCTCTGCCTCTTGGAAGCGGCCACTTCCCTCCACGTCCGCCAGCACCCTCCGGTCTCCCAGTTCCCACCTGAAAGCTGCTCTGCCTTGCTCTGTCCAGCCAGCCCCGCTCCTCCAACCTAGAGCAGCCGGAGCAAGTCCGCCCCCAGTCCTGTAGGGCTTCTGTGGCTCTGAGCGCACGGCCAGCTGTCTGCGCCCCCTCTCCCCGTGCCCCCACCCAGCAGCAGAGAGTAGAGCTCCTGCCTCTGGTCCCTCCCCCGTGATCGATCATCCGAGGCCTGCCCCATGCAGGACCCTGGGGTGGAGGGGCACTGCCGCCGTGGCTGGAGGTCAGAGCCAGAAAGAACGTCAGGTGGAAACCTAAGTTTTGCAACCAGCTGGCTGGCTCAGGCCGGAAGCAGTCTTTGGAGAAACACCGGGAGCAGACCCCCCCACCTGGTTTCTTTCCATCCGAAGGCACCCCGCTCGGCGCTGGCACCAGGAGGTCGGGCAGGGTGTCATGGTGCTGGCTCTGTAGTTCACAACCACGGAGGCACCTGCCTAGTGGACACCAGCCCTCTGAAGGGTGTGAGGACTCCGTGCGATGCGGTCCCCGGGGCCACCATCACTCGTGGACACGTTTTGCATCCCAACACGTTGTTTATTGACAACTCACATGCATGGGAAGCTCTCCTCCCATGCCCCCCCACCCCCTTTCCCCCCAACTCACCCCCCCCACCCGAGTGCACCCCCTGCTGCCAATAAACAGTCAAGAGACCTCCCTGAGGAGATCCTCCAAGGCCCTTTTGATTGTGAGGATCTCAGCCTCCTGCCTGCACCACTCCTCCTGCTGTTGCAAGGCCTCCACTTCCCCCACAAAGTCGTAATATCTCCCCGGCAGCCTCTGGAGCTCAGCCAAGGACTCCTCTATGCTCAGGGCCGGGGGATCCCCTGGGACGTGCCCATGCCCCTGCCTCCCTGCTGCGACCCGGGGCTCCTGTTCTCCTGGCACCTTTCTCCTCCCCAAGATTAATCTGAACAAGAAGATGACCCCGCAGGTGTTGTAGAACCAGGACGTTCGGTGGAATGTGGTCCCAGGCCAGGGGCCCGCCAGCACCTTGGCCCAGTGACCCGTAAGGAGGAGGACCACGCTCTCAAGGGTCCCGGGCACCGAAATGGTGACGTTGGAGTGCCTGCCCTTGCCAAAGCCCGCTGTCGCCTCCTTGGAGCACCACTGACGCGACTGCTCCGGCCGCAGCAGCGGTATATGGAGCCTGGCCTGGGCTGGTGGCCTGGGATGTTTGCGGTCTGTGTTAGGGACGGGACGGCCTTTGGGTCCAGGTCGCCGTTTCTGCTCTCGGCCTCCCGTCTGGCTGGCTGGCTGTAGGGCAGGCTGGACTGTTGGTACCCTTCCTTCTCTTCGTGGAGGAGGTTGGGGCTGAGAGTCAGGGAGGGAACCAGGGCCAAGGGAGCCAGGGCCAAGGGAGCCAGGGCCAAGGTAGGGGACGGCAAGCCTGAGGATCGGAAGGATGTCCTTCTCGTTCACGGTGTAGCAGCCTCTTCCTGCCGGCTGACCCGGGACCGGCAGAGGTGCCGACGGCCAGAGGCAAAAATGGACTTGGGGCTCGTCAACGTGAGGCTTGGGGCCGGATACCCGTGGCTCAGCTGGAGGAGGTCCTGGGGAGTGCGGCACAGGAGTCAGCGGCTGCCCTCTGTCCGAAGTCTGTGAGTGGTCGCTTGGCGGGCTGGTTGGCAGCTGCGTTGGGACAGGAGAGGCCTGGGAGGGACAGTCCCAGGATGGGCAGGGGTCCACTGTGCTGCTGGTGGTGGAGCCCGATCCCCCACCGCGGGGCTGGAACCAGAAGGAGAGGAGCCAGGCCAGCCCATGCCGGTACAGGGGGCGCCGGGTGCGGGTACGCGGGCTTCCTGGCCCGCAGAGGGGCCCGAAGGTGGACCCTAGCACTAGAGTAGATTGCTCGGTGTGGGTGAGGGACCCGGGGCAATCGGAGTGGGCATGGAGTGTGTCAGAGGTGGGTATGGAGAAGGCGGTCGAGGATGTGGCCACAAGTAGCAGGAGAACCAGAAAGGCCATCTCTGCTATGGCTCACCTTGGCAGCGGCGCCGGCTTTTATAACCGCCCGTGGTGCATCATAATGCCTCCCTGTGACCCCTGCGGCCTCTCCGGCCAATCACCAGGCTGCTCTCAGCAGGCCACGCCCCTGGCCAGTCGCCAGGAGGCTGTCACCGTGTCCCTCTGTAATGGAAAAGAACAAATCGGACTCCATGTTGGATCTGTTCCTGTGGCTTTTGGACCACTGTGCCTTGTTTTCCAGGCTTAGTCTTGCTAGCTGTGCACCTTTTGTAAAACAATGTTGCCTTTAGCCTGAAATGTACAGGAGAGCCCCGTGCTAGGATGTTAGCACTTGTACACTGATGCAGAGATGGCAGGTTGCAAAACAGAAATAACCTTTGTTTGTTGGAGGTTTACAGGGACACCAAGGCCTGACTCACAGGGACAGCTGCAGGAACAAAGGCTTCCTGTGGCAAGAAGTTTGCAACAACCATCCACACCGCCTCCCCTGTTCTCCTGTATAAAAGGAGACTGTGTTCTGACTGAAGTAGGATGGTTCTCCAAGACATTAGTCTGCCATCCTGTTGGTCGGCCAGCTTTCCGTATAAAGTCACTATCCTTGCCCAGCACCTCATCTCCCGTTTTATTGGCCTGTCGTGCGGCGAGCAGAATGAGTTTGGACTCGGTAACAAGTGGGATTTCCCGTCACCTAAGATGGGCACCACGGGAGGCGCAGGCTTTAGGGGCGGGAAAGCAAGGGCGGGCTTTACCTCGGATGAGCGAGGTTTGAGGTGCTATGACACATCCGAACAGAGCTGTCAAATGCACAGTTGGGAGATATGGGTCTGAAGTTCAAAAAAAACTCAAAAGGACAGAGATGGTAACTTGGAGGCTCCTGAATGTCCCTTCTACCACAGAGGCACTGAGTATACAGCTATTCGTGGAGCAGTTTCCTCTGAGAGAAACCCAGAGCCTGGCTGAGTGATTCCTACACATCAGGTAACAGAAAACACCCACATCAGAAGGGGTAGGAAAGGCACATCCCCACCATAAACCGCACCCCCAGCGCAGTGCCCTGCAATTGAGGGGACCCGCAACTCCCAGCTTTTCCCTGTGGAGCGAGGGTTCTAAAGTGAACAACTCGCACCCCCCTTCCCCCCAACTTTAAGGCTTCCATCCAAGGGACAAGCTCCCACGTCACTGCACTCTGAATGTCAGCAGGGCCTGTGTCCACCAGTCCCACAGGAGTGTGGCAAACGGAACCAGTGGGAGCACCAGCACCCCCTGGGCTACTCCCCGAGGCCCTAGCTCAGAGGTTGCAGGTAGAAATGTGATCTTCCCGCTTCCACTTGCCTGGAAGGGGTTTGGGTGCAGACTTTGCAAAGGGCCGCCTGGGGCCCTGCATCTAATTAGCACACACCCAGGTGCCAGCTGTGACCCTCCCCAGAGCCCCGCCTTCTCCCTCTGGCTCACTCCAGCAGTAAAACCAAGCATCTCCCTGGAAGGAGTTTGTCCATACATCTAGTGCCCCAGCTTTTACAGCTGCCATTCGAGAGATGGGCCCCCAGTCACCCAGGTTTGGTAGTCTTTAGGTCCATCCATTTTGCTGCAAGTGACATTATTTTATTCCTTTTCATGGCATAGTAGTATTCCATTGTATAAATATACCTCAACTTCTTTTCTTTTTATTTATTTATTCTGAATTTACTGTTTCCTTTTTTATTAACTCATACTGAGTTTAGAATGTTGTGTCAATTTCCAGTGTAGCGCACAATGTTTACATAATTGTATGCATTTCCCTGTGCTATACAGTATAATCTTGTTTATCTATTGTATATATACCTGCCAGTATGTACAAATTTTGTACTCCCAGTCTGTCCCTTCCTGCGTGCCTCCCCCCAGCAACCACAAGTTTGTATTCTATGTCTGTGAGCCTGTTTATGTTTTGTATTTATGGTTATTTGTCGTTTTCTTTTCTTTCTTTCTTTCCTTTTAGTTTTTTTCTTTAAGATTCCACATATAAGCAATCTCATATGATATTTTTCTTTCTCTTTCTGGCTTACTGCACTCAGAATGACATTCTCCATGTTGCTGCAAAAGGCTTTATGTTGTCACTTTTTATGGCTGAGTGGTGGTATTCCATTGTATAAATATACTAACTCTTCTTTTTCCAGTCATCTCTTGATGGACATTTACGCTGTTTCCATGTCATGGCTATTGCAAATAGTGCTGCTATGAACACTGGAGTGCAGGTGTCATCCTGAAGTAAGGTTCCCTCTGGATATATGCCCAGGAGCAGGATTCCTGGGTCCTACGGTAAGTCTATTCCTAGTCTTTTCACAAGTCTCCGTAGTATTTTCCACAGTGGCTGCGCCAAACTGCATTCCCAGCAGCAGTGTAGGTGGGTTCCCTTTTCTCCACAGCCTCTCCAGCATCTCTCATACGTGCACTTTTGAATGATGGCCATTCTGACTGGTGTGAGGTGCTACCTCATTGTATTTTTGATTTGCATTTCTCTGATAATTAGTGATACTGATCATTTTTTCATGTGCCTATTGATCATTTTTATTTCTTCCTTGGAGAATTGCTTGTTTAGGTCTTCTGCCCATTTTTGGACTGGCTTGTTTGTTTTTTAATTATTCAGCTGTATGAGCTGTTTATATATTCTGGAAATAAAGCCTTTGTCAGTCAAAACATTTGCAGAAATTTTCTCCCATTTCATAGGTTGTCTTTTTTATAGATTATACTGTATTTAAAGCTATTATAAAATATTGGCTATATTCCCTGTCCTGTGCATTACATCATTGTATCTTACTTGTTTTGTACCTAGTAGTTTGTACCTCTTCATCTCTGTACCTGTTTTGTCCCTCTCCCCATCTCTCTCCCCACTGGTAACCACTGCTTCATTCTCTGTATCTATGAGTTTATTTCTGATGTTATTTTCTTCTTTAACTTCAATGTGTAAATGATAACATACAGTATTTCTCTTTTTCTGTCTTACTTATTTCACTAAGCATGATATCCTCTGGTCCATCTATGGTGTTACAAATGACAAAATGTCATTCTTTTTTATGGCCAAATAATACTCCTTTATAGATATCATACTACATTTTTATTCATTCATCTATCAGTGGACATGTAGTGTGCTTCCCTATCTTGGTTATTGTAAATAATGCTGTTATAAACATTGAGATGCACGTATCTTTTTGAATTAGCATTTTTGTTTTCTTTTGATATATACCGAGGAGTGGAATTGCTGGATCATACATTAGTTCTATTTTTATTTTTTGAGGAATCTCCATACTGTTTTCCATAGTGGCTACACCAGTTTACAATCTGACTGAGGGTGCGTGAGGGTATCCTTTCTCCACATTCTTGCCAGCAATTGTTTTTTGTTGTCTTTTTGATGTTAGCCATTGTGACGAATATAAAGTGGTATATATTTTAGTGTTGATTTGCATTTCCCTTACGATTAGTGATGTTGAGCATCTTTTCATGTGTCTGCTGGTCATCTATATGTCTTCTTTGAAAAAGTATCTGTTGTGGTCCTCTACCCTTTGTTTAATTTGTTAGTTTGTTTTTTTATTTTGCCTTGTATGTATTCTTTGTATATTATGGATATTAACCCCTTATCAGATGTGTCATTTGAAAATGCCTTCTCACTTTCAGGAAACTGCTTTTTTGTTTTATTGTGTTTCCTTCACTATGCAAAAAAGCTTTTCAGTTTGATAAATCCATTTGTTTATTATTGTTTATTTTTCCCCTTTTCTGAGGAGATATATCCAAAAAAAATTGCAAAAACTTATGTCAAAGAGTGTACTGCCTATTTTTCTTCCAGGAATTTTATGATTTCTGGTATGATGTTCAGGTGTTTTATCCAATTTGAGTTGGTTTTTGTTGTTGTTGTTGTTGTTGTTGTTGTTGTTGGTTTTGTATATGTTGTAAGAAAATATTATAATTTCATTCTCTTACATGTAGCTGTCTAGTTTCCTCAGCATGGCTGAAGTTGTCCAGTCCTGGACCTTGATCACTGGGAGTGTTTTGATTACTGATCCAATTTCAGTACTAGAGATTGTTCTGTTCAGATTGTCTATATCTTCCTGATGTAGTTTGGAATATTGTGTATTTCTAGGAATTTATCCATTTCCTTTAGATTGTCCAATTTTTTGGCATGTAACTAATATTTTTCTTATGATTGTTTCTCTGTTTTGTAGGTTCTACTTTATCCTCTTTCATTTCTTATTTTGTTTTCTAATGCATTATTTTATACAGCCCTAAACTTCATTTTTTTTTTCCAGATTGCCCAGTAAGAATAAGTTAGCCAGTTTGTCTAGTCCATTTTGGATCCTAAATCCAGCATGAGTCTGTCAATGTCCATCTTTTCTATTATTGTCAATTACTTCCTGGGTCCCATGTCTCTCTATTTTCTAGGCCAGCCTTATTAACTCTGAGAAGACAAAAAAAGTTTTGTGGGGTTTGTTTTTCTTCACTTTAAAGTAAATTTTTTCTAGGTCGAATTCATTTTGTCTTGTGTGCCTCAAAATTGATTTGAATCTGAAGTAGAGAAAATAATCACACCTGCTCTTTATGATTATATTCTAATTGCCATGCCATAGACAAACAATAACCTTATGAGGTAGGTACTATTAATTCAGCCATTGACCCAGTGTGTATATATTGATTACTTACTGTGTAATGGGTCTGGGTACATGTTGCTGAACAAGGCACAGTACCTGAAAACAGGAGCATTTATTCTGTTAGTGGTTGCACAGAAATGAATGAGTAATTACATAGTGGTGTGGAACATTTTGTGATAAAACGTAAAGGGAGAGCTGTGTTGAAGCACATAGGAGGAAACATTACTAAGTCTTATGACTCCATTTTATAGGTGAGGAAAATGAGGCTCAGAGAAGTTAAATAACAAATTGAATGCATTAGAAGATTCTAAAAGGTGGCAAAGTCAGACTTTAAATCTTACTTTGACTCATTCCATAATTTAATTTCTTAATAATGTCATCATACTTCTTTCCCATGTATATTAAGTACCTGTTTCAGATAATATATTTTACATACATTATCTTATTTAAGTGTAAAAATATTTGAAGTAGGCAGGGTTTTAATTTTATGAACTTTTATGTTAGGATACCTACCTTTCGGGAAGTGACATAATGCTCAAAATAATAAAATGCAGGGAAGACTGGAACCCAGATTTTTCTGACTTCAAAATACATAGTTTTAAAATTTTTCTATTGAAACAGAATATTTCATAGTAATTGCTGTTTTCTCAAGCTCAGTTATAATATTCGTTCACTTTATCCTGAAATTCAGTGACTTTTTGTTTGGAAGCATTATAGCAAAGTGTACAAGCACCGTGGAGTTAAAACTTCAACAGATGTATATATCCTATAGTTACATATTTACTGAAGCTCATATTTAATCCACATATATGACATTTATATATATGCATTAACTGGCATTTTTCTCACTCTCCTACTTAAATTGGGAATTTCTTAGTGGTTGGATCATGCTACTCTAGCTCATTTTTCTTTTCTTTGCATTGTGCAGTACATTTTATACTCAGCAGGTGGTGTGGAACATTGGTGGGAAAAATAAATATCTTTGTGTGTGTGTGCGCACGCATGCGTGCTCACTTATCATACTACATTCAGGATATTGAAGCTATCTGTGAAAGTGAGTATAATTTAGGCAGAGAATTCTGACTGCATGTTAATTGACTAGTCCATTATTAAGGAATTTTACTTGAAAAGATTTGCAGAGAGGTTTGTGTGTTTCACCCTTTCATCTGTTTTTTCCACCATATGCACGACTGGGCATCCATCCAAGTTAAGCTTTCTTCTCTTTGGAGTAGATATGAAGCGATATTGATTTAATGCATAGGTGGATGAAAAGAGTTTTGTTTCCAAGAAACTAGTACCCATGGTGTATTTTTATTATGAGGCATACTGTGGTGTTCATTTAATATGACAGTAATGAGACTTGAGTACCTCCAAACCTGTGGTTGTATTTGCCATCTTTCCTCAGAACAGAGTGGGTACATTTTTATTTTTAGTGTGAGGGAAAAAAACCTCAAGGGAGGGGAAAAAACTTTGTTGGAATAGCAATGAAGGAGTAGTTGCTGCACACGACATTTTATTTCTTTAGGGCTAGAAAGATCAATGTACTTGCCTGCAGCTCATGAATTAATATCCTCAGCTATGAAGGAATGAGACATTGTGCACAGCAACTTGTTCTTCATTGCTAACTTCTTGTCATAAGTAAAGTAATGATAAGGTGGCTTCAGAATAGGTGTCACCCTTGGGACAGCATCAATGCATCTTACAAATCACTAATAACTATAATGCGTGGAGTTGGCTTCTATATTGTGTATAAAAGACTTAATTTCTATTAGGCATATGAAAAGCAGAGGCTCTGATTAAGTCAGTCTTTAAGAAATACATTTTATTATCTCTAGAGGTCATCACAGTTCCATCTGGTTCAATGAGGACTGAGGTGGGTTTCTTGAAGACAAATTTCACTATTTCCTTACTCTGGTAAACAATTAGCCTGTGATTCTGATAAATCATTTACAAAGTGCCAATAGAAGTATCTTTAACAACTATAAAATTATGTATTGAGAACAAATCCATTGATTAATATATTTGTTTTTTTCAACAATTATTCATTAAATATTAAGAGCCAAAAATTGTACTGGTCATTATATGTAAGTATAATTTCACATCATTTTAGAGCTTAGTGGGTATATTGTGGCAATAAAAATATCTCTATATGACAAATGTAATGAGAAAATAACAGTAACAAATTGGAGAAAGTAGAGTTCTGATATCACGAGGTAAGATCAGATCCGTAGAACGCAGGATGGCCAAGGTGAGGGCACATGATTTATAACTCAGTAACATTTTAGAAGGGTTACATTTGTGGTACCTCTTATACAGGACGGTGTTTTAGGTATGTAAATTGATCTGAAATCCTTTCTGAGACCACAGTGATCTAATGATTTAAAGTGAAAGGCTACTGAAAATTTCAGTAACTCTGTTGAAGAAGAAACCACAAGGGAGTTGAAGGAAGCAGGTGGGGCAGTAACAGTCTTGAGTGTGGTGTGAAGGTGCCTCAGAGGAGGTGTTAGTCATTCTACCCTTTACAGAATAATATTTTGAATAGTTTTCCAATGGTAAGGTGCTTTCTTATTGTTGTCTCCGTAAGTTTTCAGAGTTTTGTCAAGTGAGTAGGATTGTTCCATTTTAAAAATGCAAAATCAGAATCTGAGATGTAAGGCCATCTGAATTAGTAAGGAGAAAACTTCCAAGATGAGTGGAAATCACCTGTCACTTATTTGACTTTTCCTCTATTCAGCAAATGTTTATTGAGCATTTCAACACCACGCACTGTTCTACACAGTGGAGATGTTATGGTGAGTAAGATAAATCTGTTTATCCTCTCACCGAGTTTTTAATTTTCTGACTATAACTTAAATATTTATTACAAGGTGAAGTAAAGGAGAGAGAGGAGAAACAATCAGGATAGATTGATAAATGTTAGCTATTTACAGTATAAACATTTATAGTGTAAAATCCCCACAGATTTGTTTCACTGTATCTCAGCTGATTGCCTTGTAGTGTGATTATATTGGAAATGAAGAGAGCACCGTGTCCGATACATAGTAGACATGCACCGTGTCCGATACATAGTAGACATGCACCATGAGGTTGAAGGGATGATGGACAGAGATTTTCAAGACCAAATTTGTTTGTGCATGACACCACTGTATTTGGTTACTGTTAGCCTCATTTTCATTTATAGGTTAGATTAAACTCAGTAAGTGAAAAAGGAAATCCATATAATTTTAAATGACATCATTCAGGTTTGTTGACTATATTTGTGATCTTCAATTTCTTTCCTTCCATTTTCTCTTGAATCCAGTTCAACCAGACTCTCCTCATCTTAACCTGCTCTTAAGCATTTCATACCTTTAGTGGTGCAGTCCTCCTTAAAACACTTTCTTCGACTTCCAGGACACCATTCTTGCCTGATTTCCTCTTCCCATTCAGATCACTCTTTTCTCAGCCCTTTTTTCTGGCTATTTCTTATATCCATAATCTCTAATACCGAAGGGGCCAAGAGCTCAGTGATTTGAAATTTTCTTTTTTTTGATTATCTAGTCCCATGGCTTCACTACCGTCTACATGCTGATAGTTCCCAAATTTATCAAGATAGCCTCCAACTCTCCCTGATCTCCTTCTGACTCTCTCTTTCATATCCCCACATATGTCTAATACACTTCTCACACTTACCATGTCCAAAAGGTGGCTCTTGATATCTTCTCTGCAATTCTGCTCTGCCTGTGGGGGTCTGCATTGCTTGCATCCTCAGCCCTGGTTTAGTTTTCCTGTGGCTTCTCTAACAGATTACTACAAACTTAAGTGACTTAACAATACAGATTTATTTTCCTACCATTCTGTAGGCTGTAAATATGAAACCAGTATCACTGGGCTAAAATTAAAGAGTCATTCGGACTGTGCTGCCACTGGAGGTTCTAAGATTGAATCTATTCCTTGCCTCTTCAAGCTCCTGGTGTCAACAGGCATTATTTGGTTTGTGACCACGTTATATAAGGCTCTGCCTCTGTGATTACATGGCTCTGTCTTCCTCTGTTCATGGATTTAAAAAAAAGCTCTTCTTCCACTATCCAGGGTAATTTCACCATCTCAGAATCTTTAATTTAATCACATTTGCAAATGCTTTCTTCCCTTTCTTTTTCCATATAAAGTGACAATCATGGTTTTAGGGATTAGTTTGCATTTTGGGGAGGGAAGCATTCTTTGGCCTACCATAGCCTCTTTCAGATCTTTACTGAAATATCCATTCCTTCCCTATTTTAATTCTCCCTCTCCCTGTCATCAATGCCTCCACCCTCACTATCTCCCTTTCCTTTATTTTTTATCCTCATAGCCCTTATCACCATTTAAAATAATTTCATATATATGAGTGTGTGTGTGTGTGTATATATATGTATGTATATATTTAATAATTCTTACATATTTATCTCTTTTTACTGCAATCATAAACTCGGTGGGGCTAGACATTGATGTTACTGATCTTAGCCAGTAGAGATTAGTGCTTTAGCTCAGTACATATTTGGAGAACTAATTTGTTGAAAGGTTTGTTGTTATAAACTAGTTTATACAAGTAGGTTTCTGTACTACTGTTACATTTCCATGAGCAGCAGTTTCATTCTTTGATTTCCAGCTAAATGAATTAGGTAGATCTCTACCAGTACTAGGAATCTTCGTGGTATCCACAGAAGTACTCTCACCTGAACACTTACCTAAATATTATGTGAGGATCACTCTCTATTTTCAGTCATGTTTTTGATTTATCTTGAAATAAATGATAGTAAAGAAAACCTTTATCTTTATATTAGAGGACATGGATAGTACATTTGAGTAAAACGTATTATTTCATCATCATTATTCTAACTGCAGTATCGTCAGTGGTAATAGATTTCAAATGTTTGGAAACTATGAATAATTAAAAACTCACCTTCTCTAAGAGACCTGCTGTGGACAACACATCTGTGCAAATTGTTGATTCACAGTTTTGTGTATATAATCATTTTCTTTTTTACTTATCTTAAATAATTAAATATATATATCACACCCAGTTTATCTTTGAAACTGCCATTACTAGGGTTCAGTCAACAGCAAATTTAAAAGATGTGTTAATTTAAATTTTACTTGTTGCTTTCAGACTGTTTCCCTAGATGGCTGTATCCATTCATACTTCACCAGCAATGTGTAAAATTAAGTTTTACCCACATTATCATCACATTTTATTACATTCTTTAATTTGAGCCACATTAATATTTTTATGTACTGTATTTTATATTTTAGTCTTTGTCATTGTTCCCCAAAGACTTTCTAAGTTCTCTGCGTTTCTTGTTAATTGTGGTGTCCCAAATAGGAAAGGACACTCCTGGTAGCTTTTAATCATTGCTAAATTTTGGATGTTTATCTCATAGATCTCTATTTCCAGGCTTTGATTTTTATTTGCTTATTGTCCCAAAGTGTTTTTTCTATACTGCATTGAGAAAGAGTTTATTATTTTGCTTTCTGCTTCCTTCTACAGAATACTACAAGAATAATGTTATTTTTAATTCAGTCCCGTCCTGCAAAGGTTTACTCCCTCTGTTGTTTATCATTATCTTACATTATCTTTTATCACCATCATCAAAAGTTTGCCAAACACATATTCTAAAAAATTTCCTGAAAACCATAACAACCGAACTACAATATTTTGCATGATCTACACTAAGCCAGAAATAATGTACCAAACCTCTTGTCAGTTGTTGACCTATCCAGTTGCACTCATTTTATTGTCTGTGACTGCTTATCATTGTTCAAGTGGCAGTAAACTCCATTTCTTCTGTACTTTCCTGTAATTCTCTCCTAAGAAATAAAAAATGTGTAGGTGGAAAGTATGAAATATAAAGAAGAGAGATGAAACTGCATACCAAATCTGAGATATCCTTTAAGAAAAGAAAATAAAGATGGATCTAGAAGCAATAAGGAAATTCTCATCCAGAAGTTTCAGAATTCTGTGTTCTGTGTTTTCAGGTTTGTAGCCTCTTACATGATTCTAAACTGTTGGAAAAATTGAGCCTTCCCGTCTTACAAAGCAGAATCCTTCCTATTCTAAATTTATACTTCCTTTGTCATTTAGTACTGATTTCATTTTTGGACTAAGAACTGGTTAATAAAATCCCTCTTGTTGGTAATTGTAAATAAAGTATCATTTTAAAATAATAACATTTAAGAAAATGTTTGCATATACTCAGAAAAAGAGTAGGAGAGTGCTTTTTGCTAGATCTTAGCTTTCACATAAACACAAAAGGCACATTATCAGTCACCATATTCTTATGCATGTGCTAAAAAGAAACTGTCAAATGAAATAAAGCAAAATCTAATGCATAAAGAATGTTACTTAATCTTCACAGTCTGCCCACCCATCAAAAAATAATCATAGAAATACATTAAACTAAGGAAATTTGGTTTTTACAGCTTGTATTTTAAGGCAGTGCTCTAAGTTAGGGTTCTTGACTTTGGTGCTATTGATGTTTGGGGCTAGGTGATTCTTTGTTAGGGGAGAGGGGCTTTGTCCTTCGCACTGTAGGATGTTTAGCAGCCTAAACCTGCTGGCCTTAGCCCACTAGTTGCTTGTAGTGATCCTCACCCGCCTCCACAATTCATGACACAAAATGTCCTAGATGTTGCCAGCTGTCCCCTGGGCTGGAACTGAGGAGAGGGAGAGAGAGGGGGATATTGCCTCCAGTTAAGAAATGTTACTATGTAATATTATTTTGTAATATATCTTATATCTAGGTACCTTTAGATTAGATTTTAAAATTATTATCTGAGATCACATTAGTTTCTTATATACCACTATATCACTCAGAATATAGGTTGTTAAAACGCTACACCTCATATTAACTGCCAGAATTAGGGATAAATATATCTGCAGTAGATACCGTAAATTGTGAAGTATTTTAATAATCCTGTCAAACAACAGCTAACAAGTATTGTTTCACTCTGTCTTCTATGTTTCCACTCAGCATAGCTTGCCTCTTATTTAAATATGAATAAAATTAAAGCAATAGGTTACTTGTACAATCACTGATCACTCATTATGGCTTGTAAAGATTTAATGACTCCAGAATATGTGTTGTATGTTTCCTGACCTGTCGTGTAGTTAAATGAGGATGCCACTCTCTGATAACATTTCATTGTTCTACATGTGCAAATTTATTAAATAGGAAAGGATATTTTCTCTGCATTTTAAACTTTAGAACTTGTGTCTTCATCAGAGCTCTATTTTAATATCTTGATTATTAATTATTTAAAGTGTAGATTGAAAACACTGCAGTAAATTACGAAGCAAGTCCAAATGAAAAATCGAGCCTGAAATAATGTGTAAAGAGTTATAGTATGAGTGACTTGTAGCTGATTTGGTTCGGAGTAAGTGAACAATTCATAACAAAATTAAATTGTAATTTAATATCAATTTCATGTTTTTATTTTTTTCTTTGTCAGGCTTTTTCTCCTTAAACACAGCAGCTTGTCATTGCTTTAACTCTAAGGCCTGTTTCATCCACTTCCCTTCTCTCTTTATTCTGGTTCATTCTGTTGTGACCAGAGTGATTACCCTTAAGTACTGTTTGATTGTGTCATGCTCTTTAGTAGAAACTCTTCAGTGGGTCCCAGTTGTCTGTTAGATTAACTTTCAAACCGGATCATTTAAAACTCCCAGAGTTCTTGGTAGAATGCTAGCTCATACTGGTAAATTATGTTTTTAAAAAGCTTAAACACAGACCATTGTGTATGAGGTCCTTTGTATGGCTACTGAAAACATACACACAAAAGCACAAGATAAAAATTAAAAATAACTGAGATAATCTCATTCATTTGTACTTCGTAACAAATTGATAAAATATCTACTTTGTTCTAAGTAGTGAGACACATTAGTTTTCTGCAGAAACACAGAATCACTGTCTGTTTAGATGAAGCAAAAACTGCCCCAACCTTAACTTTTCATTCATAATTCATCTTAGTCTTCTTTGTAAATGTATAATATCCTCAAATCAAATGTCTGAAATTCCTAGGAAGTTTCCTTTTGACTTTGTATGCTTGGCCCTTGATCTCCCTGAAACCCTGTTTCTGCCAGCTACTTCATCTCAGCCTGCTGAATCTCACTGCTCCTTCGTGACCCCAGTTCTGCCTGCCCCCACTAGTTATTAGAGACTTCTCCCTCCTGAGCTCTAGTATGGCCGTTTTATCAGCTTCCTTAGAATACCACTCACAGCCTTTAATACATCATAACTAAATGTTTTATATGTCATCTAGATCATAAACTTCTTGATACAAAAAGCATATTTATTCATATTTTCAACTTTCTCTTACTACCCTGTGCATAGTAAATATTCAATAAGTACTTATTGACTGGAGAAACAACCTTACTTAATAATTAGATGATCTTATTATTTGAACAAATAATCAGAACATATTTTATAAAGTATATCTTTCTAATATGTGAATTTTCTGTATAAAAGTGTCTGATATATATTTTAAATGTTTGCTATTAAAAATCACTCATATTAAAAAATAACATTATATGAAGTTGCAGCTATCTTAGAGAAACCTAAATCTATATTATCTTGCTAAGTGTGTAAAGCTGATATCTCTTTTCTATGTTGTCAATTCTCAATTGTTAAAAAATTATTTTTTATTTAATTTAGAACTTTTCATCATTAGATGAAAACAAAGTGTATATTTAATAAGAGGCTACCAATTGTGCTAGTAAAGCTTTATTGTTACAGAAGTGAACCATTCTCATTAGAAGACATCATTAAAATGTTAAGAAAAAATACCCAAAACAAGGAAAAATGTGTCTCTGTACCATTTCAGTGCCATTCCAGAACACTGTCGGAGAGGCCCACTCAAAAGATTTTTTTCGGGGAAATTTAACTTTGTTTGACAACCTATTCGCTATTGATTAGCAGTCAGGTAGTTGAATCTCATCAATTTCAAATGATTTCTGTCTAGATTAAAAATAACCCCAATGGTATGGTTATATTTCCCTGAAACTATTAACTCCTTCTTACTTGAATTTGTTGATCTTCCAACTTTCTTTCTTGGGTAACTAAGTATTCTTTAAACAGTCTTTGACCAAGTTTTGTCCTCTTTTAGTTGCAACTTTGAAAGTTACACTTTCATAATAGTTACCTTTGTGGTAACATTTGAAGAACGTTTCACGGACACTGATGATACCCCTAACTCTACTAGCCTAAGAAAGGGGGCGATGCTAGGTTGATTTGGTTGTAAACTGTATCCCTGAAGTAATCACTAAAAGACTATTTTTAAAAGGGTATTGGTTTCTGAGAGGAATGTGGGTCAATTAATATTGATTTGGTTAGGGAGAGGGAAAGGATGTGGGGGAAGTGAGAAGAGCAGAGACTAGGGTTTATTTTATAATTTTTACAGGAATAGATGCTGATAAAATTAAACTTTAAAAAAGTAAAAAAAAAAAAAAATAGATGGAATTCATGTGGCCTAAATTTGTTCATGAACATTAGATCAAACTTTACAAAAACAATCCAAATTCAATAGATATAAAAACCCTATTGTACCTCTCCTGAGGGAAGAAATTACTTGTAAGTGTGAGAAAAATATTCATACTTAGAACATTTATCTATTTACAGTTGCCACTTTGGGGAATATCTCAAACAGGAGAAAATATTTGTGTACTTAGCTTAAGATATCAGGAACATATTTTTGCTTATATTTGTGAAAACAATCTTATTTCTCCAGCACTAATGAATGAAAACCAAGTTAAGCTTTTTAATATACAACAATTTAGGTCTATAATGAGAGCAAACTGCTGGAAAAAATAAAAGGAGCAGGAACCAAAGGATATCTAGCTGAAAAATTCTCCTTTGTGCAACAGAGTCTGGATAATTTAGAGATCTTATAATGGCTTAATAAAGTTTTTTTAAAAATCACCTTTGATCTTAGAAATTTGAACCTTATACTTTATATTTTGAGACCCATTAATGAATAAAAGAACCACTTTATACTGATTTTGTTAGTAGTAATTGTTAAATGACCTATTCAACTAGCTAATCCTAACTCTCAATGGGGTATGAATATGAGGAAGTTGATATTGAAGCTAAGAAAAATCACATTCTTCCATATCTATAGACTTTGCATTAAAGTGCTTTCTCTAGGTAGGGTCCCTGAGTAAATTAGCAGAGGGCTGTATATGCCCCAGGCTTCCAGCACAGATCCACAGTCATGGTATGTGGTGGTACTGCCCTGAGTCTTTGACTCAGATTCTCCACTTGCTTCTTTAGAGCTCAGAATGATGCTGAAGTATTTCTATTGCCATCCTCTTTCTTTCTTGCATAGTTAGGCTTTCCCTGCAAGACTCCAGATAGGGCACAGTATGTGGAGTGTACCTAAATTCCTACACTAACACCACTTCCCTTCTATCAGGGCTGTTCCTATTCAGGACAATGCTGTTCCATTCATAAATGCCTTCTGCTTGGAACAAGGAGCAGGATGCCCTCAGAGCTACACAATTTAGGTACAATGAGTGATTGCCAGGATAGAGTTACATGACATCAGCTGGCACAGTGCCAAGTATTTAGGGCTTTTGAAGCTATCCAAAACCATCATGTATTAATGTTCTACTAAGGGCCTAAAGGGGTATCTGTGTTGAAAAAAAATAAAGTCTAAGAATCTCGATGTATTTATACTGCTGCTAAGTGGAGTCTGTCATAACAGGTATGCTGTGAATGGTGACTTTCTAAGTAAAGACAAATCACACTGAATTATAAAAGCAGAAGATGGTGAAATATCATAGTATGGTAGCTACTAGGGTCTAACATAGTATAGCACCATCTAGATAAGCCTCTTTCCTTATCATTTCTACCATAATATAAACAGACACTGTAAAGACATTTACCACAGACTCAAATCCTCATTTACCCACTGTTTTCTAGCAAAACCATTGTGAATTTGGATCACAACATCGGCAAGCATATAGAAATGATCAAATTACATAAAGAACCCTTCTATTCACGGAATAATGGACATGGAGAAGCAGCAGAGCAGGACACTGAAGAGCATGGATTCCTGGGCCAGGTGGCCTATTTTAGAATTCTAGGTCACTGCCTACGAGTGTGTGCCTTTGCACAGGCCCCTGACTCTGCTTCAATTCTGTCATCTGTAAAGCAGCAGAAATAATAGTACACACCCCATAGGGTTGTTGTGGGAATTGAATGAGTTAATGTAGGTATGCAAAACATTTCGAACACTGTGTGGCACATACTAAGTCCTTTATGAATTTTGATATCATTACTATTGTCATTAAGCATTTTGTTTTGCATATTGAGGGACACTATGTTTCAATGTAAATACATCTTCTGTCTCTCTCTCTGTCTCTCCCTCCCTGATCCACACTCTTTTTCTTTTTTTCCTTCTAGTAATAACAAATTCTCTCCTACCTAACCAAGTTTTAGTAGAGAACAAGCTGCTAACTACATTTTTTAGGTAATGTCTGAAACTTTGGGGTTACCTGGGTTACTTTTTTTAAGTCTTGCCATTCTCTCAGTGTTTTCCCGTTTCCTCTGTACTGGTGAGCTAGCTTCAGCCAGGCAAATAAAGGCAACAGTAAGGGACTGCAGAGAAATAGGAGAGAAGGGAACTGACGCCATGATGATTTTGTGAATCTGAGCCAGCTCCTGACCCTTGATTGCCCGTGTGCGTTTTGCCTGTGACGTGAAAGAGACATAGACCTCTGTCTTACTTGACTCACTGCATTTTGGATTTATTTTCACAGTAACGTAGCCTACACTCTAACAGAACAAGGCATCGCTTTCTGTCTCCACTTGCCCAATAGTAAATTAAAGATAATTATTTTACTTGTAGGGCTGTTATCAAAAAAGAATATGGAAGAAAAATGTTTAACATATGATGTTACCTTTCTTTTGTGAATATAGAAACATGTTATCATTATATTATTTGACTACTTCTGTGAATAAAATATTTTTCATATTTGCTTTCTTTTCTGCAGGTATTTTAGTTTTTCAAATTGAATATCCAAAAACAGGGTAAATAACATTGTCAGCTATACCATATGTGATGTGATGTATGAATTTGAAAGATCATTTAATCCCTTTCTCATAAATGATTTTTGAAAAATAACTTCTTTGGTCAAATCAGCTTAGAACACTTTAGAAACACTTTGCCCCACTGCCATCTTTTTTTACTTTACTATGTGGCATATATAATGCTTGACCTATGAACACTTTTTCTTTTTGTAACACAGATTAACACCATGCAGGAGAATATTATTAGGAACATAGTTTAAGAAGTGATTATTCAGTCCAATAGGCATTTGGAAATGTGTGAAATAACTTAATTTTTGTCACAATGACTGGGTAGTTGCAGTGACATTGAGTGGGTGACAGTCAGGTGCCCTAAACATACTGTAAGAGGGACATTCCCACATAACGGCCCTCTCATCCCCAATATTGTATCCATCGAGAAACACTGAATTTTTTGTCTGCTTCTTTCAGGGAATTTGTGGACAGTTAAGGGCATGTTATTGATTGAAAACATGTGTTGGACCTCAAGAGTGAATGCAGATCAGACTCCTTACCTGGTACTCTCTCCGGGGTGAGGTCTCTGATGTGGATATTATGATGCTAAGTAACCATGAGCAAATTAAAAGTTTTCTCATGATACACATTCACATTTTACAAGTTCTGATAACCTTTCCCATTAGGATTTTCCTTAGCATTTATTTTAAAGAATAATGTTAAGCATGAGGTCTAATATTAAATAAAGATAGTGATGAAATCAGAGGAAGCAGAAAATCTCACATGTTATTCCATTGCCTGCTCACTGCCAAAAACATTTCAAGGCAAGATGATTCTGAATGTTCAGACTTCTGTGTTTTCTTATTTTTTAACTGAAGTATAGTTGACTTACAATGTCATAGTAATTTCTGGTGTACAGCATAGTGATTATATATATTCCCTGTGCTATACAGTAGGACCTTGTTGTCTATCTGTTTTATATACAGTAGTTAGTATTTACCAATCCCGAACTCCCAATTTATCTCTCCCTACCTCCCTTCCCCCTGGTAACTGTAAGTTTGTTTTCCATGTCTGTGAATCTGTCTCTGTTTTGTCAATAAGTTCATGTGTGTCATTTTTTTTAGATTTCACATATAAATGATATGGTATTTTTCTTTCTCTTTCTGACTTACTTCACTTAGTATGACAATTTCCAGATTCATCCATGTTGTTGCAAATGGCATTATTTTATTATTTTTTATGGCCAAGTAGTATTCCATCACATATATATACCACAGCTTCTTTATCCAGTCATCTATCAATGGACTTTTAGGTTGTTTCCATGTCTTGGCTATTGTATACAGTGATGCTGTGAACATTAGGGTGCATATATCTTTTCTAATAAGAGTTTACTCTGGATGTGTTTCCAGGAAAGGGATTGCTGGATCATATGGTAAGTTTATTTTTAGTTTTTTGAGGAATCTCCATACTGTTTTCCATAATGGCTGCACCAAACTACATCCCCACCGACAGTCAGGAGGGTTCCATTTTCTCCACACTCTCCTCAGCATTATCACTTAAGTGTAGCAGAGTTCGAATGCCTCAGTTTATCTAAGCACTACTAGTCTTTGAAAGCTTATAGTGCACTGTAAATCTGATAGAATTCAGCATTCTCAAGTTTCAGGATTGAAGAGCAGAAAGTCTGTGAGGCTCAAGTGTAGAGTATTTAGGGAGATGTTGAAGATCTCATAGTACTGAGAAGCTACAACTATATGATAAGATCCTAGAACCTCTCAGTACTGGGCAAAGAGCGCAACAGGAAACTGTCATTTGTTCTTGTTGCCTGGAATGTTGTCCCTCTGCATTTTCTGTCTTATTCTATTCTCGTCATTCAGGTGTCAGTGAAATGTTATATTGGAAAGATACTCCATGAACACAGTCCCTTCTTCCCCACTTACTTTCTGTGTAAGGATGCTTTTTATTTCTTCCTTATAGGATGTTACCCTGTCTATAATAATATACCAGATTGAATTATTACCTAAATGTGTGTGTTTTTTGTCATTACCTGCCATAATGTGATAGAATGGCTCAATGAAAGCTGTCTTATTTATAGTTCTTTCTACCAAAGGGAACAATCTTTCTTCTAAATATTTTTTTCTTAATGAATGAACATCTCATGATAAGTTTGCTTATAATATTAGTTGGTAAATATGGTAAATTTTCTTGTACCATTAAAACTCATAAAATGTTGATTAAAACGTCTCTTGCTATTGCATGTTTGTTCGGGGGCTCTGCTTCTCAAAGTACTGAAGGAGTGCTCTGTGAATGCTCTAGCATCTGTGATTCTGTGTCCGGCAGCTTCTGTATCCTGATTCTTTGTTGCTGTTGTAATATCCCTTAGTAATCCAGAAGTTTCACTGACTGCTGGGAGTGGGGGGGATCTGAGCGGGGGTTGGGACGAATATGCCCAGTCTAGCTGTAAAAATTTTCACCAACCAACAGTAATGTCAAGTAATGAAAATTTTGATCATAATGTTCCTAATTTTGAGGACAAAATTAAAATGTAAGTACATATACTTAAAAATGGAACAAAATACTTTATTTGCATCCAGATTGCCCTTGTACAGTGCAATTATAGAAACTGATGCTAACATTTTTATATAAATAGTTTTATAAAACCCGAGATGGCAAATGATAACTTCACAGTAATTCCTCAGATAGGAATGACTTTGCTGTGACTCAGTGACAAAATGAAATGGCTTGTCTGATGAAGCGTCATAGATTCTTCACCTTCCGTAATGTTATATATGCCTGCAAGCTTGTTTCACCCCATCACCCTCCTCTTTATAACATAAAGCCAACTGACAAGTTAAAGGAATGATGCTCCCATAAAATGTCCTGAAACCCTGCTTACCATTATTAATAGCAAATGATTCCTTTTGAAATAAAAGAGGATGTCAGGCTATTATTGGCTATCCTGAAGTCTTTTCAGTGCTCTTCTAGAAAGATGGTTTTCCAGGGCAGGTTATTAATTAAAGGGCTTGAGTTTTTCCCCTTTCATAAAACGTATCAGAGAAAATTTCGAAGAGCTGTACTCTCTAAAATTATGAATTAGTGACACTTTTACACTGCTATCATTTATAAATCACGATTTCATATAATAAGGCATATCATAATTTTAAGCAAGGATTAAAGATTAGTAATGAGATCTATAAAGTAGCTAATATTAATGGAAACTGTTCTTTTGACCTAGGGCCTCAAGCCATTCCAAAGACAAAATGCTAATCAGTTTTTTCTTGAGTTGTATGAATAAAAATATTTTATTATAGAAAGTGGAAAGTTGGAGATTTTTCCTTTACTGTATAGCATCAGTCTCTAATGAGGTCATAGCAATCCTCAAAGAAAAATGCAGTTGTGCATGTTGACAGATGTATACAGCTCAACCTTGATCCATCTTCTCTGCAGCCCTTGGCAGGTTTTGCTTTTAGTGTCCTCACACTGATTATTTCCCCATCTCAGTCGGGTTGATGGGGTTTGAGTTTGTGGTGCATTATCTGCTGAACAACAACTCAGTTACTGATTAGGTAGGAAAACGTAGGATCTCATTAAGTGTAGAAAGGGATATATAATTGGATAGGTGTGAGTAAAAGTAAAAATACAAGTAAATCATTCAGTTTCCCCTTCTGAGAACTCTGGTTTTATTGTCCAAAACCACAGCCTTCCTTTTCTGTCCTCCTTAAATGTCTGTCATTAAAATGGAAAATAAATACTGACAGTTTCACTTATGATTCTTTCATTTGTAGAGCCTAATGACAGATGGAAAAAAATTTACATAGAAAATGAAGCTTTAACTATGATTAAGAGAAGCAAGAAGTGGCATTTCGCATATCCACCTTCTCTTATTATGGCCATTTATTCTGGTG
This sequence comes from Camelus dromedarius, assembly GCF_036321535.1. Taxonomy (NCBI): domain Eukaryota; kingdom Metazoa; phylum Chordata; class Mammalia; order Artiodactyla; family Camelidae; genus Camelus; species Camelus dromedarius. The sequence goes on along the minus strand of NC_087446.1, from coordinate 60,735,439 downwards.
TCCTCTTTCTTCATAATTTATCATTATGTTGGATGTATGCCTCTAAATGATACACAAGAACTATTATAAAACTGACAGCATTGAAATAAATAAATCCTGTTCCACAAAATGAACCTATTAAAGGATGCTGGAAAATAGCATTCCACTAAATATGAGTGCATAGTATATTATAGGCAAGTTTATAAACTGCAGTGTGTATACTAAGTGTCAGGTGTCTATAAATTTCTTTAGTTTAGGAAACTGAAATATGAAAAATACTCTTTATTAAGCAATATATTTCTTGTCTTCATATGTCTATTCAGTCATTTCTTTTAAGCTTCTAAGTTGGATATATCAAACATTTGAACAAAAATAACAGGAAGAGCAGTAGAAATGGAAGGATTCAATTATTTAAATGGTTTATTAAATGGTTATGTTGGTTAAATGGTTTATTTAAATCATTATGAGGCTTGAGGGCGTCTGAATAGACCCATAGTAAGGAATGTAAACAGAATAAAAGTCTCTCTTCTGTTGTGTGTTTGATCTTAATAGGAAAGTTTGTGACAGGTCAGTAGAGGACGTGAGCTTTGGCCAAGAGGCCTATGCTTCCTTGCTTTACAGATAAGGGCACCATGTAAGGTAAAGTGTTTACAGTAGAGGTACCATGTTTGCTTCAAATGTACTGAAGATTGGTACTCAAACCTTTTGATGAAATACACAATCAGTTACTTATTTATATATAAAGAAATTGAAAGAAAAATACAATTTAAAAATCCTTTTAAAAGAAAGCTACATTGTCCTAAGGTTTATATTTATAAATACATATATGTTGAGTGTGTATATATATATATTCTTTAAATCTCAAAATAACCTGTGATTGACACCTTGGAAGCATTCATGTCATATGAATAGACTTCCAAGAGCATAGTTCATTTGTTAACTTTTTTTTTATATGGTCTTTTGATCGTGGAGGCATCTGCTTGTCTTCACACTCAGTCGAAGTCTATGGCTCTAATTGCTTCATGGTTAGTTTGGTCATTTTCCTCTAATGTTGGAATTCTGACTCTCAAGTGTCATTGTTGGACTTGAGGCAGTCAGTCATCTGTTAGCTTCCAGTGATGAATGATATCTCAAGCCCCTTACCTTTATGTAGATGAGTATACCTGAAAGATCTCCCAGTCAACAGATGACTCAGTCAACAAATATTCATCTAGTACTAGCTATCTGCTCAGCATTCTGCTAGGCAGAGCAGAGTGAAGATAAGAATTGAAGACGAGATTCATTTGGTTTGCTTATGTATTCTCTATACTGTATACCTAACTGCTTACAACAAATATCTGTACAGCACATAGTGTGTCATAGGTACTGTATTGATTACAAGGATCAAGTAATGAATACTACAACTTTTCTATATTTTGGAATGCACATCCAGCAATTAAAACAAACAATAATTTAGTAGCAGTAGTAATTGAATGTAATTATTACTCTAAGTGGGCTACCTACAGGGTTATGTAAAAATGTTTTTCAGAGAGAGTCTATTTTAAGAGTGAGGGGGATTAGTAAGCGCTAATTAGCAAAACTAAAAATAGGTATGCTTCTTGGGAGATGGAAGTGAAGGGGAAAAGGCAGAGGACAGTGTGTTAGGAATCACAAGCCAACATTTTTTATAACCAATTTTTTACAAGCAGTTATTCACTTTCTACTATGTACTAGTCACTGTTCCAGGTACTGGGGATACAGAAGTGATAGGGGCATGAATCTATGTCCTCATGGGCGTTTATAGTCTAGTGGGCAGACACACAGAAAATAGTTCTGTACATATATGGAATGGGAGACCATGCTAAATTTTATGGAGAAAAAAAATCAGGGAAAAGATTTAAGAAGGGAGGGATGGTTATTCTAAATAACATGTTCAAGGAAGGACACAGTGGTAAGTTGCCATTTGAGTGAACAGAAGTGAGAGTGTGAGCTATGTGTCTACTTGGGGAAAGAGTATTTCAGGCAGAAGGTACAGCAGTGCTCTCAGGTAGAACAAGCTGAAGTATACAGGAAAAAAAAAAAAAAAGAATCAGGCTGGAGTCAAGTGAGGTAGCAGGGAAGCAGAAGGAAATGAGATTAGAGAGATAATAGGGGGTCAGACTGTGCACAGTCTTTGAAGCCATTGAAAACTTTAGTTTTCACCAAAGTAAAAAAACCAAAGAGAACCAAGAGATTTTGTGAAGTTCTAAGCAGAGTACAATTTTTGTCTGATTTATTTTTTAACAGTTTTAGTCTAACTGCTCTGTTGGGCGGAGACTATGGTGGGAGGGAACGGGGCAAGGGCAGGGAGGTCAGTAAGGAGATTATATTAGAGCAATTCAGGGAAAAGATGACTGTGGCTTTTATCAGAGTGATAGCAGTGAGATGGTAGAGTTGACCACATGAATGTAAAAACTTGAAGGCAGGAGAATCTGAGCTGTAAAAATATGGAGAAAAAAGTCTTAAATAACTGGCTCCTGTGCAACAAAAGAAGCTGGTACTAGAGAAGGGGGGAAGGCTGGGAGAGGGGCAAAGCCCATTGCAGGGATCTTCTAAGTCATGCTAATTTCTTCCTGAGGGCCCTAGGAACCCACTGAATTATTTTAAACAAAAGAGTTAAATAACTTAGCCTCTTAAAACAGCGTGCCTTTGTTATTTTGCAGCTTCTACACGCTGAGAGTCCAGGCGTTACTTGGCTGGTTCCTCTGATCTGGGTCTTATAAGACTGAAATCAGGATGTTGGCCAGGCTGCAATCCTTTCTGGAGCTAGGGATCTTCTAAGTTTATTCAGGTTGTTGGCAGAAGTGAGTTTCTTACAGTTGTGGGACTGTGGACAAGCCCTAGAAGCTGCCCCTCCCCATTAGAGTTTACACCACAGCTGTTTGCTTCTTCTTGGCCAGCAAGAGAGCAAGCGTATTTCTTTTAAAGAGTATCTGATTAGGTCAGGTCTGCCCAGGATAATACCCCTTTCATTAATCTATAGTAAGCTGACCAAAGACATTAGTTACCCCTGTAAAATCTTCTCATCTTTGCCATATATTGTAACTTAATCATGGAGTGATATCCCATTGCCTTTATCATATTCAAAGGAAGGTTATAAGTATCACTCACACTCAAGGGGAGGAAATTATGTAAGGCATATACAGCAGGGTGTAGAAATCTTGGGGACCATCTTAGAATTCTGCCTTCTAGGTAGATGGATAAATATAGCTCAATCTACAGATTACATATAAGAGCAGAATATTGTGGTCTTTTCAGTCATTCTGGTTTCTAAGTATTTTATCTACGCCAGACTGAAGGGGAGCAGAGGGAAAATAAGACAAGCTAAGCAGTAGTATGCCAATTGGGACTGGTTGGCATTAGAAATTGTAATCTAGAAGACCACTGATGAGACTTGGAGGGTAAAGGGATCAGAATAAAAAACTACCTTTGGACTTTGAACATGGCGACTGAGTATATAGTGTTATTTTATAATCCAAGAAATACAGGCAATGTAGATACAATGGAATGGAGGGAACGGAAGAAAATAATGCTAATTTATATGGTAGGTCATAAAAGGTCTTGCAGCTTCCTCTTGACACTCTAGAAATGCTTGGTTGAGTTGCCATGTGAAGAGTTGACTCGCAAGCTGGACAGACCATATGGAGAAGTCCTGTGACCATATGGAGAGGAAGATCAGCAGAGCCTAGCTTTCCAGCCATCACCGCTGAGGAATCATATATATGTCAGCAAAGACTTCCCAGAGGACCTTTCAGACTAGACCAGCCACCAGCTGCATACCACTGATTGACCTCCAGTTGACATAGCATGAACCTGAGAATCACTCAGCCAAACTGCCCAAAGTATTGAGCCACACAATGTATAATCAAATCATTGTTTTAATCCACTAAGTTTTGGAGGAGTTAATTGCACAGTAATAGCAGCAAAACATTATTTTCCAAGGAGGATATGATTTGTTCTGCTAAGCTACCAAGTTTTTAATTCACTGAGCAGCAGACTGGGTGGATAAAGAGAATTTGAGTAACTGTGAGAGATTATGTTTTGTATATGAGGAAAAAAAAATGATAGAGACAAAGTCACGGAAGGAGCAAGGAGATCTAAAATAAAGTGCAAGACAGTAATTGAGTTTGAGTGAGTGGGGAAGACAGAAGAGAGATTGAAGAGGCTGCCGTAATGAGTGGAACTTTAGTGAGAAGAAGAAATGTTTAATGATATTTTTAAAGAAGTCATGCAGTGTGGTGTGCTATGTCATCTCCTCCTTGACATTTTGACAAAAGCTTCAGTAAAGATTTCCATAGCTTTTTATTGCTTTTGGAAGATGGTGCTTATTTTTCCAATGTGAAGATGTGCTGAAACTAAATTTAATACAAGAAGACATTTTTATCTGGGTTACACTTAAAATCATGAGTCATAAATAATCAAAAACTCAACAGTCTCATGGAATATAGAATTTTAAAGTGATGCTAGAACTTAGAGTCACTTATAACAATTGTTATATATGTTTAATTGATTCACTAACAGTTCTTAGCTTACTGCCACATACATATATATGGAAATATAAAATATATATTTTATGTGCATATACATTTATGTATGTGCATTACATATATACACATTTTCAGTTGCATTGTATTTTTTTAATTTCCTCTTTCTCTACTTACATTCCTACTGAGATTTGAATTAAAACTTCAAATAGAATATCAATTTAAAATAGTATATGAAAGAAGCCTTTATGTTTTGAGATTTGTCTTTGGCTTGCTCATTTCTCTGTCTTCTAAATTTTTAACAACCCTTTGACTTTACTTTGCCCTACTCTATTTTTGACCTGCCTTTTTTCCCTTTTATCATGAACACATGAATCTAATCATGGCATTTGAGCAAAGGGAAATAGATTCTCTCAGTTTTCCATTGGTTAAAATCTTGTTTGCCTTATTCATCTCTCCCGTTGAGCTGTCATGATCCATCCTTCTTCTAACACACATTCATCTGCTGCCAGCTTATCTCCTGGAGCACCTTAACCTTCCTTATCTCACCTACAAACTCGCCTTTGGGCTCTGTGTTCTCTCCTAACCCCATTTAGCTATATGTCTAATCACCAGAAAGGGCATAGATTTAAACCAGTTTTTCTTTTTTTAAGAATAAATAAATCATGTACACATGCCACCTGACAAAGATAGCTCCAGCTGTAAGAATCATGAAGAGAAACACAAACATACTGCTATTTTCATAGAACAGTTTTTATCTTTTGGGTTTAACTTCCTCCAGTTTTAAAGCTTGGATATCTGTTTTTTAGGTGGCTAATATCGTATGCTTTTTTACCCATCAATATTGGAAATAGAGTGTTTCCAACATAGCTGCTCATTAGCCTACTTGCTGGTGGATAGATGACTTATGCTTTGAGGAAAAGGAGATTTGTTGAGAATTTCTCAAAATAAGTCTGCACAAAAATATTTATGAGATTTATGTTAGAAAATAATAATTTTGGAATACCAAATTATACTACAATGTCTTGTATTACTAATACTGAATATCCCCAGGCAAGGAAGTTATCCACATATATCTTAAATATATATAAAATCCTGTGCCAGTAAACTACCTGGAGGGTCTATTTCCCGAGGCTAATTCTGGTACCAACTATGGTTTCAGTCAGGATCCAAGCAGGTTCAGTGATGGAAGAGACGGAATACTTGGCAGAGATGTAGGCAAGGTGACGAGAACAGCAAAAGTTTCCATGTCTAGGACTGAAGAAGCAAGGGCAGAAAATTGTATACAAAAGCCCACTGAGAGCTGTAGCAGTGGAAATGGGGCCGCCCGGTGGCTGTTACAGTTCCTAGGGAATGCAACTGCTGCTTTGAAAAAGGCACTGAAACAGATGTGTTGAGATATTTGACATTTCTCTCCTTTTAATCCCTTAAATTGATTTATAAGTTACAAGTGGTTTAATGCAATACCTAGCTTTGTTTAAAATATTTCATTTGCTATGGTATATGAGACAGATTTAGCCATACCTAACTTATACTGAGGTACAACTGAAAGATACAGATTTTTGATACAACTAATTATTATTTCATATGCTTCATAAAGAAACCTATAATAAGATTAATACCTAAGGATATTCTTTTTCCTTTCCTGGAAAATATTGATAAAAATTTCAAAAATATACAAATTTTCGTGGAGTAGGATTATGTTATAATTTTATCAAAACGTAAGAGAACAGTATAATATTTTACTTAGCATATCAAAGGGAATAGAATTTTCAGGTTGGCCCTTTATTGATTTCCAAAATCATTAAGTGTTAGAATGGAATGCGCATTCTCTCCCAAGGACTCCTCTTTTAATTCCCTTACCCAGAGGCCTTTAAAATTAAAGATCAAAATAACTGTCCCTATCCCCTCTTTTTTTCTTTTGGAACCTAAACACCGCAGGAGAAATACGAAATACTCAGAGGAGGCAAAGCACAGAATATAAATTGCCTTGATTCTCAAAATCCAAATGCCCCAGTAGTCTTACTTATAAATATTAATTTACCTCATAATGGCTTTTTTAAAGTGTAAGTCCCTATAAATATTTTTCTATTAAATAAAAAAAGGAAAACTTTTCTTTCTGAGAAGTGAAATAAATATATTATATGTTCTAGATAAACAGTATTCATCCTGAAAAGTCTAAGTTGCATTTTAGTTCACCTAACTTAGTTAACTCACTTAGGAATGAGAAGGAAAAACAAATAGTTTAGTCAATAGGCACGCTTATTTAACAGAGAATTACATGCTAGCTGATAATTAGGAGAGAGAATTTTACCCAATCTTAAAAGTTAATTTTCTGACTAATCCTATTCTTTAGTCTTTCTGTAGCACACACACACACACACACACACACACACACACTCATTCACTTTAGTTCACACATCTTATTCTGTCTAATTACTTGGTGATTTGTCCAGTGTTCCACATGGAAGTAAGAAAGAAATAAGCAAGGATTATATTGGTCTTAATTAATGAATATTTTTGAATTGCTTTCATATACCAAGCACTGAGCTGGTTATAAAAAGGAAGAAGGAAACATCTATCAGTCTAGAAGTTCAGTTAATTATCCTAAGTGAAGTTGGGTTTGTGTGTCTAGTGTCCCCTGGTATACTAAAATCTGCATAATAGTTATTTTCTTACGTGTTTCCGTTCTCCTGGTAATCCATCCAATCTGTCTGTTTTCAGAAGTTCATCAACATGTAAAGCTTCTCTTATGCCCATATTGTAGCAACCGTGCTTGTCTATCACCTAAGTTATGTCTGTTAGATAAGCCTCTTGACAAAAACAGAGCTTTTAATTTAACATACTTTTCTAAGGAACGTTCTTAACACCAGCATCTCAACAGTCCTGAAAGCCATAGGAATAAAATCATGTTTGATTTCTCACTCTCTCCTTTGACTTTGTCATTCAGTCCATCACTAGCTTGTCACTTTGCCCTCTGGGACCTTGCTGAGACCCACTCATTGTTCACACTGCCACAGTCTTTATCTAGAATTCATTTACCTTGTGCTAGGGCTACTGAGACAGCCTTCAAGGTAGAGACTTGTCTTCAACCCCTCTCCTATCCAATTTATTCAGCCCAGCAGCAGCTGGAATTATTTCCCTCAAAACAACATGACCTGCCTTCTCATCATCCAGTCTGTGTTTATCCAGCTGCCAGTCGTGTTTCTCAAGTGTAATATTTTCATCCTTCCTTCAAGGTGCTTGACCTTTAGTTCCGTATTACCGTATCCACTTCTCTCTTGCTTATGTAGTCAGATCTTTCAGGACAGACCTTCATACCAACCTCTAGGCACCTATCCCACTTAGTAAGGTATCTGGGAGCTCTCTCTTGTGAATTAGTTCCTCGTCATTGCAATGTCTTCTTTTTTCCTCTTTCAAAGTTCTGTCCTAGGCTCAGTTTCTTCATGTTGCTTTCCTCCAAAATGTTTATATAGTCTAATAAGGTTTTTTTTTTTTTCAAATTCTTATTGTATGTATCTCTAAACAGCTGATTATTAAATTGCTTTTATACATGCCAAAGAAATATATCAAGACATAAGAGTGTGTCCAGTATGGGAGATCGAACCAGATTTTCCAGACTCTAAACATCTACCTACAAAATGACCTGTAGGATCTCATCCAACTCTAGATTGGATCTATACCTAATGATGTTTGAATACTTAATCTAAGTTCTTTTCTTCTAGTCATTGTTTGTGAAACTGTTTTTAATTTTAGGACTTTAATCCTAGTACATGATCTGACAGGTATTAATGCATTTTGATTGAGATGGCACTGCTTTGTTTGAATATTAAGCTTTAGACATAAATCTCGTATTTTAGATATTAGCACATGAAATAGCTTCTTTCAAGAATATTTACCTGTCCAGTGTTTTTCAGTGATGGAACATGTGAAAAAAAATTATGCAGAGTTTCCCTGGCTTTTTTGTCTTCCTATTTTTATGTACTGGGTTGGACTCAAATTCGCTAAAACTGCCATGACTGAGGTTAGATATTACAAGTCTTCTACAAATTTGAGGGTTTTACTTGTCAACCCATCACTCCCTCACCTCAGCCTCTGATTTTAGGTTGCCAAAGGAGCCTAGAAATTAAATTAAAACCCTTTCATTTTCTCTGCAGTATAAGTTGATCATATAGTCTCAAGCGAACCTTGACAAATGTTCTTCTTGAAGAATTGTATGTTATATCTGGCTGTGAGCGGCTGAGCAGAGTGTTTTGAATAATAATGATCCTGATGATAAGAACAATAACTACCATTTATCACACACTTTCTGCATTTGGCTGACCTCCCATGGAGAGTTTTACAATGAAGGTTTCTGGCATTACACTATGTGCTTCACACAGATTACAACATTTAATCCTTATAAAACTTCTAATGAGGCCATTTAACAGGCAAAGAAACTGGAGTGCTAAAAGGTTAAGTAACTTAAAGATTACAAAGTGATTGAACCAGGTTTAGCTGACTCCAAACCCTAGGTTTCTAAATGGTACACTGGTAAGCCAAAACATTGGACTTCTCTGGACATGATGATTTATGGAAAGAATAGAAAAAATTCTTGGAATTTATCTCCACTGGAAATTCTAAATACTTGGTAACACTATCTGAATAGCATAGCAACAAACATTCTCATTAGTCAGGAAATAATCATGTGTTTGGGAGGGGATTATAGTAGGATGATACAAAACTAAACTAAAGGTTTAATTGATCACCTTTTTTTAGGAATGAGGCTGCCTCATACTGACATAGATACACACACAGGGCTGACAAAACATGTGCTCTCAAAGAACATGTTCCTTTCAGAAAAGCAGTCATGTGTACTGCTTCTTTGAAACAATGGACATTATTTCTAACATCTATTGAATACTTAGCCACACTCTACAAATATCTGATTGATGATGACTGATGCCAGATACATAATTCAGAAGAGTGTGGGAATATTTTATATCCATATGTGTGTATTACTATCTGCTGCCAGCAGTTACTGGTGAAGTAATCTGTGTTCTTAATTATTTGGAAGACTGAATTTTTAGTCTTTTATTAAAACTACCAGATTAAATAAGCATCTCATAGGAATGACTGAGAAGTGGAAGTGAAGGAAAAAAAAGTAGTAATGCTTACCCTGTTATTACTTTTTATATCATGTTAAGAGAAATAAAATTAATCATTGAGTACAATTAGTAATTACTCCATATGAGTCGATGATATGAACTGTGCACAGTAGAGCACAGCTTTATGCTTCCCTCTCTTATGTCAGACTGTTAAAATGAACCAAAACCCCTAAGTGCAGAATCAATGACTCTGTATTCTTTGACTCGGAAGCTTAGAGGTGTTGTAGGGCAAAATTATTTGCAAGCTTGAAATCAGTAATCAATCCTTTCATTCCGTCTCTATGAATACTCAATTACACATGGGCATATAAAAATTATTTCATTCCAAAATTATCTTGTGTATCATAGTAATGGAACTTGAGTTGGTTTTACATCTGTTAGTTGGGAACTACTTCTATTTCTTGATGACTGGATAAAAGTTTTAGGGTTTATTAAAGAAAAATATCTATCTCATAATTGATAACCCTCCTTCCCAACTCCTGGTTAATTAACTGTTTAGTACAATGAAAATAACTACTTGTGTTTGCTTCTGTGTTTAAACAGAAACAAGACCCATTTTATATAGTCATAAAAATTATTTCTTGAAAGTAGTGATTAAAAAATTCACCTGTATTGTTGGGGGTATGTCAAAGGGACACAAGAATCACTGAAAGAGCTCCCAGGGGACAAAACTGAAATAATTTGACCAATAAAGTACAGTTGTATTATTTTACAACCCATAGTATAAAATAAATGCCATAAATCCTCTCTGATATAAATAAATTATTGACTAAATTAATAAATTGGGGGGAAGAGATAAATCTATAGTGCAGAGATATTCCAAATAAATTATGAAATTTCTCCATCCCAGTTGAGAGGGGTCTCCCCATTCTTGAAGTATAAGCCTGATAGTGACTATCTTCTAAAGAATACAGGATGGAGAGGAAGAAAAGAGTAACTGTACATTAGAGAAAACAGACAGGAACTACGTCAGCCAGACATCAAGGTCAACGTCAGCAATCCTCAATTGTGCTGGTACCAAGTATCCTAAGCATGGTGTGATGAAAATGGCGCTTCACCTCTGTATTCCTGCACCATGGAGCCCATAACCCCAGTCTAATCATGAGACAAATATCAGACAGATTTCAACAGAGGGTCCTGTGCAGATATACTTGACCCAGTATTCCTCAAAACTATCAAGCTCAACAATGAAAGTCTGAGAAATTATCACAGCCAGAAGGAGTGTAAGGAGACATAACAACTTAAATATATTATATCCTTGATGGGATCCTGGAACAGGAAAAAAAAAAAACAGGAAATTTGAATAACCTATGAACTTTAATTAATAAAAAATCAATATTGGTTCATTAATAACAAAAATGTTTCCTGTCAGTGTAATATGTTATTAATAGGGAAAACTATACAGGATGAAGGAGTTATATGGAAAGTCTTTCTACTATCTGCCTAATTTTTCTGTAAATATTAAGCTGTTCTGAAAAATAAAGTCTATTAATATAAAAAAGATACATCTTAGTGAATTAAGGCTAAGTGAATTCAGATTTTTTGAAATCTGAAAAGAGAGTTTATTGACCCTTATAACTCAAAAAGCAGGATCTGCAGTTTCAATTAAGACTTTTCTTCTGTTTCCATAGCTTTTAGCTGTTTTCCTTTTTGATGACTGTATTCTTCAGTTGCCAGGTAGACTCGGTAAGTGTAAGTTCGTGTTATTGAGTCCACGTACAGTTTTCATTTCTGCCAGCATTGCTATGTTGCTCATGAGCTTAACCAGCAAACACTGGGGTGGCCGTGGGAGGAGGTTCTGTTGAGACTCCCCTGTGGTCCTGGAAGATCTAGAGCAAGCCAACACCCCAAAGTCGTCTTCATGCCGGATGTTGAAAACAGGCAGATGACATATGAAATCCTGAATGACAAGGATCAAGATTTGGAAGAGCACTTGGCCAGGCTGCTAGCTAGTTAAATACCCTGAGATCATGATTTCAAACCAGGTGAAGCAAGTTCCCAGTCAAGGCTCATCTGAAGATGATCCATGGGAAGAGAACCGAATCGCACAGGCCATCAAAGAGCATGTGAATCAGCAGAGCTCTCGGGAGACTGCCAAGCCGGCCTCAGCAAGCACAGGGCCCCCTGTGGAGCCCCTGCACAGTGACAGTACCCCACACAGGCAGTTCTGAAATGAAGATCGGTTGATGAAAGTGCTGGAATACCTCAACCAGGAAAAGGCAGAGGAGGGAAGGGAGCATGTTGCTAAGAGAGCGGTGGAAGATGTGCAAGCAGCTTTCAGTAACTGCCCCCAGTTCGTTCCTCCCACCCTGAGCAAACCCCACTTCTCCTTAGTGTGTTGCCTTCTGTCTAGTTAACACTGTAGTACCTTTAGGTACTTCCATTTCTCTGCAGTGTCTGCTTCACTTCCTCTGAGCTGTTCTCTTGTGTATGGATACGTGTAAATGTCATGGCTTCTGAATAAAAATATTAATCATATCTCTTATTCAAGGAAACTATCTTTGATAATGTTCAGTAGTGTATCCAATGGCTGTAGCACTGTTGATGTTCACATAGGATAAAGAGTGCCCTATAATTCTCTTGAAAATATTTAATATGTATTGAATTATTTTGTCACTATCTGCAGTGTTTTGTGGATACTGGCACATCGTCTTGTTCAGCCCCTCATTATGGTCTTTCAGTGAAAGGCTACATGTGAGTTCAATTTTTATTTGCATTTTAACTTTCATAGTCTTATGGTTTTACCACTAAATAAGAAAAAGTATTTTTAACCAGTGCAAAATTCATAAACTCAGATCATCAGAGTATGAGGAAACCTGCTGTATCAACCATCTATGCCAAAGTTTCTTCATGGGGAACTCATATGGCATGTCCATAGCTTTCATTAGATTCTTAAAAAGATTTTGTGGGGGAGGGTATAGCTCAAGTGGTAGAGCACATGCCTAGCATGCATGAGGTCCTGGGTTCAATCCCCAGTACCTCCTCTGAGAATAAATAAATAAACCTAATTACCTCTCCCACCAAAAAAAAAAAAAAATTATTGACCTATAAACTGATAGGAACTATTGAATTAACCAATGTTTCTAAAATTTGCTTTCATATTTTCCTGATCAGTTATTATTGCAACCTAAACTTGAAAAAAAAAACCCCACCAAATCTCCCAAGGCAATTCATATAATTTATGGATCATTTCAGTTGTAAAAATGGTGTGGAAATAAAATGCTTTTTTTTTTTTAACACTGGGGCTACTTACCTTCTTACTGAAAAAAACACTTAGAGGAAGGAAGTGTTCTTGATATACCTCCTTGGAATGGGTGTTGGTATGAAAAGCAAGATATTCTCACTCCCATTGAGGACATGGACTTGAAGGAAGCAAAGAAACAGATAATCAGATTCCTCTGAACAACGCGTAAAGCCAACTGAAGCACTGACATTAAGAGAATGAACAGCAAAATGAAGGGACGGGAGGAAGTCAGAGAAGAGTGAGAACAAGAGAGAGAAAGAGGAGTCGTCTAATATCCTGGCTTGTAGCCTACATTAAATGCTAACTGAGAAACGAAAATTGTTCAGGAAGGGCAATACTCTTTGTACCTTCAACACAGGGAAATACATGTTGAGATGTTGGCTAGTGGCAAAGAGACTGTAATGGCAAATGAACAACATATTGAACTAATTCAGCAGAAACTGGTACACAGAGTTAGAGAATTACAAATTTCACCCTGAAAATCATTCATTGCAGAAACTGCAAGTGATGCTGATTCTCACAAAGTTTGGGATAGAATTTTTTAAGATACTTTCATTTAACCATCAAAGGAGAGAGCGACACCAGGTGATAGGACATCTAGGCTACATCTACAGAATTCCTTTTTTGTAAAGCCTTGTATCTGCTTCTCTTTAACTTCTACACCCTGTACCTAGTTATGTACTAGACAAAGTTCAATTCCATAACCTTTTCTAAGCTAATGCCATCTGGCAGATTATGTTCTGAGTTTTGTGTTTACAAATGAACGAAGTAAAGCTTCACCTTCCAACAGTGTAAAAAATGTCATCAAATTATTTTAAAACTTGAAGTAGCCTTTTGACCTATTGTGACCCCTCAGAGCAAGGTGGGTCACCAGCACCTGCACTGCAGCCACATGCTAGAATTCAGTGGTGGTTCTCTCTTTTTGCACCTGCTGGACCCTGTAGGATCCGATCTAGCAACACTGCCTCAGTGTGTGCTGCTGATGTAAGCATGTGAAGGACGAAGGCTTCATCAGGTTGGACTCAGTGATCTTCTTTGAAAGAATTATGCAAGACATCTACCTGACTAAAGACACAATGCTAGCTCTTTGTACGTAAAAATAAAAATCTTCAATTTAAAAAAAATACTTAAACGTGTACATTTTTAAAAAAGAAAATGTAACATAAAATTGTGGACGTTCGGTGTTGACATAATTATGTTTATGTCTATGTCACTTTAATATATAAAAACATAAGGCAAATCATAAACTTTCAACATTTAGAAGTCCTACATGCCGCTATAAAATCAAAATAATTTGTGAATTAAAAACAAAGCACCAAAATCAGTATACTCAAGTTTACCACACTGATTGTGTCATTGATACTAACTAGATAACCCATGAAGAAGTATTTCTGTAATGATTGCTGTTTTGTTCAATTTTCCTATTTGCAGTGTGATGGTCCTGCATTGCTGACAGAGGTTCTGTTTTATGGAATGTAACTGAAAGTACTTCCTTGTAATTTCAGAATTGAGCACAAATATAATTTTCTTAATATCATTTAATTGCAATACAATGAATTTTCAAAATCCATATAATGACTAGAAAATTCAGTGGCACTATCTGTGCACTAGAGGATATAATACATCAGTGGTAGGGTTGGTTAAAGCATTATGGGAACACAGTTTTTGAATTTATACATCATATTTAAGAGATCAGAGAAGACTTTTGGGAAAGTCATATTTAAGCTGTAATCAAAATGATATATAGGAACTATTAGAAATGATGGTATAATGGAGCAAGTTCTAGATAATGAAATCATATTTTCAAATAAATAGGGGTTTAATATCTATGTACACACACAGGTTGTTTTCAGCATATCTCCATAAACTTTTTACCTTATAATATTTCATATTACTGTTTGCATAATTATAGATTAAATATTAACAGTTTCAAGCATTGTTTAAAGAAAGGCTATACAGATTTTAACTCAAGTCCAATAGGCCTCTTTGTAAATTAGCATAACACTATTGAGCTTTCTTACATTGTTCATATTGTGAAATATATTTCTAAATAAAATTCCATGATAATGAAATGATAATATATTTGAAAATACTTGAACATTAAAATAACTTTTAAAAAATCATATTAATAACATTATAATCACATTTAAAAATATAACAAAACTGAAAATATTTTCTAATGGGTTATTAAATAGATACTCCTTTATCTTTGATTTTTATTCTCATTTTTTTCTCAATGAATTTTCACAACTTAATTGCAGTTTTTCAGTAGCAAAATCATCAGTAAATATTTAGAAAGAAAGGCAATAAAAACATTTAGTGGTGGGAAAATATGTTCTAAAATAGAAAATGAACGAAAGTTAAAAAAAATTTTTCATGGTGGACTTTACCTTTGAAGGGGCAGAAGGTTTAATGAAGATGGTTAAACACAGAAAAGTATAAATAGAGACGAAAAAAGAAGAGATTTGTAAATCAACTAATTTACTTTTCAAATGGAAACTAATTTATTTTATTTAAAGTGCTCAGGTACCTTTCTTCTACTGGTATTTGTTTTTCCAGCTCATTAAGTTTCTGAATGATTAATCTTTGCTCTCTAAGGAAAGAGAATGAGATTATTTGGTGAAGTGTGGGAGAGCTGAACCCCTCAGGACATAGCTTAATCCAACAAGAGGGAACTCAGAGCTAAGGTTGTCATGACATTCTTAATAACAAAAGCATTGATAATATTTCTCACTTATTTTTAGTACAGTATAGACATTGAAGGCATGCGTTTACCTAGTGGTCTGCAATATACATTTTTTAATATTATATGCTCTATTGGTTCATTTTGGAATTGGAAAACCAATGCAAACTTCTTAAAGAAAATACATCAGAATTAAGATAACTTATTATAGTTATGCCTCATTTATAGGGAAAAATCAGGAAGTTAGGTTTTTGACATATTCAAGTAATTAAGGCCTAGATCTATAAATGCCATATAGAAATGCAATTTTTAAAAGGAAGTCTTCCTAGTATATTATAAATTAACATGCCTCCTCTAATAAGTCATAGTGGATAAGTTTAAATTGTATTGAATTCTCAGAAGTCAAGATCTCCCTACGTACAGTTGAAGCTCATTTACTCCTAGTCATTTTTCTCACAACTGAGGTTATGGGGATATGCAACAATGGAGAAACCCTTAGCTAAATACATTTAGCTGCCACATTCAGGGTGTTCAAGATGAGTACTTTTATCTTTCCTTTCCTCAGTATTCTCCATGGGCAGCAAAATTATTTAGTATCTCTCTCCCCTTTTCTCTCCCTCCCCTCTCCCCCCACAGCTAAACGTAATAGAATGACTTGAAGCAGCTTTTCTTGCTTGCTTTTTTCTGGACTCCATAATGTTTACTATTAGTTCTTTAAGCCAAAGACAATCTCTCAGGTGCATTCTATCCAAAATACGTATCTGAAATATTTTGACTCAAGCACCTTGATGCCATAGGAGCCAAGGATTCTTTCCTCTAAGCTAATACTCAACAGATCCTCAATTTCTTGTGATTTATAACAGAATATTATACATTTTTTGAAAAATCATTGTATCAGACACTGAATCAATTATTTCATGCAATTAACTCATTTACTAATCACAGACGTTCAATGATGTAGGCGTAGGTGACTCGCAAAACATGTTACAATTATGGTATCAGATTAATGCATCTGAATAAGGTACGGACCACTCAGAATGGACAGTGGCTGTAAATGACTGGTGAGAATATACTGGTATATTGGCTGGGTATCAGCCTCATAATATTTACTGCTATTTTCCCACTGTGTAGATAAGACTAAAGCATAGGTGGTCTATTTTGTCCCAAATAAGAAATTTGGCAAATGGTAGAGCAAGAACTCAAATGAAGCAGTCGGATCCTAGAGTCTGTACCGAAATCCCCACGTGAGCGCTTGATTCACCCTTCTAGACCTGGCTCACAGAAGTAGAGATTACAGTTGGCACTGCTTAATATCCTAATTTATATAAAAAAAAGTTTTGTCTGTGTTAGTTTTGCTGCCTGATAGCACCTTTCCTTACTGAAGATGTTGACTTAAAGAGCCTAGAGAGTAAATCAGGGACAGGATTATACACTGTATTGCTTGTACAGTATAAATTGATGTTTTCTTTAATTATTGAGATAAATAATAATCATTGAATTATAGAAATTGTTGA
The DNA here is from genome assembly GCF_036321535.1 of Camelus dromedarius. Lineage (NCBI taxonomy): Eukaryota > Metazoa > Chordata > Mammalia > Artiodactyla > Camelidae > Camelus > Camelus dromedarius. The sequence goes on along the minus strand of NC_087446.1, from coordinate 60,718,370 downwards.
AGTATGCAAGAATGCAAGTATACATAAGAATATAAGTAAACAAAATCTATTTCTGTGCTTTTAATTTTTTTCTGATTTTTTTGTCCTTTAGAAAGCTTAGTTATGAATATTCAACAATCAAAAAAGTGTGGTGTATTGAAGTTAACTGTTCCCCATCCTTCAGGTCAATGTAGGAAGTTTCTCATGGATGAAATTCTACAGACCAGCAAATCCCTTTCATCCAGAAAAGAATGGATGTATTGAGACAAGATTTAGTCAACTCAGTTTCATCCGTTTGATCATCACTGTATTACCATTGCTTATTTCTCTTTCAAATAATTGGTCTGTTTCATCTTAATTAATGAATTTGTAGGAATAGAGGGGTTTATAATTCCTTTTTTATTTGTTTAATGTCCGTGAAATCAATGGTGATGGTTCCTTTTTCATTTCTGAAAGACTTGATCTTTCCTGGCAAAGACTCAGTCAATGAGAAGCCATGGATTCTTTGTTTGCTATAGCCTGCCCAACTTCCTTTTCCTTCCTATAAAAATGTTCTTCTTCCCTTGCCGTGTGAGGAACTGAAATTTCCATGGTTGCAGATTGCAGTTCTCTGCCAATCCTGAAAAAGTCGGTCTTTGCTGGAGAACTGTCTGACAGTCTATTTGTAACAGGTCAACAGGTGCCACAGAGAATAGCTCCACTAGCCTAAAAAAATCCATTTGATCCGTTCAACCCTACCCTGGCTCTGATGGTGTCCAGTTTTGCCTATCTAGAATGAGTTAGAAAGTTTTCCCCCTACTTTCATTTCTGGTAGAAATTGTAGATAATTGGTATTATTTCTTCTGTAAATGTTTGGTAGAATTTACCAGTGAACTCTTCCAGGCCTGTGCTCTTTTTATTAAAAGATTATTTATTATTCATTCAATTTTTTTAATAGATGGAGAACTATTAAGATTGCCTGTTTCTCCTTGTGTGAGTTTTGGTTATCAGTGTCTTTCAAGGAATTGGTCTGTTTCATCTAAATTAACAAATTTGTGGGAATAGAGGTGTTTATAATATTCCTTTTACATTCATTTAATGTCCTTGAAATCAGTGGCGATGGTTCCTCCCATTTCTGATACTAGCAATTTGTGTCTTCTCCCTTCTTTTTTCTTGGTTAGCCTGGATAAAGGTTTAGCAGTTGTATTGATTTCTTTTTAAAGAGCCAGCTTTTGATTTTGTTGAATTTCCATATCCTGTTTTCATTGTCAGTGTTTTCTGCTCTAATTTTTATTTTATCTTTTCTTTGATTACTTTAGCTTTAAATTGCTCTTCTTCACTTCTAAGATAGAAATCTAAGTTCTCGATTTTACATCTTTTTTCTTTTAAAAGATACGCATTTAATGCTATATATTTCCCTCTGAGTACTGCTTTCACTGCATCCGCTAAATATTAATAATTATTATTTTCATTTTTATTTAATTCCACATATTTCTGAAATTCTCATGACTTCTGCTTTCATCCATGTGATATTTCCAATTGTGTTATTTAACCCCCAGATAATTAGGGATTATCTAGAGAGCATACTACTGATTTTTAGTTTAATTCCATTGTGGTCTGAGGACATACTTTGTGTAATTTTTTTCTTTTGAATCAATTAAAGTTTGTTTTATGGCCCAAAAAGTGGTTTATCTTTGTATATATTCCATCTGAACTGGAGAAAAAAATATGTATTCTGGTGGTTTTGGATGTAGTATCCTATAAATGTCAATTAAGTCAAGTTAATTGATGATGTTATTCAAGTCAACGATATCCTTACTGATTTTCTGACTGCTTGACCCTATAAATGACTGAGGGAGGAGTGTTGAAGTCTGTTCAACTGTAATAGTGAATATTTCTCCTTGCTCTTTTATTTGTTGTTGCCTCATGCAGTTTTACTTTCTTTTGTTATGTGCACTCACATTTAAGACCATGTCTTCCTGGAGAATTGACTCCTTTTTTATTATTTAATGTCTGTCTTTATTCCTAATAATTTTTCTTATTGTGAACTTAGCTTTATCTGAAATTAATGTAGCTAACCCAGCTATATTAGTGTTAGCATGGTAAATATTTTTCCATTCCTTTACTTTTAATCTGTCTGGATTTTTTAATATTTAAAGTGGACTTCTTATAGACAGTATAGTTAGATCTTTTTTTTTTCAGATTTACTCTGATAATCTTTGTGTTTCAATTAGCGTAGTTAGACCATTCATCTTTAAAGTGATTATTGATGTATCTAGGTTAACATCTACCATGTTGTTTGTAACTTATTTGTATTTGTTGCTTTTGTTTGTTATGTTCCCTTTTCCCTGGTTTTGAGCATTTTATATGATTCTATTTTATTTCCTCTCTTAGTTTTTCAGTTTTTTTAATACAGTTTTAAAGGTTAATTTACATTTACAGTTATTACAAAATATTGGCTATATCCCCGTGTTGTATGATATGTCCTTGAACCTATCTTACACCCAATAGTTTGTAACTACTCCCGCTCCTCCACCCCCGTATTGTTCCCCCCCCGCCCCTACTGGTAACCACTAGTTTGTTCTCCTTATCTGTAAGTCTGCTGCTTTTTGTTATTTCCCTGGTTTGTTGTATTTTTAGATTCCACATATAAGTGACATCATACTGTATTTGCCTTTCTCTGACTTATTTCACTTAGCATAATGTTCTCCAAGTCCATTCATGTTGCTGCAGATAGCAAAATTACCTTTTTTTTTTTATTTTTTGGCTGAGTAGTATTCTGATATGTATATATACTGCATCTTCTTTATCCATTCATCTGTTGATAGACACTTAGGCTGCTTTCATATCTTTACAGTTGTAAATAAGGCTGCTATTAACATTGGGGTGCATGTATCTTTTTGAATTAGTGTTTTTATTTTTTCAGACATAACACCCAGGGGTGGAATTGGTGGATCATATGGACTTATGTCTGAAGCAGTGGCTAATGGGTTGTAGTGATACATCATTGTAGTTTTGATTTACATTTCCCTAATGATTAGTAATAATGAGCATCTTTTCATATGCTTATTGGCCACATGTATGTCTTATTTTGAAGAAATGTATTTTAGTCCATTGTCCATTTTTCAATGCAGTTTTCTTTGTTATGTCGTTACTGAGTTTTAGGAGTTATCTGTATACTCTAGGTATTAATTCCTTCTCAAGTATATAATTTGAAGTGTGGAGTTTTTTGATATACTGAATTTGAAATATTTAGATAAAGTCCAGTTTGTCTGTATTTTCTTTTGTTCCATGTGCCTTTGATGTCATATCCAAGTAACCATTGCCAAATCTATTCTTACTGCATTTGTTCTATGCTTTTCTCTAATGTTTTTATTGTTTTAATTGTACATTTAAGTGTTTAATCCATTTTGAGTTCATTTTCTACATGGAATTAGTTAAGGGTCCAAATTCATTCTTTCGCATATGGATAGACAGTTTTCCCAGCACCATTTGTTTAGAAGACTGTCTTTTTCCCCATTGAATGGTTTTGTCACCCTTATCAAAAAATTTTTGACTATGTATAAAAGAGATTATTTCTGATGTCTCTGTTCTATTCCATTGGTCTATAGGTCTGTATTTATGCCACTACTTAACTATTTTGATTACTGTATCATTGTAGTAAGTTTTGAAATCACAAATTGTAGTCTTCCAGTTTTGTTCTTTTCCAAGATTGTTTTGGATATTTGGGATCCCTTGAGGATCCATATGAATTTTAGGACTTTTTTGTATTTCTGCAAAAAAAGGTCTTTGGGATCTTGACAGGGATTGCACTGAATATGAAAATAATTTGAGCAGTATTGCAAAATTGGCCTATGAGATTTACTTATAGAGGCAACAGTGGTATTATTGATTGTGGCAGCTTTCAGCACACAGTGATTTTGCTGGTGGTGTGAGTATATAATGTTTATACCCTATAAAAGTGTCAACCACTAGAGTAATTTTGCATTCTGATTTTAGACCCCGTTATTTACAGAGTACACTCCAGGCCAGTTTCTCTGAGACTTAAAACAATTCTGAGACTCTTCCCAAATCCTGTAAAAAAAACTTGTTTCTTTTGGAATGCTTTCTGTTGTTTGAACTGGTATCCCCATATTGATACAGAAAATGCCACCTAAATTATTTGCAGACAGCAGCAGGAGGGATTCGATGATTGGTTTTTCTGGAAATTTTAGGGCTGAAGGCAGTGAAAATGTAGCTATTCCTAATAAAACGTTAGAAAGACTCATGAACAGTATAAAGCTAATCCTATTATCATATATGGTCATTTGGAGGGAAATACCCACAGAGTGCAAAGCTTTGGGGAAAGGCAGGAATTGTTGCTATAGAGTAGATGAAGGTGAAGATAAATTTCAGTAAACATGAAGGTCTTTGTTTTTTCCCTCTTCTAAAACTCTAGAAAGCTTAACCAAAGAGAAATACGAGTCCAAATTTCCACAGTCTTGTCTCAAGTTGTATACTGACGATCAGACATTTTATATTACTGTGCTATACTTTTCCCCTTGAAGCCACAGTTCTCAGGCAAACTAAAATCAAACTCACTTTTTGATCTGGTGCATTGTTGACTTTCAAAGCCATTTAAATCCACAGGCTCTCCAGGTCACTAATATGATATGATCACATTGATTGATTTAAAAAAAGGAGCAAAAGTGGAATGGAGATATTTTGATAGTTTAAGTCCTAAGCCCTCAAACTTTACTGAATCTTACTTGGCAGCTGAAGCAGCCTTTCTTTCTTTCTTTGATATAGCTTTCTGTTTGCAGCTTGAAGAAGCTGATATTTTGAAAGAAAAGGACAGTTCTTTTCATAACTAAAACCAGCCATCCTTTGTAATTTATGTTTAATTAAAGTAAAGTTGTACTTGTGCTACCCGGGAGAAGTGGGAGAGATGATTGCAGTGTTTAACCTTGGACAAATAGTATAAACTTGAACAGATGAAATGTATTTTACAAAAGTATATATAAGTTAGAATCATGAGACTACATGGGGCTATTCATACTGGGATGTTCAACCAAATACGGAAATGGGTAGTTTTAGACAAAAAAGTGAATTTATCAGCATAGCAGTTCTGTGAAATATACTGAATTCCCTGTGCTAGCAGGAGTAACTGGAAGCCTTGCACTTATTCCATTTGGTTGATTGATGAAAATCTGAATCTAGTAGATAAAATTACATCAAGCAGTCAGAATTCTTTGGCAGGTGTACAGGATGGAATTAGAGACGTAGATAAGACTATTGCAGTGGAATTGTTAAATGTAATCTGTATACACACTTTCAGACTTTATTGTGAGAGGGTCATGTGCTCCAACTTAATGAAAACATACTGGTAAAGGTAGATGCTACATTTGTAAAAAGAGGGGCTGATATTCATAGGTCAGGGATGATGGTGAGGTATGCTATAAAAGGGTTCCCTGATTTCTGTGGGAATACGGGGTTCAGAATGAGACATAGACCAGCTAATGGCATTTTGGTGCTGAATGCAAAGTAAATTTGTCTTCCATAATGAGATGTAGGATTTATTTGTTAATCAGAACGGTCTGACCTGCAAGTTTTTAGTCTTGTCCTAGGACTGATACAGTTAGACAGCTGACTAAGTTACTATTAAGTTTTTCATTTGGTAAAGCAGAATTTAAATGTGAAAACATAGGCCTGACTTGAGCAACTACAATAGAGAATTTATAGCCTTTTGCCCAATTTTCAGTTAGATTGGTTCATAGGCCTCATAATTTTCAAATAAAGGAAGGCCCAAATACTATTTAGTGTGACCTCAAAATAATATGACAAGTGAATCAAGTGAATCTTTTTCCTCAGCAGTTTCAAAAGGGATCTGTGACAAGCAGCTGCACTGTGGAAAAGAAAACTGAGATATCCTCAGTGTTGATTCAGTACTGGACAAGAGCTAATGCCAATTCCTGGAAAACCGTGGTTTGGCAATCATGGTGATACCAGGTGATTAATGGAATTTTAATCTGAGTCTGCTTCACAGTGATGTGAGTGGGGGTCTTGATGCCTTCCCATAATTACTTTCCGGGTTTCTGGATATTGAAATCATGTATCTGTCTGTATATCTGTCTGTCTGTCTGTCTGTCTGTCTATCTATCTACCTACCTACCTACCTACCTATCTACCTGTTTTTCTATGTATCTAACAAGTGGCAGAAGTCACAAGCCCTACCATGACCCTTGACCCATGCAGTATGAATTGCTTTGATAAAAACGATGAAGTAGACGTTCTAGAATGCCTCCTGACCAAAAGTGTAAATCAAAAATGATACCAACTCTGGAGAAGTCGCAGAGATTAGTATTTACATCTAAGATCTGAAGCTACAGTAGTGGAATTCGTCTCTTTGGCAGGTCGAAAAGACATAGAGGTCTTGGTTATTACAATTTTATATGCTGGTTACTTCTAGTGAACTTTTCTCTATGTATTCTCTGTACTAAAACTAGTTAGCCCAGCTTTTAGTGCACCTGGTATAATTACAGATCTGGTAAGTTCTCCCTTTCTCCCCATCCGAGTTAGTAAAAACCATAATATTGTTACGACTTTTCAGGGAAAACATCTTGACTTATTGTAACATCTTCTCTCTTGCTCTGTGTCACAATTTGGTTCCCATTGACTTAGATTTTCTTACCTTACTATAGAGCACATCATGCTGAAAGGATATATAGTCCAGAAATAGTAACACCAAATTTTCTTGAGAAGACAGATATCAGCCTGTGAGTAAGTAATTTTACACAATTACAGGAGCCAGACTTTGAAATCCTAAGGATCATATATACTTGGAAATGATTACATATAACCTTCACAGTAAAAGATAAGTTTCTACATAATTTATCCTTATGCTACCAAGAAAAACTCAAAAACTTGGGATTCTTTAGCTTTTGACATGTATGTCACAATTAGATGTTCCATTCCTACGGAACCAAAAAACTTCCCCCTTTGAGTTGGACTTGAACAAAGAAATTATCTTTTAGATCATCCCAATCTGAAATTCAAGCTGATTTACCTCTTGATTATTATGATCCAGAATGTTCAATAATTTGATAAACATCAAGTTCTCGGAGTCATTTTTGACCAGTGATAACATTTTTCAAAGGTAGATATATAGAAGGAACTTTTGGAATGGAACAAGATATGAGAATATTTGTGTTCCATGTGAAAATGCAGAAAAAGTCTCCACTTTGAGTATGCTTCCAATACTTGGGTAGATTATATGATCCACATTGTGAATAACAGTCAATTTCTATTCTAAGCTACTGAGTATTTGCTTAACGGACTCATGAATAATAAATATCAATCATCACACAAATCTAAGTTACGCACAGGCTCACGAAATTATTTCTCAAGAATGGAGACTATGTTCCCAAGCAACCCTTAAGTCAAGTAACACAGAAAGATACGTTGGAGTATGTTTCAGGCTTAAAGATGAAGTAACTAGCCTAAACTGTGCAGCCTAGTTAATGTTAACATCCTTCATAATTAGTTACTCCTCTCCTGGAAAGAAATAGGGAAAAAAAGGAGAAATGGCTGAAATTCCTTTCTGAGTGGGAATGTTGGATGAGCTTCCTTATTTATATGATTAAGTAGAAATGGAGTGAAAAGAAATCTCTACTACATAGCCTTCAGATACTTAGTCCAAAATAATTCAACCCAGAGTACCAAAAGAATGTCAGTATAATATGTTTATAAATATTTTATTCGTATATCATCTTTCATTTTCATAGGGTTTTTCTTCAGATATTGTGAAATAGGAGACACCAATTCATCAATTTTATGCCAATTCAGATATATTTTATGTATTCTATTTATAACTGATATCACAAACGACTCATCTAATGCAGAAAATCTTAAAAGTATTTGAGTTTCTTCCTAAATGGCTCCTCCTCTTATTCAACTTGTGTTTATGGACTTTCCCTTTTTTAGGGGGCAGGTGAGGGTGGTTTATGGGTTGCCCGATCATCATATAATTATTTGTCCACAGATGCTCACAGAGAAGTCTTGTGATATAGGTAATGGTCATTCCTGCCAGAAAATTGGAGCTGGTAGCTGATCAACAGTAAATACCCTTTGCATATACTGTTGGGTGACTCAACTGGTTTAGGTCTTGGGCACAGATTACTGTATCTGTGGGAGCTAGGTAGTCAGCGGCAACTTCTCCTATAAACTTCTTGTTTTCAGGTTTTTCTTACAGTGGCCCTTTGGTTAAATTATTTATCTGGCTAACCTTGGGTCATTGGCAGCCTCTGTTCTTGGACAGCCTTTTCAGAGTGCTTACAATTCCAAATATTCTATAGCTAAAATTACAACTGAAAAACCAGAACCACTTTTTTACAGGTTGTGCAGGGCTTCACCTTGAAAACATCTTAGGACTAAGGGAAACTATTTGATTTTACTAATGCAACAAGGTGAAAAAATATACATATAATTAGTAGGTGTTCATATTAGAACACTCATTCTGTCACATATCTGTATCATTGTCAGTCTTTCCGGGCTGCTGTAACAAAATACCACAGACTAGGTAGCTTGTAAACAACAAACTTTTATCGCTTATTTTTCTGGAGGCTGGAAAGTCCAAGATGCTGGTGCCGGCATGATCACCACCTAGTGAGGTCCCCTTCCTGGTTCGTAGCCTGCGCCTTCTTACATCTTCAGATGGTGGGAGGGATTAGAAATCTCTCTGGAGCCTCCATTACAAGGTGCTGATCCTATTCATGAGGGCTCTATCCTCATGACCTAGGTGCTTCCCAAAGGCACACCTCCTAATGCTTTCATCTTTAGGGTTTAGGATTTCAATATTTAATACTTCTGGGGACACGAACATTCAGCCCATAGCAATCATTGACTATACATCCTCCTAGAGTATCTCTTCCCGAAGGAAAACACGACTATAGGTATCTGTTTTTCCATGTGCATATTACTTTTTCTAAGCTATATAAATCAAAGAAATTAATTGTAATCTTCATGCTTTTACCATTACAGTATAAAAAAAACAGTGAAATTGTTTTATTTTTCCCTGACATTTTTGAAGCTCATTGACCATTTTTATGTATAGGACAAAGACTAAAAATGCCATTTTAATTACACTACACTGTAAGGAATGGTTTTGTTTAAAAAATGAGTTCTTTCTGTGATTGAACATACAAAAATGTCTATCAGCCACTAATGAATTAAGGAAATACAATAAACTCAAAGTTTTAAACGTGCATAATTTAGACTACATAGGGGAAACAGCTACCAGGCCTGTAGTTATGACTTGATTGACCATTTTTATAGCCTTTTATATGAATGTTTACTTCTCTGCTGAAGAGAATTAGTCAAGGCTGAAGCAGGTTATCCACAATTTAACAGGGAATTTGCCGTGTTTATGTTTGTGGATAGACTGTGAGCCTAATAAAGCCAATTTACGTTCTTTTGTTCTGTGATGCTTTGCATGTTTATTTTGCTCGTATGCACCTGTAGGAATTGAGAACAACCTTCCTAGTAAATATAGGTATATTAGTTTTAGGCATAAAGCCTGGGAATTTTTATTTAGGCATGTCACATCATAACTCAAACTCAGGCAGTTAGCAACTGGATGCGTCTAAATAATTGAAGACTATATTCCTACCAAAAAGAGAATGATAATCATTTACTGTCTCTTGAAAATGTGTTCCTCATAAAAATTGATCCATTTTTAAATTTATAAGTAAAACTAACTTTTTTAGGTTTGATTTCTGTGCCTTTGTACATAAAATAAGTGGTGTCTGATCATAACTGTGTATCTTTTCTGAGAGTCATGAGACATCTTTGTCATTAACATACTATAGATGATGTATACAATATAAGTTTTATAAGTCACACAAGTTATGAAGTATATGTGTGCAGGGATCATGTGTAGCAAGATAACATGTATGTGACACACTATCATATAATCAAATCGTTACCTTTCTGAACACAAGTATAAAGTAATTTTTTTAAAGATGGAAGATAAACCAAAATGTCTTATTATCCTTAATTATCATAAAATATTTTTATGAACACAAATGTTTGAATAGAGCTAAAGAATACAAATATTAAAATGGAAAGATGTGTAACAATGTGAAATAAACACGTGTGAAAGATATTATATTACCCAGTTAATGAGAGGATCCATAAAATGTTTCAGCAGGATAAAGGAAAATTAATATGTCACATATATGTGAGCAGGAAAGGAATACTGAAATGAATTTGCATGTAGGTGCAAACAGGTCTAACCACAGGGCAATAATTAGTACAGTGGAGACAACCATTTTACTTTTCTGTGAACACAACTAATTTGCCTTATTCTCAGTTTTCTGTAACTTGTAAAGTTGTAAAATAGATCGAAGACAATGAAAGGTGGACATAATTGAGACAGATACCCTAGAAAGCACCTAGTTTCCCAACAGAAGATGTCAGTATCTTTTTAGACTATTACAAAGTCTTTCACAGTTTTTTCTGATGATAAGCAAATAATATTATTTAATTAACAGTACTGTGCTTTTATAGACTGATCTTGTACTAAGCATCATCTTTTTCTCCAAATCTTTTAATCCTTGAACTTAATAATTGAAGGTTTTCATCTTTTCCTTAGAGACTTGGATTTTAATCTCTGCCTCATTACCAGATAATGTCAACAAATACAGTTCTGTGAAGGCAACTTTATAACTGATGTCTTGATTTATAAACACAAAAACGTCTTTTCTCTTGAATACATCTTACTTGCAAATGCTACTGCGATAACCAGGCTTGCTTTACAGTGAATGTGAAAAGGTGGATGTTTGAAAGGATTCTTACTAGAATCAAAGTAGAAATCACAGATTTAGCTCAGAGTCAAGATAAGGCTTTTATTGGTAAACACATCTGCAAAATGTCATGACCTCTTTATGAGATTTCAGAATTTTGGATGGCATTCATTAATCCCATAGTTGAGTAATTCCTTAGTAATTCTGTTATCTGTTCTTTGTGGTTTCTTTTGTAATTACTCAAGTAAATCATCCTTCCCAAACTTCTCAATTTCTGCTTGTGTACATCTCCTAAGAAAGTCACTTTTAAAATTTAGCTTGAGGTTGTTCATTTGGGAATTTCAAAATGGTCAAAGTTAGGGTGCTCCCGTACAGAATGCCCAGATTTAGCGTTGCTTCACTAGAGTAGCTTGAGGAGTTTGATTTGAGAAAGGTCTTTACCTAATGTCTTTATTAACACACGGAAAACAATGGCTAGCATAACACAAATGTCTTACTTCAAGTTTTATAAATGTCTTACCTCAAGTTTCCTAAATCTCAGTTTAATATCCATTATACCAAGTAAAACTGGAAGAATTCCTATTTGAATAACCACAGTAGATTCTGTAAGCCATGTGTAAAAAAAATTTCAGAAGCTATGCTAAATTTGTCCAGTTAAAGATAACTCGGATCTCATTAACTTCATGAGACCTTGAAATATTAATTTGGAAATCAACAATTGAAATATGTAAGCTAACATATGAAGTGATAATGACATAAAGTTTTATAGGTGAAGCAAAAATCATATTACTGGAGTTAATGGGGAAGCCTACATTTTTTTAATATATATTTCTAAGATTGAATAAATCCCCTATCAAAATACAGTTTTAAACTATCTTAAATTCAGGAATATTATTTGATGACATTGGATTAAATGTCTGAGTCTCTGTAAGTTCATTAATTCTGCTGTCTTATTTTTCACCATTAAACTTTGTCAGGGAACTTATTTACTTAAGTATATTGGTTAATAATTTTGAAAACTTAAAATTATAATTAAATTTTGCTGAGGAAAGGCAACAACATAACTCTGTCAACAAACATAGAGAACTCTGGGAATAATGAAATTACAGTAATTATTTTATTTCCTGTCCCTTTAGACTCTAAAATCCATTTATGGTAGGAATGTTTGTCAAGGTAATTCACAATTTTATTCCCACACTCAAAAAATTGTCTAGCACATTCAGGTGCTCAGTTAAGTTTTGGTGAATAACTGGATTTTTAAACAATTTGAGCAATCAACTGATTTATCTTTACCTACATTTCTTTCTTCTATATAACAACATTTCAAAATATCAAATAATACTGGAAATCTGAGAGACTATAAGACATTTTTAGTTCCTTAAAATAAAAGCAATATTTGAATCTCAGTTATTATAAATGAAATCTTACAGTGTCACACTCTGCCAACTATATTGATCTAAATTAATTTCAAATTGAAGCAAGCTGATGGAATGCAAAAGCTATGTCAAGAGACCTCAATCTATTTTCATCAAATAAAATAGTAAATAGCTTTTCATGCCCACATTTCTCCTGGAAACATGATGAACATTTCCAAAACACAACAAACAGTCTGTTCAAATGTGGCGAACGCCAGTCTCATAACATGACATAGGGCTAGAAGTGCAATGATATCCACTGTGTCCAAAGGAAGCAGCATTATTACAGAAAGGTGAAGCTATGGTTGTCAGGCTAAGCAGATTTCCTAGAAAAAGGTCAAACTTCAAAAGGGATTGTTCTGAGGTTTACTGGCCATTAATAGATACGGATGTTTTGAATTAGGAGATAAGAGAAAAGTCCAAATCATCCAGTTATAACCTTCATCTTTTTTTTTTCAACTTAAGATAATAAAACACTTCTTATGGTAGCTCACAGAGAAAAAAATGTGACAATGAATATATATATGTCCATGTATAACTGAGAAATTGTGCTCTACACTGGAATTTGACACAACATTGTAAAATGATTATAAATCAATACAAAAATGTTAAAAAAAAGATAATAAAACACTGAAGTTATGTTTTAAAAATACAATATATAGTTTATTCAGTAACTCTGTGAAGTCCTCTTTTCTTCCAAAGGGAGAAATATTCTCAGAAGTTAAACAAATTAGTATCCTATAAACAGAAGAAAAAAAGTCAGATTGATTGAATTATTTTAGTAGTCAGTAGTGTCTGTTGTAGATGATATATTTACATGTTTTCCTGCCACATAATTCTATACATGAATTTACTCTCAGACACAAGAACACATAAGTACTGAGGGTTCATAATATGCATACTTTTTTTTAAGTTTTAAATCTATAACTTATTTCCCATTGAACAGAAAAATTTTCTGCCATCGTGAGAAGCACTAGCTGTATACAGATGCAAACATTCTGTCCATTATTCAAGGACATTGTATTAGAACCTTGTGGGTTTAGAGCAGAAGAAATAAGAACAAGTTAGAATATCAGTGATAATGCAATATTCAGGAAAAGTGATGCACTTACGACTTCATAAATTGAAGAGGAAAAAACTGTTAGAAGCAAAGTAAAAAAATGTCAAAAGTTGCTATTAAACAAAGGCTGCCCTTTATGGGTCTTATAAGATTAATGAAAAAGAAACACCTCAGTGGTGTGTCTAATGGCATCTCTGGAGTGATTACTGCAGTCTGATTTCTATCTACAGACTTCATTATATTTGTTGAATATCCATTTTTATTCCTATAGTGGAAGTAAGGTAAAAATAGTACTATAATGACAGATAAAGAATGATAAAGAAAAATACTCTTTTTCTAGTAATCTGGAAAACTCGCACCTTTCATATATCTCTTTCTCTTTCCATAGTCTTGTCTTTAGAAAATTATGTTGCAACATCTAATATTTAGAATGGACATGCAAGCTATACATTGATTTAACCATCTCTTTTCAACCAAATATGTCACAAGTATTTGGAAAAATAAAAACAAAAATTTTTGATATCATTATGCTTTTTATTAAATGATTAACTTACATAAGACTAGGAAGGCCAAATGCAGCTGTATCTTCCCTTCAATAGAAATCAGATTAAAACTTTATTTCCAGTTATGTATTCATACCTTTTCTTGAAGTTTAAGAATGTTTATGCATGTAGTTTTATTAAATAAGATAGAGAATTTAGTTCTATGTTGATGAGTTATTACAAAGCTAAGATGTATTAGGGTATATACTTTCATTCCTGACTCACAAAATTACCAAAAGGACTAATGAGACATTTGGGTTAAAAATGCAACTTAAAAAGGACATCTTAGTCTATTTATGTCCTGATTTTCATTAAACATAGGTAGTTACAGAAAGCTGAACAGCCAGTAAGAATTGTTGATACAAATGTTATTTTAAAATTATTAAAATTTCTCAGGAATATTTGTATTAATACCTAATCTTCAGATATTAATTTGAAACATCTAGAGGCATGGCATGATAATAATGTTACTTGAATTTATAATCAGATTGAGATATGGATTTCTTGTCTATGATATTTCTATTAAGTATTTTACTTAAAGAAATAACTTGACAGTTTGGTCAGTATGGAATGGATCATTCCGTTTTGCCTGCAATCCGAAATTGTGTTAGACTTGGCATTATTCCCTATGAAGGTGATTGTTGTTTCTCCACTTCTCCTTAATTAATTGAAATATAGGCCAATTTCTTATAGGCCAATAGAGTAAGTAATAAACTCTTTATAATGTACATATTTGACAGAGTTGTTATTTAAATGTAACTGGTTGGTCCCTGCCATTCTGCAAATTTGATCATTTGGAGCCAAGCTTATGTGAGAGTTTGCTTTCAAAATAAGCAATAATTTGAAAGTTTTATAAAAAATGTAACCAATTTATGAAGTATTATGGCCATGACCTAATTTTCCTATTTGCCAGAATAATATTTTGATTATGAGACATTAATATTGTCATGTTTTTGAATTCTTAGGAAGAGTCATGAATTACTTAAAATAATTCTACAGAATATGCATAGAACTCTGGTACTTGTTATAGTTCAGTCTTGGGGTCTGTAATGAAGCCAGTTGGTTTCTTTTTCCTATGGTAAATACTGTCTATAAACACAGTGTTAAGTAGTGTCTAAACACCAATAATGAAGAGTTGTTAGCAGAATGTGACCCAAGGATAACTTATCACTACATACAAATTAATAAGATACTGATTGTGTTCCTAAGGGACCTTGAAAATATAATTAATATAAATATAAATAAAGAATGTGAGAGATAAAACAACATAATTGCAAAAAGTGTGGAACATTTTTTAAAAGTTTAAAACTGATAATAGTCATGTGCCTCCAAAGTCAGCAGTCTCTCTCTGTCTCTGTCTCTCTCTTTCTGTGAGGATGCTTAACATTTTTTAATCTAAACAAGTTTTTTTCAGAATAGGTTTAGATTTGCAGAAAAGTTGTGAAGATAGTGCAGAGAGTTTCCATACTCTTACACAGTTCCCCAGTAATTAACTAGGGTGGTGTATATGTCACAACTGAGCCAATATTGATACATTATTATTAACTAAAGTTCATAGTTTATTTAGATATCCTTAGTTTTACCTGATATCCTTTTTCTGTTCCACGATCTCATCCAGTAAGCCGTATTACATTTAGTGGTCACATTTCCTTAGGTTCTCTTGGCTGTGATAGTTCCTCAGATTTTCCTTCTTTTTGATGACCTTCACAGTTTTCCGGTGTACTGGTTAGGTGCTTTGTAGAGTGGCCTTCTAACAGAATTTGTCTGAGATATTTTTCTCATGATTAAACTGGGGTTTTATGTTTTGGGAAGGAAGATCACAGAAGTAAAGTAACATTTTCATCATATCATATCAATAGAATATCCTTTACATATCCTTTACTCCTAGAATCAGTCTTTTCTCCAAGGAGCACTGGTTCCTTTTATTGGAAAACAGTATTATCAACATGACTTATCACTGTTGGTTTTGACTTTGATCATCTGGCTGAGATAATATTTGTCAGTTTTCTCCACTGTTAAGGTTACTCCTTCCCTCCTCCATACTGTAATCTTTGGAAGGAATTCACCATGCATAGCCCACACTTCAGGAGTGGGGAGGTGTAGAGGACAGTATCTACATAAATTACTTACATTGTCTATAATATTTATGTATGTATGTATGTATGTATGTATGTATGTATGTATTTAGTCATTTATTTAGTCCATTTATTTACATCATATGGATTCATTGATACTTATTTTAAACTTTGAATTATAGCTCAATACTTCTTTATTTTGTTGTTCAATTTGTTCCACCTTTGACCACCGGGAGCTCTTTCCGTTGGTCTCTGTGTCCCTTTGATACACCCCCATTGTTTCGGACTGAGTCGTGTGCCCCACCCGCCAACCAACAGAACTGCTGTGTTGAAGGCCTAATCTGTGAGAATGGTGTCTTCAAAAGAGGTACCAGAAAGTGCTCTTTCTTTCTTTGCCTTTCACCCTTTCCACGTGTGCATAGAGGGGAGGCCATGCGAGGACACAGTGACACGCTGCCTGTCTATAAGCCGGGAAGAAAGGTCACCAGAGACCAGCCTAATGGCAGCTTGATCTCGGGCTTCCAGCCCCCAGAGCTGTGGGGGGTCCGTTTCTGTTGTTTAAGCTCCTCGGTCTGTGGTGATCTGTTACAGCTGTTCTAGCAGACGAACACGCTCCTTGCTGTGGACACTGCCCCTCCCCTTTTGAACAGTTTTTTGAGTTTCTGCCATTAAAAGATACTCCAGGCTCATCTTGCATATCCTTTCTTCCTAGAATCAGTCTTTTTTCCTTTTATTGGAAAATAGTACCAGAAACCTAGATCTGAGCATAGTACCTCTCTTTGGATCAGGAAAAATTAAAGGATATTTTGAAAATAATGCATTGAGTGTAAGCTTTAACAATAAAATTATTTTTGAAACTAAGGTTTTAAATTAACTTTAACTGTAATGATTAATATAAGCAACTTAAAAAGTGGTGGATAATTTGAGGAAAGAGATACACATATGTATCTTAGGAATTCCATATAACACGTGCTCCAAAGGATAATTTTTTTTATCTAAACTAATTTAGATTACCTTCAAATAAATTCTTAGGCAAAATATTATTTGGTATTTCATTATTTCATTTTTACTTACATATTTTTAGAAGAGGGTTAGTCAGAGATATTGTCAGACAAGAGATACCAAGTTTAATTCAGCAAAATAAATTTTCTCAGTTTTTCTGGAATATTGTTTCCCCAATAGTACAGACCAGAGTTTATTAAGAAAAAGATTCTAAAAGACATCCTAAAGTTTAAATATTTTAAAAATGTCTTAATGAAACTATACCAGACATAACAGTTACTGTGACGTACATGAAGAGAGTACACTATTCTTAATGACAACCAAATGCACTTCTCCATGTATATATCTGAGAAACAATACCTCAGAACAAAATACAGATCATTTCCTGCACCCCCAGAATTTTGCCTCATGCTCCTTCTGAGTCAATAACTAACCCCGCTCCCCACACGAACACTCTCTTGACATGTCACTGTTGATAAATTTTACTCATTCTTGTGTGCTACGTAGACGTCATCATACTGTGTGTGGTCTTTTGTGTCTGACTTCCATTACACAACATGTTGTATTTGAAATTCATCTGTGCTGTTGGGTTTATCAGTTCTTTAATTTTTTATAGCTGTGTAGTTATAGCTCTGTAGTATACATTGTATAGATATATTACAGCATTTTTTTACTCTATTCTCCTTTTAATAGGAGAATACTTTGTTTCCAAGTTTGGGCTTTAACCAATAATACAGCTATGGCCATTCTCTGACTTGGATTTTGCAGAACACAGGCACTGTCAGGAACTGTAAAGCTCTGAGATTTTACCCAACTTACAGGTTTACAAGTTAGCCAGCCACAGTTTCATGGGTCAGAGACGAAGGACAATTGACTACTCACAACAAGAGCGATAGCCAGAATATTAGCACTTTTGCGTTGGTAGCCTGAGCCACATTTCCTACAGAGCAGCGTGAAAAGGGCCAGTTGACAACTGTACATGCAGTGAATTGTGTTACAGGAGAGGATTACTGAGCTCAGGGAACTCAAATCTTGTATAATGGGCATTAACATTTCAGAAGGAGGATTTTTTTTAGTCTACTGAATAGAAAAAATGCCTGTCTTTGCTAGGGAAGAAGATGTTACCTTTATCTTACAAGGATGTTCGCAATACAGATGATCCTGTTAAGATAGCCTAGGATAAGGGACAGTCAGTGCCTCTACTTGTAAGATAGATACGTATCTTTTTTTACAGTGAAGACTCCCTTGATGCTTAATCTATTTTGAGACAACCAAAGTACACTTTAAAAACTCTCATGTTCCTGATTCGTGTCATTCATGTATTCTAGAACACTGATTAAGCGCATATTGCTTTGAACTACAATCCTTGGTTTGAATCTGGGCTCTGCTCTTACTAGTTGAGTTGACCTCAGATGATGTAACCTCTCTGTATCTCATTTTTCTCATCTATAAAATGGTAATAAGGGTTGTACATATTATTACAGGGTTATTATGAAGTCAGAAAAGTTCATAAGTGGGAACTGCTTACAAAGGGAAGCATAAAATACACTATATGTCACACACATTAATATTGATATTACATATATTTCAAAATTATATGTGATATGTGCAAACATTCCGATGACTGTAGGACTACTAAAGATCAAATGCTAAGACTGACTCATTTACACATCCATCAATCCATTAGGAAAATGAGAGAGAAAACCTTCTTAAATACAAAGAAAAATTAACTCAGGACTTAATAAGCAATGATATTAATTTCATATAGTTTTAAAAATACAAATAATCTGATTAACCATCAGTTATATTAAAAACTAAGTATCCATTTCAATTATTCAGAGGTGGATCTTTAATCATGAAATGGGTTGTTAGTTTATTGTTTACAAGTTAACACACTTTTAAATTAAGTAATTTCAATAAAATTTAATCTGTTAGTATAGTCCAGTTAAATGTGGGGAATTTAAAATTTTGATTTCACTTGTTTTACTCTCGATAGGTCTTACCTGTGAGCTTGTTTCTTTAGATCACCATTAATAATAATGGTGTATAGTAGCTCTTCAGACAACTAAAATAAATTGATGACTATATATTCTAAAAATTATATGGGATGCAGTGTATACTGACAATTATTTAATAAAAAAGTTGAAGTTATCATTTGCATGTTTTTATAAAAGTGGAATAATTACTTTGTTGAACAGTGGGTCAAGTTGCATTTACTGTTATTTCCTGTACACATGAAAGACAATTTAACATACTTCCCTGTAGAAAGGTTTCCTTGAGCATCTGCCTTTTTAAATTTCAGAGGAATATCTCTTGAATTATTTTGTGTACCTCTCAGGTTTTGATCTTTTCTTCATACACACAGGAAAAAATGTGAGGAAACAGCTGGAAATAATGAAAGCAGAGATGGAAAGGATGCATTAAAGGAAGTGCTTTGTTCCCTGGCCACTGCAGGGAACATAACCGGTCAAGGATAAAGAGCAGAAGGAGAAGCAGGACAGGGTAGAGGTAACGCAGTTTTACACAAAGCCCAGGCAGCTGGTAACGTATTCACTACGGCACACTCCGGGGCTGAAACCCATGCTCATACAGGTTGATTGGCGTCACAGACGTTGGGGATCTAAGCCACCACTGGAGACAGGATCAGAGAACATTTTAGCTTTAGGTTTTTAAGACATACTGGTTTCACTTGCAAGCAGAAATAAGCCCTGTGAAACTCTACTGGAGGAAATGATCAGGGTGTTAATTCATTCAGATATACCCATGTATTTTCAAACATCTAGCTAAAAAGGGAACTAGAAAGTCACTGAATCTTTATTGTTCAGATATTTTACTGAAATTGAGGCATTTAAATAATGATTTTCTTGTTTTCATTCCTTGAAATTATTCTAATTGCACACATATTAAAGGATCACCACAGGATTCATTTACACCATCTAATTATTTTCTTTAACTTAGAGTTCTTGAAGAAGAATGTACTAATTTTCTAACTGCTAACTCAAACCTCCCTTTATTATAGAACCCAATAAATACTTTAAAATATCTGTTATGACTACAGCAATGTATTATGAGCTGGGAATGCATAATGACTAGAACATTGCACCTGCCCACACTGTCTTTAAAATATAGGAGTAAAGGAAATAAAACTAGTGATAAAAACAACATGTTGTGAAGATAATGACATATGAGGAGTGAGAAAACCATAACTAGGGGGGAGACCTGGCCTAGTCACAGTAGGTCTCCGTGAGTGAGTCACGAACCATTATTTAGGCTTATTTTCTAAGATTAAATTTGATAAGTAATTAAAGCTGTTTCTGGAACATAGTAAGAGCTCAATAAATATTTATTTGTATTAGTATCACTATCTGTCAAGCTCTGAAGCAGTTATAAAGAAGGAAGTTCTGGTGGGGCATGTTAGAATAGTGTTGCGATGGGAAAATCTAATGTTTTCTCTTAATCTCCAAAGGTAGTATTTAGGAAAACGTGATACTTTCACTTAGAAAGTAGGAAGGACATATGTGATTTTTGGTCCCAAACTTAGCACTTTGGCATATAGAGGCACATCCCATACTCCTTCGCACAAATCTATTGCTGGGGTTCCTAAGTTATACATTTTAATGTAATGTTCTCATACATCTTTAGTCACCTTCCACAGGGCTCTTTGAATGTTTATAGATGAAACACTCTCAGTAAACCATTTCCTGGATCCCTTACTACTCTTCTTGGTGAGTTTACTCAACATACCATTTCAGAGGGCATTACTAAAATATCCAGTGACTCTGAATCTGGCCAGGCATTTTGTTATCAACTCCAGCAGTCAGAAAGCCACAGTCATAAATCCTAAATCTGCAGAGCTAGCAGAACCAATTTTACATTTTAGGAATGAAATTCAAAATATCACATTTTTAGAAAACTATAGTCTAATTTTATTAATTTAATATTCATGTGAGGCACGTGAAGAGGAATATTTTTTTTTTTTCCTGTAAAGACTGAAGTCCCGAAGGTGGACAGAGCTGAATGTCCAGGAATGCCGCAGGCAAAGTGTGTATTACACTCATGCAACTGTGATTAAAATTAAGGAGAGGGGTCCACTGGGTTTAATCTCAGGGATAAATGGAGACCCAGTGGTTGAGTTTCACCATAATTCTACTTCTCACATCTGATTCAAAAGGCTTATTCTGTGAAAATGAAACAACTATGTTTGTAAAAGAGAAAAATGGTAAGTTAGATAGGATACCTCCAGTTATGGAAATGAGCCAATTAAATCTCATCTCTTACTGGGACCCAATCATGTTTGTTATCTGAGTCTAATTATATTAATGAGACTGATAAAACGTAATTTAGATTATCACAATATATTCTTTGATGATTTGACTGAAACATTATTTTATGATTTAATGGAATAGTCAGCAATAAACTAAAATTGTATCACTCTGTACTTCAAAAAGAAATACATCCAAATTCATAGCAAAATATCTGTGTGTAATGGAATGGTTGAACCCAATCTGCTTGCATGCTGCATACATTTGATTTTACTATTAAAACATCAGAATATATTTTCCATATTCAGATGCATGAAGATATAGCATGAAAGTAGGAGAGATTTTGTTCATTCAATTAAATTATAGATATGGGAAACTTTCATGGAAACAAATTAGGTCTAAAAATTTGCCGGTTGTTTTCTTAACAAAAATTAATCTGCTTTAAAATACTGCCTTTTTATAATGTTATATAGGATTTTCTGGATTACTACCTTTGGTCAAGTAAATTAATTCTGTCAGTCTCATTTTTTAATCAGTCTCCTGCAAGAGATTCTAGAGATTATGTAATTTAATATGAATACTTTTTTATTCATAGTTCAGCTTCTCAGAAACCTCACTGAGGCTGTAGGCTGTTGGGCTTGGTAACTGCCTCTGGTATTCATGCATCTTATAACTTAGAAGCATGCTTTCTCACTCTGCAAGTTCTGTCATCAGCTGACATCGATGCAGGGCTGCTTTGGTGGCCACTCTGTGATGAAACTGGAAACTATTGAGGGGTCAGCCTAAACCCAACGTGGGGATGGCTGGAGGGAAACTGGTAATTTCCTCTGTAATGAAGGGAATACTTTTTTTTTCAGGCAAAGACTGCTTTCTGGAGCAAGAGAGACCGGGGGGAAGTGTTTCAGAGGTGTTTTGGAGTCCAGGATACTTAGAGTTTCCTAAAACCTCTCACAGTTTTGTGTGAGAGACAGACATCATGTTCCACTGATGATCATCCCTCTTGTTTGACTGTTAGCTTTCTTATTAGATCAGAATTTCATGCCTCTGTCTTTCTGCCTTCAAGCTGATTTCTTACAAGAGAAACTTTAGTCCTCTTACAATTACTCAGGAAAAAAAATAATTACACTGGAACCAGACCACTGGAGTTTCAGAAATGTATTCAGTAAATGTATTCATGCTGTCTGGAAGGTCCTGCATCACTTGGCTCCTGTTTACATGTCTGATTCACTTTCTATAAGTCCCCTCCTTACACTTTACAGTTCAAGAATCCTATACAGCTTATAGTTTGTAATTATGCTGGGATTTCTCATTTATTCTTAACAAATCTTATATCCTATAATGTTATGCTATCCTTGACCACGTGGGAAAATTCTCAGTAATTCATCAAGAAACCCAATCGCTGCCTTTTCTGCTAAGTCCTTTCTGAATTCCCAGTACTCCTAAGTGACCTCTCTTCTACATTCTACAATAAATACATGATTTCATTTTAAAAGTTTTATTTTTATTAGCTTTTTAAAATGTCTGTCACTATTTTAGATTTGAGCTCTTCCAAGTTGAAGGCAGAAAATGAGTTTTAAATTTTTATCCTTAGCCTGAGCGAATTACCTACACTTTAGTACCTGCCCAACAGAATTTTGTTGAATGAAGGAATAGATGGCTAAATAAAGTAGAAACTTAACAACATATTTTTTCTCATTAAAACGTGTCATTATCTTTGATAGACATATATCTCACAATCTTTAATAACAGATGTGTTATGTTGTTTTGTTGATATTTTATCCCCGTTGCCATCATGACAATGCATCCTATCACGTATGATGATGTATTATTTAATCATTTTCTTAATAACAAGTTACTTATCCCAACTCTTAGAGTTATTTTTCAAAAAATGTTCTATTTTTATTTTGAAGTGCAAATAGAAGAATGAAAGAACAGAATGTCTAAGAACTGTGAAGCAATTTAAATAGAGGCACACCTCATATTAATGTGCCTCACTTCGCAGATACTGCATTTTTTACAGGTTGAAGTTTTGTGGCACCCCTGCACCAAGGAAGTCTGTGGGCACTATTTTTCAAAAAACATTTGCTCACTTCATGTCTCTGTGCCACATTTTGGTAACTCTCCCAGTATTTCAAACCCTCCACCAACAAAAAGATTATAGCATGCTAAAGGCTCAGATGATGGTTAGCATTTTTTAGCAAGAAAGTATTTTTTAATTAAGTTATTTACGGTTTTTTTATATAATGCTATTGCACACTTAAACTACAGTATCATGTAAACCTGACTTTTATATGCACTAGAAATCAAAAATTCTTATGACTCACTTTGTGATACTCGCTTTACTGCAGTGGTCTGGAACTGAACCTACAATCTCTCTGTGGTATGCCTGTATGTGTAATAGGAATATCAAAATCAGAAAATGAGAACAGAGCAGAAGAGATATTGAAATAATAATGGCAAAGAATTTTTTCAAAATTAATGACAGGTACAAAAACCATAAATCTAGGAAACTCAGAGAACAACAAGCAGAGTAAATACCCATCTCCTCCCAAAAAACCCACCCAACCAACCAACCATCCAAACCAAAGAACACCTACACCAGGCATTTCATACTCATACTGCAGAAAACCAAAGACACAGAGGAAATCGTGAAAGAAGTCAAAGGGGAAAAAAAAAAATCACATTACTTACAGACCTTTTATTCTACATCCAGCAAAATTGTCCATGAAAAGTAAAAGAGAAATACTTTCTCAGGCAAATAGAAACTGACAAACTTCATTGATAGCTGACCTTCCTTGCAAGAAATATTAAAAAAAGTTTGCCAGGGAAAAGGAAAACGATATAATTTAGAACCTGCATAAAGACAGGTAGTGTTCCACACCGATATAAATAAATGACTGAATAATTTAATTAATGGAGGAGAGACAAATTTTCAGCACAAAAGAATTACAAATAATTTATATTGATATTCTACCTTAAAAAAGGAGCATGATCCTTACTTCCTAAGTGTGGAAGTTGCATCCAAAAAGTCAGTATGGAAGGTGTGGTGAGTAACTTTAATGTGGAGAAACCTGACAAATACTGCCTCAGCCAGGTGATAGAAGTGAATGCCTGTAGTCATAAATCACGTTGAAAGCATGTTCTCTTCATATGATATGATTAAAAATGGCACTTTGCCTCTGTGATCCTCCTTCTCAAGTCCCATAAACCCAGCCTTATCATAAGGATAGCATCAGAAAATTTCAGTAGAGGGCATCCTACAAAATTCCTGAACATCAGTCCTCCAAACTAGCAAAGTCATGAAAAGCAAAAAAATTGGGGGTAAAATATCACAACCTAAAGTAGCCTAAGGAGACAAGAAAACAAAATACAACACAGATCTCTAAATGGGGTCCTGGGACAGAAAAAAGGACATAAGGTGAAAACGAAGGAAGTCTGAATAAAGGAGGCACTTTTGTTAACAATGTATCAGTGCTGGTTCATTAATTATAATAAGTGTACCACGCTAATTTAAGATGTCCATAGTGGAGTAAACCAGATACGGGGTAGATGGAAACCATCTGTAGTGCAGTCACGTTTTTACGCAAATATGAAACTGTTCTAAAAATAAATTGTTTAAAAAAAAAACAAAACAGAGGCATTTCTGACCATATCATTTTCTATTTAAAATCTTCACTTAAAATCAGGGTTTGGAAGTTATCAGGTACTCAGTAAATATCACTGACACCAGTTAGCACTGACCGTGGTTTTCATGCACTCTGGTCTACATTTTCGGTAAGAAGGTGTTCCTGAGTGACTCCTAGGGTGAGTGCAAATTTTGGCAGAGATGCTAAATACCAGTTTGACAATATCTGAAGAAACTTGAGATCTGCCAAACTTCCGATCGTCATCAGTTTCTGTTGAACTGTTGAGCTTTACATTAGTCTAGTAGCATGGTGAATGGTCTCACCTCATCCTTATGAGGAACATATTCATCACTTTTTATTTCTAAATTCATTCTCCTCTGTGAGTGCTTTTTCATGGAGAAATCATGTCTTAGGCAATTATTATTAAACGGTCATTTTATGGTTAGTGTCAACATCACACGAGAGTTATTGTCCTCATAAGTTGAAATACTAAAATGTATACAAGCATTTCTGTGCCCCAAAACACATTGTGGTGTTGATCTGATCACAGGAAGCAAAAAATCAATAGACATCTGGGAATAGGGGCAATATTGGGAGGGTTCTGAAAATGAACAGGTGCTATCAAAGAGAAGTTTCACTGACATCTTCTCAAAGATTTGGTGAGCCATGTTCTTGATCTTAAAATAAATTCTGTCCAATATGTCAGAGTCTTAAAAGCAGAACTCAATTTCCTGTATCTCAAGAACTTTTATTAATTGTTAATTTTTTAATGATTATGCATGTCTTTTCCAGGCTAGCTTATGGGTTACTTATGGGAAGAGATTGTTTTAGTGCTCTTAGATTTTCTCATAATGCTTAATACTGTGAAGCAATAAATAAAAAGAATCATCATATTGCAGGGATTGCTTTTATTTTCTGCCCCTGCATTCTTTATCTTATTCAGGTGTTTTCAAATAATGCCTTCATTTGAAGAATCTAACTATCCCACTCTCTGGGCTATTTTGCCTATGAATAATTTCCCTGAAAGATACATAATTTAACTAAAGACTCCTTCCTGATAAGGCTTCTAGATTCTCCATCACTGTACTCTTCCTGCCTGTCTCTGCTCCTATTTGAGTGCCATTAGACAACTTTAAAAACTTATGGCTAAAACACCCGTCATCCTTGCCTCAACCGGTTCTTCTGGCTAGATTGTTTCCCAGAGTTGGCTCAGCTAAAGCCTGGGTTTATGAGGAGGTAGTGTTACAAAATGGTCAAATTTTAATTTCTAGATCAAAATTATCTGCATTTAAATTCTAGCTCCACCTCTAACTGTAACTGGAATAAATAGCTGGATGTATCTTAGCCTAGTTTCCTAGTCAGTATAAAGGGGGGACTGAAAGTGCCTACTCCCATAGGCTGATGGAGTGAACAGTATTATTCACGTGAAGCATTGAGAACTACTCCTGGTACACAGAGATTCCATCTTACTTGTGAACATCATCCTGATCAAATGCCTCATCATACTAAGAATTGTGCCTAAGGCATCTCATGCTGGTAAATGTCCCTTCTCACCACACTTTCCTACAAATGCTTGGACTGTGACTACCCAAGACCCTAAATGTCTGTTGTCTTGAACTTTCTGTGTTGCTTATCGCGGAACTGCTATTATTCTCGATAATGGTACTTACCTTTCTTTTTCTTACATAGTTAGCTTTTGACTTTTGTCAGTGTTTTAAAACTCACAATATCATTTATGACATCACATGTATCAGAACATTATATTATCCAATTTTATTAGTCCTCCTAAATTGACACATTTCAAATTCTGAATCAACAGCAGTAGAGTCAAGATTTTTTAATATTCTATAGAGGATTTTGAGTAAATTATGAGCGATGATAACTGTTTTCACTATTAATATGCCTAAAGTGCACAACTACATTGAGGTAACGGCAGGAAGCCTAAAAAGCAGCGTAGCTTTGTTTCTCAGTCATCAGTTCAGTCATCCCACAAGGCTCTGTTAATAATCAGTGACATTCAAAGTCCAATTCCTCAGTAAAATATATTTTCTAACATTTTTAATTTTCTTTGTTATTTTACTGATTTCAAGTAATTTTCAGAACTTAAAGTGAAGTATCATGTATAAACGGGACTGATATAATTGATTCAGAGTTTTAAATGTAGAAACTGGAGCATAAACTTCTTTAGTATTTAAGATGATGTCCTAGTTTGTGCTCCTATAGCAAAATACCACAGATTGGGTAGCTTATAAGCAACCGAAATGTGTTTCTTACAGTTCTGGAAGCTGGGAAATCCAAAATCATTTTGCCAGCACGGTTGCATCCTGGTGAAGACCCTCGTCCTGATTCACAGCCAGTGCCGTCTCACGGTGTCCTCACGTGGTGGAGGGACTAGCTGGTCTCTCTGGATGCTCTTTCATAGACACTATTACCATTTAGGAGGGTTCCATCTCATGATTTAAATGATTCCCAAAGGCCCCACATACTAAGACCATCAACTTTGGGGGTTAGGATTTCAACATATGAATTTTGGAGGGACACAAGCATTCAGACTATTGTTTGTAAGTTAGGAAAATGAAAGAAAATGGAATAATATGGGTAGTGGTTTAAATCTCATAGATCAACTGTCGCTTCCTTCCTGTCAGTGTTCCATGGTGTCAAAGTAATAATGTCCAGTTAAATGTGGTTCTGAAGAATTCCCCTGGGCAACACTAGACTACGTCTAATTCATTTCTTTATAGTGTTTTTTTCCCAGCTGCAGATTTCTTCCCAGAATCTAAAAATCTTTTAGGAGACTGATGACTATAAACCCTGAGATGTAGAAATAATTTTGAAAATTGCCCTGTCAGTGCATTTTATTTACATCACATAAGAAGTTAGGTGCATGGGTAGCAGAGACCACATTGTACATGATTATGTGATCTCTACAGCACATAGTATTTGTAAATACTCATAAAATTCTGAAAAACAACATAGTCATATTCTCTCGGGTCCTCAAAATTCCTATGGTCAGTATCACATTAGTCCATACAAAGAGTAAGCCTGTGTAACAGGAAAAGACAAAAATTAATATTCCCTGGGAACTAAAGCTAATAATGTAAAGCTGCTTTGCAAATATGAATAGAATTAGATACAGGGGAGGGGGAACCTCAAGGTTTTTGCTGCTATTTATGATTCTATGGGTAAAACCTATACTTTTCCCAAGATGGTTATTACTATAGCCTTAGAAAATTTAAAATTATGCCATGAATATAAACATTTTAGGAACTTTTCAAAATTGTTTGGTCTTATTACATTAGAATATTCTTTGTGATATTTAAAATACGTGTATTCTTTTATTAAATGTTCCACATCAGCATATCAATTCCACATTGAGAAAGGCATTCAACATTTATATATTTTATTAAATATTTTATCAATATGTGTTAATTTTAACTAAGTATTTAATATGCAGATTTCCATAATGTAGTTTAATGTTTTCAAGTTTTTTCTTTTTTTAACATTTTTTATTGATTTATAATCATTTTACAATGTTGTGTCAAATTCCAGTGTTCAGCACAATTTTTCAGTCATACATGGGCATATACACACTCATTGTCACATTTTTTTCTCTGTGAGCTACCATAACATTTTGTGTATATTTCCCTGTGCTATACAGTATAATCTTGTTTATCTATTCTACAATTTTGAAATCCCAGTCTATCCCTTCCCACCCTCTGCCCCTATGGCAACCACAAGTCTGTATTCTCTGTCTATGAGTCTATTTCTGTCCTGTATTTATGCTTTGTTTTTGTTTGTTTGTTTTTGTTTTTGTTTTTTAGATTCCACATATGAGCGATCTCATATGGTATTTTTCTTTCTCTTTCTGGCTTACTTCACTTAGAATGACATTCTCCAGGAGCATCCATGTTGCTGCAAATAGCATTATGTTGTCGGTTTTTATGGCTGAGTAGTATTCCATTGTATAAATATACCACATCATCTTTATCCAATATGACCCTTTCTGCAAATTAGAAAATGGAAGATTCCAGGCTAAGGTGATTAAAATATAGTATAGAACAAGTCAGTAGAACAAATAAAAAGAGCTTGTGTTTATAATTATAATCCTTTTCAATAGATGTTACTTTAAGCCTACATGTGAATTGTTGTATTATTTATTTCATACTAATATGTAGTATGTTGACTTTCAAGAGTAAGATGGCATGGGTCACCATTAGTTTCATGGTGCTTATTCATATCATACATTTTTTTAGAAAAATGTTCATTGGAATCTCCACCTTCTAGTACTTTCCAAATTTAAGTAAGAAAGCATGGATACGTAAATAGATCAATAGATGCCATGTTTCTATATTAAAAAAAAAAATGTCCTAGAGGATTTTGTTGCAGGGCAGTTTGCATGGCTAATTCAAATATTTTTGTTCTTTTTGCTCTCAGAATTCATTGGTATAATGTTAAATACAGCAGTGTGTAAATCAATGCTTTTAAGATGGTTTAAGTGCCATTTTATAGATGCTGTAGACCAAATTGGAACCTTACTGCACTATGTTTTAACAAGCTGGTAATTATCATTCTAATGTGTGTGAGTGTTTTCACATTTTGCAGTGCCCTATTTTCTCTGCAGGCTGGTTTCAGAATATCATGGAAACCTCTGGCTGGGTCACATTTAATGGGGAAAAAAAAAAGTAAATAAACTGAGGGTTAAAAAAACTACATTTATTTGAAATCAGTCTATATCCATTCTTTTTTGA
This sequence comes from Camelus dromedarius, assembly GCF_036321535.1. Classification (NCBI taxonomy): domain Eukaryota; kingdom Metazoa; phylum Chordata; class Mammalia; order Artiodactyla; family Camelidae; genus Camelus; species Camelus dromedarius. The sequence goes on along the minus strand of NC_087446.1, from coordinate 60,688,901 downwards.
TAATTATTTTGGTCTGATCCTTTTCATTTTATTTGTTTCCCATGGCATCACACATAATTTAAATGCAGTAATGAACTTAAAGAGGCATTACATAAACATATGTGTAGAAACCCACAGTTTCATCAAGTCAGACTTAGATTTTGAAATGTAATTTTAGTTTCAGATAAGGATTAAAATATGTTCAGTTAAGGTTCTGAAACAGTCATTTGATTCCTGTATAAAAATGTTTTATATTTAAAATGAGTTCAGATAAATAGCTAATAATGTATACCTATTTTGTACAATAATTTATGCCAACTGGAAAGAAAATTCATCTCCCATCTTTATCCCAAGTGCTTGTTATTTATCTGTATTTTTTGAAATATAATTTCCTCCATCCACATAAGCAGGCTTCCTTTATAACTTGCTAAGACACAACAATCCTTTTAGGGACTAGACTGCATCAAGTCTGGTCAGTCTCTTTTTGTCCACCTCAGTGCTCAGTGACTTTTCTGGCAGCTAATGATTATACCACTAGTTGCACCTTTTTTTTTTTTAACTTAACATTTGTAGTAGTGAATGTTTTTCTGTGGCTTTTTGTTCTTAAAAGCAAAAATCAAACAATACCACTTAAACAAACAGGAGGCAAAATCATGAATAACTTATGCAACCAAATTAAATTTAAGTTGCTTTTGGCTAAAGTTTATAATTTCTTGTATATCATTTGTACCATTTATGCTAAAATCTAGTAATAAGTTTGTGGTAAAAACTATTATCCCATTCCAGTTTTAATAGATACTTCATGCAAATTAAATTATATTTTAAAAAGTTCAGCAATTGAAAATTTCCAGGTGGAGTGGAATTTTTTTTAAGATTTTAATCATCTTGATTTATAATTCATGTAAAATACATTTTTAGTACAAAGTTTGATTCGTTTTGATAAAAGTATACTCCCAAGTAACTGTCCCTCTTATTAGGAGGTAAATAGTCCCCTTACCTCCCCACGCTCCCGTGAGCCCTTCGCAGTCAAGCACCATCAGGCAATAATCTATTTTCTGTCACTATTTACTAGTTGGCTTGTTTGAGAATTCTGGGTTTATTCTGACTGTTACATGTATCAACAGTTTATTTTTTAATAGTATTCTGTTGTATGGAAGTATCATTATTTGTTTATTCATTTATTCATGAATGTTTAGGTCGTTACATAGCCTAATAATTTGAGGCTATTACAAATAAAGCTGCTATGAACATTCATATAGAAGGGAATCTGTCAGTATATGCTTTTATTTCTTTTGGGTAAATGCCACGACATGGTATTGCTGGATTATATTGTAAATGTATATTTAAGTTTACAAAATATTAGCCAGCTATTTTCTAACATGATTGTACACTTTTACATTCATACCAGTGATATATGAAACTTTTAGTTGATCCATCCACATCCTTGTCAAAATTTAGTATTTTCTGTCTCTTAAATTTAGCCATTTTAGAGGGTTTGTATCTAGTTTAGGTTTCAGTTTGCATTTCCCCAGTGAATTAATTATACTGAACATAGCTTAATGTATTTACAGTCTGGTTGTATATCTTCTTTTGTACAATGTTATTTCAAACATTTTGCATATTTGTATCTGGGTTTTTTAATTGAGACTGAGTTATAGAAGCCTTTATATACCCAGAATATGAGTCCTTGGTCTGACGATTGCCTTTTCATTTTTATAAAAGTATCTTTGAAGAGCATAATTACTTTATTTAATTTTGTCTTTCTGAACTTTTCTTTTTATTTTTGTCTTTCTGAACTTTTCTTTTTATTTTTGTCTAAGAAATCTGTCTATTCCGAGGACATGAAGATTTTCTCCTGTATTATTTTTCAATATATTTTATAGATTTAATTTTGTGTAGGTCTGTGAGCGGTTTCAACATTCTCTGTGTTTGTTAGGTAAAGATTCTTTTTTTCTTTTTTTTTTCCCCCTTACCAATAGCTAATTTTTCCAGCCCATCTGATAAAAAGACTATTCTCCCCGCCATTGAATTACCTTGGTGTGTTTGTAAAAAAAGGAATTAAGCATACATGGGTCTATTTCTGAATTCTCTGTTCTGTTTCACTGATCTTTATTTATATATGTATGCCAGTGATACATTGTCTTGATTACTGGTTTTATAGTAAGTTTGGAAATCAGGCAAATACCTTTCTACTGTGTTCCTCTTCAATATCATTCTAGCCATTCTAGGTCCTTTGTATTGCCATATATCTTTTAGAATCAGCTTGTTAATTGATACAAGAAAATAAAACAAGTAAGATGTTCATTAAGATTGCACTGGATTTATGAATTAATTTGAAGATAATACCATAAATGTATTGACATCTTAATATTGAATTTTTCATTCATAAACATTGAATTGATCTTAATATATTTAGGTCTTCTTTATTCTTTCAGCAATGTTTTATGATTTTCAGTGTACATATCTTACATTTATTTTGTTCATTGAGTTCCTAAATACAGTTTTTCACATTTTTGATGATACTGAAGTTGGTATTTCTGTAAAATTATTTTCCATTTTTTTGTTGCTGTTTTATGGACATGCAGCTAAATCCACGCTTTAGTTCCAGCAGCTCTCTTTTGAGTTTTCTTGTGGTAGTCTATGTAAACAACTGTATGTATCTTATTTCCTCTTCTTGACGCATTGCCTTCTTTAGAACTTCCAGTACAGTGTTAGATGCCTGAGAATGAATATCTTATCCTGTTTCTGATCTTAGAAGAAAAATATTTTATCTTTCACCATTAGGTACAATATTAGCTGCATGTGTTTTGTAGATGCCTTTTATCAGGTTGAGAAACTTTCTCATGGATAGGTGTTAAATATTGACGAGATGCTTGTCCTGCATCGACTGATACATGGTTTTTCTCCTTTATTATGTTGACATAAGAGATCATATTGATTATTTTTTGAATATTGTGACTAACATTGCATTCTCTCTGCTCCGAGTGGTAAGAACTCTTACTTCTAGGTCTTGACAAGCTCTAGAAACTGTTCGTTTTATCACTCCTTCCTCTTTGCCTAGTTGCGAAGTATCACCAACCCACATGAAATTTAGCATCTAAAAGCTCAAGATGTTCCCTATGCAGAGCTCTGTCTTGCTGTGCCTTCCTCCTCTGCAGTGCGCTGCTGACCAGTGCCAGCTTCCTTAGGCTGCCCCAGTACTGATCTCTGTCCTCAGTTCAGTGAGAGCCCCACACTTACTTGAGTTCTCTCTTAGAGAAGGGAAACCACATTTGTTTCCCTTCTCTGAGGGGTAACAATCCTGTGCCTCCTGTTGACCAGTGTGTGAATAGATTGTTCATTTGCTTTATCCATTTTTTTCAGTAGGGTATGATTGGAATACAAATTTAGTACTGGTTATTCCATCATGTCCAGAAGCTTAATTTCATTTTAAGATTTTTTTTTAAAAGGATTTAAATGAAAAATACTCTTCCTTTGGGGCACTTTTTCTCACCCTATGGAAAAAAGTCCATAAATGAATTATTGTTAGGATTCCTATTCTGATCTACCAATTCTGTACTTCTGATTTTTCAGAAAGTATAAGTAAGAAAATTTACATAGGCCTAGATGATTTCCACAATCTTTGATTTTTATTTTGAGGATTGTTCCAACTCTGGTTTGGCCAAAATAAAACTAAATGTACCATTTCAAATGGCTAGATATACCACCCACCCCCCCCCCGAAAAAGAAACACTTATAATTTTAACTGTACTTTATAGAATGCATATTTATTGGCTTATTTCCTTTATAATCTATATGTTATATGTCAAAACGTCATTCATGCAACACATGTTCATGGATGTCTTTTTTTTTTTTTTTTTTTAAGAGTAGCAGGCACACCTTGGGCTGTAGATATTTACTGGAGGGAGGTGAGAGTAAGATTTGTTTCTCACAAAACTATGCATGATTTTTTGGGGGAGTGGGTACAAATGACTATAATTTCAATGGTAGAAAAGGAAATTCTGTATTTTTGCCTTTCTTTCATCAGGAAAATGGACTTTATTTTACCACTGTAAAAAACTAAAATAGATAGACTTAAAAGTGAATTACTTATACAATACCATTTAAAAAATTATATGCCACGTAAAAAATAATATATTTTAGTAGAAAGACATAATTTAATGAAAAAAAAATTCATCCTTTGATGGAATTGATAAATCTACTGATTATTTGTGATTTCCATTTAGGAAGACTCCAGGGGAGCTAAATTAAAGCTTTCCCTATCTAAATGTAGTCTTTTCTAATTTGTAAGGGAAAACTCTCACGTTTATTACTGGAATGTAATTTTCTTTGGGGGAGCAGAAGTAATTTTATTCTACATAATACTTCACCTAAGTTTACAAGTAGATGTTTTTAATAATGTTCATTTTAGCATTGTTTGAATTTGTGAGAAATTACAGAAACATTTGAAATTTAATAAAATAATTAAATTAGAAAAATTGCTAAATATCTTTCAATAGGGATTCTTTAAACAAAGCATGGTATATTACATAGCATTGAAAATCGGTGTATCTCTGAGAATAGATTTTCAAAAGTAATTAAGTGAAACCAAGTTGCAAAAGATTTTTGTGGTATAATGTAATTTATTAGGTATCACAGAACCATGTTATATATTGGGATATATCCATGTGTATGTATACCCATATATGTATACATATATGTATGTATATTACATATAACCATGATGTATACGTACACTGGGTGGCTATTCACTAATAGTAGTGATTGCCTCTCAGAATGAATAGGGTATATGAATATTAAAGCAACCACATCTTTATATTTTTTCAGCAATTAAAATAAATTATTAAACATATATCTTAAAATTATGGTAGTGGATACACACATTTTTATTATAAAATTCTCTACTTTTCTGTCTTTTCAAAAAAAATGCCCCCATAAAAATTAACTCAGTATTTTTAAATAAGTAGATATTTATTACATACATTAACACATTTTTTTCAAAACTGCTTTAAAGTAAAATTTGAGACTGTCATCCTTACTGCTTTATAAAATATCTCTTAATGCATCAAAATTGTTGATAGTTATTGTCATTGTTTCTGTTAGGCTATTATAAAATAAATTTCTATGAAAATACATTTCTATGACAATATATTCCTAATGCTTATCAAAAGATATCCATAATATCAGTTTACTATCAAAGAGTTATTTCTTTGTGTCATGCTTTAATACCTACATCTATAAAATATTATTATTTCATTTTCCCAGCAGATCCAGCAAGTATTCCCAGTTGACAGCCGGGTGAAAAAACTAAGGCAGGAAGATTTTAAGTAATTAGTTGAGAGTAGTTAGCTAATATGTAGTAGAATCTATATTTTAACAAAATCTCTTTAAAATTGATAACATGCTCTCAAAACCATACTCCACTGCCTGTCAAAATACATCCAAGCAAAAAATGTGTAATCAACAGGTACACAGCTGAAACGAGAGAAACTGTTTGTTCCTTTAAAGTTTTCCACATTCTCTCTTCCAGTCACATTCCTCTCCAAACCTTAGGAGAAAATTCTTTTCATTAATTTTGGGGTAATCATTCCCTTGATTCTCCTTATGGTGTTATTTCACTTGTTTGTATTGCTAAACCTTTTACAGCTTATATTTTGTGTGAATTAAGTCATTTTGTATGAATTAAGTCATTCCTTATGTATTCCTCTATGATTTTTTAATTTAGGGTTCAATTTTACATTCATCCATGATGATACATGAATTATTTTCACTAGACAAAAATATATTTTTACTTTTAAAGTGTTAATGATTCTAAGAACATTTTATACACATCTTTTGTTTACATGCACATTTTTTAATAAGTGTATTTATCCAGGAGTGGAATTGTGGCCACAGGATATGGCTATTTCAACTTTAAAACAGAATGCTGAACTATTTTCCATGGTAGTAAGATCATTTTGGCTCAAAACACAGTTTGTTTTCACCCTACAGCTGGTTTTTATCAAAATCATGAGTGTAGAGAAGTTTATTGAAGTGCCTTATCCACTAAGCTGGTGTGCTCCTTGGTTCTTGGTCCTGTTCTTTAGTTAAGTCATAATTTATTGTGGATTTTATATATTTCATGTTTAATTTGAGTTTAATTAATAATTACCTTTTATCCCAAGCTTCCCATTACCCTGTGATATTCATTCTTTATTTACCTTAATGCATGGGTTGAGTAAGTAATTTTCTGTATAGAATGACTTCAGGGATACAAGAAACATCCTGATGTTCCTCAGATATCCTTTATTCCAATGACTGCTCTCTAAAATTATGCAATCATACTGAACATCTATAATCAAAAATTTAATACTAGAACAAAACCTCACAGATGAATGAAATACATAAGTAGCTTTAAGAGGACAAAGTTGCAAGTTTATGTCCTGGGAGATGTAAGTAGTGTAACATTTGCACTCATAGAGGGGAAAGTGACAACAGCTTAAGGATGACTTTTGGGAACTGAACATGGTCTTGGCTTATTTTTATGCTTAATATTTGTTCTGAGATTGAGGGTATTAAAAGCAGTATTTGTCTTTGTATTTTATTATATACTTTGCCTTATTACTAAAATTTATGTATTGTCCCATGTTTTCTCCATTGTTAGAGCATCCAGGAAGCAACTGGATACGTAATATCTCAAAATATCAAAGTTACTAAAGAATATGCCCTACATTTAATTTTCATGTATGTAACTTTTTGACTGAAATATGTTATAGTGAGGCTTGCCCACTTTCTCAAATGATGTAAAAACACTTTTTAAATTATTTATGTTCACAAAAATAAATATAGTTATGTTTTAATAAGTTATTAAATTATCATTGTTAGGAGAACGGTGTTCATTTTTATCATTGCTCCCTGGAATTAATTCAGTGTTTTTGTATTTTTTTTCTATGCCTTTAATGTTTTCTTTATATCATCAGTTTTCAACAATTTGATTGTAATGTGCTTTGGCATTATTTTCTGTCTTTATTCTCCTTGAGTTTCACTGAATATTTTGGAACTTTGGGCCTATAATTTTTTATAAAGAAAAAATGTACTATTCTTCATATTTTTATGAATCAATCTCCCTATTCACTTATTCTGACACTTTACATCCACATTCAACTGCTTAATATTGTGCCATGGATAATTGTTCATTTTTGCAACCTCCTTTTTCTTTATGTTCAATTTTTGTAATGTCTCTCATAAGGTTTGTTCATCTTTTCATTTGAGGTGTCTAATCTGCTGCTAGGTACAGCTGGTGAATTTGTCATTGAAGACATAGTATTTTTTATCTCTCAGACTACCCATTGGCTATTGTATCTTCAATTTTTCTATTTATAGTCCTGTTAGTTTCCTGATTATGTTCAGGTTTTCCTTTAAATCTTTGCATATATTCTTAATAGATGTTTTAAAGAATTCGGTAATTCTAAAACCTCTGACATTTCTAATTTCTTTATTTATTGATTTTTATCCTGTGTATGGGTCGCACGTTCTACTTCTCCCGTCGTCTAATAATTTTTATGGACCTTATGGATGAGACAAGATTTTCAAGATTTGGCTTTCTTACTAAACTAAATGATTAAATCTACTTACTTGCAGATCAGCTTGATCCTCTGTAGGCTTGTTTTTAAGCTATTAGTGTGAATCTAGAGTAGTCTGTACCCTAGGTCTACATTAGCCCTGTTCTCAAGGTATGGCCGTTCTGGGGCACACTTACCTCACTTCTTTGATCCCTGTTGGGAATCTTGGCAGGCTCAAGAGCTCTGTCTATAATCGTAAGTCAGATATCTCACAGCCACAGTTAAGCTGTAGTAGTTATTCAGCTGACAGATTTCCAACGGTTTTCCTGTGACAAATTTTGTTTATATGCTGAGTTGTTCCTAGTTGGGCCTCTTGGAACCTTGCCCTGAGCATGAGCAGCCTAGCATTTTATGGAAGAATCAAGGGAATCTCTATGAAATTTCTAGAATTCTTTTTTCTTAAGAAATATCCTCTCTCTCTGGTACTCTCTTTCCCAAATGCCAGCTGATTCAGTAGCTTCACACTCTAATGTATTTGTCTCATGATAAAACCGCCATGCTCTAGACTTGTCTTCCTTGTACCACCATCTGGACGGAACTTTGACAGCGAGCCAGAGCAATGGTCTGACTTACTGTCAGAAACTTTGGTGAAAGATTCACCGTATGGGCAAGCTAGTCATAGTTTCATGACTGCCAGTGGAAGATACCAGACTCTTAGGTCGGGAACAAAATATGTGACGACTCATGGTACAGCAGGCACATGAGCCTGATGTTCCGGTGAGTCCCCCTCGCACCTCAGGGTTTACGGGTGTGACGCAGAGGTGGGCTGAGGGGGATCCTGCACATGTGACTTTGTATTACAGCTGAAGAACCCTGGGCGTAGCAAATCCCAATCATTTATATGAGGTTTGTGAAAAAAACTTGCCTAACCTTTGCCCAGAAGGGAAATACTGTCTCACTGTTCAAGGCTGTTTGTTATACAAACATACTTGAAAGGAAGGATTAGGACAAAAGCCATCAGTACTTATGTTGACAATATATGCATGAAGGTGAGACACTCATGGAGGACTAACTCCCAACACTTACCTCATTTCTTTGATCCCTGTTAGGAATGACCATCCTGTGCTGCTTTTTGTCCAACATCTGAACACAGTTACTTCATAACTTATAATTGACCCACATTTATAGTTTTTACACAGAGAAAACTAGTCAGATGGTAGTCATATCAAAGAGAAAGTCCCGGTTACTATTGTTTTGAGTGAGTAGTTTAAAATAAGGTAAAATATAGTTCAGATCATGATAAAGATGATCATGATGCATGTTGCAAGATGTTTCTCAGTATAGTCTTTTTGTATGAATTAAAGAATTTAAATCTATTTATTCCAATTTATTGTTTTATAAATATATATGTATATGAATGTGGGTGTATATATATATGTTGTGCTTTATTAGATGTTTGCTAATTACGATAGAGGTAGGAAATCTGTTACAGACCTTTGAAATTATAATTTTTAAACAATTATTTCCTTTTAAAGAATGTGCTTTATATCTGGAATATTATTTCCTTCTTTTCTACCTAGCTCATACCTATTTGTCCTTAAAGATCAAAATTAAATGTGATTTTGTTTATACAGCACATGGTTTTAAGTCTTTAGTCTTTAGCCAGAATATGAGAATCTTAGGTGAATCTCATGGAAACGAACATTTGAGAATAATTGATCTTCATGACGAAGAATCTCTCTTGGACGTTAATGAGCAATATTGCATGTTAAAGGCATACAGAGAATGGTTTGAAGAGAAGATTAAAGGCAGCGAGATAAATTTGAAGGCAAGAGTTGCTGAGGCACAGAAGCAATGGAAATTAGGTCAGCAGTACTGGGACTGTAGTTGGAGGTGAGTGACGACGTGAATGAATACTTTAAGAAAGGAGAATCATCTGGGCTTAGGGATTGCTTAGACGTGGGCGATAAATGAGAGAATGAACTGCAGGGTGACTATTTATGAGGTTTTACTTAGTTTCCCAGGCAGAGTACTCTTCGTGCAGGCATAACCTTTTCCCAACATCTTTTACAAAATAATATTTTAATTTAATATATTAATGTTTTCCTTTCCCCATTCAATTTTAAGATGATGATAATCCTAGGTACATGCTGATTCAAACTTCACCCATCACTGAGTGGGAATAAACAGATCCGGGACAACTTAGTAATACACTAACTCTCTTTATTCCAAATGGGGTAGTCATGCCAGCTGAAGGAACTTGATGTGGGCAGGCAGCAGAGAGTGACTCACAAATACAACGAAGCGATCAGCTTTTATACTGTTGCCCTCGTTTATAGCTTCCTAAAACCCAGCCCTGTATTTCCTCTTTTTCCCTTTTGTTCCTCAGTCTTTACTTCTCAGTATTTCTGCTGTTAACAGCCACAGGATCGTAGACTCAAATTGTTTTAGTCCTGCTTTCAATAAAACATAAATCTTATTTGCATTTCTTGCACTGGTGGTAGAGATTCTGAATTAATGCTGCCTACTAGAAATTTCTAGACGCCTTATATAGTGTGTATGAGATCACAGGGAACAGGCTTGTCAGGCGAGCCCTTGTAATGCCAAATTGCTGAGCACAACTCCCAGGGAGTTAAGTATCTTCCTACACATGACTTCATTTCTGTTCTCCTTAAAACACTCACTACATTTCCCATACTCTCTTGTCCTCAGACAATTAAAAAACAGCCACGCAGTTGTCCCTCGGTATCCCCTGGGGTGTTGGTTCCAGGAGCCCCCGCTGATACCCAAATCCAGAGATGCTCAAGTCCCTCACGTAAAACGGTGCAGCACAGTGGGTACGGTGGGCCTTCCCTGTCCGTGGGTTTTGCAGCCACAGATTCAACCAACCACAGATCAAAATTTGGTTGAGTTTCTGAATGTAAAACCTGCAGAGACAGAGGGCTGACTGTATTTCTTGGCACCACAAAGATTTTGGTCACATAACCAGTTTTTCCATAAACCTTACGTAAAATACAAAGACCAAACAAGCGCCTGAAGTTAGATATTTTCAAATACTTTGAATAAACTAGGTAAGTCGAAAGTGAGAAAATGTGAAATAGGTAAGCGCAGAACGGTACTTGGAATAGTACTGAAAACAAGGCACATAATGATTGTCCAGCTCAAGCCAACTATTCAAGCTCCACGTAAAGCAGGCTGTCCAGGCAGCTTCAGGAAAATCATTTCCCCAGTACCTCGAGGAAAGGCTAGCTATCTGTGACCTCCGGTTCCCAGCTCCCTCCAGGGTGTACAAGACAGGCAGCACAGAGCAGTGTTGGGGCAGAGAGGCTTTCCTGAAACCTGCAGTGCCGGGGCTCTGTGGCCGCAGGGCCAGGCCCAGGTTCTCCAGGGCCAGACATCCTCTGTGCTTAGTAGGAAAACAAACACACACCCCCACACCTACCAGATCTTTTCCCAGTTGTAAAAATAATACCATTAAAATTTGCATTAGAATTGGATGCACAAATGTCGTATATTGTCTTAGAACTAAAACATCAATTTTCTCAACAGTATAATAGCATCAAGAGGAAAAGTATGTCTGAGGATGACTGACAAATAACAGAATAAAAAAAAGAAACAACAAAGCAGCACTAAACTTTCCAGCAGCTGAAAGCTAGCCGATGGCTGTTGCATAGATAGTTCACTTTAGTTTTCTGAATCTCAATCACCTCAGGGCTTCAGGGAAGGGTTAATGGGGATAATCTCTTAGTTTTTTCCTAAAGCACTGAAACGCTTTGACACCGTATGACTAGATCCTTTTCAGCTAGGAAATAAATTCAGATTAAGGCACAATTTTGGCTACAACTTCATTTTAACTTCATACAATTTTTACAGTCTTTCATGAGTTGTCTTAATTGATGCTCTTATTCTGAGTTAAAATACTTTAAGTAAAATGTGAGAGGAATGAAATAATTTGATATATGATATCAAGTGTGATCTATATTTTTCTGTTTCCAACGAGAACTCTGTAACTACTGTCTACCCTCCTACTCACTTCCATTGCTACTTTAGTTCATTTTCTAAGAATAGAACCTATGCAATATAACCACATTGCTTTATAAACCACTTTTACACAGCTTTCGAAATACACTGTTTTGATTCAAACACAAAACTTGCATTACACATATATTGCTTTGTTTTATGATGAAGTGTCAAATTTAAGGACTTCCTGGAGAAGTGTAAGTAAATGTTATCAGGGAAGTATTACTTAATCATTATGAATGCATAATATCCTTGCTTTTATGTTTACTTAGATATCAGAAATATTTCAGGCAGTTGTCACTTTTAACTTGAGTAAGCACGCAGTCCTGGAAGAAAAAGAATGGAAAATTTTTCTTACGTAGCTGTAACAGCTATTGAAAATACACATGGATCAGAAAAACAGATAAAGTAATTTGCATTGTCTTATTGATTACCAAGTAGATTTGCTTCTATTTATCTACAGTTCTTTATAAAAGTTATAATGTATCGTTTATTCTCTAATAAGAAACACTGCTTTAAAAATATCAATAACTATATATCCCACAAAATATATTAGAAAATATTGTAAAGCTCTAAAAGAAAAAGGAGCTTCAGAAACAAGGTTCTGAGTCAGATACATGTAGAAAAAGGAATAAGGCTGGAGTCTATAGTATGTAGAGTCCAGGAAAAAAGGAAATTCCTGAAAAAAGGAAAACTCCAAAAAAAGTAGCTCATATTGAAAAGAGATGGGATTCAGAATAAATAGGCTAATCTCTTAGTAATTTTTATGGATCTAGTTTTAGAAAATGGAAAATAGAGGACAAAAGAGAAACAGACATCCACATAGAATACTTGAATTTTCAAGGAAAAAGTAGATAGAATCATCTTTAATAGTCAATTGGAGAGATGCTATTTCTGTTGGTGCTAACGGTGCTAATATACACAGACATGCTTGTGTTGGTATAGACTGGATAATTCCGCGGTAACAAATTGTCCCCTAGACCCCAGTTACCTAACCCAACAAAGACTGATTTCTTTCTTACATAACATGCACGTCTTGGGTCAGTGGGGCCTCTACTACACTTAGTGACCCAGATGTACAGAGTAGGAAAGCTTCACATCTGAAACTGTGATCTGAGATACGTGCCCCCTCTGGCCCCTGGACCCTGCTGTATTAGCAGTAAGACACTTTGACCAAAGGACACACTTTTTCATACACATTTCATTGGCCAGAACTAGTTATTTGATCCCACATAAATGAAAACAAGCAAGTGTAATCTTCCCGTGTGCTCAGGAGAGAATAATGGCTCCAGGTGTGTATTTCTGTCTGTACTGTGATGCTCAGAATGACATGAGTTAAGGGTGGATACAGGAATATCCCAGCCCCACATCTGTGCGTGTGCGCTGATAAATCAAGAAGCTGGGAATCTAATTTCTTTCTAATCATGGTTTTGAACACAGTCACTTTTTAAGTGCAATAAGAAACATTTGGAAGACATCATTCTTTAAACACACAGAAATTTCATCTTCTCTAACCACGAACCTCATTAATTTGAGGAGCACATGAATCTCAGCAGGTCTTATTCAAGTTGGAACGTTGCAGTGCAGCTGTTTCTACATATGACTAATGCTTTAGACTTACATAAAATGACTGTCTTTCTTATTTTAATAATTTTTCTAATGTCATTTTGGTTAGAAATGATTTATGATGCTTGGCTCAAACTAAATAAAATCTTCCTATGGTGAATATTTAAGTTAGATATAATTTATTAGGAACATCTGGGACAAAAACATAATAGATTTTAATTAAATTAAGCATTTTGGGCAATGACTCTCAGGTCTTGAAAAAACTGATTTAGAACAACCAAGACAGACATTGTTAAAAAATTAAAGACTTTTAAAAATATATCAGGTTTTAATACCACTATCTCTCAGTATAACTCAGTATAAACTGGATATTTGGGATACGTTTCAGTGTTACACTAATGAAGAAAATAACCAGTTATTTCCTTAATCTTCCACTGGCAAAAAGAAATCTAATAGTTAAAATAATTTAATATATTTCAATTCTTTCACTTCTTCCCAATTCATGATCATAATTTTGATAAAATACTTAAAACTGAACTTTTCTATTTTGTTGCATTTCATATACATATATATATATATATATATATATATATATATACACACACATATATGCACACACACATACATACATACTGCAAAAAAATCTCTGAAAATAAAAAGACAGAAATAATCTACTGTTTCTGTGAAATAGACATACACTTAGATTAAAATTTTAGGGTTGATAAATTTATAAGAAAATTGTTTTAACTTGCTTCCTCTAATCTTAACTTCAAGGTAGCAGTTCATATTGTTACAAAGTCTCCTTCTCCACCTTAAGGGATTGTCCTAGATGAATGCATCTGTTGGAATATGTAAACTCTCTATGCTGATCTGACACTTTCAGCACAAGGTGGGCAGTGCCTACTTTTCTTTCCCTGTTTCCCTGGAGGGTCTGAGCCAGGAGTGTTGCTGCTTGAGTTTTGACAGGAGCCCTTGCTGTCCGTGTCCTAATTGGGGGGTTTGGAAATACCCCCAGACGTGAGCTCTGGAAGGGACCGTGAGTGGTAGGTGCTGACTCAGGTATGAGCATCTGACGCCCTGACACCCTCAGCTGTGACATTCACAAGACTCCTGTCAGAGCTGCCAGAGACTGGCTGCCGAGCAGTCTGGCCGTCCCTAGGTAGCAGCCTGATGACTAGCATACTTTAGCTCTGAGGCCAGCTGGCCACACTTTTCAGACATGTGACTGCTAGGGCTACAGTAAGGCCAAATAGGTTTAGAAAGTTTAGTATTTAAACACTAGTTATGCTTATTAATTTACTGCTTCCTCCCTAAGTAGAACGTAAGCACCTCGAGAACTGACACTTAGCTTGAGGCCCTGTTACACACGTGAATGAGCTTATTACCAGCCCGTCTCTGAAGGCCCGTGACATTGTCACCTCTGGATTAGACCTGTTGTGATGATTAATTTAATGGTGCCCAGACATTTGGACAAACCTTATCCTGGGTGTGTCCATGAGGGCAATTCTGGATGAGATTAACTTTTGAATCAGAAGACTGAGTAAAGCAGATTCCCCTCTTTATTTTGAGTGGTTCCTATCCAGTCAGTTGAAGACTTAGATAGAACAAAAAGGCCAAGTAAGAGGGAACTCCTCTTGCCTGACTGCTTTAGGTGGGTCATTGGACTTGTCCTGACTTGGATCTCAAACTAAACTCGGCTTTTCATGGGTTTTGAGCCTGCCAGCTTTCAGATTAGCTGTCCCAGGTGCCTGGCTTGCCAACTGCAGATTTTGAGATTCCTCACCCTTCTGATTGCATGAACCAATTTCTTATAATAAACCCCTTCACTCACTCACACACACACACACACACAACACACACACACACACACACACACACACACACATTGATTCCATTCCTCTGGAATGTGTCACTTTAAAAATGGACAAAAAAAAGCAATGTCAGTGTAGAGACTGACAAACAAGAGCAAATGCCCATGTGAAATGTACAGATACACACAAACCCTTTCGATTCTTGGCAAGTAGAAGTGTAGGCCTGTTAAGAGCACAAACAGTTTCATGATGATCTCTAAATTGGATCTTTTATGCAAAATATTCTCTTAAAATGTTTACCAAAACTTCCAAGTTTTATGCCAAACACAGATTTGGCATATCGATCATAAGCTTATGATCTCTGTAATTATTTGTTTCAAGCTCAAGTCTAATTTTTATATTCAGATTCTCCTCCCTGATTCAAGAGGTATGGGTATCTTCTGGAGGATTTCCCTCATTGATTACCATAAATTTCAAGAAGTGTTTGAAAGATAAGCTCTCATGTGGTTACTGGATACCCTGGCAGCAGTCAGAGGTATGATGTGGCAGAGGGCAAAGAGAGAAGATGTCAGTAATTGGTCATAGTTTGTCATAGCTGAGGAACCAAGTACAGCCCAAGATGAGATCAGGGAGAGTGCTCCCAGTGTACTGGAGACTTATTTTTTTATACTCTGGGAATGACTACCCTTGTCCTGTTACTATGACCAGGTCATCAGAACTGGCCTCCTTAAGGGGCAAAGTTCTTTCTTACTCAGGGGCCCACAGTTCGTATATCAGAATTTTGAAAAATGATTAGAGTGTACAAGGGGCTGGTTGAAACAGGTAGGTCATAGAGAAGTAAAACTCTCCGTGGATTTATTTGCATTTAACAAGTAGGGAAGCTTAGCTTGTAACACGTTCAAACATCATCTGAGATACATACTGAATTAGTCAAAAATAAAAATAAAAATGGGAGCAGAGAGAGGAGGTGAATCAAAGGCACGCATTTCAGTCTATAATTATTTAAATAAAAAATGTACTCTCTTTCACTACCATTTATCGCTCCTGTGACCAGTTGACCTGACTCAGTGTTGTTAGTCAAGGAGGAAGGGGCGAGTACAGGGGGTTTCCTCTCATTTCTTCCTCTCATCACTGAAAAGCTGCTGTTTCTGATCCCTATGTTGTTGGGCAAAGAGAAGAGGGGAAATTAAAGGGAAAGGACACAATATACATGGGAAGTGCTACTAATTACGCCTCATCAGAGCCTTCTGTGTATTACACATCCAAATGTTGGTTCTCTTATAGACATTTTAATAATGAGGTTTCCATCATAAAATCTCCCATTTACTCTTCTCTTCTCTCTCTGGGTATTTATTAACTCCTCATCAGGTCCCGACATATTACAATGACATTTCCATATTATCTTTTAGTAGGATCATTCACAACTTATATTATCCCAAACAAGGAAAACACTACTAAAGAATCACCAGTAATACTGCAGGGTCATAAATTAGTGTGCAGTTGTCAAATGAATGATGAAATTAGATATAAACGGAAGGTTAATTGATAGATTTTAGAACACAGATACTATAAATACATGGCAACTGATATGCCACTCACACTTTATATAAACAAATGATTTTTGTTTGTGTTTGCTGATTTTGTTGAAATTAGTGGCTGAAAATTTTAGGCACAAGTAAGTTTGAAACCCGTATTGTAATAAGATACCCCATTAAACCATACTTTGCACAGGAATGTTTGAGAGCTGCTATTAGGCAAAATATAACTGTGATTATGGAAATGGTAAACCATAGTTACAAGTCGTGTATAGTTAATTTGCTAATTAAAAGAATGCTCAGCAATTGGTGATAGTTGATTGCGATCATCAAGTTGAAAATCAATTCTATTCTAATAAATACTCAAGAAAAGCTATAAAAAGGAAGAATGGTATAATAAATTAAACTGATGTATATATAAAATGCATAAAAATTATAGGTGCAGAAATATTAAGCCCAGCCAAGATCAAATATGTTTGGGTCCTGGGTATTAAAAATGACCATCATTTTGCACCGCCTTATCTATTTCTTAGAAATTTTGCTCTGGGGCTCTATACCAAAGTTAAATCAGTTAGACTTTTACCCTAGGAAATAGAATTAAGGACAGAACTTGAATCTGTCAAACTGATGAGCACTGGATTCATAAAATCATATTCTGAGACAAAAGTCTACCTCATGACAGTCCGAAATAATACGTAAGAGGAACTTATGCAAAAACCAAAGACCTTATACCTTACAGAAGCAGGTGGGTGGTCTGCAGAAAAGAGGATGGAGCAGCCTCATAAAAGAGGAGACTGAGAGACTTCGTGATGTATGGATTTCTAATGCCTGTGAAATCTAAGACTTTTAACAAGTTTGATATTCTTAAACTAAGTCTCTTTTCTTAAGTAAGTTTGAATATATTTCTTGCAGGTAATATATCCTGTTACATTTCAAAAGATAATTAAAACAGGAGATTGAGAAGATGGTTAAGGAATTAGAGAGGCCGTCTTCATGGATTTTATATAAAGGGATAATGAAATTTATTTCATAAGAATATTCTCACCAAAGCCCCATTCAGTGTGACTTCTCCTTCACTGCCACTGAGGTTGGCTCCATGAATAGATTTTGGGAACTGGACACTCTGGACTTGATGATGCATGTATAATGATTTGAAATAAAATGTTATTTTAAAATAATTTAGAAGTTTGACTATTGTATACTTTGGTGCTGTGGTTCTAAGAAAATTCCATAAGGCTTTATACCTTTTTTGAAAGAAAAGTCTCCTTTCTAATTTGCCTTTAATGTGCTGTTTTGTTTATTTTACTCTCTTGAGTTAAAATTTATTTGTGGAATAAAGTCATGCTAACATACTTGGTATTTGAGGCCTGGGTAAAATGCTCATGGGTCATTTTAAAATTTTCTAATGAAACCTACGTAGTTGGATGTGTTTTATCTGTATGCTATCAATCATTTCATGTACAGTCATGTGATTTAACACAATGTGACTGATGAAATCTCTCAGGAGCAGATGTAGCTGACAGAACCTAAATTGATGTTTTATGAAAATGTACTCTGGATATGCCTGAAAAGATGTCTTTGATACGGTATCAGGCATTAACGTGCTGTCTTTATAACATATGACTTAAAAGGTTAAAAAGTTCAAATACATCTCTAGAGAAGGCAAGATCTCGGAATAACAGGAATAATTTAATTTTTTTCCTGATGCTCCCGTTGTTATTCTCACTAAAGTCTTTCTTTCTGTAGAGGAAAACGTTCCTCTAGAAAGCCAATTATTTGAATTCACCTGTTCCTTTTCTTACTGCTCCTGTTACTAGCATTCTGTAATCCTATAATCTAGACATTCTGCCCTCCTAACCCATAAAAGGAAATCAGTATCCTAATTGACCTTATGACTCAGCATACTTCCTCTCATATATTCCAAATAACAAGTATATACATTTAGTATTATCCCAGTTATATCTTCCATTGCAAAACCTACAGAAAGATTTTCTGCATGAGATTCCGTGAATAAAAGTAAAGGAATCAATCCTCTTGAAAAGGCATGCATATACCTTAATAGACAGCAAAGATGGAGTGGAGGGGAGGATTTATCTATGTACATTTTGAGACTGAATTAAGGCATGATTATGTAACAGAGAGGCAACTGCTGTTTCAGGAAAGTGGAAATGATTAGACAAAGGGAGGGTTTTTTTTTTTTTTTAACTCTGAAGAATCTCCATGGATTTGGAGATTATGTGGGCCTGGATATGAGGATGAGAATTGAACGAGTTGAATTGTTCTATATATTATATTTGGAAGAAGTCAAAGTTCAACAAACACCTCAGGAAGGAAGGCATGAGGCTGAAGCTGAAAAATGTGATAGGAGACTATGATCTGAAGTGCAGAAACAAAAGACAGGGATATAAAAATTAATAACAGGTGTATGGAATAATTTTGTAAACCCTTACATAATGTAAAATGGTTCATTTGTTTTCATTGTGTATTATGAAAATGTGTAGCATCCATTTCATGACTCTATCACAAATTATTCAGCCATTCTGCTGATGATGGATATTTAGCTTGTTTCCAATTTGAAGTTACTGTTAGTGAAACTACTGTGGACATTCTTGTACACTTATTTTTATGGACATTGCTACTCACTATTTTTGAAAATACATTTGGAATAGTACTCAGTAGGTACTTCTAAACAGTTGCCCAAAGTGGCTGTCGCAATTTACATTCCTGCTAACAAGGTGAGAATGTCTGTTCCATCTGCTCCGCCTCCTCAGCAACACTTACGAATGTCAGACTTCTCAGACTGAGCTATTCTGGTGGCTGCGTTTCTCACATGAATAATGATGTGAACTATTTCTTATTTGTTTATTGGCTGTTTTGAAACCCCCATTTTCAAAGTGCCTACTCTAGTCTTTTGTCTATTTAATGGGGTTGACTGTATTTAAAATTTTTCTCATTAAATTTTTAATGTATTTTGGATATGAGATCTTTTTCAGATGTAAGTACTGCTAATATCTTCTCCCAGCATGCAATTTGTGTTTATCTTCCTTAATGACAATTTTGATGGACAAATATGCTTAATTTTATGGAAGGCTACTTTATCATATTTCTTTTGTTATTGACTTTTATGTTTTAAGAAATTTTGGTCTAAATCAAAGACACAGAGGCATTCTATGTACATTCATTTAAAAGTTTTTTTTTTTTGTCTTACCTTTTAAAGTCCATCTGTGAAGCAGATAAAATTTTGTTTGTTTGTAGTGCAGAGTAGTAGGTATACAGGTGGCCTAGCACCAATTTTAGGAGAGATCAGCTTTTCACACTGAATTACCGTCATAAATGTGGTGATAATATAGACGTGTGGTTTTGTCTCTGTGCACACTCTTCTGGGTCATTGCTCTATTTTGTCTAAATTTGTGTTTGTGTTTGTGCCAGCATATACTGTCTTAATGATTATAGCTGTAGAACAAGTCTTAGTATCAGCTAGTATACTGATATTTACGTTCTTCTATAATGCCATCTTGACTATTCTTGATTTTTGAATTTCCATGTAAAATATAAACCCAGATGATTTACACACACACACACACACACACAGCTGTCAGATTTTGACTGATACTGCATAGAATCAATCAGAGGTTTTCGGGTAGAGGTGAGACCTTAAATATACTGACTTTTTATATCACAAAATATGGTAGATTGTTCTTTTTGCTTAGGCCACCACTGATTTCTCAAGCTAATGTTTTATAGTTGTCAATGTGAACATTTTCACACTTTTTATTATATTTATTGTTAGATATTAAATACACTTTGCTTCTCTTCCGCCTTTGCTCCGCTGATTGTAGACTTGCCAACTGTCATACAAGTTCTGTAAGCAGTTTTTTTCTATACTATGATGAACTTTTATAATTATTAACAGAACTTACGTATAATTCCAGCTACTCCATATTGGTCATAAGTGGAAATATTTGCAAATTTTCCAAGGCAGGAAAATGATAACGTGTTTGTATGATTACAGGAATGATCCAGCAGAGTCATAAATATTAATGATTTAGGAGAAAGTGAAAGTTTTCTGAAGCAAACTATTTGAATAAGTAAGAAATGTTGAGATGTACTGTACGGTGAAGTGGTTAGCCTTAGCTATGAGAAAGGGAAGTTCAAAAAGAGTAAATGGACTGAAAGGAGATAGACATATGGTGAGAGATTCTCTCAGCGAAATAAGTAGCAGTGTCATCAGTTTGATGTAATGATGGGAAAGGAAGTACTGGCATTTGATTTAAGAGAATAAATTATACAATAATTAACTGTGGGAAGGTGGCAATGTGAATGCCCAAATTCAGTGCCATCTATTTGCCAGCGACTTAAGGGCTTAATTGAGGTTTGTGATCATCAATTTAAGGTGAAAGCAATTCACACGTTTATCTCACTTGTGTTCACCTGTCCATATACACATGTGGAGAGAGTAGAATTTTAGGTTTAATCAGGACTGTGATTTAAACCAGTGAGTACTAAGAAGTCAGAAAGGGCTTGGGAGCCGTATGTGAGGATGTGACTGTGATCATTTTCCTTATGATGTGAGGTGGATAAAGAGGGAAGTAAGAGTATCGAGCAGGTCATAGACAGTGGAAACGAGAAAGGATCTAAGGATTGAAGAAGGTCCAGATTTATTTTGAGGATTGTTTGAGTTGGGCTGTTAGAGGAAATGAGCTGGAAAATAGGAGGTAATGATCAGAATATGGTGCTTTAAATTGAGATAATGTACACTACCTCTTTCCTTGTCTTCCAACATTTGCTGCAGCACACTGTGTGTACAATTGACTTAAACATTTGCTGTGTACATATGTATTGGTGTATGTGTGTGTGCATAAAAATTAAACTAAAGGGCAAATTTTTATAGCTGGACAAATGTGGTGGAGAGCAAGAACAGCCCAAATGTAATAGCTTATGATTGCTAAATTGAACTAATTTAGCAGAAGCAGGATTTATGAACCATACACGATTATAAGAACATATGCCTCTTAGGAATTTTCAGAAAGGCTGTGGAGGGCAATGCATTTTTCAATATCACTGCAATAAAAGTTTGAGGACATTTTTTTTCTATCTCAAAGAAAATCAGTTTAGCTGATATCTGGGGTACATATGGAATTTCCATCTGATCCACCAAAGTGAGTCACAGAATTTTTGAACAATAAAGCCCAGATGACAAAATGAAGCTATAATTAAAATAATGCTTTACTCATAGTAATTACATTATCTGTCAAATGTTGTTTTCTGAAAACTCACTGAGGAGGTAACTTAGCTTCATCTGCTGCTCTGCATGTTTACTTACCTGAAACATAAAGTCAGTGTTGAATAATACTGGGGAAAGTTCTCATCTGGAACATTTTTGCCAGACTTTATTAAATACATTTTCAAAATTTCGTAATTTAGTAAGATATTTTCATGGTGGTGGACTTAATTTTCTTTGTTACAAATAATAATAGGATATTAGTCGTGTAACATTGGAAGAGAAAGATAAAGAAAACTATAGATGCATTTGCTACATTAAATATAAAAACTCAATCATTTTGGCCATTAAAAATGTGAACTATAAGAAACAATAAAAAGGAAAAAGACAAATAATACACGAGAAATACGTATAACACATATAGCAGGCAAAGAGCGACATCCCTAATATACAGTGAGTTTATATAAATTGATGAGATAAAGGCATACCATGGTATAAAAATGAGTAATTTAATGATTATAGAATGTTTCTGTGAGTAGTTTTGAGATTTTGATTTCTTTTATGAATCAAAATTATGTTTAGCATTGCTTTGTCTTTCCTTTGAAAAGTGCTTAGTCATGTCACTTACCCATGGTACTTTTGTGTTTCTGCTCTTCTTACTAATTTGTAGAGTGTATTCTTATATATTTTGATTAATTTTTCAATTTTGCATCACGAGCATTCTACTCCCAGTTGTAATTCATCTTTTAATTTTAGTGTATTTTTCCTTAAGATAGAAAGTTGATGATTCGTCTTTCTTCATGTGAATAATAATCTTTTCCATTTCCATTTTTGAAAGGTCCTTACTGCTCAACTGACCTGACATGTCATGCATGGGCTCTCATATCTGTTCTCCTGTGCCGTATCATCCTGTCTTAATTAGAGTAGACTTACAACAAATCCTGACATGTTATAGGGCAAGCCCTTACTCCCTGTTCTTCATTTTAGAAGTACACCAGTTACCAAGAACAAAATGAAATGTCTGGTGGCGATTACAAGAATATCTTTAGAAACAGTACGTAACAATAGCAAAAACAAGAAACAACCCACATGCACAAAAATTGATGAAGAGCAAGCGGGAAGGTTCAATCACTGGACCATTACCCGGCAGTCAGAATGAATGCGTCAGAGACAGCGCAAACACAGAGGGTAATTATGTGTCATCTTGGCTTGGCTATGTTGCCCAGTTGTTTTGTCGAATGCTATGCTAGATGTTACTGTGAAGGTGTTTTGTAGGTGTGATTAGCATTTATAATCAATTTACTTCAAAACATATTACCCTCCACAATGTGAGGGAGCCTCATCCAATGAGTTAAAGCCCTTACAAGTAAAACCTGGGATTTCCCAGAGAAGAAGGAATTACGCTTTAAAGACTATTACGTAGAAATCCCACCGGAGTCTCCATCCTGTCAGTCGCCCTATGGATTTCAGACTTGTCTGCACCCATAATCACATGAATCAATTCCTTAAAATAAATCTTTCCCTCTTTAAATGTATCATATTGGTTTTATTTCTCTGCTGAACACTGAAAAAATGTATATGATACATCTTAGAAATATACTACATATTAATAAAAGGAAAGAAACGACAGAATTTGATGAGTCACAAAAGAAGAAATGCAAATGATCAGTAAATTAGAAAAATATACCACCTTAGTGGTGGTAAAATATATTTTCATACATTCAAAGGATAAAAAAGCATGATGATCAGTGCCATCTAGTACTGTTAGGAAATCAGGGAAATTGGGAAAAGATGTACTTCCCTATATTGCTAGAGATACTGTGAATTATTACAATTTTACTGGGAATAATTCTGGCATGATCTATTAAATGTGTAGTTATCTTTTCTATTTTTATTTCCTTCTTACTTACATGATTTCTTACGTTATTGAAAAGTTGTTAGTTTCTATGAACATTCCATGTTTCTTTTATTGCCATTTTTAGAATAAAACAGTCCATGAACTGAGGAGAAAAAAGCAGAAATAAGATGAAAAATTATAGGTTAAATAAAACAGCCCAAATTTCTAATTAGAAACAGGTTAAAGGATATATTTGTAGCATCTACCTATATCACTGTTTTAACCAAACATGCTTTTCAAATGAAAATGTTCATTATTATAAGGCAATCTATAGGTGAGTAAATGTTTCAAATAAAGAAATAAATGAAGCATTTTAGATGTCAGATTTAAATAGTTTTATAAGGAAAACATTGCGTTATGACTAGCATAAATAACAAAGCCTTTAAAAAATTACAAATGAATAGAACAGGAAGCTTTTGTTTACAACTGAAACATTGCTGTTTACAGTTGATAGCCAGAGACAAGACTGAACCCACTATTCTGCACTAGAATTTATGGGAGTTGGCTCTTAGCTGCCTCAGTTATCTGATGGACAATTTATTGTGCGTAATTATGCTACCCTTCTCCCAAATATCTAGAGTCTTCTTCGAATACTTCAGAATCACATTTACAATAATACATGTGCATTTACATTGAGGAGGTTAAACTTACAATGGTTATAAAATGATTTAGAAGGCTTTTGGGGTAAGGGCTATATAAACACAAAGCAATGTGAACAATTACAAGCCTGATTTGCTTTTCATCTCACACATTTTCTCCCCCTGGAGATTGTTAATTTAGGAAATTAGACTATATATTGATAAATAGTGGGCTAAATTTGCTTTACAAAAAAAAAAAAAAAAGTTGTTTTGTGCTTTGTTTCAATTCAATAAACCAGAATCAATGGCATGAAATGCTATGAAATTTTATCCTGAAGGTCACATACCAACCTCTTATGAAATTAAACCAGACATTCAAATGGGAAAAGTAGGTTTGAGAACAAATAGCTTTGTCTTCCTGTAAACCTCATGAGGATTCGTTCATGCTGACTCCTTATCTTAACGTGTAACACAATCACCAATTAGTGTCAGAGTTACTGGAGCCATCACATTCCCAACTGCATTAACCTTATGTACTGGTTCAAGGAAAATGCAATTACTCTTCTCCTAAACTAATCACTAATTTCAGAGTTATTTTTAACTAATTTAATCTTTAAATTGGCATAACCTATCAAGCTACATATCAGATTTTATTGCTGAAAGAAAAAGAAGAGTGTTTAGATATATGTGTTAAAACCAAAGCAAGTAGAAAATAGGATTTTTTTAAAATTCAGTTGCAGAGAAACCATGCTTTTAACCTTGTCCAGGTCAGAACCATTGGAAGGAAAAAAAAAAAAAAAAAAAAAAAGAAAGAAAAACATTATTCATGTCACTGAAGACCTGAAGACTAGGGGTAATTTTTCTAATTCCCTGGCATATTAATGACCAACAATAAGTGAGCCCCTTAAGTACCTCATTTATTGTCTAAAATATGAAAATGTTTTAAAGATTAGAGAGGAAATTGTTTGAATTAATTAACCGAACTGGCGCTCAAGGGATCTAGTACAAGATTTTCAGACAAAAGCTGGGAATTTACAATAATGACATTTCTTTCATGGTTAGAAAATATAGCACCAGTGGGATTTGGAGGCACTCTTAACATTTTAGCTGATGTCTGTTGAGGGCTTAAGAACCCTCTGAAACCATTTATTTTATTCATTGGAGACTTCTCTCAATTACATTATAAAAGGCATCACATTAAAATAGCCATGAGGCCCACAAATTTCACCATGTAAGTGGAATCGGATAACTGGCACAATGAAAATTCGAAATGCAAATGGAAGCCATTAAAGTAATAGCATCATTTTAAAAAAATTCTTTTTGCAGGAAAGGTAATGTGTAGATAGATAAAAATAGAACACTGTTGTACATGGTTAGCTTAATCACATTTTCTCCCATTTCTCTTGTGGGTTATCAGTTGCAAATGAGACTTCTCTGTGCTTAAGAATCCATCCATATGGTGATTCTTCAAAGGAATTTGAATAAGCATTTGGCTTAACCTGTATTATATAAACACCAGAAGGTACAGTCTTCAAGGTTAGACTGAAGTGTGCATACTGATTTATGTAGCTAAGTATAAGATATTTCCCCATTCTTAAATTCAGCTGTCAGTTTATCTATCCATCCATCCATCTATCCGTTCTTCCCCTATCTACTCTATCTAGACTGATCTATGTAACCTAAAACCATCTGATATCTGCACTCTATCTAACAAATGAACTATTTTCAAGTGTTCAGTGTTTAAGCAGAATTTGCTTTATTGGACCCAACTTGGTAAGCAGTAATCAAGCAAATGTGTCATTCCCCACCCTGTAATGATAAGTTTATCATCTTTCTTTACATACAAAGATCCAAAGATCAAAAATTGTTAGGCTCTAAACATCAAATTTGTTCCAGTTTTAACAGTGTATGAGCATATAATTTACATAAATTCCACATATTTGTAAAGTATAAAATGTAAGTATTGGCATGTGTGCATATGCATGAAAACGTCACCATGATCAAGATGATGAACGTATCTGTCACCCCAGAGTTTCCTCGTAACCCTTCACAATCCCTCTTTCCTTCTCCAGAATCTCACCCTGCCAATCCCTAGGCAACTTCTGATTTTCTCTCTGTCACTATACATTATTTCACATTTCCTAGAAAATTACTTAAATAAAATCATACAATATATGCTCTTTTGTCCTGCTTCTTTTGATCAGCATAATTTTCTTGAGATAGATCCATATTGCAGTTTGTATCAGTAGTTCATTATTTTATTGCTGAGTAGTATTCTACTGCATGCATATACAACAGTTCATTTATCCATTCTTTTATTGGTAGACATGGGGCTGTAATCAGTTTTTGGCTATGAACATTCATATGAAGTTTTATAAGAATATATGCTTTTATTTTTTCTTATAATTTTAGGTTTTCCACTTAAGCGCAAGATTTATTTTGAATTACCTTTTGAATATGGTGCCAGGCATAGATCAGATATTATGGGGTTTTTCTGCATATCCAATTTTGCATAAGCCATTTGTTTCAATAATGTTTTTTAAAAGACTATCCTTTTTCCACTGAATTGCCTTTCACCTTTGCTTAAAATCAGTTGATCCTATATGTGTAACCTGATTCTGTTCCATTTGTTTGTTTGTTTACCAGCATCACACTGTTACACATATTGTAGCTTTATAATAAATCTCGAAGGCGGGTAATTCTGGTTCTCTATCTTTGTTATTAATTTCCGAAGTTGTTTCAGCTATGTGTACTTTGATTCCTATATTAGTTTTAGAATCAGTTTGAAAATTTCTATCAAAATGTCTACTGATTAATTTGAGTTAAATTCCACTGAATCTATAGATGAATCTGAGGATAATTTACATGTTAAAGTTACAGCATCTTCCAGTCTGTCAACATGTATACCTCACCATTTTTTTAGGTATGCTTTAATTTATTATAGCAATGTTTGTAATTTTTTGCATTCAGGTCTTTTATATCTTTTGTCAAAATAGAGTCCTATCCCATATTTTTTGTACTCTTGTAAATGGAATTATCCTTAATTTGAATTTTTGATCATTGCTAATAGAGAGAGATATAATTGACTTTATATGTTAATTCATACAGTTTTGCCAAATTCACTTATTCTAGTTTCTTCTTTTATAGATTCTAACAGATTTTCTAAATAATTATTTTGTCTGTGAAAAAAGACAGGTATACTTCTTAGTTTACAAGATGCGTATTTTTTAATCTAATAGCACCAACAAGATCAGCCTGTACAATGTTGAGTGGAAGTAATAAGAACAGGTATTATTGGCTTGTTTCTATTTAGGGGGAAAATATTGTTTCCATCATTAAGTATGATGGTAACTGTAGGCTTTTTTCACAGAAGCCTTTTAGCAGGTTAAGGAAGTTCCCCTCTATTCCTACTTTGCTGAGAGTTTTTATTGTTGTTGTTGATTTTGGCGTTTTTTTAAAATCAGGAATGGATTTTTTTTTAACATACTTCTTCTGTGTAAATTTACCTGATCATATGGCTTTCCTCTTGTAATCTGTTAATGTGTCTAATTACATAGATTCATTTTTGGACATCAAATCAAACCTACTTTTCTGGGATAAACCACTTGCTCATGTTATGGTATCCTTTCTGTATAATGTTGAGTTCAATTTGCTAAAATTTTGTTTAGGATTTATCCTTTATTATTCAAGAGAAACATTTTCTTGTATTACCTTCGTTTGGTTTGGTATCAGGATAACGTTGGCCTCACAGAGTAAGTTGAAAATTATCCTCTCTTCAGTTTTCTTGAAGACTGTTGTAGAAATCATCTGTTTCTAGAGTTTAATTTGTGGAAAGATTTTTAAATACAAATAAATTGTGTGATAGATACTAAGCTAAGTGGATGATCTGTTTCTTTTTTAGTGACTGTAGGCAGTTTTTGTTTTGTGGGGCATTTAATTGATCACATCAAAGTGGTCAGATATATAGTCATGAAGTAGTTCTCAGTATCCACTTACTATCCTGTTAATAGCTATAGAATCTGCAGATCTGCAATGATATCTCCTCTCTAATTATTGATATTGGTAATTTGTGTTTTGTCTATGTTTTTCCTAATCTGTTTGCCTAGATGTTATCAATTTTATTGATGTTCTCAAACCACCAGCTTTTGATTACATTCGTTTTTTATACTCAAGCAGTCCCCCTTCCACCCAATGTTTTCTCTCTCTGTGGTTTTAAATATTTTCTGTATTTCATGTAAATGTAGTCATAAACTATATAGCCTTTATGTCTTGCTTCTTTCACTTAGCATAACATTTTCAAGGTTCATCTATGTTGTAGCCTGTATCAGTAATCCAGTCCTCTTCGTGGCTGCATAATATTACATTATATGGATAAACCATGTTTGGTTTCCCTGTTCCTCCAGTAACAGACATCTGGCTTCTTTCTACTTTTTGGCTGTTTTGAACAGTGCTGCTGCTATCATTTGTATACAAGTACTTGTTTGAATGCCTAGTTTCAGTTCTTATAGGTATATAGAGTAGAATTTCTGGGTCATAAATTTATTCCATGTTTAGCTGTCAGAGGAACTACTAACCTGTTTCCACAGGGGCTGCACCACTGTACATTTCTACCAACAGTGTACAGAAGTTCAAATTCTCCATGTTCTTGTTAATACTTGTTATTATCCATTTCTTAAAATTATTATTATAGCCATGCTAGTGGGTGTGAGTAGTATTTCATTGTGGGTTTTTATTTGCATTTCCCAAATGACCAATGTTCTTTTTATTTGCATGTTGGCATTTGTAAATCTTCTTTGGAGAAATGTCTACTCAATTCTTTGTCCATTTTTAAATTGGGTTGTTTGTCTTTTTGTTGAAGTCGTAAGTGCTCTTCATATGTTCTGGTTACTTGACCCCTATCACATATATGAGTTGCAGATATTTCCTTTCATTAGATTGTATTTTCATGTTTAGGGTGGTGTCCTTTAATATACACAAGTTTTTTATTCTGACGAATCCAGCTGGCCTATACTTTGTGTTTTTGCTCATGCTTGTATGTCATATCTAAGAATTGATAAATCCAACATTTTATACATCTCTGTTCTGCTTAAAATTGCTGAAGTGGGTTTTCTTCCTTTTGTTTTTGTTTGTTTGTTTGTTTTTCTACAAAACAGCACAGCTTATTCACCAGCTCTATAATCCATAGTATATTTTTCTGTATACAATGTCTGTGACAGTATTGACATGTCAGTTCTAGAAGAAAGCAGTTATGTTGTAGAATACTAAAGCTTAGACCAAGAGAAGACTAATAAAATGATATGCATTTATTTAGTATGTTAAATGTAAAGTGCTCATTCTGACAGGCATGTGTAGACTAGATAAACAAGACTATACTGTGTAGCACAGGGAGATATATACAAGATCTTGTGGTAGCTCACAGCAAAAATAAAATGTGATGATGAATATATGTATGTTCATGTATAACTGAAAAATTGTGCTCTACACTGGAAACTGACACAACATTGTAAACTGACTATAACTCAATTTTTAAAAAATGCTAATTCTTTGTAATCCAAAAATCCCACTTTTAGAGACTCTGTAAAGAATATAAAAACCCCAGTCCATACTGGCATTTATTGCAGTAATCTTTGGGGTATAACAATAAAAAATTGATACTGTATGAATGGTAGATATAATGGAATAAAGTGCATTAAAACTAATTTTAAATAGTATAATTTTCAGATAGAATTTATAGAACTGCATGTATTAAAATGGAAACACATCAAGAATTATTGACAAGTTAAAAACATTTTGCACAGCTCTTCTCAGAAATTAAGAAACTATCTAAAGTAAAAATCTTATGTCAAAAATATTTTGTGTCAAAACATTACAAAATTTTGGATAAGGGATAAAAACTTAATTTAAAAAAGTTAGTTGAGCTAACAGCTCCCTGGGAATCCAAACAAAGAGTGAAATAAAATCGAAGTTAAGAAAGAGCTTGTGTCCAAAGGGATGTGACACTCTTAGTAAACAAGAAACTGGAACTTTAGATATCATACATATGTTGAGTCATCAGACACTAAAAATAGCTAGATTATGTTTCCAGAAACTTCAGATGTGATTAATACAGAACCTGTAAAATAACTTTATCAAAGTTTTTAAAATCTTGGAGAAAACTGAAAAGCTTAGAACAAAAAGTCATCAAGAAAAATAAAAATAAAAACAGATATTAAGTAGTACAAAATAAATCTTTCCAAAATCAAAATAAAGGGAAAATAAGTGACCTGGAAGAAAAATGTGTGCATGTTATCCATAGTATAATTCAGAGTTTAAAAGCATTAAAAATTTGAAGAAAAAAAATAAAAGATCTGAAGGACATTACAAATGACTTAACAATATCGGAAAAAGGAAAGAAAAAGATACCTTTGTAGGGTAAAAGTAGGACTGACAGCTGATGTAACTGAAATGATAGAAGCCAGAAGATAGTGAAAGGATATTACTAAAATAGTGAAAGAAAAAAACTACCAACCTGGAATTCCTTGACAAGGACCCTGGCAAGAACCCTAAGAGAAAATTCTGATATACTAGTAGGGTATCTTTGAAGACTGGAAAAACTGACTCCTCTGCTAAGTGAGTTAACAATCCTAGAAATAGAATATTAGGTAGCAGAGAAAGGAGTCAAAAAGTTGAGAGGCGTTTGGAGGGGAAAAACAGGAAGCCGGAAAACCAGCCATCCAAGCATGTTCTGTAGAAAGCGCTGAAGAAAACTCTGCTTCCCAAAGCAGTAAGGGGTGATCTTGTGAGATGGTACCAGCGTGATTCAGAAGCTGATTGATGGCTCTAGCTGCATGCCAAGGTTAGCAGTGGGAGATGCTGGATGCTGTTATTGTGGTGTCCTTGCCCCAGTGGTAGGCACTCAGAGGTACAGAGTTTAGATGGTATTACTTACACATCAGAATCCAGGTGGGTGTAATCATTATAATGGGCAGCACAGTCAGAGGGGCAGACACGGACCTGTGACCTGCAGACAGCAATGGGGTTGGTTAATTGTACAAAGTGTTCCTGGGAGCAAGATAGACGTGCAGCTTCCAAGGATACTGCTAAATGCGTGCAATCAAAAGAAATCAGAGATGCATGACCAGAAAGCTGAGACAGTTCTCAGACCATTAAGTCGTTCACTAATGGGAGGACGTGTCCTGGTAAGGAAGGACCCTACAATTTGACAGTAAGTGTGCTCAACAGTAATCTCTCCAGTCATTCCCAGATGGGGCCTATTTACTTGATGAGGTGGTAGATTTTATGTGCACCCTTAGCTAAGCCGCAGTACCCAGACATACGGTTAACGTTATTCTCAATAATAAGCCAATTGCCAGTTCCCTTAAATCAGTCTCTCTCTAGCTCTCTCTCTCTCTCTGTCCCCACCTTCCTCTCTCTCTCTCTCTCTCTGTCTCACACTCACTCACTCGTATTATGTATCTCTGTTTCTTTGGAGTCTGGAGAACCCTAATATATTTAGGAAACTATTCGTTGGGAGAAGAGAGCACAATGTTTACTGAACATGAGTTCTAAATTGATATTCAAGGATCAAAAGTGCTACCGTGGCCATTCGTTAGAAAGAGAAAAAATGTGTAGACAAGGTAACAAATAAAATCATGGGGTCAGGATCCGGCTCAGAGTTGGTCTGTTAGGTCCATCCGCCTGACCAGTGATCATCTCCTCAGGCCCACGTCCTTGCCTGGTATGAACACACTTGGTAGTCGGCAGATCCTTTGCGTTGATTCCTTCAGCAGTGAGGTAAGAGACCTTGCAGTGGGAAGGGCCAGGCAAAACCTTCTGAAACTACTCTCCCTACCTTCTGCCTATTGGCAAAACAATAGTGGGATCATAGTAATGTTGGTGTTGGGAAATCCATACGTTTGTTCATCAAAAGACACGTGAATGAACAGCATTAGTCTTAAGAGCCCCAAACTGGACTCAGTCCACATGCTCATCGACTGAAAACCTGATTCACACATTACGGTATATACATACAGTGGAATGCTGGAGGTGTGTGTGTATAATGACCTTTGCATAATGGGCTCCATGCAATACAGCAAGGGGAGTGAGTGCACCGTTACTCTGGGAACCAGCTTAGGTGACTCTCACTAACTCACCATGCAATAGAGCAAGTCATACTCAGTAAGGATCTACTATTGATGCCAATTACATGAATATCCAAAGCAGGCAAGGCTATGGTGTTAGAAGTGCACCGGTCACCGTGTCAGGGGGTGAGACTAGCAGGGACGTTGTAGGAGTTGGCAAACTGGTCGTGTTCTTTATACTGATCTACAGTGTAGAGAGGGGTGCTTACTTACGAAATGTACACAGTCACATACTTACCATTTGCTAATGCTGCTTTATTTTAATAGTGCTTTGCATACTGTTTTACAACAGAAATACAGACGATAGGTGTTTTTGTATCTGATAGGTATTACAGAAAGCATGAAAAAGGTAGAATAAAAGAAGTAATATTTACAAAGTTAATAGCAGAAATATTACAAGAATTTTTGAAAGACATGAATGCTTAGACTCAAGAAATGAATCCCCCGCTGGGTAGCACACATCAAAAGATGTGTACAGAAACTTTTGAAGTGAAGCTTCATGGAAATAAAAGACAAAGAGAAGACTTCTAAAAAATAAATCTCAAAGAATATACAGATTGCCAATGAAAACAATTGGGGATAAACAGGGTCATTAACCTCAACTCAACAATAAAATTTAAAGTAAAATAAAATACATATGCCAGAAATTCTTTAAATTCTGTGCTCTTTCCGCACTCCCCCTTCTTTCAGTGTCTAGCACTGAAAGGACTACCTCCACTTTCCTCATGTTCTAAAAAGCTGAATACTGTTTAAATCTATCTTGCAATATTTATTGAGCAGCAAATATGTGGCAGATGCTAGATAAGGCAAGTATTAATTAGAAATGGTCCTGTTTTTAAGGACTTCACCAGTTAACCGACCCAGGGTGACATATAAAGGTATAATTAGCATTAAGACTGAAAAGAGACCACAAAGAATGAAGTTAGGGGCAATTGTATAGCACTGAGTTACTAATTTAATAGCAACAGCAATCATTTCTGATGCCCAAGAGTGAAAGTCTGCAGGACAAAAGGACAAAGCAGGCAGGACGCTGGGTCCTTGCGCCATTCCTGTCTGTCTGCATCACTGCACCTCATGACATAGTGGCCAAGCCTCAACTGATAGCACCCTGTTTAACTGGCACAGTTTAACACTGTAAAGTTTTGGCACTGGAAGGGACCTTAGAGATCACCTAGTCTTATTCTCTCATTGTACGATTTAGCCTAGAGATTAAAACATTGTTTCATATTTCCTTAATTAATTTGTTGAGCAGTGATGCCCACAGTAAATGCGAGTCATCTGACTGCTGGTCCTGTGCTTTTTCGGCTGTGCCACCCTGTCTCTCATTCATATAGGATTTGTCCTATACCCACCCAAATTATTGCTGGAAAAAAGGAAAAAGGACCATTAACATATTATCAGAAGTAAGAAATGAAAAATTTAGATGAACAAAAAATGTTAGCTGGTGGTAAGTAACATGGAGGAAAATAAAGAATGACAGGGAGATACTGAAGGAGTATTTTGCAGTCTTAAATAAAATCAGTAGGTGAGATCTCACTTAGAAGGCAATGTTTAACAAGGACAAAAATAATAGTAAAGGGACAAAGAAACTATGTGAATAATTAAAAAAAGAACATTCCAAGAAAAGAGGGTCGGACAGACCGAGGAGAAGGCCCTAAAGCAGGAGTATCTCTGGTGTGTCCTTGGAGCTTCCACTAAGCCAGAGGGTCTGGGTAAATTGGAAGAAGAATACTGGGAAATGAAGTGAGAGAATTAAAAGCACACTAGATCTCATAGGAGCTTATAAAC
The DNA here is from genome assembly GCF_036321535.1 of Camelus dromedarius. Taxonomy (NCBI): domain Eukaryota; kingdom Metazoa; phylum Chordata; class Mammalia; order Artiodactyla; family Camelidae; genus Camelus; species Camelus dromedarius. Next base: position 60,654,845 of record NC_087446.1, on the reverse strand, counting down.
CAAAGTAAAGTTTCACTTTTTACTTAAACTAGAATAGGAAGAGGTTTTAACAGTGAATAACACTATGCTACCTTTGTTTTCCCAAAGAAACCAAATTTAGATTTCATTGAGCACCCAGGTCCTAAGGTATGTTTTTGTAAAGAATTCTTTCTATTCTATATGCTATCAGAACTAAGTTAGTTATAAGAAGGCAAATTTAATATTACATATTACATTTTTAAAAGGAAGCCGATTTTACTGTCTTTCTCTTTACCTACGCATGAGTAAAGCATGCCGCAGCCAGAGTTGATAGAGAATCACTGTGCCGCCACAAGGAAGGATTCTGGCCCACAGCACTTAGAACTGAATCAGCATCATAGTCTGAGCAATATCTGTACTCGAAAGGATCAGCCAGAAAACTCCACCACCAACTTTGGGGGAGTCTGCCAGTCAACAGCAAACGCACACCGGGTAAGACTGCATGACTGAAGCTCAATGAAACGATGGACTATTTTTAGCTTAGCTCTTTTCTCCATTAAAAGAGGCATGACTGAGCTTTGTGTTTATGTTTTCAAAAAACGATGGCTAAATAGCACCAGCTAGAGCCAAGAATAGAGAAGGCATGTCCCTGTGTGTTTCTGCCAGCAGTGCCTCTGCTGTTCCCATCTTGGATCTGTTTCGAATAAATCCTGCCAAATACTCAGTGCTGTGCCAGACTAGATAGGGGCTCTTTTATGACCCATTGACCTTTCAGACCCAAGATTACGTCCATGAATGACTAGACCTCTAAGGCAATACCCCTCCGGTAGTATGGTGAGTGAAGACAAGTACTGTTATATCTAGGAATCAACACACTGGAAGGAATTCAAAAAGTCATTCAGTTCAATTACAGTCTAGTTTACATTTTAAAGACATTTTCCACATGAAGGAAAATATCACACTCGTATCAAATTTACTTGGCTATTTTCTTTTGCTCTGTAAATAGTCATTTTGATTTCTCATAAATAAGAGAAACTTTTTACTCTTGGTCAGGAAATTGTTATAGATTATCTTGTTAATTATGATCTATTTCTCCCAATCCATCTGTATTGCACCATTTGATTATTAGCTCAAACTTACTTTCTAAAAGAGTCTCCTAAAATCATGGACTAATTCATCAATATATGACCTATTTTTTAGAAAATCACCAATAACATAGCTCATATTTAAATATGATGTAGTAATTTTTAAAGAATGGTAACTTTTTTTTCATATATATATTTTTTTTTAATTGAAGTATAGTCAGTTTACAGTGTTCTGTCAATTTCTGGTGTACAGCATAATGCTTCAGTCATACATGAACATGCATATATTCATTTTGATATTCTTTTCACCATGGATTACTACAAGATATTGAATATGGTTCCCTGTGCTATACAGTATGAACTTGTTATTTATCTATTTTATATATATATTAGTTAATGTCTGAAAAAAACTCAAACTCCCAATTTGTCCCTTCCCACCCACTTCCCTCTCTGGTAACCATAAGTTTCCTATGTGAGTCTGTTTCTGTTTTGTAAATAAGTTTGTCTTTTTTTTTTTTAGATTCCGCATATGAGTGGTATCATGTGGTATTTTTCTTTCTTTTTCTGGCTTACTTCACTTAGAATGACAATCTCCAGTTACATCCATGTTGCTGCAAATGACATTATGTTATTGATTTTTTTATGGCTAAGTAGCATTCCATCGTATAAGTATACCATAGCTTCTTTATCCAGTCATCTGTCGATGGACATTTAGGTTGTTTCCATGTCTTGGCTATTGTAAATAGTGCTGCTATGAACATTGTGGTGCATGTATATTTTTGAATTAAGGTTCCCTCTGGATATATCCCCAGCAGTGGGATTGTTGGATCATATGATAAGATTATTTTCAGTCTTTTGAGGAGTCTCCATACTGTTTTCCATAGTGGCTGCACCAAACTGCATTCCCACCAGCAGTGTAGGAGGGTTCCCTTTTCTCCACATCTTCTCCAGCAATTATCATTCATGGACTTTTACATGATGGCCATTCTGACTGGTGTGAGGTGATAACTCATTGTAGTTTTGATTTGCATTTCTCTGGTAATTAGCAATATTGAGTATTTTTTCATATGCCTATTGGCCATTTGTATGTCTTCATTGGAGAATTGCTTGTTTAGGTCTTCTGCCCATTTTTGGATGAGGTTCTTTGTTTTTTGTTTTTTTTTTTTTTTCTTAAGTTGTATGAGCTGTTTAGATATTCTGGAGATTAAGTGCTTGTTAGTCTCATCTTTTGCAAATATTCACTCCCACTCCGTAAGTTATCTTATTGTTTTGCTTATGGTTTCCTTTGCTGTGCAAAAGCTTATGTTTAATTAGCTTCCATTTGTTTATTTTTGCTTTTATTTCTCTTGCCTGGGTAGACTGCCCTAGGAGAACATTGCTAAGATTTATGTCAGAGAATGTTTTGCCTGTTTTCTTCTAAGAGGTTTATAGTATCTTGTCTTATGTTTATGTAATTAAGCCATTTTGAGTTTATTTTTGTGTGTAGTGTGAGGGAGTGTTCTAACTTCATTGATTTACATACAGCTGTCCAGTTTTCCCAACACCATTTGCTGAAGAGAGTGTCTTTACTCCGTTGTATGTTCTTGCCTCCTTTGTCAAAGATTAATTGACCTTTGGTGTGTGGATTTATTTCTGGGCTCTCTATTCTGTTCCATTGATCCATGTCGGTTTTTGTACCAATACCGTGCTGTTTTGATTACTGTAGCTCTGTAGTATTGTCTGATGTTTGGAAGGGTTATTCCTTCAGCTTAATTCCTTTTTTTCAGTATTGCTTTGGCAATTCTGGGTCTTATAATTATGATTGCATTTACATTTTTGGATTTTTTGTTCTAGTTCTGTGAAAAATGTCCTGGGTAATTTGATAGGGATCACATTAAATCTGTAGATTGCTTTGGGTAGTATGGCCATTTCAACAATATTAATTCTTCCAATCCAAGGACATGGGGTATCTTTCCATTTCTTTAAGTCATCTTTAATTTCCTTGTTGTCAATGTTTTGTAGTTCTCCACGTATAAATCTTTCCCTTCCTTGGTCAGATTTATTCTGAAGTATTTTATACTTTTGGATGCAGTTTTAAAAGGGATTGTTTCTTTACTTTCCTTTTCTGATATTTCAATTTTAGTGTAAAGAAATGCCACTGATTTCTGTATATTAACCTTGTATCCTGCTACCTTGCCGAATTATTTTATTAGCTCTAGTAGTTTTTGTGTAGGGCCTTCAGGGTTTCACATATACAGTATCATGTCAACCACATACAATGACAATTTTGCCTCTTTCTCCTGATTTGGATCCCTTTTATTTCTTTTGCTTGTCTAACTGCTATGGCTAGGACTTCCAATACTATATTAGACAGAAGCAGTGAGAGCGGCATCCTTGTCTTCTCCCAGGTTTCAGCAGACAGGCTTTCAGCTTCTCACCGCTGTGTGTCCTGCTGGCTGTGCGTCTGTCATACAGAGCTTTTCTAATGTTGAGACATGTCCCCTCTCTACCCACTACTCTTAGAGTTTTTATCATAAATGGATGTTGAATTTTATCAAAGGCTTTTTCTGCATCTGTTGAGATGATCATGTGATTTTTGTCCTTTCTCTTGTTGGTGTGATACATCACATTGATTGCTTTGTGTATGCTGAACCATCCTTGTGTCCCTGGGATGAACCCGACTTGATCATGGTGTATAATCTTTTTTTATGTATTGTTGGATTCTATTTGCTAATGTTTTGTTGAGGACTTTGCATCAGTGTTCATCAACGATACTGGCCTATAGTTTTTGGTTTTTTTTTTTTTTTTTCCAGTAGTGCCTTTGGCTTTGGTATCAGGGTGATGGTGGCTTCATAGAATGAGTTTGGGAGTATTCCTTCCTCTTCAGTCTTTTAGAAGAGTTTAAGAAGGATCCACATAGAGCTTATATCTGACTTGTGACCTGCTGAGATACAGCAGGAGGGGTGGCGGATGACAATAAGTGTAAAATTGAGTTACACTGAAGAAATGTGAAAGAGAAGTTACTTAAGGGGAAAAAAAGAAGGACTGGGTTTACTGTAACAAATCTGCATTTTTTACAGTGATGTTTTCCAAAATATACTTTATTTCCAACATAAGTTAAAAGATGTTATAAAAAATGTTACTACATGTAGTTTCAAGCTCAAATAACTTAAACACTGTATTAAACAATCTTGAACAGGTGTCTTTAGAGCAAGATTGTAACAGACATTTGTTACAGTATTTTGAAATAATGCTCTAGTTAAGCTGAGATGCATTAGAAGGACATCAGAATGCTCAGGGTCTGGCTATCTCCCAGAGGGGAGAAGGCAGTTCAGTTCCTACTTTTTCTTGCTTTCTTTCAAATATGGCAGGTATTTACAATATATGATATAATTTTACAATTGTAAATAGTCTTTATTGATAGGTGAATTTCAAAACATAATCTGTTGGATGCAAACAGAAATAAGCATATATTTGTTGAATTACTAAATGAAAAATAATAATTGGAAAAAATAAGCACTTCTGAAAAGAACGCCACTCTATCAACCCACAGCCGTGTTCTTTTGCTGTCTGAATCTTCTTCCTTCTGGAGAGAGAAGTAGCTCTGAATGCGTGTGAAACATAAGATGCCGTGAGTTGCTTAGAAGGGACTTTCGCCTTTGATTGGTTTAAACATTCTCTGGTCTGTGGACTGGCATGGTGACTTGATAACTTCCTTATTCCCTATAGATTTCAAATACTTCCTCCAAGAAAATTAAGTTTACTTTTTCAAAGTTGGTAGGGCTGTAGTCTTGAATGTCAGGATTAAAAAAAAAAAAAAAGAAAAGATCATGAAATAAGAGAAAATACAACCTCAGAACCTCTTGGACAGTCAGCTTGCATTAATCATATCTGTCTAAGGACAAATGTGAATTTGCTTAACTTTAAGGAGATACTTTCCCTTTTGTCTGTCTCTGTAAAGCCCTGTACCGTAAAGGATGTTATAAAAGTTATCCTTTGGCAGATACTCATGTCTGCATACACCTCGTTGCCTTGCCTTCTCTCCACCATAGATTATAGCACTTCTGAGCAAAGTAAATAAAGGATGCAAGTATGTGAATACGGAAACAAATCCCTTTCTTAATCCTTTTTCACACTACTGGTTCTCTTACAACAAATTTTGAATTGAGAAAATTGTTTTACATATTCTGGCATCTGAATCCTATGAAATCCAGGTGATCAGACTAAATCTGCTCATGAACTCATGACAGTAACTGGAGTGCTTGGGGTGGAGCATGATGTCCAGAAGACGGGGCTGTTTAATATCAATGAAACTGTTGTTTATGACACTTAGTCATTCACTTGTTAAGATATTGATTAATCCTGTTGTTCAATCCAAATAAGAGGTTGACTCATTTTAAATCACATGAAGAGTTTTAAAATATTTTTAAACTTTCGAGATGTTTATGGGAAAATGACTTCTTTACTTTGACCCTAGTTATAAAACATAAAATCAATATACATATAAGATTATCTTCTCTGACTTTCAAAGGAGTCTAAATGCCTAGTTATCTACCTGTGAAGTGGTAGAAAGAACGATGTGTTACCATTAGAAGTATTCATTGTTGCTTTGTGATATTGGGTGCAGTACTTTTTTTTTTTTTTTTAATCCTGTTTCCTTTACTCGGCACTAATGACAAAATAATGACCTTACATGGATGTTGTGAGGATTAAGTAGGAAAACACATGTGAAAGTAAACCTTTAAATAGCTAGTATATAGAAGACAGTAAACACATTTCATCTTACGAATACTGAATGACTGCCTTCTCTTACTTTCAAATTTTTCTTTATTATCACAAAAGATACTAGCTGATTAAACTATTATCTTAAGCATGGTACTAATGCATTCTTAAAATTGTCTGATGAAATCAGTAAGCTGTACAACGTATTTAACTTTTCACCCATGGTACAGCATAACCTAAATAAATTTGAACTGTAATTTATTGATTGGATTAATTTCTCGAGTGCCAGCCCTATATTAACATTTTCAGACATCGGACCTACAAAGCCCCAGTTCTCCACTAAACTTACACCAAAGAGTGGAGATTAAATAATAAATACATAATCAAATGAGTAATTACAGTAATTTCAAAGAGTGTTAGATACTATGTGGTGAATTATAGTGACTAATGAGCTAGACAGAAACTAGAAATGGGGGGATAACTATTTTGTGTAAGTGATCTTAGGCATCTCTGACAATGTGACATTTGAAGCTGAGACAGTAATGGTGATGTTAAGATTTTTGGCATTACTACAGTTTTTTTTTTTTTTTTTTTTTTTTTTTTTTTTTTTATTACAGATGGTTATTCACTGAGAGAGAATAGAATGGAAATTTTACACTGGCCTTTTAAGCACCAAAGAGTTGATAAGTTTTTGAAATAAGTGCTATTTTGTGACAAGAGGGTGCTCTGGCAAAGCAGTCGTGGCTTTTCCTACTAGCGTGATTTGATCTGTTTCAGGTCGCCACTGTTAGGATTTAATGAGCTTGGCTCCCAGTTTCAGCTTTTAAGGAACAGAGGTTTTTGTGTTGTTGTTTCTTTTGCGTCATATTATATACTTTGTATAGTTTTCCTCTCAAGAAACTCTTGCAGAACTTGGAAACTTACAAAAGGGAATTATCCTCTGGGACATAGCAGTTATTCCTGCAACCAGCACTATTTGAGTCTCACATCACATTATTGAGCACCTAATTTTTTTTCTTAACATCTATGCTTTTCAAAATAACCATTCCAGTGTGCTGGGTTGTAATATTTATAGTTCTGATGGCCCTCGCTGACTGTTTAAAGTGGGCTATGCCATATGAGAATCGTAGATGAAACTGCCGTTTGGCTTCACTTCAAGTTCAGACAGCAAACTGCTAATGGTGAGGTATCTTTCACCTGCAGATCTTTTCTTGCCATACGTCGGTACACTCACGATCAAGCATTCTGTTTGCTAGCCTTGGCAAGGTGTATTAGCTTTCCAGGTATCATTTTTATGTTTTCTTACTGTAACACATAATTCAGCAGCATACTGGGGGGTCAGGGCAATTCATTTACAATTTCAAACCTAGTATTTGGAGCACTAAAAGTTGTTATTCGCTGAAAACGTTGATTCTCCAAATGTGCCTCATAAATATATAACTAAGATTAACTATTTTAAAATAATCTTCCTTTTATAGTCGTGTCTTCAATATTCTGCACAGTGGTTCAGCTGAAGCAGTAAATGAGTCTAGATGCTATTATGGTGTTTCCAGCATAATCTAACTTAGTCTTATATGGAACAAAATGTTTTTACATCCTTAATTTAAAATCTGTAAAAATGCTTTCTCTCCTTTCCTCATCCTTCTCTTTCTTGTCATTGTCTTCTATTCCTTCCTTCCTCTCTGTCTTACAGCTTGTATTTAGATTCTTCCTATCAACCTCCACTAATTAGTGGCCTAATATTTAAATAATTTAAAACACAATTAAGCAAGCAAAAGAAACCTAAATGAAGAGAAACATTTTATCAGGAACTCTAGTCGCCTGGACATTTTTAATTTGCTTTTTATAGTCTTGGCTGTAATAATACTTCTGTACTGTACATATAATATACATGTATTGAGGGGGTCAATGTATTTTAATAATGTGCTCAAAAATCCTAATATATTTTAGCATTTATTTATTGGAAGTGATTAAAAATTACTTACAGTAATAATTCCATATATTCTGAAATCAAATGCATAAACTATAGAGAAAAACTGATTAATTATAAAATTTTAATATAAATTTCAGGTTTTTCCTCACAAAGGAAATTGTGAAAACTCTTGGAATAAGTAAGAGAATAGTATCTTTCACGATAGTTTATTATCTGTTTTCTGTTAATCCTTTGCTGTGTGTCACATGCATCCTTGTCCCAAACTTTTTTCTACTGGGATTGTGTGTGTTTATTTTTAGGTTATTTTTACTTTATTTATAATCCTTGTGCCTGCAAATAGGACAAATTTTCTTTTAGTATAGTCTTTAAAAATGGACTCTCCATAAAAGATTCTTCTTGTAACTCTACACTCTTAAAATATTTGCACCTATTCCTGTAGTGAGTCAGTTCCCATATCTTACCATCAGTTCTCTCATCTATATGATAAAACAGCATACTTAACTGGGGTTGGAGATAAGAGAAAATTCATACAAAGCCCCAGAATACAGAAGGCATTTCAATAAATAGTCACAATTTCAATTATAAAAAGAAGCAAAGGATGTAGAAAATGGAAGGTGAGCTTTAGGTAAGTGACTTTGTGGCAAGTTAACCTGCATTATAAATGAAGAGGGTTTTTAGTATGCAAATTCTCAAATAAACATCTATAGTTTCTTAGACTGCAACAAAGGCAGACTGTTTCAGGATGAAGCACTTCTGCTGTTCAAAGATGACTGTTAAAGCATTTAAATATTGACATTAGTTCAGGAACACTGCATTGAAGCATCCCTCTGGAGACATCAATGGTGCCTTAATTTCCTCCAAAGAGTCTGAGCCTTAAATATTTAAATGCAGTTAAAGGATTTAAAATTTGAAGAAGAAAGAATTTTTATTTTTTAATGATGTGCACCACTTAGTTTACTCTATTTTTGTATTAGTGCTTATTGCAAATTCCCCACTTAGCTATACTTTCTGGATCTTTTCTCTGGTGATTTATAAAAGTAATTTCCAAGAGCTCTTTAGAGATAACTTAATTTTCCTGTGGGGGACAGGGTCTATGCAAATATATACATATGTATTGGTCAGGGTGATTCTCAGCGAAGTATCTGATGGAGGTGATATTTTTACATTCACATCTCTTTCACAGTCCAAGGAGCTCTCTTTGTGGGGCTGTTTGAGGTCTCTTCATCATGGGAGGTCCTCTGAACCTGGGGTCATTTACTGAGGACCTGTTATGAGCTGGCACTATACTTTGGGCTCACTGTGTAGAACACATGACCTAACACCTGCTTTCTATTTGAATGGAAGAAACAGACAAGTGGTCTGAACATTAGCATAGTAATTGTTTGGAGAGAAATATGCACAGTGTATTGTGAGAACCTATAGGAAGATCATCTAATCAAGATTGAAGGAAAGGTTGCACAAAGGTAGGCATGAAAGTCTTTATGGAAATAACCCTAGGTTACATCTTAAGTAGTGAATAGAGTTTAGTTAACTGACAGGATTTGTTGAGCCAATGGAAACAATAAACTTTTGATATAGCTAAGTAACGATATGTAAATAGAAAACAGTAATTAAAAAATTCATGAGTAAGCAAAGCCTTAATTAGGAAAGATTTTAGAGTCCATGCCAAGAACATCTATTTTATTTTGTTGCAGATGATGATAAATCACATTGTAATATTTAAAGAAGGTTGAATATATGTTTGTCTCCTTCCCATTCCTATCCCAAAATGCATGGCTGCTCCAGTTAACACTCAGGCAAATCCTTTTGGGAAATAACTTCTTAAACTATCTCGTCTAAAGTTGCTAGTGGAATATTCCTTCTTTTAGGGATATTTGTAATTTAACAGGAGGTTCTCAGAGATATACTGTCTTTGCTCAAAGAAACAATCTCTATTGGTGAACAATAAATGTACCATAAGAGAAATGTAGAATTATTATTTGAAATGACAAACTCATCTTTCATTCCTTAACTAAAACCCTAAAACCCATCCCTACCTCATTCTGTGTCTACCCTTCTGATCTACATGAAATCTCTATGATTCTACTCTTGTGACCACAGGAAATCTTTCAGTAATTGCAGAAGATGCTCTGTTCTTTGTGCATCAGTCCCTGACTTCTTCCTAGCTCAGCTACATCACAAGGGCTTGGTTTATGGTGTGTCAGTGCTGGGAGGTGGAAGACGAGCAGTCCCAGGATGATGCCACGGCACAGCAGTGCAGTATTCTCCACTGAACAATCAGCCAGAGATGCTCTAAGCAGATGGCCCTAAAAGATAGCTAAAAGATAGAAATGTTTCCTAGTGGACAGAGCTGTACGGGATATACCTGGTAATCCATTTTGTGTGCAAAGAGAAATGGGCTAGTAATGTGTACAGATTTCCGAAAAGTGGTTAATGGCAGGAGGTTAGGAAGAAAATGGCTGGAGGATTGGAGATAAGGGAATTAGGGTATAGGCATGTGAGCAGACATAGGGCATGAAATATAAAGACACTGTATTTACATGTTAATGTTTCCCAGAATGCATCCATCAGATAATAGACACTTAGTATCCAAGAAGAATTAACATCAGCTTATCTTCATTGGCTATCTCAGATCAAGGATAATAGTACATAAGTAGCCACATGGCAGATATGGAGGGTATGTGTGGGGTCAATAGCATTGAATCTCATTTACTGAGATGAATATGGCTAATGTCTCTGAATATTCAACCTGCAGACTATAGAGCTGAAGGTGATCCCCTGACACAGCATCATTTCTTAAGGATGAACCAGTTACTTGTTGCCTAATGAACGATTAATCCCCTTTTGTTCCAGAAGGACCATAAGTTTGTCCTTAGAGAGGTATATACCTCTTCTGGGTATGGATTTGCCTTTTCATCCCATAGACGCTCAGTCAGAGTCTCTACTGAGGACTTATGAAACGACTGATTTTACAGGCATAGAATCCCACAAAACACAGCATCTAATCAAGTGGCCCACTACACGAGAAAGAGATGTGAGAATGGACCATAACTAAGATGCACACACCATCTAGATGCCGTCACCCTCAGAGGGCTGGAAAACCCAACTGAAGACACAGGTGAAGCAACTACTTGGACGCAGTATTCTGAAAGATGTGGTTCCCTCGGAATTCAGTATACATATTAAATCATAGGTGTCTATAGTGTGCTGTGCCCCAAGAAAAAAGAACCCATGGGTTTAGGAACCAAGTGGCAAAAGGAATCCTAGTCCTGGCTGCACTTACCAGCGTTCTTAATGATCACTGTCTGGGAGGAATGGATCTGTGTGGGATAAGTGGTGGACTGTGGCAGCCACGGAAATGTGCTGCTCAGTCTCCATCAAGAGAAATGGCTACAGGAGGCACAGCTGACTGACAGCCCTGTTACCATCCTTGTGAAACTACCACAATGTTCACACCAAGACCACACTTTCACCAGTGACTGTGCATGGCAGGGCACCAGCACCAGCCCATGTCTGTGGGGCATGGCATTCCTCTAATGAGCACTGAGCACCTTTGGCTCTGGGACTCTCCCATTAATCTGGCCAAAACCGTCTTAGAACTGTTCAGTAGTCTGAGACTCTCTTGCCTAATGCTGCTATCTTACACTGTTGTCAGATCTGCAGCATACCATGAAGGTCCCCCCTGTATTCCCCACCTCCCCGTCACCCTTAACAGAATACCACCTAGTGAATCCCTTGTACTTCTAAGCCCGTCTTGGAGTCTACCTCTTCCAGGACCCAAATTAACACAAAGATCAACTGCCGAATGTGTCAATCATCTATTACGTGTCAAAGGAAGCTTATAAAGAAGCCTCATCTTGCATTTTAATATGAGTGTAAATATGTTCACTGAGATTAAAACTGTCTTTTCTCTCAGAAATTTTCACTTGCTAGGGAAGACTTTTTTAAAAAGTGGTTTACCTCTGAGTTGTAGGTAATTGCAGTAAGTATGTTACAGAAAGTGCCGGATTTGTATATTCTGTAAATTAGTCTAATAATTAGGGTAAGGAGTTACATAACACAGAGTGTAATTGACCAGAATATGGATGATGCAACTACAAACCAATAAAATGTTAGCTGCACTCAATGCCTGCGACTGTTCCAAACTGCTAGTTAACGCTGAACATTTACTCTCTGGGTCAAAAGGCACTGAGTGAGCTGTGGACTGCCAAACACTGATCTTAAGACTTCTAGTCCCTTGTGTCGAAATCCACATCTAGCGGTCATTCGATGCACTTGCTAGGACTGAGCAGTAGTCAAGGCTGGGGGTTTGGGGAGAGGGAGCGAGACAGAGTCTGAGATAAGTCCATTCCTTGGGCCAAGTAATCCATGCCATCCACTCCTTCTTCCATGGTTTTTCAGCTACTCCTTAGCATGTTGGAGAAAAATAAATGAAAGGTGTGTTGCCTTACAACCTGGGAGCTTCCTGGGAGTAATCTAAAGCAGGCTCGTGGACTCACAGAAGGCAGGGAGAGACGGGAGGGAGAGGCGGGCCACTCCAGACTGCTATGTGGCAGGTTTAATAAGCAAGGAACTGACTTACGAGGCTTGTCTTGGGTGGCTGCAGGAGGAGTAGTTTCCTGCATCCTCCTGCCAGAATCTTAGAAGTTTATATAGAAGCCTTAACTGGATTCAGTCACGTTTTCAGTCCAGATGGTCTCAGTAACACCTTACTCTCAAGGCTGTGTCCTTGGAACAGCTCTCACTGTGGGAACAGGAGACAGACTGTGTATTCCAAGGGGAGGGGAGGGGTGCGGAGCCTCTGATGACAGGCCCAGCTTACAGGTCAACCGTGCTCACGTTTTTTTCAGTGACCTCCCCTAACAAAGTGTTCCAGGGTGGTAATGTTTGTTGTTTGCTATCTGCTTCTTGACATCCTAACCTCCATCTTTTTGTTGACCTCGAGGTGTTGTTAACTGGGATAATGCAAGTGGATACATAAATTGTAGTATATTCCTATAATAGGATACTTACACACAAATAAAATTAAATATAACTACACACACTAGATAAATTTCACAACAATATTAAACAAAAAGCAACTCGCAAAAGAAAACATAATCTGGTATTATTTATATAAAATTTAAAATAGGCAAAAGATAAACTATTTTTTGATTAATTAGAAAAGCTTTTAAAAATCAAGAGAAAGATCTTCACAAAAGTCAAGACGATGATTAACTCCAGAGACAGTAGGAGTGATGTGACTGCAGTCACCTAGTTGTTCATTTCATAAATATTTTTGGACAATGTCTACATAAATATGCACTTTCTGTGTGATTATTTCTCAATAAAAATTACATTAGAATTACAATTAATGACACAAAATTTTATAGGCACTATGTTCTCTGCCATGTTAAGAAGGCTTGAAATGTGATATTGAAGGAAAATACATGATTAATAGGAAAAAAAAAAAAAAGCTTTAAGATACACTTTATTCCAGAGTCTGTAGTGTGAAAATTATCTCAGTCACTTTTTATTGGAAAAATATCCCAAACTATTTATTATATACAGAACAATACATTTGAAAGACAAACTGAAGGGGATTAAATGGAAGCATAGTCTCAACAACAAAGAAGTTCAAAACAAAAATGGCACCAAACATTAATAGTACAGATGGGGGTTTCCCTCCCTTTCCTTAGAAATAAAATATTACACGTCTTTTTTTTCTTGTTTTGTTTGCTAATGATAATCATGTTCTACTTACTGGTTACAGCACTGACTCTACACATTCACCGGCACAGCTTTCACAAACCAGCCCTGTGTAACGTTCGCTGGTGTCAGCCATGGTCTCAGCATGGTTCGTGTGATGATTTCCCAGGGCAGGCAGCTGAAACGTGGACCCTCAGGGAATTGGATCATTTGATGTGACAACTGTGCAATTTTTAGGTAATCCCCTCTGAGAACAGTACAGGGAAAATTTTCACTGTGGATAAAATGAGTTGATGGGCTCCCTGGAGGAGAGAGGAGATAGATAGGAAGGAAAGATTAAGGCTTTTAAAAAGTGTAATAAAATCAAACTTTATCCATTGCCTAGTTTTGCTAGAAACTGTTGTCTGTTGACCATCTGACTTCTGAACCAGGTAGAAGAATTAAAATTTGCCCTACCTTAACTGTCTTCAACATATTCATGTCCCTTAACTAGAATGGGAACCCTAAAATGCTGGATTTTAAAACAATTAAAGTGAAAGAAGTGTATGTATTGGGTCACTGAACAAAGGAAACAAAGTAAATGACCCAGCTGTTGACTGATCCCTACGTGTCTGTCTGCACTGGAAGAAGGCTGACTCAGATACGCTCCTTGAGAAGGATACAGGGGGCAGCAGCTGTGGAATTAGAGATCCATTTCTGACCAGGAGTGTGGCCTGGCTTCTGCTGGCTTCTTTGTACGTTTCTCAGGAAATTTACAGAGTTCAGCTTATCACTGGGGAAGACATGTAAGGTATTAATCACGAACTCAGTCAGCAACCCCTCCACTTAAGATGCTTCTGCTTCTATGCTTCCGCCTGAAAATTTCCATTCATAAGAGCAGAGCCTCAGCAACTCACGTCTCCAAGACAATGTCAGAAATAATTCTTTATTTCATATTAGCTTACTTTTCTCTAAGACCCACTAAAAAATGTAAACAGCAATAATGAGAAATGAGATTCTCCCTTCTTTCTTTTTTTAGTGCCTACCATGCATGGATGTGTGACAGTCATGTCCACAGCTGATAACACAGCATAATCTTCTCATTACCATCCCTCTCTCTCTGTCCCAAGCATAGCTGACTGATCCAGGAATGCACATCAGATCTGGGGTTGTACATCACAGCCACTTCTGGCAATCAGATGATTTCTTCTCAGAATTTGCACTTCAGGGGTCCTGCAGGTGAGTCACTCTGAGGCTGGCATTTCAGGAATGTCAGCATTACATAATGGCACTCCTAAAAGCCAGCCTCAGAGTGGCCTTAACCTTGACCCCGTCCTAAGGGATTCCAGAGCCCTTTATTGGGTAACTTTGCTTGGAGACTTTCCAGTAGCCTCACTGAGACATTCTCAGAACTCTGGATAAATCGCGACTGGCTCTAACTCAGGTATTTTGCTAGGCTAGCCCAGTAGCTAACGCATATAATACTTCGTGTGTACAAAGTTTTCTACAGGCTTTATATAAAAATCTATCCATTTAATTCTCAAAAAGTACTCTATCAGGTGGATACAGCAATTCATATTTTATAGATGAAAACACTGAGATACTGAGGCATTAAGTCATCTTCCCAAGCCCGTGAGTGAGTAAATGGTGAAGAGAAGTCCAGACCTTCACACCCGGCCGTGGCGTCGGTGTCCTCCGACCACAGCAGCGCTGACGGGCTCGCCTGTGCTTCTCAGTCTTCCCTCATAGATGCTTGTGATCCTTTTCTTGCCTGCTTACATCCGGTGCGGGATCACTCAGGCCTCCGGTCTGCCTGTCGAGATCTCCTAGGTAGTTGTGGACTGGTCTGCAGTGAAAGAGGATAAGCTGTCTTTGTTCTTAAGTTTTATGGAATTCAGCTTCGGAAGCTCTGGCCTCTGGTTTTGAGGTTTACAGAGGACAGCACGCCTATATTCCGAAAAAAGAAGATAGGAAGGCTTCTCAGCACAAAATACAGTCACATGCAGTCCCACCAGCGCTGTGGCACTGTACAGGGACTACACAGACAGTCTAGCGGTGGCATCCCAGCCCGTTATGGGCATTGACGAAAACCATCTGAACGACTCCTCCAAACCCTACTCCTAACAGTGGGATCAGTGGTAAGCCCACCTGGCTCCATTTGAAGTCTTTATCCATGTTAAGAATGATTTGTTTCTCCCCCTGGCCTCTCCACCCCTTATACACAATCGCCCCCGCATCAATATCACAGCACTATCATGGATTTCTTCAGTTTCCATGGGAGGCTTCTTATAGTCTTTGTGCCTCCAGCAGGGTAAGGCAAGAGGGAGAATTTAGATTTATGCATTCCTTCCAGAATCCCCCATCAGCTCATCAGTCTTCACATATAGTTTAGATGTAACAGCTCTGAATTTTCTAAATTTGCATAATGCCTTACAACTTATTTTGCAGGAACATTTTATTTTTACTGTATGCTAGCTGTAAAGACTAAGCCCCAAGCATTGTATTACATTTTTAAGAAGTAATACAGTTTCTCCATTAAAATAAAGCTACTCATTTTGTAAAAATTTACTGCAAATAGTAGCTATATGAATCCAAGGCAACAGAAAGAAGTGCAATCTCCAAATATTCTCTGGTTCTAGATGCATACTGTTTCCACTTGATTATGAAAGGTGCGTTTTTATTTACTTTCATATTCTGTGTCTCAGGAGGCCCTGTTCTTCTCTGGGGTAGTTTTTAGTATAATAAGGAAAGACAAATGTTCTTACTCTCCAAGCACGTGGCTTGCAGTGCCTGATTGTCTGTCAGTCCCAGGAGTTTCAGTGCTAGAGCTTCACTGGTGTGAATCTGAGGTTTTCAGTAGCTTCCGTACGTCCTACTGTGTGATGTATCTGGTATTTTAGCAGAACTTCAGAGAACAAACTAGCCTTCCTTCAATGAGAGCTATAGGCCTTACTTCTCATTCTTTATTAAAAGATGC
Organism: Camelus dromedarius; assembly: GCF_036321535.1. Lineage (NCBI taxonomy): Eukaryota > Metazoa > Chordata > Mammalia > Artiodactyla > Camelidae > Camelus > Camelus dromedarius. The sequence continues at coordinate 60,638,524 of NC_087446.1, read as the reverse complement.
CTTTGAAATTTCTCTGTTCTTGCTTTGAACACATAGTTTGGGTATCCAGAACCATTTTATTGTTTGAGTTATTTAACACAGAGCTCTCAGGGGCTTCCATGTATAGTAAGTGAATAATGTAATTTTGGCAGTTTCTGTGTTGTTGCTTCTGCTCTTATTCATGTTAAATTTGTTCCCAAATATCTGACCAGGACTGATACTAGTTTTAATATAGGAGATACCAGATGGATTCTTTTTTTTTTTTTTCCCTACACATTTAGTACTTTAAATTCTATTTTGACCTCAGATTTTTCATCTAAACAAAAAATCCACTGAGTTTATTGTCTTCCACTTTGAAGTTTTGTTTCTGGTGTTCACTTTCTGCCTGGACGTTTATTTATGACTGTATCTAAATTCAGGGAGGAGTTCTATTTAATCAATGTAGATTTAACGAGTGCTTATTTGGATCTGGAAAAGCAAAGTCAAAAATGATGGAATCTTGCTATTAGGAAAGGAAATGTTACTCAAAAATTTGAGATAGATTAGTTTAGATTTGCATAAAAATTCTATTACAAATTCATATTTAAATATATAATGTATGTTATGATTTTTCTGTGTAAAATAGGTAACATACAATATATAATACATAACATACAGTGTACATTTAATATAATGCTATATATTGCATATGTTACATATTCAACATATACTGATGCTTGAAATTTGAAATAATATATAGGGCCTTTAAAGAACAGAAGTATACAGGCTAAGTGCAAGTCACTTATATATGATAGGAGAGCAAAGGAGCAAAAATAAAAAAAGAAACAATCAGAGTTTTAATAGCATTTTTGAGGATGAATGGAGCTGTAGACATGGACAAGGACAGAGAACATTCCAAGCGAAGGAACAGCAAATTCAAGGCACTGACACGTGAAACAGCGTCACTTACAGACTTGTGATGTGACAGGTCTTGAAATGGCGTCTCATTAAGCTGGACCACTGAAGAATTGGCTGTTTCTGTTTTGCATTCCATGCAGGATGCATCCTGTGATAGGAACCGGGATGAAATAGATGGTTTGCTCAGATCAGGTCATTCTAGCTCCAGTTAGACCAGGTATTTTTAAGTGAGAGTTTTATGGAAAAAGAAAGTTTTCTGGTATAATAAATGAATTTTATTAATGGAAACTATTTAACTAGTTTAAATTTACTTTAAAGATCCATGCATCTGTTTTTAATACTAAAACCTGGGATTTTGTTATAAAGCCTTAATTTCCCTATAATTAATGACTGGTGAAGTAAATCACCTAACACGTGACCAAGATACAGTTTCTTAACACAATAATGGAGACACTGAACTAAAAATGATTGATACGATTTGTCTGTGTTTATTGGGATCCTCTCTTCTAAGATTTTGTACTTTTGTGCCTCCTACTTACCAGATTTCACATTCTTAATGTCTCTGAGTGCCTTTGTTCAGAGTTGAATTTAAGTGCTACACTGCTGGTACACGGTTAAGTAGTGCTGCTTCCTCCAAAACCTTAAATTTTTGATTACCTCTTTTATTAGTTATTTCAGGAATTAATTGTGTGTCTTCTTTGTGTGGTGCTGTGGTAAGTGGACATCAGAAGGTATCTTGGCTACTCCACGTAAGCACACAACCTAAGCAGACACCCCTGTGATTCCAACGAATACCCCTGGTCACCTATGACCAGCTTGTTTCTCTATATAAATACAGGAGCTGCCACTAGTTGAAACTGTGTATCCCATATAAACTCTATCCACATGTGCTTAAATGCCTGTCTCTTTTATTAGAGAGCCATATGTTTTATCCACTATCATAATAATCTTTTTTGGGGGGTGGGGGAAGGCACTTTTTATTGGAATCTAATTTGAAAGATTTCACTGGGCAGAAACATAGAAAGAAGCCTTGATAACCTTCTATATAACAACACTATTAAGTAAGCAATTTATCTAGAGAAACTCAGACATTTTTATTGCTTATTCATTTCAATTCATTATCATCTATTCAGTATTAGCACTGTCTTGGAAACCTGTATTTTTAAATTGATTGACTATTTCTCCTTCTTGCTCACTGAGTACACATGACACTACAGTGAATGTTCAGTGGCTGCCAATATTGATGCACTACAGTGTGGTAGTGATTCCAAACTGCAAGGTAACTACAGTCATTAGACCAAATTTATAACTTTCAAATTTTAGAAAAAATTAGTATCTTAATACTTAAGATTTAAGATACTTATCTTAAATGCACTGAAGTTACTAATGTTCATACTATAATGGTTGACCCCTCAAAAGAAAAGGTAATGGATAAAACCAACTTGAGATACCTTAAAACAGAAAGGAGTAACTACTTCCAGGGTCATCATGCCATAGAGAAGAGGCAAAAATAACCAAAAAGACTACTTATAAGTGCCAGATATGAGAGATCATTTATCCTATCATGAAAAGTATGCTCATACTTAACCATTTTCAGATAGTTTATCTACTGTTATGTGTATATTCTTAAAATAGAATGTGAGATTTCTGTCTGTGTCTGGTATATGGGAGAATGCCCCCGCCACTGTATTTTTTATTCCAAGATTGAGAAAACACTAGGTACTCAAGACACTTTGATTGTCATCATGTTTCACTTGATGGCTTTGATTGAAGTTCTTTTTTTTTTTAACTAAATTTCTTACCATTGTGTTTCAGAATATTTTATCTCATTATCATTTTGTCATTTATAATGAAGTACATAAATTTATCTACATGCCTGTGCTATGTAAATACCTATCCTGTTATTTTTCTCTACAACTCATATATCAAGGGTTCCTGGAAGATGTTATTGTTGTACAGTAAAGCCTTATATTTTAGAGTTATGCCTTCAATTCAGAGTTAGAGAGCTTTTTCCCCTGTTCTGGCAGGGCAGCCGATTCAGGATGTCCAATGGAAAATTATAGCCATTCATCAATGAAGGCGAGGGAGTCATCTTTTATTGTGAAACCTTAGGCTTCTGGATGATTGTAAACTATCACAGACAGAATTACTCCCACTGTACTCCTTAGGGGCTTCTCGCTTTACAAACAGTGAAGTTTGTTTTCTTCTTATCCACTCTCTACCTGGAGATTCCAAGTAAGTCCTTGCTTCAGATTTCTTCTAGATGTTAAGCCCTTTTCTCTTGGACAGTATTAAATCGTTGGATTCAAATTAGTGTAACTTGTAATGTGGTCTAGGTCTACTGTCAAATCTACTGTGTGGTTTAGGCCCAGGGAAGTCATTGGTTTATGAATAGATAGGGCAGCCTGCTTCCAGGAGACAAAAGAGACAAGAAAGAGGGTTTTGTTTTTACGTTATTTTCTTCTTTTCTCAGTAGTTGAAAATGTGGCAACTCTTCTGGTTAGCTACCTGAGAACCATAACGAACCACAGTTACCTCTACTTGCAACATAGAAGATTTTCTATAGAAGCTCTTGTGTGACAACCCAGCCCTTTTATTCCTTTAATTTGTCTGGTAAAGCAGAAAGGAAAGTCAATGGTTTTGCTAAGAACGATTGATACTTACCGCCTAGTGGTTCACCTTTCTTACCATATTTCCCTGCCTTACCACATCTGTTTTTATTCCCAAATTTTTACAAGTCACAATTTTTAGGTTTTGTAGGAACCAATTAATTTTGCCATCATGATTAAGGTAAAGTTCATTTATATATAAATAAATAGGGAAATGATAACTGATAATTGATTTAAAATTTTATGCCTGGAAAGAGTGTGTCCTCTTTTACAGCAGTTTTTGGGGGGAAAAAAAAAAAAAACTGTGTAAAAACTAATTTTATCTCAGGTTACAAAATTCCTAAAGTCAAGAGCCAATTACTTTTATTATTAAACTCATGGAATGTAATTTTACTGCTAATAACATCAGTATCATGGTAATAGATGATGTCTTAAAAAGAGCTGTTGACTATTAAAATTTAACTCCCTGCACATGGGCAAGTAAATTCTGTGTTTCTTCCATATGTAAGGGATCATATCTTAGATATGTTAGGTGAGATTTTTTCACATAATGTAGCTGAAATATGGCATCTGGATTTCAAAAATTCCAGAATGACAGGCATTCATCGTGATACTTAATGTCTTTTGGAAAAGAGATTTCAGCTGTTAGTAATATATACTAGGAAATAAAACTTACTAGAAAAAGCTAAGCCTCAGAAAGGATTTCAATTTCATATAATTAAATTTTTCATAAAATTATAGAATGTTTGAGCTGGAGGAAAATTTGAAGATACTCACAGTCAGTTCTGTAATTTTCCACATGAGAATGTGGAGGCATGGGAATTGTATATGTAAATTTTAGTTTTCCAGTTTTGTGAAAGGTTTGGGGAATAACTTTTCACATTCAAAACCTTACTTGTCCTTAGTGTCCATATTTGTTTATGTTCTATCGTCAGGTTGTGCAGAGAACTGCAACCCCAGACTCATAAGTGTCTTCTCTGCACATGAATCTAGCCTGATTATAGAATCAAATGCTAAAGTAAAGTGTGAACCTGAATTCCACCAGAGAAAGCTATTATGATGATTTATTATGAACATGATTCATTATATCATCACTAAGATGGGAACAACAACCTGCATTACAAGGGCTACATGGCTCCACTTCTCACACCATATATTAGAAACCTTAAGCCCAAACTGTGACAGGTATGTATAAAGCAAATTGATTTAAACTCTCTTAAAAATGCAAATACATTCATAACTCTAAATCTGCACATATATTCTACCACTGACTTGGACTTCTAAACAGTTTCAATTTTCTACCGTTTTCATGGAATTTCCATACTTATTTTATATAAGAGATGCAGTTTTGTCATTAGAGACACAAATGTATCCTCAGGAAGTTTACATGTATGTCAGGAGCACTTAGTAAATCACCTTTGACAGAAAATAAAATATGTATAGAATAACAATGAAAAGACCGATGCTTATCAACATACTTTTTTTGGTCTTAGTCTTCCTCAGAGCATTGATAACAAATCTAGAACATATCACTTACTCTCTCTTCTTGTTTACACATGGAATGAGTACTGGGGAAAGTTAGGGCCTGGCATTCCAACTCTAGGATTCCTGAGCCTCCTCACTGTTCCCATTAAAGGAGGTACTTAACATAAAACCAGACTGAAATTCAGCTACAAATCACTTCCTCACTCAACTGCAATACTCTGTGAGAGAACTGGGTCAGGAAAAACAGTGATAACTGACATTCAAAGTCCACGGTGTTACAGTCAAAGTCACCATAAAGATGTATGATGGCTTATTTGAGGTGGCAGTTCTCTTGAAAAGAAGGTGTGTGTGTGTGTGTGTGTGTGTGTTCAGTTTATCACAGTGATTTGTAGATGCTGTGAATTCTCTGCAGCTGAATTAGTGACTCCATAGTGACATTTGATTTTTCCTAAATTTTCAAAAGTAGTCCACAAATCAAATAACCTCAAATTTTTAGCACTTAGAATTTATTAAAAATATACCATAGAACTTGTTTCTCTATTATTATTATTGTTGTAGTCAACTAATTGTCAAAATGTTTGACATGAGAGAGAGAACGTGAGCAAATTACAAATTCAGCTTATTCCAAAAGAGATCTGTTGTTAGATCTGTCATCTTTGTCACTGGTAAATGAATTCAAAGGCAATTTGCAGCTTGAGAAATTTTGATGTTGCTGGTGATTGTAGTGTCATCTAATGATGATGACAGTGGTGATGACAGCAGTAACAACAGCTTCTATTTATAAAATCCCTGTGTAAGGCCAGGACTTCCCTTATTTTAATCTCATCTGGTAGAGAATTCAGCAATGAGAATATATGGTATAAAGAAATGATATTGGTTACTGAGATAAAACTAAGAAAATAATATCTAAATTTCATTAAAAATTTGAAACAATGCAAATGCTAAAAATATTCCCTGAAAGCAATTCCGTTAGTATAAAATGATATTGTTAATAATAATTTTGTTTCTAAAACAAAATCATTGGTAAAGAGAAAAAAGATAAATTTTGTTAAATATATTATCTGAAATGGAAATAATCAGGAATAATCCATTTTTTAAGTTTGGGAAAATCATGGTGATAAAAATCTAAGATTTTGACCAGTAATAGGAAGAAATGCATATTTTTCAAAGTATTGGTAAAGAGTCAAATTGAGGGGGATCAAAGCAAGCAAAGAGGCATTAAAAATAGACAGGAACTTCAAATCAAACCTGACACTGTAGTGGGATTTAGATGGATCCTTCCGCCTTACACAACTAAGAAGCAAAGGTAGGAAGCACACATGAAGGGCCTGTTTGCCAGGCACTGGGCAGCATGGGGCTGCGATGCTTGAAAGGAACATAAGAGGTGACCTCCACATCCAATCTGCTTGCTGCGGGGGTCACTACCCAAAATGTGATGCAGGGAATTGGAGCCTAAACAGAGCAGACCTAACCAGAAGATACAAGGTTCAGAGGTATAGAGGCAGGGGTTCCTGAATCAGCTGTAGTTTGCAGGACAGGACACCAGTGATTAAGGCTTTGCCCAGATAAGCAGATCTGGAGCATCACATAGGGTCCTCCTTGAGGTTCTGCCTGAAGACTAAGCTGTGTGTGCACTGAGACAGATGCTGTGAGGCCAGACAGAGAAAAGCTAATGGGGGACAGGGAAGAGACTTAACTGAACGTCTAGGTTTCCACTGTAACCTGAGAAAGATGTTTTAGAAGTAGGATGTTTCTAGCCCTTAACTAAATAATAGTCTGCGTCCTACCTAACAGCACCTGAAACTAAAGTTTGACAGGATCAAGCTGATTTGCCTGTTTGCCAGAACAAAATTCAATAAAATTTAGATGGATGTAAAAAAATAAAAATACATACGTACATTTGGGAAGTGCATGTCTGCTTCCCTGCTCTTGCCCGTAACTCTCCTGCAGGTATGTGCCCGAGTAACAGCAATAACAAAAAAGGGAGCAAATGTAGGAAGAATTAGAGCACTAAAAACTTCACTGAAGCCTCCACTGTGGATTTAAAATAGAAACAGCAGCTTGGTGACTCCCTCATACTTAGATTAAACCTGTCTGTTACTTTGGATTTAGTAAACAGAACATTTCGCCAGGTTAGGTAAAATAAAAAGGCTTTCTGCTTTTGTTTTCAACTTTAAAGTAAATGCATTCACTTGTTAACAGATTTGTATTCCCTTAAGTTCTATGTGGGTTTGAATACTAAATATTTTTTGTCACTACAGTTAGAAATAAAATATACAATATCTAACACTGCTGAACTACCATGAAAATACATCCAACCAGAATATAACTGACAATTTTTCTAGCTTACAGTAAATCATCTTTAAATAATCCAAATTGCTTTTCTAATGTTAATCATTTTAGTTTATATTCACTTATATACAATACATATATATACATAAGCATTTTATAAATATTGCTCTTTTAATGTAAAAGACTAAATATATTCAAAGATTATTAATATTTAAATTCTTTGCTAACTTTAGCTTATAGTGTTACCCTTGTTTTTGAGCAATGAGAAGTGATAAACAGATACAGGGTGTTTTTACTATACTGTTTTATTAATATGAGATAGAATTATTTGATGGTTACCTATACTTTTAGAAAGATGGAATTTGACCTAATTTTTTTAACAAATAGTTCATTTAAAGATTGTTCTTTTTCTAGCTTTGTCCTAATTAAAGCATCTTCTTCTAGCTCTGCCCTAATTAGAGGCAGTATCATTTTTGAAACAAACAAATGGGTAGATTAGAAGTATAGACTAACCATGGGGGAATAAAAGAGAAAATATTGGCTTAGTAACTCTATGTAAATTTAAGAAATTGAGTTACTTTAATATTAATCATTCATACTTTACCTAACTTTCTTGTTTGCCATACACCAGAGGTGCCCCAAATTACCATTGATCAATAGTTTGAAATTACAGCATTTGAACTTTAACCTTTAATTCTGCTGTGTTGTGCTCTGTGTTCCATCATTAGATTTTGTAGGAATTATTCATTCTAGAAGTAGACTAATATTGTTCAGACTCTTGCAGAATTTTAAAAGTGAACTGCTTTTATTTACAGGGATCTTAAAAACAGAAGGAAACTATTTTGGATTACTGTGAGCAGATGCCCCTTTATTGACAGTGAGAGGCATTGAGGGGACTGGTAAAATTGCAGAGTGGACTATTCAGATCCTTAGATATCTAATACTTCACTGTGACAAAACAGGACAAGAGCAAACTAAGACTTTGCAGCAGCTATACTTCATGGGGTGAGGGTGGGGGGCATTCTATAGCAGAAAGAGCACTGAATGTGCCGTGTCAAAATTAGTAGAGTTGTAAGAGTTCCTTAACCAATTTTTTGTTTCATTTTGGTGAATTACTTAACTCATTCAAACTTCAGTTTGCTTAATTATAAATTAAGATTGTTGGCTTTAAGATGCCTTTTAACTCTGAAATTCGAGGCCCCCTTGCTAGTAATTTATCACAGAGACTTGAAACTGATTAATTTTTTTACCTGTATTAGTAATCTTTCAAGTGCAGATTATTTAGGTGGTAATACAGCGCAGATGCCTATAAGCTTCCTCTTAGTCATCCCAACAACAGATGTGTATAAAGTGGGAAGCTAGTTCTCCTCTGGCCCTGCGGTGCCACACAGGGTGTTGTACGGAGTAGTTGTTCTGCTCTGTGATTTATAAGGGACTTGAGGTCTAACTGTTGGAACCATGTTGGAAATTCTTAAAGGGCTTATCCTTAGGATGCATGGATTATGAATGAAAACAGTTCATGGAAATATAGGCTCCCTTATCACAGGGTCTGATTTACCCAGGGCCAGTCTCAGTATAATTCTTAAGAGTGCCCCTTTCCATTCTCAAAAGTGTCCTTTTTGCTTGATAAAAAATATTTCAAGCATATCTCTATGTAATTTTAGAGAAGTTATTTCCATCTTATCTTTAATAAGCCATTTCATAATATGCAAAATAACACGTATTAGAAGTATTCTCTTTTACGTCATACTATTTAAACTCCTTCCCAATTGCCCTGTTTCTTTGTTTAGCTTTTATGTTAATTCTTGACAATTGTACTGTTACAACATTGGTGTTTCTTTGCATTTTCCTCTAATATTCTTTTTTTCATTTCTTTTTCTTTTTTTTTTTTTCGCAATAACAAAAGAAGCAAAATATCTAATCTATTCCTTGAATCTACAAACCTCATCACAACCCGTAAGATATATTGAAATCAAGTTTGAGAGTTTTCTTAATGCTTGTAACAGAACTTTGCAAAGGAGATGTGTTTCTGCCTAAACTGTATTTACTGAAAATTTTCCATGTTCTGATTTTTTAAAAAACTGGATGGAAAGGCCATTAACTCCATTCTGTAGGTTGTTCTCCCAACACTGTCCATTCAATATATTTTAAAAACATATTTAGAAAAACAAATGGATAGAAAGATTCTGAAAGTTACTTTACTTAAATATAACCCCACAGTATTTGGCAAATGTATGAATTGTTAGCTTGAGTAGGTGAGAAATATTTTATAAAAAACTAAAAAGACAGGCTTTTGTGAAGATAGGGCACTTCTGACAGGTGAAAAGTTATTGATTTACAAGTAACCTGTGTCTTCTAAATTTAGAGATGGACAATTTGAAAACTACTATGATATCAGAGCTTTCCCCCAATATCTAGACAAAATAAATGTCTCTAATGTGACTTGGCATAGAAGTAGGTGTAGTGGCTAAGAGCTTAATATTGGAATAGAGATAATGAATCCAAATGTTGCCTCAGTCACTTTAAATTATTTGGTTTTGTGCTTGCTATTTTTAAAAAAATTTCATGTGGTTCAGTCTCTTCATTTTTAAAATTTAAGTGATCGAGAGGTTAATGATAATTAATAATAAAATAACCAGCCTCACAGAGATATAAGAAAAAAAGAGATGCATGTAATTCACTAAGCCTATCGCCTGGCAAAAATTATTAACTAATAAATTAATAGCTATATTGTTAATATCTAGGACATTCTGGGCTCTGAAAAAATATAAAATGTTTTAAAAGGCAGGCTCTTGGGGAGAGGGCATGAACAGGCAGAACAAACAGGATTTTTAGGGCCATGAAATGCTAACCATAATGATGAATACATATCACTATAAATTTGTTCAAACCTAAAGAATGTCAACACCAAGAGTGAACCCTATTGTAAATTGTGGGCTTGGGTGGTTCTGTTGGGTCTATGTAGGCTTAATCAAAGGCGCCACTTTGGTGGGGGATGTTGATAACGGGAAGGTGATGCATGTGTAGCAGCACAGGTTATATGGGAAACCTCTGTGCCTCCCTTTCAAATCGGTTTTAAACTTAAAAGTTCTAAAAAGGTAGGCTTAATTTTAAAAAGGTAGGAACTAAATAAAAAAACAATAGTTGCATATTAATATGTTTTAGTTAAGTAGCAAGGTGGAATTGGAAAGTGAATTTATGGAATGGTTTTATAAAGAAAGAAGGTATATAAATTTTATAAAAATTAATAGTGAGTTTTAAAAAAGTATGGCTCTTTATAAATATAATGATGCTTCTTTTACTATATTGGAAAGAATGTGACCTTTATGAATGGCCACCTGACAAAATATTTAGAATATAGTACTGTATCTTTAACTTTTTTGTTTATACTGCTGATTTGATTAACCTAAGTACATAAATCATGCTTGTATTTATGTTTTAGGTATTTTTACAGACATACATTTTAACATGTATGAGTGTAATTTAATATACTTAGTATATTGCATTTTTATACATTTTTATAAGTATATGCATTTTATTACTATCCCTACTAATGTAGACATATGTTTAAATATTAGCCTTGACGTTTGCCATCTATGGAAGGAGGCAGTGTGACATTGCTTGAACTACGTCAAAAAGTTTTTAAAAATAGAAATAATATAATTTTCTGTGCATATTCACCCAGTTATGTATATTAAAATTAACTATATCAGTATTCACTATTTATATCAAGTAGATCTACCATTTACCTTTTTTAAAATATTTGATTATTTTATAAAAAATATACTTTATATTGAAACCATCTACATATATCTCTCTATATTTATCTGTTTATAAAATTTGAAATTAGACTTATTATTTGAATTTTTCACATGAGACTTGAAACCCTATTTGAAAATGTAATATTGAATCTCCAGCCAACAAATTCTGTAGGGAAATTGTTCTGATTAATACTGGGCTTTTGAACTCAACTGATTTCTTCTGTATAGGGGACTGTAATGGAAAGAAAACACGCAGTACAAAGTATAGCCATGGTAGTCTGAATGAGGAAACAGCAGAAGTTATTAATGGTGCCAATCACATGAGTCATTAGTTCCTCCTAGCCTGCAGCCTCAAAGTACCCATCTTTCATATAAGTTAACATGCTTCCAAAATAACATTACTGAGAAAATGTTTACCCCCAAAGAGAAAATACTTCCTTTCCTTCTACAAAATTTTCTTTGTCAAATATTATGGTGGAAACAAAAATAGGTAGAGGTAGCTGTTTTAAAAGTGAAACTGTCCAAACATACTCAACAACACAGAATAGCTGAATATAAAAACTGAAGCTTCATCAAGAAAGTTAGGAAACTCAAAAGTTCTATAGATATTTGCATTACATGATTTACGTTATTAAAATGAAATACCAGTTCTGGGCATGTTAAATCTTGCTTACATTTGCTAGGCAATCATATGTCTGAAAACAATTACCTTATAGTATTTTTGTAAAGATTAGGTGACAAACACATGATTATATATAGTGAAACAGTATTTTTATTTGATTTTAAATATCATTTATTTTATATTATAGTCTCATGCTCCAAGATTTGAGCTACTCCTATTCCTCAGTGCACAGAGCATTATAATTGTTGTGTTTAACCCTTTTTCTTATTTTATGCTTTTGTTTTGTTTTTTACTTCTTCCCATGCTCTTTTACACATGGGCTTACTACAGTACATTTGATTGATACTCCTGAAAAAGTAAATATATTTGTAAAATATATATGCAGATTATCTCTGGATTTTCCGTTTAATGATTATTAAATTACAGAGTGCCTTTGGTTTCTAAATTTGATTCACTCAACACTGGCTTTCAGATCACTCACTCCATGTTTTATTGTGCATATTTAATTACTCCCCTCTAACTGCTTCTTAAGTACATGCCCTCTATCTAGATCTAAGATGTTTTTTGAGCTAATAAATTATCAAGTTTTCTAACTGATTGCCTTTCTGTAAGAAAGTTACATTTTCTCAAATCAATTATGATGGCTTACACTTTTCCAGAATCTGTTTCATAAAGGTTTCAGTGTACCCTCTTTCATTCTGTATTTTGTTCATTTTTGTCTTCTCTAAGTTTTATTCATCACTCTCACAAAAATGTTGCCTAACTTCTTAATCTTTTTAAAGTCCCAATCCCCTCCACTTTTTCCTTATTGTTATTGATTTCTGGTTATATTATAATTATTCGTATTTTGTTACTGACTCTATCATTCTACTGAGTACTAATTCATTTGTTTCCAAATAAATTAAAACTTTGTTTTCCAATAAAATTGAAAGCTACAAACTGTCTTCTAAATTCTGCTTTAGCTGTGCGCCACAAGTTTTAACATGCATTGACTTAATTATTACTTATGATTTCTTTTATGACTTCCTCTTTAAGTTACTATTTTATTTCTAGACTAATAGGATTTTAAGATAGATTGTTAGTGGCTTTCTAATTTTATTTTATTGTGACTAGAAAATATATTGTTAATAGTACAGACCTCAAAGTCACTTAAGAAATTTAATTTTGTAAACTTCATTTTATAGTATACTACTACAAGAGTATTTAAATACATATTGACAATTAAAATGTGCACACACTCATATATGCTTGGAAAATTAGTACTAAAATATACTGCAAGATAGTAATGGGGGCAACTACATTTCTAAATAACTTAAGGTTTAGTATTTAAACATTATATTTCAATATATTTAGTAAATTTCAGCTATCTATCATAACTCTAAAAATTGTCCACTCTATGTCTTTATTACACTAAAAAGGCCATAGGACTCTTCAGTAAGCCATATTTTTGTTTGGGCTTAAGGTGATGTATCTAATATAGACAAAATAAATTAACTTACGTAGTTTTGAGACCAATCATGAGATGGACCAATTATGAAATTCACCAATAAGTTACCCTCTTCTTTTTTCCTAATGGTTTCTTGGAGAAGTTACTATTAATGATGCTTTAAATTTGGGGGTTTTTTGGTAAATATCAAAACTGTTCAGCCTCAAAACAGTTATTTTAATCTCTGAAAATTTCAATGTCATTGTGTTCATTAAATATCTAGTTCTTCATCATTTTACTTATATTAATATTTAAAATGGCTTTCTAAATAGTACTAAGAAATAAATGTAAAAGTGGATACTTTTAAAGGTATATATAGCTTATGTTCTAGAGTCCATATCTTTAATCATTTCACCAACATATCTTTTATAATGCATACTTCCCCTAATAGTATTAATGACAACATAGCATTGATTCACCTTTTGATTTAGATATTTCTAAGACTATACGATAATTTTTGTTTTGTATGGATATTTGAGTTCACATATACCTGATCATTCAGTTTAGTGGCCATGGACATAAAATGCTGTGTATTCATTAACAGCAATGTGTCATACATCTCTCTCTCTCTCTCTCTCTCTCTATCATCTATTCTCAGTAGCTTTACTAAAGCTTTGCATCTGTTAGAATCTCACTGGAGCAATACTTACATAATTCAGATTTCCAAAAACATTTCTTCAAAGTTACTTCAGAAGCTTTCTATTGAACATTCCCATCACTGCTGCTTTCTGCAGCTACAGCACCAATCATAGTCCAGAAGTTTGTTCCAACATTGCCCTTGTAATAATGATATAGAACGTATAGTTTGTGTGATAGGCAAATGATTCAACTAGTTGTGCAAATACTTGAACTATTTCACAAAACTTCACGATAATTTTTTTAAAACCACTTTACTGAGGTATGTATGATCAACTGGTAAAAATCTCTTCATGTTCAATGTTACACAATTTGAAGTTTTGGAGACAGTGATTCTTTAAACTAGGATTTTTACTTTGTTCAAGTTATCCAACTTCTCCTGTAGATAGTAAGACATCAAATTCATTACAGTTCACAGATAGTCAAGAGGAATTTTTTTTTCTAGCTAATTTGTTTAGACCATTGTGCTAATGAAGTCAAAAACATGGGCTTTACTCATTGTGTACTAAGTGGCATTGTTCTGTTATATTTAAACTGACAACACTTCTGAGCAAACTGCTCATGAATATATGTCTGAATTACAGCAGGTTTTGATGATAAAATAAATGAATTTGTTCTTAATGTTGTTCTTTCAAACAGTGTTGCTATATATCTGGAAGCAGTTAAGGCACCTGGTGTACAAATATGAATGAGACTGAATCCCTGACCAGCCTTCAAATAGTCCATTCAAGTAAACACAGACTTTCTTATACCTAACTACAATTCAATTTTAAGTTTTCTATAATTAGTATAAATGTACCTCCTAGTTTGAGTGTATAACATTTGTTTATCTTGGATTTTTCATTTTTAAACAAGTATTTTTAGTAAGTGATAGCATTAAAATGGCTAGGTTGAACTTGGTACACTTCTACACTTACAGCTTCAACTACAGTCTTATTCAATAAGATGATACACGTTCAAAGAATTTTCATTTCCATATTTAGTTAAAACTGACAGATGACTGACAATATACTTTTTCCCTTTTCGCAGTCCTTTCCATATAAGATATCACTAAAACTTCCCTTTCAAGGACAGCATGCAGAGTATTCACAGATTGTAAAAAGTGGAAAACTGGGCATAAGAAACTTTAGGCATCTCTCTCTTTTTTCTAATTGAAGTATAGTTGATTTACAATATTGTGTTAGTTTCAGGTGTACAGCAAAGTGAGTCAGATATATATATTCTTTTTTCTATTCTTTTCCATTATAGGTTATTACAAAATATTGAATATAGTTCAGTGTGCTACATAGTAAATCCTTGTTGCTTATTATTTTATATATGGTAGTGTGTATCCATTAATCCTATACTCCTCTAATTTATCCCTCCCTCTGTCTTCTCCTTTGTTGACTATGTTTTCTATATCTGAGTCAGTTTCTGCTTTATAGTTCATACTATTTTTTAGATTCCACATACAAGTGATACTGTATAATATCTGTCTTCCTCTGACTTGCTTCACTTGTGATAATCTCTAGGGTCCATCCATATTGCTGCAACTGTCATTATTTCATTCTTTTTATGGCTGAGTAATATTCCATTGTATATATATTTCAAACCATCGTAAGCCCATTGCCTGCTGATGAACACTTGAGTTGTTTCCATGTCTTGGTTATTGTAAATAGTGCTCCTTTCAATATTGGGGTGCATGTATCTTTTCTGAAGTAGAGTTTTTGTATTTTTAGATATATACCCAGGAGTGGGATTACTGGATCATATAGTAACTCTATTTTTAGTTTTTTAAGGAACCTCCATGCTGTTTTCTATAGTGGCTGCACCAATTTATATTCCCACCAACAATGTAGGAGGGTTCTCCTTTCTCCACACCCTCTCCAGCATTTATTATTTATGGATTTTGTGATGATGGCCATTCTGACTGGTGTGAGGTGATAACCTCATTGTGGTTTTGATTTGCATTTCTATAATAATTAGCAATGTTGAGCATCTTTTCACGTGCCTGTTGGCCATACGCATGTCTTATTTGGAGAAATGTCTATTTAGATCTCTTGCCCAATTTTCATTGAATTTTGTTGTTGTTGTTGATATTAAGTTGTATGAGATATTTGTGTATTTTGGAAATTAAGCCTTTCCTTTTTGGCCACATCAGTTGCAAATTATTTTCTCCCATTTTGTAAGTTGTCTTCTTGTTTTGTTTATGGTTTCCTTTAATGTGCAAAAGCTTTTAAGTTTTATTAGGTCCCATTTGTTTATTTTTACTTTTATTTCCTTTGCCTTGGGAGACTGACCTAAAAAAATATTGCTAGAATTTATGTCAGAGAATGTTTTGCCTATTTTTTTTCTAGGAGTTTTACGTTGTCATAACTTACATTTAAGTCTTTAAGCCATTTTGAGTTTATTTTTGTATATGGTTTGAGGGAGTGTTCTAACTTCACTGATTTGCATGTCCAGCTTTCCCAACACCACTTGTTGAAAAGAGTGTCTTTTTTCCATTGTATATTCTTGCCTCCTTTGTGGAAGAGTAATTGACCATAGGATTCTGGGTTTATTCTGGGTTCTCTATTCTGCTCCATTGATCTATATGTCTATTTTTGTGCCCATACTGTGTTGTTTTGATTACTATAGCTTTGTAGTATTGTCTGAAGTCTTGAAGGGTTATACCTCCACCTTTATTCTTTTTCCTCAGGAATGCTTTGGCAATTCTGAGTCTTTTATCATTCCGTATAAATTTTAGGATTTTTTTTACCAGTTCTGTGAAAAATGTCCTTGGTAATTTGATAGGGATAGCATTAAATCTGTAGATTGCTTTGGGTAGTATGGCCAATATAACTGTTTATGGGATATCTTTCCATTTCCTTGAATCATCTTCAGTTTCCTTTATCAAGGCTTTATAGTTCTTAGTGTATGTCTTTTACCTGTTTGGTCAGATTTAGTCCTAGGGATTTTTCTGTTGTTTTTTTTTAATGTGATTTTAAATGGGATTGTTTTTAAAGTTTCCTTTCTGATATTTCATTGTTAGTGTAAAGAAATGCAACAAGATTTCTGTATGTTAATCTCATGTCTTGCTAACTTGCTGATTCATTTATTAGTTCTGATAGTTTCTGTGTGACATTTTGAGGGTTTTCTGTATAGAGTATCATGCCATCTGCATATTAATGATAATTTTACCTCTTCCCTTCTGATTTGGATACCATTTGTCTTTTTCTTTTCTGATTCCTGTGGCTAGGACTTCCAACACTATGCTGAATAGAAGTGGTAAAGAATGGGCATCCTTGTCTTGTTCCAGAATTTAGCATGAAGGCTTTCAGCTTTTTAACGTTAGGTATTAGGTTGGTTGTGGGTTTGTTAATGAATGGCTTTAATTATGTTAAGATATGTTCCCTCTATACCCACTTTGGTGAGTTTTTTTTTAATCATGAATGTTTTTTATTCATCTGTTGAGATGCTTTTTCTTCATCTATTGAGATCATCATGTGGGTTTTGCCCTTTCTTTTGTTGATATGGTATATCACATTGATTGATTTGCATATGTTGAAACATCCTTGTGCCCCTGGGATGAATCCAACTTGATCATGCAGTATGATGCTTTTTATGTGTTGTTGGATTCTGTATGCTAATATTTTGTTGAGGATTTTTCAATCTGTATGTCAAATATATTGTCCTGTAATTTTCTTTTTTTGGTGCCTTTGGTTTTGTAACAGGGTGATGGTGGCTTCATAGAATGAGTTTGGAAGTGTTCCCTCCTCTTCAATCTTTTGCAAAAAGTTTGAGAATAAGTTCTTTGTATGTTTGGTAGAATTCCCCATTGAAGCCATATGGTCCTGGACTTCTGTTTGCAGGGAGCTTTTTGGGGTTTTATTTGTTTGTTTGTTTGTTTTGGTTTTTGGTTTTGTTTTAATTTCATAGTCAAATTCCCTTCTAGGGATCCTTCTGTTCAAATTATCTATTCTTGATTCAGTTTTGACAGTCTGTATGTTTCTACAAACTTGTCTATTTCTTTGAGGTTGTCCATTTTGTTGGCATATAACTGTTTGTAGTATTTTCTTACAACTTTTGTATTTCTACAATGTCGGTTATTATTTCTTCTATGTCATTTTTGTTTGTTTATTTGGGTCCTCTCTTTTCTTCTTAGTCATCCTGGCCAGAGGTTTGTCAACTTTTCTTATCCTTTCAAAAAAACAGATCTTGGTTTTAACTGATTTTTCTATGACTTTTTATTTCTATTCTCTCCGATCTTTATTATTTCCTTCTTTCTACTGACTTTAATCTTTGTTTGTTCCTCTTGTTATAATTCTTTTCGGTTGTAGGTTTGGTTGGTTGGGATTTTTCTTGTATTTTGAGGTCTTCTTTAGGTCTGCCAAGCTTTCAGCCTTAATTTCTTCAAATACAGTTTTGATCCGCTTTTCTTTCTTCTCTTTCTGGTATTCCTATTTTTTTGTTTTGTTTTGTTTTAGATTGGCATGCTTTAAATTAATTATCTCATAGATCTTGTATGTTGCTTTTCTTTATATTTATCTTTCTGTCTTCTGTTCTTATTGGGTGATTTCCATTATTCCTTCTTCCAGATCACTTATTTATTCTTCTGCATTATTTAGTTTCCTATTTATTGCCTTTAGCTTGGTTTTCATCTTGGCAATTAAGTTGTCTAATTTTGACTGGTTCCTCTTTGTAGTTTCTAGTTCCTTGTTACAGTGATATGCCTTTCTATCAATGGTCTTTCTTATTATTCAACCTTTTTCTGACTTCCTTTTTGAACTCAGGGTCTAGTAGACTGGAGAGGTCTGTTTCATTGTCCTTTCAGGGGATTTCTTTTGTTCTTTTAATTGGGAGGAGTTCTTCTGCTTTTTCATTTTACTTATATTTCTTTGACTCTATGAATTTAGGAAAACCAGTTGTCTACTGTGGTCTTAAAGGGCTATTTTTGTGGGAGCAACCCTGTACAGACTCTGAGTTCAGTATTTTTGGTGTGAGGTTTGTTTTTGGTATAAATGCTTGCCATATCTTTCCTCAAGGTGTGCTGGCCCTTGTCACTTTGATAATGGGTGTGTTTGGCATTTTGGTGACCAGAATCTGTACTGGACGTTGGACAGGGCTTCCTCTTTGCTCTGCAGTTGTCACAGCCCTGTTGGGAGCCAGGTCTGCTCCCCAGCAGCTGTGGGAGTAGAATTGTCCAGATCTGGTTCTAAGGTGTGGTATAAGGTAGATGAGATTGGACTGCTCCCTCTGAGAAAGAAGTTGCTGAGTGTTCTTCCCCAGGAGCTATGCCAAGACACAGTGACACTGTAATGCCACCTGCCACATGGTGTGCATGCCTGCAAAGACCACTGTTGCTGGCACTGCCCTTGGGGGCCACCTCCTTTGGGGGAGCATCAGTAACTGGCTTGGACATCCCTTACAAAGCTGCTGGTGTGAAAACTTGCTGAAGCCATGTCCCCATCCCTGCTTGGGAGTGCTGGTAATCAGCTCAGAATTCAGCCCCAATTCTGCATGTGTGAGCCCACAAAGTTTGCAAAACTGAGGTGGCTGGAGCTGCACCTCACTGTGAGCACATTGACAATGAGGCTGCTATGGCAGATCCATGCCCCTCCCTTCCTGTGTTGACAGTGACTCCTATGGTGGGCCCATGCTCTGTCCTGTGCGTACAACTAGTTGTGGCCCAGGCCACACTCCAGGCCCATCGGGCTGTCTTCTGCAAATTCAAACTGAGTCCTTTCCCCAGGTCTGTCTGCTGAAACCCGAGTTTCAGTACCCAGTCTCCATGTACACTAGCAGGCATTCGTCTTGGGATGGGAAGTGTGGCAATGTGGCAAGGACCATCTTTCCTGGTCTCTCTCTACCCTGGGAGGGTGCAGGCCAGTTCCCTCACTCTCCTCTTGTCCCTCTGAAGCTCCCTGTCCGTCCTGGCAGATCTCCCAGCCAGTGAAGGAGGTTCCCAGGATTAGGGAAATTTTCCTCATTCACAGATTCCTTCCAGGGGTGCAGGTGCCATCCTGATTCCTCGTCTTCTCCCTTTTCCTTTTCTTCTACCCAATTATATGCAATCCTTCTTGCAGGTGCTTGGTTATATGAGATCTTCTGCAACTTTTCAGTAGGTATTCTGTGAGAACTGTTTCAAATGTAGATGTATTTTAGATGTATTTGTGGGAGGAAATGATCTCCATCATCCCTCTACTCCACCATATTGATGTCCTCTCATCATCTAACTCTTTTTAGTTTCAGGTAGTGGTAAGAGGATTTGTAAAAAAAAAAAAAAATAATAATAATAATAAATAAACTGAAACCTCAATTACATAGTTAGGAGTTGAGAAGGGAGAGCTTTCATGTCCGGTGACAATATCAGAGCCCAACCAGAAAAAGAAAGACTCTTCTTCTTTCCTGGCAAGGACACAGCCAATGAAAAGCCATGGACTCTTTGTTTATGAGAGCTGCCCAACTGCATGCTCCTCTATAAATGTGTTCTCCTTCCCTTGACATGTGGGGACTTGCTTGTGGCTAACCATCCTGAATTATAATTCTCTGCTGTTCCCAAATAAACCCATCTTTGCTAGGGCAGTATCTGGCAGTGGGTTTATTTCAGGTCAATCAAGTATTTCATAATGCTACTGCCCTTCTGGTCATATGGGGTACAACTCATGCTATGATCTGTGAGATACACGGAGCATATTACGCCACTTGTCAGTGGACTCAGTGGAAAAAATGAGTATATGTAAGTTGAAATGTGCCCCATATTTTGTATTCTGTAAAAACAAACTCACAAAGAAGCAAGCAGCCAAACAAAGATGCCAAAATAACAGAAAATGTAAAATAAATTAGGAAGCTATTACCCAACCTCCACTTAACCAACTCAGAAAATTCACAAATTCACTCATCTATTGAAAATAAGGAGAAAATTTAAACTTCATAGTATGTAAGCTACTTCCTCTATACTCACAAATTGAGAAGTTTGCTTACCAAGAGTCAGTTTTATTTGTATTCAAACCAATTAATGGTAGTTGCAGTACTTATTTCTGAAAATTTATTAAATAAAAGTGTTTTTAAGAAAGATGGACTTAGTAATAACATTCATGTCAATACTGAGATATTTATAAAGAGTATGACATGTTATTTAAAAAGTTAATAAATGTATCACCAAGGCAAATTTAAAAACACAGAAAATGATCATGAAAATATCAAATTCACAATGTGTCTCAATTTTTACTCCACTGAAAAATGAAAAGAAACATATGACCAATATTTTATGTGAGGAGTTTATGCAAGAAAGAATACAAAATTCCAGGCACCTAAAACATTTTCAAGGAAGGGCCTTAAGTCAATAAGTTTTTAAATGTAGGTACAGTACTTATATCATTTATTCTTCCAGCACTTTAAAGACAATGATCCATAGACTACATCAAACTAAAAAGCTTCTGCACAGCAGAAGCAGCAACTGATAAAATGAAAAGGCAACCTATGCTTCTTAAAAACCAATAAATAAATTGATCATACACAGTCGAATGTATTCACATTTCAGAAATTCAGCTTATTATAAAAACATTAGTAAATAAATTGTATTTTTTGTTTCCATTCCTTCCTGTAGCCAACCATCCTCATTGCAAGCTATTTTCCATATTACTAGACAAAATAAACCTATCACCAGCCTATAAGATTTTTACTCAATAGTCTCTTACGATGTTTTTCTCTAAGAAAACAATAATTTAAAAAAATCTAATTGAAGGAAAAGTGTGTTGGTTTACTCTAATCTATGCCTGAATTTTCATAAGATTTCTATTACAATTTTAGAATAGTGCTTTTCACACTTCAGTGTAGGTATAACAGGGATCTTGTTCATGTGCAGGTTCTAATACACTAAGTCTGTGGTGGGTCTGAGAATCTGCATTTTTTATAAGCTCCCAAGGAGATGCTGATGCTGTTGATCTAAGAACCACACCTCAGGTAGCAAGGTGCACTTCTAAAATGGCTATGTATGTTTCATTTTAACATTATAATATTTTGAATTACTTTTACATTTGTGTATGTCATATAGAAGATATTAGAAGAATAATATACTAGTATAAATAATAGTAAGCAAACATGATAAAATGTATAGTTGAAATATGAAAAGCCACTACTTTATACAATAAATATATCATAAAGAGGGAATCTGTACAGATAATGTTATTGTCAGGTGTTTTAGTTTACTAAATTTCCTCAGTTTATCAAGGGCAGCAAAGAAAAAGTATGGGTGAAGCTTGAAGGAGATACTTAATAATTAAGGATTTTCCTTGGCTTTTTCAGGCCACATTCTCACAGGTCTTGAAAATCATAGCTATATGAGTTATCCCATTCTTTGCTTTTGAGAGAGCTCTGTGGAAAATTAAGTCAGGAATTGTAATAAGGACTCTAAAAAGACATGAGTCCAAGGGAATTATCTACATAGGGAGAAGAACTCGTTCTAGGTGTGACATTTACCTCTGTGGCCTTGGTAGTTTTAGTAGTATTTCTCAAATACTAGTGACATGATATACTTCAGTTTTAGGTAGGTGATAAATAGATGATGTAAGTTTCAAAGAGCAGCACCTTCCATAGAAATGCAAGTATGACTCTCAAGAAAGAACTATATTATACAGCACATTTATTTATTCATATTTTTTTTGGAGGGCAGTTGCTGGTGTTTTTTTTTGTCTTGTCACAGAATATAAATTTTATTTCACAACTCTTATATCATACTGCCAAGCTGGTATTTCCTTTTGAGTATCTCTTAGATATAGCAAAGCTAACATAATCCTAACTTGACCTTCTGATCTTTCCCTAGCCAAGAGTCTTCCATCCACAGTCTGCCACATTTCAATGACTGAAAATTCCATCTTCCAATTGCTAAGGCAGAGAAGCTTGGAGTCACCTTTAACCCTTCTCCTTCCCACATGACACACATGCAGTCTAACATGAAGGCATGTTGCCTCTACCTTCGAAATATAACCAGAATCTAACCACTTCTTACCACATCCACTGCCACCAACCAGGCAACAGCAACTGTCACTTCTCACCTAGATTTGTTAAATTGCTTTGTGAATGGTGTCCCTGCTCTTCCTTTGCCGTTCTACAGTCGATTCTCAGCAACTAGAACAATTCATTCAAAACACAGTAAGATTTTGTCACTCTTGGTCGTTTTCTTTCTTATTTGTTTTTTTTTTTTTAAACCGCAGCATTATTTATAATTGCCAAGACATGGAAGCATCCCAAGTGCACATCATCAGATGAATAGACAAAGAAGATGCAGCACACGTACACAATGGAATACAACGCACTCACAAAGAAGGAAGGCTATTTTGTTATTTGTGGCCCTTCATTCACTTTTTTTTTTTTTTTTTTTTGCACTTCATAAACCAGAATTTTATAACTGGCACAAACATTTCCATTGCATCAAAAACAACAAAATACCTAGAAATAAACTTAACCAAGGACGTTACCTATACTCTGAATAAAGCATTGATGAAGGAAATTGAAAATAATATAAATAAATGGAAAGATATGTTGTCCTCTTGGACTGGAAGAATCAACATTAACAAAATGGCCATACTACCCAAAGCAATCTACACATCCAAAGCAATGCCTGTCAAAATACACAAGACATTTTTCATAGACTAGAACAAACAATTCCAAAATTTATATGGAACCATAAAAGACCCCGAATTGCCAAAGCAATCTTTTGTAGGTCTTTTTTTCTCTTTCTTCTTTTTGTTCTCTTTTTTTATGGTTTCATGACTAGAGAAGTTCCTTTAACATTTGTTGTAAAGTTGGTTTGGTGGTGAATTCTTTTAGCTTCTGTTTATCTGTGAAGCTTTTGATATCTACATCAATTCAGAACGAGAGCCTTGCTGGATAGAGTAATTCTTGGTTGTGAGTTTTTCCCTTTCATCACTTTAAATATATCATGCCACTTCCTTGTGGCCTGTAGAGTTTCTGCTAAAAAAATCAGCTGATAACCTTATAGGAGTTCCCTTTTATGTTATTTGTTGCTTTTTCTCTTGTTGATTTTAATATTTTCTCCTTATTCTTAATTTTTATCAATTTGATTATGATGTGCCTTGGGGTATTCCTCTGTGGGTTGGTCCTGTGTGAAATTCTCTGTGCTTCCTGGACTTGGGTTAATGTTTCCTTTCCCAAGTTAGGGAATTTGGGGGTTATTACTGCTTCAAAAATTTTCTCAGGTCCTTTCTCACTCTCTTCTCTTTCTGGGACCCTATAATGTGAACATCAGTCCCAGCTTCATGGTGTCCCAGAGTTCTCTTAAACTATCCTCATTTCTTTTCATTCTTTTTTTCTGTTCTGCAGTAGTGATTTCCACTAATCTGTCTTCTAGCTCATTGATTCATTCTTCTGCTTCATTTAGTCTCTTTTTGGTTCCTTCTGGTGTGTGATTCATTTCAGTTTTATTCAACTCAGTTTGAGTATGCCTTATATTTTCCAACTCTTTGCTAAAAACTTCGCTCTGTGCATCTGTGCTCCTCTCGAGTCTCTGGACATCTTCACCAACATTATTCTAAACTCTTGGATAAATTACCTATCTCTTCATCACTTATTTCTTCTTCTGGGATTTTATCTTGCACCTTGGCCTGGGAGATTTTCCTCTGCTGCCTCATATTGTCTATCTTTCTATTTGTAGTTTTACATAGGTTAGTTACATTTCTCAACCTTGGAGAAGTGGCCCTCTGTGGGAGACGTCCTATGCATCCCAGCAGTGCTCTCCTCATGACGTCCAAGGGCCAGGGTCTAGCCAGTCCCAGTATACAGTCTGGCCTGTGTGTGTGGACTCCTTGCACAGGCTTTGGGATTGTTGTTTTCTTATTTCTGGTATCTGCCTCCTGGTGGATGAGGCTGGTCTAGAGGCTTATGCATGTTTCCTGGCAGGAGGAGTTGGTGCTCGCTCACTGCTAGGTGAATCTTAGTCCTGGACCTCTGGTGGGTAGGGCCATGTCTAGATGTGTTTGTGGCTCAGGAAGTCTGCTGATGAGTGGAGCTGTGTTCCTACCCAGTATGTTGTTTGGCCTGAGGCTTCCCAGCCCTGAAACCTACAGGCTGTTGGGTGGGGACAGATCTTGGTACTAATAATCCAATCAAGACTTCAGCCTCCAGGAAAGCTCATGCAGATGAACACTCCCAGAATGTCCACAACAAGTTTTACGTCCCCTGGGTGAGCCACAGCCATCCCCTACCTCCCCAGGACACCCTCCAAAGCCAGCAGGCAGGTCTGCCCCAGGTTCCTATGAAGTCACTGCCTCTGCCCTTGGACCTGGCACATGTGAGATTCTGTGTATGCTTCCAAAGAGAATGAAGTCTCTGTTTCCCCCAGTCCCATGGGGTTCCTGGAGTTGAGCCCCACTGGCTTTCAAAACCAGATGTCCTGGGGTCTGCGGCAATGGGAGGAGGAGGAGGAGAGCCTGGGGAGCCTGGTGTGGGGCTCAGAACGCACACTCCTGTGGAAGGGCCTCTGTGACTTAGTCTTCACCTTGTGGGCTGCCCAGCCAGGGGGTTTAGGGCCTGATTATATCGTGAGCATGTGCCTCCTACCATGTTCTCTCTTTATGTTTCTAGTTGAAGATCTTTTTTGCTAGGTTCCAGTCTTTTTTCTTGATGGTTGTTTAGCACTCAGTTATGGTTTTGCTGTAGTCACGAGGAGAGGTGAGCTCGTGGTCCTATTACTCTGCCATCTTGACCAGAAAATTTATAGCACATTTAACGTGTGAAGTTCTGTGCCTGAAGCTTTAGATGGTCCTAATACTTACACATAGCTTGAAGTGACATAATTTCTTATATTGTGCTTCCTAGAAAAAAACAACATGGATGTAATTTTTATATATTGTTTGTAGAGAAGTATTTCTTCAGAAAGTGATAATATAATTTAAGTAGTCATATGAATTCATCACCAAATGCAAAGAAGGAATGTATTTTGTTTTTTTGTTATTTAGTATATCTCTCTCAATAATTGTTCTTTTTATGTAAAGTGTTTAAAACTCACTGAAGGTTAAAAGTATGCTGCCATTTCTTTTTACTCATATGCTCTTTGCTACATAAGAAATAAGCAGAGGACCATAGAAGCTAATATTGAACTGTAACTTCCTGTGGTAAATTGCTCTAGACAAATTGTAACTGGTGAACCACAAAGAATTATTTCCACTAGCCTGAAAAATAAGGATTTGCTTCAACAGATCCCTAAGGTATTTTAACTCTGTTTATTATATTTAATACTATTGTTACTATTTTTAGTATAGGTACACAATACCCAGTAAATACATGAGACTATTTTAAGAGAACCATAACATGATAGGGGTTAGGAAGAAGTACATAAAATAGGAATATGTCAGGAAGAATGCTTCTATGAAGGGAATAGTGTCTCTTTATATGGATTCATTAAGTTGCATTCAGTAAAGTTCAATGTTGACAGTGGTTTAAAGGAGTTCCCAGTATAGAGACTGTATCCTTGTAAAATCTGTGTATAACTGTTACTGTAAACAACCAGGACTTAGGGGCAGTAATCAGAAAAAACAATTGTATTTTTGCTTCCACTGTTCCTTTAAGCCACTCATTCATCTTGTTTTATCTTTGCTTCCAATGATATTAAAAGCAGTCCTTAAGATTTTTCTGATCTCATTTATTTAAAAAAACAAACAAGCAAAGAAAACAAACAAATCTGTTTTAAGTTCCAAAGTACAGTCTATGTTAAGTATGTATTAAGTCCAGATCAATACTAATAATCGAAACTACAAAGTTAATTTAAGAGTAAATTTCTCCCTCCCTCCAGCTCCACTCATCTGTAGGTCGGTACCTGGAGCAGATAGGGTAACATTCTTCACTCTTTCTTGGGAGAAGAGTACCTTCCTGAGGGCTACACAGGTTTCAGACTGCTGACCCCTTGCTGTGTCCTCACATGGTCAAAGGGGCTAGGGAGCTCTGTTGTGTCTCTTGTATAAGGGTACTAATCCTATTCATGAGGGTTCCACTCTCATGACCTAAGCACCTCTCAAAGACCCCTAACTCCTAATACCATCAGGGTTGAAGATTATGACTTCAACATATGAATTTGTGCAGGACATACTCAGACCATAGCACCATGTTAAGCCATGTGAAGTTGCCAATATACAAATGCTTTTAACTTACAAAATGGCAACTTGATATGGTTCATCCTCATATATATTTAATGGTCATGGTCAATTAACTTTTCTATCTACATATCCACTAGACTAAATCCTACTTGAAAGCTTGGTCATTGTCTCATGTGTCTTTCTATATCTGGCACTTACAAAAAGTGCCCAAAGAGATTTAGCTATGTAACAGAAAAATTAATGAAGGCATATCTTCTACCAAATGTTTAACAGCAACTTAGCATTTGGCTACTTTTTCTTTCTAAAAATAAATATAGTGAACAGCTATTTGTGCACAAGGATATTGATTCAAATATTATTTTATAATAATAGTGAAAATGGAAACAATATAAGTATACTGTATTATATACAGGGTAGTGGTTAAGTGACTCTTGATGCTTTAAGAAGTGAAATTTGTGATCTCGAAAATTATATAAAAAGTTTCTATTGAGGGACAGAAATGGTTATGATATTATCTTAAGTGGACAATCAGGGTGAAAATATTCTGTATATAGTATCATACTCCCTTTTATTGAAGTATTGTTGATTTATAATACTGTATTAGTTTCAGGTATACAGCAAGCTGATTCAGTTACATTTTTTTCAGATTATATCCCATTATAGGTTATTACAAGATATTGAATATAATTTCTTGTGCTATACAGTGAATCCTTATTGCTTATTTATTTTATGTATAGTAGTTTGTATCCATTAATCCCATACTCCTAATCTGTCCCTCCCTCCCTTCCTCTCCCCTTTGGTAACCATAAGTTTGTTTTTTATGCCTGTGAGTCTGTTTTTGTCTTGTATATAGATTCATTTGTACTATTTTTTAGATTCCACATGTAAGTGACATCATATACTATTTGACTTTCTCTGTCTTACTTCACTAAGTATAATATTCTCTAGGTCCATGTTGCTGCAAATGGCAATATTTCATTTTTAATGGCTGAGTAATATTCTGTTATATACCACATCTTCTTAAGCCAATTGTCTGTTAATGGACACTTGGGTTGTATCCATGTCTTGGATATTGTAAATAATGCTGCTGTGAACATTGGGGTGCATGTATGTTTTTGAATTAGCATTTAAGTTTGATTGTCCCTTTGTTTATTTTTGCTTTTATTTCTTTGCCTAAGAAGGTTGATCTAAGAAAATATTGCTATAATTTACGTCAGAGAATCTTTTGCCTATGATCTCTTCTAGGAATTTTATGTTGTCACATCTTTAGGTTCTTTGAACCATTTTGAGTTTATTTTCGTGTATTGTGTGAGGGAGTGTTCTAATTTCATTGATTTATATGTAGTTGTCCAGCTTTCCCAACACCTCATGCTGAAGAGACTGTCTTTCCTCCATTGTATATTCTTGACTCCTTCGTTGTAGATTAACTGACTGTAGATGCATGGGTTTATTTCTGGGCTCCCTATTCTGTTTCAGCTGTCTATATGTCTGATTTTATGCCAACACTATGCTGTTTTGTTTACTGTAGCTTTGTAGCGTTGTCTGAAGTCTGGAAGGGTTATGCCTCCCTTGTTATTTTTCCTCTGGAATGCTTTGGCAATTCTAGGTCTTTTGTGGGTCCATATAAATTTTAGGATATTTGTTCTAGTTCTGTGAAAAAGCATGATGGACATTTTGATAGGGGTTGCATTTAATCTATATATTGCTATGGGTAGTATGGCCACTTTAACAATAGTAATTCTTCTAGTCCAAGAGCATGGGATATCTTTTCACTTCTTTGAAAGACCATCTTCAGTTTCCTTTATCAATGTTTCATAGGGTTTCATGTACAGATCTTTCAATTCCTTGGTTAAGCTTATTCTTAGGCTTTTTTTTTTTTTTTTTTTGACATGACTTTAAACAAGATTTTTGTTTATTACTTTCTTTCTAATATTTTTGTTATTAGTGTAAAGAAATGGCAACATTTTTTTTTTAATATTAATCTTATCCTGCTACCTTGCTGACTTCATTTATTAGTTATAATAGTTTTTGTGTGGAGAATTTAAGGTTCTCTGTGTAGAGTATCATGGTATCTGCAAATAGTGACAGTTTTAACTCTTCCTTTCCAATTTGGATACCTTTTATCTCTTTTTCTTGTCTGAATGCTGTGGCTGGGACTTCCAACACTATGTTGAATAGAAATGGTGAGAGTGGGCATCCTTCTCTTGTTCCTGAATTGAGCACAAAGGCTTTCAGCTTTTCACCATTGAGTATTATGATGGCTGTGGGCTTGTGCTTCTTTCGTTTCTGCTGTGCCATGTGTGTGGGTTAAGACATTTAACATGATATAAACCTCTGTAACAAATTCTGAAGTGCAAAACACTGTATTTCCAATTACAGGCATCATACTGTACAAAAGATTTCTATAACCCATTCATCTTGCATGACTGGAACTTTATATATATTGAAAACAGCTCCCCATTTCTCCTTTCCCCTAGCTCTTGACAGTAACTATCACTTTCTCTGCTTCCTTAATTTTGATGATTAGATAGTTTGTATAAATGAAATCATGTAATATCTGTCCTTCTGTGACTAGCTTTTTTCACAATATCCTCCAGCCTCCTTTTTAAGGCTGAAAAAATTTCATTGTATGTATATGCTGTGTTCTCTTTACCCATTCATCCACTGATGCATATTTAGGTTACTTAGGAATTATGAATAATGCTGCAATGAAAATGGAGTGCAGGTATCTCTTCACAATCTTAATTTCAATTCTTTTGGATATATACCTAGAAGTGGGGCTGCCAGATCATATGTTAACTCTATTTTTAATTTTTTTGAAGAACCCCCCCATACTGCTTTCCATAGTGGCTTTACCATTTTACATTCCCACCAACAGTGCAGAAGGATCTCAATTTCTCCACATCCTTGCCAATATTTTTTTTTAAATAGTCATTCTAATAGGTTATATATCATATTTCCTTGTAATTTTGATTTGCATTTTCCTGACAATTAATGATGTTAAGCACCTTTTCATATACCTGTTGGCAATTTGTGTTTCTTTAGAGAAACATATGTTCAAGTTGTTTGCCCATTTTTAATTGAGTTGTTTACTTTGCCATTAAGTTGTAAGAGTTACTTATATATTTATTTTAAGTATTAACCCCTTACCATACATATGGTTTGCAAATATCTTCCCCCATTCTATAGGTTGCCTTTGTCATTCTGTTGGTTGTTTCCTTTGTTGTGCAGCTCTCTAGTTTGAGGGAGTCCCCCTTGTCTGTTTCACTTTTGTTGGCTCTGCTTTTGGTGTCGTATCCATGAAATCATTGCCAAGATCAGTCTCTTTCCCCCTGTATTTTCTTCTAGTATTACAGTGCCATTTCTTAATTTTTATGTCTTTAATTCATGTTTAGTTTATTTTTGTATATGGTGTAAGGTGGGTTGAATTTCATCTTTTTGCATGTTGATATCACTTTCTCATTTGAAGAGACTATCCTTTCCCCATTTTGTATCAAAAGAATCTCAACCTAATAAAAGCTATATATGTAGCAGTCTTACAGCTAATATACTCAACAGAGAAAAGCTAAAAGCTTTTCTTCCAAAATCAGGGAAAACAAGTATAGCCACTCCTACCACCTCTATTCAATATAACACTTGATGTCCTTGCCAGAGCATTTAGATAAGAAAAAATAAGTAAAAGGAGTCCAAACTGGAAAGGAAAAAGTCAAATGGTACCTTTTTGCAAATGACATGATCTTATATTTAGAAACCCTTAAAGAATACAGACACACACACACACATTGTCAGAACCAATAAACAAATTCACTAAAGTTGCAGGATAAAAAAAAAAATCAATATACAAAACTAAGTTATGTTTCTCTACACTAAAAACAAACCAATCCAAGGTGGGGCTATTTTAAGCAGAAAAATCATCAACAACAAAAAAAAAAACAACCCACAAAAACGTGAAATGCATGGTGCTAGTAGAATGAAAAAGACATGTTAACAATATAAGAGCTAAAAGGAAAAGGCAGAGCATCGCCATGTTTGACCATAGCTGGGAACGTATACATCAGGGAATTCAAATTTTGTGATGCTCTGCACATATCTGCAAATGGCCTTGAAAGAGCTGGGAGTATTGACTTTAGCGTTGCAGATAAATTTTAGTTAGCAGGCAAATTATCAATATAGATTGTTCAAATAATGAAGAGCAACTGTATATATGATCAAATATACACATATTATTTCTACTAACAAGAATGCTAACAAGTCAGAATAAGATTTAAATACTGTTGGAAAATCTTCCTTCCTAGATCTCGTAAGTAGACATTTTCAAAATATTCTGTTCTTCTACTTTTTTAAAAGAAAATAGAGTACTGTTACCTTAACAGTCCTTCTTGAGTATTAGACTGAAAAGTAGTTAACCGTAGACTAATGTAATATCATGTGGGATAGAATGTCAGTGTTTAGACATTTAGAGAACAGTAATTACTGCCTGACAATTTTGCTTTTATATTTTTAACTGAAATTTTAAATATTCCAATCCAAGCTGTGTACAACACAAATTCACGTTCAGTCTGATGATTTGGAGCCTGTAAAAGTTTTTTTAAAAAAACATGATGCAATTTGAACCAAATTTAATAAAGCAGAATTTTCCTCCAAGTGCAGAATGTTTGAAAATTGCTCATAGTGCCCATAAAACAGCTGGCAAGCCTATCGAGTGAATTTGTTTTTTTTTTCCAGGCAGTTCAATATATTTCTAAAGACAAAACAAAAACAAAGGGAAGCAACAGCTACACCATAACACAAGCCACTGATTCAGTTTTATCAAAATATGTATTATTACACCAAAAATACAATAATGAATCTAAGCCATGAATATTTAATATGGATTTTAAATTATGAGCTGAGTTTTTACATCATTTTGTGTGATACTTTTTACTGTTCTGTGTGAACTTTCTGCTCTCTTCTCTCACCTCACTGGCCTACCTCTTATCACATGACTAATTAACATATCATAAGTATAATCTAATTTTTTATCTTACCCTCTGTTGCTCTCTAAAACTCAGCATGGATTGAATGGATTGAATGGGCTTAGCAGTGAACAAAAGTCTTGATTTTACAATCAAAATTTTTCTTAAAATGCATTCTTACACATGTAAATTATTATTCAAAAAGATTGCTACATAAGCCTTGATCTCATTCCCGAGTTTTTGTATTACAAGAACTGACTTATTAGACGCTCTGAATAGCATAAATCATGAATAATTGATTTATTTTAATACTAAACATAAAAATTCCAGGATATATAGAAATACAATTGCAAGAATTGCAAGAACCACTATTTGACACCCCTTCTTACTAAAAGCAGGCCTTACGAATTCCATCTGCTAAATGTTGTTAGTGATTTGCTGAACCATTACATTTGTGTATTATTTTCTTAACTACCCAAATCAGTATTTCGTGAGCACTATTTTTCTTCAATGTTTATCCTTCTAATGATTTAATTAAAGTTTGATTTCAAAACAGTTCATTTTAGAAATGTTTTTAGAATATATTTTTTGAAATTTATCTGTATGTAGTAGGCAAGAATCTTTTTAAATGGGGCCAAGAAACATATTAGATGACTTGCATAGCCTGTCTTGGTCATTAGCATACGTGTGTATGGCAAATGTAGTATAAGCAAATGTGATATTTCACCAGTAATTAAGAGAAAGCGGAAGCATATTCATTATTTGTATAGGGAACAGTTTGTATTGCCTGAAAAATCTTACTGAAGTTTCTGATTGCAGAAAGCCAGGGAACAGTGTATGGTGGTGTGACATTTGATGTACAATATGATTACCAAAATTTGAGACACAGCAAGAATATTCAAAGGTTGCATAAAAGTCTTCCATAGGTATATTCTTTGGGAAGTAGAACATCTCTGAAAAGTTGAAGACCGTTTCAAAACGAGCTTCTTTCAGAAAACTCAAAATTTTCACCAGCAAGTGATACCTAAAGCAAAGCAGCTGTCTAATAATTTTTAAGCAAGTTCCATCACCATACAAAAAGGGCAATAAGTCAGATATGTAAACAACAGTACACTTTAAAGGTACAGTTATATAAAGCAGCAGGAAAGTTTTGCTTCATATTTATGAAAGCAAACTTATTAATTATAACCAATAAGGACATATTGCAGTGCAGTACAATTCGAAATTCTGAATTTCCCTGCAAAACATGAATTAGTTTTTACAGATACTGAAATAACAGAATTTTTATTCTTTAAATTCCAACTTTAGATCAGTATTTTTAGTCAATTTATTTTGAGTTTAGTTTCCAAAATCTATTTTGATTTTTCCAGATCAAAATCACAATGAGATACGACTTCATTATCTGTTAGGACAAATGTAAAAATCTTTAAAAAGATAACGGTTATTGCAGAGGATGTAAAGAAATTTACCACATACATCCTGTTGGTGGAAATGTAAAATGGTGCAACAACTATGGAAAATAATAGGAAAGTTCCTCAAAAAATTAAAAATAGAACCATCATATGATCCAACAATCCCACTACTGGGTATATCCAAAATGACTAAAATCAGAATTGGACAAGTTCTCTGCATTCCCATGTTCTTTGTACTATGCTTCATTATTGAACACATGGAAGCAACATAAATGTTTATCAACAGATGAATGGAAAAAGAAGGGAAGCCTATAATTTGCAACAACTTAAATTAAACTGAAGGACATCATGTTAAGTAAAATAAGGCAGTCACAGAACTCCACTTATATGAGATATGTAAAATAATTAAGCTCATAGAATCAAACAGTAGAATGGTGGTTGCCAAGATCTGGGGGAAGGAGAAATGGGAAGTTATTAACCGAAGTTTCAGTTACACAGAATGAGTAAGTTCTAGAGATTTGCTGTACAGCATATTGCCTATATTTAAAAATACTGAATTGTACACTTGAAAATTAATCAGCATAGACCTCATGTTTAGTGTTCTTACAACAATAAAAAACATGGTATCCAAAAAATGCATTTACCACAAATTTCCCTGAAGTTTTTCTATAAACATTTGATTACTAAAAATCATATCATTTTCAGCGCTGTCACTCTTTTCAATTTCTTGACCCATTTAAATCCCCATAAGAAGACTGACATGGGCTATAAGACATAGAAATTTTATTTAACTTTGTAAATTTTATCAGGGAAGGACTTTTGGAGTAAAAGTTGCTTCAGCTTTTTCATTTTCATCCCCGTTTCCAACATCTATAAAAATTAAGAAAGCCACTTTGCCTGAAATAAATTTGATACCATATCTTACCCCTGGTTTTATATTACCTAAAAGGGGAAGAAAAAAATGGCCTTTGATTTTTTATGTAAATCACTTTATATCTGCATTAAATCATATAATACAGCATGCAGTTAATCAGTGCTTTTTTCCCAATACCCTTGAAAATATTTATTTTCTGTGTAGTTGAGAAATTCACATTAAAATGTTGACTGTCGTGTATGGATAATACAAATTGACAATGCATGTTCTAGTTAATAACCTAATACTTCAGAATTGTTCCATCTTTCACTTTTACATATATACACTGTACTTCATAAGTTTGAGAAACTGCATTCTGTACTGAGAGTACATACATACAAGTACAGTTTAAAAGAATATGCAAAGAGATAACAATTCTCATGAAAATTCAAAAAACGTTTGCAGTTAAAAATATAATAGCAGTACCTGATAAAATTCAACACCCATTTATGATAAAATACTCCCACCAAAGTGGGTATAGAGGGAATATATCTCAACATAATAAAAGCTCTATATGACAAACCTATAGCCAGCATAGTACTCAATGGTGAAAAACTCAAAAGCTTCCCACTAAAATCTGGGACAAGACAAGGCTGTCCACTATCACCACTCCTATTAAACATAGTCTTGGAAGTCCTAGCCACAGCAATCAGGCAAGAGAGATTAATAAAAGGGATCCAAATTGGAAAAGAAGAGTTGTAAAAGCATCACTATATGCAGATGATATGATACTACATGTAGAAATCCCAGAAGGTCCACACAAAAACTACTAGAAATAATCAAAGAATTCAGCAAGGTAGCAGGTTAAAAGATTAACGTACAAAAATTAATTGCATTTCTTTACACTAACAATGAATTCACAGAAAAAGAAAGTAAAGAAACAATCCCCTTTAAAACAGCACCCAAAGTAATAAAATACTTAGGAATAAATCTAACCAAAGAGGTGAAAGACTTATACATGGAAAACTATAAAACATTGATTAAGGAAATTAAAGAAGACTTTAAAAAATGGAAAGATATCCCATGCTCCTGGATTGGAAGAATCAACATACTGCCCAAGGCAATCTACAGATTTAATGCAATCCCTATCAAATTACCCAGGGCATATTCCACAGAACTAGAACAAATCATAATAAAATTTATATGGAATCACAAAAGACCTAGAATTGCCAAAATATTACTGAACAAAAAGAAAGAGGCTGGAGGAATAACCCTCCCAGACTTCAGATAATACTATCAAGCTACAGTAATCAAAACAGCATGGTATTGGTACAAAAACAGACATATGGACCAGTGGAACAGAATAGAGAGTCCAGAAATGAACCGACCAACTTTTGGTCAACTAATCTTCAACAAAGGAGGCAAGAACATACAATGGAATAAAGACAGTCTCTTCAGCAAATGGTGTTGGGGAAACTGGACAGCAGCATGTAAATCAATGAAGCTAGAACACTCCCTTACACCATACACAAAAATACTAAAAATGGATCAAAGACTTAAACGTAAGACAAGATACAATAAACCTCCTAGAAGAAAATATAGACAAAACATTATCTCACATACATGTCAAAAATGTTCTCCTAGGGCAGTCTAGAGGCTGTGGAGAAAAGGGAACCCTCCTACACTGCTGGTGGGAATGCAGTTTGTTGCAGCCACTGTGGAAAACACTATGGAGATTCCTCAAAAGACTAGGAATAGACTTACCATAGGACCCAGGAATCCCACTCCTGGGCATATATCCAGAAGGAACCCTACTTCAAAAAGACACCTGCACCCCAATGTTCATAGCAGCAGTATTTACAATAGCCAAGACATGGAAACAGCCTAAATGTCCATTGACGATGACTGGATAAATAAGATGTGTATTTTATACAATGGAATACTATTCAGCCATAAAAACAGACAGCATAACACCATTTGCAGCAACATGGATGTTCCTGGAGAATGTCATTCTAAGTGAAGTAAGCCAGAAAGAGAAAGAAAAATACCATATGAGATCTCTCATATGTGGAATGTAAATAAATACATAAAGACATACATACATACATACATACATACATACATACATACATACATACATACAAAATAGAAACAGACTCATAGACATAGAATACAAACTTGTGGTTGCCAAGGGGGTGGGGGGGTGGGAAGGGACAGACTGGGATTTCAAAACGTAGAATAGATAAACAAGATTATACTGTATAGCACAGGGAAATACATACAAGATCTTGTGGTAGCTCACAGTGAAAAGAAAAAAAATTGTGACAATGAATATGTGTATGTTCATGTATAACTGAAAAATTGTGCTCTACACTGGGGTTTGACACAACATTGTAAAATGAGTATAACTCAAAAAAATGTTAAAACCAGAAAAAAAAAACACAACAGCAATACCACTTTTTTTTTGTTGTTCTATTTAGAGCAGTAAATGATGCAAAAATCCTGCTTTCCTGGGGCTAGATGTTGTGTATATGATGAGTCTGTGCATACCATTTCATACCATTTCATGTACAGGACTACCTAATACAGGAAAAAATGTTTTTCCCTTTGGAATTATATAATTTTGCATGACACAACTACATGGTAGATAATTATAAGTACCTTAAATGAATGTTGGAAAGCACAGTAATGTAAAAAGTTGAATATATTTACACTTTTTAAAAACGTTACAAACAGTAACGTGATTTTACTAATGTTAAAATGTCACTAGTAGTTCTACCCAGTTAGTTGTCTCCCAGTTATATGAGTTTTCTACAGAACATGTGACTATCAAAGCCTCAGATTCTAGAGTTAAAGAAAAGGCTGGATATTCTTATTTATGCTCTCCAATTCTTTGCCTTTCAGTTACGATTGTTATGATTTGGTACCATGTCTAGTTAGAACTTAGAATTTCCTCAACAGAAGAAACAAGAAAAGAGATTACATAAAAAAGCAAGCAAAACTCAGAAATACTAAAATCATGACGATAGGCCAAAAAGATTAGAAACCATGTGATACTTAATATAACAATGTTGAAATATTAATATTTAGAGATGAATGGCAATACTACCTTGATATAAGAAAATAAAATGTATTCAGTTAGAGATGACAAAGATTTATGCAAGTAATTCAAATTAAAGAAAAAACTTACTGACTGGAAACATGTTATTTCCCAACATTATTGAAAATATCCTTTACATCAATAAATCTGGAATTCAGAAGCATCTGGTGGACATATTTTGGATTGAAATTGTTTTGGGAAATAATTTCTCTGTGAAGAACACCACTCCCCTTCATGAGGAAATGGGATCATGATAACCATACAACCATCATTATCATTAGCCTCATTTTTGTAACTGTACTTGTGGTTATTATATCTTTTTATTTAGATTACATTATTTTCAGAGTGCAATTACAGATACTATGTTACATATGTTATTAATTATAGTAAAACTGAATTTTGAATGAGATATAAAATATATAGATAGATGGATACATGGGTAGATACATAAATCATATTATTAGAAAAGGCAAAAAATGTAACCTTATTTTTTAAACCTAAAAATTGATCTAGTTGTATCATCAAAACTTTCATACCAGTCTCCTTAATTTTTGATAAGCCACATGCAGCTAAAGACTTCAGAGAAAATTGTTCACTTAGTCGAAGATACTCACTAGCTAAACTCATTGAAACTGATGCTCCAAAAGGGCTCTGGAAATCAAGTGTGAAATGCATCCACCTACAGAACTGACGTTGATGAAGACTGTCTGACACAATGAAGTGCAGTTAAATAACTGGGGGTGGGGGGGGCTGTTTCTGTCTCAGATCAACTTTAAATCTATATCTGACACATTTCTGTCTCCTGGTTACCCCTTCAGAAAGGAAGCATATTGCCTGCATTCTGAGGAGAAAATAGAAATATTTTTTATAAAGGAACTGACTTACTCTAGTGAACTTCTAAACAAGTATGCATCAGAAAGAACACGTCTTTCTTACTCCTCACTTGAATATCCCCTCCTATTTTCACTTCTTCAGCCTGGTTACATTAGGAAATGAGCTTTCACCTGTGCTCTTCATCCCACACCTATCTATTTTGAAACGAGGAGCCAAGATGACCCTTAAAAAACATAAATAAGATTTTATCACTCCTCTGCTCAAACCCTCCAATAATGCTCACCTCCTCATGCAACTAGAGTTTGGTGCTCATTATATTTCTAAACTTGTCTATGAGGTCTCATTCCTTCCAGTCACACTGGGTTCCTTGCTGTTTTTCAAATGTCAAAAATGCATTTGTATTTGCTGGTCCCTTTTTCTGGGACATTCTTTCAATAAATCAGTTGTCAACAAATGATAGACCATAGGCCAAATTCAGTCCACTGCCTGTTTTTGTGAATAAAGTTTATTGGAACACAGCTACATTCATTTCCTTATGTATGATCTATGGCTAATTTTGCACTACAGAGTTGAGTGGTTATGGCAGAATTTATGGCCTACTAAGCCTAAAATATTTACTGTCTGGTTTGGTATTGAAAAATTTACTAAACCCTAGTGTAGATAAGGGTATGGCTCCTGACCAGGTGTACCCTGTAAACTTACCACCACCCCTACTTCACACACATATGCACACTCACTCCTTTATGACTTTGCTTAATGTTATTTTATCCAAGATTTTCCTAACCACTCTCAATCAAATACTAGGCACCTTGATGCCCATCATCATTTACTTTCACCTTACTAAGTCTAACTTTTTAAAAATTATACTTATCATCAGCCTAAATATCAAATATTCATTAGAGTTTCTTTCCACTAGTAGTAAAGTCAAAGAAAGAAGGAATGTTTCATATTTTGTTCAGTGCTTTATTTGCAGAGTCTAGGACAGAGTAAATGACTGTATCTTAGTTATATCATATTCAAAGTCACTTTTGAACACAGCACTTTAAATCAGGCAGGTCAGCAAAGACTATGAATAGTAGATAAACTATTGCCCTTATCATTCAATCACACACTACTGGAAACTATGGAAAAAAAAACAACCCATACATGAATAATTATTCATGTTGTTATTACAACATAATTTAACCAGAAATCAAGTAATTATCAATGTATTTATGAAATATTAAGCATTATTGTGTGAACCCTATAATAAGCTCTGAACAATACAGATACAAGTCCTTGTTACATGCTTTATGGGTTAAAAATGGATAGACAAAAATGTAAATCGATCAGTCAATGCAGTCAGGAAAACAGATGCTGAAAAGAAAGAATGAAGGAGCAGTACTGACTACAGCAACAGTAGTTGGAATATTCTAAGTAATAACTAGAATATTTTTAGAGGACATATTAATGACCAGAGATCAAAAGTACGTGAAGGATCCAGCCATTCTGGAGTAAGAGTTTTATAAGCATATAAAATAGCATGTATGAAGGTCCTACTATGGTAGAAACTTGGTATATTCAGAACTCTACAAAGGCATTGCAACTGGGAAGTAGGAAGCAATAGATAAAGGAG
Organism: Camelus dromedarius; assembly: GCF_036321535.1. Lineage (NCBI taxonomy): Eukaryota > Metazoa > Chordata > Mammalia > Artiodactyla > Camelidae > Camelus > Camelus dromedarius. The sequence goes on along the minus strand of NC_087446.1, from coordinate 60,598,918 downwards.
GAGTGTAGACTTAGTGTATGAGGTGTTCGCTCATGTAAGAGGTCTTACATAATGCAGCTGGATGATTTATTTTATATATAGTTGAAGTCCACCAAGAGTTTATTAAAAAGAAATGAAGCAATATTTTAAGACGTTTATGCTACTGTCCATGTATAAAAAGGACTGAACGGGAAAGATGGATGTAGAGACAATTTAAGATGCTGTTAGGACAGTCCAAGTGAGAAGCAATAGTGGCCTGGCCCAGAATGGTGGCCAGATGATAAGAAGTGGATATGTTTGCTGTGATACAGTTCTCCATGGATCTCCTACATTTCTGCACACTTTATATTAACTTTTGTTTTGGAGTTTCTTTTTAAATGTATTTGTACAGCAAATAACTTTAGAATATGGAAATAGTGTCACCCCACATGACAGACGAAAGATTTTGTTGTAGGACAGATTTACAAAAAAGAGAACTGTACAGGGGGAAAAAAAAATCCAGAGGTATTCAGAGTCCATTTAAAGTATTTAGTTGAGTACTGTTCAATGCATGGATCTGAAGAAAATGTCAGAGGCCAGAAAAAGACCCCCATGAAAAACGTGGAGAAAACAGCATCTGGAGCTCGAAGAGGAATGGGAGTGTTACCAGTTTCCATCAGTCAGACTGGAAAACTTCGTACCTCCATAATGAGGAGGAAACAGCAATCAATTGGAACTAACCAAGAAATGAAACTGATGACAGAATTAGTGGACAGAGACACTATAAAACAGTGTGATTCTACATTTTAAAGAAGTTTTTGAACATGTAAAGACATGGACAATACTTTTAAAAAGTCCAAATCTAATTTCTGTCATTTAAAACTGCAATGTGTGATATGAAAAATATACTGTGTAAGATTGAGAGATTAGACAATACAGAATAAAAGATTAGCAGTGATATTGAAAAAACAGTGATAAACACTACCCTAAATAATACACACAGAGAGAGAGAACTTTTTTAGAAAAAATGAAAAGCGATGTGTGGGATAACAGTAAGTAGCCACATATTTATAATTGAAGTCCTCAGAATGAGGAGTTAAAAAAAAAAAGAAAAAGGAAAGGAAGAAAGGGAAAGAAGGGAAGAAAGGAAGGAAGGGAAGGGAGGGAAGAAAGAGAAACAAAGAGAAAGAGCATTTTTCTGGAATTAATGAAAATCTACAGATCCAAGACTCTTATCAAATGAAAGAAAGGAAGTCATGAAGAAAACTATAGGCATTGAATAGCAACTTCCCATTTCTTCCTCTCCTCAGTCCCTGGCAACCACCATTCTACTCTGCTTCCATGAGTTGGACTATTTTAAATACCGCATTTAAGTGGAATTACGCAGAATTTGTCCTCCTGTGCCCACCTTATTTACATAGAATAATGTCCTCAAGATTCATCCAAGTTGTTGCAAATGACAGAATTTCTTTCTCTTTTAAAGCCAAATAATATTCCATTGTATGTATTCCACTGCATTCTCTTTATCTAGTCAACTATCAATACACATTTAGATTATTTTCATATCTTGGCTATTGTGAATACTGCTGCAGTGAATATGGGAATGTAGACATCTAATCAAGATCCTGATTTCAGTTATTTTGGATATACCCAGTAGTGGGATCTCTGAGTCATATGGTAGTTTTATTTTTTAGTTTTTCGGGAGCTGCCATACTGTTTTCCATTTTATAGTCCCACCAACAGTGTACAAGTGTTTCAGTTTGTCAACATCCTCATTAACACTTGTTGTATCTTATCTTTTTTTTAAACGGTGTGAGGTAACATATTATTGTGCCTTTCATTTGCAATTCCCTGATAGTGAGGTTGACATCTTTTTGTACCTTTTGATCATTTGTGTATTTTTCCTCAGAGAAATTTCTATTCAAGTTTATTTCATCTATTTCATTTCTCAAATACCAAAAGACTGATATGAGAACTATTAGAGCATTTATCTTACTAAATCACAAGGATTTGATGGCATGCACCTCTTTCCATCTAAGATCAGATATCACATCATAGGAATCTTTGTATTTCAGCCCCTCACTCAATGCCTGACACAGAGCAATTGGTTAGTTAAAATAAAATAGTTTTTTGATGTTCTAGCATATGATCCAATCCCACTCCTGGGCATGTATCTGGAGGAAAATCAAAAAGACACACGCATCCCAATGTGCATAGCAGCACTATTTACAATAGCCAAGACATAGAAGCAACTTAAAAATGTCCATCAACAGATGACTGGATAAAGAAGGTGAGGTAAAGTTACACAATGGAATACTACTCAGCTATAAAAAAAGAATAAAATAATGTTATTTGCAGCAACATGGATGGATCTGGATATCGTCATTTTAAGTGAAGTAAGCCAGAATTATAAAGAAAAATACCATATGGTATCACTCATATATTGAATCTCAAAAAACAACAACAACAACAACAAAAAACAGAAAAAGAGGACACTAGTGAACTCATCTACAAAACAGAAAAAGGCTCACAGACATAGTAAACAACTTATGGTTACTAGGGGTAAGGGGGTACAAAAAAGATAATTTTGGGAGTTTGAGATTTGCAAATGTTAACCACTATATATAAAAATAGATTAAAAAAATTCTTCTGTATAGCACAGGGAACTATATTCAATATCTTGTAATAACCTTTAATGAAAAAGAATATGAAAATAAAGATACATATATATATATACATATACATATATATGCATGACTGGGACATTATGCTGTATACCAGAAATTGATACATTGTAACTGACTACAATTCAATCACACACACACACTGAATGAATGAATGAATTTAGAAAACTGCTTATAGGTGTAATTTATATTTACCTAAGGGTAACTTGATATTGTGTATTAGCCTACTAATATCTTATTTGCTGAATATTCAGTAATACCTTACTAACTACCAGTAAAAACTTTATTTCCTCTCAGGCTGCACAAAATGATTACACATTATTTGACATTTTTTTGTTACTGTGTTCAAAAATCTTTCTTTACTTGACAGCATTATTTTAAATATTCATATAAGTTGCCTTTAGGGTTAGTTTTATTTAACCAGTAGCATTAACTTTGCTGCCAGGTATCCTAAATTATGTGACGAGTTAATTTTAAACATAGGACTGTCAATCTTTCTAAATTAAGCTCAGGATCAAGGAGTGTGGTAAGGGTCAATCCAGTGGATTTACTTTGAGGTAGAGGAACTGCCTGTGGGGAACTAATTAAAGAAAAGATCTCCAGTCTGTTCCCCTCATCCCACGTTAGGCCTAGGGCATCCTCTTGTCTTTTATGAATAGTGTAATGAGCAGGGCTGTCAGATATATGCCCTGTTCTAGCATCAGCGTACTGTATGACCTTAAATAAAGTACCAAGCCCTTCCAAACTGCAGTTATCCACTTTTTTAAAGGTAATAACTTTCTCATAATACTTCTGGGAGAAAGAAATGAAATAGTGCATATAACATACATAGCATAAAATGGCATTCAAAAAATAGAAATGTAGTTTTTAAATTTTGTTTGACCTCATTTTAAAATAAAAGTCAAATATTCCTGAAATAGATAAATCAATAAAAGATTAAAGCTGTCAAAATCTATATCTCAAAATTAATATAAAAGGCAAAAATGATCCAGATCTACCTTGGAAAGCTAGTGAAAGTGTTTGGTTTAAGCTAAAAGTAACTCCAAATAATTTTTTCAAAAATCTAAAGTGGTACATCTTGAGAATCATTTTATGAAGCATTTCTTGAAAAGGTTAAAAAAAGAACCTTCTCTGAGGATAGTTCAGATGCTGTACTAAAAAGTCTTCAACTCAGAAAATTCAAGTTCTCACCTTTAGTTCTCACTGAAATCTATGTGTTTGAATGAGGCAATTTCCTATTTTTACTATCATTGAACAGCTTAGAACTATAAAAGCAAAAGCAGAAAGTAACTGCTTTACTTTTCCTCAGAGAAAGCTTTAACAATCTACCCTACAGCCTTCAAGTAGCTGCCTGAAAGATGTCCCAAAAGATATGCATATAGGTGTGTCTACCTGTGTGTTGTATATAAACATGGATGCACGTGTGTACATGCATACATGTAAATATGTGTGTATATATATGCTATTTTAATGCACACTATTGTTTATGTTTACTTTAGAACACTAACAATGAGCTGAGCATAAAAACTCAAATGTTTAAAATGTCTTTCATCGTAGATATAGAAATAGTTAGTAAAATATCATTTTTGACTTAGCTTGAGAACTCTGACTCTAAAAAGTTCCAGGCAATATTAAAAGCGTAGGCTTTCTTTAATACATACAACCTGGCTAATTGTTTAAGAATGAGTTTTCTTAGTCGATGCTAATTGACTTTCTGTCAAGTAATAATATTTGAAAAGCCTGTAAATGATTACTAGAAAAAAAAAAACCCTTTTTTCCAATGATTTTAATGTGTGGAAAATTGGTTAGTCATCAGTCTGATAGAGCTTTCAACTTTAGGTTGGTGGTACAGGCTGACCTGATTAGTATTCTGCTATTCTTGTTTAAAAATAGTTTATGCTCAAACATTCATTTTCAAATGATGACTATGACAATTTAATTAAAGCTTAAACTCTAGTAGCTGTTGAAGATCGTACATAATCCAATTACTTTTTATTCAATTAATTTAATAGCAAACCACTTTGCAGTATTTACTGTTAATCCCGATTTTTTTCTTCTCAGCTGTTTATCAATGGCCTGTGAGGTATCTTAAAGGAAATCATATTGGGTCATAATTATCAGCAGTCCCAGCTGGAATTAATGACTAAAGAATATTTAATTACCACAAATTCTCTGTATCTACAATAGTTTGAAAAAGAGATAGTAGTAATATAGTTAAGAGAATTCCATTTAGCCTCAAGAGTTGGGATTTCTTGGTTTAATATGACTAGCCCAATTTCAAAACCAGTGAAAATGGAATCAAAAATGCACGTCAAGATGTTGTTTCATTTCTTTTCAGTTTTGGTGTACCTGTTTATTGTAATTTATAATAACTGAAGTCATCATTATTTACAATTCCATTTTGCTTTTGCTCTTTATGAAAAACATTTATACCATTAAATATTCCTCCATAATGTTACTTTAACAGCTTTATACTATTTCACTTTACAGGTGATGATTTTACCAATCTTCTACTTTTGAATATTATATTGTTTCATCTTTTATTCCCATTAAGAGTGACTATTCATCTGCATGTTTTGCATATTTTGTTATTTTTTCTCTAAAGTAGGATTACTGTATCAAAGATTGTCTTTTTTGAAAATTACTTTTAGCAGTGTTGTACCAGTATATACCCCATAGCACTGTATGAAAGCCCAGAGCTCTAAATACTAGTCATTAATTTTATGTATAATAGCAATTCCTGTTACTGTCCTGCATGATGCTAGAATTAACACAGGATTATTGTATTTTTGTATCCCTAATGCCTGTGTGCTTATATAACAGAAATAACTGAATTATATTTTTGTGTCATAAACTTAAAAGAAACATTTCTCTATAAATCTTAGGCTAAGTTATGCTATGGTGGAAGAACATTGAGCCCAGAATCTTGATTGCTTACACAATAAAAGAAGTTTACCTCTGGTAAGTCTCTGTTCAATATCCACTTCACTCCAGAATTTGGCTGGTAAGAGCCACCCATGCTGGGCACATTGCCAGGCCCACAACTGAGGGAAGAGAGATGGTGATATCATACTCTTAAAGCTTCTGCTTGGAATTTCCACGTGACCTGCCCACACATTCATGCTTAAAGCTAATGTGTCTATGCCTGCTATCTATAAGACAGTAAATATAATTCTCCCATAGGGAGGGTCCAGAGAGAAGGAGCAGTAAATATTTTGACAATACTGTAATCTAACACATGTAGTTCATGCGATCTAATAAAAAATCATTTAATATTATATACTTCAATGTCTAGACCATTTAAATAGATGGAGTTTTGATCCAATGGTTGACAGCTTATCAAACAGCCCAACTGAGTAAAATTGATGATTAAGAGAACCCAGCTAGTTTCTTCTCTGGTTCTTGGATCTAAATTATAATGTTTCACAACAATGTATTGCCATTATATTTCAATGGAAAAAGAAATGAGAATCAAATTAAGTGTGTTACTACTGTATGGAATGCCTGGTTTGATCAAATAGTTTTTAAAGTAATTAACCAAACCTAGACCCACACATACATTTACACACACACACAGTCCATAGATATATGTATATAATTATATATGATGAACATTTAAATTTCCTAGTACTAATACATCAGACTTCCAAAGTCAGTCATTTGAACCAATGGCCCTTTTAATCTACTTAAGTCTTAGTAATAAGTGAATAATGAGGAATAAATACCTCACTTCTGATGGAAGAACCTTAGGAGAGGAAGAAAGTATGAGGCAGCCCTACTTTTGATGGACAGAGTTAAGTATGTTAAAAAAAAAAAAAGAATTACAAGAGGATTAAGCACCATAAGTTGGGTCCAAGGTGATTCTCTCACTACATTCTACTTATTCTGAGGATGTTCTGATGCCAAATGCAGCTTACTCAGTTCTCCCTAAACAGAAGCCTTGATGGAACTTCTTCCCAGCTGAATCAAGATCCATGACCACTATTATCAATTTTCATCCCTCACTACCTGCAACAAGTCTAATATGGTTAGTTTTCAGTACCCGGATATGGCATTGATTCTACCCTCTGACCCACACATTCCCACATGATGGCCACGTTTCTGACAAGAACAGTCCATGCCTAATGTGCTGACAAATTCTAACACGTGATGAACCATCTACAGTAAAGAAGCTGACAACTGGCAGACTGAGAAGCTGTATCATGTAGAATAAAGAAATGTGTAATCTGGATATGACAGCAATCTAGCCGGTGTATCTGTTGTCCTACTGATAAAATAACTTGACTGATCTGCTTAGACAGTGTGCCATGGTTACCTTTCTGAAACTTTCCAAGAAGATAAATACCATTTTAGGCAAAGATACGTGAATTCCTTTTAAGTATGACCCAAGACTTGGACTAATTGTCAGTACCAGGTTTGGGCTAACTGGCTGACTAATGATACAGTGTGGATTCTATTTGGTAGTTACTGTTCTTTTATGTCATTTAATCATAATATCCGTAAGTTTTCCTAGACTACCAACTTTCCATCTTCAGAATTCTCTATGTCCACATCTTGATAACAACTTTGTAAACTTCAGAGGAGGAGCAAAATACACCACGCTAGAATGTACCACTTTGGCATGTGGATTATTTCGAGATTGAAGACAACTGGGGCCCAGCAGAATCAGGAAGAGCTTTTTACCTCCCCTTAACTGCCTAAAGTAATTTACATGGAGTGCTGTACCACGAAGCCCTACTTCTGATGGGCAGAGGTAAGGCTATATTAAAAAAAGGAATTACAAGAAAATTAAGCACCATAAGTTGAGTCTAAGGTAGTTGTCTCACTGCATTCTGCTAATTGAGAAGATACTTACTTATTCAGGGCTCATTACATTCTACTTATTCAGAGGATATTTACTTATTCAGAGCTTCTGTCAAAGAGAACTTGTTGTATCAGAAAGACTTATCTGCATGGCATGGTAAACATCTGTCTACCGAACATTTGCTTTTCTTATCTTCCTATGAATTGTCTTCTGCCCTATTTGAAGCCCCGTACCCCTACCCACTCCTCCTTAGCTCAAGACAGTATAAGCCTCAGTAGCCTGACTGCCAACAAGTCTCATATGCAGTTTGTTTTTCTCTTGTTAATCTGTCTTATGTCAATTTAATTTAGACCAGACAACAACCTAGAAGGGAAGAAGGGAAAACTTTTCTGTCCCTACACATCAGAAATTTTGGAAACTTAGGGGAAAATTCCTGAACTTACTGTTGTTCTTTGAAGGATTATTTTTCAGTCCATGTTAATGCCACCACTGAAGATGAAAGAATTGATGGCCTCTCATCTACATCATTATTTATGAAGCCTACATCTTTAAAATGTATACTAAATCTAACCAGAAACCTTTACCTGCAATATTTCCATTTATCATTATTCTTAATTTTTAATGATGTTATTTTGGGAAATACACATGTAACACTAACCTTAATCACCCTCTGACTCTTGATAAAATTAGCATTACCAACCCTCTTCCTGTGTGGTTTCTAATGTCCAGTTAGTCATGTAAAAATCAGGATAAAGCAATAGTGCTAACAGGTCATATTCTGTATTATTAAAGCTAAGGTTCTAGCACTGGAGCTACTACTGACTTTTTAATTATATCGGTTCTAAAGACTCAGATTTGGACATGGTAGTTGCGTTCATCTGTTCAGGCTGCTGTAACAAAATGCTACAGACTAGGTGGTCTATAAACAACAGAAATTTTTCACAGTACTTGGGGCTGGAAATCCAAGAAGCTTACCAGCATGATCTGAAGGGAACCCTCTTCCAGTTTGCAGACTGTTTTTGCAACCTCACGTGGTGGAAGGGGCAAGGAATCTCCCTGTAGCATCTTTTACACATACATTAATCCATTCATGAGAGCTTGCCCTTATGAGCTAATCACTTCCTAAAGGCTCCACCTCCTAATGCCACATCACATTGGGCACCAGAACTTCAACACATGAATTTGGGGGAAAACAGTCAGACAATACAGTGGATCTAGTCATTATATTATTTGGTCAGTTGATATTTCAGATTATCTCAGAAAGAACGGTGATGGACATTCTGAAAAGAGAAAATCACACTGCTAATCTCAGAAAGCTGAAGTAAAACAAACCTAACAATTACATAGTAATCATGCCAGGGAAATCAGTTGGCAAATGTTACCAATGTATTATTTTGCCTGCATTCAGTGCCACTTCCTCACGGAAAATTATCTGTATTTGTCCCACTGACTTCAGATTTCATAAAATGACTTGCTTTGTCCCCTGAAAACAGGAGTGGAAGTGACAAGGATCTTGAGCAGGAGATTTCAAACTCAGCTCATGTTTCATCACAATTCATCTGCAATTACAACCAATAAAGTTTCAGAAAGAAGCTATTCATTTAGTCTAGGTCTTGCAATAAAGATGTTATAGAACACAGCCTAAGCCAACCAATGACAGACATATGGCTGGAAACAAGTATTCATTGTTACAGCCCTTTAATATTTTAGGTTGCTGTTTAACACAAACAACCTAGCCCATTCTAACTGATACGGGGATATGATAGCAATTAGTATGAAATGTGAAATTCACATAAAATATGAAATAATTTTAAAGAACTGAATATATATCAGAGATGTCTACTAAAGTAGACTGAGTTGTATAATACAGAACCTGGAGGGTATCTGTTCAAATAAGTAATACTAAATACTTAGGTTGTGAATTTTAAATAATAATTATTTCTAAAGTACTTGAGGCTGGGTGAAATCTATTATTCCAAGAAGTTTAAGGCAACCCTTGCAATCATGCACTACTTAACAAACTATTTACTGTGGGATAATTCAATGATTACTTCATCACTATTTGGTATGGATTACCAAAACTGTGAATAAGTCAAGGCTAGAAGTAATACAGATAAAACACACATTCTGTTGATTACTCCCAAATATCTGGATCATTACAAATAGCAGACACACTTGAATAGGAGTCCTAGTTCTGTAGTTGGTTATCAGTTGTATAATATTGTGGAGTTTATTTAATTATCTACCTCAATTTCCTTAACAAAACCAATTTATCAAATAGCATTTATGATATTTGCAAAGCTTTTGGCATCGCGTTAGGTTCTGGATAATCAGTCGTAAGTAAATCAAACTCTTGTGTTGACCTCACAGGGCTTAGATTATAGTTGAACAGATAAACAACAAACAAGTAACTGAATAGGTAATTAAAAATTATATAAGGTGACAGCAAGTGCTAAAACAGAAACTGACAGACAGATCCTATTTAGATAAGGTGTCAGGACACATATTTCTAAGATGACTTTTAAGTTAAGACCTGAAGGGTGAAGAATATCCTTCCAGGATGACACAATAACTTTTGAGAAGGTCCTAAGGAGGAAAAGATCTTGGCAGGTTCTAAGACAAGGAAAAAGGACTGGATGGCCTGTGTATAGAAAAATACAATATGATATATCTGGGAGATAGTTAAAATCCTCATAAAGCCATAACAAGGAACTTGATTTTAGTCTTAATTGTGATGACATGCCACTGAAGGGTTCTAAGCAAGGGAAATTATATTACTTTGAATAATATGTGGAAGAGTTTGATGAGGGGAAGAGATGCACTGGCCAGTCTTTACCGCATTATAAGGCATGCACACAATCTCAGTGGCAAACAGCATGCATTTTTTTTTTTCCTACTCACTAATAGATCTCTGTTGTCAGCTGGACAGCTGGAAAGGCTCTGCTTCTTCCTGCATATTGAATTCGTATCTACTCCACATCTCACGTTCTCGGGGCCTGTGTGTAGGGGCATCAATGGAGCATGTATTTCCATGGTAGAGACCAGAAACCCCCAAGAAGTAAACAGAAACAAGTGATTTTACTCAAGGTGGAAGCTTGTAAATTACACCAGATCATTTCATGCTATATTCCATTAGCCAAAGAACATCATATGGACAAGGCTACTCCTTCCATAAAGAAGATAAGGTAGGAAAGCAAAGAGTCATATGCTAGGCTTATCTAGGTGAGACTAAGGTGTGTTCTTTATGAATATTTACTGAACAAAAAACCAAACTCCACAAAGAACAAAAAATGAATAATAAATCTACCATAATAATTAAAATTAGAAATGATAATGGTAAAAATGGGTATATTTGAAAACAAAGGTATCTTATAGTTAATAACTTACTATATATACTCCAGGCAATATTTACATACTTTACTTTTATTAATTCGTTTAGTCTCGCAACTACCTATGATTAGATTTGAAAATTGAGATTCAGAGAGGCTAAGTGGCTTTTCCAATATTACAGCTCATAAGTGGAAGAGCTAAATTTTAAAGTCAAGCAGTTTCTGCAGAACCTGAAGTCTTAACAAATGGCTAGGGATATTGCAAAAATTAAGTAAGTGAAGTATACAAAGTGGTTAATAGAGTGGCTACCATAGAGTAAACACTAAATAAATGTTATCATAACTAATATTTAAGAAAGGAAAGCAATGATCTAAAAAGCATAATCCCTGATCTTGGTGAATATTCAGATTTAAATGAGGCAAGGTAACATCACATGGAGCATACTTAAAACATAAATGAAAAAATAAAAGATTCACCTAATCTTGATCAAACACATTATATTAACTCTATGTTAAGAATGAAAAACCAAGGTTTATAAAGCTTATGTAATATACTAGGAGCACACAGTTTTTAAGTGTCAGACCTTGGATTTAATTCTAGTATAATCTGAATTCAAGTCTAGGGTTCTTTCTCTAATTCCATGCTCAGCAATACTGTTTCACCACCAGCAGACTGTTACAAAAGAAGACAGAATAAACATCCACACACAGAGACAAATGCATACCCACACAAACTTCATTATTCCAGCTTACCTCTCTCTCTATCAAACAATCATTGTAGATTCAATATGGTATAAAAGCGTGTATGTGGGATACAAGAGGGTGAGATTTGTTTTGATTACTTAGTATGTCATCAAGCAAGGAGCTTACGCTAGAAATGCATGTGTAGTCTGCATGATGAGAATGATGCCTTCTCATCATGGAAGACAATGGAAGACACCTTCTCATTCTCCATCCCCAAATGCCTTTCTTTAGATGACTAGTCTAGGGTTTCTCTGAATTTGCCAGGTTGGAAGTCCTGGTACATTTTCAAAGTAGATGATTTACAACTTTGCTTCTTTAGGACAAAACTCAGTTGACATGGTAGTGGCTATCACTGGCACTAGAGTTCCACCAGATTTTGAGTTCTTTAAAAGTAGCACCTGCATTTGTCTTGCTCCATTTCTAGAAGAATGCCACACCCAGAAACGTCCTCAATAAGTATTTCGTCAATGGATGAATTCAGGAATGAATGAATCTAGGGTCTCAATCTAAATCTCTAGATATAAGATTGTCAACATTAGTGTAGGGTATAGATATATGCCTTAGAGACAAAGATGGGGTGTGCACAGGTGGAAACAGAGTGGTGGCACAGAACATGAGCAGCTTTGATGCCTCAGAGGATCTGAAGAGCGTTTTCCTGCTTGTAACTCAGATAAAAAATTTCTAATTTTTTGAATTGACTTACATACTGCAAATTAATTGCCTTGTATGCATTCTTGGGATACTAGCGCATTCAGGATCTATCCCTCATAGATAATGATCAACTAGGAAAGTTCTGGTATCATTGTATTCATGGGTGGGTGTGAAAAATAGAGGAAATGGAAGCTTTGGTTGCTAGAAATAACGATTTCCTGCTTTCAAGGGTAGAGAAACTTAATTAAATTCTACTAGGATGAGTTACAAATATATGCTGTGTTCTTGCTAGAAAACATAACACTGAAGTATTATTTTCATACATGGCTGATCCTTTTCAGTTGGCACTTGGTCAATCAAGGGTGACACAGGATATGGAAACCTTGAATGACAGGACTCATTGACCAAGGACACATTGTTGGCATTACAATCAGATATCAGCTCCTCCCGCCTTACACACTCAATTTGGATAATTTTATGGATCTTGTCAATAGCAGGAGCAGATCCTGGACTTGTGGGGTCTTGAGCTACTATAGTTTTGGACTCCTTTTTCAGAAAAATAAAACAAAATTATGACTATAGTAAGTATTCGCATTTTTTAGGTTAGAGAAGCAACTGTAGAAAATTATACATATCTCACTGTTTTACAAACATATATGAGTATATGTACGCATTGCTAGGGTCCTTTCCAGGGCTGCACAAAGTGTCCTTCCTAGGAGAGTATGAAGTTTAAGCTTCATTTGCTCATGGTAAATCCATCTCTCAGTAAACAAGGTCCATCAACAGTGTCCAATCACACTTTTCTATTACTGGGATCAATGATAAGTTGGACTAGATAGAGCAGAACTTGAATCCTACAAATCTGACCACTATTCCTGGGACTGAAAAGAATTTTCAAGTGGATATGACATATTGACTGTATAGGCCATCCAACTAAGAAAAGAGCTTGGGACGATGTAAGAAAGGTGAAAATATAAACCTTGCCCAGCATATGTTTTATAAACCAGGTGCTTGAACAAACCGTAGGCATGACATTTGAACAGTTTTGTAAAGCTACACCCCTGCTACTAACACAAGATTCCTTCTTTCAAAACACTCTGAGATTTTGCAGAAGTTATTGATTTGTCTATTCTATTATCAATAAGCCGCACAACTCCAGAATTCAGTCATGTAGAGTCATTTGCATTCGAGAGCTAGTAAAGATGTAATTGCTTTTTCTTCTGCTGTCACACTATTAAATATTGCTCTTCATACCTGGCCTGCTCCCCCTCCTCTCCTCTATATCCTAGATGTCTCGGGAGGATAAATGTATATTTTACATTGATTTTGATCAAATGGCTTTTGCCCTGGGGAGTATTAGATGGCGAGGTCACTGCAGCAATTACACAGCAGTATTCCCTGAGCAGACCTTTCATCTACTTGTAATATAAAATCAATAATGTCTAAACAAGGACTGAGATGGCATTTTAATGTTTTCCAGAGAGCATTTAGACATCTGAGCTGCCTCAGAAGTGGTTTCAAGATCCATTTTGAAAATGGGAGCAAAAAATCTTCTCTATGCCTTGTTTGTATCCTGAAAATACACCTTTCTAGGTAAACAAATTTATCTAATTGTAGGATTTATAGTCTGTGCTAATAAACTTCAAGCAAACTGTTGTTTGTATTTGTCATTATAAATGGAAAATGTGACACTAATTTTGCAAAACAATATTCTTTACACAGAGAAATGCATAATTAAAAATGCAAATTTTTCCACCGCTAATTTTGAAATCTATTTCACTAAGATACAGTAAACTAATAGCATATTTATTTGTTTTGCATCACACATTCAAAGTTTAAAATGTGGACTGTATTCAGAGTTTAGTGACAGCTTTTATAACATCCTTTCTACAGGATTATTTATAACCCTGAATTACTCTTTGCTATGAATTTCAAACCTATAGGTTTGGAAGGATCTTAATCACTGGTCTCTACATAGACAGCAAAATCAAATGTGAATAAACATTTAAAAATATGATAAACTTTATAGTATGGAAGAACCAACTGTATGGTGATTTTGAGTAGCTTTAGGAATTTGTATCATTAGGACTTGCTGAAATAAAAAAAAAAAACAAACCTGGAGTGGGAGGGTCCACATGTTGTCCTTGGATGGAAGGATGCACATAACTGCTATGAAGAATTTTCTTTCTGTGAAGAATATGCATTAAAGAGTTGAACCAAAGACCAGTTCCAGTTGACCACTGGACTGCGGGGTTCCTAAGCAATTCCGTTCTGACCCAGGAGCTGCAGTTCTTGGCCAAACTGAGCACTGACTGTCAGTCAGAAAAGAAACAGGCAGTAAACGTTGACCTCTTTTACATCCCTGTCAAGGTATTATATAACCTTTTGCCTTCTGAGGCTGATCCAGGAAAAATTAAGCATTTATGATAAAATAAAGCAAGTTTCTGCATTTGATTTATAAAGCTGCATATGACTTGAATTCCATCACAACATTTTTATATTAAGAATTTTGAGGACCAAATATAATAATAGTCTTGAAAATATTAGAATACCATGAGATGCTTTCTAAAGAGTCCACAGAGAGTTTACAGATATTAAAATCATGATTTTGACAATTTTAGCAGGAAACTATTCTTCCTTGTACAGTGTTTGATTGGGATGTAAAATAGAAAAATATGATAATGTGACATCATGTAGCTACAGACTACTGACAAGATATTTCACACAGTAAAAATTATAAAGAAAAAAGTGCACTATAAATAGCCTTTCCCATGTGGAACTATTTGTTCTTTCCATGTGAAATTTGGCCCTTACAGATCTTACAGTTTGGAGGATGTAGAACAAAATGAGAGACTGATTGTATTTTTTGTACATCCAGGGAATACAGACTGAGATCTGGCCTGGCTGTATTCTTCCTGGATTTCTGATATATCTTTTCTACACTGATGGATGACTATGATATACTTTGCTTATTGGATATAAATGAACAAATTTATGTTCCTGGCTAGCTCTTTGTGGATGCATTTTTTAGGATTTATCAGATCCACTACAAGTCTAAGTACAGAAATATGAGCTAAGAGCCATAAAACCTTTTGTATGTATCTAATGCTATTTTCTCTAAATTTTTTCTTGATAGCCTTCCTTTTATCCACTCTCTAAGAACATCACTATCCTATGTTCACTCAATTCACGTGAATTATAATTATGATACTTAATTATCTTCAGGTTATGATATTCTTCCTGTCTCTCTTAATGCTTAAAACCACTTGGGTGCGGGTGGCAGGCAGTATCTCTTTGTCTGATATGTACTTTGAAGTGCTTGGTGATATTCTTTGGACATCTTGTACGTTGACTGAAAAATCTGAAGGTGAGCAGTTGTGCAACCTGGTATTATCTAAATACTGCATGGAATGTATTACCTGCTAGGATAATCATAATTCCTAGTATCTGAATAAAGTATAAACATTTAGATTAAAAAATATAGATATTTAGCTACATACAGCTGGGAAGGTATATTTTAGAAATTCTAGCTGTTTGGTATCTTAGAGTTTTGAAATTTCTGTCCCCACATTTGGTGAGACTGACATTTAAAAAAAGGAGGGTAGGGATGGCTCTTGTGATGTTACTAAACTTACTATATATATAGATATAGATATATAAGAAGCAGATCATAAAAGTGGTAAACAGAGGCAGAAGAGTGACATGGTATCAGAAGGACTCAGCCCTCCTCTGCTAACCCTGAAGATAAAGGAGAGGGGCTATGACCCCAAAAAAGGGCATATGCTTTAGAAGCTGGAAAATGTAAGGAAACAAATCCTACGCAGATCTCACAGAAAGTAGCCCTGGCAACACTTTGATTTTAGCACAGTTAAGATCTGTGTCAAACTTCTACCTATAGAAATGCAAAAATAATAGATTGTGTTGATTAAACCACTGTGTTGTGGTAATTTGTTACAGCAGCCATGAAAGACTAATGCACAAGTCAAAGAACTAATCTGGAAGCTGAGTAGTGATAGGTAAGTACCTACATGGAGCAAGAGTACCCAAGCATTAGTTCATCAGAGAAGATAAGATGCCTTCGGAAGCTATGTAAGCAAGTAAAAGATTCAGCTACTATTTTTTTTAAAAAACAAATTGCCAAAGGCTGAGTATAGGATAACATGAAAATCTGAAGCCCTAGGGTGCTACAGACATGGAGGGACTTGTGTGTTCTTTCAGGCTTTCTCCTGCACAAACTTTACAGGCAGCCATACAGGAGGCAGGAGGAATGCCAAGGAACTTCCTTCTGTAGTACTAGCTTTCGGAGGGGAAAAGCATCTGTGTTGAAATTTGACCAAAACCCAACTTCCCTATTTCTCCTATGGAAGGAAAGTTTTAATCTGCAGGAGGAAGAGCAACAAAATCTGCCACCTTAGAACACTGGTGGCAACCCCCCTTGGAACTATACGCTATTTTCAAGAAACATTTTAAATATAAAGACAGGTATGAATTAAAAGTGAAACATGAGAAAGATACGGCATACAGACAAAAAGCAGAATAGATATATAAAATTAAGATGGAGTAGATTCCAGAACAAGGAATATAATCAGAGATAAAGAGGAACATTCCATGATGATAAACAGATAAATTCTCCAAGCAGACATGGCAATCATAAATGTGTATGCACCTAACAATAGAGCTATAAAATAAATGAGGCAAATCTTACAGTTCTGAAAGAAAAAAATGGATATATTAACAACTATAGTTGTAGAATTATTCAACACTCTCAATAACTGATACAGCCAGTAGAAAGAAAATCAGTAACAATATAGGTGACCTGAACAACACTATTCACCAAATTAACCTAATTTACAGTCAGAAAACTTAACTGAAAGAAATCAGAAAACATACTGTCCAACACCAAGGCAAAAGAACTTTCATCAAAATAGAACAAAAACGAATCTTAACAAATTTAAAAGAATAAAAAGTATGTCAAGTATATTCTCAGATTGTAACAGAATTAAATTAGCAATCAGTTTCAAAAATAAGTTTGGGCACAGTCAACACAAACAGATGGAAATCCAGAAATACTTTATAAGGAAATTTTTAAATGTTTTTTACTAAACAAAATGAAATTTAAAACTTTCAAAATGGATGCAGTTGACATACTGAGAGAGAAATCTATAGCACCGAATGTTTGTATTAGGAAAAAAAGATTAGATTAGTTACTTTAGGGTGTACCTTAAAAAACCAGATAAAGTAAAACAATAAACCAAAATAAATAAAAATAAGTAAAATAATGAAGAATGATAAAGAAATCAATGAAATTTAGAACCAAAAGCATAAAGAAAACCAATGAAAATAAAACATTTTTCAAAGTGAAAAAAAATTTTATCTTTGAAAAGATGAATAAAATGGATATAACCATAGTTACACTGACCAAGAAAAACGAGACGCAAATTGCCAATACTGTAGTAAAAGTAGGGATATCTCTACAGTCCCCAGACATTAAAAGGAAAAGGAGTATCATGACCCACTGTATGTCCAAAAATTGGAGAAATTAGATGAAATGCTGTAATTCTTTGAAAGATATAGTTTATCAAAGACTAACCCAAGAAGTAAATAACCGGAAAGTAAACTAAAAGTGATTTAATTTTAATTTTAATGCAGTTTGTATGAAGGCCATACAAATGCAGTTTGTATGAAGGCCATACAAACTGTGTTGCAACTACTCATCTCTGACATTGCAGCATGAAAGCAGCCATAGAAATGTCATAAATGAAAATCCAATGTAATCCATAAAAAGTGCCTTTAAGTAGTAAGTGAATTTAGCAAGGCTGCAGTATAGAAAATAAACATAGTAAAGTCAATTAACAAGTAGAGTGGCCAAGATAGCAGAGTAGGTAGATCTTAAGCTCACCTGCTCCCACGGGCACACCAAAATTACAACTGTTTACTGAGAATTATCATAAAAACTTCCTGGAGATTAGCAGAAAAGACCTACAACTAGAGATGCAAAGAAGGAAACACAATGAGATGGGTAGGAGGGATATATATATATGCATCATTCTGATACGAAAACCAGACAAAGAGATCAAAATTAAAAAAAGAAAACTACAGGCCAGTATCACAGGTGAACATAGATAAACATCCTCAACTAATTATTAGCAAACCAAATTCAACAATATGTTAAAAGGATCATACACAATTATCAAGTGTGATTTATCCAGGGATGCAAGAATGGCTTGATATCCACAATATGGATACATTTTAAATGTGTTTTCCTAAGTGAAAGAAACCAGCCTACAATGCTCCACATTGCATGATTCTTTTTATTGACATCCTAATAAGACACAACTACAAGGATGGAAAACATATCAGTGATTACCAAGAACTGTAGAGGAGATAGTGGGTTACTACATAGGGGGCCATATATAAATGAATATTTGGGACGTTGAAATTGTTCTGTATGATATATGGTGGCCTATACATGACTATGTATTCATTAAGGCCCATAAAACTGTATACTATACTAGGTGACTTTTCCTGCCACACGATAAAAATAAAAATCAACTGGGATGTCAACAGAAGTCAGGATGTGATCGAGATTATGAAAAGCAAAATAACTATGTCACAAATATATGACATAATTTCACTAAAGGAGATAGGGAAGAAAGTAATTGACCAACAGTGGAACAGTGTTTTATCTGGATACCATATGGTTAAAGACAAACAGTATATTCTAGTTGGTAATTTTGTTTCTCACAAGGCTGAATTTTGGAATTCTGAAAGTAACTTACCTGTATATTATGGTTGAACAAATGAGTAACAAGATGGTAGATAACGAGAGCTAAGTTTCTCACACTCAGAGAACGAACTTACTGTACAAGTAAGTAAGGAGGAATACTAGAATGTACCCTGTAGTGTTGGGTTAGAAATGGAGAGATCAATATGAAGTAATGTTTAGCAATAGATAAATACAGAAATGCAAATAGGTATGTGTTTAGAAATGAGTTAACTTACTTCCTGTGCTTGCTTTAATACATGTTCACAAAATCTTTGATGAACTTTCTTCTAAGAGGTGGGCATTAATTTGCTTCCCTTTGTGTATGGGCTGGACTTAGTAACTCACTTCTGAAGAACAGAGAATGGAAAGGGAAAGCAGTAACTTTCATTGGAGAAACCAGACAGACACTACCTTAACCAAATGATGAACTTTAGCATCAAGTGTAGTAACTCATCTTGATATCATGTACTACACTATGATATTGTTCCCCAAATCCATAATCTTAGTCCAAACATGTGAAAATATCAGACAAACTCAATTGAGAGATATTCAACAAAATTCCTTAACAAAATACTCTTTCAAAGTATCATGAAATACAGGTAGACTGAGCTGTCACAAACTGGAAAATATGTTACAAATAAAGAAAATGCCTCCTGGAACAGAAAAAAAGATGAGTGGAAAACTGGTACAATTTAAATAAAGTCTGCATTTCATTAATAATATTGTATCAATATTAATTTATTAGTTTTGATAGAAGCACAATTGTTATGTAAGATATTAACATTAGGGGAAGATGAATAAAAGGTGTATAGGATACCTCGGTACTATCTTTGCAACACTACTGTGAATCTAACAAAAATAATTTCAAAATAAATTTTAAAAGAAAAAGGTGTATGTGGAATCTAAAAAAAAGACAAATGAACTTATTTACAAAACAGAGGCAGACTCACAGGCATAGAAAAACAAATTTATAGTTACTGGGGGGAGGGGGGAGGGAAGGGATAGACTGGGAGTACAAGATTTGCAGATACTGACTAGTATATATAGAATAGATAGGCAAGTTTTTTCTGTATAGCAGAGAGAACTATAGTCAATATCTTATAGTGGCTTATGGTGAAAAAGAGTATGAAAATGAATGCATATGTATTCATGTATGACTGAAGCATTGTGCTGTATACCAGAAGTTGACACAACATTATAAACTGACTATACCTCAATTAAAAAAAAAAACAAAAAGGGAAAAAACCGGTTTCAAATAGTCTATAATAAAATGAATGTGTAAAGAGAAAGATAAGTATCAAAACAAAACCAAAACAATAAATGGCAATAATAAGCATAATCTCACCACAATGCTAAACTACCTGGTACCATGCTAATAGCAAACATGCAGAGGAATGTAATTCGGTACAGAAGAGAAAATAATATTGTATTGAAAAAATACATGTTTCTTTAGTGTTATCAGACTATTGGGTGTAATTGATTTGACACGGTCAATTCATTTACATTCATGTGATCATCACCGCTTGAAACACTGAGAAAAAGTTAAGATTAAATCACTGGCGCACAAAAAATGTGTTGGCCTGTTTTCACAGTTAATTACTAAGTATGTTAAAATAGAATACATGGAGAGTATAATAATTACTATCTGTGATGGTCATTTTGAGTTTACATGGTACTCAAGAGATAATTTCAAAATTAAAATACCTATTTAATTTGTAAAATATTTCACTGAAGATTTTAAACTGAAGCACAATTACTAGTGTCAAAACAATGGGAAAATTTCAAATGCTTTATGTGAAAGGATTTGTAAAGGATTACAGTTAAACCTTAGAGATAGTGACAACACTGTAAAACATCATAGTATATAAATACCAGTGAGAGAATTCTTTTTATGAAATTTTCACTGATAATATATAAAGTATATGTATAACCTAACTAATTTTCTTCAGTAATGAAGTAATGACTTGTTTTTATTAATTGTGGCATGCTTGAAAAAAAAAATTGTGGACCTTTGATATTCTATGTAACTAATTTATATGTGAAAGAATTACAGATTAATTTTTGAAATATTTACAGATATCTTGGGTTGACTGTTATTTAGACAATTCATAAATATTTCACGTTAAAGATAAAATATTTCTACAATATACAGAAACCCCAGAAGAGTCACATCTTAATAACAGAATTAAGTTAATCCTAAAGGATAAAACTTTCAAAATCAAGTCTTAAAAGAACAAGTCAATCCAAAAGTAATTAAACTACCTAAAAGTAAAATTTAATGATCTTCAAAAAATTCAGTTATATGACATGTAATATCTAACACTAAATAAAAATTATGAGACATGTGAAGAAGAAAATGTTACCAATAACCAAAAAAGCAAAACGAAACAAAACATAATAGAAATATATCCCAAAATTACTTAAAATGATAGAAATAGCAGAAAAGAATTTTCAAAAAGTTATTACACATATGGTCAAAAACTTAAAAGGAACCTAAGAAAGAGAAAATATAACAAAGAAAAAAAACAGAGCTGATAGAGATAAAGTATCCATATCTTAAAAAGAGAAATAATCAGGTGGGCTTAATCACAGGTTGGACACTTTAAAAAGACACATCAATGAATTTAGAATTTTCAATGAATAACGTTAACAATAGCATATTTATTTGAGGGAGAAGTGAGGCTGAACTATAATCTCATATAATACATAAAAGTTAACTCAAAATAGATCACAGACCTAAATGAAAGATCTTAAACTGAAAACAAACTTATCAAAGAAAATATATGAATATATGTCTCAAATATTTGTCTGTAATTCAAATTTAAGTAGACTTCCTCAATAGCTGCTAAATCTGGCAAGCCTGAGTTGATGGTTCTGAGTTACATTCTGTGTATATATATATATATATTATTTTTTTTTTCTTGAGGAAAACAGTATTTTTCAATCATATAAAACCCTTTCCAATTGTCAGTCAGGAGATATTTTAAACTCATTTCTATCACTGAGGAAATGAAGATTTGTAGAGATTAAGGATTTATAGAGATTAAGGAATTTGCTTATCAGTATATACATTTATGTGACAGAATATGCAAATAAATATCTAAGTGACTCCAAAAGAAAACACTGCTTTCTTCAAGACAAAAATATATGTGTATATTTATATGTAATTGTTGGAGAAATTAAGAAATGAACTCATCAGAAGATACTTATAGAACAGACTTAAAACTGTTTCCTGGAAAATGACCATTACAGTTACAAAAATGTATATCTAAAGCTCATTTGATAAATTTTAAAATATATTGAAATAATCAAAAATAAGATTAAAATAAGAGTAGAGGAATAAAAAATGCACAAACAGTAAAATAGTATATCTAAACCCAATCATAATAATAATTAATTTAATTATTGGTAGAAAAAGTATTAAAAGAAATAGTCACAATGGATAAAAGTGCAACAACATTATGAAAAGATAGGTGATACCTCCATTTTTTGCCTTTTTTCTTTTTTTTTTGGTGGGGGGGCAAAGACCATATTTTTCCTGTACTTGTGAAAAATGAGGAAAAGATATTAAGCAGGCCATAAATTCACTTCATTAAAAGCAACCTCTCTATTTTTAAGAGTTAAACAGTTCCGTACAATAAAGTGTAACTAAAAATAGCATCACTAAGGTCTTCAGGTAAGTTCTTATACTTCTTGAATAGTATTAAGTTTTCTTTTTAGCAGACTGGCCTATTACATTTTTAAGCTAACTGTGATCTAACTCTCATTTGCTTTCCTCCTAATCTGTTCTTTGTGTCTCTTTTTTCTTCAATTTGATAATTTTTAAAAAAAGAAACAACATTCAGATTTGTAACATTTACTGTACTCCCTGTGGCCAGTTGAAAGCCACGGGTGTGACATCACTGAATGCAGAGCTGGACAATGGTGTGCACAACCAGCTCTCACAGGCCAGTAAAAATGGGCTCCAGAAGACTACTATTCAAGACTATGTATTAAATTATGATGAAGAACTTGCAAATTTACAGTATTTAGACACATCAACATTTTCTAATGACTTGAATTTGGTTATAACACTGTCATTAAATTACCTAATTTTATAGATGGAAAGACACAAGGCAAAAGAAATAAATTTTCCAAAGCTACATAGACAAAACATAATGGAAATTGGATGGTATGGAAAACAGACGTCTCAAATGGCATCCAAGATTCCTATTTCCTGATGTACATGCCTTGTACAGTTCCCTGCATTAGAATGTTGTCTGGAAAAGATGCACATGCAACATAAAAAGTTTTTTTTAATACTCATAATATATATAAATGATTATATTATATAATAATTATACAATATAAAATATATGATTATATTATATAAATATATAAGGATTATATTAAAAGGAAATTTAAAATGGGGATTAATCTTTTTGAACATCATGGCTTGTTGAATTTTTTTTTTTTCTTATTTGTCTCAGGCTAGTATATACTACCCTGAGTTCTGAGAAACACTAAATAAGTTTGTAAATACAGGTAGAGATTATACAGCCATCATTAGGAAAATACAGTTATTTTTAGATCAGAGAGTTTTCATGCATTTTCCTTTGAGTTAAATTGAAGGTTTCATCCATGGTGGCCACAACTTCTAATTAAATCTCTCACTTTCCTTTTAAGATTTCTCTCTACACAAATGTCAGTTCTTTTAGCAGTGAACTCAACCACGTATTGAATTTTTTACCTAAGTATACATGTTATGTAAAATTGCTTTTTCCTTATATGTAAATAGATTAGCACAGGGTCTAGACCTACTTACGTTTTCAAAGAAACTTAGTTTATAGCTATAGGAAATTGTTTCAGTTTTATATTTGTGTTGGAGCTTATCTGTACGGTAGAAAATATTAAGGAATATTTTTTCTAATATACAGAGGGAATCCAGCAGAGTCAAAAGCAACTTAACTAATTTCCGTAAAGGTATATCTGGCAAATTTGAGAAAACCAGTACAGCTTTGTGTTGCTTGAAACAAGAATCAGGCTTTCACATTGAGAGTATTAAGGAAGATTTCCTTTTCCGAGGTCAGTTTATCAGATTATTAACTCTGTCATACCTTCCTTTATTTTTATATTTACCTGTAGGAAATCAAATTTATCTCTTGAATGGAAACTAAATATTCTTTTGGCTTCATTGCATTTAGTACTTTTGTCATCTGGCACTAGAAAAATAATAAAGCAAATACAAATACTATCTTTGCTTTTAAGTAATAAATTAATGATGGATCCACAGATTGTGACAGATTGTGTTCTGTCACAATCTGGACTTAATGAAGTAAGTAAGTGTTTAAAAATATGAAGAGAATGGTCAGCTGCACCAAAGAAGTAATATCTTGATTTATGTGGTCCTTAATGTTATTAACATGATATTAACAAACACTGGGTAATGTGTAAGAAAAGTCACTGATTTTGGAATTAAAAAAAGCAAACCTGAGTAATTCTTTGTATTATTTCTGTGTAATCTATTGCTGTGTAATAAGTAACAAAAATTTAGTTTCTTAAAATAATACAAATGCATTATCTCAAAGCTTTCATGAGTTAGGAGTGCAAGGATAGGTTAGCCAGGTCCTCCACCCAGGGATCCTCCAGGCTGAAGTACAAGTTCCGGTCTGGCTACAGTCTCATCTGGGGCTCATGATTCTCTCCCAGACTCCCTGGTAGCTAGCCAAATTCAGCTTCTCACCGAACTGAATTCCCCATTTAATTGCTATTAGCTGAGGGGGGTCACTCTGCTCCTAGAGGCCACCTTCCAGTTCTTGCCACACAAATCCATCCGCAATCAGTTTACAACATGGTTGGTTGCTTCTTCAATGCCAATAGGACAATTTCTGTTGCTTCTAATCTTTCTGTTTTTTTATACCTCTAACCTCTAGATTTTCTTTTAAAAGTTCATCTGATTTAGTCAGGCCCATCAAGGCTAATCTTCCATTTGATCAGCTTAAAGTCAACTTATTAGGGATCTGAATTTTATCGCCAAATTCTCTTCACCTTTGCCATACACTGTAACTTAATCAAGGAAGTGATAAACTCATTATTTCACTCACAGGCACTCAAATGCAGGAGATTATACCATACAAGGTATGTACAACTGGAGGTAGGAAACTCAAAAACAATCTTATAATTCTGTTTAACATAGAGTCCAATATCCAATATGTTTTACCTATGTAACATTGAGCAATTTACTTCTTTACTCATCTGTAAAGTTAGGAAATGGTATTATAAATATTTCCTCAAAGAAACTTCTAGCTTTGACATTCTAAAATTCTATGATGGGGAGAAAGACCAAAACTATTAACACTAATAAGGCACGGACACACACAGATTTCTGGCAGCTCACAATGCTCTATGATTGTCTAGCAACAGTTTCAGGAGCTTACCTTAGATTCAGAAAGTGGGTAAGCAAGTAAATAAAGACATCAAGAGCAGGTTTTTAAATGAATTTAGGGCACACATTTATTGCCAATCACCCCCTCATGCAACTGCTGTGGGATTCAAAGCAACACATGGGACATTAAATTAGTCACTGAACTATAATCATTATGGAAATTTAGAAATTTGAGAGGTTTGAGATAGCAGTAGTAAAACTGACTAAAACTCTAAAAGTTGACATAATTTTAATGGCCTCTCATCTAAAATGACAAGCTTATATTGCTATGTAATCTGTCATATTATAAAATTGTATTTCCAAGCTAATAAAATGGTTTATAAAAATTGACTTGAAATATATTAAAAGTAGTATATTAATATTAGAAAGATGCAAGACTACATAAAACATAAATGCAACAAACTTCTCTAGAGAAAGTGTAGCAGTTGTGCCAGAAAACAGAGTTCTGTAGTAAAATCTAGAGAATGTAAGCTCTACTAGGGAAAAAAAATAAGATGGAATGGGACAGTAGTGTTTTCTCTTCCATTATAACCCTGTTGAAAGTATTCCAGAATTGAAACACCAGAGGGGTTCTTAAGCAGTGCTTCTGAAAACAAGACAATGTACACTTTCTTTTTACATGGCATTCCACACAACAGTTTTTCAAATAGTTTCCGAAAGTGTTTTATAGGATTAACTAACTCAAGACAATGTGGCACTGTGTGTGGTGCTTGAAAAATTCACAGAAGTGATCCTGGGCCAACAGATCTTATTCAATCCGGATAGACTGGTGGCCAAAAATAAAGTACAAATCCTTCAATAATGTAAAGAAAATGGCAGTAATGATCTTCTGGAAGGTCTTTGAGGGGCTTAAGTGGTGACCTGGCAGCTAGCTTTGGTCAGAGTAAAACACTAATCCTCCAGGGTTGAATAAGAGCTCCTAGAAAAATTCAGAAGTACTTGAAATAATTGTCCTATTTACAAAGAAATGATAAGGAGGGTTAAAGTGATCATAAAGGTGATGCAGGTTACCAGGTAAATACCCATAATGGTGAACTCCCTTTATTCACACTCCACCAGTCTGACTCTCAAAAGGGATTTGCTGTCTGACTGCCAAATTTACTGGTCTTGCTGTTAGAGGAGTTTTGACTTAGAGGGAGGGAGAAAGCTTGAAATGCTTTACAGTGTGTTCTGCTATTCTTAGAAAAGGCAGGCGGTCACAAGATGTGAGCAGCACAATACTACAACTGGACTTCCAACAGTCACCCTAACATCAATCACTTAACTTACTGAGATATTTCAGAAAAAAAGGACATGAGCTCTTGCTCTGGTGCTATCCAAGGTCTCTAGATTTTCCATCGCTGATAGGAAAGTCAATTCACTAAGTTATTCTCCTTTTCAATCTAATTGATGAAAGTTATTTAAGAAGAGAAACACTTGATGCATTTAGAAAGAAACTCAACAAAAAATTGGTGTAGTGTCAAGAATAGGCACTTGGGGGCTTATAAGCCGTGTTAAAAATAACAGGAAGTCAAAAGAACAGGCAGTCTGAGTATAAATCTGGGCTCTTCTAGATCCCGTTTGACATTCGGGAAATTAATTTACCTGCTCTGAACTTTGGCCTCTATAACAATCTAACAAATGATTAAGTATTACATAACAAAAAATACCCCTTTCACCCTGCTAAAACCGTAAACCACCCAGCACTCAATTTTCTCATTTTTCTTTTCTCCACAACTCTTATCATCATTACATTCAATAGTCTGCTTACTTATTTTGTTTACTTTTGGCTTCTCTTCCCCAGAGATGTAAGCTCCTCAAGAAAAGGTGTTTCTGTCTGTTTTGCCAACAGCATTATGTCTAGGGACTAGAATATTGCCTAACACATATTTATATTTGTTGAACAAATAAATCAATTCTTGTTTCAAAGGATCTTGTGGGAACAAAATGAAATGATTTATGTAAAGGATCAAGTCCATAGCACCTAAAAAATATTAGTCCTTTCTTTCACACTCTTAATAGGTCTTTTCTTTTTAAGCATATATAGGGATCTGTCTCCTCGTGAGTTCTGAGAATGCAAGTACTTCTTTTCTCTAATTTATTTATCTCTATATACCTATCACATGGCAAAGGGCTTGGCATATTATTCAATAACTATCAAGCTGAATTAATGAGTGAGTAACATTGTAATATGATTGAAAAACATGTGAGGGATACCTAAAGGCACAAAGTGCATCCTTCTAGTGAATGAGGTAATATAATTATTATTCAGTTTCTTGGCAAAATCTCTATAGCTAGAGATTAATTCAGAAGATTTGGGATTTCACAAAACAATGCAGAATATTTTGTAAGTCATTTTAATCTTTTTCATTTCACCTGTTTTTCCCAAAAAGGCATGTATTGTGTTCCATTTGTGTTGATTTTATAAATAATTATCAGTCCATTATATGTGTGTGTGTGTGTGTGTGTGTGTGTGTGTGTGTGTGTTTTCCTTGTAGAAAAAGTTACATTTTTAATCTGGGAACATCATTTTTCTTCCTTTGAAACCAATCTGCTGAAATCCAAATACTAGAAACAATATTGTTTTATTAACTGCTATAACCAAACTATACGAACTGAACTTTAATGATGACAGAGGAAAAACTGAAGAGCCATGGTTTCAACTAGATTTGTCTCTTTGGTTAAGACACATGCTAGGGGGATTTCACATTCTCAGCTGCAGCTGCTGACAGAAAATTCAAAACAGAAGACATCATAGTCTCTAAAGAGTACGGCAGCATTGCTGATGTTCCAGACTGTCTTGAATATAAGAAGATATACATTAACATAATGAATAAAGCATTAAGATCAGTCCAAGGCTAGCACCCCTCAGAGGTTCTAAGATTTGGAAACTTGGAATCAGTGAAGTCTAACAGCAGTT
The DNA here is from genome assembly GCF_036321535.1 of Camelus dromedarius. NCBI lineage: Eukaryota > Metazoa > Chordata > Mammalia > Artiodactyla > Camelidae > Camelus > Camelus dromedarius. The sequence goes on along the minus strand of NC_087446.1, from coordinate 60,570,659 downwards.
AAGAGACTAGGGAGCTGCTCAGGAGCAGAAATCCAATTTGGATAGAGGATGAGGTTAAAAGGTTGTAATATGTTAGAGAGGTAAATGGGAAAGATTAACAAGATCTCGGTCGCAGAAGTGCTAAAATTCTAGACAGTTCTCTAAGAAAGGGGTACAAGGAAATGGAGTAAAATTCAGTTATCAGGACAGAAGCCCCAAGTCAGTTAGCAACAAGAGTGATTTTGCTGATTCCAAAGTGTTCTTCAGTTATGAATAATTAACTGAGTTTTATACTAGGAAGAGCCTGAAACGGGAGTAAAACTGTCATAGCTTTAGTATAGTCAGCGCTCCTATTGCATGAAGTCCAGAAAGCTTAAAAGATATGGCCAATCTTACATATATCATTTAGAAAAAACAAAACTGTGAGACTCCAAAGAATCAGTGAAAGAAAAAGTTTTATGCTATTAATGTAGATTTTCTTTAATCACATTTGTATAAATGACATTAAAATTTATTTTGAAGTAATTTCAAACTAGTTACAAAATTAATACAAATAGCTTTCTCCCCCCCCAAGACATTTGAGAGTAATCTGCTGACAAAATGGCCCATCTCCACCTAATACTTTAGTGTATAAATTGCACAAAAAAGGATGTTACTCCATGTACAGACAATAAACCATGAGAATTAAAAAATAAAGTTGGATACATTATTACTACCTAATCTAACTAATCCTTGTTGCCAAAAGCCTTTGTTGTTTACAGAAAAATGCGCCAGCTTCAGGTCATCTGTACTAATTTGTTATGTCTCTTTATTATACTCCATGTCATGATCTCAGGACATTTGCATTTGCATAAATAATTTTGCAGAATATTCCTCAATATGGGTTTATCTGAACAGTCATCATTAGCAGTTTCAGGCTGTGCGTTTTCGATACATTTGCCACAAGTGTGATGCTCTAGTCTTTGACTTGCATCTTATCAGGTCCCACACGATTTCAATTTTTAAGAAGTTAACTTTGTTCGCTTGATTAAATCAATGGTTGCCAGCTTTTCTTTGTTGTGAGATTACTGTATTTTCTTCATTTTTATGAGAAATAAAGTCTATATAAACATCCTATTTCTGAAAAATTTTTATCTCCACTGATTTTACTTAACTGAATTATTACTATGATATTTATCTAATAGTACTTTTCTAATCCCAATATTTTTTCTACAATTAAATGTTGTATTTTTATTGTAAACAATACCTTTCTATTCATTGATTCATTCACTTATATCAGTATGGACTCATAAGATGCTATTTTATTCAACAGGTTATTTATTTTGACATACAAATTACTCTAGGTTTTGTTAATTAAGTAGGAGCCTCATCAAAATGAAGTCTGTTTTTTTGACATGTTTCCATCATTCTTTGATCTGTCTTTTCTCTGAGAAGCCTGGCTTCCTTTTTGTGGGGAACCATATTTAGAAATCAAACATACTTCTAGCTACTCATCAGTTTTGGAAAGAGTTAGAGAACGCATGTATAGATACACACACATATACTTTAATATCTATAGTTATTTCTCTTTACATATTTATATGTTTACACCAGTGGTTCTAATTCTAATCCAATACTGCAGGATTCATCCTAGTGGTCTTCCTTTTCCTGTCTCTATCCCCTTTTTCTGACAACGATAAAGCTGGTTCCCATTATTCTCAACATAATTACTTATTATTTTAGTCTCTAGAGTATGGAACCAATCTCTAATGGCCATCACTGTCTCCTCACCCCCATTAGCATCTCTACTGGCTGCCTGAGCTGTGACACCACATGCTGGGCCTTGCCCCCCCTTTACCCTTCTACCTTCTCACCCAACCTTCCCTCCTCAGGAGGCTGCCTATCTGTCTCAGCCCTCACCAAATTATTTTTAATTAAATTTTTAGGTCATCTTTAATAAAAACTGCTATTCCATCCTGACTTTAAAAACATGATAATTCTCCCATGCTGGTTCTCTCTAGGGTGTCACTTCTTTATTTAACTACTACTCTGCTTTTTTCCCCCATCTTTCTTGGGATTTTCAAAGGGAAGCAAGTTACAAACTGACATTTTTATTCTTCAATTCTGATGACAAGTTTACTTCAAAGAGGATATAGCTACAAAGATCTAGCTAATCCAAGCATAGTAAAACTATTCCTTGAACACTGAGCAGTGCTCTTCCCTCAAGCTTTTCGAATTCTGTCTACCACATCCAGAGAGTTGCATTAAGAACTAATAAAGCTCTATATGCAGACATATACCCACCCACATACACACTTACACTGAAATACATATGCATTTACAGAGAAGTTCTTACCCACCTCCCATAGTTTTCATCATTCTTAGAATGATACCTGCAACATTTTGGCACTGCTAAAAGTCAACACTTCATAATATTAGTATAAGCCATCCATTCTCAAGTGGAATGCTTTTGTCTCAAAGAAAAAAAGAAGTGATTCTTATGGTGAAGAAGAAATTACAACTTTTTAATGTATAAAGCACAAATATGCTTACAGTATATACACACTGGCACACACCCATATACACACACTATACCTGTGGTATTAAAATACCACGGGAAAAGTGATTAGAAGAAATGTGCAATAAAATAAAAGTCTCCTTAGGAGGGCAATAATGGAAAAGATTTGAGACCTACTACTGTATGCCTATCACTTTACAGAAACATCTCTGTCATCATCAAGTAAAATACCATCTTGGTTGAAAATTCACCCATGCCCTGTGACCTCCTGGGCCTGCTGTCATGGCACTGGAGATGGTCTAAAGTGTATCTGTGAGCTACAGGTCATTTAATTCTTTCACAGGTAACAGACTAACCTTGAAGTTTTATAGTTTTCAAAGACACACTCTTTTGGGTAACCCTATATCTAGCATTGCAACTCCTGAAGAGGTGGTCCTGTGTTAAATGTTAGTAATTCCCTAACTAGGGAGATCAAAAATTAGTTAGTTGGCTAGTTATTTAGCTGGTTTGTTTACTCATCTATTCAGATATTTATTGGACAGGGGCTTGATGGTAGATCAAAATTATATTCAAATCTGGAATCTCAAATTCTCCTAAAGGCTATGGTATGGTTATTACAAATTAGTAGCACGTCAGATATGAATCTCAAACTTCTAATACTCAATCACTCCTTCATTATAGAAAGCCTACTGGGCATTGAGCCAGGCTATGAAATTACAGGTTTAAATAACACAAAGTTCCTGCTCAGGATTTTTACCATATAACAGCAGATACTATGCAAAGGAGAAAAGCAATTACTCATCACTTACATGAGGCGACCAATATATTCCTGCATGATATATAGATTAATAAAAAGTAATTTCATCACCCTCTTGTCTTATTGTAATTAATTTACGTTATGTTATTTTCCTACAGTATTACATCTACTATATTAAGGAAACAGAATGGAATTTATAAAATAAATAATGTGGAATGGAAGCATATACTGTATCTTTGTTTACAAACAGCTTTGTTATGATACCTGTGGTCAGAGTATCATAGAATTTTATAGCTGGCAAGGATACTGGTTGGTCTATTCACAAAGTGAAGTATTTTATCTTTAGAAATATCTCCTTGTAGCACTATAAGGAGCTATTTGCTTAAATATCAATCAAACTAGCTTCTGGTACTACAGCAGAAGAAAAAAGGTGGACAGATGGCAGTTTTCTGTGCTAATTTTGAAAAAGTTGTATACTACACCAAGAGTAAAGTAATACACAATATACAATAATCACATAAACTCTAGACCTAAAGCAATGCTGGCTAAACAATAAACACTTTTGTCAATTTTCAGAGTTTAGAAAATTATGGACACAGGGCTTACAGATCCAAAATTTGTTGAACTTTCTGTGACTGAAACAAATTTTTCAAAGCACAATATAAAACTGTGAGTCAGAAAAGATTTGAAGCATACTGTTCCTTAAGGTAATATGATTTAGAAGGTGGTTTTACCTTCAGACTTATTGTTTTGGGGACACAAGAGGAGATACAGAAACATCTAGTATGCACAAAAAGTTTTTTTTTCCTGAATCTTTCTCCTTATATCTGTGGTTGTTTAAAAAGTTTACACTGTTTATTGGTAACTGAAAATTATCAATGCACAAGAAGCATTTTGATCTGTCATTCTATGAAATGGAGGATAGTATGAAAGGAACGCTGAACACTCTGACACTGCACACTGAGTAACATCTGAGAAAGCATCACTGTAAGCAGGTCAAGCAGATGTAACTGGAATCTGGTTTTATCCAGGCTAAAAGCAATGACTACTCAAAACGACTTAAAAGCTATTAAAACTAAATGTTATAAATTAGTTGATCTTTTTAAAATTAAAATTAGGTTTTAACATTTCACTGAGATTAATGTCTCCTGAAATTATATTCAATGTTAGGTAAATATTGTGCCTTTGATATTACTGAATTCACATAAAAACTTTAAGTTTTATGTTGAGGTATAACTGACATACAACAATACTAGTTTCAAGTGTACAACATAATGATTCGATATTGGCATATACTGCAGAATGATCACCACAACGAGCCTAGTTAACATCTGTCATTATACATACTTACAGATGTTCCTTCCCTTGTGATGAGAACTTTTAAGATCTGCTCTCTTAGCAACTTTCAAATATGCAGTATGGTATTACTAGCTATAGTCACCGTGCTGCACCTTACATCTTACTTATTTTATAAGTAGAAGTTTGTACCTTTTGACTCTTTTCACCCAGTTTGCCTACCCCCTATCCCCACCTCTGGCAACCACCGATCTGCCCTCTGAATGATGTAAGAACTTTTAAATGCTGAATAATACCGTCCATTTAAAAACCTTTCTTAAAAAAAGAATGGAACATGAATAAATAATTAATGACATAATAAAGCCACAAATAGGCAAAAAAGAGTAGAATGATAATCACAGAAACTTACTATTTCCCTATATTTATAATATATATATTACATAATTATATAATTATAAAGAGAGAGAGACAGAAAACCATCCCAACATTCTTAGGAACTATGCTGACTTCTGAAATTGGTGACTATCACAGGGCTAGATTCTGCAGATTTTAGAAAGAGAAAGTGTCACTTTTCATAGACCTCTTCAACAGATACCAGGTTCATTTTATGAGTTCAAAGTACAAAGTCTTCTTGAATACTTAACAACAGGAAGGTTAAATGAGGACTTAAATTACCATTGTAAATTCAATTTCCATAACTGATCAATAAATTTAGCCCTATTCTAACCAATCTTAGAAACTAGTTACAGAATTCCAGTCAATGTGATGGAGTAAGCTGATGTGGAAGAACTCACCTTATGCTTTAAAAATGATACAACTGTTGTCTACAATCTTTTAAAAGTGTGTATATATAACTGAGTCTGATACCAAGAGAGCGAATATCCTTGTGCTGGAAATGATGAGGAGAACAACAGGCAGCACTTACTCATCACAAAGCCCAGGAGAGGATAAGAAGTCAGGGCTCAGGTTACAGACACATCAGTGAGATAGAGCTTAATTATCTGAATAAAGATAAAAATGATAAAGAATGGGGACTTAACAACAAAAACAGAAACACCAAATTGGATCCACCACTTTAGGAAGCAGCAAGAATATCTGCCATCTTATAACTTAAGGTGAAAGCTGCCATCCCTGAAAAACTGGAGCTTCATGCCAGCACCTCACTATAGGGTCCAAATTTACACTATGAAAACTAAGAGAATAGCATAAGCACCAATCCAGACCCACATGGCCCTGGCAGTGGTGAATGTTAAACTGTCTTCTAGAGTTCATCCCACAGTTCAGGGACACAGCAATCCCATGGAAAGCAATGCCTGTGAAGCTAAACTCAGAATCAAAGATTTTAAAACATGGCAAAGAAATGAACTGTCACAGAGAGTGAAGGGTTTAAAAAAAAAAAAGCTAACTTGACCCTCAAAAGCTAAACGTTAGAAAAAATCTTTAAGGGATATCAAAATTGGCTTATTTTGCTCTAAGAGAAAGAAAAATTTGGGCAGATTTGAAAAGGAACCAAACAGAAATTACAGAAATGAAAACTGCAGTTACTGAAATTAACAATAAAAATAAAATCAAATCTTAAGCTATAGTTTGAACTGTGGACTAGCCATAGTTGTATAAATAATGAACTATAAAAACAATTTGAGTTGTCACAGAGAAAACAATGAATAATATAAAAGATAATTGAGACATAGAAGACAGAAGGAGAAAGTTCTAATAAAGGTGATAATAAAAAAGATGGAGCAAATATGCATTTCCAGGGAATGAGGACTTGAATTTTAGGTAATTTTTATAAGTTGATGGTGATGATTTCTTAAAGAAAATAGACCAAAGTATTATTTTAAGGTAATCTGAATCGAATTCAAGGAGAAGCAAAATGCCTTCTACATGCTTCTAATATTTTATTGACTTTTGTCTTTAAATAAAATGCTATTAAAATAATCCTATCTATTATTTCTAAAGGTCTTGGTATATGTCAAGCACTTTAACAAGCACTTTAAATTTATTTATCTCCTCCAATCCTGGTAGTACCTACATAAGATAGGTACCATTTTTGTCTCTCTTTACCGCTAAGGAAACTGAGGTGTAGAGGGAGCTGAGTAACTTGCAAAAGCTTTAGACAATTCACAGGTGGACTCTAGATTCCAACTGTGGTTATCTGGCTCCAGTCCATGCACTTAGCAACTGTCCTAATCTGCCATTTTAAAAGAAAGAAATTGCAGGTTTAAAATATGCTCAAGGAAAAGATTTTAAAGCAAACCAAAAAGAAATAAAACTTCCTGGCCAAAATTTTAAAATCCTTGTCTGTAGAATACAGATATCCTACTCAAACCACAGTGGTTTTAATGTGTCTTGCTTAACAGACATCTGAAATCTTTCTATGAAGCTCCCACTATGTGATCCTAAGAGTCAAAAAGCCCCTAAATTTATCTGATAACCTTGATAGCTGAAACAAATGTTTCACTGTGACAGATCTAAAAACCTCAAGTTCTCTTACAAAACCCTCTGCCTTCAACCTCATCTCAGTACAAAGTGTGTTTTAAGCTGTAACTGAGTTCTTTCAGTTTTCAAGATTTACATTATTTGCCTGCTTTTCAAAGGACAAGATAAATAAGGAGAGTAATAGATTTTAAACCATAGACTAAAATAACTGTCCATGAGCCCAGACAATATAAATAAGTAATTGAATTAATGAGTAAAGGTGGAGAAGGGATAGCTCTTTTGTACAGAAGAATTCCTAAATCATCATTAGACAAACAGCACAGTCCTAACTGCTATAGGCAAGAACCATCAACAGATGGTGAATTGGTGGGTTAAAGGATAAGAAACAAGAGATTTGCATAGTCTCAAAGTATTTCTTGACATTTATTAATTCCAAGGAGATAAGTAACTTTACAATGGAAAAACCCAGAAGACATCGCCTTAACAAAGTCACCAATATTGTCACTGTAATGAGACATATCTACACTATGTGCTTCCCAATATGATGAACTGAGAAGGGCAACAGTTACTTCTACAGCATTTTAGCCAAAACTCAAGAACAAAACCATCATGAGAAAATATTAGACTAACCAAACCTGAGGGACATTCCACAAAATAACTGGCCAGTACTCTTCAACAGTGTCACGGTCATGAAAAACAAAGGCAATCTGATGAATTGTCGCAGACTGGAGAAGACTAAGAACACGTGGCAAGTAAATAAAATCTCAGATTGAATCCTGGGACCAGGAGAAAAACACATATGGGTAGTTCCAATCCTGTCTCTACCGTAGTTAGCAGTATTGAATCAATGCTGATTTCATTGTTTAAATAATTCTATGTAAAACACTTTTTTGTAAGTCTAAAATTATTTCAAAGCGGAAAGACAATAAAGGATAATCATTCGATTGGAATCATTATATTCCATTAGATAATATTTGGTATTTGCTAGAGAATTCTATCCCTCCTATGACCCTATAAACTATCATTTATTCACTAATTTATTGCCTTTGTCTTGATACAACCATACATTCACACAATTATGGCTATCCCTACAGATCTCTTTTGAAATCTGATTAAATTTTATTAAATAAATATCACTGCTACTCACCATAGATCATGCCTATACAGAGTTGCCTAAGTGAAAAGCCATTTGACTTAGATCTATGCTTAGAGATGCTCTAACACAGTAGTTTTCAACTGGGAAAAATTTTCCTACTGAGGGGACGTTTGCCAATTCTGGAGAAATTTTGTCATGACCAGGGTGGGAGTGCTACTGGCCTCTTTAGATGCTGTCAAAAATTCTACAATTCACAGGATAGCCCCACAACAAAGAATTATCCTCTCCAAAATGCCAATCATGACAAGGTTGAGAAACTGCTCTACCTACTGATTGTTTAACTCTTTGAGGTGCCTATGTGTCCGCCAAATTGATGGTATGTATCGTGTCATGTATCATATGTCATGCCATCTCTAATATATGTACCAAATATAATGAAAAGCAGTACAGCTGTATTTCCATGGTAAGAAAACAGAAAATAAACAAAAATTTAGTTGAATTTGTATCAGAAAAGGAGACAGTATGTGACTTAGCATGCATGGACATTTCATTTTCATTTTTTTCTTTGCTTTTCCTTTTTTAAGGTGACATTAGTGTTGTTTTTCCAAGCCGACTCTTTGCATTTCAGTGAATACAATGTTATAAACCAGCATCCTGAAAGCTGCATTAGGAGCATTAGAGGACAGAAATACTTGCCACACCTTCATTGTATCCATTTTAGTGACTCTAGGTTTTCACTGACTAGCAAAAGTCAAATCTCTTTCAGGAGTTTCTGATTCTTCTGTTTTTTGTTAAGTTTGGATATACCCTCTTTACAGTGCACATCCAATTGGTTCTTTAAAATTGGTCCTCTCAGAAGGCTGCAAAATATACTTATTGTGATTATAATTTCGGGATTCAGAGTTCCTGGGTTCATATTCTGCCTCCTACTGTGCATTAGCTGTATATATCCAAGGGCAAATTAATTTTCATACTATATCTTTCTCACATGTAAAATTTAAAAGTAATTCCATGTCCTAAGGTTGTAGTGAAGATAAACTATAAATCGCTTAGAATACTGCTTGACACGTTAAAAGCTCTACGCAAGTTATTGATGCTTCACTGTTGTTATTATTATTATTGTTATTATTACTATTATGATTACTATTACTACTCAGAAGGAGGCCACTCCTTCCTTGCAAAGTAGCTAGGATTGAACTCAACATGTAACAACTCTCTTAAAGATTGTTTCATCCACAATGTCCTTCTGGAGCCTGTCCAAGCAAATGTGAAGAAATGGTGTGTTTTTCTTCAGGCTATCAGGGTCCATCCATACCTTTTCTTAGTAGAGATTTTCTTTTTCCATAAAAAATTTTAATCAGTTTTCCTTAATTCTCTGCAGGCTCCTGAGGTTCAGATTACCTGGAGACTTGTTCTGGACTTCCCAGGGCCTTTCCCAGAGATGGATACACTTATCATTATATAATTAGATAGTGCCATTTTGATGATTATAGCTACAATGCACCATAACCATGGAGATATTTTGGACTTGCATGAATAATACCATGTATTTATAAGATGATCTCAAATTTATAGTTGCATAAAATTTGAGCCACACAAGATGTTTAAAGATTCAATCCCATATTATTTAGAATTTGTTTCAAAGCTGCCCGTCTGGGATCTTCATTCTGCCTAGAAATAACCCCATTTACCCATTTCTAAACTGAAACATTTGTTAAAACCTTTACTTGGGGAACCTGAGTCTATAAAACGTGATCTTGTTCTAAATGCTATAATTAAAATGCAATTATTCTTGTCTAAAGAGGGATACATTAACTAAATGCATGCACTTCTATTCTATAGGTGACATCCAGAATGAAATCAAAACCCTTTTTTTAAAAAGCCAAGCCCCTTTCTATTTTTGTGACTCTAAATACATTATTTTCTTTCCATTTTGACTGCTTTTGTTACGTAAATTGAAAGACTATAATAACTATCATTTACATTAGTAGTTTGGAGAATTGTACAATCTGAAATATGTTCTTAAATTAGGCACAGATTTTTAAAGTTCATTCTAAGTAAAGTTTGTCCTTTCTTTCACATTTTTGCTTCTTAGTCTCATTGTGCACACCAGAGGATAAAACAGGAAGACATAGTGCAGTACACCTGAAACCAGTACCACAATTACTGCCACTTCTGTAGGACAGAAGTGAAGGAGATAATCTGTTCAATGATGCCCGTCAAAAGAACCTTAACAGCATCTTTTCAGTGTTGTTAATAAATATGCAAAATACTTATGAAACTGTGATTTAATGTGCTATGCAAGTAAATATCATCTTAGTCCGGGCTGTTATAGCAAAGCACCACAGACTGGGTGGCTCATAAGCAACAGAAGTTTATTGCTCACAGCTCTGGAGGCTGGAGGTTGGAGATCGGGGCTCAGCACCATGCCGGTTCCAGGGAGAGCCCATTTCCTGGTGGCAGACTTCTTTTTTTGTGTGCTTACGTGGCAGAAAGGTACCATTCCCATTGATCAGAGTTCCCGTTTTATTATCTCGTTTCTTCCCAGTAAGCCCACTATCAAAACCATCACATTGGGATTAATGTTTCAACAAATGAATTTTGGGAGGCATAAACACTCAGTCCATTGCAAATGTACTATGCCAAGTATCATGGTAAGTCACAGTTTTCTTTACCAGGAGCTTAGATACTGGAGCAGAAAAAAAGTCCATAAAATTTTAATAAGAAAAGTAGGTTATTTTGGGATTTAATATTTCTCTATGATGCAAAGATCAGGAACAGATACTTAAAGTACAATTTTGTTGTGACCAGTATAATGTTCTTCAATATTTTACATTCTTTGTCCAAGCTCCTGGTTGAGCATTTTGTGTGGGCTATACAGATTTTATTTCTGAAACTTTCTTTAAAATTTGTAAATAATAAAGAATAAAATAAAGCAAAGCCATCTATCTAATTCAATTTTGTGACACACTCTTTAGAATCCTTCTGTGTCCATATGCTTTTTCTGATGGACAGTATGCTCTCTGACTACTCTCAGTAGTAAGGAGCCCGTGCCACATTTATATAATCACAGCTGCCCTCTGCACGGCATTTATTGGTCTAGGTGTATGTTCTGATTTGTTGTGCTAAAGTATGATGATTAGGTTACACATATAAACATTAATGTCAGTATTTTTATACTTAATAGTTTGTACCTCTTAATCCCCTACCTTATATCATTTTTTAAATAATCACAACTAACATATATTGAGATCCTACTATATGCCAGTCACTGTTCAAAGGATTTTGTAGGATTAAATTAGCTTCATGCTCAGAACAATCCTATAATGTAAGTATTCCTTTTATTCCATTCTAACACAGAGGGGTTAAGTCAATTGCCAATAGTGAAAAGAAAAACCAAGAACTAAACCCAGGGACACGGCCCTGGAGTCCTCACTTTTACCACTGCAAAGCTGGCGGTGGTGGTCAAAGTGGAATTGGGTAATGCTGCCAGTGACAACATGCCCCACACAAACCACCCTCCTCCCGCTCCCAGCTGCTTCCCACGCCACGTATACCTGGGGGCAAAGGCTGTTCTGAGTACTCAGCACGGGCATGGGGAGGGGGGATGCAAAAATTATTCTTCAGCACATTCCCCTTCTCGAGCTTGCCAGAGGAGAGAATTTACAGAAGAACCCAGTTAATCAATGTTTGCCTAATTTTAAATAAAGCAGAGCCCTCCATCCACATAACTATCTAATAAAATAAAACTGAATACTGAAAACGAGTAACTCTGGCTTAAAAAAAAAAAGGAAAAGGAATATGTTGAAATAATAAAAATTCCAGCTACAAGAAAGCCAACAGTCTGAATACAAACACAAAATCTGTATCGATATTATGAGGAACTCTTCTCCAGTGCCGCTTTCTGAAGTGAGGGTCAGATAACGGACAGCAGCCGAGCCTCCGAGGGGCCGGTCCTGAGGCAGCTTGCATTGCTGACTGAGGAGATCGCTGCAGGGGCGAGAAGGTAATGAACAAACGGAAGCCGGTGAGATCCGTTACTCTCTTCCTGCGTGATACGTTACAGTCTGTGGATGAAGTCTACTGTGACTGAAGTGCTACTTAAAATAGTGTTTTAAAAAATTCAGATGCTTAGATGTTTTTATTTATACTTTTAATTTTTAATCAGTACTCCATAAGTACTCTGCCCTATTCCCTATAAAGGCTAAATTGTAACAGATTATAAGGGCATTTGAAAAGATTTCATATAATCTCCCAACAGCGACTAGAGAGTTATTAAAATGCCCACAGAAATATTTTCAGATCTTTCAGCAAAATGCCAATTTTGATTAAAAAAATTTTTGCTGGAAAGACATGGCTCTGTTATTAAGATGACAATTTTGAAATTTAGAATAATTTCATTCAACTATTATATGTATAATTACATGCATATATATTTGATCACAGAGTAAATATATGTATATATATATGAGATCACAAATTAAAGAGTTTTAAGTCAAAAGGAAAAAGTAAATAAGGGAATAAATTGTGCTGAAGCAAGCTTGTGCATTCAGTGTAAAACATATAATAAATAAACTAACAATTATAATGTGCAAGGTATAAATACAATCCACGCGTCAAAAAACAGCAGTAAGCATTAAACAATAAAAAGTATTCTAAGAAAGGAAAAATATAAAATCAAGTATAAAATAAGGTATTTCCTATCGGAATCCTATCAGATTCCCTAAGAGACATTTAAGGACAAAAACCAAAAGACTAAAGCTAAATTTTATTAATTAGATATTATATCCACAGCACAGAACTGCAATGTAGGGGAAAATATTCTGTCTGCATTAAAGTTACTAGCACTCAGCTTGGTAAGAGCATGCTTAGAAGAAAGTTACTTTGATCCCCTTGGTAAGGATACTACTCATCATTAGATTGAGTGTGCCTGAAATAGAATCAAGGCATTATTTACATCCCAAGAAATAGACAAATCAAAAGATACAAATTAAAAAGTTTTATCCAAAGAGAAGGGATAGAGGAGTAAAATAATTGTAAGACACCAAAATATTAACATAATTAATATACAAAGACATGAATCAAAATAGCTCTGAACAGCACACATTACTATTGAATATCTATTCTATTTTTTAAAAGCCTGTGCTAGGTATAGGAATTACACTCACATGCACACACACACACACACACACACACACACACACACTCTCACACATACACAGTGATACCTGTCCTCAATAAGTGTACAATCTAATTCCATTAACAGTTTATAATTTCTACATTTAGAAGGTGGAATTTTTAAAATTCACTTAAATGACTACTTTATGTAAGGCTGATACAGTCAAATTTAGAGTTGTTCTTTGTATGCAGTAAAGAGCTTCCCAAAGTGAAAAAATTATGCATATATATGTATACATACATATAATTACATACATTTTCCTCTTTTCATTCTTTTCTATTACTTCAGATATAGACATGACGTTCAAATGCAAAACAGTCTTTCTCCTATGTTTAAATTTATGTAAATCCTCAGATATTAATTCTTGTTCTGGCCTTATGGAGCTGAATAAAACATCTAGCAGTTCTTTCTAATTTGATGATTCCCACTCAAAATGGCATATTCATTCTGTCTGCAAGTCAGTCGACATTGGTGCATAAAAATCAAATTCCATCAAAATCAATACATCTAAAACTTATCTTACTCTCATTCCTACCTTTTTGATTACCTTTTTAATTAGCCTATACATTACAGTTGAGTAGTTCCTGAAGCCAAAATCCTAATAGGCCTGCCTAAGCCAAAGTATGTGCTCCTTCTACTGTAAGAAAGCATTCTCTCTACCATTTACATCATTTAGAAAATTTTCATTTTGTTAATTTTCTATCATCTCTCTCAGAATTTGGTATTTCCATATTAATATGTATTCTATATATATTCCAAATACATATACTGAATATGTATACATATATATGCTATCAGTGTCTGGAAATTATATAATTCCGTGATATTTTGGAGAGTAAGGTAAATAATTCAGAGGAATTCTAATATCAATTGCTCTGTAGTTTATGTTTATGACTCAACAGTAGCAAACATTAAAACTACCTTGTGTTTTAACTTTTCTGAATTATAAGTCATAAAATAAGAAAGACATAAGAATACCTACGGGTCATTTAATCTAAATTACAAGCCATAGGAGAATTATATTCTACAGCATCTCTGGCCTACAATTTTCACAATTCTGTTTGAATACTTCCATCATCTTCACTATGCTACTCATCCTGTTGTTACATAGTCTTAGTTTTCAGAATGTTACATCCTCTATTGAAACAAAGCAAGCTTACTTTCATCTAATAATACTAGTCCATTTTTTGTGTGAAAATTAAAATCAACAAAGTAAACAATTCCATTCACTCTTTCCCACGACAGCTCTTCAAGTACTTGAAACAGCTCTCAAATAATCCCTTAGTTACTTTCTGCCAAGCAAAACATTTCCTTGTGCTCAACATTTCTTGTATGACATAATTGTCAGATATTTAAAACAGGATTAAAAAGTTACTAACTTTTTTCTAACAGAAATAGGCTTTGTATGTAGCTTTTCATTGTAACTGCAACAGAAATTTGTCCGAAGACAAGCTTATATGTTCAATACTACTTGTCATTCACTGTGTTTTCCCATATATTAGATACATGATAAAGTGATCATATGTAAAAGTCTTTAATCTTTAATTCAATAAATATTGACTTTCTGAAAAATGCCACAGAAGTGAAAACTGCTTGGGATAAGGAAATGAAATTAACACTTCCCACCACTCATGAACTCATAATCTAATGCAGAAGGCAGATTATGATGAATGCTAAAGACTATGATAGAGTCAGGCTGCTTTAGAAAAAAAATGAAAAAAATGCAAACTAGTCTGGGCAGTAAGGGAAATGGTTATGTCAGGAGAGTCTTGTGTCATGAATACAAAGCTTTCTTGGTGAATAAGGATAAACAAATGGAAGCTAAGGGTTGCTCAGGTAAAAAGACATACCACATGTAAAGATATGGAATATATTTATGGCAGACAGAAAGAAAATTTGCAATAAACTCCCAGTTTGTATTGTTAAACTAAATAGTGATTTTCATAAGCAGCAAGCAGCAAAGAGGGAAGATGGCCAAATAGGACAGCTGTAGAGATTGGACTGTACATCTAGAAGCCAGGGAATACCAAGGATTGCCAGGAAAAATCAAAAACTACAAGAAGGCAAGATTCTCCCCTGCAAGTTTCAAGGGGTGCATGGTATGACTGACACCTTAATTTCAGACTTACAGCCTCTAGAACTGCGACACAATAGATTTCTGTTATTTTAAGCCACCCAATTTGTGATACATTGTTAACATCAGTCCTAAGAAATGAATACATCTGCTTACTCAAAAGTGTTTGTTTAGTGCTATCTGCCTGTGAGACATAAAGCTAGGAGCCTGAACAAGGAAAATAGACATAGTTCCTATTATTATGGCGTTCACAAGAAGGAAAGAAACTAAGTACATATCATTACAAATTATGATAAGTATTTTGAAGTAAAACCTAGAGTACAGAAGGTGATAATAATGGAGTAAAATTTACTTGCAGATTGAGTGATCAAAGATTACTTGTCTGAAAAGTAGAGTGGAGGCTAAGAAAGATACCTCCTGGAAGAGCATGAGCAAAATCAATTCAGCCTGAAGAATCTGAAGTCAAAGTCCAGAGACGAGAATAAAACGTATCAAAGAGAATTTAAGAAATCATCAAAATGTCTGATTACTACAATGACTAGAATGAGATGAATTTGCACAGGTCCATCCAGTTCCTTACAGTTGATGCTAGGAAACCCAGATTCTGAGTGCAATTTGAAGGCATGGAAGCATTTTAAGAAGGGATGTCATCCGTTTTAGATGTTTACACATTCACTTTCATGTTAGGTGTGGAGTTGATTAAGAGATAAGAAGAAAAGCAGATAAATCAGTTAGTAGGCCATTGCAGGTGACTTGGTGAAAAATGATGGTGATCCAGAAATGAGAACAGAGAAAAAATGGGTTGTTTTGAGCTATAATACATAGTTAGACTCAAGAAAATACAATGTTCAATCATACTGGAGTTTTGTGATTACGCAGAGTTCATCCCTGTTTTCTAACTGCACCCGAATTTCCTTTCATGGTATTATCACACTCCTACAATGCACAGAACTTCTAAAACGATAAAATGATGTATTCCCTTTCACCTGAGAACTGATTATATCCCTGTAGGCTCCTTTTGTCAGATCCCTTCTCCTTAACTTACCCAGGGATTGGATACACGAAGCATAGCCCCCTGGGCACAGTTTCCCAGATGTGTTCATCTTGAGGGAGTGGTAAAGGCTGGAACAGATGGCGTTCACTGACTGGAGGGTACTCTTAACCATGCAGCTCCTGCCACGAGACCATTGCTACGGTTCTTGTTTCCTGACTGGATCAAAGCCTGGTCTTCTATTATTTGGTTGATTGGGGGAGTTTAAGTTTACTTAGGATAATTTCACATTTATATTAGCCAGAATCAGATTCTGTGGTTTGTACACAAAGAATCCTAGGATTCCCCAGATTTTGATTTAAACATCTGAGTGAATGGTGGTGTTGTGACCTGGTGAGCTAGGGGAAATGGGGCCAACATAGGTTTATGAAAGTGAATAATGAAGCTTTAGATATGTTAGTTTGAGGTGCCTGTGGGATGTTTAAAAAGACACTGAGGAGCCGTTGGAATTAAGTGTTTAGCGGTTAGAAATAGAACAGAGCTTTAATTTAAAAGTGAGGGAACATACATATGTATACATGATATTTAAAAACCATGGACACTGATAAGAGCCATTAGAAAGAGACAACTGAGAAAGATGTGGAGAGTCAGGACAAACCCTGGAAATTCCAACATTTCAAGATGGGTTACAAGAGGACAAGGAACAAATTAGACTAAGATGGAGCAGCAGAGTGTCCACGGCCTACTCACGGTCCACTGAGTGGTAGAGTGTCTCACAGAAACGTATGAGGGTGTATCTGTAGAACAGAATGATCAGCATTATGGAAAGCAGCTGAAAATTTAAGTAAGATGAGGACTGAAAATTATGCACTTATTTGGCAACAGAAAGGTATTAATGGTGTTAAAAGAACAGAAGGAAAGAGTACTCAGAGGCCAAACTGGACGTTTACTTCCTTGGGCTGATGAGAATTAGAACAGCCTTCTTTTGTGGGGACAACACCAATGCAAAGACAGTCTCTCGTTCTCACTCAGGCTTCCATGTTGAGGTTGTGGCAGAATTCCTCAGGGCCCTGGCAGCCAAGGAGTGGGAATTCTAAGGACAGTACCACCCATTTTACTGACTCTCTGCAATGGCTGATGGTTTCTAATTAGCTTAGAGGAGAAAATGGTCCTAGCCATGGCTGCTCACTATATTTCACTTTATTATAGTGTAATATTTGATACATACAAATAATTGTTAGCTACCTGGGCAGGGTATATGTCAAGGCAATGCTCCTACTGCAGCAGCTGCCAGAAAATAAGTAAATATTAAATATTACTTTTTGTTAACACATTAGTAACATGTGGAATCAGTAAGTCCTAAAGGAACTAAAATTGCAGAAAGGTAACAGTCTTTTTCGGTTTTCAAATCTTAAGAGACAAATGTAGGAGTATCAATTAAATGCCAGGTAAGGTCATACCTGACACCTGAGTCACATGTTAATTTATCAGTTGGTAAAACATGGGAAAGATTCAAATGTGATGACTGACAACGGGCAAAATTTAAAGGGATTCTTCAAGAAAACAGAGCTTGGCAAATATCATATATCCATGGAAATGGATGAAGACTACAATAAACTGAAAATGGAGTCACTTAAAAAGTCAAATCCAAATTAGACACAATCATAAGTAATATCAAGTGTTTACAAAATATTACTGTGTCCCTCAAATCTGCTTTTCTGTAGGTACAAAACCTTGATAAAATCATTTAATTTTCACTAGCTTCTGGTTTCTTATTTGTAACCATAATATAACCTGATTTGTTAGGATAATTCATTTATGAAACAGATCCAACCATATCTGTTTTATGTTATACAAGATCTTTTCTGAGGGTTAAGACAAGATCACAAATATAAAAGTGTTTGGTTATTTATCTTTTAAAGTATAATTCATACAAAAAAGGAAAATCAAATGAAATGATACCTATAAAATATTGTAGAGAAATAAAATATGAGATAATTTTACTTTTAATAGTAAATTAATTAGATAAAAGTTTTTTATCATTTATTGAGCCCTTATTAATGGCACTAGGCTGAGTACTTTACACGCTTTAATCTCACTTTATCTATACAGGAAACCCATGAGGTAGTTATTACGAGTACCTTAACACACATGAGGCTTAGAGGGATTAAAAAGAACTTGAGTAAGACTAAATCGCAAGTGGCAGATCTGAAATTTGGACCCAGGAATTCTAACACCAGAGCCCCACTCTCTTAGTCTATGAAAACAGAAATCAAGTAGCTACAGATTTAGGAGGTAATTTTTAATTGTGCAGCTCTGTTAGATTTAACTACAAAAAGGAAATAAATCTACAATACATATCTTAACATAGAGGTAGTTGCATTTATGAAATCTTATAAGTTATTCAAGGTAAAATCATTAAATATAAAAATATTTGTGTGAAAATATGTCAATATTTTATGAAGTTATGCAAATTTTGATAGAGACATCATGTTTCTACCACCAAATTAAATGCACAAATTAGTTACAAATTGAGAAATTTGCTTGATGACTGTGGCAAAAGAGTGCCAATAAAAATGTATGCTTTGCTTCAGTGTTCTAGATAGTCCTCAAAACAGACACATTTATGTAACTTTGGAATTAATTTTTTTTTGCAAAATTTTAGCTACTTTCAAAGAAGCATATATATATCTAATCAAAATCTGTATATCAACATAAATGTCATACTAGAACCAATAAGCCCAGCCATCAGACATTGTCTCTGTGATGTGTGTAATAAAGTAATACTTTGTGCTTTTCAAAGCAGAAAGCCATGATCGGCCATTCTATAACTAATATGGTGTGGGGAGAATTTTCCAGCTTGCAGTGTAGGAATTAGCTGAGACTTAAGCCATAAAAAACAGTAGCTTGACACAAATGACCTGATCGTTCTCCAGGTTGAAGGGTGATTTACTGAACAGAGAAAAAGATGTCCTTTCTGGCCAACAGACTCTCTCAGAGAACCAAAACAATCAGATAGTCTACAGCCGTTTTAACCAAATCAGACCACTCAGATTTTCATCCACTGTTCTCTTTTAAACTTTTGAACAGTGCTGTAAAGTTAAATTGCCTTTCATTAAGGTTGATTTGGTACACTGTGTTAGGATAGCAAAGTGAAATTTTGAAAATGAAATTTAAATTAAGTCTTAAAATGATTTTTTTTCTTGAATAAACAGTTAATTGATTTTAAAGTGTTTTCCTTGGGGTGTGAATTATTGCAAAATTGTCTTCATCCTTGTGTAGAAACTTAAATAATGTCACTAAGATACCTGGAAAATAGAGGCTGAAACATCAGTGACAATAGTCTTTTGTAAGTATCCTCACAGCTAATTATTCTCTCTGGATATGAGTGGCCACTGTGGTAATCACTCAGCAATCTGTGGTGGTAACTACAACAGGTGACACAGTCAAGAGAGCGTTCCCCTCTGCATGCTTTGTTTGAAGATGAGCCACAAGTTTTCTGAAAGTACTGTGAATGTTAAAGGAAATCTAGTTTCATAGTTTGTTGTCAAACTTAATTCTTCTTTTTTCTATACACTCACTGGCCCATTTACATGTTATATTCACAACTCAAAGAATAAGCTATAAAATATTGCAAGAAATCAGTCATGAAAAAAGCTACAAACTCTTGGTATTTATTTCTCATGTAATACATGATCAGATTCAATAACACGGGGATGTAAAACCTAATTAAATCTGACAGTACTATTGGAATTAATGTACAACTTTACTGGCTTTAAAAATGTGTCAACATTATGTATTTTTTATTCTTATTAATAAATAACACAGATAAATTGAGGCTTCTTTTTACATTTTCACTATAGACTCAGTGTATTTTAAATATTAAATAAATATTTGTCAAAGTACTGTAATTTGAAAGCTGAATCAACATACGTCACTTCAAGTCAAGAAGTAAGTCAGATTTTTAGACAGATATCCCATATTGTTAGTGTAACAAACATACATTCATCTCTGATTTTTAGTTTCTATGCAATGATCTTTAAGAAGATGAAGCAGTAATGATTTGGACAATGTAAGGAGATTGATTTTATGTCAATTAATATTTAAAAGAGGTTTTGAATAAACTTAATTTTTAAAAGTCACTGTCAGAACTTTATGTGCAATCACAATTTAACCCAAACCAAACCCATTTTTAATCTTTAAATTTTAGTTGTTGAACTTATTATACAGGTAGGCAAATACAGTCAATTTCATTTGAAGTTTAGGGAAATTGTACAACCAAATATAGTATTTGTTTACATATGAAGTTTAAAAAATTACTGTGTATTGTTTATTAGGAGTAGCCAAAGTGGCAACTTGAGTAAGTTACTCAAGTTAAATATCCAACTGCCTTCTCTTTCAGTTTTGGGTAACACATCCTGCACAACAGCTCAGTTAGAGTAATTACATATTCTTTGTAAATGGTGACTATTTTGAGTGTGGGATCTGTGTCAATTATTAAGCTATTGTCTCTCACCCTCAAATCTACCCTTCTATTGTGATGCTGGGGCTGTTACCCTGCAAATTACATTTCTCTTTACTCAGCTACATTTTTGGTAGCTTCTGCCAGCAGGGAACACTAGGGGAAGACTAGAAGGTAAAAAGAGTGGAGGAGTTCTTGTTTTGGTGGCTACTCATCCTAGGAATGACCCTTCACTCTTGGTCCAGCCACCAACTTATTTTGGCACCACCAAAGCTAGCCTCACAGGCTTCTCACAGGCATGAGCAGCTGCCAAGCAGTGTCCTCTCCTTCGAAGTCTCAGTTCGGGCTCTGTGGCACCACTTCTTTATGGTACCAGCAGACACTGGGCTGCATCCCCTCCTTAAAGGAGCAGTGTCAAATTCTTTGCAAGGCTGCCAGAATGGAAAGTGGCCAAATGAATTATGTCAGGTTTGGGTGCCAGCAGTTAAGGTGTAAGCTTACGAGAATATGTGAGGAAGTTGGAAACAATTCATCAGAGGGAGAAGAAAGACTTGAATGAATCAAAAGAGGGTATTTTTATATTATTTCATATAAACTAATCAAAAGAAGGGGCAAAGTGAATCGCCCTGACTTTATGGGCAAGGAGAAGAATGAATGTAGCTGAATACTAGATGCCAGAATTGTGACGGATGGTTTGCTTTGAAAACCCACAATGCTGGCATACCCAAAGCACAAGATAATGGTTCCAAAGTTTAAGCTTCAGATTACAAATAGAGTAGAAGTCTATTTTTACAGGTGATGAATGGCAAACTGACTTGACCGTAGTCTCTTCAATAGCAACATTTTATTTATAAAAATATTAGTTAACTTTGCTATAGGTTAATGTTTCTTATTAGTTTCCATAATTTCCCTGATAAGCCCAGCGTTAATTATAACTACCCTGAGACTTTAGTCCTTATACACTCAGGAAACTGAAACTAAAATCCAAATGTATTTGACCATATCAATAGTTATCTTTTCCCTGAACAATTAATAGGTTGAGCTCTTACAGAACGTAGGATAAAATGTTTCCATATAAAAGAAGTTTTTTTCACAGACCTTAAAAAATAAGATAGGCAAAACATAAATTTACTTGTTTGGGGTGTGGTGGTTTTACGCACCTATGATGCACCTATAGGCTGAGGTATATTCCTAACTCCCGTTATTATTATTCACAGGGCTTTGTTCCACTGTGATTCTAAAACTCCACTGTAAATGCCATGACAAAGTAGGTTAAAAGTATAGAATTTATTCACTTAAATCCATTCTAGAGAGATTTTCCAACTGCAGAGTGGAAATCAATACTGAGGACAAAAATCTCATAAGACTTTGGCACAAAAGGAAGAAAATGTTTTTTAAAAATGAACATACACAGCTGTTTAAGCAACAGTGTAGCCCTCAGATATTCAAAACCATTTTGTTCCACGAACATGATCTATCAGTTATGATATAATGAAGTGTGGCAAAGGTTGAATTTGTAAAAGACGGGCTGCAAGAAGTGATGATGGTACAATAATCCTGTTATCCTCCCTCAACTTTAACTTTATTTTATTGAGTTTAAATCTGAGGGTGAAAGGGTAACTGCATTCTTTTCACCATCACCACGTAGCTACAATCCCCAGAACACAGCATTACATTTAAGAACTACGGTAACTGTATCAGTAATGAAAGCGCACTGCCCATTCCACCATCACCTCTTCTTCTACACTGTGAATATCAGCTAAAATGGTTAGGAATCAATCCTTTAACTCTTTCTGACTCTGCATGTTGTTATTATTATTATTATTTTGGCTATACATTCCTAGTGAACTAAATAACTTGTTTACTGTTTTACTTCTTATGTTTTAAAATATGTATTTGAAATGGTTTATAAGATGTACATTATTACAAGATAAAATGAAACTGAGAATCTGAAGAGAAGGAAAAAAGAAGATGTAAAATGAAGCTAGGGTTAAGATTTAGCTGTCAAAATTCATGCCATGTAAATTTTTCATAAATTGAATTTCTGGGCTATTTTCCAAGTCAAGTGAAAGAAGAAAACACAACAGTCTCATCGCCTTTTTTATTTTTTAATAATTCTGAAGAGTGGTTATACAGTGCCAGTGATGCTAAGAGGAAGAAGCAAGAAAAAAGTTTTTATTTCAAGTCTCACATTTATCTTGAAGATTACTAGAAATTTTGTTTTCTCCTTCATAATATATACAGTTTTCACATTTTACATGTTTCAAATTATTACCCATGGGGGAAACAAACTAAAATTTATATCACGTTATTTGTGATTTTGCCTGTCTCCTGCTACATTACCACATACTCGACTTTGATCAAAACAATACATGGTCCAAAGGGTCTGTAAAATAAAAAGCAAACTAGTCACATATGAGTTGCACTATTTTTCCAGTCATGAGACCCAAGATATCGTTTCCTGTGAGTTTTCATTTTTTTAAAAAAATGTATGTGAAAAAAGACTTTCCTAGTATACCTATGCTGGAAGTGCAAGATCATAAAAAGATGGTTTGTATCAACATGAATACACTAGTGTCATTAGCTTATATAACCCTTACACCTTTTACTATTCTGCAGTATACTGTTTCCTATTCATGACACATAGTCCAAGACACAGGTTGACAAAGTTGGTAAATTATTTTAGGTGGTCACTGAAAGATTATTTTCCTAAGAAAATTAGTATCTATTTCCCCAAGAAGACTGTGTGTGTGTGTGTGTGTGTGTGTGTGTGTGTGTGTGTGTGTAAGTTGTATTGCTAAAGAGAAACCAAAACCTTAGATTCAATCCTTATACAGACCTACTTCATAAAGATGAAAACTAATAACCACAGGTAAATCTCCTATATTATAAATGACTCATTTTTCAATCAAAAGCTTACATTTTCAAAGCAACCAGATAAGAGACTTCATCTCTCAATAAAAACACATCATTACAAAAGAAAAATATATATATATATGTATATACACACACATTATTGTGGCACAGAAGAATGTCTTCATAATGAATGTTTTCATAATAAAAATGACAGCACTGTGATTGCATTATCAATAATAATAAAATAACAGACATAATTAAATCATATAGTAACTATGGGAAATAATCATTCATTACTAACAATAAATAATCACTAAATCATTTATTTCCTAGGTCAAATACATTATGCATTATGTTATTTAGATATGTACTTAAGTTTAGGAAGGAAAATTATTCCTTTTTTTTTTTTAATAGTGTTTCAATGAGTAATTAGCAAAACAACCCAAAAAAAGTCACAATAAATTATACACTGGATGCATTCATTGATTGTCTTACCAAAATACATCACTTCCTGGGAAACTGTGACTGAACTTCTTATAGAGAAATGTCATGGATGCATTTATGATGTATATTTCAGTGTGGGACTCAAAACACTTGAATTTATTATAGTCAGTCATGAAAACTGTGAAGAAATTTGCAAATGAAGAGTAAAATTAATGTCACTTTCACAGTTTGATTAGAGGGATGCAAGGAAAATCCTAGCCTTACATTGTTTCTCAGTTAGATAAAAATATCTGAGTCATTATTGATTGACATTGATTTTTAGACTTTTAAGTCATCCTGATTCTACTGAAATACTCACATATGTATATTGAAATGCAGTGTTCTACTAAAGTGACAATATCTCATTTCCCTTAACACCTCTTCCCAGCTCACATTACAAGTTTTGCTTATCTTTTGCACTACCCAAAGGAAAATGTAGGACTTTAGTGTGTCCTGCACACAGCTGTATCTCTAGCATGCGAGACACTGTCTGTCACACAGTACATGGTCAATATATTTTTTAAATTGAGTAAATGCTTATTTTAGACAGACACACCTTGAAGTGGTAGTTTGAAGCCAGCTTTATGGGTATTAGATCACTAAACCTTTTCCCTGACTTTGGTTGGTAAATGTGACAATAAATGTTTGTAGCACACTTGGATAAACATATATATGAATTCTGCCACAATGAAAGAAGTGAAAATGCTCACTTGTAGGTCACAATGACATTCAAATCATCAACATCCTTTGAAATTGATCCGTACCTTCATTTGTCACTACTAAGCGAGCTTTCTTTCAAGGTATTTCTATCTTGATCTCCCTTGTTCTCTTTCCTATCTTCTGCCCACCAAGTCTGAATGTACGCACTGATTCTGTATACTGTCTTCTTCCATTTTTTTCATAACTTTAGGCAATGTTTCTCTGCATAGGACTCCATCTATAACTTTAAACTTTCTCAAGTGCAGGCCTTGCATTTTCACTTGCCTATTGGGCACAAATACATTAATTTCTCTTTTGCTTCTGAAACTCAACCTATCTAGACCTTAATTCAATCATCTTCCTCTTTAAATACTTTCCTCTTCCTCCTCCTCTCCCAAATATATTTCTCCAGTTTCCAGATCAAAGCCTTGGAGTAATACTGAGTGTTCTTTTCATCTTCCTGCTTACATAGAATAAAGCCTCAGTTCCTGTCAACTAGATATCTATCATGTTTGGGGGTTTTTTTGTTTGTTTGTTTGGTCTCATTTGTCCTCTGCAGTCACCATCCTGAATCAGGATGAGAATTTTCTCAAATTCTGCCTTTTCCATAGACTCTCTACTGGCATCCCTGTCTCAAATTTCACGACTTCTGAAATTGAGATCAATCTCACTTTCATACATGGTACATTCTCACACCATTCCTCTCTCAACCTGATACAGACAAGCTTTCCTAAAATCTGCCCTAATCTATCTTTCCCAGGATTATTCCCTCCCATATGGTCCAGAAAATGTTCCAACCATATTTCTCAAACATGCTAGTTCCTTCGCCATGTCTTCATCTGTATTCATAACATTTACTTTCCTCCTGGTATGCCAAATGATACTCTACCCATTGTTCAAGACTATGTTCTGTTTTTACTACCAACACTTCTGACACCAAACGTGTGAGTTCTCCAAACCAAGCAAGTCTCCAATTCTCCGTAGACATCAACTCGGTGTCCTACAATTAAATTTAATTCTGACATTCATTATTCAGAGTTAGCCCAGACCCCACAGGTTAAGGACTCAGTCCCACAACACTGCTCTCACTTCAGATGTCTGAGCCTGTCATCTGACCAACCAGCTTTCTAAACTGGGGTTTCCCACAATCCTCTTTTCAGTTTTGGTAATTTGTTTTAGCAGCTCACAGGACTCAGGGAAATGCTATAGTTACATTTACCAGTTTATTATAAAGAACACTACAAAGGATACAAATAAAGAGTCAAATGAAGATGACGAGGGCAAGGTCCAAAAGGATCACAGAGCAGGAGCTTCTGTCTCCGTGGAGCTGAGGTACAGCACTCTCCCAGTATGCAGGTAAGTTCCTCAGCTCAAAAGTTCTATGTAGTCAATAGTTTAGAGGATTTGGAGAGGTTTCATTATGTGAGCATGACTGATTAACTCACTGACCACTGCTGATTTACTCTATCTCCAGCCCTTCTCCACTCCCCAGAGGTCAGGGGGTAGTGCTGAAAGTTCCTATTCATGTCTGGGTCTTTTTGATGATAAGCCCCCATCATGAAGCTACCTAAGGCCTCCAGCTATGAGATATCTCATTAATGTACAAAAGAGCATTCCTACCATGCCAGGGATTCCAAAGGTCTCAAAAGCTCTTGTGTCAGTAACCAGGGACTAAGGCCAGATATTGTAACAAAAAATGTCTATCATCCCTATCACCCAAGAAACCCCAAAGGTTTTAGAAGCTTCTGTCCAGGAACCATGGATGAAGACCAAAATATATAGTTCTTATATCACCATATCACAAAGACTCACTCAGATGCCACCCTTTTAATGGTGCCCTCTATGATTTTCCAAACCCAAGCTAAGCATGACATTCTCTAAACCCCTTCAGCACCCTGAAATAATTTTCTTACAGCCCATTTCACAAATGCTTTTAAATAGTTGTTACTTGTTTTTGTATCTTGCCTCTCCCACTGAAATGCAAGCTATGCAATAACAATATGCTGTTTTATATACCACAATCACCCCGAAGTACATTGTACTTCACAGGATAGCAACATGTCTGTCAAATAAATGAGTAACTAATATAAAATATACTTATTGAGCTGCTCAAAGCATAGATCATAACAGAAATCAAAATGTATGTGAATAGGTCTGCGAAAACAAAAAAGAAAAGAGGAGAGAAAAATTCAGATACTGGAGATTATATGAGCCAGAACAAGTCACTTACACCCTAGGTTATTTTCCTGTAAAGGAAAAAGTTGGCCTTCATGATCTCTAAGGTTGTTCCTAACTCTAACATTCTATAATTTCATGACTCACTAGAGACTATCATAACTCAGTGCAAGCAGCAGGACATGCCTCGAGCTCCTGGCTGCACTGTCTACTTTTTCTGCTCCTCCCCAGTTATGCTCCTACAGACAGAAAGTCAAAGTGATAAAGTGGTTTAATTCAGCATGCAAATTAGCACAGCTGAGAGCCTAAAAGAAATCATGCTGTGGGCAGGTAAAGAAAATTGGAAAGATGATCCACAACTCTACAATGTGTTGGTTTGGAGTAAATAATTTTATCATATATTAGATGTATAATCTCTATTAATTGAAGTAAAGAAAAACAGGCAGGTTAAGAAGTTATTTTAATCTATACATGCTTATCATGTTAACAAATACATACTTATGCCCTTACTGTGATTTTATTGTTGTTCACTATGTTTTTTATAAGTAACTAAGTGTAACAGTTTTGGTCCCGGTCTTCACATACAGATTTATAAATAACTGACATCTGTCATTTTGTATGAAAGCCTAGTTTCACTACATCCAAGGAAAATGCTGAGTTGGTGGGGGCGGTGATTTGCTGTTATTCTGTTCCAATAAGACTCCAATTAATCATCATTCAAAGTGTACCAAGGCTTCTTAGTAACTAGACTGGAATAAATCCCTGAAGTGCCTTGATTTTCTTACAAAGGCATTTGAAACTTTTAACTCTGTGTACATTAAACCATCAAAAAACAAAGCTCAGTGAGAGTCACCATTTTATTCCAGTAACTCTTACAACTTAATTTTCCCACATTTCCCTGTAGCCACATATATCTGGGACATTCTTTTCTATTTCTGGCTTGTATTTTCCCCATGGCTAAACAGACCAGCTCTCACTACTCACTCAGCTGTGTAAACCAAATAACTAGATTTGTCCTTGATTCCTCCTTCTTTCTTAATTCACACTTGCAATAAGCTACTACATCTTGCCAATTGTACTCTGGAAACACCTCTCAAATTTACCTATATAACTCTTCCTTCTGCATTTATTCTAGTTCTGGTTGACATCACTTCCTGTCCAGAGCAATGTTCATCAAGTCTTTATTGCCCATGAGTCTACATCAGTAAAAATCTTAATCAACTATTTCTAAAATGTGTATATTTATTTTGTTTATAAACCATGCAGGTAACTTTACATTATTCAATCTTTAAATATTTAGAAAGCACAAAACAGAAAGTACACAAGGGTATGTTCAAATAAATAGTTTGAGTACTCTCTCTGCACGGGGTCATGGGTCTTGTTTATCCCCGAAGGAGGACATGCCACACTTGGGGAACCACCAGCCTGCATTCCTACAACAGTCACTTGCTTGGTTAAATAGTTTTGAGTTGTATCCTCTTCATACAATGATCTTTCTAACGTGTAAGCATGTTCGTACCCTCTCCCAATTAAAAAACACTTAGATGTCTTCCTTTTTTCCTTAGGGTGACATAAAAAGTTCTTACTATGTTTTGTGAGGCCCCTTTTCGAGTTGGCTACTCACTGCTTATTTCTCAGTTTCATCTCTTGCTATTCCTGCCCTGGTCATCCCCTATGTCCCCCCAGACATGCACCTTGTCCATGTTAAACGATTTCCAGATCCTCTAATAGGCGGCCATGCTCTCTTCTCATCACTGAGACATTTACATTTGCTTATGACATTTTCTCTTTTCTCCCAGCCTCTTCACCTGGTTGAGGTACCCGTGATGTATCATTCTCAATCTCATTCCATCTCACTGAACGAGATAAGGTACCTTGGCATTACAAAAATCATCCTTACCTCGATCCCTGCCCCTGAATTTTGTCAGTGTGTCTTTCACATTTGTTCAGTGATTATCACACTTTGAGGTAAGAGGAATCACCTAGAAAACTTACTTAAGTGAAGTTTTTTTTTCCCCCAACTTCATCCTAAGACATTTTGATTTCATGCGTCTAGGATAGAGCTCAGGAATGTAAATTTTCAAAGCACCTGGGTAATTCTTCTGTAGGTGTTTGCACTGGAATAGATGTTTATTTATTGTTATATCTTCAGTACCTTTTAGGAGGGTTGGCTCGTAATAGGCACTTTTTAAATAGTTGTTAAATAAATAAACAAGAGGAATCTGGTTGATAAGAAAGATAACTGGTTCCTAGGTTGAGGTACTAGTAAAACAAGACAATGAATTCATGGAATCTCAGGGCTTGCTGAGATTTATCCTCTCCACCATGCCCAAAATACAAGTCTGTCAAAATTCAGTACTACAGAATTAACATACTTACAATGAATGAATGAACCTGAAGCTATTACATCTGTGTAGTAACTAATGGAGATGTTTCTGGCAGGTATAAACTATTTTTTATCGGGGTCTTGATAAGGACAGCACAACTGGTTGGGTTAGAGCTTATGGAGTGGTAGCAGAGAAAAAGAAAAATGGAGGCCAAGGTATAGAGGGTTTCATAGGTTTTCATACATTCAAGGGTTTGGATTTCATTCTAAAGATGCACCTTGTCCCTGAGGAAACTGACGTGGAACACTGGCTGGACGCAGACTGTTAGCAAACACCAGCCTTCAGGAGCTGGAAGCCACTTTCGCCTGGCTCCTCGCCGTGCAGAGCCGTGTGCTTCATGCTCAGTTGTCCCCTCCCACCCACGCTCACTTCTGGTGTACAAAGGCCCACCGGCAGGGTTCACTGGCAAGTGCCACCGCCACTGCAGAGCAAAAAGGAAAAAAAGAAAGAAAGGCCTGACTCCTCTGCCAAATTGCTGCCTACACTTTCCAAGCCTTTATTGAGCTCTGCGAGGCCCAAGAGGCCACTCTCTTCTAGGACACGAAATATTCTCTCCTTCAGTTCCTTTCATCTTCCATGAACTCACCCTGACTATATATTCTTTTGGCATTTCCCAGATTCCAAACTCACTCTTCTCCCCTCTTTCATAAGGTGCTTACTGATTGATTTGTCTTCAGTTATTTTTCCTTAGTCCTTGCCCTTCTTGGAATTTGAGGACAGTAATAAATAGCCCTCTCCTCATATTCAAATTTGTGAAATACTGTGAGCCAAATATATGAGTAACATAGCTGAAGACCCAAATATGAGAGCAAGTTTGGAGGATACGGTGCCTAGATCTTCAGGAAAGTGAGCTTGCTAACGTTTCACCTCAGAACTAGCCTTACACACCCTAGTCATACCTTGAACTGAACTGTATGCTTCTCTCCAAGGGCCTACCTTGTGAAATGTATTATACAGAAGAAGGTGGCCATGGTACATACCGTGTGCCCAGGACAATCCCCAAAACAAGAGGTCTAGAGGGGTTGTCCAGGACACACATCGACAGCTCATTCTCCCAAGTTCACCAGTCACTTAAGTCAGCCCGCCATTTAGAAAGAGTAAGATGAAGACCAGAATTACTATTTTAAAAGATCCCTCTCCACGGGATTAGCCTAACAAACCATAGCCATTTTCTATGAACATCCCTTCATCTCCTTACCATAAATGTAAATATGCATTCCCCTCTAGATTTCTTAAGCACAATGTGCTTATTTTCTCAGACACCTCAGCAGTAAACCACCAGTTGAAATCATGCTCTCAGCATCCCCAATGTCACTTTTAAATCTTCACTTCATCAACTTCTGGTGAAAAACTGCTTTTTTACAGGCTTATTCCACTTGTTTCTATCAGTGATTAATGCTTCTCATTGTTTTTCTATTCTTCATTGGCTCTCCTTGTGCATTTACACCCATAGGCACATCACACACACACAGTTTCACCTCAAAAATCACTGACTGAAGGCATGCCACTCTCTGCAAATAACTTCCTTTACATTCCTATGTTGCTCAACCTCACTGAACCTTCCAGTGCATTAATCCCCTCTACATTTTAAAATCCATCAGGCAGGCCCTCCATCCTTCACTCCCTCTCCTCTTCAGTTTATAATCAATTTCACATCATTTCAAACTCTACCTTACAAATACACGTCACTTTCCTTACCCACATCGTCAGGTCATACCCACTGACAAAAAGCCCAAAACACAGATGAGCCCATCTCTTTCTTCTTCATGCCTATGTCCAAATTGATGAGTGCAATTAAATAGGATCACACAGTTAGAGAAAAGTACTGTAATAAATCCAGACATGAAATTCTCCAGGCTCTCAACATTGTCTGGCAATTAATAGGATTAGGCTTCTAAAGTTAATTTATTCCTCAATTACCCAAGAGTTTAATAATTTCTCATTATGCCAAGACTCTAAAAATTAATCTGTGTGTATGTATGTGTACACAGGCATGTGGTGAGGGAGAAGGGACAGCAGTTTTCACTTTCTTCTGTATTCCTCAGTTAGTTACCCAAAGGAGGCCTTTGTAGTTGCAGGCAAACCCATTGTTGGAGAAAGACTTTAGGGGTTCTTAGATAGATACTGCTAGTTGGTAATACTGTAATTATAATGACCTAGGAACATGAATTAAATGTAGGCTCAGATTAACATCTACCTGCAATGCTAAATTCGTCATTACAAATAACCAGCTAACAAGGGTAAAGGACTTCTTTCTAAAGTCTACATATCAACTGAAATAAAATGAAAGCAAAATTTCAAAGGCCCTAACATAACAGTTCATCTTATTCATCATTTGTATGAATTCATTTTTCAATAAGTAATGTTTTCCCCTGTGTATTTCTTTACCTGGTTTATATTTTGAGGACACAATTTGACTTAAACATTGCTCCTTTAATTTAGTGATCTCATTTAGTGACCCAAATAAAACTTCCTTGTTGGGACAGTCTCAGAATTTATCTATGCTGGGGGAAAGATGGAATAACTGAAATCCACATTAGAATCATGATGTCAGAAAACAATAATTCAGACTCTCCCACTTTCTAAGCTTCATCTTGTGTTTAGTAGAGTCCTCCAGGTAAAATTCTAATACTAGGCCCTGGCCATGCCATTTGAAGTTATCAAACAGTAAATTATATTACATGACAACAAAATATATTCTCCATTTCTTTGAACAACAGAAATCAGAGGTGGTATATAGTTTCTAAAATAAAATGTAAAATAAATGATAGACTTGCAGCCAAGCATTAGCCAAATATATAACCACTAAAAAAACAGACACCAAGACCTAACCATACCATTTAGCTGCACTATGGTCTTAGAGAAATCACTTCAACTCTTAGCTTCAGTTACTTATCTTAAAATAGTGATAATGATACAACACAATAAGATTATTAGAAGAATTAAATGAGTCTATATATGAATGTATCTCTTTATAAACTTCATTATTCTACATAAATTTAGTTTTACTTTTACTATCATACAAAAATCACTGAAAACAGAAGAAATGTCTCATACATGTAAAACTTGTCAATTAGTAATAGAAGAATCATTGGGTTTTGTGTAATTGAGAAATGTTTTTTCAGTCTAGGAATTTCAAATTTTCTTATGGAACCAAAGTTGACAGAAGAACATATATAGCAAAGGTTATTATAATGGATTACATGCAATATGTTGACAAATATACTGTAGCCAAGATAAGTGGTTAGCCATGAGATAAATCAAATACAGGCTAAATTGAAAGGTATCACAAAACTTCAGTTTCTGGGGCAAATCTGAAATAACTGGTTCTTTGCAGCCACAATAGTCATGGGTCTATCTACATCAATTTGG
Source organism: Camelus dromedarius (assembly GCF_036321535.1). Lineage (NCBI taxonomy): Eukaryota > Metazoa > Chordata > Mammalia > Artiodactyla > Camelidae > Camelus > Camelus dromedarius. The sequence continues at coordinate 60,537,917 of NC_087446.1, read as the reverse complement.
AGAATTATAAAAAGAAATGATTCAAGAAATGATTCAAATGATTAGCTATTTCCAAATAATACAGCCCTAAGTAAAATTTCCTATCATCTTTGATATCAGGATGGGAAGCAGATCAACCACAACTTGTTGTACATTTGTTAGATAAAGTCTGTTGATGGGAGACAATTTCTTCTGCAGGCTGTAATGATCTGTTCTAATGCAATAATAGTATGAACAAAACAAGCTTCATAGTTTTATGCCTTTCATCAATAAAATGGAGTTAGCACTATTGCTACCTATCTCACTGTTATAAGAATAACATTAGATAGTAAATGTGAAAAACTATATGAACTGCAGAAAAATTATAGAAAGTTTAAAAAGGAAGTTATATGGAAATATACAAGGTAGATAGAAAGTAAAACAAAAATATTAAGAGAAATTGAGGGTCATAAAATTTTAGGGAGCATTATAATTTTCTTTTGTAAAAATTATATATTTTTGCTTTACTTCAAGAGCCAATGCATCCATAGATTAAAAGTGAGGTGGAGAATTCTGTATTTTTTTTCTCCAGTACCTCAAGTGATTCAGGTTAATATGATTCCTGGACCCCAGACTGCACTGAGATATACCACTCTGGATCATGAATTTGCTAGCTATTAACTCTGAGAAGGGTCATCAATAACACTTCCTCCTCTCTCTGCTATGTGTATAACCACATACACACACATATGCATGCACTTTTCTTTAGTTTTTCATACATACCTTTTTTTCTATATACCAAAGAATGTTATAGAATAAAACTATTAGAGTACATTTACCATAAGCTTAATTTAGTATAACTAAGGCAATACACTTTTGAGAGTTCTACCCGATGTTCTTTTTATTATAGAACCTCTTTATTCTGGCTAGTAGGAATGTGCATTTTTCCCAGCCCTATCTGAATCGTCCTCCTGTTACTTCCTGGTGTTTATCTCCTCAGCCTGATCAAGTATCACTCCAGGCCTGCATGTATCAGTATTTATGTGAAGAGCCCTCTGATGGTCTCTGGAGTTACCTCCCTTTGCAGTTTCCTTGTCTCTAGTATTCTCCCCTCCAGCTACCTTCCCTGACTTGATCATTCTCTCTTAAACTCTGCAAGGTCATTGAGATGTTTTAATTCCTGTTCTCTAGACACCATTCTGAAAAAATGCTCCAGACAAAAGTAGGGGCAATCATAGGGCTTGCCTCATATGATTCTCTTCTCTTTGTGATGACAGTTCTGCAGTTTCTGATTTCCAGTTCTGAGAACATTTATTTCACATATTCTGACAATTTTTCAGGTTGTTACCAGTAGCAGCAAAACTGTGGACTATATAATACCCACAAAGAAGAGAACAGAATTTAGAATCAAACCTTGCATTTTTCCTTTATTTATTTAATCATCTGAAAAATTGTTAAGAGCTAGTTATTCTCAACCCCTTTTTACAACTAAGGAAAAACAAGCTAATGAATAAAAAAAAAAAAAATAGTGAGTTGGTAAGTAGCCAAGATTCGAAACCAAACTGCTACACTAAAAAATTCGAGGTTTTTAAATATTTAGTGATCCATTATTTACTATTTTAATAATTTGACTGCATACAGGGTACAAGACACTATGATAGGCACTATGTATTTTTATTCTTTTAAATATAAGAATGGAAACCGAAAGTATCTTTTAAATAATCGTGTTTTCCTAATGATACTGATTTTTAGTGAAAAGCTATTCAAATTCTTCAATTTCTCGCCTATATGTACTATCAAACACCCTTTAGTTCCAAATTAAAGATATTTTACAATGATTCTTAAATATCATCCTTATTTTAACTTGTCTTAGTATGCCATGAGATACTTGATTTTAATCCCTTACCAATAACTGATAAAGCTGGAGGACACTAAAGCGTTTCTTGAAAAGCATAATAAATGAGATGAACTCTTCAGTTTATATGTTTTGAAGATTTCATCACTGTGCCAGTAAACATAAAAATCAATATTCATTTCTGAAAATAAGACTCCACTCTGGTTAGAGAATACCATACCCTCCCCAGACTTTAATACTCTACCCAGCAGAGGTGTATTAATTGAATTTCCTTGTCATTTGTGTACATGACGGATTAAGGAGAGAAAGAACTGTCTTCCTCTCATGCATAAAAGAATTCTCTAAAAGAAATTTGTTTATTTTATTGAGCCATTATATATTTATTGGCTTTTCAGCCTCTAATATAAATGTTTTAATATCTGGTCCACCCCAAATGAAACCCACCAAGTCTAGTGTGACAATAATAGATTATAGTATGTGTCACTACATTCACCAGTCAAAAATCACAAATGTATATCTTATACCACATTGAATACAGATGAGATTTGAAAACTAAAATATTTAAGAGGGAAATAAATTTCTGATGCTCTCAGATCTTAGAGTGCACACACAGAGAACAACCAAAAGAATACTGAAGCATACACCTAATGGACATACGTTTATCCCAGATTTTTCTTTTGAGGTATATATACTATTATTTTCACATACATAAATAAGTCCCCACACAATTCTGATTTTTATAATAATTTCACATGTTATATACTTGGCACAGTTAACATTTAAATTTCATTTTTATAATTTACAAGTAAAAAATGATACGGTGATGATGATGACAATGATGATGTCAACAATGCCAGTATTAACAATGACACCCACCATTTTTTAAATGGAAGCTGTGCCCTAGACCCTGAGCATAATATGTAAGTTTTCTATTACTAAGTGAAGCTTTGCATGTCTCAAAAGTAAGGCACATTAAAACTATCTATGGGATGTTGTTTTAATGCTCATGTCTAGATCCTGCCCATCAAAGATTTTAACTCAATGTTATGAGAACTGGCTACAGTAATTTATTAAAATGCTTCCATGTTCAAAAGTAGTTTTAATATATAGTGAATAATAACTTCTACTATAAACTGTGTTGCTTCCAAGTAAGATTCTAGTGGATACATTGTCCTCTTCTGTTTTCCAGTATTTATGGTTGGAATGTGGTAGATCCTGATAGGATAGAGATGATCTAATTCTTCTGTAGTTACATTATTCAAAATTGTATTTTAAATAAAAATTATGTTCAATATTCATAATCATTCAGACTATGAAAAAAGTAAAATTTTATATTAAAATATAAGGATGTTGAGGCTAAATTTAAGTATGCACTAATTAAAACTATGAGGAGTAAATCACAGAAAGCTAGAAGGTACTGAAAATATGAACTGTAAAAAGCAAACAGTTATGGAAAACTGAGAAAAATATATAATTATCTGTATACTTTGTATCAAAGATTCATGACTTCAGAAGGAAAATCAGGCCCTCTTTCAAATAGTGATAATTGGAATCTGTGTATTTTTTTAAAAAGCATTTCACTTTGCTCTGGAATAGAAACACATTTTAGAATAGAAATAAACTCATAAGTAAAATTGTAGGTTCTGGCAGGCAGAAGTCCCACTAAGACGGAATGAACTACTCTGGAAAAAGTCAAGAGAGCGAGAAAGAGCTGGGGGCCAACTCCACGAGCCTTTCAAATGCTCCCACATTTATTGTGTATAATCAAAGGAAAAAATCATTAACAGTTGTGTGATGGTATGCAGGAATTTAGGGAAAGACAGGATGGGATCAAGATTGTAGAAATCACAATGAGTACAAAGGCTTTGTTTATCTTTAGGGAAGTCATGGGGAGAGAGGAACAAGATACATTCTTTAGATACATTAATTACAAAGCAGACCACTTGGCCAGCCACTTCCTTGTTTTGGGGATAATAGACTTATTTACCAGCAGGCACACCCAGCATTTATACCCGGGGACCTGGGTCCTTGCTTTGAAGCAGAGTGCTATCTAAAACCTCAACTATGCAAGCAAGGCATTGTCTCTGCTTTTTACCACAAGGAGACAGGAGTGCAGATGCACAGGGGCCTGCTTGCAAAGCAGTTACTAAGTACATTTGTTCTTCTTATAGGTGATAGGCAGCTGGCATCTGTTACAATTTGTTAACCCAATAATGGGCTCCCACATAAAATAAAAGGAAATGATCACGCATTCTACATGATACACTTTTCTAAGACAAGCAACTGCAAAGGAGAAACCAGCAATCACTCTGCAGGGAGCAGTAACTGAATTGCACCAGCAATCACTCTGCAGGGAGCAGTGACTGAATTTGCAATACTCTGATGTCATCATTTCCAAACAATGTACACTAAACCATGAAGCACAACAACAACCGACTTCTTCCAAACCAGTAATCCACATAAAACATTTTACATAAAATGTCTCTATCAAGATAAGACAATGAAAATGAACATTACTTGCTGTCATAACCCAGAACTACCTCACAAGCATGTATTATTTCAAGCCTGTTACTGAACTCATCCTCATTAATAAACATTGATTTATAGTTTTATGCAGCATCTCTAGTAAAAAAAATTTCAAAATAAGCCAATACCAGTATCTAATGCTATTTACATATGCTTTGAATTTTCTTGCTGACTTTGTTGGCTTTCAGGAAAGATGACATTGTAAATATAATGCTCTAATGATGACCCTTTGAAATTTTATGAAAAATTTGGGAAAACTGCATTTTCCCTAAATATATGAGTTTGAAACTCAGGAGAGATTGAGTAGGAAAAATAAAGTTGGCAGTTTAATAGAATCAAAATCAAAACAGTTGAGTTATGAACTGGTTCAGAGATGTAAGATATGTGCCCACTGGATTTAGTAACAGCAATTTCAGGAGTGACAGTGCAAAACAGAGTTTTAAAAAGTGGTAGGGACAAAAGACAGAGGAAAGGTGTTAAGAGGGAAGAAATATGGCCGTAAAGGAAAAGAGAGCTCATTCAGCAGCAGGAATGGCACACAGGATCAGTGGAAGGAATTTATTTTTAACTTGTTTTTGAGGGCAAGAAAAACTTGAACATGTTTAAATGCTGAAGTAGAGAGAGGAAGGTGAAGCTAAAGGAAAGAAGAGGGATGTGAGATGGAAGTCCCTGAGGAAACATAAGGAGGAGGTGAGAGTCCAAGGCACAGACACAGGGATTGTCATTAGACAGGAGGAAAGGTAAAATAGCTTTGACAACTTAAGGCCTAGAAAACGTAATCTTAGAATACTTAAAATCAAATTTTTGGAAGTACCAAGAAAATTAATAGAAACTTTGAAGTTGTAGAAGACTGTAAAATATTTCTATCAGTTCTGGAACAATCAGATAAATGAAGTAAGTACAGAGGGAAGCAGAAAAACAGAATTAATAAATGTTTCCTAAGATTATCGAATTCTCTTCTGTTACTCTTAGCCGTGTTCACATTGTCACAAAGAATTAGAGTACTGCAAGTGTTCTGTTAAATTAGAGATACCTGATTTCTCTAATGTTTTGGGGAAGGACAGAGGGATAACAACAACCTCCCTGGTTCAGACTCTCAAAAGATGATCTCATCTATTCTCAAGGCTTTAAAGACTGTGACAAAAGCCTCACACTTTTCTTTCCAACTCCAACCTCTTTTCTGAGCTTTGGACATTATATACAAAAAACACTTAGGTATTTCATAAGAATCTCATTTTAACATGGCTCCCATGAAGTGCTGATCTGTCCCCTATATCCTGTTCCTCCATCATCCTTTTTTCCTTCATCAAAACCCTTACATTGCATGTATGTATATAAAACTGAAGCCTGGAAGACATCTTGTGACCCTTTCCTTCTTCTTCCCACGTTAACCTTCCCACATTACCAAGTCCGGATGATTCAACTTTGATCATACATATATCAAAGTTATATTTCTCTCCATTTTGACTGCCACTTTCCTGAATAAAGCCACTACCACCTCTCAGCTGGATTACTATAGTTCCCTCCTTGTTCACTGGCTCCACTCTGCCACACTCCAATTCATTCTTCACATAGAAGACTGAAAAAGATGTTCATCTGATCATGAAAATCTCCCCATACCCTACTGAATAAAGTCCATCAAGGCAATAGCTTCCTACTGCATTTAAAATAAAATTCAAATGATTTCACATTTCCTACAGATCTTTTCTATGGTTCCAAAGTTGTATCACATCACTCGTATCACCTACTCTGCTTACTTCTCACACTAGGCTGTAGGTTTGGGAGAGCAGGGTTTATATTTGTTTTATGAATTATTATATGCATGCAGTACCCGGCACACAGCAATAATAACAAATGCTGAATGATCAAATAAGTGAATGGTAGATTCCTCATAGGATAAAATCTCTTCCAAGTAGCTTGGAAAGGGAAGTGAGCTCCAAGGCCTGTTAACCTGTCACAAAAGGGCCCATTTAAAGGCCTTAAGCATTACGGCATGTGGTCTGCCTGTTTATTTTGCCACCTTTGCTTGTTGATGTGTTCTGGGCTGTTCTGTCCTTCACGCACTGAATATGGAGTTGGAATCGGGGAGAGAAGAGGTGAGGATAGCAACTGAGATAACATTTTTGGCTTTACTTGGTTTTATGCTCTTAGCTACAACTAATTTTTAAAAGCTTTCCACCAAATAGCCTAGCTCACTGGGTTTCTACATTGGGTTTAGGTCCACCCATAGAGATCCACACCTTTAGAATCCCAGCAGGGAACCAAAAACACTGGAAGATTTTAGGTGACTTGAATGACCACTGCATAGACACAGATTAGTTAAATGGGGAACTTCAGCCTACACTGGTACAAAGGCATTTAGAGGTGGCTGTGTCCCACACACTCTTATCATCTATTTCAACCCAGACCCAGATACGTAATAATGAAAAATACGGTGTCCTAGTTCCTTAAGCCCAGAGAAAGCACTCACTTGAGAAACACCATTTTTCATTCTGGAGATACATTTACATTCCATTCTAGTAAAGGATGGGATTTCCAACCCCACCCACCATGCCAGTATGAAATCTGAACTAAATACAGCAAAACTGAAGAAAAAGAACAAAATGTTCAGTTTCTTGCTCTCTTCCCTATTTTCCAATGCTGGAGTAAGTTATTAGATCATTTTATTCTTTGCCCATTTCAATTTGAATTTGGGTCAAGGGCAATTAAATGTGTTAGCATAAATCACAATCTGGATCCAGACAATTTCAGAATCTTTTTTTAAGAAGGAAATTCTATTAACATTATATTTTGTGCATTTCCCATGTCATTACATATTCCTTGAGGCATTATTTTTAATGACTTCATAATATTCCCTTACTTGACAGTATAATGATTTATTTAACACCCTCCATGTTGTCGGTTATTTCAAGTTGCTTCCAATTTCATATTGTTATAAATAATTCTATTATGAATATGACTGTACATAAGTCTTTGTCTGTATCTGTTTATTTCCTTGAGACATATTTGTAAAAGCAGATTTATTGTGTCAATGGCCCTTAATACATATTAACAAATGGTTTTTCAAAAAATTGGCATCCATTTAAATCCCAACCATGTATATCAAGAAATTACAATTCATATAATTGCTTATATGACAGTCTATTGTTATCATATCCTTATTATTTATCTTTATACATTTGGAGATTATGTTTATGCCCTGAAGCCTTTCTATTTGTATACTGTAACTTTTTTATATTAGTATATGGTAACTTTTACTAGGTCTTAATCATTTTGGTGTTTTTTTCTAGTTTGTTGGTAGCTTTATGTTTATAATGATTACTTACACACAGAATTTTTTTTTCATTTAGTGAAATGTATTAATCTTTTTACTTGTGATTTCCTTTACTTGTTATAACCACATTGAGACTTATTATAAAATGAACCAGTACATTTGAATGTTTTGCAATTTTATATTTTCACATTTAATCTATCTGAAATTTCCTTTTGGTTTGTGTGTAACAGGAGGACTGTAGTAGTTAAGGTTCTCCAGAGATATATAGAACCAACAGGATGTACAGAGAGAGAGACAGAGAAAGAGAAAGAGTGAGACAGAGATAGAATTTATTTCAAAGCCTGGCTCACACAGTTGTGGGGGTTGGCAAGTCTGAAATTTATAGGGTTGGCTAGCAGTCTGGATACTTATTCAGGTAAGTGTTGCTATAGTCTGGAGGCAGAATTACTTCTTCAGGAATCAATGTGTTTTATTCTTAAAGCCTTCAAGTGACTGGAGAAGGCTCACCCACATTATAGAGGGTAATCTGTTTACTCAAAGTCAATTGATTATAAATGTTAATCACATCCATAAATGCTTTCACAATGACTTCTAGACTAGTGTTTGGCCAAATAATTGGTCACCAAAGTCTAGTTGACATGTTAAGTTGATCATTAGAAAGATATAAACTTATGCAGTATCTATATTGAGATAATTTCCCATTTTACAGTCATCTCAAGCAATTATATAAATTTTATCAGTCATCTATTAGGTTCCTGTGTGTTCTAGTATTTATTTCATATTTTTTCTCTTCCATTTACATGTTGATTTATAACATTTATTTTTTTAACATTTTTTATTGATTTATAATCATTTTACAATGTTGTGTCAAATTCCAGTGTTCAGCACAATTTTTCAGTCATTCATGGACATATACACACTCATTGTCACATTTTTTTCTCTGTGAGTTATAACATTTTGTGTATATTTCCCTATGCTATACAGTGTAATCTTGTTTATCTATTCTACAATTTTGAAATCCCAGTCTATCCCTTCCCACCCTCCACCCCCCTGGCAACCACAAGTCTGTATTCTCTATCTATGAGTCTATTTCTGTCCTGTATTTACGCTTTGTTTTTGTTCGTTTGTTTGTTTTTGTTTTTTAGATTCCACATATGAGCGATCTCATATGGTATTTTTCTTTCTCTTTCTGGCTTACTTCACTTAGAATGACATTCTCCAGGAGCATCCATGTTGCTGCAAATAGCATTATGTTGTCGGTTTTTATGGCTGAGTAGTATTCCATTGTATAAATATACCACCTCTTCTTTATCCAGTCACCTGTTGATGGACATTTAAGGCTGTTTCCATGTTTTGGCTATTGTAAAAATAGTGCTGCTATGAACATTGGGGTGCGGTGTCATCCTGAAGTAGGGTTCCTTCTGGATACAAGCCCAGGAGTGGGATTCCTGGGTCATATGGTAAGTCTATTCCTAGTCTTTTGAGGAATCTCCACACTGTTTTCCATAGTGGCTGCACCAAACTGCATTCCCACCAGCAGTGTAGGAGGGTTCCCCTTTCTCCACAGCCTCTCCAGCATTTGTCATTTGTGGATTTTTGAATGACGGCCATTCTGACTGGTGTGAGGTGATACCTCATTGTAGTTTTGATTTGCATTTCTCTGATAATTAGTGATATTGAGCATTTTTTCATGTGCCTTTGATCATTTGTATGTCTTCCTTGGAGAATTGCTTGTTTAGGTCTTCTGCCCTTTTTTGGATTGGGTTGTTTATTTTTTTCTTATTGAGTCGTATGAGCTGCTTATATATTCTGGAGATCAAGCCTTTGTCGGTTTCATTTGCAAAAATTTTCTCCCATTCCGTAGGTTGTCTTTTTGTTTTACTTATGGTTTCCTTTGCTGTGCAGAAGCTTGTAAGTTTCATTAGGTCCCATTTGTTTATTCTTGCTTTTATTTCTTCTAGGAGAAAATTTTTGAAATGTATGTCAGATAATGTTTTGCCTTGTTTTCCTCTAGGAGGTTTATTGTATCTTATCTTATGTTTAAGTCTTTGATCCATTTTGAGTTGATTTTTGTATAGATTTATAACATTTATAACATGTACAGTTATTATTCCTTTAATCTTTGTAACAAATGAGTATCTCACCTCCTTATATTAATAAAAACAGAAGTGCCCTCACCTACCTTCAGTGGCTTCGCATTTTACTTGAAATAAAATCCAAAGCCCTTGCCATTAACCATAATGCTCTACAAGGTTATGCCCACAGCTGCCTTTCTGCCTTTAATACTTTATTCACTGTGGTCCAGCCACAATGTTCCCCGTGCCACACACTTTCCACTTCACATTCTTTCACTTACTCTTGCTCTTCTCTCGAAAGCCACATGATTCTAGCCCTAATTTCTTTCAGGTCACTGCTCAAATGTCACTTCACCACACGTGCTTTTCCATTCCACCAAACCTGTAAGAAGTCTATCTGCTGCCTTGTGTCAGAGTTAACTGTTGGCGCTCAGCCTGGCTCTCAGGCTTCCACATCTGTCCCTGTCCCTCTGTGTGGCGAAAGCTGGGTATCTCCAAACTGTGTTTCTCAGTCTGCAGCCAGCTGGTTTCTCAGTTGTTTCTTCCACTGGGAGACCCATTAGAAGGTGGGAAGGCAGAAAATCTGTGCTTTTGACAGTGCTTCCAGTGACAGCAGCAGCCTCAGCGATGCCAGTAGCCACCGCTCGTTAGCAGCAGACAGATTCTGACAGCCCAGAGCACTGTGACTTCCACAGGGTTGGTGGCAGACACTCTAGAGCATTCGCAGCAGGGTTGGAACTCCAGCAATTACAAGAGTGGTTTACTGGTGCCACCTTCCAGCACCTTCTTTAGTGAGTTTGGGCCTGTTGCTTCCAACCCAGGGACAACAGGAGCTTTCTCTTCTCATTTTGTTTACTCAGGCCAACACAACAATAATTTCTTCATCTGTGTTAAATATAACCTTCCCCTTTTGCACTACATCCCAGGTCTGACAGGAGCTTCCTAATCTCAAGGTAAGATTTTCTTCTTCTCTGTGGATCCTCCAGCTTTTTCAAAAATGTTATATAAATTCCCCATATTAACTCCCTCTCTATTTGAAATATGAGTGATTTTTGTTTTCCTGACTGGACACTGACCTGATACATCCCCATGTTTCCTGCTCAAAGATGACTAACCACCTTCACATGTACTCCTAGTAACAGAAACCCCTGGGTGTGTACTAGACACACAACCACCTATGTATGAAATAGATTTCACAGACCCTCTTGTAGCTAGTTATGCTCAGGTGGCTCTACTCAGGACAAATTAGCTATAAGTGACAGTGGATGTACAACTTATGATTTATTTCCTTAATGGGAATTCTATCTTCCTTGCTTCCCAGTGGCTGAGAAATAAAGGTGAATAGCATGATCTAGGAGATGACAGAACTTCCCCATGAGCCCTGAATCTCCCAACTCTGAAGTATTTTGTATGAGAAAAACAAAACTTTACCTGACTTAAGCCACTTATTTTGGAGGTTCTTATAAGTAAATAATATAGAAAATGATATTAGCAGTCAGATGATCCTGAAAGAATATCCTAGAGTAAATGGCACTGTATTAGCAGATAGGTTGTGCTTAGATATCATGGTTTGGGAAGTTGGTGATTCCTATTGTGGCATGACCAAATATTTGGTAAACAGTCCCTTGCAATTACTTGTTAAAAAGACAAAGCACCTAAGACTCCTGGAGCTCTAATAAAGGCTCTTTTAAAAAAGAAATATTGCTGTTTAAGTAAACAGACAAAACTAGAAGACATGTACGCTTTCCAGGGCTTATATTGGCAAAGAAATCAGCAACTTGGTTTTTTTAGTATCTGTGTATTTTTCTGTTTATGTCCTGAAGCAACTTTCAGAGCCTCAAATATGCCCCAGCAGGAAATGCTTAAGGGGTACATTATCTAAAGCACAGGAATATTTATGGCATCCACTGCATGTATGGTTAACATCAACAGAGTTACTGCCAGAAAGAAAAACTAAGAGTGACTAAACAGACTAACCCAATAAGACTGCACTGTCAGAACAGGGGTCTTCATAACTTCCAACCATCCGTATGATGCAACTGCTATGAACCCTGGCCAACTGTGTGTTTTTACATATTTCTTTTTCCAAAAGGGTTTTCTCTTAAGGTTATTATTTTTATTCAGTGATTATATACAGGATGTTTTTATCGTACCAGCATTTTTCTATTCCTTAACCTGGGTCATGGACACATAAATGTTTGTCTTATTTTATATATATATATGCTCTATATACACATTTGATACATTTATGTATATATGAGACTTTTAAAGTATATAGAAAAAGAAGTAATTGATAGGTCTTTCATTAATTGTAGAGATTTTAAAACAGTCAACCCTAAGGCAACTTTCTGTTTCCTAATAGGTACATTTTTGAGAAAAAATTCAGCTTAGATAAATACGGTGCTCAAAAAAAGTCAGGCTTTTTTTTTTTCTTTATAAGTGTATTCTTCTCAGGCTCTTCATAAGCAGGTGCAAAAGTGAAAGCATCTAAATGACATATTTTAAAAAGTGAGTTGAGATACAGTTAAAATATGGAGCCAGAGATTATTATGAGAATAAAAGTTAACAAGGAATGCAGTGAAGAAGACATGATTTACCTATAGTATATGGAACAAAACAGTTAAATCTAAGTACCACATGCAGCTAACAGCTGAACCAGCAGTTAGAGACCCCCTCACCACCACACACGCACACACACACACACACACGTGCGTGCACGTGCACACGCACTCATACGTAACAATACTTCAGCAATCCTCTATCCAAACTGGGGATTTTTAATGAATTTTGCCACACTGTTTTCCACTAATCTGTGATTCCTCTCTGTTTTCTTCTTTCTCCATCTACTTCAGATCTTCGTCCTCCAATTCCCCCTGAGTATTGTAGGGAGTCTTGAGCAACCAGGCTGCAGGGTGGAGTATGTATTTCTTTTTTCCATGTTGAAGAGGAGAGGTGAGGGGAAGGGAGAGGAGGAGAGGAGAGCAGAGAAGAGAGATTTCTCAGAAAGACAGTATCCAGCCTCATCACCATTCTGCCCAAAGGGATCACAGGAAGGAAGGGAGCTTCTCTATATTCACTTGTTCTTTCACATATTTGCTTCTTACAGCGAAAGCCCCATTCACTAGTACCTCCTTGCGGTAGACTTGAAGGCAGGCTTCCATAGCATTTAAAAATATGATGTAGAAAAGAATTAACACATTAAATTTGAGATGATCATAGAGTTTTCAAGTGAGCAACAATTTGATGGTTAATTTTGCAGAGTTATTGGGTAGAAAGGTAGATTTAGTTTTTAATAAATAATAAACTATATAGGTACACATTTTTAGACTGAAAAGTTATAAAATTAAGAAAATTATTGCCATAAAATATAGGAAAGGAGAATGGAATGGGAAAGATTACTCAGAGAGAATATGTAAGACACCAGGAGACTAAGAATTGAGCCTTGTGAAACACCAGCATTAAAAGGAAAGTCAGACAATGACCCAATAGTGGGAATGGAGAATCCTATAAGCGCACAAGGAAAACTAGAAAGATGCAGTAGCAAGAAAAACAGATCAATTTTTAAAAGCTGAGAGTGACCAGAAGTATCAAAATAGAGCACAAATACTCAGACAGTAGGGACTAAGAAGTCTACTTGAGTTTGGCAGCTAAATGAACCACTGGCACCCAACAGAAGTAGTTACACTGAAATTATCGGAAGAAGCTGTGTTTCTAAATTTTTAGGAAAATTTCATTGAGGTCACCATATAAACATGTATCTAACAGCTTAAAATCATTTCAAAGTGGTAAAATCAATTAGAAAGATTAGTTACTAAAGAAGTATTGAGAAAGTGAAGAATACAAATACTATCTATCTCTTAATTAAGCTGGAAAAACACTTATTAATGAATGCATATTTTGAACCAAGAAAACATAAAACTAGCATCTTCAGTCACTTTCAGAGGCAGCACAACACTAGCAGAAATGCAAAATGACAGATGGATGTTATATCTAGACACTTACTGGGTTGTTTTTGTTTTGTTTTATATTGTTGTTCTACTCAGGAAAGGTAGAATAAATATAGAACATTTTTGCATATAAAAGTAGCATACTAGTTCCACTAAATCTCATTTCCATGTAGACCCACATTAACTAAATACTGCTACTGTTTTCTTCTCATCTGAGTAACTGCTGATTTTTTATATTAATGATAATCTCATTTGGATAGGTAGTATAATTTCACTGAACCTTATTTTATACAAATACTTTTCAAAAATTAGATACTGAAAATGCACTGACTAAAAATAATTACTCCACAGAACAGTGATTTACCCACAAGTATCACAATTACTTTAAGCCTGGAATTGAGCATTTTAACTCTCCTGTTCACCAGATCATTTTCACTGAAGAAAAGTTAGACTAGTCACTGTAGTATCAGAGGAAACAGTATATTATAGATAGAATTGCCCAAATATGTCAACTCCTGAAGTTATATAAAATAATATTATCTTCTAGCAAATTTCCCACTCCTGAGTATACCCCAAAAAACAAAGATACTAATACAAAAGATACATGTATCCCAATGTTCACAACAGCATTATTTACAATTGCAAAGATATGAAAGCAACCTAAGTGTTCATTAACAGATGAATGGATAAAGAAGATGTGATATATATACAAAATGGAATAATACTCAGCCATAAAAAGGACAAAACACTGCCATTTGCAGCAACATGAATGGACCTGGAGGGCTAATTGAAATAAGTCAGATACAGAAAGACAAATACTATATAATATCACTTAGATGTGGAATCTAAAAATACAACAAACAGCGAATATAACAAAAAGAAGCAGATTCACAGGTACAGAGAACAAACTAGTGGTTATCAGGGGTGAAGGGGTAGGGGCAATTTAGGAGTGGTAGGGTAGGAGGCACAAACTACTGGATGTAAGATAGGCTCAAGGTTATATTGTACAACATGGGGAATATAGCCAATATTTTGTAATAATTGTAAATGGAAATAACCTTTTAAAATTGTATACAAATTTTTAAAAAATGGATTCAAGACTTAAATTTAAGAACTAAAACTATAAAATGCTTTGAAAAACACAGGAGTAAGTCTTGGTGACCTTGAAGTATTCTTTCAGTTTCTAAGACAGGACACCAAAAGCACAAGGCAGAAAGGAAAATTATAAATCAGATAATTTAAAAATTAAAAACTTCTATGTTGCAAATGATACTACTATGACAGTGAAAGGATAATCCACAAAATGGGATAAACATATTTGCAAATTATATATCTAGTAAGAGACATATCCAGCATATATAAAGAACTCTTATAATTCAAAGATAAAAATTACATATTTTTTAAATGGCAAATTTAAACACAAATTTCTCTACAATAGAGATGTATATGACCAATAAGCACCTGAAAGATGTTCAACATTCTTAATAATAGTGAAATGCAATCAAAGTCACAATAAAATATCACTCATACCCACTGAGAAGACTGTAATCAAATAGGCAGACAATAACAAGTGTTGACAAAAAAATGTAGAGAAATTAGAACCCTCATGTATTGCTGGTAAATGATGAATCAACTTTAGAAAAAAGTTTGGCAGTTCTTCAAAATATTAAATACAGATTTACCATGTGACCAACAAACTCTACTCCTAGGTATACATGCAAGAGAAAATTTTTTTAAATGTACACAAATGTTCAAAGCAGCATTATTCCTAACATCCAAAAAGTAAAAACAATACAAATATCCACCAACTGATCAACGGATAAGAAAAAGATGGTATGTATGTAAAATCACTTATTTATATTTGGCAATAAAAAGAAATGAAGTTCTGACACATGGTACAACATAGGATAAACTTCAAAACACTACCCTAAGTGAAAGACGCCAATCACATCCTCCAATAAATATACTGTATTATTCCACTTATATAAAATGTCCAGAATAGGACCATCTATGGGGATAGTATGTAGGTCAGTGGTTGACGCTGGGGGAAATGAAGAACAACTGCTTATCGATACAGAGTCTCTTTTAGAGGGAAGGAAATGTTCTAAATTACATTACACTCTAAATTACATTAAGTCTGTTAATACACTAAAAATTAAAATTTACACTTTAAATGGATGAACTGTCTGGTATGTGAGTCATATCTCAATAAAGGTGTTAAAAGAAGGTAAAAGAACTTGGGATGAGCTCTAGTGAGATATTCAGAGAAGAGAGGACAAGGGACCCCGAAACTCATTTGTCTAAGTGAAAACTATTCATTAAATACCTATAAATTCTATGTAGTTTTATGCAAATCATTATAAGCTCCCCCAAAATAAATCTTCTGCACTCCAAAATTTTTCTTTACCAACTATAATTCTGGTGCCCAGTTATTTAGAAGGACTTAATATAATCTCAAAACATACACAAAAGATATTATTTACATGTCTACTTATCTGCCCTTACATATTTACCTTTTGACTTTGTGATAAAATATACCTATTTCCTTAAGAAAATTGTTACCTAATATTCATTTAATAACCCATTGTGTCACATAAACTTGTTTTTTATTAAAAAATGAAAAGAAAACATAATATCTCATCTCCAATAATCTTAGGTTTTACTATATCCACTTTTAAAAAATCCTTTAGGCAGTGTGTTTTTCTTTTAAATCTACAAATAAAGGAAATAACACACATTACACAAATAAATGTGTCACTTATTATTTAGAAAGTAGACTTTTTTTACTAGATTACCCTGTAATTCCCTACAGATTTTTCTCAATAAAATGTCTTCATTTTCTTACTCTGATTCTGACATTAACTTCATCAATTTTCGTTGCTCTTCTCTTTCCCCTGCAAGCTTTATATATGCTATTACTGTATTTTTCTTAGTATTAGATTTCCCTCTTTTTCTCGTCCCAAGTTTTGATTTCTCCTCTGTTTTATTATTATTCAGCAAGCCTTCATCAATCTTTCAAATGCAAGGTATTCTGCCCATTGCTATTTTCAAGGAAATTACAATCTGGAAAGTTTTACGTATAGCACCTTTCCACTGATTTTAGAATTATTTGGAAGTTAGACAATTTGAAATCTTCTACTATTCCATCAAAGTCAACAAATGTATTAAACCTATCCATAACCTGGAATCAAATGTACTTACATATCTGCTGGCAGTGTGTACTCATATTTTTATTCATTTTCTGTTTTATACTATTTTTGTTTGTTTGTTTTCTCAACTTGTGTGGGAGAATTGAAAACATGGCATTGCATGAATAGGTGGCAGAAGTAGGAAGTGAGGGTAAACTATGAATGCAGTTCAAGATAGGAACCAACCCAAGTCAAAAATAAAGTATTTCCAGAATTCTCCTTAATTATGCAATCTCTGAGATAGAATATGCTTCACTTTTCTATTCCAAAATGACTCCCACTTATGAAACTAATTATATATTTATTAACAACACTTTTTTTTGTTTTGAACATAAATTAGGCTAACACATAATTATAAAACTTCATGCCTGAGCTGCCTACACACACACACACACACACACACACACACACAAAATTTTGGTCCCTCCACGGTTTACCTTCACAAAGTTAAAAATCAACTGAAAAATAAGACAGGCTGCCTCCTCCTCTGATACACTACCAATAAATCATGAGACTGTTGTTTTAATAATTCTGCTTAGTCAGTATCTCTTGACAGACTGAGATGAAAGTATGAAAGTGAAATATACTATATTGATTTGAACTTAAAAATGCTGAACTCAACCATTAATACCACATCATTTCTATAAAAATGAGTAACAAGATGTACGTTTTTATATATAATCTAACAAGTGAAAGGTCACAGCCCCTGTAAGAATAATGCTTATTATTTAAAAGACAGTTTGTAATTTAGATATATTAGGCTTTTTACTATTGTTTTATTTAACCCCAGTTCTCTATAGCAAAGTAGCAAGTAGACAGCCTCCAAAAACCCACTTTTTATTCTCATATTCCCTTTATCTTAACCTAAGGTACTTTTGCCACTATTCTTTCCATTATTAATTTTTTAGAACAGTGGCATTTTAAGTGCTCTGATATATAGTGCAAAAGGAACTGCTTGAATTAAAATACCTGAAAGTTCACATGTAGGGTAAATTTTAAAAGAAGAAAAATACTCCATTATCAGAAGGTTATTTCCACATATTTCCACATGCCTATAAATATATAGCTCTGTGTTGCCATTAGAATAAAAATGCACTTAAAATGTCCCTCTAAATTGTACTTGCATCCATAAGAAACCGAAAAAGGCTTGATCTCCAGAATATATAAGCAGCTCATACGACTCAATAAGAAAAAAACAAATAACCCAATCTAAAACTGGGCAGAAGACCTAAACAAGTAATTCCCCAAGAAAGAAATACAAATGATTTCTAAATAGATACATGAAAAAATGTTCAATATCACTAATTATTAGAGAAATGCAAAATCAAAACTATAATGAGATAGCACCTCATACCAGTCAGAATGGCCATCATTTAAAAGTCCACAAATGACAAATGCTGGAGAGGCTGTGGAGAAAAGGGAACCCTCCTTCACTGCTGGTGGGAATGCAGTTTGGTGCAGCCACTGTGGAAAACACTATGGAGATTCCTCAAAAGACTGGGAATAGACTTACCATATGACCCAGGAATCCCGCTCCTGGGCATATATCCAGAAGGAAGCCTACTTCAAAAAGACACTTGCTCCCTAATGTTCATAGCAGCACTATTTACAATAGCCAAGGCATGGAAACAGCCTAAAAGTCCATCGACAGATGACTGGTTAAAGAAGAGGTGGTATATTTATACAATGGAATACTATTCAGCCATAAAAAATGAGAACATAACACCATTTGCAGCAACATAGATGTTCCTGAAGAATGTCATTCTAAGTGAAGTAAGCCAGAAAGAGAAAGAAAAATACCATATGAGATCGCTCATATGTGGAATTTTGAAAAAAAAAAAAAAAAAAGAAGATAAATACAAAACAGAAAAACAGAAACAGACTCATAGATATAGAGTATAGAATACAAACTTGTGGTTGCCAGGGGCACAGGGGTGGGAAGGGACAGACCGGAATTTCAAAATTTGTAGATACTGACAGGCATATGTAGAATACGTAAACAAGATTGTACTGTATAGCACAGGGAGATATATACAAGATCTTGTGGCAGCTCACAGCAAAAAAAAGAAAAAGAGGGACAATGAATATATGTATGTTCATGTATAACTGAAAAATTATGCTCTACACTGGAAACTGACACAACATTGTAAAATGACTATAACTCAATTTAAAAAAAAGTTAGCAAATAAATGCAGAAAGGTACATTTACTAGAAGTATATACTTCTTCAGGCTTTGATTGGTAAGACATTGCACATTTAAATCACACAGCTGTTTCGTGCCTTGATACCACAGCACTCTACTCATCACCTTTGACTTTAGAATAAACACATGAGTATCAAACATCACAAGTGATCATCAGGACTGTAAGACTGGCATACAATCAAATATGCCAGCTGTGGCTCCTTAAGTTAAAAATCACTACATTTAAGTACCTTTTGCCAAACCAAATATATAAACATCACAAAACTTCTCTAATTGTTAGCCTAAAATTCCCAATTATTTTTTAAAAACTTAAACTGAACTTACGCTGTAACTATAATTTCTACTTATTTTTCTCTGGTCCTTAGACGATTACACAAGTTGAGACTCTGGAACTTTAGTAGTTCTTATCACAGCAACCTTACTGAAAAACAGTAACACGTCAAATTACCTTTCACTGTGAATGACTTTCAAGTGCTGCATTAAATCACAAATGGTTCCTTATTTGGAGGGAGGAGTTTTTGATATTTGTTTTTGATGGTCACAATTTTTATATATACAATGGAGATATGTTCTTGGAGAAAGGATTTTGTGTCACTAACAGATATACAAAACATAGAGAAGCAAACTGCAAGTAGAAATACTGTAATATGTGAGATTATTTCATGATTAAACTAGATTACTGGTCAGAATGTTTTAACTTAGACACTGAACAGAAAATCCGATGGGTGGGAAGACTGCCACAATCAATGTAAGGATTGTTATTTCTTCAATCACTCTTCTAAATTTATATTCAGAAGAGCTTAACAAAGTCTGTTGACTGTTGGGAGAAATAATACCATACAACACATTAAATTTTATTCCTATAATAATAATTAAGTGTAAATTATATTTTAATTAATTTAGTATTTGCCAAAGGTATGTATTTGGGGACAAAGACAGGAATTTAAATTATTAACTCACAGTGTCACCTGACCTAGAAACCTCTCTAAATAAAATAACAACAACAAATTTTGAGTCCAAAATTTCTGAATCCTTACTTTCTATTCAGCCTGGAGAAAATCTTTCAGAACATATCTGCAAAAGATGAATTCATATATAAAGAGGTAACATTAATGTATAATAATTAAATTTTTTATCTTTAAAACAAGTGTAAAGACAAAACAAAAAGAAAATATGTCAAATAATTAAAGCATGACATATGAAAGGCTGATGCCTTTAATAAGTAATATGCTCTTACAAGTCAATTTTTTAAAGTGGGCAGCCCCAAAAGAAAAACGGGGAAAGTTGTCAAAAACAATAACAAAATATCTATAAATATCCACTAAACATATAAAGAAGAGAGAAACTTCATATATAATCAAAAGCTCAATCAAGGAAATATGCACTGAAACACAAAAGTAAATATTTTTCTCCTTTGAAATTGGCAAATATATGTATATATGGTCTTTGCCCCTGAACATACACACACACATGAGCCGTTTCTTGTGATGATGCAGAAATTAGTTCATTGATCACTGGCACAACCTTTCGCAGAAGACAAATCTCTTGATTTAGCCATTCTACTTCCACATTTGGCCAAAAAAACCCCCAAAAAACCCTCACAATATATGTGGAAAACTGAAGTTCTGATCAGTTTGCAAAGTATAACCCCATTTTGTTCTAAAAATGTTTCATACATATGCACTTGAATAGAAAATTAAGCATAAATACATCAAGATATCCATAGTGGATATACTGGGTTTGGCATAATGGGTGACAGTTTTTTTTTATTTGTGGTTATTTCATATTTTTCAGAAGTTTTTAAATAAACATTGTTTTATAATTAGGTTAAATTTCAATTTTCAAATGATGATATTCCTTTATATAAAGACTTTTTTATTTTAAATCTGGTTCCAAATTATTTTTAAAAATAAAGAAAAATAGTGTATGTTTGTATGTGTATTTTAATTGGGTTTATTTTCCCACAACAGGAAAATCACTGAAGACAAAATCCTTAGTTTTGCCATAATGCATCCTTTTTGAATTATCTATTTAAGACCAAATAAGCTCAAATAACATTTAAAACCTAAACTTAAAGGAAAATACTGTCATGTGTTCTGAATAATATTCTCTAGACCACATATATACTTTTTTTTCATTCAAAACCCTTCTATCAGTTCCATAGAAATCATCCACATACTACCCTTGATTGTCAACCCAGGTAACACTGAAAATCAAGAAGTGCTATCTCTGTTAAAGTGAGCACACAATAGAATTCAGGTCGATTCCATAGTATATAGTCTATTTTTTATTAAAAGAGTTATTTTTAAGTGCAATATAATCATATCAAGAACTGTAATATTTTCATCCTGATAATGCAGTAAAATGCTGGAAAACAACTGGGCCCCAAACCTGGATTGTCATATATCTACCCTGTTGTATTTATTCTCACAAATTCTGTACTCCAGAGTCTGAAAACTGACCTCCTGATATTAGGTGTTTGAATTACTCTAATTGTGAGGGATGTATACGCACAAGAACTGAGGAGGAATGAAGAACCTCCTGACCAGATGCCTCGTACATGTAATTAATGAAGCCTCAGGTGACACTGATCCAAAAGTGTAAGCCAGCGGAGATAAAGCCGTTAAGAGATCAAAGGTCTCTTAGACACTAGAGAGAATATTTAGCTTCACAGAAGACTTCAAGGTAAGCTCCAAGCTTCAGAGAATGTGGAAAAACAGTCTGACGCACCACACTGGGCTTGTTACTTGTATAAAACTTGATGATACCTACACTGAGAGACTTGACAGATACTAGCCAGGTGCACCTGTGAAAGGTACAACACTGCTGTAACAACTGAGCTGAGAAAACACATGTGACAAATGAGAGAGTAGAAAGTACACTTCATATTATTTATTTTGCCCCAGACCACAGTTGCTATAATA
This sequence comes from Camelus dromedarius, assembly GCF_036321535.1. Classification (NCBI taxonomy): domain Eukaryota; kingdom Metazoa; phylum Chordata; class Mammalia; order Artiodactyla; family Camelidae; genus Camelus; species Camelus dromedarius. The sequence goes on along the minus strand of NC_087446.1, from coordinate 60,515,967 downwards.
TCCTGGAGAAGTAACTTAATTTTTCCAGAAATAGGCTTTCAAGAATTGTAATTCAAACAATTTTTAAATATCATGTGCCAGTTAATAATCATTTCTGTTTTGCTATGTTAGTTTTACAGTTTTCAAAAATCAAAAAGATTGACATTTTATTGTAAAAAAAAAAAAAAAAACCCACAGAGAACAACAGTTTGAAAGCTAAAAATTTCCTTTCCAAGCTGCACCTTAACATCTGATTGTATTTACTTCAGAACTAGTCAAATGGCATGGCTTAGGGGCACAAAGTGATAATATATTGTAAAGTGTCCTTGGATATGTGTAGTTAAAGTTAATAACCATCCCTGCTCAATTTTATATAATGCAAGATGATAATCTTGTTGGGAAAATAATAGGCGGTTGACAAATAGAGAAATAATTTCCACTTCAGCAACCTGCAGAGGAACCATGCAGCTTCACTTCAGAGCAGAAAATCCAGGCTGGAAGAACTGATATTCAAAGGCGCAGTAATGGGATGTTTAAATATGTTAGCCCTGCACTGTCCCTTCATATTTTTTATAAGCACTGCATAATGTTTGGTCTCCCGTGGGGCTGCCGGAGACAGTGGTTTTCACTGGGACAGGCCATAAATACTGTCCTGCTGCTCTATGCTTTACTGGGGTTGAGGGTAATTGTGTGAAGCTTAAAAATATATTGGCTAGCATGACCCTCTGCCCCCGTGAGCGCAACATGAAAAGCAAGTCGTGAACATAGAAAGTTTCCATTTTATTTGAGGGTCACAAAGGACAAAAGGGAACAACACAAAGTCCCTTGGCATACAAGATGATCTAAAAACTACTTCACAGAACTGTGAAATGGCTGACTGTGAGGGGGAAGAAAGCTCTTTTGCCTCTTCTGTATAGCTGATTAGTGCATATGAAAAATCATTCTTCTTTCCATTTGCTCTGAGATGTATTTTAATGAAAAAGTGGGCAGAAAGTTCATCAAATGGGCTCCTGGATTCCTCAAGTAACCCAAATCATATTATCATCACAAATAGCAAAGTTGACATCTTTAGTCAGTAAAGATAAATGGGAGCAGGAAAGACACAGGTTTATACTTCTTTCACCTGAAGAGTTACATCAATCAGGTGACTGGAATCAAACACTAGTTTCCTAAGCCACATGCTGTTAGCACAAGGCTCTGTCTCCCCTTAACATAATCAAATATAACTCCAATATTATGACATGCCTGATTCTAAAAGGTGAGTCAGAGAAATGGTTAAACATTAAAGCATTTCATGGCATTCTCTTCCCTAAGGCATGCTGCATTTCCTTTAAATTAACAGATTCTTAGGTGCCTTTAAATATGCCCTACAAATTTTCCTATGACTTCTACTCCTCCTGTTATGTATTCCTATGTATCAATATCTGAATATGACTAGCAGTAGACTATATAGTCAGGTGCCTGCACCTACTTACATATTTAACAAGTTTGACTACAAAAATAGTAAGATCAGTACCCTTCCTTGAAACAAGTATAAGAAAATCAAACAGGTCAGTGTAGACAATAGAATAAGTATTAATAAACAATGAAACATTTGAATACAAGTGAAATAGAGTAGAGTAGCCAAGGAAAACAGACCAGTCACAAGTGGAGAAAACAAATTATTTTCACAAAAATGCCTAATGAGAAAGTAATTTCCTATGCAATAATACGGGATAACAAAAGACAGTCCTAACATGTCATCTCTCCCACCATATCTACTTCTTGAAATCTAATCATGGAGTCAGTCTCCAGTGCTTAAAAAACTTTAGAAACTGTAATCTTCATCAAATGGAAGAAGGAAATTTTTAAATGCAGAAGTATGTCAGTGTCCAGAAGTTTTTCACTAGATTTTAGGGTAAGATTGAGAACATCAGGAAACCCCAAAATAGTTTTAACAAGTAATTTTCACAACATATATCATCATTTTAATCCCATTTTTTTAAATATTTAGAGTAAGATAAAATATTTTAAAAATAGTTTCAGCATGTAATTTTTATAATATTTTGATTAACATTTTAAAAATATGTTTGTGGCATTATGGAATTTTTTTTAAAGAAACCTTTATTAATGAAGTTCAGTGAAACCCTTCTATTTTAATTATCTCTATTATTTTAATAACATTTCTTAGAACTATGTAACCTTTTACCTATTTTAAAGTTTTTGGGGTTTTTTTGGGGGGGGTAATTAGGTTTCTTTGTTTTTTTCAAGGAGGTACTGGGGACTGAACTCTGGACCTCATGCATGCTAGTAAGCACAAACTCTACTCAGCTATACATACCTCCCTGCCTTTTACCTTACTTTGATCAAAGAAATTTTTCAGAAGATTAAAAGTGACAAAGATAATGTAAAATTAAACATTTTAATACTGATGTTACATACTGTTTTACTTTATATTTTGGAGAGTAATTTCCTCTAACTTCAACTAAGAAAACACTTTTGTTGCTAACATAATCAGAAAAAAGAAAAGAATAATCATAATCAGACTTCTTCATCTGTTAAAGGGACTATCAAATCTCCTCTAGTAAACACCTGGAGTATTGTTATGCTTGCAGTACCTGTAAAACTGTAAAAATGAATCAAAGTATCCAGAAACTGAGCAATTTGATTAAATTGTATTTTGGCATCAAAGGTTTTATTAGAAATAGGGACAAATATGTTTTATGTTCATATCAAATGTATAAATCATACAACCCTGTGTTGTAAGTTTTTAAATATAAGTATGTATAGTATTATTCCTCATATCTTTAATAAGATCCAATTAAGGGCAATATATTTTTCCAAGTCATATGGAAATGTATTTCAAGTCTATTCTTATGAAACTCTTTCAATATTGGAAAACAACATTCTCAGTAAGAAAGTATTTTTAATGTACAAATATGTTTACTAATCCCACAATACCTTTAATTTTAATGAGGCTTAACTGATTTCTGTTTCTTAAGGACATCATTTAAATTTTTAAATATATTTAACTAAGATGATATTGTCCAATATTTTAAATCTTGGTATTTATAGTTCATTGATATAATTTTAAATCTATCATGAAATACTATATAACAAAGTATTTTTAAGCAATTTTAGGGGAGGAAAGTCCTCTTATTGTGAATGAGATATTTAAACTCATTTCCATTGCCACTTTGTACTTTAAGAAATAATGTATTATTCAAAACAGTACATTTAATTTTGTTAATAGCATCTACTAAAAACCATTCAGTGACTGTTGTCATCTTTCATTAAGTTCTACTTCATTTTTTAAAAATAATGATACTAGATAAACAAGTTTACACTGTATAGCACAGGGAACTATATTCAATATCTTGTAGTATCTTATGGTGAAAAAGAATATGAAAATGAATATGTATATATTCATGTATGACTGAAGCATTGTGCTGTACACCAGAAATTGATACATTGTAAATTGACTATACCTGAATAAAAATAAATAAATAATGATACTAGAACAGCTCTAATAATCTTAAGATTTTTTCCCCCCAATACTTTGTAGATGACAACACTTTGCAGGAATGTGTACTTTCTTTAGGAAAAAATAATGTATACATTTTACAAGAGGTTTTATGAATATTCTAGTGACGAATTACAGGTTTCAATATTTTGCTTAAATATTCTAAATATGGTAAACTGTTCCTGCTTTTCCAGGATAACTCTTTATAAAATATTTACTTAAGGTTTATGTTCTATTTTTAAAACACTATGATTATAACAGTGATAACTATTTGTGAGAAAAACAAAAAATTTTTATTTTAAATATTAACAAAAAGTCAACATTTTTTTTCTGTATCTGACATTCTGAAATATAAGTTAAAAATAAGTATAACATACCTTGCAGGTATTCTGGCATTCTTGGACCTTGCTTACTAAATGCCAGTTGTGACCCTTAGTCATGAGAAAAACAAAAGTATCTGCACATTTTCAAAGTGTTTTGTAAGTGGTAGTGTGGGCACACTGAGATTCACTGAGCTACATAAATGACAGAATGCCAGATGGATAGAACAATAAACAATAGGAAACAGAGAGAGACAGACAGACACATAAATAGAAAGACAGAGAGCTAATAATTCAGTAAAGTTGACCAGGACAACGCTATTCCTACTTTCATCAGCAGCATCCTTTCAGGGTCATTTACATCTAAAAATTCTCTCCTAGATTAAAATTTTATCTTCCCACAAAATTAAGTCTGGAAAAATCATGATCCACCTAGGCCTTGAATACTTGCTTTCAGTTTTCACGTGCCATGATTTCCATAGATATTATATTCAGGTATTATTATTACTTTGTTAGAATAATATAATACGCTTATATATTACTGAATAACCAATTATTTTGACAAAAAAGTAACAGGAAAGGAATGATATGTTAATGAAAGTAAAGAACTACTAAAGTAAAGAAAAAGAGAACAAGATATTCCCTATGGTAAAGAGGAAATTTTAAGTAAATGGAGCAGTTAAATGAAGTGAAAATATTGGGGAAGGATATAAATAACTCCAAAGAAAGCCTAGAAAGAAAAAAGAAGAAGAATTTAATCAAATACTTTTTAGGGATAAGGGCCGCAGAGAGACAGAAGAAGCTTGTTAAAAGACATTGAAAGTTCCAGCAGAGATGCAGTAGGAAATGAAAACTATCCAAGAAAAATGATGGAGTGATAAAGACGAAGATAACTGAATTTGTCCATCTGGAGTAGAAAAAGCTTGGCCTATGAAGTAAAACATTCCATGTCTTGCTATTATTTATCAGCTATGGAATTAGTAGCTTTGATTTCTAATCTGGAAAATGGGCCTCATAAGTTTGCTGAGAAGTAGTTTTGCTAATACTTAAAATAATTTTTAACAGCATGACTGGCTCATAAGAAATGCTCAGGACAAGTATGTTCTCCTCATGAAGAAATTAACTAGGATTTGTTGGCAGTCCCTATCTATCCTACCCCAAAACAAAATACCTTCATCAGTATTTTGATCTGGATTTTAATAACACAATAACAAGGATTACCAAATCCCCGTAACTTTGAGAAAATTCAAAAGTATCCCAGCTATCAAGATAACACTCTAGTATAAATTCCCTCAAATATAGTAAAGACATCTCAGTTGCACTTACTTTGACTAAGTTAAGTAACTTACTTTAAACTTCCTAGAAGTGTATTATCCCTGGGCTCAGGCACAATGATTATATCTCAAAGAAAAGTTTAATTCTAAAAGGGTATTTTATTGGTATCTTCCATTTCCTAGCAATTGCCTGCCCATGTAGAATCTATTACATGTGTTTAGGACATCCTTGATTAAACCTCCAGGGGGCATATAACTGCTCAAAAAGCCAACAAAAGCTGAAAGAACAATCTAATAAACAAACCCTCACAATGTTGAGAGATTCAGCATTGCCAGTGTAGAGAAAAATAATTTATAAATCATAAAAAATTACCAAATGTGTTACAGATTTTTATTTTTCTGTAAATAAGTATATTTATATCTACAGATAGATAACAGATTGTTTTCCCTGCTGTTAATTATTTTATTGTAATAGTTGAATGTCCTACTGTGCTAAAATCCAAGAAGGCTGATCTTATAAAGAATAATTTTGATTACAGCATTAACATCTGGTTTCTGGATTCCCTCTCAACATGGAAATACGTAATTATCTCAAGAAGCTATTGCTGGTGAAGACAACAGAGAAATGGAGTAAGATTCTACTATAGAAATGGCAGAGGAGCCAGAAACTACTACTGGAACCATAAATAAAATGGAGTGACTTACAAACAAAGGCAAGCATGAACTAGAGAAAGAACATGGAACAAAGAGCACATTGTCTTCAGAGAATGATGATGGTGTGACATTTTTAACTACATGCGTAAGATTCTTTTACATATCATATACAGTTCACCTTTGAACAAAGCAGACAGAGGTTAGGGGTGCCCACCCTCCATGCAGCTGAAAATCCATGTATAACTTGACAGTCAGCTCTCTGTATTCCTTTTCTTTTCCCTTGTAATCTCAATCCTGTGCTAACTGAATACTTATCAACCAAAGTCAGATGAAAAAATTGCTATTGTCTATAACATCTTTAAAGTTCAGACTCAGGTTGTTTCTGCGGGACAAGATGAGCTAACAGACCCCAGATCCCCTGCCTGGTCATTCATGGACAAGAGACTGATAAACCATAGGCACCCTGACTCCCCCCAAAAAACTATGGCTTAGACATGTCACAAAAAGTTCTGGCCAGGCTCACCAAAAAGAAAAGAGAGAGTACCCAAAGAAACAAAATAAGAAATGAAAGAGGAGAAATAACTGAAACTGCAGAAGTACAAAAAGAAATAAGAGAACTATAAACAATTATATGCAAACAAACTGGACAACCTAGAAGAAATGGACAAGTTTCTAGAAACACATAGCCCACCAAAACAGAATCATGAAAAAATAGGTAATGTGAACAAACCGATCACTAGAAGTGAAACAGAATCTGTAAAAACAAACAAACAAACAAAAAAAACCTCTCTGCTAACAAAAGTCCAGTGGCTTCACTAGGGAATTTTCCAAACAGAAAGAACTTACATTGATCCTTTTCAAACTCCTCAAATAGAATATACCCAAAGTCATTCTCTGAAGGCACCTGATAGCAAAACCAGACAAAGACACTACCAAAGTGGAAAATTACAGGCCAGTATCTTTGATGAATATAGATGCAAAAATTCTCAACAAAATATTAGCAAACTGACTCCAACAACATGATCAATTTGAATTCATCCCATGGTATCAAGTACTGTTCAACACGTGCAAATCAATGTGATACACTACATCAACAAAAGAAAAGAGAAAAAGCCACATGATCATCTCAACAGATGCAGAGTCCACTTTGTGTCCCATTGTCTCTTCACTGCCCAACAAACATTTGTTTATCAAACATTTGTTTTTCCATCTCCCTGTCAATTTCTTTCCCTCCCTTTGAAGTCAGAAACCACCTCCCCTGATATCCTCTTTTGTCTTTAGCTGAAGATGGTATTTCAGGTGAGGGTTTTGCCCATTTCAATGAGTTACTCAGTTTTTGTGGATCTCGCCCAGGTATGCATGTTATTAAACTTCTGTTTAATTTTCTACTGTTTATCTGTCTCACGTCAACTTAATTCTTAGACCAGTAAGAAGAACCTAGAAGGGTAAAGTAAAATTTCTACCTCCTGGACAATTACATCTCACCTCCATCACATACTATCAAGTTTCTACACTCCCTTTGCATCAGTTTTTTTTTCATCTGTAGAGCAGGAACAATAATAATAACTATGCCATAGGGTTGTTGTATAAATCAAAAGAATTATAAAAGTTCAGGGCTCACCTGGCATGCAGTATGTGCTCAGTGTTAGTAATTATTAATCTTTAGTTGATCATGCCACAATGGCTGCTTTATAGAATCAAGTAACTAAATAATGCCAAAATTACTTATTTAGTGTCTTTACCATAACTTTTGTCAATTTAAAAAATAAAACAACTTCCTTTACTGCTAAAAAGTCAAAATATAATTGTATATATATCAATTTAAAACTCTATGTGGTGAACTCTCCCTCTGATCTCACACTAAGGGAAAATTGCGTATTATTTTTTCCAATAGAATCCTGATATACCCATCATGACACTTGATGTTGAGTTTCTATGCTTCGTTTTTTAAATATTCAAAAGGAAAGTGAATCATGTTCACTGTTCTGCTTTTTTTTCAAAATCTTTAGGCATTTTGACATGGATTGAATTAGATCTGTAGATTACTTTTGGTAGTATAAACATTTTAACAATATTAATTCTTCCAATCAATGAACACCAGATATCTTTCCATTTATTTATATTGTCTTCAATTTTACAGGTTTTCAGAGTAAGGTCTTTCATCTCCTTGGTTAAGTTTATCTGTAGGTATTATATTATTTTTGATGTGGTTATAAATAATTTGTTTTCCTACTTTCTCTAGTAGTTCATTATCAGTGTATAGAAAAACAACAGGTTTCTGTATATTAATCTTGTATCTTGCAACTTTACTGAATTAGTTCATTAACTCCAATAGTTTTTTGGTGGCGACTTTAAGGTTCTGTATATATAGCATCATATCATCTGCAAATAGTGAGTTTTACTTCTGTTCCAATATAAATGCCTTTTATTTCTTTTTCTCATCTAATTGTTGTGGCCAGGACTCCATGACATTTTTCACAGAACTAGAACAAATAATCCTAAAATTTGTATGGAAGCACAAAACACCCTGAATAGTCCAGGCAATTTTGAGGGAAAAAAAATAGCGAAGCTGGAAGTATCACATTTCCTTCAGAAAATACTACAGATTATACTATAGGCTTCAGACTGTACTACAAAGTTACAGTAATCAAAACAGTATAGTGCTGGCACAAAACACACAGACTAATGGAACAGAACAAAGAATCCAGAAATAAACCCATGTACATATAGTCATTAACCTATAACAAAAAAGGCCAAAATATACAATAAGGGAAAGTCTCTTCAATAAGTGGTGTTGGAAAAACTGGACCACTACATGTAAAAGTGTGAGATTAGAACATTTTCTCTCACCATATGCAAAAATAAACTCAAAATGGATTAAAGACCTAAATATAAAGCCAGAAACCATAAAACTCCTAAAAGAGAACATAGGCAGTATACTCTTTGACATACTAAGTCTTAGCACTATTTTTTTTTTTTTTGGTCTGTTTTCTCAGGATAGGGAGACAAAAAGCAAAAGTAAACAAATAGGGCCTAATTAAACTTAAAAGCTTTTGAAAAGGGAAGGAAACTATCAAAAAACAAAGGCAATCTATTGAATGGGAGAAGATATTTTCAAATGATAAGTCTGATGAAGGGTTAACATTCCAAATATATAAAAAGCTCAACTCAATATCAAAAAAACCAAAAATATGATTATGAAATGGGCAGAAGACCTAAAGAGATATTTTGACAAAGAAGACATACAGATGTTCAACAGGCAAATGAAAAGATGCTCAATATTACTAATTATCAAGAATATGCAAATCAAAACCACAATGAGACATGACCTCACATCCGTAAGAATGGCTGTCTTTAAAAAGACAAGTAACAAATGTTGGTGAGGATGTGGGAAAAGGGAGCACCTCATGCACTGTTGGCAGGAGTGTAAATTGTGCAGCCACTGTGGAAAACAGCATGGAGACTCCTTAAAAACTAAAAACAGAACTACCATATGATCCAGCAATTCCACTCCTAGAAAACAAAAACACTAATTCAAAAAGATACATGCACTCTAATCTTCATAGCAGAATTATTTACAATAGCCAAGATATGGAAACAACCTAAGGGTCCATCAACAGATGACTAGATAAAGAAGATGTGTCACACACACACACACACACACACACACACACACACACACACAATGGAATACTACTTGGCCATAAAAAATGTAATTCTATCAATGGCAACAATGTGGATAGACATAGACAGTATTATGCTAAGTGAGGTAATTCAGACAGAGAAAGAAAAATACTGTGTTTTCTCTTATATGTGGAATATAAAAAAGAAAATAAACAAATGAATATAATAAAACAGAAACAGACTCACAGATACAGAGAACAAACTAGTGTGGGGTGAGGTGTGAGAGGTGAGAGGAGGAGCAAGATAGTGGAAGGAGATTAAGAGATACAAACTAGTAAGTGTAAGATAAATAAGATAGGATATATTGTACAGCACTAGGAATATAGCCAATATTTTACAGTAACTTTCAATGAAGTATAATCTATAAAATACTGAATCACTGTATTATATACATGAAACTATGATACTGTAAATCAACTATACCTCAACAACAACAAAAAATCTTTAGACAAGTATGCTTTGTAATAGTAAATGCTTTCATCTCACTTTTAAGAGATATTTTTTTCCCGTTGAGTAAATAATTGCTTGTCTGCCTTAGCTATCTATCAGTGAGATTTGATTAGGAAGGGTATGCAAAAATAAGGCAGCCTTTCCCAAATATGCCCTTTTAAAAGCAACATAACCCTGATTACAGGGTTAAATATTTTATATATAGCATTTTAAATTTAAATATTTTAATAAATTTCCCCCCAAAAAAGTGTTAGTTGTTTCATTCAGAATAGCAACAATAAAAGTGATAATGATGATAATCAATAAAAACGCCAACTATTCATTATGGAATATTTATCTACTTTTATGGGTACATTACTGAAATTATCTCAATCCTTTCAAATATCCTATTAGATAAGAAAGGTGAAAAGATGAAATTTTAACTGTAAATGATTAATGTAAAATTATAAAATGGCATAGATACCAAGGTACTGAGGGAGAGCATCAGGTTTCAAACCCAAATCTATTTTCAATCAAGTGTACTAAAAGCCATGTTAGAAAATTAAGAAGCATTGTAGCAGTATGGGTGAAAACAGATTTTATAATTTGCCTTGCCTGGACTCTGATTTAAGCTCCAGCTCCATTACTTTCTATTGTGAAAAATAAATGGTAAAATTAAGACAGAAACCACCAATGTTTAATATTTAGGATTTTGGGGAGTGGGGGCAAAGATAGCAACCCATGTGTAGTAAGTGTAGCCCAGCTGAGGAATTCATTAGAAGGTTTACTGAAAGGAACTCAAGGACATGGGCTTACAGTCCATCACCTTTCACTATTTTATGTTATCTGCTTGATTCTCTGCTTCTGACCATTTGTTTGTTTGTTTCTTTCTTTCTTTCTTTCATGATTCAGCTCCTTACATTATGAGCCATGGCATCAGCTACCAGCAGGAAGCTGAGAGTATCCTTCTTTGATATTAAGTTCAACAATCTGCAGAAATTTCTGACTAGTCTAGTGTGGCTAAGTTACCTGCATCCTCCTTCTCCACCCAGTTCCAGTGGCCAATTGATTGGATTTTTTAAATAACACCTTTCAGTGGACCACATGGTATAAAAAATGATCTCCCTTAGAAGAAGGTATGTACTACTGCCCTAAGTACCTAAACATAACTTATCCAAAACACTACCTCTAAATATTAAGTTAAATAACATGTATAAACCACTTGCATGATTTATGGTATAGAAAACATAACTGTAAGCCAATTTCTTCTATACAGGTTATATAACTTGGAAAAAAATGGATATCCATATGCAGAGCAATGAAATTAAGACTCTTACTTTATACCATCTACAATAATTAACTCAAAAAAAATTAAAGATGTAAATGTAAGATTTGACATAGGAAAACATTTCATCACATTGGATTTGGCATTGATTTCTTGAATATGACACCAAAAGCATAGGCAACAAAAGCAAAAATAGACAAATGGAATTACATCAAATTTTAAAACTTCTCTGTAGCAAAGCAAACAAATCAACAGACAAATCAAATTTTAAAAAATCAACAAATCAACAATGACAAAAAAAATCAAAAAACAACAAAAACAAAACAAATCAACAGAGTGAAAAGACAACCAGCGGAATAGGAGAAAATATTTGCAAACTATACATGTGATAAAGGGTTAATATCCATAATACATAAATAACTCCTACAACTAAACAATCTTTAAAAATGCAATGTTAAATTGAGCAAAGGACTCGAATAAACATTTCTTCAAAGAAGATAAATGGTGAACAAGTATATAAATAAATGCTCATCATTAGGGAAATACAAATCAAAAGACAATGAAATTTCACCTCTCACCTATTAGGATGGTTACTATAAAAAATGAAGAGATAGCAAATGTTGGCAAAGGTGTGAAAAAATTGGATAATTTGTTCAGTTGGAGGGAATTCAAAATGGTGCAGCCACTCTGGGAAAAAGTATGAAGGTTTCTCAAAAACTTCAAAATAGAATTATCATATGATTTAGCAATCTCATTTCTTGGTATACATTCAAAATAACTGAAAACAGGATCTCAAAGAGATATTTGCACACCCATGTTCACTGCACAATTATTCAGAAAAACCAAGAAAGTGGAAGCAACCCAAATGTCCATCAGAGAATGGAAAAAGAAAATGTGGTATATACATAAAATGGAAAGCTATAAGCATATAGAAAATAGCAAAATGACAGAAGTAAGCTCCTCCTTATCAATAATTACTTAAAATGTAAATGAACTAAACTCTCCAAACAAAGACAGAGATTGGCAGAAGAGATTTTTAAAACTGTCAACCAATTACATACTATCTACAAGAGATTTATGTTAGATTGAAGGATATGCATAGCGTGAACGTAAAAAGATGGGGGAAAAAAGATATTTCAAGCAAAAAGAAGCCAAAAGAGAGCACCAAAAGATCAAACAAACAGATCTTATGGAAAAAGATTAAGAAGACAAAGGAAACAATCCTGGAAAATAGGCATAATCTCCTACTGAAGAGGAAACTAAGGGGTGGAGGCTTGGGGCTGACTGTGCTGAAGCAAATGCTCCATTCCTGTAAGTCTTCCCCTTTCCCACTCAGCTCACCAACTGCCCAAATCTTCCTCCTACTACTAGACAACAGGTGCTTGATGGGGATGGGGAGTGGGTGGAGAAACAAATCTTAAAAACAAACAAAATCTAATCAAAAAGGCAAATCTGTATGAGAGAACAAGGAATGCCAAAGATAAACACAAATCTGATAAGGAGCTGAACTCCTATTTCTAGAACACTCTGGCTGGACTCCTGGAATTGCATCTTCACCACCCATGTGTCCCTACTCAGGCCCACCAGACCATGAACTCTGAGGGCAGGAACTCCACACCATCTGTCTCTACCTCATGCCCCAAAGGTATGAAAAAATACTGGCTGAGTAAATTACATTACTTCAGAGCAACTTCAAAGCAACATCCTGGAGCTGACAAAAATATTTAAAGCCTAACTCATTTTTTTATTCAAAAAAGACAAATTGTTTTCAAAAGATGTCATTTAGCAAATAAAAATTTATCATATAGAAACTGGAAGCCAGTAACTACTGCCCTTGTTATGGTACAAAAGACAAATACAATTAAAAGTGCCAACCAACTGCCCCAAATATCCACAATTTGACTCTACTGACTCTAAAATATTATACTGTTCTAGTGATAGTGAATCCTTTGATGAATACTGAAGAAGCTGTCATAATGGCCTGGTCCAAATCAGATTAGGAGAGAATTAAGCCAAAACAACAGAAGCTCGTTCAACTTTAACTGCCTAGTGAAGCAGTCTGTCAACTTTTGTTATTCTAACAGAAGCCCAGAACTGAAGATGAAGAGATCATCAGAGCTCTAAACAAACAAACTTATGGTTACCAGGAGAGGAAGGTGGTGGGAACGGATACATGGGGAGTTTGAGATTTGCAGATACTAATATATATATATATATATATATACACACACACACACACACACACACACACACACACACAAATATATATAAAACAGATAAAATAAGTTCATACTGTATAGCACAGGGAACTATATTCAATATCTTATAGTAACCTATGGTGAAAAAGAATATGAAAATGAATATATGTATGTTCATGTATGATTGAAGCATTATCCTGTACACTAGAAACTGACACACTGTAAATTTACTATACTTCAATAAACATATGTGTGTGTGGGTGTGTGTGTGTGTACACAAGCGAAGAACCAGGTATGCACCTGGGTTCAAAAGGATCTGTGATCTGGCTGTCACCTGTGGAAGACTACAGGTGTGAGAGACTGACAGAAATGTTCTGGCAAACCTGGGGGTTTGGGTGCTGGTCTGTTTTCTAAGAGCATTCTCAACTCCTACAGTAACAAATTTCCAGTAATTTCATTCCAGGTTCAGGATTAAGATTGTCTGGATTCAAATTTGACCCCAAGGAAATCTAGTTGTGTGACCTTGAGCAAGTTATTTAATTTCCCTGTGTCTCAATGTTCTCATATGCAAAATGAGGGTAATCACCTCATTCTGATTATTACATGATAATTCAACGTACATAAAAAACTTAACATGGCCCTTGCCATAGATAGTCCCTGAATAAATGTTGGCTATTATTTTATTACTATTGAGGAGTGAGAGGTGAGGTGGAGAGCTAAGATCAATCATGTCAATTAGAGCTTGATTAGTAGCTGTTTCACTTTGAGCCAATTTCCTAACTTTCCTTGAGCTTCAGCTTCCTTAAAAATTAAATGAGGCTATTATCTACTTTTCACAATTGTTGTAAATAGCAACTGCAACTGTATTTGTAGACTCCTGACAGAAAGGAGGTATTCAATAAATGACAGTCAAAAATTTTTAAATACTTACACGTGTGTGTATATATATATATATATATATACACACACACATAGGTTTATATATTTTGGTTTTGTCATTATGAAGGTATGTTGGTCAAGAAAGAAAAATAGTATATTTTAACAATTAGTGAGATGATCTGTAACTTTTAGATATTTAGACATTTTGAATATTTATAGTCTTCACAACCTAAGACTGCTAATGTTGGGTGGGCAGGTGGGGTGTTGTTGGTTGAAATAATTTTGCTAACTGAAAGCAATATTTAAATGTTAGCTGTTAAAATAAAAAAGACATTTAACTAGTCTGTGTTTCTCAACATTTATTGCACAGTAAATCCACTGGAGAGTGTTTTTAAAAATACTAAAATCTAGGCCTTACCTCCCTTACCTCTCTGGATTCTGATTTTATCAGTTCAGGATGTGTTCAGAGATTTGGTATTTCTGGTTTAACTCTCTGGGTGATTAAAATTTGAATTCAGGCTTTTGAGTCATTGGGCTAGGGACCAACCAGTGGTGTTCAAACATTAGTATGAATCAGAGTCACCTGGAAGTCAGGCTATTAAAATACACTTTGCTGGACCCTACTCTACAAGATCTTTTATTCACTAAGTCTGAAGTGGGGCCCAAAGTCACATTTCTAACATGTTCTCAGGTGTTCTTATGCTCTTGGTCTGGGGACCACACTTTGAAGACCACAAGACTGAATAAAGCTTAAACTTTTGAAAGTGACAGAATATTTTTTTTAATAGTTAAGAGATGCTACTGATATTCCCTACCCCCCAAAATGTACATATATAATATTATAAATGATTTTACACATTTCACAAATTTACTGAAGTTCATCCATTGATCTTCTAGGAGTTCAAACATTTGAGGTCACAACCCTTGATCTGAAGAATTTCTGATATTACCATCTATTCTTCTAGCTCAAAAATTCAGTGTCACAATTAGACTTTGGAAAATAATGCATTTTATTGTGAGTCAAAAATAAAACAATTAGACCAATACTGAAGAAATTATATTGAAAAATAATGTGTCACAATACACAAAATGCTGTTGGAGCTTTAGATTAAAAATTAGTATTGTTCTCAGATTAGGTTTTTTCTTCCAAATGTATACTTTGCCTATTTTAGCACAGCAAGTAAGTTTAATCCTGTGATAAGTAAATTTAAAACTGTCTTCAAATTTTCTTGAATAAAACTCTAAACACTTCATAGAGTGCTTATAATAATCTATTCCACACTTCAGTATTTTATACATTTTTGACTTATTTAACAATATTTATTGAGAGTCTGTTAGTTCCAGGCACTGTACTTGGTGCTGGGATGTCACAATGGAACCAACAGGCATTATTCTGACCATCAGGAAACTTAATTTACAAGTGATTTTTGGCATGAAATGGTTTTTGCTTTTCCAGACTCTTTTCACTATGTTTTTAAACTTGTACCAATAGCATAAACTCAGTCTTTTAAAAAATATTTCAAAAGATTTGCCCATAATTTTGTATTTTGATGTCAGTGGTAAATGAAGTTTGTACAAGTTAGTAGCTGTTCAGTACCGAAGGAACACAAGATACAGAAAGATATTATAAACATTTGAAATATATTTTGGACTCCAATGCTTTATAAATGTTATGTTAAATTCCATGCTGAGGTATCTTTTAACTTACGGAATCTAATTTTTTGGTTATTGAAATATATTCAACAATGGCAGGCATTACAAATACAGTCCGGTAATAGATTTCAAGATAATCTGATCTACACAGAGGAGTCTCAGTAGTAAGGTTCAGTATGTTCAGCAAAATGTAACTGCATTAAAAAATGCACCTGCTGATGTAGTGTTAATTAGATAGTCATGTTCTACATGTCACTGCTAGCTTCACTTCATAGCACTGCAGAAATTGCTACTTTTGAACTTGATAAATTTTTCTTTCCTCACTTAGCGTATAATTTCTTCCTAACTGCCTAGTTCCAGTATTACAAATCACTGTTGCCTGGTGTACTGACACTCTGATGATTTTTTTTTTTCACTTTAGGAAGAACAAAGGCCTCATTTCATGTCAGATTCATACATTTAAGTCAAACTTGAGTCATTCAAAGGCAAACTGAAGATTATAAGCATTGTGAGAAATGCCAATATTAAAGTATCTTTTTTCATTTTAATCTTTGCTGCTCTTCTAAATTTATGTAAAATGAATTTACAATTTATTTTCTGCACCTGGAAGAATGCCTAGACTATAGTAGGGTCATAATTTTTTAAATTTTACTTAAAATTATTTTAAAATCAACATTATTTTTATTTATTAGAACATATAAATGAATAGATGAAGAAATATTTTAAGGACAAATATAAATTAAAAATGAGACTTAATCCTCCCTGTGAAAATGAGGGAAGAGATTTCCTTCCCTGCCATTTTCTCAGAGCTTTTGCCTTAGAAAACTTGTAATTTTAAGTAATTTTTCATTTCTTTGAAATGTACCTAAATTCTTTTGAAGACTAGACAGGACTTTTGTCATCTGGTCTTTTGCAGTTTATAAACCAGGAATGGCTTTCTCAAGGACCTGAACACCTTCCCTTGGAAATGTAAACATTAAGGAAGATAGAGCCCCTATCTCCTGTCTGTGGAAAGTAGGAACCTAACTCCAGTGGGTACCTTTCACCAAGGTGCAAAACTGCCTCTTGTCATAAAGAAATAATAAGCCTATAGATTAAGCCAATTAGCTAACACAGATGGTCACCTCTATTACCAGGTAAATTTAGGATGAAGGATGTGTGACAAATGGTGCTGTCAATTCCTCCTATGTGAGGATTAGTTATTATTTACCTTGAGAGCATGTATGTAATGGGTAATGTTTCCTTGGCTATATAAATGGGTGAGGTTTTGTTCTGTCTTTGCAATCTCTTAGCAGACTGCCTGTGATGTATATCCTGTTCTCCTTTACTGTGTATTCAATAATAAAAGTGTTTTCTTTCTCTACTACCTTTCTGGAGAGGATTTCTGGAGTGGAAGATTTCATTTTTAATTATTTTCCTTAACAATTTTTAGTACAAGCAAAAGTATCTCCTTTGTTATTTATAACCTACAGTTTATAAAAGAAAGTTCTAGTATAGCACCTGTGATACTTTTATGACCTAAGGGCCCTAATGTGAGTCTTAAAGAATAAGGTGACAGTTAAAGCCCTGCATACTGTACACAGGAGAATTTCTCATAACCCAGTGGCCTTATTTATATATTTGATCAAGAGCAAGCTACTTTAAGACAGATGCATTAATCCCAAATTCTTTCACCAATGTCTTTGCACCTTAGCTTTTTAAATTATCATTAATCACACTACAAAGTTTATATGAACTGAGATGAACTATGTTGCTAAAACAAAAATAAATTAAATTAAATAATAAATACAAATGAAAGGACTTCTGGAAACATTTCCTAAAGGCTTACATGCTCAATGAAAAAAAGGCAGCCTCTTAATAGGTTTAGGTAGAACAAAGGCAAACAACAAAGGAGACCAGCCCAGACTTCAGAGTATGGCTACCAGAGCATGGCTACCAGAAATAGCAAGAAGTTCTGCCTCAGGAACTTAGAAACAGACTGATTTGCCTTCTTCAAATTCTTCCCCTAAATTTATGAAAAACTACTACCTCAGCTTGGCACTAAAGAAAACTTTTAAACATCTAAATTTGACAGAGAAATACATCAGAATGAATACAGCCCATGTATTAAGCCCTGGAATTCAGAGCAGCAACCACATTATCAAACTTCTTATTTGTGTATGTGCAATCTTACAACTTTTTAAAAAATTATATACAAATATTATTATTTATTCATTCTAATTTACTCCTCCATAAATTCCCAGAGTGAAAAAGATAAATTTAGATAATAGCACCATGGAACAGAACCAACAGTTATTTATGTTTAAATACTATCAATGGAGTGGAGTAACAAATGTCCATGAAAGTAAAACTGAAAGCAAGGGGGGAAAAAAAATAAGAGGATGTAAGTTTTCCAGAGCCTTTCACAATTGAGCCATGAGCTTTCCTTGCAATGTTCTTTCAAACATCACCACTTTATTCTCTTTATGGTTCAATTAAACCAAAGTATTTGGTGGTTTAAAATACATACCGCATGTTTTTATTTTGTGCTTTAGTATATTATCTCTCTTCAAATGGATGTCCTTCTCCCATCCCCAAATATTAAAATAATATCTCTCTGTATTTACACATTTATTACAAAGTCTATTTATATATATATACATGTTTGTATATGTTAGTGCTTTACATTCCCTATGATACTATAAATCCTTGCAGGCAGAATCTGGGATTTGTTTCCCTTTACTGTCTTCAGAAAAACAAGGGAGGGAGAACAGAACGGAGAGCCAGATGAATTGCATATGTGATGCCTCAAATGATATCAACTTAACATTTTTCTAACTCAAGATTCAAGAAAAAAACATGAAACTGTAATTGTTTTTACTTCACATAATTATATTCAGATATGCAAACCATTTCTTATCACAGTCATGGATTACCATGCAAATTTTTTCCTAGTATGCTTCAGAACCTTGTAGTAGGCAGTGGCTGTTTTATGATTATTAACATAACACATAATATTTTATTATGATCATGACAGATCAATTGCAAAAGCCAAAGCAGTAATTTTCCTACTGAAATTATTATGAATTGTAAAAATTGTTTTTCAACGTATTAAATTAAATGAAAGATGAAAAACTTTAGCTTTGTCCACCAGACAGTGGAAATGAGGGTGAGGGACTAAAATTCCATTTTATGTTTTATTGAATTGGTTGAGTTAAAGGTTTTTTTTGTTTGTTTGTGCTAATAAATATACCCTTTTTTATGAGTTCAAACAAAAAAAGTCAATGTTTAAAATTTAGATGTAACGATGGCCCAAAACCCTTTTCAGAGTTTAGAGACTTCTGCATTGCGAGAGCACTTCAAAAAGTTTAGTAAGAGAATCTCTAAAAATCATACCTGAAAGCAAGTGTTTTTCAAATATTTTTTCTGAAATACACAATTTAAGTTTACGCCATTAGCAAAAATTACTACAAACTTTTTTAAACTTGTGTATTTTCTATAAACAAGGAGAAAGAAATGATAAATGAAATGGCTTAACAGCAAATGGGAAACTGTATTTTAATAAAACATTCAAAATATAAGAAAACAACATGGCTAAAAGTGTTTTTGTTTTAAAAAACCATAGGAAGATTTCTAGGGACTAGTATGTTAAGTATACATAACTTTTTGGTTATCTACTCCACTCCCACCCTAGAAATACTCTTTCAAGGAAATGATATACTAAATTTTAAAATACGAGTAACTCTGCACTAGCTATGGAAATTGACAAAGATACCAAAATAACAACACTTCAATAATGTTCAATAATATTTTGGTAGACAGGAGGTATACCAACCAATATACTTTATGCTGTGGTGAGCATGGACTAGAGGCAGAATTGGTCTCTAAATTCCATTTAAAGCCTATATTAGGCTTTGAAAAGTAATATAATCTGAGAGTGATACTGGCTGCAGAGCATAGTAAATTCCAAAAAAACAAAAAACAAAAAACTATTACATCCTTAAGTCAGTTTGGTTGATTTTTACTTGCAACCATTTGGGTTCTACCTGAAAGAATCAGCTACTCTAGACATAGAGCCAAAGACAGTGAGAGAGGGAGTAGCAGGGGTGCAGTGCACTGAAAGACGTGATAAATAAAGGGAGCACAGGTCTCCACTGACAAGATTGGAATTGATGTCCAGCAATATTAGACAAGAAACTTTAATAGCAGTTTTAATGATGGAGATAAAGAAGATCTATCATTACTGGCAGATGACAAAATTGTCAAACTGAGAGACTAGGCTGAAAAACGGTTATAAATACTAAGAGAACTCAATAAGATCACAGAATAAAATACACAGAACATAGAGCTTATGTATAAATAAATAATAAGCAACTTGATAATTTTTCCGCCTCTATTGAGATGATTACCAAAATAGGATTAGTTAACACTACTTTTTCCTCACATAATTACCAATTAATTTCAGACTGAGAACACTCATGATTTACTCCCTTAACAGCTTTCAAGTAAATAATATAGTATTGTTGATTACAGTCACCATGCTGTATATTTGATTCCCAGAATTTACTCATCTTATATCTGGAACTTTGCACCCTTTGACTAACAACTTTCTATTTCCCACACCCTCCAGCCTCTGGCAACCACGACTTAATAACCTCTATTTCTGTAAATTCAGTTGTTTTAGACTCCACATATGAATGAGAACATACAGTATTTGTCTTTCTCTATTTCTTTTTTTATTTAACTGAGTTATAGTCAGTTTACAATGTTGTGTCAGTTTCCAGTGTAGAGCAAAATTTTTCAGTCATACATGAATATACATATTCATTGTCGCATACTTTTTCACCATAAGCTACCACAAGACCTTGCATGTATTTCCCTGTGCTAGACAGTATAATCTTGTTTACCTATTCTACATATACCTGTCAGTATCTCCGAATTTTGAACTCCCAGTCTGTCCCTTCCCACCACCATCCCCCTTGGCAAACACAAGTTTGTATTCTATGTCTATGAGTCTGTTTCTGTTTTGTATTTATGTTCATTTGTCTTTTTCTTTTTTCTTTTTTTAGATTCCACATATGAGCAATCCCATATGGTGTTTTTTTTTTTTTTTTTTTTTTTCCTTTCTGGCTTACTCCACTTAGAATGACATTCTCCAGGAGCATCCATGTTGCTACAAATGGCATTATGTTGTCATTTTTTACAGCTGAATAGTATTCCATTGTATAAATATACTAACTCTTCTTTATCCAGTCATCTGTCAATGGACATTTAGGCTGTTTCCATGTCTTGGCTATTGTAAATAGTGCTGCTATGAACATTGGGGTGCAGGTGTATTTTTGAAGTAGGGTTCCTTCTGGATGTATGCCAAGGAGTGGGATTACTGGGTCATATGCTAAGTCTATTCCCAGTCTTTTGAGGAATCTCCATAGTGCTTTCCATAATGGCTGCACCAAACTGCATTCCCACCAGCAGTGAGGGAGGGTTCCCTTTTCTCCACACCCTCTCCAGCATTTATTTGTGGACTTTTGAATGACGGCCATGCTGACTGGTGTGAGGTGATACCTCATTGTAGTTTTGATTTTGCATTTCTCTGATAATTAGTGATACAGAGCATTTTTTCATGTCCCTACTAATCATTTGTATTTCTTCTTTGAAGAATTGCTTGTTTAGATCTTCTGTCCATTTTTAGATTAGGTTTTTTCTTCTTATTAAGTCATATGGGCTGCGTATATATTCTGGAGGTCAAGCCTTTGTCAGTTTCATCTTTTGCAAAAGTTTTCTCCCATTCCATAGGTTACCATTTTGTTTTGCTTATGGTTTCCTTTGCTGTGCAAAAGTTTCTAAGTTTAATTAGGTCCCATTTGTTTATTCTTGCTTTTATTTCTATTGCTTGGGTAGACTGCCCTAGGAGAACATTGCTAAGACGTATGTGAGATAATGTTTGACTTATTTCACTGGGCATAATGCCCTCAAGGTCTACCTATATTGTCACAAATGGCATGCTTTCCTCTTCCTCATGATTGAATAATATACTCTATTGCATATGTATATTCAGAGATTCAATATATAAAATATCGGTGTTACATATATGTATATATGTATAATCTAGTCATCTGTACATGGACACATAGTCACATGGCCACTGTGAATAATTTCCTTTTCCTTCCAGTATACACCCAGAAGTGAGGCTGCTGACCACATAGTGGTTCTATTGGTAATATCGTAAGGAATCTCTGCCTCGATATTGCTTTCTGTAGTGGCTATACCAATTAGATTCCCACCAAGAGTGCACAAGGGTGCTCTCTCCCCACATTCTCTCCAAAAATTTGTTATCACTTGCCTTTCTGACAACAGTGATTCTACCATGTATAAAGTGATATCTCAGTGTGGGTTTGATTTACATTTC
Source organism: Camelus dromedarius (assembly GCF_036321535.1). Lineage (NCBI taxonomy): Eukaryota > Metazoa > Chordata > Mammalia > Artiodactyla > Camelidae > Camelus > Camelus dromedarius. Next base: position 60,493,722 of record NC_087446.1, on the reverse strand, counting down.
CTTGATCATCAGTGATGTCAAGCAACTTTTCTTGTACCTGTTGGCCATCTGTATGTCTTCTTTGGAAAAATGCCTATTCAGTTCCTCTGCCCATTTTCTAACCCAATTGTTTGCTTTATGCTATTGTGTATATGAATTTTTAATAAATTTTGGATATTAACTCCTTATCAACTGGGTGGTTTTTGCCTTAATTAAAACAATGAAAGTAAATATATGTATGTATATACATGACTGGGACATTGTGCTGTACACCAGAAATTGACACATTGTAACTGACTGTACTTCAACTTAAAACAAAAAAAAAGATATATCGTTTGCAAATATTTTCTCCCATTCCATAGGTTGCCTCACATATACAGTCAATTAATATTTGCTAAGGGAGCCAAGAACACTGAATGAAAGAAGAACAGTCTCTTCAACAAATGGTGTTGGGTAAACTAGTAATCACACACAGAAGACTGAAACTGGACCCCTATCTGACACCACTCACAGAAATTAACTCAGAATATATTAAAGACTTAAACGTAAGATTTGAAATCTTAAAAACCATAGAAGAAAATATAGGGAAAAATCTCTTTGACATTGGTCTTGGCAAAGTTTTTTTGGGTATGACATCAAAAGCAAAAGCAACAAAAGTTAATGTTTTGCAAACTAGCCCCTGTACATGGAGAGCAAAAGGAGACTGAAGGAAAAGGCAGACCACTCCAGATTGGTAGGTGGCAGTTTTAATGAGCAAGGGAACTTACATAGGAGGCTTGGGCTTGGACAGACACAAGATGAGTAGATCTCTGCATCTGCTCACCAGAATCTTAAAATTTACACAGAATCCTTAACTGGGTTCAGTCATGTACTCAATTCAGATGGTCTAAACAACACCTTACTCTTACAACACTATGTCCTTGAAACAGCTCCTAGTGTGGGAACAGTGGGTGGAACATACATTCCAAGGACAGGTGAGGAGGTAAGGAACCTCCAATTGCACGGGTCACCCATCTGCCACGTCCTCTCAGTGACCTCTTCCAATAAGCAAAAATAGAAAAGCAGGACTACATCAAACTAAAAAGGTTCTGCACAGCAAAAGAAACAACCAACTAGATAATTTAATTCAAAATGTTCAATAAATGGTTAAGACCTAGATAAAAACCTTAGTAAAAATGATCATAATGGATACAACGATAGATGAATAGAGACAAAAATTTGGTAAAATGGCATGAAGTGAGGAGATACGTAGATGGCATAAATTAGGTTAACATCAAATAATATCCACAAACTTTGAAAATAATCTGTTTTTAGTCTGTTATTAAATACAAAATGAAATGACAACTATTAATTATCCAAGGGGCACAAAAAGTAGAAAGTAATGGTTAAAATACATAAGGCTTAATAGGGAAATTGGTATGTTATCTTCGGCAACATTCCTGCGTACCAGATTGTATGTGAAACTAAAAGCCACACCTTCTAATCACAGTGATGCCAACTTCAACATACTGTGAAAAATTCCTTTTAACATCCCACCCACTCCCCTTCACCTGTCAGTTCCTTTAATAGAAGTTTAGCTTCCACATACATTTCCACACATTAAAAATCAATGGAAAATATTTTAACTAACAATTTAACTGAAATCAATTCAGTCCAAATGTGTCAGGAAAAAAAAAAATTGCCAAGACTGGAAGACTTGACTCTTAACAATTCTTTCAAATTTGAGCCAAAGTGTAAATTAAAATTAAAATTCTGGGAGTTGAACAAATACAATTTTTCAAACGTGCTTTCATTTTTGCTCTCATCCTTTCATAATTAACTTTATTTTAAGAAAAATAACTGTCAATTTAATATGGGATACATATGGATATTTTGGTCACATAAATAATAACTATGGTTAAAATATTCTCAGTATCTCATCCCTGGATTCCCTTAAGTTTTACACTATAAGAGACCAAACTAAAATTAAATATAATAATTGTATGACCACCTGGATAAAGGGAACTATTTTTGGCAGCTGATATTAATGTAACAGTACCGAAGCTTCAGTCAATAAACAACAATAATTAATATTACTGAACATGTGAAGATATTCTCTAAAACAAATTAAATTTTACTTTTAGGAACTATTCCAGTTGCGTAGGGATCATTGATCTTTTTTTCCCCTCAATAACTACTTTATTAGTTTAGGTATTTCTAGAGAGAAATTATGACACAAACTGGCTAAAACAGTAAGGGCTGCCTCTAATCTCACATAACACAGATTATAAGGTAAGGTTAATACAGGATCGGTTAATGTGAGGACTCAAAGACACAGTTGAAAACTTAAGTTTTATCCTAAATGGTCAGACTGCCTGTCAACATCACAAGATGCAGAAGTTTCAAGCATTATATTTGGATACAACATTACTTTAAAGAAGCTGTTTCATCTTGTATGTCTGATTTTAGATGTGAGTAAATTATTCACCAAATATCTCCCACCTGCTGTACAATTTTCTCATGAATTATTAACCAAAATTTTATCATGGCCACTTTTAATTATAATTTAATTCAAAAAGCTAATTCAAGATTAAAACTTAGCCCTGATGTGGGAGTAGAGTCAACTTCATCCCAGTAGAGTTTCTATTAAGAAAAAACAAGAAAATATTAAAATAAAAAGTAGTATGTTTTCACATAGGGTAATTCATAAAGTTTTAAAAATATCCAATATTAATATCATATTAAAAATCACTAACTTCAATTTCTTCTGAAGAATTTTAAAAAATTAAAAGAATTCTGACATGGGTGCCGAAAGATTTCATCCAGGATCTGCCATTCTCCAGTCACATAACCTTGATGAGGTTTTAATGTTTCTTGAAAGTTGATTTGCATATTTGTAAAATGAGTATAAAATTAGTAGCTCTATATAGTCCTTAGATGTTGAGGGTGGACAGATAAGCTATTTCAATGCACTTTATAAATTATAATGTATTATATTTAAAGCTTAATTACAATTATTATTTAAGCTTTACAAAGAGCAGCATTATCAGTTTTCATTGCCAGTAAAGAAACAAGTTGGCACTGGCAAAGTAGTGAAGAGTAGGCTATTCAACAACATGCATTCAGGCAACAGAATATCATAGAATTTTTTTTTCTTTGCACCTACATAATTGCACAGATTTCAACCCTAGGATGTGTTATCATATAAGCACACTTAGCGGTAACAGCACTAGTTGTTATTTGTGCTTGCTGTCAGTAAATATACAAACATAGGTGGAAAAAGAGCAAAAGTACAAAGTATGTGTAAGCAGCATGTTATGCATATCCTGTGTACCTAAAGAATAAATTAATAGATTAACAAAATCCAGCTATGACTTAAAAGAAATTTTTCAATATACTTGAAGAGACAGCCATGGATAAATAAAATGCTTACAAAGTTAAGCGCATGGAGTCAGGAAGAGCTAGATTCATGCTCCAGCTCTGGTGAAGGGTGTGTTTTCAACGTTGGACAATGTATTTTGTATTTCTAAGCTTTCACAATCTTTTTAATATACCACGTGCTGCTCTCAAACTTAATTCCTTTTTCTTTATTCAGAATTAAGAAACTGACATACTAATATAATAAAACAGCTTGGATAACAGAAACTATTACATATGACTTGTCAAATCATGAGTTGTTTACAAGATTCTATATGAGTTTATAGCACTTTGGGGACAAAAAGAACATAAAATCTGTAGGACATGGCTCTATGCATGGGTTTTCTACAATAAATAAAATTACCCATTAAAGAGCAAATAAATTCAAACTACTATCAGTATAAAACCTAAACAGTTTAATCAAATCACATATAGTAAAATGTATCAACCTAAACATGTTTTAGCCTTCCTTTTGTTTTCTAAGCAATGGAAATACATGTTCACTTTTTATAGCACCTATATAAAATCTAATCATATCATCTGCTTTAGGCTTTTTAAAGCATCATTAAGTAGGAAGCTGAGATAAGAACCATTTATTGTTACTCTAACCCTGATGCTATATAAAACTTTGTACCTTTGGTTATTATTTTAAAAAATGTATGAAAAATGTAACTACAGGATATAGCTTCCATATTGTCCCTGTAACAGAAAGGAGAATATACGAAACTTTACAAATTCAGTAAGATAAAGGAAAGGAAAGGAAGCAAAGCAAATTGCAATAATTATAAAGCATAAAATAACATTAAATACATCAAAATATATTAGTAGAATCAAAAATATAAACAGATTGAAATCATTTTTAAAAACAGCCTTAGACTAAACAAACAAGTAAAATAATTCAGCAAGGAAAAAGCAGAAAAAACTAATACAGAAATACACTCCTAACAAAGGTTCCACAAAACAAAACTATACAAAAAATGTGAAAATAAAGAGGTGACAAAAACTATGCAAAGCAAATTACTCATCAAAGCAGCTAGCAGAGCAAAAATAGTATTTTATTACATGGAATTTAAAAAAAGCAGCATTAATAAGAATAATGAGAAACCGTAAGGAAAAACAGTGAATAGAGAGAAGTTAAAGTATACATGCTGTGTGTTTCCATAAACATCAAAAATGGTTACTGTTTTATTGAGACAGAGTTCAGTTTTCAAGGAACTGATAGTCTACGAAAGACCCAATAAATTGACAGCCAACTTAAAGACAGTCTAAGTATTTCTAAATGACTTTGGGAGAGCACAGAGTGGTACCCAATTCAGTCTTCTGGGAAGGGTCAAAGAAAGCTCCTGAAGGTAGTGTATTTTAAGTAGAGGAGAACACCCAAATTGAATTTAAACAAATTAAGACTAGTCCATGCAGAAATGCAGAGGAAACAACCTTGAAAAAGACTTGGAGAAATGGGAAAGAAAGCATGAAGCACTCGGGCACCTTATAGCGCAGCCGTAACATCTACTACAAATGGAGAAAGCTCGGAGGAGAGGAGTGACAAGGAATCAGAAAAGAGACTGAGTAGATAATGAATTCATTTATACTGAATCTGGACTTTTTCCTGAGAAAATAAAGAACTGAAGAAGAATTTTAAATAAATTTAAAGAATTTTAAATAAAGAATTAAAATTTTCATGTTTACACAAGAAGGACACAGTCACAAAGCACTGTAGAAAGGATTCCCTGGTTAGAGTGGAAAACAAGAAGAATGAAGCAGAGTTGTATAACACATGTAAGAGATTAAGATGATCTAAATCAATCTTCTAATTCTGGATGTTGCATTTGAAAATGGAGTTCAGAAAACACTAATTTCAATCTCTCATGGCAACAAAAATGAGAAGTTTACATATTCATAATTTCAAGAGTTTCAAGTTCTTATCACTTATATGCATAGCTGTCTCTGACAGAGAGCTTTCTCATTTAGAGAGACGCTTGAGACATTTCTTCTTGATAAGACTTAATGTGTCTATAATATCTTGGCAGGTTTTCCATTTCCTCAATTTGTTAGTATATGAAAAAGTAGCAAAGCGCGCATTTACAGAAGATACTAGTCAATCAGAAAGTAATGCATAAAGGGAGTAGAATAAGGCATTTATAATATTTTTAAAAATTCATTGCTTCATGCAAATATTGGCACACATAAGTACTTAGGGAAAAAAAACCTGCTGATAACTTTTGTATCATGAAAATTATATATACATATACATGTACATATGTATGAATACCATATAGTGAAATATAATGATAAGTTCTGAACATGGAATTTCATGACTCATTACTTTATGGGGTAAGACTTATTGAATGAATGTCAGCATACATTATAAAAATAGCATGACTAAGAAAAGACACTAATAAACATGACAGCATTCTAGAATGAGGCTAAATCAATATTGACACTGAGATCAAGAGATAATAATAATGAAGACACATGCCAAAGATAGCAAAATAAGTAACTCAGAGATAATCTTTGTACCAGTTCCCAACCAGAAAAAAAAATACCTTTGTTATTTAACAACCAGTACAATGTAACACACAATCTTACAAATTATCTGTGTTTTAGGAAGTGAAGACCAGGACTTTTTAGAAGACATACTCCAAAAAATAAAGGTAAGATAAAATTACATAGAAAGCAGTATCTTGCCTACATCTGCTTTACTTCATTTTCACTCTCATTACCCTAATCAAGGCCAATCTTAACTCTTACCCAGACACCGAAAACAGCCTTCTCAATTAAATGGTTCCATCATTACTCCAAGGATAAAATCTAAATTGCTTAAAACAACTTGAAAGCTTCTTCATAATATTTTGTGCTTCAGAAAGTCTTCATTTCACTTTTGCTTTTTCTTTTGTATCAGTATTCTATTGTAGTATAACTGATATACAATACAGTGCATATATTTAAACAATTTGATCAGTTCTGAAATACACATACTCATTTGAAACCATACCCATTCTAAAGACAATGAAGAAATCTGTCACTCCCAGAAGTTTCCCTGTTCCTCTCCTTATCAACCCTCCTCGTAAGATCCCCCTAGTCCTTATGCAACTACCGATCTGTTTTCTGTCGCAACAGATGAGTTGGCAGTGTTTAAATTTTTAATAAATGGAATCATATAGTATTTATTTTGTCTTACATCTTATACTTAGCCTAAAACTTTTGACATTCAGCTATGTGGTTGAATCTGTCAATAATTTGTTTATTTTTATTGCTGAGTACCAGTCTATTGTATGGAAGTACCATAATGTTTATACATTCACCTGTTTATGCTTATTTAGATTGTTTCCTATTTTGGCTATTATGAATAAAGCTTCTATAAACATTTGTTTAAAAGGCTTTGTGTAGGTGCATGTTTTCAATTCTCTTGAGTAAATATGTAGGAGTGGAATGGCTGTGTCATGTGGCTGATGTATATTTAACATTTTAAGAAACTGCCAAATTGTTTTCCAAAATTGTCGTACCAGTTCATACTCCAACCAACCATTGCTTCAGTTGCTCCCCAAAAGTTTCCCAGGCTCTTCAGTCAAAAAACAAAAACAAAGACAAAATACCAAGTATAAAATAAAGGTATTTCTTTTTCTATAACTCAGCTGAAGCTCTACAGATTTCAGCACAACTCTTTTTCACAGAGTAACAGCTATTGCCTCAAGATAATTCCACTTTGTAATTTTGGTCTAGGCTGAGCCTGGTGTAGATAAATATCTCACGTTCATTCTTAGAACTGTGGATATTGGCCACATATACTAGGTGTATATTTCACACCATCCTCATAGTGCAGCTATTAAACAAACAACAGCACAAACCTAAATTTCTTTTTCCCAAAATTCAATTTGTAGCTTTTGAATATATGTAGTTTCTGCCTAACACCAAAAAACAAATAATCTAGTCAAATCCATTTAGATACTATATTTTAGGTTTAAATTAATAAGGTGACAATAAATTTTAATTATAATTATTTAGAAATCATGTTTCCAGTTATGCCATTTATGAATGAGTTATGAAAAACTTACATATGACAAATTTTCACTTTCATGACATCATGTAGTATTTATTACCTTCAGTGAGGTAGGTATCACTCTGTTTCAGAGACAGAGAAATTGAAACTTAGAAAAGTACACTATGTTTTCGATGGGTACCCACTGAATTAGTGGTAGAACCAAGAGGCCTTTCAACTATACCAGGCCCCCCCCCTTTTTTTTTGGTCAGGCTCTAGTTATTATAATTTAGATGACACACATTTGGCCCTGTCCCTTTTGGAAATTAGGAGAATTTTAAATCTATGGTCAGGAAATCAGAATTATAGAGTCTTGAGCAACTTGCCTAACTGTCCTGTGCTTCAGCTCCTCTTTCAGAACATAATCTGGAAGACTAATGTAATATTTAAATGGCCTTCCAACTCAGCATTCTAAGATCCTATTTACTTTAGCAAAACGAAAACATCAGCAAATGAGAACAAAGCGGGAGGACATTTTATTCTATATATATTCACCTAACAGTATATGCAAATTAGTTTCTAAGAAGGATGAATATAAATGAAGAGACAATTATTTTAAAAAATAAAAGAAACATGATTGACAATTATGTATGTCTACTTCTATACAATTTAAATGTGTGAAGAGAGGGAAACTGTAAGAGTTACACGGTAAAGGTGAGAAACAAGTTTTGCCAACATTTCAAAACCAGGGAAGAAGAGAAACACATGAATACTTCCCTTAGTAAAGTGAGATTTCAAATTTTTTTAAATTAGGGGAGAGGAAAGGCATAAAGCTGAAAATACAAAGGCTTTAAATTTGGGAAAAGAGAATGTCAGAGAAGAAATATAGGCAAACATCAGCAGTGGAGATCAGGGAACAAAAACGTCTGTCAGCAATCAGGAAGCTTAAGAAAAACTGGAAAATTGTTATAGGCAGTAATCTTAGCATTTTAATCTATAGGAGGCAACACTTTGCCTGACCCATATACCATGAAGTAATAAGGAAGACTTGGATGACATATACAACTTTTAAAAGGGAAATCTTTAACAAAGGAGGATTTTCTAAGTGCAGAGGTGAATGGTTGTATAAACTACTGTATACAACGTGGTTCTACATTTTAAATTTGAAAATTATTATTATTACTGAGTCATAAGATTGGTTTCTCAGAGTTGCTTGCTTGTTTGTTGCATGCTAGGAGAAAACCAAAGGAAAGAAAACCTCCAAAAGTGCTCTCTAGTTTTTATATTTATGTTTAAAATATAGTTAATTAAGGTTGTTACTGCTTCTAGATTTCTTTCTGTCAGGGGCATGAGAGAAAGTGAATAGGACAATTACAAAAGGAAGAATATGAAACTATTTTCTCAATGGAAAACAGATTACCCAAGATATTGGAGTGCAGAATTTGTTGGCCTTTCCATAAGCATTCAGTTGTGTACAGTATTCCCCAATGAAGACTTACAGTAAAAGCACGAAGCACACGATACTTATGATGCCAAAATATTTATCTAAAAAAAATATGTAAGACAAACGTTCTCCGATTTTTGTTCCCAAACTCCCAGGACTGCAATCCCTGAAGAGAAGGCAACAGAGGAGAGTAACGTTTTCTATGTCTAAGAAAATCCTCTGTGGGTAATGTGTCACTATTTCAGATTTCAAGTTTTTCCCTTATCCATGAAAAATGTACAAATGTGTATGTATGTATATATATTTATATATAACACAAATGTAGGTGTGTGTGTATATATGTATACACACATACCAGTTTTATGTTTACTGAAAATTTACATGTTTAGAGATATATAAAGTAGAAAGATAAAGCCTCAGTTTTCAAGGGTCTCTCTAAGATGAACGAAAATATAAGAGCATATTTTGGAGAAAATGAGGCACTGAAATGACAATAATCATTAAAATTGTTTTACAATGATATTTTGCATCATCTTAGGACTCCCAGAGATGCCTGCATGTCAGCACATGGAAAGAAATAATAGAGGGAACAGGAATTATTCTTAACTATCTCCTATCTCTGATTAAAAAAAGCTTGCTTTAAATGTTTATATATAATGGTTCTGCAAGACTGGACTGATAAAAGGTCTCAAAAAACCAAAACTTTGAAATTGACTTAACTAGACCATTTCCGTTGCTTTTTCCAACATTTGTTATTATAAAAAAACTTCAAATATATAGAAAAATTTAAAGAAGTTTATGGTAAATACTCATATGCCCTCCACCTAGATTCTGTAAGGAAAATTTTTACTACACATGCTTAGCACATCTCTCTCCAGCTATCCATCCTTGTATCAACCCATTAATTTTTTTAACTTCATTTTTCCCATTTCAAATTAAGTTGTAAACATCAGAACACTTACAAATGTAGTAGTTTAGATCCAAAGTTTACTTTGTAGGAAGTATTTAATAATATGTTCAATTTATTTATTAGACATAAGAACAATGGATTTTTTTTTCACCCAGTGTCAGTTTGTTCAGCTATACAGAACAAGGAACTTTTCCACTTCATCTAAGTTGTCAAATTCTCATGAAATAAAGTTGTTAATATGTTTCCTTATATCCTTTTGAGAATCTTTAGTGATAATCTCTTATTCTTGATACTGGTAATTTGTATCTTATTTCCTTTACTATGATGAATCTAGTTGAGGTTTTATCATTTTTATAAATATCTTCTCAAAGCATCAAAGTTTGGATCCTTTGTTTTTTTTTAAGTTTATATATTTTCTCTTTGATTATTGTCTCTGACTTTATTCTTATATTCTTCCTACTTTAAATTTGCTTTTATTTTCTTAACTACTTAGGATAGAACACTAGGCCACTGACTTTAGACATTTCTTCTTTTCCAATTTAACCATCTGCAGCTATAAATTATCTTCTGGGCACTGCTTTAACTGTATCCCACAAAGTCTGGTACATTGTTTTTTAATTATTATTTGTTTTAAGATTTTTAAAATTTCTCTTTGGGTTTCAGAATTGAGCCATGGATTACTTAAAAGTATTTTTAAATTGTCCATTTTGGGATGTTTTTCTAAAAATCGTATTATTATTGATTTCCAGTTTATTTCTGTTATGATTATAAAACATACTTTTAATAATTTTAATAACTTAACCTTTTAAAGTTTACTAAGACTTGTATATGGCCAGCAGATGTTTCATATTGTTGAAAATGCACATATGCATATTGTGCACATGAAAATAATGTAAATTCTACGTTTGTTCTCTAAATATCAGAGATAGAGGGGTTGATAGTATTCTTCAAATATTCCTTTTTTTCTGATTCTTTGACAAATTTTTATATCAATTGCTCTGAAATGGGTATTAAAATCTACACCTATGATTGTGGGATTGTCTGTTTCTCCTTTTAATTCTAAAAATATTTGCTTCCCATGTTTGAAGCTCTGTAATTAAGTGCATAAAAATTATGAGTGACATATCTTTCTCCTAAATTGTCCTCTTTATCATTATGTAATTTTTCATTATCTTTGCTAATTATTTTTCTCATGATGTCTATTTTGTCTGATGGTGATATATATGTATTCACACACACACACTAGGTAGACAAAAGCCAAAAGCAGCTTTTTTTGAGTGCTCTTTGTGCATTTTACAAAACCGTAAACTCAAAACAACATTGATTATGTGAACTGGTATCATCAGTACCTTGTAAGAAGAGACTAGAGCATATTATTTAGGGCAATGATTACCTTTAATATTAATACTGTCTTTTTAAGTCATGCAGCGAGATGGAAGACAGGAACGTAAGGGCCACAATCAGTGTTTTCATGTTGAAATTGCCTGTTCACCTTTATCACACAGTTATTTTCCAAATGTAAGCAATATGTAATACAATATGATAGTTTAAGAAAATACTTTTAAACAGCTTTCCAAATAGGTAGTATCATATTGATTTCACCAATTTTCTATCCTTCTTATTATCACTATCATTATCAATATTGTAAACTCTTATTCATTTGACACACGGTATGTCACCACGATTTATTTTGTAACATGTTTCCCAGATGACTTGATTATCAGCGAAGTTTAAGAACCTCATGCTAAGAAGTTAATGAGGTTATCTTGTAGTTTCATGTTATGCTACTATTGACTAGGAGGTTTACTTTTGGATGGAATACATATTTGTGTTTATATGATAACAATACCTGAAAGTTGTTTGTGTTTTAATCTTCTAAGCTGTGATATACTAATATAACAAATATTATGAATTACCTAGACTAAAAGATAGAGCTAGTAGAATACGAGGAAAAATCAAACTAATCATGTGTTTCACTGTGAAGGAAATCTCAGTTCATTCCGTTCTGCACTCTTTTCAGGAGTTCTGTGATAGGTATGGTTATTTGACAATCTCAGGATTTCTGAATTTATGACATGTCCTCTGAGTGCCGTTTTGTTTGAAAAACCCTCTTACCATATCATCAGACCTTCACAATAATATTCCAGGTGACTTGGAGTTGGAGTAAAGATTATTTGTCAGATTCTCAAGTTGATAATAAATGGCTATAATTACTCAAAGATTTGATGTTTGGCCAATGCAAGTTTGAGGGTTGCTAGAGATGCTGAGATGAAGATAGTAAAAACAGAAAAGAAATGAAACTATGCAGGTCTCAAAGCAAGAGTATAAAATGTCAAGTTAGGAAAATAGGGCTTCCACAATAGTTTCCACATCAACCAGTTTAAATGTGACTATTTAAAGCTGAGTCCGTTAATACTTATTAAAATGAAAAGTTCGGTTCCTTGGTCATGCTAGCCACATTTCAAGTGCTCAGTACCTTGATAGTCATCAGACTAATGGCTGACACAGTGGACAGCACAGCTGTAGACCATTTCCACCAAAACAAAATCTATAGGACAATGCTGGTAGAACTGAACGACTCATGCAGAATAAGAAACAGCTAAGATGATAGTCTTCTAGCCCAACTGCCTTTGTTAATGATCTGTAGTTCAATTAGAAAATTTAATTAAGTTCATCTGAATGTTAATAACAGTTTGAAATCTAACAGTGAATAGGTTTTAAGATCATGATGATAATGATAATAAAAATAGTAATAATAACAATATGATCACTCTTTTATATTTTTATTATACTACTGATGTTTTATATACACACTTAAGATATTTACAGTAATGTTTTTCATTGCTCTATAATTTAATAATTATTCTAATGTCAATGGACAGGTTAGAGAAGTACTCTAAATATGATAATCTGGGTTGAAAGTAAGTGTATGTAAAAAGAAATAATATACATAAGAATGCTAGAGTAACTATATATGTATATATATGCACACTGCACTACATCACATTCACATACTCATAGGAGTAGCATAAAAACTCCAACTCTTTATTATTTTACACATTCTTCAGAAAATATCTGACAATGCAGGAATAAGTCCTGATATAAATATCAGAGGAAAATATAAAATATACCTTCTATTCCACATTCTATTCATAATATAATTCAAATTTCCCCAACTTATCCTATGTTACTTCTTGGTCATAAAGCAATTATTTCTTTTTTTTTTCCGAAGACAAAGAGATATAATTGTAATAATTAAGATTCCATCAACACAATTACTGTTGGTGATTTCAAAGGCTGGCAATTCTTTTTTTTTTTTTTTTTTTTTTTACATTTTTTTATTGAGTTACAGTCATTTTACAATGTTGTGTCAATTTCCAGAGTAGAGCACAATTTTTCAATTATACATGAACATACATATATTCACTGTCATACTCTTTTTCACTGTGAGCTGCCACCAGATCTTGTCTATATTTCCCCGTGGTATACAGTATAATCTTGTTTATCTATTCTATATATGCCTGTCAATATCCACAAATTTTGAACTCCCAGTAAGTCCCTTCCCAGCTTTCCTCCCCCATAGCAACCAGAAGTTTGTATTCTATGCCTATGAGTCAGTTTCTATTTTGTATTTCTGTTCATTTTTTTTTTCTTTTTTAAGATTCCACATGAGTGATCTCATATGGTATTATTCTGGCTCACTTCCCTTTCTAGCTTATTTGATTTAGAATGACATTCTCCAGGGACATCCATGTTCCTGCAAATGGCATTATGTTGTCTTTTTTATGGCTGAATACTATTCCATTGTAAAATATACCACCTCTTCTTTACCCAGTCATCTGTCGATGGACTTTAAGGCTGTTTCCATGTCTTGGCTATCGTATATAGTGCTGCTAGGAACACTGGGGTGCAGGTGTTTTTTTGAAGTAGGGTTCCTTCTGGGTATATGCCCAGGAGCGGGATTCCTGGGTCATATGGTAAGTGTATTCCCAGTCTTTTGAGGAATCTCCATACTGTTTTCCACAGTGGCTGCACCAAACTGCATTTCCACCAGCAGTGTAGGAGGGTTCCCTTTTCTCTACAGCCTCTCCAGCCTTTGTCATTTGTGGACTTTTGAATGATGGCCATTGTGACTGGTGTGAGGTGATACCTCATTGCAATTTGGATATGCATTTCTCTGATAATTAGTGATACTGAGCATGTTTTCATGTCCCTATTAATCATTTGTATTTCTTCCTTGGATAATTGCTTGTTTAGGTCTTCTGCCAATTTTTAGATTGGGTTGTTTGTTTTTTTTTCTTATTAAGTCGTATGAGCTGCTTATATACTCTGGAGATCAAGCTTTTATCAGTTTCATGTTTTGCAAAAATTTTCTCCCATTTTGTACGTTGTCTTTAAGTTTTGCTTATGGTTTCTTTTGCTGTGCAAAAGCTTTTAAGTTTATTTAGGTCCCACTTGTTTATTCTTGCTTTTATTTCGATTGCTTGGGTAGACTGCCCTAGGAGAACATTTTTGAGATGTATGTGAGATGTTTTGCCTATATTTTCTTCTAGGAGGTTTACTGTATCTTGTCTTATGTTTAGGTCTTTGATCCATTTTGAGTTTATTTTTGTGTATGGTGTAAGGGAGCATTCTAGCTTCATTGCTTTACATGCTGCTATCCAGCTTTCCCAACACCATTTGCTGAAAAGACTATCTTTATTCCACTGTATATTCTTGCCTCCTTTGTTGAAGATTAGTTGACCAAAAGTTTGTGGGTTCATTTCTAGGCACTGTATTCTGTTCCATTGGTCCATATGTCGGCTTTCTGTACCAATACCATGCTGTTTTGATTACTGCAGCTCTATAGTATTGTCTGAAGTCTGGGAGAGTTCTTTCTTTTAGTTCAATAATGCTTTGGCAGTTCTAGGTTTTGTGGTTCCACATAAATTTTATTATGATTTGTTCTAGTTCTGTGAAATATGTCCTGGGTAATTTGATAGGGATTGCATTAAATCTGTAGATTGCCTTGGGCAGTATGACCATTTTAACAATATTGATTCTTCCAATCCAGAAGCATGGGGTATCTTTCTATTTTTTTAAGTCTTCTTTAATTTCCTTCATCAATGTTTTATAACTGTCTGTGTATAAATATTTCACCTCCTTGGTTAGATTTATTCCTCGGTATTTTATTACTTTGGGTGCTATTTCAAAGGAGATTGTTTCTTTACTTTCTTTTTCTGTTGATTCATCATTAGTTTAAAGAAATGCAACTGATTTTTGTACATTAATCTTGTAACCTACTACCTTGCTGAATTCTTCAATTAGTTCTAGTAGTGTTTATGTGGACCTCTTAGGGTTTTTTTTAATATAGTAATATGTCATCAGCATATTGTGACACTTTTACCTCTTCTTTTCCAATTTGGATCCCTTTTATTTCTCTCTCTTGCGTGATTGCTGTGGCTAGGACTTCCAAGTCTATGTTGTATAGGAGTGGTGATAGTGGGCAGCCTTGTCTTGTCCTAGGTTTTAGTGGGGAGTTTTTGAGTTTTTCATTGTTGAGTACTATGCTGGCTGTAGGTTTGTCATATATAGCTTTTATTATGTTGAGATATGTTCCCTCTATACCCACTTTGGTGAGAGTTTTATCATAAATTTGGTTGAATTTTATCCAATGCTTTTTCGGCATCTATTGAGATGCTCATGTGGTTTCTATCCTTTCTCTTGTTGATGTGATGCATTAACATTGACTGATTTGTGTATGTTGAATCATTGTTGTGTCCCTGGGATGAACCCCACTTGATCATGATGTATAATCTTTTTTATGTGCTGTTGGATTCTATTTGTTAATATTTTGGTAAAGATTTTTGCATCGATGTTCATCAGTGATATTCATCTGTAATTCTCTTTTTTGGTGGTGTCTTTTCCTGGATTTGGTATCAGGGTTATGGTTGCTTCATAGAATGAGTTTAGGAGTATTTCCTGCTTTTCAATCTTTTGGAAGAGTTTGAGAAGGACTGGGATGAGTTCTTTGTATGTTTGGTAGAATTCCCCGGTGAAGCCATCCAGTCCTGGACTTTTATTTGTAGGGAGGTTTTTTATTGCTAATTGGATTTCATTTCTAGTGATTGGTTTGTTCAAGTGGTCAGTTTCTTTTTGATTCAGTCTTGGTGGACTGTATATTTCCAGTATCTTGTCCATCTCTTCTAGGTTATCCATTTTGGTTCCATATAATTGTTCATAATATTCTCGTATAATATTCTGTATTTCTCTTTGATTTGTTTTAATTTCTCCATTTTCCTTTCTTATTTTGCTTATTTGTGCTCTCTTGTTTCTCTTCTTTGTGAGTTTGGCCAGAGGTTTGTCAATTTTATTTATTCTTTCAAAAACTCAGCTTTTGGTTTGATTTTTTATTTTCTATTTTTTTTTAAATCTCTGTTATATTTATTTCCTCCTGACCTTTATTATTTCCTTCCTTCTGCTGACTTTTGGGTGTTTTTGCTCTTCTTTTTCTTGTTCTTTTAGCTGGTTTAGTGGGTTAGATTGTTTGAGATTGTTCTTTTTTGAGGAAGGCCTGTAATGCTATAAACTTCCCTCTTAGCACTGCCTTTGCTGTGTCCCATAAGTTCTATGTGGTTGTCATTTCATTTTCATTCGCCTCAAGGTAGTTTTTAGTTTCAACTTTGATTTCATATTTGACCCACTGGTTTTTTAATAGCATGTTGTCTAATCTCCATGCTTTCATTTTTTCCTCTTTGTTTTCCTGTAGTTGATTTCTAGTTTCATGGCATTGTGGTCAGAAAAGATGCTTGAGATAATTTCTATCTTCTTAAAATGGCCAAGGCTTCTTTTGTGCCCAAGTATGTGATCAATCCTAGAAAATGTTCCATGTGCACTTGAAAAGAATTATATCCTATTTTGGGGGGTGTAATGTTCTGAAAATATCCACCAAATGTAATTTTTCTATTGTATCATTTAATTTCTCTGTTGCCTTATTTATTTTCTGTCTGGAAGTTCTGTGTAGTGATGTTAATGTGGTGTTAAAATCTCCGACAATGATTGTATTCCCATCGATTTCCCCCTTTATCTCTGTTAGTAGTTGTTTTATGTACTTAGGTGCTCCTATGTTGGGTGCATATATATTAACAAGTGTAATATCCTCATCTTGTATTACTCCTTTAATCATTATAAGATGTCCTTTTTTATCTTTCTTTATTGCCTTTGTTTTAAAGTCTATTTTGTCTGAAATCAGTACTGCAACACCTGCTTTTTTGGCTTTTCTATTTGCATGGACTATCCTTTTCCATCCTTTCACTCTCAATCTATATGTGTTGTTCTCCCTAAAGTGGGTCTCTTGTATGCAGCATATTGAAGGTTCTTGCTTTATTATCCAGTCTGCCACTCTACATCTTTTGATTGGAGCATTTAGTCCATTGACATTTACAGTAATTAATGATAGATGAGTGTTTATTGCCATTTTGAACTTAGTTTTGCAGTTGATTTGGTATTTCCTCCTTGTTCCTTTCTTCTTCCTTTCGTAGTTTGATAATTTTCCTTTGTATTATCTTGGATTTTATTTAGTTTTTTTGACTCACTTCTAAGTTTTTGACTTGTGGTGACCCTTTTTTGTAAGTATATTAACCCACTACTATAACTGTTTGTATTAAACATTTAGTAATGTAAGTTCAAACCCATCTTACCAAGAACAAAACATTTTGAAAAGAAAAAAAAAAAAAAAACTATTTTCTTGCTTCCCTCTCCCACTCTTAATGATTTAGATGTCTTCTTTTACAATTTCATGGATATTCCATGTAATTCATGGTAGTTATCACCTTTCCAGTTATGAGTTTCTCATTTCGGTAGCATCCTGCTTCTTTTCTGTTTACAGCAGACCTATCAATATTTCTTTTAGCATGGGTTTAGTGTGGCTAAACTCTTATAGGTTTTGCTTGTCTATGAAGTTTTTATCCCCCCTTCTATTCTAAATGAAAACATTGTTTGATAAAGTATCCTAGGCTGCATATTTTCATTCAGGACTTTGAATGTATTTGCCACTCCCTTATGCCCTGTAGTGTTTGTGTAGAGAAATTAGCAGAAAGCCTTATGGGGTTTCCCTTGTAAGTCACTCTTTGTTTTTCTCTTGCTGCCTTTAGGATCATTTCTTTATCCTTGAATCTGGCCATCTTGATTGTAGCATGTCTTGGTGTGGGTCTATTTTGGTTCTTCCTGTTTAGGACCCTCTGAACTTCCTGTACTTGGATATCTGATTCTTTCTTTAGGTTTGGGAAGTTTTTAGTTATGATTTCTTCAAATACCTTTTCAATCCCCTTTGCTCTTTCTTCCCTTTCTGGAACACCTATTACATGTAGATTGGCATGCTTTTATATTATCCCATAGGTCCCTCTTATTGTTTTTTTTGTTTGTTTGTTTTTCTCTCAGCTATTCTGATTCGGTGCTTTCTGTTGTCCTGTCTTGTAGGTCACTTATTCGTTCTGCATTATCTAGCCTGCTTTGTACAGCCTTTAGATCAGCTCTCATCTCAGCAAATGAACTTTGCAATTTTACTCAGCTCTTCTTTATAGCTTCATTTTCATTTTTGACATATTTTATATCTCTAAACACTATCTTCTTTAGTACCTTCAGTACATCAATCACTCCTTTTTTCAAATCTTTATCTAGTAGGCCATTGATGTCTATTTCATTGATCATTCTTTCAGGGGATTTCTCTTGTTCTTTTCATTGGGAGTGGTTTCTCTGCTTCTTCATCTTGCTCATATCTCTCTGGCACAATGGCTTAAGGAGTATCAGTTATCTATTGTGGTCCTTAAGGAGTTTATTTATTTATATATCTAAAGCCTCTGCATGAATAAAACAGATTTGTGGCATCTTTGTCTTTTGAAGAGTGCAATGTTCTATCAGAGTTTAGCAGGTGCTCTGGTTGGCTGGGTGAGTCTGTGTACTTGAGTTCTGGTGTATTTGTGGGAGAGGGTGAGCTACAAACATCCTTCTACTCCAGCATCTTGGCCAATCCTCCTATTTCTATTATAGAAGAAGCTTCTGGTAACTTAGTAAATTAATAGCATAAAGATTTGTAGGACTCATAAGAGTCTCAAACAAATCAAACATCTACTGAGGCTTTTAATCTCTTGAGTGACAGCTAGCATGAGAAGACTTTTTAACAACAGGATTCCATGCTCTTGTGGCTGTTAATAGATAAGTGTTGCTGTGATGACCCAATATTCAAAACTCTTCTTATTAAGGAAAAGTCTGCCCCACTCATTTTTCCACAAAGTGAAACGGAAGAGGAGGAGTAGTGAGGAAAATAGAATATAAGATAAACCAAAAAAACCCTTCAGAACAAAAACAGCACGTTTTTAGACAGCAGAATGGTACTGTGTGTTGGGATATGCCCCAAATTCTTGTATTCATCGTGTGGTTATGTTAGAAACATACACTTATTACCAAAGACATTATTCACCTATCTCCCATCTAACATGAACAATTTATTCAGCTACATGATTAAGAGCAAAAAAAAAAAAAAAAGTCATTTCTAGAAGTGCTGACATTTTTGGGATGGAGATCTCATTAAGAAAACAAATGCTGTTTTCAGTAACTACACATCTAAGCAAAAGAATCCTGCTATTACAACCAGAACAATCACATATAAGGGAGAAACCTGCTGATAAAAGCTGAAAATTACCTCTAAGTGATGACAGATGAATTTATATTTTTACCTCTATCTTTTTTCTAAATTTATGCATAATTTATTTAAAGTAGAATGAAAGCGCTACAAAATATCTAAAAAACATAGTAGTCTGATTATAGCTTAACTTATACTAATAAACTATATTAACAATGTTAATTTTATTTTTGACACATTAATTCTCTGATTCCTACTTAAAACAGCTATATAATAGTGGTGAAAATAAGATCTCACACTTGTATAATAATACTTCACAATATACAAGGCCTCACATATACATTATCTTTTTTTTTTATTCTCCAAACAAGTATGTAAGGCAAGTATCAACTCCATCTTAGAGTAGCTATAAATTTAGGACCACCCAGTTATTTTGTAAATAGCCCACAGTTTCTCTCATTTAAGTGACAAAGTCTCAGTACTAGTGATTCTTCCATTGTGCTTACAATATATTTTGATATTTTAATTGAACATATGGCAATGGAAACTCAGTGGACATAAAATACTCAGAATTTTTTTAAAGTAATAACATATAACTATTAAATTATTGTATTTTACATAAATTCTATTGTTGGAACATTAGACTTTAACAGCACAGGACTATTCCCTATTGTTATAGATGCAATATTTTGTTATTTAAGGAATTGGACTAAAAATTTCTGAATATTTTGGCTGCTTCTCTTGCTCTTTTGGAATGAAACTCTTCCACATTAACCAAAAATAAATACAGGACACACTTAACTTTAGGAGTGAGCAAGTGTAATCTTTCTCCGAAAATAAAAAAACTGAGTATCTGAAAGTATTATTAATGCCTACCACAAACTCTTTAGGAATTTCAAGCAAATTTATGCATTAAATGTAAGCATCTAAATTTTCTCTTCAAGTATCTTCAAACTTTTATTTAAAACAGATGGAGGTAAAATCATTAGGTAAATACATTCAGTATCATGCAATAAAATTTGTTTTCTTATCTTTGCAGACATTTGTTTTTATTATGGTGTATGTGCCCCCCAAAACAGCTTTGAATAAAATACTTACATTCATAACACTATAAATACAACCCTCTCCTTAAAAAAATGTGATTTTCAACAAGCTGTGGGTCTTCTTGTAAAATCTTCTTCCATAAAAGCTAAGTTGTAGATAATGAAACATTGCCTTTTTTAACTCAAAAGTATAGTTTAACTATAATAATTATTGTATAGTTTTACTGTTAGAAGCAGAGAATCAGGTGGCACTGAAAGTAACAGAAATAAAGATGCTGTGCCCCATGGGGCCACATTAACAACATATAGTGGACATGATATCAATTTTAAGAGAAAAATCATCTGAATGGAGAAAATTCACACTAATGTATAAATGACTGACATTATCTCAGCCTGTCAGATTTACTTGCATTCTTACAGGAAGATTCCTTCTAATATAAATATACTATTAGTTAGTTTGAGTTTCTCCCAAATAATTAATTTTACAAGTTTTAACTCTTAAAGTAATTTGAGAGGAAAAATATATTGGGGGTTATGATTTAGAAACAAGAAAGTATGTTTCTTCCTACGAGTAAAATTTTGACATCAACTGTCTTTGGCTCTTCCAAATTTCAGGGTTTCCCTTTTCTTTGCTTTGACAACACAGTTATCTTAAGACCACTGATCTTGTCCACAATTCTCAGCATAGTAATAACTCATTTTGACACAGGTGAGATCAGGTAGAAAAATATTTCTAAGTATAACTGCTTGTAAGTTACTCAGTTTGTATGTTGGAGCTAGGTCTTAGTGAAATGGTCAATTGTCATTCAATATTTAAAGATTCATATAACTCCACTGAACAGGAGTTTGTGCCTCTGCTAATGAAGAAAATATGACAAATCTACTTTACAGGAAAAGACCACATTAAATGTATTTATCATTTTTTGGAAATGTGTCCAGAATTCACATAAATAGTCTTTGTGCAATGTAAGGAACATTTATTTCTGTGACAACTGAGTGATTTGAATGTTAACTAGAAAATAAAGCAAAAAGCATGACTCTTCTAAGAACTACCTTCAGGAATCTCAGTGGTTCACAACTAATTAGCACTGTTTGATTAAGAAGAGGTCAGGGATCCTACAATTTGATATAAGCATTTTCATGAAGATGTACTAGAAAAATTTACATGAAATTACTGGAGGGGTCTTCAATGCTGTAGAATTATTTTGGCCAAAATATTTCTTTTTTGACATAAATATTTCCAATGGTAATCTCTTTTTAAAAATAAACACCACTGATTCTTTAAACTGAATGTCTCTTTTATCCTGTAACATTCCTGCTTATGTATTTTGTGGGGGATTTGGATTTTTTTTTTTGAAAAATATCATGATTAAATTAATTAATATGGGCTTATTCAACCCAGAAAAATTCTCACTGATATGTGTAGTTGTTCTATAGCACTAAAATTAGATGACATTCAAATACAATAACAAGAAGTTGACGCTACAGTGATAATAAAATATTAAAAATAATGTACATCTCTTAACTGATTACAATGAAGTTAAACCATTGTGATTGAAGATTTAATCTCTTCGTAATTGCCATGAACTAAAGTCAAGAGGTTGGTTGTAAGGTATTGTCAATGTAGACAATCAATTGTTGTTTTATATTATCAATATGTTCTATAAAAATGCAAATTAACTTTTTTTGATGATTAAACAACTAATCTATTGAGTTTTTTCATCTTTAACTTTTGTTACTATTGTTTGGGTTCAGATAATATGTTAGTGCAGGCTCTTGGCACAACTCCAAAAGAAGCAAGCCAATATGCCATTTAAATCTAAATTATAGAAAATGTCTTTAAAATTATGCAAATCTTTCATTCCTTATGAATTTTTATTAACAGAATTCTCAAAATTTTTTCATATCTAGCATCATCTTTGAGTAGGAATGTGGTCACAATCAGCAATACTATTATTCTTACACTATATTTGTGTTTGTGTATGTCTGCACGTCTTTGTAGCCTTGGCATAATAGGAAGAATGTATCAATATGTAGGAAAACATTAAGTTTTGTATAACAATTTTGCAATGGTATAAATGATAAGACTTGTACTGGTGACTAATATATATTAATCATGTTACATCAACTATTGGTGTATGTAACAATATTAAAGCCATTCTAAGTTTGTAAATAGGTACTATTGAATATTTTCTGATACTAAAACTTCTGATAAGATATTTCTGATAATATTCTGATAACTTCTTCAAACTGTGCCTGAAGAAAAAGAAGCTCATCAAATGACTCTATCAATCTTAGCTTATGAAATCAGTACCTCCAAAAAACATTCTGGGTATCTTGTGTCAGTGACTAAAAATGATTTAAGGAAAATCTCTGATCCACAAGAAGTTTTTGGAACCTCAATATGTGAATTAGCCGATCAAAACACTAAGACCACTAGAGCTGGGAGGGGGGAAGGAAAAGCCAATTTATTGCTTGTCAGGCAAGGCAATGCTGCATCACCCAAAAGAGAGTTAAGTGAAACTCTCAGAATTACAAGTGAAAGGGCTTAACATAGCTTTCAAGAGAGGAAGTTTAGGGAAAGGACTGTAAATTCATCTTTGGGACTGGACATTTTACTGCTTTGTGCCACAAAAGTGCTTAGTTCTCACCAGGTCTGGAATGGGGTATTTAACGCTCATGGTCACATAGGAGGCACAGTCTTACAAGCAGGCCTGAAGACAGAAGGAATTTTTTCTAACAGACTTCTCCTTTTTTATGCAAATATAATTCCATACTCAAGGAAAAGGAGGCTGAAAATAAAAGAAGACCTGCAAGTGATTTTACTTTTTGGAACATGCATGAAGAAGAGTGCATAAAGCATGAGTCTGCACTGCTTGGGAAATTTTTGTGAAGTAGATGGCTTCATGTAACATCCTCTGAATCAACAAATAGAGTATCTATCAACACCTTAAAATCTATCCTTATGTCACTCCACATCTGTAACACCTAAAGATAACTACTATTATGAATTCTATCAGATTAGACAAATTTTGCCTATTATTAAGCTTCATATAAGCAGAATTATAAAATATATACTCTTTTGTATCAGGTTTGTTTTGCTCAAAAATGTCTCTAAGACTTGTCCATGTTGTTGTATATAGCCATAGTTAATTCTTTTGCATTGCTGTTTAGTATTTCTTTGTATAAAATCATCACAATCACTTTATCCATCTTTGCCTATCCACAAGGACATAAAAATAATTTCCAGATTTTATTCTAAAATACATACTATTTTATGTTTTATTATTTGCATAAAATTGATATTTTTATATATTGGAGGGCCAATATCCACTTCTGTAAGCAAAATTCTACCATGGTTTCTCTACAAAATTCTTACAAAGTTAGGGAGACAATAAATAATTTCATAGCCCATAACATATTAATTGTATTAATAGTTCTACAATTTTGTTGTTTGGTAACTGGTCATAACTTTTATCGCCATAACTTATCAGAGGACAGAATTGGAAACATTGGGAAGCCTTGTGTCCTCTGGTCCTCCTACCTTGAGTACTCAACCAGAAATCACACACTGCAGAAAGTTAACTGGTACACAATGGTACCCAACATACAGGAAAAAAATAAGTACTACAAAACTCGAAACAAGGAGCAGTCTCCTTGAGTACTGAGAATTCTAATGTTGGAAAATAAGGGTCTAGAAAAGAAATTTAAAATTTTTTGAGGTGTCGACAGCCATGTTGTGAACAAAAATGAATTAAAAGCTGACAAAGGCAAGAGAGCTAAAGCTCACTTTGCATTTATTCATTTCTGTGACAAATTTATGAAAATATTCTTTTCTTTTCCTTCCCCTTAGTAGATAAGTAGAGGACATTTTAAAAAAGCTAATTTTGGAAGAACACAGCAGTGAGAAAGCCAAATTTTTCAATTAACTGAAAACATTAATAGGAATATATCCTTGATGACACATACATTACACCTCCTGAAATGTTATAAACTGAAATAATTTTATGGAGGCCCCTCTGAGATTTAGAAATCTGCAAGTGAATTTATTATTCCATGACTAAAAGAAGACAATATTCTCAACAACAAAAGAATATTCCAAATAAAAGAATGTAAACATTTATGTGTGTGTGTATATATATGTATAAATTCATTATTCAAGTTCTCTATTTATATAGTTATTTGTTACATATTCTATAAATCACAACATTAATTATGTATTTGACCATTACTTTTTATCTTTCCAAGTGTAAGAAGACTTGATCCTAAGATATTTTTATTCTGGATTATTCAACGTTATAGTACCCAGAACTATGTTAGACAGTTCTCAAACAATGGTAAAAGAAGTAGATTTATTTCTGACCTCATGCAGAATACTGCTTAGGGACTATAAGCCTAAGAAAAACTGTTCAAGATTGAGGAAAGAGGGTTTATATCCATATTGACTTAGTACAAAATTTTAAGTGTTTAGTGATTTAAATAAACTGCTACACCAATTTGGATGTTATTTTTCTTTTTAGAAAACTAAACTCTGTTAGAAATCATGGTAAAAACTGGTGATGACATACTATGAAAAACCATCAATAAAATAATGCCACTAAAAACGAAGAAAATTCTAATGTTCACACAAGCCCCCCATCAACTCCACACCTGAAAGGGTTACAGGAAGAAGTTCTACAGATGTTGGTGATTTTAAGTTCTTATGTAGTTAGTTACATCGTCCTCATTTTTCCTGAGGGAGTTTTAGTTTCTCTGACCATATTTCATCAGGTAATGATATCAGTTTTTGTGCTTCAGAGATTTTAAGTCCATGGGAACATTGAAATAACCCTGGATTGAGTCCTGCCCAAAAAGTTTTATTCCAGATGGCCAAACTGAGAGTTTTTTCTATCATCATCGAAGAATAATCTTATAACTCCAAAAAACACTCTACTATCTTGCTGGAATGTTATCCATGCCCTGATTTCATTGAAATAATACTCTTTTTTGGCCCATCCATTTTGTTACTTCCATTAGTTCTATTTTAGCACTCACTGCATTGTTTCAAAATAGCAGTAACTTGATTCTCTCTCCACTCTACACATTCAGGGAAGCAAAGATCACTTAGTTTTATTTTTTCACTTCTGTATTCTAAATGCTATCCAATTTTTGAAAATTGAGTATGTTTTGGATCAATAAGTTTCTAATTAATAAATAAATGGAAATTTTTCTAAAATACTTAAATATGCTGGTTATCTAAAATCCAGAGAGATATAATCCTTAAGGAAATTAAAATTTACATGAAGCAAGGGAGATACAGGACTCATTTCAAACAAGCTCTGACATAAAAAGATTAAATAACTGAACAGAAAAATTGGAGCAAAAATAAATAAATATGCAATTCCCATGAAAACCACATTTAATAATGACACATCACATGTTTATAATGTGTTTATTATATCATAAAATTATTAGAAATTATTTACATTATGTTACCCTGTTTATTCCTCACAATAACAAGAAGTAAATAATATTACTATCATTCCACTTCATATAGGAAAAAAGTTAGGCGCAGGAAAGTTACTAGGATATGGTCATGCTGCTATTTTATGGTGGAGTTGAGATTCAATCTAGCTTCAATGCCTGAACACTGAACCATCATTCAACATTTTTCTAAAAACAATGAAAACAAGAAAAGGTGGACCACCCTTCCACAATGAAAAATGTGAAGTAAACGAAAATGGGTACCACATTTCAACTCAAACTAACAGAGTTGCAACAGCTGATAGACACTGCACAAAATGTAACCAGGAGTGTAAATAGAAGGGCAATTTGGCAAGATCAATCCAATGCACTATGTGTGCAAAGAGACACATACCAAGGAGTTCAAGACAGAACTGTTTATAGAAGGAAAAAAACTGGAAATCAACCTAAAAGGAAAGAGACCTAGTTATATACATACTAGTATATCCAAACAAAGAAATAATGTGCAGCTGTTAAAAATACCAACAGAATTGTCTATACTGACACACAGAAAAGCCCTTGATATAATTTCAACTAAAAAAAGGACCCAGCAAATTGTTGAAGAGTATGTTTTAAAATTTTATCTTAGAGGTAAATGTTAATATATTAAATATGCCTAGAAAATCTCTGGAAAGATACACTTTAAAATATTAACAGTGGTTATGTCCATATAATTGGTTGGTATGCTGAGGAAAGATAGATTTGGCACAGTTTTGCTTTTGAAATGTACCTTTCTATTCTGAATTTATTTTAATGTGTGCATCACTTTAATATTAAAAAAAATTCAATCATGAAATAACATAAACCTCTTACCTTCTTTTGTAAATAATAAAGTAATACACATAGTGATCAGCATCCACTGCCCAAAATAAACATAGCAGCATCCTCATTTGCAAGTATTATCCAGATCCAAGAAGCCCATCTCCACCAGAGCACGTATACTCAGAAAATTGAGTCTGGTAACCAGTTACTATATTGGTCCCACTTAGCTTTTGTGACAGAATCTCACCTGGCAAACAAACTCTGGTGTTATCAGTCTTACAAACAGCTCCTTGGGGCTTTTCTTCTTGTTAGTTGGCATAGCAATTTGATAAAACCACAGTATAATAAAAGTTTCTGAAACTGCTATTAGCTTCCAGGGTGTGGGAGCTCAGGCGGCATTTTCTTTCCTTGACTCCTGGTTCTGCACATTAACGCTGTATCTAGCTTCCCTGGAGGACCATTATAGACCTACTATCTCTTTCTTATGAACTTAAATTGATTGACCACATGCCATCAGACTCTCAACCCATAATACCGTATTTCCCCATTCATTTCAGTAGAATCTAGTGCCCACAAGAAAAATGCAAATGAAGTGTTTACTATTCCAGCAAAATGGTCCCCTCCTACCCTTTTACCAAGACAAACCTCATGATTCCTATACTAAAAGAAATACTTTCTTCCAACAAGGGGAAGTCAGAAGGCTAAGACTTGGACCACATAAAAAATTTTTAATACGTAAAATAAGCAAAAAGTTGTTTTGTTTTTCTTTGCCTTAATTTGCTAAAAAAGTTGCATTTATTAGAAGTTTCAGTAGCAGTATATACAACAAATACTAAAAGGATGGCAATGCAACACAATGTGTAGACACAGAGATGAAGAACTGGCACTGAAAACATAGACGTTCATAATTTCAATATGTGTTCTCATGTGTTTATAAAAGACTTTAAGGTTGAATCTATTACTGAACGGTCAAGAAATAGAGTGACTTTCTACATAAGCTATCCCCCAAAATAGGAAATTTCAGGGGAAAGGGGGCTCCTATTAGTAATTATTATTGGATGACAGGCATAAACTGGGACTCTCCCAGGGAAAACAGAACATGAGGTCATCCTGTCAAAAGGACAGCCTAATCTGGTGGAGTATCTTGGCCTTGGTGTTAAGTAGATGTGTATTTGAATTCCAATACCCTAGTTATAGAGTAAAATGTCTACATGGGCCTCAAAGTCCTTTTTTAATCAAACTGACTTAATATTGACATCTTGAAAGTGGGGAAATACTAATGTACCACACAAAGAAGACATGGTATATATACAGTGTAATATTACTCACCTATAAAAAACAGTGAAATCTTGTCATTATGCAACAACATGAATGATCTAGAGAGCATCATGCTTAGTGAAATAAGGCAGACAAAGACAATTACCACATAATTTCACTTGTATGTGGAATCTAAAACACAACATAAACAAAACTGAAACAGACACATAAATACAGAGAGAAAACTGGTGGTTGCCAGAGGTCAGGGTATAGGGAATGGGCAAAGTGGCTAAAGGTTAAGGAGGACAGACTTCCAATTATAAAATAAGTAAGTCACAGAAATGTCAGGCACAGCACAAGGAATACAGTCAGTAACACTGTATTAGCTTTGTATGGTGACAGATAGTTACTAGATTTAACATGGTGATCTGTTTGTAATGTACATAACTGCCGAATCACTATGTTGTACATATGAAACAAATGTAAGATTGTAAGACAACTATATTCCCATAAAAAATGTAAAAAATAAGTTATTTTTTAAAAATATGAATAAGATTTATCAAACCACATTTATTTTAGAAAATAACACTTCTGGTGTCACTGATTCTTTTGAATCAACAAGGGCCATATTACATGATATGCCTTATATTGCATGAGTTCTGTGGTTCACATGAGAATGCACAGAATATTCTGATCAAAAAACCAACCGTGTCTATCAAGACCAAATGCAAATTCTATCAGAGGAGAGAATTTTCCAGGTGCTGAAAATATTCATTTTCACATTATCTGATAAAATTCTTAGATCTAGCACGTAATTCTACCTTAGTAAATAGACTATATCAAGTATAATTCAACTTTTACTGGTGATTCATACTGAACTTAAATAGCAACTACTGCATTCAGCTCTAGGTATATGATTACTTTAGAAGACATGCAAGATTTATGACTCAGTTCTTAAAAAGTGTTTGCCTTTAGTAGACTTGTTCCTTTACAATCAGAATCTCTTGGACACAAATGGAAATGTATTTTAATTTTGATTACACATTTCCCTCACTATACAAAAGTAGAAAGACTGTGCCAGTGAAATCTTTCTTAAGCCAAAATGGCATAAAGTAAAGAATTCATTGCCTTTTTGGATTTCTTTCAATTAGTGAAAATAGGTACTAATATAGTTCCTTCATAAAAGTGAAGCGGCATAAAGCAAACTTTCAAAAAGCACGGGATACCTCTATTTCTCAAACATATCTCAATACAATTCTGTTTTTACTCAACCAAAGTAAATTCATAATATATCAATGTTTGCAAATGGTAATTTAACAATACTGTTACAAATCTCTACCCTTGAAACAGGAAGAAAATTATATAAATGCTACATAGCAAAAATTGGACTGCTAGCAAGTAATGACCCCAGAATGAATGAGAAAAGGCATTCAAGCAGCCGAAAGAACTTCACCCAGAGAAAACAGGCAACCAGCCAAAAGAGATAAAGGACCAAAGAGGTTTACTGTTCATTCAGAGGAAAAATTGGGAGGTCCATGTAAAACAGAATTATTTCTATAAAACAGTGCTATTAATAGAGAAAAAATTACTACATATGCAAAATGTTTTCATGATATTTAACTGTTGGAATTTCACACATCATTTGTATAAATAAAACGTAAGACAAGATACAATAAACCTCCTAGAAGAAACTATAGGCAAAACATTATTTCACATATATCTCAAAAATGTTCTCCTAGGGCAGTCTACCCAAGCAATTGAAATACAAGCAAGAATAAACAAGTGGGACCTAAATACACTTACAAGCTTCTGCACAGCAAAGGAAACCATAAGTAAAACAAAACAACAACCTACGGAATGGGAGAACATTTTTGCAAAACATGAAACTTACAAAGGCTTAATCTCTGAAATATATAAGCAGCTCATAGGACTTAATAAGAAAAAAACAAACAACCCAATCTAAAAATGGGCAGAAGACCTAAACAACCAATTCTAAAAGGAAGAAATATAAATGATCAATAGGCACATGAAAAAAATGCTCAATATCACTAATCAGAAAAATGTAAATCAAAACTACAATGAGGTAACACCTCATACCAGTCACAATGGCCATCATTCAAAACTCCACATATCACAAAGGCTGGAGAGGCTGTGTAGAAAAGGGAACCCTCCTACACTGCTGGTGGGAAGGCAGTTTGGTGCAGCCACCGTGGAAAACAGTATGGAGATTCTTCAAAAGACTAGGAATACACTACCCATGTGACCCAGGAATCCCGCTCAGAAGGAACCCTACTTAAAAAAGACACCTGCACCACATTGTTCACAGCAGCACTATTTACAATAGCCAAGACATGGAAACAGCCTTAAAGTCCATCGAAAGATGACTGGGTAAAGAAGAGGTGGTATATTTTACAATGGAATACTATTCAGCCATAAAAAAGACAATATAAAGCCTTTTGCAGCAAAATGGAGAATGTCATTATGAGTGCAGTAAGCCAGAAAGAGAAAGAAAAATATCGTACGAGATTGCTTATATGTGGAATCTTAAAGAAAAAAAAAAAAAGTAAAGAAAGAAAGAAAACGACAAATAAATACAAAACAGAAACAGGCTCACAGACATAGAATACAAACTTGTGGTTGCTCGGGGGAGGCACGTAGGAAGGGACAGACTGGGAGTACAAAATTTGTACATACTGGCAGGTATATATACAATAGATAAACAAGATCATACTGTATAGCACAGGGAAATGCATACAATTATGTAAACATTGTGCGCTACACTGGAAATTGACACAACATTCTAAACTCAGTATGAGTTAATAAAAAAGGAAACAGTAAATTCAGAATAAATAAATAAAAAGAAAAGAAGTTGAGGTATATTTATACAATGGAATACTACTATGCCATGAAAAGGAATAAAATAATGTCACTTACAGCAAAATGGATGGACCTAAAGATCATCATTCTAAGTTAAGTAAGCCATAAGAAGGAAGAAAAACACCACAGATCACTCTTATGTGGAACCTTCAAAGAAGAAAGGACACTATGAACTCATTTACACTGGAGAAACAGACTCGCAGACTTAGTATATAATCTTACGGTCACCAGGGAAACGGGGTGTGAAAAGAGAAATTTGGTCGTTTAAAATCTACAAATGTAACACATAATATATAAAGAAAGATTTTTAAAAATCTTCTGTATAACACAGAGACCTCTGCTCAATGTCTCATACTAACCTGTAATGGAAAAACTGCCAAAGCTACCACCTGAAGAACCAAGAGGAAAAAGAGGAGTCAGTTATCCTAGGCTACAGCCCAGTCCTTCACAAGTCCTTGCCAGACGCCCCCACTGCCACTGCCCACTGACAACACTGCACCCCCCTGCCAGGAAAAGACCAACATGAATACAGGCACCTACTGAACCTGGGGCAACAGAGGCTGCCTCCAGGACAGGCCACGGGGCAGGTGGCAGCGAGTCCACCTGCTCCCCCGGGGCAACCCCCATCCCCTGGCCACCACTGCGCGCTGACAACACCGAGCCCGCCACCCGGTAGCAAACTCATCTAGAAGCAGGTGTCCCGGGAATCTGGGGCAGCAGCGGAGAGATGGGTGCTGCCCTTGATAAACTGGTATATTTGCTCCCCCATCTCCCCCACATCCTGGCCTGGGGGCGGCCTCTGCTGCCCTAGCTTCGTGGAACACACTTCTTCCTGCCAGCCTGCTCCTAGGAGGCAGGCACAGTGCAGTCACAGGTTGGCAGCAGTGGTAACGGCAGGATTGGGGCTGCTCCGTGCCAGCCTGGGGGTTTGCTCGCACATCCGGCTGTGGCTCCTGCCACCCCCCACACTGACTGCACCGCACCTGCCTCCCAGCAGCAGGCTGACTTGTACCCTGCATCCTGTGAACCTGGGGCAGTAGAGGCCACCACTAGGCAAGGCTGCAGGGGAGATGGGAGCAAGATGACCACAGCGGAGAATCCGGGGCAGGGCCCCTACACCCATCTCCGTCAACGCCCCCTCACTATGCAGGCCTCCCGGGAGCAAGCTAACCAGGAGACATGCTTCCCATGAACCTGGGACAGCAGAGGCCGCCCCCAGGCCAGGCCGTGGGGAAGGCGGGAACAAATCCGCCGGCTCTCACAGGGTACCCCCCCTTATTCCACCTCCACAGCTACCACACCTGCCATCGTCCCCGCTGCTCCCTGACTGGACCATACAGGGCTCTAGGGTGCAGTCTAACCTAAAGAAAAACCTGGAGAAGCAGAGACCTACCCCGCCAGGATGAGGAGATGGGTGCAAATAACTGGCTCTCAAGGGGCAGCCCGCTCCCCACACCGCCACCGCCGGGGCTACGGCCTCTGACATCTTCCCAGCCCCCTGGCCGCACTGCGCCCGTGGTCGTACTAAAGTGGGTAAGGAGGGAACATGTCTCAACATAATAAAAGCTATTTATGACAAACCTACAGTCACCATACTACCCTACACCAAGAGAGCGGAAAGCCTTTCTTTCTGCTAAGCCTTTCTTGTTATTTAACCTTCACACTAGACTTGTAAAAGTGACTTCACCACCACCAGTATTACAATAGGAGAGTATCCTGAATGGAACTCTGCTTTTTATTTTACCACGGGCTTTTATGCTTTCCTAAGTTTTCCTGTTACTAATTTGCATCACTTCATTTCCTCTTGAAGAACTCCTTTTAGCATCTCTCGTGAGGCAATGATAGTGGTGATGAACTTCCTTAGCTATTGTTTGTCTGTAAAACTCTTTCTCTCTCCTTTAATTCTGGAGGATAGCTTTGCCAGGTAGAGGATTCTTGGCTGATAAGTTTTTTCTTTCAGCACTTTGAATACAAATCATCCTGAGAGCTCTCCTCTGGCCCGCAAAATTTCTGCTCAAAAATCCACTGGCAGTCTTATGAGCATCCCCGTATCATAATAAGTTGCTTTGTTCTTGCTGCTTTTAAGACTGTCTTCTTGTCTTTAACTTCTGTTGAATTACAATGTGTCTCACTGTGGGATTCTTTAGATGCAGCTTATTTGGAGTTCTGGGCTTCCTGGGTCAGGATGTCTGTTTCTCGCCCCAGTTTAGGGAGGTTTTCAGCCATTATTTCTTCAAATACGCGTTCTGCCTCTTTTCCTCTCTCCTCTCCTCTGGGACCTCTATAATGTACATGTTCACCTGCTTCGTGGTTCCTGAAAGGCCCCTAAGTATCTTCATTGTTCATTCTTTTTCTTTCTTGCTCTCCACCTGAATAAATTCTACCGCCCTGTTTTCAAGTTTGTTGATCATTCCTTTTGCTCAATCTACTCTACTATTGAACCTCTCGACTGAACTTTCCAGTTCAATTATTTTTACTCTATTTTTCAGTTCTATGATTGCTGTTTCCTACCTTTCAATATTTTCTCTCTTCTTGAAGTTTTCACTTTGTTCATGCATTGCTCTCTTGAATCAGTAAACATCTTTATGACTGTCATTTTGAACTCTCTCAGGTAGAACATCCTGGTGAGTTTCTGAAAACCTAGCTTGTTCTTTTATTTGGAATCTATTCCCGTTTCTTCATTTTCCTTCACCCTCTCTGTTGGTTTCTGCACATTAGATAAAACCGCCACCTCTCCCAGTCTGGGTGGAATGGTCTCCTGGAGGAGTTGAACCCTGGCAGTCAGACAGCCCTGAGCTCCTGGTTGTGTCTTTACTAACCTCGGCGATTGTCCAAACTGCTATCTTTCTTTTAGTGGCTCCCTAGACCCATCAGTTTTCCAAAGGGGAAACTCTCAGGCAGCGCCTAAATGTGGGTCGATTGGAAGCTGGACCCTCAGACAGGACTGAGAAAGTGCGTGATGTGGCCCTTTCTATAGAGAAACTGGAGGATGAGTGTTTTGACTTGCTCACCCCATGCTGAGCTGTGGGGTATAGCTGAGGCGGGTATTCCTGTGTCCATTTAAAAAGCACACCTTTCTTTTAGTCCTGTGGCACTCGGGAGTGGAAGTCCTACAGACTACCAAACCTGGGTGACTGGGGGCCCATCTCTTGAATGGCAGCTGTAAAAGCTGGGGCACTAGGAGTGTGGACAGACTCCTTCCAGGGAGACGCTTGGTTTTACTGCTGGAGTGAGCCAGAGGGAGAAGGCGGGGCTCTGGGGAGGGTCACAGCTGGCACCTGGGTGTGTGCTAATTAGATGCAGGGCCCCAGGCGGCCCTTTGCAAAGTCTGCACCCAAACCCCTTCCAGGCAAGTGGAAGCGGGAAGATCACATTTCTACCTGCAACCTCTGAGCTAGGGCCTCGGGGAGTAGCCCAGGGGGTGCTGGTGCTCCCACTGGTTCCCTGTTGGCCGCATTCCTGTGGGACTGGTGGACACAGGCCCTGCTGACATTCAGAGTGCAGTGACGTGGGAGCTTGTCCCTTGGATGGAAGCCTTAAAGTTGGGGGGAAGGGGGGTGCGAGTTGTTCACTTTAGAACCCTCGCTCCACAGGGAAAAGCTGGGAGTTGCGGGTCCCCTCAATTGCAGGGCACTGCGCTGGGAGTGCGGTTTATGGTGGGGATGTGCCTTTCCTACCCCTTCTGATGTGGGTGTTTTCTGTTACCTGGTGTGTAGGAATCACTCAGCCAGGCTCTGGGTTTCTCTCAGAGGAAACTGCTCCACGAATAGCTGTATACTCAGTGCCTCTGTGGTAGAAGGGACATTCAGGAGCCTCCAAGTTACCATCTCTGTCCTTTTGAGTTTTTTTTGAACTTCAGACCCATATCTCCCAACTGTGCATTTGACAGCTCTGTTCGGATGTGTCATAGCACCTCAAACCTCGCTCATCCGAGGTAAAGCCCGCCCTTGCTTTCCCGCCCCTAAAGCCTGCGCCTCCCGTGGTGCCCATCTTAGGTGACGGGAAATCCCACTTGTTACCGAGTCCAAACTCATTCTGCTCGCCTACGACAGGCCAATAAAACGGGAGATGAGGTGCTGGGCAAGGATAGTGACTATATACGGAAAGCTGGCCGACCGACAGGATGGCAGACTAATGTCTTGGAGAACCATCCTACTTCAGTCAGAACACAGTCTCCTTCTATACAGGAAAACAGGGGAGGCGGTGTGGATGGTTGTTGCAAACTTCTTGCCACAGGAAGCCTTTGTTCCTGCAGCTGTCCCTGTGAGTCAGGCCTTGGTGTCCCTGTAAACCTCCAACAAACAAAGGTTATTTCTGTTTTGCAACCTGCCATCTCTGCATCAGTGTACAAGTGCTAACTAACATCCTAGCACGGGGCTCTCCTGTACATTTCAGGCTAAAGGCAACATTGTTTTACAAAAGGTGCACAGCTAGCAAGACTAAGCCTGGAAAACAAGGCACAGTGGTCAAAGCCACAGGAACAGATCCAACATGGAGTCCGATTTGTTCTTTTCCATTACAGAGGGACACGGTGACAGCCTCCTGGCGACTGGCCAGAGGCGTGGCCTGCTGAGAGCAGCCTGGTGATTGGCCGGAGAGGCCGCAGGGGTCACAGGGAGGCATTATGATGCACCACGGGTGGTTATAAAAGCCGGCGCCGCTGCCAAGGTGAGCCATAGCAGAGATGGCCTTTCTGGTTCTCCTGCTACTTGTGGCCACATCCTCGACCGCCTTCTCCATACCCACCTCTGACACACTCCATGCCCACTCCGATTGCCCCGGGTCCCTCACCCACACCGAGCACTCTACTCTAGTGCCAGGGTCCACCTTCAGGCCCCTCTGCGGGCCAGCAAGCCCGCGTACCCCCACCCGGCGCCCCCTGTACCGGCAGGGGCTGGCCTGGCTCCTCTCCTTCTGGTTCCAGCCCCGCGGTGGGGGATCGGGCTCCAACAAAAGGAGCACAGTGGACCCCTGCCCATCCTGGGACTGTCCCTCCCAGGCCTCTGCTGTCCCAACGCAGCTGCCAACCAGCCCGCCAAGCGACCACTCACAGACTTCGGACAGAGGGCAGCCGCTGACTCCTGTGCCGCACTCCCCAGGACCTCCTCCAGCTGAGCCGCGGGTATCCGGCCCCAAGCCTCACGTTGACGAGCCCCAAGTCCATTTTTGCCTCTGGCCGTCGGCACCTCTGCCGGTCCCGGGTCAGCCGGCAGGAAGAGGCTGCTACACCGTGAACGAGAAGGACATCCTTCCGATCCTCAGGCTTGCCGTCCCCTACCTTGGCCCTGGCTCCCTTGGCCCTGGCTCCCTTGGCCCTGGTTCCCTCCCTGACTCTCAGCCCCAACCTTCTCCACGAAGAGAAGGAAGGGTACCAACAGTCCAGCCTGCCCTACAGCCAGCCAGCCAGACGGGAGGCCGAGAGCAGAAACGGCGACCTGGACCCAAAGGCCGTCCCGTCCCTAACACAGACCGCAAACATCCCAGGCCACCAGCCCAGGCCAGGCTCCATATACCGCTGCTGCGGCCGGAGCAGTCGCGTCAGTGGTGCTCCAAGGAGGCGACAGCGGGCTTTGGCAAGGGCAGGCACTCCAACGTCACCATTTCGGTGCCCGGGACCCTTGAGAGCGTGGTCCTCCTCCTTACGGGTCACTGGGCCGAGGTGCTGGCGGGCCCCTGCCCTGGGACCACATTCCACCGAACGTCCTGGTTCTACAACACCTGCGGGGTCATCTTCTTGTTCAGATTAATCTTGGGGAGGAGAAAGGTGCCAGGAGAACAGGAGCCCCGGGTCGCAGCAGGGAGGCAGGGGCATGGGCACGTCCCAGGGGAGCCCCCGGCCCTGAGCATAGAGGAGTCCTTGGCTGAGCTCCAGAGGCTGCCGGGGAGATATTACGACTTTGTGTGGGAAGTGGAGGCCTTGCAACAGCAGGAGGAGTGGTGCAGGCAGGAGGCTGAGATCCTCACAATCAAAAGGGCCTTGGAGGATTTCCTCAGGGAGGTCTCTTGACTGTTTATTGGCAGCAGGGGGTGCACTCGGGTGGGGGGGGGGTGAGTTGGGTGGGGGGGCATGGGAGGAGAGCTTCCCATGCATGTGAGTTGTCAATAAACAACGTGTTGGGATGCAAAACGTGTCCACGAGTGATGGTGGCCCCGGGGACCGCATCGCACGGAGTCCTCACACACTTCAGCGGGCTGGTGTCCACTAGGCAGGTGCCTCCGTGGTTGTGAACTACAGAGCCAGCACCATGACACCCTGCCCGACCTCCTGGTGCCAGTGCCGAGCGGGGTGCCTTCGGATGGAAAGAAACCAGGTGGGGGGGTCTGCTCCCGGTGTTTCTCCAAAGACTGCTTCCGGCCTGAGCCAGCCAGCTGGTTGCAAAACTTAGGTTTCCACCTGACGTTCTTTCTGGCTCTGACCTCCAGCCACGGCGGCAGTGCCCCTCCACCCCAGGGTCCTGCATGGGGCAGGCCTCGGATGATCGATCACGGGGGAGGGACCAGAGGCAGGAGCTCTACTCTCTGCTGCTGGGTGGGAGCACGGGGAGAGGGGGCGCAGACAGCTGGCCGAGCGCTCAGAGCCACAGAAGCCCTACAGGACTGGGGGCGGACTTGCTCCGGCTGCTCTAGGTTGGAGGAGCGGGGCTGGCTGGACAGAGCAAGGCAGAGCAGCTTTCAGGTGGGAACTGGGAGACCGGAGGGTGCTGGCGGACGTGGAGGGAAGTGGCCGCTTCCAAGAGGCAGAGCTGAGAATCGGTGATGAGTAGGGCACTGAGGGACTGCGGGGCGGCAGCTCAGGTGGGGTCGGATCCATCTCCCAGGAGCCACCCCAGCAGAGTCCCCTCTCACGTCCTCGACCAGCTGCGAGACCAGACAGTGACCGAGTCAATGTCCTCTGATCCAGAGGGGGCAACACGGCCCACCTGGCAGGGCGCTCCTCACAGCAGGGTCTGACATAAACCTGAGGTTGGTCACGATGTGACGAAACAGCACTGAGTTTCACAGAGTTGACAAAACGTCTTACTCACGCAATTGAGTCTAACTAGTCACCAAAAAATACCACTGTCCCTTCTGCATTCATCAGAACACATTTTAAGTGAAGCCAGCCACAAAAAGAAAGAAAAATACCATATATCACTCATATGTGGAAACTTAAAAAAAGAAAGGACACTATGAACTCACC
Organism: Camelus dromedarius; assembly: GCF_036321535.1. NCBI lineage: Eukaryota > Metazoa > Chordata > Mammalia > Artiodactyla > Camelidae > Camelus > Camelus dromedarius. Next base: position 60,455,777 of record NC_087446.1, on the reverse strand, counting down.
TACAAAACAGAAAGAGATTCGCAGACACAGTGAACAATCTTATGGTTACCAGGGAAAGCGGGTGGAAAAAGAGAAATTTGGTCGTTTGAGCTTTACAAATGTAAGTCACTGTATATAAAGATAGATTTTTTAAATTTCCTCTGTATAACACAGAGACCTCTGCTCAATATCTCATAATAACCTATAATGGAAAAGCCACCACAGCCACCACCTGAAGAAGCAAGAGAAAAAAGAGGAGAGTCAGTTATCCCGGGCTGGAGCCCAGTCCTTCACAAGACCTTGCCCCGCCCCACCACCGCCACTGCCCCCTGAGCTCACTGCGCCCTCCTCCCAGCACCAGGCTGACATGAATACATGCACCCAGTGAACCTGGGGCGACAGAGACCGCCCCCAGGACAGGCCACACGGGAGGTGGGAGCAAGTCCACCTGCTCCCCCGGAGCAGCCCCCGTCCCCTGGCCACCACTGCCCCCTGACAGCACTGCGCCTGCCTCCCGGGAGCCACCTCACCTGGAAACAAGTGACCTGGGAATCTGGGGCAGTGGCAGGAAGACGGGTGCTGCCCTTCATGAACTGGTATATTTGCCCCCATCTCCCCTGCGACATGGCCTGGCAGCTTTGCTGGAGGCACCTGCTCATGTCAGCCTGCTCCTGGGAGGCGGGTGGGGTGTGGTCAGTGGGCGGTGGTAGCTGGTAGGGGGGGGCTTGTCCTGTACCAACCTGTGGATCTGCTTCAATCTTCCCTGTGTCCTGTCCAGAGGCGGCCTCTGCCGGCCCACTTTCCCGGGACTCACGTTACAAGTCAGTCTACTCCTGGGAGGCTGGGGCCCTGAGGTCAGGGGGCGGCAGTGGTGGTAGAGGCGGCTGGGACGCAGGTCACCCCGTGTGAGCCCGGGGATTTGCTCCCACTTCCCGCTGCCACTGCTGCCACCCCCCACACTGACTGCACCGCGCCTGCCTCCTAGCAGCAGGCTGATCTGTACCCGGCATCCCGTGAACCTGGGGCAGCAGAGGCCACCACGACGCAAGGCCATGGGGGAGACGGGAGCAGGATGACCAGAGCAGAGCATCCAGGGCAGGCCCCCAATACCCGCCCCCGTCACTGGCCCCCAAAACCCCTGACCACACTGTGCAATCCTTCTGGGAGCAAGCTAACCAGGAAACATGAGTCCCACGAACCTGGGGCATTAGAGGCCGCCCCCCGGCCAGGCCGCGGGGAAGGTGGGAACAAATCCCCCAGCTCTCACAAGGCAGCCCCCCCCCTTATTCCACCTCCACAGCTGCCACACCTGCCATCGTCCCCGCTGCTCCCTGACTGGACCACACAGGCCTCTAGGGCGCAGTCTGACCGAAAGACAAACCTTGGGCAGCAGAGACCGCACCCTGCCAGGCCGCAGAGGAGATGGGGGCAAATGACTGCCTCCCACTCGGCAGCCCCCCTCCCCACGCCGCCAGGACTATGGCCTCTGCCATCTTCCCAGCCCCCTGGCCGCACTGTGCCCATGGTCTTACTAAAGTGGGTATAGAAGGGACATGTCTCAACATTATGAAAGCTATTATGACAAACCTACAGTCACCATAGTACCCTACCAAGAGAGCGGAAACCCTTTCCGCTAAAATCTGGAACAAAAGAAGGATGCTCACTCTCACCACTTCCATCCAATATCGTTTTAGAGTTCCTAGCCATAGCAATGAAACGAGAAAAAGAAATAAAAGGGATCCAAGCTGGAAAAGTAAAGGTCAAAGTGTCATTATATGTGGGTGACATGATGCTATATATATAGAAAACCCTGAAGGCTCCACACAGAAACTACTAGAGCTACTACCCGGCAAGGCAGCAGCACACGACATCCACACACAGACGTCAGGGGCCTGGCTTCACACGAAAGTAATAAACACTTTTAAAATTGCATCCAAAAAATAAAATATTTAGGAATAAATCTGACGAAGAACGTGAAAGACTTACATGCGGAGAACTACAAAACACTGACTACGGAAATTAAAGAGGACTTAAAGGACGGAAAGATATCCCAGGTTCTTGCACTCAAAGAATTAATATTGTTAAAATGGTCGTCCTGCCCAGAGCAGTCTGCAGATTTAATGCGAACCCTATCTGTCAGAAATCTGTTGGTAACAACAGAAGCTGCCCTTAAACATTTTCATAGTTGTGGGGTTTTTTGGTTTTTTTTTTTTGTTTTTTGTTTTTGCAGGAGAGGGATAGACAAAATTAACTCAAGACATTTTGGGATGAGTTCTGAGTGCCCTGAGATATCTCATGTTCTTAGTAGGTAACAGCTGGCTTTACCCACTGAAGTCTATTTTGGGAAGATCTGTGGCTTTGTTTAGCTAGTGCCTTTAGGAGAATGTGGATACCTGTAAGAACACCTTGCTTTGGTTACAAAGTAAAAGACCATCAACATCCTGACTAAGAGTGGAGCCTTGGGTAAAGCCTACGGAGTCTAAGCTGGCTTTAAGGACCTGGAAGAATACTGAGGAAGACTCACAATGTCTCTGAGGTACACAAGTCCATGTTAGTTGTCTTCCTCTAAGCATAAACACAAAGGGAAACTGTAAGTCAGGGGCAATGGGATTAGAAAGCTGTGCAGGAGTCAGTTACTAACACTCTAGCTATGTCAGCAGGACCTGAGTTAAGAATAGTAGTTGGATTAGGGACTCCAGTAAGACGAGGAATTACAAAAGCACTGATGGCTCCTGCATCTTGTACAAAGCAATAACTTGATTTTCATCTGAATCAAGTCTCCCTTCTTTCATTACTGACAAGACTGAGGTACTGCAGGATGAGAAAGTAAAGAACTTGGCTCTACTGTAGATTCAATTCCTTTTTTGCTTCTTGAGAGAGAGGATATTGGGCTCTCTCAAGAGGATGTTGTTGCCACAGCTGCCACCCTAATTAAAACTGCTGGGACAGGTTTATTCCTTTTCCAGACAATGTGCATGGGCTCTACACTGAGTAGCAATCCAACCTCAATTGCATGTGAGGACCAGAGACTAATTAGGATATCTTTTAAGGCTACATTCTCTTCAGAGGATTTTAAATAGAGATAGGTCTCTACTAGGGAAAGTAGGAAGTTTGAGATTTGGCCTGAGGGCAGGGGGAAAAAAAAACACCTTTCTCATTACATAGTTTGGTAGCATTAAATTTACATAAGTCTCTACCTAAAATGCTTGCTGATGAGGAATGAGAAACTAGAAAGGTCTGATGGGTGGTTAGAGGGCCTAAAGATTTGGGGGGGGTAACCTGAGATCTGACAGTAAAATAGGTTGCCCAGAGACTCTGACAGCTTGAACAGAACCAGAGGTGACAGAGATAATCCTCTAAGCCACTGGTAGAGAAAGCTGAATGAGTATCAACTAAGAGAACAGTTTCTGATACTCCATTTTAAGTTTAATGGTAGGTTCTGGGGTGCAACTGAGAATTGACTGACCCCATCAATTGATCAGAAATTACCCTATAGAAGTGAAAAGTGTCTCTGAGGCACATGGAATCTAGGGAAATTTTATGTAAGCCTTTTTTTGTTTTATGTGCATTCCAATGTACCAGCTTTTACAGTATTTGCAGATAGCTTGAGATGGATAGGGGAGGCTCTGTGGTTGGCAAGAAAACTTGGTGAGTATTGAATTACCCTTAAGGTCATATTTCTGTTTTTTAAACACTCAATTTGCAAGGCAGGATTGTTGATTTCAGTTCCTATTTTCTCCTGCTTTCCTGCAAGCTATTTTCAAAAAATGAAATAGCAACTTCAGTAATAACACTGAGAGATTGTTCTGCATAGTCAACCACACCATTTTGGATTTGTCTTTTCATATCAGAGAGAAGACCTGTTATTAAGGTGGAAATTAAAAGATTTCTATGACCTAATAAAACTTACAAGCTTTTGCACAATAAAGTTAACCACAAACAAAATGAAAGACAACCTGTGGAATCAGAGAAAATATTTTCAAGTTATGCAACTGACAAAGGATTCATTTCGAAAATATTCAACCAGCTCATACAGTTCAATATCAAAACAAACAAACAAACAAACCAAAGAAATCCCCCAAATTGGCAGAAGTTCTAAACAGACATTTCTCCAAAGAAAACACATAGATGGCCAACAGACACATGAAAAGATGCTCAACATCACTAATTATTAGAGTAATGAAAATCAAAACTACAATGAGGTATCATCTCACACCAGTAAGAATGGCCATCATCAAAGAGTCTACAAATAATAAATGACAGAGAGGATGTAGAGAAAAGGGAACCCTCCTACACTATTGGTGAGAATGTAAATTGATGCAGTCACCATGTAAAACAATATAGAAGTTCCTTAAAAAACTAAAAATAGTTACCCTATGATCCAGCAATCCTACTCCTAGGGATATATCTGGAAAAGATAAAAACTCTAACACAAAAAGATACATGTATCCCAATGTTCATAGCAGCACTATTTACCATAGCCAAGACACGGAAGCAATCTAGATGCCTGTCAACTGATGAATGAATAAAAAAGATATGATATAGACAGACAGATACAATGAAATATTATTCAGCCATAAAAATGAAATAATCCCCCTTGCAACAGTATGAGTGGACACAGAGATGATCATATTAAGTGGTGTAAGTCAGACAAAGACAAATACCATAAGGTATCACTTATATATGGAATCTAAAAAACTCATACAAATGAAGTTATTTATAAAACAGAAACAAAATCACATACAAAGAAAACAAACTTATGGTTACCTAAGGGGAATGGGGGAAAAAATAAGGCGTTTGGATTAGTATATATACACACTACTATATATAAAACAGAATAGCAAAATAGATCCTGTTGCATGGTGCTGAGGGCTCTGCCAAAATTATTTCTTTGCCATCGGTATTTACATAAGTAACCTGAATACCCAGTCCTGGACATCAGGCTGGAGTATTTTCCGTAATTTTTGCAGGGTAAGAGAAGAAAGTGGTAAGCTGGGTATTTAAGGGATTCTCTGGGGAAGCCGAAAGAGTTTCAAGGATTAAAGGAATTTGTTAAGGGTTGAATTTGGGGAAGAGGGATGTGAGACAGGGGTCCAGAGATCTAAAAGATCTTCTGAAGGGTCAGACAGGGAGTTCGGGATAAATAAGAGTGAAGGAGCATGGAGAAGGGGAATTGACTGTGGTGTGGAATTTGACTTTTGTTTTGAACCTCATTTACATTCTTTAATCTTGTTTAAAGTGTCCATAAGGCTACCCAAATGATCTTTTTTATCCTCCTTTCAATTTGATCATTCCATAGGTACCAACAGGACATGTATTTAGGATGAGAGCTCTTTAAAAAATTTTTTTTTCCAAATATAAAAATTTTTTCAAATCGAAGGATCACCTGGCCACTAACAAATAGAATTTTTAAAGGTGTACCCCTTTCAATAGTGACCCAATCCAGTAAGCCTTTCCATAGAAAGACTTAAAGGTAACTTTCCATACTTAGAATAAATTTTCCTCATGGATGCAAGAGGTCCCTGGAGGTGGTGCAGCCCACATGATCCAAAAAGTCACTCATAAAGAAAGATCAAGAAAGCAAAGACCTCTCTCTGACTTCAGCCTATACTAGAAAACTACAGTAATCCAAACAGTATGGTAGTGGCACAAAACCAGACACCTAGATCAGTGGAACAGAATACAGAGCTCAGAAATAAACCCACACACTTATGGCCAATTGATTTATAACAAAGAAGGCAAGAATATACTATGGAGAAAAGACTGTCTCTTCAATAAGCAGTGCTGGGAAAACTGGACAGCTGCATGGGAAAGAATGAAATTAGAACACTTCTTCACACCATATACAAAAGTAAACTCAAAATTGATTAAAAACCTAAATGTAAAACCAGAAACCATAAAAATCCTAGAAGAAAACATAGGCGGAACACTCTTTGACAAAAACTGTAGCAGTATTTTTTTTTGGATCTGTCTCTTAAAGCAAAGGAAACAAAAGCAGAAATAAACAAATAAGGCCTAACTAAATTTAAAATCTTTTAGAAAGCAGAGGAAACCATTCACAAAATGAAAAGACAACTTACTAAATGGGAGAAAATATACACGAATGGTATGATCAATAAAGAGTTAATATCCAAAATATATAAACAGCTCTATAATTCAATGTTAAAAAATTGATTTAAAAATGGGCAGAAAACCTAAATAAACCTTTTCCCAAAGACATACAAGTGGCCAAAAGGCATGTGAAAATTTGCTCAACATTGCTAATCATCAGAGAAATACAAATCAATGCCCCAGTGAGATACTACTTTACACATGTCAAAATGGCTATTATTAAAAAAGAACACAAATAACAAATACCAGCAAGAATGCAGAGAATAGGACCCTCAGTACTTGGTGGGAATGTAAATTGGTACACTGTGAAAAACAGTATGGAGGTTCCTCAAAAACTAAAAACAGAACTACCATATGATTCAGCAATTCTACTCCTGGGTATATATACAAAGAAAACAAAAACACTAATTCAAAAAGATACATACACCTCAATGTTCATAGCAGCATTAATTAAAATGATCAAGTTACGGAAGCAACCCAAGTGTACAACAACAGATACATTGATAAAGAAGATGTGATATATATATACACAATGGAACACTACTCAGGCATAAAAAAGAAAGGAATTCTGCCATTTGCAACCACATGGATGGACCTGGAGGGTATTATGCTCAGAAAAATAAGTCAGAAAATGAAAAACACTGTATGTTATTATTTATATGTGCAATTTAAAAATAAAACAAATATATATAACAAAATAGAGACTCACAGACAGAGAACAAACTAATGGTTACCAGTAGGGAGAGGGAAGTGGGGAGGGGCAAGAAGAGGTAAGGGATTAAGAGGTACAAACGATTATGTATAAAATACATAAGCTGCAAGGATATATTGTGCAGCACAGGGAATACAGCCAATATTTTATAATAACTGTAAGTGGAGAAAATCTATAAAAATTTTGGATCGCTAAGTTGTACACATCTGAAAATAATACAATATTATAAACCAACTATATCTCAAATTCAAAACGAAAGCCACAACCTTTTTATCACAAATGGTAATGACAGTGTTTGTGAGAACTTGTGTCTCCAGCATCCCACAAAAGTAAGACGCTTCCAATCACAGATCTGATAATCTGATACTGGACAGCCAGTATCGAGACGCAACTGTTCCACCACTGACAAGGCAATGAGGGTAGAGATGACAAAGGCCCTTTAAGGGCTGAGAACTCATACTAAGACAGACTCCCCCAGAGCTGGCAGAGTCAGACGGAAAATGCTGCGAGCACACTCTGTGTCTTAGGTTCCTCGTCTGGTGGTTAGCTACCCGATGCAGGCCTAACAGCTTCCTTTCCAGTTGGCACAGGGGAGGAGGTTACAAGCCAGGCTCTCAGAATATGAAACAAGGTAAAAGGAGAACCTCACCTAGTATTTTTACTGGCAAGCCACAGCAAAGTTTGTCCAAACAGGCTCCAATCCAGCGAGAACTGTATACTCACCTATTTGTGATACCAGCTCAAACAACAGGCTGATTAAGACCCATAAGGAAAACAATGTCTATCTCTGGGACGGAAAAGAGCAATTAAAACAAAGAGCTCCTCGGAAGGGTGTCTTCTCTGTTCTACCAGCAGAGAGCATTGCAAGAGTGGGGCCCTGTGTCCTTTCACTCAGAGGCCTCACCGTCACGCCTGGTGGCTGGGGTCTGGCTTTTGTGTCCAGAAAAGAAGATACCAGCTCGGTAACTTTGCAGCATAAAACAAACAGCACAAGAGTCACTTACCTTTTGCTGACTATTTTAGGTGTCCTAAGAGAGTGGGGAGTCCCAGCCAATGATATTCCATCCTTGCCACCGTAGTTGTAGGGATGGAAAATACATTTTCTCCACCTCCTTAGGTTCTGGGTCCTATGGATTGGAATGACAAATGACATATTAACAGGAGAAGAACATGTAAAGTTTATTTAATGTTTTTACATGTACACAAGAGCTTTTACAGGAAAAATGAAGACTCAAAGAAGCAGTTAGGGCCAAGAGCTTATATAGCTTTTTAACAAAGAATGATAAAATTGTGGAGATGTGGCGATACAAAGGCAAAGGGGGTTACATTTCTAGTGGAGATGAATTCTGGGAAAGTGACTAAGAAATCTATGGGGAAAATTAATGGAAGATAAAGGTTATTTTAGGTTTGTGTGTACACATCCATTTCACCACTGACCTCCAATCTCCCACAGAGGAATGTTCTTTTCTTTCTAGTACAGGAAGAACAACTTTCTCATAGGAAATTCTATAACCTACTTTTAAGTAGAAAGGAGGAGGTCAGGGAGTCCTTCCTGCATCTGTTGTTTCTCAAGTGTCTTCAGCTCCAAACTGTCAATATGCCAAAGTGGCTTACTTTGGGGTGGCATATTCTGAACCTCTTAACACAGACACACAATCTTGGGACTCTTGCATATTTTTCTGGGGGGAGCAACCTGAAATATCAATTTAAGTTGCATTGACAAGATTGCACCTAAAAAGGAAAAAAAGGTTTTTTTCTGTTTTTTTTAGCTCCAAGCAGATATTTTTATGTGAAAGGGTACATTTTTAAAGAACTGTGAGGGAGTTATGTGCAAAAATTCTGTTCATGTATAACAGCATTTGTTCTAATACCTCCCACACATCACTTTTAAAATGTACCCCTTTTTGCTTTATACATTGTTGTCTTAGGAGGCACTGTGACTTGGTAGGGAGTGGGTATTAGCAGGGGGGAAAAAAAAACTTGCTACCAACAAAAAGCCTTAACAAAAATGGTAATTTAAAAATGACTGATGAAACATATAGACAGATGATAGATGGCTAGATGACAGACAGACAGACAGACAGACAGTAGATAGAGGATAGATACCTTTATTCTTCATAGCTTGTTTTGAAGAAAATAAACAAATTAAAACCCTTAAAAACCAAGTGAAGATTTCAGATTTGATGAGATGTCAAAACAACATTATTCACGATGCAATTTTCTGTTCATAACTCCTGTTCTCCTAAATCCTTTTATGATACTGTATTGGAATGAAGTCTGATACACAGTGTATAAGAATACCAGTACAATACGCAGAACACTTGCCTTTGACCAAGAAAAAGAAACTATTTACATTAGTATATGCCCAACCACTGCTTTTTACAAAAGAATAATGATGTCAGGGCTTTTGTTGAAGAGTCTCTGGTCAAAAGCAAAGGACATTTGATAGTTAAATCCGGGGGGGGGGGGGGGGCAGGAAATGAATGAAGACAAACAAGAGGAAATGATTATTTGATTGTGGCTGAAAGATTAGAGCACACAAAGCCACACAGATTAGCAAACCAAAGTGCCAGCATTCCTTCTGAGCTGTAATTTGCTGAGAACAAAAGAGCACTAACTGGGTAGCCTCAATTCACACCGCCTGCTAATTGCCAGTGACAAAAGTAAGGCTCCCGCTTCTAACCCCCACACCTCCTACCGCAGTTCTGTGAACACCACTCGTGAATCTGCCCACTCTGCTTCCCTATGATAAAGGCACTCCGGGAAGTAGCAAAGGTGTTTTGGATGCTTCTGTATTTAAAGACAGACAGATCTAATCAAAGCAAGGAGCAAATGAATTAGAAAACTATTTTTTTAACAATTTATTTGTATTATAACTTGTCGGTCAGTCTTTCTAAATTATGCACCCATGGAGACAATTTCTTTCAATAAAAGCTTTATGATTAAACACCTGATAAAGTGCCACCACATGGTACAACCAATGCTTAATATTGTGGTAAACAGAAACACCTCATAGGCTTCATGGGATTTGAAAACAAATCAGGGAGTGCAATTAAATTTTTGTATGGGGCCCTCCTATTATGTTTCAGAATTCCATACTTACTACTCGTTCCTTTTAAATAAAGGGTACACTTTATCTAAATTAATCAATATACTTGTTTTTGGTAAGAAAATCTGGAGATACACGACGGGAAACTAACAAAAATGATGATTTTTTTTTAAGGTCTTAATATATACTCTAAAACTCTTCCTTGTGGTTGCTACTTATAAGTTAATAAATACTTAATAATCAGTTTTGTTGTAAAGTCAGGGAAGTCTATACTCCCATTTAGGGAAAAATGTTCACTTTTCTCTTTTATTCCCTCAAATCTCAGATACTCCTTTTTTTTTTCTGCCTCTGATAAGTATCCTACAACGTCTTATTGGGTTTCTTTTCCAGTATTCTTGCTTTTGTTTTTGGAAGTTTATTAATTACTAATTATAATTCTTTCATTGGCAAATGGCCATTCAGGTCATCTTTTTCCTCTTTGTATGCTTTTGTAGATTGTGTCTATCAAGACATTAGTTCATATCATCTAAGTTACCAAATTTGTGGGCAAAGAGTTGTTCATAGTATTTCTGTATTATGCTATTAAATGCCCATGGAATCAGTAGTGATGAACAATCTACTTTCTAACATTGGCAAAGATTATTTATGTTCATAAAATGATGACATTTCTCCATATGATAAAAATCACAAGAAGACCAAATAGGACCAAAATGGACTAATACTTAAAACTGTGCAAAATTTATCCAAATACATGATCGAGTATAAACTCAGAATTATTCATTAAAGATCACTTATCCTCATTTTAAAGGTGAAGGAGAGGAGACCCAGAGAGGCTGAGACCTTACTTTGGTTCAAATAGTGATTAAGCAGTAAAATTAGGATATAGATTCAGATGGTTTTTTTTTAATTGTTAATACTACGTGTGAACTAAGATTTTGTAATGCTGATAAGAGCTTGGGCTCTTCAAATACACATTATTTAAACTGGAGATAAATAAATAACTGTATCATACTCCTTATTTTTCAAAGAAAGAAAATGAGGCCCAAAGATCTAAAACGATATGAATAAGGCACAAAGAACTTTTCTAACACTTGAGTGCTCAATAAATTAACCCACTCAATTCTACAACTAAAACTAACCCTAAACTTACCCTTGACAGTTTCTAACCCTTAGCTAAAACTGTATCTTTCTACAGCAATCTTAAAAATGGTTGCCTAAAACAATCAAGTTTTCTGCATCAAATCAAGTTTAGTGACTTTCCTAATGGAAAACTGCTTCAGCAGTTAAGCTTGCTTAAGCTCTTTCAACATAGGATGAAAGTTAGTATTAAAATATTTTAGTATTTTGAAATAAAATATCCAGATGACATTAGAAATGAGTTTCACTTTTGTTTACCCAGATTTCAGACAAATCAGTATTATAACACAATTTTAGCCAAAAAAACCCACAACAAACTTATCAAGTTGTATGTTTAAGTAATACCTAAAACTAATATTAAGCAAGTGTTTTTTTTTCTAAAAACTTAAAGTTAGGGGAAAATATTCTTTTATCTAGAAAATCTGCATTAAAAAGATAGATCGTATTCAAAAGTACAGAATTTGAGGAAAGCACTGTTTTTAAAACTTCAAAAAATATGCATGGGTTATAAAATATTTTTTATAGTTCTCATTTTTCTCTAACTCTGAAACAATAATATTTGATTTTTATATCAATGCCAGAAAAAAGTGGCCCATGATATTGTCATCTAATAATCTGAGACTTAGTCTAAAAACTTAATAGAAACTTGGCCTTTATAAGAATTATTTTCCTCCCAAGTTTTCTAATTGTGTTTCACTCACTGATTACATAAAGTTAACCAATTATTTTTCTCAGAGCAAAGACCCATTTTGTTAATGGAGTTAAGACTCAGCCTTTTAAATATTGACATCGATATTTCTTACAATAATACTGAGCTATTTTTAAGTACTAATATCCCTCTTGTCAATAACTTTAATCTTAGCTCTATATTAATGGATAAGGCAATAGTGATAAAGGAAACCAGTTGCCCAAATCTGTCTAGCTTCTTTGACTTGATCATACGTAGTTCAAATACAACTATAGCCACAGAAACTGAAAACAGTAAGATTTTAGTTATTAAAAGCTTGAAATGAAATACCACTCCTTCCATCTTGGTTTATTTCCTAACTCTTAGATAGGCTGAAAAGAATAAAGAGACTTCGTCACTCCCTTAGTTCACCTGAAGGGAATCCCTTTGTGCCCAAACCAAAGGGCATTAGATGAAACCAAGCAGAGAAAGTGCATGGACTGTGGCTGACTCAGCAGATAGCTTTCACTTCCATAAGAACAGTACTCCGGCTCTCTGCCTTCCAACTTCTGAATCCAATCATGGCTCCTAGGCACTAAATCCATCTCCTGCAATTTTAAAGATGGAGAACCACATATATAATTGATAGCTTAACAACAAATGCAGGCCTCACAAACAGGTCCATCAGATGAAGAGTCACTCCTGAGATTCAGTCAACAAGCAATTTATTGCATTCCGATGCCTCTGCTTGTTGACAGGTTTCTGAGAACTCAGGAGCTATTTAGGATTCAAAATTTAATCTCCTTACGTGATGAAACAAGTAAACAGAATATAGAGGGATAAAAATTCACTGAGTTATTTATTCAGTGAGGGCTAAGAGATATTCAGAAGACAACTATGGATGTAATTAAACATAGCATTATAAAAACTTGCAAACTTTAGATATGTGGACTTTTCTTTAAATAAATGACAAACAGCTAATAAATGGAATAAACCCAAATCATGAGCTTAGATCTTTGCAGTCATTTCAACTAATACCAAAAGAAAGATTATAGAAATCTAAAAATACCAAATTTGGACAAATAAGAAAGCTTTTCATAAATAATATAATTTAAAAATTTTTAAAAATTAGAAAAATTGATCCTTGTATGCAGCACTTGGAAAAAAAGTTGTATTCTTAAAGGGATGGCATTATCCCTAATTAAATGAGAAAAAAATCAAAGTGCTATGTAACAGGCAAATGACTCAAAAGGTAACCCATATTTTAACACTGCATAATTATTTTATTCTCCTCATGTGAATGCATATAACTCTTTTTTTTAGTAAAAGTTTATTAAAATGATACTTGTAGAGTACTCTTGGTACATTATAAAATTGATCTGTAGGGCTAGACATGGCTATTAGGTAATTGCTAGTCTGCTTTTTTCAGAACATTTCATTTTTATCATTGTATTCTAAGATGAAGATTATACTGTTCTAAAATTCTAGAATGGATTTATTACTTCTCAAATGTATAATATGTTGATATTTTGTAGACATTAGGACACAGGGAAATAAATATTCAGGGTAATTAAGAGAAAAGTCTGTTTAAAGTAGTAAAAACCAAACACATTATGAAACTTGAAATATCTGGAATATTTTCTTAATATAACTACCACTTATCTTACTAAATCTCTTCTATAATTTAAACAAAGGGTTATGCAAACATATACTAACCTCACTTTCCAAAAAGCCAGAACAATGAAGAGAAATTGAGATGTATAGCTAAGTACATTTTCTTCCAGAAATGCATTTATAAACAGCTGGCTGTGTTTACAAAATTAAATGAAGTGCTTCAGTGCAGAAGATTGTGAGTCTTCACAACATTTAAAGGTGATAAGAAAAGTGAAAACTATTGGGTCAGTGACATAACTACACATATATTGGTTAGAAAACAAAAACATAAATAAATAAAAACAATGATGCTGTGTTTTTAAACTTTGTCCTCTTTCAGATTACTCAACCAGAAATTTAGGTTGTTTAGAGAGTATCAGTAAATGTTCTCAAACTATGAACATGAATAAAATCTTGAAGTGGAATGCATAGTATAGAGGGTTAGATGGAAAACTCCAGGTATTTCTAGCTGAGGGATGGATGAACTGCAGGATCAATGATCTCTACCATTTAAGGAAGTAAATAAAATATGGCAATGGTCAGTTATGCAGAAGTGCAGTTGTGGAGGTCTCTGGGAGAAGAGCTGATGACATTAGGAAATGAGTATAACATCTCTCTCACTATTAGACAGCAGCAGCCTTCAGGGGCATCCATGCACTGTCAGAACACAGTGAATAATCCACGGAATAGAGGTCAAAGTTTACTCAGTTGCAAAGACATCAACAAAAAATGGAAAGCAAGGACAAAGAGTTTTTAAAATTAATAGGCCTGATTGTGTAAAGAGAGCAAATGCAGGGTAAACAGATGAAATAGAAGCAAAGGTCTTTGGACTGAGCCAATATCCTCTTTTTTTTGACTCTCAAGCTTCTGTTACTTGGCAAATTCAATGCACGGGTTCCTTCCACTTGGCTTAATGCCATAAGCAGACTCACAGTGCAGTTGGATTAATGTGAATGGGGAACTCTACAGCAGAAAGCCTTCATTACATAAGTGGTGATATGCAAGTACCAGTGTGCTGATGAAATCAGAGTTGCCATAACACTAAATATTTATGAAAAACTGGACTATTTATGAAACTAATCACTTCTCAATCATTTCTCCCCTTACTCAAACTGAAAATATAACCGCATTTTCCAAATAATTTATACCTAGGTCATTTTCTACCTGGTTTGGAGAAACTACAGAAACAGGAAGAAAAAAAAAATCAACAAAACAGCAACAGAATAAAATTACAAATACCTGAAAAAGGTTCTGGATAACTTGAAATTTGCTGAAATGGTTTGAGGGAACAGATTATACCACATAGAGATTTTGGCAAATAAGATCTGATGATGAAAAGAGTAGCAAAAATGAATATAAATAAGGATAGCTTTTCAAAAGAAGATGGTTTGACTATCAAAAATTCGAGGAAATTCATTGACAAAATTGTGAAAATTCTGCACTTTAATTAAACTGATATCAAGCTATAAAAATCAACTATACAAGTATCCTATCATGATACTATCATAAATTTTGCCCAAAAAATGCTACCACAAAAATATCTATTCTTAGTTTGTTTGTGTTAAATATACATTTCTAGTTATAATCTTGACTTTATTTTTACTAAAGATCAATTTATACTTGACTTTTTTCTAAAGTTAATTCTCAATACTTAAAAAAAAATTCTACTTGTTTAGCTTCCTTTTCCACCTTTTTTTAACCTTTTTTTTTTTTTTAAGTCACTTTGGATTCCCTTTTTGGCCCTTTATTCTGATATTGATCACAGGCTAATAAGGAGCTTTCTGTACTTTTAAGAATTATTATTTCATTGGTTAGAATCTAATTACATTTGATATAGTTTTGCTTATATTTATTTGGAATGGGAGTCTGGGACATTTATTTATATGTATTTACCTTTATAACTTTTATTTTTAAACTAACATTATTTCGTAGCTTGTTAGAAATGCAGAATAGCAGGGGCCACACCAGACATACAAACTGAGATTTTCCATTTTAAGTATATCCTCCAATGATTCATGTGCACACTAAAGTTTGATTGATACTCTGGATCAACCCAGAAGGCATGCAAGGCAAATCAGAATCCTTGACAGTAGCTGGGCGTTAGTAGGTTTCATAAGCTATGCAGGTGATTCGAATATATAGCCAGTGGGTGAACCACCTGCAGGCAACACCACACATTGCTTAATGCTATGACTTCCTCAAGGGCTCAATAAAATATCTTGGTGTGTATCACTGGGTCTTTGTCAGACCCGGAATGGCATTTCCTATACCCTAAAGGTATGATCTGATACAACATGAATTACAAGTGCTTAACTTAATTTTGGGATTTCAATTCTGAAATGCCTTCCTCAGTTATGTTCCAAGGCAGATGCTATAATGAAAACATAAACCCCAGTGACCATGAATAAAGCGCACTGACCTTGAGTTAAAGCTGACAGTGGCCTTTTCTTTATGAAAATAATAGCTTTCGTCACTCACCTTATGAGGTGAAATCAAACAAACAAATAACCAAGGAGTCTGCAAATGTAAAATGTTTTGTATGGATAGACCAAAACTACAACCTCATCAATACTGTTCCACAGAACAAAGTACATTCTGACCACAGAAAATGGAAACTAAAATCAACAGAACTCTGTATTTGTAAGGGTCCAAAGCTGGGTTCTTGTTGTCCTTAATTCACATGTGTTCCTCAATCTTGAGAAATTTTCAGCATGCACAATAAAAGACACATGTAGCTCTTCGTTTCCTTTCTCAGTAACTTTTTGACTAAGGGAAATTAAATTTCAACTTTAACCTAAATTGAAATAAAATATTAATTATTTTGAGTTTTTTTTCAAAATTGCTTATAAATAATGCATTGATTTTAAATGGTTAAGATTCTTGGGCAAAAGGGCTGAGGATAAAACTAGAGCTAAAAGACAGCTCTAGATTATCACTATGCTACATAATACACAGTTTATATATTCTTTATATCACACAGCTGGCTGTTTCTAAGTATACCTGTAGATAGTACGGACTTAGAACAAACTATAAAAATACTTTCTGTAATTTTTGTGCAAGTCTCTCTTTCAAAATTTAGTTAATATAGTAATACCTAGGGCTGCCTCAGTGACATGATTTATGCTTTGCAATCATAAAATATTGTATCTAGTCAACTGAATTTTAAGCAGCTAAATGCTAGTCAGAAAATTTTATCCCACTTAGGAATAAGTTCACAGTGACAGAATATATTTCCCTTGCGAGTCCAGACATTGTCAGTGAGGAAACGCTCTTTGCTGCTCCCGGTCTGGACTTGAATCTCTAAAGAAAAAGGCACTTACTAAAACTATTACGTGAGTCACTTAAGATATATAGTCCTGACTACCAGTACTTTCTCTATTTTTCACTTCAAATATGAACAAATGAGAGCTATTCCTCTCCCAGAAAATCTAGGAATGTTTCTTAAAGGTGGGAAAAGCTGAAAGAGAAAGAAAAATCACCGATCACTCAATTTTTGTTGGAGGGGGGGTTTATTTCTTCCATTCTGACTTTTAAATATCTGTCCTCACTTCAAATAGCCACTCAAAGACAAGTCAAAGTTTTTTTCCATACTATTAATGCCATCATATGGAAATCCTGAAATTTGATGGAGACCAGAGAATGAACACTCTTTCATTTGTGTTTCTTTCCAGATAAACACTCTTCCAGTGTTTTATGGAAGAAAATTGGTCTTCCATCGAGTAGACCCAAAGTGCCTCAAACAAAATGGATATTTATGAATAAACCTCTTAGGGCGAGAGATTCATCATTTTGCTTTGTTTCTCTGAGAAGCTCAAGAAAGTTTTGTGATTTACTAGCTGGGGAGTAATTTATTTACTGCTGACAGTTAGGCCCTGAACAAGGAACCAGCACAAACAACAATGTGGAATGGCACTAAATAAAGACTACTAGGATATTATGTCTTCCCTCATGATATCTGGGGGATGACTAGTCAAAAACTGATTTGAATTAGTGTTTTGTTTTCTTTTTTTTAAATCAGGTTATCATGTCAGGGACACTGAGTCTTCAGAGTATTCCTGAAGATTCCTATATTAACTTGACTTCCAAAGAAGAAAACAAGAGAAAACAGAGATTACTTAGGTCTAAAGCTGTACTAGCTGGAAAGAGGTAAATGATTTTGTTGGAAGGATGAAAAAATAATCACGAACACTGACACTCTTACAGCACAGTGCAGGTTTACCCTAAAGAAAGTCCAAGTAGATGCAGGTAAGGGCATCAGGATAAGAAGAAGCACAAACAAGTAATTACAGTTTTAGCGTGTACTGACTCGATCACACTCAGGCACAGCTTCAACAATACGCTGCCTTTGCACTTCTGTGAGCAAGTTCTAATTTAAAAACTCATCTGTGTAACAAGGTCAAGGCTTGATTCCAGAATGACCCTGAAGTCGTCTTGGCAGGAAGCTCTAAATCACAAGGTATCTATTGTGTAGAGACATCAAGGGAGACAAATGACATTAAAATAAAAATAAATTGTTTGATGTCTGGTACTTCTTTTTAACTTTGTGTTGTTTGTTGACATAGCCATAGGTTTTTGTTTTTATTTTTCAAATATCCAATGTAATGGCCTTTATTTTTTCAAAGAATGGCTATAATTCAAGAGGAAATTACTTTCCTGTTTTTCCTCATTACTTTTCACTAAAAGTAGTAACTTATTATGTAAAAAATGTGGAAGATTTTGTTCAATCACTTCGGTTTCTCTCTAATGATATGAACAGCTGTTTTTGTTCGTATTTTATATTCCTAACTTTTTCTCCATAGGATCTTTTACTGAAGGTCGTTAGCAACTTCATTATTCAAATTTTGCAATAGTTAAAATATATATTTGAATAGCTTATATGCTAAAATGTCCTTATTCATACATTATTTAACTTTGGCACACAGAATATTGGTTTTATTTCTCCTAAATTTTTTTCTCTTTTGTATTTTTTAACTATTGATGAATTACTGACAAATATAATTGCATATGTTTAAAGTGTATAGTGTGGTAATTTGAGAAACATCTCTCTCTATATATATATATTTCCATCCCATAGGGCATTTTGAACTTTAGATTCATGAACTTGAAAACAAGCAGGTAACAATTAACTGCAACTGATTTCGGGTTTCATATGTACATGTACAATTAATCTGATTTTATTTTCAGTTCTTCATTTATGCATTGTGTGGCCTTAAAACTACTTGACCTCATTGATCTTTACTTCCCTCAATTACTATGTCATAAATCTTTTTTTTTACCATATTATTAAATATTCTTCAAAGACATAATTTTATGGCCACATATAGTCCAACTGTGTACTTCTTGTCCTTTCATATTAAATTGATTCCTTATTGCTGAGCATGTAGCTTTCCCCCCCACTACATAAAAATGTTACAATAAACATTACTGGACTTGTATCTTTGAATGTATATTATACAATCTTCTTAGGGTAAATTTTAGAAGTGGCATTACAGGATCAATGGATATGAAAATTGATACTTTTTAATAGGTGCAAATTTTTCATAAAAGATGCATAAATTTAAATTTAAGTATTTGTTCCTAATTGCTTGGCTATAGGCAGCATCTCAAACATTTAATGAATTAGACAAGATATTTTATGTACCTCTTTGTAGTTCTAGGAATATTTTGATATGTATAGAATATATATATATAATATTCTTTCTTTTTTCCCTTTATCCCTCCCTCATTCACACCTTTCCTTTTCTAGTTCTTTACACTTTTACTTTCATAACATTTTATAATATTTACTGAATATCTATAATATTTGCAATTAGAAAATTACAAAATGAATATCATTTGACTTCAAATTGCTACTTATCTGGAATATGAAAAAAAAAAAAAACAGTTAATGGACTATTGTATCTCCCCGAAATTCATATGCTTAAATTCCAACCTCCAGTGTGATAGTATTAGGAGGTAGGGCCTTTGAGAGGTGATTAGGTCCAGAGGGTACAGTCCTCCAGAATAGGATTGGTGGTCTTTAAAATGTAATCCCAAAGAGCTTGCTAGCTTGCTTTCCGCCACGTGAGGATACAATAAGAAAATGACCATCTACAACCCAGCAGTGGATTCTCTTAAGAACCTGGCCCTGCTGGCACTCTAATCTTGAACTTCAGCCTTCAGAACTCTGAGAAATAAATTCCTGTTGATTATAAGCCACCTACTCTATGGTATCCTGCTAAAGTAGCTTAAACTGTTTAAGATGATATAGATACATACCTACAAATAGCTACATTATAGGTAGAAGTGCTAAGCACCTTGAAAAAGGTTGTACCCCTCCAAATACCACCCTCCAAGAATGCTTGTTTTATTTTTAATAGTAGGTTCAAGACAGCACAGCCGTTTTACTGAAAGCCCAATCAAATATCCAGTGTCAGTGTAAAATGATACCAGACTCCTGACAGTCAGCTCCCACCAAAACTTAGCCAGGCTTCCTCTAATGAACACATTGTCTTTCTTACAGTTCACCCTGGTAGATATTTTCAGGAACCCTGCCATCTTTACAAGGACACCATGCCTTCAATCAGAAACTCAGAAATCATTTTAAAAGGTCAATGAGACAGGGTCAGTATTTCAGCCCTATTTCATACTGATAATGTTATCAAATATAATTCTCTGCAGAGTTACAAAACAAAAGAATGGAAATACTTATCTGAGACACTGTGTACAGTCAGGAAACACATATGCATGAGAACCAATGTAGCTCCAACCAATACACATGCACAAGTGGATAAAAGTAATATTCACACTATTTAGTATATTCAAATTAAATGATTAAATCTATTAACATTTATATATTGAGTTAATTATTTTCTAGCTAAACAAAGTCATTTCATTATTTTAATGCTTTGGACTCAATTCCTCCCAGTGTCTGCTTTGTAACTGCCATTAACTCAGTCACTGAGGGCAAAAGTATTAAACTGTTTAAGGAGTTATCAGATATAATCACATTGGCAAATTTCTGGGTAGATACTACTTGTATTTTTAAAAGTTGAGTAACTGAACTTTGGTTAATTTAAGTAATTTCTCCTAGTTTATGCAGTCAGTAAATGTGAGAAAATTTGGCCCAAACCAGTCACGTAACTAAGGCAAAAGTTAACACGGGAAGGGCGGCATTCGGGCCTCAATCTGGGAAGCTTGATTTCTTAAAGGACAGCAGTGAAAGCTCCTATAATGATTAGCTTATCCAATTGAGCATTTATAAATATAGATAACTCCTTTTTCAGACACTGAAAAAGTACTTTACCAAAACATGTTTTTATCTGTTACAGAAAAATGAATTAGAATGCTAAAATATTATATGTATGTTTGAAATTACAGAAACTCTAAACTTTTTTTTAGTTATTTTTGAATCATATACTTACTTATCCACTATTAGGTCATCTAAAAAGCACAAAAGTAAGTGATGAGACAGACATATTTACCAAGCACATGAATGCCCAAGGGACATTAAATAAGGACTTTGAGTAATTTTAAAATAAAATTACAATAAATTTGTATTTTTAAAAGTTCAATATAGACAGTAAAACAGCAAAACACAAAATATGGTTTATAAGTTGAGAGAGACTTTTTCTAGCTTCAAAAATTCTAAAAATAACTAAATAGATGTAACATGTTTGTAAATAGCAAATTATTAACTGTATTATGTGAGTATAGCTATACATAAATGTAATGCATCATTCTCATAATTCCTAGTGCTATTTTACACATTAACGTGGTTATGAGAAAAGATTAGCTCTGATGCTGAGGAAGGAGTTGACTGAAGAGGCGGAAAAAAACGAATGCAGAAAGCAGCGAGTTAGGAAACTTCTAAACACTAAGGAAAAAGATAAGATATGATAGGGGAGATAACTTTTCTAAAAAAATCCTTTATAAAAAATCCTTTATATAGTTTCAAAAATACAATTTAAAAAGTGCAAGAAGAATAAGAGTGTTAATAATCTGCTAAGATTCTTTAAAGTGCCTAGGAAAAAAAAGAAGTTGAATTAAGTAGAATACAAGCAGGTGCTTACTTTAAAAAGCATATCAGAAATAAGGACTAATATTTTTAACAATGTGAGTATTTCTCTTCCTGGCTTCCAGGGAAGCTAGATGACACCGGCTGTACGAGTCCCAAACACCAAGACAGCCATCTCCCTGACTAACAAAGGGATCAGGGTATAACTGTTAAGGTCACTAGAAAACGTGAAACCATTGCCAATCACGCTGCTCTCTTTTTTTTTTTTCCCGATGAGCAAACATCCTGTGGTGTACTGAAGTTGTCCACCTAGAGGAAACTTCAATAGAGCTGGGCAGCATCCACTAATTTTAGATAGAAAACATATACTTCATACTTGATCCTGGAATAGGACCACACTAATTCTTTATGTTATTTACAGAAGGAAAGACAAACACAGGGCTCACTTTCACAATATTTCAAATTCACTTCATATCATGGAAAGAAAGAATGTTGTGCTACGTTTGGTACAACAGAAATTACTCAAAATCAACTGAACATGATTGAAGGAATCTGAATAATTATTTTCATGTGTTGTCTCCATAAAAAGAACTGTTCTAAGTAAAGGCCAAGGGTTAAAACTTTATTTCTCAAGTAACTTAATCTAAACTATATGAAGCAGATTTGGAGAAAACTATAGTGGCTACATCATTCTTTATACTTTCTGAATCTTTAAACTCAAACAGAAAAACTAAATGGAACAAAACAAAATTCATGAAATGTTTTATACAGAACTAGATGACAATGAATCACATAAACTCCAGATTGCAAGTAGGCAGAGAGAAGCAGCCGCAGATGCAATGTCGTCAGCCACGGTGCAGGAAGAGGCAGGGAGAAGCGGGCTAACATCTGATGCACCTGACAAAAAAAGGAGGCCCCTAAACTGGCAATAGGAATTTGTCAGTTTTAAAACATGACAGGTGGATTACAGAACTGCAGCTGCAACTGAGAAGGCTTCTCTCACCCTTTAGATGGTAAGTATGAAGCTTTCAGGTGATCATAACAGGGCTGGACCAATCTAACCCTTAAAAATCCCTTAAACTGAGCTTCCAAGGCTCTTTCCAGGACCAGGCAAAACAGTGGGAAAAAACTTTTTGAATGGAATCAGAACTAATCAATATAGAAAAAACAGAGACAAAGGAGTGCCACAGAAAGAACTCAGGAGATGCCTGAAAATAAAAGAAAAATCATTCCAGAAATGTAAACTTTAATAGCAACAGAGAAGTGCCTAAATACAACAGTCACAACAAAATGCCAATGCCTTGAGAAAAACAGAAGGTAGAAAGGGAAAAAAAAATCAAGTAATACAGAGATAAAATAACTTAAGAGAAAGTGAAATACTGAATACAGACAACATGGAGATAAAAGGAGATCCTGAAAAAGAGATCCAAAGTAAGTACTGTAGTTAATACTAAAAATCATAGTAAAAAAGAGGCTTTTCTGAAATACTAAAGAGTTGAAAGTACATATTGAGAAAGTACACTCTATACTTGAAAATAAAAATTCAGAATAAACAAGATATTGTTAATATAGCAAAACTCCTGAATACTAAAGGGAAAAATTATTTCTATCTCTAGGCAAAAAGAGCAGATGACATAGACT
The DNA here is from genome assembly GCF_036321535.1 of Camelus dromedarius. NCBI lineage: Eukaryota > Metazoa > Chordata > Mammalia > Artiodactyla > Camelidae > Camelus > Camelus dromedarius. The sequence continues at coordinate 60,432,832 of NC_087446.1, read as the reverse complement.
TATAAACAATGGCCACATATAGCAATGAGCATTTGTGATCTAAAGACTGTGATTTGAAGTACCATTTCCTATTAAATAAAGATGGGGATTCTTGGAAAAATAATTATAACTTGCACAAGATAAGCTGAGAATTCTGACAGCCTAGGTAGTAAAACTGGCAAAGTAGCTTCCCAGTTTTTCTTTCAGAATAGAACACTGCATCAGAGCCAACTGGGTAGTGAAGTATCCTGCTCTGTCCCTTGTTGTCTTTTAGAAGTATTCATTACCACTCTCCAATCAGATTTCAAAGGCAACAGATTTATCACACTTATAAATATTCAAACCCTAGATCAGCACATTTTAGTGTATTTTCTTCACTTTTAATGCCTTTTTATGTGTCCATATACATATTGAATATTCATACCATTTTGCAACTTGCATATCATGCAAATATTACATCTTGGATATTCTCTGAATATAATTTTTAATGGTCGTATTGAATCACATTACATGCATGCGTTTTTAAACTAATCTCTAATTGTGTATTGTCCTGTCATAAATTAGGCTTAAAAGAGTATTCTTATCTCTTGATTGTCTATGTCAGGGAGTCTATTACATGCATCAAAAGGATTATGTGATTTTCTTGTCGAACACTTTTTATATAATATAGTTATTACAACTAGAGTTGCCTATTCCACCATTAAATGAGACTGGTTAAAAAATGAAGATAATCTTGGAGATAATACAATTAAAATATTTTCCAAAGATTATCTTCAATATTACCTAATAGCCTGATCATATACATAAGCCTTTTTAAACTGGTTCCACCAATACTGCATTAATGTTAGAAAGGGCGGGGCAGGAGTGGAATAGGGAAGGGACGGAAGGAAGAGAGAAGGGAGAGAATTCCTGCAAATAAAATTAAAAAGAAATAGGAGACCTGGTCATCAACTTGCAATACCTCACAGAGCCAGCCCACATCCCACTCCAGGCTCCTGCTGGAAACACTGCTCTCCAAGCTGGGGGTTGTTGGGGAGAGTGGCAAAGATGGCTGGTCTCTCCTGCCAGGACATCACTCAGGCTTTGGCACTGACAGAGTGGCTGACAGTTCTCTTCCAACACAACCTGGCTGAGGCAGGACAAGGGCTAGGCTTGGAGGCTATGCTTGCCTGCTTCCAGCCTGGGATGCCCCTGCTCTGGCCCTCTCATTTCTCTTCACTGGTTTATTTTTCAATGCATCTTTAACTTGTAAAGAAATAAAATGAATTAATATGTTTTAAAAAAAAAAAGAAATAGGAGAAAGGAATAAATATAGGAAACTAGAAATAGCCAGGGGTTAGAAGGTAAGCCTCAACAGAGCCAGGTCCAAGTACCACAGGAAAATAAGAATTCCTGATTCAGATGTTACCCATTCCCGGAAGCCATGTGGAGCTCATTACATGTGTTAATTTTCAACATGCCAACAGCAGACACTCATTTCCTTTCTACCTGTGGGAGGAGGGACTACGGCTCTGTTATTTAGCAAAGACACATAGAAGAGGACTGCTGTTCTCTCCCAAGAATAACTACACTAATTAAACTGAGGGAAACATCTAATCCTGGCAAACATTAATCCCGTCATCTACTAATGACTTTTCTTGTCAGAGGAAGTCATCCAGAGGATGTGACTGCCAGGTGACCCGAAGGCTGGACCTGGGCAATTGGAGGCTCCTCACCTCCTCACCCACTCTTCAGTCGTAGGAATGTACATTCCGCCCACCACTGCCACACTGGGAGCTGTTTCAAGGACGTGGCTTTGAGAGGGTAAGGTGATTCTGAGACCGTCTGGACTAAATATGTGGCTGAGCCCCAGTTAGGCCTCTAAATAAACTTTAAGATTCTGGCCTGGTGTGTAGAGATCTACTTGTAGCACCCAAGACAAGCCTTGTATGTCAGTTCCCATGCTTGTTAGACCTGCCATCTACCAGTCTGGGGTGGCGTGCCTCTTCCTTCGATCTCTCCTTGCCCTCCGTGTTTCAGTTTCAGATATCACCCAGGGGACTCCTGAGGCTGCAAAATAACACCCTTTCAAACTGCTTAAAAATTATCGAGGACTATAAGGAGATGTTGTTCATGTGTGCTATACCTATTAGTATTTATCATGTTATGTATTAACACTGAGGGAAGTACTTATAAAATAATAACTACATTATATATTTGCATACATATTTTTAATAAAAATAATTATTTCTCAAATAAAAGCCTTTAGGGAGGATGACACTGTATTAAATAGTTTCACATATCTGTAATGACTGGCTAAACAGAAGACAGTCTCTTTCTCATATCTGCTTCTACATTCAATCTGCAGGAGGACGTGGTTGTCTTGGTTGAGGTAAATACAGAAACTAGCCTCACACAGATACTAGAGGTATGAAAATTGTGGAAACATGATAATTGATACCACAGCGAAAGTCAGCAATCTAAAACTCCATGAAACTGACTGATGTGTCTTGCACTTTACATGGATCTTTTATTCATGCATAATTTTGGTAACATCAGACATTGATTATTTTAGAAATACCGGTTCACTGAGTTATGCAGATCTTCCAAATGTTTGACACATTTCATTACACAGCAACAAAAAGCCATATTCTAAATATTACAACCAATCTTATTTGTCAAGTATTTAAGGTTCTGGAAGCTTTCAAGCCCCTGGGGAATAATGCAAGTTTTCCAAGCAACCAAGTCAGCCACGTGGCAGGAATAACCTTATTCCCAGGATCCTTTTCTACAGAGGATTCCAGCAACCTTCACCACTGAGTAGCTCAACAGCCCTTGCGGATCCCACAGACACCACCATCTTTCACCACTGAGAACCTCTTCATGGACCCCAAACTGCTCTGCAGAGGACCCCAGCTACTTTCTCTAAAGAGTAAACCAACGGCCTGCATAGCCACCATGGACTCCTTGCAGATTTTGTCACTGAGGTTTTAGAGGTTTTCCCCTTCCCTGACACCAGCTGTCTGAGACCCTCCCCTACTCCTTCCCCCACCAGCCCTGAAACAGGCATCCACACCAGCAGCCAGCCCAGCCTTGGTGGCTGCATTCATACAAGAGTCATCAAGGCTCTTGTAACCAACTTCCATTGCAGTGGATACAATAGACGCAAAACCTTTCAGCCACACAAGGGTGCACCAACTGCCAAAGCCCATACAAATGCTCATGGGCCCAGTACCAACCCTGATCCTTGTCACTGGCCTGCACCACTGTCCATGTCTGCAGGTAGCCCCTGCAGTTATGCACCTATAAAATGCTGGCCACAGATAGTATTATCAGGATCAAGGTTTGTGCACATGCTAGAAGCTAGTCCCTACAGCCACCCAAGTGCATGTAGACAGCCCAGGCCCTGCATCTACTCAGGCTTCTGAGCCTGCTGGACTCCCCTCACTGGGCCGCACTAATGCATATGCTTGCAGCTAGCCCTGACAGCCACCACGAGCATTACTGCCAGACGCATTTCTCATCACTGGCCCCAACCATCATGCACGTGCCTGTGGCTAGCCCCTGCAGTCATGCAACTGCATGCCAACATCCAGGTACCCACGGCTGCTTGTGTGCCTGCAGTTGGCCCTGGCTGTTACTGCTGGTCCCAGCCCTTCACACTGTGTGTATGTCTGCTATTGGCCCCTGCCACCGCATAGGCACCTTCAGTCAGTCCGGACAGCAGCATCTGACAGCAGCATAATACACATTCTTCTCAAGTGCAGGTGGAACATTCTCCCACATAGATCATAGGTTAGACACAAAACAAGTCTGAGCAAATTTAAAAAGACTGAAATCATACCAAATAACTTTTCTGACTACAATGGTATGAAACTAGAAATCAACAGGAAAACTACAAAATGTACAAATATATGGAAATTAAAGAACACACTCCTGAACAAGCAATGGGTTAAAGATGAAATTAAGATATCTCGAAACAAACAAAAATAGAAACACAATACATCAAAACTTTTGGGATACTGCAAAAGCAGTGCCAAGAGGGAAGTTTATAGCAATAAATGCCTACAGTAAGAAAAAAAGGAAAATCTCAAATGAACAATGTAATTTTATACCTCAAAGAACTAGAAAAAGAAGAATTAAGCACAAAGTTAGCAGAAGGAGATAAAGATCAAAGCAGAAATAAATAAAATAGAGACTAGAAGATCAATGGACAAGATGAAAGAAACTGTAAGTCATAAATCAAATCAGATTAGTTGCTTTAAACCCAATCTTTAAAACTATCTGGGCAATTTGTTGCCTTAATATCAAAAAAATTTATATAATTTCTATAGTCCTTAATACTTCATTTTAAACTGAGAAACTCTAATTTAAATAGCAGTCTATAAGCTAATCTGAGGTATTGAGGATGTACTTTTAATAATACATCTCACTTCACATTATTTTCAAGTCAAGAATCATCCTTGAATTGGAATCATCCTTCATCAATGGGCTCACTACTTCCTGTTGCACCTGTTTCCTCAGGTTTCCCTGCTGTGTACTTCATTATCAGACTGACTCTTAATAAGTGATTGCTTTTTGAAGTCAAATTAAAATAGTTAATTTTATGCATAACTTGTTTTTTAGTCTTTTAGTAGAAAAGGCTATCAGATCAGACTTAGATTTAATTTGCTATCTCAGTATCTAAATTACACTACTCCCATCTCCCCTTGAAGTACTAACTTTGACAATAATTAGCAGAAGTATTAATAATGGCTTCCTGTGAAATACACACAAACCTCATAAAAAATGGATGATGAAGTAGACAAAAGAACTCTGCTAAGTCATTTATAGCTTTGCAACACTGACTGAAAGTCTTCAGTTAGGAAATATTCTGCTCAATTACGGCAAACCACACCATTTTTAAAGTACTGGTAAAATTATAATGATCAAATCCATTTTTATGGGTCACATTTGTGATGTAATTTTTTAAAATATCAAAAGACAACATTTTTTTTCTGGAAATGTATTACAAAGATGCCAATCCAGGGTAATTTATAACAGACTACCTTCTTCCATAAAGGCCCTGAGGTCACAATTCTGTCAACACACCTTTAATTACAATAGAAATAATTTTTTCTGGGTTTTAGTCTCTACACTGGTAACTAACAGAGCATGTGGGCTTGAGGTGCTGTTTAAGTGACAGGTAGTTTCTAATTCACAAAGCACATGACATCATAAAGATAACTGACCTCAGCCTCCTAATTTTGCTGTTTAAGAAACTGAGACTCGGAGGGTGGATATTACATGCTCACTGTGGTTTATAGTAGAGTTGTGTCTAGTAAACAAGGTTTCTTATTTCAGTTCATTGTTCCTTTCCTTTGCATCATTTTGCCTACATTGAAATCTCTTTTTGTAAGTACAATGAGAAAATATAATTAAAAATATTTTTTCTGGAAATTTCATGCCCAACTCAGTGTTTCAGAATCCGTAACACCCTGCATTTTGACATGTATGAGCATCACCTTACAGTAATATTATTGTATAGCCACGTGTACCTGCAAGTCTACGGCTCTTGTTTAGCTCCATTATATTATCTACAAACCGTATACTGGAATTTGTTCTGTATGGACCATCTAAATTGTCTATTAAGAAAACTTGACTTCAGTGAATAATTGTAAACTCTCTACTTCCTTTCTTTGTCTAGAAATGATTTTAATACACTCTTATTTTTATTCAGACAAATGGAAATATTACAATATATTGATATCTGCTTTTCTCAGATTACTTTGTCATAGCTAACACAGAATCTTTGTTTCTATATAGGATTTCAAACGCAATCTCCACAGCATTTGTACTGAAGAACTGAAAGGATAATTTAGATCTTATCTTGGTTGACATTCTAATGGATTGTAACACAAGATAAACAGCTATGCTCACTTAAAAACTGGTGGACATAAATTAGGAACATTGAAAACATTCCACTGGTGGCTAACATATACAGTAATGATTTTCAGTTTATTTTTTGGAGATTAAAATAATTGCTTAAAAAGTAAATTGATTATCTTTATTTTCTTTTCCATGTCCCTAACCCATATTAAAAATGTTTCTTTTTGCAAATCCCATATTTTTTTTTACATCTGAGTTAGGGATGTAGAAGTTATGAGTTAATTAGGTAGGGACTTTTGTTTTATATCTCTTATATAAAAAATAAGTCAGCAAAAACTGAATCTATCTAAGAGTTAAACATCTGAAGAACAAGAAGGCTTAACTCTCTATGTTAATTTTGGGCAGTGAGGTCAACAGAGCATATTCATTCATCTTTTCAATATTCACTGGATGCCTACAATGTAAAGTATCCCATGAGCTGGTAAAGAGTGCTTATCAACAAAAGTTAACTATAAAGGATCACTGCCTTCAGGGAAATAACTATATATACAGAGATATATATGTGTGTGTTTATATATATGTATATATATGTGTGTGTGTGTGTATGTATGTATGTATGTGTGTGTGTGTATATGAATGATGTGTAAAAATAGTCTAACTTTATGGAGGTTCATTTTGGAGAATGAATGAGTAGGAAATAAGAATGTATGTTATCTGAAAACCCACATTATATAATTAACTAATATGAACTGAGCTCTTATGATGTGACAGGTCCTTTACCTGCATTTATTAGTATATTTCCTTTTTTTTTAATTAAAGACTTTACTTTTTCAGATCACTTCTAGATTTACAACAGGTTGGGAGGAAAGGTACAGAGATTTCCCATATACCCCCACCCTCACCCATACAGAGCATTTTCCATTATCAGTATCACCAACCACGATGGTACATTTTTCACCAAGGATGAATACATTGACACATCATGATCACCCAAAGTCCACAGTCTACCCTGAGGTTCAACCATCTTGGTATTATACACCGTATGAATTATGACAAATGCATAATTACACATATCTTTCACCATAATATCATACAGAGTATTTTTACTGCACTAAAATTCTCTGTGCTCTGCTGATTCATCACTCCCATATTACCCACAACTCTGGTAACCACTGATCATTTTATTATATGTATAGTTTTCTCTTTTCCAGCATGTCATATAGCTGGAATCATACAATATGTAGCCTTTTCTAATTTTTTTCTTTTTACTCAGTAATATGCATTTGAGGTTCCTTTATGTCTTTTCCTGGCTTGAAAGCCCATTTCTTTTTAGTACTGAACGATTTTCCATTTTCTGTATATATCATAGTTTGTTCATCCATTCCCGTTTTGGCATTTATCAATAAAGCTGCTATTAACATACACGTGAAGGTTTTTATGTAGATATAAGTTTTCAACTTCTTTGGGTAATCACCAAGAGGTATGACTGCTAGATCACATGCTAAGACTACGTTTAGTGTTGTAAGAATTAACAAACTGTCTTCCGAAGTGGCTGTAGCGTTTTGTATACTCACCAGCAATGAATGAGAATTCCTGTTGTTCCACATCTTCAATAGCATTTGGTGTTGTTAGTATTCTGGAGTTGGGCTGATATAATATGTATGTAGAGATATCTCATTGTTACTTCAATTTGCATTTCACTGATGACATACAATGTGGAGCATCTTTTGATATCCTTATTTCCCATCTGTATATCTTCACTGGCAGGTATCTGCAGAGATCTTTGGCCTATTTTTTAATTAGGTTGTTTATTTAATTGTTGAGTTTCAAGAGATCTTTGTATATTCTGAAGAATAGTCCTTTATCAGATATATACTTTGCAAATATTTTCTCCCACGCTGTGGCTTGTCTGTGAAATGCCTTAATACTGTCTTTCATAATGCAGTAGTTTTTAATTTTAATTACATCTAGTGTATCAATTATTTCTTTCATGGCTTGTGTCTTTGGCATTATATCTAAGGTCATGACCTAAGGTCATGTAGGTTTTCTCCTATGTCACCTTCCAGAGGTTTTATGGTTTTATGTTTTACATTTAGGTCTATGATCCATTTTAAGTTAATTTTTTGAAGGTTTGTAAGGTCTTTGTCTAGTTTCATTTTATTGCACGAGAATATCCTGTTGCTCCAGCATTACTTGTTGAAGAGGCTGTCCTTCTCCATTTCATTGCCTTTGCTTCTTTATCAAAAATCAGTTGACAACATTCATGAGGGTCTATTTCTGGGCTCTCTACTCTCCTCCATTGATCTGTTTGCCTGTTCTTTGCTAATACCACATTTTCTTCATTACTGGAGCCTTATAGTAAGTCTTAATGTAGGATGTCCTCTAGGCTTGTTCCTCTCTTTTAATACTATGTTTGCTACTCTGGGACTTTTTATTCTCTTTATAAACTTTAGAATTAGTTTGTTGATATATATAAAATAACTTGCTGGGATTTTGATGGAGATTGCACTGAATCTATAGATCAAGTTGGGAAGAACTGACATCTTTCATCAAAGCTACCACAGTTATTGTTTAGATACCTAAGCAGTTACGAGTGTTCTTTACCAAATATTTTTAGATTCCTCTGGAAATATATTTACAAGGTAATTCCTTAATTATTCACTTCCATGTTCCATGTCCCTAGATAGTACAAGCACTGATGATGATGATGAAGTGGGATAGCTCTGAATTCAAATTTATTTTATGTTCCATATATTAGCTCTGTGGCATTGGAAAGGGAGATGAATATATGCACTGAATATTTACTATGTGCTAGGCATTGTGTTAAGCATTCTACATACACTATGTTTCCAGTTCACACCTTTAACATAAATTTTTAAAGCAAATATCATTCATCTCATTGTATATCTGATGAAGATGAAACAGAGAAATCAAATGGTTTAGCAAACCATAAAATCAGCAGTAGGACAATTTGGGATTTAGTCTATATCTGAGAAACTCTAAAGACTGTTCATGATTTACCACATGCATAAATTACTTAACTTTATGAAATCTTCGGTAGAAACAGAATGTGCCATAGGACTATTTTGTAGACTTAATAAATTAGCATGTGTTAATGTACTGCATAGGTAATATGGGTTCAAAAAAGGATGTCTCCTGATTCTTCTTCACCCTCTCTCTCCTGTTGTGTTCCTTCCCCTTTTTATATCCTCCTTTAATTTTTATAGCCAATACTTAAATTAATAATATTTTTAAAAATTTAATTAAAATAATATTTTAATAATATTTTAAAATATTTAATCCTGTCTAACCAGGATGTCATAAAAACTAACAGTATAGACTGTTGGAGATGTTTAATTGTCAGTGTCCAAAACCATAAAATACACAAAATCTGGTCTCTGTTATTTTCAGTATTAAATACTATAATACCAATAATGACTATATATACATATACTCATTCAAAAATAACCCTTTTCATTTTCATTTTCCTTTGTTGAATGACAAAGAAACTGTGAGGATGACCCAGCCCCCACTGCCAGCTAAGTTTTGGGAGGACCCTACAGAATATACATCTTTGGACACATGAACTAAACATCAGAAAATCTATGAACTAATTTAAGAATGGAAAAGAATATTCCATTTCATGAAATATGATTACTGGTGCCTTTTTCTTTACTTCTCTGCTTTTAATGTCAGCTTCTCAAGTAAAAATCAATCCTATAATCAAGTCTAGCAGAATTCTATTCCATTTTTTATAAAACGGTGCTTTAGAGTTAATTTTGGAAGGGCTTTTTCTTCTGTGGAGGAGTGTTATATATACTTTCATGTTCAACAGCAAAAAAGGTTTGCACAGTAGCAAGATTTAAGACAAATACTGATGGTCTGTTTAGTTTGTCAGAATTTATTTTGTTCAAGCAATTTCTGAAATTGCTTTTGTGGATTTATATTTCATTTTAATTGGGACAAAATGAACAGTGTCAGGTGAGATACTAATTGCTTTTTAAATATGCTGACAGGGAAATATATCTTAATAGAGAGTTGCTGGCTTTACTTTTTAAATGGACTTGTGTCTTGAATAAAGATTTTAAAATATATTGACTAAATATTAAATACCTATCAAGAACTTTTTAAATATGTATTTATAACATCTCATTTTAGTTAAAATATTTCTAATTTTACTTGAGAGAACCAAAATTTTAATTGGTTTCTATATTTTTCTTTGTTTCATTTTGCTGTACTTGCAATAAGATGCAGCTGTTCTCATTCAATTAATCTACTCCTAGGAAAACATACATGACTCACAGAGGCAACTAAATGAGAATAAACACCTGAAATTCACATTTCTGGCACTCTATTAGAAGTGACTTCTATATTTTAAAACATAACTCAATTATCAAAAACTTATTTCTACTCATTTTCATAGAAATGTTTTGTTATGTTATACATAACTATTAATTTATTTTAATTAGTTAAAACATAGTAACAGCTACGGTGACAGGATTCAAAGTTCTCAAATTTCACTTCTAAAACAGATGATCATGTTTACTCAGTAAAATAACTGCCTAACCAATTGCTACTGAGGGCTGCCTCTGTTCAGAAGGGCTCTGAAGTAGTAACTTTATCCTGTTGTGTCTTCCACATCACTGATGAGATTAAAACTACTGATAACAAAAGTTAATGTCAACAAAGATCTCAGATTTTCGGTTTCACATATGATTTTAGGTCATCTTATTCAAAATATTTTTTTAAAGACTGACAACGAGGAATGCCAAAGACAGTTCCTCAGAAGACATCTGCAGTGGTCTCCAGGTCTCTGACAGTAGGGTGGAGTAAGGGGCAGCTGCCTTAATTCAATGATATGTTAGCTCAATTCTAACTCTCTATCTTTTTTTTTTGTTTGTTTTATAGATAACTCCTTAATGATTAAGAAGATTCTCACCTGTTCTGTTCTTGTTGCTCTGCAGACTTATCTCCAGGAGACAAGACTGTTTTCACTGTATTTTTGATAAGAGAATTAAAGAAGCCAAGGAACTAAAGTTTTAAAGACATGATTTTGATAAAATAATCCCTTTTTCTTCTTCCCTCAAAATGCTATACACATTATGAAATACTGCAGAGGCCTCTACTTAACTACTGTTTTTATTTGTCACCTTCCTTCTCTACCTGCATAAAATTAAAACTAGCCTATGCACTTTTACGCAGAAAGTAGCAGCATTAACTGCATAACTTTGGTGCCTATACACATATAGTCATGCATAAAAAATTGAAAAAAAAAGCTGATGATCACAGTATAAGAACAAAGTATGTCTTCTTATACTGAACTACTTCATACATACATCCATGGTCACAGGAACATATCATAAGGAATACAGTTATGCTCAAACTCTCCCCGAGGTGGAATTATGAAATAAATGGTGTGGTCCCTTGTCTGTTTCTCATTATATGCAATATTTATCTTCTATGACTCATCAGTTGCCTAACATACTTCCCTTATTAAGGTGCCTGACTCCTTTAAATAAATGGCTTTGTCTTACGGATAGTTTTTTTAAAAATATGGATCATTGACTGTTTTTAATGCCAGCAAGTGCTGTGTTTTGGCCTGGGTGCACACTCATACAAAGCTAATGCACTGCCAAACTCTCCGAAGTCAGTGAAAGTAGCAAATCTGAAGTAGCTTAGGAAAGGTCCTGAAATAGATAATACATTGATGCAGAGAAATCGGTATCCTTTTGCACATGCTTCAGCAAGTTGGATAATCTGTCTTTTTCAGGTGGATGTTGACCTCAGGAATCTTTTAAGTGAAGTATTTCAGCTACAGTAATGACTTCATTAATAAATCATAGACAGATAATTTGAGATACATATATCATTAAGTAGTTGAAATAAGATTTGTCCTTCTGTAGACTGAGCATGCAAATTTGGTTGTGACTTAGCCAAACCTAACTACCTAGAAAATATTTTATACTCTCTAATTGTGTCACCAAATTATCATTGTTTCAGCCTAATGTATTTTTTAAGGATTGCCTTATTCTCAACCTGTGGCCTGACTGTGATTCACCTGGAATAAAGGCATCCCCAAAATACAATATACTGTGGGTGGTTGTAGATTTGAACACTTGCAGGTTATCTTGAAAAATATTCCAGGTAAGTCAGCAACCACTCTCCCCCCAATTCATTTGCAAAGTAAGGAAGCTCTGATATATTTTAGGGTATAATAGATATACTTGACAAAGTATTGCTCTACTTACCTTCTATTAACATACAAGTGCATTTACTATCTTTTACTAAAGTATATAGTTGATTTACAATATTTTATTAGTTTCGGGTATACAACATAGCGATTCAAAAATGTATGTATTATACTACATTTAAAGTTACTATAAAATATCAGTTATATTCCCTGTGCTGTAAAATATAACCTTGAACCTTATTTATTTTATACATAGTGGTTTGTTTCTCTTAATTCCCTTCCCTTGTCTTGCCCATCCCCACTTCCTTCGCCCCACTGGCAAATAGTATCTGTGAATCTGTTTCAGTTTTGTTATATTCATTCGTTCATTGTTTGGATTCCACATTCCATCCACGTAACTGCAAATGGCAAAATTTCATTCTTTTTTATGGCTAAGTAGCATTCTGGTGTGTGTGTGTGTGTGTGTGTGTGTGCGTGTGTGTGTGTGTGTGTTCTTCTTTATCCACTCATCTACTGATGGACACTCATGTTGCTTCCATATTTTGGCTACTATACATAATGCTGCAATGAACATTGGGGCACATGTGTCTTTAAAATTAGTGTTTTTATTTTCTTTGGACATATACCCAGCAGTAGAATTGCTGGATAATATGGTAGTTCTGTTTTTAGTTTTTTGAGGATCCTCCATAATGTTTTCCACAGTGACTGCACCAATTACACCCCATCAAAAGCGTACAAGGGTTTCCCTTTCTCCACATCTTTGCCAACATTTATTTGTTGTCTTTTTAATGAGAGCCATTTTGATAGGTGTGAGGTGACATCTCACTGTGGGATTGGTTTGTGTTTCCAATTATTAGTGATGTTGAACATCTTTCCATGTGCCTACTGGCCATATGTATGTATTTTCTGGAAAAATGTCTGCTTAGGTCTTCTGCCAATTTTTTAACTTGGTTGTTTGTTTTTTAGATATTGAGTTGTATAGCTGTTTATTTTGGAAATTAATTCCTTTTCAGTCGTACAAGTTGCAAATATTTTCTCCCATTCGGTAGATTATCTTTTCATTTTGTCAATGGTTTCCTTTTCTGTGCAACAGCTTTTAAGGTTAATTAGGTCCCATTTGTTTACTTTTGCTTTTGTTTCCTTTATCTTAAAAAAAAAAGATTTATGTCAAAGAGCTTACTATCTATGTTTTTTCCTAGGAGTTTTATGGTTTCCAGTCTTACATTTAGGTATTTAATCCATTTTCAGTTTATTTATGGTGTGAGAAAACGTTCTAATTTCATTCCGTTACATATATTTATTTTCTATCTGGATGATCTGTCCATTGATGTAGTGGGGTGTTAAAGATCACGATCTGTCTGTCTGTCTGTCTACCTATCACAGTGAATGCGCTTATTATCTCCAAACTCTATCAGACAACTTTGCGCATCATATTTCCTCAATAAATACTTATCAAATAGAGTAGAATTAGATTTTGTTGCTTTAAACTATAGGAAGCAACAGTTGACTGGGATAGAAGTTTTTAGTCATGTCCTAGTCTAACAGAAGACATTCTCTGGGAGTAAGCACAGCATGTGCATGTCCCACAAACTGGCCTTTGTCAATGGCTCCTGTGCAATTCTCCTTGCAGAACATCATAAACCTGAATATTTAGCTGGTTGCAGTATGTTATCAGAGTATCAGGCTTATTCATAAAGATATATAAACAGATAAACAAACCATTCTTCTGTACTTTAAAAGAAACTAAAACTTACAATGAATTTAAATATTCAGATGATACAAAAACCATTTTCCTAATCTTGCTATTTTAATTTCATTAAGGAAAAATTTTAAAGTGCAATTTTATTTCATTGCAATATATGCAGTTTTTAGTACAGTCATCTTTAATTACTTTCAGATTTACAAATTTACTATTCTCTAGTGAGATTTTCTTAGACTTTAAGGCTGACTTTTTTATCTCCACGACTGTTGGAACATATTTCTAGTATAGAGAAAGATTTTCAATAAATTACATGTTTTGCAGAAATAATAACTGACTTCTTTTTATAAAAAAAGTTACTAATTGAGGCACAACTTCCTTAAATATGAATAATTCCTTGTACAGATTTTCTAGTACTTAACAAAAATAAGGCAAATAATAAAAGCTAATATTTATGTTATACTTACAATGTGCCAGACATTTTTAAATTGTTTTATAATATCTTAATCTTTTTAACATGTCTTTCAGACAGTTACTCTTACTATCCCTGTTTTATTGCAAGGAAACTGGTAAACAGATAAAAGGTATCTTTTTAAAAAACTGCACAGCTAGACAGGAGTCCTAGCTATCACAATGCAAAGAAATACGCTTATCCTTTCCCCAAGAAGTAAGTACAATGCCGCACAGTATGGTTAAAACAATCATGTTAGGGCTTTAAATTAGATTAAGTCCAGGAAAGCTACTTTTTTTTTTTTTCAGGAAACAAAACAATATAAATTGCTGCAACATATTATTTAAAACCTCCATAATTCAGCAAATATTTATGAGATATACAAAGAAACGAAGAATGACTCATGCTCAGTTAAAAATAGTATGTCACTAGAAACAATCATAAGTGGGCCCAAAGACCTCAAAGTAGCTATTATAACTATGCTCAAGGAATTCCAGGAAACCATATTTAAACAATTGAGGAAAAATGAGATTACAACGATATTTAAAAGGGACTCAATAGAGAGAGAAACTATAAAAAAGAAATGAAAATCACAAATTTCAAAGCACAATAAATGAAATAAAAAAAAACTAGTAGATGGACTCAGTATCAGATTTGGAATGGCAGATAAAACTATCAGTGAACTTGAAGAGAGATTAATAGAAAGTATACAATCTTAAAACCACAGAGAAAAAGAAGTGAAGAAAAATAACAGACCTCAAAGACTAATGGAACAGCATCAGGAAAACAGAATAGAAAGAAACTTCTCCCAATTCATTTTACAAGGCAATATTACTCAGATATCAAAGCAAGATAAAGATATCACAAGAAAGAAACTACAGATCAATACCATTTATGAACACAAACCCAAAAATCTTTAACAAAATAGTAGTTCGCCATATCCAGTCACATAGAAAAAATAATAATCCATCATCCGCCATTGATATCTTATCCAAAGCTGGTTTGACTTCCAGAAACCAATTAATGTAATACATTACATTAAAAGAATAAAGAACACATACCACATGAACATTTCATTAGATGCCCCCTCCAAAAAATCCATTTGACAAACCCCAACAAATATTCTTAATAAATATTCTCAACATAGTAGGAACAGAAGGAAATATTTTCAATTAGGTAATAGGTATTAGTGAAAATTTCTAGGCTGACATCAAAGGTAATGGTGAGAGACAGGATGCTTTTACTCTAATATCAGGAATGATGCAAGCAATATTGTGAAGTAGGAATTTCTCTTCCATTCTACAGATCAGAAAACTGGGGCTTAGAAAGTTTCAGCACGTTTCTGGTCTTGCAAAACTTGTAAGTGTCAGAGCCATCATTCAAATTCAAATATGATTCTTAAGTTCCTGAGTTTAATCACTGTGACACACTGCTTTTCCCTTGCACCTCTTTGGTTTAGTTGCTGCACAGTTCAGCCAAATCTGAGCAATCATTCCATATTAAAATATAACATCTATCATCATGTGTAACATCTGAAACCTGATGTAGACATTTATCTTTGATGAAAATGTGCATCATTTATACTTTGGGTCTTCTATTTTAGTTTGGTCTTCAGTCTGGCTTTTCAGTAACATTTCCATTAATGCTGATTTTAGATATGTCTTTAAATCTCCTCCCATATCCTTTCTTATTTTCAGTAGATCACCTTTGTATGTGAAAGCTTTTATCTCCTTTACTACTTCCATCACTTCATTCAAACCTATTCTTACTGCTCCTCTCCAGGCACTAGAATACAGAATACCTTATAGATAACCAGGTCATAAATATGTGTACATGATGTCCTGCCTTCTTGCCTTTTCTCAGAATTTGCTCGCCTGTCACTTCCTCTTTATCACTCTTTCTATCACTTGTAGCTCCTTTCCCTTTGTCTTCAAACATGATCAAGTCTTCCCCACCCTTAAAAGCCCTCCTTTGTCCCAATACCTCTCTCCACTACTCAATCCTTTCTGTACAAAGTAAAATGGATCCTCCAAGCTTCCAACAGATTCATCCAAGCTCACCAGAGTGACAAAGAACAGAGAGGGGTTTGAAAGCATCTTATATCACTCTTCCCACACTCCCTTCACGAGCCAGGTCCTTCCCTAGTTTTTCCCCATCTCAGCATATAACATCATCTGCCTCACTGCTCAGACCAAAACTCCAGGTGTCATTCTTGATTCTTTTGTATCTATTTAGTTCGATATTCGATCATTAACACTCCTGTTGGTTTTACCTCTAAAATAGTCCCCATTATCCACAGAGGATATGTTCCAAGACCCTCAGTGGATACTTGAAACCACAAATAGTCCAAATGCTATATAAACTATGTATTTTCCTATGCATACACACCTATGATAAAGTTTAATTTAAAATTTAGGCACAACAAAAGATTAACAATAACAAATAATAAAATAAAATAATTATAACAATATACTGTAAGTTATGTGAATGTACTCTCTGTATCTGTCTTAATATATTTTATTGTACAAATTTAATGCCTTTTCCATCTTAACTAAGCACTTATCACACACTGTGGCCATAGCTTTTGCAGTCCATGGTGCAACAGAAGCCCTGGTATGAATTTCTGTTTCCTTATTCACTATTGCATGGATGGAAGATTTGTTCTTACTGTGGATCTTAACAACCTGAGCATACAATTTTTTCTTTGCTTGTTAAGTTGGTAACTTTCATCTTTTCACTTAAAACAAGCACTTTGCAGCTTCTCTTCGGCAGTTCTGAATTGCTTAGCATCACTTCTCTTGATCTTCGTGGCCATTGCTAAGTAAAATAAGGGTGACTTGAACACAAGCACTGCAGTACCCAGAGTGCTGATCTGATAACCCAGGTGGCTACTATGTATGGGACTAACAGGCGAGATACACTAGACAGGATGATTCACATTCTGGGCAGGACAGAGCAGGATGGTACAGTAACTCAGAATGGCACACAATTTAAAACTTACGAGTTACTTATTTCTGGAGTTTTCCATTTAATACTTTCATGGCTCAGATGACCATGAGTAACTCAAATTGTAAAGAGAGAAACTGCAGATAAGGGGGGCTACTGTATTTTCATAGTCTCATCTCTAGCTTTCTTTGTTTCACTTTTTTCTCATAATAGTTTATTTTCCACATAAAGGCCGCATTCCTTTTTCTAAAGTATGCACTAGATCATCACTCACCTGCTTAAATCCTTTCCATGGCTTCCTATAGCATATGGAGGACAACATAAATGCCTTACTAAGGCCTGCAAACATAATAGTAATATAATACTTCTTTGTCCTAATATGGTTACAAATTGTTATATTATCTTGCCTAGGTTTCTAAAATCAACCCCCCCTTCATTAATTTACCTCTGGCCATTTTCTCTCTCTTACTAACTTTTCAGTGAGTCAAGTTTAGTCTCTGCACTTGCATTTCATGCTGCCTAAAAATGTATCACAGGTATTTCCACAGCTCATCCATTCTCATCATCCACATTCTATCCCAAAGACTAGCCATTCAAAAAAGCCTTTTATGACTGTAGTAGATAAATTAATATCCATTCACTTACTTACCACAACTCCTTACTGCATTTCTCTTTTATTTTTTTTTTAAGGGAACTTCTCAATATCTGAAATTCTGTTTCACTCTTTATTTACATCTATGTCAACATCTTGCCTCATCAGAACACAAGACATGTGAAAAACGGAAGAAATTATCTTTTATGTGCTGATAAATCCTCCAACACCTAAAACAATACCCAACAGATTCTTTGTATTTGTTGAATGAATGAATGAATGAATGAATGAAAGAAAGAAAGAAAGAAAGAAAAAGAAACTGTAATGATTCCTGTGTACCTATCATTACATTGGTGAAGTGAGACAACTTCATGGTAGAAGGTTCAATGTGTTTAAAATATTTTTGGATTAAAAAATAAATATATATAGTGAATAAGCTTTCTCTGTTTCGATAATTCCATAATTTCATTATAATAAAACAGTAATGAGTAAATATCAAATTTCTTATTCTGAATTATTTAACCTAGAAAATTATATTTAATGATAAAAATAAAACTGAAAATATATTCTGTTCATTTTAAAAATAGCTATTAAAGTATAATCTCTAACATAATGGTGTTTCTGTCTTGTAGAAGACTTGATCTCGTCTTAATGACTCTGCTACTCACCTTCTACAGTAATTTTACTTGCATGATGCATTCCCCCTAAACTTAATTTATATTCTTTTTTGGACCTTTCATCCACTCCCTCGATATCTGAAGCGCTCCAAATTTCTGTCTTCAAAGTTTAACTCTCTCCTGAACTCCATGACAGTTACGTGTTTCCAACACCCCTCTCTACCTTTACACAGACATCATTAAGATACTTTAAAGAAACCCATAAGGCATTGTAATGTATTTCTTAGGAGCCCTAAATTCAAATTTCAACTCTCTCTAAATTCTTGTGTCCTTATCTGTAAAGTCAAGATAACAACAGAATCTACCTCTTAGGCAGCATTAACCCTACAGTTTTATTGAGCTAAACCATGTAATCACTAGGCAAATGGTAAGTGGTATGTAACTGTTTAGTTATTGGACATATATGCTGGGACTAGAATTTGTATTAATACTAATTAACGACCACATTACTATAGTTGATGAAAATAAGTGACATTTAAACATCTAGTTTTCAAAAGTAATATATTCCTTCTTAAGTGATTAAAGTATAACTACAGAACTTTTGTGAGGATTATTCAGTATTATTTATTTAATTGAATTATTTAACCAAAATTTATTTGGTACATTGTTATAATGAACCAAACATGATATAAGATACTAAGAAGTCAAAAAATTAACCAATATTATATCTATTCTTAAAAGACTCAGACCATAAAATGATATTCAGAGAAAAAAAGACTCATTTGCATTAGACTATGAAGGCTGTGTTGTAGCTACATTCAAGGTAATGGGTTTGAGTTGAAGATTGATCTCCCACAAATACTTGATTTTTCCAGCCTCAATTTCCTCTTTTTGCAAAATGAATGTCTGATTGCATTATATCTAATAACCATCTCAGTTCTAAATATTATATATATAAATAAATGGCCCATAAATTAGTATCATATTCTTATCTAAAACAAAGAGGATATGCTATTTATATCTATTTTCATTAATTTCTTAAAAAATATGGGAGGAGACTTATTTTGTGTTTTATTTTGTCACAGAGCTGTAGGTGAAATAGATTATCTACCATGTCTTTTTTTTCAGAACAGATCAAAAAATATTGACATTCACTACAGTAGAGAGATTGTATTTATGCTCTCATCTTTTTTCCAGGTCAAAATGTCTACCTCTTGTGAATATTTCTGCTTTGCTATGTAGGATTACAATAAGATGTCAATCTGTGAAATTTGGCAGTACATGAAATCACTGTGGGGAATCTCCTAGATTAAAGAGCAGGCTTTGTTTAGTATCTTTGTTCCCTCAACAGAGCTGTAGGACTAACTGGCAAGTTGAATTACCCATAAAAGCCAAGAATTTTTGAATGTAGTAACAGGAGATAACAGAAAAATTATAACCTATATCTGAAATTTTCAACTCAGTAGCCAAGAAAACTCTGACAGCTACTTAATTTTTGTGTCCATTCTCAATTACAATCCTAATAACTAGAACAAAGGCTTTTCTCTTTCAAATAAATTTTTATCTGATTGTAGATTTTCAAAAGCAAAATGTTTACTGATTATTTTCAAAATAATAATTCTCATTTTTTTTTTCCTGACAGAAGTACCCTTAAAAATTAGTAAATTCAACTAATGGTTTAAACTATGACTTCTTAAGAAGGTTCACAACACTAATTGGTTGTTAGATTTTTTTTTTTTTGATGACATTGATGACTTCCTTAGATATTTTAAAAATGCTTTTAGTAATTAGGTGTAGAAAAAATCCTGAAGCCTATACTATCAATAAATTTACAACTATTACTCCTTACCTTTAAGATCAAAATCTAAAGTGTACACACTTAAATGTAAAAGTGACTAAATGAACAAT
This sequence comes from Camelus dromedarius, assembly GCF_036321535.1. NCBI lineage: Eukaryota > Metazoa > Chordata > Mammalia > Artiodactyla > Camelidae > Camelus > Camelus dromedarius. The sequence goes on along the minus strand of NC_087446.1, from coordinate 60,412,603 downwards.
CTGTAAACTCCTTTTTGTTAAACATTTCCAGAATTAGTAATACAAAGATATCACGTAATCAAAGCCAAGCGTACTTTGCCATTGTTATGGATATAAGACAAATTGGCATACAGCATAAAACTGTCATCTGGGAAGTAACTGATGTGTTTATCGTTTATATTTCTTAGAGACTGAAGCCAGTTTCATGGATAAAGCAACTAATCAATTAAATTTCATGAGTCTCAGTTCTTAAGTGTTTATACTGGTTATCAGTATGTATTCCTAGTGACAGGTTCATAGGCTGTAAAGACTGTGGATCATAACAACATATTTATGTACTGGCTTAATAGACCTGGAATAGATTAATTCTGAGAGGTACATCAAGAAAATTTATGATCTTTTCCTGTTAGATTAACCTTTTTATTATTCTAAAGTATTACCCTTTATCTGCATTAAAGATCCCTTACTGAAAATCAGCACTGCATAATACAAGTATATCAATTTCTTTTAATATTAGCATGCGCATTGCTTTAAATCATTCTGAGTAGTTTTACCCAGAAGCGTTTTGTAAGTTACATGAAATTGGGTTAACTTTTTATGTGCTTTGACAATTTTAAACTTTTACTTGATGAATTTTCCTTTTTGATTTAATGTAGTTATTATTTTATCTGTTTGTTTAGAGCCACCATCTTGCTATTCATTTTCTATTTGTCTTGGGTTTTTAAAGTTATTTTTTTCTGTCTTGATGGTTTTATATCAAATACGATAGTTTTGTTTTCTACCTCCAACTTACATATTTTAAGTCATATTTTAGTGATTATTTTAGAGATTGCACAAGCATTCTTGCCTCGCAACAGATTAATACAAATCAACCTGTTTCCATCTTCCTCAATTCTGACAGAAATTGTGAACCTTTAAACTATTTACTTCCTCCCATGTCCTGTTTTTTTTCATTATTTCATATATTTTCGTTTGGTTCTTTTTTATGTTTTCTTTGTTGAACTTCTCATTTTGTTCTTGTATTGTTTTCCTGATTTTGTTAAATTATTTATTTGTGTTCTACTGCTCTCTGAGCATATCTGAAACAACTGTTCTGAATTCCCTGTTGGGCATTTCCTGTATCTCCACTCCCTTTTGATCAGTTACTAGAAGTTTACTGTGTTCCTTTGGTGGAGTCATGTTTCCCTGATTCTTTGATTTCTGCGTTTGATTACATTATATCTAATAACCATCCCAGTTTTAAATATTATATATACAAATAAATGTCCCATCAATTAATATTGTATACTTATCTAAAACAAAGAAGATATGTTATGGGGGATTATGTTCCAGCACGTTAAGAGGGGCCGTGTATCTATATAACTTACTTGAACTCTTCTTTATAAAACATATTTTTAATAAGAAATTATATTTTCTTAACTGGACTGTAAATTCCTTGAAGTCATTATCTAAAGAACTGTCCTAGTGCTAGCATAGCCTTTATAAAAAGTAGGTTGATCAATTAACATTTATAAATCGAGGAATAAGAAAGCTACCAGCCTTCGTGGAGAATAAAAGCTGGCTCTAATTATTAAATTAGTAATTTAATAATAGGAACAGACTGCCATATATTTCCTCCTATATAAGACCTGAATCATGGAAAAATCTATGGCTGTCAAGGATTAGCCTCCTTCTGGACTTCCCAATTATCTGCCATCAGGCAAAGCTTTCAGAAGGATGGACAACAATCATGATGGCTAATTCTTTTTTTTTCTGTAGCCACTGTTCACAGTCTAAACCAAGTGTATGACATTTTGCTAAAGAGTTGGCTTACTTCATAAGATGACCACACAACATGGGCAGTAGGGTAATGAGAGACACATCAAAAATACACTTTCCTATGGGTTTATAAACATATGTTGCCTCTTACACAATAGAGAAAAGACTACAGAGAGGTGATAGACAGGGAAGACTGACATTTAGGATTTCCTAATTTTTATATAGTTGTCTCAGAATTAACAGACTCAAGATTGTGTGATTGATTATATTAACATCATTACTCTTTCCACAGTTTCACTTCACTTAAATGAATTTTATTATATAATCATAAGGATTAATACTTTTAAAAATGTAATAATCTCAAGAGAATCTGTGATTACATTTTTTCTCTTTTGAGATTTAAATTTTATCAGGTTTTCCAAAAAGAAAGAGGCTGGTTGGTCCTAAATTATGAGCCAGTGAGTGACTGAGATGGCGTAGTAGTTGGAAAGCAAAGTGGACAAATCAGGATGTGCAAAGATTTAATTTAAGTACTGCTTTTGAAAGAACATCTTGTTAGGGCTGGTAAACTATTCTGTGATGAAAATAAAACCAGAAACAAAAACAAGAGCACCTTACAAAAAATATACCTCACATACTTTTATCTTCCTTACTGGTTCAGTCACGAAATTTCTCTTTATTAATTGTATCATGCTTAACATCTATAATTACTGAATTTTTTCTTTTTCTTGAAATCTCCAAGATATTTGAATCTATAGCAATACTGAATTAAATCCTAGGTAAAGTAGTACCATGTAACAATTAACCAGATAACTACTATTATTAAATGACTGTCTACTCCCAAAATCATTTACTCTGATAGTCAGGAGAAAAAAAAGAAAAAGAAACAGGAAAAGCAAAAGCAAAAAAAAAAAAAAAGAAAGAAAAAACAAAAACAAAAACAAAAACAAAACCCCAGCACTTTATTTAATCTTTTATTGAATACCGATCTTTGTGGATCAGACTTTCATTTCTCTTGGCCTTGTGCAGATTTCCCCTGCATTAAAGATTCTCACTGATTTCAAAGGAACTTAACTGCAAGGTAGGGAGTGAAATGAAAAACTGAACCTGTCTGATTTTTCTTCTTTTGTCAGATATTTACTTTCTACATTTGTTCTTCTCTTTATCAGGACATCTCCAAAGGAAACACATCATGTTGGAAGGGCCCTTTCTTGCTTCACCTCTCAAATGACTGATTTTCCAAAGGCAGCAATTTGTGCTAGGAGTAACGAAAGGCATATCTCAAGAATCTTAAGTTTCAAATAACTTTTGATATTTCACGCTCATCTACAGAGTGGTAAATGGCCAGATCAGCTTGAAGAAATAAAGGAAGTGCTCTCTATATACCGACTCTATTCATTTCATTCAGAACCCACAACTTCCAACTCAGAGTTATCTCTCGTCAGATTTCTTCACTGGTATACACATGTTAAGAAAATATTTTACAGTTGTAATAGAAATGTATATGTGTATCTGCCATCCTGTTATTTACACTATCTTAGCTCCCTTCTTCTTCCACAGATAATTCAAACACAGACCTTAACTATTCCTGTCTAAGAGAAGACCCTCAGCTAAAACTCAGATAGAAAATAATTTAATTATTGGTGATTTTTTAAAAATTAGAAGAATGTTTGAACAGCAACTAACACATCAACATATGGAAAGAGAATTAAACATAAACACTTTGGGGATGAGTCTGTCTAAATCAGGTGTCACCAAACCATGGCCATAGAACAAATCTGGCCTAACACCTGCTTTTGCATATAGCTCGTGTGCTGAGAATGTTTCTTTTCATATTTTTAGATGATTGAAAAAAAAGTTCAATAGTTTTTTTCTGACACAGAAAAATTATGTGAAATTCAAAATTCAGTCTCAAACAGAAACAGACTCACAGACATAGAAAACAAACTTATGGTTACTGGGGGAGAAGGGGGTGGGGTGGAGGGATAAAGTGGGGAGTTGGGGATTTGCAGATACTAACTACTACACATAAAATAGATAAACATGTTCCTACTGTATAGTATAGAGAACTATATTCAATACCTTGTAATAGCCTATAATGAAAAAGAATGTAAAAAGAAATATATATATATATATATATATATGTAACTGAATCACTATGTGGTATAGTAAAAACACAACACTGTAAACCGACTATACTTCAATTAAAAATAAAGAAACAAATTTCACTGTCTAAAAACAAAGTTTTAGTGAGAGGACACAGCCAGGTGAATTCATTCCTATATTATCTATGGGTGCTTTTGTGTTTCAGGAACAGTGTTTGGTAACTGCAACAAAGACTTCATGGCTTGCAAATTCTAAAATATTTATTACCTAGCCCTTCACAGGAAAAGCTGGCTAGCTCCTGGTATAAACTCTTCAATCCACTCTCTCTTTTAACTATGTCAAACAGTTCCTTAATCCACTATCAGGTGTCATGAATATGTTGTTGGTAGACTCCAGAGCTCCTCTCTGCCTGTATACTCAAATTAAGGTATAATACAATACTTATTTTTATAGTTCATGGGTCACTGTATATCTAGAAAAGAATGCCAATGAAGCAACTAGATATAAAAAAGATGATGATTCTGAAATCATAGAGTGGGAACAAAGGAAGATAAAATAGATCAGAGAATTCTGGGAGATGATAAAAATAAGTTTATCATTCTTACCTCACAATAAATGTTACTCTTTCTATAACTGTTGATTTGTTGAACACTTATAACAACTTATGAGGTATTTATTATTATCAGTATTGGCCCATTTTACAGATGGGGAAACTGAGATAGAGAAAACATATAGAATGTCCATGTCACACAACCAACAGGTGACAAAGCTAGTAGTCAAATCCAGGAAGTCTAGTCTTCACCATGTGTCACACTGCCTGATTAAGGAAAAAAATCTAGAACCACATTTACTAGTTGTGTGGTCTTAAAGAAGTTAGATAAGCTCTGAGTATCGTAACTATGGTTGGTATGTAAAATGGAAATAAGTAAAGCCATCTTGTGGAGTTGAAAGAAAATAAGTAATTTCTAAGAAACTGAAGTAATTAAAAATGGATGTACAGCACTTATCCCAGGGCTTGTCAAATGGCAGATATTAAATATAATTACCATTTTCTTTATAGGCATCATTAGCATTGATGACATCACATTTTAAATACAAATATCCATGGAAATGCAAAAGAACAGACATCAGACCCTGGAGATTGTATAGAGAGAGAGAGAAGATGATCAAAGACATAGGAGGATAACCATGTCTGTCTGATGAGACGGATGTGTAATCAATTACCTACAATTGCACTTAACAACACAGACATTTACAAGGTGCTGTGGAACGCAAGGAAGAAGAAAGGTCTTATTTTTGCCTTCAAAGAGTAAAGAAAACTTCTCAAAGAACTTGAAACTGAAATGTACTGAAGTTTAAAAACATGTTTACCAGGCAGACAAGCTTGGGAGGAATAATCTAAGCAGAAGAAATAGAATTTTCTGATTTTCTTAAATTTCCAAATGGAAGAGGGCAAGAGTATATGTTTAAAAATGTGGAGCTGTCTGATATCTGCTGGTGATCAGACAATGGAAAACAGAAGCAGAAATATTCTTAGAATATATGTAGGTACAGATTTTGACAAAGATCAATGCTATGCTAAGTGACTTGGAATTTATGTGGTCTTCGGGGAGTCATTAAAGAAATTTTATCTGGAGAGTAGAAGTATCAAATCTGTCATCATCAAGAGCATTTTGTTGGTGGTAAGGATGAATTACAGGGTGGTGGTTCTATAAGACATGTCAGTTAAGATGTCACTGCAATATTCTGAAGAAAGCAATGATAAACCTTATATGGTACGTGTTATAAAGAGGGAGCCGGTGACATCTCAGAAGATACTAAGAATCTATTCTGACTAGATGTGGTGTTCCTACCCTCTCCATTCTAAGGTAGGGCCAGAGGGGATGCTTTTTTGGCTAAGGACTATCCAGACACTTTGGGAAGAATTTGGGGCATGTGAACATTATGGAAAATATTACTGACTTTAATGTTAGACCTAGGTAAACAAGTGGAAATTGTACCAGAAGTAGAAGCCAAGTTTAAAAAGAATACAAGAGTAAGAGAGGGAAGTAAATGTGAAATATGTGAACTGAAGTTATCAACATTTCCTAAAAAATTTATATGAAATAACACATGTGAATATTTATAAGAAAAACATTTCTACTGAATTATAAACTCCTTATTATCAAACCATATTTTATTTACCTTTGTGATTTTACCCTTTGATAAGTACCAGGCAGAAGGGTTGGGACCCTGAATAATAACACAGTAGGTTGAATATAATTAGACTAACGTTTATTTGGACTCAGAATGGGTCTAGCTTTTTATTTCATTATAGGCTATTTCTTTCTTTCATTTGCCTTATTTTAGCGAGGGCACCTGAGAGTCGTCATAGGCCTTCCCACTGTGGAAGACTGGATTCAAAGGGTAAGTTAAATAACTGATCTTGATAACCACACAACCAGCCTAAGGACAATTTTTAAAGAAACAATGTACCACAAAAAATTTTGGTCATTATTTAAGGGATGTAAATACAAAGCTGTTGAACTTTTTCATCTGCCCATTAAAACATGTTTGTTTCATGAATTTCTAACGACTATGAAGCCAAATGTATACATCTATAAATAAAATAGACTATATAACTGAGTTTGACTATCTTTATAAGCATATACTATAATTCCATATATGGAGGAAAAGAAAAGACTTATGACTGGGTTTAGGCTGCCCTTCACATATAACATTAATTGTATCTCATTGTGGGAAACTGAAAATAATTACTAAACATGTTCATACTAAACATTTTTTCAAGATAAACAATAAAGTTCACAAGTTGCCAGAGGGTGCGGTAGAGCTTAATTAATTCTATTTTATAAAAAATACTGTATGCAAACACTACATGTTCACATATAATAGGATGGCAAGAAAAAAATTTAATAATTCAGGTGAATCTGTCTATATTACCAATTGTTTGTTCAGTGTTGAATCCTAACAAGACTTGAAAGCATATTACAGGATCATATGTAAGAATATCTGTAAAATATTTCATTCTCAATTGTACTTCTCTGTAATTGTTTTTTATATTGTAGTAAAATCACATAATTTAAAATTCATCCTTTTAAAGAATAAAACTTAGGGGCACTTAGCACATTCACTATGTTGAGCAACTTTCACATTATCTCATTAAAAGTTTTTTTTCTTCCCTCCCAAAAGAAACCTGTATCCATTAAGCAGTCACTCCCCATTTTTCCCTCTCATGGAACCAGAGAAGCAGTAATTTATTTTCTGTCTATTTATTTGCCTATTCTAGATATTTCACATAAGTGAAATTATAAAATATGTGAACTTTTATGTCTGGCTTCTTTTACTTGCCATAATATTTTCAAGGTTCATTCATGTTGTGCAATGTATTCATACTTTATTCATTATTTATGGCTGAATAACATTCTGTTACATGGATTTGCCATATATTGTGTGTCCATTCCTGAGTTAATGGACATTTGGGTTGATTTAGCCTTTTGGCTATTATAAACAGTGCTGCTATAAACATTCTTGCACAAGTTTTTGCTGAACACCTGTTTTCATGCATTTGGGGTGTATACTTGGGAATAGAATTGACAGATCATATGGAAAGCCTATATTTAACTTACTGAGGAACTGCCAAACTGTTCTCCAAAGTGGCTACATTATTTTACATCTCACCAGAAATGTATAAGGGTTCTAATTTCTCCAAATTCTCAGTTAACACTGAATATTTTCCCCCTTTTTAAAAAAAATCATAGCCATCCTATTAAATATGAAGTTGTCTCTCATTGTAGTTTTGATTTGCATTTCTCTAATGACTAATGATGTTGAACATATTTTCGTGTGCTTCTTGGCTATTTGTAAATCTTCTCTGGAGAAATGTCTACCCATGATCTTTGTCAATTTATTGGTTGGGCTGTTTGTCTTTTTACTGTTGACCTATAAGTGTTCTTTATATATTCTAGACTATGGACTCTTATAAAATGTATAATATGCAGATATTCTCCCATTCAGTGGGCTGTCTTTTCAGTTTACTGAGTGTCCTGTGATTCACAAATATTTTAAATTTTTATCAATTCCAATTTACCTATTTTTCTTTTTTTTATGGTTTTGGTATCACATCTAAGAAACCATTGTTAAATCCAAGGTCACAAAGATTTACTCCTAAGTTTTTTTCTAAGTTTTAGCTCTTATATTTAAGTATTTGATCCATACTGAATTAAATTTTTACATGTTGTGAGGTAAAAGTCTAATTGCTTTCTTCTGCTGGTGGATATCCAGTTGTCCGAGCACCATTTGTTAAAGAGACTATATTACCTCCACTGAATCATTTTAGGATCCTAGTCAAGAATCAATTAGACATAGACAGTATGGGTTTATTTTTGGACTCTTAATTCTATCCCATTGATCTATATGGAAATCTTTATACCAGTACCACAGTTTCAATTACTGTAGTCTACCCATAAGTTTTAAAACTGAGTTGTGTAAGTCCTACAACTATGTTCTTTTACAAGATTGTTTTGACTATTCAGGTTCCCCAGCAATTCCATATGAACATCAGGATTTGCTTTTTTTTAAACTGAGGTATACCCGATGCACAATATTACATAAGCTTCAGGTATACAACATAGTGATTCACCATTTTTAAAGATTAAACTCCATTTATACTTACTATAAAATATTGGCTGTATTCCCTGTGATACACAGTATATCCTTGTAGCTTATTTATTTTATACACAGTAGTTTGTATCTCTATTTCCCTACCGCTGTCTTGTCCCTACCCTCTTCCTTCTCCCCACTGGTAACTGCTAGTTCATTCTCCACATTTGTGAGGCTGTCTCATTTTTGTTATATTCATCAGTTTATTTTTTTAGATCCCACATATAAATGATAACATACAGTATTTGTCCTTCTCTGCCTGACTTATTTCATCTGCCAGGTCTATCTATGTTGTTGCAAATGGCAAAATTTTATTCTTTCCTATGGCTAAGTAGTATTCCATTATATATGTGTGTGTATGTGTGTATACTATTCATTTTTTATCTTCTTTAGCCATTCTTTTTTTTGTTTTTTTCATTTTTCAGTTTTATTAGGTAAAACTGTTACAATTTGACTGCACATATACAATACCTTGCATGTAAATACATATATACATTATACTGCACATATTTTTAAAAGTTACATATATGTACTGTTCATTGTTTCTAAGAACGTTTAGAGCTTTAGCTTTTTAAACTTACATAGTTATCAAAGGAATAAAGCCAACCACAAAATAAGAATTGATTCAAAAAGATACATACACCTAACTATTAACAGCAACATTATTTATAATTGCTATGATAAGAAAGCATCCTAAGTGCACATCAATAGATGAATTATCCATTCATTTGTTGATGAAAATTTAAGTTGCTTCCATATCTTGACCATTGTATATACTGCTGCTATAAACATTACGGTCCATGTATCTTTTTTGAATTAATGTTTCCATTTTTTTCAGATATACACCCAGGAGTGGAATAGCTGGATCATCTGGTAGTTCTATTTTTCATTTATGGAGGAACTTCCATACTGTTTTCCACAGTGGCTGCACCAATTTATATTCTCACTAACAGTTATACTGAGGTTCCCTTTTCTCCACATCCTCATTAACATTTTTTATTTGTGGTCTTTGTGATGATAGATATTCTGGAGTTGTGAGGTGATATCTCATTGTGGTTGTAATTTGCATTTCTCTGATGACCAGTGATGGTTAGCATCTTTTCATGTGCCTATTGGTTGTCTATATGCCTTCTTTGGGAAAAAAAAATCTATTCAGCTCTTCTGCTCATTTTTTAATCAGCTTATTTGCTATTTTGATGTTGAGTTGTATGAGTTATTTATATTTTTTGGATATGAACCCCTCATCAATCATAACATGTGTAAATATTTTCTCCCACTTAGTAGGTTGTCTTTTCATTTTGTCAGTGATTTCCTTTGCTGTGCAAAAACTTGTAAATTTAATTAGGTCTCATTTGTTTATTTTTGCTTTTGTAAAATCAGAAATGAAAAGGGAGAAGTCATAATCAACACCACAGGAATACAAAGGATCATAAGAGACTACTATGAGCAAGTATATGCCAATAAAATGGATAGCCTAGAAGAAATGAACAAATATCTAGAAATGTATACTCTACTAAGACTGAACCAGGAAGAAATAGAAAATATAAAAAGACCCATTACAAGTAATGAATGAAATTGAATCAGTAACAAAACAAAACAAAACAAACACAAATATCTCCCAACAAAAAAAGTCCAGGACTTCACAGGTGAATTCTGCCAAACATTTAGAGAAGAGTTAGCACCTATTTTCTCAAACTATTCCAAAAATTGCAGAGGAAGAAATGATTTCAAATTCATTCTACAAGGCCAGCATCACTCTAACACCAAAACCAGACAAAGATATACTCCCTTCAAAAAAATAAAATATAGGCCAGTATCTCTGATGAACATAGATGTAAAAATCCTCTAGAAAATATCAGAAAACCAAATTCAACAATACATTAAAAGGATCATAAAAGGATCATGGTCAAGTGGGATTTATCCCAGGGAGGCAAGGATGGTTCAATATTAGCAAATCAATAAATGTGATATACTACATTAACAAACTGAAGAATAAAAACATATGATCATCTCAGTAAGTGCAGAAAAAATTTTTGACAAAATTCAACATCCATTTTATTACAAAAGCTCTCCAAAAGTGGATATAGAGGGAACATATTTCAACATAATAAAGGCCATATAAGATAAGCCCACAGCTAACATCAGACTGAATGCTGAAAAGCTAAAAGCATTTCCTTTAAGATCAGGAACAAGACAAGAATGCCCATAGTCACTACGTTTATTCAACATAGTATTGGAAGTCCTAACCAAAGCAATTGGACAAGGAAAAATGAAATTATCGGCTTTTCATTTTGTGAAAAAAATAAAATTGGGTTTGCAGATTTATCCCCTGAAAACTACAAAACATTCCTAAAAGAAACTGTAAGGAGACCTGCATGAAGTATATCTCATGCATGTAGATTGAAAGAGTTCATATTGTAAAGATGGCAATACTCAAAGTGAGCTACAGATTTCATGATTAATGTGTTCCAAGTATTATACTGTTTTTATTGTAAATAAAATTATTTTCTTAATTTCCATTCAGTTTATTCATTACTGCTAGAATTACTACTAATCATGTGAGGCGTAAAATGCACGTGGCACAGAGCACCAGTGTGAAACCAGAACAACAGTGAAAATTTCAGAAGTGTATAATTTTTGCCTTTATACCTGATACTGTCAGGGAGAAAGACATTTTCCTCTACCCTTCTAAGTCATTGGCTGGTCTAAGAATTAAATTGACATGAGACAAATTAATAAGGTAAAATTCAACAAAATTTTAATAACGTGTATATATTGGAGGGATCCAGGAAAATTGAGTAATTTAACCAACAAAATGGATGAAACCCTTACTTTAAATACCTTCCTCAGCTAAATTCAAAAGAAAATGATGAGGGTAGTGGTTTGAGACTTCAAAGACTGGGAAGGTAATTCACACGGAAATGGAAAATCAAATGTTTGGTAAACAAATTTTGCTGAGCCAAGCGGAAACAATGGCACACAAAGTGAACTGTGATCTCTAGGCCCTGCTGAGTTTCCCCCACCCTACCTAGTCAATATTCTTTGCAAATATCTCTAGTGATAGCTCTATTCTGGAAACAGATCCTCTATCTAAATTTGTTTAGGCAGTTAAGAGAGAGATAACACAAAAAAATTTTGAGTCCTCTGTTTCTTAAAAATAATCAGCCTAAATTAATACTCATGTCAAAAACAAATTTTCGGAGTGTCAAATTTTGCTCCCCTACAATAGAAATACCAATATATTTCATTAAAAAACCACACACAGCAGAAAATGAAATTTCACCAATATATTAAGAAAAAAGAAGAAATTGATGAATAAATCTATTGAATAAAATATTGTGTATTTGAATCTGGACCTTCTCTTCATAAATTGGGTATCATTTATTTTCAGAATCTATTAAAAACCATCTTTCACAAATTTTTGAAATCTGAATGACTAAATACTAAAAGCATGAAACACAAACATATACAAACACAAGCACTGTTCTTATAAGAAATATGAAATGACCTAAAATTAACATTTGAACATATATATGTGCATAGATAGATAGATAGATAGATAGATAGATAGATAGATTTTAAATGTGCTAATTTACTCTTTTCCATTTTGAAGGTGGGGCAGTGGCTAGGCAACATGAAAATGGAATGGAGTAAAAAAGGAGGGACAGAATTCTACTGTCTTTACTTAATTCTCAGTAATAACAGATGCTGGACAAAAACATCTGGAACCAGCACCCTCAAACAATAAAGACAGTTTTTATCTGACTTCACTATGGTTTAGTCAGACAAGAACTTAAGTGCTATTGTGTTTCCTGTGTTCAGAGGGTTCAAAGTAAACAATTTCTTCATTGTTAAATAAATTAAATAAAACTGCGTAAACAAAGTGAGAAACTGACAAGGAAAAAAAATCATCTCAAAACTCTTTGGCAAGATAAGATACATTATGACCCCACCATGGATTTAATATCTCAGACAGACAGTGGTGGAAATCCAAGTGCCATTAAACACTGAATTTTTAAGACATAGCCATGCTATATCCTTCGGTGCTAATGCACTATATAAATTCACAATCCCCCTTAATGGTCTCTGAATTTCTCATTTCCTTTACACAGTGGGGTAGCATTATTTTTGCAGTTCTATTCTGAAATAGAATTCTGGATACAAGAAAAATGTGTGCTTGTAATTTGTATTTTTTGCTGTTATTTAAAATAGACATAAAATAGTTAAACTATTTTCTTGAACCAAGATTAAAAAAAAACAAAACCAGAACTGTTCTCCTTTTTCTATATTTTCTTCAAATGTAAGCTATATCCCATCCAAACAGAGCTGCTGAGATTATATTTTACTTGGTAGGTACTTATTCAAATGTTCAACCTTTTTACTCCTAACTTAAAACTTACTAAATTATTTTTATAAATAAAATTGTTTTGATTTTTATCCAGATTCTCATGATAGGGGTCCTAAATTTCTAGCTAGCATTGTAGTCTATCAATATCAAATGTTATTATCCAAATAAATCAAAGAGAAAAGTTATGAGTTGTGTGTATGAGGCCAGTGAGCCTGTGTGATAGAGGTCAGCCTTCTTGGCTGACAGAGAAGGGTAAGGAGTTGGTCTGTAGAAGCAAATGGAGGATATCCTTCACACAATGTTTGCTGATGTTGTCACAGTGATGCAAAGAGCCAACTGATCAGGCTACTGACTCCCCATCTGCAGTCAGAAAGCTTCATAACATACATAGATCAAAATATACGTCTTTGTGCTTCCAAGGTTTGAGAGATCTTAGTGAAATTTTTTTCCTATTTTTATGGATTTTATTTTGTTGGAATCTGCCACAATCTCTAAATGAGAACAGCATTAGATCTGGAGCATAAAGTAAACAAAACACATTTCCCAAAAGCTCGCTTTATCTCTGTCATGTGAACAGACCTGATGGGCTTTCCATATAGCCCAACAATGATCTTAAATTCTTACTTTGATATCTTGCTGCATTTAGTTTTAAGAGGAAGATTGTAAGTCACATAAACATGAAGGAAATGAGCATGTCTATTAAGAATTTCAAGTTAAGTTCAGCCACCGTTCTGCCAACACACACACACTACAAAAAAGTTTACTTTGGGCTTGAAATCTACTTTACTTTTATTTTGTAATTTCTCAAATATTGTAATATGTAAAACAAAATTAGGGAATTAGGCTCATGGCACGATGCTCTACCTTGCACTTAATATGAAACATAACATTAAAGAATTGTCATTGGATTAACTGGGATGTTCAGATTTAAGCACCTGTGGATCTGATTAGGAAACAGCTATATTCATTCCAGTGTATTGGAGAAAATGTATCTACTTTTTGGATGAACCCAAATAATTAGTATGTTTTTTCTTTTTATCTTTACTCCCTCCTGCTAACTTTGAAAAACAAACATTTCCAACCAAATCAGTAGCAGATGTTCTCCCTCACTTGTAACTGGTAGAGCATTCCAATCCTAGAAATAATGTAGTTTCATACATTTTTTCCCTCCGTTGGCCAGTGGTCTCTTTTTGTTGTTGAATTAGAACCCATTCTTTCTTTGAGGACCTATTCATATCTCTAATGCCAAAATGTGAATGCTTTATAATAAGCAAGGGCAGGGTAGTTATTCTACAGCTGTTCTCATTTATTTAGAAATGCCATGCATGTAAGAAAAAATACCAACCTTGGACAATATCACTGCCTTCCCCACAGCCCCAGATCTATTATGACCAATGAGCAACTGTGCGAATTCTGCTACTGTAAGCAATCTGTTCTAGTTACAGTCATGGACATTCTGTTCAGTAACAGGAACGCTATGTCCACTCCCTCCAGCAACTGGCCATGCTCTTCAGTCTAGTTGTTTTTTATAATGCAATCTCCTGAAAATACTGCTTGGTTAAAACAAGAAAATAAACAGATATTTAACGTGTAGATGTTTGTTTGCAGTTGCATCATGGATTAGAAATAAAATCAATAGGCTATTATACAGAAGCATCTAGCAAAAGAAAACAGAATGTGTAAACAAATGTGAATCAACTATCAAAAGATGACTTGAGACGTGGGAAATACTACCTCATGGTTATAGGATAGTTTGTTTTGGATCATGGATAAAATGGAAATAAAACAAACAAACATGTACCTTTTCAGAGGGAAGACGCAATTCTATTTTTTTTCTTTTTATTCCAGAAGGAACGAGCTGTGAGGGGAAAGAACATAAAACAAACTGTTAACAATGTGCATAAAAACTGTTATAACTTCAATAGAACTTTTTGAATTATGGTTTCCCACAGACCCCAGAAAACATGCTACTTGATAAGATTGCTTTTATTTATGCACTGATGTACAAATGCATTATTAAAATTGTTGTTATTATTGAAGAAGTTAAAAAGTCAGACAGGGTTCAAGGACTGAGTCAGTCTCCATGGGTCTCCTATGTTTCTGCACATCTTGTGAGCAAGACATTGTGTCCTTTGTCATCTCTTTTAGAAGTATATAGCAAACAGCTTTGGAAGATAGAGTCTCCCTCCAGAGTCAAGGACAGGCTACTTACTTCACAGTGTAATAAAGAGAATGCCTTTCCTAAAGAGCAAAGGGCAGGACAGCTTACTGCCCATTATAAAATATTTAGGTTCCTTAAGCTTAGTGTTGCTCTCCTATAATGTAACACGTTATACTGTACAGGTGCCATATGGGCCTTTGTATGTCATACGGTAAGAACTGGAACTGAGGGAATTAATGGAAAGTTGCTGACATTCTGGCTACTCATATTTTTATGAGTAATAAATTCAACATTATTTTTGACATGAGTCTTGTATTTTCCACCAGCATCGAAAATGTGGTAGGCTGACTTGTTAGCTTGTCTCAGAACCTTCACAGTTCTTGACAGGGAAGGTTTAGGATTAGGGTTACAAAGAGGAGATATATTGGGGTTGGGAAGGCATCATAAATTATTGACTTCCTTAAGATGGGCGATATATGTCCAGCTAAATCTCATCCCCCCCCCCCAGGAAAATACACGTATGGAAATGATTCTTACAAACATGTATTTTATTGCATATTACATTTTCCCATGCTACCCTCTAAACAGAGTTACTCCTTATCATCTAGTAGCCAGAATGTAACTGATTCCAGCTCACTTTTGCTTTGGCTTTTCAGAATTAAGAAAAAATGATTAAAAAAGAAAAAGAAAAAGCTTGTGGAAGTGAAGCCTGATACCCTTACTTGAAGGGAACAAGTACGAGGAAGTCAGTGGTAAGGTAAGGCAAGCTAACAGCTGTTCACGTTTACCCAGTTTGTTCACTGAGATAGTACACAGTACATGCACCTGACCTAAAGGGAAGCTTAGATCCCAGTAATCCTGGAGTTTAGGAAGTTTACAATTAAGTATTTGCAGCCATACAAATGCATTAAGTCTGCATACTAAACCCACAAAGTAGATGGTCTTATTATATAGGTGATAAAGCTGAGGCTTAGAAAGATTAAGGAAACATATCGAAGGCTTTGCTTATGTTTTGTAAGAGGAGGGGGCAAGATGTGGTCTCAGATTAGTTGTATTTCAATTCTCATACCTTTTGTCACTACTGAATACTCTTTACTGTAAGCGTAAGAGCAGAGGGCAGCAGGGGCTGATTCAGATGCCCTTCTTCCAGATTCCCAGCCGTGGCACAGCGCAGAGCAGCTGTAGCATAGCCTCGCAGGTACATTCAACATCAACATATGCCATGTCCTGCATGTGGACATCTGGCTCCTCCACAAAAAACGGATAACAAGGCATAAAATGCCCTATCAGCATTGTAACGTGAAGAACTGAGCTTGGGAGCAAACATTAACCGTCTTTGGGATTCCCTAAAATACTTCCATAAAATACTAGCCTTTCTATAATTGTTGGCAAGACAAAAAACAGACAGTGTCTTGCTACTGTTTTTTTGACTCTGGTTTTAGCCCTCAGTTCTGAAGGCTGGGGAAACAAGGAGTGATATCTGTGGGTTTTTTTCTGTCTTCTCTAATTGATTATAAGCTTTTAAGGACAGGGGTCATGTCTTTTTCATCTCTATTTTCCCAGATTTTATTTCAGTGATTGTCACATAGCAGCTGCTAAATAAATATTTAATGAAATAATGGATGAGCTAGTGAATAATGATAAATGAAATTTATAAAAATTAATCAAAAGAGAAAGTAAACTCTGAGAGACAATACGAGCAATAAGAAAATGTTTACTGACGGTAAAGATGTGAGGTGGAAAGAAACAGGAAGCGGTTGTTTTCCATAACCCCAAAGCTTAATATGCTTAATATAACCCCAAAGCTAGTTAAAAACTAATTTCAAATAATTTAAAAATGATTTAACTTTTGGTTGAGAGAAAATCCAAGAAGATAAAGGCCTTCAGAAAAGGAATATTAAGTTACTACATTTTCTTGCTTAATGATTCACTGATCATGTTTTGCAATGCAAGAGATATTCTTAATGATGTAATTACACTGAGCACATCACTTATTTATTTTTTCAATTAGCGAGTCTTTCAACAAGCATAGACTGGTCTATGAGCTGTGCTATCAGCTGTTTTGAAGAGGCTGTGCTATGTGATTATATAAATGTAAATGGTCATGAATTACCACATAGTCTAGTGGAGAAGAAAGACACTCAAACAGTAATAATACCATATCTAGGGTAATGACCAAGATGCGCTTAGAGGAAAGATGTGGCACCACACATCCTGGTGGATCAGAAATGGCTCTCAGATGAGATGATACTGGGTATGAGTCACTCTCCTCCCAAGAAACAAACTCTGTATTAAGCTGACCTGACTTGTCCACCTACACAGGTTCATACCAAAATATCTTCATTTCTTCACTAGGGACTCTATTCAGGAAAGTATTATAATCCCCGTGGCCCCTCCTCATCCTCCTGTCAGAGCATGTTCAAATTATTTTATCTTTGTAATTCTCACAGCAATTTTACAAATGTGTATGTGCTGGGATGGGGACAGACAGGCGGTAGGGATTAATACAGACCTGAAAACAAACAAGGAAAAATGCTGTAATGTTAAATGACTTGTTTAAATCTGAACATCTACTAAATCCAAAAGAATTCATTTGTCTTAAAAATTGGTGCATATGAATTCTACATGATAGATTAGGCCATTGCTTTTCAAATTAATCTTTGGAAGTCTAGACTTCCAAATGTATTTGAAAAGTCAATACAGAGGATGATGGGTGGGGAGAGCAGATAAAAACCCTGGCCTCCTCACTTCTTTGACCTGAGCTGTCCCTCCTTTCATCTGTTCTCTACATTAGTTTACTTTTTAAGATTTCATAAAAATACATATCAATGATATCCACAGGTTAAAATCTACTTTACTCTACACAGAGGATCTTCCTCCACTATCACACACCCCTGAAAACTTTTCTCACCCTAACATTTTCCTGTCCTGAGCAAATAATATGGATTTTTCAATAAACTCTGTTAACTACCTTTGAGTAATTAAGCAGTGACCACAATGAGACCTCAAATATGATACCTCCATCTGTGGATGCTATGATACCTTCGGGTTTGTTTTTGTCGTATTCAAATTCTCCTATAATATGTTGCCACTTCATCTTTCAGCATGATGCACACCAGCTGTAATAGCAAGTAGACCAAGTTCAGGTCAGTCCATTCAGTTCAATTCTGACCATGTGACACAAATTGACACTTGGTTTAGGAAGACTGAAATGCATGACAACACAAATTTTCAACTTGGACAATCTCAGAGAAATAGCAAGTCATATTAACTTGTAGAAAAAATGTATTATTTTCTCATTTCCAGTCAACATTATATAATTAATGCATCTTTAAAATTTTTACTTAATAAAACTGATCATCAAAAACGTATAACAAAAGGGAAAAAAAGCCTGCACCATTTAGTTTACCTTGTAGTGTATTCACAGTTAAAAGAACTAGATACAATAAAGCATATAACTAAAGTTGTTTTTATTTTGTAAAACATTGTTTAGGTTGAAATTTTAACTTTCATGTTCTTTGTTGGCATTAAGTATGACACCCTTTTGAGAATCACAAGATTTCTTCTTAATGCAATAGATATTAAATTTTCCCCTTTGATATGAAAGAAAAAAATGTTGTTGACCAAAGGAAGATATGGTGGATAGACTGAGAAAATGTATCTTTTCTAAGATGTTCTCAATGAAAATATTTGAAAGGCTTTGTGTAATTTTTTATTTACGAGAGAATAGTAAAATAATTTACATATATTCAAGGACATCTGTCTTACTACTCATGTACATCCTGCTTTATAAGAGAAGAAGCTGAGTATTTTAAATATCAGGAGGTTTATAGTTCAGAGATAATATCATAGTAAATATTGCTATTCTTTGAAACACAATATACAACTCTAACACCATAATGATTCCTCAGAGAGTCAGTCCAAGAATGCTGCCAAAACCCGTCAACTTTCCTCCAAAACTGTTGCATTAAAACTCTAGGGAATACTGTTTATGTAGATATGAAAAATAAATAACAAATTAGGCATTTAACCACTCATCATTCATTTCCAATAAAAAATTCCAAATAATTACTAAATCAATAATTTTTAAACATAGTATTATATTTTAGCTGAGTTAAAGTTGTTTTTACATTTTAATTTTGAATTTCTAGTGGTTCAACTTTAGGATAACATTCAAAAGCTCTTCAAAGCCAGTATCTTCCATTTCTTTCCTTCTTTCTAGGCAAATTGATCAGTGGTGTTTTGAGGACTGGCTGTGTGCCCAGTTTCCACAAATGCCAAAGACTTCTGTGCACCAAGTTAATTAAAACTGACTGCTATTTTAGGCAGAAGAAACAGGCAGAATGCTGGATGGCTCTAAAGAGTGAACAATTTAAGCAAACAGAATAACCTGCCTTCAAGCTAAAGAATAAAAATAGTTTATTACGTTGCCTCTACTCAAAAAAGAGGCTTTAAAATGTCAGTTTTAATTGAAAATGTGAAATATATACCTGAGTCAAATAGAAAATTCTGTACTAGTCATAGAAAAATAATAAAAAATATGCCCACCATCACTTCACAAAATTTATAAATTAGACTTTTTGACCAGTGTTCTAAGCAAAGGTTTGTTTAGATTACAAATATGTACTAAATTAATTTTACTACTGTCTACAGCAAAGATATATTTCCCAATGTTATCCACATAAATGTCATCAATTAGCATCTAATTCTAGCGCTCAGGAAAACTACAGCAAAAAAATTTTAATACAGTAAATTGGGTTTGAAGAAGGAACTGACTTTTAAATAACATTCTGTCTAAATGCTTTTAGAAATCATCTAGACTCTATTGCATTAAAGAAAGTTACCAGCTTACCCATTTAATGTGTGACATAAAGATGGCTTAATAAGCTGAGGCTTAATCCTGTATTTTGGTCACTTTTTAGTCAGGAAATGGAAAGCTGCTAACATGTACTGACAGCGTCTACTAACTGGCAGGCACACACCAGATATAGCATATTTAATATATATTAACTTTATTTCTCACCATAATACTATGAAATAAATATGTATATACTATTTTACAGATGAAGAAACTGAGAAACAGAAGAAACATTCATAATGTAAGAAGACCATTAGGATTATTTTGAATTAATTAATTTTAATTTAATTATTTCATGTATTGTGAGTTTTGATGAGCCCTTGAAGTTTGCTCAATCTGTTCTTTTCAAATTGTTTTAACTACTAGATATGTAGAACAAATTCTTACTTGGAACTTTGTCAAGATCCAAGGTGTTTTAAAATGAGCTTGAATCAAAACTACAAAATCACACACTGATACTTAAGCATTTTCCTGAGAGAAAGTTACCTCAGCTTACACCCAGTTTATATACATGTCAACCAAACTTGATTTTCTGATTTCCATGAGAATATAAAATTAGACCCTACATATTATGAAAGGACTTAAAATTATTGGGTTGCAAAAGTGATAGTATCACAAGAGTGTCATACCAATAGAAGAAAAATATTTTTAAAAAGTCAGTAAACTCAAAACACATGAGATACTGAGGTCCTTCTGATTTAAAGTTCATTGTCTAACATATCTCCACAGGGCATACCTCAAGTAGCTAGCTATTGTATTCTTACCTCACACAACCCAATTTCCGAGATGCGGTGGGTGGGCGTGGCTAGTGGATGGACAGTTGTGGGCTGCCAATCCTCATTATTATTTCCTCTTTTTCTCCTCTGGTCACATTTCAGCCCACTACAGTTCCATTTGCCTTTCCACTACTGAAACTGCCCTACTTGAAGCCAAGTGCTTCCTAATTGACCACTGCTTTTTTATTATTCATCAAATGCTTCTGAGCACTTTTTGATGCAAAGTATTATGTTAAAGTATATGCAATACATTGTTGACCAACAAAGGTGATAATGATAATAATTATAATATTGATGTTATTCACTAGCCAGCATCTTTAGAAACACACTTGTAGTCAAACAAATTCAGTTTTAATTAACTTGCTGCAGTAAGAAAGAACTTAATCCAAGGCTATGGAGATTTCTCTCAGAAAAGGGGAGTTTGCAGTAACTTCTTACAGGGTTTGAAATTTTGCTGGACGTCTGAAAAGAGAAATTAAGGAATTGGAGGCCTGGATTAGATCTGTTAAGAGGAAGGGTCAATTTGGATATTTATCTTAACAATTACTATCTAGGAGGTGGAAGAACTAAAAAGGGACTAGAGTTACCCTTAGTAAAGAAGCAGTAATGATCCACTTTGGTCAGAAGAAGGCTTGATATTTTTATAGATATGGAGGGCCTTGTCCTTGCCTTGTTCCTATTTATGTCTGTTCTGAGAAAGGTCTGTTTATGTTCTCCAGTTCTCACTTGACAATTTCACAATAATAACTAATGTATTTTTCAGCTGTTTACTATATGCCTAGCATTATTCTGAACACTTGTGTTAAAAATTTTTATGAAGATCAAAATTAGGTAAGATAAACATAGCTATTTTTCTATTTTCAAATGAAAAAGGCAAGATAGAGAAAGAATTAGCAGTTTGACCAAGGTCACATAGTGAGTAGGGGACAGAGCTAGACCTGCAGTCTTAACTTCTGAATGCTACAAACATCAAGGCTACATCATGGAAACGTGGTGACCTATGACACATTACATTAGACTCTTAGACTCTTTAAAGAAGTTGACTTCGCTCACCACTTTTCTTCTTAAAGTTCCTTCCCTTGGCTTTTTTTTTTTTTTTTTTTTTTTGCTGGATAGTATGTTAGTTCTATTTTTATTTTTTTAAACATTTTTTATTGACTTATAATCATTTTACAATGTTGTGTCAAATTCCAGTGTAGAGCACAATTTTTCAGTTATACATGAACATATATATATTCATTGTCACATTGTTTTCTCTGCGAGCTACCATAAGATCTTGTATATATCTTCCCTGTGCTATACAGTATAATCTTGTTTATCTATTCTACATTTTGAAATCCCAGTCTGTCTCTTCCCACCCCCCACCCCCTTGGCAACCACAAGTTTGTATTCTATGTCTGAGTCTATTACTGTTTTGTATTTATGCTTTTTTTTTTAGGTTCCACATATGAGTGATCTCATATGGTATTTTTCTTTCTCTTTCTGGCTTACTTCGCTTAGAAGGACATTCTCCAGGAGCATCCATGTTGCTACAAATGGCATTATGTTGTCATTTTTTATGGCTGAATAGTATTCCATTGTATAAATATACCACCTCTTCTTTATCCAGTCATCTGCTGATGGACATTTAGGCTGTTTTCATGTCTTGGCTATTGTAAATGATGCTGCTATGAACATTGGGGTGCAGGTGTCATCCTGAAGTAGGGCTCCTTCTGGATATATGCCCAGGAGTGGGATTCCTGGGTCATACGGTAAGTCTATTCCTAGTCTTTTGATCTTTCCCTTGGCTTTTGTGACATACTTCTCCCCTTGTTCTTCCCTCACACCATACCACCCCTGATTAATCTCTTTGGCTGGATATTCTTTCACAGACTGTTTTTTTTTTTTAATATATCTCCTATCATGATCAATTTCTTGGTTTTTGTTTTTCCTTACTCTGTATATTCTTCACAAGCAAACATATATATATACACAGAGTTTCAACTACTCTAAATACCAATGATATCCAAAGCTGTATCTTCTGTTGTCTCTCCTAATTCCAAACCATAATTTTAATTATCTAGATATTTCATAATGACATTTCATGCTGACACTAAAATCAATTTATCTCTACTCCTCCTACTATGCATGTAACACATTCCATAATAATCTCCCACTTAGACTATTGAAAGATTCTTATTACTGATCTTCCTACTTTCAGTTTTTCTCATTCCCTTTCTGTCTTTTTCCTTCTGTCTTCTTTACACTGTATACGATAGAAACTATGAAAAACATAAAAGTCAAGAATATTCCTTACATATAGCATCATTTACAGTAACTTCAAAGCAAATGAAATATTTGATATAAATCTACCAAAGCATGTACTGAATTTGTATGCTAGAAACTATAAAATACTATGAAAGAAATCCAAGAAGATTAAATAGAGAGCCACATCCTATACATATATTGGGAAATGTAATGCACTAAAGATATCAAATCTCCCCAAGCTGATAGGTTTAATGTACCTCCCATAAAAATCTTCAGCTAGGTTTTTTTTTGTTTGTTTGTTTGTTTTGTAGAGACAGAAAAGTTTATTCTAAAATTTATATGGAAAAGCAAAGGGCTTAGAATAGCTAAAATCATTTTGAAAAAGAAGAATAAAGTGGGAGGACTCATTCTTACTAATGCTGAGGCCTACTACATAGCTAATCAAGACAATATGGTATTGGCAGAGAGACGGACACACAGAACAATGAAAAAGATTAGCAAACCTGGAGATAGACCCACAAAAATATGCCCAAGTGATTTCTGATAACGGTACAAAAGAAATTCAGTATTATGTTATCTTTGCCCTGATGAAATCACCAAGTCTTTTCCAGAATGATAATGGATTATATCTCTACATATATACCATATGTATATAACTTTTTGAAACTTTTAAATCGTCTCAGTTTATGAGCAAATATAATTCTAGCTTTAGGATTGAGAATAACCATTCCACTGGTGTGGTCAACATTCTATCTTAATATCTCCTTGTTCAAATGAAGATTGTCTCAGTATTATGTTTTTGAGGAAAATACTTTGCCCAAACACAGGAAAAAAAGAAAACTGGATATATATTACAAAGTCTAAGAGATGGACTGGAATTCAGAAATCTTCGAGCTCAGACCATTTATTCTAATATGAGAATAAACAGAAATATTCCAGATCATTCTTATCTAATTAAATTTGAGTTTATTCATATTAAAAGACTGTACTTTCAAATCTAGGCAAACACAACAACCTGTACATTGATTTAAAGTGTTTCTTATGAAAATTCCCCACCTTCATCAGCAACAATATCTATAGGAGAAAGTAAAGCAGGTCTGTGCACCTCCACATTATTCCCGTAACACTGTCTCCCAGATACAACTCCCAGTGGGAAGGAAGCCAAAGGAGCGCACATGTTCCTAGTGCTAAAACCTACATATCATGCTTATCCCGCATCCCCATCACTAGAGCTACGTATTACCTTGTAACCAGGGAAAGCTGCCTAGCTGACCATTTCTGAGGTTACAGTAAAAAATTATCAATCGTATTTTCTGTATAGACCACCAGGACTATTTCCAACATGCCTTATATATTTTTATCTCATTCACAACCTGAAAACCAAGTCTGCCTGATATGTCATCACTAATTCAACACTCTTATCCTGTTAAGCCTCTGCATGTTGGTTTCCTGCCTCGTCTCATACCCATAGCAGATCCCATGATCTTTCCAATGTGCACCCTAGAACTCACACAATCATCAATAACAATATCTAAGTCATTAGTGTCTTTTTGAATTATTTTCTTCACTTCCTCATTTTAATTGAAATTTTGGCTTTAATGATATTGTATCTCTTGCAACTCTCTCTGCAGTGGCCCTCCCACCTCTCATGTCCCAAGTACTTTGAATCACATGCCCTTATATTATATTATCTTCTATTTCTCCTTGTTTCAGTCATCTATGTATCTTTATGCAGCATATCTATGATGACTGCTTTAAAAATCCGTTTCTACTAGTTCCATTTTTTTTCATGATTATGGATTATACTTTCCTGTTTTTGTATGCCTAGCATTTTTTTTTATTAAAAGCAGACCATTGTGTAGGATATCCGGAGGGAACTCTAATGCGAAAAGACACATGTACCCCAGTGTTCACAGCAGCACTATATACAATAGCCAAGACATGGAAGCAACGTAAATGTCCATTGACAGATGACTGGATAAAGAAGTTGTGGTATATTTATACACTGGAATACTACTCTGACATAAAAAATAATAATAATGCCATTTGCAGCAACATGGATGGACCTAGAGATTGTCATTCTAAGTAAAGTAAGCCAGAAAGAGAAATATCATATGATATCACTCATATGATAAAATCTACAAAAAAAAAAAAAGGACACTATGAACTCATCTACAAAACAGAAACAGACTCACAGACATAATAAGTAATGTTATGGTTACCAGAGAAAGGAGGGTAGAAAGGGATAAAGGTGGAGAGCTTGAGATTAACAAATGTTAGCCACTATGTATAAAAACAGATTTTAAAAAAGTTTCTTCTGTATAGCACAGAGAACTATGTTTATTATCTTATAGTGGCCTTTAATAAAAAAAAAGAAAATGAATATATGTGTGTATACGTGTGACTGGGACATCGTGTTGTACACCAGAAACCAATACATTGTAATTGACTGTACTTCAATAAAAAATTAAATTAAATTAAAAAAATAAAGGTTATGATTACTTCTTTGGAGGGAAAGAGAGAATGGAAGATGACAGTGGTCCACTGAATCACTGAATGTTTTCATTAAAAACATTGATTTAAACATTTTTAAAAATGGGCAAAAGATCTGAACAGATACGTCTCCAAAAAACACATATAGATTGCAAATAAGTATGTGAAAAGATGCTGTATATCACATGTCATTAAGAAAGTAGAAATCAAAACAATTTTTTTAATTCAAGTATAGCCAGTGTACAATGTTGTGTTAATTTCTGGTGTGCAGCATAGTGATTCAGTTATGCATATATATGCATAACTTTTCATATTCTTTTTCATTATAGGCTATTACAAGGTATTTGCAGATACTAACTACTATATATAAAATAGATAAACAGCAAGGTCCTACTGTATAGCACAGGGAACTATATTCAAAAGAACACCTTTTAAATGGCTAAAATCGAAAACATGGACAACACCAAATGCTGACCAGGATGTGGAGCAACATGAATTCTCATTTATTGCTAGCAGGAATGCAAAATAGCAGCCACTCTGGAAGACCATTTGGTGGTTTCTTACCAGACTAAACATATTCTTACCATATAACCCAGCAATTGTGCTGCTTATTACTTACACAAGTGAGTGGGGTGTGGAAAACTTAAGTTCACACAATAACCTGTACATGAATATCTATAGCAGTTATATTCATAATTACCAAAACTTGGAAGTAATCAAGATGTTCTTCAACAGGTGAATGGATAAAGAAACCATGGTACATTCACACTATGGAATAATATCCAACAAAAAAGAAATGTGCTATCAAGGAGGAAGAGTGTATACTGTTAAGTGAAAGAAGCCAACCTGAGAAGGCTCCATACTATATGACTCTAAGTATATGACATGGAAAAGGCAAAGTTATGGAGACACTAAAAAGATTAGAAGTTGCCAGAAGTTTAGAAGGAGGGAGGGAGGGATGAATATGTGGAGCATAGGAAAATTTGTAGGGCAGTAAAACTAGTCTTTATGATGTAATGGTAGATACATGTCATCATACATTTGTCAAAACTCACAGAACGTACAACACAAAAAGTGAACCCTAAAGTAAACTATGAACCTTAGTTAATACTGCATCAATATTTGTTCCTTAATTGTAACAAAAGTATCACCCTAATGCAAGATGTTAATAGTAGGGGAAATTGTGTGCGGGGTGGGGCATTAAGAGGATACATGGGGACTCTCCATACTCATTCAATTTTTCCATAAATATATAACTGCCCTCAAAAATAAAGTCTGTTAATCAAAGAAAAAAAAAAAAACCCAGAACATTGTGAATTTTCCATTTTGGGGTATTGGATTCTGTTCTGGCGTGCTGTTAAGTTACATGAACTCTGATTTCTTTGATACTTACGTTTTAAAATTTGTTACGGTGAGTCCAGAGTAGTCATTAGTTTAGAGCTAATTTAAACCACTACTAACGTAATACTCTTCTGAGAATTCTCTCTTGTGCCCAAATTATTACAATGATTTTCCTTCTGGTTCACTAGAACACAGTCTTTTCCTAGATTCCTGTGAGGTCTTGGAATTGTTCAACCTTCTACTTACAGGTAAGTTTATATTCTTTCCCCAGCTTTATGTAGTTTCCTCACATGCATATCAGGACTCAACCAAAGACTAAAGAGACTTTGTTTATTAATTCTCATGGGATTTTTCTGGGCTATCTTCCTGTGCTTATATTCATATTTCATATTTTATTTTTACAGAGGTTATTACTCTTTAAGAGTCACATTATTATAGAGGAGTCCCAGATCTAACTCGCCAATTCATGTAGGTCCAAACCTGATTTTCTAAAAAAGTAGAAACAGATCACTAGTCCCAACTCTCCAACAAAATAAAGCAGAAACAGAAAATTTTAGGGCTAGCTAAAGCTGAATCTATGATTGCCTTGGGGGAATTTACTCATCTTTATAATCTAGGAATCTAGGGTTTTTAATAAGTGTGTTGGAAACATGTAGGTTCACACCTACTGTTTTGTCTACATTGAAAATCTGTCGTTCAGTGTAGCCCCTGTCGTGAATGATCTGAGCCAGATCTGGAGCACTGGCTGCTTCACCTGACACTTTTATGTATGGAGATGGCTTCTTCCCTTAAACCTCATGAGCCAAACTCTCCTAGCTTTAAACTAATCTGCAGCTTCCTCACCTCTGTCAGCCTTCACAAAACTGAATAGTTAAGGCCTTACTCTGAATAAGGCTTTTGCTTAAGAGGATGTTGTGGCTGGTTTGATCTTGTATCTGACTTTCTTCTTATCAGCCATAAGGCTGTTTTCCTTTCTTACCATTCATGTGTTCACTGAAGCAGCACTTTTAATTTCCTTCAGTAACTTTAATTTGCATTCACATCTTGGCTAACTGGCACAAGAGGCAAGTTTTGGCCTGTCTCAGCTTTCAACATGCCTTCCCCACTAAGCTGAATTATATCTGGCTTTTGTTTTAAAGTGAAAGATGTGAGACTCTTCCTTTTACCTGAACAGAGGCCATTGTAGGGTTATTAACTGGCCCAATTTTAATGTTGTTGTGTCTCAGGGAATAAGGAAGCCTGGGGAACAGGAGAATGAGAGACTGAGGAACAGCTGCTCAGTGGAGCAGGCAGAACACACACATACTGATTCAGTTCCCATCTTATATGGGTGTGGTTTGTAGCATCAAAGATCACTCATCAGAGATTACAAAACCAAAACCCTTAGAAGGATGAGAGTTGTATTTAGGGCTAAGAAATAATATACCCACCTCATCTCTCTATTTTCTATAAGAACACATTCTTATGGTATTTAATTTTTCTCCCTCAGAAATGCAGAAAGGTTGGCAAATGCAAAGTCCTTTCCTCACTTAGACTAAGATTTAACTTTGTCCTAGGTAAGTCAGAGAAGTGTCCTTGCAATTCAGGATATCATTTTAAAAGGAAACATTCTTCAAGGAATAGAGTATTGGCTTTTTATAGAGCACCACTGCTTTCTATCCACAGCAGCAAGTAAACTTTATATTCTCCAAGTCTATAATATTAGAAAGAGGGGGAGGAATGAATTAAGGATGATGTTTAATTATACATAATTACCTTATTTCCTCCTGCGGCCCATTCAGAGAAGGAAGAAGCTTGTCATTTGCCTCAATTGCTCTGTTTTCCTTTTGGTAAAAAAATTTGCGATGCAAAGTAATAAAGAAGATGCTTTACCGAGGTGTCTTTGGGATTAGCAAGCTGCCTATCGTTCACATTCTTATAACAATACATTTTATTACATAATACTTCTTACTCCGTGCAAGTGTACAGTACCATTAGAAAAGCTATACGAGGCCTTTTCCATAGCAAGATAATACATTCCTACTACCAGTGGGACTTCAACGTAAAGAATGCTTTAAGAAGGCTCACATCAGCACCTGCCACGTGCACAGACAGTTGCTCATCTCATCACTCAGTACCACCTCAGTGACTGCCCAGAGCAGGTGTTCAATCCATTTTTTGTTGGGGTTTTCTTCAGTGGAGCCCTCCTCGAACACAACCATGCCCATCCTGCTGCTTTGCTGTCGGACAGCCATCCTCCCTGCCAGGGTCTGCCACGTTTTCCTATGTTTCTCGCAAAGTCGTAAGAACGATTAGTTCTCAGAGGTCAGGCGGTGCAATTCCTCCTTCCTGTCTCTTTATTTCTCTCCAGCAAAATCCCAAGTCAGTCATTTCCACGAGTCTGGCACCCCTTGGAGCAAAACAAGAAGATCTCACAGACATATCTTTGTAACTGTAGTTCACCATGCCTTTGAGTCTAACTATTACACCCTAATTCCACCTGCAGTGCATTGGGATTTTTCTCTACACAGGAGTATGGTTTAGTGACAGGGAATTCGAAGTGATGGATACATCTGGCCATTATTTTATGTAATGCTTGTCATTTTTTATTATTTTGATATCCATTTAATTGATTTGTTTAACTCTTCAAAATGCCTATTTTTAGACCCTATATTTCAGGTTCAAATACCTGGATATCAATAAATAAAACTGTAATTAGCATTAGCTTTCATCTTTTACATGTCCTTTTATTTTTGTTATTTTTAATAAAGGTGCTCTTTTTGCACAGAATTATATTTGACATACAACACTGTGTAAGCTTAAGGTGTACAACATATTGATTCAATATATTTATATTACAGTAAGATTGCCATCAGAGAGTTAGCTAACACCTCTATCATGTCACATGATTATCGTTTCTTTCAGTCCTGGGAATAAGTAAAATCTAGCTTCTCCGCAAGTTTAATGTTTCTAATACAGTGTTGTTGCTTATAATCACTGTACTGTGTATTAGCTCTCCAGGACTTATTTATCTACTAAGTATGCTTAGGTACCTCAGCACCCTTAAACCCCATCGCTCTCATCTACCCTACTCCCAGCCCCTGGTAACCACCATTTTTACTCTCTTTTTTTATGATTAAGGTTTTTTAGCTTCTGTCTTTTAAATAATTCTTCTATCATCATTGAAATCAAGCTAAATAAAAATTCTTTGGGGAATTGAAGGTTTTTCAGAGGGTTAGGTTCTAATCTAGTTGACTCCTTTAGGAATATTTTTTCATGCTTTCATACTATATGATGTCTGCTGTATAGTACAATGAGCTTACAGTTCTTCACCAAAAAAAAAAAAAAATCAATCTTGGCACAAGGCTGGCCTTATTTTGTGCACCCCGAAATATACCCATTCTGTTATTAAATCTAAGATTATTTGTTTAACATAACATTGACTAATGACAGGTTTATAGAATCAGCACAGTGACAGAGTACAAATGCATTTTAAATTTGAAATAACTTCTAAGTTAACTAATCAGAAAACAGAACAAAACAAAATCAGTCAACACAGGCAGATCAAAGCCACTGTTATATATGAACATATGCTAATACAGCCCTCTGTTAGCCTAAATTCTTTATTGAAATATGTTTCTAGGATGCTGAAGTATCACCATCCTGGGGCATAAATGAGGCCACCCTTACATTAAGATTCTGAACTCCCATCCAAATTAGCAAGAAGACTTTTCTCAGAACTTCCTCCCTTGACATTTCCCTACATCTAAAAGTGTGTTTGCTGATATCCAGTTACCAGCCCTGGTTTCACTCAGTGTTTGACAGAGCAGTAACGCAGATATACCTTTGGAGCTGAAATACTGCCGAGCTTGGTGACAGCTGTCCTGAAAGTTTCATGACATAACATTTCTTGCCACTGTTTGTTCCTACTTTTGCTACTGCTGTTATAATCAACATGGCCAAAAAGTATGAAATGACGGGGGACAATGAATACTGCTAGTGCACGTGGGTACATAACGCAAGCCACCATCACAGAGAGAAGAGAAGACATGTCCTCTGTAATACACCCCTTTAAAAGAAGAAGACAGATTATTTGAAGAAGTTAGTGGTCCCAAGGTGCCTGAAACTTGAAGGGTACGTTCTTACATAGTGTCTACCCTCACTATCAGGGTGTCCTTCGCCAAACACCTGGTCTGTCTGGAGCATTCGAGGCTCTGACAAAGTCCCTCATTCTTGATGCTTCTGGCACCTCTATCATGGAAGTTGGAGGCATTAGGTCACTCTTTGCTGAAGGCTAAATGATTCACTTGATTAAAATCATTTGCCCAAAGGCCATGACTACCTCTGGCCTATCTCTGGTGGAACCATTTCCTTTTATTAGTAGCATAATAAATATGTGTTGAATGAATGAACTTCCTGTGATACAAGGAAAAATGGTGCTTTCCTCAGGGGCTTATGTGCTCAAAATCAACACTGTTACATATGTGTAGACTCCAACATTTACCAGGCTTTAGATTCATTCTTACTGCCAGTCCCCTGCGGTGCAAGCTGTCACCAGGATAACAAGGTGGAAAATTTTTCTAGCATCAGCCACCATGGGGACCTTGAACTGATGCTCCACTTGAGTGTACCACAGCAATTAGCCCATTAACTCTCTCAATATTATTAAGCCAAGACGTTTATGGAGAACAGTTCAGTGGTTACCAAGGGTTAGAAACGGCAGGGGTAGAGGTGGTGGAAGGGAGGTGTGGTTTTATGAAAGGGCCATACAAGGGATACTCGTGATGATGAAGATGTTCAGTGTCTTAACTGTGATGGTGGACAGCAGACCTGTTCTATACATGGAACTGCAGAGAACTAAACACACAAACACACACACATGCACAAGTGTGTGTAAGTTAAACCAGGGAACTCTAAAAAGATTAGTGTGTTGTATCAATGTCAATAACCTGGTTGCTGTAGTATGTTGTAGTTTTTGCAAAATGTTACCGTTGGAGGAACCTGGGTAAAGTGGACACACGTTCTCTGTGTTATTTAGTGAAGCTATATTATCTCAGTAACAACGTTAATTAAAAATTAATCCTCAAAGAAAGGAGGCCCAGATGCTACCACCTTTATTTAGTGTTTTCCTCCCGCATTACCTCTAGGTAAATTCTTGTATGCAAATGTGAAAAACACATAGCCAAATCTGTTAGTAACATTCAAACTCTAAAGGTTAAAGGGTGTGTTGGAGAAGGAATATAAATCTAATTACTGCATATGAGCCCTGCTCTTGGCTCAGATAAAATATTCTACTTGACATATTGGAGAAAACCATACTCTGAAATACCTCTAGAAAATTTAAGGGAGAGGGCAGTGGGGCACATAATAGAGTGGAGCAAATCATATTGCTTTGTACTTATGTTATCTCTGTAATTTTAATCACTGTCTGACTTTGAAAGTCATTAATTTTTCTGCTAACATGTCTTAATAACAAAATAATATGTTCTGTGATAGATTTGTTGTGCAGATTAAATAAGATGTTGCATGAGAAAGCACCATGCACTTCCGGGCACAGAGCAAGAAACTAATGCATATTAGTTGGATCAGAATTGTATTGATTAAGAAAAAAAGAATCAAACACGAACTAAGGTGGTGGAATGAAAGAGAAGGAAGCTCAAAGTAAATAAATAATACAAATCAGAATCATACCAGAATGCTGTTAGATAATTAAGCTGGAAAGCAAGCTCTAAGCAAAGCTGAAGCTAAAGAACAAAATTTTGTGAGATTTAAATCTTAGATATGATATATAGATTATTGAGTGCTACTTATCTTTGCACTTTAGGTCTGGCAAATCATAAAATCATATAATATTATATGAATATATCCTGTTATTATTATGTTGCATGACACACAGTGGTAGCCCAATAAGTTTTTGAGCAAATACATTACATACTAACTTCATAGCAGGCTAGTTGGAAAAAAAAATAACAAAAAGATGGGCATTAATCACTACAAAAATGCACTGTAAAGCAAATTTGAGTAATGGAATTTCACTTTATTTCTGGTAAATATAGAGAAAATCAGAATAATCTGATATTCATTATTTGGGAAAAGATGTCCTGGGTAAAGAAACAATGGAGCAACATATTACAAATCTTATAAATATTTATAAAATGTGAATCCTTAATTAAAAAAAAAATTTGTTTGGTCTCTGTCATTCGACAACGTATAACATTATTTTATGTTCCTACTTCCAGAAAAGTGGAGAGGGGCATCCAAACATTCTCCGGGAGAGGGGATCTAGGTTCTAGTTCTATGGTTTCATTAATCAGGTGCTCTTTGTAGTGAAATCAAAGATCATACTTGATCTGAGCAGAGAAGATAACAGTTCTTTTACCTTTTGAGATCTGGAGTAATATTTTACAGAAGAAGTGATGTTTGAGCTAGATTTAAATTCTAAATAATATGAAAGGAGAACTTCTGTGAATAATTTATCTAGTTTATGTAGTCTGAAGATATGGCTAAAAAATAGTTTGGCTCCAAATACTGGAGAACTTTAAAAATCACTGAAGAACTTGAAAGCAGTAGAGTGACAACAGATCTATGTTTCACAAGCTTTTTTTTTTTCTATGTGGAATAAAGATTGGGGAAGGGTGACACAAAAGTTAGGGAGACCAATCAAGAGGGTATTGTATTACAAGGGTACAAAATAATAGGAAATGGTGATTACAAAGGTAATTAGGAGAGAAAGCCGATTCAGGAAATTGTGTTTCCTTCTAATTGACAGACTTCCAAGAATTGTTAATTAATTAAAAATATATAAAAAAGAGAGAATAAGGGAAATGAGGGAGACAGAGAAGTCCCTAATATGCGTTTTTTAAAGGTAGCTGGCAATATCATTAATGAAGATAATAGTAATAATACAAGTTGAACTTAGTACCAATAGTGGTAATAGTAATTAAATACTATATCACAAAGACTAAACTAAATGATGTCATCACCACTGATTAAGTGACAGTAAATAAGTTATGTCACTTCTAGATGTTTATTGTCAATTAGTATAAGACTACCCACATAAAAGTTAAATTTAAAAAAAATCTCTGTTTTAGAAATTAAGTTCAAGGTCACTTATCTGACAAATACAGGGTCAGGGTACAATTTCTGATTATCCCATAATTATCCTTTCTATCAATTGGAAGAGAAGTGACTGGAGATGACACTTGGCTAGAACAGTGACCATTATGATGTGATGATGACAATGAAAACAGCAACAACAAATAGTTTTTGGGAACTCATTCTGAAGAAGACATTGTTCTAAGTATTTTATCTGATTAATTCATTTATTATTATTAAGAAGGTGGTAAGTTAAACACTGTTGTTATAATCCCCAAATAAGAAGGCTAAATGGTGGCCCCCAAACAGACAGGTCAATGTTCTAATCCCAGGAACCTGCAAACCAACATGATTTTATTTGTAACTGGATCTTTTCAGATATAGATAAGTTAAACATTCTGACATGAAATCATCCTGGATTACACAGGTTATCCCTAAGTGTGTCCATGTGAGGGCTAGTTTCAGATAAAGCCATGAGAAGACAGAGGCAGAGACTGGAGTGATGCAGTCACAAGGATGCTGACAGCCACCAGAAGCTGGCAGAGTCAAGGAAGGATTCTCTGCCAGAGATTCCAGAGGTACAGCCCTGCCGACATACTGACAGCAGAATTCTGGCCCCAGAACAATGAGAGAACACTTCTGGCCATTTCAAGCCAGTTAATGATAATTTGTTGTGAAATCCCTTGGAAACTAATGCATCAATTATCAACTTACTGCTCTTTCTCTCCACATTCAACCTTCCTTGTATGTTCTGGGAGTGGGCACTTTAAAAAGTTCTTCTTTGCAGCTGGCACCATCTTAAGCTCTGACAACAGACAGGGCTGGAGGGACACCGTAGGAAGACAGGACTTCTCTTCCAGGTCCTGTTATTCTCTTTTAAATTTTATTTTGCTTTCTTTTTCTTCTTGCTTTGATTGCATGCCTACCAGTGGTTTGTGTGAACATTCAGGGATGCTCTCCTACACTGAATTTCAGCTGCACCTCCGTGAGACCACTCCCAGTGAGACTCTAAGATATCTTTCAGGGCAGATTTCCCCATCTCAAGCTGCCAGCACACTAGAGAGTTACTTCCTGTTTACAGGATTTAGCAGTACTTCTCCATCCACCAGCCTCTGCCCACAGAATGTGGGTCAACTCTGGCCTCGAACAACCCAGAGAACTTTTCCACAATCTATTTACCTATAACCGTATCTTCTCTAATGAGATCTGAATCACAATCTGGGGGAAGGGAGATTCCAGGTTTATTCATTTCTCAGGTACTTTCCTCAGCCCTAGAGTATTTTTTTAGAGCTCTCTTTACCCTTTATAGGTAATCCCCCTGTTATAGTTCATAATTCTTTATAGTAAAGATTTATTTTTCCAATTACTATGTGGTTCCCATCGTCTGATTGGCCTCTGACTGACACACTCATTTTGCATATGAGGAAATCGATGCACAGGAATGTGAAGTGACTTGCCCAAGTTCACAGTTAGTAATTGGTAGAATCACTATTCAAGGTCAAGAAGAATAGTGCAAGCATCTGCAGCCACTGGGTTGTAAAAAACTGACAGGAATGAACTAGATATTCAGCATATTAAATTGCAGAGATCTACAAAGTATCCAGATGAAAGGAAAAAACTATGTTTCTATTTCCTCTACTCACAACTGTACACTCATTACTTCATGTCTGCTTACCAAATGAAAGGAAAATAGTTGTTTTTCTCCTAATTACTCACAGAATACTTTTTGACACCAGATGCATATTTTTTCCACACCAAGCTATTCCACAGTCCTCCTCGGACACCAACTGGGTGTCCTATAACTTAACACAATTCTAACAATATCTACTTGGAGCTAGCATCAGATCTTAGAAGTTAAAGGCTCATTCCCACCAAACTGTTCCTCCCCAACTCTGATGCAAGTTGCAAGTCTGGGTTGTTACTTCTTCTTCTAACTAATCACGTGTAAGTCACAAGTTCCCTCCCCAGGCTCAGTAGTTTGCTAGAACAGTTCACAGAACTCAAGAGAACAAGTTATTCACTAGAACTTCAATTTATTAATGGCTAAATAAAAGAGATCCATGGGGCCAGGTATGGGGAATGTGCAAAGGAAGCATCTGTGTCCTTTCTGGGCTCACCACCAACTGAGCTCTTCCATGTGTTTAACTAGCAAATGCTTTTCAAACCTTGCATTTTAGGGATTTTTAGGGAGGCATGATTGATTAAATCATTGGCCACTGGTGATTAACTCAACCTCCAGCACTTTGCCCCTCCCCAGGGGTCAAGGATAGTACCAAAAGTTTCAACCCTCTAGTCATATACTTGGTTCCACTGGTAACCAGCCCACATCCTGTGATTATCTAGAAGCTTACCAAAACTCATCTCATTAACATAAACTCAGGTGTGGGTGAAAGCGGCTTGTTATGAATAGCAAAAGACACTCCTTTCTCTTTTTTGGCTTTGGCAATATTTCAGGAACTGAGGACAAAAGACCGAATATTGTAACTAAAGATACTTCTATTGCTCTTATCACTCAAAAAATTACTAGGATTTTAGGAGCTGTATGCCAGGAGCAGGGACAAAAACCAAACACAGAGTTCTTATTATAAATCACAATATCATAATAGGTCATATTTAAATTAATCATTTGACAATTATAATTTATAGATTAAAAGAGGTAGAAGGAAGCATTGTAGATCTAAATAACACAAATAAATGTTATCATTTCAAAAGAGAGTTTGGAGCAATTGGTGCAATCCAGTCTCCATAGAGGGGAGAGGTTCACAGACATACTGTAAATAGATAGGGTAAGGCATCCTCAGAGAAAGAGAATGTATGGCTTTCCTGACATAAGAGAAGCCATTTTTGCCCTAAGCCATTTTGTGATCTAAGCCTGGCCATAATGCTTGTTCTTGAATAGGTCACAGTAATTCATGATCTTAAGGAGACAAAAGAATGCAGGAACAAACAACTGTTAACAGGCAAGAGAAGTAACAACAGCAAAGATAATAAATCAGCTGTTAATACGCCCAGTTCTATCTTAATGGTAAAGATTAGCCTGGAGCACTTTCTTGAGCTATTCTGCTGAATTCCAAGCCCCCTCTAGCCTCAACTACCAGAACAGATGGAACCTAAGGAATGATGATGTTGACCTTTTCTGACCCTCATGACTTCAATCAACCAAAGCCTGGACTGTCAACCTTTGCCCCAGTGCTGTGCTAATTCTTCTCTGCTCAAGCCCTTTCATGAATATGCACATCCCACCCAAATCTCTTCATTAATATTCATGTACCCTTAGCTGAAAGCTCCCCCAATTTTGCTGTTCAGGGATACACTGCTTTGGGAAAGATCCCTGGTGTTCTCCTTACTTGCTCCAAGTAATAAATCCTTCTTTCTTCCAATCATCGGCTTGATTGTATCTTTTGGCGCAATACCCACCAATAGGCAAACCCAAGTAACAATACTCAATTTGGCCTATGAAGTAATAGCCTGTATGGTGATTTGGCAACTTTCTAATTAGCTCCCAACTTTACAAATAAGGATATTTCACATAATAATGCAGTGTTTTTAGCTTCTCTGAAAAAAGTTAGAATATCATAACTTCAGAGAGGTCTGTTCAAATACTTAACAAAATTAACATTAATTATTCCACATCGTTTCGTTAGCTCTAGGCGTTTTCTGTGCTTATTTATCTACTTCTGTGTGAAAATGTACCTATCTTGTCTATTTTTGTTACTATTGTTCCTCAGTACCAAGAGCTATTCTGGATATATATCACCTCTTTCTCTCTTCCTAATATATATTATATTAAATATATACACATATATATACTTTTTTTTTAATTACAAATGAGGAGGTAAAAGCCAGTTTGTTGTGGATTAAATCCAAGGCAGTGAAGGTAGTGAGTGTAGATTATTAAAAATAACAACAAAAAAAGTACTTTAAAGTTAAAATAACCAAAAATTATATAATAAATTAATACATATGTATAAATTCTGATATATGTTATTTTAACATTTTTTTAAAGTTAATAATTCACATTAACAAGTATGGAAAGATAAGTAATGAATACCCTAACTCTTGACTTTTAATAAATGTTTTGGAAGAGTACCTGAGATTTCAAGTAAATATCAGATTCTGGTCATGATTACTGATATATTAGCAAAAAAATTTTGGGAAAAATACAAATAATCTAAATAGACACTCCATTTTTGGTTAATGTTCTACCCAAATTTAATTACACAAACACACACACACAAACAACAATAAAGCACATTCTAAAGTCATTACACTCATTCGCGGGATGTAAATTGAAATTTAAGTCTTGGAAAAAAAAAAAAGAAAGAAAGAAAATGTCCCTTAGAGCTAAAGAACTTTTAAAAAATTTTTCAACTCTGTTTCACTCTTGGAAAATGCTGCATGACCAAGTCCTAATAACTTTCTAATCCTGTATGATGTATCAGGATATTTCCAAATCTCCCATTTTAATAATCTTTTCATATCACACAGTTTAATCTTATTTCTCTTAATTAAAACATTTCTGCCCTATTTTTAAAATTTGAAACTCAATGCTTGTAAGGTAATATCTTCAAAGCAAAAGATTATGTCATATGCTTAGTCTAAAAGGTGCTTTTGCACATTATGATGCTAGACACTATTATTTACAGTAAGATAAACATACTAATATGTAATATATGACATATAACCTTAATCATATAAATATATATTTATATTAATCATACCTTTGCTAAGTGATACTCCTGATTTCTCAATTTACCTATTTAAATAGATGAAGCTCTAAGTATAGATATTTAAATCCATAAACCTTACTTGTGCTGGAGAGATTATTTATTGCCACTCTTCAGTTAAGATTATTTTGTGATCATGTGGAATATATTTTAAGTTATTTATTTGTTTGACAATTCAAGTTTTTAATTTGATCCTCTCTTAATCTGTATCACCCTACTCAAATTTATTTTCCCTATGGTTCATTTATTTTATATACTTCACTTTATCCTCCAGTCCTTACTTAGATTTTCAACCCATAGTGACCTCTTTAAAAATCTAAGCTCATCTAAGATCTATTTGTTTGGGGCCAAATATCTCCTGTGTAGTAACTATACCATCTCTTTCACTTTCAAATTTATTTCACTTTTTTTTCAACTGCTGCATAAAGGCTGTGTTTCCCTATGTTTGGAGGAAAAATACACAGTTGTGACTAACAAATGCAAAAGGCCCTAACTTCATAAAGTTTTCTCAAATTTTGAATCCATTTTGAATATATTCTGTGTGTTTTAACAATGGAATTTAATAATTTATGCCAGAATTATCTTTCTGCCTAAATCTATCATAAAGATGCTAGGTAAGCTTCTAGTTCTTATTCTCCTATCATTGGCAAAGACAGATTTAGAAATACTACATCTAACCTTTCTCATATCATATAGTTAAATATGTAAAATTACAGGCTATCGGTAGTGTGTAGCTAGATATACAGAAATGTTTATAGTATATAATTCAATGTGTATGTTTATAATGTATAGTTAAATGCATAGCAATGCATATAACAGAGTAAAATGTGTACAATTATGGAATTATTATTAGAAAACTTCTAGAGTGTTTACTTTAAACCCAGTCTTGTTCTAAGTGCTTTACATATGTCTAGAAATTTAATTCTAGTAAAAACTCTATGAGGTAGGTACCCTTATTATCATACTTGAGTGAAAATTAAGGAAATCTAAGAATAGGGTAATTAAGTAAATTGATTAAGGTCCCTCAGTAAATATAGTCCTGCGATTCAAATTTTGGCAATTTGATTCCACTATTTGTCCTCTTAAACATTGTATCATACTATGACATAATTCAGAAACTATAATTTGATTTTACAACCAGTGG
This sequence comes from Camelus dromedarius, assembly GCF_036321535.1. NCBI lineage: Eukaryota > Metazoa > Chordata > Mammalia > Artiodactyla > Camelidae > Camelus > Camelus dromedarius. The sequence continues at coordinate 60,372,932 of NC_087446.1, read as the reverse complement.
AGGAAGAGTCTTAGGTATAAATAACAATTAACTGTAAAAAATACTGATATGTACACTGAGGAATTGCATAAAGTTTCATAAAAGTTGTGTGTTTATCATCCCTAATGAACTTCAAATTTAGGATGAATAAAGAGAGTTGTTGAATACAGCTGAAGTTCTGATGATATCAAAAATAAATTACAACTTACATGACACTTCACTTTTGCTGAATAACTCAGAAAAAATAAGAGTTTATTACCATGCAGAGAGTACTGAATATAATTCCAAATTTGGGGAAATTTTTCTACTCTACTCAGCCACTGCTGAGTTTTCATGCAGCTTCTTTTTTGCATTCTTGCAAAAAGATGAATGAGGTGCAAGTCAATGTTACTTTCATCCACAGTTGAAAGGCAGAGATCAGTTGACCTATCTGCTCTATCATCATAAAGCAGAGATGAGAATTGTGATAGAATAGATGTCTTGGAGAGAGGCTTATGAGCCTTACTTCAAAGAAGGTTATTGTTTAGTCTACGCAGCACTGTAGAACATGAAACAAGGTAATATTCAACCTATTCCAATTCTTTGCAAATGTTATCTTATTCCTTTACATTGGGTTGTGTTGTAAAGTATGGTATCCAGACTGTGTGAACCGATAGAAAATAAATGGATAGAAAAGGACTTAGTAAACCTTTATTCTTTAGTTTTACACCTTTGTTCTTTGGCTTCCGTAAGAAACAGATTCTATGTTTCATTGACTCTTTAATTTCCTAGCCTTGACTCTGAATCCATTTTATAAAAATTCAAAAATCTTTGTACCATCAAAATAGATGATATAAATACTTAAGGATCTCTTTAAGTCACTTATGAAATCAGACAGAGTAGGTGTCCTTTCAGTACTTACATACAAGTACACATGTAAGTGATCATATATAACATTTTCCACAGTAGACCTCTCTCCCATCCTGGCATCCTCATGTTCCAGTACAACAGTTATAAATCCTTTTTCACTATGCCTTTCACAAATCTGTAGTAGTAATAAGCGCTTTTTAGAAATGTGAAAGTCAGTGCAAGGAGGGCATGGCTCAGTGGTGGAGCAAGTGCTTAGCAAACGTAAGGTCCTAGGCACCATCCCTAGAGCCTCCATTAAAAATGTAAGTAAGTAAAAATAAAATAAACCTAATTACCCCCCAAAAAAGAAAAAAATTAAAAATGTGAAAGTTAAAAGTCATACATGCACTAATAAGAGTATTTTTCCTAACACCAAAAGAATGATGAATGTATTACAACTCAACGTTTAAGAGAAGCTACGTTTTCATTCTTGCACCATTCATTGTTTAAAAGGAAGGTAACAACCTCCTTGAGTTTGATGGAAAGAAAGCTTTGTCTAATTCTGAGACTCTTTCTTATTTAGGATTTGTGTTTCTCTTCATAATAATCTTTACTTGTTTGTATAGCAAAGATTATAAATATAATATGCATTGCATCTGAGTCAACATTCCCACTCTACCATTTATTTAGTCATGATAACACTGAGAAAACTAACTTTTCTGAGGATGTATTTCCTCTTCTTTTCATGAGGTTTATACTACTTACCTCACAGAATTGTGACATAAATCAAGTTAGAATACTTAAAATATTGACGTACTCAGCATGTGCTGCACTCATTGTACATAGCAGGAGGAGCTGCTGTTGTTTTTGATACTATAAGATCTCAAATGACTTCAACCATTAGCTAGCCCAATCTCAGGCAAAAACAAAAACAAAAACAAAAAAACCAAAAGCAAAAGCAGACCTCAGCTCTTAGTTTATTGCAAACATACTTCTTTTGATTTGGCTACCTAAGGTCCTGAGGGATAAAATGAGGAAGATATTTCCTTTTCAAAGTAAGACAATTAAATGAGATATTTATAAACAAATAAATACATAAATATATGAAAACAATAATAGTTAAGCAATTTAAAGCTAATCTAGAATAGTTTTTCTTATTGTCAAGAATGACAGTTGGGGAAGATGGTTACTAACTACAAAAAAATGTATATTCTAAAATAAATGTCATTCATATAAGTAGCACTGTAATTCTCTAACAGCTGGAAATATTACTGAAGGCTAGGACAATAGTGGACATATTCACATAGATAAGATGCTAAGCAGAGAACTCACTTTAAGATTCTGAAAATGCAATTTCCACATTAAAATACGTATTTTTAAAGTCTGGCATTATGGGTCCATACCCTCTTATTTTTGTATGTATCAACACGTTCACTAGGCATTATCAAATACTGAAAGATCAAAAAAAAATCAGAATTTGGTATCCTGTTATTTGGCTTAGAGGAAGCTATAAAAACGTGGTGAAAAATCCATTTCACCAGATATCAATTACCAGAAGGGGAAAGGAAAAAAAAAAAGCAAAACATTAGTTCAAGAGTGTCTGAAGAACTTGATTTTCAGCAGAATCCATTTACAATCCTCAAAGTGACACTGATTCCATTAGAGACCAAGTGTAAGTAAACGATCAAGCTTAACAGAAGTGCTTAAAGAACCGTAAGTCAGGAAGAGTTTGAAAGGGAGGGGATTATTAAGGTTAACTGTTGTAAGATAAGAGGTGAGAAACCTTGACAGAGCAACAAGATACTTATCACTGCTTTAAGGTAAAAATCATTACTTTAGAAGTGCAATTTAATTTGTTCCTAAATAAAAGAAGATTGATTTTCGTTTTCATTTTGTAGGTTTTATTTTCCTATTGAAATTCCAAGCTAGAGATTGAGGGTGGTGGAAAGGATAGAAATACTGATGCATTTTTTGAAAAAAGCTTGTAAAGAGAAATTCATAAGTGTATGTTTGTTTTTGTGACCATTAAGAATTGAAGAATAAAAGTCCCCAAACAATTGGCAACCTATTTTCATTTAATTCACATCACTGTTATTTTTGCAACACTAGAAATTTGCATAAAATGAAGAAAAGTAATAGAAGAGAGATAACCCTACGGAATTATCAACCTTTTGCATACAAGTTTACCTGAACACGGTGATTTTACTAAGGTAAGTAATTACTGATAATAGCAAAATGATAGGAATAAGATCTTCAGATGTGTTTTATATCTATCTCTAAAAGAAATTATGAGATGACCTTCAAGGTGGGGATCAGGATTCAAATAGCTCTTTCCTAATTAAGTGAGAACAATTCTCAATTGCCGTTGGTAGAATCTAATCTTCAAAGCTTAATGAAGCTAAACTGACAGCAAAACCCATACACAGAAAAATATAAATACAGTGGATAAATATTGAGTCAGCAAAGTCTATGGTGTAAATAGCTTTTTTCTAATTTTTAAAGTGACTATTGTTAACTTTAGGCAAGTTTCAGTTAAATTTTTGTTTCTTAAATTGAGCAATAAAAATAATATCCCTCTGCACCTACTATGGGCTAGGTACTGTATTAGGCACTGAAAGTTCAAATACAAATTAAACGTATCTTCTCCTTTCAAGAAAATTATGGTCTTTCAAACATGTCAAAAAACAAAACATTCTATAGAATGGGTGCTGTAACTGAGATAGAGTGCTTGAATTATCCTTTAAAAATGCACATTTTTTCTTTTCTTTATTTCTCCATTACCACCATCACTGTCAACAAGTTTAATATTGTAGCAGACAGTAAGAAATCAAGCTCAGTGAAAGCTAGTGACTTACAAAGCTTCTGCAACTATTTCAAACTTGTATATGGTAGAATCAATAAATCTTTCACCTCTCATAACTGAATCATCATGCCTTTCTTATATTAGTGCCCCCACCCACCATCTATCGTGTAGAGTACATTGTTCCACTAAGCTTCATATCCATTTCAAAGAGTATCATCACACACTAGAGGCTCAACCATTGCTGCAGAAATGCTACTTCCTTCAACCGTCAAACATGATACAGTATTTTCATTTAGATCATGAGCTATGAGGGCTCCAGCATTCACTACCAAGTTGAACTTCTTGCGAAAATTCCACCCAGGGTTGCAGCTAAATCCTGAGAAGGTTGAAATTCGGAGTCGTAGCCTACATAGGCTACCACATTGCCCACTCTCAGACACCAGCAGACTGGTGCGATGCTGAAATTAATTTTCTTGTTAAATGTATAACCAGTCAAATTCGTTTCATCTCACACCCTTGTATCTTTGCGCATTCTTGAATATGAGAGCCTTTAAACCATCATGATATTCTACCCTGCACTCCTCTCCTCTTAACTTTGCCCCTCTTTTTACCCAGTCCTGTAACTCACGTTCTCTGAGAACTCCATTCTATGGAAAACAATTTTCCATACATCCTTGGGCCATCGTTTTTAATTAAAAAATGCCTTGTTGATGTGGAAATGGCTTTCTATGACATCTTTTCAAGTCCTACATCCAATGAACACTTAAACTGTGACCTAGAGTTCCTCTACTTTGATGCTTTCCAACCTGTTTCTCTTATTTGCTCATGAGTAGAGAGCTGTTTAATGTTTCTTTGACACTTAGATCACTTGACTAAAAATATTCTCTCCTCATCTACGTCTTGAACTCTGTCACTTCTAATATAATAAAGACCCCAACCCTTAACTTACAGTCTTTGTTTCCATACCATGTCAATTTCCACACCCTGACTTAACAATTCCTTTTCCAATAACCTCCAAATATTATTCAAATAATAATCTGAAATAATAATTTCAGACTCCTTTTAGTTATCCAATATTCCTATACTTCTCTCCTAACAGATCTTTCACTTTTTTTCACTTATAGACCAAATTTCATATCCCAGCAGTTTACCTAATCTCTTGCCAAAATTCTTAATTCATTTTCCAATATGCTTCCAGTTTATCCATTTGGCAAAATCACCCTCTGCGAATTTGACTACATTCTCTATTCCTGCCTATAGGTTACTATAGTAGCCAGCCTCAAATTGGCCTCCAGTGATCCATGGCTCTTGGTATACAGCCTCCTCCCATATTGTACCAAGACTGTTCAGTGTGAGAAACAGAATACGGCAAAAGTGAGAGTGTGGAACTTCCAAGATTAGGCTACAAAAGGCAGTGTAACTTCTGATTCATTCCTTCTCTCTGTCTCTCTCATCACTTGCTCTAGGGGAAGTCATGTTGTGACCAATTATATGGAGTCTCTTAACAGTCATGTGAGTGACCCTTGAAGTGAATCCTTCAGCCCTCATCAAGTCTTTAGAAACTATAGTTCATACAATTCAATATCAAACAAGAACAAAAACAGAAACAAAATAAAACAGCCTGATTAAAAAATGGGCAGAGGACCTGATTACAGCATTTACTTCAGAAAACTTCGAATTGTATATTCTTTCTCTGCCCCTTTGAGTTGTAAATCACCCAGCCTCTTGCCAGTTTTATACAACCCAGAAATGTGTTTCTCAAGTATCTGTGAGCCATCCCCTTGAAATGCAACCATCAAGAAAGACAATGCCCCTATCTTCCAGTCTCTGTTGGAGGATATAAACCTAACATCATTGTTTGCTAAAGTAGAAAAGACAGATGACCTAATTACTTTGACCAGATTCACCCCTAATGTCCTTCAGTATTTTTCTACTCAACTTACCCCAACATTTTAAAATTCTCCTGCCTTTTGTTTTAGCAGAGTTCAGTCTCTCCTCTCTGTTGCGGTAGTATTGAATAAAATCTTCCTTGCCTGTCTATTGGGTACAATTTTTCTTTGACAGCACCCCTATGTAGTTGCTGTGGTGCCCTGGAGGGCACCTCAGTGCACCTTTGGGAAACTGTCATTCTATACCTGCTTTAATTCCACAGATCTAAGAGGTAAGAAGAAGGACGAACAGCCAAGCAGACAAGAACAGAACAGAAACATTATTTATAGAACACCTCCTCTCCCTGCCTTTCCCTGTCTCTCCTCCCAATTTTTACCCCACTTAACCTTAGTTTTAAAACAAACACCTGTAAAACAAAAACGAAAATAAACAAACAAAAATAGCTATAGAGAAAAGTTAAGGAATACGATTGTTGGGACTTTGTAATTCTATTCAAAACAAAGGACTTTTTTCTTCTATTCGTTTCTTAAATTGTACTGTGCCTCAGGATTTTTCATGGCCCTTTCTCATACAATAAAATCTGTCTAAAAAATTTCATCTACTGCCATGTCTTTAACTATTATCAATCAGTTATTTAAAACAGGGCAATGAGAAGCAACTTCCACTTGGCAGGGAAAAGCTTATATCAAATCCATCAAGGGGCATTAGAAAATTACACACCCCTCCCCATCACCCAATACTCAATACATTACCCTCTAGGAGAGTCTTGCCTTCTGCTTAGGTATCATCTTTAATGTGAATTATTGTCATAAAAAGGCTATTGCAGAAAGAGGATTGGTAACTGTTGAATTCTGCTGAACTTCCCCAGAATTCAATGTATTTTTATACCTAAAATTTATTTTGAGTCCAAACATATATTTCCAATGGCCCATGGATGTCTGATGTACACTTCAAAAGCAATATATCAGAAGTGAAATTATTCTTTCCTTACCCAAATTAATTATGCAGCTTATTTCCCTAGAATAAATAACATGGGTCAAACTGTTTCTACTTCCTAAAAAATTAAAAATTGAATATAATTACCTTTCTTCATGTGCACTATTGCTACTCAAGGTCAGAACACCAGGTTTCCTTGTTTGGATTTTTATGTCTGAGCATCGTTACATCAGCTTTTAATATTAGATTATAGTCATTATGGTTAAGGAAAAAAACATATAACATTCCACACAAAACCCTGCACACAGAAATGTAAGCAGCGTTTTATATAACTGCCAAACTTGGAAGCAACCAAGATACCCTTCAGTAGGTGAATGGATATATAATCTGTGGCGCATCCAGACCATGGAATACTTACTGCTCAGCACCAAACATAGAGGAGCTATCAAGCCATGACAAGATATGGAGGAACCTTAAATGCATATTAGTAAGTGAAAAAAAAAAGTCTATCTGAAAAGGCTATATATTGTATATTCCAACTATGCGACATTCTTGAAAAGGCAAAACTGTGAAGGCAGTCAAAAGATCAACAGTTGCCAGGATTTGTGACGGGAGAGATAAACAGGCAAGAGCGCAGAGGATTTTTAGGGCAATGAAAATACTTTATCTGATATTTTAATGATGGGTACATGTCATGATACATGTGTCTAAATTCACAGAAAGTACAATACCAAGAGTGAACTGTAAACTATGGCCTTTGGGTGGTTATGATGTGTCAATGTAAGTTCATTAACTGTAACAATGACTTCTCTCTGGTAGGAGATTATACTCTGCACGTATGGGGACAGGGAGTAGATGGGGAATCTCTCTCAATTTTGCTAGAAAGCTGAAAATGCTCAAAAAGTAGTCTTAAACCACATGACATAAACTTTACCATGTTAACCATTTAAGTGTATAGTTCAGTGGCATTAAGTACAGTCACATTGCTTTGCAACAGATCTCCAGAACTTTTTCATCTTGCAAAACTGAAAACTGTTACCTGTTAAACAACTCCCCATTTCTCCCTCACCCAGACCTTAGTAAGCACGGTTCTACTTTCTGTTTCTATGACTGTGGCTACTTTAGATACTTCACACAAGTGGCATCATACAGTATTTGTCTTTTTGTGCTGTCTTATTTCCCTTAGCATAATGGTCTCAAGGTTTATCCATATTGTAGCATGTGACAGGATTTCCTTCCTTTTTAAGGTCAAATAATTTTCCACTGCATGTATGTGCCTGTGTGTGTGGTGTGTGTGTATACATATATATATGTATATATGTATACATATATGTATATATGTATACACACATTTTGTTTATCCTTTTAGATTTCCAGCACAGATGTGTGAATCAATTTTACAAAATGTAATGATATCATTCACTTCCTTAAACACCTTTAGTAATATCCTCTGACATTCGGATAATCTTCCGTACAGACAGTACACAATTAGTTAGTAATTTGAGCTTTTTTTAACCCATACAGTCTCATCTCTCATTAGCCTCCCTGCCTTGCCTTCTTCCTTGTAACCTATAATTTATTTATAGTGAACTTCCTTTAGATTCTCAAACTTCACAGTTTTTCTCCCTTATGGACTTTAGTTTAAATTGTCCTCTCTATTTTTATCTAGCAAATTTCTATCATATTGTATATTAAGAGTTAGTATCTTTGTAAGGATAGCAACAGCATCTACATTTTTACATTATCTTATTCTAAAAAGCTAACAAAATAACTGTTTATTGAACGATTAAGGAATGAACTGAATATCAAATAAATTAAATAATGAATGAGGATTCATCCCAGTCAGTCATTTTTCACAAAATGCATTTTAAAAATATGAAATAAACTGCATTGTACTAAACTATTAAGACATGAGACATTAGAATGAATCTTTGTGATATAATCTAGGAAGTTGTTCAACAATTAAACAGAAACTGCAAATCAGCAAAACTCTCAACTCCACAAGCACTGAATCTGATTAAGAACTCATCAGTAATGCAAGGTTGAGATGATACATTAACAAATTACTGACGCCTAGCTCCAATTCCCTGGATCCTTAGGCTTCCAGAACAAATATTGTCTTAGCAGGTGAATACAAGAAAAAATTTATGTTTATCTGGTTCTGGCTTCATTACCTCATTTCACAACTGAAACCTTGATAGTTTTCATTAAGTCCAAGTATACCTTCATATACTTTCAGCTACTTTAGGTTACTTGTGAATTTCAGTCTTACTGATCTCCAGGAAAATAAAATTCTATCCTGAATTCCAGGTCCATCGCTAAAATGGCATTGTATTTTACACAATCTCACTTACACTGACTTATTGCCTACATATTGGGATCTTTACGTATCATCTATCTTTGACAACCCATGACATTGATATGCCCATGCCTGCCTACCTTAAATACCACCTGCCACTATATTCACCTGCATCTTACTCCACTTACCTAGTTTGTTTACTTAACAAATCCTGAGTGCTTACCATGAACAAGGCACAAATGTAAAATTGCAACTGTGACAAGTGACATAAAAGAGCATCAGTATGAAGAGAAGTGAACCTCACAAAGCACAGATTCTGGAACCATAAGGCCTAGATTTGAATCTCAGATTTGCCATTTATAAGCTTTGTGCACTTGGGTAATTTATTCAAGTCTTCTCTTTTCCTAATTCCTTGTTTGATGTGGTCAGTCCACCAAGGAAAGGGGCTATGTAAGCCTAAAACACCTTAGAGTTAACCAAGGTACTTCCCTTCAAGTCTGTAAACTTCTACATCCAAGGATCTTGAGAAACATCAGCATACTTAAAAATGGACTTCCCTAAAGGGGAAAGCTTTTCAGTTTTTTAAGAGCAACAGATGAAGACACAATGGGCATCCTATGTTAGCCACAGAGAAAAAGAAGAGCTCAGAGGCCGTAGAGCTTCATGAAAAACGAGATTAGGATGAAGCAAGCATCAAAGCCCCCAAAGGGTTTGAGCTGTCTTAGTCCAATCCATTCTGGTTATACCCTGGGGAGAGGAGAATCCAACATGCCTACCATACATACTCTGTTCATGGAATTCCCAGTGTGTTCATCCCAAGCTTAAGTTCTTGTGTGACTGCAGCACGATGAGAGCCTGACAAAAGGGCAGGAGCAGGAATGACAGCAGCAACTGACACCACAACAAACTTAAATTCTCATTTCATCAGTCCTGAGCCAAACATGGAACTAACAAAGTTGATGAAGAATAAATAAAAGCAAGAGCATATGAGGACACGGCGAATATAGGTCTTTCACTTAGCAAACAGCGTACTAGCTACATTCCCCTGTATAGGAATCTAAGGCATTTAGTCACCGAGTAGAAACACATCTACAACCAGGTCAAGTTCCGTGAGTATGAGATTCAGCAGAATCAGCTTTTTCTTGAAGAACTTCAAAGCCTGTCCCACTACTAAAGAGAGTGGCCCCACCACACAAAAGAGGTGGGCATTGTCTGAGGCTGTAGAGGCAGAGCAATGTGGAGGGACATCATGGAGAGAGCAGAGAGTGCAGAACCAAAGATCACTGGTATTGCGTATCCGAGGCCAAAGGGACAGTAACTTGGGAAGTTTGTTTACTAGGATCCAGAGCAGAAAGCTCCAATAAAGATTAGAGATCATGAAAGAATCTTTATATGGACAATATTAGCTTTCTTTACAGCAATTTGAGCAAATGATAGAAAATAAAACTATACATTCTCCAAACAAAATGATTATCTTCTGCTTTAATTCCTGTGTTACACAGCCTTGTAGTGATCTCAAAGTGGATGCAGTGATGCAAACTATGCTGTGGCACACACCTCTACCTTTGCTCAGAAAGTCAATATGAGTTCTCTTCTTTGCCTCAACATCTTTACAGCGTTAGTTCTCCAAGACTTTGGGCTGGGAAGCAAGGAAAGGACGACTGACCTTCCACGGGATATTCAGGGGAAGGAGGAAGAACAGATCAGCATTTGACACCAATAAAATAGGAAAGTCTATCATGTAGGCCTGTATAGTCCAATACTATAACTACTAGACACATGTGGCTATTTAAATTTCCATTAAATAAAATTATATATGGACCTGAAGTGAAATAAATCAGACAGAGAAAGATAAATACTGTATGTTTTTATGGATATGTGGAATTGAAAAATAAAACAAACAAATATAACAAAACAGGAACAGACTCACAGATACAAAGAACAAACTAGCGGTTACCAGAGAGGAGAGGAGTGGGTGGGGGGGTCAAAATAAGTGAAGAGGATTAAGAGATACAAACTAAGTATAAAATAAGTAAGTTAGAAGGGTGTAATGTTCATCACAGGGAATATAGCCCAGAATTTATAATAGCTTTATATGGAGTATGATTTATAAAAATACTGAATCACTATGTTGCACATCTGAAATTAATATAATGTAACTCAAATATACTTCAATTTAAAAAATTGTATAGAACTAAAAATCCAGGTCTCCAGTATGAATTAGGTACATTTCAAGGGCTCAATAGTATATGCAGCTAGTGGCTACCTATTAGACATCCCAGATGTATAAAATATTTATATTATGGCAGGAAGTTCTGTTGGACAACATCAGTCTAGAGGTAGCAATTCCACTTCTAGGTATCCAGCCTGGAGAACCCTGATACGCTTTCCAAGAGACAGCTAACAAGAATGTTTATAGCAGATGTATCTGTAATAAAAAAATACTAAAAACTGCTCAAATGTCCATCAAGAGGACAATTTATCAACTGAAATACACGCACACAGTGGGATACTATACAACATGGAAAATGAATAATAGTTACAAACATTAGTGTGGATGAACAGCACATAATGCTAAGTTTAAAAAAAATCACATAAGAATACATGTAATATAGTTATCTAGTTACATCAGCTACAAACAAAAATAAACAATAAGTTATTTAGGATAAATATTTGGTAGAATTGTAGAGAAGAAACAAGGGAATGGGAAATACAAAATTTACAATATTGGTTTCTTCTAGGATGGACAGTAGGAGGACGCGATCAGAGAAGTGCACAAAGGGACATCAACATTGTTGGGAATTATTATTTCTTAGGCAAGACTGTGGGTATGATGTTTTTGTTTTGGTTTCACATTTTGATGTCTCTAAAGGCAGGATGGTCTTAACAACTAGCCAGGTAGCAGTTGTGATGAAGTTGTTGTTTTTCCCTTAGAAAGAACTTACTCAAAATTATTTCTTTATGTTTTATTCATGCATAAAAATAGTATGTCAAGAATCTGTGTGAATCTAAAGATCTTTTTAATATACGTTTAGAAGCCCTAAGTTGCAAGAAGATAAAAATCAGAGAACAAAATTGACTGGTTTTTAAAAATCAACACTATCTCATGCAAAATAGGAATATTACTACTGTGCATACAGAAAAGTGTTAATTTTTCATTTATATCTGCACCCACTATATTGCCTAAATTTAATATAGTCTTGGATCTTTTTTATATTTTCTAGTTTCTTGTTAAAATTCTCACTGTGCTCATCTATTCTTCTCCCTAATTCAGTTATCTTTTTTTTTTAACCGATTCTTTGAAATCTTATCTGGTAAATTGTTTATTTCTGCTTCATTATTTATTTTTTCAGCAGTTTTATTTTTCCAAGTAAGGAAAGTTCCTCTGCCTTTTCATTTTACCTAAGTTTTTCTGCCTCTAAAAACTGAGGTGAAACAGTTACCTAGTGAGGTCTTGAAGAGGTACCCTTACATGGGAGCATTCTTACACAGGCTATGTGTGCCCGATGCCTTTGGTCGGAGAGCTAGATTTGGTGGGGACACAAGTCATGTCAGGGTGTGCTGGCAGCTACCAACTTGGTAGGGGACGGGGCAGGGGATGGAAGAGGTAGAGCTGGAGTCAGGTGTGAGGCAGAACTTCCCCTCTGCTCAGGGGCTGATATCACCCTGTCCGGGGTAGGGTCTAATCTCAAGTTACTAGAGCAGAAGCCCTGAGGTTCAGCCCAAGTTGGCTCTGTTCCTTTTGAGTATGTGTTTTCCTCTCGGAGCACCAGGGCCCCTGCTCAGAGAGGGGGAGGGCTGAAGCAGAGGGGATCCGTATGGACTCTCAGCTCATGTTGGCAGCAAACAGAGGTCTGAGCTGTCTCCCACGCCTGTGCAGGCACCCACGATTGCTTCCCTTGATTTGCTCAGACACAGTCTCGCTGCAAGTCCTCTGTCCTTTGCAACTGATCATTGCCCCCAGCCTCTGCCATCCTTGCCCTGCTATGGAGCCACACTGCAGGGTGGGGCCCATGCAGACTCTGGGCGTACAGTGGGGTGCGAGTGGCAGTTGAGTGGCTGCTTCTGATGTACTGCTTAAGTGCCAACAACGGCTGTCATACCCAACCCAGACTGCACTATGGGACTGGGTCACCTCTGCATCCCAAGGTCGTCTTCTCAGTCTTGGCCTCCCCAGATACAGTGCTAAACTGTGACAGGGAGTGAGCAGGGCTGGAGCTTCTGCTCAGCGCACTCTGGGGAGCACGCTGAGGTGGTGGGAGCACGCTGAGGTGGTGGTGGGAAACGTGGCAGCTGCTAGAGCAGACCTCTCCCTGCCCTGCCTCAGGGGCTAGCCAGTGTACGCTACTCCTCACAAGCACAGTCTGGGCTTCCCACAGCCCTCGTGTCTTTAAATTGGTAATGAGGCGAAGTGAACATTAGCACAATTGAATTAAAGTGATCTTTTAATAATCACCAATGGATTGTGAGAAAACTATTCTAAAATGGTAGGAAAACAAAATAGAGAATTTATACTATCTTCTTATGGGTTAAAATGTCCTAGAAGTTATCAAAAAAGTGCATGACAGTGTATCCAAAGAGAGCTGTATTTTTCCCATTCTTGTAAAAAAAAAAGATCAGTAACTTTCACACCTTAGAAGTAATAGGTCTCAGGTGTTCATTATAGTTGTGGTTGATCTATCTTATATTTCTTTTAGAAAAATGCATGTTCTTAGTCTGTGTTAGACACCCAAATAGTGAAAGTTTATCTTTCCCTTGGAGGTCTGCTTCTTGCATAGTACAATGCACCACTTACAAAAGCTTAAAGAGATTTCCTGGAGGAAATAAAACTTCCTACCCTAGTATGATGCCCATGAAGGGCAATACACAGAATATTCCTGAGAGTGAGTGACCTGAGTGTTATATCAACACAGAAGAGACAGTTTGGGGACAGAGATTTTCAAACCTCATGTCCTTAGACAAACATGATGCAGTCTTCAATGCACATTTTTAGAAACAGGGGTGGGGATTCACTAAATTAATTAAAAGGGATGCACAAAATTCACAGCTTCAGCATTCTAGAAATCAGTGTTAAAAAGCACCAATTTATTATCTATTGTTTTTGTTTGAAAATAAAAACATTTTAAAGAGTGGGAGAACTACCTATTAATTTGTTACAAGGACAAAAAAGTAGAGAAATTTTTCTTTGATTCAGGACTGGTTAGCCACTAAAACCATATTTTAGGTTTTCGATAGCTTTATTACTACCCGTGTTTCTCCTGACCCACCTTTTTCCTCCCAAATGATCTTGCTTATTTCTCCTTCCTCAAAACTCTAAAGGCTGGTTTTCACATGTCAAAAAGGTCAACATACTAATCAACATTAGAGACTGACATTTAGTAAGACCAAGAACACATCCCCTACCCCTAAAGGTAAATATCTTCATTCTCGTTGCTGATTAAGAATTTTTTTTCTTTCTCTTTTTGGATTGGAGGCAATTAGAAGAATCAGCAAGATAGAAACTTTCAGAAACTTTCACAGCTTTCACAGAAGAGTCCCTATAGCCACAATTCTTCATTATAAGTTGAACAGAAGGGCGATGTGTTCTAGGCCTTCTGACACTCTGCAATCAACAGCTTCATAGAAGGAAATAAATGGTCAGGAGCAAACAATTCCTCCTTAGGATGAGTCAGAATTTCTCTTGAGATTTAAAGATTTATTGGAGCGTAATCTTCCCTATTTCTCCATGTAGGGCAGAGAAGTTAGTTAAAAGTTGCTGAAAGGAAGAAGCCACGGTCTGAAGGCGATAGAGTTGGCTCACAAAAATGAGTAGGGACAGAATTGCACACAATTTACTAAATCTTAAGTTCAGAAGCCAGTAGGATATTTGTTCTTTCATGAGACACCAGGGGGAGGAAATCCTGAAAATCAAACCAGTAGCCTATACTCTCAGAGAACAGAACAGTACTGATCTAAGTCTAACCATTTCACAACACCTCCTGCAATGTCATAAAAATATATAAGCCAGGCACTCAGAAATAACCCTAGGGAGAAGAAGGGAGAGTGGGCTGGGAAGTTTTAAATCTAAAACGATTGAAAAGAATCCTTAAATTTGATTTTGTTTTCCTGGAAATGATTAAATTAAATTTTTGGCAGCAGGTTGAAATAGAAATGAGATAAACATGAATCCAGCATAAATCAAAACAGACAGTTCTGGTTTCTGCACATCAGAATGTCTGGCTTATGAAAATCATACCCACTGAGGCTTGCATGCAAGTTAGCTAATTACCATATGATGAATCCTTCTGAACTGGAAGTTATTCTACTGAGCTACTCTCAGAGTGCACATGAAATTTCTGGTAATCTTATTGCTTTTGACTTACAGTGAGCTTATAGTAAACTAAGCCCCCTCAACTTTTTCCCAATGATTTTTAACACAAAATTCTGTATGTGCTTGTACATTTTTAGAACCATAACTGTGTGAGCTTAGACTTCACTCCACTACAATGAACAAACAAAAAATCCCTACGTGTTATGTACCAGAAAGCACATGAGAATTACAATTCAATAAATCTGGGTTTGAATCTCAATTGGTTACTTGAAAGAGAAATATGTATGTAAACTATCTTGGACAAGTATGTATGAAACAAATGTTTTACTTTCTCCTTTTCACATTGCATGTCACATTAAATTTATTTCATTATTTATTCCCACCTATAAGATATTTGAAAACATTGATTCTATTTGAGTTATCTCTGAAATCTATAAATGTAATAAGGGCAGATGATCAGTGTTTTAATTGTCTACTCATTATTCATTTCCTCAGTTTTCCTTTGCTCATTCCATTTCCTCAGAATACTTTGCTTTGGGCAGCCTCATCTTAATACATTCATAGTCTCCCTTACAGCAATGAATGGCCATATGACACTGGGCAGCCCAAGTAGTGGAACACTAGTATGGGGTTTTGATAAAGCTTTTGCTTTCCTGACTAAGGAAGACAATGTGGCTGTTGTTACTGTTGGCTCCCTTTTCACTCCTGCTTCCTGTGTTCAATGTAGATTTAGTATCTGAAGCTGCAGTAGCCATCTTTTGACCATGACATACGTGACAAGACAACATTTTCAGTAACTGGAATATAAAGATTGATAGAGCCTGGGTTCTTACTAGCACAGCTGAACAATTAAAAAAACTCTAGCGCATTTTTCACAGAAATAGAAAGAACAATCCTAAAATTTGCATGGAACCACAAAAGACCCCAAAAAGCCAAAGCAATATTGAGAAAGAAGAACAAAGCTGAAGGCATCACATGTCCTGATTTCAAAATACACTATAAAGCTATGGTAATAAAATTGACACACAGGATGGGATAGGATAGACATTCCAGAAATAAACCCATGCATATACAGTCAATTAATTATCAATAAAGAACTCAAGAATACACAATAAAGGATAGTCTCATCAATAAATAGTGCTGGGAACACTGGATAATTATATGCGAAAGAATGAAGCTAGATGTCATCTTATGTCATACAGGAAAATTAATGCTAAAATGTGTTAAAGATTTGCATGTAAGACCTGAAACTATAAAACTTCTAGATGAAAACAGAGGGGGTAAGCTCCTGAACATCCATCTTGGAAATTATTTTTTGGATTTGACACCCAAAGCAAAGACAACAAAAGCAGAAGTAAAAAAGCAGGACTACATCAAACTAAAAAGCTTCTCCTCAGCGAAGAAAACCATCAATATGCTCATAGAACTCAGCATCAAAAAAATAAACCTGATTAAAAAAAAGGGCAGAAGAACTGAATAGACGTTTTTCCAAAGGGGACATGCAGATGGCCAACAGGCGTGTGAAAAGATGCTCAACACTGCTAATGATCAGGGAAATGCAGGTCAGAACCACAATGAGATACTACCTCACACCTGTCTGAATGGCTATCATCAAAAAGAACACAAATAACAAATGTGGGCAAGGATGTAGAGAAAGAGAAACCCTCGTACACTGTTGGTGGAAATGTAAATTGGTGCAACCACTGAGGAAAATAGTAAAAAGGGTCCTCAGCAAAAATAGAATTACCATATAACCCAGCAATTCCACTCCTGGGTATATATCCAAAAAATATATAGCAAATATATATATATTATATATATAATATATATATATATATATATATATACATACACATGTATACATACATACACATATATATGCATACACATATATACAGTGGAATATTATTCAGCCATAAAAGGGAGTAAGTAAAAGTACTCATTCCTCCAAACCTCTTGCATTGTTAGGCTTCAAGAGTACTGAAGTCTAGCTAAGTGTGTATCCTCCTGGAAGGAGATCTGAGGATGCTTCTTTGGAGAAACTGAATAGCCTCAGATGAAACAGAAAATTAAAACTATAGATCCCAGTGTTTGGGGTTCTCTAACAAAATGGCTGACTCCTCTCCCAGCCATCAGTCAGCCAGCACAGCAGGTGATTGGCTTTTCCCATGCACACTGCTTTCAAACACTGAATGACAGGACAGCAAAGATTTCCAAACATCTGAGAAAGTTATCTAACACAAAAGTCACAGAAACTAAAACCAAAATCAAAGAAAGAGACAGAGAAAATAGGTTACTTGCCAAAGATTAGGAATTCAAATTGGAAAGAATTTCTTACTAATAACACTGCATACTAGAAGACAATGTGAAAACCTCTTTAAAATTTTGAAAAAAATTTTATCTAAAAATCTATACCCAACTTTCCTCCTCCAAAAAGTAATGCATACTAGATGAGGTCATTTATAAACATAGAATTTCTTAAAACATATGTAATTTCTCTTCTTAAGAAACTTTGGATAATGTAATGGATTAAACGATAGAGGCAACTTAACTCCCCTGTTTCTCCAGGTTTTCACTGTCTTAATTCCCTAGGACTTTAGTCTCTCTATTCCAATTTATGTATAGAAAATATATCAATATTTGTGGGCAGGGAGGTTCTTATGCAGGTATGCAAACAAGAGAAGGGACCTGAGGATCTCACTACATTTATGCATGCCCTCGTTTCCCCTGTCTTTATCCAACTGACTCATCTTGCCTTCATCATCACATCTGCTGGCTCCAATCCCAGAGGCTTTCTGGGAATATGTGGCTTGAACTATCTTTCTTGTCCTAAGTAACCGTTCCGAGTCCATGCAGGCCCCTGGAGTTTAGATCTTTCAGCAATGCTAAATCCTTTTATTTCCACTACTTACTGAAAATATCTATTTAATTTCTTTGTTTTTATAGGTTTACACATTTTCTTTGTGTTGTTCTCACATATCAGCAAAGTTTCAGTATACAAGGAAAGGTAAACACCTTTGTCTAAACTGCCATGTGACAAACGTTCTTTATAGTACATATAGGGCTGGTAAGGAAGGTCTAATGAGAAAAGAATATAAAAACTATTGTGTAAACATCAAAATAGTAAATACCTAATGCCATAACTATAAATATCATGCTCAGCAATCTGAAGCTTTATTTTACTCTTTTACAAAAGCCTAAAACCATTGTTGAAATCCTGACACAGAATCTGCCAGCACCTTGATCTTAGACTTCCTAGCCTCCAGAACTGTGAAGAATGGTTATTTGTTGTTGAAGCCACTCAGTTTACGGTATTTTTGTTATAGTATAGAACTAAGACATACACCTTTCTAAAAATACATATTTTATAACTTGTGCTAAACACAGATACATATAGGTTAAAAATTACACATTTTCCATTATAGGTAAGAGAACAGTATAATAGTTTAAACCTCAGCTGCAAAAACAAAAAAAAAACCTTAGAATAATCTCAGGAGTCAGTGGCAGGCGATCAGGATTCTACTTGGGCATTTCTCTGCATAGTTTTGATGAAAATATTTCATCATCTATACTTTATTAATTTTTATAATAAGAGGATTGGATATACCCTCCTAGTTTCCTTTCAGGACCAACATTCCATATATCTATCATGCTTTGAAAATTTCAGATGATTAAGATGAATATACATGAGGATGATAATAGTATTGGGAATATTGAATTCATCTAGAGATGTGCCTAAATCATTCAATCATAATGCTTTTATTACAGGGTAGGTGATATAATTCAGTCCAGAAATAAATTTAGCTTTATGTGCTTTATACTCATACATAGATAAATCTGATTTCTTCCCAAAGTTCATCTCTTGAGTCTTCTTAATCCCTTGGCTTCCTCCTGTCATCTTCCTATAGCTTCTTAAACCACTGTATTATAATAGATGTTCTTTGCCTTAGAGAGAAACTTGGACTGTGTATTATGATTATAGAAATTTTCCCACTGTTGTGCATGAGTTAATAACTACGATAGCAAAGAAGATATTTCAATTGAATACATTCTAGGCAACACTAAAAACCGGGATAGAGGTCTTTTATATCTTATCCCTTTTTGAGAAAGTTGGGTTTTTTTTTTTGTATGCTTGCTTGTTTTATGAAAGAAAAAAACAAGACACCTACCTATCATGATGTTTCTTTAGGACATGGAAAGAGTATTATTAGACCCGTTAGTTCTCTATAGCTATCTAACTTTTAGTAATGCTGAACATTTTGGAGAAAATATGAGCCATTAACTAAATATAAAAATAAATTTAAAAGTTTTTATCAAGTAGGAGACAGCTATATATGTAAGTTTCTCAATGGCTTCTTAAGTGAAACACAAGATGTGAAGCACGAAGGATGCCAACTCAAGTTTCAGAGCTCTAAAGGATGAAGAATTGATTGGAATTAGAATACTTAACTTCAATTTCCAATTTTTTTTCTAAAACCTTTATTGCAAACTAATACTATGTAAGTTGTCTGTTGGGGAAGAAATGAAATAAAAAGGCCTTGAATTTCACTAAGGTATAAGCAGGAAAACACAAGTGAAATGTAATATGATTCCTAAATTAAATTAATTCAGCAAAGCAGGAGCTCAGAGCCAGCAGTAACCATGAAAATGCTAGGCTCAGGGAACAGAAAGCAATCGAGACGGCACTGTTTTTCTGCAGGGATGTAAAAAGACATTTTAAATACTAAGGTACAAAGAGACACTACATAGCATCTGTTTACAAGTGCACGACTTTTGTCTTAAAAGTATTTTCCAAAGTGTTTTAAGGAACAGAGAATTCTCAGATAAAATTAAATACTGAGTATTAGTTCAACTGCCTTTTTGCTTCCAAATGTATTCTAAAATTTACTTATTTTTGTGTGGAAATATTTGTCTTTTTATCCAAAATACTTTTATTTGTTCAGAATCAGATGTGCTTTTAGAAACAGTGGGAGAATCAGTAATGCTGAATACTTTAGAGAAAACGTGAATTATTAACTAAAAATTAAAATATATTAAAAATACATTCAGCTGGTAGGATTGTAATCTTATTGGAGGAGAGTGGTAAGATTGCAGTTAATGCTGGGAATGGGGCTCATGAGCCCAAATCATCGAGTTTGGAAATACCAGTCTGGGATAGTAGAGTCTTGGAACATTTGAAAGTACATTGCTCCAAACATTCAAACATTTGAGAGTCACCATGATTTTAGTGATCTGTTCTTCCTAAAAGGAAAAATCCTACTATTGGTAGACTAAAGATACTGGTTGAAGGATAGCCATTGCTTACAGTCATACAAGTATTATTAGTTTGTTGATTATATTTCTTAAATCTGAACATGTTTTGCATTTAATAATTATGGTCTATAAAATTAAATGTTCTCTTAAATATGTATTTACATTCTGGTAACTTTTTTACATTGATTCACTGAAGATAATTTAGTTATGGTATCATTGTTTTATTTAGGCTGAGACTGTTTATAGGTTATACCACATTTTCCACATAACCTTAAATGCATTGCATAAGCAGATACCTGTTCAAAGAAAGGCAGTCTCCCCTTCCATTAGGCACAGCAATCTCTAGGAGTTAATCTCTTGAACATCATCATCTTCACTGAAAGGATAGCACAGTCAACCCACCCCCCACCTCCACCGTGGGGAAAAGGGAAACAAAACCACAATGTCCCCTCCTTCATAATTCAAAGGAACCTCTTTTCCCTCTCCTAGATTGATGGTAGTACAAAAGAGGAGGGAGGGCTAGAGTGATCATTAGAGGCAATAGAACTGGCTCATTCCCCTGTTAAAATGCTCTCCTTTCTTAAGATTCCTTTATAATGAAGCTTTCTTAATTTCTTTCAACCTTTAACTTGCATTTCCAGTTGTCATTGCTCGGTGAACAGTGAAAGTCCACTGAATATCTTATTCCTGCTTCATAGAGGAATTGTAACTTTTTGATAGAATATGGTGTAAGTTCACTGACATTTATTTTAAATATTGCTCATAAATAGACCATATATGTAAATCAAAAGTGCTACCAGATATTCATTAAACAACCCAATCCAAAAATGGGCAGAAGACCTGAACAAGCAATTCTCCAATGAAGACATACAAATGGCCAATAAGTATGTGAAAAAATGCTCAATATTGTTAATTATCAGAGAAATGCAAATCAAAACTACAATGAGATATCATCTCACACCAGTCAGAATAGCCATCATTTAAAAGTCTACGAATGATAAATGCTGGAGATGCTGTGGAGAAAAGGGAACCCTCCTACACTGTTGGTGGGAATGTAGTTTGGGGCAGCCACTGTGGAAAACAGTATGGAGATTCCTCGAAAGACTAAAAATAGACTTACCACATGATCCAACAATTCCACTCCTGAGCATTTATCTAGAGGGAACCTTACTTCAAAAAGATACATGCATCTCAGTGTTCACAGCAGCACTATTTACAATAGCCAAGACATGGAAACAACCTAAATGTTCAGTGACAGATGACTGGATAAAGAAGCTGTTGGTATATTTACACAATGGAATATGACTTAGTCATTAAAAAAGATAAAATAAAATGACGCCACTTGCAGCAACGTGGATGGACCTGGACAATGTCATTCTAAGCGAAGTAAACCAGAAAGAGAAAGAAAAATACCAGATGATATCACTTGTATGGGGAATCTTTAAAAAAAAAAATTATTTACAAAACAGAAACAAACTCACAGACATAGAAAACAAACTTATGGTTACCAGCAGGGGAGGGGGGTGGGAAGGGATATTGGGAGTTTTGAGTTTTGCAGATACTAACTAATATATATACATAGTAGATAAACAACAACTTTATACTATGTAGCACAGGGAACTATATTCAATATTTTGTAGTAACTTATGGTGAAAAATAATATGAAAATAAATATATGTATGTTCATGTATGATGGAAGCATTATGCTGTACACCAGAAATTAACACAATGTAAACTGACTATAATAAAAAAAAAACATACAAAAGAGATACTCACTAAACATCATCTAGTAGATAAGCCAGAATTTTTGAAACTATAACCATTTTAAAAGATAAGAGCCAAATCCTCCCATAGAGAATTTTCTTTTTTCTCTTTCTGTGCTATCCCCCTTAATACTGCTCACACACACACACAGACGTAACATATTTTAACCCATCCCAAATACAGGAGACAATGCTGTTTTCTACTTTTTGATTAAAAGAAGGAAACTATCACCAAAGGATATAAAGTGAAATATACTGTCAAAGAACTATTTCCATAAAGACTGACTCTTCCAGAGACATATGTTAGCAGTAATTATACTAGGAAGAAGGCATTAGTTCAAAAAAAATCACTTTAAAATGTGAGGGTGTACAAAGAGAATGTATATTCAGAAGATATAAAACTTATGTAGGGTTGATTTGGGTTTCCTTAAGATTTATACTTTTTTGATTGAGGTTTCCATGTTTCATTAATGTGGAGACCATTCCAATCTTATGAAGGTTATCTTTAGGATAATACAGCATATTTCTTTTATTTTATGATTACGTATATTCAGGAAATTCTGACTGGAGCTTCAGATTTTATGTCAAAATATTTTCTCCAATTTTCTAGAGCTACTAAATCAGAGCCAGCTGAAATTCACAATTTCAAGTTTAATTCAAATATTACTGATTTGAAATGTGACTTAAAAGCAACTATGAGGTTTCAGTTCTTTGATTTTGTGTAAAGAGATACCATAAAACAACTGACACTTTTTATTTAGCAATCAAAACACTATACTTATAACTATCATCATAAAAAAAGGCTAAAATTTTAATGTTTCCAGGACAAAGTAATATTAAAAAATCCTATTTATGTATCACAAAATCTGTACAAGGAACTAAACAAATACTTTAATAGATGACTTATTTGATTGCTAAGTATCCCCGTTACAATAGAGCATTATTATTGTATTTGCTGCAGAGGAAGATACTGTAAATGTATTGTTTTTTTTCCTCAGAAATCTCCAATGGAAAGAATTTGACATTTAACATATATATAGATGTACACTTACATATATGTACACACATGTGAATAAATATACTCCCGTGTATATGTTTACATACTATACATTATGTTTGTGTGTGTATGTGTGCTTGTGTGTATGTATATGATCATGTACATACATATGTAGTCAGAAACATTCACTTACAAGCTTGCCCACTTCTGACCATATAGAGCAACACCTCTATGTATTTTAAATCAGATGTCAGTGAACTTTTTCTCTGAAGGGCCACATGGTAAATATTTTAAGCTTTGCAGGCCATTTGGTTTCTGCAGCAATTACTGAACTCTGCCACTGTGGCATGACAGCAGCCATAGACAGTACATAAATGAAAAACTTTGCTGCAGTGCAATAAAATGTTATTTACAAAAACAGGTGGTGGGCTGGAATTGACCTCGTATAAGTATCCTAGAGCTACCATAACAAATTAGCACACGTTGGCGGATAAAACAACGGCTTATGTTCTCACAGCTCTGGAGACTAGAGGTCTGAAATCAAGGTGTCAGTAGGGTGGATTCCTTCTGGGTGTCCTGAAGATAACTGGTTCAAGGCCTCTCTCCTAGCTTCTAGTAGTTGCTGACAATCCTTTTAATACCTTTTTGCTTTTGGAGGTATCTCTCTAATCTGTCTCTACTGTCACATGGTGTTCTCCCTGTGTCTGTCTCTGTGTCTTTTTTCCTCTTTTTATAAGGAGTAGGGCCCACCTATTTCCAAATAAGATCACAAGGACCATGAGTTAGGACTCCAACAAATCTTTTTGGAGAACACGATTCAACCCGTAACAACTCCCTGGGCTACGGTTTCCTAACCCCTGGTTTAAATAACATATATTTTAGGATTACTGGTAAAGAGGTAGATAACAGCAGCCGAAGATAAACGTATAAGATGATCCTCCAACTACTTTCCATGAAAAGATTTCACTGCATCTTTTTTAAGCCAGAGCTATAAATTCATGACTTGTTTGCTTATCTATTTCTTCTGTATAACAAATCACCCCAAAACTTAGCAGCCCAAATAATAACCATTTATTTCTTCTTCTGATTCTGTGAGTTGACCAGGCAGTTCTTGAACTCCTGGTTCCAGGTACTGGCTGTCTGGAATCTGAACAGGGACACTCACCCAGCTGGTGCTCGGTGCTAGCTGCTGACTGAGAGCCCAACCTAGCCTGTCAGAGGCTTCAGCTCTCTAACAGGTCCAGCCTCCCTGGGCGGCTGCCTGGGTGTCCTCAGAGGAAGATACACAGGTTCCCAAGAGCGTTCCAAAATGCAAAGGCAGAACATGTGGCTCTCTTACAATCTAGCCTTGAAAGTTACACAGTATCACTTCCACAAGATACTGTCTGCTAAAATATGTCAAAAAGTCAGCTCATATATATAAGGAGAAAAGAAATACTCTCCTTCATTTAATGGGCTAGGTTACATCTCCAAATAGAATGTGGGGTGGAAATCTGTAACAGACATTTCATATACTCAGAATTTATATTAAGTTCTATGTTATAATCTTCCTGCAACTAGACATTTAGTACTTGGAAGTGGTTTAATTATTTTAACAGACTAAATTAATAAATATATACAGTGAGCATTCTGTGTATTGTTCATGCACATGTGTACAATATTTTAGATGCATAAGCAAAAATGCATATTCTGTTACTTCCCACTACCTGAGAGAATCTCTTCTTCCACATGTACTCATCGTCTTCTTTGCATATATTATGGTATTAGACTACTAAATGCTTATTATGTAATGAAAGGGATGCTACCATGGAAAACAAACAAAATTGACTTTTAACTTTCAAAAGCCTTTGTCCTGAAAGGGAAATTGGAACCCTGGAGTCTGAGGACATGAAACAATTATCTCTTCAAAAAAAACCAATGATGAGTCAGAGGCAGGCTTCTACATGTCAAAACTACAAAAAGATTTCTAAGGCTGAGAATTTAGCTTAAATGATTAAATTATCTAATGCTTCAGTATTACATGGTACCCAGGGTTATATCAGGCAATCAATAAATACTTGGTAAGTTAATTAATTTTCCACCAGGAAAATTTGGAGAAATAAGAAATCTATATTAATATTTGCAAAGTGTAGACTCAAAGAGAGAAATGTAAAAATTAGCACCAAACATCATCTGTATCCATATTGATCTGGAAATTTTAGACACAAGTACAATGTATTGATCTGAATCGCCTGGAGCAGTGTTTCTTATATATGTAGTTTCTTACCTCCATAAAATCCTTGAACCTTTAAATTTATTGTTAATTTTTAAATTTTAATGTTAATCTAAAAATTAATATGAGCACATCTGGATCATCTGGATAATCACCCTAACACTGAATTATCAACTTTATTTTATTGACCAAAAGTTTGTGTTTTCAATTGTCAATTGACACCATTTTACTGTGCAGTGTCCAAATAAGAATTTGCAGTATTTTAATAAATACATATAAAGGAAGAATTGAGAAATCATATTGCAAGTTAGTAAAAATGTGTCAAACTCAAATGTTCCTCAATTTAAAATTATTTTTTAAAATTAAAGTAATAATTTTCTTAATTATGTATGATCTATGTCCTAAGAACAAAAGAAGCACGTCTATAAGTGAAATGTAAACTATAAAATTTATATTTTATTACTAAACCTATAGGATGCTTAAATATTTGTACAATTTTAAATTATTTTAAATCTACTAATTTTTTAATTTGAATTTCATTGGTTTGTAGTTTTACGCATGTTGCAAATATTATGGTTTGCATTACTATATTAAATACAAACTTTATAGTTTACATTACTATATAGATATCTCATTCTATATTATAAATGTTTCTGTAGTGTAATTTTTAAAACTATTCAATTCAGTCCTGATAGCCCTCATTAGTTTTTTTTCTTGAGAATATGTCAAATTTGAGATAAAACCGTTCAAGACAATTTCAACTATTGACATTACTTAGCATTTGTGGTTTGTTTTCTCCTCTTAATTTCAGGTACACATATTGATATATTCATCTCCCAAATTTGTGTAATTAGATGGACAAGAACTGAGCTATCTGCAAAACATCTTACTAGAATTATGCCAATAACTAAATTGCCACTCAAAGTTGGCAAGCTATATACACGCAAATATTGGGGAACCATATTAACAAAGAGGCTACTGTTATGTGGAAATTATTAATTGCCTTTCTTTCATGAATGATGGATGGTTACTTTTGAAAGTGTTAAAAGTATTGATACCTTTGTAAAAGGATCAAAATTAATTCATTTTATTTAACTGCTTATTAATTTTTATTCTCAGTAGTGTTGGTTATATACTAAGTAAAATGTCAGAATTTCTGGCATCTTTACCAGGTACTTGACCCTTTTTCATTAATAGTTTTCAAGCTTATCAGGTCAAATTACTATCATACAAAGAATCCAAAGAACTTCACTATCTATTATTACAATGAAATAAATGCTGTATCATTTAAGTGAAGACATTCAAAAGCAATGTTCTGTGAATTAGTTAATAGCATTCCAGTTGATTTGCAGACAATCCAAAGATAATTAACGATTTTTTAAAAAGAAGATGGAACTTATATGTTCTTAAATATTTAATAAAAGTCTGGCAAATCAGTGATGTTTGTAATCAAAAGTGATTGATAACTGCAAATTGGCTTTAAATTGTGTTTTGGAATGTCATGAAACATTGTCCTTACTACTATGTATTTTTCCACAAAAAAATAAATCTTTCAACAAAAGAGAAAAAAGGCTAACTACAGGATATAATTTTTTTAAGTCACATAATTTTTAAGTATAATATTATAATATATCCAAATTTTTGTGATGAGACACATACTTAACACCTCTTTGAAATAATTGGAACCATGTATTTGTGTACCTGGCACTACTAAGATATAGGATCTAGCAGCACTATTTACAATAGCCAAGACATGGAAGCAACCTAAATGTCCAACGACAGAGGACTGGATAAAGCAAGTTGTGGTATATTTATACAATTAAATATTACTCAGCCATAAAAAGAATAAGATAATGCCATTTATGGCAATGTGGATGGACCTGGAGATCGTCATTCTAACTGAAGTCAGAAAGAGAAAGAAAAATGCCATATGATATCACTCATGTGTGGAATCTAAAAAGAGAAAGAAAGAAAAAAGACAATACTAATGAACTCATCTACAAAACAGAAAGACTCGCAGACACAGTAAACAAATTTCATGGTTACCAGGGGAAAGGGAGTGGGAACGGATAAATTTAGGAGTTTACTTCAAAAGTAAATCTCGGTCAAAGCCCTATTGCTTTATAGCTCTAATTTGTTTTGATAATATTTTGATTCGAATTTTTGCATCTATGTTCATGAAAAAATGGACTTTAATAATCCTTTGTGATAAAATCATTGTCAGATTTTTAACTAAAGTTATAGTTGCTTCATATAAGTGGTTGGAAAGTGTTCACTTTCTATTCTCTGGACTAATTATTTTAAATCAATATGAAATTTGCCTTAAATATGTAGAAGTATTCACCATTGATACCATCTCCCAGTGTATAGTTATTTTTGGTAAATTTTATATGTGTGGTTGAGAATGTATTCTGTCATTTTTTTTCCTCAAGTGCAATGTTCTTTGTATTTCCATTAGGTCATTCTGATTATTTAATAGTTTTTCAAATCTTTTATACCTTGACTAATGTATCATCTGTTCTATTAACTATCGAGCAGTGTTAAAGCTCCCCAGTATTTACTTATCCTTTCAGTTCTGTCGGTTATTTCCAGCATCACTGAGATATAATTTATATATAATAATCTGCAGCAATTTAAAGTGTACAATTTGATATGACTTGACATGTGTGTACAACTGCAAAACCATTACCAAAATCAAGATCACGAATATGTAGCTCACCTTCCCAAATCTCCTCATGCCCCTGTGCACCTCTCTCCCTCCACCTTTCTTCATCTACCCACTCAAATTCTGCAAGCAACCACTCACCTGCTTTCTGTGACCACAGACTTCTTTGCAACTGACTAGAAATTTATATAAAATTAATTATATAGTATATACTCTTCCATATAAAAAGTATAAACAACTTATAATTCACTTAGCCAAACTTAAAACTATGCCATTCTTGACTTTAGCTCTTTGTTAAACTTCACTTTTACTAATATATTAAACATATAAACTTTTTTATTTTATAACTTCAAACTTAATTTATCATTAATTGTCCTACAAAAAGCTCAAAGAACTCTCCTAAATATGTATGTGTACACTTTACAGAGATTATTTTGTTTATATGTGATATTCTTAGGAAATTATTGAATATACAGGCAAAATTCATCATATCACTTATGATCTTGAGATAAAAGACAAATTAAAACTGGTATCTAAGGAAACTATGATTATTTTCCTTTAACTTTAAGTACTTTTCTAAAGAGTTATTTTCTTTTCAATAAGGAAAATATTTTTATAAGTTCTTAATTCTTTGTGAATAAAACCAAGAATCTGTGAAGAAAAACTGAAGGAACTTTGGAAATGGTGGTAATAGCAGCACTGAGAACATAAACCCTGCGCTGTTTTCAGCATGGATTAGATTGCAATATCCTATCCGCCATCTAAAATTTTTATATCAAGATTGAACTGAATACTTTTCTAAAAATGTTGATTTATATGGTGAAGTTGAATCCACACTAGTAAGCAATAAAGCCAAAATAAAGTTTGTAAGATGAACCAAGTCAAGATACTAACACAAGAGTAAAATTCTTCATGAATAAGGAAAAGAAAATGTAAACTAACATAAAATACAAATAGTGTTTGGAAGCAGAATTTAAAGCTAACTAAGGTAAGGCTTATTCAAATAATGGGTTTTTAAAATGGGTCAACTGAATACTATTGCAAAATGTATGGAAAGTTTCTAAACTTTCACAGGGAATGTCAGCTTATTGACAATCACTAAATTAATTTGTCTACTTTATGTCTAGAATTGAATTGTTCAATTAAGTAATTTGAATGAATGAGCCAGCATCTGGTCAATAATGAGATATTGAAGGTTAGACGTGATGCTTGGAGGAGTGGTTTTCCTTGACATCCTTTCCAACATCCGCTGAAAATGTAGCTTTGTTTAAGTACTAGAAACGTTCCCTGAAATCAATGGGTCAAGTGATGAAACTGTCACAAGATTCAAGGGATCCATTATCATATCAGAAGTAATTATTCCATCCTAAAGACTTTTCCCAACCAATCTTTCCCCCTAGTGAGTGCACTGTAGAGTCATGGAAGAAAAATATATGTTCAAATATGAATATTTGCACTAATTAATTTGTTTTATACTATGTGAGGGGGAAAGTGAAGAGAAGACATCTTTATTTTTTAAACATATAGGCAAAACATAGTAATGAGAACACCAGTGCTAAGACAAAACAAAAAATAAAAAATGTCTAAATAAAAATGTATTCTTTGATTAATGCAAATGGTACAATGAAAAAATTAAACACTAGTTTTTCATTACTTTCAAAAAATGCATTCTTTGAAAATTCTAATATTTTGGTCTGTAAAACTCTAAAAAAGTTGCTTTACAAACTGTTTCTCTCTTAAGTAATTTCACTGTTACCTCTCTCCTAAGGGTATTTGCATTTTAAATACCTTCTATAATTATATAAAAATGTGCTTTGCATCCTATAATCATCAAAGGGGATATATTGTTGACACCTTGAAAAAGAACTATGTAGAAACACAGCAAAAAGTTAGAAGAGTTTCTTAATAGAAATTTGAGCAACACAAATTATAATAGGAGTGAGGTGAGCTTCCATGGCTCATCATGTGATTGCATGTGTATGTAAAGAATGAGAAAATTTTCCATGGTGCTTTAAAAATGAACTATTGTTTTAGAAAATTTGTTAAATATTAATTATATGACTACATCCCCAATCCTCCATTTCATTTGGAAAGTCAACATAAGACTTAACAAGTCACAAGGCTTAAGTGCTCATCATATTCTGGTGTCTAACTTTGTTTCCCAAATGCTATTGACTCTTTCCATCATTATTCAGTAATGAATTAAATTGTCTTTAAAATATTTAATTATTCTAATAAATGCTTGTCAAGTATTAGATCCTAGGAATACGAATTTTTAAAAATGACAAAATACCTGGCTTCATTGAGATTTCATAAACAAGAAAACAAATGTGTAGTACCATTTTAAATAGTTTTGAATTCAGAAGAATCACAGCAGAATTAGGGAATGGAACAGCAGATGACAAAGTATACTACTTCAGTGATGTTATGGACTGAATATTTGTGTTTCCTCAAATCCATATGCTGAAATCCTAACCTCTAGTGTAGCTGTATTTGGCCTCAAATGAAGTAATCAAGGTTAAATGAAGTCATAAGGGCGGGGCCTTGATTCATAAGGATTAGTTTCCTTACAAGGAGAGACTTGCCAGAGAATTTGTTCTATGTTCAGGCACTGAGGCAAGGTTGTGTGAGGACACAGCATGAAGGCAATAATCTACAAGTCATGAAGAAATTCCTCACCAGAAACTGAATTTGCCAACACCTTTAACTTGGACTTCTCAGACTGTACAACTGTGAGAAACTAAATTTCCGTTGTTTAAGCCATCCAGCCTTGTGGCATCTTGTTACAGCAGCCTGGGCAGACTAAGACATGTGGTAAAGAAGACCTCTGAGACAAACACGTATATTTCTTACATGAATAAAGATATGAATAATGTGAAGAAACGAGCCAGTTAGGAGATACGGAAATTGGACAGAATTTCATGTAAAAGAAACAGCAATGGCAAGGCTGTAAAGCGTGAGTCAGTTCAGTGTGTTTGACACAGACTAAGTTCTCTCACGTAGCTCATCTGGAACAGACCAGGGAAACATGGTTAGAAATTAGAAAAGCTGGCAGGGATCGAACAGTGTAAGATCTACCTACTAAAACCATTACAAGGATTTCAGATTTGATTCCAAGGATGATGTGAAGTTCTTGGAATGCTTTGAGCAAAGGAGAGACACAATATGGCTTATATTTTTAGAAGAAGATCACTAATGCCTTTGTAATTATGAATAGGCATAGGCGGATTCAAGGAGCTTAAGGAAAACTCTGAAATACTTCACGTGCCATCTTAAATAAATACTCCATTAGGCCAAGTGGCAAAAGAGACAACTGAATCTCACTTCAGGAGAATGTTGAGATTTATGGAGAGGTAACAGTGGCCTTCAGTTAAAATACCTTTATAGCACAGTTTAAAAATAAAAACCTAATGTACCAACTTCAATGAATTATTTGTTTTGAATTCAGTGCTGTGTTTAATGTTAGAGCAGAGAATAAAAATAGAAACAGAGATACTTTATATATATATCTACCTCTATCTATAAACAAATATATGTAATTTTATAACAAATAAATATATATATGCATGTGGAGAGAGATAAATGACATAATTATATATTCACTAAATGCATATGTCCATAGAAATGGCATTATGGCTCAGATAGCATGATTTTAAGAGATATAAGATCTTAGATTCCTGCAGTATAATGTTGTTTATTCTACAGAAATAGTAGAGAGAGAGAAATCCTCAATTCTAAACATTTTAGAAATAGCACCAGGACATAAGAAAGTTATTAGCAGATTAAAAAGAGAGAGAGGATGAAAACTTTGAGTTAACAAAAAGTTAAAGTGAATTACTCTTTAATATGATGTGATTTTTTTTTTTAAAGTATGTTTATCAATGAAGGGAAAAGGATAACCACCAGCTTTCTGAAATTCACTTGAGCATAATGAGATCACCATGACCTAAGATAAGATCTATATTCATTTTCAAGTGCATACGTAATAGGAAATAGGTAATGACACAATTAAACAATGAAAAATATCTTGTATAATTGAATATAGATTTCATTTTTCAATGGAAAAAGAAGACAGATGGCATTATTAAAAGTTTCAATAAGTAGATTTCCAAAGATGAGGATGTATTTTAGACCCAGAAACGAAAACAGAAAGTCCTTCCCAAAAGGAGGCTACACAAACTTGTTCAGACACTACAGTGTATCACAGAAACTTCTGATCAATTATAAAATCTTCACTGTCTCATGAGAAAGATTGCTTGTACCAGTAACCTCTCTTTTCATACACATTTAAGAGTAGATGTCATACAATTTGTCCTTGAAATGTTCGTATTTTTCAGAAGAAGCTAGGATATACTGTACTAACAAGTTCACACTCATCTCAACGGCTTACATGACAATCTCACTCAAAGTTCACATCCAGTGCAAGAACTCTACATAAGTACCCAGGGATCCAGACTCACAGACTCCACAAACATTCGCTATACCATTTGAAACACATGCTGTTTTCCCCTTAGAGTTTATCTCAGTGTTAAATAAATAGGGATTTACAAATATTCACAGAAATGACAAAATGTATGAGAGATCAAGAAATAAATTATCCAGATAAATCTGATGTTCCCTTACTGCTTACAGTACAATTTACTCTAAGCCTAGCAATAGATCTTTTAGACTGATGAAAGAACTAACCTGATTCTGCCTGTCTTCTTTAAGCAGTTAAGGTAATTACTGATGACTTAATTTTGTTTTTTTTTCAAAGGCATTTTTGTATATAGATCTTTTTACAGAATGAATAAAAACCTCATTAATCTGAAGAATAAAAGAGAATGACTTCTATCAAAATATTTATAGTTTTTATGAGGCCTACATATTTTCTCTATCATTATTAACCACATAATGAAATAATTCTGCCATACTGACCACAGCAAGGTTTGTACAACTCACATAGTTGGCAACACCTTGGATACAATAGGAAAATTTATAAGCAAATCAGTTATACTACACAATATTAACTCAATCCCATATCATTTGCAGGACTGTTCTGAGAAATCACATTTCATAAAAAGGGTAAGTATGACGTCTGATGACCTCAGAGGAATTAAAAAGAGGAACAGTATCCCCACAGCCTTAGCCAACTCATTCTCAGTTATATACCTTAGTTTCAGGTGGCTCTGTTTAGGGGATACAATTATGTATTCAAGGGTGATTAAATCCATCTATTTCTTGGGCTGATAGGGGGAAAAGCTATAGTTTAGGGGAACATTTTTTCCAAATATTTTTCTAATAAAATTATATATATTAAGTAAACATATTTAAAAGAAACAAATATGCATACACACAGAGAAAAAAGCAGTATATATACTGATTAGCCATAACTTCCTTCTCAAGTTTAATGTAAAATCACCATTGAAGCAATGCTTAAAAAACACAAATTCTTAATTTAAAATGTAAATTTTACACAAATATTTGAGCTGCATATTACTTGAAATATATGGGCTACAGGTTATTAATGTTATGTACTGCTCAGAATCCTTTATAATTCTTATCACTATGTATATGTAAATATAAATTTAGTTACTGGAAGTTATCCCTTGTTGAGAATAGTTTCTCAGTTGTACCTTATCTGAAAAAGGATAAGATTCTTTCAGTATACTTGGAGATGGCTGGATTCAGAAAGAATCACTCACATTAGCCAAACTTAAATAAGATGAATGAATTACCCAGAAAGTCAACTTCCTGAATGTGAATGAGAAACATGACTATTAAAAATACTGGATCATTCATACTTTTCCCAGGAGTTAAAAAAGTAACATCATATTATGTTTTTCAGTATTCCCTAGACATAGTATATGACACCATGTTCATAGTCTAGACTGTAATAAGGCCATTTAGCATATTTTCCTCAATTTTAGTTGATAAAAACATACTTGGGATTTTAAAGTAAATTTGTAGCTATAATTTAAAACTAAATTATGTATATAATCAATTAGGGAAATGAATATTAAATTGTAAATTGCAATTTTTTGTTTGCCTCTTTGAAAATATGAACATGGGTGCTAAGAATGACATGTAATTGTGTCATTTCTCTTGATTATTCACCACTTAAAATTACCTTCCAAATTGAGTATTTCTCATATTTTAAAACATATTTAGAGGTTCACCAGATTTTTTTTTAAGCACAAAGTAAGCTGAAGGATGTCCATTAATAAGGAACTCTATTACATCCATACACACACAAAATACGTATTTATTGAACTACCAGGTATTAGTCATAATTACTGGCACGGAGTGACAGTTTTGAATAAAACCAAGTGTTTACTTTCAAGTAGTGCACATTTTATTAGAGAAGATAGGAAATAAACAAGAGAAAGTAAAATAACTTGAGATGTAATGTTAAGTTCCATTCTCCTTATAAAGGGAATAAAGTGGGATAAGGTCACTGGAGAAAGATAACTGTGGAAAGGGTTACTTTTTTTAATACCAACAGTTGTCAAGAAATGTCTTTCTATTATCATGACATTTAATGGAGACAAGAAGAAACTGAAAAAATCAGACATGCAGCTAGCTAGGGAAAAGGTAAAAGAGAATGATAATAAATGGTTTTCAATGATAGAAAAAGTACATCACTAAATGGATGTATAATAAATTACTTGACAGTGTTGTTACATAAAAATATGGATATTTAAAGTGCTTCTATTTTCCCAACAAAAAAGAATGGATCATGACCATTTTCAAAATACTCATCTATGATTATTTCTTCAAACTAGATTTTGAGAAGTGGAATATGAAAAGTTATTATTACCTCATCAATGGGAAAAAATTAAAAAATTTTAAAAATGGTTGAAAAGAAAATTTAAACAATTTACACTTTCACTACCATTGTTTGGCTCTTCATCTTACTGAATTTTAGCCAGTGCTGATTGTTACTGAAGGCTATTTATTTTCTGCCTTAAGCAGTGTTCATATGAAAAGAAAAAATGGAAAATTCTGTATTTTTTGTCTGATTTCTAATCATATTACTTGGTTTACTTCTGTGAGTTATTTCTGTTTCAAAATTTTTCAGAGTGATTATTTAAATAGTAAAAAAACAAAACAAAAAAAACAGCTGGCTTTTGCAGGAAGGTGACCAAGACAGCAGAGTAGGAAAACCCTCAACTCACATCCTGGCACAGCCTTACAGCCAATGGGACCTGGAGCCAGCCCCACCTACCAGCCCAAAGTAGTCAGCCTGGTCCCAACAGAAAAGTACATTCAGCCTACACAGGGGGCACTCCTAGAAATACGGCTCTGATGAACAGAAGGGAGTGTGCTGCTGGGCCCCACTGGACATCTCCTACATAAGGCCACTTCTCTGATACTGGGAAATGTGACCGGCCTACTTAACATACAGAAATAATCACAGAAAATTGGGCAAAATGAAGAGATAAGGGAGTATGTTCTAAATAATAAAAATTAAAAAGACAAATCTCAGAAAAAGAACTAGATGAAGTGGAGATAGGCAATACACCTCATAAAGAGTTCAAGGCAATGATCACCAAGAGGCTCAGCAAACTCGAGGGATGAATGGATGAGCCCAGTGAGAATGTCAACAACAACAGAAAACATAAAGAAGAACCAAGCAGAGCTGAAGAATACAGTAACTGAAATAAAAGATTCAGAGGAACAGATCAGTGATTTGGAACACAGAGTGGAAATTACCCAAGCTGAACAGAAAAAAGAAAAGAAAAGTATTTTAAAAAAATGAGGATAGCTTGAGACTGCTTGGACAACATCAAATGTAGTAACATCCATATTATACGGGTCCCAAAAGGAGTAGAGAGAAAGACGGAACAGAGAACTATTTGAAGAGATAATAGCTGTAAACTTCCCTAACCTGGGGAAGGAAACAGATATCCAAGTACAGGAAGCCATTGCCATAACATGGACAAACCTAGAGTGTATTATCTTTAGCTAAGTAAGTCAGAGAAAGACAATACCATATGATTATATTCTACTTATATGCGGAATCTAAAAAACAAAACAAATGAACAAATATAGGAAAACAGAAGCAGAAAACAAACAGATGGTTGCCAGAGGGGGGGAGTTGTGGGGAGAAAAGAAATAGGTAAGTGAGAGGAAGAGGTACAAACTTCCAGTTACAAATTAAATGAATCATGGGTATGAAATGTGCAGTGTGCGGAATACAGTCATTAATTATGCAACATCTGTCTGTAGTGACAAATGTTAATGAGACTTATTGTGATGATCATTCTGACATAGGTAGACACAGCAAAAACTATGTTGCGCATTGGGAACTAACAGTGTTGTAAGTTATTTACATTTCAAAGACAAAGTCATAGAAAAACAGATCAGATTTGTGGTTCCCAGAGGCAAGGGTGGAGAGAAGGGCAATGGATGAAGATAGTAGAAAGATACAAACATCCAGCTCTAAGATAAGGAAGTTCTAGGGATATCATGTATAAGTTGATAAATATAATTAACAGTGCTGTATGTTATACATGAAGTTTTTAGAAGAGTAAATCTTAAGAATTCTCATCAGAAGGAATTTATTTTTTATATTTAATTTTGTGTCTATATGAGATGTTGGATGTTCACTAAACCTACTATGGTAAGCATTTCATGCTGTACATAATCAAATCATTATGCTGTATACCTGAAACTTATACAGAACTGTATGCCAATTATACCTCAATAAAACTGAAACAAAAAGGAAAAAATTGTAATATGGGAGAAGAGTAGGTGATTCTTTGATTACTGATTAATATGATATTGATGATATTGTGATGAAAATATCTTTCATCTGTTCATTCTAGCCAAGCCTGTGTTGAGTTACACTTAGGATTTTATTCTTAGTAAGTAAAAATACTACATAGGTACAGAGACTAGTTTTAGTCTTCCAGAAATGAGAACAATAGTATCAGCATATCCATCTGTTCACAGGAACTAAAAATGTTTTCAAATGACTAATATACATATTGATTTATAACATCAGCTACCCTGGGTGTTAAAAGATAGAATACTTGTTGAGATGTTCATGCATTTCACTTTCTTTTGGTGCTTAAAGAAATGAACATTTTTAATATTCATTTTTGCCAATAAATTTAAGTATCTTAATTCAGATTACGCTTTTCCATTAGAAGAGTTTTATAACTTGATTTACTTGTATCTTATTAAACCATACGTGGAGGTACTGTCAAAAGTTACCTTGGTACTCCTCAAACAGTGTTGAACGCTTTCTGGTTTCCTAGGTATTAGACTTAATATGATTATTTTAGTTTGATTAGAACACTCTTTGCCTTAGGAATCATCCATATCTTTTTGCTGCTCATCACAATTAAAATTAATCAGATCCTTCCTTTTCATGGTCTCGAGGTTTATTAAAAAATATGCTAGAGGCATGGGATTCTCTATGAGAGAAACTCTCATTATTACATTTTTTCCCCCGTTGGGAAGATGAAATATATTTTTAGGAGCAACTGAGACTTTCCAATTAATAAAAAGAACAATAATAAAACTCATGTGGCTTTGGTGTCAATCTTGAGCTTAAGTTCAGGATCCCTAGGCAAATATTATAGAAAGAAATTTCTTACATGTTGATAATTTATATATCAAGGTAACATATATTCAAATTTACTATATAAAACTATAAATGCTTATTTAACCAAATGAGACTGCTTCAACGGATTTCTGCAATTGGAAGCCCTTATTAGATAATTCGCAATTTAGGATGCAAAAACACTTTAAAGCTAGTGTTAATTATTCAGCGTAACTGAAGAGACCTTGATCTTTCTGAAGACAATTTATGTTTTGAAAAATTAAGGTCATGCTAGAGAATGCATAACACACTTAGCAACTGCAGAATTTTTACATATTATTATGCAAAGTAGAATAGAAAACATGCAGAACTCACCTTGCTGTGCTTCCAGCTAGTCATTTCTTACCACTAAAACATGGAAGAAATCCTTACAAACTGGACACTACGTTTATTTTCTGTCCCATCCCCATTGCAGACTCTTTTATTTTTCTTATTTTATAGTTAAAATTCTTTACTCCTAAACCACTTTCCCCATTTTTGCTGTTTAGTTTCTTCCAGGATTGCCTATGGCATATGAGAGAAAGCAGCAATCTAGAGTATTAATTTGTTCAAATTTTGCCAAAGAGAATAATATTGAAATCTTTCTTAAGTTTTTAAGTTTCCATACATATTGAAGGTCATTAAAAGGCTTTGAATTTCACAACTTAAAGTAGTACCAATAGGCTTTACTACACTGTGTAGAAATCCTTTCCTTTCAGAATGTCTGCTATATGAAAAAACTCATTCAGGGAAATCATAACAATGCTACAAATAATAATTAACATTAACTGAAAGCTTCAGAATAGCTAAGCAAAAGTATTAGTTTTTTCACTTCACACTTTCATCCTCTAGAGTTTAGTACTATGTTTAATTCAATTTTATACATGATAAAAGTTAGATATAAAGAGATTAAGTGGCTCATCCATGTCTGTCAAACCCACGCCATTCATTAAGTTTAAAACTTGCTCAAACAGTCATTATGCCATACAGTACCTTTAAACAAAATCTTAAAATTAGGGACACAGTAGACTGTTCTAGGAGAACATTTTTGAGATGTATCTTAGATAATGTTTTGCCTATATTTTCTTCTAGGACGTTTATTGTATCTTGTCATATGTTTAAGTCTTTGAACAATTTTGAGATTATTTTTGTGTATGTTACTTAGAAATAAAAGCAAGAATAAACAAATGGGACCTAATGAAACTTACAAGCTTCTGCACAGCATTTGAAACCATAAGCAAAACAAAAAGACAACCTACGAAATGGGAGAAAATTTTTGCAAGTGTTTCGACTGACAAAGGCTTGATTTCCAGAATATATAAACAGCTCATATAACTGATTAACTAAAAAACAAACAAGCCAGTCCAAAAATGGGCAGAAGACCTAAACAAGCAATTCTCCAAGGAAGAAATAAAAATGATCAATAGGCACATGAAAAAATGCTCAATATCACTAATTATCAGAGAAATGCAAATCAAAAATACAATGAGGTAGCACCTCACACCAGTCAGAATGGCCATCATTCAAAAGTGCACGTATGACAGATGCTGGAGAGGCTGTGGAGAAAAGGGAACCCACCTACACTGCTGGTGGGAATGCAGTTTGGCGCAGCCACTGTGGAAAATACTATGGAGACTTGTGAAAAGACTAGGAATAGACTTACCGTAGGACCCAGGAATCCCGCTCCTGGGCATATATCCAGAGGGAACCTTACTTCAGGATGACACCTGCACTCCAGTGTTCATAGCAGCACTATTTGCAATAGCCATGACATGGAAACAGCCTAAATGTCCATCGACAGATGACTGGATAAAGAAGAGGTACATTTATACAATGGAATGCTATTCAGCCATAAAAACATACAACATAATGCCATTTGCAGCAACATGGATGTTCCTGGAGAATGTCATTCTAAGTGAAGTAAGCCAGAAAGGGAAAGAAAAATACCATGTGAGATCGCTGATATGCGGAATCCAAAAAAAAAAACAAACAAACAAACAAAAAAGAGCATAAATACAAAACAGAAACAGACTCAGAGATACAGAATACAAACTTGTGATTGCCAGAGGAATGGGGGTTGGGAAGGGACAGACTGGGATTTCAAAATGCAGAATAGATAAACAAGATTGTAGTGTAGCACAGGGAAATATATACATGATCTTGTGGTGGCTCACAGCAAAAGAGAATGTGACAATGAATGTATGTATGTTCATGTATAACTGAAAAATTGTGCTCTAGACTAGAATATGACACAACATTACAGAATGACTATAATTCAATAAAAAAATTTTTTAAAGAATAAAAAGCCTATAAATAAGAAATTTTGGAGAGGGTGTGGAGAAAAAGGAACACTTGTAGATTGTTGGTGGGAATGTAAATTTGTGCAGCCACTATGGAAAACAGTATGGAGGTTCCTAAAAGACTGAAAATAGAGTTAGTATAAGATCCCACAATCCCCGACTCGTAGGAAAGACAAAAACTCTAATTTGAAAAGATACACGCACCCCAATGTTCACAGCAGTACTATTTACAACAGCGAAGATATGGAAGCAACCTAAATGTCCATATGTCCATCAACAAATCAATGGATAAAGATGTGGTGTGTGTGTGTGTACACAGAATTACTCAACCATAAAAAAGAATGAAATAATGCCATTTGCAGCAACAAGAATGGACCTAGAGACTATCATACTAAGTCAATTAACTCAGAGAAAGACAATTATCATAAGACACATAATTTATTTGTGGAATCTAAAAAATGACACGAAAGAACTTATTTACAAAACAGAAACAGACTCACAGACATAGAAACAGTCTTATGGTGACTGAAGGGGGAGGGGGAGGAGTAATAAATTAGGAATTTGAGATTAACAGGTACACACTAATATATATATAAAATAGATAAACAACAAGAACCTACCATAAACCACATGGAAGTATATTCAATATCGTGTAATAATCTATAATGGAAAATAATCTGGAAAATTTATACATACATACATACATATGTATTTATAAAACGCCGAATTACTTTGCTGTGCACCTAAAACTAACAATTTAAATCAACTATACTTCAATGAAAAACTTTCTAAAGATAATTGTATTTTATTAGCTGAAAATAGTAATCTTGCAAAAGGTCTCTTAATAATTAATGGTCTAGAGGAGACCTATGTATTATCTAATACTCAGCTGCAATGAAAGATACAAAACAATGAACTTGACTTACTCATTTCTTATATATTTCAAAAAATATTTCTTATTGCCTTCCACCCTACACTTATCATTATGAAAATAATTTCACAAATACCTAAGAAAATCATCTGAGTACCAATATTTCTACACAATGTTTAAAGTAAAATTCTATAATTTTTACATAAACAAATTTGTTATGTGCCTACAATCACTGCAACATATAAAAATATTTATTAATCATATAAGTTCAAGTAATACTTTAATTACAGTATTTACTTTAATAGAGCTGTTTGTGGTTAAAATATAATATATAAAAATCAAAATTCATAAATAACATTATATTTTTAAAAATTCAAAACACAAATCCTCAAAATATAAGTAGAAGCATTAAAAAGAAAAAATACTAATATCTGAATTTAAAAAGTCATCTTCATTGCAGCATATTAATTTTTTTAACCTGACCTTAAGGATGTTCCACAGTCATATGGGCCCATTAAATATACAGCAGGTGTTCAGAGATTTGACTATTCATGATATAAAGTGCAAGAAGTACCTGAGCCAAATAAACCATGGGACTTGACTCTCTCCCTGACCATGGCCAAATTTGCCTTTTAGAGCAAAATTAACCCTAACCGAACCTTTTCAACTATGCAAACTTGGATAAACCACTTACTAAATCAAGAATCCTAAACAAATTGAGCTGCAGTTCTACTGAGGAGAAATAATGCCTGGCTTCTGATGATTATATTATAGAATGATCAGCTAATTCCTTTTGTGTATGTTTATTAAAGCCATGTCTGTAGGGAGTTCATACTGCCATCTGCCCTGTGACAAGATTTAATATGGCAGTAGGGGAGGAAACGGCATTTAGAAGACTGCTCTGGTGGCTACCAGTTTCCCACAACCATCTCAACACAGTGCTCGCTTCGGCGGCACATATACCACAACCACTTCAACACATGACCTAGCCAGAGCCAAGCAAGTGCTCCGGCCTCTTTCATTCCAGGCCACAATGTAGCACTGGATCTGAGGTAGCCATAACCAGGAAGAAAACTCGACCCTGGAATGCAGAGGTGACCACGTCCTGGAGCAGAGCACGGCTGGGATGGTGGTGGCCACTGTTGGTGCTTACTCAAGCAATACATCAAAAGCAGCCCAGATCTCTGACAGTGGCCGCTCCACCACAGCCAACAAAGCTAGGGTCAGTAATCAGCTGTAAGGGACAGAGGGGACTTGCACCTCAGGCTGCGTCAGAGCAGAGCCAGGGAAACAATTACAAGCAGCTGCACAGGCAGCACATCGAAGACAGCTCAGACTTCTCTCTGAGGCCAACAGGAGCTGAGAGCCTGCACAGACCCCCTTGCTTCAGCACTCTGACTCTGGGGCAAGGATCCCAGTGCTGGGAGAAAGGAAAACACACACTTAAAGGGAACAGATCCAGCGTAGGCCAACCCTGAAAACTTTTGCTCTAGCAACTTAGGATCAGTTGCTCCCCTGATAAGGCAGGGAAAGCCAATGAGCAGAGGGGAAAGACATGCCTCAAACACGGCTCCAGCTCTAACCTCTCCATTTCTAGGCTCAGCTCTTACGAGGTAACAGTTGGTAGCACACCCTGAGGAAAGACATAACACAAAGAAATGGAAAGATATCCCATGCTCTTGGATTGGAAAAATATGGTTAAAGTGGCCAGACAACCCAAATCAATCTACAAATTTAATGCAATCCCTATCAAAATGCCCATGACATTTTTCACAGTAGAAAAAATAACCCTAAAATTTACAGGGAACCACAAAAGACCCAGAATTGCCAAAACAATCCTGAGAAAAAAGAAAAAAGCTGTAGGGATCACCCTCCCAGACTTCAGACTATAACAAAAAGCTACAGTAATCAAAATAGCAGGGTACTGGCACAAAAACAGATACAAATCAATGAAATAGAATACAGAGCCCACAAACTAACCCATACACCTATGTTCAATTAATCTATGACAAAGATGGCAAGAATATACAATGGAGAAAAGGTCTCTTCAATTAGTTGTGCTCGGAAAACTGGACAGCTACATGTAAAAAAATGTGATTAGAACATTTCTTCACATGATATCCAAAATTAAACTCAAAAGGATTAAAGATTTAAATTTAACACCTGAAACCATATAACTCCTAGAAGAGAATGTAGGCAGAACACTCTTTGATGTAAATTGTAGCAATATTTATTTGGATCTGTCTCCTAAGGCAAAAGAAATAAATGTGTTATAAATAACAAAAAATGTGATCTAACTAAACAAAAGCTTTGCACAGCAAAATATGTGATTTCCATTGATGAAACAAAAAGAAAACCTACAGAATGGGAGAAAATAATTGCAAATGATACAACCAACATGGATTAATATCCAAAATTATATATAAAGTCAATATCCAAAAACAAACCACCCAATTAAAAAATGTGCAGAAGACCTAAATAGACATTTTTTTAAGAGATACACAGATGGCCAACAAGCACATGAAAAGATGCTCATCATTGCTAATCATCAGGGAAATTCAAATCAAAACGACAATGAGGCATCACCTCACACCAGACAAAATGGCTATCATCAAAATGTCTACAAGTAACAAATGTTGACAAACATGTCAAGGAAAGGGAACCCTTCTACACTGTTGCAGGGAATGTAAATTGGTTCAGCCACTATGGACAACAGTATGGAGGTTCCTCAAAAACTGAAAGTAGGTCTATCATATGATCCAACAATTCCACTCCTGGTTATATACCCAGAAAAAAACCCAAAAACCTAAAACTGATTTGAAAAGGTATATGCATGCCAATATTCATAGCAGCACTATATACAACAGTCAACTCAAGCTGGAAGCAACTCAAGTGTCCATCAACAGA
Organism: Camelus dromedarius; assembly: GCF_036321535.1. Lineage (NCBI taxonomy): Eukaryota > Metazoa > Chordata > Mammalia > Artiodactyla > Camelidae > Camelus > Camelus dromedarius. Next base: position 60,329,348 of record NC_087446.1, on the reverse strand, counting down.
TTAATGGATAAATATGTAGTACATATACATACAATTATTCAGCCATAAAAAAATGAAAATTTTGCCATTTGCAGCTATACAGATGGACCTAGAGAATACTATGCTTGGTGAAATAAGTTAGAGAAAGGCAAATACTGAATGATATCACTTATATGTGGAATCTAAAAAAACAATACTAACAAATGTATATAGCAAAACAGAAACAGACTGAGAAATACAGAAAACAAATTACTGGATACCAGTTGGGAGAGGAAAAGAAGAGTGGCAAGATATGTGAAGGGGATTAAGAGATACCAACTACTATGTATAAAATACGTAAGGGACCAAGATATATTGTATATGGAACAACAGTCACTACCTACTAATAGCTTTTAATGGAATATAATCTGTAAAAATACTAAATCGCTGTGCTATACACCTGAAACTAATACAAGGTTTTAAATCAATTATACTTCAATAAAAAAAAATTGGCAGGGGAAATGGCCAAAATTTAACAGAAAATAAAAAGGTACAGATAATTCACAAAATAAGATAAAATGTCCTTTATTCTTAAAAAAGAAAATGTATTTAATTATACTCAAAATTTGAACTAAAGCTACACAGTGTGTGATTCTCATTTCAAAAACTGGCAAAAGCAATAATACTCTGACGTTATAATCTGTTGTCTATGTTTTTGGGTAAAAACAAACCTTCCTATGTATTGCTGGTGGAAATGCAAACCAGTGCAAAAATTTGGAGTACAATTTGGCAAAATCTATCAAAACTACATATCCACTTACTTTTTAATTTAGCTATCCCACATTTAATAACTTACCCAAATATACATATACACAAGTTCATTCACTGCAGCACTGTACATAACTATAACATACTGGAGACAACCACAACAATGCCCATACATAGGAGAGTGGTTGAATAAAATATAAAAACTATACATTATAAAAAAACTGTGCAGTTTAAAAAAAAAGAAAGGAAGATAATCTCTATGAACTGACAGGGAGTGATTTTGGGTTTAATTATTACAGGAAGGAAACAAAGGAAAATATTTTAATGCAAGAAATAACGGGAAATAATAAAATGTACATGCATCTGCTTATTTGTGCAAATAGAAGCATAGGACAGATAAATCAGAAACTAATGAAATGAAGTTTATATTCTAAGGGTCTACAGGGGTGTGCTTAGAAACTGGGTAGAGAGAATTGGAGAATAAAACAGGTTAGATGGAATCACAGGAAGCACATTGACACTACCCCGAATAAGTCTTTTTACGTATTTATGACTCCTACAACTATGTTAATGTTATACAAATTCAAATAAGTACATAAAATCAACAAGGATGGAGTTTAGAGGCCAACATGGAACAAAAAGAAACAAATGAACCCAGCTGTACTGTAGATGAATAATATAACTCATTGAAGGGGCAGGGGGGTAATCAATGCAAATAACCTTGGAAAACAATATTTTGAGTATACTGTCAAAGGCTAAGGCATAAAATAGAACTACAAACCAATACTGTACCCTAGTTGGTAGGTTTTTTTATTACAGGGACATGGGTTAGCAATTTTGAAGCTACTTTATGTATATTCTAGGTTGAGCAAATATGTACAAATGTAATACACAATGAAGGCCATGTTTCTCAGTATTATAAAGAATTGTAAGAAACAAAAAACAATTATGAGGAGAATGTGTTCCTCAAATTCAATGAATAAAAAGACACATCTTGGATACAGAAATTCAACACAGATGTGACTCTAGGAAAATCATGGGGATACAGGGAAGGAGAAACACAAGGGTGAGAATTGTACACAAGGCTTAGTGATGGACCAGTGCAGATAGGAAAAGGACTCAGGGCTCCAGGAAAGATGTCTGTTAAGAAAAAAAAAATGGACATGTTGGATTATCTTAAATATTTGATCCATACTGAGAGGAGTTTTAATCTCTGGTAAAAAGATGTGAACAAATTATTACTAGAGAAATAGAGAACAAAACATATGAAAAATGAGGCTGTTTTTTTAACTCCAATAAAGTTAAAAAGATACGCTGAAAAGGACAAGTAGTCATAATGTTTGACATTATGATTCTCAATAGCAATTCAGTATGCAATATGATCATGAAGCATAATTTTTAAAAAATAAAAGGAAAAAAACTTCGAACCTACAACTTCATGTCCAGCTGAATTATTATTTAAAAGTCAAGGCATAATAAAAGCACTTCCACGCATTCATCGTTTCAGAGGATTAGTCGCATAAAGACCCACATTGAAGACAATTTTAGATGAAGTTCACAGGTAAGGGAAACAAATTCAGAAGATACGGGAAAAGGCACAGTACGTAATAGTAAACAATAAGCAGTGACTTTTAAGTTAAGGACAATTACCATAAAATTCAAGAGTATACAATTTTAAGTTAGCAGAATAAAATTTCATCTATTCAATGGTAAGCAGAAATAAACAACAGAAAACTTCAGTAAGTAGAAAATTTTCAAAAAGATGACAAAAACAAGTTCTAATATAAAAGTTCTTACTATCTGTGTCTAGCTCTCTATCCATCAAACTTACCCACTAAAATCTAGAAGTTTCTGGCAAAAAAATAAAATAAAATAATACTAAGCTGAAAAAAAGAAAATAATATTGAATTATATGTGGTTTCAAGAGACACATATAAAAAACAAAGGTAGAATTGAAAAGCAAAGAGAAGCAAAAATAAAAGAAAAAAAGACATAGGCAAAAATGAGCCAAAATCACACCAGAATAGAAATCTTAGTATCTAAAAAATGACAAAACACTGTAAGAGACAGACAAACATCATACGCTTCTCAAAGGAACAACAGGGCAAAATGATAAAACCCCCAAAATTATATAACTAAAAATTCAGACTCAAAATATATCAAGCAACAGCTGGTATAGTAGAAAGATTTTAATAAACCTAGACCAAAGTTTGGCAAACCATGTACCATTAGCCAAATCCTACCAGCCGCCTATTTCTGTAAATAATGCTCTGTTGGGACACAGTCACACTCATGCATTCATACGTTTATGGATGCTATAGCACTATGACAGAGTTGAGAAGGTGTACAAAGGATTTGGCCCACAAAGCCAAAAATACTGTCTGGTTCTTTACAGAAAAAGTTTGCCAACTGAAATAAACAATGCAAATATTAACTTTAAGCTCATAGATATTTATAGAATTCTATACCTAACAGCCAGAGAATGCACATTCTTTTGAAGCACATAGAGAACACTAACAAAAAGAGATCATATTCTAAATCACAAAAAAAGTTGAAAAAAAGCAAAAAAAGAAAAATTTCAATATCAGAAATTTAAATTATGTATTCTTTTTTAAAATAGTAACAAAAAAACTGTTATGTGTGAAACCAAATAATGTACTATAAAATAACTTCTAGGTTACAAAAAAAAAGGAATAAATAATTAAACAGAAACTAGCAGTGATTAAAGTTCAGTATATCTGTGGCAGTAAATGAAGACAAAACCAATTAAGAACAAACAAGGTGACCATTCAGAGATTGCTATAGCAAAAGAATCAGTCACCATATATCACTTTTATAAAGATTTCAAATGTATTGACTCAAAATTGTTCATAGTACATCTTATTTTTAAAAATTTATTCTACCTGAAATTTTGCTTTATTTTTCAGTATGATTGTTGCTAAATTATGTCTTGCCTTTTTTCTCTTAATCAATGTTCCCAAAGTTTTGTTTGTATCATTAGCCTCTAAAAAAACCATTTTTTAATTACTGATGCTATTGTGAACAAAAATACTGCAACCATATCAGTAAACAAAGAATGTTGAAACCATGTTATCATGGCTGCCACCACACCCCAGTGAGGACAGGCCTGCAGCCCAGCCTCTGCAGCCACTCACAAGGGTGCACTCTGAGGGGACTCAGAATAAGAAAGGACAAGATACTGGCCTTAGATAGCTAGGTGCTTGTCAAAGGAATGAATTCAGTGAGCCCAGGTGTTTGCTTCCTCCCATACATAGAAAAGCACTAAATTCTTGAACTTGAGATGCCTGGTTTTCTTTAGATAACAAGCAATCTTTTATTGTTCCAACTACCTGGTCTTTGTTGTAAAGCTCCTATGTATCTTAGCTCCTCCCTACCTCTTCAGATCAGTCCCTAGGAGCCATCTGAGGGGCTGTCATCCAGGTTCGAGTCCTCTCGCCAAATAAAACAGAACTCTCAACTTTCAGGCTTTGCATTTATTTCAGTCGACACTGTCTACTCTTTTTCTGTCATGAATTTTTGTTATGCTTTTGTTTTTTACTCTTATACTTTCTTGGGTTTATTCTGCTGGAATTGTTTCTCTTCAGAATCCTTGTTACATGTTTAGCTTGTTAATTTTTAATTTTTCATATTTTCTTTCTTTTAAAGTACATATTATTTAAATTTTCTTCAAGATTACAGATTTTACAGAGTAAGATGGTAACAAGTAAAATAAAGTAGACTCTTCATTTCTGTGCTGAACCAGATGCAGCATTTTGGTACTTTATTATAAAGGTTTTTTGTTTTTGCTTTAAAATCCTTTCTCTTTTTATGGACTTTCTGTAGCCATGGGAAGGTTCCAGAGCATCGTTATAACAGTTTCTCCTAAAAGTACACTGACAGTATGTAATATAAATTGGTACTCTGTACCCACATTTGAGGTATCAATTTTTCATTAATGTGATCTTTTGTACCTTTATCAGAGTATTTCTTAAATATAGGATCCTTAAAATGAAAATAATAAAGAAAAAAACAAAATCAGATAATCCAAAAACAAGAAGGAATTTTCTAACCAGCTTCTTTGTGTCTTATTTATAAATATGAACAGACAGTTAAGATCATCTAAGAAATATGCAGAAAAGTGGTGTCTCAAAATGAAGGCTTTACAGTATGCCTGCTGAACAGAAGTGCAGTTCAGAACAGGAAGACAGCCGTTTTCTACTGTAATAGTCTTCTTGATTTGAAATAATGACTGTATCTCTTACTAGCTGTATTACCTTTTGAGTCCATCACTACGGTTCTCAAAGGCTCAGTTTTATAATAAAAATTATCATAGTACTTCCTAGCTCCTTGTTGTACTAAGGATTAATTAAATTAACCCATATAAAACATTTGTTTGAGTACTTGGCAGAGAGTATCAGTCAATAAGTGGTAATTATTATTTTTATCACCTCATATTAGGACAAATAAATCTATATAGACCAAGTTGACAGTAATTTCCCATTTTTTAGAATTTGAGTGGTCTTATCTATCTTCTATCTATAGGCAGTAAGGCAGTGGTGAAGATTTTGGACAAAACTCTACACCACTAACTTCCTGCCTATAAAATCAATCACAGTATTCACTATGCCAATAGTCACATGTGGCTACTGAAATTTAAATTAATGAAGTTACATAAAATTTCAAATTCTTCTCTCCAGTTATACTTGCCATATTTCAAATGCTTGACATTCATGTGTGGTTAATCATTACCATAATGGATCTTACAAAAGTCTCCATGGAAAGCACTGAGAGAGGGAGACACAGTGTTAATTAAGCTGAGCCAATCACATTCTTTCTGAGTGAAGGAATATGGAGCCTGGAAGCAGACAGGGACAAGCCCCACTATTACTAATACCTTAGAAAGAATGCACAAACTTCTGATGCTAGGTGTGATGCTAGATGTCCATTTTAGCCTTCCTTCCAAAGTATGGTTATAGAGCAATTCCCGAAATTCTTCAATGTTCTCTGGTAAGTAATAACACAAAGGAACTCTACTTAGATTGAAAGGTCTTCTCTCAATGAGTTGTTTTACTTTTATTGTTGCTTACGATGTTTTTCAACTGAAAAAAATTCTGATCTTTTTAAGTGAAATCTATTATTTTATCACTTCTGAGATTAATAGCATGCTTAGGAAATCCTATCCACCTCCACAGTTACAAAATTTCTTCTAGTCCTGGTGGAGGTTCACATTGTTTATGTTTGTTTTACTTCTATAGGATTAATTTCCCAAAGTGGCACTACTGAGAGTGTGTTTATTCTATTGTTTTAACATACAAATAATGGTAAATAATTCAAACCATGCAGAAACCTACAAAATGGCAATTAAGTTCCCTGACATGCCAACCCACAGTCCAGCAGTTCCCTTCCCTAGAGGAAAACACATTTATCAGTTCTGTGGCATACCTCCAGAGATAATTGCCTCCTTTTATGATATTAAGTTTAGATTTCTAATCAACTTCTAATTTATTCTGTTTAGTTTAAGACAGAATTGCATTTTTTCCAAATAGCCAATTATCTTAACTTCATTTATCTATAGAATAGCCCATTATTTACCTAAGGATTTGTAAATGCCAACATTTTCATATTCAAACTCCCCTATTTACATCTAAGTCATTTTTAGCCTTCTCTTCCATACCACTGACCAATCTATTCCTCTTCTTACACCACTTATCAAATATTTCTAAAATTATGTGTGGAAAGACAGAGTAAGATAGAATTATAAGAGAGGTTTAACAGATAAGCTAACTAACAGCTGGTTTTGTGGCAAGGCAAAGCTCTTCTCACTGTTCTTTTCAATTTCGTTTCTAGAGGATCTTTGAATTGAATTTGTGAGATCTATTTAATACCAATTGGAAATCGGTTTATGATTGGTTTGAACCATAAAATTATTAAGGAAAACGTATTTTCTAATGAAAAAAACTATGCCATATACACATGAGTACCTTTTCAAAATTGTAAAGAGCTACACAAATTACTATTGTCAATTATTTGAAACTAAGAAGGAAAAAGTTAAGCATTAAATGTTAAGAGCATGCCTGTCATGGGACAATTTTCCTTTTGGCAGCCTACTGGATACCTTTTGTGATTGCAAAGTAGCTAAATTGAATTGCAAGACTATAGTTAATAAAAGGATATAGATTGAATTTCAAAAGAGTGACTACATTAAAATGTAAAAAATAAACTATTTCAAACTTGGATTTTCCCCATTCATATCATCATGATGTTGTCATATCTTTATAGTTATTGTTTCAAAAGTCATGTAAGTGATTCTGTGTTGTTACTGCTAGTATTGTGTGTGTGTGGTGACCACATGTATCTTAATCAACTTTTTCCTCTCTCACCATTTCCTGGCAACTATTTGAACTACTTAAAAATGGTTTCCTTTCTTAGTTTCTCCCCATATGAAACAATTCCCCTATAGACCTGGGTATGATTCCCATTAATTTTGGGAAGCCTATCAAATTCCAACAATTTTTCACATTCTGGTCAAAGGGCACAACTAAATAGATATTTAACAACATAATAAAAAAAAAAGCATTGAAACAGTACAGTATGTGTAGGATACCCAGTGTAATAAACACTATTGATCCCCATGGAATATGTATTATACAAAAATCTAGTAAATGTTCAAAACTAAATATATTTATATATTTGGTTTTCAATTGGCATTGAAAATAGTTTGGTTATCAACTGACATTGATAAATGTCAGTTAATTCATTTATTCACGGCTTGAGGAAAAACAATTGGTTCTGCGTTCAAGATCTAAGTGCTAACAACAAAGGCTGACTGTGGGTGCAGATTGCAGCTTCTAGGTTCTCCTCCAGCACTGGCCTTAACAAAAGCCACTGCAGACCACAAGTAAGCAGAGTGTAATGCTGTTAATACTAACATTGCCACAGGACCAGTGGTCTAGTTTCATCTGAAATAAACATCTCCCCAGGTGACATGAGATAAATCCTTTGGCCATCCTCCAAAAAGGACTGTTTTACCACTTAAATGAGACTACTGGAACTCATATTACTATTTTTCTTATCACCTATTTTATCATTTTTGAATTCAATTCACAGAATACATATCTTTGAGTTTTAGTTTCATGTATAATATATAGCACTTCTTAAAACATTTCTTTTAGATGTCTCAAAAACACCTTAAGATCAATAGGTCTGAAACTCAATTTAACTACTTCTCCAAATCTGGTACTTTACAACAGAATCACCAAAATACTGGTAGTCAGTAACTAAGAGTTATTCTTGTTCCCCTTTGTATCACATCCAGTTTATTATCAAGTCCTACCAATTTTGCCTTTTAAACATTTTTAGAATCCATCTATTTTACCCAAGCACAACTGCCAACTTGCTAACCCAAACAGTCCTCAACCTTCATAGTGACTTTTTTCATTCATTCTCTATCTCATCTCATCCGCCTCAAGCTAGTAATTTCCCTACAGTTAGATTTTTCTTTTTTCAATATGCAAATCTAATAATGTGCCCTCCCCATGACCACTTAAACCATGTCATTGGCTTTTCACTGCTCTTAATGTAAAGAGGTAAATGTACAATATGCTCTACATGACGTTGTGGAAGTCTAAATTGAATTGCAAGACTATAGTTAATTCTGCATATTATTCCATGAGCCCCTGCAGTTATTCTCTGAGCTCCAGTTACCAGTGATTATTTGCATATGCTTTTCTTTCTGCTTACTTCTGTCTGCCCCTCTTTCCCCACTGCAAACATAACTCATCTAAAATACCACTTCTTCATAGAAATCTTTAGTTAGACACATCCTAGGTCAGGTCCATCTGATATGTATCTCACAATTCCATGTACCTTTTCTTCATAGAAATATTCAAGTTACAGTTTTATAACTTATTCTGTGACTGTTTCATTGAGATACCGCTCTCATGTAGATGCAAAGAGGGGAGAAACTATGTCTACTCTGCTCATCATCGTATCCTCAGCTCAGTGTCTAGAAAAGCAACAGCTACTCAGGAGGTGCTTAATGAATAAGTAAATACACTGTGTCCCTACCGTAAATTGTTCACTCTATTAATGCTATGGAAAAAAAGGAAGAAAAATAAGTTCTTTCCTTCAAGTTGTTTTTTTTTTCCAATCCAACAGTCTTATAATCCAATCATTTCCGTATTTAAAACTGCAAACTCCCTCCTGGACTATACCAACACTCCTGACCCTCCCCAACTTGCCTTTTTTTGTTTGTTTTTTTTTTTGTTGTTTTGTTTTGTTTTCCCTTAACATCACTCATCTACTATAATGTAAGATTTGTCTAATATTAGGTCCATTGAGGGCAAGGATTTTTGTCTCTTTTGCTGACTGATGAGTCTCAATCACTTAAAACAGCTCCTAGTACATAGTAAGTATTAAATATTTGTTGGATGAAAGAATAAATATTTCCAAAAATAAGCATAAAATGTCTTATTTCAAAAGTGCTATCTTCTCCAACACTGACTCTCACCTTAGTTAACTAAATCATACATCTATAGCAGACGTTCTCAACAGGGGTGATTTCGCCCCACAGCAGACATTTGCCAATGTCTGGAGATATTCAGAGCTGTCACAGCTTGGGGTAGGGGATGATATCGGTATCTGGTGGGTACAGGGCAGGGATGTTGCTAAACATCTTCAATGTATAGGAAGCTCCCCACAACTAAGAACTAGGAGGCACAAAATGTCAACAGTGCAGAGGATAAGACATTCTGAACCACAACCTCTACTGCTGGGTGTCCCTGCATTCTTTCCATCACTTGTATCACTTCTTTCTCTCATGTCAAACGTCTTCCCTCAGTTGCACCATTTCTTCTCTTGCTTATCTGTACTTCAGACTCGTCAGTATGATCATAAGCTTTGATTGCTGTTATTGAGCCCATTTTAAGATTATTGGCTAAAAATGGACGAAAATATTTTGTGTGAGGGTACCTGAAAAGGAGTGTTGAGACAAGTGGGAAATTAAAAAGGTATGGCCCCTTTGATTGGTTTTAAGGTGCTATGAATGAAGAAGGGTATATTTGTTTTCTGTTGCTGCATAACAGATCACTACAGATTTCAAAGATTAAACAACATTCATTAATTATCTGTTTCTGTGGGTTAAAAGTCTGAAACAGATTAAATGGCTTATCTGCTCAGAGTCCCTTAAGGTTGAGATCAAGGTGTTGGTCAGGTTTGGGGTCTCATCTGAGACTTGGGGTCCTCTTCTAAGACCATATTACTGTTTCCAAAATTCAGTTCCTTGCAGCCATGGAACTCATGGAGGATTGTAGGCCAAAAGGAGAATCACTGACTTCTAGAATCTTTCTTAAATGTCTTATCTGATTAAGTTAGGCCCACTCAGAGTAATCCCCCTTTTGATTAGCTCAAAAATAACTGATTTGGGGCTTCAACTGTCTCTGAAAAATCTCCTTGCCTTGCCATATAAGATGACCTAGTCATGAGAATGACTACTGAATCCTATTCACAGATCCACAGCAGGTAAGGGAATTAAACAAGGCATGTTAACCAAGGGGCAAGACTCTTTGGAGCCCTCTTACAATTCTGCCAACCATAAAGCCAGTTAGAGAAGAAGCTAAGGGAGCTGGTTTCACACCCAGTATCACTCTGGGGTCTAACAGACAAAGAGAAACACAGTCTGGGAGACAACCACCTTCTATTAACTCTCACAGAGATCTCTGGAAAGCTAAAGGCTACTGAGAGCTTAGGATGGCCCCAAGAGGAGAAATACTGTAGCAGGGTCACATCACTGACATGACACACAGCAGGACAGAACTCCCTTTTTGGGACCAGCCACAGTGCCATTATGAGGTTCTGCACGATGGCCAGGGGTGAAGAGCCTAAGTAAGTGTAATGCCAAGCACATACTTGTAAAATACTATATAGGAAACCTAGACTTTTCCAAAGGAAGTCTGTTAGGGGTTGAGGAAGAAGTCATCTGAATTTGGGAAGTTATCATTGTAGTGGCTGTGAAACATCAAAATGTATTCACACAGAGTTGGCTTCTGTTTTACATATAAGCTTACAGATTGCATTAATATCAATTCCATGACTTTTGTGATGTTTTCTCTGATTAGTCACCAAAATAAACACACAAAAACAAACAATCAATACTGAGCAATTACTGAGTACTGAGCAGTGCTGGAGGTTGGCTCTCCTCTGTGGACATGCCCTGCTAAAGCCTACTTCTCTGAGATCGTGCAGTCCATGGAATTCTGAAGGTTCTCTGTGCTTCAAATAGAAGAAAATAACTTGAAGCCTGCGAACTACAAGAAAAGTGTTCTTCTACTACACAGAACTGTTGTACCATATGATTGTTTATTGTGTCCCACTAGCAAATGCCCCCCTGGCAGCTGCTTTGAGGAAAAGTGATACTTTCACTTTCAGCCTCACCAGGATTTTGTGCTAAACTGCCTTATGTCCTCTTGCATTTAGGATTACCTTCACTCCTGAGTTATTATGTAGCACAATGGAGATCATTACTATTTCCAAGTGGCCTGTAAGCAGCAAGAGAAAGCATAACTCTAATCAACTCTCAGAAAATAAAACCTTCCTATTCTTCCTTTTACCATTCTCCTCTGTTAAAACTGGGAATAAGCTTCAAAAAACACATTCACTTAAAGTATTTGAAATGGGAGCTGCCTTGTTAGCAAAATTATGACATCAAGCAACAAAAACAGCATTTTCATGAACAGAATTAAATATTAAAGTTATCAACAAAAAGCATACATGACTGCTGTTAATAAAAGAGTCTAAAAGTACAGATATGTCTGCTGACTGACTGACTTCTTGAGATGGGATTCTAAAGCTAAACAAGCACTAGATAATCCTTTACACAGACCATCAGAATCAAAGGGGATTCTGACAAGCTGGAATTGCTTTTGGCAGGGAGAGGGGAAGAAAAGAGGATGTATTTTGGAATAAGAGTTTGAATTGTCTAAAACATGTAAGAATCTTTTTCCTAATGAAAAAATTGCATTCCCCACAACTGCCTTGCTTGAAAGAAACACTAAAGCCCTGATTAATTCAGAATGATCCATTGCATTCATGTATGGTTTTATAATTTTCAAAGTGCTATAAATATATTACTTAAGTCTCACTACAACTGTGTCCAGTCTAATAATAAAAGGGAATGAGAAAAATAAAGTAGGGCTTCATTTTATGTATAAGGTAAAACCACAGAAAGCAAGTTACTGTCACATTATATAGATAGTAACATTTAACTATTATTTCCACATAAGGCATAGTCTAATATATATATATTTTATATATATATAAATAAATATATAATATATATATTTCCTGTTACTCAAAAGAGAATCAAAGTAAGAGAATAAATCTTAAGCATTCCATTACAAAAATTTTTTCTTTTTCTTTTATTTTGTACCTATATGAGATGATAGATGTTCACTAAACTTACTGTGGTAATAATTTCACAACATTTGCGAAGGCAAATCTTTATGCTATACACTTAAAATGTATATATTTGCTGAATGTCAATTACATATCAATAAAACTAGAAGAAAAAGAATTAATTAAAGGAAAACTGAGAGATACGTAACACAACAGAAAGGGCATACATATTGATGCTTGGAAAATCCATACATAATTCTTGAATTTGCCACTCTGAAAAAAAGTCCCCTGGATTTTCCAGCAGTATAACGTAACTGTTGGCCCCAAGGCTCTTCATAAATATAGTTTTTGTTGAATCATAGGTCTACTGTGTCCATAAGCAGATGATAGTCACCTGTATTTCAGTAACTTTGTGATTTACTTCCACCTCTAACCAAGAAGTAGTAACAAGGATTTAACCTCTCTGACCATAAACAAGAGAAATACCTTAAAGAGTAACAGTTTTCTGATGTTAAACAATAGCAGTGCCCCACTGTGATCTCTGAGAAAGGAAACAACCTAAGTAAAGGCCATAATTGTATCAGCTAATTTTCTGGAAACTGGGAGGGTGAATCCACACAGAACTCAGAGATTCTGCTGAGTTAAGCAGACAAAGATTAGCACTCAGAGAGGTCAAGGTGGCTGGACTTCATAAAGAATACTGCCCATTCATCCTCAAAGCTTGAGATGATAGCATTTGCTATTTTCAAATTGTCATGGTGAGAGAATACTCCGTGTAATACTTTACCATGGGATACAAATGGCAGATCATATTCAAATACATGTCATACTCTCATGGACAAATTCACGTTCTAATCAAACAAGACGACACTCAAGTGGGAAAGTAAGCAAAAAAAACCTTCCCATTTGGCCTCTACTTATAAAATTAACTGTACAAGCATGAGAATAATTAAATCAAATATTTAGAAAGATCAACAATTGTTATTCTGTAAATAAAAATTAGTAAGTGTGGCTAAAATCACTTATAGTGTTATAATTTATTTTAGTAAGTTTTAATGTTTTTAAGATTCCACATCAATAACAATAAAGTGACTAGGTATGGACAATAGAATAAACATTAAAAAAAAACACTATTATCCCAAAATCACAATACATAGGTTTCACTGATTTCTAAGCCATAACAAATAATATCACTGCTGCTTTCACTTGTATCATGCATGACGGCTTTGATTTAGCCAATGTTAACCATTGTTTACTCATTTAAGGGTATCATTTTAACAGCACTCTTACGTATCTGTAAGAAAGACACTTTTTCATTAACAAAAACTGTTGGAACATTTACTCTGTGCTAAGAACTGTTTACACGGAAAGAACACACACAAAAGTTCCTACCCTCATAGATCTTAAGTTTTATGGGAGGAGCCAGAAGAAAACAAGATAAATAAAATACAAAGCCTATTGGGAATGAGTGCCAAGGGAAAATAATTGAAGCTGAGGTGAATATGAATCATTGGGCTGAAAGGGAGGTAGAATGCAATTTTAAATAGGGTGGTCACTTGAAAAAAGTAACTTCAGATAGGAGCATGTCTGGGTGGTTTTTAAAACAGCAAATAGACAAGAATATTTGGAGCAGACAAAGGAGAGAGAAGTAGGAGAAGAGTTCACAGAAGTAATGAGGGCAAGATTACACAGGGCCTTGTAGGTCACAGTAAAGGGCTATGGCTTTTACTTTTAAATGAATTTTAAAAACACAGAAGATTTTGAGAAAAGAAGAAATATAATCAAACATATTTTAAAAGGTCACTCTGGCTGCTGGACTGAGTACAGACTGAAGGAGGCCAAAGATACAAATAGTGAGCACCGTTAGGAAGTGACTGTCATGAACTAAGTAAGAATGATGGACGCTTAACCGAAGGGTGCAGCTGTGGTTAGATTCTTGGATATATGCATAAGTCAGAGGTGAGAGCATTACCTGACATAGTACAAAAATGTAGTTGAAATAAAAAAAGAACTCAATGTCTCAGGTCTTTGAACTGAACATCTAGAAGGATGAGGTTGCCAACAACTATGGTGGAAAAGACTACAGGAAAAGCAGATTTGGTGGAAATTATCAGAAACTCAGTTTGGATTTATTAGGTTTGAGACGCCAATTGAACAGCCCAGGAGAGATTCATTTCTAATCTATCTTTTCTCTCTTATTTTATAATGTACCCACTGATAAAACTTAGAGGAAAAGAGAAGTAACCCTAGAATCACAACTGGAAAGCCCAGCAATATTATATAATCACTGCCTCTATTAATGACATATCAACATGGGCCATGGTAGTGGTAAGAGAGGCAGCAGATTACACCCAATTTCTCATGACCACTGTTGACTTATTCCTTTCTTTCCCACTCGAGAGGTTATCAATATGTAATGTTAGATGACTGTAAAAATGACTTGAAATAGTTAAGACTTAAAACAGTACCAAACTTCAGTACTTTACCTATTATTTAAAAAAAAATATTCATTTGACATCTTTAACAATTACAAGAACTGAAAGGATAAAGTGAAATCCAGTGACACTTTATAATTGCAAGGACTTTCAGAAATTTTAGTGGGAAAAAAAAACCTTCAGTTTAACATCATAGACCCTTTTACTTCCTAAGATCTATTAACAAATGTATATGAGCTGGGATTAGAATCATAGCTGAATGATAGATATCCATTTGTTCTCCAAATTATCCTTCCACTAATGTTTTGTGAAAGAGATTGTGTGACCCTATCATTCCAAAGGTTAAATTCTCTCCCAAGAGTCATCATGTTCCTCATATAAATGGACTTCTCCATGACTTAGTGAATCATTCCAAAATATGTCCAGTCATAGCTCAAGTTCAGCCTAAGAATCTGAATCACCAGCATGCAGACAGGTGTGTGTGTGTGTTTGTATCTCTCATATATGCAAATGCACACACACAGATGTGCAAAGATGCAAACATACAGGGTCATGGTTTTAGACTAATGACAGTTTTAATATTTGATCCTTCACTCTGAAACTCCACTGAATGAAAGAAGTAACACAGAGATTGTAAATGATTTACAGAGGTTACTCACTGGTGCTTCAGAAGATTTCTGCATTGCATATATAACTATCAATTAAAGTGTTACTGGAATATTTGTAATCACTTCAAAATTAACCTTTATATCCTCAGGAGGTTTGCATTTATAAGAGTCACTTGGTGTCTCATAGAGAAATTAATTAGTCAACAAATGATAAGTACAGAAAGAACACAAATTAGTCCTTTGTTTACTGCTACATGATAGTACCATGTAATCTGTATTGTAATTAAAATGTTTTATTTTGCAAACAGAAAAATATTTAATTCAGGGATAGATAATAAAAGCAGTTTCAAGTGTTCCAAGAAATATGTTGACACACTTACTACAGTTTACTGTTTAGGCATTCACAGCGCAAGAAGGAAAAGGTGGGAAAATAACTACAGTCTAATCATTATCACAAGACCTTCTTCTCTTTTATTACCATTGCTGGAATTTCTGACTTAAGATTCTATCTTCATAAAAGCCAGCAGATATTTTAGAATATGGAAAACAAAAACAGCCAGAAATGGGAAATAGGTAATTTTTTTTAATATATCAAAACAAATTTTTCTGTAACCTCTCATAAAAAGTAGTGTTTACAAATATACAGAGAAAAGGTTTAGAGAAATCTTGGCTGTCTGTCAGTTATCCATAAAAAGTTCAAAGTACCACTATGTCATGTCATTAATCCTCTCCTCATTTAATAAAGAATTTTAGAAAGAGGCAAAAATTGGGGGGTTAAAATTTTAGTTATTTTTATTCTTCATGAATGAAAGCCTTGATGGTTTCTGCTCATTTTTGGTTTACTAACAAAATGCATTACTCCTGTGCTAAAAAACCAAAAACCTAAAAAATGAAGGTCTTGTGATTGTTTTCACTACAGTGATAATATATTTGAACTGTGCCTTCATGTACAGAGATTTTAGCTTTCCAAGAGCTTTTATTTCATTTCCATTAATTGTAGTTGCTGCTTCTTCATATTCTCTTCTATTTCTGACTATTTTTGTTTCATTTCGTATTTTCTCTTAGACCATCATTGGCAGATTTACTTTTAAGTCACTTTCAGATTGCTCTATGTTCTTTTTAATTTATCTGGTTATATCCTTCTCCTGACTTTTGATGTTGGTGATGACCATTCTTAGTGTTAATCTTCTTCATGAGTATCAAAATAATGACTTTGTAGGTTGAATTGAGGTGGGAATTTACTGGTTTGTTTTTCTCTCCAATGTTCATCCTTTGTTGTCTACCAATTTTGAAATCTTCTCTAATTCCTCCAGTAATGGAGGCTTGGCCCAGATCCTGACTATTGCTTATGTCTGCTTTCTCCCACCCTCCAAGTAGGGGGATTTAAATAAGCTTAACCATAGTGATAGTTATATCTTATTTTTTTCATCATGTTTCACACAAACGCTGAAATCTCAGTTCAGCCCCAGCTTTCTACCCATGAGACTTGCTCTGTCCTCCTCCTCCCCTATATGAACGCTCCTACTGGCAGTTTCCCATCAGAGCAGGAGCATTCCTTGGCTTTAGGCCTATTTGTCACATTGCCTTTTGGTCCTATAAGTGGGACAGAGATGCTTATCTTTAATTTACCAGTTTTCCAGAGGTTTCAGACTCTGTTCTTCTAAGATGACAAAAAAACAGTACACCGTTTCAAAGTAAAAAACATGCAGAGGCTGCTAATTTTGCTCTCTATTCTTATTCTCAACCATATCGTTATTGGACATTCCTTCATAATCTGGCAGCATTTTATCAAACTTAGTTTCCACTGTAGTCTAGTAAAGTGAAAGTTTTGGACACAAAATAGCAAAGTAGTTAAAGGCACCAGTTTTGACACTAGAGACCTAAGGTCAAATCTCACCACCTTAGTAAATCACTTATCCTTTAAGAATTTGCAGTCTACTACATAAAATGAAGATAATAGTATGACCACAGATAGTCGTTAGCTAGGAAGAATAAATGAAGAGTACTTAGTCATAGTAAGCACCCATTCAATATTATTTTCATTATTCATATATTTATAACCATCTTTTTTTTTTAACCTATGAACCATCATCTACTGAAAATTACTAACTTCTGCTGGGAAAAGATGAAAACATCACCTTCAAATTTAAATTCTTTAGTTTATACTGAAGCTTTTAAATTTATTGGAGTATGGTCACACTCTTTTTGATTATCAGTGCTCATCCATCATGTGTCAGAAGAATGGCTAGGAGTTGGAGGCTTTGATGTTACTTGTGACATTTTACACTGCTTTTTGTATATGACCTCCTAAAACAATAGGCAACTCTGAATTTGCCATGGAGTATATATATACTCCTCACCACTGAATCAGCAAGTACTACATTTGTGCTTTTAGAATGAAAAATAGAAGTTTATACACCCACAAGGAAATCCTCTCTATAATTTGTGGAATATGAGCTATTTGCTATTATAGTAGTAAAAGCTCAGATACTGGAGGAAAGCCCTTGTTTTCTCACTGACCATATCACTAGCTGACTGTGTGACTTTAGATACATTATTTAATATATTTGACTCTCAGTTTTTCAACTATGAAATGAAGAAATAATATTTTGTAAGTTCATTGTGAATATTAAATGAAGTAATATATGCAAATTGTTAACAAATGGTCTGATAAGCTACTAATGGAAAATTCACTTTATATCTTCTCTCCCCTTCTTCAACAAATCTATTTTCAAGTTCCAAGGAAAAACTATCATAACAGTTGGCTAATCCCAACAGTATAATGGCTTTTAAAATTTACTCATTATCATCTTCATCCTCCAGTAAAAATTCTTTCAATCATGAAATCTGTAACAGACAAATAATTACTTGATCCTACCTACTCCAAACACCTTCCTTTGTGTCTGATTTTTGTTAGAGGCTATAAGAAGAAAACATCCAATTTTCTAAGTTCTCATGCATCTAGGAGTGGCCATGTGATACAGTTCTGGCTAATGAAATGTATGTAGAAGTCTGCCTATGCCTCTCCTCTTCCTCCCTTCTTCCCATCTGTAACACCAAGGGAATAAAGAGCCATCTTTCAATCACCAGAAGTAACAGAGAAGTAAAAGAGTATCACCAAGCTTCTATACCATGCTTGTAATACCTCCTTCCAGAATTCTTGTTATATGAGAAAAAACTAAGTCATTATTTGATTTGAGACACTTGACTGTTTTTCTGGTATTTGCTGCTGAATGTACTACTCTGTGACTCATCATCAAAGTCTTGTGCCTGAGCAAATGAGAAACTGGAGGAAGCAATGCTGCAATAAGAAATCTAAAAATCTATGGTCAGATAGTAGTTACAATCTTGAATGCTAGTTATTTTCTCCATATAACCCATTTTTTATCCTTTTGCACCACATAACCCATTTCTCCCTCTATCCATATGATTTAAATTCTAAATTAAAATAATACACATTAGATAAATATAATAGCATGTAAATAACTTACAATGCAAAGATAGCAATTCCTTGACCAGTTGTTCTGAGGAAATGCCTTCTTTTTACACTTTTTTTGCTTATTTTTCTTCTAGTTTCCTCCATAGTTCAACTAAATATACTTATGATATTGCTTGACTAATAAATATTAGACATTGTTCATTTCCCATTATTATGGATAATGATTTGGCTCACAATCAATCCCATATCCCTCCCTATCTTTCCAACATGGTTATATCATTCATCTTATTGAATTTATTAATCATACTTTAAAATATGAATAAAATAAAGATATATGCTTGTATTTCATCTTTATGCAGGCTTTCCACCTAGAATTTTTATTTGCCTTGAAATTTTACAGGATGTGCTTAATGATTAGTATATTTCATTCATTTCAATGAGCTCTCAATGGGTCCATTCATTCAAATGACTGACTTGCTTATGTTCTGAAAATTTTTCTAACATATTTGCTAATTACCTTTGTTCTGTGTTCTCTGTTCTAACCATTTGATGTTGAGTCTCACAGAATCTCATCTTTTCAGTTTTTATTTTTCCTCTCATAGTTGCTATCCTTTTATTACACTTTCTAAGAGATTACTTTGATTTTTATCTAGTCTTTCTTTTGGATTTTTTTTTTTCATTTTAGCCATCATAGTATAAACTTCCATGTGCTCTTTCTTGTTATTTTAAATAAGATTATTTTTTTTAATACATGCAACTATTTCATATACCTCTAAAGTATGTAAGAATTGAATTTTCTTAAATCTTTGTAGGGTAGAGAGGATGGACTTTTCCTTTGTTCTGAAAGATAACAATATTTCTTCCAGGTTCACATTTTTCTGTTTGTTTGTTTTTTTTAATCTCCATTGCTCAAATCCAAAGTTTTATAAATGTCTGATAATCACTGAATCATCCATTATATTTAATGATAAAATTGTGAAACAGAAAAACTAATTAGAAATTCTGGGGAAGTAAGAAAAGGTCTATATAAAGTGTGTTTGGGAAAAAATTTCTTTTTCACTTAGGAACTTTTCAGATGTCAATTTTTCCAGAAACTCTGGAAAGAGTAGATACCAGGTTTGAGGACTGAGGGTGTGGATCTTAGAAATTAACTATTTTATATAGATACTTACTTCATCCTCTATTTTCACCTCCATATGCCAAATTCTGCCTTCAGTCTAACTTGGCATCTCTGATTCAAGAGCTTCATTCTTTATTTTCATGAGAGTGGGGATGTAGCCATTTCTGTCCTGTCACTCAGTGAGTAGGGGGAAGGGAGAAAACACTGATTCCTCCAAATAATGACTTCCAAACAATCCTCATGTTGTCATTTAATTTCTCCCTGCCCTGTGTTTTTTAAACAGTGTCTTAGACGTGGGAACATCTCTTTGATTCAGTGAGTCTAATCAACTTTATTCTCATTCACATCAGTATGAAAATATTTTATACCTTTCTCCACTCTCTAGCTGCATTTATTTGCACAAAAGTTTATACAGTCTCTTATTTATGGAACTCACTCCCATTTTATCTTTGTGGATTTTCATCTTTTCAGTTATATTTAGTAAGCACTGGCAAACTAAGAGAGAAACATGTGGTCAATCCACATAACCAGTAAACTGTATATTTTAAATGACATATGGTATATTTATACAGTATACAAAAACTAAGATTAGCTGAGGGCATACCAAGACAGCAATTACAATGGGTTCTGAAATGCTTGTCTTTCTATAAATATGGATTAGAGAGTGCTCTCTCTAAAGAGCCAATCAATTGGTAAAAGAAGAGTAGAATAATGAGTAAGTATTTCGAAAATAACGCCAATTAGAATGGCTTAACGTAATTGGGAGCATTTGGCCTACAGGTGATAAGCTGGCAGTGAGGGATGACTTAGTGCTCAGATGTCTGACTAGTTCTCCTCCTTTCTTCCATCTAAACAAATAAACAAGCAAGCAAAGTATAAATGCTTGCCTCAAAAGAAATTTTAAAGAGTTTTCTCAATATCAAAATATCTATTTAGTGAATTGTGGAATCTTTCACATAGATTGAGATGATTTAGACAAGTATTACAAATTCAGTTTACTTAAAGGAGTATATGGACATAAAAAAAGAGGTCCAGATTAAAAGAGAAAAAAAAAGTAATAACAAATAAAGGCAGCCCTCGATTTTCCATGGTATCTTGTAAATGAAGCTCTTCACATTTGTCTCCTGTGTATACCATAAGAAATTACTACAAACTTGGTTGCTAAAAAAAAAAAGAAATTTATTTTATCATAGTTCTGAAGGCCAAAAGTCCATAATCAAGCTGTAAGCAAGACTATACTCCCTCTGGCTCTAGGGGAGAATCTGTTATTTGGCCTCTTCCAGCTGCTGGTGGCTGTCAGCATTCCTTGATTTAAAGGCACATGATCCCAATCTGTGCCTCCATAATCACATTGCCCCCTCCTTGTCTCTCTGTCCTCTATTCTGTCTCAAACTTAACTCTGCATCTGTCTTATAAAAACATTTGTCACTGGACTTAGGAATCACTTGGATAACCCAAGATGATCTCCTCAACATCTATAATTCACAATGGCAAAGTCAATTTTTCCAAATAAACCAACAATCACAGGTTCCAGAGATTAGGACATGGACATACTTTTTTGGGGAACCACCATTCCATCCACTAAGCTCATGTATATAGGAACCATATCTTCACACTGATCTCAGTTACCACAGAACTGCAAAATGAGACCAGCCTGTTAACTCCTACCAATTATTTGGGTTTTCAAGGTGAAGAGTTAAAACCTGGAAACATATCTCAGATTATCCAGCTTAGCTTAGCATGACAAAAGAGAACATCACAAATGTGAAGACCTGGAACACAGTATTTGAAGTGCCAGTACCCCATCACCAAAAACATGAGGACAAGACTATAAACTATGTACAGCAGGGCTTCTATGACTAGCCACCAAAGTAGAGCCAGAAGCCTCAAAATGATACCCAATTCCCACAAAAATTATTCTAATAAGTCACAGATCCATCTTCATAAAGTCACATAAGATCTAAAATATGCAATGTAATATGTAACATTATTGTGGTGATGTATGTTTTCAAAGGATTTAATTCATATAATATATAGATTATTCATTTCTCCTTTAAATTTAAATATATTATTAAAGTGATATTTATGCCATTACTCACTTTAAATCAATACTGATTTTATTGTCTTGTTGGTTTGCAAATGAATCAAGGGAACACATTATCAAACTAATGGAGAGTAGGTAATCAGCTATAGAATACACAATAACTTAGTATGTTCTTAACACAAATGTCAGAGTATTTAAAACAAACAAAATGAATGTTTGTAAATTAGACTTTATGTGAATAAGCTGAAAACCAATAGGAAAATTACGCGTTATAGTGAAGACACTGAATGACAAGTATCAAATCACCAAAATACAAGAATACTGTGTTTGTTATAGAATTGGTGCCCTTAAAATATGTATTAATTCATGTAGCCTTAATTTTCTGATTTAATTAAGCAAACAAGGACATAATTAAGAGAGGGTATTACTCTACTGGAGCAACTGACCCAAATGTTCTGGCCAAATATTTTCAGAAATTAATCAATCTAATATCAACATTTCAATGCTAAGAAAATAGTTCTGTGAGTGGATTTACTTTACAAGTGAAAAATGTTATTCATTCTAAGCATGTTACATAGATTTAAAGTAAACTCATTAATATTAAAATGGGCTCAATCTTAAACTCATTACTTATTAACTATGACCGTGTATAAGTTTTTTAATGTCTCTTTACCTCAGGTTCCTAATTTACAACTGAGATAATAACGCTTTCATCAAGATATCGCTAAGAGAAAATGAGTGAACATGTTTTAGCAATACCTTCTCAGGTACAAACCAGTAAAAGCTATCAGTTCTGGTTCTTAGCTACTTATAAGCAATAGAGACTAGAAGTAAGCTAAAATACTGTACCCAATGGCTTTAGCTAACTAAATCAATTTTTATATGTTTATTAAATGCTTTCTTTGTGGCAGTTATTGAGCTGCATAGTGATTAAAATACAAAGATAAGTAAATATAGTTTCAGCCTTCAAAACTTTACAGTTTATTTAGGAAGACAGATAATTATATAATACTCAATACAGTATTACAATACTGCTACAAAGAAAGGGCCTAGAATGGGAAAGGGAGAAGTTATTAATTTTTCCAAGTAGGTTTTATACTTCTGCGATAAAATGGATTACTGATGCTTCTTAAAATGGACTTTAAAGTCTGAGATTGATGGGGATGGCATATGAGGCAGAGCGTGTCCATAGACCTGGGAGTAGTGTTACTGGAAGCAAAGGGCATGTATAACGAGATGAGGGTAAATAAGTAGCATTCATTTGTAGCTTTATACATCAGGATGAAGAGTCTAAATTTTTTCCACGAAAAGAGGGAACTGCGAATAATTGTTTTTCTTTTTTGAGCAGTAAAAACGGCATTATTTTCACTATATTTTACAAAGATGTATTTGATTTATAAATTAAGATGGATTAAATTTTTTAAACAATAATAGGAAGAGAATCTATTACAAAGCTCTTGTATACAAATATCAGCCTACATGAGAGATAATGAGAGCCTAAACAATGCATATAGGAATGTGGGTGGCAGATATAAATGTCATTATGCAAGTCAAATCAACAGGATTTACTGGTTGCCTATAGGGGAAACCAGAGAACTCAAAGATATCCCCAAGGGATAAGATGCAATAGAAAGGAATAAAATCTTGTGGGTAAGAATGAGTGTGACAGTGATGCTAGGTGAGTACAGAGTCACAGAAATAAAGGCAGGTTTTTCCCGTAAGGGAAAGGTTGCCTATCACTACCAACACCACTAGGAATTTCAAGAGTGAAGCCTGAGAAAAGGTTATGGCAAACGAGTGGTCATACACATACATATCCACAGAGAGCACAAACATATGTTGTATAAATGATGGGAAGCCATGAACAATAAAGATTCATAAAAGACAGGGAAAGAATTCTGAGTGGGAGGGATGAGCCTTGGAAAGCAAGAAATTTGTTTGTTCTCAAAAATAAAAGATTGAGATAACAGAAAATTAGAAATATTTTAGGAAAATTATGTTGTAAAAGTAAGGCAAATTTAATATTTTTGTGAGGGAGAGTACAGTGGAATAAGAATGAGCCCACTTCCTGAAATAAGAGCTTGAGACTGGAACAAGTGAGGGCTTGAGTAATACAAAATAAGCCTGGAAAAGCTGTCAGAGGGAATACAATCAAATCTTCATGCTGGTCATAAGCAACATGAGCTAAATGAAAGGATTATTCAAATACAATGAGGACATAAAACAATAAATATAATGTCCATGGTTTTATGACTTGTAGCTATATTTACCTGCCCAGAAGATGAGTGGGACAGAGAAAGCAACAACAGAGTGAGTACCAGGGCTGCATCTTCATAAAGCAGGAATGATGGCTATTCTGCATAAAGTGATTTAAGTATTCACAGCAATTTCATGATGAAAGTGCCCAATCATGGCTAGGTATAGAAACAAAAGAAGGTGAACAAAGTGATGGATTGAGAAGTAAAAGTGATGGAATGAGAAAGAAAAGTACAGGGACAACAAAATCAGGCAGGAAACTGAGTAGGCAGTGGTAAAGAAATGGGAGACGTAAGAGGAAAAATCAGAGTGGCTCTTAAAAGGTAAGTTATTAGATGCTAAGGAATTAAAGCTGGCCGTCTTTGCATTGAAGGTATTGAGTAATAGATTGTCAAAACATGTTTTCTTCCTGTCCTTTAATAGAAAAAGGTATCAGATCAAACCATGGATCAGAAGCAAATAATATGCAGGGAAATTCAAATCAGTTCTTTCCACAGAATGCATTAGAATAATTCTAAAAGTATATCATAGTTACTGATTTACTTCTTTTAAATAAAATATCTGGATAATCCTGTGCTTTTGCATGGTTTTGATTTCCATTATTGTCAGTTAAGATGATTCCATCATTTATTCACTCATTTATTCATCCATCCATCCAACAGATTGAGTAAGTACCATATTCAAAGCACTATGCCAGAAAACATGGACAGGATACAGATATTGCTGTCATATAGCTCATTGCATAGTTACAGAGATAAACACAAACTAAATGATCACAGAGATAGAATATACGAAGTTTCCATGAGAGCTTAAAACAAGAGATTGACTGGTCAAGGAAAAAAAATTACTTAGGAAACAGCACTTGACTTGAGAACTGCAGATAAGAGAGCAATAAATAAATGTGTTTGTCAGGGGCAGGAGAAGGAAGTTGGTCATAAGCAGTTATGTGTTCTAAGAAGAGAATATGTGTCATATTAACTATTTAAGTCTTTATTCTAAAAGCAACTGGATACCAAGCAACCCACTTAGGCAAGAGTTGTCATAACCAGATTGCATTTTGAGACCACTCTGGCAGCAAGGTGGAGAAGAGGTTGTACAGAAGTCAGTGCAAATAAAGATCTTTAAGGTATTGCAATAGACTGGAAGACATGAGGATGATTTGATCAAGGGTCGGAAGTGGGGAGGTGATGACTTTATAGGATATTTAGGATGTTCAACTGACTGACAGGATTTAGTGATGGATGGCATGGAAGTGAAGGAGAGGAAATTGTCAAGGATATCTTTTTTTGGCACAGCTGGACAAATGATGGTATCATTTATTGAGATTAACGAACTCAGGAAGAACTGCATGTTTTGGAGCAAGTGCTCTGTCTTTGAGCTACCATATTTGATATTCCCTTGAGATTTCTTGATGGCACTGCTAAGTTAGTAAATGAATATTCTATCCTAGAGCCCAGTGGAGGGGTCTAGGTCCAAACTGTGAGGCTTCTAATAGCTGGATGCAGAAGAATAAAACACCAAGTGTTATGAAAACAAGAGAAGGAAGATTTATTTTTGTTTCATTTTATTTTTCTTTTTGTTTTTTCCCAAGGAGGGAGATGGCAATCAAAAATGCCTAACCCTGCTGAGAGGTCAGATCAATTGAGAAGTCAAACAATGCAAAGGGGTTTGGGGATAAAGAAGTCACTTAATAATCTTAGACAAAAACCATTCGGCAGTGAGAGTAATCAAAGTGAAAAACAGATTAGAGTACGTTTAGGTGAGAGTGGGAAGTGAACTACCACTGAAAAAATTAAAAATCTGATCAAGAAGCTTATTTTAAGAGAAGGTAAGGGGAAGGGACTCTTCTTCCAGCTGTTATGAAGTAACTGGAACTGAATTTACCCCCATGACATAAACAACTAGAACACCAGACAAAGCATATGAAACAATTATTCTCAGATACTGGTGGGCAGCAAGGTGGCATTGTGACCCAGGAGAGAAAAGGGTAGGTCTGTATTTACTTTCCTTTCTACCTAGAGATTCCTT
Organism: Camelus dromedarius; assembly: GCF_036321535.1. Taxonomy (NCBI): domain Eukaryota; kingdom Metazoa; phylum Chordata; class Mammalia; order Artiodactyla; family Camelidae; genus Camelus; species Camelus dromedarius. Next base: position 60,303,301 of record NC_087446.1, on the reverse strand, counting down.
GGCAAGATCAGTTTCCAAAGACATTCATGGAATTCTGAGAGAAATGAGGAGATAGACATGAGTATTCAGTGAAGGATGGTGGTGAAATCTGGAGGACAAATTAACAGAAAAAAAGGGAAGCTACACAAAGGAAAGAGTTCAAGATATCTGCACAGTGTCTTCCTTGAATCTGCTGCTGAATATTAAGCCACAAACGCACAGGTGGAAATTCCATGAGGTTAACTGAAACAAACTTCCAGGGAACTTTAAGAAACTTCCAGAGCTAATGCAGTACTATAAGACAAACTTCTGGCCAATATAAAGAAGAGAACTCTTCTAATACTCAAAAGATTCAGTAGAAATATTAGGATACTTTACTGGAAGAACTAAAATTCTAAAACAGTGGTTTTCAATCAAGGATGATTTTACTTTCCCAAAAGACACTTGGTAATGTCTGGAAACATGTTTGGTTGTCACATTTGGGGAGCGAGGGACACCACTGGTGTCCAGTGAGTGAGTAGAGGTCAGGGATGCTGATTAACATCCCACAATGCATGTGACAGTCCCCCAAAGAAAAAAATTATTCGGCTAAAAAACCACTAGTGCTGAGGCTAGAAACTCTGTACTAGCATAAAAGAAATACTGTCCTTAGATATAGGCAGTGGCCCTGCCCCCCAGCCCCATGCCTCAAGGGGTTACCATGTTTTGCTTTTTCAAAGAAAGGTTCCTCCATTGCCTAGGAACAGCTTAGACTAGTAGTGATACATGAGTGGAGTTCCTTGAGCCTTGCCCAGAAATTGTGTGAGCCTCAGTCCCCACTTCTCCCTTCAGGGCTCTAAGAAACTTCCCATGTATGGGATCCACTAAAAGCCACAAGGAGTTCCTGTTAGGCAGTTTAGACAGAAATGAGAACTGGGCAGGGGGAGCAAAAGGGGAAAAGAACAATCCAGAACACAAGGAACCTCAACTGTCAATCAACCAGAGCAGAGGGAACCTGAGTTGTAAATCAGTCAATCAATTAATCAATCAAGCAATCATAAAATCAGGATATAAAAACAAAACCAGGAAACGGCACCATTTTTCCCCTCTTGGATTGGCCAACTCCCAATTCTCGGGAGTGTACTTTTTTCTATTTTTTTTTACTTCACTAATAAAAATCTTGCTTACATCACGTTTTTTTGTCTCTCATCAAAAATTCTTTTTTTCAGGTGACTAAGAACTGAGGTAATTCTTATTTCCCTTTTCGCAGTAACATTTTGACATTCACGTTTATGAAATTGTCTAAGGGCTGCAAGATTCTACAAAGGAGGCCTAACACACCTTTTGTTCCTGACGACTGGCATAGTATTTCCTTCACTAGACTGGGTGAGATTAGGTCACCAAAATGGTACCTATATGTTGATTTGTTGTGACTCTCACTCATGTTGAACACATGTGAGTTCAATACACTCAAAGCTGATGAGATTCCACCACCAACCCTTGGGCTTGAGGAGCTCTATAAGCTAGTGAATTGACTCTTTCAACCACATGCCACCACTTCTGATCTTCAGCACTTTACCCTACTCATTCTACCATCACCCCTGGCACCCAAGGCTTTCATCACACCCACAGGAACAGGCTAGACAGTCCTCTAGGGGTGGCCATGCCCTAACGTCCAAGAATTTTTTAACCATTGCTCTATAATACCAAAGGGTTCTTCTGATTATGCCCTCTCTTGACTCCCAATTTAAATGGTGATGTTGTGCTTTTCTAGGTTGGCTGTATGCTGTTTCAGATGAAGAACACTTATTCTTTGAGTAAATGACACCACCCACAGACCGTTCACCCATCCTCCCCATTGACAGCAACGCATGAATTTAAGGCTGTGCTCAACCTTGAAAAAGATTACATTTTAGAAATGTAGTCAAAATGTAGTCACTGCAGCCTAAGGAATTTAAGAGAGATAGTAGTTAGAAGATGTACTATTCTACATTTACGCTACAAAATTCTGAATGGTAAATTTAAGAGAAAAGAAAAAAATTATTTGCATTTTCCAATAAGAAACAGATTTATACACATCACAATAAAAAGCGTCCTTACAACTATGACTGTTGCACATCTCAGGAACAATTCACCAATGGGGTGTGTAAGTAAATGTATATTAGAAATACATAATTTAAAAATCACCGTGCAAATTCACACTTGAACCTAGCAGGTGTTCATAAATACATTGTAATCCCACTGTGAAGAACAGCTCTGAATGTAGATTCACTGAGTTATTGCTAGTCTATCTTGCATAGGCGCCTTCTATAAAAATTCCTTTAAGTGGCATTTATTTAAATTCACCTACATTAAAAGACTCCTATCACGTTTATTGCTTAATGTAGAATTAGCGCAGCTTGGAGTAGATTCACAATATTGTGTATTGAATTTTAACTAAAAGCTAAATTTCAAGATAATTTGGCACTTCTTCCATTTAGTTTTAAAGCACAGGAAAACATATTAATGCATATTAAAATTGATGAATCTTACTATTATGAAAATAAATGGCAAAAGTATCTAGATAAATTAGAAAAATGTTTAGTAAACATTCTGAATTAAAGAATATGAAGGACTTTTCTTAAGTATTGTTTTCTTTAAAGAAACTTAGCCTTTTGGGTAAAGTGAAAGAGAAAAACAGTAACTTAGTAGAGCCATATATTCTTGGATGTTTTCCGTTTTCACCACTAGAAGACTTAAAACAGGAAGCTTTTGACTTACCTGGAAAACGCTTCGGGCGGCGTCGGGAACTGCTTGGGGAGCCGCAGGCGCAGTTGTGAGACCAAGCCCTCAGGATTGCGGGCTCGCGGGAACCTGCGGAGGCCTGGCGTTGTGGACGCCACCTGGTCCACGCGAGAGGCACGGGGCCTCGGGGCCGGCAGGCGTCACTCTCCGGGGACTTAGGGCCGTGGAGCAACCTAAGGTCCCTGGAGCCGGCTGTCTCCTGGCGGAACCGGACGCCCGGATTCGCTGGGGCCTGCTGAGAGCCTGCGGCCAAGGAGCCACCTGAGGCTGCGTGGGCGGCAGGCAGACAAGGGGCGCGAGGCGTGCGGGAGGCCTGGAGTCGGGAGACGCAGGTGAGCCAGTTTCTTGATTTCCCGGACAGCCGTCGTGGGCCTGGTCTCACGGGAGCTTCCTCAGGCGGCTGGAGCCAGCAGGCCCCCGGGGAGACGGGGTCACTGAGGCAGCAGGAGCCGCAGTCCGAGAGGCTGTGTTGTTGGGAGCCCGCACTGAGTCACTTCGGACCTAGGGCGTCCGCGAGTGCTGCGGCAAGGCTGCTCTCCCCTCAGGTGGGTGGTGAAGTCAGGCGCTCCCTCAATTCTGCTTCCTGGCGGCGGTGTCTCTCCGTTTGCGCATGCGGGCCGCTAGGACTTGTGGGAAGGGTCCTGGGGGTGATGGGAATGACATGCTGAAATGGTGGTGGGCTCAGGAGGGCATAACCAAAATAAAGTGAAAGTCTGAGCAAATGTTCATTGAACATAGAGCTCATAATATAGCCAGTTTAAATATACTAAGTGAATTAAAACATTAATTATACAGGCAATTATTAATCCACTGGTAATCACAAAACTCTGCTTTGCTTCAGAATCCAGAATGACTAGGTCAGCTTATTATAGCCTAAGGTTTTTTTTTATTTTGTTTTTATTTTCCACTTCTAAGGGCACTTCCTTTTTTAGTGGTGAAACAGTTCTTACACTGAAGAATTAACAATGCTTACATCTTCTCTTTGAAATAATGGGTAATTCATCATCAGGACAGGTCCCTTACAAATGACTCATTTATCTCAACATGCAGTCTTAATCATAAAAAAGATTCAATGACTTAATACCAGTGATGGCTTAAAAGACACACATACATAATTTACTTCTGCTTTCTTACCAAATTTTAAAATATTTAAGTAAGACAAGATGATTTTCTTCATCTAGTATGAAGAAAATAATTTAGTCTTAAGAAAATAAGTTTTAGCAAATAATTGTATCCTTACTTACTGGACCAAATTTTAGGAGTCAATAATACAAAGAAGAGACTGCAGTAATATATGACATTTTTCAATTGATGTGGCCACTGTCTTTCAGTTGACAAACTAGTTTTCAGTTTATTTCATTTTTAAAATCTTACCTGATGTTCAAAGAAACAATCTCATCATATTTCTCCCCTTTTTCCTTATTTCTATTAACAGCATTACCATTCTCTTAAACAACTGGACTGAATCCTCAACTTCATGTATCCAGTCAACAATTACTTACCCAGTGATTGCCAACTGAATCTCAGTGGAACTATCCTAGCCTCTGGGAATGCAAAGGTAAGGGGAGACAACTTGCAAACAAAACTCGTAATCAGACACCATTTCACACTCACAAATGGAAATAAATGAAGAGTATCAAAATAGTAAATTTTATGGAGGTTGTGGATTAACAGGAATTATTTACACACTGGGGGAGTATAACTTGGCGAACAACCTTGGAAGACATTTTGGCATTGTCTGTTAGAGCTGAAGTTAGAGCTTGAGTGATATGCCCAGCAATTCCACTTTTAGCCCTACAGCCTAAAGAAGTTCATGCATGTGCACACTAGGAAATACATAAGCACGTATATAACCATAGTGTAATAATCCACATGCCTGATATATGTCCTGCCTTGCAAAAGTGAAGGATATCCAATAGAATAATAGTGAGAGGTGAGTATTTGGGTGTTACCATCGTTATTGTTGTTATTTCTTACATATAATTATTATTTTGTAGGAATTTAGTTTGAAAAGGTAATAGGAATAAAGCACTGATACTCATAAAAGTAAGAAACAGAATCAGAACAATATAAACCAACACTAAGTAGAAGTGACAATCTTCCAAAAAATCATAGAAATAAAACTAAAGCTTTGGATGTAAAATTAATTAGGAGAACTCTATACTTGCACAGGCAAGAGAATTAGGGAATGAAAATATAGTACTGAAGAATTCAGCCAGAACACAGTTCTGAAAGCTGCTCTTTGTAAAATCCACACCAAAGCCACAATACCACCCTGCCCTGAGTTTAGATATTGCCCAGTGGCTTTGGGATCTAAATGAAGCTTCCAGAACTCCAATTTCTGTTTTAAGACTAACTGCTTCCTGACTGATTCTGCTTTTATGACGTGAGGTTGCACATTCTGCCACCAACTGTGTGTGTTCTGACGCTGGCTCAGGTATTTAGTTGCTGTGTGAATTTGTATGATGAATTAATCAATTTCTCTCTGCTGTATGTTCATGTGTAAGATGAGGAAAATTATAGTGCCTTCCCAGCATTTTGTTAAGATTCCATGAGGTAATATATGTAAAATGCCTAAAGTAACGTCTGGAACATGGAATTTCCTTTTTTTTTTTTTTTTTCAGTTCCTATTTCATTTAGGATAGTTTACATTGCTGAATTTTCTGAATGTACCCATCTTTTCTTCTGCAATGTCTAATCTGCTTCTAATTTCTTCCAGTATATTTTTCATTCCAGACATTGTAGTTTTCATATCTAAAAGTTCAACATTGGTCTTTTTTTTTTAAATATCTTTTATCTTTTTTATTTAATATAATTAATCTTTCCTCTACCTTTTTGAACATATAGCAGTATAAAACTGTGTTAATGCCCACATCTCCTAATGCTATAATTAATGTCATTTCTGGATCTGTTTCCGTTGATTGATTTATCCTACTTCTTTTCATGCCTGGTGATATGTTTATCAAATTTTAATGTATTGGATATAGAAATTTTGTATTTCTGTAAATATTCTTAAGCTGTTTTCCAGGAGGCAGTATATGCTACATAGAAACAGTATCATCCTTTCTAGGATAATTTTGAAGTGTTTTTTGGTAGAACCAGAGCAGTCTTCGGTCTAGGGATGATTTTGCTTCACTACTAAAGTGATACCATCTGAGTACGCTGCATAGTGCACCTTGATTTCAACATTTCCCACCCTGACCAGGGGAAACCCAGCTATTCCTGGCCCTGTGTGAGTGAACAGGGATCGTTCCCTCCGTTCCTTTCGGGTGGTTCTTTCCCCAGCATTGGGGTCGTTTCCTGACGTAATCAGCGCTCAGCTGGAGACCCTAGAGAGACTCTCTGAGGGTCTCTGAAATCCGTTCGTTCTCTCTCTTTTCTCTCCTTGTCCATGAAATCCTGTACTCTGCTAGGTGAATTCTAACTACCTTGGCCCTACTGGGCCCTCAACTCAGTCTCCTCAACTCAGGAAGACAACCAGTATCTGAAATTAGATGTTTCATATATTGTTTTCCAATTTTTTTTTTTTATGTGTTTTCAGGTGAAGGAGTGAATCTGGTCACTGTTCACCCTCTGGGCTAGCAGCAAAAGTTATGTAAGCTACTACTAATAAAGACACGTTCCTAGAAATCTTATCTAGCCCTTGACTTGTTGCATTGTACAAAGTAAGTGAGGGGGTGTGTGTGTGTGTGTGTGCGCGCGCGTGTGCGCACACGCGCAACATAACTCTGTATGGGAAAACAGGCATCATTGCTCTCAACGTATCTTTCAGCCTTCTATCCAGAGGAGTTTCATTGGCCCATTGAGCCTTCAACCACATAGTCCCAGGAAGGTTTTCATTTAACCACTTCACACTTCCAGTCATCCCCTCTCCCTTGTTCTGACTCTTTGCTTCCCATTTACCTGGGTGGAACAATAGAAACATCAAAACTCTTGTAAATCTTTGTATGATAATTCACACCTTTTCTTCGCAGATTTTGCTTTTCAACCTTCACTCAAGCTCTCTAGACTTGAATTTTCTAAGCAGAGGTAGTTGCTGCTTCCCTAAGTAAAATGATTTTGTCAGCTGTTGAGAGAGTCAACAGTGGTCAAGTATAAGCTATGGAACTAAACTGCTTGGTTCCAACTCTGACCTATTCTACTGTTTGTACACTAAATGAGTTTAATCAGGCCATCTCTTGGCACATCAGTCTTATCATGTGAAAACAGAAATAATCACACACCATACTTCAAAGTGTTGCTTTGAGAATGTCACAAGACAATGTATATTTTTTTAAATTTTATTTTATTGAGTTGTAGACAGTTTACAATGAATGCTGTGTCAATTGCCAGTGTAGAACAAAATTTTTCAGTTATACATGAACATACATATGTGCATTGTTGTGTACTTTTTCACCAAGAGCTACCACAAGATCTTGCATATGTTTTGCTGTGCTATACAGCATAATCTGGTTTATCTATTCTGTATATAACTGACACTATCTACAAATTTTGGACTCCCAGTCTATCCCTTCCCACCACCCCTGGCAACCACAAGTTGTATTGTATGTCTATGAGCCTCTTTCTATTTTGTATTTATGGTCATTTGTCTTCTTTTCTTTCTTTCTTTCTTTTTTTTTCTCTTTTTTTTTAGATTCCACATATGAGCGATTTCTTATGGTATTTTTCCTTCTCTTTCTGGCTTACTTCACTTACAATGATTTTCTCGAGGGATATCCATGTTGCTGCAAATGGTGTTATGTTGTCATTTTTATGGCTGAATAGCATTCCATTGTATAAATATACCACATCTTCTCTATCCAGCCATCTGTTGATGGACATTTAGGCTGTATCCATGTCTTGGCTACTGTAAATAGTGCTGCTATGAACATTGGGATGCAGATGTCTTTTTGAAGTAGGGTTCCTTCTGGATATATGCACAAGAGTAGGATTCCTGGGTCATATGGTAAATGTATTCCTAGTCTTTTGAGAAATCTCCATACTGTTTTCCATAGTGGCTGCACCAAACTGCATTCCCACCAGCAGTGTAGGTGGGTTCCCTTTTCTCCACAGCCTCTCCAGCATTTGTCATTTGTGGGCTTTTGAATGATAGTCATTCTGACTGGTGTGAGGTGATACCTCATTGTAGTTTTGATTTGCATTTCTCTGATAATTAGTGATATTGAGCATTTTTTTCGTGTGCCTATTGATCATTTTTATTTCTTCCTTGGAGAATTGCTTGTTTAGGTCTTCTGCCCATTTTTGGACTGGCTTGTTTGTTTTTTAGTTAATCAGTTATATGAGCTGTTTATATATTCTGGAAATCAAGCCTTTGTCAGTCGAAATATTTGCAAAAATTTTCTCCCATTTCGTAGGTTGTCTTTGTTTTGCTTATGGCTTGCTTGGCTGTGTAAAAGTTTATAAGTTCAGTTATGTCCCATTTGTTTATTTTTGCTTTTATTTTGATTGCTTGGGTAGACTGCCCTAGGGGAACATTGCTGAGGTGAATGTCAGATCATGTTTTGCCTATGATTTCTTCTAAGAGGTTTCTAGTATCTTGTCTTATGTTTAAGTCTTTCATCCAATTTGAATGTATTTTTGTGTATGGTGTGAGGGAGTAGTCTAACTTCATTGATGTACATGCAGCTGTCCAGTTATCCCTACACCACTTGCTGAAGAGACTGTCTTTACTCCATCATATGTTCTTGCCTCCTTGGTCAAGATAAATTGACCAAAGTTGGTGGGTTTATTTCTGGGCATTCTGTTCTGTTCCAGTGATCCATATGTCTGTTTCTGCACCAATACCATGGATGACTGTAGCTCTGTAATATTGTCTGAAGTCTGGGAGGGTTTTTCCTCCAGCTTCGGTCTTTTTCTTCAGTAGAACTTTGGTAATTCTGGGTCTTCTGTGATTCCATATAAATTTTAGGATGATTTGTTGCAGTTTTGTGGAAAACGCCCTGGGTGATATGATAGGGTTCACATTGAATCTGCAGACTGCTCTGGGCAGGATGACCATTTTAACAATATTAATTCTTCCAGTGCAAAAACCTGGGATATCTTTCCGTCCTTTAAGTCCTCTTTAATTTCCGTAGTCAGTGTTTTGTAGTTCTCCGCATGTAAGTCTTTCACGTTCTTCGTCAGATTTATTCCTAAATATTTTATTTTTTGGATGCAATTTTAAAAGTGTTTATTACTTTCGTGTGAAGCCAGGCCCCTGACGTCTGTGTGTGGATGTCGTGTGCTGCTGCCTTGGCGGGTAGTAGCTCTAGTAGTTTCTGTGTGGAACCTTCAGGGTTTTCTATATATATAGCATCATGTCACCCACATATAATGACACTTTGACCTTTACTTTTCCAGCTTGGATCCCTTTTATTTCTTTTTCTCGTTTAATTGCTATGGCTAGGAACTCTAAAACGATATTGGATGGAAGTGGTGAGAGTGAGCATCCTTCTTTTGTTCCAGATTTTAGCGGAAAGGGTTTCCGCTCTCTTGGTAGGGTATTATGGTGACTGTAGGTTTGTCATAATAGCTTTCATAATGTTGAGACATGTCCCTTCTATACCCACTTTGGTAAGACCATGGGCACAGTGCGGCCAGGGGGCTGGGAAGATGGCAGAGGCCATAGTCCTGGCGGCGTGGGGAGGGGGGCTGCCGAGTGGGAGGCAGTCATTTGCCCCCATCTCCTCTGCGGCCTGGCGGGGTGCGGTCTCTGCTGCCCAAGGTTCGTCTTTAGGTCAGACTGCGCCCTAGAGGCCTGTGTGGTCCAGTCAGGGAGCAGCGGGGACGATGGCAGGTGTGGCAGCTGTGGAGGTGGAATAAGGGGGGGCTGCCTTGTGAGAGCTGGGGGATTTGTTCCCACCTTCCCCGCGGCCTGGCCTGGGGGCGGCCTCTAATGCCCCAGGTTCGTGGGACTCAAGTCTCCTGGTTAGCTTGCTCCCAGAAGGATTGCACAGTGTGGTCAGGGGTTTTGGGGGCCAGTGACGGGGGCGGGTATTGGGGGCCTGCCCTGGATGCTCTGCTCTGGTCATCTTTCTCCCGTCTCCCCCGTGGCCTTGCGTCGTGGTGGCCTCTGCTGCCCCAGGTTCACGGGATGCCAGATACAGTTCAGCCTGCTGCTAGGAGGCAGGCGCGGTACAGTCAGTGTGGGGGGTGGCAGCAGCGACAGCGGGAAGTGGGAGTAAACCCATGAGCTCGCATGGGGCAGCCCCAATCCTGCCATTACCACTGCTGCCACCCTCTTACCGCCCCACACCCGCCTCCCTGGAGCAGGCTGACAGGAAGAATTGCGTTCAAGAAGTGGAGGCAGCAGAGGCCGCCCCGAGGCCAGGCTGCGGGGTAGATGGGGGGGGCAAATACACTATTTTATCAAAGGCAGCACCCATCTCCCCACCACTGCCCCAGATTCCTGGAACACTTGTTTCTACATGAGTTTGCTCCCGGGAGGCGGGCGCAGTGCTGTCAGCGGGCAGTGGTGGCCAGGGGACGGGGGCTGCTCCGGGGGAGCAGGTGGTCTTGCTCCCACCTCCCGTGTGGCCTGTCCTGGGGGCGGTCTCTGTCGCCCCAGGTTCACTGGGTGCATGTATTCATGTCAGCCTGGTGCTGGGAGGAGGGCGCAGTGAGCTCAGGGGGCAGTGGCAGTGGTGCGGCGGGGCAAGGTCTTGTGAAGGCCTGGGCTCCAGCCCGGGATAACTGACTCTGCTCTTTTTTCTCTTGCTTCTTCAGGTGGTGGCTGTGGTGATTTTTCCATTATAGGTTAGTATGAGATATTGAGCAGAGGTCTTTGTGTTATACAGAGGGAACTTTTGAAAAATCTATCTTTATATATAATGACTTACATTTGTAAATCTCAAACGACCAAATTTCTCTTTTCCCACCCGCTTTCCCTAGTAAGCATAAGATTGTATACTAATTCTGCATCTCTGTTTCTGGTTTGTAGATGAGTTCATAGTGTCCTTTCTTTGTTTAAGATTCCACATATGATTGATCTATGATATTTTTCTTTCTTTTTCTGGCTTACTTCACTTAGAATGATGATCTCTAGGTCCATCCATGTTGCTGCAAATGACATTCTTTTATTCTTTTTCATGGCAGATTAGTACTCCATTGTATAAATATACTACTACTTCTTTTCTTTTTATTTATTTATTTTTAATTTATTGTTTAATTTTTAAATTAACATATTCAGTTTACAATGTGTCAATTTCCATTGTAGAGGACAATTTTTCAGTTGTACACGAACATACATATATTCATTGTCACTCTTTTTCACTGTGAGCTATCTGTACTATGCAGTATAATTGTATACATTTCCCTGTGCTATAGAGTATAATGTTGTTTATGTATTCTATATATACCTGTCAGTATCTACAAATTTTGAACTCCCAGTCTATCCCTTCCTACAAACCTGCCCCAGCAACCACAAGTTTATATTCTATGTCTATGAGCCTGTTTCTGTATCTGTATTTACGTTCGTTTGTCTTTTTCTTTTCTTTCTTTCCTTTTTTTTTTTTTTTTTGTAGTTTCCACATATAAGCAATCTCATATGATATTTTTCTTTCTCTTTCTGGCTTACTTCACATACGGTGACATTTTCCGTGTTGCTCCAAAAGGCATTATGTTGTCATTTTTATGGCTGAATAGTATTCCATTGTATAAATATACCACCTCTTCTTTGTCCAGTCATCTGTTGATGGACATTTAGGCTATATCCATGTCTTCACTATTGTAAATAGTGCTGCTATGAACAGTGGGGTGCAGGTGTTTTTTTTGAAGTTGGGTTCCTTCTGAATATATGCCCAGGAGCAGGATTACTGGGTCATATGGTAAGTGTATTCCTAGTCTTTTGAGGAATCTCCATACTGTTTTCCACAGTGGCTGCACCAGACTGTATTCCCACCAGCAGTGTAGGAGGGTTCCCTTTTCTCCACAGCCTCTCCATCATTTGTCATTTATGGACTTTTGAATGATGGCCATTCTGACTGGCGTGAGGTGATACCTCATTGTAGTTTTGATTTACATTTCTCTGATAATTAGTGATTTTGGGCATTTTTTTCATGTCCCTATTAATCATTTGTATTTCTTCCTTGGAGAATTGCTTATTTAGGTCTTCTGCCCATTTTTAGATTGGGTTGTTCGTTTTTTTCTTATAAAGTCATATGAGCTGCTTATATATTCTAGAGATTAAGCCTTTGTCAGTTTCATGTTTTGAAAAAATTTTCTCCCATTCCATAGGTTGTCATTTTGTTTTGCTTATGGTTTCCTTTGCTGTGCAAAAGCTTTTAAGTTTACTTAGGCCCTACTTGTTTATTCTTGTTTTTATTTCGATTGCTTGGGTAGACTGCCCTAGGAGAACATTTTTGAGTGTATGTCAGATAATGTTTTGCCAATGTTTTCTTCTAGGAGGTTTATTGTATCTTGTCTCATGTGTAAGCCTTTGATCCATTTTGAGTTTATTTTTGTGTATGGTATAAGGGAGTGTCTAGCTTCATTGCTTTACATGCTGCTGTCCAGTTTTCCCTATACCATTTGCTAAAGAGACTGTCTTTATTCCATTGTATGTTCTTGCCTTGTTTGTCAAAGATTAGTTGACCAAAATTTTGTGAGTTAATTTCTGGGCTCTCTGTTCTGTTCCATTAGTCCATATGTGGTTTTGTACCATGCTGTTTTGATTACTGTAGCTCTGTAGTATTATCTGTGTCTGGGAGAGTTATTCCTCCAGCCTCTTTCTTTTTCTTCAGTAATGCTTTGGCAATTCTAGGTCTTTTGTGATTCCATTTAAATTTTATTATGACTTTTTTCAAGGTTTGTGAAATATGTTCTGGGTGGTTTTATAGGGATTGCATTAAATCTGCAGATTGCCTTGGGCAGTGTGACCATTTTAACAATATTGATTCTTCCAATCCAGGAGCATGGGAGATCTTTTAATTTTTAAAGTCTTGTTTAATTTCTTTCAAAAATGTTTTATTGTTCTCGGTGCATAAGTCTTTCAACTCTTTGATTAGATTTATTCCTGGGTATTTTATTACTTTGGGTGCTATTTTAAAGGGGATCGTTTCTATACATTCTTTTCCTGTTGATTCATCATTAGTGGAAAGAAATGCAACTGATTGTTGAACGTTAATCTTGTAACCTGCTACCTTGCTGAATTCTTTGATTAGTTTCAGTAGTTTTTGTGTGGACCTTTTAGGGTTTTCTATATATAGCATCATGCCATCTGCATATTGTGACACTTTTACCTCTTCTTTTCCAATTTGGATCCCTTTTATTTCTCTCTCTTGCCTGACTGCTGTGGCTAGGACTTCCAATAGTATGTTCAACAGGAGTGGTGATAGTGGGCAGCCTTGTCTTGTCCCAGATTTTAGTAGGAAGCTTTTGAGTTTTTCATTGTTGAGTACTATGCTAGCTGTAGGTTTGTCGTATATAGCTTTTATTATGTTGAGATATGTTCCCTCTATACCCACCTTGGTATCATAAACGGGTTTTTTACGATAAATGGGTTTTGAATTTTATCAAATGCTTTTTCTGCATCTATTGAGATGATCATGTGGTTTTTGTCCTTTCTCTTGTTGATGTTATGTATTACAGTGATTGATTAGCATATGTTGAACCATCCTTGTGTCCCTGGGATGAACCCCAATTGATTGTGGTGTATAATCTTTTTTTATGTTCTGTTGGATTCTATTTGCTAATATTTTGGTCAGGACTTTTGCATCTATGTTCATCAGTGTTATTGGCCTATAGTTCTCTTTTTTCGTAGTGTCTTTGCCAGGTTTTGGTATCAGGGTGATGGTGGCTTCATAGAATGAGTTCGGGAATATTCCCTTCTTTTCAATCTTCTGGAAGAGTTTGAGAAGGACTGGTACGAGTTCTTCTTTGTATGTTTGGTAGAATTCTCCGGTGAAGCCGTCCAGTCCTGGACTTTTATTTGTAGGGAGGTTTTTTATTGCTAATTGTATTTCATTTGTAGTGATTGGTTTGTTCAAGTGGTCGATTTCTTTTTGATTCAGTCTTTGTAGACTGTATGTTTCCAGTATCTTGTCCATCTCTTCTAGGTTATCCATTTTGTTTCCATATAGTAGTTCATAATATTCTTATATGATATTCTGTATTTCTGTATTATTGGTTGTAATTTCTCCATTTTCCTTTCTTATTTTGCCTATCTGTGCTCTCTCTGTTTTCTTCTTTGTCAGTTTGGCCAGAGGTTTGTCAATTTTATTTATTATTTCAAAAACTCAGCTTTTGGTTTGACTGGTTTTTTTTTTCTGTTGTTTTTTAAATCTCTATTTTATTTATTTCCTCCCTGATCTTTATTATCTCCTTCCTTCTGCTGACTTTCGGGTGTTTTTGCTCTTCTTTTACGTGTTCTTTTAACTGTTAGGTTAGATTGTCCATTTAAGATTGCTCTTCTTTTTTGAGGAAGGCCTGTATCGCTATAAACTTCCCTCTTAGCACTGCCTTTGCTGCGTCCCATAAGTTTTGTGTTGTTGTGTTTTCATTTTCTTTTGTCTGAAGGTAGTTTTTAATTTCAACTTTGATTTCATCTTTGACCCATTGGTTTTTTAATAGCATGTTGTTTAATCTCCATGCTTTCATTTTTTTCTCCTTTGTTACTCTGTAATTGATTTCTAGTTTCATGGCATTTTTTGTAGTCAGTAAAGATGCTTGAGATAATTTCTATCTTCTTAAAATGGCTGAGGCTTCCTTTGTGCCCAAGTACGTGATCAATCCTAGGAAATGTTCCATGTGCACTTAAAAAGAATGTATATGCTATTTTTGGGGGGTGTAATGTTCTGAAAATATCCACCAAATGTAATTTTTCTATTGTATCGTTTAATTTCTCTGTTGCCTTATTTATTTTCTGTCTGGAAGATCTGTGTAGTGATGTTAATGTGGTGTGAAAATCTCCGACAATGATTGTATTCCCATCGATTTCCCCCCTTTATCTCTGTTAGTATTTGTTTTATGTACTTAAGTGCTCCTATGTTTGGTGCATATATATTAATGATTGTAATATCCTCATCTTGTATTACTCCTTTAATCATTACAAAAATGTCCTTTTTTATTTTTATGGCCCTTGTTTTAAAGTCTATTTTGTTTGAAATCAGTACTGCTACACCTGCTTTTTTGGCTTTTCCATTTGCATGGACTATCCTTTTCCATCCTTTCACTCTCAATCTATATATGTCCTTCTCCCTGAAGTGGGTCTCTTGTATGCAGCATATTGAAAGTTCTTGCTTTAGTATCCAGTCTGCCACTCTACGTCTTTAGACTGGAGCATTTAGTCCATTGACATTTATAGTAATTAATGATAGATGAGTGTTTATTGCCATTTTGAACTTAGTTTTGCAATTGATTTGGTATTTCCTCTTTGTTCCTTTCTTCTTCCCTTTGTGGTTTGGTAGTTTTCCTTTGTATTTTCATGGATTTTATTTAGTTTTTGTGACTCACTTGTAAGTTTTTGGCTTGTGGTTACCCTCTTTTATATGTATATTAACCTGTTACTGTAACTATTTGTATTCAACAGATACTAATATAATCTCAAACCCATCCTACCAAGAACAAAGAATTTTTTTTAAAAAAAAGAAGAGAAAAATATTCTATATTTTGTTGTCTCCCACTCCCACTCTTAATGATTTAGATGTCTTCTTTTACAGTTATGTGTTTATTCTGTTTGTAATTCATGGTAGTTATCACCTTTCCATTTATGAGTTTCTCATTTCTGTAGCATCCTGCTTCTTTTCTATTTAGAGTAGATCTATCAATATTTCTGTTAGCATGGGTTTAGTGTTACTAGACTCTTAGTTTTTCCTTGTCTGTGAAGTTCTTTATCTCTCCTTCTATCCTAAAGGATAGCCTTTCTGGATAAAGTATCCTAGGCTGCATCTTTTTTTCATTCAGGACTTTGAATACTTCTTGCCACTCCCTTCTGGTCTTAGTGTTCGTGTAGAGAAGTCAGGTGAGAGCCTTATGGGGGTTTCCTTGTAACTCATTCTTTGTTTTTCTCTTGCTGCCTTTAGGATCATTTCCTTATCCTTGACTCTTGCCATCTTGATTATGATATGTCTTGGTGTGGGTCTATTTGGGTTCTTCCTGTTTGGGACCCTCTGAGCTTCCTGTACTTGGATATCTGATTCCTTCTTTAAGTTTGGGAAGTTTTCAGTCATGATTTCTTCCAATACCTTTTCAATCCTCTTTGTTCTTTCTTCCCTTTCTGGAACCCCTATTATGTGTAGATTGGCATGCTTTATATTATCCCATAGGTCCCTTATATTGTTTTCATTGTTTTTTATTTGTTTTTCTCTCAGCTGTACAGATTGGGTGCTCTCTGTTGTCCTGTCTTCTAGGTCACTTATTTGTTCCCCTGCATTATCTAGCCTGCTTTGTACAGCCTTTAGATCAGTTCTCATCTCAGCAAATGTGTTTTCCAATTTTAATTGGCTCCTGTTTATAGCTTCAGTTTCATTTTTGGCATATCCTATGTCTCTAAACACTATCTCTTTTAGTTCCTTCAGTACTTTTTAGCACTCCTTTTTTGAAATCTTGATCTAGTAGGCCATCAAAGTCTATTTCATTCATCATTCTTTCAGGGGATTTCTCTTGTTCTTTTAATTGGGAATGGTTCCTGTGCTTCTTCATCTTACTCATATCTCTCCAGCACTGTTGCTTAAGGAGTATCAGTCATCTATTGTGGTCCTTAAGGAGTTTATTTATCTATCTAAAACATTACTTAAAAAAAAAGAAAATTTTAAAAAACAAGAAATAAAACTTTTGAAAACTGTGTATAACCAATAACAGAAGAACAAGTTGAAGCGAAATAAAAATTGAGTTGAGACATATTTTAAAAACCTTAAAAAAAGGGGAAAGAACAAAAATGTTTGAAAACTGAGCATAATCAATAACAGGAGAACAAAGCCAAGGGAGATAAAACTGAAATTGAAACGAGTTTTAAAAAATAATAAAAATAGAAGTATTTTAAAAGAAAAATTTTAAAGGAATTAAAAACATAGACATACACAATTGTTTAAAAAGTAAATAGTTAAAAAGTTAAAGAAAATATATCTGAGAAAAAAAGAAAAAAAAAATGTGGATGTGTTCCTGTAGAGACTGTGCACTCTTAATGATTTTATGAATAGGTCTTTCTGTCTTTGCCTTGTTTCACGAACTTAGCTTGTTGCTTCCAGAGACCCCCTGTTGGCACCTCTGGTCTGTGCTGCTCCCAGTGCCTGTTGGCAAGCAGATCGCGCCCCCTCCCAACACAGCTGGTGTTGTGCTCTTACATGGTGGGTGTGCCAGTCAGGCTCCCTCTGGAGGCTGAGGTCAGATGCTGAAAACTTATCTTCACAAAACCACCTATACACCAAGGCTTTTAGCAGCTTTGTTCATAATTGCCAAGAACACAAAGTTCTCAAATGTCCATCAGCATATGAATGGACAAACAAATTGTGATTATACTTGTATAATGAAATCCCACTCAGCAATGAAAAGAGATATTTATACATTTATTAGCATGGATAAATTTCAAATATGCATGCTTACTGAAAGAAACCAGAAACACAAAAATGACTTTATTTCAGTGAAGCTCTAAGGCAAACAAAATGAATCTATTGTGATAGGACTAAGATTAGGGTAGGTAGGGGCATGGAATTTGAGTGTAAAGGGATACAAGAGAACTTTCTGTCTTTATTTTGGTAGTGATCATGTGGGTATACACACTTGAAATTTATCATGATATGCACTTAATGTGTTTATTTTACTAATATAAATTATACCTCAATGTAGTTAATGAAGAAAAGGTAATGCAATTGGCAACATTTTCTACAAAGACAACTTACATTCTTAGTGAACTTACCACTTAAATATTTTTCACTGAGCACCCTTTAAAAATAGTCTGTTCCCTCAGGGTCTCTTAATTTTGTTTCTCTTTCTATGCAATGCTCTTTCCCAAAAAACAAGATTCACACAGACACTTCTTTGAGATCTCTATTGAATGTCACCTTATGAAAGACACCTTCCATGACATCCCATGTAAAATAGTTCACCAGCGTTTTGTTCACATCACTCCACCTCCTTATATTCCTCTTGAATTTTCTTCATAGTGGTTATTACCACCTGCACACTATATGCGTATTTATCTGTTTATTGTCTGCCTTCTCCCACTGCTGAACAAAACTGAGTCTTTGCTATTTCATTCACCTCTGTGTCCTCAAAGCCACAAACATACAGGTGCTCACGTGTAGGTGCTCAGTAATATTTGCTGACCAAATGTTAGCAAGCAAGAATGCAATGGTCAAATTAGCTGTACAATAGTCAGCAAAGAAGGCGGTTGCTGCTGCTGCAGCCCTGGCTGAAGTTAAAATTGGAGGCAGTGGAATTAAAATTACAGGAGAGTAGAGCAGTGCTCTTCACCCATGGCTTCAAATTAGCAGTACTTGGAGAGCTCTTAAGTAAAACACTGCTAATACCCAGAATCTGCCACCAGAGAATCTAACTTGATTGATCTGGATTTGGGTCCAGGAGTTAATTTGTAACAGCTCCCCAGGTGATGTTAATGTGCAGGTAGTGATGAGAACCACAGATACAGAAGGATAATTTACCCCTGTTCTTTGACTTTTGCTGAGGCATCTCTTAAATATACCCATAGGCTAAAACCTATCGCCACTTTCCTGACTTCAAAGCTCAACTCTCCCAGGCAAGGAGCAGAGAAAACATAGGATTCTAGGCACTTATATGAGCAGCAAATGTCTGTGAGTTTGTGTCAGTGTGTGTATCTGCAAGGATATCAGTGTATGTCTGTGAATGTGCATGCCGGAGAGAGAGAGAGAGGGGAAAAAAAAGAGAAAGAAAGAAATTGTGTGTGTGTACACTCTAAGTATTTGAAATATACTTTTGGATATGTGTAAAGAGACACACACCACAATTGGATACTTTAGTAATTTATCCAAGTACCATGACATTTGTTTGTTTTGCATGCTTTCATGATTTTCAAGTATTGTAAGACATAGCCTCTTGTCCAGCAGCCCCTTCTTTTTCAGCTGGGATTCTGAGATCAAGGGCCAGCCACAGGGGTAGCATCAGGTTGAGACTGCAGGTTACAGAGTGTGTAAGAATGTCTGTGAGATACCACCTGATCAAGAAACAATCAAATATTTGAAAATAAATTGCAATCTGAGGCTGGGATGAGGAGTTAAAACCAGGCTGAAAGCAATAAGACAGTGAGGGACAGTCAATAAGATCAAGCACATGAGTTTGAAAAGAACATGGGAAACTAAAGCTAAAGAGACCTGAATGCTATGATGTGGGCAGTGTCACATCCAAAGCTTAATCTGGGTCTGGACGTGACCTACTAGTATTACAACCATAGCTTACTCGTCTGATTTAGACAGCTTTGAAAATAAAATACTGCAGTGAAAGGAGAAAAGCTAAACAAAAGAAAAACAAAATCATCATTTAATTACCTTGTCTACATAGTTCACATATGTTTGGAGTTAATTTTTTTTTTCATTAAGCAGACTGTTTAGCCTGTCTTTACACTCTGGTTTTTATTATTTGAGTCAGTCTCGATCACTAGACATTGGAGAAGAAAAAAAAAGTATTACTAAAATGAACCAAGAAAACTACTCACATTCTTATTATGTGAAAATAACTTTAATATTAAGTGGGCAACTGACTGAAAGTTAGGAGTAACTTTTTAATATAGTTGCACAGAGAAAACTTGGTTTTTTACAGTACCGAGAATATGCTTTTGGAAATAGGAATATGTCTTCCTAGCAGAGAAAAAAATAATTCATTTATTGTGAAGTATCTGTTACATTTAAATGCAAGTGATACTTTAAATATACAAAGTAATCATGAAATATAAACAAGATTTACATCAAATATTAGAAGGGGAAAACAGGAAGATACAGTAATGAACAGTGTGAAAATAAGATTTGAAAATAAGATTTCAATCATGGTAAAATAGCCAAATTTACTAGTTTAAATACATCTAGCTCCCCTAGTTTTTGAAACTATTTTAAAATATAATCATATTTCCAAATAGTGCCTTTACACTAAGACATTGAAGAATTCTTCAAACAAAATGATCAAATCATATCCTTAGAGAAGCTTCAGTGAACTACTATAATTACCATTGAATTCTCTTCAAACCCTTTATAAGTCAGGGTCTAATCAGGAGACAGAAATCACAGTAATCTGAACAGGGAGAGTTTAATGTAAGGATATATAAACTACTTTTAGGGAATTAGCTACTCAAGGGAATAAAATGAAAACTCTAAAGAATACACTAGAGCTGAGAAACAATACCAAGAATGAAACAAACGTGGTGAGGGGGCCCCTTCCCAAGGCTGGAATTTAGCTGTTGTTTCAGAGAGGATGATTGACGTACACTGGAGATTCAGAAAATTCATGGCATTCCTCAGAGCCAGAGGTGTCCGTAGTTGGTGATCCGAGCCGGACAGGTGGAGAACTTCCCAGTGATGTTAAGGAAGTTCACTGGGAGATGTTAATTTCAGTGGGGAGTGGTTGGATTCCCACAGAATTCAGTAAAAGTTGCTGCAGGGGTGGCAGGGAGTGAGGTGATGCTGAACTTATCGGAAAGCCATGTGGGGCACCTGGGGAACTTCTGGAAATCATCTTGGGATGGAAGGTGGGGGAAGGGCGTCCTGAGGAACTCAGGAAAGAGGCCCATGTGGGATGCTGACCAGGAAACCAGATACAGGGCTTGAGGAACCTGCAGGAAGGCTGCCTAAGAGATGCCCCTTCCACAGGGTGCTCTGCATGCCTGTCTAGCACCATAGGAGCCATTGGGAAGAGGATCACAGCAGAAAAAGTAAGAGAACTCTCTTCCTCCTGCAGTGTCCCTCCTGACCCTTCAACTGGCAAAGCTTAACGCTGGGCCAGCTGGCCAGGGAGAAATATCAGTGCCACAAGCAGGGCAGTGAAGGGTAGATTTAGAGCCAAGAGGCAATAAACTGATAACTGGCACACCACCCTCCTCACCAAATTTCTAATACTGTTTACATCAACCTACCAATGGTTTGGAGTTCTGTTTTTGAATAAATGATTACTTTGTTATAGGGTCTGTCATGACTAATTTTGATATGTTTGTTACAAAATGATCCATATCTAGCAACCTGTTTCTCTTTCAAGACCATTTCTAACAAATTAAAAAACTCAACATCAGTAGTCTTCCAGAAACATCAGTAGCAATGACCTATCCATGTTTAATTTTTCTTGGACACTTTGGTGGTAAGACTTAGTATATACTTAGTACTTCCAATAATACATGAGCATCCATCAAGGCATTATTAGGAAGTAAAATTAACAGCATCTCCCAAAGCTACTTACATAACTAAATTGAGTGAAACTACTTCACTTTCATTTTTAATAATCCTGGTGTGAATTAAAAAACAAAAGAAAACTTTTGTTAAAAACCATCTTTTTCCCTACCCAGAACATTTGGAGAAATATACTTAAAGCAGTAGATGAGTTGAATGCTCTTTTAAAAATGTCACTGAATAAAATAATATTTAAAGGAAAAAATGAGCTGCTTTTCTAAATTTTCTTTTTTCTTATAAAGTTTTACTTGCAAATCCTGTTTATTTGGAGTATTGAACAATTGATAAGAGAAATGTCTTTCTGGAAGTCTCTGGCACTACTTAAATATGATTATTTAGCTCTACAGAAATATAGGCTTTACTACATCTCTGCCGGAAAAAGGTGACTGAAAGCAAATAATTTCCAGGTCACAAAAAAGAGCCAGTCTTCCTAGTAATCTTTCCACTGAACTCAATGTAACACCTTCTGATTACTCATCAAGCACATCTAAACAAATGAACCTACTGACATCATTGGTTCACAACTGGCCCATGTGATAAAAGAGACTTATTTCTATGCTCAGTATTTGAGAGGATAATGGAATCTATAATGGCCCAAAGTACTGTCCTCTATCTTGTTTATAGAAAAATTTCAACATAAACATGTATATAAATGCGCTGTAAAGCACGATGGTTATTTGCACTTAATATGACTGCTCACTAGTCTTTCATGTTGTTAGACTCTGCATGGTATGTGTACAAAAGAGTAGAAAAACACAATGAGGGCTTGAGTCTACAGCAAATAAAACTGTAAATATTTATAAGGCATTCTCTCACAAAACGCAAAATGCATTCTAATATACTATCTCATTTATATTAAAAATAGAATAACCACAGGATCCAGGTCTCTACTAATGATATAAAATCTAAAAAGACCAAATAAGCAGGAGAAAGGACTGCTTGGACCCACCATGAAGCAATAGCTTCCACCCAACACCAGCCTTCAGAAGGAAACCCAGCTTCAGTGGCCTGTGAACTGGCTCAGTGCATCAGCAATGATGTTGCAGAGTGCAAAGCCAGGCCACTAACAAAGGTCACTTCAGAGGGGCCAGGCTAGCCATGTTTTCTGTCCATGGCTGTGCCAAATTTCTGAAAGTTTTTTTTATACAAAGAGGAAATGGCATCAAAACCCCACATCTGCCCAGCTCTCTTAAGGGACCACTGATGCATGTATGTTTGTCTCGAAGAAACACTTGCTGCCATCTTCATGAAGAACTGTTTTCTTTCAAACACACTATAAAAAGATCTCTGACAGTACATCTAACGGAAAGTTTGCTTGATTAAGGGACATAAATGTAGAACCAGTTTAGGTGAACACTGATTGAAATTCTGAATCCCTCTGAGATATTTCTGCTCTTTACAAAGCCCAAAGAACCCATTTACCAGTACTGACACTGTCTTCCAAATGCCAAAAAATGCAAATTCTAGTGAATGCTCAAATCCCAAGCAATCACAGTTAATTAACTGAATTTCTGTGAAGCGGTGTGACCTAAATGATATGGGAATTATGGCATCCCAAGGCAGAGCAAAATGATGGAAAGATTCTCTCCAAACCCAGTGAAAACTGTCATTTCACTTACATGATCCCATTTACAATGTGGAAAGTCTGGAAGTCATTGTCAAGACCAATCACCTCAAACTTTCTGAAAACCCTGACATTCTCACATCGATTGTATGACTATCTGAAAAAGGTGGAAATGCAAGCCACTCTTGGCTATTCAATGATTAGCATATGAATTAACTAGTTCCTGGAGGCCTCACTCATCTCTCTTCAATTGCTACATTAAAAAAAAAGCCCCCAGGATAAAAACTTTAATTGCAATTAGAATTCTTTCAAAAAATTTCATATGTATTTTATCATTAAATCCCCATACCAACCTCAGTCACACAAACAACTTATTAGGCATAAAAAAGAGTGGCCGCAATCCGTGACAGATAAATCTGGCAAAATGATCCTTATGTTGAGGAAGGGCATTACTTGTTTTCTCCCCAGCACGTGCCCTTTTCATCCATACTACCGCTTTCCTTTTCTAACCAAGTACCTTCTCTAGATTTCATTAACAGACCTTGTTCTCAGCAAACTGAACTAGCCCTGGCAGTGGTTAATTTTAAGTTAAGTTTAGCTAATAATGGCAGAAGTTATAATTTTTCTGGACGTGGGTCTAGGAACAAAAAGATAGAAGCGAGAATGGGCCATCATTCTAAATGACCCACTGAGGAACCTAATATATGCCATTCCCACAACTCTAAGCGCAGCAGAGTTAGAGATCCTGGTCGCCAGAGGAGATGTCATCTTGCCAGGGGACACAATAAAGGTCCCATTGAACTGTAAGCTATGGCAGCCACCAGGATTACTTTGTACTCCTGTGTCTAGGAGCCAAGAGGAGAAGTCATCTTCTTTTGGGGAGTAATTTACCCTAACCAGCAGGAAGACAGTACTGCGTCTACATAATGGAGGCAGGAAGGAATGTACGTCAAACACAAGTGACCCACTTGGGTGCCTCTCGGTATTCTCTTGCTCTCTGGTAACTGTGAATGCAGCAACTCTGACCTGAGAAGGGTCTGAAGCCCCTTTTATGAAGTCCTTGAAATTTCCCTCACTCATCAATATCATAAATCAGAAGCAATAATAATCCCAAAAGGAAGTGTGGGGATTGATAGCACCATCAAAGATTTAAAAGGTTTAGGGGTGGTGATGTCCATTATATCTTCAATCAGCATGTTTGTTGGGCCTTGCAAAAACCAAATGATTAATGTCAGATGATGTTGAGCGCCATAAATTTTGCCCGGTGGTGGCCCCAATCACAACTGCCATGCCAGATGGGGTGTCTTCACTGGACAGAATAATGCGGCACGTGATACTAGGTGTGCAGCTGTCTGTCTGCTCAGTGCACTCTTCTAAATCCTTATCAACATGAAGGATCAGAAGCTTTTCTTTATTACTTCATGGGGAGACACTTACAGTCCCTTTGCAACACGATTATATTCATTTTCCTGCTCTGTCATAATATAGTCCTTAATTATTTTGATATTACATAGAAATGGCCCATACCATAGCTATTCTTTTGGAGCATAATTTAAAAAAAATTCTGGAAATAAATTTCTTGTATATTACACCAAAAATATATACATATACTTTTTTACTTTAATAATGTACCATGTTCTGTTAGATTATACCATAATTCACTCAAACAATTACCTATTGATAATATTCCCAATTTCCCTTATAAACAATGTTCCACTAATTTTCTAGATAATGTGCAATTTATCTAATAATTTTCTTAGAACATAGGACTAAAATTGAAATTTAGTAGGCCAAAAGATACATAATTTTTAAAACACAGATACATACACAGTCACCTCAAGAAATATTACCCTAGTTTGCATCGCCACTAATATTTCTTGATACACTCACCAACATTATGTAATAAGAATGGAAGAATCTCATTCAATAATATCTTCCTTGGGGAGATCTGCCCCTCTCTCTCTGTTTGCTGTTTGTTTAGTTCTTAGCCACCCTAAGATTGTTTCAGTAATAGAAAAGTACCAGTAAACTGCCTTCTTAGGTGCCTGTTCCTTTTAAATGGAGTGTCCTTTTAAATGATATTTTAATGGCCTTGATAGATTGGAGTGCTGACATTTGGGGATAAAAGATAAAGCTGAACTGACTGCTCTATATAGGAATGAATGAGGAATTATGAGATTCTCAGAGAGAGTGAGATCTGAGAGCAGAAGAGGAAAGTGAGAAGACAGAGCAAAAGCGATGGAGAAAGAGAAAGAATGCAAACATGATCAGAAGGGAAAGAGAGAGAGAGACAGAATAAGAGGGTGGAGAAGGAGGAGAAAGGGGAAGGGGAGGGAGAAAGAGAGGAGGGAGAGAGAACATAGGTAAGCACTCACATCATGGAAGAATGGTAAATTTAAGGAGAAAAGAAAACCAGCATTGGCACAGGTAATGAGGGTATTTGGAAGGGAGAATAAACAGGAGCTCTTAAATGGTCATGTTAAAATGTTGCAATAGAGACATTTGAAAAGTCTTTACTAACATCCTGCCTTTTGCATTAAACGCCATTGTTCAAATAGAAAGGGAAAGGGAATTTGGGGGTAATGCTGAGTCCCAAATCCTTCATCTACTGGCAGTGATTCACAGTGGTTTGTCAAAGTTTCTAGTGTATTAAAAGGGTAATTCTGGGCAGCTTTGTACTAGTGAGAAAACACTTAACCTGGGGTCACAAGACTAAATCCAAGTTCTGGAATCACCTTCTAAGTGATAATGAGAGAGTCATTTAAAGCCCTCCCAACCAAAATTTCTTCAGTAGGAAAATAAAAAAGGTAATATTGAACATTCTGAGTTGTTACACTGGTTAAGTATATGATTTTTGAAGAAATAAGTGTGTATAATGTATTCCACATACTAATCAATCAATAAATGTTTGCTGAATCCAAAAAGACTGTAATTCTTAGAAATACAATAGAAACAACCCAGAATAAAATGTGCAAACCAATGGGAACTAGGTAAGAAGGAAGCTAAGGGATTTTACAAATCTATAAAATAAGGATTGCCCAAATTATATGACTCGTAATTTGATTCCATCTCCTATTCATAAAAATCATATTATTTAACATCAATATAAGAATAATGTATAACTAAAAACTTATTTGAAAATTCCTATAAAGAAAATATAACATTTTATTTTCTCACTGATTACCTTTTTCCAGAAGATGGTTAAAAAGATTTACTTCCAGAGATATTTGACTAAAACCCAGCAATATTGTGATTTCTTATGATTGTTTGAAATAGCTATTTAAATACTAAAAATTATTTATAAAACGTAATAAGAATTTCTACTTTTTCAGTTTCTACATACTTTTTACTTCCATAATCAGAGAGGTTTAGGAGTGAGCTGTTTAATTTTAATTATCATAATCTGTTTGATTGACATAGAAATATATTGAATTACTTACAAAACTGCTAACTATGTAAATCTATTACTTCAGAAGATATTGACTGAGGAAACTCTAATAATCAAATGTAAAAATATGTACTTTCAGTGTTTTTAAAATATGAATTATTGATCCAACTAACAGCTCCAAAGGAGCTATTAGTGTCCATCATTAAAACTATTTAACGACTTTTTAAAGCAATGATTATTCACCTAATTGACCATAACAGTTGCTTCGGTGGAGTTATGGTATGACAGCTTCTTACATACTTCTTTGAAATTACAATTACTACTTCATTGTACTGTCACAGAAAGGTAAGTAATTGTCAGCGGGTGAGCAGAATTAATAGCTCACCCTTGCTCCATGGAATAATTTTCAACATTGTAACATCAGGATATCACAATAGGAATGAATTAACCTGTCAAAATGGGTTGGAAACTTAAGTTTGAGAGTTACTGTACCCTCAAAGAGTTCAGTCTGGTTTTCTTCCTTCCCTCTCACTTTTTTTTTTTTTCCTGCCCTCCCTCTCTCCTTTTCCTCCCCACTTTCCTGCATCATTCTCTTTTTTAAATTTTACTAACAATTATACACCATGCTCAGTATACAATTTCATACCGCTTGACCCTGCTGGCACAAGTTGAATAAAATCTATTCCCCTTTTCATATTCTGGTGGAGTAGGGAGAAACGTTCATGAAAATTTATGACACAGTGTATTAAATGTTATGATACATATGTACAAAGGCATCACAAAAAGATGTCTTTGAATTCAAATAAGAGAGTCAGAGAAGGCTGGCTGGAAGCCCTGATGATACAGAACCTGAGACTTTTTGGAAAGAAGCCTGTTCAAGTAGGTCTGGAGAGAGAGGGTGTATCTGACCATGGCCCATGGCAAGGAATCATATTTGACTTATTCCAACCTCTAACCTTCAAGTAAATTAAACTTTCCTGTTTTGGATTTACCAGAAGCAAATGCAACTCCTACTGTCTGTCTCTTAATTAAGAATTGACATTCACTTTGACTAATGCCACATTTAACTAGTAAGATACTTGTTGCAAGAGAATACCACACATGCATTTAAAAAAAAAAAGCTATTCCTAGTTTGGAAAGCTTAGCAGACTGTCAGGTCTTGCTCTCCCCTTGACATCTTAACACCGCCGCAGGGTATTTAAAGACTTCTGTCTGGCCCTTCTGAAGCTTAGACAAGAAAGACAAATCGAAGGCTGGTGAATTTGTGGTGAGGTAACACATGAGTCACCTATTGTTGCTGATCCTGGCGTCTCCTACTGTTTATTTGAATTAGTGTCATGGTTTCTACAGACGTGGAGGACAGTCACTCAAAATGTCCTTGCTTCACTTACTCAATAGTAAGTCGTCTCCTCCTCCAATTACTGACAAGGAAGAGTAGGGTGGTGAATCAGCTACTGACAGGATTTATGATAGCAGGAGAAGTCTGGACTTAGAGGATCCATTCACACTAGGGAAGTAAGTCAAACAGAGGAAGACAAATAAATTGTATCACTTATATGTGGAATCTGAAAAAAAGGATACAAATGAACCTATTTACAAAACAGAAATAGACTCAACAGGCAGAGGAAGCAAACTTACCGAAGCGGAAATGGGAGGGGAGGGATAAACTAAGAGTTTGGAATTAACAGATATACATGTTGAGTACTATATACAAAATAGATAAACAAGATTTACTGTATAGCACAGGGAACTATATTCAACATCTTACAATAACCTAAAATGAAAAAGAATCTGGAAAAGATATATATATACACGTATACACACACCACACGCACACACATAGCTGAATCATTTTGCTCTCTACCTGAAATTAATATAACACTGTAAATCAGCTATACTTCAATTTAAAAAAGCTAAAGAAAAAGGAAAACAAGATGAAAAGAGTCATGGGAATGAATGGTGGTGAGTTGCAGAACAATGTGAATGTATTTAATACCACTGAACTGTATGCTTACCATGGTTAAGATAGTAAATTTTATATTATTTATATTATGTGTATTTTGCCACAATAAAAAAGAAGCAGAGGAAAAATGGAAAATGAGAGTATAAAGAACTATTTGAGAGGCAGAATTGTATTTTAGGATCAATTTAATATGGGTATGAAGGAAAAGAAGGAGTCTCTGGTGCATCTTTTATTTCTGAGTTGTGTAATTGAATGAGAAAGGTGGACATTCTCTGATTCAGGAAAAACCAGAGCAGTGGATTTTTTGGCTGGAGGAAGGGTGACAGGCTAGGTCATGTGTTTGTTGTTAGACTTGTTGATTCCGAGATGTCTGTTGCCGTCTAGTTTACGATGTCCAATAGGCAATGAGAAGTATGGATGTGGGCCTGGGGGGAAAGGTCTGAGTAAGGGATATTGGAGACATAAATTTTGAGTCATAAAATTTGAAGTCATAAATAGGAGTCATAAAATTTGAGCTTAAAGCTGTAGGGGTGACAAAGAGAATGCCAAAGAGGATTAGACAGCAGGAGAGCAGTTTCAAGCTGAGGACTGAATCCTGGTTACCCCTCTGTGAATGGGGCAAGTCATGGAAGAGTAGTCCTGCAATAGTGAAAAACTGTCACAAAAGGCAGAAAAGAGATTAGGAGAGACTGAGATCATAGGACAAAAGGAAGGATAAGATCTCAAAAGAGGAAGAAAGAGCCTTAAGCAGTAGCAAATGGTACAGAGAAAAATATGTAAAAGAATGACATTCATTCATAATTAGGAAGTATGAATAGTTTCAGCAGAAGGTTGGGCACAGAATAAGTCTGGCTAAATAAGAGTGAATTGATAAGGAAATGTCAATGACCAGGGGAGATAGATAGTTCAGATATGACCCAGACATATAATTCATGCTTGATTTAAAAAGGAGTAGAGAATAAAGGCTGTAACCACAGGGAGATGCAGAATGCTTAGATGCAGTCTAAAGCAATTTTTGTTGTTGTTTATTTTTATTTTCTCTTGTTTTGATTTTAGATGGGAGACACTTAGGTCTGTATTTCACTTCAAAGGCATGAGGGTAGAGAGAGAGATTGAAGGTTCATGATAACATAAGAAATAATTAGAAGAAGTGTGGGCTTCTTAATATAGGTGGTTTATTAACCCAGAACCAAAAAAGGAATAACATTTCTGACAATATAGCAGAAAAGAAAATTGAGAAACACTTGGGAGTTCATGCCAAATGGCCTCTATCAGGAGGGAGAATAATATCGTTACAAGCTGAGGCTCTGAGGAAAGAAAATGTGGGTTCAAATCCCAGTCACATCACTTGGGAAAGTTGCTTAGGGTTTTTCAAGCCTGTTTCCCCATTTGGAAAAATTGGGGCAATATGTGTTTAATTAAGAAAATATATGTCAAGTGATTAATGCATTGCCCAGTGAGTGATCAAGTCTGAGACAATCACCAGTGGCATGAAAGAAGTCTAGTGGAAGTTTAGTGAGTAGGATGGGGATTTGGGGAAGTTGCTTGACTACAAGATGTATCCCATGGCATTAAGAATTTTCTGAATGAAGTTGGGAGACCAGTGATGCCATTCTTCACCTGTAGCAGGCTAGAGGACCATATTATTTTGCAGCTTTCATATCATTCTTTCCGCACGCATTCTCGTATTTACACAGCTTTAACGGCTCTCCATTAAGGTCTGTTTTTTTCAGCTTATATCTGTTGAGTAGCATCTACATGGCAGGCACTGTTCCAGGCTCTGAGGACACAAGACTGAATTTAAAACAGCCAAACTTTCTGCCCATGTGGAATTTCAGTTAAGCAGGAGAATTATAATGAGCAAGTGAAGTAGACAGCATGTTAAATGGTGGAAAATGTGAAGGAGAAAAAACATGGAAATGGGGTAGCAGGGCAACCATGTCAGATAGGATGACTGTTGAATAAGTATCCGACAGGTGAGGGATCAAGTCATGCAAATCACTGAAGAAGTCCAAGCACTGTTTAACAGCACGTCCAAAGACCCTGAGGCAGAAGGGCACCTGGCATGGTCTAGAAACACTAAGGCCAAGCTGACCGAACAAACTGAAAAAGGAGGTGTTAGAAAGGCAGTGGGGCAATGGAAGGATGTCGTGCTTTGGCTGTAAGTGAGAAGGGAAGCCCTGATACCATTTTAAAAGCCTGCTCTGGCTGTTGTGTTTAGCAAGGGAGAAAAAGATAAGCAGATAGACGAGTTAGGAGGCTATTACAACAGTGCAGGCAAGAAATGCTGATGGCTCAGACTGGACTGGTAGCGTTAGGCAGTGAAAAGTGGTTGGAGTCAGCATACGTCTGGGAGGTAGAGCCGAGTTTAAGGCAGCAGTTATGAAAGTGGTGTTGTGATGTCCAGCTCTCTGACGGCTGCACGTGGCTCTCACTTGCTTCTAAAGATGAAGACAAAAGACAGATATTAACTATACTTCAACTTCCAAATTCCCTCAAATTCCCTTTTGTTCATTTCTGACCTCTGACATCATAAATTTCACAACATATGGTGACTTAAAAATGTTTGTTTGTTTGGTTTTTTTTTTTTTTTGAGTAATTTATTCCAGGGTAAATATTCTGAGTTTAGTCTAAAAAATAACATTGAATGCCTTGACCTTATGCAAATGAGAACCTCTCTTAATCTCAATTTTTCCAGTGATAGAATTAGGGTATTCATTTCTGCCATTCCACATTCCTTCACAGGTGTATTCAGGTCAAAACTAATCATGTATGCTGTAGAAAATGTCATTTTTCATTTGTATCACTTCTCATATATAAGCATCTTCCAAAGAAGTGCTTTGCCTATTACAATTTTTCAGTCCTCCATGGGGATAACCAAGTTGTCTGATTTTTTATTGATTTTTAACCCTCAACATGACAGAGCAATTAGTAGAAACTAGAAAAAACTAGAATTGATTATTCCCAAATTACTAGTAATAGAGATTGACTTTAGCTATGTTACACATAAAAATTATTTTGAAATAAAATCACAACCAATATAATTTTTTTTAGGTTTCTTTATCTTAACAAAATGTGCTTATCTTTCTTACTTGTCCCATTTAGTCCTCCTGCAGAATTTTGAAGTACACAAAGATTATATGCTAAAACTTAAAGGCATATTATTAAAAATTGATATTACTGTTGGAATGACCATACACTCATTATGAAGTGGAAGAGAGTCAAGTTATTAATTCACAGTCCTGTGATTCTTTATGATTTACTCAAGCAAATTGTTACAGATATTTCTTTGTTAGAAATTAGCCACTTTGGATTTAGAGGGAAAAATAAAGCTATGTAGGTAAAAATCCCGTAGAGAACTGGTTTTGGTATCAACATTAAACTCATTTCATTTTTAAAAATATTTATTTTCATAATGAGCTGCATATACAAGTTAGAGAGCCACTTGATTATAGTGCATTATCAGTTATCCAGAGTTTTAAGCTGTTTCAGGAAGGTTATCACCAGGCTGTCAGTTTAAGTAGCTCAAGTCTCAGTGATCATGTCTCCATTCATACATATGTAATGAGTGTCTATTCTTCACAGGAGGAAAAAGAAGAACATGGTATCCTTGGCTTCAGGTAGCTCACAACTTGAGAAATTAAAGTGCTATTGAATGATTTGACCTTCAAGTAAAATAAGTGGAAATTCATCTACTAGGGTTTTTAAATAAATACAACTGTAAAATGTTTGAGAATGAATATGATTTTTCCCATTCATTTTGACATTTTAAAAATAAGCCTTACAAAATTTTCTTCCTTTTACATTAGTTCCTAGTAATTTATATTATTTATACTTTCCTGAACCACGTACTTGTTAGAAAGTGTTAAATTATATGATACTCTAAAACAATGGAAAGCCACAGAAATTGCATGCACTATCAAAAATTTACTTAGGAAATGAGAGTTTGGTTGTTTTACTGTTATTCATCTTTTAGAAGACATTCAGCAAACGCATGTGTCTGTTTAAAGGACAGACTCTATGTAACAAGAAATTTCTTATTCAAAAACAGTCTGGTTTCTATCTAAGTCCTGTGTCTAGAAGTTTCGGTCAGTCCTCCATCTTACACAGGTTGAGTGACTAATATAAAATGTTGACAACACTACCTGACACGTTTGAAGGCAATGTAGTTAAGTATAAATAGGATCAGAAAGCAGATAATCTCATTCAGTCAATAAATGCTCTGAGGACCCACTATGGGCTGGGCACTCCATCGACACTGGGGAATGTGTCAGGTATCCAAGAGCCTTAACGCTCTATTTCAAAGATGCACATTTTTTTTTCACATTTTACCGTCTCTGACATTGTGGTACCTCTTACAGCAAACAACTGGTATCTTAGCTTCGATGAAACATGGTCATTTTAATTCCCATTACTAAAATAGCATTTTTAAAAGGACAATAAGTAAACTAAACTGCCTGGAGTGAAGACCATGGTGATTAAATGTATGAGTAAATCTTGATCCTTTTCTTACATCCCTGTGTGAGAGATCTTATGCTGATGTTTAAATACCGTACTTTTAATAATGTGTGTGTATGTGTTCAAGCACTTTAATTTCTCAAGTTGTGAGCTACCTGAAGCCAAGGATACCATGTTCTTCTTTTTCCTCCTGTGAAGAATAGACACTCATTACATATGTATGAATGGAGACATGATCACTGAGACTTGAGCTACAAAAGGAAGCATTTTTCCTCTTTATCCCATTTAATTTGTATTTATATTCCACAAATAATAACTTGATACTTGGTAAGGAGTCATTTGCTTCAATTTTTAACTATATAGGTATTTTCACAGAGTGTCTGTGTGCATGCATGTGCGTGATTGTGTGTGTGTATGTACCATTTTCTTTATTATGGTTAAAATCCAGATTCAATAATAATGTGTCAGTATTTATATTCACTTGAAGATAATGAAACATTTTGACCTGATGCTGTATTTGCATTTGGAAAAATACAAGGTTAGAAGTTATAATTAAAATAATTTTAGATATTTGGGACTTGTTCAAAATCATGACTGGGTCTACAGAGTATTGTGAACTCTTATTTTGGGTTCTTTCTTAATATAAAGCACATAATAAGCCACAGCTAAATGTTTGGGCATCAGCTAAGGCTATGTTCCCAGCTAGCCAAATTTTGTCTTCTGACCCAGGGTTTTGTGTGTCTTCATGTAGCCTCTGAAATGGATCTCTGCACACTACCAAGACTTTCTTCCCCTTTGTTGTCAAACGGACAGACAATCCCACAGATATGGCTTGTATGATTTCTCAGAAAGCCCCTTTTCATCTTTTAGAAATTCAGCTTGGTTCAGGGGAATTTCAACTATAAGAGCAAGCATCTTGCTCGTGCTGTTGTAAATAAGGATTTTGGTTCTGCAACTCAGGGAGTGCCCTAGCTTCCAGAACCTACTGCACTACCCGTTCTTCTGAAGACTCACAAAGGAAGTGTTCTTTCTCCTCTTCCCACACGCCCTCCTACTCCATCCTCTTCAAGCTTTGTCAACCTTTTAATCTAGTTTTTATTTTGTGGGTTTAACTGTCCCATTTTCATAAAAATTGATTTGCTGATTTTGTGTTTGGTGTTTTTCATCGCTTTTTGGGTAATTCTCAGGAAGGAAAGCAGGAAATGCCAGTTTTACCCCATCATCCTTAAATCAGATATTCTCTGGAAGTGTTTCTGTTAAAGCAGGAACCATTGGATGTAGTTTTACTGTGAGTAAAATAACTTTCTAAGGAACTGCTATCAGGATGAATTGATGATGGGCTAGCAGTTCTCCGCGTATGTATTCCTCTCGGAATTCACTGAGTTAGTGCTACTTCCTTACCGCTGCCTCTAGGCTCTGGGGAAACCACATTTTAAACTGGATTCTACCCTACCAGAAATTACATAAAATCCCCATTACTGTCTCCAAAGTTGAAGCAAACAGGTTGGTTACCATTGAGGAAGGGCATTTTGCTATTTGTCCACTCTCCCCCAACCACCCTGTAAACACAGCAGAGTATTTATCTATCTTTGGACAATTATCATTCTAAATATTAGCCTTTCATCCTGCCTACTGGCCGTGTTTATCATCCATGTCATCAGTAGTGTATCGGGACACAGGATTACTCTTATTATGGTTTTATTTGGTTTTGTTTTAAGCATTCTACTAATTAGATTGGATATCAGCTCCAATTACTTGTATTTTAAACTTTTCTAGTCTTTGGGGGACTTACAACCCAATGATTTCTTAGCTTTCTTGTGGGTGCTCTGCTGCTGGTTGACTTCCCGGTTGTGACTCTGAACCTCACTGAACTTCAAGACCTGGAAATACACACACTCAGCACTGATTACTTGGTTCTAAACCTTTAGCTCTCAATCCATCACCACACCCTGAAACTTTAGTCTATGCCTCAGCAAACCAAATGTGAGCATCTTATCAGTGTAAACAGAATTCACTGCCACTAATTCTCTGCTATGGCAACCACCCTTTAGTGAGCTCTGAGAATCCTCAGATAACACTAATTTTCTTAGCTATGCAGAAAGTAACATTCTCCATAGTCTTTAGACGTTAAGTAGAAGCTTTCAGTTGAGCACCTCAAGTATGTCAGCTTAAAGCAGATTATGTTTCAAGAATCAAGAGAAGTGCAACATGAAAAGCAAAGGAAGAGTGCCAAACTGTGGCTGAGTGAACAGCTGTGGCCTAGATCTAGAGGAGCTGTAACAGTGGTGCTCCCGATTTAAAAAGAATTTTGTGAAAATTCTGAATGGCAGATCTCAGACAAGCTATATTTAAACATTCACATGTAAAGTTAACTTTCTTTTCTATCCGGAGCAGTAGCAGACAGGAATTCAAAGCTTGGTCGCCTAGACAAAATCTCACAAGCTCTTCTGTATTTCTTTGCACCTCTCTGTTTATCTCCCTATAAATTAATTGTGGATGTTTATATAATTAGCACTTGAGAATTGGTCAACTTAACATTAATATAATGGTAGAAATTCTGATTGTTATTGAAAACTTTTTTAGTAGGTTTAAAGAATAAGATCTATTTTGTGTTGAGGAATTGTTACAAACATTTATCAGAAATTACATATACAACATCATGAATAAAGGTGTTTTACAGCATACAAATATATTAAAACTAAATTAAGACAGACTGAATTTCTAATGGATGGACTAGTCAGTTTGCTGTGTTTTTGTTTTTAATTGAAGAAGTGAGGCGGTTGTTTAATTGTTGAGGAAATTGGTTCACTGAGGTCTTCTGTGTAATAAGAAAAGGTAGGAGATCATTAGTGTAAATTTGGAGTGAAGAGCATCTTTTTACAAAGGTAATAAGCCCAGAATATGTAAAGACAAAATACAGACATATGTGACTATATACAAAAGAATTAAAAGGTATGATACATATATTATAAACAGAGTCCAAAGACATGTGATAGACTGAGAAAAATATTGGCAAAATATGGGTCAGATAAAAGGTCAACAATCCAGCCACCGCCAAATGGCTATAGATCGAGAAGAAAAAGACAAACAACCTAAAGAAATATCAATAAATTATGAGTAAGAAGTTCATAGACGTAAAAATCAAAATGTTCAATGAATCTATGATTTCCCAAGTTTATTCATAGCCTGAGAAATGCAAATAAAAGGAAGAATATGGTGCTATTTTTAAACTATCAGACTGGTCAAACTTTGAGATATATCGTCCACTGCTAGTAAAAACATGGATAAATGTACATCCTAATTTACTGCTAGTCAAAGTGTAAATTGCTGCAAACATTTTGGAAGCTAGTCTGGGAATATCTGTTAAAACTCATATTAAGTGAACCTTTTGAACTGGCCCAGTATGGGAAGCATTCCCATAGCAATTAAATAATTAGGATCTAAGAATACGCATACACAGACACACACTTGGATATGTATCGTAGCATTATCCATAGGAAAAATTAGGACAGAAAACAACAAAAATAGACAAGGGTAGGTAAATGATTGAATCAAAGGGTGTTTCTTTCATTCAATGTGATATTCAACAATTATTAATAAGTATGTGTTTAATCAATAGCCATTCAAATGGAAGAGTACCCAGGATATACTGTTAAAAGGAAAAAGAAATTGCAGTATGTGTACAAAATGGTCTAGTTTTAATAAAACAAATAATTGCAAAAATAAGGGCACCATTCATATGGGTTTATATGTTTGTGTATATTTTTTTAAGCATGAGGAAAAGAGTGTATGGATAACATCACTAAAACTGGTAATTTTGCAGACAGGGACGAGAATTTGAATACAGAATCCATTTGCAACTTGAGAAAAGAATTTAATAAATAGAACCTTAAATATAAATATTTAATAGAAGTAAACAGCATTTCTCTACTTGGCACTTATTTTAGTGTAAGGAATGAGATAGGAATCAAACTTTACTTTCTCAAAGATTAGTTAGTTGTCTGAGCACCCTTTATTGAATGTCCCATCTTTTCGCCAATTTGAAATGTTATCTTGTATGAAATCCTCATATTAATCTGTCTCATTCTGTACTGCTGTTTATTTCACGGCTTTAATTTCTGTCACTTTATAAAACAGTCTATTATAAAACTGAAAAACTCAATCATTACTCTTATCACAGTTTAGTTAGATCCTACCACACATGTAATTTGGCATATAAAGTTATTTATCATTTTGTCAAATTCAAAAAAATTTCTACCCAACATTTGATTAGGATTGCATTTAATTGATAATTTTGTTTAGGGAAAACTAATATCTCACTATATTCAATAGTTCTTTCCCTAAAGTATGTATTTTTATTTATTCAAGTATTCTTTCAGAACATTAGGAAATTTTTCGTTTTCTTCCTATCTGTTCTGCACATTTTTTATTTGTGAATGTGTTATGCAAGTATGAAATAAGCTATCTAATTCAGCCTTAGTTGAACAAAACTAAGCATACTATTTAAGTTTGAGCCCAAATAATTTAAGAAACTACCAGACATGTTTTAGTGGCTATAAAACATGATTCAGTGGTTGGAGCTGATTCTTAATCCATAATGTATTCCATGTCCTTACAATTTCTAATTGATGCTTTATTCTAAGTTCTTTATTTTTTATTCTCACTTGCCTCATGACAATAATTTTTCAGTATATATGAGGGAAAAGATCATGGAACTGAAGTCAGTCACAATTTTTGTTAAGTCCTTTGGAAAATTTCTAAATAGAATATAGTACATTTCTCAATTTATAGTTTATTGAGTTACAGTCTTACATATAATAAGCATTTTTAAATGCCTCTGTCTATATTTGAGATAAATTTCAAAATGAGTATCTATAATGTAAAAATATCTTTAAAGTCTAAAAGCAAAGAATAGGAGTGTGGTATAACAGCATAGTACTACACCCCAAACCAGTAAATTAGTCTGAATTTTCTTTTCTTTTTTTTTTTTTTGCTGTATACCAAATTTACTGAACAAACACTTATTCAAGCATTTATTCAGTAACAGTTTTGAATACTTAATATGTGCCAGGAAATGGACTAGATTCTGAGGATATAAAGATGCGTATCGGTGGAGCGTACACAAAGTGAACCACCAAGTACAGCACACGATGTAATACTTACTATGTTAGTCATACGTCCAGGCGCATGACAGGCTCCTTGGCTGTTTAAGCTTTTGATGACATGGAGCATGTGGTGTTTTAGGGAAGGTTTCTCAGAAGGGTTGTTTAAGTTGAGAACTAAGGAGGAGTAGGAGTTAGTGCACAGAAGAGAGTTAAAAAGAGTTCTGGGTAGGTACCTCAGTGTCAGTGTGGCAGGTTCAGACATACATAAGTGCTAGATGAGACAAATGTATGTTTGACTTTGCTGTGTCCTTTGTTACCTTTTCAAACCGAGGAAATGGTGAAGAAAATCCAGTAATACCTACACTGTACACATAATACTTGCAGATGTTAAAAAAAAAAACGTTAGTCTTCAGTGATAAAATGGTAAAACACCTGTTGGCAAAACAGATATAACTATAGTTATAGATTCTTAGTATATCAAAAGTTTTAACATCTATTTTACAAACTTTGAAACATCTTTGGTTTAGAAATTCCTCTATTTGGTCTTTTTCTATCCTTAAAGCATTTAATAATTCTGAACCAATATTTTACCCAAGTTTTTAATAAATCACTTAAAGACAACAAATGGATATGATCCCAATTAAATAACTAAGTAAGGTTTCAATGCAGAATAGTTTCTTAAAATGAGACAAGCTGAAATAGAATTGATACACTTACAATGTGAGTAAGTACCAAAATATTTAACATGCAGGGGCTTCCAGAAACGTAAAAAGCCAAGACTTCAAAAGGATCAGAAAGGGCAAACAAAATAGTCTTTTCGGCACAACAAATACTAAGTAATTCAAATAATATCAATAATATTAAGTACATTTGTGTTCCTTGTAGCAAACCCTTACATTCTCAACATAAACTGTCTAGTCTCTTTATACCTTTGTCCTCTGTGTCCTCCTTGCAAATAGTCATGTTCATGCAGCATTCTTTCCTTTATTGTTATAGCTTCAGTGGTTGAAGTGTTGACCCACTTCCTTCAAGAGCTGCCTCAAGCTCTTCTTCTTCAGGAAACTTTCTGTTAGCATTCTAACCCATATCAATCTTCCCATTCTCTGAAATACCAGTATTGTCAATATCATGCATTTTTGGCATCATTCCTGAGATAGTGATTGAGTGGCGCCTACACTGTGCTAGGTGCCAGGGAAGCAATGATAAATAAAGCATGACTCCTTCTCTCAAGTTGCTCACAGTCTAATCAGGGAGACAGACATGGGAAAAATTACAATGGCAAGTGCTTTGTTAAACATATTCAGAAAATGCCATTAGGGGAACAGAGGCTGGAGTAGTTTGTTTAGTCATATTCTATTTTTATTGTTTCATGTGCCATGTATACTTTCATTTTTCTCTTTTTTGCCCCCTAGCTCACAGCAGACACCATAATACAGAATATCTTGTCATCTGTTCAATTAAATGTTTGAATATATTTCCATGAGAAAAATAACAATGTCTTTGTAACTTTTCTGTAAATCTAGAACTGTTCTAAAATTTAAAAACTTATATCCTCTTTTCCACATCCATTTTTTTGTCTAAAATTCCCCTACATTCCTCTAAATTAGTTAAAACCTGCAAGAAGATGCAAATTGATTAACGTGCAGCAGTTTAAACACGAGCACTAATTCCAATTTTGAAAAATAAAGGTGGCCATTTTTAGCATTAGAACTTGGAGATACCAGTTGGCTACATGTGCATATGGAGCCTAAATGCCAAATGTCTGACTGTTAGGCCAGTTTCACCCTTAAAAAAAAACAACAACAAAAAGAGAGAGATTCCTCGTTCTTTGTGGAGGCAACCTGAGATAACAGAATGCTCCCCACCTTATAACAGTTTTCTTGCACCTCCTAGAATGTGGTTGTCATCAGTTTCCTCTCTCTGTGATAACAAATTACCTCAAACTTGGTGGCCTGAAACAACACAAATTTATTATGTTTTAGTTTGGGAAGCCAGAGCCCAAAGTGGGTCTTAATGGGCTGAAAAGCAAGTGTCAGTAGGCCTGAGTTTCTTCTGATGGTTCTGGGGAAGATTTGCTTCCTTACCTTTTCCAGCTTCTAGAGACCACCCACGTTCCTTGGCTGGTGGTCCCACTCCTCTGTCCTCAAAGCCAGCAACATTGAACTGAGTCCTTCTCACACTGCTGACTCTGATTCTCGCTCTTCTGCGTCCCTCTTCTGTGCTTTCCTTGTGATCACACTGAGCCCACCTGGGTAATCCAGGCTAATCTCATCTCAAAGTCAGCTGATTGGCCAACAATTCCATCTGCTACCTTAAATCCCCTCTGCTGTGGAACCTAACATTTTAAAAGGCTTTGTGGATTAGAACATGGATATCTTTGGAAGACCTTTGTTATCTCTAGCATTGTGCTGATAAAATATCTGCCCTCCTCTGATCAGACAAGACAGCACTAGCTTTCCAGGGTCCTGCAGAGAGTGGAAACAAGACTCAATCCCCTCTCTGCCCTTAGAAAATACAGCACCATGGATTACCATTCGTGGTGAGTAATGAGAACTTTTACTTCCCCTTGTGAGTTAGGGATTCTACCTTTCTCAGAAGGTACATCTCTTGATTCTGTCTTCTGTGTGATAAGCCTCACTGGATTAAACACAGAAGAACTTGTTTTCAATTTTCTCTTTGGAAGTCAATTTTGACAATTTTAATGATAAGAGTATCAGTCAAGATTTTACTCTGATCATCAAATTAAAGCTGATCCTGACTAGACACCGGTATTGAGAAAATTCAAGCACCATGTCTCTACAGTGGACCGGGTAGCCACATTGCAATAGCACGTTTTACACTGGTCATGAATTTAAGCCTCGTGAATGATAGGCTGAAGGATTCATCTAGCCATTCAGCACAAATTTGTTGAATACGACTTCCCGCGAGGCCACGGGCTAACCAGTGGGGATTCAGGGGAAATAAAGACTGATGTAGTCGTATCTACATAAACTTAACGTGCGAGCAAGAGACAGAGATGTGAAACTACTAAGTACACAATGAATTATTTAATTACAATTGTGGCCAGTGTTGTGAAGAACAAAGCTCTGTTTATCCAGTAATTCCCCAACTATCATCAATGAGGTTAGAAGGAACAGCTCACAAAAAGGAAAAGAAAGCATTTAATGAGGTGAAAAATCTACCTGTTTAGTTCACCACTGTGTTTGTATCACTTTACACAGTGTGTGGCATTTACTAGAATCCTATTAAATATTTACTATATGAAAGAAGAGAACCAGCGTATTTTTATTAAGAACTACATTATTAAAAATGTATAAAATTTGGACAGCAGAGCAGTCTGACAGAAACCATGTTTCCCATAGGTTTATATAGGGGGAAAATGGTGATCTGTTTGAATAACATCCCCTTTCCTGTTTTGTACCAGGTCTTTGGGCTTCCTCACAATTTCCAGAGCCCAAACTGAAGTAGTAGAGCCAAGAACAGTCTGACATATGTCAGATTCTGGAGTAACTAGAGCTGGCATGCTCAAGTCTAGGGTTTACAGTAGAACCTAAGGCCTAGGCTCACTGAAGTCACTCTTAAATGTAGCAGCAAGTCTGAGAAGGGAATAACACGAGAGGAACAAAGAGACAACAGAGCTGACAAGCGCTGGTGAAAAGGCCAGCACAGAAGTGAGGAATATTTGTTGTGCTGTAATCTTTGTTAACATTAGTCTAATTGCATTTGCCCAGTCTACACTCCCATGTCTCAGGGTGTGTTATGAAAGTCATAGAATGCACACTCCACGCTGAGCTTCGAGACTTCCAGGACACTCATAATCTGATAACTGCCAACACTTATCTTCAGAAAAGGTAGTGTGGAATGAGTAACAGGAATACTCTTCTAAATCAGCATGAAATAAAACTAAAAGTAAGCCTATAAGAGGGAGACCAAAAAAAAAAAAAAAAGCTTTATTCCTCTTATTTGTATATGTATAATATGTATAATGTATAATTTGTATATGTAGTAATTTCCTAATGTAGTAAGAAAATTAACCCTATAATCTTCTCACATTACGTATCAAAGAGGAAATCAGTTGTAACTAGCTTATTTTTTTCTTCCCCTTCCCTTAAAAAAAATATCTGGCCTAGAAACTTTAAGAAAGTCAAAGTAGCCTCACAGTTCTTTCAGTCAAAGAGATAATAACCTTGAAGCCAAACAAAGAATGTCTATCATCTAAAGTAGAGATGAAGGAGATCTGATTAAAATCAGAATTCCCATCACTACATCTCTACTCACCACGCCAAAATCGAGAGCTATTGATTCCTTTAATTAAAAAAGATCTGATATGGAAATACTACATTGAGACCAATCCCACATGTACAGGCCTATCTGGATTTCTATTTTTTTGGCTCATACCTCAGGGATAGACATGCTTAAATGTGCAATTAAATATTGTAGGACCATGATGCATGCTGATCCACTGAAAAGTCCCAGGCAGGAAGAGCGTAGGACCAAGGGGAGAGAAATATGGGGAAGTGAGGAGACACTCCTGTGAGCAGGGAAAACGGTAATAAGAGCCCAAGACACAGAGTGATGAGTCAAAGGAACCAAAATAAAAAAAAAAAAAAAAAGAAGAAAGGAAAAATTAATGAAAGCAAATCATTAAAATCAAGGTGAATTATGCAGTAATCACTTAAATCTCCCAAAGTATATAACCAAAACTCTATTAAATGAAGTCTAGAGTGAGTACAGATCTGTATTAAATCCAACATCAAAAGATTATGCATTAGGTCTGAAAATGTGAATCGACCTTTCTTCTGAGTCCATGTTTCTCTAATACTGTCATTCTGTGAACTTAATATTAAGATAGACCTCAGCTAAGAAACAAGAGACAGGGTAAAGCTTATATTCTTTTTTTTTTTTAACTAATAAGCAATAAAAACTATAATTCAAAGGAAACATCAGCTTTCTGGAAATATGCAAATTGACACCAATTAATGACTTTATACAGTTGTTTTTTTCTTTCTCATATTAGTATTCCTAACAAATACTTGGAAACAAAGTGAGAGAAAAGCAAATAGGAAATGGAAGGAGAAAGGCAAAAAAAAAAAAAAAAAAAACAAACAGTTAAAAAAGAGAGAAAGAAAGTCTGTCACTTCATAAATGGACCTGGTCATTAAATTTTCATTGCAGGTTATTTCAGTTTTGCATTTCAAGCACTTCAAATATTTTAAAATACTTACACTCCTTCTGTTTATTAAATGGCAAACTGGTTTAATGTTCTTAGGTCTGGGACCATGATGCTGGCTTCTGAAAGCACAGCCAGTTCTCTGCACTTATAAAACTGACCTAAATATCCATTTCCTCCGTGTATTATTAATAATGAATTTTTCTCTCCCTGGGACAGAGTCTTTTATATATGCACATGGAATAGTGTTTAAATTCAAAATGCGGCATAAAAAGAATAAAACCACTGCAGCAACTTGCAAAATCCCGAACAGAAAATAAGGAAGGCATAAAATAAACAAACCTACAAGGAACAACAAAAAGAAAACAGAAGTAAATGAGGAAGCATAAGCTGTAGATCAGAAAAAAATGCTGAGAAAACAAGGCGTGGGCCAATTCAGCAGAAGGATGACTCTGAAAGTCTTCCAGACATTTATTCTGATTGTTTCCATCAGAAAGACTAATTCCTACAGAACTTGGTCAATGATTCCCCTCCCTGAAGGATGTTGAAGAGGAAAGCCACTCAAAAAGGTGTCACTCATGCTAAAGCACAGGCTACCAAGCCCAGATTTAATACCTAACCTAATTACAGTTTCACCCTTACTCAGAAATGTAATCTTAATCAACCAGTTTGGAATTTTCTGGTCAGAACCAATGAGGTAATCTGTGACCTTGGGCCTCTCCTTTTCTCCCTTCCCCAGAGGAAGAAGAGGTAACCTGCATAATAAAACCCTTACTGTTCCCTTCCCCTCAAAAGAAGTCCTGTCCTAAAAATAATCCTTTCTTTTCTTTTCCTAACAGCGCCCTTGCCCCACCCTTCTTCCTATAAAAACCTTCCATCCTGTCTGACCCCTCAGAGTGCTTCCCTTTGCTAGATGGGTTGGTGCTTGATTCATGAATCATTGAATAAAATCAGCTCTTCAGCTCAGTTGAATTTCGATTTTTAACAAGGACCACAGCCGATGGATTAATCTGTCATTTAAGATGTAAACATTTCAAAGGCATTTATTCTAGTATGTTTGTGGCACAAAAATATTCAGTCACTTCAAATTTTCTTTGACATTTTATCAAAATGGTAAAGAGGGAAAGCTATCACTTGGTATTACCAGCTAGTTAAAAAAATAAAGGAAAAATGTTAAATTATTAATTTTTGTGTGCAGCCAAATAAAAGGAATCTAAGTTGGAAAGGAAGAAGTGAAACAGTCACTGTTTCCATACATCATGGTACTATATGTAGAAAATCCTCAAGACACCACTAAAATACTACAAGAACTAATACATGAATTTAGTAAAGCTACAGGATACCAAATTAATATACAGAAATCTAACACTAACAACAAACTATCAGAAAGAGAAATGGATTATCCCATTTACAATTGCATCAAAAAGAATAAAATACTTAGGAATAAATCTAACCAAGAAGGTAAAAGACCTGTACTCAGAAAACTATAAAACATTGATGAAAGAAAGTGAAGGTGACACAAACAAAGGGAAAGGTGTTTTGTGCTCATGGATTGGAAGGCTTATTATTGTTTAAATAAC
Source organism: Camelus dromedarius (assembly GCF_036321535.1). Taxonomy (NCBI): domain Eukaryota; kingdom Metazoa; phylum Chordata; class Mammalia; order Artiodactyla; family Camelidae; genus Camelus; species Camelus dromedarius. Next base: position 60,259,014 of record NC_087446.1, on the reverse strand, counting down.
CATGCTCCCCAGTGCAATCCCTAACAAAATACCAATGGCGTTTTTCACAGAATGAGAACAACTAATTTTAAAATGTGTATATGTGTTCAGAGCCATACCATATGAACAAGAAGGAGACCAGAAACTTGGGAGAGAGGAAGAGGAGCTCCTGGACCCTCTACCCATTAGGCAAACACTGTGCCTGATGGAAAATGAGAAGCACTGACAAAGTGCAGCTCTTCTGTCACAAAGGGTGGAAAGTAGATGGATTTTCAACTGAGTTAATAAGTTGATAACTTGTATATCCTATGCCTACAAACACTATTTAATTTAAAAATGCATTGTTAGAGAGAATTTGCATATTTCAAGAAATGATCTGAGATAAATCATTTAAAAAATTTTTTAAATCTTGACTATTTCTATTTCTTCATTGATTTTACTTTGTTTATATTAGAAAATGAAAACAGCAGGAAATTACCCAGTTCTATTAAAAGAGTTTCATAGATGATAAGGTATGCTTCTTCAGGGAAGAGTTTAAAAAAAAAAAAAAATAGTGCCTAGGGGATGGGATGTTCTCCAGATGCACAGGCTATTCCTGCTGTCCTCAGTAGGGCTGTTTTGGCTTCTTGAGTCTTCTTTGCTGGAGGACTTGGGCTAGGTCTGCTCTGTTTCTTCTCTGTACCCCCCCTATCCAATACTCAGCATCTTCTATTGCCTCAGCTTAGATATCTCTGTCCCAGCACTTACACGGGACCTTCCTTGGGAGCTTTGGGGAGGGGCGGATTTCCCCTCTGCTCCTCTCCAGTTCTTGTCCTAGGACTAATAATCAAACTGACACAAGACAGATTAACAGGAGAAAAAGAAACAAATTTTAAGTCACATGTATGGAGGTCTCATAGAAATCAGACCTAAGAAGTGGTCAAAGCAGGCAGTTTTTATCCTTTTTAGATAAACAATAAATTTGAAAGGAATTGACAGGACAAAGAAACTTAGGTTTGGGTGCTTAATTAGTGAGGAATCGAAACAGAGTTTGGGCTTAGGGTAGGAAATTAAAGAAGTAACAAGGTTTGCTTATACAGGCTTCTTGGCCCCAAACTCCCCATCTCTGGCAGTAAGGGGGTCCTTCTACCTCCAGATTCAAGGAGGGCACCTTTCACATGAGAAGTTTATTTCCTGCTTTTGGGGAAACAGACAGGAGAGTCAGTGTGCAACTCTTATATCAGCTGTTTCTTAACTAATTTTAATTCAAATAATCAGTATGCCATCAAGGCATATTTGGGTATGGCTTTTCCTACAACCAACAGAGTCCAGTCTTTGCTCTGGTCTTTCACTTGGGTCAAAACCATTCCCCTAGTGATTGGCTGGGTTAGATATTTTTGCTAAGAGTAATTTGAGAAGTGCTCCCCACACCTGAATGAACATTTGCATCCATTGATGTCTCTTATAACACTCTCATCACCTGCAACTAAGACAACAAATATCCTACCCAAAATTCACTCTCTTTTTCACCTGCAGACAATAAGGGATCTGGTGCCCCAGTTTCTTACTGTTTATATGCCAAAAGCGGTCACCAATGTATTAGAATGTTGAAATACAAATACAAAATTACAGAAAAGTTGGCAGAAAAATACAGTAAAATATTTTTCAGATCTGGAGACTTGTGATAATTTTCTCAGCTTTGGAAAAATAAAAAAGCCATGAAGGAAACATTAGCAATTTCAAAATTTCAGAAGCATCTTTACAATGAAAATCAGCAAAACTGAGTTACATAGGAAAACATCAGACTGGTATATGTAAGTGTTCATGTATGACAAAGAATGAACGATCATAGATTGCATTTGGATTTATGAGAAAAATATTAAGACCCCCGAGACATAAGTAGGCAAGAATTATGAATAGATTATTAGCAACCAAGAAAATCAAATAGTGTAAAGATGAATATAGTTCATCCTCACGGCTGAACTTAGAAATGCATATAAAGTCAATTAAAATATCATTTTAACCCTACTAAGTTGAGGAGAGGGGAGTTCCACTCAGAATTATTTATACAGGAGATAAATAGATATGCTTATACAATTCTTACTGAATTTTGAGTTGGAAAAACCCTGAAGGCAAGCAATATAACAATACGTACCAAGAACAAAAAAACATTCATTTTGTCCCAGGAATGTCACCTCTGGAAATTTGTCATAAAAATAACTGAATAGAAGAAAAAAATCAACAGGTTAAAAAAAAAAAAAAAGAAAAGCTTGTCACATGGTTGTCAAATGCTAACTTCACACACACACACACAAGCATGCTCCCTACATTTTTTTGAGTAACACATAGCATAGACCCTGTAAGAAATATTATGTTATGCGCTAGAATCGTAATTTTGAAGACCATGTAGAAATACAAAGTTTATGGGGTAAAGTAAATGGAGAAAGAATAAAAAGAAAAACAGACAAAGAGAGGACTTTACACTGTGACTGTAGTTATATAATACATACAGTTAATCTGTAAAACGAAAAATCATGTTACGAGGCTGGGATTAGAAATAGTCTATTTTGCTAATATTTTAAGAAGTTTTCATTGCTCTTAAGATTTACCAAAAAAATAAGCTATTTGTTCTTTTACAGATTTGTTTCTGTAAGGTAAATCATTTGTCATTTTCAGCACTGTCATGAGAATATTACAAAAGTTTCATTTGCTATGGAAATAAATTAATTCAAATTTTAGTTCACATTAAACCCTGTTAAAATCTTGACCTACAGAGATGGAAAATTCTTAGAACTAGAAAAGAAGGTGAGATTTCTTCCCATTTAAGGGAAACCCAAACTGTCATTAGCATCCTAAAATACTGCATACTCTACTCACTTAACTATATAAAGGGAAAAATGAAGTCATGAATATAAGCAGGCTGGAAGGCATGTGAAATTATTAGAACATCCTCATGTCAAAGAAAATAGTCACAAGCTATTCTCCAAGCTAAAGTATCTCTGGGCCCAGCTACAAGAAACTGTTGGAACTTCTGATGTTTCACTGACCTAAAGCTCCACCAGAGACTTCTTTAAACTCTGAGAAGGATTTTGACAATAAATTGCAAGAAATAGCTACATTAATTCCAAGAAAAATAAACAAGTCACTGAATAATAGACATGCCAAGGGATTTCTTACTGTTCTGAATGATGATGAAAATACTCAAAACATTTCTCGTCTTTTAGGCATCACAACCACAGTACATTTTAAAAAGTTAATTTGGCTTTTATTTTTATCAAAGACAAATATACCCATAATTTAAGATACCAAGTAATTCTACAAGGAAGTTGTTAAAAAAAAAAGTGATCTTTTTGTGCCCCAGTTCCTCTCTTAAAGGATTCATTTTTAGCCAAAGCTTTTCATATTTACTTCTTTATCCCTAAGTAGTTGCTCATAGTGATACTTTTAAATTTTATTTCCTTTTTTAGGCACTATGAAGTCAGTAGATAATGCCTTCCCCATGCCCACCACAGCCACATTCGTATTTGCCAACTCTCTAACCTCTGAATTTGGTTAAGGTAAATACTCTGTTTTTCTTTACTAGATGCATGATTGTCAGGGCTGAACCACGTTCTCTACTCTGACTTGCTTTCCTGGACAATCTGTTGTTATCCCTGTAGTTAATTTTTTCTGCTCATTTGTTGAGCTCTCTTTGTACTCTCCATTGATTTAACCCCTTAACTCTAACGAGATGTATAAGCCTCTCCTCAATACACTGAAACAATTAGTTACTCATTACTTTCATTTTTTTTAAAGAAATCTTTTCCAGAACCATCTGCCCTGCATTAGCCCGGCTGTCCTCCTAGTCTGTTGCTTTGTTGTTTTCTTGGGAATCTCTCTCACCGATACCTTGGGCATTTCCTTTGCCTTTCTTCTGTTTGAAGCCTTGTGCTTTTTCATTCCGTATTTTCCTCTATCTGGAAATAAACGTTTTAGATAGGACCTGTTTTTCCATCAGAATTATTACGCCGTGGCGCCATTACCTGCCCATTCCCAGTGTGCCTGTTAAGATTGTCTAATGCCATTCTGAATGTCGAAATATTGGATCATCTTTGTTTGTGCCATTTGGAAATTTTAGCGATGGGCATCCCAGTGTGTCTTTTTCATCCAGGGCGCTATACCCCTGGAGGGGAGACTTTCAGTCTTGGAAGTGATGTTCACTTCTACACTTTCTCCTCGAGCTGTTCCTTTGATGATTCTCTAGTCTGCGCTTCCCGTTGTCTCTCATTCTGGCAGTCATACTGTTCTGATGTTGGGCAGCCTGGACTGGTTCTTTACTCTTTCTTTTCTCTCTTGCTTTTCATATCGTTATATCTTTGCTCTGTTTTCTGGAGACTTTCCCAACTTTATCGTTATTCTTTTTTGTTTCTTATTTTTATACTATTTCAATATCCAAGAGCTCATTTTGACATCTAAAGATTCCTTTTATGACATTTTTTTCTTATTGAATTGATATAGTACATGTTCTTATTGCTCTCAAAATATTAATGATATTTTGAATATTTTCTTCGCCTTTGTTTATTCTAAATTGAGAGGCCATATAGTATAGCGATTATTAGCATGGACGCCAATAACTGAGTGCCTGCATCAAAGTCCAGGCCCTACTACCTATTATTTCTGTGACCTTGGGAAAGTTAATTAACCCTTCAACATCTCAGTCAGAGAAGACAGCTAGGTTTCTTAACTTTCAGTGTAAATTTTTACTTCAGGTTTTCCTTAAGGTATTTCCACCCATCAGCCTGCTTTATACTTTCTGGAGAATAAACTCCAGTGTTCAGTCTGTTAGGGATGAGCAAAATTAGGGAGGACATCTGGGTGACTAACTTCTCTTAAGACAAATTTCTCCATTCAAGTCATTTCTCAGATTTCCTTGTCACTGGCTTGCAGATCATATTCTCTAAGCTGGTAAATTAGTAACCACTTAACCACAACTTTCCAGGTTCCAATACTCTCAACAGAAGTGGTTTTATATCTTATTATAAATCCCTTTGCTGTTTTTAATGGGCTTTTACAGAGAATAAAGGTGAATGTGAATGTTCAATTTAGCATCTTTACCCAGAAGTTGAAATGACTATTACAAGACGATGAAAAGCAATTACCAGTGAAAAAAATTGTCTAGCTGTACCTAAGCATTTATGTCTATAAATTTCCCTTTCTTCACAAGCATTGATATTTTGGGAATAGCTCTTCTGAATAATTGCACCCTGTACCCATTTAAATTTTTTTTTTCTCAGTAACAAAGCAGAAATTAAACCTTAGTACTGAATCCAACCATGATATTCACTCCTCTGCTCAGCCAGCATTGGTCCCTCTGCAGAGAAGCTCCCAGTAGTGCTAGTATTCAGCATCAACCACTGAGCATTGCCTTCTTCCCTTTATGCTTAAGTGTGTACACATACATGACATTGTCTATTTGTAAGGTGCTATCTCTCTCTCTCTTTTTTTTTTTTTTTACCATCTTCTATGAAAATGATTCCAAAAAACATTGATTTTAAAAAGGCCCAAGTGCTTCAGATGGAACTCAGAGAAACATCGTCTTTGGAAATGATTCAGAAAAGCTCAGGGAAAGAGAGTGAGAAAGTGAGAAAGAGCAGTAGCCAGACAGAGCATCCACTTTCTTTGTGTATGATGTGGTGAGAGAAGGCTTCCTTTTTTTTTTTTAATGGAGGTACTGAGGCTTGAACCCAGGACCTCGTGCATGCTAAGCATGTGCTCTACCACTGAGCTATATTCACCCCCGAGAAGGCTTACTTTTAAGGTTTGAATTTGCTATAAGCAGCACTGTACTTTTAAACAGAAGGTGCCTTATGGTAAGAATTATTTCAGAAAATGTCTTTTTTGCCTTTTACACTTCATTTAAGGGAAAACAAATTAAAGGTGTTAAATTGGGAGTAGGTGTATTTCTTTTGTAAAACATGGTTTCAGCGATGCTAATTAATACTGCCAAGCTTAGCTATTCATCTGTTTTTTAATTAAATAAAATTATAAGTGAATGGAAAGGCATTTTATTTCCTGTCTCCTTGATTATCACTATGGGGTTTAAAAGCAATGACTCTCACTAAAACGCTACTTCAGTGATGCTGTGATGGCAGCAAAATCCTTACTGCAGACAAATATCTAGTGAAAATCTGGAGCCACAGAATACTGTGTCATAAAACCTACCAAAAACACAATGTGACAACAGCATAGCATCTCAACCCTGAATAGACTGAGCTTATCCTCTTTTGAAACACTGTCTCTGTCTCCATCCATGACATGTTGTACCTGGTCCAAATGTTTCAACCAACATTAATATCAAAGAAACAGAGTGAATGATTTAAGCATACAAGGAAGCCTAATGAGTGAAAGATTTCTCCTCCTGTCTACATTCCATCTTTTCTGTAAGGTTGGTTACTGGAATTATCAATAGCTGTTTCTCTGCAAATTTCTCCAGACTAAACAATTATTAAATTATTATTTATCTTATTAAATTAAAAAACCTATATTCAGTTATTAAACTTAAGTAGACTTAGAATGTGCACTTATAATCAAGATACTCATCCTGAAAAAAACCTTTTTTGATGTGTAAAATGATTTCTATTGACTCCTAAAATTTGTTTTGTTGGGCACACGTTAAAATTAGATCACCGATCACTTGTTTCCTTTTTACAAATTAAACAGCTATATTTATAAATACAAATAAATATTTTATATTTATATATAGACATTTTCTGAGCAGAAGAATTAATCCCCTGAAACTTCCTATGTAAATTTACCAACCCTACAAAACCATGTCTCCCATCATTCAAAACACCCTATGCCTCTGACTGTATATTAGGTGTTGATTTGGAGAGGAATGGAGAATAAGATGGTGTCATCATGTGGAAAACTGAACTTATCTTAGAAAGGCCATAATATTCATTACAAAGTATCAGAAACGTCAATCACCGATTTACCCATGTTTTCATTTCTTAAACCATACACAAGCTGTAAGACGGAAATGTGCCCTGGTTGCCTGGCTGAACGATGGGAGCGTGTGCCACACGCTGCCTTTCAGACACGCACTCCCTGATAAAGACTGAAATTGGAGAGAATGTTAATGGAGAGACAGACTGCGAAGCTCTTCTGTAGAGGCTATTACTTGATGCAAATGAAAAATGCAGAGCACAGTGCTCTGGGCTCTTTGGCCCATTCTGCTGAATTAAAAGGGAAAATTGAAAAGGTTCCAATTATTCCATTTATTACCTTGATGATTTTTTTTTAACATGAAATGAATTTTGTGATTAATGAGAATTTTATGTAGACTACATAAAAAAGCTTCATCTACAAAAAGCAAATAGTATTATGTTCTGGTTAGTGAAGGTGAAAATGAAATGCAAACTAAAGTTGATTGACTTAAATTTAATACATAAAAGGTAGCACTAGTTAATAGAGTATTGATTAAAGATATAAAAAGAGATGGTGACAATTCATCAAATATCCTTGTTCTAGGTCCTCAGGGTGGCAGCTTAGTAAACATCTTTTCCTGGAACTGATTTATATTTTCACATTACTCCTTTAATATCTTGTTTCTTTTTCCTATAGAAATATCAAAATCATACACTACCATTACCAGCAGCACATACTCATGCAAAAAAAAGTTATTTAAAAAAAAACCTCATAGTTTATTTCAACATTTTAAATAGGATCGATCTTACAATAGGAGCAGGTGCCAAAGGGTTAGGAGTAAATAAAACTAAAACACATGAGCCTGAATTAGTCAATTAATTCAGGCTCAATACTATAACTGAAAAATAGATAAATACATCTATAATCTATATGTTATTAATCCATGAATATTAATTTTTCAAGTAATATAAATATATGATTCATTCATATATGAAATGTAAAATAGAATTTCCTTCTATAAAGCACTTGAACCTAGGACCATTTTATAATATATAGGATATTAAAATAACTTTTAAATCTTAGGAAAATGCTTGGTTTTCTTCTTGAATTTACCTTCTCTTCCCTTTTACTAGGTGTTATAGTCTCCACATACAGACAACTTACATCCTCATCACACACACACACACACACACACACACACACACACACACACACACACACACATCAGCTTCCATTCAATTTTTAGCACGGCGAAAAAGAAGAAACCCACACATAGCCTCTCCCCAGGGTTATGCAAAAACAGTTCTGAATCCTAATTCAAGAAGAAACTTAACTACTCTATATGCAACAACTTTATCCTGTATTTTCTTCTTAGTCTTGACACATAAAGTGATGGGTAGGTCCCTAAGGACCACAATTCAGCCCTCACGAGAATCCCTCATGGAGTGCATATTGCTCTGTAACAAGATTTATATCTTGGAAGTAAACAGAATACAGGAAAAATAACCCTACTTATCATAGAGTGTTTTAAGCATTTCCCTCTTTTTCTTGAACCACTGGTTAACTTTGCTTTATGCTTGACAGCCTAAGCAAGAAGTCTGCAACTCTGTGGGAAAAGCGCCAATTAATACTACTCCATGTCCATATATGGCCAAATAAATGGACTGTGATCCAGTGCAGGGTGAATGGCCGACTTAACAATCAATCCAGCTGGCAGTCTGGTCAGTTGGCCCCAGAAACGTCTAGCCAGAACCCATAGGCAGTTCAGGGGAAAAGATATTGAGTAATTCTGTTATGTTTCACAGATACTTTTCAATATACAAGAACATGAAAAATACAGTAATGCATTACATTTATTGATGACAGAAAAAAAGGATTAAGAGTTGCATGCTTTCTGCTCACAAATAGGATCCTGCAAGGCTGAGAAGGCCCTAGGGTAAAACTATACTCTCCTCCTTGAAATGATGTAATAAAAGAGTAAACATATTTACTGGGCTAGTATTTTAAAAGGAAGCACCAATTTTCGACTTGAAGTAAAACAAACAAACAAACAAAAACTTAGCATATGTTTTTGCTCCAAATTTCTCATTTATGGAAAAAAATATACAGCACATCTCTGTACGTCTCCCTTTTATAGTCAAGTGTAATCATTCTTGCCAAGTACTCCCAAGATAATGGAAACTAACAGCATTGTGCTGGAATAATTTTGAGCCTTCATGAAAAAAGGTGCTGAATATAGTTAAGTATTATTATTAATCACTAGCTATGCTCAGGATCAATACAGCTGCATATTAAATTTAGCTTAGCCTGAATTATGCCTGAAGATATATTTAAACAATTATGTGATGCTTCTACACAGCTATGTGGAACATACAGCCCAAATTTTCCAGCTCAGTTCCAGTGCTAAATATTACATTTCTTTGTCAGCACATGTGTTTTGATTTTCATTTTGAAAAATTTAGTCACTTTATATATTGGTGATATTTCATAATTCACAATATTTATGTGGTGTACACTAATTAAAATTTCCTCTTGCTGCTTTACTAAGTACTACTCTCCATAGAAATAATATTGAAATGCCATATTGTTTCTAGTTAGTCCAAAAGTTGGTATGAACATTAAAAGATAATAGTACATTGTTTGCCACCCTTACTTCTTCACTGTCACCAAATTACTAAATCAATGTTAGTAACAATATGCACAAAATCAATCGTTGTTCAGTCTGAAAAAGTGAGCAAAGAGATTTTTCCCGTAACTGATGTAGGCCATATCTTCACAGAGGATACATTAGGAACACAGTTTGCAAAAACATGTAGCTATTCATAATAACTTAAGTTTATAACATTCCTTATGGTTTACAAAGTAATTTCACATTAATTTTTTTACACTTTATTAGGACTAACTCTACAAGGTTCCCAGTTAGAAGAGGCAAACGTGCTCGAGCCAGACCCTAAATGATGGGGTTTTGTCAGTTCAGCCATGTCTGTCTGGGTCCTTGGGAAAGATGTTAAGACTGAATTAGTGGGGCAGACAGCCAATGCCTAGGAATATATTTCTGCAAGCTGCTGCTTAACTATATCTTCCTTTTTAATATTTAATAGTAATATAGAGAGAGACTAAGTAAAGGAACTCAAAGCTGGCCCAAAGAAAACTGGACAGAAGCTAAAAGAATAGATGACTCTGAACATAATTTAATTGGGGTATTTTTTGACTTACATTCATGCCTTGCCAGGTTGCTAGGAAGAGGTTGATTGAAGACCAAGCCAAAAAAATAAATATACCCTTACAAATAAGATTGTATTGGTTTTACAGCAAGAACACAAATTCTGCAGTTTTCCGACCATCAAGAGATAGGGGGTCTATGTCCCTTCTTCTTAAATCTGGGTAGAGTTGTGACTCCTACAACCAGAGTAAGGTGGACATAACACCATATGACTTCTGAAGATAGTTCACTTAAAACCATGCAGATTCTGCCTTGTTTTATTGGAACGCTTTTGGAGCCTCGAGCTCCTTGTCTGACTATCTTGAAGTCTTCATGCCATGAATAAGCCCAGGCCAGCAAAAGAATATTCCAGACATCTTAGTGAAGAAATCTGCAGATAATTCCAACCCCCAGTCAGTCAAGCCAGCTCAGTCTTCCAAGTTGTGGCCCGAACGTTATAGAAACAAACTGTACCCACTGTGTCTTTTCTAAGCCTCTGCATCACAGAAACTGTGAGCATAAGAAAATAGTGGTTGTTTTGTGTCTTTAAGTTTTGTTTGTTACACAGTAATAGATAACAGATACAGAGGATAAATTTGATATATGTCAAGACAAGGTTTTAGTCTCGAGTTCTTAAGATGAGAGACACAGAGAAAGAAGCATAGAGGGGGGATTTCTTTTGCTGTATAATGGATAAAAAATCGCTCAGAGAGGCAGTCACAAGTTTTTATAGCTATTTCCCTCTAAAAAATATGAAGGATCTAAATTTTCCCCATCACACTCAGACTGGGCATGGACTGGAATGATCTGTTGCCTCTTCTGCTTCAATAACACAGAGAAACAGAAGAACCTTGCCTATCCCTTAAAGAACGGAGTCTGGGTCTTGGTAGGAGGGCTTAGTAGGTAGAAAATGCAAAGAGAAACATGGAAGAGGAGGAGGGAGAGAAAGAGAAGAGATTTCAAATGCTCGTGTGAGGTGGATTCTGTATGCACCAACAGATGAGCCTGGGAAATTTTCACACCATGCCCTGGACTCATACACTTAAAAATGCCTTCTGATAACAGTTATGGCAGCATTAGGGGTTATGTTTGGGAAGTTTCATTAGTACACTGTTGAGTGACCATTTTTGGAAATGATTCCACTGAATCTCAGGCTTAAAGTCAGTGAGCAAAGTTGTTGAAATGTAGCAGAAGAGTGAAATGAGAATGTTGACATGGGTGGGGAATCTCACAAGCAAACATTCAGAATCACCACAACCGACCACAATAACATCCCAGCATCAACTAAGGACTCAGAGAGCAGCAGGAGTAAATAGAAGGAAGGTGAGTGAGATCTAGACTCAGAGATAGTAGACGCTCTCAGTTGCAGTTTTCTAACATCTAGTTCAGGGCTCCTGGCAATCTGAAACCAAGAATAAAACCCCCGCAATGAACTGAACTGGGCCATCTAGATACAAGCGGGATGTCTTCAGTTAAAAAAAAAAAAAAGAGTATAGGAATGGAAATTAATTTTAGTTGCTTACATCAATGCAGTTGTACAATCAGCAAAGAGGAGTTTCACTTCTCCACTTAATTTGGGGGAGTTGAGATAGAGTGAAATATATAAAGGAATCACCTAAAAGCCTAACCCAGCATACTGAGTGCTATCAGTTTTCAGAGATACTTACTTTTTAGATTTTGGAGGCTTCACTTCCTTCTCCTTTACTAGGATTTTCTATTTCTTCTAGGAATATCCTCTATTTATTTGTAATAATAATAAAAAAAATCAGTCATTAAGCTTTATCTGCCCGGTTTCCCACTACAAATAGCAAAAAAGAAGGTGCTATTTTAGTAATTTGCTAATAAATTTTAGCACAAAAGAAATTATGTCTCGACAATGACAAGACAATGTATTTCAAAGATATTTTATAACTAGGCTGGAACCTCTGGGAGGAAGGCAGAAAAGAAGACATTGTTTATTTGCATTTTAATAGAGCAAGAATCCCATTTTGAAAACTGCTGCAGTTTCATTTTAAACCAAGCCATGTTTGAATACACCCGTTTCAGCATTTTTAAACACCTCTGTTTCCCATTAAGCCACTATGTACATTTAATTTCCTCCGTTGAAACTCCACTGAGATAGCAATATATAGTAAAAAAGCACAAGCACTTTGGGCAATCCACTGACAGCCGTAGTAGTACTCCTGTAGTACGTTCCGTCTCAATGCCCAGGAAAGTACCCATTCTGACAAAATAGATTCTTACTCTCCTAAATGGACAAACTCCACTGCACTCGCTCAAAGACGACTATATTACTTTACCACTTTTTAAAGGAAAATTTTATTTACATATGCTTTCTATCTCCTTGGCTCCAAACCAAATGAACTGAGCTAGCGCAAATATTTTATTCTGTCCATTGATATTGTAAGTCACGTTCAACATCTAAAGAATCTCTATTATGAGGTAGCGTATTACCAAATATTTACAGTGGTAATGTGAAGGGATGTGTTTATTCACACAGGAAAGAAACTAGAAGATCGGAACTGTTGAACTACTAGTTATGAAGTGAGGTCTATAACGTCTAATTTTAAGTGAGTGCCACTTACTCTGTTGGGGAAAATAACTTTCACTGAAGTTAATTAGAAATTAGTGCATTATATTGAAAGATTATTCTACTCATCAATAAAACTGATCCTCGGATGTCTTGATGCCTGTCACTCTAACAGTCATAAATCTTGAAAATGACATTGTCAATTCTTAATTATCTCAAAATTAATCTAGCTTCTCCTCCTCTCCTGTTTCAGAGGAGGAATTTTCCTTAGTCTTCTTCGTGGCTAATGTGTCTATCTCTATTCTGCTCTCATTTGTTTTTGCTTTTTATAGAGAAGTTCTTTGCTAGTGGAAGACACTTTGAGAGTTGAAAGACATTGACTTCCAGGAATAAACAGATCTGGGTTCAGACCTTGATAACTCACTGCTTCTTAATTCCCAGAGGTGTGACCTTAGGGAAATGACTCAATCACCTTGCATCTGTAGGCAAATTGTTTGCAAAACCCTTTCCGCTCTGGCATGAAAATCTGACCATTGATAAACTTAAGCCAAGTGACTCCTACATTTTGCATTTAGACAGGGAGGAACTAGAAAGGAACTGAATACCTTACGGGAAAGCCATAGGTATGGACTTCCCTAAATGTAGCAACCCTTGCAACTAGCATCTTCCCTGCAGGGACCTGGAAACTATGTTTGTGAAGTTGTTCGAGACCTGTTGGCTTCTGTGGAACATGAGGCTTCTGAGTTAAACCCACTTTTTATCGCTGTAGTCAGTCTTGTCTCCTGATACCTGCACTTTCTGCTTAGCTGCTGCGTAGTCTCCCACAGGAGAAACATGTATGTCATGTTCTGTGTTCCTTTCCTACGTGTCTTTCTGAACATCTAGTGTCAAATATGGCCTCCGACAGTCTTGTAAATCTGAATGTTTAATTGAGCCTAAGAAGACACCCCGTTGAGCAGTGTGGAAGGGTAAAATCTACCTTCTAATGCTACTGTGAAAATTAAATCAGACTGATCAGATTTTACATAAATGCATGCCCACATAGTGATTCCAACACACTTGTACATGTTTCCTCACATATATGGTAAGAACAAGCTCATTGTGTTGGAATTTTATCACAATTGTAACTTTAAATGTGTAATTTTTATATCAATCTTCCCCTCGTAATTGTAAATTTGATGAGAGCAGGGGTCACTACTTTGATTTTAATATTCCCAGGTCCTATCAGAGTGCTGCCATGTAGCAAGTGTTCAGTTTATGTCTCTTCTTTCCTATCACTGCTGCTCACCGGAGAGATCCCAAACTGAGATCTGCGGAAAGCCAATGCGTTGCAGTTTTGACAAGAGTTACTCTAAATGGGAAAGAAAAAGACTCATTGGCCAAATAAATGTGGGAAACAGCAGGGGATGCTAAACAAATTTTCTTTTTATTATAGTACTTTTTGTAATTCTCCAAAGTGGAGGGAAACAGGAGAGAGAGACATATACTTACTGCTTGTACAATCCCTCCCTCTCATTCTTAGGGCTGGATTTTGAGGTGGGGTTTGTGCAGGAAATACTGCTAGAAATCAAAAGATAGTTCCTCTTAGAGCTGTAAATGTCCCTGAATAGAAACAGAGGCAACTAATTCTCTCATATACATGCGAGGGGAATGAGAACTGAAGGATTTAGTAAATTTCCAAAAATTCCACAGCAAGTAACATTTCCCTATAGAGCTCATCCTATTTTTAGTTGAAAATTGCTCATACAACTTGCCACAGCCATGACAACACAATAAGGTAAAGTAGAAAACTAAGCGTTAAGTCCAAAAACCAGAAGAATCCTCAGGGGCTAAGTCTGTCAGAGTGATCCTACCTGGTCTCCACGCAGGTAACTAGTGGAATATTGGCTCTCTACGAAAGCAAGGTGAAGTTTCGCATTAGTTGCCTCTGCTTTTCCCAGTCTCCCGTGGATTCTCGACCCTCGGCTCAATGGTAACAAAGCATTACCTCTCTTATGGATTCTAAAGCTCTCTACCGTTTTCAGATCTTGGAAAGAACCTGAATTCAGTTCTCTCCAGCACCTGTTTCCTTGTTTTCCTGCCCAGTTCAATCATAAATTCCACAACAAGAACAACTGTAAATCACTTATGAAGTGTGAGGTCCTTACCAAATATTTCAAAAATTAGTAGATGAGCTAATGTGATTAGGAAAGTTTACAAAGAGCCAGTCTGAGTGAGGAATTCTGGAAAACCCAGAACCCAGTACATCTGAACACCAAGAATTGTAGAGGCAGTGGAGGAGTGATATTTGTCCAGGTAATAATTGATCTTTCTGTTTCTGCCAACAGAGGGTGGGATATTGAATAAAATTCTGTCATTAACTGTCATATTCATATAAGCGTTTACTGAAAACTTAGGGTCTTTCAATGATTCCTGCTATATTTTATTGGGCTTAATAAAGACTTTGTGGGGTCTTGAGTATGTAGGCTCTTGTTAAAGGTAAATAATTAAATACATAACATTTTTAAAAGAATTCTCAAAGGACCTAAGCCGTCTCCTTTTACTCAGGATAGAGCAAATTTCTTCTTTCTTATCATAAAGGAAGCTCTGTAATCTCTAAGCCTCAGAAATCTTTAAGAAGAGAGAATTGGGAAAGGGAACCTGTCTTACTTACGAAGAGATTCTGGGGAAGAAGGGAAGAGGTAAATTCATAATGAGGTCCTAAAAGATATGAAGCTTACTGATGCACCAGATATGTATTATACTATACAATTTTACTCACAAGAGGAAAGAGAAGTTGACCTTTGTGAAGCAATTTAAGGGAACTTTGTCCTTTATTTGTACTGGAAAGACAAAAGGAAAGGTCTAAGGGTCATAAGGATAGGTTGCAAGGAAAAACTCTTATTTTTACCCTTAGTAAAAGCAAATCAGAAATGTGGTTTGAGACAATACATAGATACCTGATTTATTTGACTAAAAAGGAATTTCTTCACCCTCAGTAACTCTATTTTTTTGAAATATAGTTGATTTACAAAGTTGTGTTAGTTTCAGGTGTTTAGCAGTGAATTCATTATACACGTAACATGTATATTCTTTTTTAGATTCTTTTCCATCATAGGTTGTTACAAGATATTGAATACAGTTTCCTGTGCTGTATTGTAGGACCTTATTGTCTGTCTATTTTATACATAGTAGTGTGTATCTATTAATCCCAAACTCCTAATTTATCCCTCTCCCCCTTCCCCTTTGCTAACCATGAGTTTGTTTTCTATGTCTGTGAGTCCACTTCTGTTTTGTAAATAAGTTCATTTGCATGATTTTTTTCACATTCTAGATTTCACATATAAGTGATATAATATGATGTTTGTCTATTTGACTTCACTTAGTATGATAATCTCTGGGTCCATCCATGTTTTTGCAAATGGCATTATTTCATTCTGTTTTATGGCTGAGTAATATTTCAATATGTGTGTGTGTGTGTGTGTGTGTATCTCAATTGACTTCTACGTAACATCCACACTTCTATTTCCAAACATGTTCTATTTTCTTTTACCCCATTCCCATCCTACCATCTTTACTTTCTGTAATGATACTACTTTATAATTTGATGAAAATGAATTCTGATGAGCTACCTCATCTTGCCACTTCTTCACCTCAAATTTTTCTCAAATCACCTTCTTACCCTTATCTTTCCATCAGAGAAAAAAGACTCACCCTTACTCTCCATCTACCTTTGAAAGGAGGAAAACCTCATAGCAATTAAAAAACAAAACAAAACAAAACAAAACCAGGATTAAGAGTCAGAGAAAACTGGATTCAGTTTCAAGCTTGTTTCACTTATTAGCTATATGATGTTTAACAACTAATCTTTTGTCTTGTTTTATTCAACTGTAAAACAGGAAAAATAACTACATCGAAAGACTGAGATGGTGATTCAATATGAAAGAGCTTTGGCTGGTGCCTTTACGTCATTCTTGACCCCATTTCCTCTTGGTAACATCCCCCTACTCACTCCCCTGTATCTTCTCTCTCATCACTAGACTTCCAACCTCAGTCTCATCTTATTAAACTGAAATAGTGTTTGAGACTAAATGCCCTTCCTCCAAACCAGATTGCCTGAAAAACATTTGTTCAGCATACAAGGCGTTGCCAGATTCAGCAAATAAAAATACAGGTTCTTGCTTGAATTTGAATTTCAGATAAACAATGAATATTTTTCAGCATTATTTTCAGGATAAGTATGTTGCATGTAATATTTGGGACATAACCATACTAAAAATACGCATTGTTTATCTGAAATTGAAACTTAATGAGGTATCCCATATTTTACTTGGCAACCTTAACTATACAATATATCATTTTAAAGATAGATGGGAATCTTAGAAAAACCTTCTCTTTAATCCTTTCAAGGGACTTAAATGGAGAGAGTGCTGTGAAAGTTAAATGAGTTAATATATGCAAAGTACCCAGAAAATGCAGGGCACATGGTAAATATTTGTTAAATTGGTGCCATTTACTAAAACTTCTGAAAATCTTGCAGGTGATTCTATTAATACTGACAAATATTACCATTTTATAGATGGTAAAATTTAGGCTGGAAAAGAGTAGATGTCATTATCAAGGTCTTGCTGTTACACGATGGTAGGTGCTCACTCCACTCATGGCTAAGCTGATGCTTTTTGTGCTATTCCCTGCGGTTGCTGGGGGTGTCCTGCCATGACTGCTGTAAGGTCCCAGTTCCTCTGTGCAGTTGCCACAGAACGCTGGTATCTCGGCCAAAGCAACAATGTAGTTTAAAAAGGTAACTCTGCTCTCATAGAAAGAAAGAAAAGAGAATGCAGACAAGAAAGGAGAGAGGGAGGGAGGGAATGCACGGGACTGAAAATGGATCATCTGTTACCACTCTGGGTTTTGTGGTTTAATAAACGTAAGCTCATCACAGGTAAAACATTAACGTGTTTTTACCCCTGCTGAGTGATTCATGCCATGGAAAAGTGCCTGCTTTTCTTTATTCCTCTCCTGCCAGTGGGTAACACACTGTCTTATGAATAGTCGTTTCCCTTAGAAGTGGTGAAAACAAGTATTTCAAATGAACTGTTTTTTACTCACTCTAAGTAAATAGCTAAGAGAATTCAATCCTGAGGAGAACAGATGGCTGCCTCCCTTCTTTACAAAGGACCGGTATCTGCCCGATGCCGTCTTCTCGGTCTTCAGCTGTGAGATATTACCAGCCTAACAGGGACAGACCGCTAATGTGCACGGGGACAGAATACTCGCTAGACATCTCGTATTTTAAAAACACACTGGAATATGTCTATCTTGTATGATCTATAACCTCCCACATGATACTTAAAAACGCACACTGTGCTGAAGAAAAGAAGTACAGAGGTCTAGTTAGAAATAGCTGCAGAAGGAACTAGAAGAAATTAGTATTTCACTTCAAACATTCAAATATGTATTAAGGATCTAAACTTATTTTATTTTGAGTTGGCAATGTTAAATCTACTGATTACCTAAATGAACTCATGAGAAATCTAATTCCCTAATTCAACTCTTAAAAGTTAGAAAGTCAATATTTATTTGGTTTTGAAACTGAGTGGCTAGAGCTATCGATCACAGCATAGCCAACTCTCCCCAAATACAAGTTGAACCCAGATCCGCCGGTAAGTATTATGGTGAAGAATAGCACATGTTTGAATTTTTGATATTATTAACTTAATTAAGAACCACTTAGTTTTCCTGTTGCATTTAATTTGTCACCTGCACTATCTTGATCAAAAATCAATAACAAATACATGTCTAGGCTTATCTTTTTTACTGTATTTTTGAAGTAATTTCTGGATTGCAGGGATTACCCAAAGCCATTAGTAAAAAATAAGGCCATGAAAGAAAAGTGCCACATTTTCACTAACTGCTCAAAAAAAAAAAATCATTTGTAAATAACTACTTCAATCACTTCTTCTGCTTGGCAAGCAGCAGGGATTTTCTACAACTTTTTAGTGACCACAGTCACGCACACACTTGGGCAAGCTTACTTTCTTAGACTTTGTGGTTCACTCCCAAGAGTGAAAAGAATTAGGGGAGCAAATATACTTTACCTCCATCAGAATTCTAGGTGCAACCTGCAGGAGACTTTCATAACAACCAATTTGCTGTAGCCAAATCAGTCACAAGCACTATGCAGGGGACATTTTGCAAGATGGGTTCACCGTAGGTGGGACAACTTCTGATGAAAAACCATTAGGGTAACTAATGCCTGGTGAGCATCGCTGGGGACCTGACTGATTCAGTTAAGGATAGTACCTTCCCAGGCAAACGTACCCTAATCAGAGGACTATTGTATCCAAACTATAAGGCATTTCAGCTTAGATCCCTGATTATAATTTGGGAGTCAAAGGACATAATTAAGACCCAAAACATCACAATTGATGAACTGCAGTAAAGTTTATAAAACAGTAAATAGTTAACAAAGATACTCTCAATTTTGTTGTAAACCTGAAACTTCTGTAAAGTATATGTCAAAAATAGTTAACAAAGATGCATGTATAACCAAGTACTATATGTGTAGCAATAATAAAATAGTGATTCTAGTTTTATAATTCTTAAGACTGCAGTCTTAATTTTTTCTAGCTATAACACCAAGTTATATTTTTTACTTAAATTATTTTATTATAATACAAACGTATAACTTGTTACAGACTTCACATATGAATAGCTATTCTAAATTTATAAAATCTTTAAATAAAACAAAAAATTATAAAACTATTAAACCAATAGTATCAAATTTTGTATCAATAATTTAATAGGTTGTGTTATTTCACTAAAACTGAATAATTACTTTCAATGTATATATGATACTTATTGCTATGATGAAAGTTCTGACTTTAATATATGTGTATCTGCTTCTTTTATTGTGGGAAAATACACATAACAGAATTTACCATTGTATCCATTAAGTGTACGGTTTTGTGGCATTATGTTCACATTTTTGTGCAACCATCACTACCATCCATTTCCAGAACTTTTACATATTCCCAAACTGAAACTCTGTGTCCATTAAACACCAACTCCCCACCTGCCCTTCTCCTCAGCCTCTGGTGACCACAACTCAACTTTCTCATTCTATGAATTTTACTACTCAAGGTACTGTATGTAAGTGGAATCATATAATATTTGTCCTTTTGTGATTGGTTTATTTCACCCAGAAAAATGTCCTCAAGGTTCATGTATGTTGTGTCATGTCTCAGAATTTTCTACCTTTTAAAGGCTGAATGATATTCCATTGTATGTATGTGTCACATTTTATCTATCCAGTCATCTGTGGATGGACACTGATTGCTTACACCTTTTGGCTCCTGTGAATAATGCTGCTATGAACATAGGTCTGTTTGAGTCCCAGCTTTAATATCTTTGGGGGTATGTACCCACAAGTGAAATTGCTAAGTCATGTGGTAATTCTATATTTAATTTTCTCAGTAGTTGCCATACTATTTTCCACAGCAGCTGCACCATTTTACATTCTTACCAGCAACCAAGTTACATTTTTTTTATCATTCTCCTTTTGAGCAGTGCCCTGATCTTGAAGCTCAACTGCCTAATTTGGATTGACCATCTTTGCTGCGAATAAAAATAATCTCAAAAATTATGCTAATAATGGTAGTTGTCATCATTTCTTGATTTTAATGGACGAAGATTTCTCCTTAAAGCCCTGTTAGTATTCTGTTACTGTTACTTCTAACTTCAGCCTATTTGGGCTGTTTGCATTAGCCTATATGTTTATTAATGTAAGAAAAAGAGAAAGAAAACTTCTCCATTTTCTACTCGGGAAAACACATCTTTTTTTGTCATCCTGAATCCGTTTGCAAAAGGCTCAACATCTGTCTTCTCCAGTAAGTAATCCTTGTGTGCTTCTCATGCCGTTTCCAGGACTGAATTTTCTTTGGGTGCAATCTCAGATTTGCCAGGCCTCCACGTGCTATTAGCGATGTCCCAGGTCACATTCCTGAGACGGGGGGGGGAATTCTGCCCTGGCCCTGCGACCTGTAAGCTCACCGATTCCGTCTTCTTCTTCTAGGCTCCCCAGGCGGCCCCAGCTTGCTCCGCCATCAGTCCTTTAGCTTCACCATCACATCTTTACAATTGCCCTTGACACTTAGATCTCTGCTAGGTACCAGTTTCTGGACTCATGTTCTCCATTGTTTGAGGGAAAGAAATAACTTCTGAGCATCATTCTGCTAAGAAAAATATCATTCATCTAATTCATCCTGATCTTTTCTATTTCACTCCTGTAAAAAAAAAAAAAAAAAAAGTAATTCAGGACTAGAAGAAAACACAGCAGGAAATAGACATATTTATTAATTTTTTTATAAGAGAGGATTTTTTTATTCTTAAATATAATGGAAGAAATCAAAGAAAAAATAAAACATTTAAAATATCTGTACGTAAAGAACTGTTACACCACGGATGGACCTGGAGACATTATGCTAAGTGAAACAAGCCAGAAGCAGAAAGACAAATGCTGCATTATCTCACTTGTATGTGGAATACAAAATGTCCAAACTCACAGAAGCAGAGAGTAGAATAGTGATTGCCAGGGACTGGGCATGAGGCTGGAGGGGTGGCAGATGGAGAAGAGATGGTCAGAGGGTACAGAGTTTCAATTATGCAAGATAAATAGTTCTGGATATCCACTGTGCCCCATAGTACCTGTAGCTAACTGTCTTATATACTTAAAATTTGCTAGAAAGGTAGGTCTGTGCTAAGTGTTCTTACCACAGTAAATTAATTAATTAATTAATTAATTTTAAAAAAAGAACAATAATAAAGGGGGTGAAATCTGGGGAGGCGATGGATGTGTTTATGGCACTGATGGCAGTGATGATTCCACAGGGATATACTCATCCCCAAACTCATGGAGTTGTGGACATTAAATGGTACAGCTTTCTATGTCAGTCTTACCTCAATAAAGTTTCTTTTTTTAATTTTTAAAAAAGAAAGCATATGACCTAGAAAGAAATGCCTCAAAATATTATCAGTAGTTAAATCAAGTATTGGGATGATCAAATGATGTGTTTTTCATAGATATTTTTGTGTTTTTTCCTCCCAAAATAATTATACATTACTCTCATTATCAGTAACAATAAAACAGTTCATTAAAATCACCGATCATTTAAACAAAATCCATAGTCATGGAAAGACTGAATACACTGGATGTACATCATCTCGAGCATGGATGTTGTGGTGTTCCACCACACACTAGCCAGACGGGTTTGGTAAATTCCATATGCTCTCCGAACCCTGGTTTACTCGCCTGAAAATCAAGTATGACACTTAACCTGAAGGCTTGATATAAGGACTCTGAGTAAACAGGAATACAAAGCACCAAAATACGGTATACAGTAAGTGCTCAACACGTGAAAGCCAATATGACAACTTGTTGTAAAGTTTTTTTATCTTTTAAGCATCTTTTTCCCGACCTCTGGAGAGCAAGAGACACCTTGCTTAAGACACTAAAGCCATGACTGGTATGATTGAGCTCAACGGGAACTCCATTTAAACACCTTGAACACTTTAAAGTCTCCCAGCCCTCCCTGTCTGCCTGCGCTGATGATCCTCGGCAGTGGGAGACCGGCCTTTCATTCCTCCGAGGAGGCTCTGGCACCAGTGTTTCTCACATTCTGTCCTCGTTGTGCAGAGGACTGTAATGACATCTCAGAAAGTACATTTGCTCTAGCCCAGGTAAACTTTGTTATACTGTGGCACAGGCTTGCTAAGTCATTTAATGCTCCAGAGTAAATCTTCCTGCTCTGCAGTTTAATAGGGAGTCATTCAGAGTTGTGGAATCAATTAAGTTCCTGCCCCCTGCGTCCCTCCACAGAAAAGGATTGACAAATGACACACACAGGCCTGGTTAGTGAAATGAGTCGCTTTTCCCTTAACTGCAACTTAATCAGCATGGTAGTCTCAGTGCTAATGAACATTAGTCCAACCACATTTCAGCTGGAAGCAACCCAGAGAACTTCTCCAAGGCAATCATTTTATAGATGAGAAAATTAAAGCCCAAAGAAGGAATGAACCACTGGGACATAGTAGGCGCTGATTACCAGCTTGGTGAATGAATGAGCTTTTATGCCAGGGGGCTGGATTGAAGGACAAAAAGTGATAGCTAATATATTTTGAGGGATTACTATTGTTCTGTACTGTTCTAAGTGCTTTACGTGTGATCGCTTGGGTGAGCCTTGCCACGACACATTTTCCAAATGAGGAAGCTAAGTATAGAACACTTTGGTGATTCAGCCAAGGCCGCAGAGCTCTTAAGTGGTGGAGGTGGATTTTAACCCCCAAAATATGAGTATGTGATGACATCCCCAGATCACATACTCTTAATAAATATACCATACTCTTCTTCAGATTGGGGCTCCAGTCCTGCATTTATTTAGAATATCTCTTAAGTCCCTCCATGTCTCTACCATTACTGTGAATCAGATTCAGCCACCATCCCCTCTTCTATTCCTGAAACAGCCTACTAACCAGCCTTCTTACCTCCAATCTGCTACTCTTCTTTTCAAAACCATCAGACTAATCCTTCTAAAAGACAGTTTAATCATCCCGTTCTCCATGGTTTAAGCCCTGCAATGCTTCTTTGTTATCCTTGGTGTAATTCAGCCTATCAGTGGCTCATAGGCCCCCTTCATAGCCATCTCCACCTGAAACTCACAGGCCTGTCATATTGAATTTCTTTCACTTCCTACAATGCAACATTCTCTTTAACCTCTACTCTAATCCACCCTTTGTCCTTGATGGCTCACCTCTACTGACTCTGGGTTGCGGTTTACACTTCCTTGGGAAAGCACCCACCCAACCTCTCCTAAGCCTTGCTTCTTCTTTGTGAGTGCTTCTCTAGCAAAAACCTGATTATGCTGTATTGAAGATGCTTGTTGAGTTGCCTGTTTCTCCCCTTAAGTTATTTACCAAGGCAAGAATCAAACTAAATCTGCCTTTTCATCATCAGATCCCATTTGCCTAGGATGTCTGTTAACCTCTCTGTACTCCAATGTCCTCAGCGAAAATGAGGATGATGATACTCACTTCACTGAATTAAATGAGAAAACACATGTAAAGTATGTAGTGCCTGACTCAAAGTAATGACTTAACAAATGGCAATAAATACAGGTTTTTCAATATAGAGATACTTTGTGATATACCATTAGGAAGGCAGGGCAGTTCCATCACATTACATTAAATATCAGCTAAAAATGGTGTCTGATATGTTTAAAATGAAATACAAATTTGACTTTGAACAGTGACAAGTTAAAGAAATGCTAAGAGAAAGGGTGAAGATGAGAGAGAGCAAAGAGAAGAGGCAAGGCAGGCAGGAGGAAAGCAGGGATGTGGAGAAGTTGGCCTTCCAGTGAGCCTGCAGGGCCCAGTATCATCCTGTGCAAAGGCCCTGTGGTCAGGGGAGCCCAGTTCAGCTTCCTGAAGGAAAGAGGAAACTACTGGTGTGGAATAAGAAGTTAATAGGGCCTATTATTCCAATATGGAATATTCTATATCATTTAGGAAACTCCCATTTAAACTCTGGGGAAAAAATCACCTATCTGCTTGCTAAATCTTACATTTTTCTTAAAAAGGAATGAGACATTTATTTCACAACAAAAGATGAAAGGCAAACTTTACAAAAGGTGTCTAAGCTGACCATTTAGGTAGATTCACACTAATGTAGAACTAATATATCAGGAAGGTATTTGGCAGTTGTTACATTCTTCCCATTATTATTTCTAGAGGCAGGTAGAGAGCAGGACAACTTTAGTTACATGAAAAATTGATGTATGTGGCTAAGTCTTGGGGTCTAGGTTTAGTGTAGGCAGGATGGCAACAGCAATCTACCCAGAATACAATTTGAAGACTCCCTAAACTTAGCTCAGTTTTGGGGAGCATATAGTGAGAGTGAATAGAAATTGTGTGTAAAGGTGTTTTTGTCTTATTAAACTTTGAGCTCACAAAGTTCTGCTTCATATATTTCAGTGACATGTGTTTAGTGTTTAGTGTAGAATCTCAGTTCCTAGGGGAGTCTTAGTCTCATGGCTGTGTGTGTAGGAAACCGCCCTTCAAGAAGCTAGCAACTTAAGAGCAGAAACTAGAGCAGTGCCTGTGTGGGCTAAGTGAGGGCGGGCCTCCATCCACCTGAAAATCCATGCTTTTGTACCACCAGACCACCTCCCCTCCAGAAGAAATTGTGCTTTGAGAACGCAGTCTGCTTAAAAAGAGAGCTGCACCTCAGTAAGTGTTCTCCAGTGCAATAAACCAGGCACTTGGAAAGCTTTCACTCTAGATACGTATACTCTGTGTGGATGTATGCGTATGTATATATATACACGCATCATATATATAAAATGAAATAAATTACAATTTTTTTCTGTGCATGGTCAGAAAAACAGGAGACAAAATTCTTATGGTAAAGTAACTTGACTTGTGAGTGCTTAACCGTGTGACAGACGTCATGCTAAGCACTTCCTCTGTATCCTCATGTATCCTCCTAACAACCTTGAGAGACAGTCATTGTTAGCCTTGTTTTACTAAGTAGGAGTTGAGGTTCTTAGGAGTTAACTGAACAGCCCCAGGTGACCCAGCTATACATGGCAAAACCAAAAGCCAAGCCCTGCTCCAGCTTCCTAGGCTTAATGATGAGCTTACAGCCCGAAACCACCACACAGATGATCCGCAGGTAAATTACCACTGTTACAGAAGCACCTGACTTAGCGCACATGCAGACACAAGCAAAGGCCAGCAACAGGCCTGGACGACACAGCTTCCATTCCAAAGGGATAAACAAAGTCAAGGTCAAACCGTCCAGAAAGGCTCCCAAACCATAAAGAATGCTTTTCCCTTTGAAAGTCACCCTCATGATGTCAGGCTGCCAAGCATTTCATTGCTGGAAGATATGACATGATTTTCCAGAGGACCCTGGTGCTTCCTCCTCCCCTCACACTCAACCACCCCGTGCCCGCAGCCTTCTCTTCGCTTTCTCTTTATGAAGATGCCCTCCAGACCCAAACATAATATCCAACAAAAATCCCTTTTTATTTCGTTAAGAGATCACTTCAGGCCAGAACATGATTCTTACAGCTTAATCTTGTTTTTCTATCAAATATCCTAGTTGAAAAACAATTTACAGTCATTGATCTCCCCAAATTCCCACTCCCAAAACATATCCCAAATGTTTATCTCCCAAGAAGTCTTCTATTAGCGGATTAAGTTATTTCAGGTACATTGAATTATGATCTATCAGGCATTTAGAGTAATACAAATAACTAAAAATACAACCTTCAGATTGTCCGAAGAGAACGTCACAGCCCTATTTTCCCTAGACTTTATGATAGTAAATGAATGGATGTAGATATATGACTATCAAGACAATATTCTTCAGAGACAAACGTGAAAATAGGAAGTTGATCTCCCTGTAAAATTAAGTTCTGCAGCGTGTTGCGGCACATCTCAGACTTTAAAGCTCTTGTGTGTTACTGCAGGATCTTGTTCAATTTGAGATTCCATTTCGGAAATCTAGAGGAGGACTGAGATTCTGCACGTCTAGCACAATCCTGGTTCGTACAGCTGCTGCTGGCCTAGGTACCAAACTTCGAAGAGCAAGGGCCTGGTAGTTAAGGAGTGGCTCTTGAGTGAAATACCCTGAGTTTGTATCTGGGTTGCAGCTTAACTACTTTGTGCCCGTAGGGGCATTACTTAACCCTCTCTCGGCTCAAAATCATCTACAAAGCAGGGCCAGTCAGGATGTTGAAATATAAGACAATGCTTGTGAAGCATTTATCACAGTGCTTGGCAAGTACGAGACAATTAGAAGCAGCAGCAGGAGGAGGGGAATTAGTGAAGAAGTAATGTGTTTTCTTTTAATGTGGCTGTTTAATAGGTGCGGAGGGACAAGTCTTCAGCCTTATTGAAATAATGGAATTGTGTGTGTGTGTGTGTGTGTTCACTGTTTCACAACTATTTTATTATATGTGCATATATATTCACTGTTTCACCGTTATATAATTATACACGGAAATACATAGTTTTAGTGTCAACTCACATCCTTATGTAGACTTTCTCCATAAAGAATAAGAATGAATAATCTAGTGATGAGCACCCTCAGGATCTGCAGAGCACATAGAAATGGGGTACTGAATGTGAGCTTCTTGACCAAGCTCAAAATCTTAAGGCTGGCTCAAAACCCAGAAGCTTCAGAGCAGTCCTGATCACATGGAACTGCTGACAAGGGACTAAATATCTCCACTGCTGCTAAGATTACTGAGAAATTGGAGCTGACTTCCCAGTCAGAGGAATTTCTGGTCAGCTGGGGATGCTAAAAGGTTTTTCAGGAGGAGTAAAAGTTAATCTGACTAGTAGGAAGAGAAAAACTTTTCAGACAAAGGAAACAGCAAAGGTCATGTGATAAGATGGAATGTGGTGGGAGAGTGGGAGAATGTGAGAATCATTGGAAGAAGGTAGCGTTCTGGGAGAGCAAAAAGCAACAAGCTACGTGGCAGGGGATGAGGGTAAATTCTGGGGCAGGGCCAGATCATGTCAGACCCGGAGGCCATACAGGGAGGTCTGTGTTGATCTTAAGAGCATTGCTGTGTTTTAAGCAAGCATTGACGTGATCAGATTTCAAAATATCACACTAGCTTCAGTATGACATAAGGTCTAGAATGAGGCCAAAGCTGATACTGACCGATTAGAAGTCTATTAAAATCATTGAAGACAATGATGGTAGAGTGAGGGAGGGGGATGGTGGTGCATGGGAACTGGAAATCATTAAAGGATTATAAGCAGTGAATCAAGAAGGCAGGGTTGTCATTGTAGAAATATGCATGATAAATTAAAGATGGCACACCCAAAGTAAGATTAGTTTAAAGGTTATGATAAAAGTAAAGGAAGAAGCATGAAGGTCTGCACTACGGTTGAGGGGTTGGAGAGGAGGGGATGGATTTAAGCAATACTTAGAAATTAGAATCCCTTTTTTAAACCAAGCTGTTGGTGGTCCCCCAGGATTTGGTGATGTTATAAGGGAAGGATACAGAAAAGGAGAAGAATTTGAAAGGCTAGGTCAGAAGTTCATGACTTGCAACATGAGTTAGTTTAGATACTTAATGCACCTAACCATTCCCCAGCTTAATGTATGTCTTCTTTCAATCCTTCCACCTTCTTGCTAATAAAATTTCAGACTTGCAGTAGTCCTCAGAACAACACTGTAAGGCAAATAGTATCATTCAAGTATAATTTTCCAAATATTTTCATAAAAGGGAATTGTGTTCTGACCAAGAGGTTTACATCCAACGATTTAAACGCCAGACCTCAAATGTCACATTTAATCAACTGTAGCTTGGTGTGTGAGTACGTGTAATGAATGAAAACCATTTTGTCAAGAGGCAGTGTCTGAGTCTGTAAACCAGATTGAGCCTCAGGAGTAACGCTGGTCATCACAGGGTCTAGCCATCTGAAACCTGAAAGTGGAGAATCAAATCTTATGAACTGAAACACATTGGGAGCCAATAGGTCAATGCAGTGTTGTACTGTTTGCTGTAATGGCACTAAGCAATCACACGGATGGATTGGCAGAGCAACGGTCGTGTGAATCACTGTTGTAGCATTACCCTGAGTCCATTTTTAGTTTGAACTATCTGTGAAAGAGCTAGAAGAGACACCTGGCAGTACCTGTAAAGGAGAAACTGTGACTTGGGAGCAGGCAGTGACGAGATGAGTGTCTATTTATCTTTATCGCAGAGAGCTGGATGTCATTGCAGCCTGGGGAAGTCCCAGGGACAGAGCTCACCCTTGATGATGGGATCAGTGCTCTTAAGGGAAGGAACACGGGCTTTGAAGCTAGACTGGGTAAACCTGGTTTTGCACTCAAGTATTGCCATTTGTGGCTCTGCAAGCTTGGGGAAGAGCCCTGAACCACATTTTCACCTGTGAAATAATAATGAAGAATTTATACCACATACAAGGACTGAAAAGCCAATATAGAAAAAGCACATGGAAAAGTGACACATTTGTCACATATAGGTGTTCATAAATGTGTGTTCTTTTCCCTCATCTTTCGATGAATGGTTCAAGACTTTAGCGTATGTAAGGATCCCCCAGGATGCTTATAAAAATGTAGGTTCCTAGTCTCCACTTCCCGGGAGTTCCGAGTCATAGGTCTAGAGTATTCCTTAGTTAGAGCGAAATATAGAATATTCCTCGGAGCCACATGTCACTGACACTGGAGATCATTCTGCAGTCACCTCAAATTTAAGAGGACACCGTAAGTGATTGTCCTGTGGCCAAGAATGTTTGATTGGAAAAGGTTAACTCTTATTTAAGCTCAGTGAGTGAATTTTTAGGAAAAACATAAATCATATATTTGAGTGTTAGGACATACATTTTTCTATGCAAATTCATTACTGTCTGTGTCTTTCACTCTGCTTTGCTGTGTCTCAGAATCCCTTAAGAGCAAAGTCAGTTTCTTCTCATTACCGCACCCCCTCCCCCTTTAACATTTCCTTTGATCAGTTCTGTACCCGGAGCTGTCACTTGAAGAACAACGAGTCAGTCAGTCCTCAGGATATAGTGTTTTATACTGTTTAAACACAGCAGCAAGGACACTGACATTCTACCTGATTTCCAAAACCTGTTCATCTCCCTAAACAAGCTCCATTTGTTCACCTCAGCAGCCAACTTCCCTCTCCAACCATGGTTAGTGAGGGAACTGACTATTCTCTTTCCCAGGCATTTTTCAATCCATCTAATAGCCTTTCTTTCCAAGATATGTGAATACATTAAATCACTCAGTGCTGAGCAGTGGTAAATCACAGCTCTGCACGCCCGACTTCCACTGAAGCCGCTGACAAGAAAACCTCATAAAAGGAGATCACTCAATATAATAATCTTGTTCCAGATATGATTTGGGGGGAGCCAGAGGCCATAAAAGGGAGAAAAGGAGGAGAGGAAGAAGATGTGACCAGGCAGCATAAATCAAAAAAATTTTTAAAAAGGGATATTTTAGGCTCCTTCTTTTAAAGTAGCTTTGGTATATGAAAGAATGCAAAAAGATTTTCCCCCAAATCACAATCATTTGGGAACAAAACTAAGCTGGGCTTTGTAAATAAGAATTTAAGACCTAGGATAAAAATAGTTTAAAAGTCACTAATCATCACTTTCAGATTCGAGGGCACTTTCAAAAGCTCAAAGAAAAAAAAAAAAAGAACTCCAAACATCTTTCTGTATTTAGGTCTTTTTAAGGCCCCAGAGAGAAATCAAGGACTGGTAATCAGCACTTTTAAGATTAAATTCTAAGTGCCCCCAGACAGCCAGAAAATGGAACTTTCTTCCCCTTAAAGGTTTATATAATATGTGACTTGACTGAATGCAGTCAGGTAGAGAGCATGAAAGAAAAGACCTGATTCTGCGTTAAGACCAGATTTCAGAGGTGCAGAGGAAAAGGAGGACCCCAGAAAAGGGGAGAGACAAAACCATCAACCTAGCTCTCACAAAGTTTTAAGACACAGTGTATTTCCCCACACCTACAGTCTGTGTAGCTGCAAGAAAGGCAAATTAATGAAGGAATAGTTTACTTTCAGAAAAGTATTGATGAAGGATTTCGGGAGGTCTCTTGTAAGTCATTTGTTCTTACAGAGTGCATCTAACTGCTAAAATATTCTTCAATCCATGTTTCCCCAGTCACATTTATTGCCTAAAATTAGGTTCACCTGTCTTATGGTTCCCATAGAAGAGCCTCTAATGTGCCCAAATTTTAATCATGAAGAAATTCCTTCTTATGAAGGAGAAGAGGAACCTCTTGAAAGTTTTCCCCTTGAAATATTTCTAAAAGACTTTCAATAAAATATAATATTCATTCAGCAAACATTCATGGAGGAGCAGCTGTTCCATCCTCTCTGCTTCCCTGGCTTGAGGCGGCTTCATCGTGAAGACTGTGCAGTCTGCCACCGTCCAGCATCAAGCTGCGGTCCCTAAACCCCAGGCGGCCCTCCCCACCGATTGCTGTTTCTTGCACAACTGGGCATGCCCTCCTGCTTAAAAGGGATGACTGCAGGTAGAATGGACGTTTTAGATTCAGTTTCTGCTTCTCCCTGGCCTGAGCACCACATCTACCCTCCACTACGAGGATTATCAGGTTACGTGACCCACCAGCCCTAGAAAAGTGTATCATGAATCTAAAATTTTGAGCTCTCATACCCTCAGCTCTCCAGATTCAGGAGCAAGTACTTTGCTGCTTAGTTCACCGTGATCTTGTGAACCAGATATGGTAACGAGGCCAACTTGTTATATGCCTGCCTCGCCCTGTCCATCCTGTGTCTAATAATATGGCTTCTACGGCCCCTGTACCAAAGACACTCATGTGGTCCTAACTTTCCACCCACAACATATAACATCCATCCCTCTCACCCCGTCTCCTCTCTTGCCCTTCCAACCGAAAATACATCTATGCCCATTGCTGCAGTCCTGTTCCATCAGAGTTCTGCAAATGAGGCATATGGTTCCGTACCTCTGTACCTTTGAATGTTCCTTCTCTGTTCATAAAGCTAACTCCAACCTATCCCTCAAAACTCTACTCAGGCATAGAATCTCCTGGAAGCTTTCCTGGGTCCCTCCTCCCCAAATCTCTCTCACCTCGGTGCCCCAAAGATCTGCTGTGCACAAGTCTATAGTAACCTTTTCACTGTTTGTTTACTGACCTGTCGCCCTCAGACAATTTGACTCACTGATTTATTAGCATGTTGCCATTGTAGGCGTTCTTTCTACATCTACTTCCATGCTAAGTATATTCAGACCTCTGTTGCAGGATTTAATTCCTAAAAGTCAGAGATAAGACTGTTTTCTCTATATTTCAAAAGGGAAAGCTGTCTTGGGGGGAAAAACGATTTGCTCAAGGCCAAACACTAGTAAATAGTGGAGCAAAGATTTGAACCTGCAAAGATTCCAGCCTCCGCCAGTTTCCAGCACTGATCTTCCATCTTCAGTGATGATGGCAGGGCTGCAGTACTCAGCCCTAGCTAAGTGCCAGAGGGATACCTACAGGTGAGAATGAGTGGTTGGCACTGTTGATGACACATGATTGATTAGATTAGGAGAGAGAATGGCCAGAGCTGTGCCAGTCAGATTCTTTCTCCCAAGAATTTAGAATTGGGCTGGTCAACTGAACAGAGAAAACAGTTAAACTCTGGACCTGGGAAGTGGCCTTGTTTGTTCACGTACAGGTCAAGCAGTGAAATCTACTGTAGAGAGAGAGAATATTGAAGCAAATACATAAAACAGAAGCAAAAATTTACAGAATATCACTTGAATTATTAATGTTTTATACTTACTTTTACAGCATGGCTTACTTCCAGGTTGCCCTTGGGTTTGTTCCATGAACTATCTGTATATATACCATGTCTCATAAATTTTCTTTATTGTTTTGCTTGAGTTATTTGGAGAGTTTTAACTAAGATGATTCTTCATGCGCAGATACCTTCTCCATCACTTTTCTTCACTCAGATCTGTCCTGATGTTCATCCTGATTACAGATTTAATTATTAGTATCCCATCCATGTAAAAAATATATATTTATATATAAAATATTTATATTTTCAAATCATTCATTATTATCAGCTGATATTTTCAAATATCATTTGTTGTTATCATGCTAAAGCCATATAGGGGTACAGACAAGACTCAGTTTGACTGTATACCTTTATTCCTTAGTTTAGCCCCACAGCTAGATCCTCAGAACTCATGAGTGGAAGCCCCGACCTCTGTATGAGGGATGAAGATGGAGAGGCAGTCAGTGGAAGGTGTGACCTGTGATGTCTGAGGAACTGTTTCTTGTTCCTCTTAGGGTTTCTTAATTTTCCTCACCAGTGAGATAATGCAAACTTTCCAGAAAAATATTGGTAAAGAACCAAACTTGGGTCCACCTGACCTACGCTCAGCAAAGCCAATCTCCCGATACTGGTGGTGAAGGAAAATAGGGCATTTACTGCAAGGCACCCAACATGGAGCCAAGCAAGGAGAAGGGGCAGCTCATGCTCAAAAGACCCAAACTCCCCAATGTCTTTTGGGGAAAGATTTTTAAAGACAGGATGAGGGAGAGGGTTGCAGGGTGCCTGATCAGTTGTGCACATTCTTTGGAATTGTTGGTGGTGAGGTGATAGGGAGTCAACGTCATTAACCTTCTCGTTCCAAACGGTCTGGGGTCTACATGCATGGGGTCAGCATGCAGTTAACTTCTTCCACCTGGTCGGGGTTTCAGTGTCTGTGAAACAGCTCAAGGATATGGTTCAGAATGTTATCTATAGCCCGTGAGGAGGAACTAAAGGTCCTTGACTTTGTTTAATGGCTAAACTATTTTTATTTTGTCTTGCTTGACTGTTTCCCTTTGTTTCTGTATTTTCTCACTTCTCTGATTAAACTTACTCTTTGGAACTCAGGGAAGGCCGAGGAAGCTAAAGGTTTTTCCACAAAGCAAAGGAAGGGGCACAGGGGGATCTGTCCCCAGGAAGGTCCTGCAGGGTCCTGCTCAGTTTCATTATGAACATTTGGTGCCAACATTACATTCCCACCTGTGTTGTTGTGAAATGAACTATGCTGCTTTGTTGCAACAACCAACATGCCCTTTCTTCTACAAGAAGCCTCATGTCAGGGGTATATACTGAGCTTTTTGTTTTCTTTCTCCCCTAGCTCTGATCCCAAAAGGGTATAATATGCTTCTCCAGGGCAACCAGTGTTGCTTTGCAACCTCCTCAGAAGCTTCCCAGATGTAATCTGAAACCAGCCCCTGTTCTTGGCTGGGAGAGACCAAGAGAAAGGCAGATCACTCCAGACTGGCAGGTGGCAGGTTCAATAAGCAAGGGAACTTACTTAGGACGTGTGTCTTGGGTGGCTGCAAGACAAGTAGATCTCCAAATCTGCCTGCGAAAATCTTCGAAGTTTGTAATAGAGGCCTGAACCGGTACTCAGCCAGGTACTCAGTCCAGATCGCCTCGTCACCACTTTTCTATTCCAAGGCTGTATCCTTAGAACAGCTTCTGGGAGTGAGGAAGTCAAGTTAAATGCACATTCCAAGGACAGGGTAGCAGGTGAGGAGCATCCAGTTGCCTAGTTCCAGCTTGCTCATCAACTGGCAGTCGCATCTACCTGATGACCTCCTCCGACAAGCGGTCAGATTACATTGCTCTACACTCCTGTCACTATGATGGTTCTTTAGGGTTTTTGTTGTTGTTGTTGTTGTTTTGCCCTTTTGCCTCACCTTGGACCCAGTTTTTGAGATTGTTTCTCTTTATTTGACATGGATATTCAGTTTCACAAGTCAAAGCACACTCTCACACAGCTCTGACTTTCAGCCCTGCCTTTTCCCAAGGAGTTGGTATCTTTCCTATCTTGCCTCATTCTCCAGAGTTTATTCAGCAGCAACTTGATGATGTGTCTCTTTGAAGCTGTAACTATCCATCCTTAAAGTTAATATTGAGATCTAGCACCCATTTTATGTTCCCATCTTAAAGATGACAGTACTGACTCCGAGACGAGGTAAATTATTTCAGGGAATTCATAAAGTTAGTTAAATGAGATGGTGTCTATAAAATGTTTGGCAGATAATTATACTTCACACTGCTTCCATGCCACACCACCTGGCCAAATCATGATAATCTCTCATCCAGATTATTCCAATAGCCCCCAAGGGGTCCCCCCACAGTTTGTTATTATTTGTTCTCACACAAAAGCTTGTGATATTTTTAGAACATAAGTTTGATTATGTTATTCCACAGCTCAAATTCTCTAACGGTTTTCCATCTCAGAGTCAAACCCAAAGTCCTGATGGCACCGTATAAAGCTCCGTTTGATCTGGCCCTCTATTATATATCTTACTCAGTCTGAAACAGTTTTCCCTTCCCTTATCTGCCCCTGCCTTATGGGCCTCCTTGCTGTCATAGAGTGCACCCAGTAACCTCAGGGCCTTTGCACTGTTCTTCTCCACCTAGGCAGCCCCCTCCCCCACTCCAGATATTTGCCTGGCTAGATTCTTTACCTTTTTGAGGTCTCTGCTCAAGCATCAACTTTGCAGCTGGCCTAGCCACCTGATTTCATTTAATTTTTTTGATGTTGAATGCCATGGATGCTTTCTTTTTAAATTGTTTTTATTTTTCACTTTTTTATTGAAGTACAGTTGATCTATAATGTTGTGTTAGTTTCTGGTGTACAGCATGTTGATTCCGTTATACATCTATATATTCTTTTTCATATTATTTTTATTATAGGTTATTAGCCAACCAATTTTAAATTGTAACCCTCCCGTTATTCCCTGAACGCCCCAACTTCCTCCCTATTTAATTTTCCTTCATAATGCTTTTCACTGATACACTCCATGTTTTATTTTGTTTATTGTTTGTCTCCTTACCATATGCTCATGTGTGCATGCACACACACATAAACACACACACACACACACACACACACACACACACATTGTAAACCATAACAGCAGGGATTTGTATCTGTTTTGTTTTCTGGTATATTCCCAGCAAATAGAAAACTGCCTGGATACCTCATGGGAGCTCAATAAATAATTGTTGAATTAACAATTAAAACTCCTTCCCGTAGTGGAGCTTAATAAGTATTTGGTATTTTTATTATTTTTATTGTTCTCTTGTCACTGCACTATTACCGTTGGCCAGAATGAGAACCCAGTTCTTCTGGTGTCACATCTCAGTGATTGTCTTACTCATCCAAAAGTACTGTGGATGAGAAGAGGGACTAGCAGCAAAGACCAGAAAAAGAGAAATTATAGCAGCAAAAATAAATGAATAAACAAATAAAAAAGCACTCCAATAGAAGAGCTAATAAATTTTCATCAAATGTGCACTCAAAATATGAAGGACGCAGCAAAACTGTTAAAATATGTTCCACATCCTCCCACAGTATCTTCTAAAGTAGCATGGAGGCCAGTGATGCAAATAATGATTCAGGTGCTGTTATCACTGAACAAGCCTTATATGCTTCGAGGTGCATGAATGCATACCTGCTAAGGGTATTTTGGGGAAGGCATTTCTTAAATCAACGGAGGTGCTGGGAGGAAAAGTTTATAGCTTCTTTCCTTAAAAGAAAATATTGAACTTTTTTCCTAACTTGGGACTGGAGGGCACTAAATACACAGTAAAAAAAAAAAAATGGAAATAACTTCAAAAGTCTCTCTCTTTACTTTTGAAGGTTATTAGATCATTCCCATGAAGATGGTCACATTAGAGTTTCCCCGACAGACACCTACTGCCTACTAAAACATCATTAGCCACATGCCAACTGTATTTATGGTTTATGGGCCATGTCAGACAGTTGCTAACCTCCTGTCCATGTCACAACATGCCTAGCATATGGAGTTCATAGGGTTGCAATCATTGTCCTTACACTAGTTGAAGAAACTTTGCAATGTTAGCCCCCAGGAGACTTCATTTTCTTATCTGTAAGTGAGTATCATTGCATCCTTCTCAATGATAGTGTGAGGATTAGAGATGATGTATGTAAAGTTTCTGGCACTGAGCCTGGAAAATAGCAGGTACTCGATACATGTTATTTTCCTTTCAATTCCCCTAAAGATCCCAAACCATGGGACTCTTGCTCTGATGAGTTCATCTGATCACCTAACAGTTATTAAGTATATTGCCCTTCGCTGATAATCGAAAACAGTTTTACTGAAAAACGTTTTATGCCAATAGTAAAAGGGCATCTAAAATGCATCATAGAAGAAACATTTTGAAGCAGATAAGACATAAGTAGCTGACTGACAACTTTCCTGAGGTAAGCCCAGATCAGAATAAACAAACTCTATAAGTGCTGTTATGAGATGATTAAACAGGGTTGGAGTGAACAGTTGTTTTTGCTGCCCAGCTCCCATGCCCTCTTCTATTAGAAATTTTGCTTTATAGGAATCAACCCTGCCCTACTGTCATGCTATACTGTTAGGGTGAGGTGAATGCCTTCACAGGGCTAAGGTATGGAACCTGGGCTAGATCAGGCCATGCAATCCTCCCACGTGCCCACACTGATGCCTCTGAGATGATGCTTGTCCTGAGTCTGACCGGTAAGAGCCAATGAGATCAGCTTTAAGCTCTCAGGTGAGCCCTTCTGCTGTACTGAATATGCTAAAAATGTAAGCCTGAAGCCATGGGTGGCACCCATGTAGAGCCCAGGAACAAAACCATTCAGAGAAGGTAGAACCAAATATATTTTCTTGTTTTATAATTTAATCCCTGAATTTAATACTATGTGTGACAGATACTGTTGTTACCCTGCCCTTATCTTTTTCGTGCCTGTGGTTCCCGTGCGCATCCATGGGTTTCTAATGCCGGCACCTGCAATTCTGTCCCTGAAGTCTGTCTCTCCCTGAAGTCTGTCTCTGGCTGCTTGACCTGAAAGCAGAGGAGGTCAGAAAGGCTTGGAAGGTATATGTTCCCCTTGGAACAGCCAAAAGTGAATGAGAAATAATGAATTAGAGAATAAATAACCCGGCTGACTCACTTCTTGGAGTTGGGATCACACCGAAACTGTTTGCTAACATTCCCAGGTGGATTGAGCCTCACTTTTCCACAGAGATAAGCTGTTAACACGTCTTTACTTGGCTTCCTTCCTTTCTCCTCTCACCTTCCAAATCCTCTAACAATTCTTCCTTGGGATGATTTCCAAAATAAAGCGCAAGAGTATACAAAGCCTTCTTTTGGAGTCTGCTTCCAGGAGGCTCCAACCTAAGACAGCTGATGTCTGAGCAGCTCCAGGAAGCAGGCCCTCAGGGTGGGACGCTTGAACCAGATCGCTCCTTGGCCCTCTGACAGCCAGTCTGTGTGTTGGAATCCCTGACCTGAGGTAGGATCAAGATGATTAAGACACGTACCTGTGGTAGATTGGAGTGGGGTAGAAATGGAAGGCAATGCGCAAGCTTTAGCCTTTGAAAGACGTGGGAGTTACATGGGTGATTGCAACCACTGTAGAGTTTGTAGGCTGCTGTTATTAGTCAAAAAATCCCTGAAAGAAGAAAATAAGCCGGCTATCGAAGGAGATTCTTATTACCTGCAGGCAGAGGGAAGACTGTGCTGAAAATCAGGCCCAAGATTTGCTTATAAGGATTAGGTTACAAAAGAAGCTTTGTAGCCCTGGCAATTACACCACAGTGTTGCCAGGGACAAGACAGATGTTCAGCCAGTGAAAGCATTACTTGACTAATATAACCCAAGAAGATCGAGATCAGGCAAGCAGAACTTTGATGTCAGCTGACACAAAGGAAAAATCTTATCCCTCATCCAGTTTCCAGACCTGAGCGAATTCTTAAACCAGAACATTCAGTGAGACCAATCCCCGTTGGAGAAGGACCCTGACATTTTGTAGGAAGTATGTACAATAGTGATTCCCCAGTTCTTTCCCAATGTAACTCCCCCCACCCCCGAACAGATGATTACCTAAATCTTTTGAGAGCTGGTGGATAATGGGTAGTAGCTGTCATCAATGCCAAAATGCCATCATGGTCCTCATTTAGGCTGAGGGCATACAGAGACCAGGTGATCAGTGGAGTCCTGGTCCAAGTTTATCTCATAGTACGTTGAGTCCACTGTGTCCACATGCCTACTCTCTGGTCATTTTCTTAGATCCTGAAGCAAGATGGATATACTTCGCACCTGGCAGAACCCTCACCAGGCTCAGGACCTATGGAGTCAGATCTATTATGGTAGTGAAGATCAAGTGGAAGCCCCTAAAACTGTTACACATCCCCTAAGACAGAAATTCAAAAGCAGCCCAGCATCCAGATTGATACAAAGACTTAAATGATGAAGGTGTGGCTGTCCCCATAACATCCCATAATATACCACTATGACTCTTGCAAGAACCACACCTGGAAATTGAAATTTTTCAAACCCAACAGGGACCCATTCTCTTGGATTGCAAACAT
Source organism: Camelus dromedarius (assembly GCF_036321535.1). Classification (NCBI taxonomy): domain Eukaryota; kingdom Metazoa; phylum Chordata; class Mammalia; order Artiodactyla; family Camelidae; genus Camelus; species Camelus dromedarius. The sequence goes on along the minus strand of NC_087446.1, from coordinate 60,220,470 downwards.
GTATGGACTTACTCCAGGGCTGTGTTGGCTCTCCCGCTCTAGTCACAGCATAGTCTGAAGACACTTCAATCATCTTAGATACTGATTAGCTTGATCTTCCAAAAATCAACACACTGGTCTATTTTAGTAATCACATTAAGCCAACCACATGCTAAATAGGGAGATGCAAGCACTCTCATGCTCTGGTAAGACACCCATGAAACAGATGGTAGGTGATAAACCCCCCAGAGATTAAGGGGCCTACTTATCTGTAAGTTTCTGGGGTTACAGAGTTCTGGGACATTCTAGGACCCCCCCACCCCAAGTTAAAGGACATTCTTGTACCCTGTACCTCCCACTTTCTATCATTAAGAAAGCAGTTCCGTATCTCCATGTTTGGTGGGACTTTTGAATTTGGAGACAGCCTATACACGCTTGGGAATATTGCTTTAACTAGGTGACTGCTACTGGTTTCACTAACTTCCTGATGCCTTTTTTTTTTTTTTTTAATAAATTGTAGCCAGCCGCCAACTTGGGAAGCAATGAGAAAGCAGAGTGAACATGTGAACATAAGGAAAGAGTAGGTCTAAGTCGTACAAGAGTGGACTGTAGGTGAGACTGGGTGCTCCCCAGTTTCCATATACCCTATGCAGCATCACTGTGCATCCTTACAGCATCCAACTGAAAGAACCTGCAGTCCTGCCCATGGGCTCTCTTTGTGGCCAATAAAACCCATGCTCAGCCTGTCCTTATTATGGCGGGCAGAAGTGCCTGAGTCATCGTGCCTGTGAGCCCTCAACCAGTGATAGAAGAGGTTCTATCATTGCAGATCCTGGCTGCTTCTCCTCTTAGGCAGAATAATGCTTAGTCATGGTCCACACCCCGAGAGGGAGTCCAGTTTGCCCACAATGATAACGTGCTCATTTGTGCATCCTATACTGGCTTCTTTCTTCAGCCTACCTCGTTCTTCACTCCACTAATGGTGCTCCAGGGATCACGTCACAGACAATGTGCACCCAAGTCTTTGTCTACTTCTAAGTCTGCTTTTAGGTTTTCTTTTCTGGGAAAACTAACCTAAAACAGCACTTGTAGTTTGTATTAATTCTGAACATTTTTGCTTATATGAGCTAATAAATTTTCCTGTTTCCATAAACCTGTTTGAGCCACTTTTTCTTTTACTGGCAACTAATGAGTTCTAATAAGTTCTACCTTTTACAGAGGCTATAATAAAGTACCTCTGTGCTTATTTAAAAAAAAAAAAAAAGCTTTATTTGCACAATTGTGGAGGTCAATATTTCTTTTCTTAACCATTACCATAGTATAGATTTTCTAAAATGTGTATTCCTCAAATCCAGGAATCACGGCCCTGCTTTATTTGTAACTTTCACAACTCTCTAACCAGGCTCATTCCCTTTTGACTCCCATTTTCCAACCACAATTTCCTGTTTTTCTAACTCAACATTTTAAGAATTAGCATTCTCAAGGTTTTCATCTTTTTTCTCATACTTGTCATTATTAAAAGAAAGAAAGAAAACTACCTCATTTCTCTCTTTCTTACAACCCTATGTTTTTAACTTTCACCATCTTACTTCTTATACCTGTTTATCTTCTGAGCATCACATTAAACACCCACAAGACAACCTGTGGGCTGTCTCTGTACCCTAAACCGACCTCACTTCAAAACTCATGTTCACAATTCCCATCTCTCCCACACCGAAGCATGTTAACTTGTCACTTCTAGATAAGTGCTTCTGCCAACCATGGGAAGCCCCAGCACTAGGAAAAAAACCCTCTGTCTCTTTCTCTTTCCGTCTCTCTGCCACACTTTCTTCATCATCCACTCAACAACTGAGCATGACTTTTTACCTGTTGCCAAAATTACATTCATAAAACCTGAAGAGGAGAGTCAGAGGGGCAAGGAAAACATCTGGGACTAATCTACCCGTTAGAAATGGGTACATGAATTTAGTCTGACCATTCAAAGATAATGAAATCAATTCAGAAATTAATACCTTAAAAGAGTTATGTAAATATCTAAAGTGTCTCCCCCTGTTGTCCTTCATATCTGATTAGTTGAATCATGTTAATTTTAACACTTAAATATTTCTCATTTCTATCAACTCTATTCTTCCCCTTTCCTTGACCCCTTGTATCGGCCTTCGTAGGACTGTGTCAGACCTTCCTGGATTCCTGCATCCTGAATAGTCTGCTCTCTCTATCCCAGGCTCTTCACTGTTGCTGGAATGATCTTCCTACAAATCCAAATTGGATTATATTTCTTCCTATTTAAATCCTTCTAGGTTATGGTTGTCTTAAATGTGAAATTCAGTCTCTTGACCATATAAAGCCCTTCACAATCTGATACTGTATTCCCCCCAGTCCCAAGCCCAGCATTCTAAAGTTCCTTTAACTTATCTGGCTTCTCTGTATCAACTCAAACATCACCTCCTCTTGGAAGCCTTCCTTGACTCCTCAAGGCTGACTTAATTAAGTGCTCCCACTTCTATCCCCATGAACATTTTGTGTAGATCCATTGTAGGGGCAGGCACTGGGGCTTACTCAACTTTGATTTCCTCATGTTCAGCAAAGTGCCTGCTATGCAATGAGCTTTCAATAAATGCTTATTGAAAAAATAAAAGTGAGCAAGTTGGCATCACATGTGGCATAGTTTCTCTTCGTAGCCTTGAGGGTCTATAGTAAAAATCCTAAATACTTATTTGATTTCTCAAAGGGCCCTTAAAGATGCTCCACAGGATCTCAGATACACCAACCCTCTGGGCGTGGGGGAAGAATAGGGCAGCTCAAGTCTTCTAATGGAGTCTGAGCAATGAAACATCATCTACAGAGCAATGTAATACACTTCTTTGGAGCAAAGCCTTGTGGCATATTTTCAATGACCTAGCAATGCATTATGTTTTGTCAATAGTACTCAGACTGCAGCCAAGTAGGTTTGCGTGCAACCAGAGCACAAGGTCACGGGAGAGTTTATGGTGCTTGTAACTGAACAGCATAAAGTCAATCTTAAGTTCAATGAAGGAAATAACACCACTGACAGCATCACTTTCCAGTATGAGACAAATAAATTGCTTTTATGATTAGAGACATGTAACAGAAGTGTCCAATCTCCAATTCACTTCCAACAATGAGTTCAACTCTCAACTAACCCTAGCCTTCAGGGCCAAGCAGGTTATCGTAAGACAGCATAATACCATCACAATTCTCTACAGCCGCTCCTCTGCAGTTGGTTCAACCCAAATGCATGTGAGCTCACACACACACACACACACACACACACACACACACACACGAGAACTGTGTATTATCTGCCTCTGTCTGACCCAGACTCAATGGTATGCGCCTAACAACAGTGGTCTTCCTGTCTTTGAACTCATATTCTTTTGTACTTTCTCCTTTTTCTCTCTCTCTGCGCAATACTCTGTCAAGCTCAAATATCAGTTCCATTTTGAAGACATCCAGTCCATCTCATTCAAAATGAGTCACTCCTCCCTTCATACACCTATGGCCCTGTGAGCAAAACACATATTATAATAAATATATCAGAGTTATTCTAATTATTTGTTTATCTGTACCATTTTTCCCACTTAATGGGGAACTCCTTAAGGACAGAGAATATGGTTTGCTCCGTTTCATGTCTCAGTACATAGAAGGATGCCTGGCACATCTAAAGTGCTCATTGTATGTTGTTGAATCAACCACTCATTAGATTGCAGTTCTGGCTTTGCCATCATTCTTTTAAGAAGACAACTTTAAGAACAGATAAATAACCCTTCTCAGATAGTCTGTGTCATTACAATGCCAGCATCATTCATATTTGGAGAAAGAAAGCATAGTGTACTTGATCTGTTCAAATGGTTAGAGCCTTATGTCCCAAGTTTCAAGTCCTCCTTTCCAGCCGGACGGGCTCACCACTGCCCTGTGTACAAAAATGCTGATCCTTACCCTGCTGTCTCGGTTGATTCAATCCAGAGGGCCCTTCCTCCCCCTCTCTGCACGTCTCACACCCATCCATCTTGCAAAATCCCATTGAAATCTCACTTCCTCCATGAAGCTTTCCCAACAAGTCTCCTCCTGACTTGTCTGCTCTCACACCTGACCTGAAATTCTCCTTCTCTTACCTGCACGACTTCTTGACTTATATCCTCCACCACATTCAGCACTTACAAATCCTTTCCCATATTGCCTTTTATATACTTTCCCTTTTTATCTCCTAAGCCCTCTAAAAGGCAGAGGGCATTCCAATGTTTCCCTTTTCTAGCATTTAGTAGGTGCGGATCGTTTACATTGCAGCCATCAGGTTTGGCAAGTGTCATACCATCTCACGAGAAACCAATTAATTCCCTAAATATGTCTAAGTCTGGGAACTCTTGATTACAAAGATGATATTAAAACAAAATCAAATTCATCAGAACTTATTTAGCATGGAATACAAATTTTAAGAGAAAGAAAATTAGGCCTTTGGCTACTTGACAAATAGGAAAATAAATTTTCTTTCCTTAGGCCCAAAGTAATTGTGATAAGAACAAAAATCAATGTAAACACTATAAATTTACGGCAGTATTTTGTATGATCAGCATTAAAGAAGTTTATACTCAGGGACACTGAGAAATTAAAAATCTATCTACAGCAAGGTGACAGAAAAGCTTTGTAAGTAAATGTCTACAACACACATGTACAAATAAACAAAAATATACATCTCAGAATTCCTGTAACAATTGAATATGTGGTCCAATCTCAGGATCTAACACTTAACTGCATTAGTAAAAGCATAAAAATATATGGGACTTACAATGCCTGACCCCATACAGCCCACTCTCCTGGTTTGTGTGGAGAGGTAACTTACACAATTTCCTTTCTCTTTCGAGGTGAAGGTGGGGAGTACAGGAAAAATTGTTGTAAGGGTACAGAGTTGGGGCTTTCATATCATGACATTTACAGAAAAATATTTTTAGTTGAAAAAAGAAAAACTTAATTTCCCAATTGTTTCCCAATACAGAATGTTTGCCATTATGTAAATGTGGACAGTTTGCTTTGGTTTTGTTCCTTAGTAAGATGTATCAAGCCTGTGGAGACAAAACTTGGTGATTCTGTTCAGTAATGATTTTGTGAAAAGTCTTCCGCCTTCAGGAGGAGAAAGGAAAAAGTTGCATTTGTTTATCACCCATTGTGGCCCTGTCATTTAACCCTTAGTGTCTCCTGCACTGTCTTGTGGATAAGCCCGAGTACACGCTAATCCAATAAGAAATATTCACTGACATTGCTAGTGTCAGTAGTGTAGTGTTCAGCGTGTGGAGCACACGGGAGCAGAGCAGATCCTAGAGTGAAGGTGCCTGATTTGAATCGCAGCTGTACCACTGACTGTTTATACGACTTCCCTGGACTTCAGTTTCCTAATCAATGAAATACCAGCATTAAAACTTCTACCACATAGCTTTGCTATGATGAGTAAGAGTTTGATGTTTGTCAATCCCTTAGAATAATACCTTGGCAAGTGGACGTGTTCTCTAAATGTTTGCTGATATTATCTAAAGCTAATCGTGTCATGGATTGTTCCCTGTTCAGGGTGCAGTTTTTGCTACAGTTGCTTCTTGGATGTCAGTCATGAAATTATCCTTGCAGGGTCACCAGTGTGGAAATTTCATGATAAGCTGAGCTCACCTAAGCATAGACTCCTTTATAGATTTACTAAACTGGTACTTCAGAGACAGATGGATTGTTAGGGGTTAACTAAATTGCATTATTAAAAAATGATAAATAAATTTAAGTGCTTTTGTATAGTAAATAATCCAACATTTTCAGAAGTTAAAGGCAGTGAAGTGCTGGTAAACCGACTCTCTGGGATGGGGGGAGGATCTCTGATTTTTACTGTTTGCATATTTCTTTGGTGTAAATTCCCCCAGAAGCTAACTATCCTTTAACACTGACTAACACAATTCTTGGATATTTGACCTTGTCGGTCTTACGAGCTGGCTTGAGCAGCCCCACAGACCATGGGTACAGGCGTGCCATCCACCTTCATTTTTGTTCTAGCCAGAGGCCCTCCAGTGCCAGGGGCAGAGTGTTACCTTTTTCTTGTACTTGCTTTTCCATTTATTACCTGTTTTGGTTCCGAGTGACTGGAGACTAGAGCTTTGTGATTGCCTGTGTATGTACACAATCTCCAGCCATTATGTCACAGAGGGTTTTAATGTGCTGAGTGCCAAGGGAGCCCCAAACAGCAGGGCGTAACATAAACGTCACCACCTTGCAGTCACCAGGCTGGATTCAGCTTTCAGAGGAGCTTTGTGTGATCAGTCAACAGCTTTCTAAAATACTGAATTAATTAGCAGCATCTACAAATTAAGAGATTTCACATAAAAACACAAATTCTCAGTTTGTCTTAAGAAGTCTGAAGAGCTGACAACACCAAGCCCACATCCCCATGAGGCAGTATCTTCATGGAGACAAATGGACACTGTCCCCCTGTAAATGAAGCGTTTCATATGCTTTCCAGTTTGCCAACGTGTCCTCCACCCCAGTGTCTCACACCCAGCCAGTTTTGCTCATTTCTATACCTGCCTGGCCCTAGAAAGGTTTTGAGTTGGAATCTGCGGTGTAATGTGTTTAAAAATTTTTTTTAAAGAAAAGAAAAGCTTGGGAGTTAGACAAACCTGGGAACTAGTCCAGCCTCTGCCACTGACTAATGTGTGAACATAAGCAAGTAATGAAACTAGGCTGTCTGTTTCCTTCTCTGAGAACTGAAAATAGAAATGAAAGTCACCTCATAGTGTTATGGAACCAAACATGGGTCTGCGTGCCCACGTTCAGTAAAGCCAGTCTGCTGACACTGAGTCGTGGTGAAGGAAAGTGCAGCGTGTATTGCCAGGTCAAGCAAGGAGTGCGGGAGGCTAATGCTCAAAAGACCCACATCCTCCAATGGCTTTCAGGGAAAGCTTTTTAAAGACAGGGTGAGCGAGGTGGGTGTGAGGTATGGATATGTGATCGGCTCGTGGACATTCTTCAGATTGCTGGGTGGTGAGGTAATCAGGAGTCAAGATCATCAACCTCCTCCAAATGGTCTGGGGTCTACATGCTTGTGGTCAGCATGCAGTTAACTTCTTCCACCTGGTCGGGGTTTCAGTGTCTGCAAAACAGCTCAAGGATATGGCTTAGAATATTATCTATAGCCCTTGAGGAGGAACTGAAGGTGCTTGACTTTGTTTAATGGCTAAACTGTTACTATTTTGTCTTGCTTGACTCTTTTCCTTTGTTTCCACACCTTCTCACTTCTCTGATTAAATGTTGTTGTTTGGAACTCAGGGGAGGCCTGGGAGGTTAAATTTTTCCATAAATAAAAGGCAGGTGGAGGGCGTTGCTGGTAGGGTGGGGGATGTCTCCTGCAGAAGGACCCCATAGGGTCCTGCTCGGTTACAATAGGGTTACATTGAGGGCTAAACGTAACAGCACATGCCAGCTCCTTGCCCAGCACCATCTTCTCCCATTTCTCCTGAGCTGACCTCTTGCATCCTTTCCTATTTTGTTCCCATCACTATGATGGAGCTCAGTTTCTCTTAAGCTCTGTTGAATTCGGCTCACTCCCACACAAAGCTTCTTTATTTCTTTTTCTTTACCACTTCCTTTGTTCCACGTTGTATTTTCTTTGTACAAGTACTGCTTATCCCCGAAATATTCATTTACCTCGCTGGTCTCATTTTTTGCAGTCTGGTCATACCAGTCATTCTAACCGTGCAGGACACAGGTACATTGGCCAGATCTGACCCCTGGTCTCATCTGGCCATGCACAGTGAAAGAAATAGGGAGATATCCCAGTGGTTTAGATTGGAAACAACCCTTTATGGACCAATTCCATGACCCCCTCCCTGCTCCACAGAAAACAAAGTGCAGACTTTCAGTTATAAGATGAACAAGGTCTGAGGAGCTAGCATGTAACATGATGACTGTTGTCGGTAACACTGTATCATATTATTGAAATTTGCTTAGAGAGTAGAATTTCAATGTTCTCACCAAACAAATGCATAAATAAAAGGTACATATGTGAGGTGATGGATGCGTTACTTAACTTGGGGGGGATCTTTTCTCAATATATATATGTATTAAATCATCACACTGTACACTTGAAGTATCTACAATGTTTTGTTTATTATACCTCAATAAAGCTGAGGGTAGGAGCGGGTGGGGAACAAAGTAGCTTTGCCCTCAGTGTGTGCCCTGCTCTCTCAGTTTGAAGCTTTTTTCCCACCCGCTGTGGCTGGATGAGGGACACATTGCCAAAATTCTAACTTACAAACCAACTGCTGATTCTGTTCACATCTCTCATCTCTACAGAGAAGTATTTTATCACTTTTACTTTGATAACTCCTTCCTTCCTCATACATATATGCTACCAACAGTCCAACTAAATGAAAGTACTTGCTCTTTTTGTTACTAATACTGGTAATAACAACAGATTTATCTCCCTTCTTTACTATCACCTAGTAAGTCACTGACCCCTGCTGATTCTCCCTCCATAACGTATCTTCAGTCTGTCTGTGTCTCTGTATCTCTGCTATCATCCACCTTAGTCCAAGCCACCTAAATTTCTTGCCCAGAAAAGTGCAGTCGCCTCAGAGTTGCTCTGTCCACAAACACTTGGACCCACATTAACGTAGTCTCCATCCAGCAGTTAGAGTCATGTTCTGAGTTGTCAAGTCTATATTGTCACCTCCCACCCCCCGCCTTGAAATACTTCAAGGATTTCATTGCCCTTAGGATAAATCTCAAATTCTGTGATGTGGTACAATGAGATGAACCAGTCATACAGCAAGGAATAAGCCAAACATCAGCCCTGCCTTCAAGGACTTTAACAGCCAGTGGCAGACAGAAACAGTAAAATAATAAAAACATTAGTAGCTCTGAAACTATAATTTTGGTAAGTTGTGTGAAGGAATTTTCATAAATATCTACTTAAATGAATTTATAGTGTTATTTCTATTTTGAACGTTGCTATTGCAAGACTCTGGTGAGTAAAGGAGAGGCAGGTGCAAGGCTGTAATTAATAGCAGTTTCTTACAATAATGAAACATTGTTTCCTAGGTGCTCTGTGTGCATTTGCTCTTTGAGTTTTTGTAGAAGTCCTTTGCTTATTCTTTTGCAAACATTTGTTGACCACTATGTGCCAGGCATGGTGTGAGGAAATGATGTTATGGAAAGGATTAAGGCAGAAAAGAGAGAGGCAGATTAAAACCATCAGGAAACTTACAATTAAAATAATTACTGTAAAGGGACAGTGGAGGTGGTATGATGGCCACAACAGGGACCAAAATGAGGGGTCAGGAAATTGTTAGGCTAAGCCCTGAAGATGAATAGGACTTAAGAATTAACAGATAAAAGAGAAGATACAGTATAAAACTAAGGGATCTTGTGTGTTAGCATGAACTGAAATTAGAAAACTGGAATACAGATAGATTTAATGAGCAGATTATCTCCATTTTACAGATGAAGAAACCGAGGCTGAGGAAAATTAATAACTCTGTCCAGGGTCACTTATCTATAAAGCTACTGTTCAAAGATTTGAACCCAAGGCTGTCTTACTCCCTAATTTATTCTCTGAACCACAATGTTGTGCCAACTCCCTGTACTCTCTTCACAAAGTAGAAGCATGTATTTTAGTCAAGAATCCTACATTTCTTCTATTATACACTTAAAAGAGCATGTTCCTCTTATTATTTTTAATAACTAAATATAGAATTTTAATTATAAAATAGAGTTTCACACATTAAAACCTACAGTACAATCGAAAAACAATGACCCACGTAATAGAGTATGAGGATTTGTTAACTGCATAATTAATTTTATTGATCTAAAAATCCAAATCACTTAATTACTTAAATCTTATAGTTTAGCAGTCTCTATTGACCAAATTAGTTGGAATATTACCAAATTCCCACTCCTTTTGAACTCCAGGTAGAGAGTTTGTCAGAGTTTTGTCTTGCTTTGGTTACTTAAATATAAAACAAAATGATGATGATGATATTTCTATGAGAGCCATGTCTCCATATTTTAGCATGTTTAAATAGAGAGAAAGATGCAAAATACAGTTAATTGAATGTCTCCTTCTTGAAAGAATGGAGTGTTTCAATCATCTAGGTGGCATAACTGCCAGTCGCACAGGCTTGCCATTTTCATTGAACCTTCTCATCTCGGGATTGGATAGGATAGGCAAATGGATTCACGTCCAACCTGCTTTTATGCGCATAAGTCTCCTGTCAACATTCACACTGGGTGGTTACCTGGTATATAAAGGAAAAGCTCTAGTGACGAGATAGCCACTTCTCAGAAAAGTCCCTCTACTCTTCAGAAAACTCGGTTAGAACAGTTTTCCTCATCTGGAGCTGCAGTCTCTGTCCTGGGGCTCACACTCACTGATCCCAGCTGTCCTATGTAAGGCGTACAGAGCAAGTCTGCTTCCTCTTCAGTATAACCAGCCCGTTGGGCATGATTATGCATCCGATGTTCCTGAGGCCACCCAAGGATGTTTACTCCAGGTGTCCTGTCAGTTTCCTCTGCATCTCCCTTTCCAGGCTGACCCCCTATCCTCATAGGACATAGTTGTAACTTCTCTGAGCACGTTCCCAATTCGTTGTGTTCCTCGAGAGAGAATGGTTCGATATGAATTCAGCAGGTACCATGTCTATTTTTCTAGGTGATTTTGATTACAAAACTTAAAAAGAAAACTTACTTAAAAAGGGACTCTATTTGCTCAAACAAGTGGAAAAGTTGAAGGGGAAACCTTTCTTCAGGCTTGACTGGATCCAAGGCTGCAGCAGTGAAGTCGGGGATGTGGAAGTTGCGCTTGGCTCTGCCCTGGCTGCGTTCTCTGCCAGCAGCTCCCCCATGCATTCCTCCAGCAGAGCAAAACTGTCGGGAGACAACACTCATTTTCCAATCCTTCCAGCAAAGTTCCTAGATTGATATTGACTTCCTGGCTTGTTCACATGTCCATGTTGAGTCCAGGAGCTGGGTTTTTGGGTTACTCTGTTGCCTTTGGCCTGAGTCTTGTGCCCTTTCCAGGAGGCAGCATCAGTTCCACTCAGATCACATGGACTCAAAAAGAAAAATAATAGGTTCTCGTAGACCAGAAAAAGGAAGGCTGGGCAGGTGAGAATACTGATATTACCCTGTAGAAAGAGCCACAGTGACAGCCCTTGTATGCCCTCTGATGGACAAAAGCATAAAATAAATGACCCTTTGGAACACCTGAAAGGCTCTAAGTAAGTTACACATGGCCTTTAAGTGGTGACTAGTGACTTTAAATTAGAAGAATACTAGTTAGAATTTGTCTAAATTCTGAATCTTTTAATTCACCAACATATATCCTGTATCTGGCACAGTGCTTTGGCCATAATAGATGCTCAGGAAATACTTGTAAAATTGCTGTTGAAATTTTAAGCAAACATAACTAAGACACCATGAAATGGTGAATTTGTTTTCATATATAAATATTATAATGAGGATGCAAATATAAATTGTGAATGAGTCCAAATAGCCATCAACAAAGTGTAAGACCTTGAAGGGGAAAGGGTCATTCAATGTGCAAAGAAATTTACATAGATTTGTTTATTTAAAGTAGGCGAGGGGGCTATAAGGTCGTTTAGGGAAAAATACAAGGAACACTACATGTAGGATCATGGAAAAACAGGGAAGGAAGGTGTGTATCAGTAAAACTCCTTAACTGTGAATAATGCATTTAATTATTAAAACTGAAAGCAGAGTAAACATTCTGTTTACTTTGATTTAACACTCTCCCCCCTTTATCTCAAACTGGAAGATGAAAATAGACAGGTTCGTTGTAATTTTCTAAGCAGTCGGTTTCGCGTCTTGATCACAGCATAGATTTTTCTTGGGTTCACAACAAGGTAGGGAATTTGTTGATCCAATGAAAACAATTTCCATGGGTTTTAAAACCAATTTAATGATAGCTTTCCCACTGACATTAAAGTGTATGAAATTCATTTGCAAAATGAAACTAAACGTTATACTTTTCATTATAACTTTAAAAAAAAAGTAAAATATAAAATGAGAAAATTTATCAACCATTTACAAATGTATAATCTGTACGATGTAAACTGCATTCTGGTGATGTGTACAAAGAACAAACAATTAAGCAAACCAATAAAAGTAATTTGAACTTGTAAGTCTCATGCAATTTGCAAAAAAAAAAAAAAAAAAAAAAAGACTGCTACAAAGAATGATAGAGGGTGGCTAGGAAATATTTTAACTAAGACGAAAATGATGAAAAGGAGTCTTTTGTACAAAAATCCAAGATGTATTCCAGGCAGTGAGAAAAGCGCATGCAAAGGTTCCAAGACCAAATGACACTTGCAAATGTAATGAATTGTAAAAAGTCCTAATGTGGCAGGTGTTTAAAGGGTTTAATGTGTGAAATAGAAAGAGTCCAAATTATGCAGGACATTATAGGCTGTGGTGAAGAGTTTAAGTTTATTTTTAAGTATCAAGAATAAAATGCATCACAGGTTTTCAAACAGGGGAATGGTATGATTTGACTTGTGCACATATATTTATATAAATAATAAACTGAAGTCATCAAATATATGTGTTGTGGGAACCGAATAGCCCCACCATTAAGTAGAGACCATATTTCTCCTACATGTTTTGCTCAGGATAATGAATTACTTTAACCACTGTAAAAACTTTCTAGATGCCCCCAAATAGAAATAAGAGAGATCTACTTCTGGAATGGTAAAGAGAATAACCTCAGACTTGTTAAAGAGAGTTTATAGATGGTCCTAGTGAGGGGTTTGGAGAGGGCAAAATTGATCCTAAGGAAAACTCACTGGGAAGAAAAATAACTTACAGACTCAGGAGCAAACACTTTTGAACACGTGCTATAGTCAAGATCGTATTAAAAGCACTTGTTTGCATAAACAAAGCTAATTCCTGTTATGGTTCACTATGGCCATAGGTTCTTTTCACAGTTACACTCATTTAATACTCATAATAGTGAGATAGTTACCATTATTATTCCTATTTATCAACGAAATAACAGTAAGTACCTTGCCCGAGGTCATCGAGCTACCAAGGGCTAGAGCTGAGGCCCACGTGGGTCCAGGCAGGCTGGATGTGTATGTGCATGTACAGATCATGCGTAGGTCACATACGAGTTTATGCTGAACATATTCTTCTATGGGTTTTAAATTTAACAATATATCAGTATGCATTTGTCATTGGAGAGTGGGTTCTTGTCTAGTCACAGGAAGAATTCAGAAACGAGACAGAGGTCAAGAAAGCAAAGCAAGGCTTTATTAAGTGATAGTACGCTCTCAGGAGGAGAGTGGGCAGACCCAGGTGGGTAGCTGGCCCGAGTTTCTTTGGCGAGCTGGTTATATGGGGTTTAAAATGAAGAGGCAAAATATTCATCGGTGGGGAGGGGTTTGGGGGGTCGGGCCGTCCTTCCTGATCTTTATCCCAGCTCCACCTTCCCAAGGGGAAGAAGGATATTTTTGTCCTTATTTAGTCTTGATCGGGATGTTGGATGAGGGCATAATAAGCAAAAGGTTCCATTCAGATGGTGGAGATTCCTGTCTTGTCTCCAATTTCTTTGTCTGCCTCCAGGACACTTGTCAACCCAAAATGTATGGTTTCTCATCAGTCCGGAGGTTCTTGCTTTTCTTGGTCTGCCCAAGGACCCCTGTTCATCACAAGATGTGTGGTTTCCTGCCTTTGGGCCCATGTCCCCCTTTCTCTGCTCTTATGTAGCTACCTGTCTGCTCAAACCCATTGGACATCTTTCCATGGCATACTGATCTACCACTATCTGTTTAAGAGCATAGAAATTTGCTTTTCAACTAGCAGCCATTCAGAAAATTATATGGCCATTATATAAACTGAGTCTCCAGAGTTCACTAAATTCCATTGTTAATCTTCCTATTAATGAAAAAGTTATCAAAGATCATAGGAAAAATAAATGAGCGCGACGCCTATCCATTGAGGGAGGAGGGAAAATCTCCAGCTAGAGTCACTCCCTACTGCCCAGGTCTAAGGATGAAACGACAACCTGAATTTAAAGGATTTCCGTAAGGAAATACTCCACAATCGCCTAGCTGTAGAGTATAGAGTGATTTTATAGCTAACAAAATATATATTTCTAATAATGTAGTAGTGTATTGAAAGCTGGCTTTGGGGCAGGCTATTGTTAAAAGAAAAGTCTGTCATCCCACTGATGTCGGGGTTTTGAGGGTTATGGAAATAGCCTCTATCAGGACTGTAGCTCAGGAAATGGAGTGTAACAGGTCAAGTACTGTATCAATTTGGGGCAGGCCCCTGGGCAGAAGTGCTCCTGGCATGGGTCAGTGCCCCAGCCAAATGAAAAAGAATATAAATAGATCCAATTAAAAGCAATCCCCTTTTGGAGGTCACTTTAGCCTTAAAATAAGACAGGCAGGCAGGCAGATCTGCCTGTCTTTAGGTAACGGTTGTGGGAAGCAAAAAACAAAACAAAACAACAAAACAAAACCTCTCTAGCCTCCCATGACTGGAAGGGAAAGTGGAACCAGGATGGAAGGAATAAAATTAAGTCCATGATCACAAATACATTATCTAAAGAAACCTGTGACAGCTACTTGGATACTGCAAGTCAATATCTGTTGCAGAAGTGTGACCTTAGGAAGTTAACTATTTTTATAACTCGTCATGGCTAAGCTTCCATAAGCACTAAGAATCAGAGTTAAAAAAAGAATTGTTTAGTCAATTAGGGTGAAGACCATTCAAGGCAAACATTTTCTTTGTCTAATTTAGCTAGATGGGCAGACCACATTAAATGAATTCACAGCCTGGATCCAAATTTCACAAATATTTATTGGACACTGTGTTCAAAACAGGGTGCCAGGTACATTTATACAGCTTTTCATAACCTAACTGAGGCAACGATTATGTGAGCGGGTTATTATAAAGACTGTTACTCAGAGTTAAGAAGTGACTTACCAGAAATCATGAGCCCTTTTTGAACCCAATCCCCCACACACCACAGCTATAAACTTGCTAAATGTTTTACTTCTCTTAATAGAAGCAACATGTGATGTCTGGTCAGACACAGTGACCCAAGTCACTTTTCTTACAGCAGAGTCCATGGTTAAAAAGCCCCCAGGGCTGCTCACAGGAAACCACGGTTTCAACCCCAGGACTGCTCTTAGCTGTGTAATCCAAAGCAAGCCAATTCAACTGGCTTTGATTTCCTACAAAGGGAGTAGATTGATAGAAAGAAAGAAAGAAAGAAAGAAAGAAAGAAAGAAAGAAAGAAAGAAAGAGAGAGAGAGAGAGAGAGAGAGAGAGAGAGAGAGAGAGAGAGAGAGAGAGAGAGAAAGAAAGAAAGAAAGAAAGAAAGAAAGAAAGAAAGAAAGAAAGAAAGAAAGAAAGAAAAGGAAGGAAGGAAGGAAGGAAGGAAGGAAGGAAGGAAGGAAGGAAGGAAGGAACTATCTACAATGTCTTCTAACTCCACAATGCATACTTTAATGGTTATTAGTAACAATCATGTGAATTTTGATCCAGATTTAGTAAAATGTGTTTTGAGAGCCCACTGAATAAAAAGGTGCTGTGCTAAATATTTTTCCAAAAGGTTGGACATCTTTTCCTGCCAACAATCCTATGAAGTAGATACTATTGTTCCTATTTCACATACTGAAAAACAACAGCCTCAGAGGCTGTAGAAAAATAAGTTCTCACTGATTATAAATGATACAAACCATAATGTATACATAGGTATTCTGACAGAAAGTTCAGGGCCTCTCTCACTACCACCCAGCTGTCTCTTGGTCACGGTGGATGTATTTAATTTACATCTGCTCCATTACCTCAAAACTCTGTCTCAGGACCGTTTTAGAGGTTGGGGTTCCAGGAAAACAATGTAGAAAAATTCAACAACATCAAGCTTTTTTGGAAAGTTGCAGTAAAACTGAAATATATGACACTGACTCTGAGTTGTTCACAACTTTAATCAGCCTGAACCATCCACAGGAAGAAAGTCTGTTACTATGTTTGCATTCCTATAACCCAAATCCAGAAATATAATCTGGCTAAGGGAAGGGAAATGTGATGACAGCATTTGTGTCCCTAGTATTTGAGAAAGTTTCTAAAAGTAGCTTTTTTTTTATTTTATCCTGTATTCAGTTTCCAAGATCTATTGCACAAGTTGCAGCCTGGGCTGCAGGCCTAGAAGAGAACACATATACCAGCACCCTTTCCTAATGTTTTTCTCCTTTCAAAACACATCTGAATTTCTACATCTTCGAGTTTTCTGTTTTTTCTCCTTTGCAAGAAACAAATTACTTTTCCCAATTTTATTGAGATATAATTGACATATAACGTTGTATTAGTCTAAGGTGTACAACACAATAATTTGCTATATGGATATACTGCAGAATGATTATCACAGTAAGTTTAGTTAACATACATTTCCTCACAGTTCTGTATTTTTCTTGTGATGAGAACTTTTAAGATCTACTCTTTAAGCAATTTTCAAATATGTAATACCGGATTGTTAACTATAGTCACCACGTGGTACACTATATTGCCAGAACTTATTTATCTTATAACTGGAAGTTTATACCTTTTGATTGCCTTCACACATTTCCTTCACCCCTGCCCAAACTCCCCCCTCTGGCAACTACCAGTCTGACCTTTGTATCTATAAGTTGAGGTTTTCTAGATTCCACAAATAAATGAGATCATACAATATCTGTCTTTCTCTGTCTGACTTACTTCACTTAGCATAATGTCTTCAAAGCCCATCACGTTGTTACAAGTGGCAGGATTTCCTTCTTTTTTATGACTAAATAATACTCCATTGCATGTATAGACCACATATTCTTCCTCCATTCACCTGTCAATGGATGCTTAGGTTCTTCCCATGTCTTGGCTATTGTAAACAATGATGCACTGAATGGGGGTGAAGATAGATGTCTCTTTGAGATAGCCATTTTGTTTCTTTTTGATATATACCCAGAAGTGAGATTGCTAGATTATATGGTAGTTCTATTTTTAATTTTTGAGTAGCCTCCGTACTGCTTTCCATAGTGTCTGCGCCAATTTACATTCCTACCAGCAGTGCACACGGGTTCCCTTTCTCCACAGCCCAGCCAGCATTTGTTATCTCTTGTCTTTTTGATAATAGCCATTCAAACAGGTATGAGGTGATATCTCATTGTGGTTTTCAGAATGACTTAAAAATCTTAAAACAAGTTCTTAAGAGATAAGGAAAATGAGAGTCACAAAAGTCATTTCAGTAAATGGGATGGCACATTCATGAGGACAGTCAAACATCTCACACACACACACAAACACATGTGCTTTTTAAAAAAAAACTGCTCTCTGTTAAAACCAACTATTTGAAACTCTGCCAATCTTTAAAAGTAGAAAAAAAAAGTGAGAAGAAATTTTGTGACTATGCTCACTTTTCTGGGAAACATATTCAAAGAACTGTGACCCTCAGAAAGTTGAGAGCTGCTACTTAAGATACAGTGCTAAAAAGTTAAAATCTACCAAGACTAATTGGACTATAGTCTAGACAATGTGTTAATTTCTATTTTTGTTGGGCTCAATACCAGTGGGGGCTATTAAGTTATCTGCATGGCAGTTGGCACTCAGTGCTGTTGGATAACTCTTGTTGGATAAATTGTGTCACTCACTGTTCACACTGAATCATATCTGGACCATGCAAAACAAAAAAAAGTATATACCACTATCAGATCAAATGGTCCTTTTTTTATTGCCATAATTTGCAGTATCATAGATGGAAAATTTTTAACTGAGTAGGATATTATGTCATTTATTCTACTTGTAATAAAAAAGTAATAGTCTAGAGAAAATGATTATTTTTTATCTTTCTATTGAGAATGTGGCATATTGGTGGCACTTTAAATAAATTTAATGCCTAAAGACTTAATGTGCATTTCCTGACCATCCTAGTCATATAATCTCTACAGAATTCCTTCATTTTTATTGGTTTATTTAAAGTATCCTCCTTATAGCAGTTATTTGTATTTATACATGCTCCTCAAATAGATGCAATTCTCTTAAACAGAAACTTTAAAATATTAGTCTAGCTGATGAATGGAAAATAAATTAGGAGATGAGACAGAAAGAGAAGCAGTTAGAAATTGTAAGAACAATTCAGGGCATGGAAAGAGACAGAGACAGAGAAAGTGGAGTAGATTTCAAATCTATATGAATTGAGGAGACAAGGGACCATGAATAAACAGGAAGTGTGTGGTGAAACTTGTCAAGAATGACCAATATTCTTGACTTCAGAATGATATCAATGGTGGTGGAACATTCTTGTGAGTAACAATAAGAAGAGAGGTTTGGAGATGGGGGGGCAGAGTATGTCAAAAGTGTTATTTGTGCATGTGTGAGATGGCTGTATGAAATGCTGGTGAAAATGACAAATATTTGGCTATAGGAGTGAGGAGTATAGAATTCAGAATAGATGTCTGGGTTGGAGAAATCTGGGAGTTACCACCACATAGATTGCATCGTAAGCCATGTCTTAAATAACCAAGGAAAAGAGTACAGAAAGAGAATTTAAGAGGATCTTAGGCAGATTCCTTAGGAACTTCACTACTGAGAAATCGGGAAAAGAGTTGAAGTCACCAAAGGAGATGGAGAAAAAGAGGAGGAAAAAAACTCTAAAAGACAAAAGACTGTTTCAAAGAGAAATAATCAACAATATTATGTTCTGCTATGGATAGTAACATAAATACTAAAAAAAAAAAAAAAAATTCATCCTTTTCTGTATTATGGGAGGCATTGGTAATCTTAGCAAGAGAATAGTGAAGTAGAAAGGGCATATATGTGAAGAAAGTGAAAAAGGTTGGAAAAGGTCTTTACAGGAGTTTGACTGTGGGAAGGGATGGAGGAACAGAGTGGGTGGTAGCTCTGTTAATCAGGAAGATTTCTGCCAGCTGCCTTTAACAGACAAACCCAAGGACTTTACAGAGTAATTGGTTATGTCTCGCTCACACCTTGTCCAATGATGACCCCAACCCTTATCCTGTAGTTACGCCATCTGGAACACGTGGCCTCTAAGTTCACTGTGGCGGGATCTATGGAAGAGGTACACCAGCTCTTAGTATTATGTATCACTTCTACTCATAGTCCATGAGCCAGAACCAGTCCTACGGCCCAGGAAGTTTAGAAAGTTTAAAGGAGCACTTGGAATAGTTGGTACTCACACACCACTTGACCATAAACATGGAAGCACCATGTGGGGTCAAGGAATATTTTTATTTGTTGATTATTTTGTTGGTTTTTGAAATGGAAGATACTAGAACACATTTGTCATCTGAGGAAAATAGTCCGGGGAGGAGAGAAAGAGTGAGGCAGAAGCAGATGAGAATGAAAATCTCAGAAGACAAAATTTCATGGGAAGGCAAAAGGGGGTGGCATCCAAAACACACAAGAAGAAACTAGCTTCTGACATTTTATCTGCTGAATCACTGTCAGAAAAGGAGGTGATGGATATTGGCTGAGGTATGTTTATAGACTTGGTGATGGGAAGATGAAGTGATGACCTCTACTTTCTCATTGTAATGTTTAAACAAGGTTATCAGCTGAAACTTAAGTGCATGGTGGGATGGACGCCCAAGAGTTTGAGGAGCATGGTAACGACATGAACTTTTTCCATGGAGAAATGAAGTCTTTCACTGGACAACCTATTTGATTTCTTTTCTGCCACTTTCTCTCAAATATTCAGTTCTTTAACCATGCTAAAATACTTACTATAACCCCAACATGCCATGTACTCGCTCAGGTTCCATGTTTCTATTCTTGCTTTTTCTCTGCCTGGACTCTTCTCCCAACTCCACCTCATCTGCCTTGCAAATCTTCAGTCATCCTTCAGCTCTTGACTCAAGGAGGGGCTCTTTTATGAAGACTTTCCTGTTCCTCCAGGAAGAGTTAGTCCCTTCTCCTTCCTCTTCCAGTAGTCCATGTCTCCCCCGTTAGACTTTGTTTCCTGAGATCATGAATCCCTTATTCTTGCACAGAGCATTGCACAGAACATGGAGATGCTCATAATTGCTGGTGGACCAGCTAACAGCATTTAGTAAAATATATTAAAGATGCTGAATAAAATTCATCACTCAAAATCTGTTAGAAATCTAAACTTCAATTAAATATTTAAAATATAATTCAAAACAGTAAAACAGGATAGAAATCAGCCCATATTTACTAACGAAGAATGGGTGTTTTCTGCCACAGAAGCAGCCAGTTCCAAGTCAGAAACACTGCAAATAACTAATTAAAATATCTTTCTGTTGTAATAAAAATAAAGTGCCTTAAGCAGTCTAACCTGCTTTCCCCAACTCATTTAGCAACTTCCTTACTGTGTAAACGCCCTTTACAAAATAGACACCAGCTTTGCAGAAGGTATTTTTGAATAATTGAAATATGAAAGCAAAAATTTTAAGGCATGCCATCTGTTTTATTTTTCTTGGAGCCCAATGATTTTATCTTTCCTGAGATTCAAACTACCTCACCCTTTATAGCAATTCATTAAAACTTCACAGCAGGGGGAAGGTGAACAGGAGAATCACAGCCACAGGACATGAAGAATCGCCATTTCTGCTCTGATTTCAGTGTTCAGAGCTCCCAGTTAATCCAGGGCATTTCTGCCACTCTGAGTTGTTCTTCTCAGCTCTACAGGGTCTATGGGCAGGAAAACTTAGAGTTAATTTCCAGTTTGGCAACTTAATTTTTAACCAGTCTACATTGACATGGTTAAGCCTTCCATACTACCGCACAAATCCAATTAAAATCACCACTATCTAGGTAATAAAAGTATCGCCATATATCTCAAAATCAAATTAAAATCCAAGGTTCCAAAGTTGTCATTACCACAGGCGCGCGCACTTGCACATTATTAGGAAGCAATATGTAACTCGTGGAGGCAGTATTTATGGAGAGCTCAAATTTATTTTGCTAAAGGCAAAATTTTAGAGCACACTTCTTTATCCTTAATTAAATCACAGAATTAAATGTTACCATAAAAATAGAGGAAGCCCCCTTTCCATGGGAAACCCTGAAATGAAACCGGTACAAAGGAAAGAACACTGATCACATACGTGAGAACCTCAGGTTTCAGAAATTCTACCACTCCCTGGCTGTGCCACGCAGAGTGTCCCTGAGCCTCTCTGTTTCCTCCCCTGTAAAATGAGGGCATCGGGTTTCCCTTGATTTCTAAGATCAGTTTCAGCCCCGCAATTTGAAGAAATGCAAAGGCTACAGATAACATTCACGTCTCATAGTGGAACCTGCCTGTGTCCCTTTCGTATTAAACACCTGAAATCGGTCATAGAAGGTGAATAAGCAAATGAATGCCTATGTGTAAGCAGGTGTATGAAAAGGCCTGCAAGGCAACGTTATGCAAGAAAACAGAAGAGAGAAGCAGGGATAGCGGATGACTGAAAGAAGGGGAAGAATGAGGCAAATGAAATATTTACCTTTATTTAGCCTGCTTGCGCACTGTCTCCTACTCACCTGATACTTATTCCTCTTTCAGGTACTGTTTGCTCCCAAACCAGTTGTGAAAGGAATTGTTATGTCTTAAAGTACCTGTCTTAATGAAGTACTTAGCTTTGCTAACCAGCATCGAATAATGGCTTCTTTGAGAAAAATGATTAGTTCTCACTCGTGCAAATTAGACAGTTCAGAGCTGGTGGGGTAGTTCCACGGCCATCTGTAATGCAGCCTCCCTCCGTGCTTTGATCTTTCTTAAAAGGAAGATTTCTACCCTGAAGCCAAATGGTTGATCAGCCATAGCATGACTGCATGGCAGAACCAAGAGAATAAAAAGGAAAAGACTCATCTTTCTTTGAGGACACATCATTTCCTCTTACATGCAAAGAACATAGTCACAGGGCCACACGATGATACAAAGGAGGCTGAACAAATTAGTGCTTTTTTCAGGGAAACTGTTACTACCATCAACATCTAGGGGAGTGTCCATCACCTTGAAGAAAGAGGAGAATGGATTCTGAGGGATGATGTATCTCCCACTGGACTTCTGGCCTATGTACAGAATCTTGTGCTGGACTCAGAGGAAATACTGTGGAGTAGCTTTCAGGAACACCTAGCTTCCATTCTGTGTCACTGTCCTTCTTGTAACAATTACTTGTTTCCTCCCAAACCCTCTTAACCTGGAGGAACCGAGACAAATTCTTCAATTTGAATCCTTTAGATGCTCAGTGTGGTATCTCTCCAAAGAATGTTTGCATTCTCAAAGAAAATCTCAAGAGGTCAAAACTTAAGCCTAGAAATGAAATAAATGCCTCATTAGATAAAGTCTCACTGAATAAAGTGCTCAATGAAGCAAAGGAGGGTTTTAGGAGACACTCTTTCCTGAGCACTAAGCACCACTAAGCACCGCCTAGCTGATCTTACAATAGGGCCAAGCTTGTAGCACATTCATTCTTGTTTTTGCTCCAATGGTTCTTTGCTCCATCCTTCCGCTGAGACATCGCTTCCTTCTTCCTATGTTCTTATTCAGTGTTACAGAACTATGTGGTATTTAGCAGAGTTTCATTGTTATTTTAATGCTATCATTAAATTTGATCTTCTAAATCTAAATGATTATTATGGCTTGACATCATTGGAAACCTCAGATTACAAATTCACCAAGAATATAACTATCAAAATTTTAGTAGACATTAGTTTATGGCCACTATTGTACTCGTATGTCATTAATAATATTAAATTTTTAATGGATAATAGCTGTGCTAATTAAAGCAACAGTAATTAAATAAGTGACATCTTATTACTGTAAGCTATTCCAATTTATGGACGAAATGCAGCCCTTAACATGCCCCGCTGTGTCCGCCTATTAGAGAACAGGGGTTGCCTTTGATTCCATATTACGAGTCACTTACCTTTCACCTGGCTTGCTGCATAGCCACTGCGGTCTATTGGGTGAATTCCAGACTCTAAATTAAATAGCAAGGAGCTTGACAGCTCTCCATATCTACAGAGTTCTGTGTGTCTAAAACAATGTAGACTACTTAAAATTGTGCTAAAGCATCTGGTAGGTGTTATTTCATTTAAACATGGTATATTTTTATCCCAAATTAAAATGCTGGAAAACTTTAGGCATCTTTTAAAGATATCACAGTTATGCTGAGGAGCTGGAAAAAACCGGGACCAGGATCCATGACCACTCGGTCCATCCATTTGCAAATCTTCAGAGTGCATTTGTTCTGGGGCCCCAGGCAACTCAGTTCAGACTTATTCAAATGTAAAGAATGGTACATCAAATGAGGAAGAGGTGTGCCTAAAAATATTTTGGAAACTCTTAAAAGTGCACATTTATGCTAAGTCCTGGGGTTCAATCTTGTAAAGGCAGAGAGTGCAGATAGAGTGCAAAAACCTTCCTTTTTTTTAATTACAAGAAAATCAGGTGATTCTGGTAGAGGTTTTGGGAGGCAGAATACTGCTCCCCCTGCCCCAGCCCACCCCATCGTAATCCCTTGAGCCTTGACTACTTACTTGGCACAGAAAAGGGAGCTTTGCAGGTGTGATTATGGCAAAGGACCCTGAGATGGGGAAGAGCCTGAATTAACCCAGGTGGGCCCAATCTAGTCACACAAGTCCTTAAAAGGAGAGAAGCTTTCTCAGCTGTGGTCAGAGGGAGCCATGACTACAGAAAGGTCAGGAGGCAACGTTGCTGGCTTTAAAGATGGAGGAAGGGGTTGTAAAACAAGAAATGTAGATCCCCTCTAGAAGCCAGAAAAGGCAAGGAAACATTTATTTTTTTCTCCTAAAGCCTCTGGAAAGGAACGCAGCACTGCTGACACCTTGATTTCAGCCAATGAGACCTGTTGTTGAACTTCTGACCCACAGAACCATAAGGTAATCAATTTGTGTTGTTTTAAGCCATTAAGTTTGTGATGTATTAGAGCAACAGTGGAAAACTAATACATGGGTGGTCTGAGAACCACACTTTGAATTCCCAGTAAGCGTTCAAAAGTACTAACACGCAAAATCAAACAATGTTTGAGTGATATGTTTTTCCTTCCTATTAAGGAATTCCTATGAAGCATTCCTCTAAAGGGAAAACGTTTTCTTTCGTGTTCAGTGATTGAATTCAGTGGCGTGGGTCTTGTTCTTATGATACGGTTCTAAATCATATGTAAAATTGTTCCTCAATTTCATCAAAAACTAAAAAAGAGTAAGGATAAAAGGATATAAAGATAAGAAATTTAAAAAAAATACAGGAGGTAGAAAAGGAATAAGGAGGAAACAAAAAAATGAGAAAAAGGGAGAGACCTGTGTACTGTCATTGGGGAAGCAGCCTGATAAAGGATTTTAATACTTTCTCATTACAAATCCAAAGGCCTGAGAAGCTGAGAAAAGAGCACCATGCACTGGCCTGATAGCCACAGCTCTTTGATAACGTAGAGGAATTTTTCTGAATATGCCGATGCCGTTACATCCTCGGAAGCACACATGCACCAGTAACTTTGATTCTGTTCTAAATTTGTCTCATCGTCACTCTTCGGTTTTCCGTCAAAAGCACTTGCTTCTATTGTCTCCAAATATTTTGATTTTTTTTTTTTTTGCATCTGTAATAGAGCCTCTGAATCTGCTCAATACTATGTATTTCCCAAATCCTGAATTCCAAATCAATGTATTTTGAAACTCAATAACCCAACCACATTCCATTGTCTCTTCTCTAGGGCCAACCTCAAGCAAAACTGTAACCAGGGAGAAATCTGTGTTTGGGTGAAGGGTTTTACCTCGCTAGAGGCTACAATCTGCCCTGCAGGTTGGAAACAGGCTTTTTGAGAAGCCCCTAAATTGTTTGTAAGCCTCCGACTAGGATAATTTGGAGGGCAGGCGGGAGATTTGAGTTTCTGTATTTTAAAGCCGAAGATCAGGGGTTTTTTGTTTTTGTTTTCAAGTGGCAGTTTAATTATGTACTAGTTAGTATGAAGAGGTGCTAGTTAATATGTAGATGACATAACTCTCCAGCTTGGTAAGAGCCAGGAGTCTTGGCAATTGACCTCAGTCCTGCTCTAGCTCAATATGCCGTGAACTCCTGTTGTGCAGTGTTTTGGGAAAGCTGCCTTTTTCCACTGGATTTTTTTTTTTTTTTCCGGTTGAATACTCATTTACCAGAAATAAGTGCATGCTTGCTGCCATGTTTATAAAAGTACCTTATTTCTGCTGACACACTGATCCACAGGGGTGCTGGTCTCCCTAAGCCTTTCTTCTGTGTTAATATCCCTCTCCTTTTCTCATGCTGTATTTCTCCTCCAAACCACTCGACCACTGCTCCAGCTGTCCCAGTTGCTAAGTCAGAGCTGTATGACTAATTCACAGACCTTCCTCGTCAGCCAAAGGTTCCCCTCCTGGGTTCTAAACTCCCAGTAGGTGCTCATTAAGGAAGTAAAGAGCAAGCCAGGACCCAAAGGAGGCCTCTCGCCCAGTTACCTTTTACAATGTAGCCCGAGAATTCAGTTTACAAAAAGCAGTCAGATTTGGATTTAAAAAAAAATTTAAAGGCAATCAATGCAGATACAGAGAAGAAATTTTTAAATGTTCATTCTTTTGAGCTGAACTAAGTGTGAGCAGAAGGGATTTTCTTTTGTTTTGTTTTAATTCAAACTGAAACTCAAGCACAAGGATCTGCGAGAAAATAAAGTAGTAACACTTTATTTTACTTGGCAGCTTGCCTCTCGAAGAAATAGGTGGCGGACACTGCTGATAGACTGTGCCACCCTCCCTGCATCGCCTATGCAATAGGGAGAGAAATGAACAAAAAGTGGATCAAAGGCTTGCATATAAACACAAAATCATAAAAATTCTGAAAGGAACAACACAGAATGTTGTGGTGCTTGTTACTTTGTAGTGGAGAAACATTTCTATATTCTTTCCTTTTTCATTATCAAATTTTCAAATATATAGTTTGGTAGGCAGAATGGTCCCCTAAAGATGTCTGCATCCTGACCCCTGGATCCTGTGACTGTTACTTTACAGGGCAAAAGGGACTTTGCAGATATAATTAACTAATGAATTTTAAGAGGGGAGGACCCTGGATTATCCAGGTGAACCCAGTCTAATCACATGAGCATAATTAAAAGCAGAATTGTCTCTGGGTGGAGTCAGAGTGATGTTGCAGAAAGAGAAGTTGGAGAGATTCAAAGTGTGAGAGAGTTGATCCACTTGGCTGAAGGGAGGCCACGTGCAAAGCATGAGCAGGAATGAGGCAGCCCCTAGGAGGAGAGACTGGGCCTGACAGCAGGGAAACTGGGAGCTCAGTCTTACAACCACAAGGGATGTCTTTGGCCAACAACCAGAGTGCCCATGGAAGTGAATTAATTCTGCAAACCTCGAGAAAGGAACTCAGACCTGCTAACTAACGGAATTTGATTTTGTGATACTATAAACAGAGGTCTCAGTTGAACTCCTCTGTACCTGGTCTTCTAACCTACATACTGTGAGTTAATGAATTACCAAAGCAATAGAGAACTAATTCACAGTAAAAAAAAAAAAAAAAAAAAAAAAAGTTAAATGCAATCTATGCCGACTGCTTAGGTTCAGCACTCCTAAACATTGTCAATTTATTCATGTTGTGTTTTGCTCATTCATTTCAAAGTGAGTTATAGAAAACTGACTTTACTACTAAATACTTGATCATGCATCCCCCCAAAATAAAGATACTCTCCCATATGGCAGTATCATTATCACAATTCACAAAACTGAAAATATATTTCAATCAGTTCTGCTATAATGCTTACTATGAAAACAATGTATTAGAAACAATTTGAGTGTAACAGGATTTTGAGTTTATGATTTTTGTCAACAAGCTATAAATACAGCTTTTTAAAAATTTGGAATAGTATCCAATCAAACATGACAGACTGCATTTGGTTTTCTCTTACATGTTTTATCTGTAAAAGCACATGCTTTTTTCTTTTAACAGCACTTTTTAAATCAGGCCAAATCGTCTTAATAGAATATGTAAGATTGTTTCTGGGCTTATCTGATTGTTTCCTCATGGTTTAATTTTTCTTTCATATTTTCTGTAAAATGTTAGAACATTTCGTCTTAATTAGGATCAAGTTATCTATTTAAGAAGAACAACTCATAGGCGACCCTCCCTCCCTCGTCTTCTTTCACCAACAGGGTCTATTTGTTGTTCTGTCTTGATTTCTACTGACAAGTCAGGAAAAATGTTTAATTTTTCTTATGAATTTTCAGAATAAGGAGTAGGTGCCATAGGAATGTGACATTTCTAAGAAAGATCAAAATTCATGACTTGAGGTTTTCTTTTAGAAGGGACACTACTCAGCCCACAGCACACTCCTACCAGGCAAGCTGAGGAGTGTAGCATTTATTCTGAACATCCACGGGGTTGGTGAAAAGTGAAGTTTCTGTTGCCGTGAGAAAAAAGGCTGAACTGATTTGGAGGGAACAAGCCGTCCCTGCCTTACTGCACTAGCTTGGTTTTATTTTCACCTCATTTGTTGCTCCCTTTTCAGTTATTAGGGTTTTCTCTCCTTAAAAAAAAAAAAAGAAAAAGAAAAAAGAAGAAAAAAGAACTAAATGTTGGAGAGTCTCTGATCCCAGTTCTTGAATTTCCTTAACTCTGTGATTTCCCTGTGTTTTGAGGTTTGTATCCAGAATCTTGAGGACACTAGCTTCACACCATGCCCTCGTCACTGTTCCCTCGTCACAGGTCAGGACCATAGAGTGTGTCCCTTTGTATTATAGAAAAATCGTTCCTCTTGGAGTCACGCAGGTCCGTCTGTGCAGCCTGTTTGGCAGCCCTAGCACTGGGCAATACACACGTCTTTTCATTTCCAGCACTGAAATTCTCATGCCCTTCCCTCAGGCTTTTCCCTCCAGCTGGAATTCTTCCAGTTCTTCATCTACATTGTTCCAACTCATTCTTCAACTGTCAGCTAAACAGAGCTTCCTGAGAGAAGCTTTCCCCAACCCACCACAGTCCATGTCCTTCCCATTTACACACTCTCCAGGCTGTCTGCACTTCTCCATCATAGCACTTATTTATTTCCATTAAATCAGCTTTATCATCTATGCAACTGTGTCCTGAAAAGGCAACGTGGCAGAGTGATTAACAGTAGAGTTGCCGGAACCAAATTAACCGAGTTTACATCCTGTCTCATAACTTCCAAGCTTCCTGACCTTGCACAGATTGCTTGACTGTCCTCAGCTTCCTGCTATGTAAAATGGGATGATTTTGGTAAATAGCCGACGAGGAACTTGGGGGAGTATGGATTAAGGATAGGAATGTGTCTAAATGTAGAGACTTGTGAATGAATGCATCTGATCCAGGTTGTGGCACACGGTGCAGCCATGGATAATCACATGTGGGCAGAAAGATCTTCGTCATTTTTGTGAGTGATACAAGCGTAACTTTAGGTATTCTGAAAGCTGGGACTTAAAACTGTAGGTGACTATCGCGTATTTGGTTAAAGTATACTTTTTTTATTTAAAAAGGCTCCATACACATGTGTGGAAGATAACAGGTTGGCTTAAGTGTCTAATTCCTATTATTCCTCTTCCCCCAAATATGGGCCCAGATACAGAATACTAGGATTCTAAGCTTTCTTTCAGCCAGAAACGAATAGGCGACCAAATTCTGGCCAATGACAAGGTACAGAAATCCCTGGGAGGGCTCTCCTCCCCAAATCTAAAGACAGGTCCTTAAAAGGAGAAGGCTTAGGTGGTGTGCCCTTAACCCCTTGCTAAATTTCCCTGCCTAGAATTCATATGGGATGCCTAGAGATGCAGCAGACTTTTGTACCCCATTAGATCCAAATGCTTTAGAATGGTAGAGTGAGGGAATGGAAGGAGCCCGAAGCCTTGATGACATCCTTGTATGGCTGTGTAGGCCCTGGATGCCCACACTGGCTTCTTATGTGAGAAACATTAACTGTAAGAGGATGAGTATACAGACCGTGGTCAGGCTACAGACAGCAACAGAACCCTGACCCATGTACAAGGCCCAGGGAGCCGAACCACAGCCGACAGCAAGGAGCCTAGAATGGTCAAAACTTTGTCAAGGGTGACAACTATTTTTGCTCCTTCTCCTCCTTCTAACTCAAGACCAACCAGCAAAAGCCAGTATTTCCTCCCACCCCAAACCAATCACATAAGATGCCCCACTCCTCATTAGCCTTCCCCAAGCCAGCAACCTCCCATCAGAGCATGTAGGAAACTCAGTCTTTTTTTAAACTCTGGAGTTTTCCTTCTTCTCTAATTGCCTTTGAGTCTCTGCCAAGTACAAATGGTGTCTGACTCTCTTGCTATAGAAAGTTCTGAGTAAATAGCCTCCGTTTGTTCTCATGTGGGCGGTCTTCGTTGGTTTCCATAACCCCAGATGTGTTTAGACATCTGCTTGCCAGCTTTTCTGTTACTCAAAGCTAAATGAAATCTTGGTGCACCACTGTGGTTGCTGTTTTTAAATGAGCTATTTACTAATAAGGCAAAGAATTCTATTCCATAGTGCAGTGCTTCTCAAACATCAGTGTGCATAAAAACGTCTTGGATTTCTGAGTTAGTAGGTGTTGGGTGAGGCCCAAGACTAGTTCTAACAAGCTCCAGGTGACCTCAGTGCTACTGGTCTGAGGCCCACAGGCTGAGTAGCAAGGCTATAGTGGATACCTTCCGGTGAGCATGTCAATTACCACCTTCAGTAACAGTTTTATAATTAAAAATATGGATTTTTCATTTTATTAGAGGGCGAGGGGTGCCAGGAAGGCACGAGTGCAGCCAAAGAAGTGAACGTGGTTCTCCGTGTCCTCCTGGTCCGCAGTCTTGACTTCTTGGGTGTCTGAGGCTTCTCTCGGTTTCCCCTCTAGACCCTCTGGGTAGACAAAGGGTTTGTCAAAATGTACTAGAAGACCAAGTGTCCCATCTGAATCCCTCATTCAAACGCTCTTCCTTGTGAAATGAGATGAGAAACCGTGCTTGGCAGTGTGGGTGCTGCAGGCCTTGGCCACCCATCGGTCACACAATCTGGCCCTCCAACATCAAAATGATGCTACTTGGTAAGGAGAGGAAAACGTTTTCAGAATGAGCCGGCCAAGTGCTGAGTCTCCAACCGATAAATAGCAGAATGAGAGAGAGGGAAATTTATCATCAGCTGTTTCACTATATGCCATGTTTTTTACATTCAAAGCAAACATATCGCATTTCCCAAACCACTCCCTTATACAAACACTGTAAGGATTAAAAAAAAAAAAAGCACCCCACCATAATACATAGCAAGTCTATTTATTAACATCACAGGAAGGTATACTCTGAGTTTCTGAGGGAGGTTTTATGTTTTGAAAATTCCTGACAGAGCCTGACACCTTGTTTAAACAAGCTCTCCACCAAAGGCCTTGTCAAAAGAAGAGATCAAACCCTTGAATCCAGTACTTATCTTCTCTCTGGATATTTTGAAAGGCATGAAATTTAAGTAAGAGTCTGCCACAGCTCGTCAGCAGTCATGGACGCTGTCTTCAGGCTCACGTTTGTGCCAACGTGATTTAGAAACATTGTGAACAAATCTACCAAACACATCGTTTTCAGAGTTGTCAATCGGACTGGCTGCTCCGTTCATAGAAACGGAGAAAGCCATCATCACAGCCTTCTCCCCAGCACCTGAGCGTCACTGAAAGACTCCTGATAATCTGATAAATGGGTATGAGAGCCTGTGCACCAGCAGTTACATCGTAAAGTGGTAACTGGACAATCTCTGTACTCTGACAGCAGAACAAAGTACATGTAATTAATCTTAAACCTGGTGGGTGACCGAGACGGTCTAATGTTCCCTTGACTAAATTTTCCTGACTAAGTTAAATGGACTTGACTCAAGGGCCTGAGCTCCCATTCCTTAGAGAATTCACCTTAGAAAGTGTGCAATTGTGAATTCTTTTTCTGCCCCTCTAATATGTAAATCTTCTTAAAAGCTTCTTACCAGCTTTCCAACCTAGCACTGTCTCTCCGAAGGACTTGGGTGCCATTTGACATGAAATCATCAAGCAATTAAGCACCAGCTTGGACAGGAACATAGGGGGTTTGAGGTTTCAAGGCTTTTTTTGCAGGAGAAGCTTCCACTTCAGTGAAGGGTGAAGGTCTGCGCTAGTTATACAGCTCCTGGTCCTGGGAGAGCCCCAGGAAAACCTGAAAGGGGGAAGAAGAGACAGGGATGTCGCACTGCCTTCGGTAGCTCCAAGTACACACAACACGTACGCACATGTTGAACATTTGTGTTCCATGGATGGTATAAAAATACTAAAACTGACCCACCTGCTCCAGGGTGGACTGCGAGAGGCTGTGCTCCTCCAGGCGGAAGCCCCCTGCCACCCCCGCCACCTCTGTAGGGGTGTAGGGGCCGAACTCCTGTGGGCACCTTGCTCCAAGCTGTAAAACTACCTCCTGTTACAAAGATGGGAGAAAGCTGACTCTTCTTTGGGGTGAGGCCAATTAGCTAACACAGGTGGCCTAAGATTCTTCCCACCTACAAACAACCCTCTGTTTCAGTCGAGTTCTGCTCAGACTGTATTCTGGTCTCTCCTCACTACTGGGATAATCTTGAAAAACTTCCTTGCCTGTTAATCCAGTGTAATTTTTGCTTTGACATAGACAAACATTCAATTATGTAGTCTACTAAATGAATATTATCTGTGTTCTCTAACAGCCACAATAAAAGAAAAGTAATAGAAGGGGGCAATTTTCCAACCCTTACTTAAAACCACAACAAAATTATGAGCTTTCTGGATTGAAAGAAGGCACCAATGAACTAACTTGTTTATTAAATTTCACAACAAATATGTTCGGTTTATACCATATTCGAGGTAAAATCTAAGAAAATAGAGGTGCGCGGAGGAAAGGCACACGCTCCCTGTCCACCGTCATGCCCACACTCTGCCATGAGGGTAGTCTGGAATGTAAATCAACAGTTGTAATTCAGTCTGGTAATTGCTTTCAGAGGAATACATGCACTGAGTCTTGAGAAGGTCAAAGAGGAGTGTCTCATTTAGATGGGGGAGGTGCTAGAGGGCAGGTGACATTTTAATTACAACTTGAAGGATCAGTGGGCATTAACCAGGCAGAAAGTTGGAGAATAGTTGCTCTCAGTAGCAGGAACGTGCACGAGTCATGGAAACATGGGGCGGCAGAGTGTAATCTGAGAGGACGCACAGCTGAGCTGGTGGCCGGTTCGCAGAGTGTCTGTGAAGCCTTTAACTCTCTCCCCCACCCCCACAACACACGGACTAGCAAGTACTTTCAATTCAACTTCCAAAACAAAGTCTGTCCACTTCTCCCCGTCTCTACTCTCAAGATAACCTTAAATGTATTCTATTTTTCCAAGTTTTCATTTCAGAGGCTCAAAATTGAGCCTCTCTGGCCTGAGCAAGGTCATAGCACTGGGAAAATGGCTAGCATGGGATCCAGCCACCTCTCAGGCCCCCCACGGTCCCTTCCCCAGCCGCCCCCGTGGCTTACACCGGGCTCACCCCAGCCGCTTCCCAGCTAGTCCGCCTGCTACCGCTCTTTGCTCTCCTACAACCTAACCTTCAGCCCACATCCAGAAGGGCCCCCTAATCATGCTTTTGGTTAAATCTTTGCAGTTGCTTCCCAATAACCATAGAGTAAAAATCCATACTTTTTTTTTTTTTTTTTTTTGAGGGGAGCATAAATGTCTGTTCTACTTCTCTGCTTTCATGAAAGATTTTACAAAAATACTTTCAGGCTTTTGCTCCATTAAAAAGAAAAACGACATTACCATTTTTTGTTGATGCAGTAATTACAGACGTTATCCAATTACTGCATCAAAAAGATATGAAAGAACTGGGCAGAGATGGCTCATCCCCTCCCTTCTCCTTGGGGTCTGCGGACACGGGGAGCACTTGCTTACAGGCCTGCTCTTTGCCAAGCAGGGAGGGCCCCGGCCCCGGTGGAGATTTCTGTGTGACTGGCTCCTCATTTAGGGACACATCTCCCATGTGACCTGACCAGCCTGACTAAGCCCCCGTCACTCTCGTAGGAACCGCTGTGTTTTGTTTTGTTTTGTTTTAAATAACATCACTGAGTGCCTGACATTTTCTTCATCCCTTGTTTTGTTTGGGTTTTTGGTCTCCCCACACTGGGAAAGAAATCCCATTGGAGCAGGTTATCTTCTTCTCCTTAGCACTCCTGTATCTCCAAAGCGTCGCGCTGTACCTGGCACGGGTAGACTGAATCTACAGAAGTAAAGAAAGGCTAGATAGCGAAAGACAGTTGTGCCTAGCTAAGGGCCTCCAGTTGCAGAGCATAAAATCTTTGCCCTCTTCAAATAGAGGAACTTGAAAAATTAAAACTTGGAAGCATTATTCAAAATTTCTAAAAGAAAATATAAGGAACTTAACTTTCAAATAATTATTTTTATAAAGCATATTAAGAAATAACTGTAGCTATGCAGAAAGCCTGTTTTCTATGGGCTAGTTGAAAGAAATGCATCAGTGGACAAGTTAGGATTTGGTTACATCAAAAATAGTCACATTTTAAGTAATTGTCTACTATCTTAATAATGGAAATGTACTGCTTACTTATATGTAAGAGCCTGTGAAATGTAATTGGGTCCTCTACCCTATGTGAATAATCTCTAATTTTCATATTCACTAAATCATTTTTAATCTCAACACACAAAAATAGGCAGCTGCCCCTTGTTTAAATAGATTCATTTTGCAAATGAAAGCAGCTATAACATGACTCATTAATCTCTATAACATCATAGGTGATTCAAAGGACATGATTTTAAAACACTTGTGTACCTTGTACTATATAAAGACGGTTTTTAATTTGCTGTCAGTATCTCCTGGTCATTTGCTGGTAGTTTTGAGATAAGTCTCAGCTAATATGTCTAGCTTGATTTAGAATAATCTAAGGCATCATATTTCTGAGGCAAAGATACTGATTTTCTTGAATGACAGCGTTCAAATTCCCACAGGCCATATTCTCCACAAGAAATGTATTAATAGACGTGAAGATTCTCAGAAATTACGAAGATGAGATAATTTCTTCTTTTAAAACTTCATTCCATTGATCCTCTCTAATTCCTGCTCTCAGAGATGAAGCCTGGGTAGGGCATCTGGGCAACAAGATTATCATTGCTGCTGTCGAAGTGACATTTGATTAAGCCAAGCTTCTAGGGCTTATATTTAAAAGGACTGGATTCTTGTGCTAAGAAGTTAATCCTTGTGTTTCTGATTCAATTACATTTGCAGAGTCAACCAGGGTTTTTAATTCTGGCTCTTCTTCCATGGGTGATTACTTTGAAGAAGTTCAGATAGTCAGGTCACATTTGCCGTTTCTTTTGGAGATCTTCAGATAACGTAGGCAGCCATAGAAAACATCTTCCTCTTTCTGTTTTTATAGGTAAGGAGGTTACTGCATTCCTTTAGCTATTGATTATTATCGATTTTGTCAATGCTTCTAAAACTTAAAATGTACAAACCACTTTCAAAAAACAAAATGTCTTAAAAGACTATTGGTATTAAAATAATTTTTTGGCAAAATGGCCTAAAATTTATAGAAACAAAAAACCAGACATAAAATCCATTCACTCATAGATCTTTACTATAAAGTTGAAGTTAATTGAAACAAACACTAAAAAAAAAAAACCCAAAAGTTATAATTTTATCTATTGTGAGGGATGATGTTGTGTCACTGGAATTAAATGGTCAAAGTTGAGGTTTCATAGTTACAAGATGGAGCCTCAGGTCTACCTCAGCGTGTAGTACATTCCTCAGTTTTAACTGACTATTAATTCAGAAAATGGATTTTTGCAAAAATATAGTTAGTAACAACACATTAATAGTTCCCATTTTTGTTTGCTGTTCCAAAACACTCAGACAACTGGCACTTACAAATCATGACCATCAAGCATTTTTTTCAAAGGCTAACTTTAATTTTAAAAGTCAGTTGATAATCCTGAAAACTTTCTCATTCAAATTAGCGTTGAACTGAATTAAAATCCAACAGTTGATGGAATTGGGAAAATGACCATTATCCATTTCTCGTTTCCTGCCATAGTTATAGCTAATGAAATACCGTGAGGGTCTTACAGACTAGATGGCTACACTGCCTCTGATCACAGTGTCTACACACGGTGAGCGTTCAGCACGGGCTCTCGGCACCTAGTGTGTCTGTACCACTGTGCACCATCGACCTCCCACTGATGTTCTCTGAGCTGCATCAGTGCCTTCTTTTATACCATACCTCCCAGTGTATTCAGCCTTCACTGGGGCAAACATGATCTTGAACACAGATGTAAATGTTGGCACTGTACTTATGTAAAAATCCTAAACAGAAACTCGTGAACTCCCAAGAATTTATCCCCAGATCCATGAAAGTTTTGACTTTGATTAGGTGATCATTTATAACCACAAAAAGTGTAAGTCAAATTGGTGGGCACAGTGTGTGTTTCAAAGGGAAAAACACATCCTTTTCCTTTATTTTTTAAGCCCCCTTCTGTCAGGGTACCCCCGACCCTGACTGGGGGAGGAGCAGAAGAGGGCTTGGCAAGGCTAAAACTGTTAGCCATTTTCTGTACGCCCACTGATCTACGTACTTAATCTCCTTTGACTGCACCATCCGTGGTGAGTCATGACAGAGGAGTTCAGCAAGATTATATGACTTGCTCAACCCCACAAACGTAACTGTTTGAATTGGTTTCCAAACCTAGTTTTTACTTTCCAAAGCTGAGGTTTTTTCCCCTGAAGCCTTAATCTAAAGAACTCATACCATCAAATTTACCCGATCATCCTCTGTTTATGGTTTTTTCCTCCCCAAAGCAGCAAACTGCTTCAGAAGAGATGTCGTGCCACAGACACTGGTGAGAGGAGTCTAGTGTGGTGACATTTACTTGTCCGTGGCCACTTCTCCGTGAGTGAATAAGTGAAGGAGTGAGTGGGAAAATATGCAGATTTATTCCTGAACATAAAATTTACATCTTTAAATCCAAGTTTAGAACATTCTCTTGGCAACTGTCATGAGACAACATTTTGTTGACTGACTTCTATAAGCTTTCACTGACAACTCAGAGAACAGAGAACAGAGACCTGGACTATTTGCCTCATGGAGCTAATCCTAGAAAATGTATACCTGGTTGCAGATAATTCTATTTGATTAATTACTAAATAAGCATCATGAGCTACAAGTACAAGGTCAGGCCCTGAATGATACCTTATGCAAATAAAAATTCCAGTAAGTTCTGTTTACTCTGTTTGCCAGAGTTATTTAAAAAAAAAAAAAAAAGAGGAGAAGGAAAAGACAATTCCTAATCAAAGTTCTAGACAGTGATCTCCCTTATAGGCTATTAACAATGATGCTTATACCTTTTGCTTATTTATTCATTAAGCTAATTATTATTGCCTACTGTTTTTAGCATTATGCTAGATTTTAAGGAGTATGCCAACAACTATTTTGTTTAAAAAAAAAAGAACAAACTGTATGTTGTTTGAGGAATAATGACTATTCGTAGAGATAAGAAAATTATAAATCATGTAACAAAAGCAAAAAATGCAAGGCAATATAAAGACAAATAATAAATTAATTGGCCCTCACCTTAAATATAATTGGGAATAATGGCTGTCACACCCATTATAATATACCATGCAGTTAGCAACCACCTGAATTCTATTTTCTCCAATTAGTCTTCATTTATATCTTTGACAAGAGGAATAATAATTCTTGTCAAAAAGTCTTAACAAAAGGAAGGATGACAAGAGAAGACATGCACAATCTACAACAGAGAAATACTTCAGTAAATGCCATCATGCTAATTCATTCCGTGAGCACCTCCTATGGGCAGGGCTGCAGTAATCACCGGGGATGCAGTGCTGAAGAAAGCTGACCTTGCATGGACCATCATACAACTTTAGACGGTGGGACACAAAAAAACAACACTCCAGTATTCAAGACAGGGTACAGTCAAGGGCTTAAGTTAAAAAGCCCTCTGATGGAAAGGACAAACAAGAAAGGGTTTTGATCTAATGGAAGATAAAATTAGAAGACCGTGAGATGAGATGATGGAGAAGTGATAAGGAAGAGAACAGACATGGCTAGGATACTAGGATTAGTATCTTTGAAATGAAGTGGAAAATTGAATTTTAGATACAGTCTAGAATGTGATCTGCATCAAACTATAAACACATTTAACTTCTCAGTGAGTTTGCTCAAACCCTAAGTCCATGTATCAGCATTATTTGGTCAGATTGTGTTCCACTGTGTGATAGCTTTTTGTTTTTGTTTTGAACATTCCAGATGTAGTATTTCAAAATGTAGATATCATGCTTTTTTTTTTTTATAAATGTGTTTTGGAGGAGAAATTTGGAAGGCAAAATTTATCAACTGATAAGAAGAAATAAATTCCCCAAACATAAAAGCATTGTAGAGAAAGTCACATTCATTCATTGGTTCAATGCTTTTCTTGATATCTGCCGTGTACTAGGTACTGCTTCTATACCTCAGGCATAAGACTAGGACCCACAAAGAAGACTTCTCCTCCCTCATGGAGTTTGCACTGAAGTGGGAGAAAGAGGATCAACAAATTACTATTGAATCCAGGTCTCAAAGGGAGGAGGGGGGTGCGTGGGCAGCGTGGACAGTTCAGACACAGCGAGCAGACAGGAATGCCGGAGGAGGTGGCCTTTGACCAAAGACCTGAAAGAAGTGAGGGGTGGGTCAGGTGAGGACCTGGGTGTGGGAGGGCGAAGGGGGGCCTCCAGGAAGATGGCACAGGGTGGAAATTCCCCGAAGCGGGAACTTGACATGTGGGGGAAACGGCAAGGGGGACAGTGGGGCTGGGAGAAAGACAGAAATGGAAGGGGAGGGGCACAGAGAGATGATCATGTGGGCTTGGTAGGCCACAGCCAGACACTGGAGCTTTAGTCTCAATATCATGGAAACCAGCTGGAGGGTTTGGAGCAGAACAGCGATACCACCTGATTTGTGTTTTAAAAGGATACCACACCTGTTTTGGAATGAAAGTCTAGGACATGCTGATAGAAGCAGGGAAAGTACTTAAAAGGCAGTAATCTAGGTAAGAGATTCGGTGACTTGGGTACGTGGCCGTGGCAAAGGTGGTCAGAGTGGCTAGATTCAGAATATAATTGGAAAGGGACTGTTAATGGATATGTTAATGGACACGACTGGTGAAAGGAGAAAATAAGCAGAATTCACGATGGCACCAAAGCTTGGGGTGTACGCAAGTGGGTACGTGGTTGTGCCATTTAACAAACTGGGCACTAGTACGGGAGTGGTAGATTTGGTGGGAAATGGAAAAAATTGAGATCGAGAATTGAAGAAAATACAGGAGAGCTGTTCTCGTTCAGTGTAAAAATAGAAAGTAAAAGCAAGAATAAAGGTTGGCAGCAGAAGTCTTAAACGAGACTTTAAATGCCGCAAGTATGTTGGAAAGAAATGAAAACTTTTAAGAAGTGCAATTACTTGCCTTTGTAATTGAATAGGTCTGTTGTCACGACCAGGAAATGTCTTCACATCATTGGCAGGCTTTACACAGCATCGTTGTTATGTTACAGTCCCCTGGAGAACTGCTTTAGTAGTGTATGAATATGTCAGTTGCTTGAAGCCTCACAGTAAAGCACAGTAGGTCTGTGCACTCAGGTCTTATTGTCATGTCTGAAAGGGAAGGTGCAGTGATCCAAGCATCCTTGTCACACAGAGGACGATAGCAGCCCTAGCAGGCCATGATCCTCTGGGGGGGGGGGGGGGGACGAACAGCCAGCACACAGTCACACGCTATGGACGCGTCCTCCCAGAGCAATTTACTGCCCCGAGGTTTTGAATTTCCCTAAGGGAAAAAGATCCTTTCATGGGCATAGGTTTCTTTAGTGAGTGCTGATGGCAGAGCGTTTCCTCTTCATTCTGTGTCACAAAGCTGCTTATCTATTAGGAACGGGCAAAGTCAGCTTTGATAAATTGGAAGCCTCTTTTAAATTCTCCCTCTCCGAGCCATTATCTCTCAATGCCTTTTAGAGTTTCACATTCCCTGTTCTTAAGCTACAGGGAAAATGGGGAGCAAGGTATCCCGTCTAACACAATGGAGGGCTTTGACTGCTGGAGTTTGGGTTGCAGAACAATTTGTGAGTCACAGAAACTGATGACATTAACTTCAAACCACAGTTTTTATAGTTACAAAATAAATAACGTCAGTGTTGGTCTTAAAAGGAAGCACAGAAAGATGACCTTGTGCACTTCAGCCCGTAACACAAATTCACAATGTTACAGCTTGTCAGATTTTTGTTTTCTGGTAGCACTATCCCCCCGCCATTTGAGAAAGATAACTTTACTAGGTGTGGGGCTTGATCTTTTATCAACACCCAGTGGAGGCTAATGACAACTCACTGACAGCTGTAATGACCTTAGCCTTAGATTTAGGGGCCAAAAAAGAAGTGTCTGGGATTCTGGAGAACAGTAGGGCCAAAACCAAGCCTACTTGCTTTCCAGTATTGTCTAGCTCGGAATGTCATAAGAGGCATGGAAGCACAACTGGGTAGTCCCCACAGAGCGAGCAGGTGAACCATTCTGTGATTTAAGAACACGAAAGCAGATTTCAAAGAATTGCAAGGTTACGCCATCCCTATGCTTTATGAAGTATATGCACCCAACACAGCTGCTGCTTAAGCCCTTTCTGTGGTGTTTACCCCAAATCACCCCCCTCATTCGCAAGCTGCGTTTGAGTACATTTAAATCTAGCTGACCTTACTGGGATATTTCACATTTGCCCCCAAATAAAAAGTTCTGAAACACAGGTTACCTCAGAGACCACTAAGGAACTCCACCCTGCAGAGCAGACAGTTCCTCACACCATCCTGTCCTCCTCTTTGGTCAGACTAATCTCTGGACCATCTCCGCCAGCCCCCCTGCTGCATACGCCTCCTTCTACGAGACTGAGTTTCTGCTTCTGGCTGCATTCCGTTTCATTGAATGGAAATACTAATAGCTGATACCTAACGCTACCTAGAACAAAGTAGGAGTTGAATAAATGTGGGCAAGATTATTAGCAAATTACTTATAATACCACATCCAGCAGCCCTAGAAGGTGATGATCTTCCGTTGGGTGGACGAACAGCCAGCACACAGTCACATGCTACTGATGTGTCTGCCTTTGAAATTATTTCTGCCTGTGAAAAATGTTAAGTAGTTGGGTATTGGGGAGGTTGCTAAGGAGATGATGGTTAAATATCTGAGCACAACTGGAGAGAAGGCAGGCAGAAGCTCTCCTGTCCATCACCCCCCTATTCCTGGAAATCTTCATAATTGAACGAGCTGTTGACTAAATCTTTAAGATCTGAATCAACATGTTACCTAATATTTAGGAAGACCTCTATGAGCTCCAAATTTATCTTTATAAAAAGAGAAATACTTTTCCCTTAAATTACAAAGATACTAATATTTATAATTACTACTAGAATCAAATTCTGCTGACCAAAACTTCCTGAATGATCCGAGTCATCATGTGAATGGACTGTGTACTTCCGTTTGTGGTGTTCATGAAGGATCATGGGAGAGAGACTTAGAAATTCTTGTATCTGAACGCTGAAGGAGAAAAGAGGTGGTAGAAACTTAGGTTGTAAGTTCAGACGGGAAATAAAGGGATCTCATCAACTTTCAGAGTCCAACCACCTTTGACCAAGGCAGCCTTAACTTTCCTTCCCTTGGCTTGACTGAACTTGAGACAGGTTATGTCCTGACTGTAGGCTCCCTGACCTCCCTTTTCTTAGAGAGTTTATCTTAAACTACATGTAAATTCTTTTTCTGCATCTTTATGATTTTAATCTTTTTAAAAGCCTCCTACCATTTTCCCAGCCCAGGAGTATCTTTCTCAAGGACCTGGGAGCCACCTCTTTGAAATGTAATTATCAAGGAAGACAGAACCCCTCATCTCCCAGTCTCTGTGGGAGGGTAGGAGCCTGACCCCTCTGGGTGCCTTGCTCCAAACTGTAAAACCACCTTCTGCCAAATTTTACTTTACTTTTGGGGAAAACCAATTAGCAAACACAGATGGCCTAAGATTCCACACCTGCTCTTAAACTCTCTGGCCCTTCCTTTCCTCCTAATTAAGGTATCCAGACTTGGTGTGCTCCCTCCCCAACTGCTGGCAATACTATTTGACTAAAATCAACTATGTTTGCCCATCTTACCCAGTAAGATTTTTTTTTTTTTTTTTAATACCCTACTGCTATTACGCCAGGAAAGGAGCAGAGTTTAGGCTTAGCATCCTACTCTCTCTGATCCTTCCTTGGCAGGTTTATAGGCCTCTGTGGGTCTGCCACCTGCTTCACTGCTGCCAAGGAATGGGGCAGATGATGACCCCTTTATTGGGGCAGTCACCAGGCGCCACACCATCCCAGTTGGAGACACCGTCTTTTTCTTTCTTTCTCCTTCCTTCCTTCCCCTGCCCCTCCCATTTGTCTCCTGTCTTCTCCTTTCCTCCCTATTTCTTTAGTAACAATTAATTCACTTCTCTCCCTGAAGAACATGTAGTCTTCATAAAGAGTTCAGGCTTTCAGAGGAAATAACATAAAATTGGTTTCATTTCTACTAAGGAGGAAATGACCAACATGGTTCTGTTTCCTATCCTGAAAAAAGCCATTGAGGTGAGGAAAGCTAAAGGGCCAGGCACCCTTCTTGAGAGGGAGAGAGGTGGAGACAAAATAGGCACAGAAAACAAAATCAAAAATTGTTTCCTCGAAAACGTGTCCTGCTAAAGTAGCACGACCAGTTCATGCTTGGCCGCGTGTCTTTGGTGCCAGTTTTCTATGAACAATTCAAGTGTAACTCCCCTGACATGAGACAGCGTGGTAGGCAGCCTGCAGACTAGCAGTGTTGGCATCACCTGGGAGCTTTCAGAGCCACCAAATCTCAGATCCGACCTGGACCTACTGGATTCGACCTGCAGTGGGATGAGGATCCCAGGTGATTCCAACACTCATTAAAGTTTGAGAAGCCCTGGCGTGGAAGGATTGGGAGTCAGAGTGATAACGGCAGTTCAGGATGGTATGTCCAGTACAGTCAAGTAATTTATATGATCAACACTCTTTTTTAACAGATGAGGAAACAAATCAATGAGAAGTAACCATCCAAAGTCACAAGGCTAATGTAGGCAGATCTCGTTTTACTGTGCTTCACAGATAATACCTTTTTTACATTTTGAAGCTTTCTGAGAACCCTGCATCAAGCAAGTCTGTCAGGGCCATTGTCCAACAGCATCTGCTCACCTCATGTCTGTGTGTCACACTTTGGTAATTCTTGCAATGTTTCAAACCCTCCAACAGCGAAAAGATGACTATTCTTTGAAGGTTCAAATGATGGTTAGCATTTTTTCATCAATAAAGTATTTTTAAATTACGATATATACATTGTATTTTAGACAGTGCTATTGCACACTTAGACTACAGTATAGTGTAAACAACTATTATATGCAGTGGGAAATCGAAACATTCATGTGACTTGCTTCCTTGTGTTATTTACTTCACTGTGGTTGTCTGGAAGCAAACCTGCAATATCTCCAAAGTATGCCTATACATGGAGTCGGTAAGTTAAATGATAGTTAAGTAAAACTTACATTGAAGCCCTGAGCCTGCTTCTTACTGGTTCTAGGTGACCTTGAACGAGTTACCCACACTTTCTGAGGATTCCTAATCTGAAAAATGGAGCTGGTATATACATGCCACGTTTGTTATGTGGATTAAGTGAGATGACTGGTATAAAGAGTCATACACACATAGGTATTACTTATATTTTCAATTCTTCTGATGA
Organism: Camelus dromedarius; assembly: GCF_036321535.1. Lineage (NCBI taxonomy): Eukaryota > Metazoa > Chordata > Mammalia > Artiodactyla > Camelidae > Camelus > Camelus dromedarius. The sequence continues at coordinate 60,177,645 of NC_087446.1, read as the reverse complement.
TCCCTGGGAAAAAATAGCCATCCTGTTCACGAATATCCAGTCGTCATGTTAGACGTGAGGTGGGAGTGAAGGTAACTACAACAGATATTATGAAACAGAACTGAGGAGAATCTACCTGATTTTCAGATCTTCAGCTGTGGAAATACATGAGATATTCCAGGGACAGAGACTAGAGAGGACATTGACAGGCCTGAAACCTCACAGAGAACAGAAGTCATGGGAGGAAAGGTTTGAATGGGCATCTGTTGTTGCCAATTAGCAGATGTTTTTAATTTAATATTTGCATTAAACCCTCAAGGGTTGAAACTTCACATCATAAATTATTTTGCCAGGTGATCTGCCTTAGCTTTCCCTGTTACTTTCGTTTTTGCTTTCTTTGTTTCTTTTTCTTTTAGCCAGAAGTTTACTCCATAGGGTAGAAGATGAGACATACAAAAGGGTGGAACCTGTTAAGTAGTTGTGAGGTTCAGATCATATTCCTAGAATCCTGGGACTATGCTTGGCCTGCCAAGCCACGATGGAAACTGAGAAATCTCCCGCAGTGTTTTCAAAGAAACAAGATAGAAAACCAAACAAAGCAAAACCTAAACAACAAGCAGTGTGAGATGTCAAAGAAGTCATGCTGCGCCAAGACCCACCTTTGCTTTCACTCAGGCTCACACACGCCATATGAGGGCACAGTTCACCACCCCTACACGTACACACACGCACCCCTATATACCCCCCCCATTTATCTGCCCCCAATGTTTTGCTCTGCTGGTGACCAGAGTAGAGGTTCTGAAATTATCCTCTATATGGTATATTTGGGGTGGGGGTGGGGGTAATTTAAATGGTCTTTAAAATATTTTTACCTTGAAATCTGTCTCCAAGCCCATGTACCATGGGGTATGATACAGTACAGGCAGGGAACAGTTCTAGGGTTCCTTATACCATTTAAACTGCCAATTTCTAATTATCACCTACTTACTACTCCCTAGAATGAACCTGTTAGTGTATTTTACAGCATTAATAGAGCTCTTACTAGCGACTGTGTTTCAGAGTGGCTTCTCATATAAAAGCCTTGCACTAGCTGCGTCCTCCCATTGATCTCACCTCAGTGTGCTCCTTCCAGTCATTTCAAATGGCTAATAACTTGCTAATATAACTTTACAGGTACATTTTGTCCCTTTTTCTCCACCGATCGTAGACACACCAGCTCATTAACTACTGTGAAAGAACACAGGCTACGGCCCTTTCTTTGAACAAACCAGCAGTGTGAAACCAGAGCTCTTTTTCTTGTAATGATCATGCTGCACCACCTCCTGGATACCAGGAGGGAGGGTGTGGGGATGGGATATTTTACGAAGCTGCGTCACCAAGGGTCGTTAACTTGGGGGTGGTATTTCTAAAGTTTTCTTTCAGTTGTTGCTTTAATCTTCTTCATCCTGTCTCGTGTCATTGCTGAGTCTTGGCGGTGCAGTTAGCTGGCTGAGTGAGGGGTACACCGAGGTCACGCTGCACAATGAAACTTGTGTCGAGGCACACTTCCTCAGGACGTGACTGGTTCCAGCCCAGAGCTACCTCTAACAACACATGAAAGAACAACAAGTTGCTGTCACTTAGCCAAACAGCGCCCAGCGCAGTGTGAGTCTGCAGGAATCCTCAAGGGTTAGTGGCTGTTAGCAGAGCTGCTAACTAGAAAACACAGGATTTTTCTATTCCCAGTCGTCCATGTGATTGCACGTGATTATTTGGGGGTTATGTTGGCATGAAAAGTGTTTGCGTGAGTCCAGACTATAGAACAAACTGCTTACAGATAAAGGAGAAATAGGCCTGAAATGGTTTATATATTTAATAAGGAAATAGAAGCCAGTTCATAGTAGAACCAGTAAAAATTCGGCGGAGTCTCTTGCTGAGTTTACTGCATATTTATATGAAACAAATACTGCATACCTGCCAGAAAGAACAAATCAGCACAGAGTTTAATTTTAATTCCATTACCCCAGTTCAATTAACACAAAATGATGAAATTGTTCAATAATTGTATTCTTTTATTATGCCCACTGCTCATGCTTTCAAATAAAATCAGTCAGCTCTTACAAAACAGTGTTTTTCACAGGAGACCCTTTCAGTGAATGCCTGCTTCCAGAGTCTTCCCTCAGAGTAAACCCCTACTGACTTAATTCACTTACAGATATTTTCATAGCCTCTCTCTCACGAACATAAACGTTCATGGGCTTCATCCAAGCAGTTAACAAGCCTCAGATAACAGCTCTGCCGCGCTGTGAACTCCATTCCTGCTCTGCTTTGAGGGAGAACCCGCGATGCTAGCAAAATAATGAAATGCAATACATCAACCTGTCTGCCTAGAGAACTCAACTTGCTCAGAATAAATTAACTTAAACCACCAACCCAGAGAGCTGAAATGCAAAGGAACCAGCATGGTTGCACTCCCAAGTCCATCTGCTTTTCACCACAGCAGTAGTTCTAGTAGGTCAGTACACAGAGAGTGGCTCTCACCACAGTGCTCCTTAATGCTGTGTACACACTGCCATTCTACCTTTTCTTCAGTGTATTGTATTTATTTCTTTGGATAAATTTTTTCCCTAGTCATCTTGGGTACTCTAAAGGTAGGGAGCATATTTTGATTTTAATAAATACTTGTCCGATGAATGAATGGGTAAATTTAAATTGATTGAATACTAAACATTTCCATTTTCTTTCCAATGACCTGAGCTCTTCATTTCTAACTTATGTGTTTAATATTCTACTATTTTATGTTGGCAGATATTTTAAATTTCAAATCTACTGTCTCACTTTATTTTCCCTAATCATTTTCCAAAGGCCATTTCAAATAACTTCAACCATGAAGCCTCTGCTAATTTCTCTCACTGCTATGATATCTTCCTCCTTTGAATACCCATTGCACTTGAAATGTACTACTGTTTCAGAACCTGTCTTCTCCCTTTAATTTAGAGTTACTTGTGTAATTCTTTTATTTCCCCAAACCGACAATAGGCTGAAATTTTCTCAAGGGCAGGCAAGGACCACCTTTTCACAGTTGCTGAGTTTGGCATGCTGCCCTGTATATGGGAGGTCTTTGATTCAGAGCAACTTCACCAAAATCCTTGATCACAAAAAAATGGCTCAATATTATAAAGATACCTTAATGATTAAAAAAGAAAAAAAAAACATAATCCCTACTTGTTTAAAAAGAAAAAGTTTTGGCCTTAAAAACAAAACACATGACTTTCCCATAATTCAGCTAATTCACCAAAATGATGAATGTGGGCTAACATAGTTATGGATAGCAGCACAGGGAAGAAGTAACACTTTTAAAAATAGAGAAGAAACAACCATAGTCTATGAAAAACAAACACCAGGAGCTCTGCTGCAGTACAGTGGAATGAGCTCTGCCTTTTGCTATTTCCAGTGACCTTGGCAAAATTGCATTGCCTTGTAGGGGCTCTATAAAATGGACATAATCACACCTACTTTATTTATTGTGAAAAGAATGAGATTTCTGAAGCTTCCTTTAAACTCCAAGATGCTACACAAATATGTTTTTAAACATACAGAGGATGTGGGTTCAGGAACAGAAGGAAATGAAGATGGATGAGAAGGGTAAGGTCGCATTGAAAACTCTCAAAGTCAAACAGAGCAGCTTGGATTTGATGAAGTAGAAAGTAGAATTTGCACATCTATCTTAAATGTGGAGAATGACATTATAAAAGTAGTTTTAAGATGTATAATCACAAAGTATTCAGAAGTGAAATAAGTCTGACAGAAAAAGACAAATACTATATATTCTTAACCACATGTAGAATCTGAAAGAGCTGAACTCCTAGAAATAAAAAATAGAAGGGTGGTTTCCAGGGGCTGGGGGAAGTGAGATGTTGGTCAGATGAACAAACTTCCAGTTACAAGATGAATAAATTCTGGGGGTCCAATGTACACCATGGTGACGGTAGTTAACAGTACTGTAGTGAATACTTGAAAGTTGCCAAGAGAGATCTTGAATGTTCTCACCACCAAAACGTGGTAATTAATGTGAGGTGTCGGAGGTGTTAACTAACCTGGTTAATCATTCTGTGATATCTATGTGTATCAAACTTATCTTCTTGTATATCTTCAGCTTATACAATGTTACATCAGTTATAGCTCAATACATCTAGGGGGCATGGGGAGACAGTAAACTTGTATGTATGGGAGTAGCTGCCAGGCATCAGCATTTCTTAAAACACACCAACTGATTCCAGTGGGGACCAAATTGAGCATCAGACTAAATGCAGTGCTTATCATACTTTAATATGCATAAGTTCCACTTGGGGACATTGTCAATATGCATGTTTTGATGCAGTGGTCTGGGTGGTACCTAAGATTTTGTATTTGTAATAAGTCATAGGTCCTACCAAGCTCCTCTTTACTCTCACAGAAATAAACCTGAATAAAAAAATAATTCTTTGGAGACATAATTGACATATAGGATTGCATAAGTTTAAGATGTATGAAGTGACTTAATGTGTGTGTATATTGCAAAATGATTCCATAGTAAGTTTGGTCAGCACCTATCACCTCACATAGTTACACAATTTTTTCCCCTTGTGATGAGATCGTTTAAGATCTACTATCTTAGCAACTTTCATATACATAGTACAGGATTATTAACCACTGTCGCCATGCTGTGCATCACATCCCCAGAATTCGTATTGTAACTGGAAGTTTGTACCTTTTGACCACCTTCACAGGTTTCCCTCCTCTCACCCCCTGCCCCTGACCACCTCAAATCTGATCAGTTTTTGAGTTGAGTTTTTAGATTCCACCTATAAGTGAGATCATAAAGTATTTGTCTTTCTCTGTCTGACTTGTTTCACTTAGCATAATGCCCCCAAGTTCCATCTGTGTTGTTTTTGCAAATGGCAGAATTTTCTTATCTTTTATGGATGAATAGAATTCCACTGTACGTGTGTGTGTACATAAAAGAATATATATGTAAATATATATGCTTATGTAAATATATATTTATATATCACATTTTCTATCCATTCATCCCTCAGTAGATACTTAGGTTGTTTCCATGTCTTGGCATGATGCTTCCATAAACATGGGGGTGCTCTCTCTTCAAGACAGTGATTTCATTTTCTTCAGATACATGCCTAGAAGTGGCGTTGCTGAAGCATGTGGTAGTTCTATTTCTAACTTATTGAGGAACCTCCATACTGTTTCTTACAGTGGCTATGCCAAACAACATTCCCACCAATAGCATACAAGAGTTCTCTATTTTCCACATCGTGACAGCACTTCTCTTTTTTGGATAATAGCTATTCTAACAGGTGTGAGGTGGTTTTGACTTGCATTTTCCTGATGATTAGTGATGCTGAACACCTTTGCATGTACCTGTTGGCCATTTGAATATCTTTTTTGGAAAACTGTCTATGCAGGTTCTTTGCCCATTATTTCAACTGAATTATTTATATTTTTGCTATGAGTTGTGTATGTTTTTATATATTTTTTTTAGATATTAACACCTTATCAGGTAAATGATTTGCAGTTCTCCTACTCTGTAGGCTGCCTTTTCATTTTGTTGATTGTTCCTTTGGCTATACAGAAGCTTTTTGATTTGATGTTGTCCCACTTGTTAATTTATGCTTTTTTTTTTTTTTTTTTTTTTTGCCTTTCCTTGTGGTGTCATATCCAAAAACTCTTTGCCAGGACTAATAAAATGAGTTTATCCACTATGTTTGCTTCTTGACATTATGGTTTCAGGTATTACATTCAAGTCTTTAATCCATTTTGAGTTGATTTTTGTGCATGTTGAAAGACATGGATCCAGTTTCATTCTTTTGCATGTGGCGGTCCAGTTTTCCTAACACCATTGATTGAAGAGACTGTCCTTTCCCCATTGCGTATTATTGGCTCCTTTGTTGTACATCAATTGACTGTGTATGTGTGGGTTGACTTCTAGGCTCTATATTCTGTTCTGTTGACCTCTGTATCTGGTTTTATGCCAATACATCTGTTTTGATTGCTATACCTTTGAATATAGTTTGAAATCAGAAGTGTGATGCCTTCAGCTTTGTTCTTCTTTCTCAGGATTGCTTTGGCTATTCAAGGTCTTTTATGGTTCCATACATATTTTAGGGTTTTCTTCTGTTTCTGTGAAAAATGCCATTGGAATCTTGATAAGAATTGCATTGACTCTATAGATGGCTATGGGTAGTATGGGCACTTTAACAATATTGATTATTCTAATCTGTGAACATGGGATAGCTTTCCACTTGTGTGTTTTCAGTTTCTTTCATCTATGTCTATAGTTTTCAGTGTACAGATGTTTCACCTCCTCAGTTAAATTTATTCCTAAGTGTTTTATTATTTTTGGTGCTATCGTACATGGGTTTTCTTTTTCATATAATTCACTGTTAGTATGTAGAAGCACTACTGACTTTTGTGTGTTGTTTTTGTATTCTGCATCTTTACTGAATTTATTAAATCTAACAGTTTTTGTGGAGTCTTTAGGATTTTCTATATATAAAATTGTCATCGACAAATAAAGATAATTTAACTTGTTTCCTTTCCAATTCTAATACCTTTTATTTCTTTTCTTGCCTTATTGCTCTGGCTTTGCTTTCTGGTATTATGCTGAATAGAAGTGGTGAGAGTGGGCATCTTGGCTTGTTGCTAATCTTAGCAGAAAAGCTTATAACCTTTTACCATTGAGTATGATGTTAGCTATGGGCTTGGCAAATTTTTTTTAAAACTTTGAAATGAATTTTAAAACACACAAAAAGTACTCAGCAAGCCCTGGTGATGGAGAGACTAGAAGCAAGGAGACTAAGCTAGGAAGATAGCTGTAGAGATTTAGGCGAGAGTTGACTGAAGCCCAACTAAAACAGTGGCATTTAGAGTGAAGATGAAAAGGGAGAAAGCTGTGAGACATCTTAGTGGAGTACTGAGTAGAACTTGAAAAACTAGGGATGGATAGGGGAAAAGGCTCAAGATCAGTAAAACAGAGATAAAGAAAATGAATGGTGGCACAGTAATAGATGGAACAAGTGAAAAGATTAACCAGTGTAATACATGTTGGATATGAATTTGGAAAACAGTAATCATAATCCATAATTTGGGATCTAACCAAGTTGTTTTAGTATAACCACATAGATTTTGGAGGAAGTAGAGAACCTACTACCCTGATGTACTACTGATCCAGCCTCAGCTTTCTGGATGAGGCAGGGAGGGGTTCCTTCATTGTCTTAAGTGATAGTGCTCTCAGGGAGTCCATCTGTCATTTACAGACAGTAGTAGATCTGGCAGTTTTTACACTTAACTGTATCTTTCTGATGCTCTAGCCTATTTATTTTCTTAAAATCCCTTACATAGACTGAATCAACTTCTATTTTCAAAATATAAGTAAATTAACATCTATTGGGTACTTAACACACACAGGGTTTATAGTCTAGAAACTAAGAAAGATGCATCGCCCCTCCCAGGTACTAGAAATGAGAGCTATTCATTTTAGAACCAGTTGTGTCTGATTCTTGAGTTATTTCTGGCCAAAGCAGGCACAATATTAATAAGGAGGAAATTCATATTTTTTTGAAGATTCATTCTCCAGTGTCTGTTATGAGTCTCAGAAACTTAGAATCCCACTCAATTTAAATCTGACCTTACCTTTGTTCTGTATGCAATGGCTGGACTTCTGCTTCAGTTTCCCTTCTAGTCGTCCTGCTCTGCACTTCACTATTTTGATGGCCAAGCTCAGTCAGCTTGGATCTTTTTCCTTGAAGATAGATTTTGTAAATATCCTGACCTGGCCAAAAATACACTGCAAGTGTATCTTATCACTTCGACTCCTCTTTCTATAATCTTTTCATCAGATTCAGTCCATCTTTCTTTCAACAAGTATTTATTGAACATCAGATATATTTCAGGTTGGATCTCTGTACCTACCTTCACCAGCTTGAATCAAGCATAACCTTTCTAACACTCTACACTGAACTTTTTATACACACGTTACTTAGAGCCAAGATATAAAAACATTTTATGTTTAAAAGCTTTACATGTAGTAGGGCTATGATACAAATTCTGTTTATCTTCATTAATCAGTGGCGAAAACCTTAAGCCTAATACGGCACTGGTCCAGCTGGACCGCCTGTTCTTTAATTGTCCAAGTTATGCTGATCTTCTGTGGACTCCACACTGTTTTTGTCTTCTAAAAGGCTGTTCAGAGATAGTACTTTATCACTGGAACTTTATCCTCAATGTTACCTTCTAAAATTGCTGAAGTTTTTCTCTAAGTACTTAGCCTGGTCTTGGGCAGAGACGAGTTGGTTGTTGACCAAACCCACCTCCTCTTTCTCCTGAGCACAGGAGTAGCTTTTATTTCCTTGCTGTGAAGCTTGCCTATGTGACTCAACTCTGACCCGCGGAAGGTGGGTTGGGAGCCAACAGCATATAAACCTTCCACAAGTGGTTCAACATGCTTTGTTTCTCTTCTGACTGGCTGGAAGGCAGATGACCCTGAGGGCCACTTGTTGGATCACTGGTTGAAGATGGTGAAGTCACAAGAAGAAAGGAGTCTAGATTTCTCCGTCATAGGAGAAGAGCTACCCACCAATCAGGAACACCTGTTTGGACATTGTGGGAGAGAAAAATAAACTTGTGATAATCTACTGAAATTTGACGTTTTTTCTACTATAGCAGCTAGTATTATCTTTGTTAATAATGTATTATTTTATTTAGACCTGGAAATGGCTGAAGTGGTGCATTTCTGTTCACTGTCTTTATGAGTTGGGTGTTCTATGCTTCACTACTCATTGGCTCGATTTTATCCATTTATGTCTTGGGTTTGAATTTGAAAGCCCTGATTTTCCATTACTGCCTTCCTCAGTAGTAAACAGTTTTATCCTAAGCCTAGTGAAAATCCAAGAACAAAGATTATTTATGTATCTATTCTCTTCCTGTTCCTGTTTTTGTGGCCTAAAGAAGACAGAAAACAGGAAAGGGGAGACATGACTTCTCAGCCAAGCTCATTTTATTCCCATGAAGAGAAGTAACCTTTAGTGTTGGTAAGGCTAACCCAAAGTGTCTCTGGATGTGTAGGCCAATAAGCAACAAAGTAGACTCTCAAAACCAAATTCCAAGTTGGGAAGTGGTCTGGGAAGCTGGTCAAGGATAAATAACTCTGAGTCCACCTTCTCACAAGTGCCATTTTCCAGAGGCAATAGTGTTATAGCACGTCTGACCCAGAAATAAAGTCCTTACAAAATACTGGGACTAGTAGAGGAGAAGCTCTGTAGACTGGGCATTAGACCCCAATCCTCTTTGCCTCAGTACTACTACTCAGTAAATATTTATCAAGCATCTTGCTGTGTGCAAGTCACTGTGCTTGGTGAACAAAGCAGGCTTAGCCCCTGCCCTTGTTGGAGTTTTAAGTCCATTCAAATGTGCTACAAGGGAGAAATAGGGAAGGTATGTTCTGTTCTTGTTGCCAGGAATTCTACTTTTCTGATGGTTATCTGAATTGAAAACACCTTCCTGTTTAACATCATGAGCAGTTTGAAGGAGGTAAGCGATGTGATATTTAAAGTATTCACATCCGATGTCCTGTGGGTCACAACAGCTGTGTGTTACGTGTTTACCGGCATTTTTTTTTCTAATAAGTTTGTACATTCTTTAGCACAGGAACTATATTTTTAAATCATTTTCATTGCCAAGGACACTGGTAAAACCTCAATAAATACTTAAGTAATTTCTCCAAATAGTTCTGTGGCCAGAATGCCTGGGTACTATTTCTGCTGGCGTGAAAAAAAAACAGCTGCCCTCTCCTATTAACCTTTCACTATTCGTATGAGAATCATGGAAATGCATCCCGCTGACTGTGAAAAGAGCTCAGTCAATCCTAGAGAAGTGTCTTCATTAAACCTGTTTTTAGTTTAGACTCAAATGTCCTTCTCACACTGTTGCCAGTATCTCCATCACATTTCTAACTCTTGGAAATTATTTCTGGGTGTCTCCTCCTACTCAAAAACAGCAGGGCAAGTTTGCATGCTTGCCCTTATTTCAAGAGAGGGGACTGTGAGGCTACATTCATCAATCACTCCTTAGAAAGTAATGAGAGAAGTAAAATCTTTGGGAAATCAATAATAAGGTGAGTGGGTGTGCAGGAGACAGATGGCAGAATCTTGAAAATCAGAGTAATGTCAATGACAGAACCTACCCTAGATACTATTTGAAAATATCATAGGGAATGTTTAAAATATCAAGTTCTGAAAAGAATACTGAGTCTAGTTATCAGAAAAATCTTTGGAACTGACCTGACTTTTCATTTGTATATTGATAGCAATTCTTTCCAAATGCTTAATTAAATTTTAGTCATTAGGTATCCCAAACTACGTACATACACATTCTTCAGAAAATACTCATTTTGTGAAAGGAGAGTTTGATTTTATTTAGATCTTTATTTCGTGGCTCCATGAGAAGTTACTTCTGTATTACCATCAAATACTTAAAAAGTGCATATATCTATCAGGTTACAAATATATACCACCTTCTGGTATACTTGGAGGTATCTGTAATGTCTTTGCTAGCCTGTGAAATTATAATAAGTGGTTTAGATGGTAGGCATGTCATAAGAAAGAGGGTTTTCATTCCTTACACCCCTTAAAACTTATCAGCTTATAACAGAGCAAACGTAGTAAGACCTGTACATTCCTAAAATTTTATTAGTCATTAAAAAACAGCCAACTTCAGTGAGGTCTGAAAATTAATCAGATTAATCATCTTCTTTCTCTAACTCTTGCAAACTTTTTGGAATAGGAACAGGTAGTAATACCATTAAGTTGATGTCATAATTAAAGATAAACTAAAAAGTCAGATACTCTGACTTTCAAATCAAGATTGACTTCACTACAATACATGATTTCCCATAAATAGTAAAATGCAAGGCAATGTTTCTGTTATCCATTCAATCATATTATGGTATTTATAAGAGTGTTCAAAACTGACATGATTTATTCCATTTAAAAGGGGGAGGTGGAATAATATTCAAAACTGAAACACATTGAAAAAATTAGAGAAAAATAATACATTAACATATCAGATATTTCAAGTTTTTATGTCATGAAAGACATGATTAATGAACAATCAAAATTAAACTTTCCCGTAGAAAATGAGCTAAGTAAGAAAAGAATGCAGTATTCCCCATCTATAGCTGTGTGTATGTGTGTGTTTATGTGGGCGCATCTATCAACCAAAAAGACTATAGATGAGAGATGAAATCTCCTTAGGAATCAGCCTCTCAATTAAAACGGGATTGATTCTCGAAGGCAACACTGTTACAAGAACAACTGTGTAGCCTGGGTCGATCATAGAGTGAGAACAGGCTCCAAGCCATTCATTATCTAACTCTGGTCCCCTTAGTTTGTAGGCCTTAAAATGTAAGTCTGAGTGTATGCCCCTACAAAAAAAAATGCCCACTTCACCCTCAAACTTCAGGGTTATCTTATAGAATGTGATGAATAGAACCTTCAGTTGATCTTGAGAAGAAATTCAATTTGATTTTTCCTGAGGCAGCATCCTGCCACCCACACATTATCTATTCCGTGAGTTGAAATAGCTCTTAGGATTCAAATGAACAAAAGTTCAAAAATGCAGAAAAGACAGCTTTGGAACTATTGAATTGCAGTCCAGAGAGTTAGAATAAAACCCACAGCTGAATCACAGTACAGTGAACACAGGGATTCACACAACCATCGCAAACAGCCCTATTAAGAAGCGTTAAGAGAAGCCACATGTAAATAGTCTATTGTGTTTGTCTTTGGTCATCCTTTACTATCACCACAGTCATTTTTAGTGTTTAAAGAAAAGTAATGAGGCAGTAATAGAGAAATGGTCATCATAAGCATAAGTTCAGTCCATGGTGGGAGAAGGGTGTTTGTTTTTCCCTCTCTGGGTACAGTTTTCCTATTTGCCGTCCTTTGGTTTAAGCCAGGATTACCAACGTGGCAGCTCAGTGTCGACAGTCCTGGAATTGGCATTGCAACACCAACACGCGAAGTGAGTGTCGTCATACCATGCCAAGGACAGGCACTCAGCTGCTCTGGAAGGGCTTCACTTGCAAGCTCCTTAAAATTATTTTATACCAAAGAAGTGAAAATGTGGCCATAGTTTTTCTCGTATCACAAGTCATACACAACGCAAAGGACAAGTTTCATTCAACTTACAATGGAGAAGAGGCATTAATTTCCTCTAAAAAGAAATTGTGATTTGAAGTATACATGTTTGTTTTTACATATGAGAAACTCAGATATTAAGGAAAAATTAGAAATTGCCATTATGTCACTATCTGGATAGAACCATCACTAACATTTTAGAATACTTTTCATATTTTCCTATGAATTCTTGAGTGCATTCATGTGTGTATATATGACATTTTTATATAGCCTACATTTTTACTTATCCTATGTGCTGTGTATTTTAAAAAGCTTCATAGAAATTATTCTAATGGCTACATAATATTTAAACATAATTACATCACATTGCATTTCTTTTTTTCCCATTTTTGAGAAATATTTTATAGTTAAGTTGTACATCATAATACATGTATATATTCCCAAATGATTACCACACTAAGCTTAGTTAATATATGTATCTCACATATTTATAAATGTTTTATAAATTTTTTTCCCTCGTGATGAGAACATTAAAGATTTATTCTCTTAGCAACTTTTGAATATACAAGATGGTATTGTTAACTATGGTCACCATGCTGTACGTTACATCCCTATGACTTAATTTATCTTATAACCCTAAGTTGGTACCTTTTGACCACAGTTTGCATTTTCCACACCTCCAAATCTGCCTCTGGCAGCCGCGACTATGTTCTCTGCTTCTGTGAGTTTGGTTTATCTAGATTCCCCATGTAAGTGAGATCACAGAGTTATTTGTTCTTCTGACTTAATTCACTTAATCTGATGCCCCCAAGGTTTGTCTGTGTTGTTGCAAATGGTAACATTTCCATTTTTATGGCTGTGAATAATATTCCATTGTAAACAAATAGGACATTTTTAAAATCCATTCATCCAATGATGGGCATTTAGATTGTTTCCATGTGTTACTGGCTATTGTGACTAATGCTGCAATGAACATGGAGGTGCACTTATCTCTTGATTGAGATTTCATTTCCTTTTGATATAGACTCAGAAGTGGGATTGCTGGATCATATGGTAGTTCTTGAGGAACCTCCATACTGTTTTCCACTGTGGCTGTACCAATTTACATCTCTACTAATATGTAGAAGGGTTCCTTTTTTCCACATCCACAATGACACTTGTCTATTGTCTTTTTTTTTTAAAAACATTTTATATTGATTTATAATCATTTTACAATGTTGTGTCAAATTCCAGTGTAGAGCACAATTTTGCAGTTATACATGAACATATATATATTCATTGTCACATTTTTTTCTCTGTGAGCTACCATAAGATCTTGTATATATTTCCCTGTGCTATACAGTATAGTCTTGTTTTATCTGTTCTACATTTTGAAATCCCAGTCTGTCCCTTCCCACCCCCCGCTCCCTTAGCGACCACGAGTTTGTGTTCTTTGTCTATGAGTCTTTACTGTTTTGTATTTATGTTTTGTATTTTTTTTCTAGATTCCACATATGAGCAATATCATATGGTATTTTTCTTTCTCTTTCTGGCTTACTTCACTTAGAATGACATTCTCCAGGGACTTCCATGTTGCTGTAAATGGCGTTATGTTGTCATTTTTATGGCTGAATAGTATTCCATTGTATAAATGAACCACCTCTTTATCCAGTCATCTGTTGATGGACATTTAGGCTGGTTCCATGTCTTGTCAATTATAAATAGTGCTGCTATGAACATTGGGGTGCAGGTGTGATTTTGAAGTAGGGCTCCTTCTGGATATATGCCCAGGAGTGGGATTCCTGGGTCATATGGTAAGTCTCTTCCTAGTCTTTTGAGGACTCTCCATACTGTTTTCCACAGTGGCTGCACCAAACTGCATTCGCACCAGCAGTGTAGAAGGGTTCCCTTTTCTCCACAGCCTCTCCAGCATTTGTCATTTGTGGATTTTTGAACGAGTCTATTGTCTTTTTGATGACAGCCATCCTAACAAGTGTGAGGTGATATCTCATTGTGATTTTGATCTTCATTTCCTTGATGATTAGTGACATTGAGGATTTTTTCTTGGTCCATTGGTATGTCTTCTTTGGAAAAATGTGTATTCAGTACCTCTGCCCATTTTTTAAAATTAGATTTTTATTTATTTTTGCTATTGAGTTGTATCAGTTCTTTATTTTGGATATTAACCCCTTATCCGATACATGGTTTACATATATGTTCTCCCATTGTTTCTGTTGCTTTTTGATATTGTTTGTCGTTTCCTTTGCTTCACAGAAGATTTTTTTTCTGTGATACAGTCCATTTATCTTTGTTTTTTATTGACTTTGCTTTTGATGTCACATCCAAAAAATCATTACCAGGACTAAAGAAAAGAACCTGTCCCCTATGTTTTCTTCCAGATATTTTATGGTTTCAGTCTTACATTCAAGGCTTTAATCCACTTTGAGTAGATTTTTGTGTATGGTGCAAGACAGGGATTCAGTTTCATTCTTTCACATGTGGCTGCCCAGTTTTCTCCACACCATTGTATATTCTTGACTCCTTCGTCATAATTTGGCCATTTATCTGTAAGTTTTTTTCTGGCCTCTCTATTTTGTTCTATTGGTCTATGTTTTGTCAGTACCATACTCTTTTGATTACTCTAATTTTGTAATACAGATTGAAATAAGGAAGTGTGATGTCTTCAGCTTTGTTCTTTCTCAAGACTGCTTTAGCTATTTAGGGTCTTTCATGGTCCCATATGAATTTTAGGATTTTTGTTTTCTATTTCTGGGAAAAAATTCCACTGTAATTTTGATTACATTGCACTGAATCTATAAATGGCTTTGGATACTATGCACATCTTAGCAATGTTAAGTCTTCCAATCCATACACATGGAAATTTCTTCCATTTATTTGTTGTCTTCAGTTTCTTTCTTTGACATCTAACAGCTTTCAATGTACAGGTTTTTCACCTTCTTAAATTTATTCCTAATTTTATTTTTTGGATGTTATTGTAGATGGAGTTTTTCTCTAATTGCTTTTCTTAAAGTTTGTCCCCTAAGGCTAGCTAACATTTTTCGATTTCTTTTTACATGTGGGACATTGTAGCAGACACTTGGCAGCTACCCAAAGACCACTCCCTTTCATCTCCTTTGGTCACATCGTATTATAAAAGCTGAACAAAATCTTCACTCATTTTCCCGGGTCCTACGTAGTTATGGTGGCCAGGCGACCAGGCTTGGTCCTGGAACTGCTAGGTGAACTCCTCTTAATGCATTTGCTTTCGGATAAAAAGAATAGATGAGAGAAGAGAGCTGATTTTAGCTCCTCTTGTTTCTCCTTCCTTCACGAACGTGATGTTTCAAGCCAGACAGCTTTCTTGCAACTATGTAGTGACAAGAGTAAAGATGAAATGCCAATTTACTATGGATGGATGAACAGAAGGATAAAGTGAACTTAGGGTCTTGCTATATTGTTGAGCTGATATCATTGTTACATAAACAATAATGAGCTTTCCACTTAAAACCTTGTGTAATGCCTAACCAAACCTTTGCTATAGCCAGTACTTTTCCTAGCTGATCAGATGTTTAGATTGTTTTCAGGTTTTTACTATGTAAGAACTGAATGATGAATAAAAATGTCCATGCACAGACTTATGCCCCCATTTCCTTACATAATCTTTAAAATATAAAATGAAAGAAATAGGTCAGTTTATTATGTTTATAGAAAACTAATTGATTATAACTTTTAATATTTCAACATTGAGCTTTAGATAGTATTATTTTATCATTTTGAAATTACAACATGTCTTATATGCTACAGTTCTCCTTTCTAATATCTGTTTGTTTACTTTAAGGTGATGTTTTACCATAAAATGATGTTTTTAAAGAAAATGTTAAATTAGCATTTCTAGTGCTTTTTTGCAGAATGTTTTATCTTAGTATTTATTATTATTGCATTCCTTCTACTTCTTGCTTTCTTTCCTTTCTTCTACATAATAAAAATATTCAGGGCTATAAATTTACCCATGATACCGGCTTTGGTAAGATCCCACAGTTTTTTTTGTATGTAGTAGTTTTTAATCTGTTAGATGTTGATACAATAATTTTATAAGTATTGTGGTTGTTAACTTATAAGATGGTAATTATTGTCCTCAACTTTTTTTTGCACAGTATTGAAAACATATTTTGTAAATATTACAGAGATGTTTAACAAGAACATACATTTTCCATTTTGGGTCCAGAACTTAGTGTATTTCTATTCATCCAAGTTCATTAATTCTAATATTCAAAACTGAGATGTCTTCGTTTAATTTTTGACTACTTCTTATGATAAAAACTGATACTGATGTTAACTTTCCCAGCTGTAATTAAACTTCTGTTCATTTCTCTTGAATTCTTAAAATTTATTTCCATATTTTGATTCACATACATTCACATAAATTTTCTGGCTGTCATAATTTCATTATGGAATTTCACTTTTAGGTATATGAAAAGACTTTGTTTTCAGTTTTTTCCCTTAAGTACTCTTTGTCCACCTGTGATATTAACACGCTGTTTTAGTTTTATAGGCTTTTACCTAATGTTTCTTTGTTCACCTTTTTACTTTTTATCTCATTAAAAAATAGGTGGCCTTATTCAAATACAATTTTTTTTTTTTTACTTTTATTATCCCTAAAATGCTGGTTATTTTTTGAACATCATTTGTATTTTCACACTGACTGCTGTTTCCTTCCTTTAGATTTCTGTCTATTACTATATGGTCTTTGTTTGCTCTTCCTTGCCCTGTTGGAAAAGTACACATGTTGTGTTTGATTCTATACGGGTTTCCTCAAAAGGTTTTCCAAAATGCACGACCTCTGTGATTTCTCTGTATCACTATTTCATAAACTCATTCTGAGAAGCATTAGCTTAGGAGATAATAGTCCTAGCAGTCAGTAAAGCTCGAGGTGGAAAACAAACCCCCTAAAATCTTAATGGCTTATGACAACAGGTCAGCATCTTCTCCGTTCACGAGGGTAGGCAGGCTCAACGCAGGGTCTCTGAGTTTCGGTCGGGCAGGACAGGGCTCCCGTCAGTAGAAGACAGCCAGGGCGGGTGCTCTGGCAGCTGGTCGCTGATCCAGGCTGTTGCTAGGACTGAGCTGGGCTTGTCAGCTAGCGTGCCCACACACAGCTGTAACATGTGACTTCTGCTTTCCGCAACATGGTGGTGGCTGGGTTCCAAGACAGAAAGTCCCGACAAAAAGTGTTCTAAGAATCCCAAGCAACACTGTAAGATGACTTTATCCAGCCTGAGAAGTCCTAGGAAAAAAATTCAGATGCATTAAATTGCTCCAGAAAACGTTAAGGCCAGCTCAGATTCAAGAGGGCAGGCAAGTCCCACCTTTTGTTGGAAAGAGCAGTATTCTACAAGGAGGGGAGGAGTTAGTACAGCCCATCTTTTAGAGACTGACAAAACTTTCTCTTAGTTGCAATATTTTTTAACGTATTAAAGAAAAACCTTGTGTAACAGCTAACCAAATTATTTATTCCAGGCAAGTCTATTTCTCACATATAACTCGTCATCTTTAGAACAGCATTCCCTTAACAGTAGTTTGAGAAGTGTTGCTCTAGGCCAGTACTAATAGAAATGTACTGCAAGACACATGCAATTTTAAGTGTTCTAACAGTCACACTAAAAAACAAAACAATTGAACAGCATATTTTATTTAACCCACTATTTCTAAAATATTATCATTACAGCATGCCATCAATATAAAAATGATTAATGTTTTACCTACTTTTGTGTTTGTGTTTGAAATCCAGTGTGTATTTTAAGCTTGGAGCACATTACAAGGGTTCACTAGCCACCTGTGACTGTTCTGGAAAGTGCTCCTCCCCACTGTAAGCTCTCTAGAAACAGAAATCATGTTCTAACACACATCTGTTTGCTATCGAGAAAGAATTTATATGTGCTTTAATAAACGTCTTAAAGAATGAATTTCACAGTAAGAAACTTCTTAAAGGCACCCTCCCCATCCTTCTTCCCTTTGTAAATTGAGGAATCTGTCATTAACCTTCCTGTATCTCCTACTGTCCTTTGTTAATATAATAGGAATTTGCTATATTTTAATATTCTTCTTCACTTTCAGAAACAATTTATATATTGTACTCATTTCATTAATATATTAATGGCAATAATTTAAGTTTTTTTGTTCAGAGACACTCATTTGTTCCTTCTTTTATTCAACATATAATTATCAAGGTCCTAATATTTGTCACATTGTCTTGGGAAAGAAGGGTAAAATTATGAGAAAAAATCAAACATAATTTCTACCCTTTTACTAATTCTCCTTCATAAAGCCTTAATTTTTTTTTAGTCTTCCAGTAAAACCTGTATTAAAAAAAAAGGGGGGGGGGTACTTGAATGATTCTTGAGTCCTAGAATAATTGCCAATATCTAATGATGTCAATTTGACTAAATATATATTCATTATACTGATACTTTTCCCTTCAAAAATGCGTAGATATTTCTCCATTGTTAAAAAAAAAAAAACAAAAACAATAAAAACAAAAAAAACCTGTTAAAGAGAAAGGTGCTGAGCCCAGCATGATTGGTTTTTGGTTTTGGGTTTTTTTTTCCTTCCTAGTGCTTAGATGATTCTTTTCTTAAATTTCTTCAGGGTGTCTTTTTAATTTAATTTTTCCTGAAACAAGGTAAATTCTTCTAATCTTTGCAAAGATTCAGATCTTATTGTTAATTCAAGAAAGATTTCTTCTGTTCTGATTCCTACTTCTGTTCCATTTGTTTTACTTCCTTACTTTCTCAACTTACTAATAGTTAATATTGTCTTTTGAAGACATGCATATATATCATATTTTTCATGATATTGTGATTTATTTCACTTTTTGTTTTATATTTAAAGAACGTCTCGATTTTCCTCTGCCAGGATTGTATGTAGCTGGGCAATTGTGACTGAATTTTATCTGACACTTTGTTTGCCAAATCATATGCCCTGGGAGTAACTGAATCTACTCAGAGGCCTATCTTGTTGTTATTCTGTCATTTAGATGGGAACTTTTCCCCCTAACTCATCAACCCAGACAAGGTGTACATTGTGTTGATTTGGTAAACTCGTATATTGCAAGATGATTACCACTATACTGTTAGCTAACATTCTGTCATGTCACATAATTACCATTTACTTTTTTGTGGTGAGAACATTTAAGATCTACCATTTTAATAACTTTCAAGTGAGTAACACATTTATTGTTATCTCCAATCAGAATGCTGGGCATACATCTTATAATTGGAAGTTTGTACACTTTGATCATCTTTTCCCCATTTTCCCCACCCTTCAGCCCCTGGTAACCATCATTCTACTGTTTTTACAAGTTCAACCTTTTTAGATTCCACATGTAAGTGATATCATACAGTATTTGTCTTTCTCTGTCTGACTTATTTTACTTAGCGTAATGCCCTCAACATCCATATGTATTGTCATATATGGCAGGGTTCCCTTCTTTTTCATTGCAGACTAATATTCTAGTGTTTGTGTGTATGTGTGTGTGTATCACATCTTCTGTATCATTAATCCATTTAGAGACACTAAGGTTATTTCCATACCTTGGCTAGTGTGAATAATGCTACAATGAACATGGGAATGCCTACATTTTTGGTACCGTTACCATTTCCTTTGGGTATATACCCAGAAGTGAGATTGCTGGATTATATGTAGTTCTATTTTTTAATTTTTTGAGAAACCTCCATACTGTTTGCTATAGTGGCTGTACCAAGTTACAATCCCACCAACAGAGCACAAGGGCTCCCTTCTCCCCACATCCACACCAACACTTGTCGTCTACTGTCTTTTTGATAATAGCCATTCCAACAGGTGTCAGGTGATACCTCATCGTGGTTGCGACTTGCATTTCTCTAATTAGTGATGTTGAGTATCTTTTCTTGGATCTCATCATCCTCTGTATGTCTTCTTTAGGAAAAAGTCTATTCAGTTTCTCCATTTATTCTTAATTAGACTTTTTTTTTTCTATGAAGAATGATTTCTTTATATATTTTTGGATATTAACCCCTTATCAGATACATGGTTTGCACATATTTTCTCCTGTTCTGTACGTTGCCTTTTCATTTGGTTGTTTCTTTTGCTATGCAGAAGCTTCTTACTTTGGTGTGGTTCCACTAGATTTTTTATTTTGTTGCTTAGAATTCTGGTACATATCCAAAAAATCATTGCCAAGACCATTGTAAAGGAGATTTTTCCTTGTGTTTTCTTTTAGAAGTTTTAGTTTCAGGTCTTATGTTCAAGTCCCTAATTCATTTCAGTTTTTTGTAAGTGGTATAAGAAAGGGGTCCAGTTTTATTTTTCTGCTTGTACTTACAGAATTTTCCCAGAATCATTTATTGAAGAGACCATCCTTTCCTTATTGTGTATTCTTGAGTCCCTTGTCAAATACTAGTTGACCATGTATGTGGAGATTTATTTCTGGGCTCTTGATTTTGGTCCATTCGTCTTTGTGTCTGTTTCTATGCTGACACCATACTATTTTGACTATGATAGCTTTGTAGTATAGTTTGAAAACAGGGAGTCTTATGGCTGCAGCTGTTTTTCTTCTTTCTCAGGACTGCTTTAGCTATTTGAAGTTTTTTATGGTTCCATACAAATTTTAGGATTGTTTTTCCTATTTCTGTGGGAAATGCCAGAGGAATTGTGATAGAGATTACATTTAATCTATAGATGGCTTTTGTTAGTATGGACATTTTAACAATATTAATTCTTCTGATCCATCAGCACAGGGTACCTTTCCATTTATTTGTGTCTGTAGTTTTCTTCATAAAAGTCTTGTAGTTTTAAGTGCACACATTGTCACCTCCTTGGTTAAATTTATTCCTATTTTGTTGTTTTTTGGTACTATTGTGAATGGAATTGTTTACTTGGGTTCTTTTTCAGGTATTTTGATGTTAGTGTATAAAATAGAGCTGAATTCTGTGTGTTGGTGTTGTGTCAGTCCCAAACTATTGACAGGAATGCCTGAGGCACTTATCTGGGTTCATAATACTTGTAGCAAGCCCCCACAGATATTTCCCACTCCAGGGCCAATCTTGTGGTTGGACCAGCGCTTGTAATTCTTACTATGATTGCAGGACACACTTTATCAAGTACCCTCAGGGAACTCTGAGGAACAAGATTTATTACTCATAGATCCTGGAGGATATGTGGCATGCCTGAGAGCCATCACAGTGAGATCATGAAAAAGAGAGAGAGAAGGAAGAGGGGGAAGAAAAGAGGGGAAGGGAGGAAAGTAGACCTGGGTCTGCCTTTATTAAGGTTCAATGGTGGGGTATCTAGGGTTTCACAGGTGAACTCTGTTGGCTAATTAAAAGCATAGAGTTAAGAATTAGGGTTCAGGAAGGGAGAAGAGTCTCCTTCAGGTAGTCAGTTTATCTAGGTGACTGAGGTCATTCTGAAAGAGAAACTTGCTTGGTAGGGGTGGCATATACTTCCTTATCTGATTGTTTTGCTACTAGCTGTGTCATGCAGTCGTCAATATGGTTATTCCAGATGGATGGCTTTTATAATGGATGCTGTGTTTATTAGTTTCAGCAGGATTTGGTGGAGTCCTTAGCATTTTCTATATGTAAGATTGTATCATCTGCAAACAAATAGTTCTACTTCTTTTCTAATTTGAATGTTTTTTGTTTCTTTGTCTTGCCTGATTGCTCTGGCTAGAACTTCGAATACTATGTTAAATAAGATTGGTGAGAGTGGCTACCCTTGTCTTGTTCCTGATATTAGAAGAAAAGCTTGCAAACTTTCACTGTTGAGTATGTTAGCGGTAGGTTGTCATATAAGGCTTTTATTATGTTGAATTATGTCTTGATATTCAATTATTGAGAGGTTTTATCATTAAAGCATGTTATTTTGTGTTAAATGCTTTTCCTGCATCTATTAAGAAGATCATGTGATTTTTATCTTTCATTCTATTAATGTGGTGTAGCACATCTATTGATTTGCATATGCTGAGTCATCCTTGCATCCCAGGGATAAAGCCTGCATGACTGTGGTGTATGATCCTTCTAATGTGCTGCTGAAGTCAGTTTTCATATTTTGTTGAGAATATTTATATTTGTATTCATTAGGGCTATTAGCCCATAATTTCCTTGTTGTGTCCTTATCTGCCTTTGTTATCAGGCTAATGCTTGCTTCATAAAATGAGTTTAGGAATGTTCTCTCCTTTTCGATTTTTTGAAAGAATTTGCAAAGCCTTGGCATTAATTCTTTAAATGTTTAGTGGCGTTCATGAGTGAAACCGTCTGGTCCTGGGCTTCTCTTTGTTAGGAGGTGTCTGGTTACTGACTCAGTCTCCCTTCTAGGTTATTGGTCTGTTTAGATTTTCTATTTCTTCATAATTCAGTTTTGGTAGGTTGTATGTTACTAGGAATTTGTCCATTTCGTCCAGTTTTTTGGCATATGGTTGTTTGGAGTAGTCTCTTAAGATCCTTTGTAGTTCTGTGGTATTAAGTCTCCTCTTTTATTTGAGTCTTTTGTTCCTTGATGAAGTCTAGCTAAAGGCTTTTCTAATTTATCATTTTTAAAAAACAACTTCATTTCATTGATCTTTTCTATTGTCTTCTTAGTCTCTTTTTCATAATTTCTTCTCTGATCTTGGCTGTTCCCTTCTAAGTTGGAGCTTAGTTTGTTCTTTCTCTAGTTTCTTGATATAATGGTAGGTTGTTTGAGATCTTTTTTTTTTTTTTTCCTTAATGTAGGTTTTGTAGCTATAAACTTCCCTCTTAGATCTATTTTTGTTGCATCCTATTAAGGTTTGGTATGTTGTGTTTCTATTTTTGTCTCAAGATATCTTTATATTGTTTAAAATTCCTCCTGTGACGCATTTGTTGTTCAGGAGTGTTTTGTTAATTTCCACATGTTTCTAAATGTTTCAGTTTTCCTCCTATGTCTATTTTCATGCTATTATAGTTAGAAATCATATCAAGTAACTTTTCCATCTCCTCAAATTTGTTGCAACTTGTTTTATGGCCTGATTTATCCTGGAGAATGTTCCATGTACACTAGTAAAGAATGTATAATCTGCTGCTACAGGGTAGAGTGTCCTGCATTTTTCTGTTAGGTGCATTTGGTGTACAGTGTTGTTGAAATCTGTTACTTCCATACTGATTTTCTGTTTATCCATTGTTGATAGAGGAGCATTAAAGTCCTCTACTATTATTGTGTTGCTGTTTATTTCTCCTTTTAGTTCCATTTGTATTTGTTTTATATATTTAGGTGATCTGATGTTGGATCCTTAAGTATTTACAATTGTTAAGTTTACTTGACGAATTAACCTCTTCATCATTACCTAATAACCTTCTTTGTCTCTTGTGGCCATTGTTAGCTTAAATTCTATTCTGTCTGGTATAAGTATAGCTAACCTTGGTCTCTTTTAGTTAGCATTTGCTTGGAATAGCTTTTTCCATCCTTTCTCTTTCAGTCTTTGCATGTCATTATGGCTAAAATGAGTCTCTTGTAGGCAGCATATTACTGTATCTTATTTATTTATCCATTCAGCCGCTCATTTTGATTGGAAAACTTAATCAATTTGCATTTAAAGTTACTATTGATAGGTATGGACTTACTATTACCATTGATTAATTGTTTTCTGACTTTATAGTTTCTTTTGTGCTTTTCCCCTTCTTGTCTTGCTTTGTGATAAGATGATTTTCCATGGTGATTTGCTTTGATTCATTTATCTAAGTCTTTTGTGCTACAGGTTTTTCCTTTGTGCTTACCATGAGGCTACATAAAATATCTTATAGATAAACATCTTGTTTTAAGCTGGACCACTGGCTGGACTTTACAGTCACCTCTGGCTGGGCGGGATCACAGGCTGTGTTCCCTGGCAGGGCGGTTCCCCTGGCTGGTGTTTGCAAATAGTGCTGCAAGCTGGGCTCCTCGATTTTTCTCCCGGTCAGGTGGGACTTAGGCTGGGCTTCCCAAGTAGAACTGTCTGCACTCAGGCAGGACTACAAGTAGAGCTGCATGATCAGACAGGGTATCAGGTCGTTCCACAGTCGGGAGAACCCTACTCTGTGCCCTGAAGTTAGCCTGGGCCACAGCCTGGGCTCCCCATTGAGAAGGTGCTGACTTTGCTCTGTGGTTGAGCAGGTCGCTGGCCAAGCTCCCTGGCTCGGCAGGCCTCCAGGCCGAGCCCTGCAGACGGGTGTGGCTGGAGGCTGCCTGCGTCTTGGCTAGGCAGGGCCACCGTAGCGGCTGTCTAGTTAGGTGGCGCCGTGGGCTGCGCTCAGGAGTCAGGCAGGGCCATAGGCTGTACTCTGTTGTTGGGAAGTTCCATTGGATGGGCCCCGAGCTTGGCTGGAATCACTGTTTGGACTTCCCGATCAGATGGGGCGGGAAGTTTTGCTCAAGAGCTGGGCGGGTCTGCTTGCTTCCCCGCCGGGGCGTGCCATAGAGCGCGCTCCGCTGCTGCGTGGCATCTGTGACCAGGCTTTCCGGCGGGCAGGACCGGAGACCACTCTCAGCAGTTGCGCAGGGCTGGTGACTTGCCTTCTTGTCTGGGCGGGGCTGTAGTATTCGCTCCAGGGCAGATATGGCTGCTGGCTGGGGGCCCAAACCAGGCAGAATTGCTAACTGAGTTACGTGGCCTGACGGGGCACCGCTGGGACCTCCGCTTGGGCACTGCCACCGGGAGAGATGCGGTGTGCCAGTCTTCGTGCGCTGGTCACTACAAGCTGTGCCCGTCTTCTCCATCTCTGTCTGAGCCCTGGTAGTGCCGGCACACCCAGTGTTGCCTGTGAGGCAAGATCCAAGGGGCCCTTCTTAGAAAGCATCCCACAAGATGCAGAATGTCTACCCTGCACGCTCTTTTGCACACTGGAGAAACTGTAGGCCAAGGGGGCCCTTCTCAGTGTGGCGCTGTGCCAGCCTGGGGAAGGGGCAATGCCGTCAAAGTAAAACCTCTCTTCTTTCCCTTCTAATGTGATCCTTCTCAGTCTCTGTGGCCCAGGGGAGTGCTTCTGCCTAACCTGTGGGTTCTGAGACTTGCCCAAAGGTGTCTTGTCTACGGATAGTGGCTAACTTGTCTTTGTTGTGAGTGGGCCTGAAGTCAGGAAGCACCTATTCTGTCATCTCAGTGACATCACTTTGTTTCTTTTTTATAAGGAAAAGTAACCTGGCTTCAAATTGTCAGTAAAAAGAAAATACAGATGACCCTTCACTCTGCTCCTCGGTCATTAGGCTGTTATAAAACTACTACCTTCAGGTTGAAAGTAAACAGACATAAAAACAAATACACCGCTCACTTGTGTTGATTGATAGGAATTCATCTGATGTGACTTTGCTGAACAAAAGTAAATGGCTTCCCACCCTCTTCAATTCTCTATCAGAAACAGAAACTGTTTTTGGTGCAGCAGTCTGCATCTCTTCCTTATATAGGTTTAGTACAGGAAAGACCACATTTTCAAGCATGTACTACACACACATATCTTTCTTTCTTTCCTCTTATCTACAGTATTTGATACAAGAAAATCATATATCAGAATCCTGTATCCTACTGTGTACAATCTTCAGCTTCCTTCTCTACTGTTTCCTAGTAGATGTAAGCCCCAAAGGATGCAAGAATGCACTCACGGGACCTGGGGAGGGGATAGGCTTGATTCTGCTTTAGAAACCAATACTGCACAGTAGGGGGATTGATTGCCAATTTTTCTTGTTGCTGCACAATCTGCAGCAAAACTCAGGAAGCACATAGTAAGGCAAACTAAACTGACTTCATGGTAGACATTTCTGTTTCAAAATGGCAAAATGTGTCACAATGTTTATCTTACTTCAGCTCCAAGTGATCTAAGGTTATTGTAATTTAGTCTCAGTCTCGTACACATGGCACTCTTAAATACAGTTCATTTCAGAGATCCATTAATCAGTTAATCAAAACAGTAATTCAGTTTACCCAAGGGAACTAAAATGATGACAGTAATAATACAGCAACAGTGGGAACAGAATCCAGTGTTAGTCATTATGATGGACACCAGAAAGCGCTTAAGGGTTCCCTGCTATTGCTTGACGAAAAGTGCTGACAGGAACAGGTGAAGTCTAAGGACCTTATCTGGGAATGATGCTAGGGTAGATTTCTCACTAAAGGGGAAAAAATTTAAAGCCCTGCTTCTCCACAGCCCGTGCTCTTTGCTTTTTTTCCAGCAGGGATGGCATCTTTTTGGAGTATTGTCTTTGGGTCCTCTTTTGAGATCGTGATCCTTTGTAACTCATAAAGGCTGGTACAAAGTGGGTGTTAACTGTCTCCCATTTGGTAATGGGTTTTTGTTCTGGAAAAGCCTACAGTAGTAGTTCTCAACAGAAGGTAATTTTGCCACCAGAGGACATTTGGTGATGTCTGGAGTTATTTTACATGTCAAGACTCACCCTTGGGTCTTTCATTCTTCCCATTAATCTTGACTAGAAAAGCCATTCTCGCCTTAGCTTTTCTCATCTTCACCATAAATGTTCTTGCCGTGCTTCCCAAACTTTTGAATAAAGTGATACTATTTGCACAGTCACTTTGGGCAAAGAGAGGTGTCACTTGCTCATTATCCTGGGGCTTCAGCTATCCCAAACCCTCCCAGCCCCAGGAGCTGAAAGGATCAATAATTTGACACACCAGTAACCCACACTTGTGTGTTGTAGGTGCTGATTGAGAGTGTCTGTCTAGCCTCACATTCAGGCTTTGTGAGACTTCTCTGTTTACTCCATTGCTCACTAAAATGTGATAGACAACACTACTAATCTTACATCAATAAGAGCATAAATTTATAATCAAAATCAATGATTACTGCCCACATCAGATGCCCTATGTCTACAAACATCATATCTTCATGTTTCCTAATATTTTAAACATTATAGAGAGATTAATTCAAACATGATCCAAATTGTTACTGGGGATCAATTAAAGAAATAGTTGTCTCTTAAGAGGACACAAATGGCTAGGATCTTTGTCTCAGTGTTTTTCTCATCAACAGGAACCAGTAAGAAAAAGTGAATTACGACATAGTTATGTTCTTTTCTAGCATACCATTAGTTCTTACCTTTACATGCTATTGTAGTTCACTTTACCTCACAAAAACATTTTAAATGAGATATTAGCTCAAATTTAGCATAACATGTCAGGAAGTTGAAATATGAATCTCAGACATTATAGCATGTCAGTATAAGTGAATTTCCTTCCGTGTCTTTGTCACTTTTGAGCCAATTACCACCCCCCCCCATTGGATTTTGGTCTCTTCAGGTAACACTTCCCCACAACTCCCATCACACCAATATAAGTAAGTTTTAAGCCCTTTGAATTAAATAAGTTCACAGTGTCCTCCTGGCTAACTTTTTTTCTAGCTAATCTAGAATTTCTATGAAATGTGAACAGATCAAATAATCACATGCATCCTATTTCTTACTTGAATGTGATAATTGTTAACAACTTCTTGCAGTATTTTCTATTACCATGAATAAGATCACATTGATTCACTTCATCGAAGGTGCCGAAATATTAACCATTTGCAGGAACAGAATATATTAAATGATCTAGTTTATTTGATAGGTTTTTTAATCGAATTGCGATTGGGAAAGATTATAGAATTTTCAAATATAGTATCTCATGTTAGAGGGTACTTAGCTTTCTCATGGCTACAAGCTTTCAATCTGCTAGGTTAACAATACCTAGTAAATCAATAATTTAATCTCCTAGCAAAGAGAAGGCATGTTCTTGTGGAATTCCAGAAAATAAGATGCCAGTCATCTGTGAATTATCCAAAACCTAACCCCAACAAATCACCTACTATAAGCGCATGCACCTGTGTTTTTTAAAACAAATGCCTGTTAACTTATACTGTAGATGCTTTTGGGTTTTGACATAAGAACTAAACTGAAAAGAAAATTGTGGTTCATGTATCTATTGATAACCAATGTGAAATTTGTCTCTTATCTAAAAGCAATGTTTATAACTGCTACTCCTGGTTACACACACACAAACACACATGCACACGCACAAATTCCTTCTCCCTTTTTCCAAGTAGAGAATTGTTTATGAATTGAGAAAAAATTAATTCAAAAATAATTTATGACACATTGTAATGCCCTATAATGGAGAAGAATATGAAAATGAATATAGATGTATAAATAAATCACTATGCTCTACACAAGAAATTAACAAAACATTAAGTCAGCTATACTTCACTAAAATTTTTAAAAAATAATTTCTAGACAGTGACTCATAATTGGTAGACTATTAAGAAAGAAATTTTTCAAATATATATCTCTTTAGATCTCTCTGCTGCTTAAAGTCTTCAGTAATCCCCCCACCCACCCCGACTGCAGGATAAATTCTAAGCCCTGTTTTAGGCATGCACACCCGTTCATGCTTTCCAGCCTCATCACTCACCCGTTGTCACCATGCTTTCTAATCCATGTTTGGTTTATTTGATGTTGCTTGAACCCACACACCAGAAGTATTGTTATTTTATTCCTTTGCCTAGAAATGCCTTCCCCAGGCTTCTACATCTGATGTGCTCAAGTATTTCTTCCCACTGAGAGTAATCAGCATTCCTGACTTTCCTGGAGCCTGTAGCCCTAGTTGGCCACTTGCTTTTCTTACGGTACCTTGTGCACACCTCTCCCTGGGTTAGAGCATAAAATACTTCCACAGCACAAACATACTGGATCCTCCTCCAAGAAACATACAGGACCTTAGAATGAATTTTGTACAGTAAACTTACAGTTGTTTCAACATCAGCTTATTTCCCCTTAGAACCTCGTTCCTCTGCTTAATTTGTTTTGACCTTATAGTCTTCTATGACTACATTTTCAAATAAGTAAATTTAGTTATATTAACTTAAAAGGTGGCATCAGAATTCTTTTAGAGAAAGTTGCCTTTATTAGGAAGCACAGTTTTAAGCCCCAGGGAAAAGGTAAGCCCCTGCAGGCATGTGTTGGCAGCCTTCAAGATGACAAAAGCTGTCATGAAATTGCTCTGCATTAACAGTGAAGAGGACTTTGTTGGTAGGAAATAAAGAGGAAAGAAGAGAGGAGGGGGAGAAAAAGAGTACAATAGCAGATTTCAGCTAGAATTTTGAATATTGCAGAGAAATTCAGAAACAGGATTATCCTAACATTAAGCTGATGTCACTGACGCAGTATGGACCTGTCCATCATTCCAAACGTCAGATACATAATCTGCTCCAAGGGACAGAATTCCACCTCTGGGATGTCTGGGTACATAGCAGAGACACTGGGAATGATGCTGTAAGAGAATCTCCAAACTGAGCTAATCTTGGAGGTGACAGCTAGAGTCAAGTCTATACATGAGAACATCGGAACTTCTGATGTCTACAGGAATATTTTTCTAGGCAATGATAACAATCTATGGAAAGCCTGTTAAGTCTATCTGAGCTACACTTTAAGGACAGTGTGACTGCACCTGACAGCTAGTATGGAAGAAAATCAATCATGGCCCCATTAACATAAGACTTTTTTGAAAAAAAAAAAAAAAAAAAAAGTTTAGCAAAAGAAGGCTCCAAAGGAGCTTTCTAATTTGAGAAATATGGGTGGTAATTTTATAGGACTTTAGCAGGTGGGTTTACATAATTTTCAGCTCATTTTAAGAGCAGTGTAAAGGCAAACATAAATTAAAAATAAAAGGCTTAATGTTCCATTTTGGAAATAGACTTCTTCTTTCTCCCTTTCTTTAGAAAGTTTATTTTAGAAAACTTAAGTTCTTTTCTCCATCTCTTTGAAATGCATGTAAATCTTTTAATAAGTTACTAAGTGTCGTGCCCAGCTATATGACCCAAGAATGTCTTTCTCAAGGACCTGGGAGCCATCTCTTTGAAATGCAGACATCAAGGAAGACAGCACCCTGCCCCTCCTGTGTCTGTTGGGAGGGCAGGAGCCTAACTTTAGCAAGTGCCTGGCTCCAAGTTGCAAAACCACCTCTTACAAAGATAAGAGAAGTTTATTTTCCCTTGGTATAAAAGCAACTAACTAATTAAGGTAGTCATCCCAAATACCAGGGGATTTTAGGATGAGCTATGTGTGACAAATGATGCCAACAAGTATCTGACTTGGCTAGTTACTTCTTTTTTAGAACATGTAAGGAATGGTTGCATCTGTGCACCCATGTAAAAGGGTGAGGTTTCTTGTCTTCGAAATCGCCTGTAGTACCTATCACAGTCTGGTTTAATGTTCATTCAGTAGTAAGACTTTTCTTTCTCTACTATCCTTGTGAGGTTTTCTGCACTGGGAGAAACTTTTGTTTTTAATTATTTCTCCAACAGCAGTTGGTCAAAAGAAGTTTCTTCCCAAAAGGAGTGTTTTTTTCTTGTGGATTAGCAATCACTGGGCAATTAGATTTTACTGAGAGAGAATGGATAAGGGGGTGTTACCCAGTTAGAGACCAATATTTCTATGCCAAAAAGGGTAGGAAGAAAACAGCTGTGAGAAAGAGAAGGGGTGCAAGGACATGTATGAATTGCAGTGGAAAATTCTCATCCAATATCTATTACAATGAATTGTAGAAGTTAATAACAATTATTTATTGATTTGAATTCTCCCTCTCCCATAAACATACTGACATCAAAGGGATGGTGTAGCTCCTATCTGTATCCTTGCCATCTAGCATATACTACAATGTAATACTGTTTTAAAAATTGATATATAATTGACAAACATTATATAAGTTTAAGGTATATAATATGTTGATTTGAAACATTCACATATTGCTGTATAATTACCACCCTAGCTTTAACTAACACCTCTCTCACATCACATAATTGTTTCTTTTCTGGTATAAGAACATTTAAGATCTAGTCTCTGAGCAATTTTGAAGTATATAATACAGTATTGTTGATTATAATTAATATGCCATACATTAGCTCTCCAAAACTTGGTTGTTTTCTAGCTGCAAGTTTGTACCTTTCAATAACATCTCCCCAGTGCCCCTCCCTCCCAGTCCCCAGTAACCACTATTCTACTGTTTCCACCATTTTAGCTCTCTAAACTTCCATTAAGTAAGTGATTCCAAAGAATACTTGTTTTTCTGTCTGATTTATCTCATTCAGTGTAACGCCTTCAAGATCCATTCATGTTGTCCATGTTGTTCATTCTTTCACATGACTCAATGACACTCATTGTATATAAGTACCACATCTTTATGCATTCATCCTCTGATGGATGTTTACTTAGGTTGTTCCCAGTTCTTGGCTATTGTGAATAATGCCGAAATAATCAAGGGAGAGCAGCTATCCGTTTGATATCCCGTTTTCGTTTCCTTTAGGTATATATCCAGAAGTGAGATCGGTGGATCATGTGATAGCTCTATTTTTAATTCTTTAAGGAACCTCCATACTGTTTCCCTTGGTAACTGTATCAATTTATATTCCCACCAGCAGTACACAAAAGGTTTCTTTTCTCAGCATCCTTGCCAACACTTACCTCTTTTCTTTTTTGTTGTAGCCATTCTAACAGGTGTGAGGTGCTCTCATCGTGGTTTTGATTTGCATTTCCTTCATAATAAGTAATGTGGAGTCTCTTTTCATGTCGTCTTTGGGAAAACATCTATTTAGTTCCTCTGCACATTTTAAGTTGGATTGTTTAGTTTCTTACTATTGAGTTGAATGAGTTCCTTCTATTTTTGATATTAACGCCTTATTAGATACATGATTTGCAGGTATTTTCTTCCATTCTGCAGGTGATCTTTTAATTTTGTTGACTGTTTCCTTCCTTGGGCAGAAGCTTTATTAGTTTAATGTGGTCTTACTTGTTGATTTTTGCTTTTTGTGTCTTAGTTTTTGGTGTCATATCCAAAGAATCACTGCCAGGCCTGATGTCAAGAAGCTTACCCTCTATGACTTCTCGATGTTTTATGGTTTTATGGTATTCAAGTCTTTAATTCATTTTGAGTAGATTTTTGTGTATAGTGTGAGATAGGGATCCAGTTCCTCCATTTGCATCTGGCTGTCCAGTTCCCAACACCGTTTATTGAAGAGACTATCCATTCCCCATTGTACATTCATTGGCTCCTTTAGCATAAATTAATTGACCACATGTATGTGGGCTTATTCTTGGTTCTATTCTGTCTCACTGATCCATGTGTCTGGTTTTATGCCAGCACATTCTGTTTTGATGCAGCTTTGTAGTGTAGTTTGAAGTCAGGGAGTGTGATGCTTCCAGCTTTGTTCTTCTTTCTCAGGATTGCTTTGACTATTTGAAGTCTCTTGTAATTACATATAAATTTTAGGATCTTTTCTATTTCTGTGAAAATTGCCATTGTAATTTTGATAATGATTGCATTGAATCTATAGATGTCTCTGAATATTATGGATATTTTACAATATTCTTCTGACCATAAACATGGGATATTTTTCCATTTGTGTTGTCAACGCCTTTCATCAAATTCTTGTAGTTTTCACAGTACAGGTTTCCACTTAAATTTATTCCTAAGTTTTGTTTTTGATGCTATTGTGAATGGCATAGTATTTTTTAGTTCTTTTTCAGAGACTTCATTGTTACTGTGCAGAAACACAACTAACTTCTGCATATTGATTGCACATTCTACAACTTTACTAAATTCACTGATCAGTTCCAAAACATTTTGGGTTGGGTCTTCAGGAATTTTTTTAATATATAAAATTATATCATATGTAAACAGAGACAATTTTACTTTTCTGATTTGGATAACTTTTATTTCTTTTTCTCATTTGTTTGCTTTGGTATGACTTCCAGTAGTACATTGAGGAAGAGTAGTGAAAGTGGACGTACCTTGTCTTTCTCCTAATATCTGAGGAAAAACTTAGTCTTTCACCATTTAGTATAATGTTGGCTGCGGATTTACCATAATGGCCTATTTTACTTTGGGATATGTTTCTTCTATACCCAGTTTGTTGAGTGTTTTATCATGAAAGGATGTTGTGTCGAATGCTTTTTCTGCATCTATTGAGATGATCATATGGTTTTTATCCATGCATTGAGCCATCCATGAATTCCAGGGATAAATCACACTTGGTTATAGTGTATGATTCATTTATGTGGTATTGAATTTGGTTGTTAGTATTTTGTTGAGAAATTTTGCATCAGTATTCATCATGTATATTGGCCTGCACTCTTCTTTTCCTGTAGTGTCTTTATCTGACTTGGGAATCAGGGTAATGCTACCTGGTAAAAATAGTTAAGAGTGTTCCCTGCTCTTAGAATTTTTGGAAGAGTCTGAGGATTGGCATTCATTCTTCTTTAAATATTTGATGGAATTCACCAGTGAAATCATCTGATCCTAGGTTTTTCTGTTGCAATTTTTTGACTACTGATTTAATCTCCTTATTAGTTACCGGTTTGTTCAAATTTTATTTCTTCATGATTGTGTCTTGGGAGGATGTATATTGTAAAAATTCATTCATTTCTTCTAGATTATTTAATTTCTTGGCACATAATTGTTTGTCTCTTTTGACCGTATGTATTTTTATGGTATCAGTTGTAATGTCTCTCCTTCATTTCTGATTTTATTCATTTGAGTCTTCTCTCTTTTTCTCGTAGTTATTCTAGCTAAAGTATTGCTAATTTTATCTTTTTTAAAAAAACAAAACAGCTCTTATTTTCTTTTCTATTGTGTTTCTGATCTTTTTTCATTTATTTGCTCTCTGATCTTTATTATTTCCTTCCTTCTGCTAACTTTGAGCTTAGTTTGTTCTTTTTGAACGTAACAGCTGACAAACATTTGCCAAGTTCTAGGCTTCTTTCACAAATTAATTTTGTAACAGGGGCAGCTATTGCTTAAGAAAAGAGGTCTTCTTACACAACCCTTGTCTTTAATTACCTTATTTCTCTGTTCATTTATTGGAAAGATTAATTGTGCTCCCCAGAGTCTACTGTCATCTGAGTCTGCTTTTGAAATTTGGCTCTTTCATTATGTTTGTTTGGTTTGGTTTTTAATCTTTATTCTTCTAATAACCTCTTTGTCACAATCCTAACACCTTTTCACTACTAAATATTCATTCAGAGTTTACATGATCCACAGTATAGGGTTCAAGAAAATTTGAAATTTAAGGATATGGCTTTCTCATGCTTAGTACCGTTACCTCATGGCACTGGACATTATCCTCATTACTGTGCATCTAAGGGTGAACATTGTGACATAGCCCCTCAAAATCCCACACACAGCCCCCAGGCTTGCCTTAATCAAATCTGTAATCTCAAGGGGGTTAAATAAACTTTTCCTTCTCTGCCTCCTCCAGTGTGATACTAGTCATCCTACTATAATCATGTCTATCATGTCTAACTCCTTCACCACCTCTTCCATCAGACTGAGAGGCTCCAGAAGATCAGAAATATGCTCTATTTTTTAATCACCAGCATCCAGTACCTTTTCTGGTACTTATAAATATTTGCTGACTTAATGGATGAAACATTCATTTCTCCAAGTATAAATGAACTTTGCTAAATTAGACCAGGATGAGGAAGAAGGTTTATCCAGTATACATCTCTGAATGATTGGTAGTGACCATCTAGAAAGCTATATTGAGAAGGACTCTGAACATAAATATAAATATGTAAATAAATAAGCAAATAAGTATACACACACTCCTTGAAAAGACTACTGCAATAAATTAGTAGTGTTTGCTATGAAGTGGTAGAATAATGCTGGCATTAGTGACACATTTACCATCTCGAGGTCAGATTTAAAACACATATATATTATATTTTATAGTTAGTTTTCAAAGACCCTAATGTATTTCAAAGCATTTGCTTTTTCAAAGCAACCTTGTTTCCTGCTTTACAGATGTGTAAAAGGAGGTTAGAGCATTAAGTCATTTCCCAAAGCTTATAATTTATAAGGTTAATCACTGGCTAACCTGGGACTCAAACCTGACTTCTAACTACAATAACAACAAAATACCAGAGATCACCTCACTACATCACTATTGCTCACTTCTTGATTACCTGTAATTATATGCAGCTCACGTGCAGGCATTCCCAAGCAATATATGGATGGCTACCATTTTAGCATAATTATAGCAAGGAAACATGATGGAAAATACAAACTGAACAATTTTACCAAAATGTATCCAGGTGTCTCTTGTAAATGTCAGTTGTATTAACAGCTGCTAATTACATGTTCTTATACCATTCAGTGCAAAGTACTGTGTAGTCACTTAGATTGGAGGTTATTTGAGAACAGTTTAACAACAGAAATGTTGTTAATGAACTTTGATGGTGAAATTAAGTTGAAGCCCTCCTCTTTGCCTTGTTTTAGAATAAATAAGCAAATACCTCTGAGAACTATGACCCAAGTATAATATATCTCAAAAATACAGAAAGGGAGAGAATAAAGCATGAGGTAAAAACTCAGAAAGGCTGACCCAGAGATTAGCCTTTCCATGTATTTTGTTTTGTTATTATCTGTGTTCATAGTTTTTTCCCAGGGATTTAGAAGTTGATGGCCAGTAGAGGAACAATTCCAAAGGTTTCTGCAATCCCCTGTGAATTCTAGTAAGGCCTTGACCTAAAGAAATGTCTCCTGAATTGGGGGTTGAGGAATCAGTTAGAGAGACAGAGGAGGGGAGTCATGAAATTTGTACGTAGATGTGAGAAGACGTCTTCTGGTCAGCATAGCTGTGTGACCATGGGCAAATAGATTTCCCAGAAGTCTCTGGTCTCAGTTGTCTCCTCAAACCATTGGGATAACATGGAGCTGCGAGGCTCAAATGTGCAAATGGGCAAAATACTAGGAAGATGCCAGGGATATGCCAGCCACTCAATTATAAGCCATTAGTTGGCAAAATTGTTTTTTTTTAATAGAAATAATAGCAGAAATAGTATTAAGGCAATGAATGCTGTAGTGGAAAGAACGTAGACTCTGGAATCTAAATACCTAGCTTTAAATCCAACTTCTGCTGTTTATAAACAAACCTCTTAACCTCACTGTTTCTTAGTGTCATCATCGGCAAAATGGTTCTAATAATATGTAATGCAAAGGTCTATTGTGAAGATCAATGCCTTGCACATTAAGAAAAAGCCTTTGTAAAGTGAAAAATAGTATATACATGTTGGTTACCCTATTCCTACATATGCTCAGCAGAGCCAGTTTGTGAGTTAAGTGTGACTAAATCTTCCTGACTAAAATCTCCAACAGGCCTAGTGTGGATTTTTTTTTCCACCATTAGAAATTATTTTTGTAGCTCATACAAATACTTCCAAAGAAAGAACATTATGAAGCTGTTATGTCAGTTACACCATAGGGTAGGCTAGATGTGGAACAGATGTACGCAGCTCGTTTCCACTCTGACAACTAGGTATGAGCAGATTTGAACGGGGAGTTGGAGAAAGGGTGGAGTCAAAAGAGAAAACCAGAGCACGAAACACTATTTGGGAAGGGCAGAACTGAGTAATTGATTACATGAGCAAAAAGCACTGGACCTCAGAGAGAGAGACGACATTGGTAGGATTAAACACCAGAGAAAAATTACACCCACCAACCACACAATTCAATAAGTTAGACCTCACTTGAATTTTTGGTCATTTTCTTTTTGTTAAAAACTATGAAGAATATATTATTGGACAAAACATATTGCTCAGTTGAAGTATGATGTGAAAGCCATTTTTTAAAGCATTTATTTTCTTCACTATGTTACTTGCCAGCTAATTCATTCAAGTTAACTACAAATACCACACATAAATGCCCATTTTCTTTAAAACACTGATAGGGTAAAAAAGCCTCCTTGATCCTAAATTGTTTGGTGTTTTTCCCCCAAAGATTCTGTGATGAACAGGACACAATTCTAATGTGTCATATTTCCCGAAACTCTTTATAAAATAGAATACAATATTCTAGCCACCAGAATTTGCTCTGTAATGACATTGCCATCCAGAAGAAGTAGAGAACAGTAGAAGAAGCGGCCTGTCGGCAAGTCTTGGTAAAACTATGTATCCTTTCACAGCAGACAGTAGCTATTAGCTCTTTAATATGGAAATGAGCAGTCTTGGCATAGTTTCAAAACTTCTGAAATGTCACCAGATACCTTGCACTGCACTTGCCTGAACCACAGAAATTACAGCCGTGTTCACAGTCTCATTTAGAAACATCACTGACAATTGTCTTAACTGGCTTTTTGGCTTTGAAACCATAAATTCTCTTCTCCTCTGTTTCCTGTCCTAAAGCACATATATCTGGAATTCCCTGGCAAGAGCAACCTTACCTTGGCTGTAAATTTTTGAGATACTGTGGTAATGCTAATTCACAAACAAGATTGTAAATTGCCCGTTATTCTAAATTGTGCCCTGTGGCATTTCTTAATTAATGTATAAATGTATTGTGTTCCTTTCCAGACACTCTACCTAGTCACAGGAAAGCCACAGTGAGGGCTTTGTGGACATTAAGAATTAGTACTTTAAGTAGTAAGCAGACTGGAGACTGAGATACAAAATTAAGATGAGTGAAGATAAGAAATAAGGATTTATGCAAAACTTAGCCCATAAAGATGTTTCCTCCAAAGTTAGGAGTGCTTTGGGTGGGTCTTTTCATTTACTCCATATCACACTCAGCACTATGTCCTGCTCAAATATGCATTTTATAAATACCGTTGATGATGACACACATGTGATTTTTAGTAAGACCAGAGCAAGGAACCCAAAGTGCCAAGTTTCATTAAACCTTTTTTTCCCCATGAAATGCGTTCTCTCCCAAATTTCCAAGTTACATAATGAAACATCTTAGCTTCTGATTTATGTTCTGGTTCCCAATGCTACTTCTAACATTCTCATCCCCCGTCTCTGGACAATTTTTATTAGGATCTGGGATGTTGGAAAGTGGAGTTGAGTGATGCTGTTCTTTTGAGAGTCTGTATTTGCAAGAGTCCCCTTCTTGGAAGACCAAAATGTCTCCTAGGGAAAAAGGGAACCAGGGCCCTCTGTGAGGTTTTTAACAACTATATATAAAATAGATAGACAAGAACAATCTCTTGTGTAGCACAGGAAACTATATTCAATATCTTGTAGTAACCTATAATGAAAAAAATATGAAAATGAATTGATGTATTTGTATGTGTGACTGAAACATTATGCTCTATACCAGAAATTGACACATTTTAAACTGACTACACTTCAAATAAAAATTTAAAAAAATACACACACAAAAATTTCTAATGAGCTAGAATAAGCCCTTTGAGTCCAAACTTGGAAATGAATAATAAAGCTCCTGAGGGGGAAAATCTGCACAAAAGAAAACAGCCTGAATTAGTGATCTAGCTGCAAAACCGAGACCTCGGCATGTTTGGAGGAGATGTCTAGGCTCTGGCAGGGCTTGTGTTAAAATAGAATCCAGGCTGATTTCGTCTCCTTGGCATCTTCCACATGCGTTAGGGTCACACTAAAGATCAAAACCCCCAAAGAGAGATCACACCACTGTTGGCTGCGAAGATTGCTACAGAACACACTGTGATACAATGCAGGATCATGCTCTTGCTTTGCAAACCTGGGTATGTAACTAGCAACAATACCCACAGACTCCTGGCTTCCCGGGCAGCATCGCAGCCCTAGCTTCCCCACTGGCAGAGTGATTTCTCAGGCAAGTGAGGTCCACTTGATGGCAGCAGCACTGACTCTGGCCAACTCAGGGGTTGGTGAGTTCCATCTCAAGTGGCTCACTGACTTGCAGGGTCGCCTATAGGAGAAGCACGTTCCTAGGTTAACGAGCATTTTTGGGGTTTGGGAAAAAACTCTAAGGAAGTAAACTAAGGCCAAGTCTGGATTTGATGCCAGTTAATAGGTGGCCTGTTAGAGCATTCAGACCTGGAGCAAAACGTAAGCATGATCTTAATTTACTAAGCTGTCCAGCTGATGTACCTAAGCTTTTCCTCTCCCTAATCCAACCTGCAAGAACTCAGGAGATCATCTGGGATAAGAACAGGCAAATGTAACTAATGAATCAAAATGTCAGTTCAGTGGTACATGTACGAAGCTTGAAATGCCATTTTTCACTTGAGCCAGGCCCCCGCACGCTGTCGGTGAGCTAGTTTCACATGGCTTATTCCAGCAGAGTTTGCCCAGCCAGGCTTCCTGCAGCTGCGGCGCACGTCCCTCATACTGATCACCAAGGGGTACTTCAGTGCCTCCCTGGGAAGACCCCTCTCCTCTCAGTCTCTTTCCACCGATGCCAAAGCTATGGTTCACACACTGAGAAGTCTTCACATGTCTAAGGAGCTGACTCATCTGCTTGCTTTCAGTCACCATCTTTTTCTCCTCCCCTTCCCTTCATTGAGAGGCCATGGCCCTTGACCACCTTGCAGAGCAGTCACTTCAAGCTCTCAGCTATCTTCAGCCCATCTATTGACCCCCTCCACAGTGGCATTCCCCCTCACTGTGTGATGGTCAGTGGATTTTCTCTTCCCAGTTTTAAAGGTACATGAATTTAGAACAGTGAAGTAAGATTATATATTTTTAAAGGTTTCTGATAATCTACTATTTGGATATTTGAATCTTTATTTTTTCCATGTTTATAATTAGAAATTTTATAAAAACCTTGCTGATTTTTTTTTTCACTGTTTTGGCAGAATAATCACATACTAATTAAAAGTATGTAAAATGTTATGAATTCTTCAATATTACATAGGCTTAAGTTTTTCTAAGATATAGATAACTTAGAGTTTGGGGGAAAGATTTAAAAGAAAAAGAGACCCAACATATCTACAATCAAATATATCCCACTACCCTATTAAAAAGGAAATGGAAGAGTATGACAAAGTTAGAATAGTAAGAATTATGAGTAGTGACAGGGCAGAGTTCTTCACAGAATTCAGTCGAAGTTATAACTGGCCTACCTACCTCCAAGCAAGAGTAGCTAATAATTCACAAAACCCTATTCTCACCTGTCAGTCCTCACCAAGACCCAGAGAAATGAAACATGACCTTCAGCTGCAGGACAGGGGTGACGAGGAGAATACAGCTACCTTAGTTCCAGTATCACATGGACCTGTGCAGAAGCAGACAGGAACGTAAATGCTGGTGCTACATAAATGTAGTTGAGGAAGGCTCCACACCTTAAAATCTGAATTGCTCACACTTACAGAGAGCATACGAATTGTCTGCACCTTGGATGTCGAAGATGACACAAAGAAGTGGTCACATCAAGGTGGTGAGTCAACTCCTTTGAGGCAGAAAAGAGGATGAGGAAACTACCAAACTCAGTAATATACATGGAAGGCTAAAGATCAAGGCATTTGACTCATGCGGTCTAAACTAGATGTAGCTCCAGTTTTCAAGTTAGGAAGGTACACTGATTGGTGCGAAAGCCAAACTGATACTGCAGAGACTGAAAAATCAGTGGTTCAGTAAGAGGAATTTGCTTCTTTCCTGTAACTGTCCAAGACTGGCGGGTACCTCTCCGCCAAGCTATCGGTGGTTGGGAGGAGCTGGGCAGCCCTACCATCCTGTGGGCACTGGCGTCATCTGCATGGTAGAAGTGAGTTTTCAGCCAGGCCAGGCTAACCAGTGTAGGAGAAAAAGAGACCATAAAGAAAACCATCTTTTAAAGCCCAGCCCAAAGGGGATGCACTTGACTTCTCACATTCTACTGGGAGAAGCAGAGAGGAAAACCTGGTAGACAGCTAGCAGAATTTGACTTAATAGCAGGGCAGCACATAAATAAAGATACATTTCATTTTGGGTTTGAGAGAGCTGTGTGGTTGGATGGATGGTTGCCCTTTATTAATGGTTTTCTAAATGGTACAATTTGTGATCTAGCTGGTGTAATGACTCTTACCTAACCCCTTTTATGTTACAAATTCAATGTCCTGGGCTTTAGGACCACTTATGTTGTTTGCAAAAGAAAAAAATTTCATTGATTTAAATGGACTCAAATTGCAAAAGTTAAAGAGTGTTGAGAATAAGAAAAGTAGGTAAGCAGCAACATTACTGAATGGTATCTAAATAAAGATATCTCCAGACCTTCCCTTTTCTGTGTTACCAAGGATTTGCATCCATTTTTCCCCATCCTCAATTTTCTCTATTGCTATATCAGTATTTGCTACCTTTCTATATAGTGATCAGTGACAGATAGGCACAATACACATATGCACATGTGTAATACATCATTGAGAAATATGCCAGATACAGAAAGAAATACTGTACGTAGAACCTAAAAAAATTAAATTCAAAAAGTGGAGAGTAGAAAGTGGTTACTAGGGGCTGGGGGGTGGGGGATATGAGAAGAATTTGCCAAAGGGTACAAAGTTGCAGTTATATAGAATGAATGAGTCTAGAGATCTAATGTACAGCATGATGACTATACTTAGTAATATTGTATTAAATACTGGAAATACACTAAGAGTAGATTTCAGGTACATTTTGAAAAGAGATGGTAACTATGTGAGATATGTCAATTAGCTTGACTTTAATCATTTCACTATATACATATATCAAATCATGTTGTATATTTTATATACTATTTATATTTAAAAGTATATTTTTAATTTTTCACAGAATTTTTTTCTTTTAGTGATGTATAGTCAGTTTACAATGTTGTGTCAATTGCTGGTATACACCATAATGTATAATGGTTCAGTCATACATATACATATATATATATGTGTGTGTGTGTGTGTGTATATATATATATTCCTTTTCATATTCTTTCTCATTATAGGTTACTACAAGATAGTGAATATAGTTCCCTGTACTAAACAGTATAAACTTGTTGTTTATCTACTTTATATATAGTATTTAGTATCTGGAAATCTTGAACTCCCAATTTATCCTCTTCCCTTCCCCCCTCACCCCCCTGATAATCATAAATTTGTTTTCTATGTCTGTGAGTGGCATTATTTTATACTTCTTTGTGGCTGAGAAGTAGTCTATCCTACATATATCCCACAACTGCTTTATCTAATCATTTGTCAATGGACATTTAGGTTATTTCCATGTCTTGGCTATTGCAAATACTGTGTCTGTGAACACTGGGGTGCATGTATCTTTTCAAATTAGAGTTTCCTCCAGATACATGCCCAGGAGTGGGATTGCTGGATCAAATGGTAACTCTTATTTTTAGTCTTTTGAGGACTCTCCATACTGTTTTCCATAATGGCTGCACCAAACTACATTCCCACCAACAGTGTAGGAGGGTTTCCTTTTCTCCACAGCCTCTCCAGCATTTATCGTTTGTGGACTTTTTAATTATGGCCATTCTGACTGGTGTGAGGTGGTCCTTCATTGTAGTTTTGATCTGCATTTTTCTAGTAGTTAGTGATACTAAGCATTTTTTCATGTGCCTGTCGGCCATTTGTTTGTCTTCATTGGAGAATTGCTTGTTTAGGTCTGCTGTCCCGTTTTGGATTGGGTTGTTTGGTTTTTTGTTAAGTTGTATGAGCTGTTTATATATTCTAGCAATTAAGCCTTTGTCAGTCGCATCATTTGCAAATATTTTCTCCCTTTCTGTCAAATGTCTTTTTGTTTTGTTTATAGTTTCCTTTACTATGAAAAAGCTTTTAAGTTTAATTGGGTCTCATTTGTTTATTTTTGCTTTGATTTCCAGAAAATATATTTTAAAATGTGCTGTATACTGACCTGGGGACCAACTGACTTCTGGTATTATTGGGAAGTATTATTGGAAAGGAAGGTCATTCAAGGAGCTCCAATCATTTTGTCCATAACACTGCTGTCTTCCCTCAGAGCAAAGCAGTTCAAGAGGTTATGAAGATGTGTGTTTAATGTTGTCCATGTACTTAGAGGCCAGACTCTCAGCTGCTTTGGTTTCTGGCCCACTCACTTTGACTGTTTCGCTACTCATATGATAATGGGAATGTGTGTGTGTGTGGGGGGGGGGGTGGATGTTATGACAACTGGTGGAGGACTTCCTGATCTGGGAAAAGGAGGGGATATGGTATTATGGCAGTCTAACAAGAAGAGTTTAAAGAGTGAATTTAACCTGAATTTTTTGAACTAGATCATTTGAGGGTCCAGAGTCCCAGTGCCACTCTTTTGGTTTCCTGTTATGTTGATCTCAGCAACATCCAAATAAAGAGTGTGGCACATTCTCAAAACCGGAAGGCTCCTTTAACTCTGCTGAGCTGTGAGCAGTGGCAGTGTCTGGAGAAAGCTGCCCAGAAACAGGTTTACACCATCTTAAAGATACTTCTATCAGTATTTCTTAGGGTTTTTAGCTCATTTTACTGACAAGACACAGCTTCATCCCTATAAAAGCAACTGCCTTCCAGCACAAGTTTTGTCTGTATGTCAGTATTTCTAATATGAAGCAGAGGAACACAGTAAGGAAAGTAAAAGAGGAAGTCTTCCATCCTGATTAGACATAGAGGCTCTGCAGGCAGACCAGTAGATGTGTGCCCATTGCTTGCTAGCTTTGAATCAGGCCAACGTGTTTAAACAACCGAGGGCGCAGGTTCCTCTTCCTGTAAAAGGGCTGTCGTGTTGGTTGCGCTGCGTGGTCAGAGGACTAAGTGAGGGAATGTAGG
This sequence comes from Camelus dromedarius, assembly GCF_036321535.1. NCBI lineage: Eukaryota > Metazoa > Chordata > Mammalia > Artiodactyla > Camelidae > Camelus > Camelus dromedarius. Next base: position 60,134,033 of record NC_087446.1, on the reverse strand, counting down.
GAAAGCCCTTAGGACAGTGCCGGGCATGTGGTGAGCAGTCGCCAGGCGTATCACAGTTACCTACTCTTGTTTATCCTTTGATGGACTTTGGGTTTAAGAATAACATTGACCACTTTCACAAATTATGGCAAAATACTGCTGTGGTCTCTTTCCAGATCTGCAGCCCATAGTGTCTTTCATTGATATCTAAATTGGTGGTAACTATGTGCATTTCCACAGCACTTGAAGCTAATGCTTTCCTGTATGTTGCAGTGGTGACTGATGGTCAAAACATCTGAGGCCCACTATGCTTGGGAGACTGGTAATGAAGCTTATAGAGCTTATTGAAAGTGCCATTTAACAAAATATATTAGCCCATTCCAAATGTCATCTCCAACTTTATTGTATTTCAAGTTAAACACCATGCAAAAAAACAAAAACAAAAACAAAAACCAACAACAACAACAAACAAAACAGATCTAAAAGGCTCCATTACTTGCTTATTTTCAAGGGCACAAGGAAAAGGTCACCAGTTTACAAAAGCGAGGGTCTCTCTGGTACCTCTCTGACTAAATGGTGGAAAGCCAGCTAAGCACAGAACAGTCACTGGTAATGGTTCCTCTCTTATTAGAGATAATCAGTGTTTTCTGATTTCCAAATCTTCTTTCAAAATAGAATCTGCTCATCTCACTATTTCGTGGCATCTCTTTTTGGTATCCATTAAGGTAACATTTCCTTCCCCACTCAGTGGGGGAGATTGCTCTCTTGTGGAATGCCACCCTCCATAAATAAGGGCAGTGTGAGCCTTCCATCACCGTAATAGTTAAACGATGGCAAAGCTGAGTAATTGAAATAGAAAGAGAAGTCACCTTGACAGGCCTGTAACTCGGAAAGCAGCTTAAGGCACCAGAGCTTTTATTGCAAATGAGTTGAGTGAGTTTATATCTATTCACCAAACAAAATACATTTAAATAATATTCCAGCTTTGAGACAAAGCAAGGAAATTCTTCTTGGACTTTTTACTACTCTGTCAATTATAAGGAAATATGCACATTTTGGAAAATAAAAAACTGTAGTTTCTCTAGGCATTATGCAAATTATTGATGTCACTTTGGGGTCTTTTGCAAAAGAATGTCACCAAAATAAAAAAAATGAAATGCTTGCTGTTGACCCTTCCTACAAATTCTAGGATTTTTTAAAAAAGATGAGGTTTTGTTTTGTTATTGTTTAATATCCCACAATAGGTATTAGAAAGTCAGCTATATGAGACAATTTGGTAGATTTGGAGTTGTATTAGCCAAAGTAGATAATAGGAAAAAATACAGACAATAAGGAATTTAGAAAAATAAGTGTGCTTCTTTACCACACAGCTCACGGGTAGGATCTTTTTTCTCCTGAATTGAACACAAAATTGCATCAAATTGCCTTTTGGCATCACTAAAGTAAACCTCTTTTGAACACTGTCATTATTATTTTTCACACAATCCAGGAAATGGCAGCACTTCGCTTTATATAATAAAAGTTAGAAGACCACTTTGAGTCACAAATAGGTAGAATATTTTATGACTTTTAGTTTGGGCAAAGACTCCACTTTAATGATCTGAACAGAAATTAAATTGCCAGCTCAATATTATTGATACTGAAATTCCATACAGTAAATACTGTATGACCCAATGATGAAAATTAGAAAGCTTTTTGTAAAATAAATAAATAAATAAAATAAAGAGAGAGAGAGAAAGAACTCAGCCTTCGTGTTTATTGCCAATTGAACAGATTTCTCCAAATCTAATAAAATGTAATGTGTTCCTGTTTTGACGCATTAATATTTCCCATCACACTTTCAGTGGCATGGTGATCATTGCTTGAAATTAAATTAAACTTGAGCAGGCCTAAGTCTAAGTTCAAGAGCCGTTTAGTTGCCGCATGACATATTTTTCTGAAAGTGATAGAAATATAGTGAAATATGCAGAAGTGAATTCACCAGGAATATGCCTTGTGGTGGTGTTCCACTAGGCAAGCTGTGTTCTTCAAGAAATAGGTATTTGTTTTGATGGAAGCAACCAGAGACCGTTTTAGGGAATTCAGGCCCCATTGCAATTGGGACTGTGTAAAAATCTTGCACGCTGACTCTGCTTGCAAACCAAGCAAGCTTTGTCCCAGGTGAGCTGGAAGTGACTGCTCATGTCCCACTGGACTTTGCAGGACCACCTACCTTTTAGCTAGGGATCCCCGTTTAACATAGTCCTTCCCCAATAGAGAGCTTATTGCGTATGTACAGGATACTTACAGTTTCTGCATGTGCAGGCACATGCACACATACACACAGATGCCCACATGTTGTGTAACTGGGATATTTTTCTTTTTTAAACATCTTTTTACTTAGAATTACTATTGTTTTCCTTTATCTAATGCTCAGTGGAAACAAAAATTAATACTATAAGGCTCTTGGTATAGCCAGGAGAGTCCAGAACCACCTGCTGAAACATGGATGTGAAATTTTCCAATTTGTTTGTGTTCTATATATTTTCCTGGTTTCTCAACTTTGAATATTTGTCAGTAGATATCACCTGGGATTTTGTTACCAAAACTGAAAATAATGGTGTATGATGTGACACATACAAGTATACTTAAGAAGAAAATAGAAGAGGATTTTTTAAAAATCAGAATATCTTTTAGAAAATGAGGTATATTGTTTTTTAGGCCTTTGCATGGTCCATGAGGAGGCTGCCCATCTGGGCAGGATATTGGCCGGACTGGTCTCCGACTCAACTGGAATCATTAACTAAACTCAGAGATAAGCATAAAAGGGTGAAAATATTGAATGGGTCTGGGTCTAACTATAGGCTTGGTCCTGGACATTCTGTTAACATAAGTCTTAATGTACTTTGCTGAAAGCAAATTCTTAAAGGGCCAAGCCTGACAATTGTCTTCCTATTTCAATGACCTTTTAAAACTGTTACAATAAATCTATAAAACAGCTCTATGCTGCAGTAACATGATGGAGCTGATGGTTATCCTGACATTTTTTTCTTAGGTATTATCCTTTTTGCTTCCATAAGCAATGCTATAAATTTTAAGTACAACTACACTTTTATAGAAAAAGGTATTTAACATAAAAATCAGCCTTCAGCGTTGTTTGACCTGAATATTAGCAAATTATAAATCCCTTCATTCTCAGACAAGCAGTGTTCAGTGTTCTTGATACGCTATACAATTACTGCTTTGCCTTTGCCAGGCTGATTTATACCTGAAGAGCAAAAGATACGACAAAGTTACTTCTTAGCTTAAACTATTTGAATAATTTAATTCTGTATTTCACTTGGCATATGTAAATAAGCCACCGATGGCTATTTAACCGCCTCGCTTTAGATGACATGCTCTCTTTGGATTCACGATTCCTGATGAAGTAGCCCCAACATTTCCAGTTGCCTTGTCTCTACCTGTCAAATACAGTTGACCCTTGAACAACATGGGTTTGAATTGCACGGATCCACTCATACATGGATTTGGGGGGATTTTTGGTAGTAAATACTACAGTACTGCATGATCCCCAGTTGGGTGATTCTCTGGATGCGGAACCACAGATACAGAGGAACTGAACTGTGTACAAGAACAGCAAACTATAAGTTAACACTCGGATTTTCCACTGTGCAGAGGATTGCCCACCCCCAACCTCTGCATTGTTCACGGGGCAACTGTGCAGTGACTATTGATGTAAAATCCCAAGTTAATATTTAAACCTATGGTTGTATGTATTTTTTCCATAGACTAGACTGACAAATTGAAAAATCTGGTTTCCTTGACTTAGTCAAGACTCATCTACATGGCGAGTCACTAGAAACAATTATTCTTTCAATCCGTTTGACAGGGAAGAAAATTGAGTAAATTTTGTCTCCTGGCATATTTGCTTAGAGCCAATCCCTACAAAGCTTTGAAAAAGTGGAAATGTGGTAAATGCTTGTATAATCTGATCAAAGCATAGAGTCATAAAAGATAACCTACTTTACATCCCTTATCCAAGCTTAGATTTATCATACTGAATACACAATTCCCAGATTTCTACTGTTCTCAGCTTCCTGAAAATGATTCTTAAGAAGGAAACGAAACTTAGTACCCAGTTTGCTGGGACCCTGGAAGAAGCCCAGTGTAAGTCAAGGAAGATAGTAATCTTAGAACTGGACATTTGCTGTAAGACAGTACCTGAATGCTTGGTTTTCAAATCTAGATTTTTTTCCTGTTACTTATGTCAGAACTGAGATTATTGTTCTCATAAAACCTCTCCATTAGCATCAGTGACAGAGGGAAGGCCAAGGGCTTTAATTAAAGAACTCTCGAACAGCAAAAAAAATCAGATGAGATCTTGTGTTACATTTTACGGAAGGACATCTTGACCGACAGTGCCACTGCAGAGACCTTGCCTACCAAAATAGCAAGTTGCCAAAATGAAATGTTTTCTGATAGAATGATTGAGAGATCATGATTCATGCTTTATGAGTAGGTGATGATAATATGCAACAAATCTTACTTACAACTATTAGAGAGTCAAGCCTCAGTCAAAACAAAACAATCCTTTCAAAACACTCTGACTTGATTTGAACCTGGAAATGTATTTGTTCACGCTGGCAATGGTCTCTCTGGTGAAGAAAATGAAAGTTTCCATTATCTGAATGTCCCACTGTTTTACCCTTAGGCCTAATAGGTTGAAAGTGGTTTTGGTTTTTTTTGTTTTTTTAATAAATGTATTAGTTGGGAAACTACTCAGTAATGATGATGATGGTGATAACAACTTAACCTGCCGGAACATCCTTGACATTAATTACTTCACTAACTTCTCACAGCTGCAGAGTTAGATGCTACTGCCCTCATCTTACACATGAGAAAATTAGGACCTAGAGACCGTAAATAACGTGTGCCAAGCAGTGGAGACTGAACTGGGACCCAGGTCTGTCTGACTGCAGGTGCCAAGCTCTGAACCACTGCACCAGACCACCTCTGTCTTTTCAACGGAAGTAGCCTTCAGTTGAAAGAGGGATTGCAGCTGCAGGAAATTCAGCATCTTCTCTTCCCCACAGAGGAATAAAGACTTCTGAAATTCACTAACTAGACTTTCAGTATTGGGAAAGAAAATTAGACAGCCACTCTGGCCAGGAGGCTAGTGAATATCTTATTCCAGCTGAAAATCTTGGTGCTTGTGTTTAGGACCGTGAGCATTACATCACTGTCTATGGCATGAAAGGGCAGCCATGCCTATTTCCAGTCAGCTGTTTGCAGCAAGATCTTTTAGATTATAAAAACCCAATTACGTGGCATTCTCTACCAGCAGCACTATGCTTCCCTCCATATGTTCCTCCTGTAGGTGTCTAATGAGTTCCCACATAAGAAAAATGACAAGGAAATCTATCTGAGGAATAATCTCGCAACTGTGGCATACGGAGACGTTGTTTTTAAGTCCCTTTGCCGTGATTTCTAAGCACAGCAGCAAGATTACCTGGTGGTAGAGGCTAGAAAAATTGTCGTCTCCTTCTTGTCAGTTCTGCCGTGTTCTCTGCTGCAAATCTCAGGCTATCCTGTCATGCTTTGTGCTAACAGTGAAGCAAGGCAAAAATTCTGTCAGAATTTAAGTACACACTTTACCTTGCCCATCCCATTGTGAACCTTTTTCTGCCACTAAGGTCAACTCCTTAATGCTATGAAAGGAATTGTTAGCACTTATGCATTTGGTGTATTTAGCTCTCGGTTATTTATGAAGCCCTCTCGTGGGACTGAGCAGTTTATGCTCCTCCAGATACTGGTGAGGATTTGCTAGACTGACAGGTCTTACTTCAGCAGATATTTCCCAACCTATAGTTCTGCTTTTCCTGGTTCAAATGGAGAAGTCACTGACAGCTTTGAGGCAAGATGGCAGAGAGATGTAAAGTAGTGGCAAGTCACTCTCCACCCTCTTTTCCTTCCAGTTCCTTAAAGACAGTGATTTGCAACTTATTTCCCCCACATTCCAGTTACACAGACATATATTTAACTTTCAGTGTACTCATTCACAAATACTTAGCACATTCCTGGATTGAGCAGCTCAACACTGCCTTCCATCATAGTTCTGTGTGTTCAGTGCTGCCTACGAGTGCGTGCATTTACTCCACTGGTTGTATGCCAGTTCCTAGTTTGATCTTTGGTGTCTTGACATGAACAGAATTGGCACAGTCTTCATTCAGAGCTATACTGTGATTCAGCTGTTCAAGCAAGTGCGTATTCCAGCTTTTCTTTCCCTCCCTCCCTCCCTCTCTCCTCTCTTCTTTCATTTCATCATTTAAGCAAACAGCAGCATAAGTATCTGATACTTGCCAGACACTGTTTTAGGAACTGGGGAAGCAATGCTTAAAAAATTAAACAAGATCCTACTTTTATGGGTTTACATTTGAGTCAAATGGGGCAGGGAGATAGAAAGGCAATATGTGAGTAAAGTAGATGATACCATATTTGATGAAAGCTTTAAGAAAAATGAAATAAAATGGTGGTGTCAATTGACCGAGTGCTGCCTACTTTAGATAGGGGCACTTAGGAAAGGCATCTCTTAGGAGGAAACATTTGAGAAGATACATGAATGACAAGCAGGAAGGTAACTATGGGGAGGTCTGGAGGAAGAACTTTCCAGAGGGAACAGCTCGAGAAGGGAATATGGGGTTTATTCTATTTTATTTGAAATGTTTTAGACCATGGGAGGGACCTTTCAGAGGAGTCATTTATACATTTTTAATATAGACATACCTTAGAGACATTGCAGATTTGGTTCCAGACCACACTGCAATGAGGCATATATCACAGTCAAGCAAGTCTCATGAATTTGTTGGTTTCTCAGTGCATATAAAATTATGCTTACCCTATACTGTAATTTATTAAGTGTGCAATAGCCTATGTCTAAAAAAACAACATACATACCATAATTTAGAAAATCATTGCTAAAAATGCTAGCCATTTTCTGAGCCTTTGGGGAGTCGTAATCTTTTTATTATGGAGGGAGTTGCCTTGATGTCGATGGCTGCTGACTGATCAGGCTGGCGGTTGCGGAAGCTTGGGGTTGCAGAGGCAATTTCTTAAAATAAGACAAGGAAGTTTTCCACGTTGATTGTGTCTTCCTTTCATGAACCACTTCTCTGCAGCATGTAGTGCTGTTGGATAGCATTTTTTATCAACTAAGTTGATGTAATACGCTAAATCCTTGGTTGCCGTTTCAGTAGTCTCTAGGTCATCTTTACCAAGAGTAGTTTTCATCTCCAGAAAACGCTCTTTGCTGATTCATAAGAATAAACTGCTCGTTTGTTCAAGTTTTATCACGAGATTGCAGCAAACCAGTCCCGCCTTCAGGCTCCACTGTTAGTTCTCTTGCTCTTCCCATCACATCTGCAGTTACTTCCTCCACTGAGGGAGCCTTGAACTGCTCAAAATCTTCCATGAAAGTTGGAATTAACTTCTTCTAATCTCCTTTTCATGTGGGTGCTCTAACCTCTCCCATGGGCTGCAAATGTTCTTAATGACATCTAGAACGGTGAATCTTTTCCAGGTGGTTTTCAATTTACTTTCCCCAGATCCATCAGGGGAACCACTAGCTATGGCAGTGATAACCTCACAAAATGTATTTCTTAAAGAGAAGTCTTGAAAGATGAAATTACTCCTTGATGCACGAGCTACGGAATGGATGTGGTATTAACAAGCATGGAAGAAACATTAATCTTGTTGTACATCTCCATCAGAGCTCTTGGGTGACCAGATACAGTATCAATGAGCAGGAATATTTTGAAAGAAATCTTTTTTCTGAGCAGTAGGTCTCAACAGTAGGTCTAAAATAGTCAGTAAACCACGTTGTAAACAGACGTGCTGTCATGCAGTCTTTGTTGTTCCATTTATAGAGCACAGACAGAGTAGATTTAGATTTAGCATAATTCTTAAGGGCCATAGGATTTTTGAAACGCTAAATGAGCTCTGGCTTCAACCTCACGTCATCAGCTGCATTAGCTCCGAACAAGAGTGCCAGCCTGTGCTTTGAAGTTTTGAAGCCAGGCACTGACTTCTCTTCTCTAGCTATGAAATTTCTAGATGGCATCTTCTGCCAATTTAAGGCTGTTTCATCTACATTGAAAATCTGTTGTTCAGTGTAGTCACTGTCACAAATGATCTGAGCTGGATCTTCAGGAGCACTGGCTGCTTCACCTGACAATTTTATGTATTGAGGTGGCTACTTTCCTCAAACCTCATGAGCCAAACTCTCCTACCTTTAAACTAATCTGCAGCTTCCTCGCTTCTCTCAGCCTTCACATAATTGAAGGGTTAGGGCCTTACTCTGAATAAGGCTTTTGTTTAAGGGAATGTTGTGGCTGGTTTGACCTTGTATCTGACTTTCTCCTTGTCAGCCATAAGCCTGTTTTGCTTTCTTACCGTTCACGTGTTCACTCAGTAGCACTTATCCATTCGTCTGTCAGTGGACATTTAGGTTGCTTTCATGTCTTTGCTATTGTAACTGGTATGCAGAGGCTTTTTAGTTTGGTGTAATCCAACTCATAACAGGAAACTTGTATCTTTTTACCACCTTTATCCTTTTCTCCTACCCTCATTCCCCACCCCTGACAACTAGCAATCTTCTCTCTGTTCCTATGAGTTTGTATATATATATATTTTAGATTCCACATATAAATAAGATCAAACAGTGTGCTCTCTCTGACTTATCTGATTGAGCAGAATGTCCTCAGTGTCTATATATGTTGTCACAAATGGCAGAATCTCCTTTTCTTATGGCTGAATAGTATTCCATTGTATATATATACACACACCCTATCCATTTATCTGTTGATGGGCATGTAAGTCATTTCATGCCTGGGCTATTATAAACATTGCAGCATCGAACATGAGGGTTCAGATACCTCTTCAAGATAATGATTTTGTTTCTTTGACTAAATACCCAGGAGTGGAATTGCTGGATTATATTGTGGTTCTGTTTTTAATTTTTGAGGAAATTTCATCCTGTTTTCCATGGTCCCCACACCAATTTATATTCTTACAAACAATTCACAAAGGTTCCCTTTTCTGTATGTCCTAGCCAGCATTTACCTTTTATCTTTTTGAGGATAGCCATTCTAACAGGTGTAAGGATGTGGTTTTGATTTGCATTTCCCTTATGATTAGTGATGTTTAGCACTCTTTCATGTACCTGTTGGCCATTTTTATGCATTTTTTGAAAGAACATCTATTTCCTTTGCCCATTTTAAATCAGATTGTTAGCTTCTTTTGCTATTGAGTTGAATGTGCTCTTTATATGTTTTGGAAATTAACCCCTTATCAGATATATGATTGGCAAATGTTTTCTCCCACCCATTATGTAGGTTGCCTTTTCATTTTGTTGTGCAGGAACTTTTTAGTTTGATATAGCCCCACTTATTGAGTGTTGTTTTGTTACCATTACTTTTGGTACCATATCTAAAAAAATCGTTGCCAAGACAAATGTCAAGGTGCTTACCCACTGTATTTTCTTCTAGGAATTTTGTAGTTTCAGGTTTTATGTTCAAGTCTGTAATTCACTTTCAGTTGATTTTTGTGAATGGTGTAAGACAGGCATCCAGTTCCATTCTTTTGTATGTTGCTGTCTAGCAGCATTTTTTGAAGAGACTATCCTTTCCCCATTGTATTCTTGGCTCATCAGTTAATAAACCATATATTCATGGGTTTATTTCTGGGTACCCCATTCTGTTCCATTGGTTACTGTAGCTTTGTAATATAGTTTGAAATCAGTGCAGTATCTCCATCTTTCTTCTTTCTCAAGATTGCTATGGCTATTCAGGGACTTTGGGTTTCCAAACAAATTTTAGGATTGTTTATTCTGTTTCTGTGGAAGTTTGATAGGGATTGCATTTAATCTGTAGATTATTTTGAGTAGTATGGACAGCTTAGCAGCAGTAATTTTTCCAAACAGAAATATCTTCTGTTTATATGTTATTCAGTTTCTTTCATCAATGTCTGATAGTTCTCAGTGTACAGGTCTCTCACCTCCTTGGTCAAACTTATTATGAGTATTTTATTATCATTGTTTCATTTGTAAATATGATTTCTTAATTTCCCTTTGATAGCTCATTATTTGTATATAGAAGCACAATTGATTTTTTTCTTATTGATTTTGTATTCTGCAGCTTTACAGCATTTGATTATACGTTTTAATAATTTTGGTGAATTTGCTAGAGTTATCTATATATAATATCATGTCATCTGAGAATGAAGGCATTATTACTTTTTCCTTTTTTATTTGGATGCCTTTTAATTTAATTTTCTTGCCTGATTGCTCTAGTTGTGACTTCCAGCACTGTGTTGAATAAGAGTGGTAAGAGTGGGTTCCTTGTCTTCTTTCTGATATTTGAGGATAAGTTTGTAGCTTTTAACCATTGAGTATGATGTTAGCTGTGACCCTGTTGCATATTGCCATTACTGTGTTGAGTAAGTTTCCCCTGTTCCCAGTTTTTGAGTTTTTCTTATGAATGGATTTTGAATTTTGTCAAATGCTTTTTCTGCCTCTATTGGAATAATGTGATTTTTATCCTAAATTTTGTTACTGTGGTGTATCACATTGATTTGCAGATGTTGAATCATCCTTGCATTCCTGGAATAAATTCCACTTGATCATGTTGTATGACCCCCTAATGTATTGTTGAATTCAGTTTGCTAATAGATTAAGGTTTTTTTGCATTTATGTCCATTATGAATAATGACCTTTATTTATTTATTTTTCTGTAGTGTCCTTGTCTGATTTCGGTGTTAGGGTAATGCTGGACTCATAAAATGAATTTAGATGTGCTCCCACTGCTTAAATGTTTTGAAACAGTTTGGGATTGATTGATACTAATTTCTCGTTAAATGTTTGGTAGAATTCACCAGTGAAGCCAGCTGATTCTAGTCTTTCATTTGTTGGGAGAATTTGATTACAAGTGTAATCTCTTTACTAGTTATTGATCCATTCAGATTTTCTTTTTCTGCATTATTCACCCTTCCTAGGTTATATGTCTCTAGGAATTGTTCATTTCGTCTATGTTGTTAAATTTGTTGGCATGTACTCAGTATTCACAGTCTCTTATGGTGTAATGTATTTTGTGGTATCAGTTGTAGTACTGTCTCTTTTATTTCTTATTTTTGAATCCTCTCTGTCTCTCTTTTCTTGGTTGGTCTATCTAAAGCTCTGTTAGTTTTATAATTTCAGAAAACGAGCACCTAATTTCATTGATCTTTCATATTGTCTTTTTAGTCTCTTTTCATTCATTTTCACTCTGATCTTTGTTATTTTCTTTCTTCTACTAACTCTGGGCTTAAAATTTTCTTTTCTAGTTCCTTCAGGAGTAAAGGTAAGTTGTTTATCTGAGATCTTTCTTGGTTCTTACTTTAGGTGTTAATTGCTATGAACTTCCTTCTTAGAACTGCTTTTGCTGCATCCCATACATTTTGGTATTTTGTACTTCCATTTCTGTTTGTCTCAACATTTTTTTAATTTCTATTTTGATTTCTTCTTTGACCTATGGGTTGTTCACTACCATGTTGTCTAATCTCCACATATTTATGAATTTCCAATTTTCTTCTTGTACTTAATTTCTTTGTTCATACCACCATGGTTAGAAAATTGATAAGCTTTCAATCTTCTTAAGTTTATTAGCAATTTTTTGTGGCCTAACATGTGATCTATCCTGGATAACGTTTCATGTGTACTTGAGAATAACGTGTGTTCTGCTGCTTTTGATGGAATGTTCTGTAAATGTGTGTTAAGTTCATCTGGTCTAACATGTAGGTTAAGTCCAGTGTTTCCTATTCTATTTTCTATCTGGATGATCTATCTACTGATAAAAATGGGATATTAACTTTCTCTTACTGTACTGCTGTTTATTTCTCACATAAACTGTTAATGTCTTGCTGTTTATTTCTCACTTTGAGTCTTTTAATGTTTGCTTTATATATTTAGCCTTTCCTATTTTGGGTGCTGAATATTCGCAGTATTATATCCTCTTGTTGCATTGTCCCTTCTATTGTTATATATGACCTTATTTGTCTATTATAGTCTTTGTCATAAATTCTTTATTTTCTGATATAAGTATAACTACCCCAGCTCTCTTTTGGTTTCCTTTTTCATGGACTGTCTTCTTCCATCCCTTTACTTTCAGTCTGTGTGTGTATCTTAAAGCTGATGTGAGTCTCTTATAGGCAGCATAATAGTTAGGTCTTAATTTGTTTTCCATTCAGCCACTCTGTTTTTTGATTAGGGAATTTAGTCCATTTACATTTAAAATATTTATTTATTGGCATGTACTTTTTTCCATTTTGTTAATTGTTTTCTGCATGTTTTGTAATTCCTTTCTTCTTTGTCCCTTTGTAACTTGTTGACTTTCTTTAGTGATATGCTTAGATTTCCTTCTGTTTATTTTTTTTTTGTATCTACTATAGGTTTTTGCTTCATGGTTACCATGAATCTTATATATAGCAATTTATAACAGTCTATTTAAATTTAATAACAGCTTAAGAACAAATGCATCTAAGGTTGTACATTTTATTTTCCCACCCCATGGTTTGTTTTTGTTATGACATTTTACATCTTTTAATCTTGTGTATACCTTAACTATTGTAGTTAGTTATCTTTATTATTTTTGCTTTTATCCTTCATACTAGCTTTGTAAGTGATTAATTCACTACCTTTTATATATTTACATTTATCAGTGAATTTTATACTTTCATATATTTTCCTGTTACAAATTGGCACCCTTTCGTTTCAGCTAAAGAAGTCCCTTTAACATTTCTTGTAAGGCTCATCTAGTGGTGGTGAACTTTTTCAGCTTTTGCTTGTCTGGAAAACTCTTTATCGCTCCTTCAATTCTAAAGGACAGCTTTGCTGGGGAGAATATTCTTGATTGGCATCTTTTTCTTTTAGCACTTTGAGTATATCAGCCTAGTGCCTTCTGGCCTGTAAAGTTTGTGCTGAAAGTGCAAATAATCTTACTGGGATTCCCTTGTGCTTAGCAGGTTGTTTTCGCTTGCTGATTTTAAGATTGTCCTTATCTTAAACTTTTACAATTTAATTATAATGTATCTATGTGTGAATCTCTGATTCTTCTCATTTAGACATTTCTGGGTTTCCTGAGTGTGGATATTTGTTTCTTTCCCCAGGTTAAGAAAGTTTTCAGACATTATTCCATCAAATAAGCTTTCTTCACATTTCTCTCTCTCTTTTCACTCTGGACCCTTACAATACAAATACTGGTCCTAAAAGCTACTGTCACATAAGTTTCTTAAACTATCTTTTCTCCATCATTTTTCTTTTTGCTCCCCTACTTGTATGCATACCACTGCCCTGTCTTCAAGTTCACTGATCCTTTCTTTGCTTCATCTAGTCTGCAGCTGAACCCCTCTATTGAATTTTTTACTTTAGTTATCATATTCTTCAGCTCTGTGCTGTCTGTTTGGCACTTTCTTATATTTTCTATCACTTAGTTGAAATCTCACTTTGTTCTTGCATTTTTCTTTTTGTGATCTCTATAAGCATCTGTATCAATATTTTGAGATCCTTATCAGGTAATCACTTATCTCTATTACATTAAGTTCTTTTTCTGAGATTTTATCTTGTTCTTTCATTTGGAATGTATTCCTCTGTTTCTTAATTTTCCTTGACTCTCTGTGTTGGAGTCTATGCATTAGATAAAACGGCCACCTTTCTCAGTCCTGTAGGAGTGGCCACATGTAGGAAATGAAATTTATTGTTTCATTGTCCTAGTTCTTGCTTGTTTCTCAAACTTCGGTGAGTGTCCAAATAGTCTGCTTTGTTCATAGTAGTTCTTGGTAGTTGAGGTTGTTCTAAAACCTGTCACTGTCCCAAAGAGGAGAATTCCAGTCAGCATCTACATGCAGGCTGATTAGAAATTGTACCCTGAGGCAACAGCTTTTAAAGTATGCAAATATGCCTCTTTCAGGGGAGACAGGGAGATGGGTATTTTTGTCTGCTCCCTCTGGTCAAGTCCTAGGTGGACAGCCAGTTAAGAACCGTTTCTCAGTGAACACAGTCCCTGCTGGTCCTCAGAGCCAGGCTTGTCCTCTGGACAGCAGGAGCATAAGTTGGGTACCAGATGTGTGCACCAGCTGCTGTGAGGAGATACTGGCAACCTGGAGTAAGACAGAGAAAGAACATGAAGATGGTGACTGCCGGCCTCCCCAGTCTTCTGGAGAGTATTGCAGTTGGCCCCACCATGCGTGTTAAACTAGAAGCCTGGCCCTCTGGTGGCAGCTCTTAAAATAAGCCAACAGGCCTCTTCCATGGAAAGACTGGCCATTTCAGTTTGCTGCTTCTCCAGTGGGCTTTGGGTAGGGTAGCCGTGGTGAGTCCAGGTAAACCCTTAAGAGCTGTTTCATAGCTCACGATGGTCTTGAGGGTCTCATGGACATAAGCCCTTTTGGCTTTCAAGCTAGATGTTTTGGGCACTTGTCTCTCAGATGGAAGTCTTAAAAATTGGGGCACCAGACTTGGGGTCTAAACCCTTCTTTCTTAAGGGATAAGCTGGGAGTTGTGAGTTTCCTCCAATTATGTGTCACTACTTGTGTGTCCTGATTATGTGTTGCCAAGAAGGGGATTTATGACAACATTGTTTCCCATCCACTCCTACCCATTTTTTTTTCTCATTCACCAGATGTGTAGGATTCACTCAGCTAGTTTCTGGATGTCTTTCAGAGGAAATTGTTCTATATGCAGCTGTAGATTCAGTGTATCCATGGGAAGAGGTAAATTCAGGAGACTTCCATAGTCACCATAAAATGTAACTTTATTGTTGAATTGTGAGAGTTCTTTATACTAGTCATTTTTTGAATATGTGGTTTGAAAATATTTTCTTGAAGTCTGTCATCTGTCTTTTCAACCTTTTCACATGGTCTTTCATAAAGCAATTTTTTTTTAATTTGATGAGGTTCAAATTATTCATTTTTTTCTTTTATGGATAATATTTTACTATCAAGTCTAAGAACTCTTTGCCTAACTCTAGATCCCAAATAATTTCTCCTACCTTTTTTTTTTCTAAAAGCTTTATAGTTTTGCATTTTACATTTAAGTCGATGACCTGTTTTGACTTACTTTTGTATGAGGTGTAAAGTTAAGGTTAATGTTTTGGGGGATTTGGTTTTGTTAGTTTTTCTTTTTGTTTGCCTATGAATGTAAAATTGTACTGGTACAATTCGTTGAAAAGTAGTTTTATGCTTTGGAAGGTTTATTTTGGCTG
This sequence comes from Camelus dromedarius, assembly GCF_036321535.1. Classification (NCBI taxonomy): domain Eukaryota; kingdom Metazoa; phylum Chordata; class Mammalia; order Artiodactyla; family Camelidae; genus Camelus; species Camelus dromedarius. The sequence continues at coordinate 60,118,788 of NC_087446.1, read as the reverse complement.
TTGTGTAGAGGATGGATTGTGGTACGGGAGGGAATAGGAAGAGGGTGACCCATTAAAAAATGTTTTCATTTGTTTAGGTAGGAGATGATGGTGAATTGGACCAGGGTGATAGCAGAGGAGATGAAGTGAAATAGATTCAAGGGTATTTGGAGCTGTCGAGCAGAAAGCACTTGCTGATGGATTAGATGTGGCAGTGAGAAAAAAGAGATAATAGAGATGAGTAAGTTTTTAACATGAGAAACTGGATGTATGGTAATTATATTTACAAAAGGAGACGAGACTGAAGGAAGAAGGCTTGGAGGTTGAGACAGAGGAATCAAAACTTCTGTTTTTCCCTTGTTCAGTTTGAAACACCAATTAGACATCTTGAGTGAAGGTGTCCAGTAGTTTGTTGGAGAAATGATGTTGGCATTCAAGGGTAACATTGGGGCCAAAGATACTAATTTGAGGAGTTGTCAGCATGGATACTATTTCTTAGGGAGAAGATCTAAATAGAGAAGATATAATCTTTCATTGTTGTCTTAGATAAAGAAATTCACATAAAATATTCACATATGTAGATTTCCTGAAAACAATCAAGTTGGATTAACTACAAATCTAACTTTGTAAATTTCTAATTCCATTTTATTATTCTGGGCATGTGTCTTTGATTAAATATCTTAATATACTTTATTGTATGCATTTATTATGTAAGAAATTAGTAATTATCTAAAATTATAGATCTTAGTAGAATCTTGTATGTGCATTATTGTACCTACAAAATTAGAATCCAGTAAAATAAGAGGCTTCCACTAACTCTGAATAACATAGCTTTCAAGGATAGCCTTCATGAAATAAACAAAATATACTTAGATAAATTATTAATGGCCAAACATTGTATGTTCTTAACCTCAATAACTATGATAATAAATGAAGACAATCCTCAAAATTCCAGTCAGTCCTCCCATTTTTTTGTGTTTTGAAGGACTCTTGAGTCAGTGGACTAGTTCTGGATACAATAAAAGGATTCAAGTCTGTTTTGGAGTGGATCAAAGCTTGCTTCTAGCATTCTTTAGTCGAGGATATTGATGGATCCCTGTAGACTAAAAAGTTGATTCAAGGATGAGCAATTGAAAATGGGGTAGAAGAATTTACCTGAAAATATTGATGTGCCTAAACAGAGAGCTCTGTAATGAACTCCAATTACCTTTTAAAAAGTTATGTGCAAAAGATGAGAGTTCTTTAAGTATAGACTGTGTATAATGCACACTTGTACAAATATTAACAAAATCAAGAACTGAGACATCTGGAAAATTCTTGTAAAACTAAACCTCTCTCATCTCTCTTAAAAGAAAAACCCAAATCTCTGTTTTAGCTAGATGCTGGTATTTAAAGGGTAGTTGGGAGGGAATAGGAAAATCAAACGGGAAATATAAGTACTTTGGAGTCTGGCAAGACTTAGATTTGACACTCAGCTTTTTGACCTACTGGTTTGTAGCCCTCAGATGGTTATATCTCCAAATGACTGTCCCCTGTCAATTCGTAGTGATTGTGCACAGCCCCACGTAATGGTAGTATCAAGTGAGATTAAATAAATCAGTTGTCTGGTATGATAGGAGGTGTGCTTTAAAATACACTATTTTTTCTTTAATTCCTGCTTGACTTCTGCCTGTTCACCAAAAAGAAATCACTCTCTACTGCAGACAGGTAATTAACATGAGGAATAATGTACCAGACACACATATGGAGGAGGAGATTCTTTCAATGGATTCATGCCTCAATTTCACATTGACTCTCTCTTAGAATTATTGACATAACTCATTGATTACAGTACCAGATCTTTGAATGATAATCACTTGAATAATCACAGATAATGCAGAAGCACCAGAAGACCAGTCATGATAAATGCAGTTCTGATTCCCAAAGACTGAAAGAATAATGACGGTTGGATGATGGCACAGAGTTGGTGTATCCTAGTCTGGGTTACATAATAACCCTGAGTGACACAGAATCCGTTTGACCGTGGTATAAGCATAGCTACAGTGAAAGATGACTAAGCCACACAGTTTTCAACAAAATACATATAAACCTCCGCATAGTTGTTCATTCTAATCTGCTAGAGGTTTCACCTCCCAGTAATAGGACATTTGTCTAGGAATATTGGACTGGATGTGGAAGAACCTTGGCTGGTGATAGCATCCATCATGCTACCATGGCTGTGAAAATGCTCAAAGATAACTTCTGGCCAGCTGTGGGGAGCCTGTGATAATTCATTGGGGATGTTAGATATTTGCTCATCTCTTCTTTTGTTTTGTTTTTTTTTTTTTAGTCCAGAGGAGACATTACCTATATAAATAGTGTTGGTCTACCTGGAGAGTTCAACATGAAAATCTGGCCTTTAACCTTGGCCTTATTTGTACAACACTCAAGTCAACTGAACTAGAAATTGCAGGCCTCTCTGCATGTTACCCATATATGATTTATGTCATTTTCCTACGCACGGCTAAAGCCAGCACCATGCTTGTCAGTGCTTAGGACCAGACTCTAGCCAGATATCCAGGATTTGAATCCTCCTCTACCACTTACTATCTGTGTGACCTGTGCAAATTACTTCACCCCTTCTGCTTCAGTTTCCCATCTGCAAAATAACAGACAGTAATAGTACCAACTTCCTGAAGGGGCTGTGAGGATTAAATAAATGAGAGTCTGTAGAGGGCTCAAAAACATACGTTACCTCCAAATGTTTCTCAGGTAATTACTGAATTAAAATAAGTTACCGTTCTAATTTTGTCTTTAAATTCAGATTGCTAATTGACTTAGAGATGATTTTTTTTTAAAGAAAAAGAATCTCATTTATAATTAGGAGTGAGATTAACTATGATTCAAGGCTTAAAATAGCATAAGAGTGCCATACACATACAACATTTATTCAAATCCATGAATGTTTGAAAGATAATGTACTTCTCATTGTTACGAGACTAAAAATTTGCAAGAACTTCAATGTAACATGACCTTGTTTTAATTAACAATGTAATGTTAGAACTTAATAGCTCTCACTGATAGAAAATGTTGCATAGATGTCACCAAGAACAACAAGAGCCATGTGTCTTTGCTGGCACATTCTGGCACATTGTAATGACTAGAATATTAGAACACATTTGGCTGGCACTCTTAACTTTGCAGAGAGTTAACTAATCCCTCACTTAATCTTCATGATAGTCCTGGGCAGCAGAGAATACAGATACTAGTATTTTTCACAGATGAGAAAATTGAGACTCAAAAGAGTTCAGAGTAATGTGCTTGCCTAGAGTCACAACGTATTTCATGGCTCAGATTCCCTGCAGTGCCCCCAAGTAATGCCTAAGTCACAAATCAAAAACCTCTGTCGCTCTTATTCTATCTTTTTGAAACAAAGCAGCAGGCAAATAGCTCTCTCACAGTGGAGAAACTCGTCAGAGCTTCTCCTTACCATTGTGCAAGAGGGGCACTGCACAACTCCAGGGACTGACAGTCACATGGTGGTATAGGCGAGCTTGGATCTGTGCAGTGCCCAACCCATATGACCACATGAGGCATGAAGCAGCTCGTTTCACTGATCCAGAAGCCCAAGTCAGAAACAGCATGCAGCTGTGGAACTGACATCCTGATTTCCATTGCATTGTGTGGTTTCACAGCAAAGAAGAAAAAAAAGATGAAATCAAACAAAAGTAACTTTAAGAGAAAACCTGTCACTCTGGTGGAATTTTCTCTTACTTGAAATTCACCCTGTTTATATTCAGTTGAATGGAATGACATTTGATTGAACTGACTGGGAAGGAAAGTGACAAGATACATCGGATTCAGGCTCTCAAATTTGGTTTATTGTTTAGTGCAGCAACCCCTGAAATTAAATGAACACATACAGGAGATTCATCATAATGCTCTCTGTGGAGTCTGTGCTATTATGGAGTCCTCCCACAGGTAAACTCACAAGATGGACTTGAGATTCTGCAAAACAGCACATTGCATGTAAGTGAGTCTGGAGCTTTTTTTTTTTTTCATTTTTTTCACTTAGAAATCAGGTAATGGAATTTTTAAAAGATCCCTGCGAAGTAATGATCTGTAATACATTCTAAAGTATTCTTTCTTAGTAAACCTGTAAGAGATGCTAAGAAATACTTCCTACCTTGCCTTCCACAACTGCCACATGGTCCTCCTTGAAACTGGTTCCAATGAGTCCTTTAAAAAAGAAAATGGGCCATATTAACTTTTTAAAACTAAATAAGAATTATAAGACAAAAGGAGCCTAATGTTTGGTTACAGGTGAAATGAGGAGGGTCAAATGAGTGTCACATAATGTCATTAGGAATGCTACCAGATATAATTAGGCCAACAAAAATATTTAAGCTTCTGTTAGTGTAGAGTGATGTTGGCAGCATACATCATTAGTTGCCATAATGAAATACCACAGAATTCAAAGATGTCTGAAATCACATTTGTAAAAATTAGCATAGAATAAATCACAAAAAAAGCATTAAAGGGGAAAATATGACCAGTGCTGGTGACTTTTTAGTGAAATATTTGGAATGACTGACAGCAAAATAGCAAAAAGGTTGTTCGTGTACTCCAGGATAAACAATGCTTAAGTAACAATTTGAGTGTATTTCCTAATGCCTTCAAGTTAAAAAAAAAAAAGAAAGAAAGAAATATTTTCCATGAGAACATACCAGCAGAGACTGTCAAGAGTGATTAGGGAATATCTTTCTGCCAGTTAGCAGCTTGGAAATTACGAGGAACCAGTTAATCCCTCCGATTGTTCAGCTGTGACGTTTTTGATGCATTGTACAAGAGATTTAACTATCGGCCAGAAAACAAACAAAGATTAACATGACATTTGCACTGCAAATCACAGTCATGCTCCACTTGCCAGAATCTTCCTTAACAGCTGATACTCAGCATTTCCGAGTTAGGAACAAGTTAGTCAATCAACAGGAAGCAAATTCGGTTACTTCTAAGTGTGCCTCTGTAGTGTATATTAAATTATCCAATGGTTCATTTCATAAGTAGTGTCTTTGCTGCCTGCTGCATCCCAGGCCTTGTTGCACAATTAGATTTCTGAGAGGAAAAGACTAGGATTGCAGAAGTTAGCTAGACAGTAAACAAATGAGCATTAAAAAGGAAAGAAATGGAAGCGTGGAGAAAAGGCTTCTCAGCTGGCTTGCTGGGGGTCAGGGAGACTTGGCAGAGGCACCCACTGTGAAGGAAGGTTCTTATTTTTTCTCTCTCTTAACATTTTATCCCACAATAGAGGCCTTGAGCATGGAATGCAGATCATTACCTCACAGACAACTTAAAAAAAAAAACACGACTATGTAAAATGTTTTCAGTTCAAACTATGACATCAACAGAAAAAAATGTATACGATTAAATATTTAATACAACCTACCCTGAATTAAGTCCTTCTTGAGGGTTTGGTTCTAGGAAGACATCATTTAAAGATTATTTTACCAATAGCAATCTTGTGATATCTCAATATTTGTCCACTTAATTTTATGGTGCAAATGCTAATGAATGAACAGAATTTGATCATTTAAGCCTACAGAAGAGCTGACTGGGAAAGGCTGGGGGAAGACAAAGGGAGAATCCAGCTTCAGAGACAAAAGAGCGGTTTTGGAGGAGCACGGTACGTTCTAAGGACGACACACAAGGACTTGGTGTGACCAGATTAGTGCTACAGGCATAGGGGGCGTAAAGAAGTAGGCAAGGGCGAGAAAATGGAATGCTGTTTGTCTGATACAGAGGACAGGTTTCATATCAGGACAGTCGGGAGCCATTGAAGAATTTAAGGTTGATGTGTATCAAAATCATACTAGGATTGAAAATATTATTCACATGAGTGAAGTTTGGACTGAAAGGGAGTAAGACTAGCATGAAGCCACTAGTAGTAGGTGATTAATACAACATGGCCTGAATTCTTCATCCTCCCTGTAGCTAATCTTGCGGTGTGACGTTGTAGCAACTTCTGCTAAGAAGCAGAGTCTCTTACTCCAATATGAGTTAGCTTTGTGACTGGCTTTAGCCATAAAAGGAAGTCAACGTGAGCCTGTCTTCATTGGCACAGAACCTTGCCTCCTCTGCCATGAGAACAAGCCAAAGTACCTCTTGGAAGTAGTCCAGTTCTAGCTAAGACCGTCCTAGACCAGTTTACAGCCAGCTACACCCAACACATGTGAGACAGACCAGACAAACTCAGCACTTCCTGCACAAATGCAGCTACTGGCAGACACAGGTGTGAGCCCTGCCAAGATCAGCAGAACCTCCCAGCTGACCCATCACCTTGGGAGCAATAATCGAGGGTTATCATTTTATGCTGCTGTGTTTTGGAGTTACATGTTACACAGCAGTGGGTAACTGATACATCACTTGAACACATCTTCCCTTAATGCATTACAGGTGGACACTATAACAGGGAACCTCACTTCCAATTAAAAGTCAAACATAAACCCTTAATATAGAATGCAAACTATGTGTAAGTCTTTCTTCTGTACATTCTCAGGCATTACTGAGATTCCTAATTATTAACATAGCCTACTCATCAAGATGATAGGCTTCTTTTTGAAGCATTGTATTTTCCTGCTCTTCATTTCTGAATTTTACTTTTAGCCACTTCTCTCTCTTTCTTGTGTTGCTTTGCAGATTCAGTGTTTTGTGGACTTTAGCTGAAGATTCTTAAACTAAATTATTAAAAATTCAGTTCATTACTCCTCCCAAGAGGGAAATCATTTGAATAGAAGGTAAAACTTACCACTTACATTTTATTCACTGCATCTAACACAGTTCTTGGCACATAGTGGGAACATAAAAATACTTGTTAGTGAATTAATGGCTCCCTCCTTATTGCTCACCCCTAATAAAACTGTTTTCTACTTTCAAATCTATTCTAGTCTGTGTCCCTCCCAAGGATTCAAAACATTACTTTTCTCTATTTTACTTGCCCTTTGAATTTTCTCAGAGCCCCATGATACAGCTTTTCAATGGCAGGTAAGCCAATACCCTACTATTTACTACCACTGAGGTGAAAATTCTGGCTCTGTCGTTTACTGTTATGCGACATTGGGGAAATTGCTTAACCCCTCCATATCCCAGTTCTCTTATTAGGGTATCTGTAATAATACAGATCTCCAATAAGGTTAAGTAATACACTCAAGTGTTTCGAAAGACCTCTCGGCCCAGAGTAAACACTCAAGAGACGGCAGCCATTTTATTCACATGGCTTATTCATCCAACTTTGATCCCAGCTATTCATTTTCACCCTCCCTTTGTCAAGACTGCAGTGCACTGGAAAAGTCACACGTCTCTACCAATTAAATAGCCTGTATTATGAGTTTGTTATCTTTTGAGCTCTCAGTATCTAGAAACACCAAGGTTTAGATGGGATCCTTCCTACTCTCCCTGGAGATGCCAAACTGAAGTTTGTCCCCTGTATGCTCAGCAGATGAACCTTACCTACTTGAGACGTATGTGCCTTTCCTTCAGCTCAGAGGCTCCTGGCATTGTTTTCCTCAGGCTCACTTTTAAATTTCTCTCCAGCTTCAGCTGTCTGTTTATATATTTGACAAAAGGTTATTCCTCTCACACGAACCCTCCCACTTAATATTCCCAACCCCCCCCATTTCTTCTTCCTCTGGGATGTTCATCTGTCCCTCCCTTCATCAATTTCTCCTTCCCTGTTGACTCCTTGCACTCAGCCTATAAACCTTTCTGGCTTCTCGTGTCAAAAAACAAATTTTCACTTAGTCTGCCATGAAGGCTGTTCTTTCACATTCCTTACAAACACGTAATTCCAGGCGGACAAAAGTGATTTACACATAATGCCTCTACACCTTCCTCTCGTATTTATCATCTATACCAGCCAGCCCCAAACTCTTTTATATCAAATATAACTTTTTATTATTCTATCAACATGATTTTCACACCATTGCGGAACGAACAAACTTTCGACATCTTTCTATTATTAAGGAACCACCACTGAGCAAATATTATGCACAAGATAATGTGCTAAGCACTTAACACATATTAACTCACTGAATCTTCACAACAACCCTGAGAAGTAAGTTATCTTCGTTTTATGAATCAAGACACGGAGACTTAGTTAACCTCTCTCTCCTTTACCTATTTATGATCTCGGGGTTATTAACTGTCTGAGTAGCCCAGGTACAGGCTGATGCTCAGCCGTGTGTGAATCAACCTCAGTGATTGTTCTTTGACTCATGGTCTAGCATCCTTCTGACACTGCTCTGTTGAACGTGACTGGAGACATGAACCTCCAGTCGCCTCTTCACTGTTCACATCCCCTTAGAGTTTCTATGGGATTTCATTGTGCTTATTCCTCATACATATGATCTTTCTTTCCATCTAGATATGAACACTCCTGCCTTCATCAATGCCCTTATTTTCACTCCTACATTCTTAAAACACCTCTCCCACCTCCCTCTCTCCCTTACAATGTATATAAACATACTCTAATTTCTTCCATACTAAGAAAATGCAGTCTTTGAATTCTGCCTCCCCTGCATAACCACAACCCTACTCTTTTTTATTCCCCTTTGAAATAGAAGTCTACATGTGCTGTTTCCACTTTCCAGTCTCTCATTGACTCCCCAACCCACTGAAACCTCAGTTCTACAGTAAGCACTTCACTAAAACTGCTCTTCCCAAGACCAACAGTCTCTAATGACAAATCTAATAAAACCTGTTCAGTTCTTCTCCCGCCTGACCTTTCTGAATGTTTCGTTGGTGCTTTAAATTCATTAGGCTTAAAAAATGTTCTCACTGTTTCCACCTACCACTCAACTTGCTTTCTCTCTAGGTTTTTCTAATATTTAAATGTCGATTGCCCCATTTTAGTAGGCTCAGGACTTCAGGTCTCTTCCATATCTCCCTTAAATTCATCCCATCCTTCTACCCAGCTCCTCATTTCACTAGTGATTCTTAACCTTGGATGTGCATTAAATCACCTGAAGAGCTTTCTGAATATTTTAAAAGTATTATTTGAAAAAATACCTGTGCCCTGACTCTAATCCTAGGTCCATTCGGAGAGTCTCAGAGAGCAGGGCTGGGCATGGGTAATTTTACATCTTCAAGTAATTTAAATTGCAACCAGGATTTATACTCATTTTTCACATTCTCCTCAGTGTAATAGTCCAAGCTCAGGCCCTCGTCAGGTCTCCCCGGGTCATTTCAGTCCCCTCTAATTTCCTTTCAAGTCCACAGTCTCTCTTCAAGACTTTCAATCACATTTTTGCTAAAATCTGGAAAACACAACTTTGTACTGCCCTGCTCACATAACTTCTAGGAGAAAGTTCAGTCACTTTGTATAACAAATAAGACCTTCAAGAAAAATGTTTGACACAGTGCATACCATTTAGTAATTTGAAATGCAATGAAGTAAGATTTGAAAAAAATCAAAACAAATATGAAATACTTAAGCCTTCTGTGTACCCACTTTTCATTGGTTATACAGTGCCCTGCACATATCTACTGAACTGATTTTAAAGGCCTTTTTAAAAAAACCGATGTACAGTCAGTTACATTGTGTCAGTTTCTGGTGTACAGCACAATGTCCCACTTATGCATATACATACATATGTTCGTTTTCATATTCTTTTTCATTAAAAGTTATTTCAAGATATTGAACAAAGTTCCCTGTGCTATACAGAAGAAATTTATCTATTTTTTTATATAGTGGCTAACATTTGTAAATCTCAATCTCTCAAATTTATCCCTTCCCACTCACTTTCCCCAATAACCATAAGCTTATTTACTATGTCTTCAAGTCTGTTTCTGTTTTGTAGATGAGTTCATAGTATCCTTTTTTCTTTTTTAAGATTCCATATGTCAGTGATATCATATGGTATCTTTCTTTCTCTTTCTAGCTTACTTAGAATGACGATCTCTAGGTCTATCCATGTTGCTGCAAATGTAATTTTATTCTTTTTTATGGCTGAGTAGTATTCCATTGTATAAATATACCACGACTTCTTTATCCAGTTACCTGTTGATGGACATTTAGGTTGTTTCCATGTCTTGGCTATTGTATATAGTGCTGTTATGAACATTGGGGTGCATGTATCTTTTTGAATTAAAGTTCCCTCTGGATATATACCCAGAAGTGGGATTGTTGGATCATATGGTAAGTCTATTTTTAGGTTTTTATTTTAAATTTTGTTTTATTGAATTATAGTCAGTTTACAGTGTTCTGTCAATTTTCAGTGTAGAGCAAAATTTTTCAGTCATACATGAACATACATATATTCATTGTCACATTCTTTTTCACGATGAGATACCACAAGATCTTGTATATATTTCCCTGTGCTATACAGTATAAACTTGTTTATCTATTCTATATATACTTGTCACTATCTACAATTTTCAAACTCCCAGTCTGTCCCTTCCTACCCCCCTCCCTCTGGCAACCACAAGTTTGTATTCTATGTCTATGAATCTGTTTCTGTTTTATATTTAAGTTCATTTGTTGTCATCTTCTTTTTTTTTTTTTTTTTTTTAGATTCCACATATGAGCGATATCATATGGTATTTTTCTTTCTTTATGGCTTACTTCACTTAGAATGACATTCTCCAGGGACATCCATGTTGCTGCAAATGGCATTATGCTGTCATTTTTATTGCTGAATAGTATTCCATTATATAAATATACCACCTTTTCTTTATCCAGTCATCTGTTGATGGGCATTTAGATTGTTTCCATGTCTTAGCTATTGTAAACAGTGATGCTATGAACATTGGGGTGCAGGTGTATTTTTGAAGTAGGATTCCTTCTGGGTATATGCCCAGGAGTGGAATTCCTGGGTCATATGGTAAGTCTATTCCTGGTCTTTTGAGGACTCTCTGTGCTGTTTTCCTGCATTCCTGCATTCCCACCAGCAGTGTAGGAGGGTTCCCTTTTCTCCACAGCCTCTCCAGCATCTGTCATACGTGCACTTTTGAATGATGGCCATTCTGTCTGGTGTGAGGTGCTACCTCATTGGAGTTTTGATTTGCATTTCTCTGATAATTAGTGATATTGAGCATTTTCTCATGTGCCTATTGATCATTTGTCTTCATTAAAGAATTGCTTGTTTAGGTGTTCTGCCCATTTTTAGATTGGGTTGTTTCTTTCTTTCTTATTAAGTCGTATGAGCTGCTTATGTATCTAGAGATCAAGCCTTTGTTGGTTTCATTTGCAAAAATTTTCTCCCATTCCAAAGTTGTCTTTTTGTTTTCCTTATGGTTTCCTTTGCTGTGCAGAAGCTTGTAAGTTTCATTAGGTCCCATTTGTTTATTCTTGCTTTTATTTCTATTGCTTGGGTAGATTGTTCTAGGAGAACATTTCTGAGATGTATGTCAGATAATGTTTTGCCTATGTTTTCTTCTAGGAGGTTTATTGTGTCTTGTCTTATGTTTAAGTCTTTAAACCATTTTGAATTTATTTTTGTGTATGGTGTGAGGGAGTGTTGTAGCTTCATTGATTTACATGCTGCTGTCCAGGTTTCCCAACACCATTTGCTGAAGAGACTCTTTATTCCATTGTATGTTCTTGCCTCCTTTGTGGAAGATTAATTGACAAAAGTTTGTGGGTTCATTTCTGGGCTCTCTATTCTGTTCCATTGGTCCATATGTCTGTTTTTGTACCAATACCATGCTGTCTTGATGACTGTATAGTATTGTCTGAAGTCTGGGAGAGTTATTCCTCCAGCCTCTTTCTTTTTCTTCAGTAATGCTTTGGCAATTCTAGGTCTTTTGTGGTTCCATATAAATTTTATTATGATTTTTTCTAGTTCTGTGAAATATGTCCTGGGTAATTTGATAGGGATTGTATTAAATCTGTAGATTGCCTTGGGCAGTATGACCATTTTAACACTATTGATTCTTCCAATCCAGGAGCATGGGATATCTTTCTATTTTTTTAAGTCTTATTTAATTTCCTTCATCAATATTTTATAGTTCTCCATGTATAAGTCTTTCACCTCCTTGGTTAGATTTATTGCAAGGTATTCTATTAGTTTGGGTGCTATTTTAAAAGAGATTGTTTCTTTACTTTCTTTTCCTGTTGATTCATCATTAGTTTAAAGAAATGCAACTGATTTTTGTACATTAATCTTGTAACCTGCTACCTTGCTGAATTCTTTGATTAGTTTTAGTAGTTTTTGTGTGGACCTTTTAGGGTTTTCTATATATAGTATCATGTCATCTGCATATAGTGACACTTGTACCTCTTCTTTTCTAATTTGGATCCCTTTTATTTCTCTCTCTCGCCTGATTGCCGTGGCTAAGACTTCCAAGACTGTGTTGAATAGGAGTGGTAAGAGTGGACAGCCTTGTATTGTCCCAGTTTTTAGTGGGAACGTTGAATACTATGCTGGCTGTAGGTCTGTCATATATAGCTTTTATTATGTTGAGCTATGTTCCCTCTATACCCACTTTGGTGAGTTTTTACCATAAATAGGTGTTGGATTGTATCAAATACTTTTTCTGCATCTATTGAGGTGATTATGTTGTTTTTGTCCTTTGTCTTGTGTATGTGATGTATTACATTGATTAATTTGCATATGTTGAACCACCCTTGTGTCCCTGGGATGAACCCCACTTTATCATGGTGTATAATCTTTTTTATGTGCTATTGGATTCTATTTGCTAATATTTTGGTATGGATTTTTGCATCTATGTTCATCAATGATATTGGTCTGTAATCCTCTTTTTTTGGTAGTATCTGTCTGCTTTTTGTATCAGGGTGATGGTGGCTTCAAAGAATGAGTTTGGGAGTATTCCATCCTTTTCAGTCTTCTGGAAGAGTTTAAGAAGGACTGGTATGAGTTCTTTGCATGCTTGGTAGAATTCCACAGTGAAGCCATCCGGTCCTGGACTTCTATTTGTACAGAAGTTTTTTTTATTGCTAATTGGATTTCATTTCTAGTGATCAGTTTGTTCAAGTGGTTAGCGGCTTCTTGATTCAATCTTGGTGGACTGTATGTTTCCATAAATTTGTCCATCTCTTCCAGGTTATCCATTTTGTTTCCATATAGTTGTTCATAATATTCTCAAATGATACTCTGTATTTCTGTGTTATTGGTTGTAATTTCTCCATTTTCCTTTCTTATTTTGCTTATTTGTGCTCTCCTGTTTCTCTTCTTTGTTACCTTGGCCAGAGGTTTGTCAATTTTATTTACTTTTTCAAAAAAACTAGCTCTTGGTTTGATTGATATTTTTTCTATTTTTTTTTAATCTCTGTTTTATTTATTTCCTCCCTGATCTTTATTATTTCCTTCCTTCGGCTGACTTTTGGGGTTTTTTGCTCTTCTATTTCTAGTTCTTTTAGCTGGTAGATTGGATTGTTTATTTGAGATTGTTCTTCTTTTTTGAGGAAGGCCTGTATCACCATAAACTTCCCTCTTAGCACTGCCTTTGTTGCATCCCATAGATTTTGTGTGGTTGTGTTTTTGTTGTCATTTGTCTCAAAGTATTTTTTAATTTCATCATTGACCCATTGGTTTTTTTTTTAGTAGCATGTTGTTTAAATCTCCATGATGTCATTTTTTTCTCCTTTGTTTTTCTGTAGTTGATTTCTAGTTTCATGGCACTGTGGTCAGAAAAGATGTTTGACATAATTTCTGTGTTCTTAAAATTGTTGAGGCTTCTTTTGTGCCCAAGTACATGATCAATTCTAGAAACTGTTCCATGTGCACTTGAAAAGAATGTGTGTTCTGTTTTTGGGGGTGTGTGTGTGTGTAATGTTCTGAAAATATCCACCAAGTCTAAGTTTTCTATTGTACCATTTAGTTTCTCTGTTTCCTTATTTATTTTCTGTCTGGAAGATCTGTCCAGTGATGTTAGTTCAGTGTTAAAGTCTCTGACAATGATTGTATTCCCATCAGTTTCCCCCTTTATCTCTGTTAGTAATTGCTTTATGTACGTAGGTGCTCCTATATTGGGTGCATATATATTAATGAGTGTAATATCCTCATTTTGTATTACTCCTTTAATCATTATAAAATGTCCTTCTTTATCTTTCTTTATGGCCTTTGCTTTAAAGTCTATTTTGTCTGAAATCAGTTGTGCTAGTCCTGCTTTTTGTCATTTCCATTTGCATGGAATATCCTTTTCCATCCTTTGACTCTCAATCTATGTGTGTCCTTCTCCCTGAAGTGGGTCTCTGATATGCAGCATATTGAAGGTTCTTGCTTTATTATCCAGTCTGCCATTCTATGTCTTTTGATTGGAGCATTTGGTCCATTGACATTTACAGTAATTAATGATAGATGTGTGTTTATTGCCATTTTGAACTTATTTTTGCAGTTGATTTCTTACTTCCTCTTTGTTACTTTCTTTTTCTTTTGTGGTTTGATAATTTTCCTTTGTATTATATTGGATTTTATTTAGCTTTTGTGACTCTGTTGTAAGTTTTTGCCTTGTGGTTACCCTTTTTTGCATGTATATTAACCCATTACTGTAACTGTTTGTATTAAACATATAGTAATATAAGCTCAAACCCATCCTACTGAGAACAAAATTTTCTAAGAGGAAAAATAATATATATTTTTTTGCTTCCCTCTCCCACTCTTAATGATTTAGATGTCTTCTTTTACAATTTCATGTATTTCTTATCCAGTCATCTGTCAATGGACATTTAAGCTGTTTCCATGTCTTGGCTATTGTATATAGTGCTGCTATGAACATTAGATGCATATATCTTTTTAAATTAAGGTTCCCTCTGGATATATACCCAGAAGTGGGATTGTAGGATCATATGGTAAGTCTATTTTTAGTTTTTTTGATGAATCTCCATACTGTTTTCCATAATGGCTGCACCAAACTACATTCCCACCAACAGCGTAGGAGGGTTCCCTTTTCTCCACAGCCTCTCCAACATTTTGTTTGTGGACTTTTTGATGATGGTCATTCTGACTGCTGTGAGGTGATAACTCATTATAATTTTGATTTGCATTTCTCTTACTATTAGTGATATTGAGCATTGTTTTCATGTGCCTATTGGCCATTTGTATGTCTTCATTGGAGAATTGCTTCTTTAGGTCCTCTGCTCATTTTTGGATTGGGTTGTTTGTGTTTTGTCAAGGTGTATGAGCTATTTATATATTCTGGAAATTAAGCCTTTGTCTGTTGCATCATTTGTAAATATTATCTCCCATTCCTAGGTTGTCATTTTGTTTTGCTTATGGTTTCTTTTCCTATGCAAAATCTTATGAGTTAATTAGGTCCTATTTATTTTTGCTCTTGTTTCTACTGTCTGGGTAGACTGCCCTAGGAGGGCATTCCTAAGATGTATGACAGAAGTTTTGCCTGTGTTTTCTTCTAGGAGATTTATCATGTCTTGTCTTATATTTAAGTCTTAAGCCATTTTTAGTTTATTTTTGTGTATGGAGTGAGGGAGTGTTCTAACTTCATTGATTTACATGCTGCTATCCAGTTTTCCCAACACCACTTGCTGAAGAGAGTCTTTTCTCCATTGTATATTCTTGTAAAGGCCATTTTTAAGGCTAAACTTCAGCTAAAATTCAATCTAGCCAAATATGTTTGTGCCTGGTAGGAATTTAGTAAGTCACTTGGGTGCCAGATAATTGTAACGTCTACATTACTTTCCGTCTCACACAGCATAAGTGAAAGCAATGAAGAAATCTGATACCTGTATTATTATTTTTTTAAAGCATTCTATATACAAAAGATAAGAAAGGGAAAGATAAAAAAGGGGAAGGGAGGGTGAGAAAGGAGAGGAAAGCAGATAGACAGATAGGCAGATAGACAAACTCTTACCTTGATAATAGTAACGTCTACTCTGTGTTCTCTGTGTGGGTGCGGGGAACAGGAGATGCCTGGTGTATGTCTCCCCAACTTTTCAGCTTCTCTAAGCAGAGTGTCTTCAATCACTCTAATTCTTTCCACTTAAGCGGGTCAAAATCAGAAAGGGCTGCATGACGAAAAAATACTGCTTGGTATCTTCGCATGTATTGCTCTTTCAGATGGATGTATGACCGTGAACTGAGAAAATGATCAAAACTTTTAAGAGATCTCATCCCACTTAATCACTGTACTGTTAGCCATCGTGTATTATCAAAAGTCACAGCCCACTTGTACGGCACCATGTAGCAGCGCAGGCCTTGCTGAGGAAACGCAAGAAGGACCCAAGTCTTTTTAAAATTCAACCACAGGTGCAGATTCTCACACCTCTTCATACCCATTAATGCTAATTCCAAAGTTGAAATCTTATACGGTCCTGTCTGATGTGAAAATTGGAAGTTTCCATTATGTTAAGGCAACAAGAATGTATAAAAATAAAATAAAGCTATAGGATGTTATTCCATAAATAGAGAACTTCAAAAAAGTCACCACAAATCACAGTCACTTGGCCCATATTCTCATACTATATTCTGTGTTATGACATACTAGGGTAGGTGTTTACCAAATTAATTAAACATAAGATCACACACACACAGATTTACACAAAGTGCATGTGAAACTAGTGAAATCTGAATAAGGTCTGTATTTGAGTGAACAGTATTGTACCAGTGTCAATCTCTTGGTTTTGTAAGATGTTATCAATGTACTGTGGTTTTGTAAGATGTTATCACTGGGGAATGATGAGGTCAGGGTACACAGAAGTCCTCTGAGCTATTTTCATAACTTTTTGTAAAACTTAAACTATTTAAAAATTAAAACTATTTCAAATAATTTTTAAAGGCTAAGTCATAGCCATATTTGATATTTTCATTAACATTTCAATGTATGGTTCACCCTTGAACAACTCTGGGGTCAGGGGCGCTGACCTGCCAACGTGCAGTCAAAAATCTGCCTTTAACTTAGACTCCATCCTTGCCATATTCAGGTCCTCCATATCCCTGGTTCTACACCTGGGGATTCAGCCAACCTCAGATTGTGTAGCAGTGTTATTTACTGTTGAAGAAAATATGTGTATAAGTGGACCCACGCCATTCAAACCTGTTGTTCAAGAGCCAACTTCATAATGAATTTCAAAGGAAACAGTTATCTTTAACAATTTTTATAATAAAATGAGTTTTGTATACTGCTAGCAAAATTTTGCCAATTGCGTTCACAATCAAGATGTAGGCAAGTGGCAAAAGTGTAAATATATCTATTACAATTGTTTCCTAGCAAAGAAGCAAATTAAATGTTGGAACCTTGTGTAGATGGCAAGAATTGCCATGGATTTTTATTAAAAGAAGATTGAAGAATTTGTCATAGCTTCTTAGCTTCTCCAAAAACTCAGAGGTTTTCCTGCGTGGTAACTGAAGTGCTCTTAAAATAAAACACTGGAAAACAGGTTTTCTGATTGTAACTCATGAAAAAGAGTCCATTTTATATTCCAATTTTATTCACCTTTTCTGAATCACAACATTAATCTACTGGGGATAATCTAGATAGTATATTTGAAATTCCATTTATTTTTTCCTATTGATATGCATGTATTACACTTGAATATAATACAGAGTTTCCAGTGTTGTTTTAAAGGACATAGTTTAAAAAATGAGAGGCATGATCTATAATTTCAAACTAACCTAGGACAAATTCATAATTTCCAAAATAACAATAGTTTTTCACTTTGTTCCAAAGAAACTAACGAGAATATGACCGATGCAGAAACTCCAGCACAACTGTTCCTCCTTTCTTCCGGAGTTCATATCATCTTGAACCATTGTGAAAACCACTGAGCCATCTGACTTTATGCATAATTAAAATGGAAGGAAAAAGTCATTTCATTCCATGGAACTGTGGGGCAGTATGCTTTCACTCAAAGTCAAAAGCATACTTTCCAAAATTTTTTAAGCAAATTTTACACTTTTATTCATTCTGCCAACAAAAGATTCTGAGTAATGTATTAGTCTTTCAAAGTTGTTACCAACTTCCCCCGGAGAGCTTTGGTCTGTATGTCAGCCTCCATCATGAAAATCGGCATATACCTAATTGGCCATGTCAGTGAGTTTTAAAAATATCAAAGATGTCCACACTGTCTTTAACATAATGGAACTTCTAATAGGACAGTTTCTGAAGTATCTGCCTATCAGTCTAAGATGAGTAAAATACAGACTCCTCTCCCTTTAAATTCCTTCAAACTATACATTTGCACAATATTATTACAGAATGGCTATGCAATTTCCATTCTTCTCTCCTAGCCCATCACAAAATGAAACAAAATAACAGTAGTATAAAATTATACATTCTGTGAATAACTTAGAAAAAAGTACATACATGTTTAAGGCCTTTAAATATTTATAAGAGTCTCCTATAGAACTGAAAACCACACATGTTAAAAGGACTACAAAAACGTGGACAAAAACTGACCAAAGAAAGTGTTCGAATAGGGCAACTTTAAGCAAATATTTATAAATTTGAGACCAAGGAAAAGAACAATTTATTCTAGGAACAGACTGAACAAACAAATATGTAGGCATTCAAACAGTCATTGGGATCAAGCAAGAGGCAGTCTTTTTAAAATGAGATAGAAAGGACAGTTTAAAAAAATACTGGAAGAAATCTAAAAGAATAACTTTCAAGCTACGAAATCATAACCCACATGCATCCTTGGCAATTTGTTCAAACTGAAGGTTGCCTAAATTCCTGACTGCTCACTGCTGATTTCTGTGAAGGGGAAAAAAGTAAAGAGAAAAATGAAAGAAAAAGCCCACTTTAAAAAAAAAAGCAAACCTGAAAGGGAGAGTACTCTAGAGGTACAAAGAGTTGTATATGATGGAAATGGTAATTCAGTTCTAAATACTACCTACGTAACTGGCGGAGAGCAGCAGCAGCGTGTTAGCCTTGGGGAAACAGTCGGCTTGTCTATACATTCTTATATGATGGATGTAGTCAGATAACTATTACTTGCCAACAGTAATTATTATCAATGTATATATATTTCCATTCCTTTAACAAAAGCAACTTTAAGATGTTAAAACATATAGGCTTTCAGAGCTCCGAGATAAGGATACAAATCAAACTGTCTCAGTCTACACCATGCCAGAAGAGAAGTGCACAAAGGAGATGTCACTGAAGCCACGTGCAGTCCGCCAGCCAGTGAGCACAGGCCCCAGCGGCAGGTCCGTGGCAGAAGGCCAGTGCACTTGGGAGACTTTCAGAAACAAGGAAAGCAGTCACATTTGGAGCCAAGAGCCCAAAAGATAAGCGTCTCTGACACTATCCGCAAACACCAACTCTTCACCAACTCTCCAGATAGCAACTTCAAATTCTTTTAGCAAATCCAACTATACAAATTGAACACAGTTCAGATCTGAGGAGATCTCCATGATAGAGAAGTTCGTGTCTGACTTTAAAAAAGTCTGTTTCCAAGAAGCAGTTGGTTATGAGCCATGAAATCCCCTGGAAATAATAGACTCCGGAGTGCCTCTTCTGAGTGGTATAAAAATCTTTCTCACCTCAGGAGTTACGTTTCTATGTATATGTTCAATGTAATCAGCCTTGAGGATCATTTGATTTTATCCTTGGTTAATGGGTTACCTACAAAAGAAGAAGAACATATAATCGTAACAGCTATCAGCTTAAAACTCTTACACAAGTGAGTATTAATAGGTAGCTTAAAATGCGGGTCATTTCCTACAGCAAATAAATTACTGAATTGTAGACGACTACCATATTCAGGTATTTTTAGCTTATTAAAATATACTATTTTCTCTGTCATTTTGTAATATAAAAGTATTATACATTACATAAAAAGTATCATATAATTAAAATATGTAATGAAAATATTACATAATTTAAAATATTATGTCTCTAAAAAGAGCCACTTGCACAATTACCCAAATGACTCCAACTGTGACCAGGAAGATCTTAACTGGTGACGCTGTTACTTTCAGAACCACAGAATGATTCTGGAAGCCCTGTTCTTCGCACAGTCCTGGTGGGCAAAACCCAGAGATCATACACATCATGCAGGAGTCAGTGGAGAAACACCTTGTTTGCAGGAATACAGTCAGACCACAGCTTCAAGAAAGCCCTGGGGAATTAGCTCCATAAAATCCATTCCTGAAGTAATTTAAAAATTGAGTGTTTGACTCAATTATATTTCAGAAAATTAACTATTCATAAGGACAAACAATATTCGGGGAGAAAAACAAGGATCATACAATGTTTTACCAAATTTTAAAGGTGCCCAAAGATTCTCATGAAATTGATTAGAGCAGTATTATTAATGCTATTATAAATTTTATGGAGGCAGATTCACACTGGATTTTCATACCTGCTCAAGTCCAAAGAATGTTTATATACAGGAAAAAAATAATGGCTAGCTAGAATACCTGACACATATATATAAATATGTATCTTTATGCATGTGGAAGAAAGATGATACAGAAAAAGGACAGAGGTTTCTGCGGTGTCAATGAATTTCTGGTTATGCTCGTGATATCACGGTACTCAGAGTTCCCTAACAGTTCTTTTCCAGCAATGGTTATAACAAAACGTGCATTTTAAAAAATTATTGTGGATGCTTTGGTTTTACTTCATTAAGTGACAGAGTTACTTATCCTTTCATGAAACACTTGCCCAGAGACTTTTTTGTTTCATTTTTTGGCCGTTGTTTGATCAACTATGGAAAAGAGAAACACTACAGAAAACAATGAAGCCAGCTCCAGCCTGTGCTCGGCCATGGCTCGTCTCCGGTTCCACTGCAAAAGGAAGGTGCAAAACTCAGTGTTTGTTCTGCGCGGAGGCAGCCATCCTGCTTGGGTGTCTTCGGTCAGTCGGTGCTCGGTCCCACAGAAGGAGCCTCTGCCTGCACACTTCCCCGCCCAGAGAGACGACGGAAGGAATGGAACTGCAGATGGGAGGACACAAACACACGAAGGGCCTGCTGACCTCTAGAAATTCGGGGAGCGGGGGATAGCTTAGGGCAGCAATACTATGATCCGTTTGTCGGACGTTCAGTGGTCATTTTACACAAGTTGTGTGAAGGGCGCTCAGCCTGGGAGTCAGGGTAAGAAGAACGTGGGGAGGAAGTATGACTATTTCTACGGACATTCTGTCACAGGTTGCTAATGAAGATACCTGACCGTTGTGACAACTACAGGAGTGTTATTTTGATGATCAACTTTTCTTGACAAACATGGATTTAACATGGTCTTTGATTTCCACTGGCTCAGAAGATTCACTGCCTTTTCTAAAAATTTCTCTCCTTTGCACGAATAATTATGAAACGTAATACGGGGACCAGTGCTTGAAATGACAGGAAACAAAGAAGAGAAGAAATGGTTCAGCCTCAGGGAGGATTCAGCACAGGCAACTGGAGGGGCGTGCTGCAGTGACTCCGTGACGGCGAGGGACACGTCCTCTTGAGCCATCGCAAGCCCGGGTTCTAAGTTCCCTGCTGGTGAGAGCAGCGGGCGCATCCTTACATCTTCATTCCAGGGTAAGTACTTAATCCTGCTGGTTTATATAAAGCTGGGGAGTGATTCTCTCCAACTATTTATTTATATTTAAAGCTTTAGCTTCACATCATTTTATAAATAGACATCAAATTGACAGGCTAATACCAAAGGCTGATGTACCTGGAATACATTTTCTTTGACCTCAGAGAAAACATGTAAGCATACATATAAACACACATAATTATACAATCCATATCCTCAAGAATATCATAAATGTACACTTTTATTATGCTGTGTTTTTATCAGCTAAAATAACTGCTAGAAAACCAAAATTTAAACATGACTAAAAGAAGTGATTGTCTAAATGAGCATGGATTGAAAGATAACTTTTCCTTATTTTATACAGTATTTCCTAGTTTCCTAGTTTGTTAATCCCCAAAAATATCCACATTTTATGAGATGAAGAGTAATGGACAATTTTATTTTTGATTTGAGTTTGATCAGAGGACCACCGTGGATCGGCATGCAGGGTTCTGGATTTAGGTCAGTGTGGCAGTAATCCTGCTGACACTGGCTGTGTCATGCAACCTTGGGGCTCCTCAGCTTTCCCATATATAAAATGGGTATAATCCTGTTAGCCTCACTGTGAGGATCAAATATTATATATTCACGAAAGCCCGGCCTTGCCATCTCTGAAGTACTATAAAAATAAAAGTTTTAGAGTTGCGTTTAGTTGCTTTTTAATGGGTAAATCTTGAACAAGAAAACCACTAAAAGCAGAATGAGAGGTTCACACTAACATTCAGTCAAGTTAGAGGGCTACACTTAAGGAATTCAAACAAAGGCTAAGTCATACTTTCAGTGCAGTATAAATATGAACGTATGTCAGCTCCCTCCCTGACAACCTCCAGATTTGTACCAAATGAAACAGCGTAGCCAAAGATTTAAGAATATATAGAAGATGATTCTAAATACAGGTACGTTATCACCAATTTTTATCACCTAATATGCAAGATACAAATAACATTTTGAACTTACTGTCTCAAATTTAACACAAAAAAGCCATTTTATGGTTTACGTGCTCATTAAGTCCAAGTGACTCACGTTTAAATTCTGACATGCTAATGAGGGGAAAGCAATTGTCGTTTTATCCTTTATAGACGACAAACTGGAACTTCCTGACACCAAAGAGTTGCTTAAATAATATACAATCCAACATTAAAAATTTTTGCTTTCATTTAAAAATAAGTTGTTAATATACCATATTAAGCACTGCCTTATTTTTTGAACTTAAATATTACCCTTTTCTCTCATGCCCTATTGTTTGAACTTGTAAAACTTACGTTCTAAGCAGGCTTTTCAGCAAGTTTTCGGTGACTAAAAGCAGGAGGTGGCAATAAAACCACTCTTACAGGATAGGAAATAGCATGTGCTACCATGAATTCACTGTCTGCTGGGTCAGAGGGTGATAGACATAAAATACTGCATGAGGGAGAGAAATGGTCCTACCGTCATTACGGTTATGCCTTAAGCTTCACACACTATAATCACTATCCCAGTAAATCTGCCGTTCCAAAGGCAGAATTTTACACAGCGGTTCTTTTTTCATGCAAATTGCATTTGTGTGCTGCACACTCGCCAGTTCAGTAAGTGAAGCTACTCAGCTGCTGAACACACACTAATTATTATTATTATTATTATTGTTATTATTGTTATTATTGTTATTATTGTTATTATTAATTAATTATTTCTAGTCACAAGCCAAAGCCATCTTGGTAATGATCCACCAGATGAAGACACTAATCTGGTAATATTAAATAAAAAGCACTGAGTCTTTAAGATAAGAGCATCCATTCATTTCTCCCAGCCCAACAAACCTATTATAGGCCCCCAGGGAGATTTCTCAATAACTTATGCTAACATTATGTCTTTTAGATCTGTTCACCAATTTAAATTGAGAAAAATAAAAGCAGGTAGGGGGCTTATATATTAAATCTGAAATGAAGTCAACGATGTTATACTGTTTTCATTTTGTATTTTGAGCATCGTGTTGTATCCTTTGCCTATCTTCAAGGTAAGATGAGTTAGAAAAGTTAAAAGGGAAGGAAATTCAAGAATCTATTCTGTCCCCAAGTGTTAAAGACGCTTTTATAAGAGTTCTTAAACGTGTTATATTCATGGAGACTATAGGCCTATTTTTCCCCTGTTCAAGTCATGCTGACTAGGTTACCCACGGAGGCAACACAGGATGGTGAGAGGTGTTGATGACAGTGTGGGCGCTGTAGACAAATGGCCTGGGTGCAAATCTCTGCCTTATCACTTTCTAACACTGTGGGGTTGGGGTTGAATAAATTATTTAACCTCCTTGAGCCCT
Source organism: Camelus dromedarius (assembly GCF_036321535.1). NCBI lineage: Eukaryota > Metazoa > Chordata > Mammalia > Artiodactyla > Camelidae > Camelus > Camelus dromedarius. Next base: position 60,095,052 of record NC_087446.1, on the reverse strand, counting down.
AGTCTCCCCCTGTGGAAATGGTATTACCAGCCCTCATACGGTTCCTGTTGTGATTAAATCAGGCAATCTCTGCAATGTGTCTGTCCAGGCAAATGCTTTTAAAATAGTAACAGGCGGCAGCGGTAGTAATTCCCAAAGGGACACACAAGGCTACACAAGACACCTACGGGAGGGGGCGTTACTTGTTGTTTCTCCAAAAATTGATTTAATTAATTTTCTGTGTCTTACAGAAACTGATCTTGCAGTTATTCATGTCACAGGCTTATTAATCATGAAAGTCATTTAACAAGAATGGAGCACTGCTGTTTTGGCTGGATTGGAGAGGCTGGGCTTTCGGACAAGGTAAGGGAGAGTATGGAGTGGTTAGAAAGGATGCGATTTGAAGCCAGGCTGTCCAGGTTCGATGATTAGTTGTGCTGATGACTCAGCGTGTGACCTGGAGTAGAGCAGCTGTATTTTACATCATAAGGCTGTATGAGTGGAGGAATATTGGTCAAATGCTTAGAACTTATGTTCTCAGGCACATAATACGTATTATGCAGTAACTGTTAATTTTCAGATATAGGTACATTTCTAGGCACCTGAATGCACTGAATTCCTAGCTTTTGCCCTCCTCTTTAGTTCTGAGCATACGTTACTAGTCTTCATAAGCACATTCTTTGTCTTTCTAATGGGGCCAGCTGCCACTGGACTCTGCATGCAGGAAAAATATTTGAGAAATTAGTACTACACTTTAGCTATCTTGGCTTAAAAATACATGTGGTACAAAATGCAGATTTGTAAATGTGCTTATTCATTATGGATGGTTCCCCGGATACTGTATTTCTCTGAGTTCTAGCCCATATCCCAGATTTTTTTTTTGGATTTCAGTTGTTCACTTTGCCCATCCACATAAATTTGTGAACTCACTGCCAAATTTCTACATCAATGTGAATCTTACCGTTTTAGCTTAATTTATGAAAAACTATTTTTTCCCAGTGTGGTTATTAAAATCTTGTTATGAGGAACTACTGAACAATATTTACACTCCCGTGAATATAAAATAAGTCATATACACACAATAGAAGAGACAATGCATTATGAACATTACAAGTCAATTCCATTTTTTTAAAAAGTTAAATTGTCACTGAAATACTTATTATGGAAGTAGTTTTGGACTGCTGGGCATTCTATAAACAACTGAAAGGCACTGAATCTGTGGCAATATTTCTGAAAGGAGGCAGCAGGTTTAAATGCAGCGCATGTCCGACTTCTGTAATCCAGCTGCTTAATAACATCATAGATAGGCACCATTTCAGACTAGCATCCCATTACATAAATTTCACTTCCCTGATAGAGGTTTGAAAGGAAGACTAGAGCACCCTCATAATCCTAAGTGCTGATTTGAATGAACTTTTCCTTGCTTGGAATATAACCGCTGCTTCACTACAAATGCATTTTTTTTAATGTAGCTCTTCCAAGTGCAGGAATTAAGCTCTGGCTTCACTTTTTGTGTAGTGAACGTGCAATTAAAACATCATTACTCTGTAGTAACAGGTTTTCTCATTTAACCTGGTGAAAAGCTGCCACTGAGTTGGTCATAACTGTACTTGAATGCACTTGTCCTTCCGTAAAGCATCTTATGCAACGAGGTATTATGAGATGAAAGACTCCTATTGGTCCTAAATAATCATTTAAGAACAGGCTGACCAGACAGCTTTTAAGCATAGATAGAGGAGGCAGTGTAAGGCAGTGACGTACGAATCGCTTTCATAAACATGCTCACCTAAACGAAAAATTAGGCTGTATTTTACTCTCATGGTGATGGACGTGATTCCCATAAGCCCTGAAAACTAATGGGTTTTCATACCACTATTTAATTTTCCTTCCTAAGAATGGCTGTTGCTGCAGACTGACCTCAACATTTATCTTAACATTTAGGGCACCAAAGCCAATCTGTTTAACACTTCTGCTGGGGTCAACATTTCCACTGAGGGACCTTGTTGTCTGTTCTATGAATTCTCAAAAAAATGCAACCACTTTGGGTGATTGGAAATACAGTCATTTCAAACAACACAGCATTTCTGTGGTTAATAGATGACACTGAGGTGTAGCTCAGTGTGGGTCCATGAGGGGAAACAGAAAATGGTCTAGAGTCCAGTTGGCTGGACTCAGTGAGTTGCTAATTCCCTTCTATCCCTCAGCTGTTACGACTTTTCTTATGGACTAATTCCTACTTTGTCCTGATGACCTGAACCCATGGGTGGTATAACTGCGGTGTAGACTTCATCTTTCTTTTTTTTTTTTAAACATTTTTTATTGAATTATAATCATTTTACAATGTGTCCAATTCCAGTGTAGAACACAATTTTTCAGTTATACATGAACATACGTATATTCATTGTCACATTTTTTTCGCTGTGAGCTACCACAAGATCTTGTGTATGTTTCCCTGTGCTATACAGTATAATCTTGTTTATCTATTCTACATTTTGAAATCCCAGTCTGTCTCTTCCCACCCTCCGCCCCCTTGGCAACCACAAGTTTGTATTCTATGTCTATGAATCTGTTTCTGTTTTGTATTTACGTTTTTTTTTTTGTTTGTTTGTTTTTTAAGATTCCACGTATGAGCGATCTCATATGGTATTTTTCTTTCTCTTTCTGGCTTACTTCACTTAGGATGACATTCTCCAGGAGCATCCATGTTGCTGCAAATGGTGTTATGTTGTCGGTTTTTATGGCTGAGTAGTATTCCATTGTATAAATATACCACCTCTTCTTTATCCAGTCATCTGTCGACGGGCATTTAGGCTGTTTCCATGTTTTGGCTATTGTAAATAGTGCTGCTATGAACATTGGGGTGCAGGTGTGATTTTGAGGTAGGGTTCCTTCTGGATATATGCCCAGCAGCGGGAATACTGGTTCATATGGTAAGTCTATTCCCAGTCTTTTGAGGAATCTCCATACTGTTTTCCATAATGGCTTTACCAAACTGCATTCCCACCAGCAGTGTAGGAGGGTTCCCCTTTCTCCACAGCCTCTCCAGCATTTGTCATTTGTGGACTTTTGAATGATGGCCATTCTGACTGGTGTGAGGTGATACCTCATCATAGTTTTGATTTGCATTTCTCTGATAATTAGTGATATTGAGCATTTTCTCATGTGCCTATTGATCATTTGTATTTCTTCTTTGGAGAATTGCTTGTTTAGGTGTTCTGCCCATTTTTGGATTGGGTTGTTTGGTTGTTTCTTATTAAGTCATATGAGCTGCTTATATATTCTGGAGATCAAGCCTTTGTTGGTTTCATTTGCAAAAATTTTCTTCCATTCCGTAGGTTGTCTTTTTGTTTTACTTATGGTTTTCTTTGCTGTGCAGAAGCTTGTAAGTTTCATTAGGTCCCATTTGTTTATTCTTGCTTTTATTTCTATTGCTTCAGGAGACTGCCCGAGAACATTTTTGAGATGTATGTCAGATAATGTTTTGCCTATGTTTTCTTCTAGGAGATTTATTATATCTTGTCTTATGTTTAAGTCTTTAATCCATTTTGAGTTTATTTTTGTGTATGGTGTGAGGGAGTGTTGTAGCTTCATTGATTTACATGCTGCTGTCCAGGTTTCCCAACACCATTTGCTGAAGAGACTCTTTATTCCATTGTATGTTATTGCCTCCTTTGTGGAAGATTAGTTGACCAGAAGTTTGTGGGTTCATTTCTGGGCTCTCTATTCTGTTCTATTGGTCCATATGTCTGCTTTTGTACCAATACAATGTTGTCTTGATGACTGTAGCTCTATAGTATTGTCTGAAGTCTGGGAGAGTTATTCCTCCAGCCTCTTTCTTTTTCTTCAGTAATGCTTTGGCAATTCTAGGTCTTTTGTGATTCCATATAAATTTTATTATGATTTGTTGTAGTTCTGTGAAGTATGTCCTGGGTAATTTGATAGGGATTGCATTAAATCTGCAGATTGGCTGGGCAGTGTGACCATTTTAACAATATTGATTCTTTTAATATAGGAGCATGGGATATCTTTCCATTTTTAAAATAGACTTCATCTTTCTAAAAAGCCTCGATGAGGATGCAGAACTAGTGAGCTTCTGCCACAAACACAACATCTGTCAGTGGCTCTCAGCTGCCTGTGTGATGCAAAGGCGCATCTCTGGAAATGAGTTTCTCGAACAGGTGGCCCTGCACCATTTCTTGGAACTTTGAGACCCACACAGTACGCCTGCCATGAACCCCTCTATATGACTCATGAAAGCAGAGGACGGTTGGCATTGCCGACTATGCACGTTCATCCACTCAGAGACAGATGAACTGATTCAGGGTGATGTTCGCTATTAGCAAAACAACACATTCCCTGATGTTTCTTTGGGGAGTTCATACATCCCTTTGGGACATTAAGAACTTTTAAGACTTTCCTTCCTCTCCTGGCCTCCCCCAATACACACCTTCTGCTTGCTCCAGGTGGGAAAATGACAAAAAGAAACTCAGATAATTTTGAAAGACAATATAATTGGATTACACTGTTTAAATTTCGTTTCCTTAAAGCCCTTAAAATAGGAAACAATTTTACACTGAACACTTTGAGGAAATCTGAATAGATTTTTAAAGATATTAATTCCATATACCAACAGAGTTCACACATCTTTTAGAGACAGTTGAGACTTGTAACAAAGTTGGAAGGCACTTTACCTGCTAAATCTGATAGTAGATTCTTTTTTTTTTTTTTTTTTTTTTGTAAAGGAGTAAATTTGAATTGATAGTTTTTATCCAATTTCTGTCAAAAACCATACTTTAAAATTTCTGTCTGGTCAAGTATCACCCAAGATGACCAATTTCAGCCTCACTGCATATGAGGGCTAACAGAAGTAGCAGTAATAATTGTGTTTAAAAGGTGAGTTTAAGCTAAGTGGAATTGGGGGAGAAGGGTTGAACCTTCAAAGAAATTTGTCTTAGCCTAGAAATCACTGAGAGAGCAACGTTTTCTCTTCACTTCCTGGTTGGTCTGAGTTAGAAACACAGACGGCTCTTGGTAACAGCTTGTCCTTGAGCTACTTGTCTGAACAGAGCATGTGCTGTTGGCATTTGGAAAAGAACCTGGTGTAACTCTTGGCAGGACAAAGTGGGCACCATACCTGAGGTAGCACTTCCTCTCCTTTCCATCCCATCTTCTGCCATAAAATTAAGTTTAGAGATAACCACTCCATATGTGGTACACCTTTGGAAAAAATCTCTGTAAGTTAAAAAAAAAAACTAGAATCCATTTTCTGAAGGACAGGGCAGCATAGGCAGTGATGTTTAATAGGTTAGGAGCTTTTGCCTTTTTTGTACTTCCCAGCTATATTTCACTATTTAAAAAAAATAAATAATAGTCACAACTCAGTAGTCTCAAATGCCCAAAATTTATCAAAATATGAATCTTTAGCCAAGTCTAATTACTTAGATGCTGGTATGACATAGCTTATTCAATTATGGGGCAATTTAAATATAGAAAGAACGGACCATTAGGTAAGAACACAATCTGCACGTGTTTTATGGAGATTAAGTGAAAGCTTGATGGCTCAGTGCTTTTCATGCTAATTTCCAAATTAATAGGCAGACTGAACACTGACAGAGGTCCACTAACACACTCAGGGTTTTGTGTTATCCATTTCCTATTCTTGGGAAAACATTATGTCAGCTGCAGGGCCACTGCAGGTGACATTATGAGATTCACCAATAATGACATATTGGCTTTTTGTCGCCAGTTTGTTGGCCTTGTATCAAAGAATTATGCTCCCTCCCTTCTTTATAGAAGATAACTCAGTGCCTTCTTTGCTGACCGCTGAGGCAGCTCTTATGACCTTCTGATCCCTAACGCTGCACCGTGTTCATCTTTTCCCCTGCAAGACTCAGGGTGACTGTAGGAAAGAGGGGGTTACAGTTAATTCTGTAACACGATGCACACCTGCTGCTCTGTGAGAAATAAACCAAGATGAGAGCTCATTTCTGGAGGTGTTCTGGATCTTTACTCCTCAATGACACTTCTGTCCCTTCCTTAGAATGCCACCAACACTAGGATTTGCCACACTGGTGCTCCAACGTGGGGCCAGAATTTTGAGTGTGGAAAAATCAAGAACTGTCACCAGTACAGCAGAAACCTTCTCTATGTCTCCATTCAAACGTGAAGAGTTTTACACATTTGCCTGAGGAACAAACACCTGTCAGGTACTCCACTGTCCAACAGATTATTACAGGAAGCAAACCTGGGAGAAAGGGCATTTCAACAAGCATAAAGGGGCATCAGGACAGTAAATTCCTTTACCTGTCAAAGCCCACAGTGGGGACACTTCTGCATCTCTCCCAGAGGATTAGAAACAGCTTTTGTGAGAAATTGATACAGGGATGGTAAGCCTTTCTTATCAATATTTTGGGAAACATTCGGTATAAACTTAATAGTTTTTTTCAAAATTGAGGGAAAAAGTACAGTGAAATCCAGAATCATTTTAACATCAAAGCATAAAAGAATTGTACAGACAATATTTTGTAGTAACATTCAACGAGAATTCAAAGATTTAATATTTGCAATCTTAACCATTCACAGGTTGCCCGAATATCCGTGTCTACAGTAATTTGCTGAAGCATGAACGTGACGCACACACGCTGGGAAGTGGGGCCAAGGCATGGGCATTCGCTTCTCCAGCCAGCTTTGCTGTCTGCTGCTCAACTGTGTCATCTTAGCAGTCTGAATGGGCTTCGTGACTTTTGTAGTTGTAATCCATGACATTTTGGAGATACTTTCAAAAGTTTTCTTGATAATCTGTCTTTCCCAAAGTACTCCAAAGTATGTACTATATCCAAAATATATACTATTTGAATTTCAAATATTTGACTAATCTTTGAGATTATAACCTGAATAATGATGATAAATCATACGAAGAAGCGGCTAGTACTGAGGATTAGATAATAGAGGGTTTTGGTAATAGGAATCAAAAGTAAAAACATTTTCCTACATAAATTTGAGAGCTCAGGAGAATTAAAATTAATAGCAGAGAAAAAGACAAATCATGTCATAATATTAAAAAAGTATTTCTTAATTTTGAAAAAAAGCTTTTGAGTCTCTGAGCAACAAGAACAGACCCCTCTTCCCCATCGTTAGTAATCCTGGCCTCTCCCTACCTAACCAGAAAATGCAAGACTGAAATGACGGTCCGAGGAAGGACGGGACTTTGGGGTTCCAGTCACCACATTTCCTTGACTTTATGCAGTTATATAAGAGCCAGCACAGTCACAAATGGGTCAGCGTCATTATCTGTCATGGTCGCATGTGACTGAAGACAAAGGCTGAGGCTGGAGGAAATTTAGAGGAGGTTCATATTTCTTATTCAAAGCAAGGAGCGGATGGAGAAATCCACCACTTGACATTTCCAGGCCTGCATTTTCTTCACATGATTCAAACACAGGGAAAGCCTTTCAGGAATGTTCTGCAATTTCAGATCTCCCCAGTGGGTATTTTTAGGAATGGCAGCATACATCTTCTCCAGATGTTTTCTCTCTAATCAGCTCCTTTCTCTCTGCTTCACTGTCACCACCTTCGCGGAGGCCTCTTGGTTGGTACAGCTGAAATAACCCCCTACTCTGCCTCCCTGATTGGTCTCGATCCCTGCAGTTTCTCCTCCTCTCTGCTACCATCATTCTGAAAGGAAAGATCTGTCCTCAGAACAAATGTTCTGATTCATAAGCTGTGGTGACTCGTCCGGTCGGTACTTTGTCCATACTGCTATTACGAGACAGATCTCATCCCATTATTATTTATTAATGTGTTTGTTTTCTCTCATTAAATTATGATGTATTGGAAAAAATGTTAGCATTCATTCTGTTTCCTCAGTGCTAAGCAGCATTCCAAATACATAAATGATGCTTAATATTTATTAAATGAAAGATTGTAATTATGGATGGGTGGGTGGATGGATAAATTCACTTATGAATATAAGGGGAAAGTGATTCATAATTTCAGAAGGAAAACCAGAGGTGCTATTTAGAGTCTCTGTGAATAGTAAGGGGAATGATTAAGTGACTCAAAAGGTCAGTCCCTCCATTTAAAAAAAATTTTAGGATTATTCCCATGATTCTGTGGTTTCAGAATTTGAAATTCTAGATCTGCATGGGTCCTGACATAAGCTGCACATTTGCACCCCAGATATTTAAATTTATTCTCATTTGGAGAAGGTCTGATTTTTAAAAAAAATTAATTCATGGAAATAATAATGCATTATTATCTGTGATGCTTTAATTGGTATTAGACTAACCACTTGGGATGTGGAAAATGTCCAAGCAGATACATTAAGGTCGATTCTGGCATATTCATAACAGTTAATACTTCAGTTAAAAATTACTCTAATTAAAAAAATAAAAAACCACACACACACACACTTCTCTCTCTCTCGAGTAATTTCCATACTGCTGCTTAGCACTGTCAGGAAAATTTTCTCAGGAGATATTCTGTGGTGACAGTTATCCTACACCCAAGTATTACACGTTTGTTTGACAGCAGGTATGGTTGTATAAATGAAATATCAAATTTCCTAGAGTAGAACAAAGTAAACAAATACCATGACGATCAATTCACTTCCAAATAATATTGTGCATGCAGACTCTCTCTTTTTCATATGTGCTATACACATACTATATTTCATTATACAGCCTTTATATTTAAGTTTAAGATGCCTGATGCCTCCCACCACCGCCACCTTTTCCCCCTGAATACAGAGGCTAGTATTTTAAAAGGCAAAGAGAAGTTAAGTTTTGCTTAACGAAATGCAGCAGACTGCATTTTCTGGTCTGTACTCAAATGCCAAAGACAGCTGATCCTTCTGCTCCTCAGGGAACCCTGGGACCCTCTTTGCCCTTCCTTTGCTTCCATCTCTCAGGTCATCATTACTGGCCTCAGTAGACGGCTTAGTGCACATCAATTTTCTTTCGTAGTCTTTGTGATTATTCTGTGAGGTATTTCCCCTTTTACTATTTACTGTTATTAGTCCTTGTTGCTAATTACTATGACCCTCTGTCTATAGCTGAAGAAACGGAAGCTCAGATAAAAGTGAACCTCTCAAAGATGCGTCTAAGCAGTGAGTGATAGTTTGGGGACTGAGATCCCCAGTTTTGGACTTTAAACCTAGTGAAACAGGTCCTGTATATCTGGTTCTTATCTATCCATTTGTTTGATTAATATTTATTGGGCACATACTAAGTGGCAGGCACTGTCCTAGATGTGAATAAAAAAATCACTGTCCCTGTGAAACTCACAATTCAGAGAGCCGCACAAGCAATAGACATGACAAGTAAAACTTTAAAGTATGTTAAGCCATGCCAAGAGAAATTCAAGACAAAGAGAAGAATTTTTGAGGCAGGGATGCACACTCTCACTTAGCATAGATGGAGAGACTCGCTAAGAAAGTGAGACTTAAGTAAAAACTTACAGGGATGAGAGAGCTAATCAAGCTGATGGCTGGGGGAAGAGCATTTCAGGCAGAGGGAACAGCATGTGCAGATGACCTGAGACAAGAAATGTGAGAATGGCGATGTGGTGGCAATAGAGTAAGCAGGGAGGAGAGGGGTAGGAGATGAAGCCACAGATGGCTGTTCATTCGTTCATCTATTTCTTTGTTTTTTTCAACAAGTGTTTTGTCTATTCCCTGTTACTTAGGATAAGCAGTAGGCAGTGCACATACGGTCCTTGTTCCCATAGGGCCGCACATGGCTTCATACCCTCCTCCCTCCAGAGGCCTCATTCCTGGAAGCTGGAGCTGGACAGAGCTGAAATGGAGATCTGGAAAAGCCCAGGAGGACTTGTTTTTATAAGCTCTGAAAGCTGCTGTTCTTTCTGCTTAAACAGTGAAGGCTTGCAAAGTTTTAAGGAAGGGAAGGGAAGGGAGTGAGTGTGTGCACGCATGTAGGGGAAGCAAAAGAAGTTTTTCCCGGCAAATGTTTTCCACTGACTGATGGCAAAGAATTCCTGAATGCATGACTTACACTCACCTGCACGTTACAGCTAAACTGAGACATCCCCTAGTATAGAAAACCAACCTAGAATAGGAAAGACACTCATCCTCGACCGCAGTACTTAGTTTTTCCTGTTTATGAGAAAAGCTTTGATGGGATGTCCCCTCCCCAAACTAGGCAGTTGTCCTTGGGATAATGATGTTCAAGAGAAACGTGAGTTCAGTCATGAGAAAAAAGACCATCTCTCTGCTTTGAGGGGATTCTGAAAGGAAAAGAGGGAGAAGCATCTAAACTAGTATCTGAAGCTCAGAGAAAAGAGTATCTCAGGCACCACCGCATCCGCGGCAAACTCGGGTTTGAAATATGCAGCAGACAGGAAGCCCAAAGTTATTTGGTCTGTTGAAGGTTTTCCTACTCAAGTATGTATTGTCATTACACGGAGGGTAGGTGGCCTGGGTTTCACCCCAGCTCCATTACTTATTAGCTGTGTAACCAGGCAAACTCTATTTCTCAGTCTCCTCTTGTGTAAAATGATGATAATCAAGCCTATTTCATGGGGTGGTTGTGAGGATTAAATGAAGTAATATGTGCTCAATGCTTATAATACTGTTTGATGATAATGAGAACTTAATGCTATTTTTACTAATTCTAGATATATATATATATGTAAAACTGAATCACTTTGTTATATACCTGAAACATAAATATATAGAATTACATACGTATATATATTCTTTTTCATGATTCTTTTCCATTATAGGTTATTACAAGATACTGAGTATAGTTCCCTCTGTGCTATAAAGTATGTCCTTGTTGTTTATCTATTTTATATATAGTAGTGTGTATCTGTTAATCCCAAATTCCCAATTTATCCTTCCCCTTCTCTTTTCCCCTGGTAATGATAAGGTTTTGTTCTATGTCTGTGAGTCTGTTTCTGTTTTATAAATAAGTTTATTTGTACCATTTTTTTAGATTCCACATATAAGTGATATCATGATATTTGTCTTTCCCTGCCTGACTTACTTCACTATGTATGATAATCTCTAGGCCCATCCATGTTGCTGTGAATGGCATTATTTCATTCTTTTTGTGGCTAATATTCCATTTGATACACACACACACACACATATCATCTTTATCTAGTCATCTGTTGATTGGCATTTAGGTTGCTCCCGTATCTTGGCTATTGTAAATAGTGTTGCTATGAATATTGGGGTGCATGTACCTTTTTGAATTAGAGTTTTCTCTGGAAATAAGCCCAGGAAGTGAGATTGCTGGGTCATATGGTAAGTCTATTTTTAGTTTTTTAAGGAACCTCCATATTGTCCTCCATAGGGGCTGCACCAAACTACATTTCCGCGAACAGTGTAGGAGGTTCCCTTTTCTCTACGCCCCTCCATGATTTATTATTTGTAAACTTTATGATGATGGCCATTCTGAATGGTGTGAGGTCGTACTTCATTGTAATTTTGATTTGCATTTCTCTAATAATTAACAATGTTGAGCATATGGACAAAAAATTATATTATTACATACAAAGAGTGACTACCCTTATTGTGGAAATTTGAATTTCAGTAAATAACTCCTGAATACTGGAATCTTCAAGCCATGAATGAGTGACTGTCTTATACAAAAATTATAGCTGCTGCGGTAGGCAAAAAAGGAGCATACCTTGAAGCCAAAAATATTTCTGAAATCCATTAAATCACATCAAGTTGCTAATAAATTTTTAAGGCTGGCATTGAAGAAAGATATAGCTAGATATAGCTCTGTACTAACTTCTTCAACTTTTCCATCATAAAGATGAGACACAGAGGTTGGAATGTGAAAAATTGACTATAATATGTGAGTATTGTAACCCAAGGTCATGAACTGAGAATCAAATGAAAGCCATGGCATAGACTATTACCTTTGAGATATAAGATTTGTTACAATAAAAAGGCAAACAGGCTTATAAAATCTAGATCTATTTTAAAACACTAATGCTCTCTGAAGTATAGGGTTCATTTACCAGATGTTTTTGGTTATTTCTATTATCTTATAATTAAAAATTCTATTATAATGGAATTTTCCCAATTTTGCCTCAACTTGAAAAATGACCATTGCGAATTTCAATTTCCCCTGATTAAAAAAAAATTTTCTTTACCATGAATAATTAAAAGTTGGCTGCGAAGTAATGTGTTCTACCTATACTGAATGTTCATCTACTGGTGATGACGATGAAGGAAATGATAAATGTAGGGTTTCCAGAGAGGCAGGCAGGCAGTCATTGTAAGTCGTGGTTAAGAGCCTGGACACCAGCCAGCCGTGGGCTTATCCTGAGCTAGCAGTTTGTTAACTGTGTGGCCCTGGTATTTCACTACGAAACCCCTCAGTTTCCTTCCTGATACGTGAAGGTAATTCCTGTCTCATCACATTGCTGTTAAGGTTAAACGCAATGATGCCTGTAAATCCTAACGCTTTCAAGCAGTACCTTCGCATAAATATTTTCAGAAGCATAAGTTTAGTTACTTAAGATTATTCTCATTATTCTATTGTTATAAATTATGAACTCTAATTATATAATAAGGCATTAAGCGTGGACATACTTCTGGCTCTGATATTATGACTGTTCTTTCCAATGCTATGCCCTTCTGGTGCCAAGTCTGCTTTACTTTCAAGGGTTACATACTGGAGTCAGGATAAATTATAAAAAAGGTGTATTATGTACATAAGATCTAACACAATTTTTTTAATTTCCTAAGACCAAAAACTTACGTATAACATATTTTGTTTGAAATGTACCAGGGTTAAAAAAAAAATCACTTAGGTTTTATTTGTTATTCCATAAATAGGAATTGTCGGCCTCTGCTAATTGCTGAATATCTATAAATGCTTCCAGCGTCAGTTTCTACTTGGTGTTTTTGTGATTTAGTAAGAACATTAACGTTGTATTAGCAACAGCAAAACAGGCAAGGGAAGCTCAGCATTCAATGAGACAGTCCTCTACTGCCGCACCCGCTGTTCCTACTCTCCGCACCTTAAGTTGCTCCAGGCAAACAACTGCAAAATTTTTGAATGAGAAAAACCCCCACAGACCTAGCACATAGACACCAGCATAACATTCCTCCCTCTCAAGTTAACACTTTAACTATAAAGGGATAATTTCGGTGAGTCTGTCTTTGAATTGTACCAGTGGATATAAAAATATCAGTGGAGTAAATGTCAACAACTGCAATGGTCAGAAAAAAAAAATTACCTCCTTCTCTTTGGAGCTCTGATAAGTCTCCCCCTTTTATTATTATATATGATCTTTGTCTCCAGTTACAATCTTTGTCTTTTTTTTTTTTTAACTTTTTTTTATTGAGTTATAGTCATTTTACAATGCTGTGACAGTCTTTGTCTTAAAATCTATTTTGTCTGGTAGAAGTGTAGCTGCCCTGACTCTTTTATGGTTTCTATTTGCATGGAAGTTTTTTCCATTCCTTCCCTTTTAGTCTCTGTGTATCCTTACTCTGAAGTGAATTTCTTGTAGGCAACATGTGAGTCCTCTTATTCCCCCTTTAATCTATTTGGCCACTCTATCTTTTGATCAGAGAATTTTATCCACTTACATTGATTTACTGGTAGGTATGGGGTTAGTAACACCTTGTTGTTCCTCCCTGTTCCTTTCTTCTCGTGCTCTCTTCCTTTGTAATTTGAAGACTTTTTGAGTGGTGAGTTTAGACTCCTTTTTCGTTATCTTCCGTGCTTCTACTGTAGGTTTCCGCATGTGGTAAGCATTCCAGGGTACCTTACACGGTACATGTAAAGCTCTAAGCTTTTATTCTTCCACACTGCATTTTATGTTTTGATACCACGTTTTATATCCTCTTACCTTGTGTATCCCTTAGCTAATTATTGTAGTTATACTTTTTTTTAAACTTTTTTTTTTTACTGATTTATAATCATTTTACAATGTTGTGTCAAATTCCAGTGTAGAGCACAATTTTTCAGTTATACACAAACATATATATACATTCATTGTCACATTTTTTTCTCTGTGAGCTACCACAAGATCTTGTATATATTTCCCTGTGCTACACAGTATAATCTTGTTTATCTATTCTACAATTTTGATATCCCAGTCTATCTCTTCCTGCCCCCGCCCCATTGGCAACCACAAGTTTGTGTTCTATGTCTGTGAGTCTGTTTCTGTTTTGTATTTATGCTTTGTTTGTTTTGTTTTTTTTTAGATTCCATATATGAGCGATCTCATGTGGTATTTTCCTTTCTCTTTCTGGCTTACTTCACTTAGAATGACACTCTCCAGGAGCATTCATGTTGCTGCAGATGGTGTTATGTTGTCATTTTTTATGGCTGAGTAGTATTCCTATTGTAGTTATACTTATTTTTACTTTTGACTTTTACTCTTAATAATAGTTTTATAAGTAATTCATTCACTAACTTTCCTATATATTTACCTTTTACCGAGATGTATACTATTATATGTTTTCTTGTTACTAATTATTGCTCTTTCTTTTCAACTTAAAGAAGTGCCTTTAACTTTTGTGAGAACAGTTTAATGACGGTGAACTCCGTGCGTTCATGCTTATCTGGAAAACTCTCTCCTTCAACTCTGAAGGAAAACTTTGCCATGTAGAGTATTCTTGGATAGTAGGGTTTTTTTTTGGTTTCTTCCCCCTCAGCACTTTGAATATTTCATGCCACTCCATCCTGGCCTGCAAAGTTCCCCTGAGAAAACTACTGATGGTCTTAAGGGGTTTCCTTTACATAACAACAGGTTGTTTTCTTTTGCTGCTTTTAAGATTCTTTCCCTCTTGTTAAATTATGACATTTTACTTATAACGTGCATGGATTGGTTTCCTTGGGTTTCATCTCATTAGGAACTCTCTGGGCTTCCTGAGTGTGAATGTCTGTTTTCTTCTCCAGGTTAGGGAGATTTTTTCAGTCATCATTTTTTCAAATAAGCTTTCTGCCCCTTTTTCTCTTTTTTTCCTTTTGAGACCCCAAAATGCCAGTGTTAGTCTGCCTGATATTGTCCCAGACGTTCCTTAAGCCGTCTTGACTTTTGTCCTTCCTTTTTCTTTTTTGGTGCTCGGACTGGAGTGTGCCCCACTGACCTGTTCTCAAGTTCCCTGATCCTTCTTTTGGCTTCCTCCAGTCTGCTGTTGACCCCCTGGAGTGTGGTTTTCAGTTCATTTATTGTCTTCTTTAGCTCTGTGGCTCCTATTTGGTACTTTCTGTATTTTCTTTCTCTTTGCTGAGGTTCTCTCTGTGTTCATTTATTCCTCTTCCAAGTCCAGTGATCATTTTATGAATATTATTTTGAACTCTTTACCAGGTCAGTTACTTCTATCCATTTCACTAAGGTCTATTTTTCTGAAGTTTTATCTTGTTCTTTTCTTTGGAACATATACCTCTGTTTCCTCATTCTTCTTGACTCTGTGTGTTGGTTTCAACACATCAGATGAAACAGCCACCTCTCCCAGTCTTGAAGGAGTGGCCTCATTAGAAGGTAAGGCTTAGCTCTCAACCCTGTCCTAGCTCTTGGTTGTTTCTCTGACCTCTGTGATTGTCCAAGCAGTCTATTTTATTTGTATTAGCTCCTGGTGGGTAATGGCAAGCCACTACCTTCCAGTGTCCCAAAGCGGGGTTCTCAACCAGCACCTAGATTCAGGCTGAATGTAAGCTAGACCCTCAGGCAGCAGTTTTTAAAGGATGCAAATACATGCAGTCCTGTGGGCTGCCAGCATAAGCCCTGTTGGCCCACAGAGCCCCATGACCTGGAGGCAGCCTCTGGGTGTGAGACCGGTGTGTGCTTTAGTCTGCCACCTGTCCTGGACCCTGGGGGTGGAAGCTTGTCAAGGACTGTTGCTCTGATTGTTGCAGTTTCATGGGATCCCGAAATACCAACTCCATAGTTTCTAGTGCCAGGTGATCGAGACATTCCCCTGGGTAGTAGGAGCAAAAACCAGGGCACCAGGCATAAAAACCAGGATACCAGGTTCATGTACAAGTTCCCTCCTAGGAGACACTGGCACTCTGGAGCATGGCATCGGGAGAGCGTGAAGATGGCAACCGTAAGGTAAGAAAAACCACCCCACAGCTGAAACAAGGCAGGAGAGCACGGAGGCGGTGCCACCAGCCTACCCACGTATGAAGGGCGTTCTGCTTTACTCAAGCCTGCCAATTTTAATGTAAATTGTATCTAAAAACACTCCCATAGAAACATCCTGAAAAGTGATAAAATATGTAGGCACTCTGGCCCAGACAAGGTGACACATACAATTAACCATCATACTGACTAATATCTTGCCCTTGACTTTTTCTGAACACACGATGCCGCCTATTCTTTACCACCTACTGATAAAAAAAGATCATCTACTGACTGAGCTAGTTACAAAACACTTCTTGAACTTCTTTCTAGTGGAACTTGAGATTCTCTCTCAGTGTGACCGTTCCTCTTGTAAAGCCAAAAAGAGGTGGCTGACATCTGCATCTTGAACAGAGATGCATCTACCATAGTGATTGGTCGATAGAGGCCCCATTGTGTGCTAGATCAAAAGAGAAATGCCCTGGAGAATCAGGTATGCTTATTCCAAAACAAATGGTATGGGAGTTCATAGAAGGGTGAAGAAAAAGGAAACTGTCCATAAATTATCAGCAAGACTCAAATGGAGGGACATCTAATTATGCGTAAGCTCAGGACGCTGTCACTAACAGCCCCTTAGCACATGAGCTCCAGGAGGACCCTGGAGTTGCTGAGCATACTATGTAAGCCTGCATCATGAGATGGGGTTGGTATACACTTGTGGGAATAAGGCCAAGAAAATCACAGCACAGAAGACACGGGAGGGTGCTATTAAGCTTATAAGGCCTTGATAAGCTGGGTAGACTGAACATGACTGCACAGCGAGTGGCCACAGAATTAAAAATCACCTGATCCCTCCTGACAATGTCTCCGTTTTTCAGTAATTTCAGTAACTTCTGAAAGGCTAAAGCCTTAGTGGAAGGCTACTATTGCTACCAAAAATACCCCTACCCATATGAGAGGTTACAGTACTACTGAAAACACAGTCCACTCTAGAACAGCGTGCGGCTTTGCGGTGCCCACCCCCGCACAGTTGACAACCTGCGCATACACCATTCCGCATCCCCAGATGCACCCTACCGTGGAGCTCACAGCAGTATAGAACTATTGAAAAAAGCCTACATGTAAGTGGAACCGTGTGTTGTTCAAGGGTCAACTGAACTTCTGCTCTAGATTTTTTTAATCCACTGATATGAACGCTTTTCTTTCATATTACACCATCAGTATCACATGTAGTGATGAGATATGGTTTCACTGAGTAGAGTCTACTAGACCATTACACAGGAGAAATGTGGATTTGTCAAAAGTTACCATTAACAGCTTTTATTATAAGCTTTAGTCATAAGGGAATTCCCTTACAGCTCACATAAGACGTCTTCAAAATTATAACGTGGAGGCAGATAGTTCGCATCTGTATTATATGTGCAGGGGTGCGCTCAACAAGTTTATTTCACTTGTGAAATTTCATCTCAAACAACAGTTGGCTGTCTGGCGGACATTTGCCTTCAGTAATCTCACAAATCGATCATATGTTGTAATTGAAGTTGGAGGCAGAGATTTCTAATCTTGATACCTGTTTAAATGTATCTGTCAGCCAAAGTGTCTGCTGAGAATATTCAATTTTATTTCAAGAGAGAATAAAAGCATCTCAGTTATGAATCCTAGAAACAGGCTGACCAAATCGGCTCTCTCCACAATTACTCAAACAGCCCTTTCAAGAATAGGGTATTTTAAAGTTGTAAAGCAGAGATTGCATTCGATTATTTGCAAACATCCTTTGCAAATGAATTTACACTGCCCCATGTTACTTAATCTGTCTCTCTCTCTCTCCTAGTTTTCCTTTAACAGGACTGGAATAAGAATAGGAGATCCAAGGTAAAGGTAAAATATATTTGCCACCAGGAGAGAATAAGCAATAAAAGATAAAGGTAAAAATAGCCAACAGTAAGCAGAACCTCAGCATAACAGCCCTTTATTGACTAGGCTAATCCGACCGTAAATCATGGGAAGCCAACATTGCTGCTTAATAGGAGCAAAACACAATTAATACTGAAGGTACATTCAGCAGCTAAATAACTCTCATTTTTAACAAGTTCAATATAAAACATTACATAAAAGGAATTCCCTGGCTTAGTATAAACTGTAAAGATTTTTGTTTCTTTGCTTTAATTTGGCAATTTGAGTTTTGTATCTTGGATCACATTTTAATTGAGTGGCTGATTTTGCTGTAAGTAATAATGCTATTTAAAGTTTTGAAGTGTTCTATAAGCTCAAATCATTAATAAGTGTGTGCAGTGTTATAAGGTTCCAATATTCTTATTTGCTGGTGGCAATTTTAAATTATTTTCAGTTTAATCAGCATTATTACTGTGGCCCCATACACAAAGTCCCTCCGCTTCCCCTCCTCGTATTATAACTGGTAGAAAATTTTCAAGTGATTTAAAAGTCTAGTCCGAAAAGTACTCATTCAGTGTTAGATTCTTCTGTATGAATAGTTCATCAAGAGGAAAGTCGTCTAGTTGAGAAAGCATTTTGTTTCCTTATTGTAGCGCAGCACCAGATGCAAAAGTGAAAACGATTCAGTCTTGATGTCACAGAACAGTGTTTTCATTGTGCTTAGTCACTACATACTAAGGAAACAAAGTACTGAATAAATTGCCCTCGAATGGCCTAAAAATCTGTTATCCGTGAGTTTTAGGAGGTTACAGGTCATGCAACACCCAACTGCCAGTATCCTCCTGTGGCACCGGCGCAGACCTCTGTCCCGCCGCTTCTGCACCTGACAGCGATTTATTGACTTTCTCTCCAATTGACTGTGAACTCCTGGACAGCAAGGAGTCATAATGTTTTTTTAAAAATTGAATCCCCAAAGCCTACCACAGTATAAGGCACATAGCCACAAAGCAGACCTACAACTGATCTCCAGAATGAATGAACGAATGAGTGGATAAGCCTCCCTTGAATCGAGTTTGTTGATTCTGCAAAAGGGATTCACATTCTTATTTTTTTTAATGTTTCTCTACTCAGCCATAAAAAAGAATGAAATAATGCCATTTGCAGCAATGGATGGACCTAAAGGTTATCATAATAAGTGAAGTAGATAAGTCAGACAAATAAATCCATATATTTCATGGCATCACTTATATGTGGAATCTAAAAAAATGAGACAAATGAACTTACTCACAAAACAGAAAGACTCACAGACATAGAAAACAAACTTATGGTTACCAAAGAGGAAGGGGAATGGATAAATTAGTTTGTATCTCCTAATCCCAAACTCCTATCATATATAAAATAAACAACAAGGACCTTCTGTACAGCACAGGGAACTATATTCACTATCTTGTAATAATCTATAATGGAAAAGAATATGTATATATATGTATGTATGACTGAATCACTATGCTGTACCCCAGAAACTAACACAACATTGTAAATCAACTATACTTCAATTTAAAAACACAAAACAATAAAAATGTTGTTAACACTCCATTCTGTTTTAAATAGATGCATATTCTGCAGTGTTTACACTATGTGACCAATGACACCACCTAACTAGGAGGCAAGTTTTAAGATTATGAGAGAGTAAATAATATTCAGTTAATGGATCATGAACTTCCATTATTTCTTGCAAATACCATGTTCAGAAAGAAACTGAAAGGCCACGTACTCTGTCTGTAGGTTCTATATCCTTGTGGTATCAACTGACAGCCCTGGCTCTCTGGAGCCCCCTCCTCTATGTTCTCCCAGACTCTGGTCTCTCTTGGTTTT
The DNA here is from genome assembly GCF_036321535.1 of Camelus dromedarius. Classification (NCBI taxonomy): domain Eukaryota; kingdom Metazoa; phylum Chordata; class Mammalia; order Artiodactyla; family Camelidae; genus Camelus; species Camelus dromedarius. Next base: position 60,075,249 of record NC_087446.1, on the reverse strand, counting down.
CCTAGCTCTCTGTCCACACTTCACGTCCCTTAACAGGCACCTGCTTCTACGTTACCTGCTAACGTGTTGTTGATGCTCTTCCCTTTCAACACGTTCCTTCTGAGAGAGCCTTCTTAAGTAAGCATTTCAACAGCTTCTAGGGGATAACTATTCTCAGGTTTCTATGGCAATATATCAAACTATCCAGTTGATATCTCTACCTCACCATAGCTTTATCCATTAATATCACCAACTAGGTTAAGCAAGAAATATCTTTCTAGAATTTTCTTTCACTAACCTCTTATATTCAATTACCAAGTTCTATAGATTCTGCTCCCTGGCCCTTGACACGCCCACTAGATCAATCCCTATCTTAGTTCAGGCCCGTTATTTCACACTTCCCTCATTTCCCTGCGATTGAGACACTGCAGCCAAACAGACTTGATAAGGTGTCAGCTGGACCCTTCTCTTCTCCTATTTAAGGTTATTCAGTGATTCAGCAACGGCTTAGCGGGTAGCATCCAAGCCTTCCAAAGCCTGGCAGTAAAAATGTAATGCTTCCCCTCCCAGGAATACCCTGTCACCCCACTTATGCTCACATACATGAAGTTCCCCCATGAATTGATTTCAATTCCAAGAGTGAGACATTGTCTTCTACACCTCCATGCCTCTGCATAAGCTGTTTTGTGTTTGTTTAGTAAACAGAACTAGTCAGCTCTGAATTTCTGCTCATCCTTAAGGTTACAAATGAATGACTTCCAGAAATGAGGAACGTACTGTTCCCCAAGGCAGCACATTCAACACCGTCCTGAGATGACACCAAGACAGGTATTCCTTGCCCTCAAGTATACTCTTTATAGTTGCACAAAACAAATATATATTTTTTTCTTTCACATGATATATCTTCAAATAATTTAAAACGTGACTCCTAGTACTTCTATTCTCTGGGGTAAATATCTACAAAACCATTTACATAAACTTCTGTTTTTCCTAGCCCACTGAAAGTTGGGCTCCAGAACTTTCCTGGGTATCACTGACGAGGTCAAACGATGAGGTTATAGAGTGAAGCTCAACTCCACCCCTTGTCTGATGCACAACTCAGCCAGCGGGGCCATTAATCAGAGGTGGACCACCTGGCAGGGAGCTGGGATTCACTCTCATCCTAGAGAGATTTGGGGATTAGGCCATAGCTGTGTCTTCCTCCACAATCTAAGTGCAAAGCATTGGGAATTCTGAGCTTAGGGGATAATTTACCCCACTCTCCAAAGAAAATAAAATTGTATCTGAAATTATTGATTAAGAGATTTAAATTCCAGTTAAAAACGTGTGAAGAGTAGAGGAGGGAAACAGGCAGGAGAGAATGTATTCAGGAAAGGTCGTTTTTGTTTAATAGGAAGGCTTTTTGCCCACCGCAGGAAGAGGAGGAGGCACAGAATCCCAGCAGGCAGGGCGCCCTGCGCCACCTGCCCTGTTCTCCCGAGTCCCGGGGGGTGCCGTTCTGCTTCCAGGCGCTCCAGGGACAGATGCGTGCTGCCTCTCCCAGAAATACCTCTGAACAAACAGCAAGCTCCTCAATCTTAAAAACAAATCCCTGACAGAATTTTAGCCTTCCATTAGCAGACAGGGATATTACTTAGGAAAGAGCCTGAAGATGTGCCTCATGGTTGCTAATGAAATTCTCTGATGCCCAAACTAGATTCCATTACAATGTGCGAACATTCACCATCATTTGTAAGGTTATAAGCGCCTTATTCTTAACACCTACGAATCAACACTTGGCTCAAGTACCACGGAAGCATTTCCATCTCACAGGAACTTCAAAGCACTCACGTGCTTCCCATTTCTCATTTTAGTTGTAAAAATATAGGCCAAACTCTGGAAATCTAGCCCTGATGATACATTTTTTTAAAGTCTTAGCAATAATTTCCAACAACTCTAAAGAAATAACAAGGGAGACACTCCTGGCTCTATTAAATTAGAATTAACTAAGTAAGCAGCTCTTACATTTAAAGTATCAGGTTGAAAATGCCGCATTTTATAGTGCTGCTTCCTGGACACCTGGCTCGGTGTCCTGCCTACCCTTAGACTCGAATCTAATTGAGGGAAAAAAATCCTTTGATAGAATAACTTGTTTCTGTCCACCTCACTTTTGAAAACTTAATATTATTTGAGTAATTATACAGTTCCTTAAGTGCTTTTTTCCCAAATATCCATATCACTTGAGATTTAAAATCTTTTCTAATATGAATTTCACTCAACGTCTGCATCTTTTTCTTACTACAGTAAAAAATTTTCATCTACGCTTCTTAATATCAAATTTAAGATGTTACAGCATATAATTTTCCATTAAATTAAATAGGCTAGATTTAGTGGCTATTAATGTAAAACATAGAACCTGCTCTTCCCACAGTTCTCTCCAACTCACCTACTGGCACCTTCCTCATTCTGTTAGCTCAGGACAAAAACTGAAGTCGGCTGTGACATGCCTCACGTACCTTCCTAACCCGAAAATCTGCGCCCCTGCCCTTGCTCACTTCCCGCAGCCGCGCCAGCACCACTGCTGTCTCCAGTGTGCTATCGCCAAGGCGGCTTCCACGGCGGGCGCTTTGTGCCCGTGCCTCCCTGCACCTGGAGAGCCTCGCGGTGGTCCACAGGGCACGCTCACCCCCCAGCTCCTTCATGGTCTCAGCCAAAACGAAGACTCCCCCGACTCAACACTCTCCGTCCCCCCTCCCTGCTTTACCTTTTCCCCAGCACCTGCCACCACCTACCATACTACATGCTTTGCTCGTTTATCTTCATTTTTGTCTCCCCCTGTTGGGGAGGCAGAACGCGCCCCTTGGTAGGTAGGCGCACCTCCAAGATTCCTGTGCCCTAAGCAGTCAGAGAAGCACTAATCTAAGCCCGGCTGTGAAGGGGCTTTGCCGTGGGATCGAAGTTGCTTATCAGCTAACCTTAAAATAGGGTGACCATCCCGCAGTCTCTGGGCAAGACTGCTGTAATCATTTGAGCTTTTAAAAGCCAGAGAGTAAGGCGGGGGAGAGCGGGGGAAGGGGGAGGTCGGAGAGACTCAAAGTGTGAGGAAGGCTGGCACACCTTGGCTGCTTTGAAGATGAAGGCGGCGGTGTGATGAGGGAAGCCGCGCTGACGGAGGGGAGAGGCTCCCCGACGGCAGCTCCTGGGGCAGAAACCTCACCCCGACGTTCACGAGGCACCCAGTTCCGCCCAGTAGCCTGAACGGGCTTGGGAGCAGATTCTCTGTTGGAGTCCCCAGGAAAGAGGCACAGCGCAGCGTGAACGGTTAAGCGCACTCGCTGAGCTCAGCCCTGGGAAGCCCGGCTGAGCCCTGCTGCGCCTGGAAGTCTGACCCCCAGAGAAGCAGCGGATATTGGATCGAGTCGCTAAATGTGGTTAAGTCACTAAACGTGCTAAGGCAGCAACAGAAAACCAATACATTCTAATAAAATATAGGCCCTGTGAGGGCGGGGGTTCTCATCTCTTTTTTTTCCCCTCCTGTGCTGTGCTCCAGAACCTAGACTACCACCTGCAATAATAGACAATAAATACTTGTTGAAGGAAACAATATATACAGTTTATACATTCTTTCCTATGAAATCCATATTTTACAAGATTTTCTTGAATTTTTTACCCCAAAACATTGACTAAAAATATTTAAATTTAAAATGTAAAAGGTGGATTGATGTGAAAACTGTCCATTCAGTAGTTTGTGCCTTTGCAAGTGCAGTGGTCATCACATCCATGGAGCCGACACAAGAAGCAATCAAACACCACTTCTAAAGGAGCAGTTTTCAAACTGCATGTTGTAACATAGTGGCAGGTTAAAAAGTCAATTTATGGGGTTGATGAAGGTAGGGAGGGAGTGAGGGAGGGAGAAAGGAAATGAAACCCCCCCAAAATGAGAACTTTAATTTTACTGTGGAGTGTATAAGTGCAAGAGAGAGAAAGTGTGAGAGTGTGTGTGTATGAGTGTGACTGTGTGTGTGCTGTGTGTGTTATGTATATGTATATGTATATGTATATGTATATGTGCTAGATCACAATGTAAGATGTATTTTTTTTTACTTGGGTACCATCAGAATAATTTGGAAACCCACAGCCGTAAAGGTCATCGTGGTCTGTGTTGCGGACCAGGTGCAGTTTAGAGCCTGACCACAGATGAAATAAAGACACAACGGGGAATGTGTCTGTTAAGAAAGGACCACACTCCCCGAAATTGGCAAGGCAAGAAGACAGCCTGTGAACGAATAATTCACACACATTGCACCACCTTAAGGTGAGGAAACGAACCTTTTTCCTTTTGCTGTGTTCTTCCTTTGCCTTGGGCCTGGAACAGCACCCCCGGACACTGTTCAGACCCCCCAACAGAGAACAGTCACTGGGTCTTGGTACAAAATTGGGCAGCATCAGGAAGGGGATGACTGGAGGCTTTAATTAGCAAAGCATCCTAAAATGCTATTTCTTTGCTCCCTTAGCAGGAGAGGATTAAAAACCTAGCATCACCTATCTTCTGAGATTAGCCAGTTACCAAGTATCATATAAATTTAGCCGGAAAGGAAGTTAGAAATGTCCTTGGCACGTGGAATCAAAGAATAAATATCAGTTAGTCTTGAAATTGAATCTAGCTCAACATCCTCATTTTTTTTTTTGCAGATGAGGAAGCTGAACTGGAGGCTTATGCTGCCCCCATTATTGTAACAACGTTACTCTTGACTTCTGTTTACCACTGATCCCAGTGTTTATTGCTAGTGGGCTGCATATGGGTAACAAAAAGGGTAAAGCAGTTGTGTACTCGTCATGCCCCCTACTCAAGGGCACACTCCTGGCAGGGAGGGTCTATATATAGCTTAAGAGCGCATGCTTAGCATGCATAAGATCCTGGATTCAATCCCCAGGACCTCCAATTAAAAAACAAACCTAATTACCTCCCCCCAAAAAACAAAAACAAACAAAGGGCGTGCTCCTCGTGGACAGGGATCATGCTCTAATTAGTAACTACTGCAGTTGGGGAAATTAAATGAGATAATACCTACCATGCACTTAGAGTGCCCAGCGCACTAAGTAAATGCTTTCCTATTTGATTTTGTTGCTTTGATCATATATGAGCATTCTTAATAAAGAATATTTATGCATAGAAAATTTTTAATATTGATTGATTTTCACTGCATTATACAACAAAATAAAATCGTATTCATACCCTTAAAATCCAATTATATTTGAAGGGACATTAAAAAATTACAGTGCTCTTATCTGCTTAAGGCACTTTAAGTAAATGAGTAAAGATGAAAGAATTCCAATTGGTTAAAAATTACTCAGAAAATGTCTTCTTAAGCATATGAAAAATAAATAGATCTAGGATTCATGATTCATAACGATAATATTTCTAATGAAAATATAAAATCTTCATAATATCAAGTGAAGTTCACTTTTCCTTATGTAAGAACCAGACAATAAAAGCTGCATGACCACTGGGGTTTGGAGTTCACACTAATGGCTAAGGGCTGTAAATCCTAAAAGCAGAATGTGACTTCTTTTAGGAGATATTCCACAGAGAAAGAATGTCCAAACATTAAAAGAAGTGAGAATCACAGTCCTTTTTTTCCTGAGGATGCCAACGATGTTATCAAAGATTTTTTTCCTCAAGTCTTACAAGTTCCTACAGCACCTTTCCCCTCTGCGTCTTTCATATCATATAATTAGCACATAATTATGTGCTCTTCCACACTGGCAAGACTATTCTTTTATTAAGACTCTTTGAAAAGTTCTTTATTATTTATCTTTGAAAGTGAGTTTGAAACCAAAAGGCTTTCACGACCTTTCCTTTCTTTCTTTGTGACTTTGGAGTTCTTTAAGGTAATACAGTGGATGGTTACAGATGTCAGATCCACTCATAAGTTTTCACCTTTAAGGTGAAAACTTGAGTTCAGGAAACAAAGGTTTGCATCCTCCTTTCTCTCCAGATTAAATGTTTGGGGTTTTGAAGAGCATGTATGCAAAATACTGATGTTCCAAAAAGGCTGTCTGTTCTTTGCCTTTTCCCCTTGTTAGGACAACTAGAAAATGGGTTAGAACAATAAGCTTCCTGAATCTAGTACAAAGACAGAAGGAGGATATAATTAGCATTTATGGGAAGTACAATATAAATTCCAAATTAGTCTTAAATGAGGAATTCACCCAGCCCCTGATCTGTAGTCAGTTCTGGAAAGTATCGTGCATCTCTGCCAAGGCCAAACAAGCCTCATTGCTGTTTTTGGCTGACTGCTTTTTTCCTAACGTTCAGTCTACCAAAGCACTCCAGATTGGATATGAGCAATTATGAGGGAGGGTGTCCATTATTGCAAATTTTAATCATTTCTCAAGCCATTTTGCTTGCAGTGATAATCCCACAAGACCAACATATCCCGCATAAGAAACCCAAATGGCTTTTGGCTGAGAGCAGCTCTTCAGTTACTTGGTAACCTATTCCTGATGAACTTCTAGACTTCCCCCTTTGTGGCGAGGACCTGCCAAATCAGGGCTTCCCTGGCTTCCTGGCTCACTACAGCCATGGCCGCCTTACTACAGCCTGGCAAGTGGACAGTAACACCAATGATTAAAATAACGATCCAATTTCTTCTCAATAATATTGCTGCTGTTTATATGTGGCAAAAACTACCTCTTTCCGACACTTCCACTGTGGGCAAAGTAATGTGCCAGAACAATTTCAAGAATTTTTCTTATCGCCTATACTTTTGGGACTATCTCCATGGAGATGGAGGAACAATAATAACCTGATGACGCTGGAAACTTTGCTTCTTTGGGGCCTCAGGGAAATTCACCCAAACTGGACTTTGTGAGCCAAACTAACATTCATAATTGAATATCATTTTGCCTAGCCAGTTGAAATGGCATGGTGATCCTTTGGTTGAAAATATCTAAGTAGCTTCATTTTCACGAGCAGTCTTTTTTCTTGTGAAGGAAAAAAAAATAATAATAATTTGCTTTGATTGTGCTCAAGAAGCTCCTTCTCTCAAGCCCTCCTGTCTTCTCTTACACATAATGATTTTTCCTTTTTAAATGAGAATCATAGACTCTCAGGGTTGGGAGGAATCTTAAAAATAATTTCATACAAATACCTACTTACGCATGAAACCTCTCTACTATCTCTTCAAAGAGGTCTTTCATTAACAGGTGTTCTCTGGGGAAAGAGAGATGAAGGAAAAATAGAAAGGGCGGTCCACTGTATGTGGGGTAACACCTTACAATGGAAACAAACCAGAGGACCTAGATGTGGTCATCTCTGCTCATGAGTTCTCATCCGTCTAGTTTCACCACATTATGAGGAATTTTTGAAGCTAAGTCATCAATTTTAAGTCTGGACTATTGAGAATACAGCCCAACAGGGAGCGAAGCAACACTTCTGAAAGAATTTATTACGAGAATTTAGATCACATGATCTTGGACCTTTTCATTTCAGTGATCCAGTTAGAAATAGTGATAAAGTTCTACCTCATATGAACAGAATTATAGAAAAACTTTCATCACTATTACTTAAGAATAAGTTAAATGACCTAGTATAAACTACAGGTTAAGAGAGTAGGTTCAGGAATGAAAACGTATGGTTTGAACCCTAACTTCCCATTAATGAGCTCTATGACCTTGAGAAGTCACTTAACACTTTGAAGTTTTGGTTTACTCAGCTGTAAAAAGGAGATAATAATAGTACCTTCTTCACTGGGCTATTAAGAGGATGAAATGAGCTAATTCACATGAAACACATTATTCAGTATATGGCATATGTTTTAAGTATCTAATAAACGTTAGCTTCTTCGTGTCTACTGACATATTAAAGGCAGAATTTAGACATAGCTCACTATTTTTTAAAACTTTCAGAATCTTAAATCTTCAGGAATTTCTATGCATGCTATTTTAAATTAAGGATTAATAGTGTTAGTAAAAAAAATTTTTCATGCTATAAATGGCTTATATGGAAATTTCACATTGCCAGAATGGTTTTAACAAATCAATATGGATTGTATCATGTGCTAACTGAATAAAACAATTCTTCTCATTAACTGATCATGCCCTCCATGGGTTTTGGAAAGGTGTGTGAGCATTTAACCGACAAGTTAAGAGTCATGAAAAATTTGACAAAATATAAAGTTATTATTTATGATAAACTTGCTTATTTCTGTGTATGTCTGACTAGTCAGTAGACTAAAGGTATTACTCAACATTATATATCTGATGGGATTTTAAAATAATCCTCTTGAATATGTCCCGACAAATTTTTTAAAAACTGCCATTGCTAAACAATATTGTAAATTAACCCATCCCTAGTTTTATGTTACTTTTTACAAAACATTATTCTGTTCTAGTCCTTAATTATCCAATTCTAATCAATAGTCAGCTTTCCCCTCGGAGCAAAAAGCAAAATAAGACAGAACTTGCATTTGCTGATTCCACAAAGAATTTAAATTCTTCCAGTCCAGAAATATCCACTGAGGTAATTAGAAAAATCAAAGAATACAGCTAACTATTTTCCACTTCTCTCCTCTCCCCGAGAAACCACTCATTGCAAGCTAAGTGCATCACTGTCTGCACAGCATTTCTTTCATATTGACCCTGAGATGTGAAAACTCCTCTTGGTAACTCATGATGATGATTATAGTCTTGACCATTAGAAAACTATTTATTGATCCAGAAATCAGGGGGATCAAAATAATTACTTTGACAAAAATGAAAGAATCTTAGTTGGGAAGTGTTTATTGACTCATATATAAATCTCCTCTTTTTAGAATGTATTCAGATTACTATGCAGCTGAATAATGAGGGATTAGGGTCACCTTCCCAGCCCTTGGGGGGATGCACCTTACTGTGAGTACCCCGTGAACGAACAAACTGTGTGTTAGATAACATGACAGTTGATGGCAATCTACAGAAGATGTTATTCTGAATGAAATTAAAATGTGCTATGGAAAAAAAAGAATTAAGGAGAAAATGGGAACAAATGTACTATGGAAGCAATGCTCTCTCGTCCTACAACCACCACTTAAAGACGTCATCGCACAAGCTCCCAGCGCTGTGAATTCAGAGGACTTCTGCTTTCCCACCTTCCCGAGGTGGCTGTGCACTTACCCTTGTTGTTTTCACTTTATTCCCCGAGGAGCAGCTCCATCCTTTCCGATCTGGCAGGACTTTGCATTCCTCTCCCTCAAGACACGGTTGCATATGGCACCACCATTTCTGTTCCACTATTGAAGCTTTGAGAGACGGGAAAATCAATTCAGTATTTTCTTTATTTTCTTTTTGGCATTGTTAATGCTATGGGAGCACATTTAAAGAGGAACAAAAGCCACCTGTTTTTCCCACCAGTGGGTAGATTAGGTTTTAAAGCATGCTTCTTTTTTTTTTTTGGTCCAAAGGGAATAAATCTAGATTTTCTGACTAAAAACATTTTTTTAAAATTTTTTTATGGAAAGAACACAACATTTTAAGAAGGTAGATCGCATGTTAAGTGTATAATACAGTACTGTTAATGATGGGCACATTTTTGAAGAATTTCTTCATGCAAACATATAAGCTTCATGAAAACTAAGGTAATGGAAAGAAACTATGTGGATGTATGCACGTACTGATTTACACAAACATGTAAGGAAATGAGTCCACGATCAGTTTGGAATCAATATTTTAGAATCAATGTAATATTTTCCACCAGTAGGCTAAAATCAGGAAGGTGTTGGAGTTAACGTAATTTTTTTTCAACCGTGGGCAGTAACCATCATCACAAGGAACGCACCAGGCTAATGTAAGCACTTAAATTATTATTTATTTATGATAACATCAATTATATAGCCTTGCATAAATATTTATAGCCGATTGTAATTAGGTGCATCCTCCAATAAAGAATGTTTTTTATGAGTCTCTATAACAATATTTCAGGTGAGTTCTAGCCATAACTAAACACTCACTAATATGTATGGTATTTATTTTTTCATCGTTAGGAACCATGCATGGGTTTAGGTACCCATATTATTTAATCATCTATCTTCATCTTTCCTTTGCCAATATAGTTTACACACAGACACTCGCTCTCCACAGGCAAATCAGTATTTCATGGTATCAAAGTAAGAAGCGCATGGACTGGTTGCAACCTCTTTATAATGCTTTTTGCCACAAAGCTGCATATTGCTTAAGATCTTAAACTCCTTCCAGCATATTTTAGATTCCAGTATTCTCCCCAGATGTCCTCGTATGTACCACATGATTTATGGTGTGGTCGCCCAGGACTGAGCCCAGTCATCAGCCTGACAGTGGGCTTCCAGTTCTGAGCAGCCCCAGCTACAGTAGCACGACGAGCGACGGAAGAAGCCTCACCATCCACACACGATGGAGCAGCTCGTGTGGTGCCTGCCACCTGGCCGGGGAAGCAGGAGCACTTGACTGTTTGTGACCGTTCTTCTATCTTGTTCTTATTACAGCATCTGTGGAGTGCCACCACCTCGCAAGTGCCTGTTTTAACATGGTGAGCTGCATGGACAAAAACAAAAAATGAGACAATGCTGAGAAAGCTGTGGAGACCCCCCCCCCTTTTTTTTAATTAGAGGCACATTAAACATAGCTCTATAAGGGAGCCACCATGCATGAAACTAGAAATACAATGATGCTGACTCCACAATGCAGATTTGATTTCTTTTCTAAATGTGGTAGAACCATTTCCATCAGTAAATGCTTGGTGAAGCAGGAACAATTAGTGATTAGATTAGAATGAGCTGTTGGAAGAGTCTAAAATATAGAGGCAATACGTGGTACCATCAAAAACATACTTATTTGCATATGACTTTTTTTTCAAACATCTTTTTGTTCAACATTTTTATCAAAATAAGATAACCCACTGGACAAAGTGCTCTGTTCTGGGGCTGAGACGAAACTTAAAGTGGGCGGGGTTGATAAAGGTTATATTCTTCTTCTAGGGCTGAATGGAAGGGCCAGGCAGGGAACTGCTTTTCAGGAACAAGGAGGCAGAAGGGGGAATCCACCTCCTCAGGATTCTTCCCTGGAAATGAACAAACTGGATGATTTCTGAAATTGCTGCCATTTTCCTGAAAATCCCATTCAGTCTCAAGACCCACAAATCTCTCCCTTCAGTTTCGCCTGAGGGGACAATGGCCACCAAATGGCAACAACCACAACCAGAACTTGGATGGATTTATACCTCGCGTGGAAAACCCAGTCCACTAAGCAGTGAGGCTCCCTCACCCATTTTGTTAACCTCACAGTAAGGCTACTGAAGTATTTTTGGGCGATTGAAATTTTTGGACCCCACTTATCACATTATGATAGGGTTCGAGTTTGCCTTCATTGTTTTTTGTTTTTTTGGGGGGGGGGTTTGCCTCAGCATTTCTACTTTAAACTATTAACACTACTGTGAAATGATAAAGCAGAAATTTCATCTGCTAAAAATAAAAACGGCTTAAAATCAAAAACGTGTTGAAACACTATGCTTTCAGAAATTTTAAAGCATGTGATTGATGCTTTAAAAAAACAGACAAATAGAAAAGTAGGAGATTTGAAGTTGTTTCATGTAATAAACATACTGAGACCCATTTTGTAAGTGAGATCAGTACATCATGCATTTATATTAATCTTCTCCTTAGAGATGAGGAACCACTGGGCAGTGACTCAAGTTAGATAGCTTGGATTTGTCTTAGAGAACAAACCACATATAGTGTCCACCTCACCCCTCATGTGAGACCAAGAAACTTAGATATGACATACAGTTGTGAACAAAATCCTCAAAAGAACTTTCAAGAAGCAGATACCATTTCCAATGTCGCAAAGATTTTTCTGCCACGATAGGTACACATGGAGAATTCTGTTTTTGATTCCAACACCAGGCTACCTCTACAAAAGCTAACAACCTGAGAGCCAGACTGTTCCTACACTCTTTGGCTCCAGAAAATATTTTCTTAGCTAAGGATGATTCAGTTTGCTTTAATTTACTGAAAGCTTTATGTAATATACAAGTCAATATCCTGCTTTCTACACTGAACCGCACTCAGTCGCATTTTAACTGAGTCAATACTACATATGAGATACGGCTTTGAGTACTGGGGATGCAACAACGCATAAGGAGGACACAGACTCTCCCCGCAAAGAGCTCATATTCCTGTGGAGGAGACAAATAATGAATAGGTGTTAATGATTAAGACAGCATTAGATGTTCTAGCTCCTGGGAGGAAATGCAGTGAAGTGACTGGGAGTAATCAGGCTGGGAAGGAAGGCAGGTTTCTGTGAGAGTCTCAGGGAAGACCCCTCTGAGGAAGTCACCTGAATGATGGCCTGAGTGATGAGAAGGAAGTGGCCACTATGAAGAGCTAAAAAAGGAAGAGCTTTCCAAAGAGAAGGAGCAGCAAATGACAAGGTTCTAAAATGGGGAGATGTGGGGTGTGTTTCCAGGACAGCAAGACGACCGGCGTGGCTGATCCACTGAGAGGCTGAGGAAAACGTGGCACAGGATGGGGGTGTCTGGGCAGGGATGACACGGGAAGGAGACTGGATTTTATTCTCATTGCAAGGGAAAGCCTTTGGGTGGAAATGCTGTCATCTCATTCATTAGAAGTTTGCTCAGACTGCTTTTTAGAGAATGGACTGAAGAAAGCAAGAGAAGATCAGGGAGACCGGTTAGGAAGGGGGAGCAGGAGTTCTGGCGATAAAGGATGGGACGTAGGCTACCGGCGGCAGAGCTGGGAAGAAGTAGCGGGCGGGGGGTGTTTCAGTGAAGAGTTGGCTTGACTTTGCTAATGGACTGCATGTGAGCTGTGAGAGAAAGAAGAATCAAGGGTTACTTCTAAACTTGTCCTGAGGAATTCGAAGTTGGTGGTTCAGGTAGATAGAGGCGCCCTGGGAAAAGGGAGTTTGGCAAAAGTTGGGTTGGGTCAGAGTGACCGCAGTTCATTTTGTCTGTGTTAAGTCTGAGACTCTTACAAGACACGCAAGGAAAGATGTAAACCAGGCAGCGACATTTGTGAAATGCAGCTCAGGGAAGAGACGTGGGCTGCAGACACAGACACACCTAAGAGATCTAGGTTGATAGGTGGTATTTAAAGCCCTGCACTGGACCAAGTTACCAGGGCAAAGCTACCAACAGTGAAGCAGGGAGAGAGTCATCCAAAAGCTAAACCCGGAAGGAGAAGACAGCAAAAAAGACTGAGAAGAAGCAGTGCATGAGATAAGAGGAAAAGAACATGCGATAAAGCCATGGAAAACCCAAGAATAAAATATTTCAAGAAGGAGGCATTGATCAGTTATGTCAAATGCTGCTGAAAGATTTAATAAATGAAGAGAAATAACTGTCCACTAAAAAAGTAATATGACGGAGCAGCTCAGAACATAGCCTCCAGAAACCAGAGTAGCTGGGTTCAAATCTCAGCTCCTCCTAACAGCGGTGTCACCTTGGGCAAATCAGCAAGTACCTCTGACTAGCACTTTTTCTTACCTCAAAGAGGGATGTACTAATAGCACCATCTTCCTACGGGCGGTTGGAGGATTCAATGAGTTACTATGTATAACGTGTTTAGAACACTGCCTGCCTCAGAGCAGGCACCCTGCGTTCGCTATTATTAGCATTGATCCTGCTAAAAATCATTTTAGTGGCAAGATGAAAATAAGAGCATGATTAAAGTAAGTTTATTAGGGAATGAGATGTAAAACTGTGCAGACAATAATAAAAATTTATTTCAAGGAACTTTTTTCCGGTAAGGGAAGAAGGAAATGAAGCAACAGCTGGAATGAAGCAAAGGGTCACGGAACTTCTTTTTAATGGCTGCCATAAAGGAGTGCTTGCTCGCTGGAATAATCTGGAAGAAAGAGAAACTGACAATATAGGAGAGAAAATGAGGAATTAGAAAAGAATGTTCTTGAGAGGAAAAATGGAATCGAGGCTGAGGGCATCTGGGAGGTTGGTACTGGGTTGTCATGGGGACATTTAATCCATTTTAACAAAAGTGAAGGTGGGGTAGGTGAATAGAGTCTGGGCGGTGTGAGGGGATTAGGTGGTGAGAAAATGACAGAGTTTTGTATCAGACTCATTTTGCTATGAAATATGAGAGATGTTTGAGAAGAAAAATCAGAATATGAAATAGACATCTCAAAGAGGAAAAGTCAGTTTCTTGCAAAGGAGCAGTAGGACTCACCGGCAGGGAGGTGGCTGATACACACCGGAAACTAGAGGACACAGGAGATGCAGAGAGGGTGGGACTACAGCACCATGGAGGTGAACATCTGTGTGATGGCAGATTATTTGGGATGCTTGGACTTCTGATAGCGACTTAGGGAAACAGAGATGTTGAGTCATGATGAGATTTGTCCTGCAAGTCTTTGAATGGAAGTCACATTAGAGTTGAGATTATGAGGGCTCCTTCAGACAGTGAGGCTGTTGGGCAGAGCACTGAGCTGAGACAGCTTCAGGGAGAGCTGCATGGTGGCTGGGCTCTCTTCTCGTCCCTTCCACACAACGGCAGAAGCCAGGCATACACAGTGAGGTGATCTCCCCTGAGAAAGATGTGCCATTTCAGCATCTTTCAAGGCCATTTTACCATCTCTGTTATGAGGAGATTTTATCAGACAGTGGGGGGGGGGGGAAATGAGCAGGTGCAAAATCTGCATCTGGCTTCCCCCTCCCAATGCCAATATCAAAAGGCCAAAATTCTACTCTGCCTGACAAGAAAAATCGTACTTCTCCACCCCATGAATTACATTTAGATGTGGTGATGTGACTTGCTTTGGCCAAAGAAATGAAAGCTAAAAGTAACTTACCAGCAAAAGCAAAGGACGTCAGTCTGTGTGGGTACTTTAACGGCGAATGTGTCTTTCACCAGATTCCTCCCCACAAACCAGAGCAATCAATTATGGCCTTTTTTTTTTTTTTTTTTTTTTTTTTGGTAAAACGTTATTGTAAAACAATAAAGATTTCAGACAGGTACAAATTAGGAAGTAAGAAATCCCCTGAAACCTTACCACTCAGAGCTAACCATCTTCAATGTTTTGAGGAACATTTTTCCAGATAGCTCTCCTTGCATACTGTACACAAGTAGAAATGCAAGTCTGATTTTCTATGAATGGGATTCCATGACACCAGTGATTTTATTCCCTACGTTTTGATAAAAAAAAAAAAAAATGCCCTGGGCATCTTCCATGCCAAAAAATACGAATCTAAACTGTCATTTTTATGTCGATACACACGTTTAATCTTAAGGCTTTAGGGATCTATCATGGTTCACTTAGCCAAACCCAAAGCTGCAAATTTATGAATCAAAATAACACTTTAATATACTAGTCAATCCTATGATCTCCCCTGCCCCAAATACATTCTTTATAGTGGGGACTGTATGAACCTGAATCCCAGGTGAAGAGGCATGGAATCGAGTCCCCACCAACCATGATGGGCCTGCGAGGGACAAACAAACCTTGAGGTGTTACAGGTCCCTAAAACACGGTGGCGGTCTGTTCCCGCCGCAAAACCCTACCCCGACTGCACGGCAGTACTTCCCACTGCTTCCCAGGTTGTGCAGTAGGACGTGTTCTTCCAAACGTGTCAAGTCAGAGGACAAGTCAGTGAAGCGTGACAGCCCAAAACCTGGATTGTTCCAGTTTATTTGAGTCAATGCAGAGTGACTAGAAACAAGAAAATGTTCTTTAGATGTTCACAGAACTCAAAGAATTGGAAAGAATTATTTTACAATAAGAGTTGTGTTGGCTGAGCTCAGTGTGTCAGAGCTCTGATGAAGGAAAGTGTGCTTCTTTCTTCTTTGAGGAGCAAGGAGGTGGAATGATGCCCATAGGGGACAACGAAGAAAAGGATGAGGAATGAGCTGCACCGGGAAGGAGAGAGGAGTGTCTCCCTTCAGAGAACATGGGACCAAATGTTAAGGGCTTAATAGTAAAGGCCACGTCAAAGAGCAGAACTCACAGACCCAAGGCTTTTCTGCCCTGACCTGCCTTTCTCTTCACTGCCTACGAGTAAAATGCATACACACAGGTTGAGTTTCCTTGTGAGAAATAGGATTTTGTGAAAAACCTCTTGTTAGCTTTTGCTCTCCTTATTAAAATTAAAGTTGTAAAGTTTTTTTGTGGGGGAATGAGAGAGGAATAATTAACCTTTTAAAAATATAATAGATGATAGATAGGTAGACGTGGGTGGGTGGGTGGACGGATGGATGGTTGGATGGATGGATGCATGGATAATCCTGCACTCAAAGGGTCTGAAGGCAGGGATAGGGAGAATATTGACTGGTTAATGTTTTAAAAAATGCCAGTAAATATGATAAGTGAAATACCCTAAAACAGGGAAATGAATCTTCTAGCAAATTTTAGGTCACCTTGGCGTGGCATACATTGACACATACATGGTTTTCTTATTTGTCTGCTATATACCTTAACTTTTTATGATCACCAAATTCTTGTAGACAAAGACTAATTTTTCATGTAAACAACTCAGTATGTGGTATTTGTTTAATAAATGGTAAACAAGCAATTTAAGAAGGTAAAACTAATTCCTGTGGTTTTCCTTTAAAAGGTTAATGAGACTGTAAAAAAAAAACAAACTCTAGCAGTTACTAGAATCCTCTACACAGAATCAGGGCTCATGATAAACTAACCTAATTAAATATTAGGGCTTTCCAAATTAACAAAATAGCTTCACAAACAATCAGTAACCATCGTACTCAAATGATACAAGGCCCCCTGGAGAAGATTTAAATGAAAAAAAGGACAAACTAAAAGTTTTCTTCATGCCACCACTGCCGAGTCACAAAAGATAAACCAAGACAACAAAAACACACCTTTCTGTTGTTTTTTCCTCCCTGGATGTGATGCAGAAACACAAAGAGTTGCCGCCTACATTTTTTGGGAAATGACGCTAGATACACAAAGGTTTAATTCTCATGAAAACAGGAATGCCAGGTCCTGTCCAGCTCTAACTGTGGCCTTCCAGGTTTAGTACCCCTACATCTCATTTCAACAACAGGATCTGGGCCTGTTGGTTCCCCAGAAACATGGCCTTAAGTGACTGCCTCTTAAATTATATATCAAGATTCTTAAATGTTCTGCAAAGCTATTATGACTGGAATATTTTGGCATGAAGTCCTATAAGGCATATTAGCAAAACCTTTGTTTCCAACGACTTTTTACCTTCTCTGGAAGAAACTGAATTAAATAGCATTTGGTTTGTATGCGTGCATAAATTTTAAAAAATTACATACTTACACACATGATAATATATAATTATATACACGTACGTTTATACATGTGTTCATATGGTCACATTTTATTCATCACCTATAAAACAGCTATAAATACACAAGTATGAAAAATGGGTTCCCAGAAGAATACTATGTATACGAATCATTTTGAGTAGTGGGTACTGGTCTTTGATTAATAGGAGCACAAAACACTGCATATCGCATTCTGTGTGTATGAATAATTCATTCATTCTGGAAACAGCTTCAGGAATAACAGCAATTGGTAACACCTATTGAATATTCACCGTATCGCAAGGATTATTCCATTTTATCATCACAGCAACCATTAAAGAGGAAGCTACAATTACCCCCAGTTTATCCTCAGTTTAAACTGAGCCACGGAAATGGCAAGTAACTTACTCATGGTTAAAATAGCTGGTAAGAGACAAAACCAGAGATGAGAATGTAGGCAGTTTGCTTCCAGAAACCATGATCTTAAACACCATCATGTAATTCCTTCTCTAAGCGCTCCATGCACATGCCACAGACTGCACTTCCAGATGATGGGCAGGACAGCGCACTGTCCCTACAAGCAATGCGTGGTGGCTTCAAAAAGACATGGGCTCTGGGACTGAAATACCTCCGTGCGAGTCTGCCGTGACCTATATGAGAGCAGAAGCGTAAGTCCATTCACCTTTCAAAGCACTGGTTTGTTCATCTCTAAAATGGCTCCACATGAAGACCAAATGAGATAATGTATGTGAGACTGCTTTTCAATGGTATAGCATTACTTAAATGCTATCTTTATTCATGTAACTAACAAATATCAAAATGATGCAACATAAATAAATTTAGAAGACATAGCTGTTAGGGAAAGTTATCTGCATTCTGTGAAAGTTCTAACTTCATATTTCAAAAAGTCTCTCTCTATATATACTTAATTGTGTTGACATGAGATGCATGTAAAAAAAATTTAATCTGAGATAAGTTACAGAAGAGAGTAAATTTAGCATCAAATTGTGAATTTGTTCCTACTTGGTTTCCTCTCCATTAGATTTCAGTTCTTATTTGATTTCTGATTTGTCTCATTGATTCTGAAATTTTGTTTGTCTCCATACACTCCTATTTAACAGTTTTATCCAGCCTGACTAGCCCCCCAGAGGTGTGCATTACACCTAAGCAGAAATAAAGCATCACCTGCATGCACCAATAGGCACCTGAAATGCAAGCTAGTTAGTGGATTTGGGTTGCTGTAAATCACGTTGAACAGGGAAAAAATGTGCTGAAACAAAAACTTTTAGAGACAGCTAATTTCTCACTTTAATTCATTAGAATGGAAAAATAGGGCACAGTTTTAGATTTTCATGCTGAAGCAATCTAATTAAAAGAAATGACCATTTAAAAAGCTCAATGAAATTTCAAAAGTTCACATAATTTATGAAGTCAGGATGATCGGGAAGGAACTAACCAAATGCCAGTGACATTTTTACAAAGCTTGTTTTCTAAAACTGCTCCAGTTTTATGGAGGAAAAAATAAAATTGGGGGAGAAACAGATTGCCACTAAAGGGTAACAATCCTAGTAACAGTGCGGTCTCCGTCAAGAGAAGGGAACTCTCAGCCAGAGGACGTCCCTCGGTCTGTGTGAAGAGAAAGAGGCAGGACAGGAGATGCGCTTGGGGGAACTTTAGATGCACTGCCCCTCAGCTCAGGCAGGAACACCTATGTCCACATCTTACATGAGAAGTGATGTTGAGGGAGGTAAATGTCAGGACTACTGGTCTCCTTTTCAGTTGTCCAGAAACTTCTGCTTGTAAGGCCTGCTCTGAAAAAGTGGAGCAATCCAATCCATCTTTTGGGAGATCTGAAGGAAAAGTCACAGAACTGCCACATGGAAATGGACTCCTGAGCCCAAAGGTCATTTGGCATCAGGAGTCAGGAGACCGGAGACGAGCTCTGTGTGAGCCTCTGCCTCCTGGTGCTGAGAGACGGGACTCGGAGGAGGCGGAAGAGGGAGCTAAGCACATGGCGGAGGGAAAGGACAAGAAAGCGGGCACTTCCGCCAGCTGCCTTGGGTCTGCCTTCCCTGACCGCAGTTCCTGACATGTTCCATAGATGGGGTTTCAGTGAGCCCCTCTTCCCCTGAGGTAATTTGATGATGTCTCTGTTCTTTGACCCCAAAATGTACTGACTGGGATATTTCTCTTCTTAAAATTAAAGTTATAATTAACAAAAGCTAATTATCAACCAGAAGTATCCTCTACCCCTTCTTTTAAGAGCAAGAGACAAATTTCCACCTTCAAAGTAGGATCTGGGAAGTTCACAATTCAAGCCTCACTTTCTATATTTACCTCATAGTGGAAATGGACACTTCAAAAGATGACCCTAAGGCCATGGCCAATTACTCTGCAGGTAAAATGATCCAATATATTTTTTAAAAATGTTTACAATGGCAAAAGTTTAAAAGTGGGTTTCCTGTTTAATCCCAAGTTATACCCCCAAAATGTGAAGAATCAGAACATCTCCAATTCCTACACACTGAGAATCACACTGTTCCTTTATGATTAATAAGATTCCCGTAAGAGAGTTTATGAAATCTGTATTTTGGATATATTTCTTATCTCTGTGAAGTCACTCATCTTAACTGGACCGTGTAATATTCATTATAAAGTCAACCTGCGTCTTCATATTGCTTTATGTACAAAACAGTTTGATTGCTGTTGATTCCATGAGAACAACCAAGTCCAAAAGGTAAGAGTACAGCAGAGTAGTGCGGGTGAGGACTCTGAAGTCAGGTGGTCTGGGTTTGAGTCCCAGCTTGAAAAGAGAGTGTCAACCTATTCACCAAGCCTCCTTTTTCCTTCCTGGGCACACGACTAGACTACACTTCCCAGCTTCCCTTGCACGGGACTCATGGAATGTGGGCATAAGTGAGATACACTTCTTCAAGACCACGCCTATAAACACCTCCCGCTGTGTCAGCCACTCTCTCCCTCCCCCTTCCAGACAGATGTCAGTGCCAAAGGGGACCCCACAGAGCCACCATCAGCCTGTGTCCCTGAGTGACTCCGAGGAGAGGTCCACCCCCCAACACTCACTGGTTTAACACGCACAAGAAATAAGCAGGCTATGTTAAACCAGTAGGATTTGGAGGTTTGTTAGTTACAAAAGCCAGTATCAATTAATATGCAATAATATTCCTATTAATGGACTTAGGAAGGAGTTGGGTACAATCTAAGTGCTTCATAAGGGGAATTACACAGGGAGTAAGAGGAACAGTATTATGGTCTGAATGTTTGTGTTTCCCCAAAACTCAAATGTTGAAAACCTAGTGCACAAGGTGACGGTATGAAGAGTTAGGCCCTTTGGAAGATGATTAGATTTAACACTTTTATTGTAAGAGAGACCCCTGGGAGCTAGTCCACTCCTTCTGCAATGTGAGGACACCACATGAAGTCTGAACCCTGATCTCAGACTTCCAACCTCCAGAACTGTAAGAAATACATTTCTGCGGTTTATAGGCCACCCGGTCTCTGGTATTTCGTTCTTGCAGCTCAAATGGACCGAGACATGCAGAAGAAAAAAAATACGTGATTTGAAAAATGATTTCACCTCTCTATGCCTCAGCTCCTCATCTGTAAAATGGGAATTCTTTTATCATCTGCCCTAAAGGGTAATAATAAGGATCAACTGAATCCACATTCACAATGATGCTTATATATGATAAAAAGAAAATATTAGCTATAATTACTATGGAGACCTTACTGAAACTCTGGAATCTATTTATATACAATGCAGATATCTAAGAAAGAAACACTGACTTTGAGAGACTCCAAGAATAATAAAGTCCTACCTTGCCATTTACAAAAGAGAAACTGATGGTTAGAAAACATACTCCTTATTCAAGATCCCAGATTAGTACTCAGCTTCTTAATTTTAGTTCAGTGCCACTTCCATTACCTACCCCTCCACATCTCTGTGCTCGCTGAATTCCTTTAATTCTGCCTCTCGTGCACACCCTTAATTTCTCGCCCTCCTCCACCACTTCACTTTGTCTTAGCTTAGGCATCCTTAGCACCTTTTCCTGGAGTAATCAGGAGGGTCCCTATGTGCTAGGTTGTTCCTTTATGCACATATAAATACACACGTTCTGCCACTGCAGATCTTTCTAAAATTAAGCCTACAGTATACAAGCATCCTTGGCTTTTTATTTTTCATAGGATAAATTCCAATTCTGGGGCATAGCACAAGCATCTTGCTAACTCTGATTTCTCCAGCCTTATTTTCCTGGGCACTTTTGCTACACCCTACACGGAAGTTATAGAAACTATTTTCATAATCTTATTATATCTTTGGTTCTCACCTTGCACTCTTTCTTGAATGATGGCCCCACCTTTTACCCCCAGGAAGCACCTGCCCCATCTTCAAGTTCAGCACACTATAACGCCCACTCAGTGAAGCTGGTAATCAACCCCTCAGGTGGCCTGGTCTGCTCTGCCCTCTGATTAACGTTTTCTCACTTATTTTGCCACACCAGTAACAGTTTTCTATATTTACTTTTTGTATCTCTCTTCCCTTCTGCTAAATTGTGAGGCCCAAATTCATGATTATTCATCTCTGAATCTCCAGCTTGAGGCACAGTTTGAGATCCATAATAGAAAAATCAATATGCTTGATGAATAAATGAATAAATAAATGGCTTACTACAAGAGTTCTCAAGAGACGGGGGAAAACCATACATTTAATCATTTTTCCAAGTCCAGGCTTAGATGAACTTACTAGAATTGTAAAAACATTTGACCTTGCTATTTTGTGGATATGTGTATACGTGCACTTAATTTGTTCTATTGGAGAACCCAGCAGAGTTTCAGGAGGAGAGATACACTCAATAAGCCCTGAATTGGGAGGTCAGAAGCCCTCAATTCTATTCCCAGTACTACCTCAATTTGACTATTTTATCTTAGGTAAACTGGCTAATGTCTCTAAGTCACAATTTATTATCCATAAAATAAGGAAATTGTCCACATATGATTTAATATCATATAGTAAAGAAAAAATGTAATGTCGGCCAAAAATATTTTAACTAGTGCCATTTGTAAATAAAAGGAGAAATTTCCAACATAATCAGTGAAAGTCTGTTTATCAGAGAAGCTGTGTAACACTGTACTCTGACTCAGGAGGGCTTGACTTTGGTCCCAGATTGGTCGAGACAATTCTTTGAAAAATGATTTTACTTATTTAGGCTTCAGTTTCCTCAACTGCAAAATTAGAAGGATCTCTAAGTTTCTTTTCCACTCTAAAAGATACATGATATGCTATGTACAAATCTGGATAGATCGAGACACTCAAGTCATTCAGTTTTAGGAAATGATTATCCTCCAAGAGAAGGATGAACTTCCATTTCCTACGTATAATTTTGCAGATTCATAATTCCACACCCTTTACTATATTAAGAGGTATTCTACATCTGAGGTATTTTCTGAAGCCAGCAAGATACCTATAAACAGAAGAAATCAGTATTATTCAAGAACGAACAAAATCTGCACCTTCCAACAAAATTTCTTCTCACACATGAAAGGCTTGTCTTGTTCCCAGTGATTGACATGAAAAGCAAATTTAGGTTACCTTTTCTCAACACTTCAGCAATTTCAATATGGAACATCCAGGTTCTGAGTGTCACTCTAGATCAAAAGGATATAAATCCTAAGTCAAATTATTAAGGAAGACTAGGTAAAGCTTTTTTTAGTTTTTGGATGCTAGTAGCTTTTTGAGAAATCATATTCTGTACTGCTTATCCCCTGGGTAAGAATTCTATACTGCCATATCAATTAAGCTTTTTGGTTTATTGATAGCTTCTGAAAATGTCCTCTTAAAAATGTGTTTAGAATTCACTTATGATATGAAATTCAAATTAGAATAGAGAAGCAGCAAAGTGTAGTGGAAGGGTCGTTGGTCATTGGGTTGGAAAAATCTGTACCCTTAATTGCCCTCCACGACTAAGCAACCATGAGATCTCTGCCACCTTGTTCGTGCACTGAAGATTCATCCACCAGTGACTGCATGCCAGGCACTGAGCTGTCCCCTAAGAATATGAAGCTGGAGGGAAAACTGTCCCTGCTTTCAAGGAGCTCAGAAGGCAGTAGGGGGAGAGAGCCATGTACACAGTTTAAGTGATAACGGGGCCATGGCACACATGGCCACAGAATGTACTAAGATAATGAAAGGAACCAACTCCACCCAGCCAGTGGCACGTGTGAAAAGGGAGACAGGAAATAATTTGTAAAGATGATGTTCAATCTGAATTTTGCAAGAACATCTGAAAGCTTGCCAACTCACAGCAGCAACACCGAACTCGCTTAGTTTCCTGATCTAGACAAGATGGTCTCTAAGTGTCCTCTAGTTTAAAATTTATCTCATTTTATCAACATCTTTAATAACAACATAAAAAGGTATATATTTCCATGTAGTTTATATGTGTGTATATTTAACCACAGTACATATATCTATCCAAAACTTTATATGGGTATATTTCTAAAACACTTATCTTGCTGCTTTAAACATTTATCCCCTAAACATCACTTAACTTTTCAGTATTCATCTTGGCCACGATTATAAGCATCCAGCCCTCACGTGTGTTGGAAGCATAGCTTCACACTGATGCAAAAAACCTCACAAGACACAGTATGAAATGTAGCAGTAAGTGAATGCTAACCAAGCGGTGTCCCAGGAATTTGATGTTGTTGAAAAGGTCCCTGGTGTTAGCTTGTTCTTTTGATAATGTGCCTTTTTCTCCTAAAAGGGAAGTGAGCATGTTTAGTAAGAGGCCCTCCTGGGCAGTGGAAAACGGACACCACCCAGCAAAACTAATTAATGAATCAGAGCCGAAAGCAGCCTTCTGCTGGGAGGCAGCAGGGCATCTGGTGGTTTCAGGCAGAAATCAGACAGATGCCGGCTTTTCCACAGCTGTGACTTGCTGGGTGACTTTGAGCAAGTTTCTTACACTCAAGCTTCAGTTTCCTCATCTGCAAAACAGGAATAATAAACGTACTTCACAAGATTATTGGGAAGATTAAATAAAAGCAAGCATGCAAAGCTCCGGGCACCGTGTCCAGCACAGAGACAGAGCTCAGTGGTTCCTGGCTACTCTTACCGTCACCACTGTTACAAGTCAGGGACTCCCTGCATCCTTGTGAGAACATTCCTCAGGGTGAGAGGCAGGACCGGTGGCAGTGGTTTTAAGTGAAACTGATTTATGGATCTAGTCCTCAGCAAGTTACCCTCTTATCTAAGAGTCAGCAGACAAGGTAAATAATTGCATGGCACAGTTGACCCTTGAACACGGGTTTGAACCATGCGGGTCCATTTGCACACAGATGTTTTTCAACAGTAAATACCACAGTATGGCATCATCTATGGTTGGCTGAATTTGCAGAAGCAGAATCCTGGATGCGGAGGAACCACGTGTGGGGAGGACGGGCTAGATGCCCCCAACCGCTGCATTGTTCAAGGGTCCACTGTAGTTGAGAACACAAACTCCAGAGCCAGACTACTCGGAGTCAAGTCCCAGTTCTGCTGTTTACTTGCTGCATAACCTTTGACAGATTCCTTCATGTCTCTTTGTCTCCATTTCCCCATCTGCGAAATTAAAATCCTGGTACCTGCCTCACAGCACTGTTTAAAGACTTATCTAATGAATCCGTAGAAAGCACTTGCCGCGGTGTCTAACCGTGGTAAGTATTCTGTAGATGTGTCCTATGGAGAGAAACGACATTTTGCTTGAGACCTCTGCAGAAGCAGGAGGGAGTGTCAAGGATGACGGGCAAGGTGCGGCTGGCGGCAACTGCTCACCTCGGTGGGAGCAGCATTCTCATGAAGCCCTCCTGAGGGAAAGGACGGCAGAGAGCTCACTCACCCAGGTCCCACGTACCCGGACTGGAAAGCTGACCTGTCGTGCGTGACCCAGCTCAGGTTCCTTCACTCCAGAGTCTCAGGAGGATCAGTCATAAAATGGGAATCGAACTGTCTACCTCATAAAACCGTTGTGGGATGCAATGTGGTCCTGAATGCAAAGCGGTTATACCTCTGTCTTCGGGGGATTTTATTAAAGGCTCAACCTAAGGGTTTACCACCAAAACTGTTCTGCTACCAAACTCTTGAACTTTACTCCTCATTACTCATACTCCCTGTGCTGACCTCCAGGCCTCTCACCAGGACTCAGTGTGAGAGTCCTCACAACGCCCCGTGAACATTTACCGACAGACGTTTGCCGCCATCCTTGCCTTTGACTTTTAGATCCAACCCTGCGCCTCCCGCTTTCATCCTTATTCCCTCTCAGGCATGACTTCAATCATTCATTCATTTAATATTTACTAAACGCCTGTGGTGCGCTAAACACAAGGAGGCCAAAGTCCCTGCCTTGGTGGACAAGACAAACTGCGACACAGCTGGGAGTCAGCAGGGTGGGCTGACTCGGGACACGGGCTGTAGAGTCAGATCAGCCCGGCCCTCTTGCTTGCTAGCTGTGTCTTGAGTAAATTATGTAGTCATTCTAAGATTCAGTTTCTGCTTTTGGAAAATGTAAACAGCAATGTCCACTTGTAGCTTGAAGAATAACGCTCCTCCATCACAATCCACCCCCTGCTGCCTCTGGGACTTCACTATAGACCAAAAGGGAAAAATAATCATTGTACCGGTTACCCCTTGCTTGTAGAGGCTGATGAAAGAGGGTAATTTGCTTTAAAATGCGATCTCTTAAAAAGCAAAAAAAAAAAAAAAAAGTTTTCAAAGCTTTGGCTGATATTTCCTTAAGTAAAAGATCACCACCACATCTCTGTTTTTTTGAAAACACAAAGCAGTGGGCCGCCTTGGAGAAGGAACTGTGCTTGGCATCATAATACAAAGCTCTGTGTTCACGGTGGGCAAGTATCTTTGTGTGTTATGTTGTATTTAAGGAAACATTTTTCTTCTTAAATTATGCTTGAAAGGTAGTCTGCCTGAGAAGTACAATTTTTCCTTGGAGCTAGTGGTGTGTATGTGTGTGTGTATGTGTGTGTGCGTGTGCGCGCGTGTGTGTGAAACAGAGAGAATATGAGAAAGTTGAATCTGGTAACTGCACTTGTGAAAGCGAGGTAGAATGAGGACGTGTACCTCCACAGCACACTGGTGCAGGGGTGGAGGACCCTCAGAGGAATCAGTGTTTGGAGGGACAGAGTTCAAGTGACCATATAATTTATTATCCAAATCAGAGGGCACTGGAGAGTAAAGGCGTTTGCTACGAATGATTATGCTGGAAATCGTAGGTGTTACCTGGAGCCGTCTGGGTGCAGACGGGAACACAGCAGCACAGCCAGCGCGCCCCCGGAACCGCTCTGCTGACGCCCGCCCTTGCTGACAACGCTCTTACTCTGGGCTAAGTACCAGGGCTTTTGAAAACGTGCTGCTGTGGATTATTATGTCCTCTGAACGCGCACGGTGGGGGTGAGGAGAGACTGAAATCCTAGAAGAGACTAAAATCAGTTGGTAGGGAGCAGGCTTCCCTCCATGGGGACAGGGAGTTTTCACTCTGAAGACTCAGCCATTTTCCTTTCTCTGAAAAGCCTGTGCTGGGCTGGAGGCTCGCCGGCTGCCGTCTCGTGGTTTCCTCTCATTTCCTCTCACTCTCAGAAAGCAAAGCTACTGCATCTATGGTGTCTTTGCAGGGAGCCTGTTCTTTTCCTTTGTTTTGCCCCTATAAATATTAATACTCGATACGATGACATCTCTATTAACAAAGAGAATGCTGCCCAGACTCTATTGATTTTAAGCCAAACCGTACAAACAGAGGTGTAAATAATTTTGTGTCAGAGGTGTGTTTGAGGACCTCAGACAAGGACAGTTACAATATGAAAAGTCTTGAAATGCCCTCAAAAACCTTGTCAAATATCCCAGAACGTAATGTATGTGATTCCAAGGCACAGCACACGTGGAAGAGATGGCCGAGCTCAGATTAAAATCAGAAGAGAAGGCCCGCAAGGTACTGAGAAAGGATAAATGCCAACAGGTGTACCAGTGCTCGGGCCGGAGAGGCATCGCAGATAAACAAATCAGTCATGCACGTGAACTTCGATCAAATTCACGGAGAGCCAGAAACCTTCCTCACGTTCTTCAGCAACTGGAGAATGTGGAGGTGAGGTTAGAAAGGGAAAGAACGTGTGTGGAAGGTGGATGACAAGAGGGCCTCAAGTTCCCCTCAGATTGACTAGACTTGAGACAGGCTTTTTGCAGACTCCAGTCCCCTGACTTTTCTTACTGCATTTACCATTGCAAATTTGCAATTGTTAATTCTTCCTCTGCCCCTTTGAGATGTAAATCTTCTCCCAGCCTCCTGCCAGTTTCACAACCCAGGAAATGTGTTTCTCAAGGACCCTGAAGCCATCCCTTTGAAATAAAATCATCAAGGAAGCTACAGCCGTGTCCCCGTCTCAGTGGGAGGGCAGGGCCGAACTTTGATCTGCACCTATTAGCAGACGAGATGCCCACAGATAATCACGCCGGCCAGTCTCCTCTCAGTGTCCTCCGGTCCTTTTCCTGTAACTCACCCTGCACTCCCAGAGTTTCAGGGTCCTCCTGCCTTTGCATGCAGTGGAGTTCAGTCTCTCCCCTAGGCAGCAGTCTTGAATGAAGCCTCCCCTGCCCCTCTTAACGCATGTCCCACACAATTTCTCTTTCACAGGGGCTTACCGTGGAGCATCTCCTTAGGTACTGAAAACTCAAGGTCTAAATCAAATTTGCTTGACTAGGACAACTGTGATTTCAGAGGCTCCCAAAGGCCTCCTCCTACCTTGCTCTCCAAAAACAGTCCCCTCACCAGCCTGCAAGGGAAACGAAGTTTTTCTAGCCAGGAATAGGCCTCTCCTCCAATCAGAGATAAAAAGTCTGACTGCGGTGATGCTTCAGGGCAAAGGCATTTCAGCCAATCAGTAGGTATAAATGGGTCATCATGAGATCCTTTCCTGTTTGGACTGAGGCGCAGGAAGTGTCAGGGGAACAGGAGGACACAGGTGGAGGGGGTGCGGGGGGGAGGGGGCATGTGGAGGAGGAAAAAAGTCAGAAAAACAAGAGTAGACAAATTTCACAAGATTTAAGTTTTGCCTGAGCCTGCCTCATCTACCTCCAACTGGGCTGGGATAAAAAGAAGTTGGGGGCTGAGGTATTTCTGTCATGCAGCTGCAAACACAGGCAGCCAAGCTTGGCTTGATTAATGAAGATGTTCAGGGTTTGTTTTATTAAACATTTCCGATTTCTTATAAAGTAGCTTAGATTTTAGAATATCACTGTACTTGAAATCTGACATTGTTTTTCCACTTTTCTTTCTAAGGCAAGCATCCATCAAGTCTGTGTGTGTGTGTGTGTGTGTGTGTGTGTATGTATACACAGCCTCAGGCAAAGCAAAAACTACCATTCCCCCCCATTACAAATACTATTTTGGAAAAAAAAGCCCTCAGTGATAAAAGTGTTAGAAATAAATCATAAACATATTATCTTAAAGTTGTTAATGAAACTTATGGGAAAAACGTTGTAACACAATTATACATTGCTACAAAAATCTTTTCGAAATAACTGCTAACTAAAAATTGGCACTTGCCATCTGCCTCTACAAGGACTGGATCACATTGACACTCGCCATCTAACTCTGCTTGGATTAAATCACGAGCCACTGCAGCTGCTGAACTCCAACACTCCCTGAAAGGAGTTCAGGATGGAGGTTAGGAACCAGGCACTCTGTGCTCTGGGAAAGCTGGCTGAACAGGCTTTCAGATAGTTAGATATTTTCAGGAGAAGACTTTATGACCCCAATTCTTGTGTCTTCTCTTATCTAGAAAAGCACTAAAATCATTCATGGTGACAACTGCTCCTCATGACTAGCGGCAGGCCTCTGCCTAAGTGTGTGCCTGACTGCACGTCCCCCGTTCACCGAAATCATATGTAATAGTGAGTTTCCCCTCTTCCTCTTTGGAACAGTTTCTCAGAACTATCTGAGATGCTGTCTCCTGGGCTATAGTCCTCATTTTACCCCAAATAAAACTTAACCCACAACTCTCATGTTGTGTGATTTTATTTCAGTCGACGTAACCTACAACAACAAAATAATTGAGCTAAAATAACAATAGTTACAATTAAAAATCAAGAAGAGCAGCAATTTTACTTTTCCTTGGGCATAGTTGCTAATAAAAGAAGTAGCAGAAACTGATGAGATTTCATGTCACTCACCAACCAATGAAGCTCACAAAATTCTTGTACATGTTTGGATTTTTTCTTTACCTCCTGAACTCGAGTCTCCCTTAGGAAACAGTGGGGATTAGGGCCTGGAGGGATCCTGTGATATAAATGACCACTAAAAAGTCGATACTCCCATGTAAACATTTGAGCCCAAAGGTACAAGGTTAAACTCTTAAAAAAAAAAAAAAAAGTTAGGTTGCAAAGATTTTTCTCTATCTTTTGTTATTTGATCAGGTTTCAAGTGCTTCTGTAATTCAGGGACTATTTAGAAGAGGTTTTAACTAAAGTTGACATCTTATATAATGCAGTATTTATGAGCTTAGGTGAGGTAAATGTATTTGTTTTCTATTTATTCAAGATGTGTAGCAAAGACTTGAAACCTGTTTCCCCTAGGAACATTCCAAAGAGTTCTTTTATTTCCTGATGATGAACACAGCTGGCATTTATACATTTTTTTTTTCTGGGAGGTTCCAGAATTTAATCTTAAAGCTTGAGGAAAATATTTATTCATGGAGAATTTATGCAGAAAATGCTTTACATATTTAGTTCTCAATATACTTTTACATCAAAGGGTCAATAAGCTGTTTGAAAACTACTTACATAAAATGCTGCTTACAGATCACTACCTACCTGATGGACAGACAGCCCAAGGCAAGAAGTTTGAAGGGTTTGGAGCCCACAGAAGATCAAATAGAAATATGAAAACAAAGCTATAAAGGGATATCGTAAGGAATACAGAAATTAGTATTCATTTTACATGGAATTGTTGAATAATGCTTCCCTATGTTGGCTAAGACAAGTTCACATGAATAGGCTTTGCTCTCACGTGTCTAATTATCCATGACAGAATCAAGTCTATTTCCGATAATAAACTTAAGAGCTTGTGACAATTCCTCTTGTATCCTACCAGCGTACGTAGACAGTTATCAGACTCTGTTTTAAGAACTGGCTTGCTCTACTAAGATGGGATTTCTTGAATTTGGCAAAGAGTAGGTATTCAATAAACATTTGTTGAATAGAAATTAATGAACACTAAGACTATGTCAGACAGGAAGCTGACGAAGTCTTCTTCACTTCCTGTACCAGACACGGTATTACTTACTTCATTAACAGAAAATCATTTCAGAAAAGGGAAGTGGGCAAGAGGATTTACTCTTCAAACTAGTAGAGCAAGAGGTGGTTAGTATATTAAATTATTTTAAATTTAATTCATTTGGAGTCTTCAGTCCTAAGACAAAATCATCAGCAAGACCTCACTAAAAACAGAAGAATTCATCACCCTCTATTTAATTTTTTAAAGAAAATTCAATGTTATTAAGAAGGGACAGAAGCATGTCCTTTCAATATTTACGTAGATTAATGTTTCATTTCAAGGCTTTTATTAATAGTTCATTTAGTCAGAGGAGATCGTGATAGTGGTATTTTTACTTAATAATCTAAGACAAACTTTAGATCATGCATAAATGGAAGAGTAAATGGAAGTCAGAGGCTTATAAAGATAGCATGGCCACTTCATGAAAGCAGTACACTTGTGTCATCGAGGCTTGTTTGGGGGGTCATGCTTTTTCTCCTTTGAGACTGAAGCCTTTCTGGAAAAGGGAGAGAAAATAGGAGAGAAGAAAAGGTCATAATTTAATTCTTTTGGGAGAGTTTGGAAATAAGCTCACCTTATACAGAAAGAAAGGGAAGTGAAGAGGGGAAAGGGCATTGAGTAAGGAATCTAAGAGACTGTCTTAGTTAGTGTGGGCTGCTATAACAAAAATACCATAGACAATAAACATTTCTTATTAATAAACTGAAAACATGATTTTGATAAACACAGAACAAGCAACTGATAAAAGATATCTACGGAAAACCCACAGTTACCTTGCAGAATTACGAGTGAGTAATATTTTCTCCCTAAAATCAGAAGCAAGACAAAGATGTCCACTCTCACCACTTCTATTAACATTTTACCAGAAGTTCTGAATAGTTCAATCACGTAAGATAAAGATATTAAAAGCATCCAGGTTGGAAAGGAAGAAGTAAAGCTGTATTTTCATGATCATCTGTATAGAAAACCCTATAGAATCCACCAGAAAGATAATGGAACTCAGTGAGTTCAGCAAGGTTGCAGGACACAGCATTAATATACAAAAATAAATTGTATTTCTATATATGAACAACAATTGGAAGTTGAAAAACATTTTAATAGCACCAAAAATTATTAAGTATTTTAGGGATAAATGTGAGAAAAGCCATGCAAGACATATACACTGAAAATTACAAAGCACTGAGGAAAGAAACTAAGAAAGATCTAAATCAACAGAGAGATAATATCTTGCTCAAGAGTCAAAACACTTAGCATTGTTAAGATGTCCATTCACCCGCATATTAATCTTTAGCTTTACTGTAATCCTGATGGATACCAAAAGCCTAGCAGGAGATTTGGTAGAATTTTACAAACAGCATCTAAAATCACTACAGAAATATAAAGGATCTAGAATATCCAAAATAACTTTGAAAAAGAAAGACAAAGTTAGACACTAATACTTCCTTATATCAAAATTGATTATGAAGCTAGGATAATCAACACTATATAGTCCTGACATGAAGGCAGAAACACAGATGAGTGGAACAAAGAATCCAGAAACAGACCCACACCTACAGGGACAATTGATTTTCAACAAAAATGCAAGGGCAGTTTGGGGGAGAAAAGATAACTCTTTTCAACAAATGGTGCTGGGAAGATTATCTAAACATATGCAAGAGGAGCACTTCAGTAACAAAAACATAAGACAGGTGGCAAGTACGCATATAAAAGGATGCCAAACATCAAATTCAAACAAAACCACAATGATATATTCTCACATATCTATTAGAACTGCTAAAATTGAAAAGACTGACTAACCTGAGTGTTGGTGATAATGTGATGGAAATGGAAAAGCAAGAAGTCGCATACACCCCTAGTGGGACTGTAAAATGGAACAACTACTTTAACTAGTAGTTTGACAATTTCTTAGAGTGCCAAATACACCATATGACCAAGTCACTCTACTCCTAATGTTTTCCCAAAAGAAATAAAAGTGTCTGTCTGTATAAAGTCTTGTAGATAAGTGTTTATAGCAGATACACACTTATATACTCATCAAAAACTTAAAATAACCCAAATAGCCATCAACAGATGAAAGGATAAACAATTTGTGGTCCAACCACACAACATAATGCTACTAAGTAATAAAAAGCAATGAACTATTGATACAAGCAACAACATGGATGCTTCTCAAATAATTATGCTGAAAGAAAGAAGCCAGATTTAAAGAGTGTATGTTATAGAATTCCATTTATATAAATTTCTAGAAAAATTCAAACTAATTTAGAATGACAGGAAGCAGATTCATGGTTACCTGGGAGTTGGGAGCTAGGATGAACTGGGAAGGGGCAGAAAGGCAAGATTTTTAAAAAGAAGAAAGCAAGGGGAAAATGGCATTATTCTGTTCATCTAAGAAGGAAACTTCTTCCAATGGGAAAAATCAAGAGACTTCAATGAGACTTGAAAGGCAGTATTATTAAAATTGTGCTTTGACATGAAGAGTCCTGAGTTTAGTCTTAGCAGTTTAAGTCCAGCTACTGTCTTTGTGATGAACAGATGACAAAATTCACTTATCTTCATACCTGTCATAAATGTAGCTCTGAACAATTTTGTGAAGCATCTTCTTGTTCCCAGATTATGAGAAATGACAGGGAGTCTTTCTGAATCTAACATTTTTTGACTGCACAGTTTAACATAAATATCAATGCAGAAACATATCTAACAACCAGAAAATGGCACAGGTAAAGTGGACCTACTTCACTGCACATCTTTCCAACAGCTATTATGAAACTCTCAGACTGCTCGTTCAAAAGGGAGCAGTTGTGAATTCACAAGAGTAATTCTTGGTAAGTGTTTACCACACAGGTGTTAGGCCAGCTACCTTGGAAGAGCTGATTCCACTGAGCGATCAACCTGTTCAGTCCAGGTGGGTGTAGGACGGTGCGCAGAGCTCACACCGCACCACGCACCCACAGTGTCTCCAATAGCCTTTGAAGTGTGGCTAATGAGTGGTTTGCCACAGCCACACTGCTGAGCACGGCCCACTGCACAAGACTGAAGGGAAAACTCCTCACCCCTCAGGTGGCTTGCCAGCCACCAGCAACAGCCATCTGTCAAGGAGGACTTCTCCTTTTTGGGGAAAAAAAAATCAAGGAAAACTAACAAGTAAGCATTCTCCAGAGAGTTATGCACTAATGACCCAGCAAAATTAAGCCTCAAAATGTGCCAAGACACTGCCCATGAGCTGCACTGGACAGTTGAGATGGATTTATAGCTGCTGATTCAGGAAAAGCTTTATATGCATTACACAGCAAATTAGTCTAGACTCAGCTGGGCACAAAAATCTGTTAAAAAAAATACCATAAAACCACAGATGGAGTACTTCATGTAGAAACGCTAGGACCTGGCCAGTTTTCAGTCATCTGACTTCAGCCTCCTGGATTTACAGGGAGGCA
Source organism: Camelus dromedarius (assembly GCF_036321535.1). Taxonomy (NCBI): domain Eukaryota; kingdom Metazoa; phylum Chordata; class Mammalia; order Artiodactyla; family Camelidae; genus Camelus; species Camelus dromedarius. Next base: position 60,041,250 of record NC_087446.1, on the reverse strand, counting down.
TTTTATTCAGCCAGTGTTTCAGCACTGGTGAGAGCATGTGTCTCTAAATGCGAGATCTCATCTTCCATAAAGTCAAGACCCCTCCATGGCCACAGAGACAGATAAAGCATTATTGTCAATGCTTCAGTTAAAGCTGCAGGCACGTGCTGGATACAGGTCCCCTGGACTTGTTGATGCAAGAGTTTGCTGCCTGTCAATTAGACTTTCTCCCATCTGAAATGTGTGTCTTGACTATCAACTACAATAAGAAATACATTTTATATCATGATCCAGTACACCATACATACAGAGGTAGTTTTCCAAATATTTAATAACCAGTGTGTCATAGGCATCAATCAATCAAAATATGGCATTAACAAAGAGGCTAAGACATCCACCATAAACAACCCATTATCACCATCCCAACACTAACTGGCTAAATTATCATCAAACAGAAGTCTGAACAATACTTAATCTTACTATGAGTTTCATTCATATGTTTTACTCTGTTCTTGTCTCTTTCTTTTGTTTGTTTAAATGCTGATTGTGACCTACAAAATTGCTTTCATGATCAACTAATGCATCGTGGTTTGCAGTTTGGAAAACACTGCCCTTGACAATGTGATTATTATGTTTTCTTATTGTGAAAAATATACCTAACACAAAATTTACAAGTTCAGCAATTTTTAAGTGGAGAGTTCAGTGGTATTAATCGCCTTCACATTGTTGTGCAACCATCACCGCCATTCACCTCCACAACTTCTTCATCTTCCCAAACTGAAATTTTGTACCCATTAAACACTATTCCCCATCCCCTTCTCCTGCCAAATCCCTGGCAACCATACTTCTACTTTCTGTGTCTTTGAATTTGACTACTCTAGGTGCCTGTGGTTCATCTGTAAGGCACAGGAATAAGCAGACACTACAACCACCATCAAAATGCAAAGTTCTCTCATACTACATATTATATTGTTGAATGTCTTATAAAAAGATATTAAAGATCAGTGATACAGAGATCTACTAGATAATGAGATATTTAAACTGTTCTATAGAATGTTATCTAAGATAACAGATTATATGATCTGTAAGGGGAAACATTTAGCATCACAAAATTTTATTCTCCATTTTCCCTTCACACGGCCAAGTGCCAAGAGTTTGAACCCAGCAAGAAGCAGCATATCCCAGAATAACTTTCAGCAAGAAACAAAAGCAGATAAAAAACACAGCTTCCTCCATCCTCAGCTCTACTGGATCTCTATATGACTTGTAGCAAATCTGCACATAAGGTAGTATCATTAACAAACATGGTAGTAAAATGGACTTTTCACTTTTAAGCTCACAAATGGATAGTAATACTTTGTGGACAGACAACAGTATTACAGAGTCTGTCTGTGATTCTTACAGTATGTGTTTGTTTCTCTTTTTCTTCTTGTGAAAAATAACAACACTGTTTATAGTTCACTATATTTTATTATTATTATTATTATTATTATTATTATTATTATTATTATTATTATTATTATAACTTTTAGGAAGAAGTCACACAATAAGTGTTATCAAAAATTCAGACTTTGTCATTAAGGATGTTGGTCCTATCCTGGGATCACATTTTGATAGTTCTGAGAGGTGCCTGTGTGAGAACTGAGGCAAAGGATAGAAGCTCTTCCTAGAAGGCAAAGGTACCAAAGCCTTCCTGTGGAAGGACGAGTATCGAAGACTCACCATAAACCTATAAGGTGAACAATCAGAAAATACACTCATATCTGCAGTTTAGAGGTAAAAAACCAAGGATACCGAAGGGAAAGTGATTTAGCCAAGTGGTGGAATCTGGACAAATAGAAATGGTTTGGGGTTTCTAATACAATTCTCTTTTTCTCTGGGAAAATATTCATCTTTCTATTCCTTCTAGTTTAAGGCTGCATAAAATCAAGTAAAATACATTGCTCACAAATAAATACTATCATTTGTAACGGTAAGTAATGGATATCTTTTTATAAATGATCACTGAGAAGATATCATAGAATTAATTTAAATGGCATTAAAAAGCAGAACATCTTTGAGGTAATAAAATTAGTGATCAGAAGATGATGGAGTTAGCCACAGTCATAAATAATACATTGACCATCTTTCTATGTGGCAGATGTAACAGAAGTCACCTTTCCTTATGATGTCTCTTTTAATCTTTACCACAACCCTAAGAAGTTGGTAACATTCTGGTCTGGGAACTCAGTATTCAAATTTAAAACTCGCTGAAGAAGGAACCTGCGTAATTGGAACCTTGCTTTCAGAAGGTAAATTTGACAACTTTATGCAGTTTATATTTATTAGGAAGAAGCTGCAGGTGAGAAACCTTGATTCAATAACTGAAATGAGGAAAACATGAGAGGACTTTATTTGGACATGTTGAATTACTGGGAACAGCCCCATATTGAGGGAGAAATTCATCAAGCACTTGGTTGGAAATATGGGAACTTGACTGGCCTGCGAAATGAGCTGGGAGGTCTTGCTCCCGTGGTGAAATCTGTAAAGTTTTAAGAGGACAGAGGGTGTAAGTGAGGCAGAATTTTAGAAACGGAGGAGTCAGAGCAGCAAAGAGAAGGAATGTTTAGAGATACAGCAGAATCAGGATAATGCCAACTAGAGACTAGAAATGAAGACAGATTCGAGAAGAAGTTTGTAGGCATCTGTGTCAAATGCTTTAGAAAGGCTACGGAGGACCCTTAGGGAGCAGCGTTCTTTGCTGACCTTCAAGAGAGCACTTGCAAGCCATAGGGTCAGAAACAGACTCCACATGGAGCAAAAGAGATAAAAGTTAATGAGATGCCATTTATCTTCCTCAGTGTAAGACACTGTAAGCCAGCAAGGATCACTGCAGTGCAATGTCAGTTATGAAGAATGCCTCAAAGGAATCCACTGGGCTACATACTTCCAGTGTCAGAGCGCCATGTGTGCGTTGTTCTATTCCACAAGCACTGTAACTTGAAACTCCCAGCATCTTTTAAAAGCTCTTCTTAACTTTGAACAACAATCTATTCCATTTATTAAGAATGGACAGCACAAATAAAATAACTATTTAATATTTTCCTTCCTGTAGAATACAGATCTAACCAATACTTTTATCCATGGAGTACAAATGATAAACAAGACAAACAAATTGATAAGAATCAAAGATATGTTAAGTGACTGGAAGACTTACTAGGGAGCATGGCTGTGTATTCAGCCCTAAAGCCCAAAGTTCTGTTAGTTCAAAGTCTCTGACCAGGGAGAAATTACCTTAGAGCTGTAACTCTATCGTGCAATGGGATAGAAAGTGCAAAAGAGGAGTCACTGATGGCAAAGGTATAAAATTCACTCTCAAGTAACACAAAACTCTGTCTGATTTTATCTGGAGTGGATTTCAGTCAGATTCTGCATCCAATTTTGTTCCCAAATTTAAGCATCGATGTTCTGTTCTTTCTACATATACAAATAAAACCTTTCTATGATTAAAAGCAACAAACTATGTCAGTAATTGTACATCTTATGGATAATACAATTATTCTAAATTCTCTTATGCAAGTGTTGTCAACCCCATACTGGCATAAATACATGAATTGAATATAAATACAACGATTTTTTCCTAAGATTTTACTCAATATTCTAATATATTACTATAGTATGTTGATATATTAAATATTTTTGCTAATTTTTTTCAAGCTGAAGCATAGTAACTTCTTTCTTCATAACTAGCTAAATGAGTTCTTAAGAGATATGTTATTATGAACCACTGAAATAATAAAAATAAAGTACATATTCCAGAATAAGAACAATCATGATAGCTAAGATTCACACATCACTCCCTATGTGCCAAGTGTAATTATATTTCTCTTGCATATGTTAACTCTAAATACTCAGAACAAGAAACGTATTATTAAACTCATTATTGTTCACTCAGCAAGTTAACGAAGAAAGATGGTATTGAACTCCGTCCATTTGTTCAAAATGTCCCACTTGAAACACTCAACATCTTCAAATGACAAGATGAATTCTTCTGCGACCTGGATTAACAGTCCACAGTTTCCCATTCAAGTCAAGACTGGAATGTAATGGCTTTGCCTACTTTAAATGAAAAAAACGTATGACTGATACTTCTCTTCTATAATCCTTCGCTATTTAACAAGCATTACACAAGTGTCCAATTCACCATTAACATTGCTAACACAGAAGATATTATGTCCATCTTCAAATACATTTGTCACTAATCATAAGCATTCATCAGCGTATCTGTCAAGAACTTGATATAAGCAAAGCCACGTGGTTTACGCTGCCCCCTTCTCACAACCTCAGGTTCAGGGAGACCTGCGTGAGCTCAGCAGGCACGCTCCTTGATCTTCTCCAAGAGACAAAGACAGGAGAGGGGCACTTCAGCTAGTTCCTACTTATTAACATGTGCTCATGCACCCAGGAAACAGATTAGGTCAAGTCTGGGGCAGAGAACTGAGTCAGGAACTGCATTTTGTATGACAATGATCCTGGTGCCATTTACATAATGTGTTTGGGCCAATGTTGGTGAGCCAAGTTAAGTTTCTACGAAACAAGCTCCTAAAATACGTATGTTGTGGAATCATTATTCCTAGGAAGTCTTTTAAAAATTTATAAATTCTAACACTTTTGAAGCACTTTCTAGGTCCCATTCCTCTAAATGCTTTATGCCCATTATCTCATTTAAACCTTACATTAACCCTTTGCATCTATTATTATTTCTACTTATCAAGTGAGAAAATTGAGGCATATACAAATTAAGTAACTACCTAAAATCATACAGCTCATAACTGAAAGAATCAAGACCCAAATTAACTAAACTTCAAAATTCAAATGGTCTTTGGAAAGTTACCTCTACCATACCCATAGCATTCCTATTTCTAGATAAAAATGATCTGACATTGTAAGCCAGCCAGCAGGACAAGCCCAGATACACACATTCATACGTGACCAGTTAAGCTTGAAAGAATAATCAGCATATGGCATGAATGCTAGCTAAGATTATTACTTGTACAAAATTAACAATGCTATTTTTATCTATCCATAATGGGGCACATATATTAATGCATAATAAAGACAATATATATTATGATCAAAATTTTATTTGAAAGATGATTTACTAATTTAATTTAAAATAAATAGTGCCTGAAGAAATAAAATAAGTAGAATGAAGGTAAAATTCTTTCTAATATATAACATTTGGTTGCAATATGTAGCCACTAAATAAAAAAAGAAATGATCATTTGTCAAAAATCTATTAGCAGTTCCAAGAAGTAGCATTTTACAACAGACGAGATCCATAGCACATACTGGTGAAATTTCTACACTTTACCTCATTCATCACTGTATGTGTAAACATCCCATTTTAGTTCAAAAGCTCAAACTTCAATGACTAGTAAGATTACATATTACTAAATTTAGAATAATGTATTTATATATATTTTAAACAAACATGCACATGAAGTACATTTCAAATTTTCACCAAATGTTTTTAAAATCTTTTGTTTATATCCAAATGTTAAATATTGTTTAATATTTAATATTGTGGTGGAGATGATCATGGCAATTTCACGATGATGTTAGGCAATTCCCTTGTGCAGGATATGTCCATCAAGATGCCTTAGGCAATGCTTTTTTAATTTCCAGAATGAATACATACTTGCAGAAACAAGGAACTATATTCACTAGAATGTGCAAATGGTCTACGTATTTAATTTTACCTCTTGAAAGTGCAGAGATACCAAGAAGCAGAACTCAGTATGTTTTTAATATGATAATAACCTATTCATAGACCCCAGAGCTGAGATGGGATTTACCCTAAATTTCGGATGGTTTCATCTCAAAAGAACGAACAAATTAAAATATTAAATTGCTTATTATTATGCACTCAGCAATATACAGCACCAACTACAAATATACGTAAGAGACAGTCTCCGCAATCAAAACACATAGAGAAAAGGCGGTAACGACCATCAACATGATTGCTGAGGTGTAAGGGGCAAAAATGACGGCTGGTTTCCCCAACACTGTGTTGTATTTTTGAAAGGAAAACGTACGAGTTTTATTTTGGTATTTTAACCTCTCTGTGTAAATGTTTATCACTTAGATAAAAAAGTGGTATATAATTGTATGTGTGTGCAGTCCCCATCTAATGGGGAATAGCGACCCCACGGGAAAACTAACCTTAAAGGAGGATTAGAGTTTAGGTAACGTGAGAAGCAAAGCACTGTATGAGAGCGTGGAGGCAGAAACGAGAGGACAGGACATGCTGTTGAGCAGGAAATTAAGATTGGATTGATGTTTCAAAAAGCCTTTAAGCTTAAGCAGCAGAGTTTAAATTTCCAGGATAAAAGCAACACTGAAGGATTATTGGTCTGGAAGGAGTAATGCAAGATGGGTTTTGGAGGGAAAAACTGGAATCAGTGAATCAGTACTGCTCACCGTAGCGTCTCATCCTCACACAGTGCCTGCAGCACAATAGGCAATCAGTAAATGTTTACTGAATGAAGGCATCAATGAATGATCCGTGATATCAAAGCGGAAAGGGAGTCTGGCAAAGACATCTAGAAATGGTGGTTACAGGAAATAGGTGAATCACAAATGACACCCGAGCTTGGAGCTATGTGAAAGCACATCGTTTGGGTTTTTTTTTTGTTTTTTTGTTTGTTTGTTTGTTTTTTAATAATTAGTCTTTTACTTTATTTGAAAACGTTACTTTTTTTTACATTCTTTACATTTTTTTATTGAGTGATAGTCATTTTACAATGTTGTGTCAAATTCTAGTGTAGAGCATGATTTTTCAGTTATACACAAACATATATATATTCATGGTCACATTTTTTTTTCTGCTATGAGCTACTACAAGATCTTGTATATATTTCCCTGTGCTATACAGTATAATCTTGTTTATCTATTCTGCATTTTAAAATCCCAGTCGGCCCCATCCCACCCCCAACCCCCTTGGGAACCACAAGATTGTATTCTCTGTCTATGAGTCTATTTCTCTCTCTCTCTTTTTTTCTTTTTTTTTTTTTTAGATTCCTCATATGAGCAACTTCATATGGTATTTTTCTTTCTCTTTCTGGCTTACTTCACTTAGAATGACATTCTCCAGGAGCATCCATGTTGCTGCAGATGGCGTTATGTTGTCGGTTTTTATGGCTGAATAGTATTCCATCGTATAAATATACCACATCTTCTTTACTTAGTCGTCTGTTGATGGACATTTAGGCTGTTTCCAATTCTTGGCTATTTTAAATAGTGCTGCTATGAACATTGGGGTGCAGGTGTCATTTTGAAGTAGGGTTCCTTCTAGATATATGCCCAGGAGCGGGATTCCTGGGTCTTATGGTAAGTCTATTCCTAGTCTTTTGAGGAATCTCCGTACTGTTTTCCACAGTGGCTTTCCTTGCTTCCCTCTCTCACTCTTAATGATTTAGATGTCTCTTTTACAATTTTGTGTTTATTCTTTCTGTAATTCATGGCAGTTATCTCCTTTCCAGTTATGAGTTTCTCATTTTTGTAGCATCCTGCTTCTTTTCTATTTAGAGTAGACCTGTCAATATTTCTTTCAGCATGGGTTTAGTGTTGCTAAACTCTTTTAGTTTTTGCTTGTCTGTGCAGTTCTTTATCTCTCCTTCTATTCTGAAGGATAGCCTTGCTGGATAGAGTATCCTAGGCTGCATCTTTTTTGAATATATCTTGCCTGTAGTGTTTGTGTAGAGAAATCAGCTGAGAGCCTTATGGGGGTTCCCTTATAACTCACTCTTTGTTTCTCTCTTGCTGCCTTAAGGATCATTTCTTTATCCTTGATTCTGGCCCTCTTTATTATGATATGCCTTGGTGTGGGTCTGTTTGGGTTCTTCCTGTTTGGGACCCTCTGAGCCTCCTGTACTTGGATATCTGATTCCTTTAGATTTGGGAAGTTTTCAGTCATGATTTCTTCAAAGACCTTTTCAATTCCCTTTGTTGTTTCTTCCCCTTCTGGAACCCCTATTATGCCTAGATTGGCACACTTTATATTATCCCATAGGTCCCTTATGTTGTTTTCACTGTTTTTTATTTGTTTTTCTCTCAGCTGTTCTGATTGGGTGGAAAGCACATAGTTTGAAGGTGCCTGTGTGCAAGTCCACACTTGTGGAGAGGCAGAGAGCACAGGGCTCGGTGAGCAGCCTCAAAAGTCAGGCTGTATTCATCATATCGCAGCCCTAATGCCTCGTAGCTACACGTGGGCAAGTTATTTCACCATGTGAGCCTCAGTTTTCTCATATTTAAAATATTGGCAGTGATAGTACCTTCCTTCTCTTTAAAGTGGCATTAGAACAGTGCTTATAAGATTATTTGGGATAATATAAGTAAAGCACTTAGCAAATTGTCGTACACATAGTAAGCATCAATAAATGTTAGTTATCGCTCTTGAGGTTATTTATTTTCTTTCTCAATGAGCTACATTCATGTGGAGATTGTTCTTCCAGATGTGGTTTAGGTATAGTTGACTGTGTCTCAGGGCATTTGTCATAATAAAATTAGGCTATACATAGCTCTTTACTAAAAGAATAGCACAAGCACTGATTATTTATTGTCTAACTCATGATACTGACAAGAATCATGATTAGAACATTTTTTAATTTAAAAAAGAATTACTCCTACAACATTTTCCAACTTACAACATTACCGGATTTTCTAAGTAGTTTTATATCTTAATTTTTTTATACTCAGGGCAATCTAACTTTTACCTAAGGTTGAATGCAGAAAAGCTTACTGGGGGTAAGCTTGCAAACCTACTTGACTCTATTGCCATCAACACAAATTACCAAGCCCGTCTCAACTTTAATAGCACCCCCCCCCCCCCCCCGCCAGGAAAAGGCTGATGGCAATACCTCTACGCACAAGGGGCTGACTGAACTTGGTTAAGCTCCAACATTTCCAGGTGGTGGTTTCCATGCAACTTCCCAATCCCACAAAGCTTTCTGCAGACATAACAGACCACCTCTCCACGTGTTAGACTCCTCCTGGAAACCACATTTCCTCTCCCATCATCTTGACCATCTGATCAGAGACTTCCTTTGCATGAAAAATAAATACAGATTTCCTGTTCCTCTCCTTTTACCATTTAAAGTTTATCCAAATATTGGTAAATGAATTCCATAATATTTATCCTCAAAATAAATCCTGCCCAATATTTTAAGAAATTCTGCCTCTGAATTTTAGTGTATCAAATTTAAACCTAGTTTTCTAAAATTAATTCTACTCAATCTCTAAGGGGGGATTAAGTGTTTGAAAAGAGGCATAATCATTACTTTGAGTTTCTTAAAAAAAAAGCATATGTAACTTCAGATTATAACTCTTGTGTCTTTAAATGTAGACATTTTCACTTAAGCACATTTAAGGAGATTAAATGTAGCTTCAAAGAAAGATTAGAGGATCGAGAAGGCAGTGCTGGCAACCAAGAACAGATTAGAATTACTGCTTCTCATAATACGATTGCTATTACTTTCAGGTGGCCGCTCTAATAACATCTAAGCATTAATAAAGTTTAAATAATGTGGTGGAAATAGTTTGTCACCTAATGAGCTGGCTGTCACCCTTGTTCTCCTTTCCTTGTTTCAGAGTTGCTGCTGGCAAGTAGCTGCCCGGCTAGAGACTCTATTTCCCAGGTTCCCTTTTATCTACATTTCCCATGCTGTAGTCAAGGGAAGTCCTGGGGCTAAGAGTCTCCCACACAATCCTCAATGGTGTTTCTCTCTTCCCCGATCAGCCAGCTGGAAGTGTTTGCTTAAGGTGACCTTGTAGGCCAGGTGTTGAAGAAAGCTGATTTTAGTCAGCCTGAGTTTCTGAAAGATCGGGTGAGAAGTAAGACCAACCTACCACTATTCCTGACACTGTCAAGTGGTGGGAATAAACTTTTATTGTATCTACCTATTAAGATTTGGTGGTTTACTTTTTATAGCAGCTAGAGTAAATTTAGTCGATCTAATCCAATTATTACTACACAGTAAAGGAAAACTGCATCAACACCACATAACTTGCAGATAAATAAAAATAAGTATTTCTCTGAAAGGGAGATTTCTCAATGGTAATGGCAAGAGATTAACACACGAGTAGTAGTAATAATAACGCAAAATAAACATTTATTTTTTGAATTTTGTCTAACATTCATCATTGGCTTATGACGTGCCATTCTACGTGTAATATCACAATGAATTCTGAGAACCCTACCATTAAAAAGTGTAAAGCAGAGAGATGCTAAATGACTTGCCCAAGGCTGCACTGATATTAGCTGGCAGAGAGGGGATTTCAAATACCCATCAACTGGAAGACAATCATGCAGCTAGTGAATAAAGAGAATATTAAGAAATCCAAACCAATAAGAATAAAGCAAATTTGTAAGCTCACCATTCATTCAATTAGAAAGTGTTTATTTATAGGGGATGATGACATTCAAGGACTGGGGGCAATAAGAATATGTAAAGGGCATGAACCACGCCATGAAGCATTTTAAAAACTAGTTGGGGACATAAGCCACGTACAGTAACTACAATAAAATACAGTATGTGGTAAATGTCATAATATTACAGAGTATTGTAAGCGTTTAGATGAGAAAGGTCTCTGTCAGTAGTGAGTCAGAGCACGCAATTTTTGTAAAAAACGCATTTAATCTGGGCCTTCCTCAATAGGTAGCATTTAATAGGTAGAGGTAGGGGAAAAACCTGTAAGTGGACGAAAATATGCTATAATGAGAAATAGGAATTGGATGAGCAAAGAGCTAGAAAGGCAAGGTGGGATCAGCTCATCGTGATCGTGACTATTAAGCTACGTTTTGCCTTTATTAAGCGCCGGACAGATGCCATCAGCAGAGTTCTATACCACTTGGATAAATCTAATGGCTGGGCATGGACTGAACTAGAGGGGTAAAATCTGAAAAGCCTCTTTTTTCCCCCTGTGTTAGTGTAATGGCTATTTTGTTTTGTGCTTCAGCCTCCTTTTTTAATAAATATTTATTGAAGACAATTCAGAAAATGCAGACGAATAAAATACAAAAAATAACCTAACTAGTCTTCTGTAGCTCCTTCCCTAATTTGCCCTTGAAAATAGATACAGACAAAAGCTTTGCAAAAATAGCACCAAACAACCCTTACTGTTGTAAAACCTACTTTTAAAATTTCATCATCATGATGGTTGTATAGCATTCCATCAGTTAACTAAATCATAATGTATTAAACAATACCCAACTATAAAATGAGTCTGTACTCATCACTGTCATTAATCACTGTGATAAACAGCAGAGCAACACCTCTCCCCCACAAAGACGTCCACACCATAATCTTCAGAACTTGTGAATATATTACCTTACACAGCAAAAGGCACTTTGAAGATATTATTAAGTTAAGGACCTTCAGATTGGAAGATTATCCTGAAAGCTGGCCCAGTGTAATCACTAGGGTCCTTTCAAGGAGAAAGGAGGTCAGAGTCAGAGATGGCACTATGCTCGTGCAAACAGAAAAAGATGAGAAGATGCTATACTGCTGGCTTAAATGAAGCAACTGGAAAAGTCATTCTTGGGCACTGACGAGACACACCAGAGTTCAGGGGAGGGGAGCACCTTAGCTGGGGTGGGGGAGAGAAGACTCCAGCGAGGAAGTATTTAAGCTGATACTAGTAGGACAGGAAGCAGCCATAATTACTGCTGAACTTCTTGCCTGTGTTCTCCCATCTGACTGAGCATTTGGAAAACAAACATATTACCTAATACCTATTTTTTCTGTGTGCACAGAATCTGGCACTGAGATAGCTATTATTATGATATATATTGCTATGTGTGCCCTTGAAAAACTATGAGCAAATAATGAGTATTTACTGTGTGCTAGACTGGGGAGGCCAAAAGAAATAAAAAATATTTTGTTGCTCTTTCCAATAGCTCTCAATCCATTTGAAGAGACTGTATCTAAAAACACAGCAACTGAGATGGCAAAATACCAAGAAACACATTGTCTCCTATACATTATACACTACGTGAAGACATGAAGTGAATTAAAAGTCGGCTTACATGAAGACAAGATTTTCAAACCTGACCTCACACATAATAGGACTGGGGACCTTGACAAGTAACTTTTGAGGCTTAATTTCCTAATCTGTAAATGGGAATAAACATACCTTCCTGTCCTGTATGCATGTGACAGGGCTACGTCAGTCATAAAGCGAAAATAATAAAACAGTAATTATTACGATAGTAGAAATAATACCTATTAGGACAATACATCATGATAACATCAAGAGACTGAAGCGCCAAAATATGCTCTGGGGACAAAGAATACATGATGAAGAATGTATATTATATGGTTTGACTTACTGGAAATCTTAAACATCTACAATCAAATCCTAGACAAAAATTCTTCCCACCTGAGAGTAAGCTTTTTATTTTTTCCTGCTCCAAAGGTCATCTTGAAGTTAGTGCTTTAAAGATGTTTTCTGTGTTAAGTGGCAACTAGATCTGCCCTAGGTCTTTAAAAAACGATGCCATAACTCTTCCCAGTTCTGATGCAGATTAGTGCAGCGCAGAGCTGCCATAAAAAAGCCACAACGACTGAATTTTAGCAAAAAGCAGTAACAGTGATCTATAAAAATCACCAAAATAAACATAAATCAGCCACCTCAAAATGACATATTGACACAATTCTGTAGTCTATTCAACTAACTGCTACCTTACTCCAGGCACTTTTCCCCCCAAATGCTCCAAACTTCCTTCTTAGAAACTTTAAATCACAGTGATGGCTCTGGAGAGCATCTGTGATTCAGTTTACCTTCACTTCTTGCTTCCATCATCCTTCAGCAACACCCAAGGCGGCCAACCAGCCCAAACAGGCTCTCCCATGCGTGCAGTGTCAGCTGTATCACTCTTCCTCCTAATTCAGCAGATGCCTGCCACCCTCACCATGAGAATGGAACCCACATCTTCCTCCACGGGGACGTTCAGCCAGTTGACTCTGATCATTTTTCTAAAGCCACCACATTCTCTCCATCCTTCTTACGCATCATTAAATCTTCAACTCACTCTCTGGTCTATATTGTCATATCTCTCCATTTCTTCACCAAAATAAATCTGCCGAACTCTATTCCATAAAAATTGTGCATTTCAGGGCTTGTATCCTTTTACCTGTGTTTAATAGATAATGTGCCAAAAAAAAAAATTATTCACTTTGGGCAAGTAATATAACCTGCCTGAGTTTTAATCTTCTCCTCAATAAAGTTGGGGGGGGGGATGAACAGAATTAGTGGATCTTAAGTTTTTATTAAATAGTGAGATTCTTCCTTCAAATTATTGTGTACCCATGTATAAAACAAAGTGCCCCACATGGAGCACCAGCTGACGCAGCTGAAATGGGACCCCAGAGCTCTGCCCCACTGGGTGCTTCATCATCCTTTCCTGGGATGGCCCCTGAGATTCAGACTTCCAACTCACGAGACTCCAAGGAGCACATGACAGCCTCGGAACTAAGTGATCAATAAGCCCCTTTCTAGCTCCAATATCCAAAGATTCTATTCCACAAGATAAGGAGGACTGAGTGGCAAGGAAACTATAATATTGTTGAGTGCCAATTTTTGTTTTATTGAAATGCCCCATGAGCAGTATCTCATTCAAGTTCCCTCAAAAACATAATCATATTCATTTTTAGAAATGAAAAGACAGACTCAGAGACTGTAACTTGTGTAAGTTTACACATTTGAAAGAGGCTAGGATGGGATCCAAACTCTTGCTTCTCCCATTTTGTACATTACCTCGAAACCAGAGCACCCTTCCTAACCTAGCCCTCACCCAGCCATTATCACTGCTGAACTGCGTGCACTCGCATTTGGCGCAGTGAAGATGCTCAGCACATCTGACCCACGGAATATGCTTGTATTTACTTATCCTAGTGAAAGACAGAACAATAAGAAGGAGTAGGGTTTATGTAGAGCACTGAGGAATAATAGCTTGGATCTAAAAGGGAGAAACAGAGAAGACAACATTGATAAATCTAAAAACAGTTCAAAGTTTTCAAACTGTAGGTCTTTAAATGTACTAGAAAAACTGGGATTACCTGAAAACGTTACATCAAAGAGTGTATTTTTAATTCCTCTTAACCCACCTAGTACCATCAAGTTCAGAATGTACACTGGATTTCTAGGCCTTGTAAAATCTTCCCAGTGGCAAAATGGAAAGATAAGCAGATTTCTTCTCATATAATCAGCTAAATTCCATGTCCTTAGAATACCTCTTATGCAAATCCAAATGTCTCTGGATAATTACAGAAATAGTACAGTTGTGGAAGACATACTAGGGATCTGAACTCAAAAACTTGTTAGACACCGCATTATTACTCCGTTTATCAGCTTCTATCTTCCCTCAGATTCTATGCTATCTTTGCTCTTTTTCCTCTGGCAGATGTTCAGGGGTGAATTATGCAATTTAGAATCCAAAATTCCACTTCATCCAGATGCCTAATTTGCTAACCATTCACTTGTCGAAAACACGTTTACTATCTATTACATAATGGCGACAGCTCAGAACAGCTTCTGGTTTCCATTTCGTGAATCGATATTGAGAACCTGACAAATGTCCCGGAAGGCATTTTTCAGTGCACATTTCCATGAAATTTTATTAAATTTCGTAAGTGCACCAACATCTGGGAGGGAAAAACTTTCCCCTCCAAAGTTTTAAGTTTCAAAATCACTGTATATTTTTCTTTTCAAAAATCCATGGACAAATCTATGGAATAATAATGAAACTTCATTCAGTCTCCAAATTTTGTTCAAAGTTTAGCTGATCTTGAAAAGAGCCTCTATTTTATCCAGATATCATGGGAAAAAATGTTTGCGCAAGTCTTACTAATCACTGTTGAATTCTTGAAGAAAACTGCATTTACATCAACTTCTCCTGCCCCAATAGTTGCCAATGCCTCTTACTATGTCAACGATTCCAGTCTGCTGTGGATTGATGATGACATGATGAAAGTGTATCTAATTTGTTTACTTCAACATGATATGTTTATACAATGGTGGTGTCGGTATAAATAGTTCAATAGATAATAGTATTGCGTCGTGTTCTAACCTTAAATCTGTCTCACCATATCCAAATAATGTGAGAAATACAAGTTCAGGTTACCTGTAACATCTACATTCATCCCTACATTGATTTTCACTTTCCTCTGATGGGCAGTAACAGTATCATTTCAGAAAGAACAGTCTCATTTCTTTCTTCCTTTCTATCTGATTCCCTTACTCTACCTAATTGTGAGGTTTAGGGACTCCCAATATCTAGAATAACGTCTGTCAGAGTAAGTAATACAAAAGGAGCTGGAGAAGGAGGAAGGCAGGAAAGCACAGAGGGAGGAGGGTGGAGAGAGAGAGAAAGAAGAATAGGAAAGAAAAAAAAGATCAAGCTTAATGACACCACCTTCTGTTTCAGCCCTACTAAACAAGGCGCTCACTGGTTATTTGATAACTCTTAATACATGAATGTGAAAACACAGAGAAAATAACTCTGCTGCGGAAAGGAGATGGATTCTAACCCAAGCACTTTTCCCGGGTTGGAATATTGAAAACTCCCCTGGCCTCTCTAGATTTCATACATAAAACAAAGGACTAGAACTGATGGCTGGTAGTTCTAGCACTATTACTCTGTTTTGGGTTTCTGTGTTTTCAAAAGGACACACGCACACATATTCACATGCAGAGAGAGGAAGAAAGATTCTTGTTCTTTGTTTTGAAATATTATTCAATCAATGGATGTATCTATTACACTAAAACTTGCGAAGATGTCTGTAGCTTCTCTGATTTGTCAGTGAGAGAAACAGCTGTTTTATTGCCTGCACACAGTAGGCATTCATTCAATGCTTAGCTCCTTTTCTTTTCTAAAGACTTACTGCCTATAATATTGACACCTGATTAGGGCATGCGCGCGCGCACACACACACACACACACCCATGCAATTAAATGTGGGCACTAAAGCATCTCATTGCAATCTGAACTAATTGCTGTATGTAAGATAGACATGTCTTTGACTTACATTTTCTAGCTAAAATGTTGATAAAATGTTGATATATTCATACTGATGATTAAGCATTTATAATAAAGGTAAATGGCTTGAAAATTCTCAGTTTTTTATTAGATGGAACCTATTTTTATTTGTGCTTTTTAATAGCTAATCTAGGAAGATGTTAGGAAATAAAAAGAAAACCAAAATACACCCACAGTTAAAGTTATCTTCCAGAACCTAAATGGGAGTTTTCAGATAGCCTAGTGAGTGTTATCTTTCAATAAAGTGGGTTGCAAGGAAGAAAGGGAAGAAGAAAGGCAAGTGGAGAGAACGAGAAGGGGGAAGAGAGAGATTTTAGAAATTGTGTTATGTCAGAGCTGTTCTAGGAAATTCTGTGTGTCGTTTGGACTGTGACTCAGTAACATAAATTTGCGAGTAAGAACTCTAATAACATATTTATCTTCCATCCTTAAAAATCTACCAGCACCTCTGCAAGAGAATATTAATTATAATCATTTGTAACTGACTTCAATGGGATTTAAATTCAGAGCATTTTAAAAAATCAACTCATTCTCTGCCATGCCTCAAAACCTGTTTCCAAAACTTAAGAAATGAAAACTCTGAGCTTAATTTTCCAAGTCTTGAATGACTTTCATTTCTGTAGAGCTTTTAAGTTATGAAAAATTTTCCTAGCCATTATCATTTTTGAGATTCCAATCCACCTATAGAGTAAATTGGAATTGTTAGCCCGATTTTACAGATAATCACTATCTGTGTGATTTAAATGAACTCACTTAAAAATTAGCTAGAACTGAAAATCAGTTATAAAGCAATACATACAAGAAATTTAATGATAGATTTTATGGAAAAATCTCTCTTTTGAATATACTTTGCAAATGATACTTTCTCATTCATTAGGAAGGAGTCATTTGAACTAAAAGATAAAATTAATTTGTGTGCTAATTCAACATGTGGCCACTATAGGTAAAGTGTTCATCTTATTCTTTGCTGATGATGAGAAAACACGAATTCAAAATATTAAGAAAGGATTCTTTCACCTCCTAAATCGTGTAACTTAAGCACTGCAGATCTAAAATGAATCACCTCTTTATCAGACACTTACCAGCGCAAGTGCCCATTTGCCTTGAGGTCCTGAATGGCACTAAATTGGGAGCAGTAAAGGAAACGAATGAGGCTGCTTCCGTCTCTGCCCTCTAACTCCAACCTATTAGAACTTCAAAGCCACCTAAGTATTCTAAATCAGAATAAAAATGCAACTATGTCGAGTCAAAATGCAGAAGGTACAACTGCCAGACAATAAAGAAACCAGTAGAGAGCGCGAGGTCCTTGCTCCCTGTGTCCCTTCCCGGTGCTGACTGTCACTTCTCTGAAGGTCTCGCCGACTCTTCAGGTACAGGAACTGCTCCAGCCTGTGGTCTTGCCTCAGGGCATAGTTTCTATCACCACACTCTCAGCAACTGTGTGATTATTTTGTTATTCTTCCTTCTTCCCCAGTAGACTATGCAACACTTAAAATTAAGAACTAGGTCCTCACCTTCATATTCCTAGGGCCAGTACAACATCTAGTATGTAGTTTATACCAAGGTGCATCAGTATGTAATTAAGGAAATAAATGAATGAGTTACGCTGAGGAAAGCACAAACGTACACTCCGAGGAGTAGAACCTAACCAGGATCAGAAACAGCCAGGAATAGAGCCAAGGGTCATATCAAGTATTCATAATTGATAATTTTGACTATTTGTTCATTCCATATGTGTTCTCCATAGAGTTACATCTAACTGAGGAAATACCATGGTAGTTACTTTTTACTCTACAAGCTAACAGCTAGCATGTGCACTAAAAATCTCATTTAAAAATTGTGTAAAAGAATCTTTTAATTTTATTCTTTGTGTACCAAAATAAGCATGATATCTGTGCAATTTCTCATTCTGTTATAGCAATTTAGAAATGGTCATTAAAAATGTTTGAAAACTAGATTTTCTGAATCAAAGCCAATCTCTGTAAACTCTATTTAACTGGAGTAATTTCAACGTGGGTACTCATTAACTTTGCTAAGGACCCAGGTTCTCCAAGTAGGTCACAAATTCAGCTTCAGTCCTCAACAAACCATTCAACCTCTCAGCACGTTTGTCAGCAAGTCAGTAAAATGAGTAGTTGTACCAGATAACACCTCAGGTCTGTCCTGGTCTTGGCACCCCATACCGTTACAAATTCTCTTTAGAAATCTTAGTACGAACTCTGCAGTGGTTACAGTCCTTGAAACAAACAGTAAATAAAGCTAGTCCCTCCTTCCCCCTCCAAACCCATCAGGTCGTTCAATGTTTATATCCTGTCAGTGGGAATCTGGCGTGAAAGGTTTTTTTTTTTTTTTTTTTTTTAAAGAGGTGGAGGTATGGTTCCTAGAATAATTTACAGGAAAACCTGAGGCAGGACTTATGCATGAACAAATAGGAACCACATGCCCAAAGCCATCATTGTGGTGCAAGATTTTAAATTGCACCCTGAAATATCCACCTACTGCTGCTCACAACCTAGTAGAGTCACCTCACTTTGAGGATGGGTATATCCATGATCTGCTTCTAACCAGGAGAAGATGGCAGAAGTGATGGGATGTCGCTTCATGATTATATTATATGAGACCCTGTCTTGCTAGCAGAGTGGATCTTGAGTCTCTATTCCTTTCCAGCTGTGAAGAAGCAAGCTGTCAGGAAATGAAAACTCACACTCCGGGGAACTGCTAGTCTCTAGGAGCTGAGGGCAGCCACAACCCTAGGCAGTAAGGAAATCAATTCGCCGACAACCTGAGTGAGCTTGGAAATACATTCTTATGCAGTTGAGCCTCTGATGAGACCACAGACCCAGCCAAAACCTGGTCTGCAGCCTGGTGAAATCCTGAAGCAGTGAACCCAGTTATACTGTGTCTGGCCTCCTGACCCACAGAAGCCATAAGATAATAAACGTGAATTGTTTTAAGCTGCTAAGTCCGCTGTAATTTGTACAGCATCCATAGATAATACAACTGTGAAGGTACTCTTGGTCTCTCTATGCCTGCATTTTGGGTTAAGGTGTTCAACAGTGCCATGCACTTGGCAGTAAAAAGCATACTAACTCATATTATCTCCTCTAGCCAAACGATAGATCTGCATCTATATTTTACTTCAAAAAAAATTTAACACCTTATTCTTTCAGAAAATTGAAATAAAGCACACCTTAGAAAATGAATGAGGAGCTTATTCTCAAAGTAACTGACTAGGTCTTTGGCCATTCTTTACAGTTAGGGTCCACTAATACCAACAAGTCTTAAATTTATTCACATATTCATTCACAAATACTTGATGAACTTCCATTTTGAAACTGTGAAAAGTACTCTGGGGAACAGAGATATGAACAAGACATGGCTAGTGTCCTAAGAGAAATTACAACTTTATTGCACTAAGTTTTGGGAATATGTTTTCCATGTAAAAGAGTTTAAATTGGTTATAATACTGTATGTTTTAACCCATCTATAACATCTTTTAAAAAATGTTTTCAGATAAATAACCATAAGTCTTATAGGTGGGTAGTATTTCAATAACTGGATATGTGGAAGAGAACATTCTATGGGGGAAAACAGTGAATAAGGGTGTGCAGAGGTAAGGATGTGAGGCATGGCCAGAGAACAAGGGATTTCGACTTGAAAGTCACCGTGGTTAATGGGAAAGATGAAGAGCACAGGATAGAGCATCAGTTAAAAAATAATGAGGGCCTGCACCAGGCTGGAATGGAACAGAGGATCCAGGCAGATAAGAGACACATTGGGGGCATGGATCCTGGAATAAGCAGGACAACTGACTGCACGAGACAGATGATGCAGATGACTTGAAAATGATCTCCAGAATATATAAGCAGCTCATACGACTTAATAAGAAAAAAATAAACAACCCAACCCAAAAATGGGCAGAACTAAACAAGCAATTCTCCAAGGAAGACATACAGATGATCAATAGACACATGAAAAAAATGCTCAATATCACTAATTATCAGAGAAATGCAAATCAAAACTCCATTGAGGTATCACCTCACACCAGTCAGAATGGCCATCATTCAAAAGTCCACAAATGACAAATGCTGGAGAGGCTGTGGAGAAAAGGGAACTCTCCTACACTGCTGGTGGGAATGCAGTTTGGTACAGCCACTATGGAAAACAGTATGGAGATTCCTCAAAAGACTAAGAATAGACTTACCCTATGACCCAGGAATCCTGCTCCTGGGCATATATCCAGAAGGAACCCTACTTCAAAATCACACCTGCACCCCAATGTTCATAGCAGCACTATTTACAACAGCCAAGACATGGAAACAGCCTAAATGTCCATCAACAGATGACTGGATAAAGAAGAAGTGGTTTATTTATACAATGGAATACTACTCAGCCATAAAAACTGACAACATAACACCATTTGCAGCAACATGGATGCTCCTGGAGAATGTCATTCTAAGTGAAGTAAGCCAGAAAGAGAAAGAAAAATATCATGTGATATCGCTTATATGTGGAATCTAAAAACAAACAAACAAAGCACAAATACAAAATAGAAATAGGCTCACATAGAATACAAACTAGTGGTTGCCAAGGGGGCGGAGGGTGGGAAGAGACAGACTGGGATTTCAAAATTGTAGAATAGATAAACAAGATTATACTGTATAGCACAGGGAAATATACACAAGATATGGTAGCTCACAGAGAAAAAAATATGACAATGAATATATATATGTTCATGTATAACTGAAAAATTGTGCTCTACACTGGAATTTGACACAACATTGTAAAATGATTATAAATCAATAAAAAATGTTAAAAAAAAAAAAAGAAAATGACTCTGACATTTCAAACCTGCTTGAGAGGGAAGAGAAGTGTCATTAACAGAATTAGGAAAGCTAAGAGGCCGTGCTGGCTTGTGAGGAGGAAACAGCTGCTGTATTTCAAGGGCTAGCGAGAGGGGAGGTTTGAGAAGGCGGCGAGGGGAGAGACGTCAAGGGAAGAGGAAGCCTCTAAAGCAGCAGTTTCAGTTGAGTGTTGAGGTTACAGTGAGTCAAAAAAACTGGCAGAGATAAAATGGACAGAGCAATACATCTTTACAAGGTGGCCAAGCAACAAGGATCTTGAATGAAAACGTGGGGAAAAAAATTAAAGCACAAATTTCAACTCTAACTGTTATTTTGGAACACAGCCACCCCCTTTTCTATTAGGGAAAATTAAAGGGAAAAAAAAGACCTTCCACCTCTATTCTGAATAAGGTATAAATAAACCATTGGTCTATATAAACGGAATATATGCAAAGCTGCACTGATTGTGGAAGGACTGATGAAAGTTCAGAGAAATCTGAAGTTATTTTGTGTATCTTCTTTGAGCAATTTTCTGACAGGCTTTCCATTCCTTAATACAGAACCCTGCGCTGAAGCAATGACAGTGAGATGCAGGATTCTGACACCTTTGTT
The DNA here is from genome assembly GCF_036321535.1 of Camelus dromedarius. Classification (NCBI taxonomy): domain Eukaryota; kingdom Metazoa; phylum Chordata; class Mammalia; order Artiodactyla; family Camelidae; genus Camelus; species Camelus dromedarius. The sequence continues at coordinate 60,019,737 of NC_087446.1, read as the reverse complement.
TTCAGCTATGGAAAGCAAGTCATTTCTTGATGATGAGCGTTAGGTCCAGACAAGCAAATAACACTGTGCCCACTATCCTATAATTTGCATTTTGCTTTAGAAAGTTTTCTGGTTTTCTATGGTTTCTGTTTTTAGAATATACGTAGCATACAACTTGACGGTAGCCAAGTGCCACTCTTGCTCACATCTTCCATGGTATTTAGCCCAGTTCTACGCAGAGAAAGTGCTTACACTTACTTATCAATTAATCTACACACACACACACAGACACATATATCTGTAAACTTGAAATCGTGTGTTAAGTGAGAAAACAGATGTAAAAGAGCTGGCAAAGTGCTCATTAAATACTTAGAAGAAATATGCAATCTTAGAAATAGCAAATGACAAAAAAGTTTTGAAATTAAAAAAAAAGGAGATTGGCAAACAGTTCTAAGCTTAGAAACTATGTTATATTAAAAAATACGAAGTGTTAATACCATCAAAAAGCAAATAATTTATGAATATTTGAGTGGCTCTGAGTCAGGCAGCCCATGTGGCTTTTTGACACAGTACAGATTAATTTCCCGCTGGCCAGGGAATCTCAGCTTAAATGCAAAATATTACCGTCAGCTTTGACTCACAGCAAGATACATTATGCATGGTCTAGACTGTGCCTACTTCTTCATTTATTCATAATTTCTCTCTCAGTTCTATTATTAACATTTTATACTTTGCTAGATTTTCTTCAATCTTATGACATATACTTAAGGGAACGACAGAATGTCGATAGAGAAACAGAGCCTTAATTTTTAGAGGCCAAATATGACATCATCAGAAGAAACTGGACTGGCAATATGGCCCACACAGCAGAGACTGAAGGCTGTCCTCCAACATCCACGCTCGCCTTCTTTTAGAGTAAGACAGCCTCCCAACTTTCAGCTGGGCACATAACTACTCAGCGTGAACCAAGCCCAGCCTGTTGCGGCTGCAGGTGGCTTTACGGTTTAGTTTTGGCCGAAGAGACGCTGGGAGAAGTATTACGGGCAATTGACATGTCGTGCCCGTAAAGCCAGTAGCCTCTCCTTCCCCTGTTCTGCCATCGTGGCCCATGAAGACGAAGGGGTCACACTGGGAAGCAGGAGCACCCAGGAGAAGAACCCTCCGTCTTGATGAATTCTTGTCACAGAGCTCCAACGTCACTTCAGAACTTTAGGAGCGAGATTTAGCCTTCTATCTTGTTCAAAGCGTATGATCCTGAATAGTCACGTTGCTGAACTTTCACCTTTGTGATTCCAAAAGGCTCATGTGTATTATTGAGGAAAGGGCTTCTCCACTACTGTTTGTTCTTAGACATCATGCGTGTTTTATTTTCCTTTCAAATGTGTAGTTCCACTTTGAAAAAATGATTACATTCAAATAATCTTAGAGCTATAAGAAGCTTTACATAAGGTGTGATCTGCTGTTCCCTGGCCTGATGTGTGTTTAACTGGATAGGCAGTAGTCTTGTACGATATGAATAAAGGGCAGCAAAGTCAAAAAAGTTGGGGAAACACCTAAAATTAATTCCCTTCTTTAAGAGTCACAGGGCATATTAGCTTATCGAAAATAAGAGTATTCCTGAAATAAAGGAACATGTTTAACTCTTTTTCTCCTAGCAATGGAACATCAAAACACTTTAAACACAGCATGTGTTAACATATTTTATAAATATTGTTCTGTGGAACATTTTTGGGAGAAACTTGAATTACTAGATAATGTATAAGTCCCTAGTTCATGTTCAACAGACAGGTCTTCAATTCTTGCTTAGATAACTTCCAGTAACAGAAAACTCGCTATGCCAAAAGACGGTCCATTTCAACTACTTCTCACTTTTGAAAATAAAGACATTAATTAAGATGGATATAAGTTAGTTCTATTAAATGTGTCCATGTCCACCTTTTTGACCTCAGTCCTTTTTGCCACAGTGTATTAAGGATTATTTACCAGTTTAACGATGGCATCTGAAAACTCAGTGAACTCATTTGAAACAACTCCTATACTTAACCTACCTAGTGGTTTAGTTTCTCTTCAGCAGCACTTGATCAGTTCATTTTTGTTTCACAGGAGTTCTAAGCATCCAAGAGAGAGGAGTAAATTTAGTAAATCTTACTTTCACTCAATCATCTGACAACCTAGTAAATAACACTGAAAGAAAGTCAACTATCGTCTTACAATTATTATCATAATCAATATGACCAGTTTCATTACCTGCCGTTTGACTAGAAACTCCAGAGTTGCAAAGGCAAAGAATTACATAGCTAAAGTGCACATTTAGTCTTCCACATCCATTCTCCTAATCAATAATTGTCGCCAAAACACATGGTCATAACTCCACATATGCATGAGACACATTAGTTATTCACTAGTCATGATAATAAAGTACAGTCCATTATAAGTTTTAAAATAACACTAATCAACCAAAATGATAAAATTTATTTATGTAAATGTACACAGTAAGATGCATAATAGGAGTAATTATTTAACTACAAAATTAAAAACTATTTTACCAAGATAATCAATATTTGAGAAAAGAGTATCTAAATTATTTGTTTTGATCAACTTTTTAATAGAATTGTTGTCTTGGCCAATTCATTTGTGGTCAAGTTGCTTTCAATCTGATTATTTGTTACCCTTTCATAAATTAACCAAATACATAGTTCTCAAGAATTTTTTTAAGCTGCATTCAATAAATTTAACTAATCAAATTGATTTCAATCAAATTTCTTGGACCTGACTAACGGTAGCTCTCAACGTTAAATGTCAGAATTTTAATTAAAGAGAATTAATAGTGACTCCAGTGAGCTCTGAGTAATATATAAACATTTGAATAGCCGTCTAATGACTCTACATGGACAGTTTGATTCTGAATGCAAATATATTCTTGAATAAATTAATAATGTTCTTGTTTCTTTTCCCAATTACAATTTCAAATTAAGCTTATTCAAATGTCTTGCCACATTGGTAAGATATTTGTGGGTATTAATTAATTCTATTTAAAACTAAAAAGGTCTCAGGATGCATTTGGCCCCTGAACTGTTTGTTGGGCATTTGGGTTTTTCTAAGGAGATGGGCATTTGATAGCGGCTGGACTAAAGTTTAGCCTCAGCCTTGGTATTAAGCCCAAATTTGCTATTAAGGTTGGCTTCAGACGTGGCCTTGAGAAAGCCAAATAGTCAAAAGCCTACCTCAGTGTTATTTCTGGCCTCACTGAGTTTGTGTTTGATCAGTGATCATGTAATGAATGGGTAGATAACCATCATTTCTAATCACAATAGTAACATAAATTAAAGACAGCAGGTCATTTGGATCCAGTGTTAATATGAGAATACATAACTTAAGAACAAGCTTATGGTTACCAGGGGAAAAGGGCAGGTGGAGGGATAAATTGGGAGTCTGGGATCTGCTGATACTAACTACTCTACACCAAACAGACAGACAACAAGGTCCTACTGTACAGCACAGGGAACTATATTCAATACCTTGTAATAACCTATAATGAAAAAGAATATGAAAAGGAATACGTATATATACTTATAACTGAACCTCTATGCTGTACACCAGAAACTAGCATAACATTGTAAACCAATTATACTTCAATTAAAAAAAAAAAAAGAGTATGTAACTTGGAGGAAATGTCCTTATGAGCTTTATATATTAAACAACTATTTCAGTCACTAATGCAAATGTATTTTTCTAAGAGTAAAATGGTGCAATAATTTATATTTAATATTGCAAGTTGCTAAATTTATATCTAAAATGGTTAAAAACATCCAAAGGGTTAAACAGATAGGGACATACCTGAATTTAATATGTATTTTTTTAAAAACACACATGAGCTTGATAACTTTAAGAAAAACGTAATCTATTTGATCCAAAATTTTTATGAAATGCAAATAATGGTAACATATATAAATAGTAATGTAGAATAGTAGAGATTCCAATGTTAATCTTTCCAGAATTATTTAGTTTATAATCACAGATATTAAATATTAAATATTAAATAAAATATTAAAAAATTTATTTTAAATCATCTTCCATTCAAATATAAAGAATACAAAGTATAAAAAAGAAGGTTTGAGAGAAATATGTATACCCTGAAATATCTTGCCCGCCCACCAACTTTGGTGGACAGTGAACATCTATTTTGTGTCACAAATTACGCAGACTGCCTGCAGGCGCGTTCTAAAAGATGAGAGTGCACAGAAGTTACTGTTCCTACAAAACAATGTTAAACGTTTCAACTTTGAGTTCTTGATACTTTAATAATAAAATTTAATAATTTAAAAATGTATAAAGCTTAGACGTATTATCAACTTCAGAATTTAATTCTATGATTGTGATATTCAGCTTTGGCCTCGGCTTCCAGTGGGCCAAATATGTATTAATTGCACCTCTACCAAACGCATAAGAAATTTTACACCTAAACGAGTTTACTCATAGCAATCAATTCCAATAAATACATGTTTTTTCCAATTTCCATTTTTGTTAGAACAGTCTTCGGGACTAACTAATTTAATTTTGAATCACTGGGTGACACTAGATAAGTGATTTAAATTCTTTAAACACTGGTTTCCGATAAGTCATGGATAATAACACCTACTTTGCAGTAATAAATGCATTTAATGGGATCACATATTTAAGGATCCCAGGCCAGTGCTCTGTATGTAAAGATTTTGAACAATTGGTGCTTTTCACTTTCTTCTTCCCCTTGCCCATGCCTCTAATGTGTGGAATTGCTGTCATTGTCACGTTATGGACCACAGAGGAAATTTTAAAAATGGAAACACAGAAATTGGAAATGGCAGGGAACTTTGAGAACATCTACTCCATTGTTTTCAATATTTTTAGTAGTAAAACCCTTTCTCACAGTAAAATCCCTCATGGAACCCCACACAGAACTGATCAACTCAGAGCTGCTCTGGCTGAAGCAGAGATGAGGGGACTTGGGTCCACCTCGGTTCCCTCCCACCTCACCCTGCACACAGCGGACTCTTCATCACCTCACCCCCACAGAATCCCAGGATACTGTACAGGAATGGAAAGCAGAAAGCAGAACTTACAAATACTGTTTTCTGGAAACTATCTTTACCCCACCTTGTGTGCCCTTGTGCAGGTCGCTTAACCTCTTTAGTTAATCTCTTTGGTTTTTTTAATTTGATAGTGAGGAGTTTGAAGTATTCCATTCTAAGTCCAATCCATTTCCATCTCTTTTCTGTCTTTTACCACCAAGCTTCTTGAAGAGAAATCTACATACACAAGTAGTTTTTTTTTTTTTTCAAAAGTTTCCATTTGGGGCAAATTGTATTTTCAAAGATGGAAGCAATGAAATCTCCCTTTTCATATGTCCTTTTGCAGTGTGATATTACCACCCACCAATCAAGAGATGAAGTCTGATTCCCTTCCCTGTGAGTCTGATTCTTTTACCTATGCCAGCCTCAGTTACTTGCTTGCACCCGGCACTCTGCAGCAGCAGAATGATACTGTGTGATTTCCCAAGCTAGATTAGAAAAGGCCACACAGCTTACATCTGTTTCCCTTGGAAAGCTCACCACCACATGTGGTGTGGTGTCTTTGGACACTTTCTCTTAGAAACAACCCTGGCACTAAGCTGTAACATGTCCAAGCCAGAGGAGATGTCACCTAGAGCTGCTCTGGTCAACAGTCCCAGCCGAACCCCATCTGCAAGTCATGGCAGACCACACACCAGACATGAGAACAAAGCCTCCAGATGATGCCAGCTCTGGTCTTCAAGTCACTATAAGCCAATCAAGTGTTACCATTGGAGACCTCAAACAGGTCATCTGCTGTCTGCCTTGACCAAATTCCTGATTCAAAGAATTTGTGAGCATAATGAAACGGTTGTCTTTTTGCCACTAAGTTAGGGAAGACTGATTATGCAGCAATAGATTACCAGAACATTCACAGCTTTATTACCTAACTAAATCCAGTGTTTTCTACACATTTTTAATCGTCTTCAGCCTTGCAAGCACCCAGTCTTTAAATTTCCATTTTATCTTTACATTCATGACATAGCACATTCTGATTCTCTCATCACTTCAGTCTTTTTTGGTGAATGCATTTCTTCTAGCAAACTCTCAAAAGGTGTTCCCAGAAGGCCTTCCTTCAGCCCTCTTCCCTGCTCTCTCCTCTTGACTAGCTCATCACTGCTAGAATTTAAATTATAAATTATTTTATTCATTAATTCATTCAATAAATATTTACTGAACACCTAAAATATGTGTCAGACACTGTTCTACGGACTGGATGTATGTAACTGTGCACCAGACAGCATCCTTCCTCTGAAAGTGCGTATATTCTAGTGAGAATATATAGAAAATAAATTAGCATATAATAACACAATATCTCAAGTAGAAACAAGTGCTATGAAGAAATATAAACCAGGCTGAAATGGACAGAGAGGTACTATTTTATATAGAGTAGTAATAGTATTTTTAATAAGATGTTTTTGATCAGAGACCTATGAGAAATGAGGGATCCAGCCCTACATACAGAGAAAGCTCATTCCAGAAAGACGTATGTGATCAGAGTGTTTGAAAACGACAAGGAGGCAGGAATGGCTAGACTAGAGTGAAGGAGTAAGACAGCTGTAGACGATGGAGCCAGAGTTATCCAGGAAGCAGACTGGGCCTTCTGGCTATCACAGAGGCTTTGGATTTTACTTTAAGTAAGATGAAGTAGAAATACCATGTATGGTAATGAATCTCTAGCTCTCCTCTCCTTTTGGGCTGTCAAAAAAACAGACTTCTCAACTGGGCAAGACCTTTAGCCTTGACTAGATGTGGCCAATGAAATACGAGTGGGACTAATGTGTTACTTTTGAGCTGAGGCATTAAAACTGTCATTCAGAATTTTTTATCCTCTCTCTTCACCTGCCTGAGAAATCAACAATGCTACAGTTCCCAGTGGTTGAGCTACAACAATCTAGAGTCTCTACTGGCCTGGGTCTCCAAGGGACGAAAGGGAACAGATCAACCACTCCTTTTCCCAAACAGACACACGACGGACATGCTGCACAAGTGAGAGCCTCTAGGGGGTTCACCACTGGAATGTATTTCTGTAGTATAATCTAGCCAACTTTGACTAAGGATGGAAGGTCCTGCAGGGTTTGAGCAGAAAAGTGGCTTGATGACATATTTTTAAAAGTTCATACTGGCTATTGTGTGGAGAATAGGCTGTAGGGAAAAATAATGAAATCAGGAGACCAGTGAGAATTAATAACAACAGTCCAAGAGAGAGATCATAGTGAAAAGGATTAAGGTGGTAACTAAGATGACCATTATCCTAATCAGAACACCTTTGAGAGTAAAAGAGAATGGTGGTGAAAAGTTAAGCATATATGAATATATTCTGAAACTATCAACAGCATATGGTGATAGGTTAGATGTTGATTGTGAGAGAAAGAGAGGTGTCAAGGATGATTTCAAGGTTCTTTCTTAGCAACTGGAGAATGGAGATGGGAAAGACTGAGAAAAAGAGCAGATTTAGGGCAGTACGTAAGGAATCAAAACATGATACTAGTAAAGTTAGGTTTGAAATGTATGTTAGATACGAAGGAGAGGTCACTTAAGGAATTGGATATATGACTATGTAAATGAGAGGAAAAGTTGGGACTGGGGCTAAAAACTTACAACTCATGAATATGTAAATAGTATCGAAATCATGGGAGTCTAGATAGAGAAAAGAAGAGGTCCAAGGACTCAGCCCGAAAGATGAGAAGGATCCTTTAAGGAGACTGAGGGAGGATGGCAAGTGAAATTAAAAGAGAACCAGGAAAGAAAGGGTCTCTAAGAAAATAAGTAAATATCTTAATAGTAAGTATGCTCTGTGTCAGTATCGGCTATGACGTCAAGTAAAGTAAGTGCTGGGGATTATACTATGGGTTTGGCACCATGAAGGGTATTGGTGACCTTGGAAGGAGCCATTTCAGAGGACTGATGGGAACCGAAGCCTGACTGAGGTGGTTAAAATAAAAATTGAAAGAGAAAATGTAGAGATAGCACATTCAGACACGTCCTTCAAGGAGCAAATAAACAAATCAGGACATGAAGGTGGGGTCAGGAGAATTTTTTTTTTAAGATATGAGGTACAAGTATGGTTTTATGTTAATGAAGATGATCCAATAGAGAGGAAATAATTGATGATGCGGGGGGGGGGATAAAAGAACAAATGAAGAAGTGAAGTCCTTCACTTCTGAAGCATCATGGCCTCATGGTTCTTCCCATTCACCTTCCAGAAATGTTCAAATTTTATTTCTGATTCTTGGGACCAGGGACAGCACTCTTAAGTCCCTCTTCAATCTTCCATGAGTCTCCGCCGCCTAGCTAGTAATGTCAAATATCTCCGGCATAGCACCCCGGGGCCTTATATAATAGCCCCAAACTACCTTCTTGAACTTAGCACCATCGATAGTGTTCCAGAACTCTCTGCCTCAGATAAACTGGGGTGACTCACTACTCCAAACATGCCACAAGCCTCCCCAACTCCTTGTGTTTCATTATGCTGTTGTACTGTATCTACAGCTCCAGTTTCAATGATCTCAAACCTGGCTATGCATCAGAACAACACGGAGAGGTCTAACGTACACATTAAATAGCCCTACTGCAAGATCCAGGGTAGAGCCTAGAGATTCTCACTATTCTCACGTGATTTTTATGTATAAAGCCAAAGTTGTTCCGTAAACCAAGGATGGAAATTTCCACTGCACCAACTAAACCCACTGAAATTCTGCTCACCCTTCAAGATCCAGGGAGTATCTCTTTACCATTATCCCTTCTCACTGAAATTCATTACTCCCTTTCTCACTTACTCTATGTTTGTTTATTCTATATTCCAGGCACTGATCTAAGTGCTTTCATATACATCATCTCACTTAATCCTCACAAGTACCAAGAATCAACATAATTTAGATATGGCTCCCGTCCCAGTCTCATTGTTTTGCTCCTGGGCCTACCTATGGACAGGTGTCCAGCTTATAGACTGCTTGCTTCTTCCCACTCAAGGGAAATGAGAACTTGGTAGCATGAGCAGGAAGTCAGTAAAATCAACAGCATCCGGCTGCCTGATGATGTGACTTGCTGCTGGATTTCTCACCTGCACATCAGCTCTTATTTCTGCTGTGAATAACTCCTGTGATTCACAGGGTTGACCTTCGCCTGACCCAGAGACTTTGGCTTCTGCAGAGGGAAATCTGGCAGACCGACTGTGCCTTCAGGCCAGTCCACAGCAACCTGTGCAACAGAGCACGCCCGTGGGCTGTAGGTTTCAGTACAGCTGTGTACTGACCTGGTGTACGGAGCTTTGTACTGTGTTTTGCTAAGAGGTCAGTATGTGTTCTCCCAAGTCCCTTCCTGGGGAAGACATCAGCTCATGGGGGACTATCCTAATTAGATAACTCCAAACAGTGAACAAACCCTGCAGATAAAAGTAAGTGGAGAAAAACTGCAAGAAATTTCCAGTTTTAAAACCCTACCAACAGCAGATTTTATCCTTTGACTGGGTTCTTATTTTTTCTGGCTTAAGTGACAGCCATTTCTCTTTATTATTACTCTCTATTCGATAAAATCAGTAATACTATATATAGTATTGAAGCCACTGCAATTATTTTTTTACATCAAATCATATAATTTATTTCTTTCATGGTTCTAGTCACTCCAAACTTAGTTCTTGGAACACAGTCTTTTTTTTTTTCCCTATCATTTTCTTAATTTTTCTTCCCCAGTGACTATAATCCTTCATAATTGCTTTTGTTGTCTCAGCTGCACTGTCTTGACTATTTTCTGCGTTCCTAACTAAATGCTAATCCATTTCTTCACATTGCCTGAGGGAAAAATCAGTCTGACCCTAAACTTTGCTGTCTTCTTCTGACTATAAAATACGTAAAACCTGTGAACAGGTTTTAAGAAGAAGATAAAAACTACACACAACCCAAACTAAGCCACTGTTAACAGTAATGTGTTTTTCCTTCCAGGCTTTGACATATTTATATATAAATAACTATATTTTAGAAATTAGGGTAATGCTATATATAGTTTTTACTATAATTAAAAGATATATATCAAGTCTTGAGCACTTTCTATGTTCTTTGAAAAAGGAGACTTGGACTTTTAATGTTTAAAAAACAAATCATTTTAATGACTATAATATTTTGTCAGACACTACCATGATTAATTTCATTATTTTTATACTGTTGAATGTTTAGGATGTTTTCCATCTTTTACTATTACAACCAATGCTTCACTGAGCAACTCTGTGGCTACTTTTAAACTGTCAAAAAGAACTTCAAATAAACATCCTCAAACATAGGTCTCTGACATAGGTCTGAATTTTTCTTTAGTTTTATAGACGTGAAAAATTACCGAAAGAAAGAGTGCAAACATTCTGTTTCTTCCTTCATTCTACCTAAAAAATAGGTTATCACCTATTTTGTGCCAGACCCTGTTATAGGCATTAGAAATACAGCTGTGGACAAGATGCAGTGATTGTACCACTGTCCTCAGCACCTTCAGGACTGAAGTAATAGTAAATACAGTGGACGTTCTCTGCACTAACTTCCATCTAGACAATTCTGGATTATACGATGTCCTCCATTCCTAGTCTGTGATCAGTGGATTCCCCAAACACCAAGAGCAGCATACTTTTGGTTAATGACTACTTGTTCCTACTAATTAAATTGTGTACTTATAAGAAATCGGTTGTGTGTGTGCCCAGATATGTTTATATGAGTTGTACTTGTCAGTGCACTTACACAATTCAATTAACTATTATAAAAACTGATGTGATCTGAATGTGAAAGCTCTGGGAAGATTCACAAGTAAATAAAAAAAAAACATTTCTGAGGAGTTAGGTGTGAGTGAAAAAATATATAGAAGAATGGGGAAAATGATGCCTGGAAATGTCCTACACACAGATTACTCCACAAACATCTTAGATTCCTGAATTCCAACCTGGAAATTTAGAGAAGAAATTTAGATTATGAGTGTTTATACAGGGAAGATAAGGCAAAACTCTTCAGAGGAATAATCTCCAAAGGCCTTGGCACTCCCTAACAGCGAATTAATGTATATTTTTGCCAGTTTTCAATTTTACAGTTTCCTCCTTAAGCCAGCTGTTGGACTAACTAATCACTACTGGTCTCAATGACAGTGAATAAAATAAACTCTTCCTTAACAAAAGCAAAGCTCTTATAAAATAGTTCCAAACTGCTTTGTTCAAAGTTTGTCTAATTTACATTCCTCAGAACTAGTTCCTGTGTCTCTTTACCGTAATTAGCTATCACCTAGTATACAGAATCTTTGCTAACTGTATGTAGATATATCACTGTTACGCTTTTAGCAAGTTAATCGTGAAATGGAACCAATTTTTCTATGTTTACTTATTTATTGGGAATTTGTATTCCTTCCTTTGTGAATTTCCCACCACCCTGTAAAAGTGTTTGTGGGTTTTTCCCGTATTGATTTGTAAAACATTCTTAATGTATTTAAGCTATTACCCTGTTACCTAGCATAAATATTTTTTGAAGTCTGTTTCTTGTATTTTTATTTGTGGTGTTTGTTAACTGACCAAAGGTTTTAATTTTCATACAGTCTAATTCATCATTCCATAACTTTCATCTCTAAACTTATCCATATCACGTGAATGATTTAACAACTAACAGATTTGAGAGGGATTACAATCAATAGTCTCTCAGAACCATGCTAATTTATTTGTATTTTCTTTCTTTTATTACTATTTCTTTGAGTTGGTAAACAATCAGATTATGTGGCATACCTTATTATTTCCATAGGTGACTTCTCCTCCATTCTTTAACATCTATTCTCGCAAGGATAAAATGAATGTTGTTCTTAATTCACACCATAACCCTTAACCCATTGGTGCTACCTGACAGTTAAATAAATTGCAAAGCACTTCTGACATATAACCCCTTAGTAGCAGTATTTAAATATGAGTCATACTCTTGGTGTAGACAGCACGTATGTTAGTTATATGAAATCCACTAAGATTCCTTTAGATGATACTAATCTGGAATCTTTGAACACCTCCTCTCTAATATTCACCACTGTTATGAATGACATGCGAGTCCTGAAATTTTCTGACTGAGTCCGGGAATTCATTCCTACACTCAACTACGAATCAGAGACATACTCTTAGCAAGATTCTGGGCTAACTGCTGAAAATAACACAGAACTCACAGCCGTGGTTGCTGCACTCCCAAAACTTGCATTCTCGTGGGGAAGGGAGATGGCAAACAAATTACACCCATAAAAAAGTAATTATAATCTTAATAAGTGTTAGGAAGAAGTGCAAAGCGCTACAAGAGCTTGTAATTAGGGTTCTTTGAGGAAATGATACCAGAGAAGAGCCCTGAAGGACTGGAAGTAATTAGCCAGTGTAGTAGACAACACGGGAGTTGGTGGAGTGGCTCACAAAACTCGGAAAGGATTCTGTGCTGCCTCATCTGTTTCACATGAGCTTAGCCCACAGCACGAGCTGGCCCAAGGAGGCATAGACATTTGATCTAACGTGAGCCAATTCTGGGGACTAAACCAAAGATAGGAGACTCAAGGCCTCTCTGGTCAGAGAAGAGTTAACGCCGGCCGGAGACTCAAGGGCGCTGCTGTGGCTGCTCTCTGCATGTGGAGGAAGGAAGTTTGTAGGAGAAGGAGATGAACTTGATGTCAGCGACAGAGACAAGGAAGGCGCCCAGGCAGCATTTAGGTTTCTGGCGCCAGTTGTCCCTAAGACCTGGGCCATCCCTGCCCTCAGACAGTCATGTGAGCTGCTGCAGTGCGCTTCCAACAAACCCCTCTTTTCCCAAGGCTTGCTGAATGTGAACTTCTGTAACTTTCAATCCAAAGCATGCTAAGTCACGTGAGCAGGTGAAGCGGGAGGAAGTGTATTCCAGACAGAGAAGACAACACAGGCCAAAGCTCAGAGGAGACAAAAGATTGACAGGATTGACAGAGTCCCTCAAGATGGAAAGAGAAACCTTCCGAGGTGAGACTAGTCAGCCAGCAAGAGCGGGAATCACTCTTGGCGGGCATGATGGGCCATTTGCAGAATTTGGGATAGGGCCGAGAAACGTTCACATTGTTCCCACTGAAGCAGAAAGGAAGCAAACAAAACAAACAAAAAAGCAATCCAATGATTGAAAAATGTGTTCCTCCCGGGCGTTTTTTTTTCAATAATTTCAGCAAACTTTTTTTAAACAGAGACATCGGGGATCAAACCCAGGACCTCATGCATACTAAGCACGCGCTCTACCACTGACCTACGCCCACCCCCCACAGCAAACGTTTTCGAGCACCTGTTACAGAAGTGTAGCAGGGGGTGGGACAGCAGGGGGAAAGATAAGCACTTGCTTTCCCAGAAGATAGTATTTAAAAGGTACATTTTTTCAATAGCTTTGAAGAAATGTAACATTTGTAAAGACTGTGACAAATAAACATGGAGCAGTGATTCTCACCTGGGGAAAGCCTGACTTCCCATTCCCCAGGGACACTCGGCAACTTCTGAATACATTTTTGATTGTCACAACTGGAGTGGGAGGGGCTGCTTGGATGCAATGTGTGGGAGATGAATGGATGCTGCTAAAATCCTGCAATGCACAGGACTGGCCCCCACAACCAAGAATGACCCATCCCTAAGGATCTCAGCCTCTAAGGCTGAGAAATCCTGCCTTAGAGGAAGCAAGATGATACTAAAAGCATTAGACATGAAGCCACCCAAGAGCAGAGACTTCATTCAGGCTTGTTCTGCCTGGTGTTAAAACTTACCTATGCCGCTGGGGCACTGAGGCAGGCAATCCTTTGTGTCCTAGAAACTTTCTAGAGGGGGATGTAGGCCAGAAAGATATGACTATAAATAGACAGCAGTGCTATCAACGCTAAGATACCAATGAGCATAAGATCCTGTAGGACAATGAAGTGACTATCAAACCCAGCCCACGGGAGCAAGGAACAATTTCTAGGGGAGGGGTGTTTTAGTTGCTGCCTAAGAAGGTGAGAGAAAATCAGAAGCAGTATCAGAAGAAGGAGAAGGAATTAGCTAAGCGAGTTTGGAGTAGACGGGGGTAAAGACTGCACGTAGAAGGAGCCCCAAATACAAGCGTCTGGGGCCGAGAGAACAGACGGAGGGTCCAGGGCGCTCAGGTCCTCAGAGAGGCAGGAACTCGAGACAGAAAGCAGAGCCGCAGCAGTGGAGTTAACAGAGCAAGAGTTGTGACTTGGTGTGTTGTGAAGTGGGAAGCAGTGGCATTTTTAGGTTAATTCTGACTTAATATGCTTCAAGTCTATTTTTATATATGTGCCTGAAGAGCCTGAGTTCTGTATTTCAGTCCGCCTGGATATTTATATCGAGAGTGTGATAATCAGTGATAATGTTATTTGGCATGTTTCACAACCAGTCAGTTTGACTGACATGAGGAATCAACATCGCATATTTTAAAACTTCTCAAGTTTACTTTGGTTAGAAGCCTGGCTGTATGAAACAGCCACCTCCGTTGTTTCTTGACAAAGCTGACTTTAATTGTACATACATGTTAATCTGCAATATACACCCCTCAGCCACAGAGCAGACAGGTTCTGGGAATAGAAGCCTTACTAAAGACACTGGTTGAAAGACGAAAGAACAAAGAAGCCAGCTGAAGAATCTCAGGTAGAGGGCAAAATGAGTTGCCAGGGAGTTATCTGTGTTTCTAAGATAACTCCCAACAGAGCTTGTTGCCTTCAATATCTATTATACTTTGGAACATTTTCAGGCTTTCTTCTTTTCTTAAGAGGTTTTCACTCTTTGAAATATTCAAAATCTCCAGTGAAACAAAAAATTTACTATTTCCATAACCAACTTTCTAGTAAAAGAGCAAAGGAAAACAACGGTCTGTTTCTTTTCTACAGGATTTTAATTCGGCTTCTCCTAGAATGTCACACCAAGACAGCGGGAAAGTGAGGATAGTCATACACAGATAGACACTTGAGAGACCAGGAACAGGAGTCATGAGGGAAGTTTAGAATTAAAGCAAGGTCGGGCCAGCAGTCAGAAGCCAAAGATTATAGAGGTGCCAGAAATCAAGGTTAAGCAAGGTCAACCAACAGCATGAAAGGGTCAAGATCCCAGTTACAGAAAAGATCTTACACTGGCACAAAGCCTCTTCAATTTAATTCAGCAAAGACTGAATGAGTGCCCTATTCACCCAGGGCACTTTGTGTACCCATGTTTCCTGCTGGAGCAATGGTCAACTCTAGAAAGAGGTCAAGCTACAGTCTACTTGTACCAGTGGGTGAGTCCCAGTATAGACGTGGTCTGTGAGCACTGTATCTGCCCCAGACAGTGCACAACCACAGCGAGAACAGATCCTGACAAAGGAGCTGCATTACATTATGTCAAAAGCTCTTTCCCTTTATTCAAAATTTAAATAGCCAAAATAGGACTTCTCTTCCCAAAAGAAAGGTATTTTATAAGAGCCCTTCTCAAACCAGCACACTTCTTAAGGATGGGACTGATTCAAAGAGCAAGAAGGCAGAGTTAAAAAGCCGACGGCTGATAAAGAGGGTATTCAAACTGGACAAGAGGTGAAAGGACAAATAGAACCCAGATAAAGTCATGATTTGAGTTCCTCACCCTCAACTTAAAGATGGGTCGATACCAGGTAAAGTTTAAGCTTTAAGTAAAGTACCAGGGGGTTATAACGGCATAGTCTTCAAAGGTAAGCTTTTTTTCCCCCACTCATGATTCAAAGGTGTATATTAAATAATTACACTGAACCCCAGATCATGAATTTTCTTAGCCACCTAGAAAAGCATACAGGGACAAAAGATAGGAGATTAAAAAAAAAGAAAGAAAGAAAAAAGTGCTCCAAGAGCTTCTCCCACATAGGGGAACTTGCTTTCTATGCTGAGGAGGTCAAATGGCCAATGTCAAGTTCAACTAAGTGCCCAAATTCCGAAGGCAGATGCTATTGCAGCACAGTGTGCTCCTGATTTTTTTTTTCAATTGAACTCTGTCAGGTACAAGTCCTCTGAAACGTCTGACACCTTAAATTTCCAACCAACGGATTTTGCATAAATCTGTATGACGAGTAAGTGGTCATGTGAAGACCCTGAGTTTATTCAGATTTGTGAGATTTTCATAATGAGCCCATTTAAAGGATTCTCATGTCAAATCCCAACGGACTCAGTGCAATGCTTCCTGTAAGTCAAGTGAAAACACACACTCTAGGTCAGGAAAATTCAGGTGAGACTCAATTTTTCAAAACCCTCAAAGCATGAGGAGCCCTAAACACTTGACGATTTTCAACTTCATCAGAAATGAACAATACAAAGTAGTGGCCACAGCCTGCAACGCTGGGGCAAACCAAAGGGCTATTCAGCATTGAAGCAGACGTTCTTTCTCTTTGAAATGCACTTCACAAGTCAGATTTTAACTTAAAGCCACAGTGACTTCCCTGAGAAGTTTTCACCTGATACTGAAACACACTGGCTTCAGATGCACTGTGTGTCTCCAGCGGATGCTGTGTCACCTGGAGGGCTGGCTGGTGAGTGGCCGCATGCACGGAGAAGCAGAGCAGGTCCACAGAGGGAAGGAGGCACCAGATACGCAGAGCAGAGCTGAGGTGAATCACCATGTGGGGAGACTAAGGTACTGGCTGGTCAGAGTATGTTCATTAGGTGTCTCAGGAGAATTGAGACAAACTTCAGGACAAATTTAACTCACTGAAAAGCACATGAGGAAGAAGAGGGCAATCAAGAAAGGTTATTTCAGAAAAGTCTTTTCTGTCTGTAACTACAAGTCTGAGACCCCTGAGTCAGATCAATTGTTTGCTGAATTACCCAACGGCACCTTATTCTTAAAACAAAGTCGGTCTACAATAGCTCCCTCTTGGTTTCACTTTCTGTGGCTTCAGTTACCTGAGGTCCATCAACCACAGTCTGGAAGGATTAAATGGAAAATTCCAGACACAAACGATTCATAAGCTTTAAGTTGCACGCCACTGTGAGCAGCATGAGGAAATCTCACAATGTCCTGCTCAGTCCTGCCCCGGACACGAACCATCCCTTTGCTCAGTGTATCCCATCTGTCAGGCACTTAGGAGTGACTAACAACGTTGTCAGACCAGCTGTCCTGGGATCGCAGTGCTTGTGTTCAAGCCACCTTTGTTTTACTTAATAATGACCCCAAAGCACAAGAGTAGTGATGCTGGCAGTTCACATCTGCCAAAGAAAAGCTGTAAGGTGCTTCCTTTAGAATGAACGTTCTCAACTCAGTAAGGAAAAAAAATTAAATGCCAAGGTGGCTAAGAGCCATGGTAAGAATGAATCTTCTATCTGTGAAATAGAGAAGAAGAAAAAAGAAATCCATGCTAGTTTTGCTGTCGCACCTCATACTGCAAAATTTAAGTCTACAGTGCATGATAAGTGCTTAATTAAGATGCAAAAGGCTTTAAATTTGTCCAATAAGACACTCTGAGAAAAAGACCACACTCACATATACTTTTATCACAGTACATTATTACAATTATTCTCTTTTATTAGTTATTGTTACTCTCTTACTATGCCTAGTTTATAAATTGAACTTTATCATAGGTATGTACACATAGGAAAAAACACAGAATATACTGGGTCTGATACAGTCCGTGGTTTCAGGCATCCACTGGGGGGTCCTTAAAATGGATCCCCCATGGATAAGAGGGGGCTACAATCCCCTTTAGAAACTAGTGGGGCTCTAGATATTGAGGAAATTATTATTTGGGAGAATCTAGAAAAGTGACGTTGACCAATCACAGAAAAAGCAATAGAAAAAACTCAGAATACTATGTTTCTCATTTTATCCTGCTTCGAATAATCCATAATTAGAGTAATCTATAATACATAAAATTCTCAAAGGATCATAAAGGTAAAAGCCTGTTTTTAAAGATTAATTGAAGAAGTTGGGGGCAGATATTAATTCTAAAGAAAAGAGGACTAAAAGAAGACAGATACCGAAAATATTTAAAGGATTATTACATACAAGGAAGAGTCACGTGATGTCTCATTACCTATTTTCAGTTGGTTGTAGCAGATATTATTACTTCTAATTTTGGAAGTAGATGCATACATACACACATAAATAGGTAAACAAATGTATAAATATATAAAGGCACGAGATAAAACTTTCCAACAAATTTAAACAATTAGGTATTTTCAAAAACGAAGTTGGTGAACTTGTAAAGTAGCAAATTGTGACAATATCCAAATGAGATTCCATGAGAACTCTAAACTATTTCTACATTTTAGCCAATGAAGAAATATTTCAGAAATACTTGAGCTTAAGACTGACATGGAATGGCAGGCATGTCCAGTTTGAAAAAAGACTCTGATCAAAGTGGTTTTCTGAAAAATATTTCAAGGCATTTTCAGCAAGACTGATATCTGGTCAAGTACAGTTTCAATGTTGCAGTATTTAGAATGGACTTGTATATACGGAGTCATTTGGCAAAACAGAAGGGAAAGTTTGCTTTATTGTTACAATACTATAAAAGAAAGCAGCGTTTTCTACATATTTTCAGCCAGTTATTATTTCTTTGAGATACCCAAATTCACATTACCGAGACTAAGGTCTTTATTATTTAGGTTAAAATGAATTATTTTTACAGAAACTAGGTTTTAAAGCTCATTACACCCGAAGATTTCCATTATGATCTAATTTGAAATGAAAGTAAACAGAAATAATAATTTTGTTCCACTAAAGTAAGAAGTCACTGTGCGTCACAAAAAATATCACAAAACAGTTACAGAGAGGTAACAAACTGGCTGAGAAGCAAGGCTCAAGAACAATTATCAGCCATGTGAGACTCTATTATCAGTTCACAGAAAATCAGCTTTGTCTATGAGGGGTAACCAGCTGTTTTCTCATCCCTAGATGGTATATTGTTGGCTGCCCTGAAAACGCTCCACAAAGCAACTTCCCTGGCAGTATCACAAAACTGAGATGTATATCCACAGTGTTTATTTATATGTTAATATAATACACATATCTAAAATTCAAAGAGAGCTGCTATTCTGTTGAACTCAGGACCACTGAACTCTTCCACTCAGAAATGAATTGGAATCATCAAGAATTAAGCATGATGAAACAGTCTGCGTGATGTGGCAGCTGTGGGTTCCAGGAAAACAGAGAATAAACAGAAACTTCATAGAGAGAAGAAAATCAAATGTTCAGCTAGGAAGTTTCCAAGGCAGTCAGCTGAGTTGATACTTTAAATCTCTGGCGTCTAAGAGCCCTTCAGCCTAACCACGCCCACAGCACTTGTAGTGCTGACAAAAAAGACAGGTGTTTTCTTTATTGTGACACAGGCCACTCAGTGGAATGTACTAAAGTTCAAATATTTAAATTTCAATTTACATTATTCTTAATAGTTTTTACCTAGGTTCCCTGTTTACTTAGAGACACTGTTTCTTAGGGAAAAAGAAAAACATGTGGAGTCTCCAGATATGCCCAAGGGCTTAGTCACTCCCAGATCCTGGCTCCCAATACCCCAAGCCCAAAGGTTCTCGTTGCCTTGTAGGACCAGGACAGGGGACACAGAGACCTTGAAACATCACATCGTGAAACACTGTGGCTCCATGATCGACCTTTGATTTGTTAACAAAAACAGGATCTTTACCACAAAAATTTTCCCCGTGAGGAGTTGGTATCAGGGCTTTGAGAGAAGCCAGAGTTGAGACATTGGGAAAAAAAAAAAAAAATCTTAAGGGATGAGATAGGTTAGTGTCCGTTGGAGAAGACTACCCATTTTCCAAAGACAGCAGCCCAGCACTTGGAATTACAACTCTGTTTTTAAAGTTCCCCAGCGTGTCCAGGAGGATAAGCAATCATTTGATAAGTCTCAAGTCTAAAGCCCTTTGCCACTAGCACTCATATCGACTATCCACAAATTACAGTTCTATATAAATATGAAACATAGGACATACCATATGGGAAGAGTCCAGGATGATCCTATTAATAGCTTGGTTGCCTAATCC
The DNA here is from genome assembly GCF_036321535.1 of Camelus dromedarius. NCBI lineage: Eukaryota > Metazoa > Chordata > Mammalia > Artiodactyla > Camelidae > Camelus > Camelus dromedarius. The sequence continues at coordinate 59,999,704 of NC_087446.1, read as the reverse complement.
CATTTTACAAGATCATAACTCCTTCACTGACACTCCAATAGAATGGTTGTGATGAACTAATTACAGGATTCATTATATAAAATAAGCTTTTGTTCTATTTTGCATGATGGTATTAAATGTATTTCATCTACATTTTGAAATATATTAAGAGTCCAGATTAGAAGTCCAGACCCTTCTGAAAAATGAAACTTCAGCTGTAGAACAATAAAGCCAATCTTGAAAAGTGGCATTTCCAGTACTGATCAACAGTAGTATCTTAGAGCATCTTCAGAGGCGCCGTCTTTGCATGGCGTCTATACCAGGTGGACCGCCTTTTCTCCTATGCTTATTAATGTAATGTAAATATTATTGTGGGTTGTACACCTGATATTCCTTAGCCTATTATCTTCAAGTTTTTAAGAAACGGGGGTCAAATTTTCTTTTGATCAAGCAAATAGACATCTTCACCTCCGAAAGCATTTTCTGAATGGTTAGATTCCAGCTCAAAAATACCTCTGAAAGATGAGTGGGACCCATTCTAGTACTTCTACCAAGGTGGTATAGCATTTTCATTAGTGAGAAAATTTCTTGAAAGCTTATGACTTATGTGAGAATTCTGTACTCTGATAAAATAAGATCACAACCCCGAAACAAATTTGAGTTAAGAAATCCGTAAAGGATAATCCTTTTAAAAGCTTCCATGATATCAAGATTGACTTCATTAGAGCTAGTCTTTGTTTATGTAACTTGAATATTCTTTCGACTAAAAGGAGAACTTGATTTGGAATTAAATCAGAACTAATTTTAACCTAAAGCAACCTCCTGGCCAATGGCAACTCTGAGAATGACAGTCACATTTGATAGAGGTGTTTTGTTTCCTCCAAACACAAAGAGAGTTTAACAACTGGTAAGTTACAGCAGTAAAAGTTCTGCGGTTTCAGAATCCAAGCTGCTACTCTACACAATCTAAGGGCTCGAGTGCGCCTTCCAGGGCTGTGTCATCAGGGAAGTTACACTGTGATCAGAGGCTGCTGTCGTCCCTCCCTCCTTACCTCCCGCACAGAGGTCTCATTCTCCCCTTAGCTGCTTTTCAACCATCTCCACACCCCCTCCCGTACAAGTCCTTCACGCATCCATTATACACCAGCCACCTCCTGCTTTCACTGACCCTCCCAGGCCGACACAGATTATACATTTTCTAGTTATTTAATTTTTTTTCCAACATTAAGATGAACCTATCTCTATCATTTCTTCTGCTGCTGTTATTATGCACATGTGCACACGCACTGTCCTTATCTGTCTGTGAAGACATAAGATTTTATTAAATACTCATCGTGTTCGTATTTTTATTACACAAATGGGTTTCCTTCTACTTGGTGAGTTCCTCAAGACCACAGCAATGTAACTCATATTAATGGTCTCTTGGTGCCTAGGTAGTATCTGGCGTATAATAAATGTTTAACACAATTTTGTTGAATGAATGAATAATAAATAAATTAACGGGAAACTAAATGTTTGGAAAGAAAAAAGTCAATGACAACTTGATATTATTTCTAAAAGTTAACTGTCTTCAATATTTGATACGTATAAATTACTTTGAAGAAACTAACACACAAAATGTTTAAAAGAAATATACGTTAAGATATATGCATTTGTATGTCAATATGATTGACCTAAAAAGAGTGAAATTCCCTCAGTTTTTTAAAATGAAATCATTGACAAGGTCCATTTAACATAAACTTTAGGAATACATAATTGCAAAAAAAAAAAAAAAGTGCTTCATCTATCTTTGACCCAAATGTCCCCAGAGCACTAGCATCATAGGAGAGTGTTTGCTACTGCGTTTCATAACAATGTTGGAGCAGCACATCTTTGTCAGGAAACAAGAGCAATAGAGCGATTTTACTCAAGTAACATCTATTTTGAGATAAGACAGCTGCAGAATTAGGAAATAACACATCAGCTGTACCTACTACATGAATAACCTAATAACTTATTAAAATGGCATGCTAACATGTTTTCTCAGTGAATCCTCTATTAGTGGGGCTGTCATTTTTATCTATAGTTGATTTTCACTTCTCTTTATAACTTCAATGTTTCAAATCAGGAAAAAAAATGTTCAAATGATTGATTTTCTCAACGTTGACTTCCCAGTGAACTAGTTGTAACTTGAAAATACATTATAAAACTGCTTGATTTTTTTTTCTGCTAAGAGGTAACACTCAGTTTCCTCAAAATACTCCCACAGATGCACATTTGCAGAAGCATATTAATTTCATGTATGGACAAAGAATTAAAGGGCTGATTATTGTACGTATTATATCATACTTCAAAAGACCAAGAAATGTTCCCTGGGTAAAGTCCCTTGCACTTTAATTTTATTTCCCAAGAAATGTCTTTCAAAATGATCAATAGTTATATAAGTATTATCAGTAAAACTAAAAATTTTGTATAGAATAGAAGCTGCAATAACCTCTGGCACTTTAAAAGAAATTTCACATATATTATCATCTTTTATCGCTACACCAATCCAGTGCAGTAAAATGAGCAACTACTACTCCTATTTCACAGATAAAGAATCTAAAATTTCGGCAGTAATATATTTCACTCAAGGGCATTCAGCTCAATCTCTACATTCTCCTGACTCCAAATTTTCTTCTCTTTTCACCACTCTGATCAAGTAAGTATCTTAGGTACCATTTCAAATGAGTCCTTCAAACTGCTTCTCCTGCAAATGCAGTCTCCTCTGATACTCACTGTGAACTTACAATTTGTTTGAGGAAGTAGACGTGTTCATCACGAGTGATCAGCTAAGCAGTTATTTTGTTTGGTAATTTAATATTCAGTCTTGTGTCCTGTTGGTTTTATTTTATCATGACCAGACTTGAATGATTAAGTGAATGACTTCCTATTATACAGACATCTAGCACATGAGTGATACACAAATGGAACTCACAATATGAAAAAGTAGACATTAGAGAAGATATTAAACATATTTTCCATTGCCCTGATAACTTATATTATTGTAAAAATTATAGAACAGTATGGTTTGATGACTTGATAAGAAAGGTATTCAGAGGACCAAGACTATAAGCCTAGTGTGACTGAAAAAAAGTTAAGTACGTCAGTAGGCCATTATCTTTTTATTATGAAATCTACAAAAAAAGAATAAAAAATTGTAAGATATACAAAAGAGCTTTTTTCCTCAAATATTTTGTCATATGAATGTACAAGGTTATGTCAGCTTCCCCAAGTCCCTAAGGTCTATAATAGCAACATGCTATTAGGGATTTTTATAAAATTTATTAATGAATAGATAGAACAGAAGGGATTTTTAGAGCAATGAAATTACTCTATGTAGGATGATACTATAGTGGTGGCTACATGTCATTATGCATTTGTCAAAGCCCATAGAATGTACAACATCAAGGGTGAACCCTAATGTAAACTATGGACTTTGGTTGATAATAATGTGCCCATGCTGGTTCATCGATTGTACCAAATATGCCACACTGATGAGGGATGTTGAGGGTAGGGGAGTATACATATGTGGGTGGGAGGGCCATGTGGGAACTCTGTATTCCTTACTCAATTCTGTTGTGAACCTGAAACTGCTCTAAAAGAATAAAGTCTATTAAAAAAATTTTAAAATGATTAATGACAGGAAAAGAATAGTGCTATGAAACAGGTATCATAGTAACAAAAACTAACTCTGGGTCATGCACTTTCAACAAGGGTAATACCATCCCCCAAGGGGGTGAAAATTGTTTCATGGGAACCGTGAAAAATCTTACTCTCTTTACCCATAAATCACAGACATAGATACAGCACATAAACAGATACACAGTATATCTGTGGTATTAAAACTTTAAGGGAGTGATAATGAATTAGGATGAAAAGTGTCTAAAAAGCTCCTGAGAGCAAAACAAACAAACAAACAAACAAACAAACAAAAAAAAAGTTGAGAAACTGCCCTCAGTAGGTAAGTATTAGCAAATTTTACTGAAGTTAAATAAACTGAAGACTCCTCTAACTTCCTTCAATTGTTGCTAGTGCTGAGGGTCAGTCATAGGAATATATTCAACTAATTCTCCCCAATAAAGCTATGGGATGCTTGCTGACAGCTGCACAGTGCCCAGGATACATGCCTGGAAATAACTAAACATTTGCAATTAACGAACTGCTCACATTCAAAAGAGAGTAAATGCTTCATGATTTTTATCTTTTTATTAAGCATACAACTATGCTCTATTGATAAACTTCATTCAATATCAAACCTATCAACACCAGAAAACGATATTCTCTTTTCTCAAAGAGTAAGATTCACTCTCCCCATAGTAGACCTGTTCTGCCTTGAGTTTATTACAAAAAAAAAAAAAAAAAAAAAAAAATCATGAGTGCATGAAAAGGAAATACAGTGAAAGAATATTTCTTCATAGCCCAAATAAAGACTGTTATGAAAGCATACCAGAAATAATATGGAGGATTTGTGTAACTTTAAATACTCAGAATTTCCCTAATTCTATACCTTCAAGCACATGCTAAACTGAAAACAAAACCCAATCTCTTAAAATAGAGGAAATATAGAGAAAGAGATTTCTTAAATGTAATTTTAAACTATTTTTTAAAAAGTCAACGTGATACTGAATCTTCGAACACTAGACCTACCACCATTAAAAAAGGAAGAAAACACTAAGAATGCCTGCCATCACCACCAATTTCTCAAACCCTTTGAAAGCTTCTGTTCAATGTTTTGAAATATGAAATCTAAATTAAAAGCATATCTAAATAGACCACATTGTAACTTCATGGATGCTAGATACTGTGAGAAACAGGAGATGCTTGAATACTTGAATCTACCTTCACAGAGCGTACAGCTAAGTGGAAAAGCATTAACAAATAATTATACAAACAACTCATTAAGTGCAATTGTGAGAAGAGATGTAAGGGGTGCAAGGCGTTATGTGACCGTGTAACAGAGAAACTAACCTAGAAGGAAAAGAAAAGCTTCCTGAGGAAGGTATTAGCCACAAGGGACGGCTTGCAGTTAGCGAGATAAATAAAGCAGCGAAGTGTGAAAAGCACACAAAGGGAGATGTGGCATGGAAGCATACAGGGCCGAGGTGGGCGTACAGCTCAGCCGTAAAGTGCGTGCTTGGCATGCGTGAGGTCCTGGGTTCAATCTACTACTTACAGTAAAAAATCAATCAATCAATCAATCAATCAATCAATCAATCAATCAATCAAATTAAGCTCCCTTGCCCCCCTAAAAGGAAAAAGTACACAAAGCCTTCAAAAAATTGCAAAAGAGAATGTGTCTGGATCATGTTTAGTAAGAGGGAAATTTTCTAAAGGAGAGAACAAGAGACATCACACAAGGCTCTGTCCTGTGTAAGTTGTGAACTTCATCTCAAGGGTTCTAAGCAGAGAAGTAAACTTACCAGATATTTATTTTTAGAAACTCACTTCAACAGCTGTAGGGAGTTCTGACTGGAGTCTGGAAACTTTGGATGAAAAGAGAATACTAAGGTTCAGAGAAGACAAAGGCCATGGAGATGGAGAAGAACTTCAGATATGAAGGACAATTAGGAATTAAAACTAACAAGATTTTACAATTGATTAGATATGTGTAGAGATGGCAAGAAAGGTGTCAAGGTTGATCCCAAAGACTCTGGCTTGAACAACTGGGAGGAGGTGAAGAACAAGCTGTGGGATGGGGAGATGGTGTGAGCCTTCAGAATTAAACAGCAGCTGTTCCCAGAGGCCAACCAGAAAGCGAGAAAGATGGCGGTACTCTTCCCGACTCAACTGGGAGCAGGATTCGGAAGAAGGTGGGAACGTCTTGGCGACCCAGAGAAGAAGCCCCGCCAAGTCCAAAATCAGACGCAGGTATCTGGTGACCATCAAAGTAGCTTCCACAGACACTGAGAAGAAAACAAGCTGGCTCTAATGGAACGAGCCATGGCCTCAGAATGTTCTACCTATATCCTGAGGATGGAATTCCAATAGGATACACATGAGGAGAAAAAATTCAAGACCCACTCACCCATGTGGGGACCAATAATAGAAATGGATGAGAACACAGGAAGGAAAAACGAGGCCCACAGCATGGTATTTTTAAATGTAAGGAAGATACTAGAGCATTCTACAAGCAATGCGATAGCATCATTTAAAAATACACTGCAAGAAATAAAGATAAAATTTATAAAGCTTCTGCTTCGTATATCCATATAATTCAAGCAAGATGGAATTGATCAAAGCAAAGATGAAAACTGAACTACAACAACAGACTGTGGAGGAAATTTTTGGAACATGTGAAAATAAGAGAGAGCCTAACAAGATAAGGAGGAGTATAAGAAAACGAAAAAGAAAACAGCAAAGTTAAAACCACTACTAGTGTTCCGATTTAAGGTGGTGGGCTGAAAAAATGCATTTAAGTAGGAGGCGACACCAACAAAATTTTAGAGCCAGTTTTTTGGACTCAAGAAAGAATCTCTAGGCTGGCAGTGCAGAATCCCCAAAAGAATGGGTTACTGGCAGCATCAGATAGGTCCAGAATGGGGAAGGGGTTGAGGGCTACAATTAGAAGCATTGGTGAAAGCTGTCTGAGAAGCAATTAAATCTCTAGTTACTCTCCGTCATTCCATGTCATTGGGCAGCTGTCTACCTCCAACCTGGCAAAAGCTTGGGGGTTTATTTTGGGGGGAGAAAGACAGAGGTGATGTCTGGACTGGGGAACACAAGCCAGAGCAGGGACTGCAGGCACCGCACTGAATGAGTTACAGGATGGTGACATAGGACACACCTCCTCACCCCAGCCCCTTTCACCTTTCAACTCTCTGATCATCTCAGGCAAGAGATGAAAGGATTCTTCTTGAAAGAATCTGGCCGATCCAAAGGGGAAATATACTAACACTGGTAGTTCCCCAATAAAAGCCCTGCCACACCATCTTACATTAAACCTCACGTTCTACAAACCCCAGTAACAGGCTCAGAGCTTCCAGAGCAGACAGTTTGGGGTTAGGAACTATCTGAGGAAAGCTCCTAGCATGGAGGACAGAAACGAAAATAACAAAGAGGGGACGAAATCTAAGAAGAGAGACTTTGCAAGAAGAAAACCTTCAACAATGGAGAGGCGGGGCAGGAGAACACTCAGAAAATGAAAATAGCACATAAATTAAAAGTATAAAAGAAGATATAAAATTTTGCACAGGTTTGGACAATAAAGGTGAAGAAATCTCCCACCCCCACCTCCGCCCCCCAAAAAAGAGTAAAAGGGAAGAGAGAAAAATAGAAGACTGTTGGAAAACAAGTTCAAGAGGTCAAACAGCCAAACAACAGGAGCTCCAAAAATTGAGAGAGGAGGAAAAAAATAAAACAGAACAAAAAGATAAGAGCATCATTTAAATACAAAATGAAAGTAAGGTTTTCACTGAAAACATAAAAAATCTAAGCTTGAAAAGATTTACTCAGTAATTGAGATAGATATATATATAGGTAATTTTTTTTTCATTTAAGGTTAAAGAAACTGTTAAAAGGGTTCAGATGCTCCACCCCCATCACAACTGAAAAAAAGAAAAGAAAAATGACCTAGAGCTAGTGAAAGGCCAAGCCTGAAGGAAAACACAGACTGGAGTTCTGAAGGTGTGCTCTTGCACACTATATGCTAATGCACTGATTAGGAAACGTGTAAATTACTGGTAACATAACACAAAGTGCTAATCCTTTATAAAGTGCTCTCATAAAGGCAGAAAGAAAACAAGAGTCACCTAATCAAAACAACATATAAAATACATGAAAATGTAATAAAAATATTAATGGTCAATACATCAGTAAAATTTTATCATCTTTAACAATTAAAAATTGCAAATTAAAACAGGATGAAATTGACAAAGATTAAATAGAATGGTATATCTCAGTGTTGACAAGGGTGTATAAATTCCCTGCGGATGGGAATACGATTTGGGATGTTTGTAATGTGACAATATATATCAAAAGCATACATTTTAACAGGTATAAATATTAATAAGTAAACACCTTTGAGTATATTTGATCCTTTTATATTCTTAGTGCTTCTTTTATACTTTTCAAATATTTTGAAATAAACACAGATTATTTTTATGGTTAAAAATACCAGTGTCAAAACATAATAATATTTTAAAATTTAAGTCATTTGAACTAGTAATTCCATTACTGCAAATCTAGCCTAATAAACATATATTGGGGAGAGCAATCACACATACAAACGTTCACTGCAGCATGATTTTTACTAGAGAAAAAATAAACAGCTCAAATATCCAATAATATAGTATGTTTAATAAGTATTTTCACAGGAAACATGAAGAAATGCTCACAATAGAGTAAGAAATGAAAAAAATTATGGATACAGTATATTCTTTTCTTTTTTTTAATGGAGATATTTGGGATGCAATCCAGGACCTCGTGCTTGCTAAGCATGTGCTCTACCACTGAGCTATCCCTACCCCTGATACAGTATATTCTTAATATTATTTTATGAATAATATTTAAGAATTAATAGTGACACATATGTAGGATTACAGGTGTTTTACAGTTTCTTCTTTATATTTTTATGTATCTTCAAGTTTTCTCCAACAACAGTGTGGGACACTTTATAAAAGTCTTAAAAAAATAAACATTATTTTAACACAACACTAAATTTCAAAAGCATGTAAACTGAAAATAAACAATGAATATGACCAAGCTTGTCTAAGGTTTTCAAACATATCGATGACAGAAATATTAAACTGGCAAAGGAATCAATGAGTAAGTCAAATAATAGAAAATGAAAGTAGTTCAAAAATTAACTAGCCATTCATTAGTACTCAAAAATATAAATTAAAATATGAATAAAAGACCATGTCAAGATCTTCTGATTAAACAAAGATACTCATTTGTAGCCAGTATTTTCAGAGTGGTGAGATGGGAAGTTTTATATCCCTCTGTGAAGGAATAAAAAGTAATTCGATAATATGTATAAATATTCCTGTGGCAGATTCTTGTCAATTTCATCAACATTTATCATTCTGTTTCCCTCTCTGTACTGAAGGAGGCTGGAAGCTTAACTGCTAGATTCCTCAGACTTTCTTGCCAACTGGTTTCTGGTTAGATTCTGCCCGTGGAAGTGTGGCAGCCACAAAGATGTACGCCGAGTTCTCCCTCAAAAGAACCCACCGCAAAGAACAGAGTTGCCTGATGGCCTCCAGGAACCCCACCTGTGGATCCAGCCTAGGATCCCGCCAAGGCCACTTTCTCTGGGCTGCTACCCATCAGTGACTGAGAGCATGGCAGGAACACAGCAGCCTGGCCTTCCTGCCCGATAAGGGACTCTCTCCAACGGGCAACCTCTGCTCAAGGACTCCAGGTTGACCTGGCTGAGACTTTTTCAAAACCCGGCTGCAGTTTGAGGTTCTTCCAACTCAATCCTTCCTTTCTTCTCTTCTCTCACAGGTGTCAGACTTTCCATGGTCTCACGGCTCATCTCAGCTACTCCTGCTCTCTCCCTCTTTATACTTCAAAACTGTTTCACCCAGTGAACTTCTTGCACGTTGAATTCTGTCCCAGAGTCTGCTTCTTGGAGGAAGGCACACACAAGAAAGAAAGAGCCCATCTTTTTTTTTTTTTACCCCCCTGCTTCTTGCTTCAGACGTGCGCAGGGAGGATCGTGTGGATGCGTGTGAACTTCAGCAGCACCAGCGAGAGTAGCGGTGCGGGCAGCATTCAGCCTCTCTCGGGCTCTTGCGGTACCAGGGGGGGATGGGTCCCAGGCTTCCCGCTCAGCGGCGGTGGAAGTGATTCCTGAAGCAGAAGCTGCACTGCTGCAACTTTAACAGCAAACATTACAATCGGGGGCTCTGGGTAACTGCTCTTCTTTGGCTCCCCCACCGCTAGGGGCGGTAATAGCTTTCTGCATGTAGCCAATGCCTGAGTAGCAATATCACCAACCCCCCACCACCCCCGTTCCCTTCCCAGCACTTTCAACACTTCCGTAAACAAGTCCTTACTTTAAACCATGCTGGTGTGAGCTCCTTTTTCCTGGGTGAACACTGAATGATACAAAACTGATCATTTCATTCTTTTTGACCTCAAAAATTCTCATCTGTGTTAACTATGTAAAGAAATTAAAAATAAACAAAATGTACTAATAGATTAAATTAATTTATAAGCAATTAATTAATATTAAATGTAAACAAAAATTCTTGCACAAAAGTTTTTATATGGGTATGAACAAATAAAAAAGTCTCAAAAATAACTAACAACAAAGACTGTTGTAAGTAATTTAGGGTGCATTTTTACAATGCTTTTTCATGCCCCAATTAAAGTATATGTTTATGAATAGTTTTTAGATATATAAGTAAATACACATCATTCACTGCGAATTATACTACTAAGTGGGGGGGGGGGATAAAAGTAAAGCTTAATACATACTTATCATATGGCCCATAGAATTTAAGTCTTAAAAATATACCCTGGGGGAAATTCTGCACCTGTGAACAAAAATACATGTACAGTAATGTCCACAGCAGTACTGGCAGTAACAGCCAACAACTGGAAAAATCAAAATGCCTGTCAACAGTAAGAGATAAATACATCACCATATATGCATGCAGTGGAGCCTATGTCACAACATGGATGAATCTCAAGAAAAAATGTTGAGGCTAAGAAGCAAATCACACTAAAAAAAAAAAAAAAGGCCTCAAGTAGGATTCAAATTTTGCCTAACTGGAAACCAGACAAAATGAGACTACTGTTTAGGTGTAAGAAGTCAGGGAAGGAGTACCTCTGTGGGAGGAGGAGTTATAATCAGAGAGAGGCGTAAGCAGCTTTAGAGGGCTGATAATGTTCTATTTTTTGTCCTGGTTGGTAGTTGCAAAGATGCTTGCCTTATAATTGTTATTTTGAGTGCACATATGTGTTTAACCCAGTATTCTGTATACATGAGATAGCTTATTTTGTTTCGGTTTTTTCCATGTTTTTGTTCTATTTTTATGTTTTTTTCCTTTCTTATCTTTTTATATTTTTATTTCTTTTATGGGTTTTTTTTTTTCTTTTTTGTTGGGTGGGGTACATAATTTGGTTTCTTTATTTATTTATTTAATTTTTTTTTAAACAGAGGTACTGGGAATTGAACTCAGGACCTCACGCATGCTAAGCACACACTCTGCGACTGAGCTATACCCTCCCCCATGAGACATCTTAAAATATAAAAAAAGAAAAAACCAGGAAAGGGTAAACCTCAGGAAAATAACTTTATCTGCACAATTTCAAGCAGAATCACCAGCTCAGAGCAGCAGTCTCTCGCTGACCTAGTCCATGTCAATAAATGTATAAATAATTAAATGAACCCCAAGCTTTCAAATATGTTCAATACATTCATAAGTTAAACTAGAAGATAATATACCCATATGACATCTAATAATTTCTCTGTAGAAGAATTATCAATTGATTTCTCTTCTTGATATTTTTCTTTCTTATCAAAGCTTCTCAGATAAACATGTAACACTTTGAAAATTCAATAAAATGAATGATAAAATGTGTTGTTAAAAGTCCAAAGTAGAGTCAGTTTATGTGACGGCAGTTTTTCTTTCTCTTAGGATGTTAATTCAATTGTTTTCATAAACAAGGTCCTTGAAACACTATGAATTATAAATCAGGGTTCTTAAACTTTGGCGTACATCATATAGCCAGCTGCAAACCATCCCGAGAAGCTAGCAATTTCCTAGCTAAATTGAATCAAGCAATTTTAACTGTGAGAAAATTGGCGTTCTGAATATGGCCCCAAAGAACCTGCCCCAGCCACCTCTCCTGGCTAATGGTGCACCAGCATCCTCTTTGCTTTTTGCCCTTCAGACACAGTGATCTTCTTTGAGCTCCAGAGCATTCTAATTCCTTCATGTCTTTGTGAGGCTACTGATCCTGCCTAGATGCCCAGCCCACTCCCCATTCAGACCTCAGCTCAAATGTCTCTTCCCTAATTTCCCTCCACCCATTTTTCACTTTATGTACTTTTACCCTGAAATCTTATCTCTAAACACTTTATTATCATGTATAGTTAAATATTTATTCGTCTGATGATCAGATGAATGTTCTTCTTGCCAACTACACTGTAAGCTCCTAAGGGCATGGACTATGCCTGTTTTGGTCACTTCTTTATCTCCAGAACTTGATCTAAAGCCCAACACTTAACAGATACGCAATATACATTTTGTTTACTGGGTAGTTGGTTGGAAAAATGAATACAGTATCCAACGAACCAACAAACAAATGAAGAGCTACCAAAAAAGTTTAAAATGGCTGCTTTCTCATCTAGGCTTTGGACTAAAAAAAATCACCTTTATTTTAAAATTTGTTTTTCTTTGAAAAAATTTTGTTTAATCAAAAGGTCCAACTCAGGTTAGTAATTACTTTGTATGACAATGAGAATGACGTACATTCAATCTCAGTTAACCAAATGAACTTTTTCTGATTTTCTTTTTGTGTGTGTATGTACAACTCTCATCTGTGTATACCCTCTTTCATACTAAATACAGATCCTTTCCCAATTCAAACATCCAATGATGACTTACTCTCTTTAGATTTAGTGCAGAAGTGATGGGTAAAGGAAGAAATGTCAAGAAAACGTATTAGCCTTCTAAGATTAATGACCATGTTTTTCTGTTGGGAACATGGAGTCCTAAACAGAAATGATCCCCACTATCTGAAGCTGTACCTAATGTAATTGCTTCCAACAGGGAGATACTGCTTCTACTTTCTGAATGGCTGTCATAATGCTCTCTGAGTTCATCACCACTCCCCTCCCCAAATGCCCAGCTCCAAACAATTGTGAGTATTCAGGACAGAATCTCTGTGGAGGTTTAAGCAGTGAACTTACTTGTCTCTGTGTGAGGGACTGTCAGTTCCCAAAGCTCAGAAGATTTTATTAAGCAGGTGACAACATTTTCTGATTTTTAGACACCTCATTTTTCAAACACAAATGCTCCAGATTTCTATAGTGTTTCTACATTATGTTAAAAAAAAAACATTTTGAACATTTGGTTGCTCTTGAGAGCACGGTGCTATTGCACTGGGGTTTGGGACAGCTGTTTATTCTGTTCTTCCATCACTTACACTCACCTGTGCTGTAATGACCTAAACTCTTACCACTTTCTTACACACTCTGCTCTATGCACAGCAGCCTTGCTAATCCTCATGGTCTCCAGACAGGCTGCCACTTGAAAACATTCGTACTTACTGCTGCTCTGCCGGGAACATCCTTTCCCCAGATAATCTCATGGCTGGCTCCACTGGAAACTTTAGATCCTACCCAAAGACCTTATTTAAAATTATAGTCCCTCTTGAGCACTTCTTACACCATTTTCTTTTTTATTTTTTCCATAGCATTTATACTATAAAACTGTTTTATTTTTCTTTTTTATTATCTATCTTCCCACCTCTAGGACAAAAACTCCATAAGGACAAAGATTTTTTGCCTCTTTTATGTCCTGCTATATTCTTAGTCCTTATTGTGGGTATTCAAAAACTGAGAAGAATTATTCCAGCTAAAATATTCCAATGAAAACTACCAACAGACTCTGTGAGTCTAGGAGTCCTGGTTCCCAGAAAGGGAGTGATTTCACCAGAGGAAACAAGTCCTGCTCAAGAGTCTTGCTTAACATATGGCTACAACTACTGCCTGTTCAGCCCCACAGACCAGCAAGAAAAAGAGGTTCAGCACTGATGAGATAAATGACCCAGATGATCATGAGGAAGAGCGGAGCTACTCTGGACTGGGGCAGGGGAAATGTGTCCTCTCAGGGTCTCAGATGATCCTCCTGGGCATTTGTTGTCATCCCAGTGCCCAGTTATCACTGTAAGTTTACAAGTACAATAACCCCAGCATTAAGGGTGTAATAACCCAGGGCTCAGAACCCTCAGGCATGAGGTCTGGCTAAAACATCTGACAAGCTTTCTAGTTGAGCAGCAGGGCTGGCTGAAGGAGATGGGATTCTAAAATGGCTGGCGAAGCGGGCAGATCATGAGTATCAACAATGGTCCTGGCACCAACTGCATTAGTGGTGGCCCCACTATTCCTCCTCAAGCATGTTTTCTTGGAAATTGCAACCAACCAGAATCTTCCATAAGCTTTGCCTGGAGAGAGCAAACCTAAGAAACGAGCAGAACTAAGTGGCACCAGAAGTGGACTGCGCTGGAACACAACACTGGCTCATCACCAAGGTTCCTTCTGTCAGCAGTGCGCCCTCCCTCCACTGCTGTGAATGCTAGTGGATCGCCCCCCTTGCTTAGACATGCACCCTCTGCTGAAGACGAGCCACTTGCCCAGGAAGGCTACTCCCACCATGGAGCAACACGCCAGCGACAAACGGGCACGAGTGTGCGATGGCTGTTCATTTCATCTCAAGGAGGGGTCAACTCTGAGGAGCAACTGATGTTTCTGAGGGTCCCCACAGACCCTGACCAGGCTATTCTCCAGCTGAGATGCTATCTGTGCTTAGTTTTTATCTCCAACTCTATCCTGCTGCATCTTCTGAGAGCACTCTTTCTATAAATCACATAAACGAGAACTCCTGACTTGGCTCTGCTTCTAGAGAGACTTACCTAAGACACATGGCATATGCAAATCACCTCTGGATGAATGCTTTCTAAATATAGGCCTTAAAATTCCTCACAAATATGATTCCAGTGAACATTAGTTCACAGAATGTTTAAAAATTACAAAACCCTAAAATAAAGTACTGTGAGTGCGATTCACCAGGAAGAAATAACAAAAATTTTATAAAATGGAAGCATCAAATTATATTTGTATATATAAATTGATATATATATATATTGTATAAAAAGAAATAAAAACATGAGTGAGAGCAAAAATTTATCAAAAGCCAAGCCAATTTGTAAGAAAAAAAGAATTTTTAGTAGCATATAACAGATGAAATTAAAACTCAACATATGCATCAGAGAACAGATTAAACCCAGGAAAACACAGAATTAGTGTGGTAGGAAAAAAAAGATCTGAATAAACATCCCAGAATATAGCATAAAAAGACTTGAAGGTGGAAAATAGAAAATAAAGGTTGAAATACATGGAGAGCAGAGAGAGAAAGCTGACATACATCTACAGAGTAGGGACAATGGTATGGAAGCAATATTTCAAGAGACAATGTCTGAAAAGCATTCAAAGTTCATGAAAGATACCGAACTATAAATTCAGGAAGTCAACCAAATCCCAAATAGTATCAACAAAAAGAAACTCACAACTAGATATATATCATGTCATCTGGAACAAGTCTTCCTTGGTTTGAATCCTGCTTCCAAC
Source organism: Camelus dromedarius (assembly GCF_036321535.1). Classification (NCBI taxonomy): domain Eukaryota; kingdom Metazoa; phylum Chordata; class Mammalia; order Artiodactyla; family Camelidae; genus Camelus; species Camelus dromedarius. The sequence goes on along the minus strand of NC_087446.1, from coordinate 59,984,397 downwards.
AGTTGCAACTGTGGCCAAATTATTGAACCATTCTTTGCCACAGTTTCTGATCTATGCAATTGGCTTAGTAATCGTACTTGCCTTAGAGATTGTCTTAAGGATTGGTATCTATAGAGCTCTTAAAATAGAGCTGTTGGGTTTTTTAACATGCAGCTGTGTTACTTTTATCTTGAATGCTCAAAGTGCTCTGGATCAGAGTCAGATTGCCCATTAATTATCTCACAAAAAAATAAAATAAAATAAAAATAAGTGAATAGGCCTCCCTTGCCCTAAGCGTTACCCATGATGAAAGTCATGTGGGCTGTGGGATATAGAGGCTCCACCTTTAAAGGGTGTATACAAAATCTCACACACTCTGGGACCCAGGGCAGATCTATTTGAAAAGATCCTGAGTCAAATCCACCTGCTGATCTTGGAGGGTCTCCCAGGCAGGTAGGAGGCAAATGAGCTCACTGGTAAAGGCAAATATACACATCCAAAGCTGGGAGGAGGTTAAAAGACAAAAGTAGTAAAATTATCTATATCCACAATAAGTAGTTAATGGATACACAAAACAAAAAGACATAAATTATACTGTCAAAATAGAATAATCATGGGGGGGGGAGTAAAGATGGAGGGTTGTTAAAATGTGTCTGAAATTCAGAGATCAGCAACTAAATCACGTATACATATAGGTTGCTATATATAAACCTCATAATAACTACAAACCAAAAATCTATAACAGACACACAAGCATAAAAGAGAAAGGAATCCAAACACAAAGACAGTCGTCAAACTGTAAGGGGGGAGAAGACAAGAAAAGAGCAAAGAAGAACTACAGACCCCCCACCCCCGAAACAATGAACAAAATAGTGGTAATTATGCACCTATCAATAATTACTTTAAATGCAAATGGAATCAACGTTCTAATCAAAAGATACACAGTGGCTGAATAGGTACAAAAACAATACCCATGTATACACTGCGTACAAAACCTCACACCTAAGGAAACACACAGACTGAAGGCGAGGAGATGAGAAAAGGTCTTCCATGCAAATTGAAATCAAAAGAAAGCCAGAGTAGCAAAACTTACAACAGACAAAATGAACTTTAAAATAAAGGCAGTAATAAGAGTCAATAAAACAAACAACCCAATTTTAAAAATGAGCAGAAGATCTGAAATAGACATTTTTTTCCAAAGAAGACACCCAGATGGCCAACAGGCACACGAAGAGATGCTCAACATCACTAATCATCAGAGAGATGCAAATCAGAACCACAATGAGTTATCACTTCACACCTGTCAGAATGGCTATCATCAAAAAGGCCACAAATAACAAACGTTGGTGAGGATGTGGGGAAAAGGAAACCCTTGCACAGTGCTGGTGGGAAAGTAAATTGGTGCAGCTACTATGGAAAACAATACAGAGGTTCTGCAAAACAACTAAAATAGAACTACCACCTTATTCAGAAATCCCACTCCTGGGTATATATATCCAAAGAAAACAAGAACACTAATTTGAAAAGTTTCTATGCTCAGTGTTTATAGCAGCATTATTTACAATAACCGAGACATGGAAGCAACTTAAGTGTCCATCAACAGACGAATGGATACAGAAGATGTGGTAAAGATACACAATGGAATACTGTTCAGCCGTAAAACAATGAAATTTCGCCACGTGAAACAACATGGATGGATCTGGAAGGTGTTATGTGTAGTGAGATAAGTCAGACAGAGAAAGACAAGTACTGTATATTGTTAACATAAACAAATGAACAAAACAAAACAGAAACAGACTCAAATATAGAGGAAACACTAGTGGTTAACAGTGAGGGTGAGGAAAGGGGGAAGTGGAAGCTAGGGGTAGAGGGTTAAGAAGTACAAACTACTATGTATAAAATAAGGGACAAGGACACATTGCACAGCACAGGGAATGTCGCCAATATTTTATGATAAATTTACATGGAATATCATCTATAAAAATTGTGAATCACTATGTTGTACACACAAAACTAATATAATATCATAAATCAACTATACCTCAATAAAAAGAAATATCTTGAACAACTTTATTGGTACTAACACTTTGGAAGACCATTTGACATAGTCTGGTAAGGCTGAAGACATATACGGCCTGTGATCCAGAATTCTGCTCCTTGAAAGGCACTCTTGAGAAATCTTGGCACATGTGTGCCAGGAAGGAGGTATAAGAATATTCATGGAAGTATATTGCATAACGACAAGAAAATAGAATACCAAATGTTCACTGCAAGAAAATAAATATATAAATTGTGGTGACTTCATACAATAAAATACGGAGCAACAGTAAAAAAAAATAATAATAATAAACTACAGCTACATGCCATCAAGCATAATGAATATCACAAACATATTGTTGGGCAAAACAGCAAATTACAGAAAAATACAGTATAATACTATTATGTAAATTCAATAACAATAAAATTAAGCAGCATGCCATTTAGATATATGTCAGTACATGGTGAAATCATAAATAAGAGCAAAGGAATTATAATCACAAAATTAAGAATAGTGACTCCCTTGGGTAAGGAGGCAAAGCAATGAAATTAGAGTGGCAGACAGTCAGTTTCAGGAGTATTAGAAATGTCACGTGTCTCACTTGGGTGGTGGGCACACTCATGTTCATTTCACGAATATGTCCTAAAACATACATACACTGCACTCAGTAAGTACAGAATAGTCTAAACAAAAGGAGGATTTTCCATGAAAAAATATAAAAGAAAGAAAGAAAGGAAAAGGGGAAGGAAGGAAGGAGAGAGAGGTGGAGACATCTTTTTTTAAAAATCTCCAAAATATCCTTGGCAGGCTGGAAATAGATCAGTAAAACACAAAACTCCATGTTCTATTATGTGCAGGGTTTGGCACTTTAAGTAGATTTCCTGAGACAATGTATCATTTCTTAGGTTCAAGAATTTTTTTTTTTTGGCAAAAAAGTAAGAAAAGATCTTAGTTCTGGAGTTAGCATAGAACATAACATCACTTAAACTTCTTAAAAGTAGCTTTAAAATTGTAATAGTCACTGTGGAGCAGTCTTTATGAGTGACTCTCTTAGAGACCCCATCAGTTGGCTTTGGAGATGAGAAAGCATCTTTATCACGGACCCCTGCTTTGCCAGGATGACACCCACAATTACTGTGGATTTCCCCCACTTCTCTCAATTTTTCTTTTACAGGCTGGGAAGGCACACTGGGATGACCAACCATGCGGACAGTAAGGATGATGTGTCTTTTCTCGTATGAAGCACAAGGCAGGGGGCCCAGCCCCAGCAGTTTGCATCTTTTTAAAAGGTAATAAGCATTTAACAGTGCTTCGTCCTTAAGTTTGTTTCACTCCTGCCAATTTGAAAGCATGGGAATAAAGTCCTCCTCAACATCTTTTTAGTTTTACACCAATAACCCTTATTAAATAGAATTTAAAGTTTTATTGGTGGATCAGAATACTGTATTAAGGAAAAGAAGAAAACTCATATATAATATACATTATGTATTTATATATACATAATGTTTTATGTATGCATATATTTTATAGACACACAAAATAAGACTGAAATATGAAGACCTCTTCAGAAAATTCGTATTTCGAAAGATGACTCTTTTTGGTTTTAAACACAGGAGAAAAGGATTTTGTCTTATAGGCATCACTCCCTCACACCACATCTTTCCCCTCCCTGGTGTTCATGTTCCACATAATGCTAATTAAATGTACATATTTAACTATTTTAAATGTTACAAAATTCAAGGCAGTCTTAATTCTCTCTTCAACCCAGAAATAAAATGAGAAAGTAAGTTGCTAATCTTTGGACTTTACAGAGGACTGAGAACTGAATTATAAAAGCATATTTCACAGAAAAATCTAAATTGACTTACTGGGTTATGAATACTTGATTATGGTAGGGACAGTCCAGAAATAGCCCATTTTAATTCATTTGGAAAAAGTACTTATGCATTATACTGAGTCTTATGCTCAGGAAAGAGAACAGAAAAGGCATAATTTTGGGCTGTCAAGCTTAACACACCAGGTATAAAACACATATACCCTCACCCCGTTCTATGGTAGAATTGAAGCTGCTAAATATTGCACTACAGGTAGAATCCAGACAGCCAGAGAGCTACACTGGCGTGGAGAAATGTGATCCACAAAAAGCACTGAGAGGAAGTTTACATACATACATATTATTAAGATAAATATCATTAAAGATGCTTTCATTAAAGAATGACTGTAATTTGAAACTCATCATTATCACATGTCAACTCAACATTTTAACATCACATCTTAAAAACGGAAATGGTACGAAAAGACAGAATCACAGTTCCATAGTCTCTGAACACAATTTGCAGAAGTGTCAGTAATCCTGGAAACATGTACATAATCATTCATTCCCTGTCAAAGCCATAGTAAGAATGACTCCCTCTGTATTTTTCCTTAAAGAGAAGTGCCATGGGCAGACCCATATCTAGTAAAATTAATAGACTAGTCAAGACAGGACACAATAGCCTGTGGTAAAGGGAGTCAACTTTCACAGGAGCTGAGAGACAGAACAGAGGGGCTTACCTTTATGATGGTTTGCGCTGGATACAACTTTCCCCCACAAGGTTACAATGAATATTATTATTAGCAGTTTTCCTTTTGTTGCTTTCTGTAAGTATCTCTTACTCATCCTGCAAAAAAAAAAAAAAAAAAAAAAAAATCCTAAGTATGTGAAACGATTGCTTTTCCATTCTAAGTGTGTTATATTTAAAGCTTTCTGTGATACCTTAACACCTACGTATTGCATCTCTTGTATGTAAAAGGCTGTTCACTGTATATAAACTATGAACATAAAAAAATCTGTAGTTTTCCAAAGTACCCTGATCCAAAGTAAGAGATACGAGAGCCCTACCTCAGTCAGTCTTGATTCGCTTAACAATAGACTAAATTAACTGGGAAATATTACCATTTTTCTCTCCACGTAAATATAGATTTAATTTACAAAATGCAAGGCACAGTTGTTTGAAAAATCTTTAAATAAATGATTCGTTTTACTTTTTTTTTTTTTTTAAATCCCTCCTTCAAGGCCAAGTCAAATGGCCAGAGTCAACGGTTTAGATAAAATGTGTCTGATGAATTTCTGCACAGAATAACATCACTTCAAATCTATTGTTCTGAGTGTGTTTTTAAAAAGTCACCGTATTGTAGAACACTGTTACTGGAGATACATGGATGGTTTAATATTGTTGAAATCCACCATGCTGTGCTTTATGAGAAGTAGAAGAAAAATGGAAAAGCAGAATGAAACGTATCAAGGTAACATTTTCAACTTGAGACTACAAAACTCAGGAAAGCAAAGAAATGTTAGAATAAAGTGACGGCTACCTGTAACAAAAGTGTAGCACCTAATTCCTGTAGCTCCTTGTGCAATGTTATTTTAACTGTTTTTCCAGACAAATTAGGGATGTTGGTATGTCTATCCCCATTCTGTAGATGAGGAAATTTGGAAATTTGTCTGAGGCCATGTAGTGATAGAGTAAAAAGTCAAACTGCCGGTTGTCTAAATCTAAAACTCTTCACATTGACTACCATATTGATGAGGAGTAAGCAAAACTGGTATCAAATATAAACCATCTGCATTTACTTATGAGAGAGATGAAAATGTATGTCTGTCACCCTGTGCCTTCTGAGACTTAGATCGGATACTGAACTCCATTCTTGTCTGACCTACGTTCTTGCCTTCATTCTAGTGCAAATTTGTGAGGTCACTTCCTGACCTAGCCTGATTCCTCTTTCTCTTGAGTTCTCTAAGTTATCTTTTTCCTCACCTTTTCACTTCCAAAACATTCCATCTCCAGAAATAGGACTCGGTGGTAGCAATGGGGGCTATACAATTTTAAAGGGACTCTTTCATACTGATAAATGTATACAAAATAAATGGATATATCCTGTATATTTAAGATAGATCTATGTTAACACTTCCTGGCTTGGAGAAACTGCACACACGAATTCAGGTGTTGAGGAGGCAGTGTTGTATGACGAAGAACGCAGACTCTCCGGAATCAGACTGTTTGGATTTGAGCCCAGGCTCTACTGGTTTCTAATTGTGTCATCTTGTGGGAGTTTCTGGATCTCCTGCTACAGCTCCTCCTTCTCTAATATGAGATGTGAATATGAGAAGACTCGCCCGATGGCTGGCACGCGTAAGGGCTCAGTGCCTATGAGATTAGAGGATGTTCAGTCATTTGGATGTTTTGCTGCCCCTGGAGTGCATGAGAGGCTGCCTCATTCATGAGATAACAAGGAATTTCAGTGGCTTCAATAGCTGCGAATTCTCCATGGACCTCGGTCTTGTGACATGTCGAGAGAATGTACAAAGGGATAGGTGTTTGACCTTTTATATTTGGTTGCTTGGCTTAAAATCCAGCTTCCTGCCTAATGTCTATATGCCTTTGAATAAATTATTCAACTAGGAGTATTTTTGTTATAATTAAAATGAGGATAATAATGTCTACCTCACAGTGTTGTCAGTATGGAAACAAAATGGGACAGTTCATGAAAAGAATTTAACACTATGCATAGGAGATAATAAATGCTTAATAAGGGTTAACCGTCACTATGGTCATTGCCTGGAAAGACCAGCATTTCTCTAATCTGTGTGTTCTGGGAGGTGTCAGTTCCACAGGATGTTGATACAGTGTTAGTGGAAAACAAATGGGGAAAATATATTTGCAAAATTCTGGTTCAACAAATTTAACCAGATTTTTTAAAGAGGCAAATTTGAGTGTGCAGCATTTTCCAGAAACCGTTCTTCACAGTATGATACAGAACACTAAGTCCTCAGGAAGCCTCTTAGAAAAATAATCTGTTTTAGTATTCACTCTCAGTAAACTAAAATGCCCATTAAAAATCTTTCATTCTATTGCCCTGTGTTCTTTTTTGGGGGGGGGGGGGGGGTTAGCACTCCTAATAGTTTTGTTATGAGATATCACCTTTCTCACATTTTTGCAGCCATCCTGCCTCCTCTTCTACACCTAGTCCCTGCAACCTTGCTGTCCTGCGCATCATGTAACAGAATGAACAGTTTAGCAAAAGTCATCTGACAAGAAGAGCTGCTTAGCATAATTCTTGATAATAGCTCTCCCATAGCAAACGGCCTCTGCGACAAGGTCAATGACCCATTGTATTTTCCATACTATTGTGCACCCACCAAATGGGATGACAGAAATGACAGCTGGTCAAACTGGTAACGAGACATACGGAAACAGAAACACCCACAAAGTCACCAGGCTATCAAACGAAAAAAAGGAAGGAGAATGCAGGTCAACATTTGGAAGTCTGTAAAGACCCCTGCCTCTCCCTCGCACACCGCCCCACCCCCACCCAGTCAGTTACCGTGTTCCGTCAATATGACTTCCTGCATCTCTTAACTGTACACACTTGTTTCCATCCCAACTGCAATACTGCAGCTCAGACCACGAAATTTCACACACAGCCTAACTGGAATTCATGCCACCAATACTGCCACCCTCTGGAATTGAAGGCAGGGTTTGTGTCTGCCCTTTTCGTGACTATATTTGCAGTCTTTAGTATTGAGTAAGTGCCTGATGGATACTGTTGAGTGTAATGCATTCTCTATGCTGTAGCCAAATATGTAACCATGATCACGAGACACCCTTAATATGATTAAAACCATCACATGATTCCCTGCTATGTTTAAGATTTTTTAAAAAAGCCATAACCCTTAGTAGAATATAAAAAACCTTATCAGTGTCAGGGTTAAAAAAAAAACCAAAACTTTACTCTTTATGTCTAGTCTTACGTCATTCCTCCCCACCTCTCTCTCCATATACATTCATAGTCAATATTTTAACTCTCCTAAATTGCCTCCATGGTGTCCAGCTAAATTTCACCCCCATGTCACATGAAACATATCAGACACCCACCCCATGCCCCGCTCACCCCTTGCCCCATCCACTCTTCAAAAGGCTAACTTCTATTTGTTGGCCAAGGTGCAGGTTACAATTCTTCTTACAGGATTTGGTCGAGACCACATTAAGCACCCTACTTTATGCACACCAGCCACTTGCCACACTGTATTCTAACTTTCCATTTATTTATCTCCATCCCTCACTCTCATGTAAGATTCTTAAAGAGAGGGACTGTGCACCACACATTTGTAAACACCTTGGGCCTGGCCAAGGTTCAGCTTAATAACTGGTAAACAGGTATTTGCTGAATGCTGGGGGTGCCTTAGAGCCAAATATATCGTGCAGTTGCCAACATGAGGAGGAAGCAAGTATGCGTCACTACTTTAGAATGAAATTAGCGAAAGACCCCCAGGAAGAAGAAAGTGAGAAAGGGGTGGGGGTAAACACATTCCACAATCTGTAATGGGTTTTATTTGAACTGATTTTTAACTAACACCCAAGTTGAGCAAACTGAAGTGTTAAGGGAGTGACGGAGGATTTTCAACAAAGGCGCAGAGCCAAAGAAGAAAACCCAAAGTGGAGAAAGCTGAATGGTTCACTTCTTCTTGACCTTGTATGACAGCACAGAATGAGGAGGCATTCACTTCTCATTCAACGTGCTAACGACCGGGTCTCAGTTTAAAACCCTTCCACCACAGTCAAGGGACGGACACACTTGCAGAATTGTTACATTTATCTGTTAAAAAAAAAAAAAAAAAAAAAAAAGCAAAATGTAAGTGAATTTTATAACAGCAAAAGCTGAGGGAAGAAGAAACTGGAAACTGAAGGATAAATTCACAGAGGGGATGAAAACTTGAAATTGCTCCCCAAACAGCAGCAGCCGGCGAGGAGCACAAGGGAGGCAGGATAACTGAGAACACGGTAACCTTGGCAGCGAAGGATGTAGAAGTGAGACGCTGTCAAAGTGGAGGACTGACAGTTCAGTCTCCAGGCTCTTCTGCTCTCTCTTCTGTGTTACATGTTTCAGAGTCACTGACACGCAAACTTCTGGATGGTGTTAAGACTCTTGCCTTCCCACCAATGTTCAAAGTGCATTTAACTGTAAATAGGCAAGAACTGAAAAACTATGATGCTACCAGAAAAATCATTTCCCCATGAAAACAGAGGGTAAGTCTAACTGATCTAAAGAACAGACGATGAAGGGGAAAAGGTGGGAAAGGCTTATATACAAAGAAGATAAAAGCCCGGACTCCAACCACCTGGTCTCGTCTTGAGCTTAAGGCACTTCTGTGGGGAAAAAAGGTCATATGAGGCAATATATATGAAAATCTTTTCAGAACATTTCTCTACATTGCTCTAATATTCATACCAACTTAGTATTAACTTATTACAATGGCATGAACTTTAATAGCCAAATCTAGTACAGGAATTTAACCTTGAAGTAGATTGTGCCTGTTGAAAATATAAGTTCCTTTTTTTCCTGATAGGGACCAGAATGATCCTTTATATAAATATAAATATAAATCAGACAATATGACTGCACCCTACTCTTTGCTGAAAATCCGAGAATTTACTCTATTGAAATGAAGTAAAAGCTAAATTTCTTACTGGACACAAATTACTGAGAGACAGCTCAACATCCCCTCTCTCCTCGGCCCCTCTGCCTCATTCCACATCCCTGCCCCCTCCTTCCTGCACTTCAGCCACGTCAGCGTCCCCTCTGTCCTACTGTTGGAAGAGGTCACCCAGAGGACAAGACCACCGGCTGACCCTCAAGCTGGACCCAGGCAGTCGGAGGCTCCTAGCCACCCCCCATCCTTGGAGTGTGTGTTCTGTCCACTGTTCCCACAGTGGGAGCTGCTCCAAGGATGCAGCCTTGAGAGAGCTGTGTGTCATCTGGACTGAACACATAACGGAACCCCAGGAAGGCCTCTGCACAAACTTTTAAGATTTGGCGGGCAGGTGGGGAGGCCTACTCATCTTGGCGCACCCAACACAAGCCTCATATGTAAGTTCCCTAGCTTGTTACACCTGCCACCTGCCAATTAGCTGGTATTTTCTTAAGTAACTTCAAGAGAAAGAGTTTAGAATATAAATCAGTCTTTCAAGACCTTCTAAATGGAAACAATAGCTATAAAATTCTTTTTTTTTTCTTTTTGATACATCAGTGTTTTAGGATGAATGTTCTTTTAGATTCCGTAGTTAAGAAATCAACCCTGGAGATTTAGCCAGGAAAGCTCCACTAATTTCCAAGGATTGCCTAGCAGCAAATGTAAGCCTCATTTAAGAGCCACTATTGCCTCCTTCCTTCACCCAAAATTTATACTTCCATTCATTTCCCCACAAAACTGCAATTTTGGTGGGTACAGAAACTCAGGAGTGCTTTTGCTTTATGCCTAGTAATGTACAGCCCAAGTGCTGATTTTACATAAATGCCTTTGCCACATACAGACCGTAATGACAGGAAATAGAAATGCATTCTCTTTTAAATGATTTTTCCAGAAATATATAATATTCTAAGTCTCTAAGCACTAATACCCAAAGCAGACAAACACGCTTGTGAGAGTACTAGAAAGGCACCTGAAATGACGAGGGCTGGACAAAACCACGCTGCTGTGCATCTGTTACTACAACTGAGTCACTCACCCTCCTATTCTGTCTAGAAAATGGGAATGCCATCTATTCTCTCAAACAAGGATGTCATGACAACAAACAAGAAATCATGTGACAGTTTGAACTTAAAGATACATGATAAATCAGCAGTATTCCCATTTCTTCAAAGATCCTTCTTTAAGAGCAAGGGCTTGCAAGTCACAAATGGGATCCTGGTTCCAACACATATTAAATACATTTGTCAAGTTCGTTTAACAACTTGGAGCCTCAATGCCCACATATGGAATGCATGACTACCATTACATATTGATAGGACTGCCATAAGGAATAAACACAATGTATATAAAGCATCTAACACAAAGCCAGAATAAAGTAGACACTCAAACTGTAACTATTATTAAATATTATTAATAACACCTGGAACATAGCCTCCTGGCTAGGAATGAGTGGGAAATAAAAAGTCTTTGGGCAACAAATAAAAGAGCCCATGTGTTTTAGACATAGGTGAAAAATGAATCTACTTTTAGGAATTTATCCTAAGTCTGTAGAATTAGAAATAAGAATCTGAAACAGGCTGAAAAGGGAAGGAGAGCTGATTAACAGAGTCTTCTGATGGCTCTGCAAAATGAATATTGATACTAGGATATCAGAGAATAGACATCAAATCTATAAATCTACAGAAATCTAGGATCATTGGGTAGAAGGACAAGTGCTCTTCAAATGCCTCTAGAGATACCTAGAGCACAGCATGCTAACTGAAGTTATCAGTATTACTATGTATGCTTGTCACTTTAAATGCACCTATGGTCAATTAATTTATGACAAGGGAGGCAAGAATATACAACGGAGAAAAGACAGTCGACTCGGTAAGTGTTGCTGGGAAAACTGGACAGGCACATGTAAAAGAATGAGCTTAGAACATTTCCTCACACCATATATAAAAATAAACTGGAAATGGGTTGGAGACCTAAATGAAAGACCTGAAACTGTAAAACTCCTAGAAGAAAACATAGGCAGAATACTCTTTGACATAAATTGTAGCAATATTTTTTGGACCTATCTCCCAAGGCAAATGAAATAAAAGCAAAAATAATCAAAGGGGCCTCATTAAACATAAAAGCTTTTGCACAGCAAAGGAAACCATCAACAAAATGAAAAGACAACATACAGAATGGGGGAAAATATTTGCAAATGATATAACAGATAAGGGGTTAATATCCAAAATACATAAATAGCTCATACAACTCAATATTGAATAAAAAAATGGACAGAAGACCTGAAATAGACATTTTTTCCAAAGAAGATATACATATGGCCAACAAGTACATGAAAAGATGTTCAACACTGCTAATCATCAGAGAAGTGCAAATCAAAACAACGAGATACCATGTCACATTTGTCAGAACAGCAATCATGAAAAAGTGTACAAATAACAAATGTTGGCAAGGATATGGAGAAAAGGGCACCTTTGTAAACTGTTAGTGGGGATGTAAATTGGTGCAGCCACTATGGAAAACAGTATGGAAATTCCTCAAAAAACTAAAAATAGAATTGCCATACCATCTAGCAATTTCACTCCTGGGTATATATCTAGAAAAGATGAAAACTCTAATTGTAAAGATACAGGCACCCCAATGTTCACAGCAGCATTATTTACAATAGCCAAGATATGAAAGCAATCTAAGTGTCCATCACCAGATGAATGAACACAGAAGCTGTGGTATATATGTGTGTGCACACACACATACATGAATATTACTCAGCCACAAAAAGAATGAAATTCTGCCATTTGCAGCAACATGGAAGAACCTAGAGAATATTATGGTTAGTGAAATGAGTCAAAGAGAGAAAGACAAATACTGTATGGTATCACTTATATGGGAATCTAAACACTAAAATAAATGAATCTATATAGCAAAATAGAAACAGACTCACAGATATAAAAAACAAACCAGCGGTTACCAGGGGAGAAAGGGAAGGACAGAGACAAATTGGGGGTACAGGATTAAGAGATACAAACTACCATGTAAGAAATAGATAAGCAACAAGATTACAGCACAGGTAATTGTAGCCATTATCTTGTAATAACCTTTAATGGAGTTTCATCTGTAAAAATACATGGAATCACTATGCTGTACACCTGAAACCAATATAATATTGTAAAACAACTATACTTCAATAAAACTTTAAAAAAATAAATGTACTGGCTTAAAATATATTGGCTCACTCAATATATCATTGGATCCTTATGATAACTCTTAGAGCTAAGCTCTACATGTATTAATATTCCCTGATTACATATAGAATCTAAAAGAATAATTTGAAGACAAGTAGTAGGTGGTGGAGGAGGGTCTTGAAACTGATTTTCTGCCCACTGGTTCAGTCCTCATTGCAACAGCAGTTAAACAATGCTCCAAATACTCTGTGATGGGCCCCAAAAGTATATGATGCATTTTAGGTGTTCACTAAAAAAAAGCTAAAAGATAGTTCTAGCTCTCAGTAATCTAGAAAGTCATCAAAAGAAAGTCACCACGTTGCCATGATACTGGATAAAGGAAATACTATTGTTTCTCATCACTGTACTCTATGAACTATTAAATGATCAATCTTTAAATGGTACATCTTTTATTATTTATATACACTGCATGGTCTGGTGAAAAGGTGATGTTAAGTGTCCAATGTCTACCAGACATCAGTCTATTGAAATTAGACCTAATGGAATTGCTCTATCAAAAGTGGCAACCGTAGGTAGGGTTGTCAAATAAAATACAGGATATCAATTTAAATGTATCTTTAAAAAAAAAAAAAACAGGTTCACTGAGATATAAATGATATATATATAAATGCTGCAAATATTTAATGTACACAATTTGATGCATTTGGACATGCCAACACCCATGATACCAGCGCCATTATCAAGGTGTATACATACCCATCACCCTCAAACTCCCCTTGCATCCCTTTGTTCTGTCTGTACTTATGTATTAAGAACAACACTTAACATGAGATCTACCCTCTTAATAAATTTCAAAGTGCACAACACCATACTGTTAACTACGTGCACCATGTTGTACAGCAGAACCTAGGACTTATCTTTTATAACTATAACTTCACAACTATTGAACAACTAACTCCCCATGTCCTCCTCCCTTCTCCCCTGGCAACCACCACTTGACTTTCTGCTTCTGTAAGTTTGACTGTTTTAGATGCCTCATCTAAGTGGACTCATGCAGTATTTGTCCTCTTGTGACTGACTTATTTCACTTAGCATAACGTCTTCCAGGTAGAGCCATGCAATCACAAATGGTAGGATTTCCTTCTTTCGTAAGACTGAATAAAATTCCACTCTGTGAGTATACCATCTTTCCTTTATCCATTCATAACTTCATATATCTTAATGAGCTCCTTTAGAGGGAAGACTGGAACACTGTCAGATTTTGGTACAACAAAGCACTACACTTCAGTTAATAGCTTAAGCAATGGAGAAGTCAACTGCTTAAGAATCAAAGCAGCAACCACTATGTGCTTTAAACCTCAGTCTGCAGTAAGCTGTCTAATACATATATTGCCTTCTGACTTGCTCCTTTTGCAACAAGATTTCAGCTCTTTTAAAATCTCACTTTTTTACCCTTTCCAATATCTGGAACTTACTTTTCTGAATAAAATCATGTAAAATACACTAACTCGCCCTTCTCTTTGCCATCAGCTATTTCTTTCCATGTCTAACATTTTCCCTATGGACGAACTTGGCTTCCTCAATCATAGGGCAGGTATATCCCAGCAGTATGCATATCATAGTGCAAAGCAGCAGTCAAGTGGTTTAATGTGTTATCTTGAGAAATTTTCCCAATGATTAGATTTATTAGCTTGTGAAATTATATCCCAAAGTGGTGGTAGAAGGCTATTACCTGAGTCTATTTTAGAAAAACGCTCCAAGAGCACACTGAGTAGGGGAAAGCCCTACACCACGGGCAGGGGTAGGACTGGTCCAAACTAAAGCCATTGCCATTTCATATTTGTTGAAAACCTACTGACCTTATTTCCTCCCAATTTTTATCCTCTTCATTGTTGGGAATAAAATCCAAGACATATCAGATGGAGTATTATACAAAACAACTGTGCCAGGTACCACTACAGTTTTACAACCAACTTAACCAATAATCCCTATGTTAACACTCTTCTTACCATGTACAATTAAGGTACTTTGTAAAGTATTTTACAAATTAGACTTACTACCAAATCATGTTAACGTCGGTAATATTGCAAAAGGATAAACATCATATGGTGCATATTCAGTGGAATATTATGCAGCCTTAAAAAGGAATGAAATTATGATACATGCTACAACATGGATGAACCTCGAAAACATGCTAAGCGGAGTGAGCCTGACACAAAAGTACAAATATTATATTATTCCACTTATGAGATATCTAAAATAGGCAAACTCATAAAAGACAGAAGTAGAAGATAGATCACCAGGAGCTGAGGGGAGGGAGAAATGGGGATTTATGGTTTAATGGGTATAGAGTTTCTGTTTGGGATGATCAAACAGTTCTGGAAATAAATAGTGGGCATGGTTGCACAACATTGTGAGCATACTTAATTCTATTCAGTTATACACTTAAAATAGTAAATTTTATGATGCTATCTGTACTTCATCACAATAAAAATAAAAAATAAAACACAGTATGGCAAGAGTCATAACGGGAACAGCTCTATCATATAATCTACATTTATTTTCTTCCTGGCTCTTAACACTATCTGAAATTATACTGCTGATCTAGGTGTTTGCTTGTTTATTGCCCCTCTCTCCCCCTATAAGAATACAAATTCCGTAAGAGCAGAAACCTAGGCTTTCTATTTCATTGCTTCAGCCTCAGCACCTACAATGCTTCTTGTCACAGAGTAGGAGCAGAATAAGGGAGTTAACAAATGCAAGAAATAGTGTATGTGTCCTTTCTATTTCTATTTGGTTATACTACATGATCATGCACTTTTTCTTATGTCTGATAATATTTAATGCCTCCATCCCCTGTAGGCAGTAGGATACTTTCAACAGTTATTTATCTTACGTGTAAGTCCCGTCTCTACAACCAGATTCTAAGCTCCTTGAGAAGCCATATGCCGTAGCTCTGCTTCCCCACCCTTAGCCTTGTGTACTGCCGTATGGTGCCCTTGAACTTTCACATCCACGCTCACACTTGATGCCCATGACCATGAGGCTGGCAGATATAATCATCCCCCTTGCAGAGATAAGGAGAAAAGCTCAGGAAAATTAAGTGACGTGTTCAAAGTCAAAGTTACTAAGTGGCAGAGCTGGAACTCGAAACCAGGTCTTCTAGCTCCAGGTCCAAAATTCTTTCCATTAAAAGTTTGGTAATGAAAACAGTGATGCTAATGTCCTATTTTTCCATATCTTAAAATTAAATATGTACTTTAAAAGCATTCCTACTAAATTGGGGGGGGCGATAATTTATTTTTAAAAAGATAGCCTCATCATGGATTTTTAAATACTCAAAAAAGAAGCAAATTATACATGTCTGGAAATAAATTTACCTAACTATTTACTACTGTAATACTAGAGGGAAAGAGGAGAGAGGGAAGGAAAAAGCGAGGGAGAGAGAAAGAAAAAGAAGGAAGAGGAGGGAAGAGAAGAAAAGGAAAGAAAGCTGTCTATAGACCCACGATGGGGCCAGATGGAGCCAATCACATAAGCAAAATAAGGGCTCGGTCTCACCATCCAGTTTACCTGTGGAATTCACTCAGCTCCAGCCCAGGGATGGTACATGCAAACGTGAGCTTCGTTCTGCCAAGCCTCCCACTTCTCATAAAGAACCATTCAGAATCGTATCTGAAACCTCTCAATTTTAATTGTTTTCAATTAATTCAATT
The DNA here is from genome assembly GCF_036321535.1 of Camelus dromedarius. NCBI lineage: Eukaryota > Metazoa > Chordata > Mammalia > Artiodactyla > Camelidae > Camelus > Camelus dromedarius. The sequence goes on along the minus strand of NC_087446.1, from coordinate 59,967,975 downwards.
TTTAAGAACACTCTGCATGCCAAATGCTGCCTGTGCACAGCACTGTGTGGCCTCTGATCTGAGCCATCATTTTTCTGGGTAGGTTTTAGAACAGACAGCACTTTCTAGTCATAGGCTCTGTAAACTCCGTTTGACTTGAATCAGACAAAAACAAAGCAGGGAGAGAGCAGATAAAGACAAAAACGACCTCATACAAATTGGTTTACTTTCCCTGCTCTTCTTATTCAACCTCACTAAAACCTGTGCCTAGACTTACGGCCTTCAGGTGAGCGCTTCTACATCAAAGAACTGCACTTCTGGGAGTATTTTAAGATCCATAGATTTGAAGGCGCTTAGACTATGAACGTAACATAAAACTAAGTGTGCCTTCCATGGGAGACTCCGGAGGCCAAAAATAGTTTTCACTGTTGCAAGGACAAGATCTGACCCTGTACTTCCGCAGCGGTTCACAAAGATTATAACTGGGAATGAAAGGAAGTCAAGGGCCTACTGAAAAGCAGGTGTCTTGAGCCACAAGTAGCAGGCACAGCATCTGCACGCTGGCATTGGGTGGAAAACACCGCAGGAAAACAACAAAGCACAAGGCATAAAAATACCAAAGAAGTCGGCTGGTTCTTTTCAGCTGGGAGGAACAAAAATCTACAGAGTACAAAAGGGTATTCAGAAGACTCAGGTAAAAATCTGAAGCCTTAAATAGCTTATGGCACAGATAAGCTGGAAAATAGAGGCAAAGGAAGTCAGCGGAGAATGAAATGTTTGTGCTCAGTCTCCTCCTAGCCTAGGGCTCCAAGGGCAGTTCAGATCTGCCTTGTGTTCACTCTTCCCCCAGACTCAGTGACACAGCTCCCTTGATGGTGCCAGCTTCCTCTTACCAAAGTACTTCAATTTATTACAGAAAGTTTTCTGGGAAGCGCCTTAAAAAAAGGTATCTAATGTGAATGCTCAGGTCAACATTCTGTATTTAAGTTCTCTCCCGGCTACAAGGAAGTGCAGAAAGAACACATTTGGAGCAAGAATACTTGGATTTGAGTCTTGCTCACTTGCTACTGCTCAGGTAGATGCCTCCTGGAGTCAGTTCATCTCTTTGAGCCTCAGCTGATTTTTTTGGTAAAATGAGGGTGTAACACTGGCCTTCACTACTGCACAGGGTTGTTGTGAAGATCAAAAGAGCTAACCTATATGGAAGTGTCTCACAAGTTTTAACCCCAACAATCGTATCATCTAAAGAGTCAAAGGCTTATCATTCAATAAAAGTACAGCCTCACCCATCATCCAACAAACGTTATTAAACATCCACCATTACTCTTAAACTGGCTATAACATAGCTGTGAAAATGACAGGCAGGATCCTTGCACACGTGGAACCTACAGTTTGATTCAAGTTGTAAATTCTCAATTTTTGACAATAACACAGTAAACAAAATAATTCATCTTTCAGCTAATAAAAGGATTATAAATACGTTTTCAATAATGGATTGCTTGTTTTCCATGCATTACCATAAAGAAAAGAATACAATGGCAGACCTTAATTAAATTCAGAGTGACTCCTAGGCTGAAATCACACCAAGTATAGTCTCCTACCCAGGCGTCATCTGTACGGAGCAATTATTACACAGTCAGCACAGACACACTTGCCCTCAGGCAAACTTAAGGGAAATGCAGCTGCTTGCTCAAAGCTTGGCTTGGGGAAACCCTGTATTCCTCCAAGACGGCTACTGCTGACTGCTCATTCTACGCAAGCCCTTGGGTTGGCATTGAAAGTGGTACCACGATCTGCAAGCGCAGTTCCTTCCTTCCTTCCTTCCTTCCTTCCTTCCTTCCTTCCTTCCTTCCTTCCTTCCTTCCTTCCTTCAAGGGACTCATAATAGAGGAATATAAATAAGATTCATACAATCACGTAAGTAAGAGAATGATGCATGGAATATTAAATAAAAGACGGCAGAGGTTGAGAGACAGACCTAACTTAGGGTGTCCAAGGACCTTCATAAACTTTTGACAAACCAGAAAAAGCACCAGACAGTCATCAAAATTCTGAGTTAGCTTCTAATCATGTTTTCGCCTGTCTCATTATATGAATTATAACCAGTTTTCCTATTCATAAAGTGAAAAATAGAACATTAGCAACCCTCTGGCTTTCTCAAATCCTTTTTGAGAAAAAAGTCAGGGTAGAATAAACAGATTTATCTGAACATCAGTGACCCCACAAGTTTGGTAGCTGCATGAGATAACAGCTGGGAAGCACCCTCACTGCTTCCAACCCCAAGGATGTCCTCCATAGGTGCTAAACCTGGCTCTGAAGCAGGAAAGAACTGAACTAAACCTTGAAACATGGGAAAATTTTTAATAAGCAGTGGTTATTTAAAGAAAAAAAAAAGTCAGGCCAAGTCAAGGGAGCAGTCTGGAGAAAGACACAGAACTGGGAACACATAAGGATTCAGAATGGCAAGTGGGTCTCACTTGATTTCATCCTAAAGTCCATGGACTGGAGTAGTAAGAGTTCAGTCTGTGACTGTATTTCAAAAATTAAAAAACAGGCTAAGCAAGGTAAAGTGACTTGCCCAATAGGGACACACCCCTAAGTGGCAGCTCTGCGACCCGAATCCCAGTCCTCTGATTACAAATTCCTTGTTCCTGCTATCAGATCAGCCTCTGCCGAGGCTGGTGGGCGGGCACAGTATACACCAGATGAAGAGCAGAGAAAGAGTTCCTGGCCTTCACACTAATTTCCATTTTGCACCGAGGGAGAAAGACGACATAAGGCCGCAGTACAGGGAAACTCTGGTCCTTTTTTATTTCTCTTCTGGGTTCTACGCCTTCTGTCCTGAGAACTGTATAAAAAAATCAAGTTCACAGAACCTCTGACACCATCTGCTGACACCACACTCTACAAACATCAAATTTAGAAGGTAATACAGTTAACTTTCAGTCTACTTGGGGACCTAATCCAATTTGAGTTATCTGGGGAGCATGTGTTCTCCACCTCCGTTCACCTTTGCTGTTCACCCAATTCTGGACGAACTCTTCCCACCATAAGATGTAAAGAAAAACAAAACAAAACCCAGCCACTGAATTAAAATGTATTTAAAATGTAACTGTATGCTTGAAAGCCCCATGTTGGTCCCTAACGGTAAACAGCAATAATTTTGGACTCTTTATTCTGTCCACACCAGTGACTTGATCATTTATGTTACGCCATGCCTACACAGGCTTAATTCTCACCTTCTGACAGAGGATAATTCTATTGATATAAATTATTCCTCTCTCCCTTCAGAGTTTCTGTCCCTCTGTAATACAGTTTGCCTCAGAAAGGAACCCAGGAAGTAAAGCCAATGCAATATACCTAAATCTAGAAATAACTCCATGGTTATGACAAATAATTGGTTGTTCTTTGTGAGAGGATATGGGTAAGGCCTCCCTTTGATAAAGGAGACAGCATTTTCCCAAAGCCAGAACTGGTTTCCTTTTTCTTTAGACTCAGACCATCCTCCAAAAATTAGGACCAGCTCTAGCAGTTGGAATAAGACATTTAAGTAGATCTGTCCCAGTACCGTGGGACTCACATCACACTGGTCAGTCTGGCTCTCACGGGTGCCCCAGCTCTGGAAATCGAGCTTCTACCATTTTCCAGGCCCAACTTCTTTCTCCAGCCCCTATAGAGGACTTTTCTTTGCTCTTGCCCCCTCCCCAGAGTTCCGGTTCTGAACTCAGCCCTAGTCTTTGCTACCCCCGACAGCCTTCCCTGACACGCAGTGCCTGCTCATGCCCCTCTGGTTCTCCGCGAGAATTCTCTAGATTACATTGCTCTTGCCCTATGGCCTAGAAACCATGCTTCAGCTACCAGAATGGACCTTCCCTCAAGGACCCAAGATGAGCCTGATCACATCATCAGGCCCTCACGGTGGCACGGTCCATTTCTGGATCCAAAGGGTCCCCATCTGTGTCTATGTGGTAGTATTGACCACTGGGGCTTACAATCTAATTGAATAGACATTAAGAAAAAGACTGGGTCTTGACTTTAGCTATTTTATATTGTTAGCTCTCACAGGCATTTAAAATATCAAAGAATGAAATAGTGTGGTTCATGAGTTGTAGGCTAATTATTCAGCTATAATTAGGACAACCCGTTTGACACTGACAGTGCGACAGCCGTGCTGACCAGCGGGTGCAGAGCTCGGGAACCAGACCTCCTGGATCCGAACCCTACCTTAGACATTTCTCAACTTTGGGCCGCTGGACAAAATTAACAAGTGCTTCAGTTGCTGAAATGGGGAAAATGGTGCTTTTCTCAAAGAGTTGTGAAGGTTAAATGTGTTAATACACAGATACTGTTCAAGGTGGGCTTCACTCACAATCAATGCTCAGCAGGTAGATATGTATTATCTGAGTGGGCTGCCATGTCTTACAAACAATTAGAAGGTTCATAATGAAGATCAAATCGAAAAGTCAATGTCATAATGAAATCAGCTATTAACTCCCAAGGAGACGTCTCTGACCCTCCCCAGGACAGCTGACTTTGCCCCCCCCGTACATCAGTAACTATTTAGCCCGGAGGTGTGGAGTACTGAGGCTGCCTTGACAGCTTACCACATTTTTGAAAGCCCTTTCTCTGTTAAACCTGGAAACAATGCTTCCTACCTGATAGGATTACTTTTATTATTAAATTAGTTAAGAGGTATAAAGCACTTAGAAAACACTTCAGTGTCAGCTAACTTATTTGAGTAGCCCACACAACAGTCTGGGAGATGAAGTGATGAAACCAGACGTCTCTGAGTGGTTAGAGCGAGGAGGTGTCCACACTCCCGACAAACAGGCAGCTTGTCATTCCTCCGGCCCCAGTCGGCACTCTTCTCACAAGTAAACTCAAATGTTAACTGCAGCCAAAAGAACACATGGAAAAGCTCATTCAGATCAGAAGGAAGCAATCACTGCCACATCCTCCCACCACCGAGAAAGCAGGCAAAGTGAGCATAATAAGCACATATAACAACTCATATTTTGCAAAGCTTTTAAAGGATGCAATTTTTCTTAGAAATGCAGTGAGAGGCTGCACTTCAAAAGATCAAGAGGATAAAAAGACTCTTGGAATAAAAATGAGGGGCCCCACGGAAGAATGCAACAATCCAACACACACTGGTACAAGGCAAGAATAGTGTGGAAACCAAGGAGGATCAAAAGAACCTGAAGGAAGTAAATTTCAGGGTGGAACGGGGTGTGGGTATTACCAGATCCTCAGTGACTGGCTCCTCGAAATGAATAACTGAGTTCCACTCTACGCTCTTTGTGGGTGTACTAAACATGTCTTAGTGCCAAAGTAAACTTCAGAGTGTATTTCTTATTCTAAAATGCAGACTCAGTTATTTTCAGACAAAGCCCCTCTGAACCTCCACCTGCCCAATGGAGGTCAAACTCCCCTGGGGTCGTCGGAGGCCGGACAGCAGCCGTGTCTCCAAGCCAGCCAGCCTTGACCGCTGACTGCCTGCGTGACCTTGGCAAAGTCATTTCCTCTTACTCTCTATTCATCTCCTTGTCTGCAAACTGGAGCTCATGTTGGCATCTACCTAACAGGAGCAGCCTGATGATTAAGTTAGCTAACACAAGTGAAGCGTTTAAGATGGTACATGACACACAGAAAATATATATACACACATTCTGTTATCCCATAAGGTACCAAGTTAAAGGATGACACCATTTATTGTTGATGAGTATCTACACTAACTGGATCCCACTGAGGATTCCAATCAGTATCGTGGGGACCAGAGCGGGTAAACGCAGACAAACAGCACCTCTCTCAGAACGCTGCGGTCGGCCGTGTTCCTCGGGGCTCAGTCCCCACAACGAGGCTTAAAAAGACCCATTTTCTCCGGATTTATTTTACATTATAATCTGCGTTACTAGGAATGACACGTTTGAGAGCCTGGATGGTTCCTTTGATCTCGGGGTACCTTACACATTTAACATCATGTCAGGCACAAAGCAGGGTCTCCAAAAAAATAAATGATGAATGATCGACAACTGAGTATCAAACAAGGAAAGATGATTTCAATCCAGGCCTACTTGCTAAAATCAGCAGACTTTTAAACTCACTAGAAAAATGAAATTATTATCATTTTAATGTTATTTGAATAGTTTACAGCTAAAAGCATCAGCAGAGATTTTCAAAGTGAACTGTGTAAACTGTCACGTCGGAGACCTTGAAACGTTTTAATGGAATATTACCAACATGTCCTTCTGTCACTTAAAGACTTCCACAATTTTTCTGTCTGCCCCAGATTTTCTGAGAAGCATGCATGTTCTCCGTGCACTGGACCACCTCGACACTGAAAAATTATCTGCTTCCCTATCAACCACTGATTTTTTTCCATTACCAAATGAGAGGTTCTAAAGGCCCACGGTGACTAGGATAAATCACTCCATCTCTTTTACTCTATTAAAGGAGATATTTTATGTTCCACTGCCACAAAGTCCAAGATGAACACCAGAAATAGCTTGAGAGTTGAAGACTCTCATTTTAAAAAGGCACCACGATTTATTCTACTTCCTGCTCTACCATCAGCATTACATTATTCATTAGACGTTATTTGTTTTTTAAGCAGCTATTATGCAGCTTTCGCGGAGCGTAGCCTTCCCAGCACAAGGGGGTGATTTTGAAGGATGCCTTCCAGAGATAAGGTCACTTTGTGGAATTCCCACCTACGTGACCACAGTGTGTTTGCATAAATCCAAATCTGCTCTATGACATTCCTGTCGTGTTTGTTCGGTAAGCAAGTAATTTGCCACTCTCATTACTCCACGTACAAGGTACCTTGTGGAAAATCAATCTTTGTTCTGCTTCATACATCACAGATCCCCCCAGACATCCATCACTCTGGCTCTGAAATGAAGGCATGAGGGTGAGACACGAGTCTGCTTCAGCAACTGCATTGTCCAAAGGGCTAATGAATGTTACACCTCACTGGGAAACCCCATCCTGGGGAAAGGAGACGTCTGTACACAAAGCAAAGATGCTGTTTTGTGCAAAGCATTTCCTATACCAGAGGGAGGGAAGTCTTAAGAGTGGAACAAACAACTAGCTACAGGGGGTTTAGTGAACAGTTTTTCAGAAATATTAATCTACCATCTCTTCAGGTTACAAATCATTTTCTCCACCTCTTGACAGGCTGAGATGTGACTTTGAAAGACAATCCATTGCAGGATCCTGACGGGTTCTAATAAGTCAGGGTTCTCCCCAGGGACCGAGCCCGCTCGCACCGGTGGATGAAATCACGCTCGGTGTGTTCACTGGTACTGATTGCTGTTTTTCCATCACCGTACCCAACTCAACATCACAGCCTAAGTGCCCATGGGAAAAAGAAACTGGAATATTTTCATTCTATGCCTATCTCAAAATCCAAGGAAGAATAATATGCTGGAATTTTCACTGTATAGTGTGGCTCAAGTGTCTTTTTAAGAAACCACTACTTCGAATGTCAACCACTATTTATTAAATACCTACCATGTTCTATGGTGGTAGCTGCTGATAAAATAGTTAACAAAAGAAACAATGTCCTTTGCCTCATGGAATTTATATCCAGGAGAGAGAAAGTAAATGAATATCTAAATAATTGACTATCTAAATACTTGTGACAATTTCAAGTATTGATCAGGGCTGTAAAGAAAATAAAACAGCCGTGTGATAGACAGTGATGGAGGGGTGGAGGTTTTAAAGCAACATGAGGTAGGATGGGAGGAAGATGTTAGCCAAAGGAAGTAGCCATGAGAAAGCAAAATGTGGGGAAAGCATATTCTGGGGGGAAAAACAGTGAAGTAGACAGAAGGCTGTGTAGCTGGAGCAGGTAAGCATGAGCCAGAAAAGTGCTACTGGTCATGGAGTCAGGTCCTGGAGGCCTTGTCGGCTATGACAAAGGATTTGGGTTTATTCAAAGCACAGTGAAAAGCCACTGGAAAGTGGAATTGGAAAGAGCTTTGAAACAACAGGGCAAATGACATGATCTGATTGAAATTTTTTAAAGATCACCTTAAGAAGTGTTTTTACATGGATAAAGAGTTGGGCATAGACGCAGGAGAAGGAGGGGGAACAGTGAGGAAGCTGGGCCATGGCAGGTGAGTCATGATGGTGGCTTGACCTAGCAATGCATTAGCAGAGACAAAGAAAAGTTCCCATACTTGTGGTATGTTTTGGATATATACACCTCAGGACTTGTCCAAAGACTGGGTGAGAGGACAGTAAAGAAAATATTGGTGTCATTAGTAAGAAACAAAGCAGGTGGAAATGAATAACTCTCTTTTGTATATATTAAGTTTGAGGAGATGGATATGTAAGATGTTACTTGGGAAGCTGGGAGCACAAACCTAGAGCTTCGGGAGAGGTAAATTCTGGGGCACACAGATGCTAATTAACACCAGGATACCCAAATGAGCTCGCCCAGGGTAGGGTTGTCAGATGAAATACAGGATACTACTTAAATATGAATTTCAGGTACAATGAATAATTTTTGGTGTAAGTATGTCCCAAAGAATATGGGAGATGTTGTTGAAGGGGCCAAACTTGCAACTACTAGATAAGTCCTGGAGGTCTAATGCACAGTACAGTGATTATAGACAACAACACTCTATTATAAATATCAAACTTGCTAAGAGGCTAGATCTTAATTTTTCTCACCACAAAAAGAAGTAGCAATTATGTGATATGAATGAGGTGTTAGCTAATGCTGCAGTAGTAATCATACTGTGATGTATTGATCTGTCAAACATCATGTACACCTTAAACTTAGACAGTGTTACACATCAATTATATCCCAATAAAAAGTATGTCCCAAACATTGCATGAAACGTACTTATACAAAAATATGCCCCAATAGTTTGATAGATGAAATAGATAGACAGATAGCTAGATAGATGTGTGTGCATATATTATGTGGGACATACTTACACTACAAAAAGTTATATGAAATTTAGATTTAACTGGGCATCCTGCATTTTTAACTAATAAATCTCGCAACCCTTTCTCAGATTAAAATTTTGAATAGAAAAGACCAAGACCTAGTGCACTCCAAACTTTAGAGGTGGAGCAAAGGAAGAAGAGTTTATAACGTAATTTACAACGAGCCTTAAAAGGAGGAGCCAGTCAGGAGAGTGTGCTGTCACAGGCACTAAAAGAAAAAACGTGCCCCCGAAAGAAAGAGATATTCAACTGAGACCAAAGTTTTGACTGTTGCCTAGGCATTGAATATGATGAGCTCAACAGGTAACCACGGCAGTGGACAGCAGGGAAGCAAGCCTTGGTGACCGTGAAAACGGCAGCAATGGTGAAGTGGAAGGAACAGAAGACCCTCTGGAGTGGGACCAAGAGATGAAGAAGTGGAGACAGTGAATACAGAAAACAGGGTGGTGCCTCTAAAGGAGACACAGGGTCCAGAAATACAGAAGGATTGCGTGTATGTTGGTGGGAACGACCTGGTGGAGAAGGAAAAGTCAACAATTCAGGAGTGAGAGGGAAAGACGGGAAGACCAAAGCCCTTGAGAGGAAGTAAGATCCAAACCATGACGTGTGGGTTGACCTGGCAGCAGTAGAAACATTTTTTCCATTTTAAAAGAAAGACGATAGGTATGGTTTCTTCTGGTTTCAAATTTTATCAATGACCCTATAGAAATGTGTACACAGAAATAGCCCATTTATAATCAAATATTTTCCTATATCATAGTGCAAAATGACTCAGCTATTATTTACTCATATAAACAAATATAGACACATTCAAAAGTAGTTGCTTGCTTCAAGATGTTTTGATAACTAAATGAATTACTGATAGTTGTTTAGGAGAAAAAAGTGTTCACTTTACCATGGTTGCTTTTATTTTCCACAAATATGGGAATTATAAAATAGCCTCTAAACTTAAATAGCATCAAAAAAAGTTGTCAGGTCATATTTTTAAATGGCCATACTACCCAAAGCAATCTACTGATTTAATGCAATCCCTATCAAAATAACCATGACATTATTCACAAAAGGAGAACAAATAATCCTAAAATTTTTACAGAACCAAAACAACCCAGAATTGCCAAAGGAATCCTGAGGAAAAAAGGACAAAGCTGGAGGCACAACCTTCCTGGACTTCAGACAATCATACAGAGCAACAGTAATCAAAACAACATGGTATTGGCACAATGGATCAATGGAACAGAACAGAGAGCCCAGAACAAAACCACACACCTACAATTAATTAATCTACAACAAAGGAGGCAAGAATATACAATGGAGAAAAGATAGTCTCTTCAGCAAGTGGTGCTGAGAAAGCTGGGTAGCAACATGTAAATCAACGAAATTAGAACACTCCTCACAACATACACAAAAAATAAACTCTAAGTGGTTTAAAGACCTAAACATAAAACTCCTGGAAGCCAATATAGGCAAAACATTCTTAGACATAAATCACAGCAATATTTTCTTATATTGGTCTCCCAAGGCTTATCAAAGATTCTCAACAACTTGCCACTATCCCTAAAGCCAGAGGTTAATGACAAATATTTTGATCCCATTTAAAAAATCCAGTCCTTCTACATCTTTTTACCCTCCACAAAGAATACACTCACTCTCCCCCAATCTACCTATTCACACACTTTGAAAGGAAAACAGATCTCAAAAATTAACCCAATGACACTTAAGGCTCTCATGGCGAGATTTTCCCCAGCTTTACTGAGATGTAATTGATATGTAACATTGTATAAGTTTAAGGTGTACAATGTGATAATTTGATATACATAAATATTGAAAAATAATTAACCACAATAAGGTTAGTTAACACCTCACATGATTACCAGGTCTTTTTGTGTGTGATGGGAACATTTAAGATGTACTCTCTTAGCAACTTTCAAATATAGAATATTGTTAACTATGGTCACCATGCTATACACTGGGTCCTCAGAACTTATTCATTATATTAACGGAAGTTTGTATTGTTTTACCAACATCTCCTCATTTCCCACACCCCCTACCTCCTAACAGCTACCAATCTACTCAATTTCTGTAAGTTAGCTTCTTTGGATTCCACAAGTAAGGGAAATCATACCGTGTTTTTCTCTGTCTGACATTTCATTTAACATAATATCGTCAAGATTCGTCCATGTTGTCACAAATAGCAGGATTTCCTTCTTTTGATGGCTGAATAATATTCCACAATATGTGTACACCACATTTTCTTTATCCATTCATTCACTGATGACACTGAGGTTGTTTCCATGTCTTGGCCATTATAAATAATGCTGCAATAAATTTAAGACCTGGTGGATGGGATTTACTGAAGGGTTTCAAAGCCAACACAAATACAATGAAGTAGAGAGTCAACGAGGAATTCACAAAGGCCAATGTTCCCTACAATAATACCCAGGCTTATTTTCAATAACCTCAACAGTTTAGATATATGACAGATTACACCTCAAATCATAAATTGGGACAATTCCTTCATAAAGGGAACTTCTCAGGGACTGGGGCTATGATATTTGCATAGTTGTATCCTACAAGTCCACAAGAGCACTGCCACATAGTAGGTGCTCAACACATGTGTTTATCGGATGAATGAGTGAATGAAAGAATGAAGGCATTAACAAGCAACCTGGTAATCTAAAGTTCTAATCTAAGGTATTAGAGAACTGATTATGTAGATTCTTCAAGTGTTTGACTTTATATAGGAGTTACGCCCTCCCCCCAGAAGTACTGCCTTGTGAATGAGGATTTCATTAGACATAAGACTGTAAATCCAAACAGCAACTGGAGAGAAGGAAGCTAGAGGAGAGTGTGAGAGAGAAAGAGAAGGAGGGAAGGATACAGAGGTTAGCAAAAGAAGGAATACAACTATCACATGTTGGTGCATCAGGATGGTACCTAAAAATCTATGCTCATAGACGAGACAACAGGGAGCCAGTTCTCTTACTTTCCATTTCTTTCCTTCCATAGCAATTAAAGCGTTAATCTTAGCAAAACTAAGTATAAAATGCACAAGGAAAGTAATGACTCTGGAGTTGAGAGCTAATAACATTCTGGAATGAAAAAAAAATTAACAATGGCAGTCAAAACCACAAACTAAACCAAGATCTAATTATATTATACTTTCATGAATGTAAAAAAAAAAACATGATGAAATATTTAATAATCTACAAGCTCCATGTTTTTTTATCTGCCCAGGGATTCCACAGACTTGCACACAATTATCTCTTCAGTTAAATACACACCACTCGACAAGTACTTGGATTCCCGTTCACATCACTGTTCCTGACACTATGGGGCCACTTCAAATGCTGGAAGCTCTTCCTTTATCAATCTCTGTGCTTAGGGAGGTTTAGGTGATCAGGGTTGCAATCTGCTTGTTTTAATCAGTACCCCTACACTGTTTGCCTGCACCTTACAGGTGAGCATTTTGGCAGATGATTTATTTGATATTCTTTATTCTTATCTTACCAGCATTTCAAAAACTGAATGAAGGAAGAAAGAGGGCTCAGCAGGCGTTACAACGTGTCTCATTGCCAGCTGAAATGCAAAGTATGTATTCTGATCTTGGAAAGACCCCATGCCCCGAGCTAAGCTTTCAAGGTGAGATGTAACTGTATTATCTGTGTTCTTTTCTTTTGCTTGGCATCAAGCTATCTGTGATACAAATAGCACACGGAGGATGTAGAGTTATCTGAGGAGATGGTACCCTAGGAGGACCTTCTCTCTTATTGTCAAGAGTCAAGATTATCCCAGTAATAACTGATTTCATAAGATATTACTTTTCTATACTATTTGATACATAAAAAAAAACAGGTAATGTATGTATAGTTAGGAAGAAGAAAAATAAATGTGAACCACCATCTACTAAACCCATCACCAGTTTAAGAACAAAAGCATTACCACCGCTCTGAAAGGTACCTGTTCTGTGCCCCATCCCAGTTCTGCTCCTCTTTCTCCTCGTTCAGAAGTAATCACTAACATTACTTTATCAAAAATAATTTTAGCAGATATATATATATATATATATATATATATATATATATATATAATCACTTTATTAATTCAATTTGCTTGGTTTGAGCTTTATAAATATGTTATTATACTATGTGTAATCTCCTGAAACTTGCTTTTTTCACTCAACATTGTGTTTCAAAGATGTGTTTGTGTTTTGCCTCCAACTGTAACTCCTTCATTTTCACAATTATATAATCCCTGGTGTGATCTTCGCAAAATATACTCATCCATTTCTTGTCAGCGGACATTTAGGTTGTTCCTAGGAGTTTTTTGTTTTTGTATGTTTGCCATCGTAATTAATACAACCGGAAACATCCATAAACATGTCTCCTGGTTCACATGTGTTAAGAGTTTCTCTAGGATTTATACATGAGAACAGAATTGTTGGTCACATGGAATGCATGTGTTTAACTTCACAAAATGATACTAAGTTGTTTTCCAAAGTGGCTGTCCTAATTTACACCCTCCATCCGTAGCACTCTGAGTTTCCATTACTTCACATACTCGCCAACATTTGATATAGAAAAGCGTCTGTATTTTTTGCATTCTAGTGGGCATAAAATGGTATCCATTTTTAGCCTTAATTTGCATTTCCCAGATTGTTACTGAAGACAGATTTTTTTTTGTGATATAACTGACATGTTATATTAGCTGATACATTTATATGATGCTTATTTTTTTAAGTTTATGATTTTTATTGATATCCATTAATTTCTGAACAAGTGATGGATTTTTGATTAAGAATTCAGTATTATTCCTTTGCTTCCATTACCAAGGTACAAAGAACATACCAAGTTTTTTTCATTAAATTGGCCAGCCAGCATTGAATTTTAAGTTGCAGATGTGATTATCAGTTTCTGATTTACTTTGTAAGAAGCATGTCAGGTTTTTCTTGAAGCTGCTGGTCACTTTTTTATGATCTTTATAAAATACATACCTGCATATGTTTATTTAACTGGTAAATTTTTCCCAAGAGCATTTTGTCTATTTTCTAAGTAGAATTATTCTAATGATGCCAAACTTGATTTGTTTTCCAAGTTTCAACTCTTCAATTTCAATTGTTAAAATAACTTTAAATTCTATTTTCCACTTTTGTAGTTGAAAAACATTCTCTAAATTTGATTATTACTTGCTAACTATGACAAAGTAAATACACGGTATTCTTAACAGCAGAAAAGGACACAAAGATAATGTAATTATGGTGCAAAAACCTTGATTTTCTCAAGAGATCATTTGAAGAAAATAGCTGTACTTCTCCTATAAAAATCAGTTTTCTCAGATAAGATCAGAAGAAATACAATGGGATTTAAAGTTGAATTGAAGGTACCACACCAATTAAACACTGTAGACTCACACAGCTCCAGGAGACAACGTTAGGTTGTTAAACCATGTCAGCTGATGACGATGATTACACAGCTTATACACCCTCCCACAGATCTGCCGTGATCCTGCTTCTGAGAATGGGGTCTGTTTCTCTGAATATTTTCACACCTAGGCATCAAATTTTACTTCTTTAACGCGCATGACTGAGACAGCAGTACAACTGCAGTTCCACCAGTTACCGTCCTGGCTGCGCCCACTGCAGGTGCACGGCTCTTACAGCACCTGCGACTGCGGATGGCGCTTCCAGCTCTGCACCTCTGCCGCTTCACCGCTTTCACTGCAACTGCTGAGTCAGCCACGGGCATCAACATTAAAGAGCCTCTGTCTTCCTGGTGTGGTGCCATAGGAATCCAGCCTCTTGGTGACCTATTTAATCCACGCTACTACAAAATAATTCAATCTAAGAATTCTAGCCAAACGATAGGGGACTGGGGAAATATATATGTATTACCTCAGTTAACAGCTTTACATTAAGAAAATGACTAAGTGTCACTACCTTTCAAACAAGATTCCATGACTACTTTATGCGCATGCTGTTCAAAGCTGGAGATGGCACACAAGCAATGCTCAGTTCAAAAACAGCACACGAACTACCGCCTGGACCAGAGTGAACTCCGCTGCCCTCCTCTTCTCGGCCTCTCTGTGGGAGTGAGGTATTGAACACCCTTGTACTCGTGGCCTCCTACCACCTCGCTGGCCTCTCATTCTCAAGGTGCTGGGCTGATATTTGCTCTTCTGGCTGACCTGTGAGCGGTGATGGCAGCGCCTCAGGCCTCTGTTCGAGTCTCTCTCTTTGTGCAGTGCATCCCCAGATGGCGTCATCCAGCCCCATGGCTTTACCATGGTCTCCTCACTGTTTATTCACAAAGTTTTTGTCCGACTCCAACATCTTAACCTAGGCTAGACAATCAAATTCAATTGGAAATTCAGCACCTACAATTAGATGGCTAACAGACATCTCAAACTTAAAAAGTGGAGTTACACGTTTGCACCCTCCTCTCCGACCCAGTCTTTCCCTCTGCTTCTTCACTGCACCACCATCTGGTCAATCAAAAAATTCACAAGTCACTTGTGATTCCTCCCTTTCCTTCACTCCCCTGTCCAACCTTTCAGCACATACTATGCTCAACATCTTAGATACACATTAAATCCGTCCACTTTTTTTCTGCCTCTGTTCTTGTCCAAGTCTGGCCTTCACTACTACAACAGCCTCCTATCTGATCTCTCTGCTTCCACTCTTTGACCACAGAATTTTTTCACCTAGTAACATACAGCGCCATCATTTTCTTTTTTATATGCAAATCATACCACTGCCCCACCTAAAGCTTTCCACTGTACTACCAGTGTACTATTACTACTCAGAATAAAACCCCATCTCCAGACCACGACCGAGGAGGCTACTGGCGGTCCGGCCCACTCCACCTCTGCCCCCTGATGACTGGTCCTTCTCCCCCCACCGGCCTCCTCTGTAAAAATGCCAGACTCAGGTCCTCGAGCCTTTTATACCGCCCCATTCCCCTGCCTGCAAGTCCCCCTCATTCTTCAGATTTCTGTTCAAATTTAATCTTCTCCGACAGGCCTTCCTGACTATCATGTACAGCTTAGCCTGGTTGATTTCCACCCAGGGAACATCACTGTCAATGATGTATTTGTGCATTTGTTTGTACACTTTCTAATTCCTATCACTAGCATTTCAGTTTCACGTGAAGAACTTTTTCGCCCGATTCACCACTGTGCTCCATGCTGCTGGGTCTAGAAGAGTGGCTAGCTGATGACAGACACTCAATAAATATTTATTAAAGCAAATTATTTTTATAAAGCCCCTCCTCCTGATACCCAATAGCCAACCCCACCCAAAATCCCTCCATTCTTCTTAATTTCATGTCACATTGAAAAGTTTTGGAGAAATTGCTTGATTTCTCTGCAATTTTAAGAAACAATCATTTTAAATCTCTACAGCTTCTCTGTACATCGACTATCACATGTGAGTCAGAAATGCGACTGCACACATGAAATTGAATACTTCACTTTTATTTTCACTTCTGAGGAAGTTCAAGAGCGAAAGTGCTTCCCTACTAAAACAAGCAAGCAAAGACTGACCCTCCTTAAATCACCTGCTTTTCAGACAATAGAATAATAACAGTCTAAGTGATCTGAGAAAAGTGCCTGGCTCTTGGCAAGTCCTGATAAACTTTTCAAGCTCCATCTTCAGAAACTACTAAAGATTTCTGTAACTTTAAAGCCATGTTTTTGACACTAAAAAACCTGACACATCATAGAAGTTAGAAGTGGAAAACTCAAAGCATCCGTCTCTATCAACTACATTATTAATAAGATAAAAACAACAGAAATTTGATCCACATTAATACACTCTGGCAATTAATGCTGGTGTTCTAAAGACAGCACACACAAAGAGCCCCGGGCTTTGCAGTCACCACACCAGGTTGAAAGGAAACAATTCTCAGTGTGAAAGTTTGGACATTTGGATGAAAAATACGACAGGCTATTTTTTTCCCCCAGAGAGCATAACCCCCCCGCCCCCAAACTTCAGTATTTAAGAGGCAGAGTAGAAGACTGTACAGACAGATTACAGACAGATTCTAGATACAAGTTCAAAATGTGGCTTTACCTCTTACTAGTTTGTACTTGAGCATTTTACATGCCTTCCCTTCATCAAACGTTCTCTCCTAGGGGTGCCCTAGATTCCAGGGCCATAAAACAGCTCCTTGTAGCAGTTTAGGGACTTCGTTCAGAGCCTTAGCTTTCACCTGGATAAAATGGGAATAATATCAACCCCACTGATGGTCAACCAAGATGAAGTGGGCAACATACACAGCACAAAAGAAAACACTTCAATAAATAAATTCTTATTTTACAATTTTCTACCAGGTTACACTAACTGCAGGCTATGCGAGTCCTCCTAGCAATGCACAGTATACATCGGAAATGAAAATTTAGCCTCATTCAGTGCCAGTGGCAAGAAGCACACTGTAACTATGGGCTGAGCCTAAAATGAATGAGGCAAAAAGAACAAAAAGGTTCTAATTACAAATTTTCAGTATGCCTAGGGGTTTATTAAACACATGTTTCATGGGCCTCAATTCTTTGATTCAATGAAAAAGTACAAAAATCCATCATGTTGATTTTATTTATCAACCACGGTATTTTTTCAGTGTAATACCTTCAGTAGGTTGCCATTAAAAACTAGATGCTGAAAAGAAGTCAGAAGAAAGTGTATATCCAGTACTCATCAGAGTTAAGAGGTTTCTTCCTTTTCTGGTTCTCCATTTCATAACAATTAATTGGTTAAATCTAGGAATATAGCCAAGAAGTATTATTCTGTTTCACAGAGAATTACTGTACCTAATTCAGCAGTACATGAGATTCCTGTGGTGTAGCAGAACTATTTTATGACTGTCTTAAAAAGGTAGTCTCTTATCTTCTAACAGAGTAAGAGATTATATTATTGTTCAAAAGCCTAAGCCATTAGCAGGCCTTTTAATAAGTGTGCTAATTACTTGAAATGACATAAGAAGTGCCATGAATGAAAGAACAATAAACTGTCAGTTCTTTTGAAACTATAGTTCAAATAACTCAGCATTATATTAACTTAACATAAGATACTAATTTTGAGAGTTATAAATAGCCATAATAATGATGATCCAAATGAAAGAAAAATCATTCGCTTACCCTCTCAGAAGGTAAGACGGTCTTGCTATTATTGCATTAACGTTGCGGATCAAGTTCGCTCCTGTACATAAATGAATATGTAAACTGCAAAGTGCTAAATAATTGCACAGAATCAGCACCACCAGAGAGTCTCAGTACCAGTAGACAGATCACGGTTATGTATATTAAAGACTATGGAAGTCTCCAGGAAAAATTTCCTCATATCAAATTAGTATACAATGAGATTTTAATTAGAAAGAAAGCTTCTTGTCCTCCTCAGTTATAAAAACAAAGCATAATGCAGAATTCCTTTCTCATACACAGGGGATAATAGCTTTTTGAAAATTACCAAAAGGCAAATACTCATTTTATTAAGTCCCTGAACAAAACGTCTCTGACATCTATCTATTGCTACCAGGCACGCAGACACACTTCCCCACACAGAGGCCTCAAAGCTCTGTCTTTCTCGGTGCTTTATCAGTTCATCTGAGTATACACAGAAAAACCCTGAGTTCAGTTATCATGTTGTTCACATACATCTTTACTACTTTTAGTCTCCCTTTTAACAATGAGAGCACACTGCCCGATTCGGAGTTACTGCGGAGCCATGAAACTGGTCTCTGACCGGTTGCCAGAAGAAAGCGTAACTATTCTAAACACTGAATGCCAGCTCAGAAACGTGGACTAGCCACCTCTGCTCCACCACGCTGCAGAGTATCAGAGTCTGAAGTCACAGGGATGTCATAAACCCCACAAGGACGCGAATTCCAGGCAGGCTCTGGAAAATACGAAGAGTACAAGTTGGAAAGTGTCGCTCCCAGTGACTTGTGGTGATCGGGTGTCCCAGGACTTTCAGTCTGTCAAGAACCATTGGCCCAGACACCCAGAATCTAACACCGAAAGATGATCCACTGAATAGAATGCGATTACAGACCATGAACTTATTCCATGCAGATGTGGGAGAGTCTCTTTACGGAGCAACAAGACTTGGGTTTGCCTGTGTCTGAGAATGAGGCAATGAACTAGGTAGTATCTCACGGTCTTTTCCAACCCCATATTTCACTGTATGATCAGAATGTTGCTTTCTCTGCAAACGGAAGCCAAGCTGGCACTAACTTTTCCCCAAAGTCAGTCCATTCCCTGCCTGCAGTGTAACTTTTAATCCTAGAGTGATCCAACAGTGCAGTTCCAGGAAGCGTGAAGGAGCCTGCATTTCACTGTCAGAGAGTTACCAGTGATGACAGCTTGTAATCCCGCGGACACAATGAAGGATGCTCTCATATCAGGAAATCTGGAGAGAAGGCATCCAAGGCCTCACACAGGATAAGTCGTCAGTCACAAATCTGTAAACTGAACTGAGCATTTTGACCTTGAAGTCACAACATCTGCAAGGTTCCATTTACTTGTTTGTAAAAATGGAGGTGAGTTACCAAAGTATTTAAAAAAAAAAATCATGCAATTTTAGAGCATCCTAATAGTGCCTGAGGATGCAAGGATAAGTAAGGCACACACACCCCTTACAGGTAAAGCTGACCAGCAGGACGTTTTTATATGAGATTCTGAGCCTCGAGGGGAGACGTCTAAATTAGAAACACACGCTGAGGAGTCACAACATGTGGGTGTGTGGGGGGAGGCGGACTGTAGCTAAGACTGGGGGCAGGATGTGATCAACCAGGGAAGAATCTGGCATTATCAGAGCTGTGGAAGAAGAGGGTACAGTGGTTAGGCAGCCAGTAGAGGACAGAGAGTCATGTGGGAAGGAACTAAACAGCAACAGCAAATGCAGCCAAGAGTAACAAGGAGGTTGGAAACCACTCACTAAATGTTTACAGAAGGGAGGAAGGGAGGAACTGAGAGTGGTCTCCTCTAAAGGCTTCTAGTTTTCCATAAATCAAAAGGCACAGTAAACTGGAAAAGCAAAGTGGAAAATTTCAGTAAGGTCTTGAAGAAAGTGGTGAACGTATGGAATATTCACCGAGAGCAACCTACTTAAGGAAAAAATTTCTAGGTGCTACTGAAAGGAGCAAATGATATGCTTACTGCCTTTACATGTGTAAGGATAGTGCATTTATTCAACAAATAATTATTAAAGGAGGTCGTGGGAAAAGACAAGGATACACAGGGCAAACCTCAGGCGTCAAAAATTCAAGTGTGCAAATCATTTCCAATATAAGGCAAAAACAAGTCCTCAAAAGAATTATGAGTATCTTGTGTATGTGTGTGTGTGTGTGTGTGTGTGTGTGTGTGTGTGTGTGTGTGTGTGGTGTGTGGTGTGTGCGAGCACTTTGGAGCTGATGGTTAAGCTGATGCATCCATACTCTTTTCTCTTTCAGTCCCTTGGGACACAAAGCATGCACTAATTAGATGACTCGTGGAGGTTAGGGGTACAATCCACAGCATGGGACAAAATGTTCTCCCATTTTTATTTATTGATATTACAATTTGAGTGTTAGGAACGTAACTCGCATGACTAACCAGAGAATGCTGGAAAGGGTCACTCCCTCCTGACTTGCACCAAGTACAGTTAGCTGAGGACAGCAGACAAATGAACAAGCTGGCAGGAGGTAGGGTGCTGAAAGGCCGTGACGGTCTAGCTATCACTCAACTGAGTGTGCAACATTCTCCCCAGAGGCTGACTCTGTGATAAGCATAATTAACAAACACCCACTGGGTGGCCTGGGGGCTAAAGTGGTAAACACAATAGCCCCTGTCCTCAAGGAGTTCCCCGTCTAGTTGGAAAATGAAACATACCCATGAGAAACCTTACGTAACAGTAAGATTTTGTAGGCTGGTCAGGACAGCTAGAGAGCAGCCAGCCAGGGGTGTGCATTACCCTTACCAGATTTGTGCTGCAGACTGAAATGCATTCTAAGAGGGAAGGACACATGGAACAAAAGCTGCGAAAGAGGGAGGGATAGTGAGGGGTCTCAAAACTAGTTAAAGGTCGAGACCTCACGAGGCTCAGCAAAAACCAGCCAGTCCCATTGTAATTAGCACCCTGTTTGCCATCGCTGCTGACAAACTCACCCCGTGCATCTCTGAACCATCTGTGTTTCTTCAGATCGGTAACCAGCAGCCCTAACACTGCCAGTGATCCGAACAACTCTATTTTAGGAGGCATTGGTTTCAAAGATAGATACTTGACTGTTGCTTTGTCTTCGGGACTTGCAAAAATAAGACCAGTAATTTGCCCACAAGTTTCCCGCATGGCTGAGGCATTACATCACGTACAGATGTTCACAAAGGTTGAATTTACTCATATTTTGTCCTCTCAATTTTCAGAAGAAAATAGCCAGGTTTACCTTTTATCTCCAGGGCCATTCATTTAAGATTGAATTGGAAAGTTTCTTTGTGAGTTTAGATTTCTGCATTTAAAAACAAACACCAAACAAACAAAAAAATGGCAGTTTACCGTAATTACCACTCTTATAAAAATCACTGGGCAGCTGGAAGTTCCTTCCTCCAATTCTCTGTACTCCCACCTTCACCCAGACTCTGGGCAACATTTCAAGCAAAGAGGCATCCGGATTGGCCCAATCCTTCAAAAACTCTTAAACCATCAACAACCCTATTGTTTCTTTCACACTCATGCTTCCCAAGTCAAGCTAAGTTGTGTTTAACTCTTTACATGTCTGAGTTATTATCATTGGATTTTCCAATCACACAGTACTTTAAATTAATTTGCCTGGGCAACCAAATTAAATCCCACAAGGAATTCACTGCCAAGCTTAGACACACCATATCCTTAGAAAGCCCACACTTGTCACGCATTCAGTGAGCGGGGTTATCTGTCCTACTTTATTTTCTGGGGCAGAACAAGAGCAAAAACAGGGAAGCGGAAAGCAAGCACCAAGCCTAGACAGTGAGTCACAAACAGAACTGGGCGTAAAACCAGGATGGATTACAGGGATGCTGAATGAGAGACGTCAAGGACTTGAGAAGGTGAAACATCAGAACAGCACCCAGGCAACAACCGGCAAGGCTCCGGTGAGGAAAGTGAGCAATCAAAATGCAAGCAACACGGGACACCAGAGAGGACGCAGAGACCCTCAAAGAAGAAGAATCAAACAGAAAGTTCATGCCTCGTCCCCACACGCTAGGAGTTCTCACCCAGTCCTTACCGAGGAAGAACTTGAAAAGTTTATCCGAACTCCCAGCAGAACTTCGTGATGCTGACAGTCACTGATTCACCCAGTGCCCACGTGCCCAGCACTTTACATACATGATCTCGTTTTCACCCCCGAACAACTCCCTAGGCATTCGTTATTTCTCTATTTCACACACGAGAAATCTAAGGCTCAGAAAGGTTAAGTAATTTCTTAAGGTCACTCAAAATAGTAAGAGCCAGAGCTGAGGTTCAAAGCGCTCATTTCTCTAAAACACACTATTTATGCTGAAGTGTACACTTAGCAGCTAGAACGGTGCTGTCCAGTATGGTCACCATGAGCCTCACGTGGCTACTGAGCACCTGGATTGTGCCTACTGTCACCTACTGAAATCATGGCATTTTGGATATACTGATACAAATAAAACACACTGTGAAAAATTAACTGTACCTCTTTTTTAATGTGGCTGCTAGAAAATTTAAATATGTATATATTTAGTATTTACTATGTAATACTTAATCTGTCTCCTGTTTCTATTGATCAGCACTGTCCTACAGTATAAATTCAGTCTTTCCCAAGTCCTCTTTAAAACAAAACATAGATTCTCTGAAGTTTCAGCTGCAGCAAAACAGTATCTAGGAGTAAAAAGCCAAGAAAATGCCCTCGCTCTGCTCCTGATTTTACCTCTCGCGCTGGAATCACTCAGTTTACTGCTGCCACCACCAGCCCAGTATCCAAGTGCGGAATCAACTCTTCTTTTCCGTCCTCTTAGTCCAGCTGAGAAATTTTTGCCTCTTCACAAAGACATTTTAAATGACCATGATAAAACAGAAGTGAGTCACAGAAAATGCAAGGAACAGTAAAACCGCCCTGGTAACAAATCAGAGGTTTCTTAATTTCTGACCTTAGTTAACTTGCATAAGAGCTTGTAAAACATACAAACTTACAGAAGCCTACACTGGTCATATACATGAGAGGGGTCCTATAAAAGGTGTGGTAGAAGGAGTGGTGGTGTGTTTGATAAACAGGCAATGTATGTCTGTCTTAAAGGCATCAAATTTGAAATTTTAAAAAAACATTCCACAATAATTGCTAAGGAGGTAACCATGAACAATCTTCTCTCCCAGGTTTGGGCTTTAATACACTAGGATGAAAACCAAGTTAAGAAAGAAAGAAACAAACAAGAAAGAAAATAGGTGGACAAAAGAAGTGCTAAGAAAAAAGGAAACTGAGCTTAAAATGGTTCTGGTTCTGATTACTGGACCAAGTACCCATCCTTATGCGACCCAAGAAGCCAGCATCATCAGTTGACAATTGTAATATAAAACCTCTAACACTTCTCAAAAGATTGTATGGATATGTGTTAATCAACACATTATATACATTAATCCCCGGAGATAACTCAAATTCAACAGCTTTTGTTAACACACACATACACACAAACCTGGGCAATACTGGGGAAGAAATTTACTCAAAGTTGCTTTATTTAAGATGGCACTTTGAAAGCCTGACTGCTCTTCTGGCCTCAGTCTATGGGTCACAAGCCCCTCTGTTTTATAGGATAGAACAGGATATAGGATATAGGATAACAATTTATAGGAGGATGTGAATCGCAGTGAGCAAGTGAGATCATGATCCTGACTTCCAAGTAGCTGGAATATTTCTTATTAAAATTTGTTGTGCATATTTGCTTTCTTAGTAATTTAATTCTTAAGCAAATGAATAGGGTCAACAATCATACGAGCCAAAGTCCTTCATGCAAGAAAGCCACAATCTGGTCAGAAAACATTTGCCTCTAAGTTAGCTATGCCCAGCCTGAAGGAAGACTTCAGGACAGTCAGACGACAGGATGCAGTTTCCTCCCAACCATTCAACAGGGCCCAATATCTGAGTCCTGAGGGCTATACCTTCTTTGTATGCAGAACAAAGGCAACAAAGAAAGAAATGTATTTAAATAAGTAGTGTGGGAAGCGGCTGTGTGGTAGAGGAACTACAAGCAGCGGACTGGAAGAGAAAGACCCAGCTTCAGCACCACCCCAGCTGCCCTGAGTCAGGATGCTTGACCTTGCTGGAGGCAGACTAGGTAATCACTCCATCTCTTAACACCTCTTAACAGTCTCGGATTCTGTGATGGAGAATGTGTTCCTTACATCTATTCAAAACAGTTACAATAATGCTATGTAAAAACAAGACCAGTCTTTACTATAGCTGAAAAGAGTGTTAAGATTTGAGGACACCAGGAAATCCACCCTAATCACCACTCTCTCCCCACACCTGTCCCTGCATAAATGTTAAGGATGAAGACTTGAGGGTAGAATTTCAAGCAGAGAACAGTGTTAAATGTTCAGCTGGAAGGCATTAAAAATCAAATTTATTTACTTCATAATTCTGCCATGGGACATGACATGTCTTAGGATCTAATAATAAATT
Source organism: Camelus dromedarius (assembly GCF_036321535.1). NCBI lineage: Eukaryota > Metazoa > Chordata > Mammalia > Artiodactyla > Camelidae > Camelus > Camelus dromedarius. The sequence goes on along the minus strand of NC_087446.1, from coordinate 59,943,394 downwards.
TCTATAAAAGGCCTGAAGTTTGCCTCACGTGAGAAGGGTGAGACCCAAAATGTGATGATCACATTCATCAAACCGCTACCCAAAGTTTGCTCAGAGGTCCAAAAGTGTGGGAGTTTGGGCAATCGGGTGTCCTTAAGGTTGGAATCCATTATCCAGAAAACCTAGCTATTTGAAACTAGGAGTCACTCTAAGCCCCATGAAAATGATTAGTGCTATTCCTGTTAAAGGCTCTCTTGGTCCATCAATAGGTAAAGACTAACTAAAAGAAAATATCTTTCCTCTTTTCTTCAAAAGAGATTACTAAAAAATATTATCATTGCTAGACTGCAGAACTTGCTGATATGTTCTCAAGATTTCACTCTGAAATTCTCATGTACCATTCCCTGACTGATTCAACATGCATTTCAGTGTGTGCTGTGTGCCAGACAGTCCGGAGTTGACAAAGAAATAGAAAGGGATTTTAGTCTCTAATAGCTGTTTTCTAGTTGGAAAGACAGGCTATAAAAAAGTTATTTTATATACACAGAAGAAGAAAATGATGTATCCTAGGCTGGACATGATTCCCAACTCGCTCTACAACTCAGTTTCCCAGGTTAATATGGTTAAAGGTTTGGAAGGGACCACGAATATATATAGTCCAAACGTCCAACCAGCCCTCTCTGTAAGATCCCCACCAAAGGACTGTCCCACACATCCTAGAAGTCACGCCGTGGCAAAGAACTCACTCTCACCAATTAGGACAAATGCATCTTCCCAGTAAAGCCTGCTCCTCAGCCATGTGAACCAATTCAGAGTTCCCATCCATACAGATACTTGTAAATCCTAGGACAGCTCTGTCCTTTTTCCCTAACAGATCTAAGTCACCCCCAGGGTCTTCAGTCCTTCTTCACATGGAACCACATGAAAGCCTTCATCATTGAGGTTACCCTCTTCTGAACAGGTTCCAGTTCTTCTATGTCCCTACTGAAAGATGAGATCCAGAACTAAACATAATGAAGGGAGAACTTATATCCCAATAATTTTTAAAAATAGACTTTGGAGTCTGATAGATCTGTGTTAGAACCTCAGCTCGAAAACTGCTGACTGTTTGACCTTCAGCAGGTTAACTAACCTCTCTGAGTCTATTTCTAGACTTCTATGTAGTAGGAATCAGAATGTTTCATTATATTCCTCAAAGGTTGATTGCAAGGATTAAATGTGATGTAGTATGTGTAACACTTAGCCTGGCATCTGACAACTAGCAAAGGTTTAATAAATGGTAGCTGTTTTTATTATTATTTTTACTACCCAGCTATACTCTGAGTAGCCCAGAGTGAAGTATGACTGTTCAGTCATCTTTGAAATTGTTAAAATTTACTTAAAGATTGTTGCCTCTTTCCATTTTTCACCTACCTCTGGCTTTTGCTTTCATCCCACTTTTATTCAGAAAAAACTTCTGAATGGGGACATCTGAGCCACGTGTCAGCATATGTACTATGGGTTCAAGATAAATCTCTTATTCCCAATTAATAGAATCACAGTGAAAATTCCAAATTAATCTAAGATGCTCTCCCTTTTTGCTTGAAAAATAATTAAGGAAGGCTATACTTCGGGTTTTATGCTTCCTTATCCAAATTATGTACAGATGTTGCTGGGAAATGTGTTCTTAATAGCTACATTAACTGTGATAAGTTCACTCACATCATTGTCATTCATGTCTAATTAACCTAAATGCCCTACTGGGAGCAGGAAAAACTTGCGCAAGGCAAGGAGAGTGAGTCCGGTCTCTCTCCCAGCCCCTAGTCCTGCCGTCTGAATACACAAGGACAGGAGAGGGAAGGGAAGATAAGTGTTCAACATCAACAGGGGTACCTGTCCGGAGAATCTGGCATGACTGCCGTAATCGCATAGATCAGAAATTGCTGGACAAGAAACCTTTCTCTCAACAAGGAAATCATTTCATGAGCAAACAAAATAGTTAAGAAGAGCACAAAATTGCCCCTAGGTATCCAAGTCCAGACAGCATTTGAGAAGAAATGCACAATTTTTTTGGTAATTTTCAACTGTCAGAAATTAAACATTAAGTTTTCTTTAATAATAAGGTTAGAGTTATATCCAGTTCTTTCTGCAGTGTCCCTGACAATAAGGCTGTACTTGATTATGCCCACTGGTGGGAGGCTCACTATCCGATAAGGCACAGCATTCCACTAACGAACTCTCTTTTGGTTAGATATTTCTTCCTTTTATTCTATTCAACTCTGTCCCCTCTTTAACTCCCCCTTAAAACTGACCTGTGCTCTGTAGGCCGGCCTATCAGGAAGCTCAGCAGGTGAGAAGCTGAGGGTAAGGAGCTGGTAGGTGTTTGCACACAGTGCATTTTTCCTGTTGCCTGTTAAAGCAGGCTGCCCCACGTATTTCTCCTGAGGGACAAGCCCTGTTACAGCCCTGAAAAAAAACTGGATAAGAATGTTAATCTGTTACTGGGCATGGATCTATCAAAGCCACACAATTCCTACAACAGGCATGGACCTAAAGGCCCAGGAAGCCATGCAGTTTAAACACACACACACACACACACACACACACACACACACATACACACACACACCTTGGCCAACAGCAAGCAGAGCCTAGCCCCATGGAAGAGAATCAATAACTAAGTTTTGGAAACAAAGGACAACGCTTTGTTCAGAAGGTTCCTGCATCTTATGACCATATGCAGTTCTAGACAGGCAGTGCTGGGTGGTTCAGGTTTTCTCAATTGTATTAGGTATGAGAAACATGCTTGTTCAAAAATGCAGACTACTGAGTTCCATCCTTAGAGATTCTAATTCAGGACCTCGAGGGTGGGGCCCGGGGGGCTTCATGTTTAGCAAAGGCAGGCTCTCTGGGAAATACTGGTGCCATGGGCAAAAGCTCTGGAGCCAGAGAGATGTGAGTTATACCTGCAGCACCAACCATGTTTCTTCTTTAGTAAAATGGAGATGACAATCATAGTTCTTCTAATCTCTTCCAGGTGTTACCAGAATTAAATAAGAAAATGTGTGTGAAGCATATAACAGACAGCCTATAGTAGTGGCCCATTAAATAACCTGTAGCAAGTATTATTTTTATTTTTCATTATCACAATGTATTGATTTCAATTTCCCCTCAAGGCATTACTTAAACTCTCAAGACCACTTTCCCTCTTGGCTTCCTTTTTCTGATGCTCTGTTTGAAATTCAGAAGCTGTCTTTGGAAACAGGGCATAGAGGAATCACCCAGAACACCTGTTATTTTGATATTCACTCTGTCTTTCATAGACAACCCATCCCCCTGTCAGCTTCCTGTCTCCCAGACACTACCCTTTGATTTCTACTGCCATTTCTCTCGTGCAAGCCCTCTGGCATGTTGCAGTTTTTGCCTAGAAAGCTCTTCTAACTGCCTTTCTGAATAGTTAAATATTGCCCATCTGCGAAACACTCAGATCAGCCATCACCACACCAATGCAATCCTTCTGATCATTGTTTTTCGTTTTCCAACTGTAATTGCATAATGGTCGATTTCTTCATTTCTCTCCTGTGACAACTGAGTCTAAAGCTGCAGCAAGAGTAGGAAATTGGGAAATGGCATGATGGATGGTAGTTAATCATTTAACCCAAAATAGTAAAGTCTGTCTCAATGGCTTAATTCAGGCAAATACATTTTTGGCCTAGCTTGTCAGTATTATATCCTCAATTTTCCACTTCACTTTTCTTGATGTTGACTCGTGCTAAAATTTCTCAGTCTCATTAGTTTATTACCAATGTGAAATTATTATATGCAAAATTTAAAAATAATAATCACAAAGGCAGTTTTTGAAGTGCTTGAAGCATCATCAAGCACTGAAATTAAAATATCCAGTGTCAGTATAGCACATAACTGCACAACAAATCAGCACTAATTTAGACACTGAATTGTGAAATAATCATTCTTTCTACTGACAACCAAATAACTCATTAAGTATACTATATAGAATAGTATAATTGTCTAAGACTATAATATTAAATAAGTTATATAGCTCATTAGACAGTAATGGTAAGATGCTATGAAAAAAAAAATGGGCAAGTGGAAAGTTGCCAGAGAAGCCCTCACTGAGAAGATGCAGACTGAAAGAAGATGAAAGATATGCCAAGTGAATTATTTGGGGAAAAGTTCCCTCTGGAAATGCCAGTGCAAAGGCCCAGAGGCAGAGGTGTGGCTGTTGGGTTTAGAGGCCAACGTGGCTGGAGCAGAACAGGAAGAAGAGAAAGTAGTAGGAGCCAACATTCGAAAGAAAAGGGTGGACCGTGTCATAATGGGACTTGCAGGCTTCATAATGAGGAACTGGCTTTTACTCTGAGTGGCAAAGAGAGCTACAGGCACGTGTGAGCAGAGGAATGCCAAAAGCTGACTTAGGTGTTAAGTTAATCACTGGCTGCTCGCTTGAGATACACTGTGGAGTAGGGGAGAGAGCAGGAGAGCAGGAGAGCCAGCTAGATTACGTACTAATCCAGGTCAGAACGATGGTGACCAAGGCCAGAGGGATAGCAGAGCAGACGGTGCGAAGTGAGCAAACACTGGATACACTTGGAAGGCAGAGTAAGAAGTCTTACTGATGAACTGAATGTGAGTATTAGAAGAGGATTCAAGGCTGACTCCAAGGTTCCGGAGTCCTGCAATGGAAGAACAGAATCGCCACTCTCTCAGCTGGAGAAGGTTCTCAGCTGTCTACCGGCTCTCCAAGTGGAACTGCTGAATCAGGCAATCTGATATTCAAGTGAAGAAGTAAGCATAAAGATCGTGATACAAATACGAGTTTGGGAGCCATTAGCATAATGATGTTACTGGAAGACAGAATTCAGTGGTAGGACTACGGGTGAGTGCATACAAAGAGCAAAGAGGGTTAAAGACTGGGCCCAAGGACTCACAAACACTGAGAAGTCAGGGGAAAGAGAAGCAACCTGTGAAGGAGACAGAGAAAAGGAGATAGAGAAATCAAGAGTGTGGTATCTGTAAGCCAAATAAAGGAAGTTTATCAGGGAGAAGTGTGTGATCAACTGTGTCAGCTAGATCAAGGAAGATGAGGACTGAGAACTGAACACTGGCTTTAGCCATGTGGGAGTCTGTGATTATCTTAACTAGAGCAGGCTTAGAAGAGCAATGACACCAAGACCAGATTAGATTTGTTAGAAGAGAGAATGGAAGAAAAACAAGATTTCTGCAGAGTTGTGAAATAATGGAACTGGTGGGGAAGTGTGGTGGAAAAAACATTTTTTCAAATGCTGGGGAAATAACAGAATGTTTATATGTTGGTGAAAATGATCCTCTTGTGAGTAACTGATGACGGAAAGAGAGGGGAGAATAACCAGTTATGCCCTTGGGAGGTAGGGGTGGGGTTCATTGCTCCAATGAACAAGTGGAGAGATTAGCTTTAGACAGAACAGGAATACTTCTTCTATGGCAATGCTCTGCTGACCCTTCAGTTTTCTCAATAAGTCAGGAAGCAGGGTCATGAGGGAAGAGTGAGGGTGAGGAAGAGGCACTGAGGAGAAACGGTGAAACAGGCATGCAGAGAGTGGAAGAGTCAGCAGACGCGCGAAGGACAGCATGACTGCCAAGAAGCATTCAAGACCCATTTGACGTATACGGCTACAGATTTAAAGTGACACCAGTCAACCTGCTTTATTCTTGCCTCAAGCAGCTGCACAAGCTCAGGAACAGAGGAGTAAGATTTAAAGAAGGTTGTGCTTCTCCAAACAAGTATAAAGAAGCAAAAGAAGGGCAAGTGAGTCAAGAGTATCTGCAAGGCAGTGAGCATAAGGATTTACCTGATTTTAATCCCATGGTCAAGAGGGTTGAGAGAGCAAAGAAGCTGAAGGATAGTAAAAAAGATGGTAGGATTAATGGACTGAAGATCCTGGAGGAGTTGAAGGATTCGTGAAGGATATTAGAATGATTTCAGGATAGTAAAAGGAAACTAAACTAAAAGATCAGAGATGGTAGTCAGAGAGCAGCACAGGTGAAACTGGAATTATGAGGGGGGATATAGTTATTGCTAGTGTCAAGGCCAGAGAATGACCAAAGATTAAACAGCCGAAGCAGGAAGCAAGAAAGGACTATTAGAGAAAGGAAGTTCAAGAAATGGAGCTGCCAAGGTGTTGGAAGGATTATGTACGTATATATTAAAACTGCCATGAATTAACAGTGGCAGAAGGTAAAGTCATCAAGAAATGTGGAAGAACAATTCAAAAATCAGTTGATAAGAACACTGAGAGGTAGAGGATCATAGCCTACTGACATGAGATTCACCACCTTGGAGTTTGGGGGAGGACAAGGGGGAACAATCTCAAAGTGGCCATGAGTAACTAGGAAACCCTGTCCACTTCCAGCCTTAATAGTAGGAGGGCTATTGGAGGAAAAAAGCAACCACTTGAGATATCTTCAGGGGAAGCAAGAGGCTCTGAAAGGCCTATTATCAGTACAGGAAGGTGAAGGGACTGTTCAGAGAAAGTTGAGAATATGGAGGTTTTGTCTACGATGGCCCTTGGAGGGCCCAGTGGAAAAGTACTGGGAGATGGGAAGGGTGAGAGGAGACAGACAGGAGACAGGCAACCCTAGTTGGAATCAGCATTGGGAGAAGGTTGGAGTTTTTTGTGGAGAATAACTTTAAAGGAATAAAGGGCAAATGAAGCTAGTCCTAATGGGCTCAGGGCAAAATGTAATAGTGAGGCTGAGAATGTTTGGGAAAAATGGAAAAAGAATCAAAGGTGCTCTTTTGACCTTTTGGATGGAACCAAGGAGGTCCAGAGCAATGGAGTGCTCTTAGCCCTCCTGTTGGTGGAATGTGAGCTCTCCCTTTAAAACATAAAGTAAAATGTAGTAGGAAAATTATATCTTCTTTAAAAATTGAGGTGGTAATGGAAACAGCGAAAAGAACACGGAATTTGGAAACAGGGCACTTGAGGTCAGATTTCAGCTATAGTAATCAGTAATCAAGCTGACCCTTGAACAACGTGGGGATTAGGGGCACCAATCCTCCACGCAGTCAAAAATCCGGGTAGAATCTGGTCAGCCCTCCAGGTCTGCGGTTCCGCATTCACAAATTCAACCAACTGCAGATCAGATCGTGTCGTACTACAGTATTTACCACTGAAAAAATCCACGTATACATGGACCTGCATAGTTCAAACCTCTGTTGTTCAAAGGTCAACTGTAAGTTTTTTTTTTGTTTTCTGTTTTTTGTTTTTTTACAGATGTATCACCAGCTGCCCATTGGCCATCACGGCCCTGAAGAGATAAAGAGTCACACAGACTGCCCCTTAGCACCCTTCCTGGGTTTGTGTTAGCCTAACCTCTAGCTACTCTTCAGGAAGACGTAGAAACACTAATCATCATCATAATAAACATAATCTAATCAAGCACAGTTTGCAAGGGCTGTGGAGTCAACAGGCCAACAGAACTCGATGGGCGATTCAGCGTCAAGAGCCCAGATGGGGCCGAGTCATCAGAGGAAGGCACCAATCTCCCTGGACCAATCACCAAACAACTTCCACATGGAGAGAACAGACACTAGAGCAACACAACAGCAGCAAATGGCAAGTGAAGCGCCATACAGACCATGTGATGCTTGCCTGACGCCGGAACAACCCAAAAGCCTCTTCGGATCAGACTTGGGGAAAGCAGGGAGAGAAAGGGACAGAACCTTAAGTCTGAATATTCCCAAACTGGACTTAACTTTTAAACCAGAAGTGACTGAATAGCCTTAAACTGACAAGTGAAAATGAAGCCTTGAGAGCTAAACTCAGTTCAGAAGAAGGCTCTTCAGTAACAGCAGGAAATGCACACAGAGCGCACAGCACACGGGAGGCTCCACGCTAGGCAGTCACGTGGTTTATCGCATTCCTCCTCACAGCACCCCTCGGAGTCTAAACACTATCATTCGCTCTGTTTTTCAGACAAGAAAATTGAAACCTCATACCCAATCGGGGGCAAAACCAGTATTCGAGCCGCTGGATACGAAGTCCCTGACCTTACTCATCATGCTCCGTGCTGTTTCCATCTCGTACAGCCAGCCATTTACATATTCAATATTTTAGGACCTTATTTTATTCCAGGATGTTAGATTCAGTGGGTTTCGCCAAAAGACCTATTTTCTTAACCAGATTTATGTTCCTCGAGGCCTTGGAACGTATTTCTAGAATTTTCGGTTTCCCGTTGGAGCTCTCTGCACGAGGCTGGGAGGAACAGCAGCATCTGTAATCCAGTTTGCCAGGTGCCATGAGGCACATTGGTCCACCTGGGAGCAGCACGTCCTTTGACGGCCTTGATGTTAAATCCTAGAGGATTCCGTGGCAGAAGCAATTTGGTGCCAACCTCTTAACTGATACAGTGAAAACCTGTCTCCCACTTAAGCCTGGCGAGAGTTAGTTGGTTTGATATAATGAAAGACTAGACAGACAGATGAGAGGTCATTTACTTCCTTTTACTACATGTCAAAATAGCTAAAGAAATTATGCTATTCAACATGTTCTCTTCCTCATGCCACCATCAGTTTCATCATTATCACAAATGGCTAGAGTTTTTCGAAAGGCAGTCTGTGATTAACTGTATTACCATTTTTTTTTTCAATTCTAGGATTGCTGGAAACTCTGACTCATTCCATGTGTTACCTTTCAGCACCCATAATTAATCCCTGCTATGAGTACACCAAAATTAATGTGCACACTATATGCCTATGTTAGACTGGAAACCTCGGATACATTGGTCCATCTGATACATACAAATACTTAAATTAATTAATATATTTTAACACCTTTATTGTGGTATGATTCCTGTACAGTTAAACTATACATTTTTCAGATATACAATTTGATGAATTTTGATAGATGTATATACCAGTGAAGCCACAGCACAATCAAAATAATTAACATTTCCATCATTCCCCAAGAGGTACACATTTTGAATTCCCAATTTATCCCTTTAGATGTAATGTTGCAGTTCTCCAATTCAAATCAATGTAACAAAGAAAGCACAGTGCTTGATCTTCTGCCAGTGAGCACTTAGCACTGTCCAGCTGCTGTGAAACTGGATACCTTTTAATGCCTTTCTGTAATAAGCTTATTATATGAAGGCCACGAACGAGGAATCTACACCCCTACCCCGTAATTATTGCTGCAGCTTACCCGTGGCCTTCTGTGAAACTCTACACAACACATAAAATCTTGGATCTGCTCTGCTTCTCCCAGCAGTTTCAAAAACGAAAGAGAAATGAGTGATTTCAATCTTCAGTATGAAAGGTGCTGTTTAACTCTAACTGCATGTATCCCTGTTGGTCACTGTCATTTTGTAATGTTACAAAGGCTTGTGTTTTAAAATGCACAGTGAAGGACACTAACGAAGTGCTCTACAAAACAGAAATAGACTCTCAGACATAGTAAACAATATTATGGTTACTGGGGAAAGGGGATGGGAAGGGATAAATTTGGGAGTTTGAGATTTATAAATGATAATCACTGTATATAAAAATAGGTAAAAAATAAACTTCTGTATAGCACAGGGAACTATATTCAATATCTTGTCATAACTTTTAATAAAAAAGAATATGAAAGTGAATATATGTATATATACGCATGACTGGGACATTATGCCGTACACCAGAAATTGACAGATTGTAACTGACTAGACGTCAAATAAATAAATAAATAAATAAATAAATAAATAAATAAATAAATAAATAAATAAATAAATAAAATGCACAGTGGGCTTATACAGCAACTTTATCAGATGAATTACCTTCTTTGGGAAATCTTCTGAAACACAAAAAGTAGTATCTAGTAAACTAATTTTTGCATCAGAGTTGTGCCAGGAAAGTTCTATAGATCATCAAAATTCTGTATATAGGGCTCTTGCTTGCCTACAAAAATGTATCTGAAGATAATTCTGCTTCACCAGTGTTTTCATTCCTAGCAAATGTTATACCAAAGCATAAATTTCCTCCCTCACCTCATAACTTTTTTCACCTCAGCTACTTCAAATAACATTATAAATCACTGACTCATTTCAAATTAAATTTTGTTACCAGAAAACTAATATCCTTATCCAAAGCAGTAGAAGAATGTATATTGTTAGTGTACATACACAAAAAGCACCCAAGTGTATTTTTAAGGGGGAAAAGCAGTTTGTAGACTTTCCTATTTGGGGAATGGTCTCTGAAAGGCCACCACAAATGCAGTCCACTGTTGCGGAGGAATAAATTTTCCTCTACCCTTCTAGGTTCTTCTGGCTGGTCTAAGAATTAAATTGACACAAGACAGCTTAACAAGAGCAAATCGAACAAAAGGTTAGTAACATGTATACGTGGAAGAGACCCAGGAAAACTAAGTAACTCATCAAAGTGGACAAACCCTTCACCTTAAATACCAGCTTCTATTAAAGACAAAAGAGAATGTTGGGGGTAGTGGTTTGGGACTTCCAAGTGGAGGAAGGCAACTGAAGTGAAGATGGAAAAGCAAATGTTTGGCAAATAAATGTTTGCTGGGTCTTCCAGAGACATTGGGACACAGAGTGGACTCTGTTCTCTGAGTGTCGCCCACCACACCTAGTCCATATTCTTCGCAGATGTCTCTGGTGATAGCTCTGTTCTGGGACCAGGTCCTCCATCTAAATTCTTTTAGGCAGTTACGGGGAAGGTCAAAGTTTCTTCCTGAGTCTTCTGGGCCTTGATTGTCTTCAATTCAAAATAATCTACAGGCCAAAGAGACATTTGGGGTGGTAATTTTTGCTCCTGTATCACCAACTCCCTCAATGATGGGGTCCTTTACAGCAAAAGACAAGGAGGTGAGACACACATGATGCAGTATCATTTCCTTTTCTACTTGTGCTCAAGTTTTGAAAACAAACTTTAAGGTAGTGACCCTTTAGTGAGAATGCTAATAACAGATGCTTTCTGAAGCTGAGAAATGAAGTAGCTAGAGAGGTGAAAAGTAAAAATCAGATGATGGTCCAGCAAGGAGAGGAAAGATACCGCACAGCATTTTAATGCCCCAGAATAGCTCCAAACACTTCTATTCTATAAGGCTCTAGATTTTTTGCACCCAAGTGGCTCCATTAACCTTCCCATATCCTTCCTCTTCCTGATAGAGAGTTGATTCCTTAACATTTTATAGCAGTCCACCAGAAATTATTTTGTGTGGTACACTTTTTTGCTGCATCATGGAGCCATCAAGTCAAATGTTAGATGAAGGCTTCCCTAGGCTACAAGCTGCTATCTCCTGGGACTAAGGAGCTATGAAAGCTAAGTAAGGTTAAAGGCAACCACGGAAGTGGCTATAAATTAGATTTGCCCAGCTGAGCTTAAAATCAGGTTTCCAGAACTACTCTTTCATAGTGAAAAAGATCTAGGGAGGTCAAGAGAAAGGAGATACTTGCGCCGATGCAGGATGGAGTCTTGTGTGCTGACCCACATTTGCTTCATTTCTAGATTTATTTCTGATGCTTCACGGCATGAAGGAAGGAACACAGAATTGGGCATCAAACAGACTGAGCTCAAATCCTGGTTCAATCTCTTAAAGATTCTTTTTTTTTTTTTTAACATTTTTTATTGAGTTATAATCATTTTACAATTTTCTGTCAAATTCCAGTATAGAGCACAATTTTTCAGTTATACATGAACATATATATATATATTCATTGTCACATTTTTTTCTCTGTGAACTTCTTAAAGATTCTTAACAAAAATATTCTTAACAGCTCTGAGCTATAGTCTCTACATTTATGTAACAGGTAGCTAATAACTGCCTCATTAGTTTGTTATGAGGCTCAAATAAAATAATATACACAAAGTTTCTGGCTCAGAACTTTAACCCAGGGGCTTAAAAATATGTCACCTGTTTACTGGTATAAACTGTTCAAAATAATGTAACAGGAGCAGCTGTTGTAATAGAACAGCAGTTGTAATAGAAACAGATATAGTAAGAACAGTAACAATTACATTTTACTGAACACTTGATAGGCTGGGCACTGTGCTAAGCATATGCACAGAGTACATCTAAATCTCATCAAAACCCTGCAACATGGATATTATTTAACAGAAAAGGAACCCTTTTGAATGGTACAAACAGCAAGGAGAAAACCCTTGATTTGAGTCAGGGTTCTGCCAAAGAAATTAGCATCTAATTTGACTTAGGGAAGGTTAAGTAACTTTTCCAAAGTCAGACAGCTAAGAACTGCTCAAGGCTCATTTTCATTATGTATTCTAGATGCAATAGTTTCCTCTAGTTTATACAACGTATTTCAAAACCTAAAAGTCAATTAAATCCTTGGGACCCAAGTCAATCCATATGTACTCACTACCGTAAATCCTGTAGCTGCATAGCCCAAGACTGGCAGGCAAACACTGTTCTCCAGGACTCCCTTGACCAGAAACCCCTGGAGTGGGCTTAGGTAATAATATACCCATCAGAGAGAGAAGGCCAGCACCTCCTGTCTGACAAGGAGCCAAGGTCACAAAACTCCATTCACAAGAGCTCAGAGACTCAGAATCAAGGAACAAAGCCTGACCCTCACCACCATGATGACACTAATTAAAGTAAGTACTGGTGGCAAGCAAATGTCTCATCAGCAATTAATGTTGAGCATAAATACCAACTAACATCACACTGAGCACCTCAGAAGGGAACAAAATGGTGGAATGGTGATAAGCCCCTATCCTGTACTTCATCATCCTAGACTGAACTCTGAAACGTGCTATATGACAGCCCCTGGGACCATGAACTACATACCAACAAGACACCCGTTTGCCTGGGAAAACCCTGCCTCTAAGCAGAGAAAAACTGCCCTCAACTCCTCTAGACAGGTCTTCATTCTGTTGGTAACACGTGACAGAGATACATTGCAGAAGCTATGTTGCACATACGGGAACTGAGTGAGAGTTTCTCTGGGGAGAACTTGCCGTGGGGTTGTTCTTGACCGTAGTGAATCCAGTGACCAACTCGGGAAAGAAAGAAGTATATCCAGCCCAAAATCTAAATAAAGAGGCTGATTTTGCAAAGATTCTCCACTTCTTGAGAGGATTTATTTAAATAACCACTTCCTTACCACATTTAATGTGTGACTCTGTTTATATACGCCCACGTTTGAGGGGGGATATATTTATAAAATGAAGAACACCTATGTGTCTCAGATCAGGAAATATTTATGAACAAATGAGCCCACTTGGCTGAATCTAGAAACATCAACTAAGCCTGTCATGAAACCTTACGTGAAATAACTAATCATTGACCCTACAGCACCATCACTTGAATCAGCATGAGAACCAGAACTGCAAAGCACTGAATGCAAAGTACTAATATTCCTAACCCTGAAAAGTGTTAGCTCTGTCAGAGTGTGTTTTGTTTTTAGAATGTCTGGTTTCTGACAACATTATCCAGAAATAATTATTCAATAGTGAATGCCAAGAAAACCAAGTCCCAAAATGCTAAGAAATATTTCAGGCTACCTTTCCCAGAAATACAATCTGTTTCTCAATTGAGAGAAATTCATCATAAAAACTGCCTATATCATAGTCCTCCAGAAAACTTCATCATGTTCTAATTCATCAAAAGCCACCAGATCAAATTGCTGTTTAATATCTGAATCAATGAAATAATTCATCTAGCTATTTATAAATTTATAAACACCTTGTCAAACACCTGGGGTGCCACACCACACCAATTTTAAACTCCATCCAATGTATCAGAAACTAATTCTTGATAGACACAAGCTTTCATCATGCGATTTACACAGGCTTAACAAAGATCACAGCTTTAAGAAAAAGAATATGACATTCTTCAGCATATTCATTACCTAGAAATAGAGAAACTACAAACATTTATCCAAAAAACTCTGCAATACATTTTAAAAATCATTTTTTTGAAATGATCAACTTTTGAACAAAACCCAAAGAGAAACACAGACTTTTAAAAGCTTGGGATCCGGCAGCCCCACTCCTCACTAAGTTGCATAATCTTAGCCAACTTGGATTTCAAATTTCACATCTATAAAGTAGGAAAAAGTGTGATTTCTGTCTATTTCAGAGACTTTTTTGCGGAGCATATGGGATAATTTATGAGCTACATAAAAGTATGTAATGTTATTATCAAGGGCACTTTCAGGTGAGAGGAGAGAAGTAGTGAAACGCATTAGTTGGCTGCCTCTGTGGTGGGACTGTTATCTTCACCCACTCAAAGCAGAATAACCAGAAACAAACTGTTGCCTGAAGTGGGACCCAGAGAAAAAGAGCAACGCTCTGGCCCTGACATGTTCACTCTCAGGGCAGTCACTGAATTCCACCGAGCCTCAGTATCTCTTCCTGTCTAAGTGCAACAGCTCACCTGCCCCCCGCCACACACACACACAACAGACTGAACAGTGTTCAGTCTTCCTCAACTTTCTCATTTGTCTCATTTAGAGATAATACATTTAAAGCCTATACTCCACACTTAGCACATTCGTTTATGCAACAAAGAATCTGTTCTGGCTGCTACAGACATAACAGACAGAACAGAAAACTCCCAGGCCCCAGTTGAGTCTGCTTTCGAGTATGGGAAGAACAGACAATGAACTGAAATCCATAATCTCCTAGATGATGGCAGGGCCAGCTTCCCTGGGCACAGGAGCTGTGCAATTACATGAGGCCCTGAGATCAGAAGGACTTATGCTTGGTCTAGTCCTGTGCTGGTGTCATCTTGAAATTCTTCATACTTTTGAACACTGGCCCCACATTGGCATTTCCTGGATGGTGGGAGATGCAATGGAGAAAAACAAAGTGAGAAGAGGGGTAGGGAGAAGTGTGATGGGGATGGGAGAAGTGGTCAGCAGGGCCTCAGTGTGACACTGGACCTTTTGGGCACTACACCAGGGCACTTGGCTGAGGAGGCTAGCGGGGCTGACAACCACCTAGAGGTAGAGGGCTTTTTATTTGCCCCAAACTGACTCCAGACGGCTTGCTCAACAGAAGACCATCACAGGGGTTACAACGTGCTGCAGGTGTCTCTCAGCGCAGCAGCCCAGCAGCTCACCCCCCTGTGAACCGCAGAGCCGTGTCCCCAGGGTGGGCGCCATTTTGTTATTGACACATACGTTAAGCTAGCAATGGGCCTGCTGGTCAGAGAAGGTCTTTCTGAAAGGGTGACACTGGAGTAAAGGTCCGAAGAGGTGAGCAAATGAGTTGTACAATATGAAGAGGAAACGTGGCCAAGGGAACAGTAAGTGCAAAGGCCTTGAGACAGGAGCTTCGCTCATGTTCATGTTCCTGGAAGAGCCCAGAGGTCAACAAGCCCAGGAGGGGGCTCTGGGGGAGGAGGTCAGGTCAGAGAGGCAAGTGGAAGTATGAGACCATTTGGCATCCATTCAGATATGGGAAGCCACTGACGTTTTGTACAAAGTGACTGAGAAGAGACTGAAGTGGTTAAGGGTGGGGGTATAGTTAGCATGCTGTTGTAATTATCCAGATGAGAATGAGGTGGCTTAAACTAGGACAGCAGCAGGGAAAAAACGGTGTTGAGGTTAGACTTTAGATGTATTTTCAAAAGTAAAGCCAACAGAACTTACTGATGGATTTGTTTAGAGGGTGTAAGAGAAAGAGGGGAGGCAAGAATGACTCTACAGATAGTTACCATTAAACCAAGATGGGGAAGACACGCAGAACTTGTTTGGTGGGAAATCAGGAATCAATTTTAGATACATTACATGTGACCTTGAATAACAGGGTTTAGGAGTGCTGACCCTCCATGCAGTTGAAAAAGTTGGTCCTGTGTGTCTGTGGCTCTGTACCCATGGATTCAACCAGCCTCAGATCATGTAGTCCTGAAGTATGTATTTAGTGAAAAAATTCTGCATATAAGTGCGCCCACACATTTTAAAACCATGTTGTCCAAGAGTCAACTGTACATTGGACTCACTAGACAGGAGAGTAGATATATGAGTTTGGAGTTCAGTACAAAGTCTGTGCTACAGATTCAAATTTGGGAGCCATCAACTTGTTGATATTTAAAGTTATGAGAATGGATAGGATCATCAAAGAGTGCGTGATTAAAAAAAGTCCAAGACTGAGACCTGAAGCCTTTCAACATTGAGAGGTCAGTAAAATGCAGCAGCAGCAAAGGAAACTGAGAAGGACCAGACGATGCGGCTAAAGCCAAGGCTAGGAATGTGCGATGGCACGAGTCCCAGGGAAACAGGTCCAGAAGAAGGAGAACATCACTGCTTCACATACTGCTCAGAGGTCAAATAAGAGAACTGAGAACTGATCTTTGGCTATAGACATATGGAAGCCACCTCAATAAATGGTGGCTATTACAGTAACTTCAGAAGAAAAGTGTGAAAAAGAAGTCAAATATATAAGCTACTTCTTGAAGCTGCTAGAATGCTACAATTGTGAGTTTATCATTTAGCTACATTAGGGAGAATGGTATTCATTTATTTAAGGGAAATATAGTTTAAACCAGGTTGTTCCAGATGGGAGCCACCAGCCACATATGACTCCTAAATACTTGAAATATAACTCGTGTGAGTTAGGAACTGAATTTTAAATTTTAATCTCACATAATTAACTTAAATTTTAATTTTAATACATATACCTAATTTAGCTATTTTTAAATGTCTATGTATGTTTTGAACAACATGAGTACATGAATCTATTTTTAACTGCAATTTTATAAAACTGAAATGCAGATCAAGTATTTTCCACGAAAATTTAGAATCTGAACTGGATATGCTGTAACTGTAAACCACAACCAAATTCTGAAGACTTACTACCAAAAAAGAGTTTAAAATACATTATTAATAATTTTATATTGATTATGTGTTAAAATATATTTTATATTATATATTGCATAAATAAAATACTATTAAAATTAATTCCAACTATACATTACTTTTTTAATGTGGTTACTAGAAAATTTCTAACTACATATTGGTTCAGATTATATTTTATTGGACAGTACAGGTCTACTGGATTCATGTTGTCGACAAAATTAGGTCTTGCCAAAATTAAGAACTTGGTCACCTATTTCATCGCAAGTTTCTCTATAATAACTGAAAAGCAGTGATGTACTAGGGTACCACGTGATGCTTCCTGTTTGGAAATTTGCATGTACTCTTCCCATGTTGTCCATGGAAAGCCACACCTTAGTTTACCAAGTCAATTTCCACCTATCCTTCAAAATTCTGCCCTAGTAATAATATGCTCTGCGATGATGAATTTTCCGATCCCTGAAAGTCAAGGTTCTCCCCGTCTCCTTGGTAGAGAGATGACAGCACTGGTGTATTATGCTTCACACGTCTGTGTGTTCTAGAAGATTTCTGCACTTCAGAGCGAAGATACCATCCATTTTTGAGTCTCAAGAGCTTAGTACAAGTCCTGCTACATGGTAAGATAAACGTCAAAAACACTTGTTGAATAAAAGTGTGCACAGAACATGATGGTAGTACAAGTACGTAAGGATATATACAAGCAGACTTTGGGGAAACGCCCACTTAACCAGCTGTCAGACATAAAAAGCACAAACATCTGGAAAGTAGCCACATCATCTGGAAGAAGAGAAAACAGAGAAACGAAACCAAGAATGACCAAATACCTATTATGTGCCAGTAGGCATTTTTAAATTTAACCTGCACAAAACCCTTCATTGTTACAGTAACCTTTAACAGTTATTGAGTGTCGTTTGGCAGACACTGTGGTAAACACTTTACATATATGAACTTTTTCCAACTTCACAGGCCAGAAAATGGGTTCTATTATTATCCCCATCGCACAGAGCAAAGAAGATAAGTAACTTGTCCAGTATTACACAGCTAATAAGCATCAAAGCCAAGATTAAAATCCAGGCAGTCTCTTATATTTTGAGATCTGAAGTAAGCGGAACCTTAATGAAAAAGACATCTAAATACAAATTTATGAAACTAGAAGTCAGAGAAATCAACGAGAGGTAAATGTTGTCCATAGAAGCATATGGGGTCCTTAGTGAGACATCCAGAAGACCTTGAAAATAAGGCAAATAAGACCATCAGAGACATAGAAGGTCTTTAAAAACAGACTGGTATATTCAGGATGCTTCTATTCATATAAAGCACAAAACCTGCAGAACAAAGTTCTATTTTGTTTCATGATATACCTTTAAATTGTAAAAAGCAAGCAAGTGATTTTCACAAATGACAGGATGCGGGTTTTCCCTGGGGAAGAGAGAATTTATTGTAATCATGGGGAGCTTCGAGAGTGTGGTAAACGATCTATTTATTGATGTGGGTGCTAGTTTGTGGGTGTCTGCATTGTAATTCTTACTAACTGTGTACATGTTTTATCCAAGTCCAACAGCAGTGACACCTTAGCATCTTAGGTCTAGAGCCCACGCTCTATTGTACCCACAGGAAGAGGGGAGCAGAGGGTGGGTAACTACCCTTCCCTACTGCTGAGTCCTGCTCAACACTCCCTCACTGGAATATCATCTCCCCACCTAAGCCCCTCTAATTCTCCTATTTAAGTAGTTCTTTTCTTTTTACTACCATTTATCGCTTAGCACTAGTGATGGTTAATTTTATATCAATGTGACTGTATCACAGGGTACCCAGATATTTGGTCAAAAATTAGTCCGAGTGTGTCTACGAGGGTGTTTTGAATGAGATTAACATTTGAATGAGTACACTAAGCAAAGCCGACTGCCCTCCTGAACGTGGGTTGCCCTCACCCTGTCAGCTGAAGGTCTGATTAGCATAGAAAGACTGACCCTCCCACAGGAAAGAGGAAACCTCCCTCTGCCTGACTGGTTGAGCTACGATATTGGTCTCTTCTTGTCTTCACACTTGAACTTAAAGATTAGCTCTTCTGGGGTCTCCAGTCTTCCAGCTTTCGATGGACTGTATGCCATCAGCTCCCCTGATTCCCAGGTCTTTGGACTCAGACTAGAACTACACCATCAACTCTCCTGCCCTCCACTTGTGAGTGTACCACTTCAGTCATGTGCATTCACATCACCGTGAAACAGACCCTCAGAACTGCTGCACATTGTACAAGCAAGAAGTGCCCCTTTCTGCCTCCACCCGGCCTCTGGTAACTACACCATTCTACTTTCCGTTTCTATGAATTTGACTACTTTAGATACCTCATGTGAGTGGAATCATACAGTGCTCGTCTTTTAGTAACTGGTCTGTTTCATTTAGCATAATGTCCTTGAGGTTCACTCACATTACAGCACATAACAGGATTTCCTTCCTTTTTACGTCTGAATAACATTCCATTGTATGTATATATCACATTTTGTTTGCCCTTTCATCTGTTAACGGGCATTTGGGTTACTTCTGTCTCTTGGTTATTGTGAATGGTGCCACCGTGAACATGGGTGTGCAGTCGTCTCTTAGAGAGCCTGCATTCAGTTGTTTTGGGTTTATACCCGGAAGCAATACTGCTGGATCACATGGCAGTTCCACTTTTAATTTTTTTGAGGAATCTCTGTTTTCCAAGCAGCTTACAATCCCACTAAAAGTGTGCAAGGGTTCCAAGTTCTCCATATCCTCATCAACACTTGTTATTTTCTGGTTTTTTTGATAGTAGCCTAATGCTGATCGTAACGAGTGAGATGACATCTCCCTGTAGTTTGGATTTGCATCTCCCTGATGATCAGTAATGTTCCATCTTTCATATTCTTGTTAGCCACTTGCACATCATCTTTGGAGAAACAGCTATTCCAGTCCTTTGCTCATTTTTTAATCATTATTTGCTTTCTCATTGTTGAGTTATAGGCTGTTTTTATATATTCTGGACATTAATCCTTTATCAGATACATGATTTGTTCCATTTCTGTTTTGAAAATAATAACTTTGTTGTTTCCAGATATTTTTCTCCTACTAAGTTGGCAGCTCCATGAAGTTCTGTCTGCTTCTTCTCTGCTGTGCACCCAGAACCTATCACAATGACCAGTGCATGGTACGCAGCCAGTCAATGGGGATTGAAAAGCCAAGAATAAATACAAACCATACAGCTAGGCAAGTCGACACAGGCTTTGAGTCAGCTCTCTGCCAACAACCCTATTACTCCACAGGAAAGGTGGGATCGTCCTTGAACTGGAGCCTACTGACTTCTGTTGGCTGTACAATTTAGCAAACATATTCACCTGCCTTTTCCTAGACTAGAGTTTTGCCCTAAATGATCAGGAATTAAAATTAGACACTGAAAGGGAAGGGCTGAAACAAGGATACTGCTAGAGAAAACAACTTGCTGAACTGAGACCAAACAGAAAGGAAAAAGTCCAAAGCATCACCCCAATAGCACACTGAGCAGATCAGGTGCAGGAAGCAGCAGCCTCACACAGAGGATTTTCCCCAAGGGCTCCACGGAGCACAGGAGCAAGAGAGATGCTTACAAAAATGATCTTGCCAAGAAGAGGTTAAAGTACGTGTTTTTACAGACAAATAAATGTTTTAGAAAGATTTTTTAACAAAATGGTTAGAATAAAAGAAGTCTGATGTTTCAAAAAGAAGAAGTATCAGCAACATGGACTATTCCCCAACCAAAAACCGTAGAAACTGAAAATAACAAATAAAGCATTAATGCATGTGTCTGCAATAAATGTTGCACAGGTATGTGTAAATATGGTGGCTCCAGTTAGACAACTGACCACTGGTTGTGAGATGAAAATTAAAGAAACCATTGAAGAGAGGAGAAGGGAAAGGTCAAAAACCACACAGGAAAACCTTGGCAACTTTGCCAGGAAAACAAAAACTATAGAGAGAAAGGAGATGAAGGGTAATGAAGGGAAGAGAGAAGTAAAGACGGTGTCACAGAGGAAATGGAGTTTATCCTTTTTTCCTTCTCTACACAGCACTGAGGTATATACTATGAATTTCAAAATAAGTCAGGAAATCAATACACACAGCTAAAATTGTGCCCGACTTCTATTCCTGGGTTCTGGAAGGGCTGTCAATAATGCCACCTTTGGCTCCCTTTGAAGGATGATCCACAAAGACACCCCTGCCCCCCAGGCTTACGTGGCGGGGGGACACCCACGGAATAGGATTTGCTGCCACAGGGAATCTTGGCAGTAATATGTAATTGTGTCGATGTTTATTATACCTTCTTTCCTCTTAATAAAACATCTATTCAGATAATTCATACTTGTAATTCATATTGCGTCCCTGTGCCATATATTAAGATACACCCAGGAAAGCCAGGAAAGGAGTATTAGTTTAAAATAAAAATATTTCATTAAATCAATTAACTCATAAATTCAGGTACAAGTGCATAGGCACAAGGTTCCACATCTGAAATAAACAGGAAATAGGTTAACTTTTATAAGATGCTTAGAATAGTGCTTGGTATGTAAAAAGTATGTGTTAAATAAAAAAAATTAAATATGCAATGTGTGTACGTATTATATACACATTGTATTCACTTTTTTCAGAATATTGCTATTATGTAAAATAAAAACCTATTTGAAAATGGGCAGCAAAATCCTGACAAAATGTGACCTAGTTTCTACTATTTCCCTGCGAGTGACTTTATGATTTTACAATAGAATAAAGTATTTTGTTCACCAAGATATTCTAACTTAAACATAATTTTAGAGTTTGGCTTTTCTTATTTTGGAAATAAGTAGAGAAGTCTCTGGGCTAAGTCTGTTGCAGTAGCTGATTTTTGATTTTGCTACTGGGTTGTTTGAGTGCTTGGAAGGCTGATAAGCAGTGGGGAGGTAAGGCATGTCACCCACCATAGAGTTACATCAAGGTGCTATCTGCCTGGCTTTAACTTTGAAAGTCTAAGAATGTAAAAATACATCTGAACAGAAGAAAGAGACTGTAATACTGTTTTTCAGACGATCAAGCGAAATTTAGCTAAAGCTACAACTGTAGGGGTTAATATAAAGCCCTGGCACTCTCAATGGCTAATAAAAGCTAGGCTCTGTGTGTGGTCAAAAATTGTCCAAAGGAAATGTGCCTAAAACTGGATGCTGGGATTACCTTTACTTGTGCAGCTTGAAGTAAGGGATCATAAACTCCAGGTGCCTTCTACTGTCTTTCACCCCAAACTGATCCTGACCCCCAGGTCCCCAACTCATAGAATCTTAGAAATAAAAGGGGTCCCAGCAAATATTCATACCTCTCTTCGTTACAAAGGAAAACACTGAGACCTGGGTAACTTAAGCTACTTGCTCAGGGCCACACAACAGTGTTAAGCAGAGTCAGGCCCACATCCCCTTCTTATTGTCACCTTGTGCTGCTGCTGTCTCTGCTGTCCCAGCTTTGTCATCCATCACCAGCTCTGAGCAGTCTTCCAACCATTCTCCTACTTCACGTACAACCTACAACCCGGGGAGCCTGACTGTATAATCACCATCTTGGTTTCAAATGCTGGGGTTATCAAATAAGGCATGCCTCTGATGACATTTAAGATGATTTAAAAGTCAAAAAGAGGTTCACTATGGTTCAGGCATCCAAAATGGAGCCAGGTGGCCATTGTGGATATGGTTTCAGACATGTTCCTGCCTCACTGAGAACTTGAATTCCTTGAACTGTATCAAACTCAGGGACACTATCAGCCATTGTCAAAACAGTATCTGCTAGCAGCTGCCAGTTCAAAGCCCTCCCCACCCAACCTTCACAACTATGTAATCCTTTCAAACCCCAACCCATCCTATCTTAACAGGCACCCTTACTACTTGCCAGCTCCAATTCTAATTCTTGACAATGTAAGTAAGTTTGCAGTTTTTTGCCTTTATAAGCTTCCCCCATTTTGTGGAACAACAGCACACAAGTCAAGTGCTGTTTGGATCTGAATCTCCTGGGCTATGTCTTAACAAATGCCAAATAAAGGCTCCCCCCTCTCCAACACCAACGAGCTCTCCATTCTCGGAATTTTTGGTTAACGGCTTTGCCAAATTAATCACTATTTATACCTATTACAGAAATTGGTTGATCTTAATGTTTAAGGCTTCAGCCAGATTTCTATAAGCTGCATTATTTACCTGATAAGAAGAAAAAACAAATTAAACATAGCTTCACTAATACACAGTTGAGAAAAAATGCAAAAGAACTTAAGTAATGTGATGACCAAAGACGGTCAAACTGAGAGTGGCAATCTGACTTCCTCCTGGTGTTACTGATGGCTAAGTGGTAAAGAAAATGGGCTGCCAAAGAAAATATTTCTCATCTCTACCACTACACTTCTTTCTGTTTCTGTTTTTGTGCACACATGACTAGTCCCAGGTCTCTGCAAATGCTACCATGTATCCAGGTGATGGGGTAACTTTATACAAACAGGAAAAATCCTTTGGTGCTAGTGCCTGGAGATACACAGGTGGGGTGAAAAGACAGTATGATTTGGGTGAGTAAAGTGGACAGAGAAGATCATCAGCATCCTTTCCAAAACTGTCCAAATGGCCCTTAATTCTCTTTGGGTGAGCTACTTACTAGAGTGTTAAATGCAGTCTCAACTTGGTGCAAAAAGGGAAACTGATGTACATGAAGGACACTAGGCAACTTCTAGTATTAACAACTAGGACAGACACACACACTCTCTAGCTGTTACATTACCACACAGTACTTCCACTTGAACTTTTCCTCAGAGCAAGCCCTATTTCAGAGTTTGTTGACCTACATGAAATCATTAAACCACAGAAAAGATTTATTAACCTGAAGTCTTAATTTATTTTATAACTCTTAGAAGCTCACAAGTACTAGGGTAATATAACCCTCCCTGAATATACATATGCACACAGTATCGTCCTAGTAAAGATTACACGGAGGGTCTTGTAGACTCCAGTACCTGGAAATAATATCACTTTTACTAAAAAATGTTGTCTTAAAATCCCTATATTATTAGAGTAATAAAATATCTGGATTATGAACTTACTAGCTGGTATTTATTGCTTAATTTAGAGAAAGTATTAACATAGATTGGGTTGGGCACATCTGTTAACTATATTATTTAGACAAAAAAACAGTACAATATTATCCTATGTTCACCTTCATACAACAAATGTTTCTAGAATAATTAAATTTAATCAAAATGTTGTATCTCAAATTAATTTTAAATTTACTACGTAGCCAAGAGGGAGGCTGAGTTTTTCTGGAAGGGACTACAAAATTGGAAATCAATGGATCTTGCAAACTGCTTAATTTACAATGTTGCATGACTTCATTGGACATTGGAGTAGTGGATATGATTGAGCCATGAATCAAGCACATATGGTGATTTTATTTATATCAATTTTCTTGGTGCCAGGAAGCCCTCATAACGTCTGAAATTTAATGATATAATTTTAGTAATTTTAAAATTCAAATAGCTCAATAATGTATACAGATTTGTTAATTTAGTCTCAATTATGATTTCTCTATTAAGATGGGAGCATGAGATTTAGTGGCAGCCATTAATACATAAATAACAATTATCAGAAAGCTAGGTTCCAGAACCTAGTAATTTATGAAGGCTAGCTAATTAGATTTTTTGTTTATTTGTTAATAGTTCTGTCCCGCACTTGCTAAAGATTTTCAGGAACCTCTGTCACGGTGAAGAACTCCATTTTATTGCATTCCATCTCACTAGATTCTTTTGTAAAATAAGAATTCTTCAGCAATGTATCCCTCTATTGGCTTTATACATGCTCATTGCCAACAATTAATATATTTTCTTTAGAGACAAATACTTGTCTTTTGTAGGGAGATTAAGGATTTCACTGACAAAGTAAAATTAAACAACT
Organism: Camelus dromedarius; assembly: GCF_036321535.1. NCBI lineage: Eukaryota > Metazoa > Chordata > Mammalia > Artiodactyla > Camelidae > Camelus > Camelus dromedarius. The sequence continues at coordinate 59,918,690 of NC_087446.1, read as the reverse complement.
CTTACGGTCACATTTCTTCCCTTCCTCCATCTTCTCAAAATCCAAAAAGAAGAAGGAAAACACACAGTAGTATTGGTTTGATGACTCTTAGCCTTGAGATCCTAATTTTTTGAAAAATTAAAAGGGGTAAGATGACTACAGTTTCAGTATACATAATGCTACCTCAAAATGTGGTTCAGTTTTTGTTTTTTTTAAGAGTCTGAAATTTTGTTTTTACATAAAGCCAGATGGTGGGTTTTTTTTGTTGTTGTTTTTTTTTTTTGGTTTGAGGTGGGAGCGGAATTTTGTTCTGTTTGTTGTTGTTGTTGTTTTTAAAAAACAGGTGTGACAACCATTTTCTCCAGCTCCTGTACTAGCACGTTTAATTGCTAAGTTCACAGGCAACCATCTCAGTTCTTTTACCAGCAGATGGTGAAAGTGATTTTAAAAGAGGAGTAAGGATTTTTCAGAAAACACTTCAGAACAGTATGAGATCTGCTCTTTCCTCCACGGCTGTGTCAACCTCTGATGAGCTCTAATGGAAGTCACATGACAGCATCTACAGTGCATTTGCCTTCAATTACTTGACAGTTATCCAGATTTCGTGAAATTCCTCACACATTATCTAACAAAGCATTATGTGCTTGCAGTAACTTTCTTCAAATCATTGTATAACCATTAGCTAATTAAACTTCACAACACTCCTGCAAAATATGTAGGTAGCAAGTTATATAAGCTTCATTTTACTGAATTCCCATGTATCTCACTGACAGAGATGGAAGTTAAATGTCAGTCCCCAACTCACAAGGATTGACACTTCATGTCACCTTTGCTCCTCAAATATACATGACTCGTGTTTAGAATAAGGAGACCTTTGGTGTCACAGGCATTGTTAGTCGCTTCTCCATATCGATTTTTCTTAGCTAACAGAATCTTATTTCTGTTGAGTGGCCATTGTTAAAGAAAAATATTATTCTGACACTTGCTCAAATAATAAGAGTTTCTCCAAAGACTACAGCAGTAGGGATATTGCAGCAGCAGACAGAGCTCAGACTCAACTCCAAAGACAGCAAAGACAGCTGGGGCTTTCTAGCCAAGGAACAGAGCTGAGGGGGCCAGTGGATAAAAAATTATAGAAAAGAGACATCATGAGTAAGTGGATCCTTACCAAACTAACCTAATAGGATTCTTGCTAAAGAAAAGCCAAGGACTTATCCACCAAAGATAGGGGATGAGGAACTTGATCAAGTATCAAGAGTTGGAGGGATTCTTGCTAAAGTGATTTAGCAGGATTTATTGTTAACACCGGGCTGGGCAAGCCAAAAGCAGCATGGCGGCCAAAGCTGAGGCCTCGTCGAGCAGAGGTCTCAAAAGAGCCTATCTGAAGTTTGGTCAAAGAGTCTTTGCTACCATGGATTCAACTACAAGTTTACATCTCCCTTGTAGCTGGGTACGACATGTTACCTCATTCTGAACAATAGCACATAAAGCACAACCTTCTAGAAGTTTTGGGACTGTTTTTCCATTTCTGATATAGGCACTGCCTCTTTTTCCCACTTCTTTCTGAACAGTGAATCTCAACTGTGATCCTGGGGACTAAAACCACATGCTAAAGATGGTGCAACAGAAAGGAGGAGCCCAGGATACTGGTGAGAAGGTGGAACTGCTGATGCAGCCCTGGGCTGTTTCCTCCAGACTTCTTGTTATGTGAGAAAAATCAGCCCTCTATGGTCAGGTGTTCTATAATCAACAGTAGAACGCAATCTTGGCTGAGACATTTGGCAAACGTGATTGCCTTATCGTAATAGAGTGTTTATGACAAAATTGTAAGGTCAGTTGGAAGGCTAAAATTCAAAAGGTAATTCTTGGAAAATTAAATATTAAGAATGGATTAACCATAGACATTTCTTTCTTCAGCTTTCATGCAATGCTTGTTTCGAGACTATTTCACCCAGAGGAGAAATCTGGGCTATGGGATATGAAGATTGGTAACCCATTTCTTAAAACCTTAACATGAGTTAATATAATCAGTATGTAACAGTAGGATTCCTGGTTAAGTAAAACATAAAGTAATTGGTCATTGAAATAGAAATCACAACATTCTGAATAGCCACACAGACATCTTAACTCTGTGGTTCTCTGGCTCAGAACCTTACCCCCTGGGCAGCAAAGCATATGGCTTCCAGGGGTGCACAGACCCTCAGTGCACATCTGGTCTGAGCTGCAAACAGCCTCCCACTACCCTAATGTTCCAAGCAAATATTATCATTTCCTACACATGCTATGAGTTGAAAAATATGGGAAACCTTTGCTCTGAATAGTGATTCTTAACTGTGGCTTGAGTTTTGAAATGGATCACAAGTAATTTGTTAGAGAAATAAAATATTACAATTTATAAATGGCTTCTGAGATGTAGGCAAATTCCCAGTTACCTGTGAGCACCACTTCTCTCGCACTTTGACAATTTCTTCTTTAGTTTGATAATGCTTTTAATTTAATTATGCATACATACATATATGAATGCATAAATGGGGCTCCCACTTGGAGGGAAGGGCCGTCTCCTTTTTTTCTTTTCCCTTTTTGCTCAGCTTCCCACATCCCCTTATCCTTCACTCATCTCCAGCTGCCATCTACAGTAACAGCATCTCACCCTTGCTCATCAGCCAACCGAGGTTAGCAATCTGGTGTTCGTCCTTTCCCATTTTCTCATGTAATCCTACACAGACCTGCATGTGCACAGAAACATATGGACAGATACATGTATACAGTTTGCTTTTGTTTATTAAAAATAAGCCATATTATTAAACTTCTCTTCTCTCACACAATAATATCTCATGGAAATCCCTCCAAGTTATAACACTAATGGGTTTTGTGATGGCTGCATAGTATTTCAAAGTATGGAAATATATATATATATATATACACACACACATATGTGTGTGTGTGTGTGTATAATCTCCAACTGTTGGGTGCTTTATTTTCTGATTTTCAACAGGACAAAATACCTTAATAAATATTTACTTATAAGTAGATACTTTTATTTCTATGGTATAAATTCCCAACACTACAATTTTATTTTTTTAAAAGACCTTTGAAAGGGGCTATTTCTGTCAACAGTATATGAATAACCTGTTTTCTGTATCCCTCCCAATATTTGTTACTAGTCTTTTTCAGTTTGTGCTCTTCTAATATCTGTGAAGTTATATCTTATTTTTACTGTCATTTCCATTTCTCTGTGTTTAGATTTGAGCATCTTTTCATATGTTTGTCGACCATTTGTATTTGTTCTTCTGTGAATCATATATTCATAACATTTTCCCAGTTTTCTTAGGCTGTTTATCCTTGCCTTGTAAATTTTCTTAACTGTATAAATATTAATCACCATAACTACATGTATTTACAGATCTATTGTGTGTTTATCAATTTTTTTTTGTTTTCCATATATAGGTTTTCAATTTTTAAGTGATTAAAAAAAACCTTTTCTTTTTAGATTGTACATAATACGTTATTCATCTTGGTTAAAGTTTCCCTAGCCCCTATAAGTTTTTGAGTCATTTATACTTTTTTTTAACTTTTTATGTTTTAATCTGTCTGAAATTTATTTTTTGTATATGGCATTAGACAGGGATCCACTTTTATTCTCTCCCAGAAGAAACTGAAGCCATCATGTTTGTGAATATTAATTCCCTATATTTACCACTTCCATTATTCTCTGTTCTTTTTACTGACCTGTTCACCTACTCTTACAATGATTTGGCTACAGAGGGTTTATAGGGTGCTCTTTTATCTGATACAAAAACCACCTCCATGTTCTTTTTTACATCTTTATTGACTGTTCTCATTTATTCTTCCATATGAACTCTAAGATCATTTTGTCCAGTTAAAAAAATTAATCTGTTGCGATTCTCATTGAAATTGCATTAAAAATATATGTTAATTTTGGGAAGGTTGACATTTTCATGATTTTGCCTCCCCTCTCTAAGAACATGATGTGTCTATCCCTTTATTCAAAGTTTGCTTTATGGTTTTAATTAGATGTCATTATTTTGTTTTTATAGGTCTGCTAATCCTCTGGTTAAATTTGCTTTTAAGTATCTTACAGTTTTGTCACATTATAAAGGTAGTATTTCTAGGTATTTCTTGCTAGAATAAAGAAAATAAATTGATTACTTTGTTTATAAGGTGCATATCTGGCCAACATACCAAATTCTATCATTAATTATTCAAGTTGTTTTTATTTACTGTAAATATATGCTTTATTTAGTAAGAATAAAGTGGAACAACAGTAAGGGCCCTGGAACTGACTGTAAGATTATGTCCATCTCATTAACATCAACCATTATGCCTTTGTGTGGAGGTGGAAAAACAATGTCTATTCTGAGATATCTAATAAATATATGGACTGATTAAACAGATTTCATGTATTATTATTCAGGTTCCACATTTTTTTTTTCCTTTCAATCAGAAGTAAACACTTCTGCTTTTTCTTTAAATTTTTGAAATGACTTCATAAATTAACAGTTTATCAGTGCATTACTTTCATCCAGTAATAACATGGCTGTTTTGTGCACTGCATTTGATTTAATCTTTAGTTTCATATTTTTATTTTAATTTCACATTTTAAATTGCATATTTAAATAACTTGATAATTTCCTTATCATTCACCACTTTAAGACTAAGGATATATAAGTCGTAATAACTAAAATCTGTGTGGCATTTTATATTCTGATTCTGTCTTTAAAATCTTTTTCTAGAAAAGTACCCCTAGGTACTTCCTTCCTCTGTGCTCCAAAATCCCTCTGCGCACATCTCTGAGTGGCAACAAGACAGCACCATAAGGTGTCTAGCCCACTACACTGTGAGCTCTTTAAGGAAACAAGCCATGTCCAGTTATCATTGTATCCTCAATAACTAACATGCTGCTAGGCATATTTTGGGTGCTAAATATGTCTTTTGAATCGGTTTGTGGTTCACTAAATTTATACTGATTTATTTTATCTGCACTCCTACCCTGTGAGAAATGATTTATTATTCATCTCATTTCTCAGATGAAGAAGTAGACTCTGAGCAGTTCAGAGCATGACTGTACAAGGACTCCAGTCTGGTCTCTTGGTTCCCCCTCCCAGTTCCCACTGCTGTTACCCACATGACTGCAAGTAGGTCTCGACAGTCATATAAATTATATTTAGCTATCTAATCAATTGTATCATTCAGTCAATTACACTACCTTTCCAGGTGTTTTTAAAATTAACCTTGTGCTTTTTTTTTTTAATTACAGCCACTTAGTCCTATTTAAGTTCAAAAAAACTTCCAATCTCAAACCTGCCTTGCTATATTGAACACCTACAACATCTCATAAGCACGAACAATCTGATGAAAACAAAGAAAATAGAACTCTTCTTTGTTTCTTTCTGTATTTGCTATCAACGTGGGCCTATAATTTTTATTTGGATATACTCCCTCTCTCTCTGTCCAATCTTAATACTATGGAACTGTGGTCATTTTGGGTGATATTATAGAGTTTCTAATCAAAATTCTATTCTAGAGCTAAACCTTCAGTTGGGTTTTCTGGGAGCTCTTAGCTTGACATAACACTTCATATTCCATAGTTTATTCCATAAACTTAACGTCAATGGAGGAGACCCTCCTCTCTCTCATTTTACGGTTAAAAAGTTATAGTCGGAAGAGGGTAAGCATCTCATACTTATCAGATCACAAGAACGCTGAATGGCAGAGCGGGGATGCACTGCAGGTCCCCTAGCACCAAGTTTACCAAACTGTTCTCTTTACTGCTCCAGCATGTGGTAGTATATTTCAGGTTCTCCATGTGACTAGCTGTTTGTTTTGAAGATAAAGTCCTGCACCGTCCATGTTTGTTTCAATCTCTTCTATAACGCAAAATGCTTTGCTTGGAGTGATCCCCCAGATTTACTTGGTTTTTTCTTACCTACTTGAAGTAAGTCGATCCAGTGCGTCTCTCTACAAACAGGAGACGGCTTTCAGCTCCGTCTTGATTTCAGAATGCTTAATCCCTCTAACCAGCAGAAGGCTTCGCTACTGACCGGCTTTTTCTCTCACTAGAGAAATAACTAATTCAATAACTTGAACTTTGCTTAGTGCAACGATACTTTCACTATTTTTATTGATTTACATTAAAACCCACCAAATGCCACATTCACTCTTCATTTGGTCATTGGTTATTGTTAAAAATCATGTGCTTTATAGTTAATATAGAACTTCCAGGAATTCTGTTTATCTTCATAGTTTAACCCAATCTTCTGAAAAGTAATTTAAGTGTCTGCTTCGCACTTAACTGAGAATATAGCTCAAGTAGAATGAGTGATCTCCCCGAAACAGTCCTTGCCTTGTGCCTGCGAGGCTTGATCTGGCCTCCTTTTCCACAAGTATCAGCCTGTAGTCACCACACAGTTCAAACGTACATCATAGCCATGCTTGTAATTCTGAAAAATGCAGTCTGGAGTGGATGGGGACCTGAGTCATAAGATTCTTCTTGCTGCTTATTTGGTTTTTAATTTTTTTTGTAATCAATATATGTAGTCTATATTCAGATTTCTTTGTTTTCAGATTACATCCTCATGAAAATTCTTTATTAGAAAATCTTAGCACTCCTTCCTTACTATATATTTCCAATACCTTAATTTAGACTGGCATTTTAACCTAGATTTTTATAAAAGTCTCCCAAATTATGTTTCCCTCACTGTCTTTCTGCTCCCTTCCATGAGATGTTCAGTTACTCTAAAGATGAGCTGTCAGAATACTTTAACCTCTAGGAGATGCGCCCAGACACCTCCAACTCACCACATGCTAAACAGCCGTCTCTTCCTCTACTTTCCACCTCCCTGCAATCTGCCACTTCTCCACTGAGTCTTGGCATGACAAGCTAGCAACAATGAGTCATCTCTGATTACTCCCCCTTCCTCATCCCACACTTTCCTTCCTTCATTCATCCATTCACTAAACAAATATTTGACTCCATGATTATGCATCAGAACAATGCTAGGGACTACTCATTTTGTTCTTTTTGCCAGATTTTTCTTTCTCTACCCACTTCTCTTCCCCACATGTCAAAATTCTATTCATCCTTCAGGACCCAGTCCAAATGACATTTGCACTTCCTATATGAAACCTTCTCTATTTACTCCCTATCCTCCCCCATAAGAATTTTCTTTTTTAATGTGTCCAAAGAATTATTAATTTACATGGTACTATCACAATACTCAGTGCAGTTTGATTTGAATGAGAAAGTTATCTTTACCCCCTCCACTAGATTATACCAGCCTCTAGAACAATAAAATGCTTTATGTATCTTTAGGTTCCCATCAAGAAGTTAGGGTAGAGGTTCAAAGCTTAATTACCAATCTGAGCAGAGCACAGTCACAAAATATTTAAAGAGATAACACTTAAGAATCCATGCAAGCAAGCAATCACTTGGGAGAAGGTAACTGACAAGAATGGTCCCTATCCTCGGAGAAAAGTGATGTACCGGGCAGGTATCCAGGCAAGGACTCAATCAAGGAGCAAGGCAACAGGTTGATTTTAAACACTAGAGTCCAAGAAAAAAACAAACAAAAAGGACCACATCAAACTGAAAGGCTTCTACACAGCAAAGGAAACCATCAATAAAGTAAAAGTCAACCTATAGAATAAGAGAAAATATTTGCAAACCACATATTTAATAAGAGGTTAATATCCAAAATAAAGAAGAAATTCACACAGCTCAACAGCAAAACAATCAAATAACCCACTTTAAAAATGGACAAAGGACTTGAATAGACATTTTCCCAAAGACAACACACAAGTGGCCAACAGGTACATGGAAAGGTGCTCAACATCATGAATCATCAAGGAAAAGCAAATCAAAACCACAATGAGGTATCACCTCATACCTGTTAGAATGGCTATTATTAAACAAAAAAAAGAGAGAGAGAGAGAGAGAGAGGGAGCGAGGACAAATGCTTGTGAGGATGTAGAGAATAGGGAATGTTCATACACTGATGTTGGGAATGTAAATTGTTACAGCCACTGTGGAAAACAGTATGGGAGGTTTCTTGAGAAATTAAAAATAGAACTACCATGTGATGGACTTAATCCACTACCAGGCATATATCTAAAGAACTGAAACCAAGATTCCAATGAGACATCAGTTCTCCCATGCTCATAGTAGCATTATTCACAATAGCCAAGGTATGGAAACAACCTAAGCATCCACCAATGAATGAATGGATAAAGAAGATGTGGTACATAAATATACAATGGAATAGTATACAGCCTTAAAAATAAGGGAATCCTGTCATTTGGTACAACATGGATGAACCTAGAGGGTGTTATGCTAAGTGAATTAAGTCAGAGAGAGAGAGACACAACTACCACATGGTGTCACTTATATGTGCACAAAATTTCAGTTATAAGTTCTGAGGATCTACCATGTCACATGGTGACTATAGTTGGTAACACGGTACAACTGAAATTTGCTAAAAAGAATGAAACCTGAGTGTTCTCACCAAAAACAAACAAGGAAATAAGGGAAATCCATTCACAAGGTATCTGTATATCAAACCATCATGTTGTACATTTTAAATATCCTACCATTTTATTTGTCAATTATACCTCAATAACACTGGGGGAAAAATTGAACACTGGAGTCCAAGCAGGGACTGAATCTCAGAAGCAACAAATAAGAAGTCTAAATGCCGGGGATGGACTAGTTCCAAGAGTACTTAGACACCATGGTAGAATTATTTATTGCCCTTTAACCAGTCATAAATGGTACTGTGAAGTGGGAATGAGAGTTAATTTAACTCTCATTCCCACTTCACAGTTGCAAGCAGATCAGTGGCCCCCGACTCTGGGAAGCTAAGAATTACATGGAATTGTGCAACACTTAAAACACCTACTCAGAGATACATTCAATTACTTTTAGTCAATATCAGCCTTAGAGTTAAAGGCTACAATCTGTGACGTGGCCTAGAGATTTCTGAAAAATATGGACACTGCTTCCCTCTCCAGGCTCACCTGATATCACAGCTACCTGGCACACCCTCTGAGCTTCAGTCATGCTAGCATTTACTTTCTCCATAGGTCTCTCCCAGAGTCCGCTACCATTTTTCCTTCTCTTCTCTGTATCTAGCTAGCTTCCTTGGGCGCATCTGCATCTAACCCTAGGAATTTCAGAAAGAGGGTAATGTCTAGTGACCCATTAGTTCTAGGTGAATAAAGATTGAGGAAAAAGCCACTGAATGTAGCAAAATGTGTCATTAGTGAACTTCAAGAAATGAAAAGAAAATGAGAGAGTATAGAAAGCAGGGCAGAATAAGGAGTGACAAATCAGAGGAAAATAAATAAGGAGTGGAAATCAAAGACAATGGATATAGAATACTTCTCAAAAATCACCTGAGAAAGGGTGATGAGAGATTTCCTTTAGAAAAAAAAGGAAATGTTATCTGGGTCTGGAAAGATGGGTAGGAATCAGAAAAGGTTAAATTACACATTCTTGAATCTACTCAGTCTTGTTACTCATCTCATAAGATGGGACATTACTAGAGGAATAGAAGGCGTGGTCAGTGTGAGTCAAGCAGCCCGGCCAGGGCATCAGCACTGCCCATGGAGGAGGACAAACGGACAAGAAGGGAGGACCTCACATTGGCTTAGTTAGGAGATGCACCCGAGCAGTGGCCATTTCACTTTCCCAGCCCTTCCAAAGCCGTATGGATCTTAAGTCCCTGTATTAAAACACTCATGGTCAGAATTCACAGCAGGGATTCTGTTTTCTTGGCCAAACCCTGACTGATGGGCAAAGTAGAAGGGTATTGGGTCTGCATAACTTAAGGAAGCTAGAACTGAGGAAAGGACTAAGCAGGAAAAAACTAGACTGAATGAAGAATCTGTAATGGAAGGAGAACAACAAGCAAAACGGCTTTTCTAAAAGATCAGAGGACTTGCACCTAAGAGCACACTGGTAACTGGAAATGGGTATTATTAGCAGCAGTGAATCACCTGCAGGAGCAGCTGGGCATGAGGGGATGAGCTGCCAGAAGAAAGACGCGCACAAGGAATACCTGAGGAAAAGTGGAGATAACCATTCAGCTGGGATCAGTGGAATCACAGGTCATTCACATCCATGATTAGGAAGCAGAGGACGTTCTCTTACACAAAAATCTAGTGACCCAAATGAACTAACTCAAGCTTTAGAAATGATTTTTCCACCTACCTCAATAACACATGCAAATACTAGTGCCAGAAAAACAGAACCCTTTCTCTGTTATCACCCCAAGATAAAAATATTCATGTGAATTATATAAAAGAACAGTTAATCTTTTCCCTTTCAGACATACAACACCCATTAAAATAAATTAATGTTTTTATACATCTATCAAAGACAGATTATATATACTTTTAATAAAGATCATTTGGGTTCATTTCTTCTACTTAGGAGCATACATATGAATGCAAATTAAAAGTACACTATAAAAATGTTCCAAGAGTTCCAGGAGCCTCTAACTCTCTCACTTGCATAACACTAACAATCAAGAGGAAAGGATATTTCATGTCTCACTTTAACCAAGTATTCTCCAAGGATGACTACATGTTGCAACCATGGGTAAGTTCTGATTTCCTTAGAAAACGTCATTTAGATTATTATTTTTTAATTCTATGTCAACACAGTGGTTCCTAAACTTGTCTTCATGCTAGAATCATATGAGGATTTTTAAAAATTCCAAGTCCCAGTCTACCATCTAGAGCAATTAGATCACAACCTCTGGGAGTGAGGCACAGGCATCATTATTTTTTGAAGTTTCCCAGGTGACTCCAACGTGCAGACAGGCTGGAAACCATGGTGTTAATACAGAACTGCTTAAAGGAAGCCGGATCAGCCCTGAGAGCAGCAGCCCTCAGACTTCGCTGCACACCAGGATTGTCTGGGGAGCTCCAAAATCCCTAGGCCCAGCTGCACCCCAGACTAATTAAAATATAAACTTTGAGGGATGAGAGCCAGCCATCAGTTGTTTTTTAAAGTTCCAAATGTGCAGCCAAGTTTGAGAATCAATGTGGTTTGTAATACTAATCACCATCATTAGATGTCTAGAAAAAGAACTTTATTGATACAGTAAAAATTCTTATTAAAACTCAAAAAAAGGAGGAAAAGAACAGGAACATGTATTATGTAAAAATAATGATGCTCTAGCAAGCAGACAAGCTCTTATGTTAACAATATTGAAAATTAAGACCGCAAAAGAAAAACACTAAGCAAGACAAAGGGATAAAAAGTAACGTACCTACCATCATTTAAAGAGGACTGACTGAATCTTTCCATCTCTCCGTAATTAACAAAATATGTGCCTGTCCTATTCACTACTCTTGCCAAATGTCTAAGTCTAAGAAACCTTAAAAAGAAAGAATTTTAGTGGTAGGAAAAGGTTTCTAAATGCTCAGATATGTAAATTGAGTGACTGAATAATTTGAAAGCAAGGAAAGGTCACTTCTCATTTCTCATTCCCATTCTAATCAGTAGTTCCTGGCCACTCTTTGGTTTTGTTGAAAATTACCTCAGTGAGAACAAAATGCATAGTACATTTCAACGCACCAGAAGGCGTGGTTGAATTAAGATGATTCAATGATATAATTTTTAAATGTTTATTCAATCTTCACTTTCATGTAAATATCTTTCAGTGGAAGGTTTAAGTATCATTTAAAACAGATTTTATAAAGTATAATTAGATGTGCTGTCAGATGGGAAGACAAATTAAAAGTGCAATTCACAATGTTACGGCAGCAATGCCACCCGGAACAGCTGATCTTTTGCTCAACATTCACAACAGAATGTAATCCAGTCTCCACAGCACATGCCATTATAGACTTGCAAAGATACTAGCATTTAAATTATTAACCAATGTAGTTTCCTTTGGTGAAAAAACCCATGCGCTACATAAATGGGGGGAAGGTCTTTTTACCTTTTTCCAATTGACAGCCTCGTTTAAAAAAAAAAAAAGCCTGTTACCATCAGTTCATCTGAGTAACAGCTAGGCAGGCACCACCATCGACAGTACATGCTTAAAACAAAATTATGTGCAGACATCTCTACAGCTGTTGGGGCCCAGGACAGACTATCCCTTAGGCCTCGATGGCACATTTATTATTTTGATTCAAAGTTATTTGAGAAATAGCTGGTAGGAAAAAAAGTATTAAAATTTTTTTTCTGACTCCCTGCTTTTCCCTTATTGCAGAAAATAAACCCATATGAAGGTTTATCCAGAGGATAGAAAGCATCCTTACTACCAGAGTTAAAGAATTTCAAGCTAAAACTAGATAACCTGTTACCTCTTCATGAGTTCACTACCCCAAGCACAAGCCCCTCTGTTTTGTTAAATCTTCACTAATAACGGTTTCTTTGTCTAAAAGTGATATATAAATTGCCTGCTTTGGTCACTTTGGGGGTCTCCTGTCTACAAGACTTCTGTGTGTACCAATTAGATTTTTTTTTTCACATGTTGATCTGTCTTGTGTCCATTTAATTATTGAGACCAGCCAAAAAACTCAACAGTTGAAAGGGGAGCCAATTTCCCCCTGCCCAACACTGCCAACCAATTAGAGACTTAGCAGTTGTTATAAACGCACATCCCTGGGCCAAAGCCAGCTGAACCAAGAGATTTCTAAGTTATCCAGCTTCTAATGCAGAGGTGGGTGCAATTCCAGATATTAGTAGTCTTACCCTGAAACATCAAGAGGAAATCAAGAGGCAAACCTGTAAAAAGCACTTTTCTCTCTTCATCTGCTTGGAAGAAACAAAGAAAGAAAGAAAAGAAAGAAAAGAAAGAAAAGAAAGAAAAGAAAGAAAAGAAAGAAAAGAAAGAAAAGAAAGAAAGAAAGAAAGAAAGAAAGAAAGAAAGAAAGAAAGAAAGAAAGAAAGAAAGAAAGAAAGAAAGAAAAAGAAAGAAAGAAAGAAAGAAAGAAAGAAAGAAAAGTCAAAGACGTTATGATTTGCCTTTTCAAACTCTTCGTTAAGCCACTACTGGACTCACCAGTTACCCAATCAAAAGGCGATGTTTTCCTAAACAACCTGAATTGTGATTCTTAATTAAACAAGGAGGCCAACAGACTGAGAGCTCTAATGTCATGGGAGGGCCTATGTAACCAAACCAAAATCTAAGCCTGTAAATGCCTCAGGATTACAAAATTGAAGCTTAAGGACAACCAATCACAAACCACCAACCAGGCACTAAGATAACAGCCAATCAAACAGTTTCCTTTCTTTCGTTCCACAGCTTCACTCTGTAAGTATTTTCTTGGCTCCTGTAGGTAGAGGTCCATAAGCACTTCCACTTCGGTGCTGCCAAATTGGAATCGATCTTTGCTTAGATTCTTAACATTTTTAATGATTCAGTTTATCTATCAACATACATGACTGAAAATAAAAATCACAAAACCAATTTTAACGTAGCACATTAAAAGGAACATATGTGAATCATCTAAATCAGCTTTTACTTTGAATCTGGTGAGCAATGTTTATTATGTTTCAAACATTATAAAGAAAATGAGATAATCTAAAAACCATTCTCTTTCTAAGCATAAAATATTTTGCAACTTTTCATATGCACTTGCCTTATAAACTACCTATACTTTAATCCAAATGAAAGACTCAAACTTTTCTGCCCAAACCTCATTAAATGGTTGATGTGATTAGCATTTCAATTCTCCTCTGAGCAAAGTCTATGGATAAATAAAATGTTTTGTCTCCAAATTTTAAAATGGTTCTAAATAGCTAGTATTAAAAAAGCCTTTTTAATTTCAATTATCTCCTTTCCTGAAAGATGGTCTATGCTTTTTGCACCCACACTAGAACTATTATAAAAGCTCTAGCAAATTATGAAACAAAAATGCCTCATTGTTTGATTTTCCTCTTTGGCGTTGTTCACCAAGGGTGCACTCAATGTACTGTCTTCCATTGCTTAGCCCAGACAATGGATGTGCTGCTGTCAGCCAGCTCTTTCTGACTGAAACCTCTTCTTTTGTGCAACTCATTCAGTAACCCTGTACCTGGCCTCTAAAAAGAATAAACTTGTATTTGTACGTCTTACAGTTGGTAGACCAAAGGAGTAAAATTGTCACTCTTTTTAAAAGCCTAGTTTCCTTGGTTGCATTCATTTAATTCTACAGGCCTTTGTCATTCCTAAAGTATGCATCCACTCTTTCCCTTTGTCTCTCTCACCATAAGATAAATCAATGGAAAACAGCCACTTTTGTGAGCATCAGTCTTTCAGCCAGCCTCTTATAAAGCAAACATAGTGGTGTCCTTATTCTTCTGATTGGTTCTCAGACATCCTCTGATGGTTGAGGAGGCAGGGAGGGGAGATAACAAGAGGAAAGAAAGGATCATAATTCAGGTTTCAATATATTAAGAATTTGTCTTTTTGATTAAGAATTCATTTTATAAGAATCATGAAAACAGCTCTACAACACTGTCCGTAAGGGTGTTCAGAAGCAGTGAAAGGGAGCAGAATTTGCACCCCCCCAAATATGTATCTTTGGCATAAGGATTATTTTAGTGTGATTATTTTTAAGAAACAGCAGACATAGGAGAAGCTCTGAAAACCAAGTAGAAGTTTTCTCAGAGACATTTACAAGGGAAATCACCATTTGTAACCATGTCTCCCTTTCTGTACCAGGAAGAGGAGGATGTTTAAGTCTCTAGAAACTCTTATCAATGGAGAAGGCATGGATTGAAACCTGCATAACATCTGTAACTTGACTGCTGGGCTTTGCCTGGTAACCTTCCATAACTGGCTTCCATACAGCTCCCAACATCTTCTATTGTCTTTTGCTGAAGAAGGTATTAAAGGGGGTGGCTTGGGCCATTTGGGGGAGTTACTCAGCTTTCCTGGGTATCTCCCTTCTATATAGGAGGTAAACAAGTTATTAAACATCTGTTTGTTTTTCTCCTGTTAATCTGTCTTTTACAAGGGGGGCGGGGGCATCTCAGCCAAGAACCTAGAAGGGTAAGGGGGAAAATTCTTCCTTCTCCAGAGCAGCATTACCCAGATTTTGCTTACCAATGAATATTTATTGAGCTTTGTGACTTTGGGCAGTTTCTTAGCTTCTCTGTGCCACATTTTCTCATGTGAAAATGAAGGTAATAATATTACTTCTCTCAAGAGGAGATTATTGGATTAAAAGGGATAATGTACACAAAATACTCCAACTACCTGAGTAATTGGGTTAAATTTAGTTTGACAAATTAAATTAATTTCTTATTTTGAAAGCAGAATTTAATGAAGATCTTCAAAAGGCCTAGTACCCTCTATCTAAAATAAATCTGATGACCTCAGCACCCTTATCTGCATTAATCATACATATCACACCCTACCTTCCAAGGTATCCACCTATTAATGTCATAACATTGTGACAAATACTCTAACTAGGAGACTTAATAATTTCCAAAGTGAAAATGTATTTTGAAATTGAAAAGAAAGGAGAAATGTTCCTATATGAGAAAGAAAGAAGGATTGGCATACATCTATGTCAGAGAGAAGTATTCGGGGGTGGGGAGAAAAAACAGCCCATAGGTCTACACACACCCCCACATGCATTAGACCTGGGTGTCCTTGTGGTGCTTAGTGACTCTCAAAGTTGAAGATACCTTGGATTCATCTGGGGAGCAATTAAGTCTATGTAGAGAAAATGCAGATTTCGAGGCCTCAACTTCAACTACTGAATTAGAACCTCGGGATGGGGAGGAGGGAAAGAGCCCAGAAATTGATGCTAGACAAGAACCCCCTCCTAGGCTCAAAGACCCCCACCCCGGTGACTATGATGCACAAGTCCATGTACCACACACTAAGAAACTCTAAGAACAGAAGTCTAAGTAAGCAGTAGCTATGCTCACTGATTCTTGCCTACATTTGCGTTGCTTTTCAAATGAGGCACACATGCAGATGTTCAATTTCCTCAATGAACCCTTGTAACTGCCTCCTAGTCAGAAAAACCAAGAGCCTAGCTCTCTAGTAACTGAGAAAGTGTGTGAAATTCATTTTCATGGGAGAATACACTTTGCTTCTTCAGTGCTAAACCATAATAGGCTGCAATGTGAAACTAAATGACGTTTGCCATTTTCCAACAAATAACTTGATGTTGTTCCCTTTTGATATCAAATGAATTACCATCAAAATGAATTTTGGTCAAACTCCCCCCAAATACCACAGTCACTTTGTAATTGTGCAGCACATTGTTTAATTACCTTGCCACCGCATTGTATTTACCACATAATTAGATAAATAGTAATTATCCTTTGAGGAACCAATACCTGAATGGAATGTGTGTATGCTAAAAGGAATCACTGCCTTACTGAATAAACAAGGGAAAAAGATCATTAATGAAAGTATAAAAATTAAGCCACTGAAAAAATATCTCAAATGTTGTAAGTTTTAGACTATATCACATGGAATGAAAAAGGAACAAAGTCAAAAAGAGAAAATTTAGTGAAATGGTGATTCATTTACTGTATCATCATTTCAGAACTTGAAGCTGGCAGCAGAAGTTCACCCTTCCCACTTAAAAAAAAAATGCCAAAATCCAAGTGAATCTATAAAGCCAGGGTACAGGAAGAGTGTGAAGGAGTAAGATAATGTATCTTCTAGCAAGTCACTGAAGTATTGCCCAGAAAATGTCTTGAATTGGATAAAACGTCACTTGAATTGGAAAAGGAAGGAGAGTTCATAAGGAGGAAGTTAAGGAAATAACAGAAAATAAGAGAAAAGAATGAAAAAAAAAAAAAGGAAACGAAAAACCACTCTCCAAGAAAAAAGCAATATTGCCACAAAGTAGGTGGCCAGCACAGTCCCCACCCAGGCAGCTCATGGGCACAGTTAGGATGCTCAGGAGGACAGCCAGTGAGAGATGCAGGCCTAGGGAACCTGACCAGAAGAGAAGGCTCACAGGGAATCATCATGGAAAGAGAGAAATAAAGAGGAAAAATTAACCACTCTCTATGTTCATTTCCCCTCTCCTCCTTCCCGTAGGGAAGACTTACCAACCCTGCGTTTATGAAATAATACTTTTTATACCACACTGACTAGAGGCATTGTTGCTCATGTTTGTTTAGAAAACATTTTTTTTCTTTTACATAAGTTATCTTTAAAGTGTATTTTGTGCTCATGAATTGTTCAGAGCAATTTTTTTTTTTAACTTCCAAATACTCTTTCTCCCACAGGAATATGTCCCTGGAATCACAATATAAGAGAATTAAAAAAGATTATTTGATTTCCAAATAGAGCCTGACTCTGTCTTTTGAACCTCAGGTTCAAAAGGAAACAGCACACTATCAGCCTTGTAAAGCCTCTCTTTTGTTTAACTTTCAATTTGCTCCATAGACCCCCTTTCCTAAACTGCTTGCTATATGTCCTGAAATATGCCAATATCTTTATGAAAATAGTAAGCCCATACGAATGTTTAATTGAGAATGTAGTAGTAGGCTATGCATCTCGTTTTTTATTGAAGTATAGTTGATTTATGATATTATGTTAGTTTTAACTGTATAACACACTGATTCAGTTATATATATATGTATTTTTTTCCAGTTCTTTTCCATTATAGGTTATTACAAAAAGCTAAATATACTTCCCTGTGCTATATAGTAAATCCTTGTTATTTATCTGTTTTATAAAAAATAGTGTTTATCTGTTAACTTCATAGTCCTAATTTATCCTTTCAGCCCTGTTTCCCCTTTGGTAACCATAGGTTTGTTTTCTATGTCTCTGAGCCTATTTCTGTTTGGTAAATAGGTTCATTAGAATAATTTGGCAGATTCCATATATAAATGATATCATATATATTTGGCCTTCTCTGATTTACTTCACTCAATATGATAATCTCTAGGCCCACCCATGTTGCTGCAAATAGCAATATTTCATTCTTTTTTATGGCTGAGTAGTGTTCCATTAGATAGACAGACAGACAGACAGACAGACTGACCACATCTTCTTTATCCATTCACCTGTTGATGGACACTGGATATTTAGGTTGCTTCCACATCTTGGCTATTATAAATAGTGCAGCTATGAACATTAGGGTGCATGTATTTTTTTAATTAAAGTTTTCATCTTATCTGGATATATGCCCAGGAGTAAGACTGCTGGATCAAGGAGCCTCCATAATGTTTTCCATAGTGGCTGTACCAATTTATATTCCCACTAACAGTGTAGAAGGGTTCCTTTTTCTCCACACCCTCTCCAGCATTTATTATTTATAGACTTTGTGATGATGGCCATTTTGACTGGTGTGAGGTGATACCTAATTTTGGTTTTGATTTGCATTTCTCTAATAATTAGCAATGTTGAGAATCTTTTCATGTATCAGTTGGCCATCTGTATGTCTTCTTTGGAGAAATGTCTATTTAGATCTTCTACCCATTTTCTGATCAAGTTATTTGTTTTTTTGATAATTGAGTTGTAGCAACTCAGCATCTCATTTTTTTTATTGTTTCTTTATTTCTTAACTTATACCAGGTCCTTAATATCTAAGCTCTTAGTATCTATCCATGTTACCCTATTTATACCTAGGCTTGTTGCCTTGAAGTGCACGTGTTAAGCATACATCTTCCACATTTTACTGCCTCAGTTCCCTAGCTATGGGTGTCTTTGTTGTCTCTGAAGGAGAGCAGAATATGCCACCCCAAAATGTGCCACTTCACTTTGAAGTGAAGTTAC
This sequence comes from Camelus dromedarius, assembly GCF_036321535.1. Taxonomy (NCBI): domain Eukaryota; kingdom Metazoa; phylum Chordata; class Mammalia; order Artiodactyla; family Camelidae; genus Camelus; species Camelus dromedarius. Next base: position 59,899,995 of record NC_087446.1, on the reverse strand, counting down.
TTAAGGAACAGCCAGTGGAGATGGATACTCTGAGCCTCTTTGTCCGCCTGAAAGCAGGAACCAAATCTCCCACGTGAAAAGTACCCTCCCAAAACCAGAAGGCTAAAAGGCATCCTTTTTGCACCAGAAACAGGGAATTTAGGGCCAAGATGACTATATAACAAGCTTTGTTACCTCTTCACTAATTTACTGCCCCAAGCCCAGCCCCCCTTGCCTTGTCAGTTCTTCACAAATGTTTTGTTTCTTTGTCTAAAAGGTATAAACGCTGCCTGCTTTGGTCACTTCTTTGAGTCTCCTATTTTTATGGTCTCCTGTACATATAAAATTATTTTTCTTCTGTTAATCTGTCTTATGTCAATTTAATTATTAAGCCAAAGATTCGAGAAGGAAAGAATGGAAAAGTTTTCCACTCCTATACATCTAACTCTTAAGTATCACTCCCAACATCACCAAAATTGATGAGAGAGAAAGATAATCCTCAAATATATCCTTTACCCTTGTGTACAAAATGCTCTCAGCTTGTTAGAATTTTCTATAGGGTGTATCAGGTCTGAGTGAGTAACCACGGTGCATGTACTAACTTAATTTCACTAAGCGCTACCAGACTGCTTTCCTGAGTGACCACAGAGGCACAGCCTTGTTTTATTGTGTGCTGCTTTGCTGCACTTTGCCGATACCGCCTTTTTTTTTTTTTTTTAACAAACTGAAGGTTTGCGACAACCCTGCACCAAGCAAGTCTACTGATGTCATTTTTCCACCAGCATCTGTTCACTTCCTGTCTCTGTGTCGCATTTTGGTAATTCTCACGGTATTCCAGACTTTTTCATTACTCTTCTGTTTGTTACGGTGATCTGCGATCAGTGGTCTTTGATGTTACTATTGCAAACCTTCTGGGGTGCCACAAACCACACCCATAGAAGACAGCAAACTGAATCAACAAGTGTGTGTGTTCTGACTGCTCCACCAACCAGCCGTCCCCCATCTCTTACCTCGTCTCATCTCTTCTCAGGCCTCTCTAGTCCATGAGATACAACAATATTGAAATTAGGGCAGTTAATAACCTTGCAATGGCCTCTAAGTGTTCATGTGAAAGGAAACGTTAACTGATGTGGCAAACTTCATTGCTGTCTTATTTTAATAAATTGCCACAGTCATCCCAGCCTTCAGCAACCACCACCCTGATCAGTCAGCAGCCACCAACAATGAGGCAAGACCTCCCACCAGCAAAAAGATTACAGCTTGCTGAAGGCTTAGCTGATGGTTAGCATGTTCTAGCAATAAAGTATTTTTAAATTAAGGTACGTACATTATTTTTTAGACATAAGTGCTACTGCATACTTCATAGACCACAGTGTAAAATTTATACGCACTAGGAAACCAGAACTGGGTGTGACTGGCTTTAGCGCCGTATTCACTGTGTCATGGTCTGGAACCAAGTACCGCTGAAGTCTGCCTGAATTCCCACTAGCAACTGGATGAGAAAAAAAGGTATAGTCTAAAAAAATTCTGTCCTAGGTGCTTTCCATATATTTAAAATTCATTTAATTCTCTTCCCCACCCTGTGGTCCCACTTTCCATTGAAACTTAGTTTGAAAAAGAAGAAGAAGAAAGAAAGGCTTATTTCTGAAAGCACAAGGTCCACAACTGGCATGTAATTTGGGTGAAGCAGGAGATAAAATATGTCATAGTTTTAAAAGGCTCAGCCATGGAACAGACTCTTATTGGGAAGCTAAAAAGCTACACAGTGCTGGAATATGGTGTATTTTCTATACAACACCCTATTTACATTTTTCTTTACAATATGCTACATCTCCCATAAATCCACTCCCCCATTTACACCCAGTGAGATCCAAAAGGCACCCTCAGGGCAGAAACAAGCAAAAGCTCCCATTTAGATTGCCGTTGACTTTCAGCCTGGGAGACTTCCTGCTATCACCACCAAGTAGTAAAAACTGGGGACGGGTGGCACTCTAGGGCCAAGGTTTATTATTAATTATTAATCAGCACTCCAGAAATCCACCTGAAGCCCCTGCATTTTAAGAATCAGGGAGGTCGGTACAACATCCCACTCACAGCCTGTGAAATAAGCTTAACAGCCCCTATTGAACACATAAAGCGAACAGCTTCAAGCCCTAATACTAACGCCCTCATGAGCTCAGGCTTACTCACTTGGGTTCATATTTAGTATTATTGCTGTTCTGCAAACATATCAAGCATCGCGGGGTCTCTCGCTGCTCCCTCTGCCCTAAACTCTCTATCCCCGCCTAGTCACACGGCTCACTCCTGGCAAAGAGGCCTCCCCAGCCGCCCTTTCTAGCACCGCGCCTCACACACTCGCACACACAGCTGTACTAGCTTTCAAAGCACTTACCCCATCTACGTCCCTACGAGAGTGTCAACACCATAAAGACAAGGATTTTGTCTGTCTTCCCCTGGGCCATCACCGGCATCCAGAACAGCGCCTGGCCCAAACAAAGTACTCAAATATTTGTGGAACAAATCAACTTAGGTTATGACAGACTCCTGAAGATACAACAATGAACGCGAGAGCCCAGTCCCTGCCCTCATGGAGCTTACACTCTTGTAGGGGAAGCAGACCAGGAGGCTGCAAGCTTTGCGGTAGATCTCAGGTCTCCTGATGCAGGCAGCTCTTTCTACTCCGCCATGCTGAACGAGATACAAAAGGTGGGGCTGGATGATTTACCAACAGCTAAGGGAAGACCTCAGCAAGGATGAGAAAAGAAGGCGGTAAAAGCCAAATAAGTTGCCTTTTTCCATCATGCATCTTTAAAGCTTTTGTGGCTTTTCAGAGACTCATTCAGATTAGAGGGAAAAGAGGAAGTAGCCATGAGGACTCCTCACTGACTGTTACCATCCTAAAGAGCATTTTCAGTTATGTTTCTTATACACGGGATAGCATTTACTTTTTGAATAAATTATCACCATAGTAATTTAATTGATGTGCATACATTTACACATACTCGTAACCACAAGTACAGGTTAACAATGGGTCCAAGGACTGACAGTCCCTAAGTGTTTCGGTGACTGTGTAACTTGTCCCCACTGAGTCATGATGCTTACTTTCTAACAGAATGAAAGCAGTATCCACCATGTCTTATTAGAGCTGTGAAAGCATTCTATCAGCCAGCAGATCAGGACATCCAACCTCTGTCCATATGCATTGGGGTAAAAACACACATCCCATTGTCTATTTTAAGCCAGACTCTCCTTGACTCAACTTTAGGAAAGTGAAAGCAACTGGAGTTTTAAACACTGCTCTAGAATTTAATTGAGAGAGAGGGAGAAGGTGAAAGTCGCTTTGAACGTGAAGCTGGGCTGATTATGCAATTTAGCCTCTAGAAGCCACATCTCATTTCTGTTGACGGACAATGCTGTCTTGACACCAGACACATCCAATCAAACAGACTAGCTCCTGCAGAGAGTGCAGGGACTCAGACTCCAGTAACAGGGAGCAATACTGGGCTTATGCAGACTTACACAATACGTCCTAAGTGCGGGTGAACAAAAGAATGCAGAAACATTTTGCAAAGAATTTTTACTAGAAGTTTATTTTGCCCTGTGTATACTTTAGCTTCTGGAAATTATAAAGGACAAAGGATTAAGCAGCAGTCTTCTGCTCCTAAACTTTTCAGGGGAGGAAAACAACACTGCTTTGTTCTGCACTGTGTAGCATTATGAAATACATTGAATTGTTACGAGAATCCTGTATAGTTATTACAGGTTATTCGTATTTATCTGATTTTTAATTTGTAATTAATATTTTAACCGAATGTATCCAAAATATTATCATTTCAACATGCAATCAATATGAAAATTATTAATAAGATATTTTACATCCATTTCCTCCCCCCAGATTTTTTGAGGCTTATGACTGATAAATAAAATTCTAGGATATTTAAAATGTACAACCTTTTTTGTTGTTGTTGAAAACATTTAAGTTCAACTGTCTTAGCAAACTTCAGTTACACAATATAATGTTATCAACTATATTCATTATGTTACACATTAGATCCTCAGACTTTATTCATCTTATGACTGAAAGTTTGTATCCTTTTACCAACCTCTCCATCTTTCCCCCACTCTCCAGCTATGGGGTTATTTTTAAAATCTCAATTGAAATAACTCCTGGTGAATAGAAGTCAACTTCTCAGGTTTCTAATATTTACTTTTGAGTCACAAATCTCCCCCGTTCAGAGACACAGTATTAACATAATGGACAAAAAGCACAAGAATTCATGAAAAAGAGGGTAAGTAAGTTATCACACACTTAAAACACCAGCTCCTTCCTCTTTGAACATTTTTTGATTTTTCTAACTTTCTAACAACATGTTTCTCTTTCTCTGTGATGCTCTCATTTTGGAATGTGGGCAAAGGAACCAACTGTACCTATCCACTGAGTTATGATTTTCAGTGACCAAATGAGATTTTTTTTTTCTCTTTTCAGGTTAAGAAGTTATCTTACATAGAAAATGATTTTCTAATCACTATATTTCAATGTGAAATGCTAGTCTGTATGTTTCCTCATTATGTTTGGTTTGTGAATGGTGCACACATTGGTGATCACAGCCCCGGACCACTCAGCATACTCCCCAGCGTTCTCACCTGACTCAGCCCACATCCATCACCCTTGGATATCGTTCTTCTCATGGTATCTCATGGCTTCCCTAGTGGCCTCTAAGCAAACAGCACACACAAAGCGGTTCTGTGCCACACCATCTTTTATATCATGTTCAGCGTCTTTCCCATGAAAGAGTTACAGAACCCAAGTCAAATGATCTAAGTTCTGCAGAAAGGTCTATCACTCACTGACCATGAGATCTGGGACACAATCACTTAACCTCAGCAATGGTAAAACTTCACCTGCCTTCCTAACAGGTTAATTGCACCAAATAAAAATAAAAGGTGTTATTATACAGTATGAAAAAAAAAAGGATGTGTGTCTGTGTACTTGGTACTCGGTCAGTTGTAATGAAACCACAAATGGTAATTTGATTGTCAGTATATAGTATTCATCCAAGCAGAAATAAAATACAGTCCTTATGAAAATAAGGCTTTTTGGTCAAACAACTCAATACACATGTATTGGCAATTTTCACCTTCCTCCTCTTCATGGCTGTTTCACTCTGACTTTGAGCATCAGGGTATGTGCAAGAGAAGTTAAAAATTTTTTTTTAATTCCAAGAAATAGATTTATAAATGTGTAAGACTCAAAAGCGTACCAATTCTCTTGTGTTTGAAAACTAAAAGCATTCAGATTTTGAAGAATTGTATTAAAATGTGACATTCTATAAAGAGGCCTTGACAGAAAGCAAAACCAGGGGGAAGACAAGCAAACCTTCCAGGTCAGACACATTCTTCACCACCAAAGCCACTGTCTGCTACAAAATAATTCTCTTGATCAAGAAGATGAACTCTAGCAGACCCACGTCTTGGGGAATTATTTAAAACAGAACATACAAATTATTTCCTTTGAGAAACTCATCTTAGGTAGCTGAGTTCCTTCCTCCAAATATAAACCAAGTCATTAAAACCCTATCATTTTTAAGTATCCAGTTTTATAAAAGAGGAGAAAAAATACTATTTTTCTCCTTTTCAAAATTCACAGAGAACAAGCTTGCAGTATGGTGTTGAGAATCTTAGTGCAGCAGGCTCCACAACTCATAAATCATAATGTGCTTCCTCGCAGCATCCTCTTCACATGTATCTGAAGTCAAAGACCAGTAAGGGGTGGTGAGCAATAGCACTGCTGCTTTCTGCTGGAACGAGTGCTGCGTCTATACATCTCTGCCCTCTTTTTAAGCCAGTAACCCATCAAGGTCCAGGACAAAGGACCACTTGGTTCTGGTCAACTCATCACTGTGCAAATGTACTTGCCGGGATCTGGGGCCATTCTTGCATAGCCTGAGCACCATGCCTGACTTGTGTTTTGCCTTGTTCAAAATGCAAATTGCCTTTGTTAGAAACTGACAAAAAATAGTATCCCTCACCCTCTGCAAGCTGCCAAACTAAAGAAAATCCAAGAAATCCTTCACCCTTCCCAAATGACAGCTGAACTGTTGAAAACTGTCCTTCCGAGAACACAGTAATACCTAAACTCCAAATAGGCTAATGTAAAGGCACGTGAATTATTCAGCCTGCTGCTCCACCTAAAGTAAATTATCAGGATCTGGAAACAAAATAACAATGTAACATCTCATGGAATTGCTCTTTGGTGGAAGGAAGGAAGAGAGTAGACACAGAAACGTTGCCCCAGAACAAGTGTGCTCAGAAAGCTCAGGAGGAAAGCGTACTGGTTCTCGTAAACTGCTCGGCTTAGATAAGGCTCTCAACAAATGTGTGCTGAAGCAAATTTAAATCAGTAAATTTCTCTAAGACTTAAATCATATAAAATAAGTAAAAAATTATACATCATCAACACAGTAAAATTCTTCTTTCAGTTAGTATTCTTTCATAGTTGATGAGTTGGTGCTTCTGATGGACACAGTGGGGTATGGCCAGGTTGGAGGGTAGCCCTGGCAGTGCCCAAGCTTTGGGGAGCCCAGTCGTGAATTCCAGACTCAGCTAAGCTCCCTCCTTCCAAAGGCTCAGTGGAAGGATCCCTCTCTCCTCAGGAAGCTCTTTGGGGGAAATTATTTTCTTGGTGGCTTCTTTTTCCTGGATCATATATGCCTGCCTCATTCCCCAACAGGACTCGAAGCATTTCAAGCAGCAGAGAGTGAAATAAACAAAATGCATTTTAAAATGCTCCAAAATTTAGAGTCTAGAGATTTTTTTATACTATTAAAATACATAAAACAGCTGAGTTAAAAATTAAAAAGGATCAGAAGCCATTTAGGAAGTAATGAAATCAAAAGAAGTATGTGAATCCATATGGAAAGACAAACTCTGCTGGTAATAAACTCTTGAAGGAGTTTTCCACATGATACTTCCTGTGGGGGACCTTAAGAAGCAGAGTACACAGTGTCTTCAATTCATTCATTAATTCAGCAACTGTTTATTGGAAGAACCTGCTGTCTGCACTGCAATTTTGCTTAAGACATGTTCTTTAAATAGCTGTTTCTTAACTTGGCCTTTGATCAAAGCCAACAATGTGACATTAAATTAAACTCAACAAGTCAAACTCAAAACAAAACAAAAACTCAAGCAAAAAAGTTACACAACAAAGACATTCTACGAGAAAACTAAAGTTTAGTTGAGACACGTTGAATTCTGGCGATGTAATTTGGCCATAGCAGCAGAGTTTAGAGACCATTCAGTTCTCATTGACTAGTTTGCGTGCCCTCGTAAGCCAAAATGTTTCACAAAATACTGTCTCAAACATGTTCCAGCAGGAGGCAGTCCATGCAAGCTTAGGCTCTCTGCTGAGTGATGCAGGATGTGGGGGTCTAAATTTTTAATTGATGCCAGATAAGCACAGTAGACATCCTACTTTGAGAATATAATGTTTATCCTGTTTTAGTGGAAACAGTCCCATCACAGTATATGGATACAGGGGTGTCTTTGAACAGGAATAATTTTTTCCCTTCAAAAGTGAAGATTATTTTCAGCTACTCAAATGCTTCTTATGTGATAGGGATGGCCCTGACTACAAAAAAAAAAAATTCTAAGGCAGGTGTTTTTTTTAACAGCGTGCCATATTGACCACCTCTTTAAGATGACATGTTTAAAGTGGCACTGCATCGCGACGTCCCCCACCCAGAAGAGTTAGCTGGAAGAGGACCCGACGCCCACTAGTTTGGGGCAGCGGCATGGCATTCTAAAAGAGAGTTGCCTGTATCCTCTCATCAAGATGTGGAAGAATCCCTGGCAATTCATAGATAGTGATAACATCTACCTCATACCAAAAAAATCCCTGTTGTCCCTCCTCCCCCCGAAAAGGCTCATGTCAAAGACATATTGAAAACCTGGGTCCTCCCATTAACATCCCCCACAGAGCAAAACACTGACAAGTGTATGTGACTTTGACAAAGTGCCCATCACATTCCAACAGTTCCCTGGCTATGTGAAATTACTTCTGGTGAACCAAGAGTATAAAAATATGTGCTCCCTCCTCTCTAACTCCTCACCAAACCCCTCAGCACCACCACTGCAACTGCCTTCCTCATCCAGAAAGTGTCACTGCCCATCTTCTCAGAGGGGAGAAGCCGACTCCAGCTCATGTTAGGAGATGCGATGTGAGAACCTGCACTTCTTACCCACCCCCAGCAGAGATGTATTTTAAGAGTGACATCTGGCAGAGCTCATCATCTGAGACAAATGGATGAAACTGCTCCAAAATAGGATGCCAAAAAGCATAATGCCCTCATGGCCTGTTAGAATAAATGGAGAGAGGGACATGCAGAGGGCACCAGTCATCTGGGTGGGGCAGTGCCAAGTCAGACCACCAACGTACCCTAAATGTGTCAATCATCAACCTTCATATTTTAATGGTTTTAATCATTGAGAACCGTCTTCTGTTCATCCATTTCACCTCCAAAACAGCGCTCCCTACAATTCAGTCTCTATTAGCAATCTGCTGAGACATTAATTGAATATTGACCCAAAGAAATCTCTGCTACCTGTGGCATCATGGCAATTCTCCAACAAAAAACTGCTCTAAATTTGAGATACAGCACGTAAAGAATTCCATCTCACCACTTTGATTATATTTTAACTGCCAGTACGTGGAAGCCAAAGGATTTTATTTAAAAATAAGGATTAAAAAAATTCAAGACAACTGCAGTATAATGGGAAAAATACTGGATTAGCAGTCAGGATGCTCAGCTGTCTAGGACTGCTCTGTTGTTCCAAACTCACCACTATCATTATGGACCATATGTTCATTTCTTCTTTTATTTGACTATTTACTAAGTACTCTGAGCACTGTGTCAATTTTTCTGATTCTTCATTTGTTTAAGGGGCAATATTTATATCTATTCTAACACATCGGGTTAAGTATTAAATAAAATTGTGTGATGTGGTAGTTCTTAGTAAACAATAAATCATTATGCAGTTATGAAGTGACTATTATCAAAAACATTCTAATCTCTTTGAATCTGCATCTGACCACCACATCAAGGGGTATGTATGTATATAAACAGAATTTGTGTACATGACATGTAAATTGTGCACAATGATGGGCCTATTACAGTATATGGGAGCTATAACAAATGAAATGTAATGTGTAGAATTAATAGAAATGGAGAGGCAAGACATTTAGGTGAGGAAAACAGTGAATGCTTTTAGATACTCAAAAAATAACTATAAATAAGGCCAAATGAAGTTTACAATTTTTAAAATAACACATGGAGAGACGGAATGCAACATGTTGCTTTATGCTGTATTCTGGAATCAGACTGTCTAGGTTCAATTACTGGCACTAGCACTTCCAGCCACTGCCTAAGAAAAGTTGCTTCATTTCTGTGCCTCAGTTTCCTCTTCTGTAAAATGTGGTCAGTTACAGTATTCACCTTCAGGAATTGTTGGGACGATTCAGTGGACTAGCATATTAAAGTTCATATTATACAGCACGTTTTAAGTCTACCTAGGGATAAGTTAGTTACAATGCAAAGACTTTTCCATCTTTTTAATTTAAGAGGGGTATCAGAGATAATGATGCTTGTAAATCAATTTGGTGAATTTTACTACAGGCACGTAGGTTTTTATGTCATTTCTCTAGTGTAGTATCTACAAAGGCTTCATGTTGCCTACCATATGCAGTTTCAAATTGTTCACTGACTTTTAAAGCCTAATGTTATCATCCACTACCCAAACATTTCTCACAATTTCTACCATGAACCCTACAGTTCAGTTACATCAATTTCCCCCGGGTACTGGCTCCTTTCTATTAGCATAAATTAATACTGTATTTCCTGTCTTTAACAACATTTCTGTTGTTCTTCCTTATTCCATTTCTTTGCTTCCTTTTAGTGCAAAACTTCTTTAAAGAATTGAGTGTACTTGATGTCTGAATTTCCTGGTGCATTCTCTCTTGAACCTATTCTAAATGGGTCTTATTCCCTACCAGTTCCCCTCAAACAGCTGTCAAGGTCGGTAATCTGAAGACCGTCAAATCCAACTGTCATTTCTCAGGGCTCCTCTTACTCATCTATTAAGTAAAAACTGACGTGACTGATCACTCCCTGACTTTTGAAACACTTCCTTTAGTTTGGCTTCTAGAACACTAATTTTCAATTCTTCTCCTACCTTACTTCTCAGTCTTCTTTGCTGGTGGTTCCTTCTCATTGTCCTGACCTCTAAGCATTGATGTAACTCAGGACTCAATCCTCAGACCTCTTGTCTTTCTACGCTAACTCCCCAGTTCATCTCATCCAGTCACATGGCTTTAAAAACTAAGGGCAAATTTCTCTCTGTTTATATTTTAGGTCCTTCCTCCCTCTTGAAATCCAGACAGACATCCAAATTCTATTCATTGGTTCCATCTGGAAACCTAAAAAAAAAAATCTCGAAGTTAACATGCCCTGCAGAACCCTTGATTATTCCACCCACAGCTGCTACTCCTCCATCTCCCTAATTTCAACAAATGGATACTCCATTCAGAAGAAATCTTTCTTGATCACCCACTTTCTCTCACACTCAACATTCAATCCCTCAGCAAAACACCAACTCCTTGTTGAAAATACATCCAACATCCAATCAGATCTCACAGCTTCCACCACTATCTAGCCCAATGTTCCTTTTGCCTTTGAATTGACTTATTGCAGAAGCCTCTCTCTGCTTTTGCCCTAGTCTCCCAACAGCCTGTTCCTGCACAGCAGCCAGAGTGGGCCTTTAACATAAGTCCAAGTATGTCAAAATACCTAAATGGTTTCCCATTCCACTCAGTCAAACCCCGTTATCTCCACCCCAGCCCCCTGTGGTGTCTTCACTAAAGCCCTATATGATGTGGCCACTGCTTCTTCTGTGAGCTTATCTATCACTCCTCACCACCTCCTCCCTCCTCCTTTCCCAGCCTCATCTACACTGCTCTTCCTTGTCTTCCAACACACATCCCTCTGCAAGAATATGAGCTCAATGAGAGTGGAAACGCGGGCATTTTACAAACCGCTGTATCTGCTGAACCAGGAACAGTGCCTAGCACATTCATACATTCCCTGAGAGAACAGACCGAACGAATGACGACTGTCTCTCTATTGTTCCGTAAGTAACAGCTCCGACGCATGTGCATGTCAAGCGCAAAGCCCACACTATGTCAGGCCTTCGTGAAAACTCTGAAGGAAAGCATGTTGTCCCCATTATGCAGATGAGAAAGCTCAGTCCTGGGAAGGTTCTATTTCACGTCCCAGATCACACAGCTGGAAGGTGGCAGCGCTGAGGGTTTAGCTGTAGTCTCTGCTCTTCTCACTAGGTCTCTCTACTCATTAAATATGCCACATTCCTATTCCTTTAACTGCTATTCTTACCGTATCTGGAATGCCCTCTTCCCACCCTGCATCTCATGATTTTTACTACAAATCAACACTTTCTTAGTAATTTCCTTTTTCAACATCCCACTCATCTGTAGGAATCACTCCAATTCGTATCAGCATCTCCCCTGTCAGGATTAAAAGTGCTCAAAATTTGTGAAGGTCCAAATCCTCTCAAGTCTACATGTTTTCCATGGTTTTCTAATCTGTGTGTGTGTGAATCTTATCTGCCCAAACAAATGCAACTCAGGCTTAATTTTGGAACGTATTCTATTAAAATATGTTCTTCTGCCTCACATCTTGGTCATTAAGAATGCTCCTAACAAGTGTTAAATGATGTTAAATGTTGACCAGAAGACACACAGACATGAGTAAGAATCCAAGGTCCCTGAATGTCAGAAACTGCACACCTAATTGTGGTCATTCAAATACTCCCACAGACCTGAGGGTGTAGAGGCTTATTTGTTTGAACTAATGAAAGTCTCATAGATGAGGATTTTCCTTTCTAGCCCTGCTGACCCTCAGTGTCCCCACCAGTAAACTGAGAAAGCTCCCCAAATAGTCACTGTTAGGTACAGATACCGAAATAGGTGCTTAACCATTTTCTAGCACGAACACTGAAGTGTATGTGTGGTAACGGGGCACTTACTTGCCTCAAGTGCTTCCATTTCATCCCCCTCCGATCTGCACTGAAAGCAGATGAAAGATTCACGTTCCTCCAGCACCACGTGCCTCACCTTGCTTGCTCTCTGATGAAACCCTGCACACCTCTCTACTAGCAACAGAATGAAGTCTATACCCCTCGGTCTGACACACTGAAGCCTTCTCACAGCCGATCCCGCTCTCTGCAAACTGGCCCACAACTTTGTAACTCACAGTCCAGGCCAATAAGCTTGCTCATTTTTAAGTGATTCAATGAGACCTTTTCACATGATACAATTTACTCTCTCCTCTGTCCTCTGGCCCAGGGAAGCTGGTCTGCGCGGCACACCTTTCCCATCCTCACTTTAAGACTCGCATTCTCCACTTCTTCAGAGATCAGATATCTCCACTGAGAAAAAGGAAACCACCCAAGTGGGACTCACTCATTACAACTTCAGACAAGCAAACCTATCTGTTGGTGCCTGCTCTGTCTTCTTCCCCTGATCACAGTGGAGGAAATGTCTCTATGCTTATTAAAGGCCAGTGCCTCCAGCCAAGCTCAGGATCCCCTACCCTACTGCCTTCTCAAGACCTCTCAAGATCTGTCTCCTGAAACTTCTGTCTCTCCGTCTGTCACCTTCTCCCAAGTAATTTTCACTGACAGTCAAGTATGTTTCAATACATCCCAATTCGGTGGGGGGTAGGGGAGTACATCTCACCTGACTCCTTTACCCCTCCCCTTGCTTTTCTACTCTCCATAAGTCTATCTTTTCACATGCATTCCCATTTTGGTCCATTGTAACCAAATTTCTCCCCATCTTTCCATCAGTATTGTTCTGGTCAGAGTTGCCAATGACCTCTGTTTCACCAAATGTAAGGGTCTCTTCTTTGTCCTTATCTTTCTTGACATCCTCATAGCCTTTGACATAGTTGCCCGCTCCACCCTCCTGGGTTTCCATGTCCTTAAACTCCCAGCTTTCTTCCCACTTGCCTGGAGGCTTCTCAGTTTCTCTTTCTCCTTTTCCCCTTATCTCAGCTCTAAATGTTTGTTCAGGGTTTGGGCCTGGGCCATCTCCTCTCTTTATGCTCTATAATATGTTTTGAACGTATTTACTTCTCTGTGTCTCCTTCGAAATCATCCCTTCCCAAGGCATCATCTTTATTAGCCAAGTCCACTGAAACTGCCTCCCAACTGGTTCCTCTATATTGTAGCTTTTCCATTCATCATTCAACAAGAATGATCCTATTAAACATAAACCAGTTCATTTCACTCTCCTGCCCGATACTCACAGTGGCTTCCCATACACGGAGAATAAAATCCAACCCCTTATAGTGATCTCCAAGGCCTTGCATCATTGGCCCACACCACCCTGACCCAATAGGCATTGAGTAATCAATCTTGGGCCCTTATCACCATTAGCTCACTACGCTTTAGCCACAACGGTCCAATCTTCAGTTCCTCCAATAAACTAACTTCTTTCTCACGTCACAGCCTTTATACATGCTGTTCCCTCTTGACAGAGCACCCTTCTCCTGCCTTCATTTAGCCAATTCCTGCTTACAACGGGTTTCCTCATGACCTCACAATTCAATCCAAGTATCTTTCTCACCATCAATTTTCTCTATTTGTGCACTATGTTTTTGCCATGGCACATATCTAGTTGTTTCCTGTGTCTGTTTAGATTTTTCTTTGCTGTTTATTTGCTTCTGTCTTCTCTGTTAGAATATGGTCTGGGACCAGGTCTGCTTTTTTCAACATTGTGTCCTCCCTGTGCCCAGCATAACAGGTACTTAGGGAATTCATGCTGAACGGGTCATTGAATATATGCAAGACTTAAAAGTACACTTGCTTATATATTGTATGATTCCATCTATATCAAATATCCAGAATAGGCACATCAATAGAAATTAGACAAGTCATCACCGAGGCCTGGGGGAGCTGGGAGGAAAGCAGTGACTGCTAAAGAGTATGGGATTTCTTTCTGAAGTGATACAAATGTTCTAAAACAGACTGTGGTAATGGCTGCACAACTCTTCAAATATACAAAAATCACTCAACAATACACTTTGAATGAGTGCATTGTCTAGTATGCAAATCATATCACAATAATGCTGTTCCCCTCCCCCCCCAAAAAGAGAACATTTAATTGATCTGTGGGTTGACTGAGTTCGAGTGTTTTTTTTTTTACATTTCATTGATCAAAGATGCGTACCAGCCTACATTTTATTTGTTTCATAGTACTTAGGGGTACTATCAAAAGCAAATGAATATAAGACAGTGCTAATAAGGCAGTCAAATAGTAAAGAAGTATTTATTTAACTCCTACTACTGACCATGTGAAATATTGAAGGAAACCAAAAAGGAAAATGCCTCAAACCTGCCCTTAAAGAGTTTGAAGAATCAATGTAAACCAGATTAAGATGAGTAAGAGGGAAACAGTGAAGATGGAAAACTTTTGTGACGTATCTCCCATCCTTCTCCATCCCTTTTTACTCCACCTGGTACTTCACCAACCAGCTTCCTACCAAGGATCCCAATGCAGCCATAGGGATGTTGCAGAACTGCTCAGTGATTCTGACATATGAGCAAAGCTAGAGTAGGGGGTAGTTAACCACTGGCACAACTCTGGGAGCTTATGCATAGACACTCCACTCTCCTGTGTCTCAGATGCATAATTCTCGGGTGTACTGTACACCACCTCTCTCAGTTTGCCCAGTAGGATTGAGTCAGAGTTGCCCAGAGTAGCAAACAGCTCAGAAATGCACCTGGATAGGCTGTTGCTGCTTCTCTCTTTCTCTTTTCCAAGTGCTCTACTTCTGCATGCCCAGATCACATCCCCAAATCAGTTACCTGTGTGAAACCCTTGTCTCAAGTTCTACTTTGGGAGGGAGAAGTCTCAGTTTCAGGCAATCTCCAAAGCCTATTTCTCTATTCTTATCACCTTAGCAAGAGGAACCAGATACTCTGAATCTAAATCATGGCACCATGTCCATCAGATAAGACAGCAATAAATTCTGCTTAGGTCTATACACTTGCCAAGCTAATTCACTCAACAATTCATTTCATTTCAATTCAGTTCAATCATTCTTCCATCACATACTGACTGTCCACCATAAACCAGGCTCTCTTCTAAGGTCTGGAAATACAGCACTGGACACAACAAAATCTACATTCTCAGGGGTAGGGGATGAAGAAGTACAAAGTACTATATATGAAGAAAATACACTGT
This sequence comes from Camelus dromedarius, assembly GCF_036321535.1. Classification (NCBI taxonomy): domain Eukaryota; kingdom Metazoa; phylum Chordata; class Mammalia; order Artiodactyla; family Camelidae; genus Camelus; species Camelus dromedarius. The sequence continues at coordinate 59,884,697 of NC_087446.1, read as the reverse complement.
AAGGACATATTGCACAACACAGGGGATGCAGCCAATATTACATAATAAGTATAAATGGAAAAGAACCTTTAAAAATTGTGAATTACTCTGTTGTGCACCTGAAGCTTATATAATGTTGTACATCAACCGTACTTCAATTAAAAAAACCTACCATCTCTAGAGGTTATATTCTAGGAGAAAGAAATAGACAATAGTAAAGTAAATATATAATATGCCAGGTGGCGAGAAGCGGTGTAGTAAAAAATTAAACAGAGTAAAGTGATAAGCAGTTGGGGAGAGGCTGTGACAATGAAAGCAGCTCTTCTGCCCCCTTCCTGTTTGTCCATTTCTGTTCCCTTCTAACCTTAAAAGAAATGAGATCACTGAACAATTGAAGCTAACTCCTGATATATCCTCCCCTGAATGCACACTGTGTCTTATCTACCCTGTTGATTTTTTTCCTAGATAAAAAGAAGATAAGAATGGAGAACTAAGCAGTTAAAGAATGGTTAGCTCTCTACGCCCAATTGCCCCCTTAGCGATCCTACAGGCAGATCACAGGGGCAAGATAACATCTGGAGAGTCAGCCAGTCTGCATGCAATGGAGACGGATGCAGAACCAACCTCCTACCTCGATGAGTCACTCAGATTCCTACTCCCCATTTTTCCCCTTAAAAACTGTCATGGCTGAGCAGAATCTTCCAAGATGGTCTCTGGACATGAGTCCATCATTTCCCCAGATCGCTGGCTTTTCTGATTAAAACACCTTTCCTTTCTACAGATATTTGCCTCTGGAATTCTTGGCTTTTGAGCAGCAAGCAGTTGAACCTGAGCTGCGTAACAAGAGAATGCATCTCTGAAGAGTCATCTGTGAGTGGAGATCTGAAGGATGCTGAGGAGTGAGCCTGAAACAACCTGGAGGAGTCATGTCAGGCTAACGGCACAGCGAAGACCTGCAGTTGGAAATGAACTTGATGTAGTCAAAGAAGAGCAAGAAGGCAGCATGACTGGGCTTGAAGGAGCACAGAGGAGAATGGCGGGAAAGAGGCAGCGTGGCTCTTGAAGCCCAAGAGACAAAGGTTAGAGGAAAGCAAGAGGGAGCCTTGGGAGAGATTTGAGAAGGGGAATGACTCGCCTGAATTTACATTCCCATAGATCATTCTGGCTGTTGTGTGATGAAGTCACTGTGGGAGGGCACGGGGACCTAGCGGAAAAGCTGTAACAGGGGTCCAGGAGAGAGAGGACGGTAGATCAAGATGGAGGGAGGGAGAAAGCACTCAAATGACTGAAGCGTCTACAAGAAAAGTGAACATGTTAATCCTGTTCAAGCACTGTTTTTCTTGCAAGTGAACATTTTGACCAGAAGCTAAAAATCACATTTAACCCAAGAAAACTTTAAATGAATTTTTAAATAAAAAAGGATAAAACTGTTCTGGAATATTATGTAGTGTTCATACTGTTGACAAAGAAAAGCAAAGTCTTATTTGTAAGCACTTATTTCAAGGACAGAACTTAGATCAGCTTCTTCAGTCACAATCTACAGGAAATCAAAGGTCAGATGTAAATTACACAATTCAGGAGGGAAAAGAAAATCCGAGGCTCACGGGTTTAAAGAAGAGAAAATCAAAAGGAACGTAATGAATACATTTCATGAAGGAATTTAAGGAATAAACCAGCACAGGTAAAAGGAGAGTGGAAATTTTCCTTAGAAGTATGGCTGCCAATTCCTGTTATTCAGGACATCAGTATGAAGGGAAATCTGAGGTTTCAACTGAAATGATAAGATTTCAGGTCTACAGGAGTTTTTAGATAAATGCAATCTAGTATAATTTTTAAAATATTTCCAGCAAACTTTTTTTTTAAATACCCTTTGCTTCTTCATTTATCACATCTCCTCCCTTTACTCACATTTTTTTAAAAAATGGTGCTCACATGAAGATTAAGTCTAGATATAAAAATACAAACAATGCTTTTTAATAACACAGGTAAGTTATCTTTTCCCCTTTTAAACAAACACTTTATATATTAATGGCCAACACACACAGTAGTTACTATATGCTAAACACTGTTCTGTGCGCTTTATGTAAACAAAAGCATTTGATCCTCACAGCTGTATTAGGCATGTGCTCTAATTAGTCCCATTTTACAGATGAGGAAACTGGGGCCCCAAGTAGTTAAATATCTTGACTAAAGTCTCACTGCCAGAAGCCAGAATTCAAACCCAGGCAGTTGGGCTCTTGTTCTTAACCACTACATGTACCATCTCATATTGAGCTGTGCAGCTGGCAGCTTGGTTTAGGAGAAAAAAAAAAAAAAACAGCAGCAGCACCTGGAGGATGTAATTGAAGAGAAAAAAGGGAGGGGCTGGGAATACACAACTTTCCTCAATAGTTAATTCCACCGACACCAGGAAAGATGCAAGTGACATTTTCTAATCCTGCCAAGCATCTCCCCTGGAAGTGAGAGAGATTCACCTTCCCTATGGCAGGCAGCTTCTCGTATCCTGAGGATTTTCCTTCCAGCAGTAGCGGTCAAATGCCAGCCTGCTCTGTAATAACACCAGAGAAGCTAGGTTTTTACTCAGCTGGGTGGACAAGACCTAGTTTCAAATACTTCCTTACTTCTAATTCTAGAGATTTCATTTAAGGCTGAAAAATACCCTTGCCACAAAAGGATCCTAATATGAGAGGAAACAATTCTATTTATTTCCAGGGTGTTTCATCTTCCAACTTCACTGAATAACAAATTTCAAAATACCATTCTACCACAGCACGGCTCCCTTCTTCACAAGTGGCCATAAGATACTCTCTAAAGAAATCTTCCCAGACATTCCCAGATAATTTATGTAATAGCCTTCATACATAAACACTATTAGGTTTTCGTGTTATAGTACTAAAATTTCACCTCATAAAAATCCAGCTAAGATCCTCAGATATTAGTATCTGCATTTGCTAAATAAATAAGTTAAAGGACAGAGAGCTTAAAGGTCTTGCATAGGATCATAAAACCAGGTACACTATGGAGAATATATGCAGACATGGCTTCATAAAAGCGAAGATCAGACCATTCCATCATCCAATGGCGGTGAGTCAACCATTTAGTTACTTACTGAAAGCCCCTCATGTGCCCAGTTCCATGCTAAGCAATATTTTCATAGAGAATCATTTGAAAATCTCAAGCAAGTTACTTAACCACCCTGTGCCTGCTTCCTTATCCATATAATGAGGCAAATGCTAGCACCTATATATCAGAATTACGTTGATTAAATGAGGTAATGTGTGTCAGCATTTAGCACAGTGCCTGACACAAAGGTTTTTAATAAATTTAAAAACTTTGCAATTAAAGCAAATAATAATTGAGCTCTCATCAGAAGGGTGGAGAGGTGGCCTGGGTGACATATACCAGAAATGATACATAAAGCCTTTTCCAAACTTGTGAGATTATGGAAAGAGGTAGCATCTTGGCTAATGGAAATTCTCTTTACCCCTATTTGCTGGTAGAGGAGCACTTTCTCAGAAATATTCATACATTTATAGAGATAAATCTTACCAACAAACAAAAAAATTAGTATGAGTTTCAGAGACACACCAAAATAAATTGATCAAATGTTTGGATTAACCACCTCATTTATTTTTCCATTAAGATTACTGCCACTTCCTGATGCTTATACATTTTTAAAAGAAAACAAATATAGCAAAAAAAAAAAAGAAAATCATAAAAAATAATAAATATGACTTTTAGCATAACCCTATAATTTAGCATTTTATTACACACTGCTTCTGTCATTCTTAAGTTTCTTCCTATGTTTTACCTACTCCAGCTACATTAGGAAAAGCTCAAAGACAAAAACCACATCATACACTTTCTCTTTATTCCTTGCAACAGTTTCTATAATTTCCAGTGAGTAGTAGACAGTCAATAGCTTGCTATCTTGGTAGTCATGAACTATGTTCCATACCAGGTGGTGGCAAGGACATGGAGCATTTGGAACTCTCATGCACTTCAAGAGAAAGTCAAAACTGGGACAAACACTTTGGAAAAGTGTCTGACAGTATATACAGAAACTGAACATACACACACCCTGTGACCCAGCACTTCCACTGTTGGTATACATTTAGCAGATACACATAAATATATGCACCTAAAAAAAATGTACAAAATGTTCAAAGCAGTATTATATGGAATAGCCCCAAACTGAAACAATCTAAACGTTCTTCCAAGACAGATGAAATAAGTGAATTATGGCATGTTCATGTTACAGAATACTATGCAGCAAAGAAAAGAAAAGAAAAGAAAAGAAAAGAAAAGAAAAGAAAAGAAAAGAAAAGAAAAGAAAAACAAACCATCCCCTCTCACATCAGTAATGGGGACTCTCACAAACAAAAGACACCAGACCCAAAGAGGTTCATCCTCTATGATTCCATTTACATAAAGGTCAAAAACAGGTAGAATGAATCTATAAAGATAGAAATCTGAATAGTGATTGCCTTTGGGAGAGGGACATAGGAGGGACTCCTGGAGTACTGGGAATAAAAAATGTTTGTGTAAATAAAAAGCCTCAGGATCGACATCATTATACTCCACCACTGTCTTCCCCCTGCCTTGTGTTATCACTGTAACTTATGACTGTTTCATAGGAATTATAAAAGGCAGGGGAAAGAACATCAGAGCGAGAGCATTGGTCCTTAAGACCTTCTTTGAGGTTCTGTTGCTTCCTTGAACTAGCTCTGTGAGTCAGTTGAGTTGCTAAATAAATAAATGTGCTGATCTGACACCTTTTATCCTCTAGGCGACACAGTATCTAGTAATTCGCTTGTACATAAAAAGTAAAAGAAAAATACATTATGATTACAACCAGTTAAAAACGATTTAAACATCAGAAGAAAGAATGGGGAGCGACAGTTAGCTGCTCTTAAGTGAGGATGCTGTAAAAAAGTTTTAATGCAGATAAAACTTGGAATAAGAGATCCCATGGTGGTATGAACAGAATAGTGTTAACAGAAAAAATAAGAGCCAGATGGTTAAATCACCAGCCCAGGGACCTTCAACCCTCCAACCTCTCCCTGTTGTGCAGAACCATATCCTGTGTCCCTTTGTCCAGCCAATGGAAACAATCTCCAGGGACTGGCAGGAATTCAATAGGGCAGGTCACTGCAGTGACGTCTGGCAGTGGCTTCTGCTTCATTGTGTCTGCACAGACTGAAGGACGTGGCACTCTAGATGTTACACGTATTCAGTAAATACTTACCTATTTGATTCCTCGGGATTAAAAAAAAAGAGGAAGTTTTCCACGAGGCATACACTTCAATCGTAAAAGACATCTCTTACTTTCTTCTTTCAGTGGGCAGCAGGCAGCCATCTTGTAACCTTCATCTTCTTCCTCTAACTGAAACCCCGTCTCCTCCCTCATCACCCACCGCCCCGCTTCCCTTGTCTCAAGGAAGACAAAGGCTTTCCCTCCTACAGCTGGGCCTGGAAACGACGGAGGCGTCCTCCTGGCTTCTCAGTGCGGCTTCCCTCTCTCCTTACATTCTGATGATATTACAATCCGTCCTTCTCATGACACCCTCCATCTCTCCTCCATAAAATTCCCTAGCTTGGAGTCTCACCAGGTTCCATCACTCCAAGCTCTCACTGTCGGTGTCACCTACTGACACCTAGTCGTTCCCAACCACTGCTTGGCAATTTCAGCTCTTGATTTACTATGGCTTTCTAAAACCCAGCTTCAACCTTAACTTTTGGCTATTTCAATTCATATATAGACAGGCCTTCCAACACCCTGGCCTCTTCCCAAATGTCCTTCCTCCAGTAATCATGTCCTACACCCTTTCCTAGCCACTCACTCCCAAGTCACATGCCTCACCTTGCTGTTGTCTCCACAACCTAAATTTCATGCATCCCATTCCTGACCACTTCCCATCTTCACACGCCTTCCTTCTGGTTCCTCAGTTCACTCCAACAATGCTCAGACTCACAGGAACTTGCAGAGCATTATCCCACTAATTTTCACTGTCCTTCACCCTTCTGGTATCTCTCCACCCTCCTGACCGAATTAAAATTCCATGGAAAATCATTATCATCACTTCCTTGCATATGTTCTTGACTCCTTTCCTCTCTCACCATCATCATCTTATCATCTCACCTAACAGGTCCTCTAACTTCTAGTTTTAACCACCAACAACCTATTTGCAACAGAGCAGCCAGGGCTCTTTTAAAAATGTAAGTCAGATCATGTAATTTGTCTATTCAATACTCTCAATTGGCTTCCATTTCAGAGTAAAATCCAAAGTCCAAACAACGGCTATCAAGCCCAGTCACGGCCTGTGCCCCTCGTCTCTTACTACCCTTCCCACTACTCTTCTGCTCACTCACTGCAGGCCAGCAACTGGTCCCCTGAATGAACCTCAAACCCACCAGACCCGCCAGGCATCATCGGGGCCTTTGCACGACCTCCTCTGCCTAGAATGCTCTTATCCTAGGTAGATCTCCGTGATTTTCTCCTTTGTCCTCAAGTTTTGCCCAAATCTCAGCTTCTAAATGAGGCTTACCTTGAAACTCCATTTAAAATTGCAACCCACCCAGCCACCCCAGACTAGCACTTCCAATCCTCCATCCCTTGCCCTAGTTTTCTTTTTCCTATTGCACTTTTAACCATCTACTATACTACATAATTTATGTATTATGTTCATTGTCTTTCCCTTTTTCCTCCACTATCAGAATTTAGACTCACTGAGTGACAAAGGTTTGATCTGTCTTGTTCACCTGTACATCTCAAGTACCTAAAGCAATGCCTAGTACATAGCAGATACACAATAGATACATTTAAATAAATTAAACATAAATATGCCTCTGTGTGTGATTTGCTGGATTTCAATAGAACCAAAAACAGATTGCAGTAAAAACTTTTCCGTATTCCTCATTTGTAATCTTTCTATAGGAAATGGACTCAAAAACATCAGAAAGTTCCTAACTGACCCATATGTTAAAGTCTAAAAGTTGATTTCTATGTTTTCCCCACATAAGTAACAAATGTCCTAATTGTAGACCTACAAGTCAGTCTATAAAAGCATATTTATTTTTTACAGTTATCTAAAATGTCATATATTATAAATGGGTAACATCGAATTAAACTGTCCCAATATAAATTAATTAATGAAAAATACACTGAAACTTTTGGAGGTGATGGATATATCTGTCACCTTGACAGTGGTGATGGTTTCACAGGTGTGTGCCTACGTCCAAACCCATCAAACTGCATACATTAAACAAGTGCAGTTTTTGGAATGTCAATTTTTCCTCAGTAAAGCTGATTTTTTATTTAAAAATGCAAAGCAAACTACTGATAAAAGTATTATCAGTATTAACATGAATACCAACACTTAAGAGCAGCCATGTTTAATTAAAGAAAGTGAGAAAAGAGATGGAAATTTTTATGACAATTCTGAAGGGCAGGCACTTCGAGGCCCTTTTAAGGTTACTAGAAACAGAGTTTTTGTTCTGTCTCTTTTTACTTCAAAGCACGGCTTCCCTCCTCCCCCTTACGTGTGGATCACCAGTGCTGCTCTTAAGCTTCTAGTCCACATGCAGCTTCTTTTTAACTCACCTAAATGAAATAAAAAGAGATCTGGAAAGGGTAAAGGAGAGCAGGTGTCTGAAATTACTAAGCAACAGCTGCAAGTTGGAGAGAGGAGGCACCAAAAGGTGTTAAAAAGAAGAAAAATTACTTGAGCTGAGAATAACCGTACTGTAAAAGAGAAGGAAGCATCTTGTCTCTGCTTAGACATGAGTAGAGAAAAAGAGAAAAAAAACAGCATCTCCAAGTCCAGCAGGAAATGTGACAGTGGGTTAACTGCCTTTAAGACAAGGAAGACGAGCAAGGTAACCGTTCAATTAGTGAATCAATGAACAAGAGAATGAATCCATGAGTTGTGAGTTTGTAACTCCAAGGTTGCCTCCACTCTGCGGAGGGAGATGCCTGGGAAGATGTGTCACACCCTGATGACCAGTCGTTCTGGTTGCCTTTCTATTCATACTGCCTCCATTTCAGCCCTGCTTCTTTCTCTTTTTCCAATCAGATCTTAAATACAGATCCATTTCAGCTTCAGAATACCTACACGCTCCTGGAAACTCACACACAACATAATTTAATTTTAAAATATGGGGGAAATGCACATTATATTATTCAATTATATTTATATAGGACTTTCCATTTTAAGGCAAGACTTTAGCATACAAGTGCTATCAGGGACCACATACCACCTGTTATAGGCAACCTAGTCCAACTGCTCACTTTGAAAGCAGGAAAATAAGGTCCAGCGATGGTCAATGACTTGTCTAAGGTCACAGAGTCACAGAGCTGAAATGTAATGCAGGTTCCCTCTCTGTCCCTCCTGCTTTCTTTCCAGTAACCCACACATACATCAGGCAGGCATTACTACATGCATTTTACAGAAAAGGAAAGTGAGGCGGAGACGGTCATATGCCCTAAGCTGCACAAACAGTAGGCACCCAACTCAGCTTCGATGCTCTTCTGATACGCACACCTGCCAATGGAACGTCACATCTGGGAAGAAACAACTATGAAGCAAATAAACCTCAGATAATCTACCTCTAAATCATCTATTTGTTGAAATTTTCATTTCATTATTTTCATATCAAGCTCTATTCAGCAAACCGGTTTTCTCTTTTTTTAATGTCATTAAGGCTCATAGCAAGGATTTATTATTGTATTTTTTTCTTCTCTCAATTTATATAAAAACAACTTCTAATCTCTCTTGGATGACTAGGAACAGTTTAAAATCTGGCCTGATAATAGGAGTATGGACTAGATCCTAAATTCCCTTCCATTTGGTAGCTTTTGTTTTGTAAACTATATACAGAGAATTTGAAACTTCATCATTTTCGAAAGTTGTTTTTTTTTTTAAACCTTCCTTTCTAATTTATCTCTCTTGTTTTTTATTGACAAAAGGAAACAGGGTTGTGAAGTGTGCCCTCTGCTGGTAAAAAGAAGAAAAGTATCATACTTTAAACCAAAGAGATCCTATAAATTATGTGAATATCTAGTACTATCTAAAGATCTGAAATACACTAGGCCACAAATGATTGATTTTTAATATAACCATCATCATATAGGCACTTAAAATTCTAAAGAAAATAGATTTACAAGGCATAGAAACTGAACTTGAATGATAGGATTGATACTTATTTCAGCATTTTTACATCTGTTTTACTACTGAGTCTAACAGAGGCTACAGCTGGGAAGAGAAAGTGAAATCCTCCTCAGATAGACAGAGCCACTCCAGTTTTTCATCATTTTTTGCCAATTAAACTGTCAACTGCTTATCAATTGCAGAACAGCGATCGCAAGCACTTATGCTGTTGTTTAAATGAAGGTCACCAAATTCAGTGACCAACACATCTTCTCCCCACCCATTCGCTATCGCTTTTCTCTAGTAATTCCCCATCAACTTTTTAAATACCTGCTTGCAAGACAGAAAAATCGAGGTCCCGAGCCCATTACAAACGTTCATTGCAAGTGTGTGCTGTGGACTCAGGCAATTTACTTAAAATGCCAACTATAAACAGGACAGTATTTCTTACCTCATAAGGTTGTTTGGGGACTAGATGGATGACACATGTCCCTTATTATGGGGTGTCGAGAAACAAGTCCTGCCCGTGAAGCATGAGAGACATGCCATGATGATGGTCTGCGCTATGTGATCTGTCCCCTGACCGCCTCTCCTCCCATTTCGCACTGACCCTTGTTAAGCGCACCATGCCCCTGGGCCTTTGCATTTACTGACCTTTATGACTGTAGTGTTCTACAGGGCCTCACAGCCTGTTCCCAGTTCGTTAAGGGCTCTGCACCATCTCAAAGGGATCTTCCCTGATCTCCCCATATAAAATCACATACTTTTTCCCTGATAATTTTTCCCTAGCACTTATCACTTCCTATTATTAGGATGATTTTGTTTTCTAGTCCATATCTTCCCACTAGGAAGCAAACTCTGAAGGACAAGGAGTTTACTCATTTGGTTCACTGCTTTGCTCACAGTAAGTGGAAGAGTACCTGGTTCACAGTAGGTAATTAGTATGCATTGACTGAATCAGTAAATGAACTTATCAGGGGTGTTACAGAGATAATTTCTGCTTTAAATGGGAGAGTAAACTAAGAGCCCCACTGTGTGATTTTTATAAAGAAAGATCATCTTGAATAAACAGACCCCATCCTCTTCCCATTGATTACTAAGAGAGTACTTTCAGAAGTCCTCATAACAAGACTTATTTATAGTAAGTCCTTTCTTACTCCTTTTTTGCAAAGGAATGAACTAGAAACAAATCAATGCAACGAATTTTTGAGGACACAGTGAAAAAAGATTGAGCAGATGTTTAAATAACTGAATGCACCACCACGTAAAATATGTTCTGCTCCATACTGCATGTAGTAGCCTCCCCTTATCCTCAGCTCCTTGCTATAGTTGCAGCTACTTGCAGTCAACTGTGGCTTGAAAATATTGAATGGAAAATTCCAAAAATAAACAATTTGTAAGTTTTAAATAGCACAGCATTCTGAGTAGCATAATGCAATCTTACGCCATCTTGCTCACTTCTACCCAGGACCCTCAACTACTGTCGTCATCTGCTCCTGACATCCAACCATCAACATCATCATGGCTCAATGATCCACGATCACCTGAATCAGATGACCCTCCTGGCATGTCCTCAGAAGGTCAACTGTAGCCTGATGCCAAGTCCCAGTGCCAACGCCATGCACTTCTTTGGTCTCATCACGTGGGCATTTTACCATCCCACATCACCACAAGAAGGATGAGTACAGCACAGTAAGGTATTTTGCGAGACAGACCATATTCACATACCTTTTATTAAATTATATTGTTACAACTGTTCTATTTTATTATTGTTGTTGTTCTTAACTGCTCACTGGGCCTAATTTATAAATTAAACTTTATCGTAGGCATGTATGTTTAGCAAAAAACAGTGTGTATGTATAAGGGTCTGTTGGAGGTTTCAGGTATCCACTAGGGGTCTTGGAATGTATTCCCCAAAAATGAGGGGGGACTCCTCCACATTTTCCTTGTGATTAAGCATTTTAAGAGCAAAAATAGCTATAAGAATATCACATTCCTGGAAATGGTTAAGTGGTTAAATGTTAAATATTTCATATAGTTCTTACTCTTTTTTTAAATTAAGCTTATAATAGAATAATGCTTCTCAAGAATTAAAAAGGAAAAGCGATAACATAGAAAAAATATAAATTTTAAATATGTGAGCATATGCTAGTATCTACTGATTTTTTCCACTATGACACTGCCAAAACTTGTTACAAGAGAAACATTTTAACACACCATCACACACTATAACATCTTCTAAGCCTGGTCCAAAAGTGATACGCCTAGAATTTATCTTAAAGAAATATCACACCATATTAAAAATATTGCTACTATAAAAACCCAATTTTATGATGGATGTTTTAAGTATACCTGTGATCATTAAGGAATTAGCAAAACGATGAAATTGTTAACATGTCCAAACACTCCTATCTGGCCTTCTGGTATTGCTGTCTCTTTAGATGCATCAGGATTACACAGAAGAAAAATGATTGCAGTCCTTTAGTGTTCTGAAAAATGCCTGACACTGTCCATTTTATTGCCAACATTTTAGGCTTCATATTGTACATGATGAGCGAAATGACCTTTGAAAGAAAATCGTGGGGTTGAGTAGAGAAAAATCAAATGACAGAAATTGACAGGATGGACTGTTGTCTCAAACTCGGATCTTCGTCTCAAATGACCAACTTTTGTAACCAGTAAGTTGTTATTATTTAGTCATGTTTCTCAATGAAGATCTCCATCCAAGTACATATTATAAGAAAGGAAACCCAGTAGCACATATAATCAGCTTAAAAAAAAAGAAGGCAAAGCATGAGAACTTCATTATCTAGTCATTTGCAGAAATAATGATATTGAATGCATAAATTTAGATCGTCATAGCATTGCACAAATAAATTATTTAAAATCAATTAAATGAATTTTGGGAATATCTTAAGACCGAAAGGTGATGCAGTTCCCCTTCAGCATGAAACCACGTTCCCTGGCACCCATCCTTCTTACAGAGATATCAAAAAGCAAGGGAGAAACCTCAAGTTCTTTAGACCATTCATTCATTCAGTAAACACTTCTTGAGTGTCTAGTATGTGTCAGGAAGTAACAGCTGCTGAAAATATGAAGATTACATGTACAGAGTTCAAACCCCCTTATCTCTGACAGAATCGATAACATGGCAGGGAGGACCTCTGCTTTGGGGGATAACATTACTACCATGAAAAACTCCCAGAGAAAAGCCAAAAAGAAACTAAGCATTAGACACAGAACAGTTTAGACCCATTCATTTGGCCATTCCAGGCATTTTTAAAAATCATGCAGAAGTCCAATGTTCTTTCAAACTGACTCAGCCATCACAGGCGATACATCATGATATCCCTTTCGCTTATCACCCCAGAAAGTAATGAGAGAATTCTACGCCTTGTTTCGCGTATCAGGGAACTAATGTTCTGAAAGCTCTGTGACACGTACAAGGTAAGAAGACTAGCTCTTAGATCTGAACCCTCATCTGCCAGCATCTAGCCCATGGTTTTTCCTTGTGTAATAATTTATCTTACTATATAGAGTAAACTCATCTTCCTTCCGTTTGTTTCTCTCTTCAAACACTGATGGGAACGCCTTACTGCAAAGTAGCATTTGTTAAAATGATTCAACATACTTTGAAAAGTGCCCACAAACAGCTCTTCCAGTACCACAAAGGCATAAAGGAAAGTGACCCATTGAGGTAGCTTCATTATAATACCTAGATGTGACTAAGAAACACACCCTTCTCAATTAACCCTTACATTTTCCTACTATATTTTCCCCAGCATTTAAAACACCTATACAAAAACATTAATTTGGAACTGTGGTATAAGATAGTCAATGAGCTTCAGGGTTTGCATTAAGTAGACCAGAGCTAACATCTCAGCACTCCACCGAGCTCTGCTGGAAACCCCAGTTTGCCTCATCTGTAAGGCAGAGCGAGTACCAACTACCACATTTGTAAAATGCCTGGTTGAGCTCTCAGCACACCAAAGCTAAAATAATCGTGTTTGCATATAATCTGCAAGTGCTCTTAAGTCATTCCATAGTCAAAAAAATTATGACTAATTTTAGTCACATCCAGGAGACACTGAATAAAAGTGATTTAGCTGTGACAATAAGAAGCCAGACTGCCTGATACACATCAAGTATGTGGAGAATTATCAATAAATATTATCTGATTATCACATGATTAAAAGTTGGTAAGTCTGTACTTCTCCTAAGGTAAATATAAAAAAACAAAATATTCTGTCTGTATTAAAACTCTTATTTTTTTTTTATTACTTTTACTTCCCTTTAGGTTAATGTATCACATTGAAATCAATGAGAAGCTCACTTACCATCTTTCTCATCTCTCAGCTCTTCTAGCAAAACCAACTGCTGGTTTACAATAGTGTTGTTGTTACTGTTGTAAGTTCTGTAGATGTTTTGTGAAGGCATGGTCAGAAAGAAAATATCTCCCCTTTTTACCAGCACATTCAACTTCCACTGCTTACATACACTCTTGCTGAATTTTGTCTAAGCCCAGAAGAAGAAATATCTCTACAGGAGTGAAATTGTGCCCAAACTATTTCATCTCAAGCTTTGTTGTCTTATTCCTGAAATTACTCTAAAGGAACAAATATTTGGAAATTTTATGGGAAATAATCCAATCTAAAACATAGTACTTGAAATTTAATCTTACCAATAACAAAAGAGAATCGGTATGTTTTTGATACTATTAATACTGCTAAATGCTCCACAATAAAATGCACTCAGAAGAGAAAAAATAAAACCTTCTTTTCCCAATTATTGCAAAGTTAGAGAAAAGTCACTTAAACCTAAACACTGAAGGGAAACATACTTCGCAGAAAATAATGTAAGTGCACTCATGCTGCAGACAAACATCACCCTGCAGTTTGCCCAGTTAACACAAGAGTTCAGGGCATCAATGCACACTTACACACCCTTCTTGTTAAAATGCTGGAAATTAATTCCTTGCTTAAGAGGCATTCATGGTTCCGTACTTAAAATCATACAGGTTCACCAGGGGAACATTTAGATTATCTGCCGATTCTGTTGTGTGAATTTAACCTATTATTGAGCATTTGCACTTTATGGACAAAAGACCAGTAAATTCAATGGCTATGTGAGAAGGATTAGGTTATCAGACTATAAATGAGGCAGACTTTTACTACATGGAAATCGGTGAGATAAATTCAAGCTTTGCAGCCTATAAATTTGTGGTATTTACGGTAAGGGTGGCACAGTAGAACTCAATGCCTACCACCCACCCACAAATCTCTAATCATAGCACGTTAATAGGCTTGAATTAATACGGAATTGAGTAGAACACAATTTTCCTGGTTAACGTATTTTAAAAGTAAGTATGTTTATTAATAAACACAACAAGAAAAAGGAAAGAAGACTTCCTGTCGCTACTGGCTAACATTTGAGACTTAAGGTCATATTAGGTCTAAAATTCCAGTATCTAATTATTCAGGCAAACACTGCACTCAGATTTTTACTGCCACACAAGTCATCACCACATGGCATGGTCACTCTGCTGGATTTACTCTACTGTAAAAAAGCACCCTTATTTATAGTTCAATACCACAGTGTAAGGGTACTAAACTGCACTGTAAGTTGTACAGGATCACTTAATGAACTGCAATAATACAAAATTGCCTTTCAGTGAAATGTGTTGAAGCCAGGTCATTCCATTTGATAACCTATCTTACTCACTTAACTATCGCAGTCTTTAGATCTTGACCATCTACAGTTAGGCATCATGGGAGATTCAATATGTAAATATGATAAATTAGTTCTAAGTTAAGTCACAATGTAAAGTCACCTTCAAATATAGCATCAAGAGCAAAAAAACTATTACACTTTTACAATAATTGATATAATGGCAACAAGTTCTATCTCACAAAGCCTACCCAATTGGCATCAATATATGCAGAGTGGAAATGACCCACCTTAGATCCACTTTCCAAGAATTGTGCCTAGGACACAGTAAATGCTCCTTAAATACATGATATATGATTGCTGACTGATACTTTTGTGAGACACTGTGAAACAAATTAACCACATTCTTTAAATGCACATTATTCCACTGGGTTCTATAACACACATTCTGTTGAAAGACCCTACTGGCATCACAAATCTTGATTCTATGTTTGGCACCAAAAGGCAAGTAATCAGACAACGACATCCAGAAGGTTACTGTGTACATGCAGAATATTAGTGAGTCAAATTTGGCACAAGATACCAATATGCAGACCTAATCAGACAGTGTATTAGCCAGTGCTGCTGAGTAATTACTTTTGTGTTTGTGAGCTGGAAATAATTTAATACCACTTTCAGCTTTTGGATACTTTTCATCTTGCCTGCCATAACTAAATACACCAAAAAGCAATTCAGATTCTACTGGCATTTATTAAGCACAACTGTTAAATATCACGCAGTTGGCCAGACCTTTCCACAGAAATTGATGACTCTGACATCCAGCTAGGTTTGGAAACCAACTTGCCAGTGCTTGAGTACAGTATCTCCACAAAGCTATGCCTAACTAGCTCCAGTGATAGAACAGACAACCTGGAAAAGGCTGTGCATTTCATCTTTGAAGAGTTCTATAAGCAAAGCCTTCCATAATTAGCCAAAATCTGCATTCTAAGAATGTCCTCCCACCTCTTTGAGTCTTTCAAATGAGCCCTCTTGCTCACCTACGTGAGCACACAGCTCTTCACAAACGTGAAAATCATGACCATTTCTCCACTTGCTTCAATTTAAAGCTGTCCATCCCTCATCGGTCTTCCTGGTAGCATCCCATCTTTTTCCTGCATGTAATTTACAACTACTGTATCATCTGTGTGTTGACTTTCCACAGCCTGTGCTCCCCACGAGGACTCTCTCCCTGAGCTCCAAGGTCAAGGCCACTTTGTGCCCCGCTGCACAGCCAGCACCCAACGCAGAGCAGTGCTCAGTAAACATGTGATAGAGAAATAGGTCAAAGAATAAATAAACAATTTAGAAGGCATAAGCCCTAATTACATTTTTTAACTTTTTTTTTTTAATATTTAGAGGGTCATAGAAAAAAGGGCAAGAGTGCCTGATTTAGCTGGTCTCTTACATAGTAGAAAATCTCAGTAAAAGACTTTTTAATGACTCTTTAAGTAAATAAACTTTTCCAATAATGATGATCAACAGCATCTGTTTATTCTATATATAGTTATTGCTTTTCCACAACGTACAAGACAGTGGGGATATAGCAGTGGACAGAATAGATACAGTCCCTGCCCTCACGATGTGATAACGAAGTGTAAGAGGTTACTATATAAAGAAGCAAAGTAGAATATTGAGTTAAGTTCACATCCTCACAAAGATTTAGCAGTGGAACATCGATCCTAATAATTGGTTAGTAACCACACAAGGAAAAACAGAAGAATACAGGCTTCAATTTAAACCAGTAAGTCATGGAGTTAACAAAACTAAAACAAGCAGTCAAATTCAGAGACAGAAAGCAGAATGGTTTTTGCCAAGGGCTGAGGAGAGAGGAGAAAGGGGAGTTCTTGTTTAATGGGCACGAGATTTCAGTTTGGGAGAATGAAAATTGTTCTGGAGATGGATGGTGATGATGGCTGCATGACCATGTGAAGGTACTTAGTGCCACTGAACTGCACACTTAAAAAATGGTTAACACAATAAAGTTTATGTTATGTATATTTTATCAATCACAATAAAAAAAAAAAACTACAGGGGATTAAAAAAAAAAAACCTGTGTCACACAAGGCAGCTGTACCTCCTATCAATAATTATCATTCAGCAGCCCATGTACAGACGGCTGGTCCTGAGTTTGTCACTGAGTTCCACATGCACAAGGATGGAGAAACATCAGCAGAACCAGGATCATCAGACAAAGAAAGACAGCTGCATTTGACAAATGATGCATCATTAAGTAACTAGCAAGGAACCTCAAGGACACTGACAGCTCATTTTTTTATTCCAGTTCCCTTTGAGGAAAGCTCTCCAGGGCTATGAGACTCAGAGTTCTGTTTTGTGTTTTTGTTTTTTTTTTTTTAATTTTCTCACTTCCCAAACACAAAGAAAATTTTACCTCTCAAGTGAAAAAGCCTAACTCTGAAAAACCCCAGGACACAACCACCAAAAATGACTGCAGAATGAAACTGAGATCTGTTGGCAAAAGCTCATTGGAAAATGTTAGCAACGCCTGCATACGCTGACTGTTCTCAGCCCCTGCTTCATATAAGCAACAAGGAAAACAAAATTTAGAGTCAAGATACAGGTGGTATATTATTGGAGGGAAAAAAACACCTTTTTAAATATAAAATGTAAGACATACCGGGGACAGCATTCCTCTGAGTCCTTCTCAGAATCAAGCATCCTACCAATCATTCATACGGAAAACAAACCAGAAACAGTGTCACTGCCAAGCCAATCAAGCTGGCAACATTTATTATCTTGTGTGCTGAGTACCAGTAAATGATATAAAAGAAAGTCTCATCGTTTGCCCTTTAGGAGCACATAATGGGAAGGGTGATGATTTGTACTATATATTTCGGCCCGGGAGTTGGAACACAACAATGCAAGAGCATGGGCTCTGGAGTGAGACCGACAGTGATGTAATCCCAACTCAACAACTTTTTAGCTGCATGTCCTCAGTGATGATAGCTAAATCACTGAGAGCTTAGCACACACCAGGAAGTGTGGTTGAAAATCCATCCCAGTTAATCCTCACAAACTATACAAAGTAAATACTATTATTTTTTTTACACATAATAAATTCAAGTTATTTAATTTCCTTGAGCCTCAGTTTCCTTGCAGGGGTTGGGGGGGGGGAGGATTAATACCAACATCATACCACTGTTTTGAAAGTTAAATGAGTTAACATGTAAAAAAATAACTTAGATACTGTAGGCTCTCAATGCATGAATGCTGATACCATCATTTATTATAGAAATAGCACATATTTAGAAAAGTGGTTCTAGGAGAGCATTTTAGAGCACTTTTTTTTTTAATACATCCTGTCTGAACTGTTTATAGATACAATTTAATTCAGCAAATGTGTTCCTGTTAAACATACAAGACCCATGCCAGGCACTGCAATGTACACCAAGATACATGACTCAATTTCTACCATTAAGTTGTTTAATCCAGTGAGTTAATATCTTAAAATTAAGGCAGTTGACCAACAGCCTAAGTTTATGGTTCGGTGTGAAATGTTCCTATTCTGTATATTCTGTTAAATTTGCCATCACTGTTTCATCCTATAAATGCAAGATGACATTTTTATCCTGCGAAATACGACTTTCTGAAGTTAAATAGCAAGTAAGTTCACCCAAATACAGTTGCTCCTTTTTTCACATCGCTATGGCATATATTCTATAACACCTGTACCAACGGAATACATGCTGATTTCCAGTCACTGGTGTGCAGTTCTCTCAGCAAAAGGGAACAAGCAGCCTGCATCCAGACATCCTGTTTATAATGACAACCTGAGCTACCAAACTCTCTACTATCTTGTCTAATTAAAATGAATGAAAATAAATGATCAATAGCGGGAAAGCTTCTTATTCATCTCACATGGCGATGCGCTTTCAAGTCCTAGTGAGACTTCCTAAGATATTTATGGTGAAATCTACCCAGAACACTGACCTCAACTGGAAATCTTATAGTTTGGAAGAATGCAGGAAATGTCCCCAGGGAAACAGGGAGATGTGTATGATATAAGGTACAGGGTTTTCCCACAATAAATAAGCATGTATAAAATGTCAGGGAATTTATAAAGACAGAGTATCTGACACTGTAACTAATGTATGTTACAAAAACGCCTCCTTTCTCTTCCAGGCAAACTCTAGCAAAGCAAACTTTTAAAAGCAGTTAACTTGCTGAAATAGCATGATCATTAGTCAAAATCCTTTCTATTTCACCATGAAACCCCTAGTACTATCAGGGTCCTTCATCTTTCCAGGAAAGAATAGCAATACTTGTATATGGTTAAATAATATTACCATTTATCCACACTAAGCTAAGCAAAGGCTTAAAGACAGTATTTTTATTTATTTGTTTATTTAGTTTTTGAGTAAAAGTGGATTTATTTAGAGAGATACATTGAAAGGCAAGAGAATGGCCATGAGGTGTGGGGATTGGGTGCTCTGATTAGAGTAAAAGTAGGTACACATTCCATAGACAGAGTGCGGGCCATCTCAGTAGGGGGTGAGAGAAAGAGGATGCCCTGTTGCCAGTTTTTATGGGCTCAGTGGCTTCATATGCTAATAAGTGGAAGGACCAGTCTAATCAGCCTGGGGCAGGGGCTGGGACTCCCAGGGAGTTGGCCGTTTCCCACCCTTTGACCTTTTGTGGCTAGCCTCGCCATGGTGCCTGTGGGCATGCTATTCACCATGTTAATATATTACAATGGGCATATGATGAAGCTCAAGGTCTGCTAGAAGGCAAATCTCCCACCATGTGAGCCTCAAGGCCTCCTGGGGGTTGAATCTTCCACCATTCTGGTGTTAATTGCTGTGTTACTCCTCGAATGGCTGTGCCCTGCCCCCTGCCTGTCTCATCCCCCCCCCTCAGAGATTTTACTCCCATAATCCTGTGGGGCTGCAAAGGGGTGAGAGTCTGTCTTCTGAAACTGCTTCCAGGCCGAGTGGAGACAGTGTTTTTAAATACATCTAGATACTTCATTTCAACTAGGTTTGAAACTAATCTACAAAACCAGTGTTTTATACCACACATAATGCTTTTGGTCCTTGAGTTTCCAATTATTTTCAATGTTTGGTAATATATTTTTATTCAGTTTTAGTTGTATTCATTTCAGTGTTACACACTGAGGCTGACTCTCAATCAATACTGAACGACAGGCTCATCACTGTAGATGAAACGGATGCCAAACAGTTTCAATAGCATATTGGGAATTTACCTTTATATAAAAATATTTCCTTTTATTAAGTTGTTCCAAAATGACTACCAATGCCCCATTCCATACTGGCACCAGGCATATAATACCTTCAGAAGATGATGGGGAAGAGCAACCCACACAAAGATAATTAAACTACAACACTAGAGTGCCACACTAATGATATATACAAAGCGCCACAGAAACACAGAGGGATGTGCCCTCACCCGAGTCCTCGTCTCCCCTCTCCTACCTGGAGAAGAGCTGAATCCTATCGTGAAGAGCTCATCTTCTCTCTTGAAGAACACGTAATAGCTCACTAAGCAGAAAATTAAAACAAACAAAAAACCAAGAAAGGACACTCAGTAAAAAGGCAAGTCACACGGCCTACAGGTAGGAATGGACATGGTGTTTTCAGGGAATGTCAACTAGCTGTGTCACTGAACTGCAGCACACACTCAGAGGTATTGGCTGAGCACCATTTCTACACCAGGCACTCTGCTAGACCAGAGATCAGCAAATATCACACAGGCCAAATCTTTTCTGCTGCTTGATTTTGTATGGCTTACAAACTAAGAATAATCCTTACATTTTTTAAGGGATGAAAAAAATCAAAAGAATGCCATTTCATGATACATGAAAATTATATGAAACTCTAATTTTATGTCCACAAATAAAGTTTTACGGGAACACAGTCCCACTCATTCCTTTGCATATGGCCCATGGCTGCCGCAATGGCAGGACTGAGTAACCGTGACAGTGACAGCATGGCTCACAAACCCTAAAGCATTTACTACACGAGAAAAAGAAAACAAGGTCTAATTGTGGAGACGAACAGGCAAGCAGATCAAATCTCAGCGTATTGTAGGAGCACATGGTTGGGACACAAAGCCCCAGTGGTGGCAAGGGATGGTGAATAGGAAAGGTTTATGAGACTGGATTAAACTAACCGATCAAATCATGAGGAGTCTTACCTGTCATGCTAAAGACTGCAAACCTCATGCTAAAAGCAATGGCATGCCTTTGCAGCATTTTAAGAAGACCTAGGACATGATCAGCCTGGTTTTTTTTAAAATAACCATCCTGATATACCTAAGTGTACTTACTGCTTTTTGCCAGCAAAGCAAACACAACACTGGGACATAAGGACTGTTTGCTTTAGGAAGAACTGAGAAGTATTCTTATCAGGCAACCATCATTCTTATTCACTTTCTCTCTCTTAATAAAATCATGATAATAAGAATAATAGCTAGCACTTACTGAGTGTTATTACATAGCAGGCATTTGCTAAGTGTTTTAGATGTGTTAACTCATCCAATCCTCACACATGTGACCTGTGCAAGTCATTCCTATTGAACTGGAGACATAACATGAGCAGATTTAACCACTTTCTGGATGAAAACATTTCTAGTGCTCAAACCACATATTTTTTTCCCACTCCTAGCTGAGTATGTTGAACACTAGTAGCGTTAACTTTGACTCCCTTTGTCAAGCAGGACAGGTAGTGGAGCAATCACTCATCCATGCACTACAACTATGCACCACGTGTCTATCATACATCAGGGCCTGACCTGGGCGGGTAGGGGTGTACAACTTTATGCAGCTCCAGTTCCCAGGGGTTCCAAAAGCTAAACGAGAAAAGTCAACACATCACCAGGCCCAGACTGTAACCACAGTCACTGTTCATTCCATCAGCCCAGGAGCACACTGTTGAACACCTCTAATCCTTGAAATCCTCCTTAAAGCATCTGCCTTCTAAGTAGTTTTGTGGGTGCATGTTCCAGTAAAGAAAAGAGACAGAAAAGACAGAAAGAGAATTAACGAGCATTGGTGACGAGAATGAAGCCAAGAGAGACAGAAATCAGTGCTTCACACATGGTATTTTTGGCCTGTTTCCCAACAGCAAAACTGATGAAATAACAAGCGATTGTCACTTGGTGTGACTAGCTTAGAGAGAGTGGGAAAATGGCCTGGGCGGGGGGAGGGTAACCCCCTAAGGTATGAACAAGAGGTGGACGCCCTCAGTGATACATAGCACTTGCCTTCATTTATACCATAAAAGGTGCAGAAAATGTTTCATACCTCTAAATATTGCGCTTATATTAAATGAACCTGCTTTCACGTTCAGATCTAAATTTAGTAATTATGTGCACAGCTAGGATACCTGTATCCTATGGTGTATTTCATAAGCTTACAGGCTTAATCACTTTATTTGAAAATTAGATAAAACAAGATACCAAACAAGAAAATTATCATTTCATGGGAGCACTGTCCACATAGTACAAGATTTACAAACCATGATTTTGTAACTAAAAAGATGCTAAATGTGTATCTGGAATTCCCACTAGACTTCCTATAGGAGCAACCTGCCTTTCAGACCCACTAGACAACAACCCTGAGAGGGAAGGGAATTACAGCTTTTTGCACCTCTGTGTTTTTTAATTCACCTGAGATGGATAGCTTTACTGCTATGTTCACTCTGTATATTCTGAACTCTACCTGCTGATAAATGGGATAAATAAGGGAAAGAGAAAAAAATTCAGGTAGAGAAATACCCTAGGTCTCTCCCCAAAACTTCCCGCCAATATTTACTTCTCAATTTTTTTTGTTTACTGTAATTACCATCTTTATTGCCAGAGGGTAACCAACCTCAGTTACCTAATAGAAGGTTTGCAGAAGAGTTAAATAGACATTCATTAAGACTGTGAATTAGAGGTATGGATTCTTCCCAAAATGTCTTCTTGTGTCTCATTTAATTAAGTTTTCCGGAATCAAGATCAGCTGTCTTCCCTCTACTGTTTGAAGAGACCCTGTTCCTATTCATCTTACCTGCCTCAGATGAGGAGACACTTCCCACATTCCATGGGTCCCCCGTTTCCCGTCTCACCACTAAAACTTGGTACCACCACCCTTGGCTACACTAGGAGAGGCAACAAACGGCTCCCTGCTCTCAGCATTCATTCTCCTTAGCTCTCTATTCAGACTTGGCACATGCTCCTGGAAATACAACTTTCCAAAAGCCACAGCCTAAGTACCCTGACTGTATTATGTTGACTAAACAGCCATGGAGAGTTAGATAACTGTCTAGAAACAGGTATGAATCTCACCATGCGTAACTTCCTCTAAGATGAATCTGTGACAGTGTTCAAGGTGCCCACTGCTTGCTCAGAACACAACCTCTGCAGGTTGTTTCTACCTTCACGCTGGATGAAGCTAATGTCTCACCTGAGAAACCATTCTGATTTCTACATGAGGAAAATCTACTATTTGACAGCTTTCTGAGTATGACATAGATCCAGAAAATGTGACTGTGGTCTGATTTTACTTATAGGAAAGAGTTTCTATGTAAAACTTACCATCTATATTCAAGCAGAGCTGGTAAAAATTAGCCGGAACATTTTATTGCTATCGTTTGGCTAATGCTAGTGTAAAACAAAATCTGCTTTAGCTTGCTTTGTATCATACTTAGTAGAGCATAATAAACATTGTATTTTAAAGGCATCGAATACAGGGATACCTCAGAGATACTGCAGGTTCAGTTCCAAACCACTGCCATATAGCAAAAACCATAATAAAATGAGTCACATGAATGTTTTGGTTTCCCAGTGCATATAAAAGTTATGTTTCCACTATACTGTAGTCTATTAAAGTGTGCAATAGCGTTATGTCTAAAAATCAATGTACATGCCTTCATTTAAAAATACTTAATTGGTAAAACATGCTAATCATCATCTGACCCTTCAGCTAGTCATAATCTTTTTGCTGGTGGAGGGTTTTGCCTTGAGGTTGACGGCTGCTGACTGATCAGGATGGTGGTTGCTGAAGGATGGGGTGGCTACAGCAATTTCTTTAAAACAAACAAACAAAAAAGACAACAATGAAGTTATCTGCATAGATTGACTCTTCTCTTCATGAACAACTTCTCTATGGCATGCAAAGTTATTTGATAGCATTTTATCCACAGTAAAACTTTCAAAATTGGAGTTAATCCTCCCAAACTCTGCCACTGCCACTGCTTTATCAGCTGAGTTACTGTAATATTCTAAATCCTCTGCCATCATTTCAACAATCTTCATAGCATCTTTAGCAGAAGTAGACTATCTCAATAAACCACTTTCTTTGCTCATCCACAAGCAGCAGCTCCTTGTTCATTAAAGTCGTATCATGAAATGGCAGCAATTCGGTTGCATCTTCAGGCTTCTCTTCTAGCTCTCCTGCTACTCCCACCACATCTGCAGTTACTTCCTCCACCGAAGTCTTGAATGCCTCAAAGTCATCCGTGAGGAGTAGAATCAGCTCCTTCCAAACTCCTGTTAATGTTGATATTTTGACTTCTTCCCATGAATCACCAAGGTTCTTAAGGGCATCTAGGATGGTGAATCCTCTCCAGAAGGTTTTCAATTTACAGTTGACCCTTAAACAATGAGGGTGTTCTGGATGCCAACCCACCACACAGTTCACAACTGCACAGAACTTAGAGATGGCCTTCAGCAACCATGAATCAATCAACCGTGAACCATGTAGTACTGCAGTATTTACTATTGAAAACAATCCACATAATTGGACCCGCACAGTTCAAACTGTTTTATTCAAGGGTCAACTCTACTTTGCCTGAATCCAGCAGAGAAATCACTATCTATATCATTATATCTTTACAAAATGTACTTCTTAAATCATAAGACTCGAAAGTTTAAACTACCCCTTGATCCATGGGCTGCAGAACGGATGCTGTGTTAGCAGGCATGAGAACAGCATTAATCTTGTTCTACATCTCCATCGGAGCTCCTGGGTGACCAAGTGCATTGTCAGTGAGCAGTGCTATTTTGAAAAGAATATATTTTCCTGAGTAGTAAGTCTCAACAGTGGGCTTCAAACATTCAGTAAACCATGTTGTAAACAGATGTGCCGCCATCCAGGCTTTGTTATTCCGTTTACAGAGTGCAGGCAGAGCAGATTTAGCATAATTCTCAAGGACCCAAGGGTTTTTAGAGTGATAAATGGGCTCTGGTTTCAACCGTGAGTCACCAGCTGCATTAGCCCTATAGTGAGTCGGCCTGTCCTTCAAAGCCAGGCCTTGACTTCTCTCTGGCTATGAAAGTCCTAGAGGGCATCTTTCAATAGAAGGCTGTTTACTCTACTTTGAAAATCTGCTGTTTAGCATAGCCACCTTCATGAGCGGTCCGAGCTGGATCTTCGGGAGAACCTGCGGCAGCTTCTGCATCAGCACTTGCTGCTTTACCTGCACTTTGACGTATGGAGACGGCTTCTTCCCCCAAACCTCATGAACCAGCCTCTGCTAGCTTCAGACTTTTCTTCTGTAACTTCCTCACCTCGCTCAGCCGTCATAGGACTGAAGAGAGTCAGGGCCTTGCTCTGGAGCAAGCTTTGGTTTAAGGGAATTTTGTGGCTGGCTTGATCTTCTATCCAGACCACTACAGCTTTCCCCATATCAGCCATAAGGCTGTTTCCCTTTTTTTTTTTTTTATCATCGATGTGTTCTCTGAAGTAGCACTTTTTATTTCCTTCAAGAACTCTTCCTTTGCATTCACAACTTGGCTAATAATTTGGCACAAGAGGCAAACCTAGCTTTCAGCCTATCTCAACTCTTGTCACGCCTTCCCCACTAAGCTTAATTATGTCTAGTTTTTTATTTAAAGGAAGAGATGTGAGACTCTTTCTTTCACTTGAGCACTTAGAGGCCATTGTAGGGTTATTAATTGGCCTGATTTCAACATTGTTTTATCTTAGGGAACAGGGAGAACCAAGGAGAGGGAGAGAGACAGCGGAACAGCTGGTCAGTGGAGCAGTCAGGACACATAATTATTGATTAAGTTCACTATCTTATATGGGTGAAGTTTGTGACAACCCAAAACAAGTAACATTAAAGATCACTGACCACAGACCACCATAACAAATATAATAATAATGAAAAAGCATGAAATATTGTCAGAATTATCAAAGTATGTCACAGAGACACAGAGTGAGCAAATACTCTTGGAAAAATGGTACCAATAGACTTGCTCGATGCAGGGTGGCCACAGATTTTCAGTTTGTAAAAGACACAATCTCAGTGAAGTGCAGTAAAGCAATGTACAATAAATGAGGCATGCCCGTAATGAAAAATACGTTTTAGGAAAAAACCTGTAACCTAGCTCAAATTTTATTTTCTAGCTCTGATTTTTTTAAAATTGGTTGTTTAATCCTAATTGCAGTGCAAACTAGTTTTTACCCAAAGAAAAACTCTAATAAAAAAAATATTGAGCACCTACTATGTGTACTGTAGAGTGATCCAAGATGAGTCGTCAAGACTCTAACTTAACTCAGCCATACATGTTAGCACAGCAAACAATCAACCCTTTTTCATTTTTTTATACCATATATATTTCAGTACATGCAGGGACCCTATCAATGAGGACCACTAATAATGTATATTTCATGGGATAAAAACTCTGCTAATAGTATAATGATGAGAAAGGACATTCATGTCATTCTTTTTAGATAAACAAACACTAACCATCAAAAAGATTAGTTAAAATTAGTCAACTGCCTTTCTCTAACCCTCTGATAAATCACTGGTGAAACGGGAAGGGTGCTCAGGTGTTCCACTCATGTGATTTCCATTGCTCACTTGTTTCGAGGTTTACCTGGGTAGATGGATGGAGTCAGTGCAAGAAGTCACACAAAGAAGAGAGAAAGGAACACATAAACCCCCCTGCCAGGCCTCCCCACAGTTTGCACCAAGGTGAACCCATGACAGGTTTGCTTCCTTCTTGCTTATGTGAATTTCCAGTCTCTTGGCAAAGTCTGGAAACATCCCTTGTCACTGGACAGGTTGATCTGCTTATTGATCTGCTTTTTCCTTTCCAGCTTCAGCTCCACCTGACCTTTCGAGTTGCACACTCCCTCGTTTGTCTCGCCAACAGCTCTGATTCCTCTATCAGCTGGCAGACAGGGGTTATCTTATCCAACTCTGTTTTGGTTTGCAGAGCCTGGGAGATGGTCTGTTTTGAATTGGATGAATAATGCCATGATTTAGCTTACTCTCTGCATCTTCTATTTTTATCAAAGGTTTCCTTTGCAGAAAGAAATCAAAATCATGAAAAATCTTTTGGGGATTTCAAGCTTAAACAGAATGCCTTCAACAAAGGAGAGCACTTAGAATTATAAATTTGCATTTAAATGCTCGGCCATGCCGCCATCACTTATGTGGCAGTATCAAACAGCACGAGATAAATCAGAACACAGCTGGAAATTATATCCCTAACTTATCTGATTTCATAATAATTTTAGGGTCTTTCCTTTAAAAACCAATAGCTCCAACATTTGCCTTTTTCCCAGGGAATTCTCCTCTCTGAATAATAGCTCTCCCATGGTTCACAGAATGATATATATAAAAGCACTACTTCTACAATAATTATTTCTAATTTTTAAATTTAGCTAAACAACATCTGCCACATATTTATAACTATGAAATTGGACAGAATCATTGAACTAAAAGCAGACTAATTTAAAATATGTAAATGAAAATGTTCTAAGCTGGACCAAGGACTTGCATAGAAGTTACTCTTCTGAACTGCATTTGGTGTGACTGCAAGGCAAAGAATTAACACGCAGCATATAGCTTTTCGGCACGGCCCTAGACACAGGATAGGGACTAAGAGGATCATGTTTACACTCACACAAATTAATAAACTAGACTGTTGTTCATGGGGCAATAGAAAAGAGGTGGAAAAAGCTGTCAGAGAAAATTAAATTATCCTTAAGAGAAGTCAAATTTTAAATTCCTAAGACAGTCAAATTCATTGCACCAAGCAAAGCAAGAAAACGACCATAGTTTGTTTTTGCTGGTGTTGACTGATAGTATTCATATTTGTGTACCACTTTTCATATAAGAATCCCAAAAGAGTTGAATTTTTTCTTGCATAAATCATTGATGTTATCCTACTTTGTAGAGAGTAAATATTTCCTAGCCTCCCTCAAAAAAAAAAAAAAAAAGAAAAGAAAAAGAACCTCATATGTGATACTGTGCCACATAACAGCCCCAGTTTGAAGTCTATTTTTGAAGTATAAATCCTCTATGATGCTATTCCCATTTTAGAGGTGAAGAAACTAAAAAACACAGGGGTGAATTAATTTGCCCAGTTGTCAAAGGTAGAAAATGGTAAAGCAGAGATGCTAATCCAGGTGTCAGTCTGCAGCATTCATGGGCTTAATTGTCCTGCTCTCATGCTTTTTCCATCACCAGGCTCCTTGGGAGACCTACGGGAGTAGCTCAGGTGCCCTGAGGTACAGGATGCCACAAACGTCCTCTCTCCATGTTGTCCCCATCAGTCATCCTTTCTATATGGAAGGTTTTGACCCTTCAGTCTAGGTGTTTACTTCCTAACCCATCAGAGCTATAGACAGGCTCTGTTGTCAGACTGGTTGGGTTCAGATCCCACGAGGCCATGTCATAGACAGAGGAAGACAATGTCCCATGAGTTTTCATTTTCATCTATCTACCCAGTATTTCTCTATTAATCTAGCACCGTATCAAGTTCTCAAGGAATCTATACTGAGGCATATATTCACATGTGATTTCTATGATTTATGTGATTTCTATGCCTTCTACCATAGCAAGCTGGGCCAGGCTTGAGGACCCTGTCTGTCTGCCAAGAGCTAGACCAGGAAGGGGAAGAAAGGCAGACAGTTCGTTCACTCCTCCACACTGATTCTCCTCTTCTTTCTCCCCATCACTAACCTCTGAACCTTACCTCTCTGTTTGCAAGATAGGAGAGCCAGTAGGTCTTGGAAAAAGACTTCCACCTAAGGCTCAAAGTGGAGACATTTATGAAATAATTCTCAGCCACCAGCTACTCAGTACTCACTACACAGCTAACACTACAGGATTTGATGGCCAAAAATGTCCAAACATCCACACAGCAGAAAAGAAAAGCATCATGTGAGTCACTAGAATCCATCTCAGATCACAAGGAAGTTTACACAAATTGTAAGTTTACAAATTGTGTAAACTCAGTGAGTTTTCCTAAGTTTCCTCTCAACTACTGCTTTAATCATCACAGAAGGCTCTCAAAGCTCCTGACAGCCAGCAGTTGCAGAGTCGACTACAGGCTGACGGGCCACCTGTTGTAAGGTGGGAGCCAAGAATAAATGTGAGTAAAATCAACTTTTGTTTATTAGGCAGGGGAAGGGACATCTGTCATAACAGCCAGGACGACCACCCCAAAGAACAAACTGCAGAGCAAACTGCTTGCCAGTTCCTGATGCAGCCGCTCACCCCTCCTCCACATCTAGCACCCGAGTCTCTGCCATCTATTCCCTGCACTGTGGTAACAGTAACGTGCCACCAAAGCACAACTATTTTCACTTTTAAAACATGGGCTGAAACATGTGTATCTAATGTGTAATTAATAGATGGGCATTAGAATATTCATAAAGATGGGTATTTCTAAAGACTGAATAATATGTTAAACACCCACAATGGAAAATGTTGTCAATGTATTTAATTTTGTAATTAAAAATTAGGTGAGTAACATTTTAACTTCAGCTAACTGGTTTTAAACAACTTTCATGTTTTCTTTCCAAGTGACATCAGGCCCACGATCTCAGACCATTCAGTTAGGACACCTAATCTATAAGGGAAACACCTGGTGGCAGCAACGCTGTGGCTGGTTGAGATGACAGGAATGAAGAAGACCATCAAATGAGGGAAGACCTAGCATGTGTCCGATGGGCTGGGCGGGTTCACCTGTGTGGTTTCTTCCTAACACTGACAGCACGCTGGTTACAGAGGTATATCACAGATAACATTCCACAGAGAGCCATTTTACAGATAACAAAATGATCTCTCTGAGAGCTGAGTGACTCATCTAAGGTCATACAGCTAATAGTTAGGGTATCTCCTGCTTGCAACGCTACCAACTCCAATGAACTATGCATTATAGTTTCTACATCAAGTGCCTGAACAATTAAACTCATATGAGAAGGTGGATAAGTATCAGACAATATGGCAGAACATCCCGAATTGGTAAGACAAACTGTTCTTCCCCGACCCAACCCCTGCAAAATGAAACAAAACAAAAAAACAAATATTAAGCATAAAAATGTGGACCATAAAGGCAAAATAAATTGCAATCATCCTATGCTTCTATATCACTTCATTAGTTAAAGTAGAGGTCAAGATTTCTTTGGAATAATGAACCCAGGGGAGGAAAGTTGCCTCCAGCCCTCATGATCATGGTCACATAGATGAACTTACATAGGACAGGAGGAACTCTCTCTCTCTCTCCCTCTCACACACACACCATGCATATCCACGCAGAACTCTAGAGAAGTTTCTAGACCGTCAGGATGAACACAGTGGCAGCATCACAGCACTGTATGAAAAAAAAATGACCTCAGAATTCGCACAGGGCACTGCTTTCAGAGCTACCTTTACCTCCCACCTCAGTGTACATTTCAGCGACCAAGAATTAAGATGGGGGGAAAGTGAGAAAGAGTGGTCAGAAAAAGAAAGTAAAAGCAATATTCAGAGAAAAGCCTGCAACTGTCACACATTTTTCTGATACCAGTCCATGGGCTCTAGAAAGCACAAGGAGGGGGCTTCGGAATCAGGCAGGTGTGTCACAGGGGGACAGGACAGAGAATGCAGACGGGCTGAAATAATCAGCGTATGGGACACGGTGAGGTGTGACCTGGGAAACTTAAAGTTCTTACTGTGACTCACACAAGATTGAGAACACAGGATTCGCCCTGATAGGTTCAAGGCAAGTGCTGGAGGCGGGAGGCCTGGGTCTCTGTGCCGCCTCTTCGCCCTCCACAGTGCAGGTAAAGGCACGGGGAGGAGCGGGCTTAGTGCCAGTGCACAAGCCTATGTGGCGCGCACTGCGATGGTTCTCATTTTACTTACGAGAGACAGTTAACTTTACCCTCTACTTAAAGCCCCAGGGCCAAGGAGTTACGGACTACAAGAACCGGGTCATCTCTGCTTTAGGGAGAAGGGGTCTGGACCTGCAGAGAGAGAACTTACAGAGGATGAAGACCAAAGACTGGGTCCAGGGTAAAGAGTCAAGACCTTCTTGGCTACCAAAAAGGTCCCTGAGGCCAGACAAGTCCACAGAAAATTGTAAAGAATGCACGCTGCCTGTGCGTACATACCTCGAGGCCTTGGGGAACACAAGCTGAGTAGTTGTCTCTGCCGTAAATTCCTCTCTCAACAAAGGCACAAATATCTCCTTGTTCCCGAATGGTGTCGCTTCTGGTGACAACTATTTTGCAGCATTTGGAGCATAATTCAAACATTTACGGTGGCCTAGTTTATTATCAATCTTACTTAGTTTTGAGTGCATTCTAACATTTTCAGGGTGAATTTTCCAGGCCAATTTAATTTCTTATCTGATAAGAAAAAAATACAGCTGCTATGGTAAGAGGGATATTACGGGGAAACAAAAAGTGAATTCTCCTTAACATTAGCCAAGATTTTAATTAGGCCCTCCTTGTCGTCTATTAGCATATTGGGAAATACGGTTCATAATGTAAATAACATTGAAAAGTTGGCTGGAAAATGTACTTAAAACACAGTTACTGATGGCAGAGTACCAACCTGGAAATGCAAAATGAGTGTTAGTCCAAGAGATCAGTGGTGAGTGAGGAATTACCAACATCTCTGCTGGTAATTTTAGTAAGTGAATTAGTGTTGAACGTACAAAGCAGGAGGAGATAGCTATGGTGAGGAAAAGATACACCTAAGAGGGTACAGACCAAACTTCATTCGGCAACTATGACCCTTCTTCATTTTGTTCAACTCAACATTTTTCTGCTGGAATCCAGTAGCACACGTTGCCATCGACACAACATGCACATTAAGATTTAACCAAACTTTGCCAAATCTATGACAGCAGTTCTGAACGTTGTTTTGCAAAATAAGTCTTTGTGAAAGGGCTATAGGGAATAAAAAGCATTATATTTATATCTGTAATTACACCTGTAATAATAATCATTTTAGTATTATTTCTAGTCTGATCAATAGGAAGTGTTCACAGTCTTAAGAACCACTGGTATGATGAGCATTGGCAATCATATCATTCATTATCTGATTTTTAAATTGTTTAAGATCCATAGTAATGATGGGTTTTGTTTTCTTTTCTTTTTCCTTCAAAAAAAAAAAAAAAAACAACCCATATAAGACTTCTTGATGCGTTAAGTAAAAATCTCCAGGTCTCTTTTTAACAAGACAAAAACAAACCTGCTTAGAGCTCCTTATATTTATGAGCATCCAGAGTGTTGTAAGCTTCTCTTGCTCAATATTAATCAGACAAACAAACAGAAAAGTATGCACAAGTTCCCATATTCCTCTATTTATCTAAAAAATGAAATCAGACAGGGAAGCAGCATTCTCATCTAAGACTGTCCTCCCCCCACCAATGATTCCCATTTCCTCACGGGTTTTATTGCTGCTGTTGTTTTAGCCTCAAGGGATTTAAAGAGTAAATAAAAATGTCTGATCCAAGCCTCTCTCTTCCTTTCCCTCAGCTAAGGATCTGCTCTGCAAGGAAGCACATCCCTGCGCCGCCAGCCCACTCCTACTGCCATGTCACACTGGCACCTGGAAAGCTAGCCCAGCCAATCCGTGGAGCAGGACTGAGCTAAGCTCTTACTCTTGCCTTTACACGGCTGGAGTTATGGGGGTTACATCGCCCTTTGGCAGAAATGTTGCGTTTCCTGTGTCTCCTTATGAAACACCACCATATGCCCACATGCATCACGAGGGTTTTCATGCAAATGCACATACTCCGGTGTGTCTGAGGGCTCAAAGTCCACCAGCTAAGGAATTCCCCAAAGCCTAAGATCAGGAAATAGTGACTGAAAATGACCTCACTCACTGCGGATCACTGATACAGAATCCATTCAGTCCCCAGGAAAGAGATTTGCTTAAAAAAATTCTGCACATTTTTGCTACATTTCTTTGGATTCCAAAGACCTAGTTCCCTAGTGACAAAGGTTTCCACTAATGACTCAGTGCCTCAAGAAAAGGACACATTGTGCATATACACACACACACACACACACACCCCATGTCTTTGTATCCATTCATCCAGGGGGCACTTAGGTTGTTTCCATATCTTGCCTACTGTGAATAATGCTGCAGTGAACATAGGGGTGCATATATCTTTTCAAATTTGTGTTTTTGTAACCTTCAGATAAATACCCCCCCCAAAAGACAACAATACAAACTCCAGCAACATTGACTTTATCACTTAAATTCTCTACCCATTCCTAATTGCTAGTCCTAAATCAAACAACTAGCAAGGAAGTTTTATCAGTGATCCTGTCAGAATATGAACAAAATTCTTACAGGTGTCATGATTTATGTCACCAATCTATGAATACACTGTGTATCAAACATTCATATGTAAGGTGAGTTTCATAGTTGACATGCATTTTCCTACAGAATCACTAGTTTTAAATAATGACTGGGTTTCCTGGCTAGCCTATAAAAACCTATTTGAGTCATTATTCATATAAACAAATAGTATTATTTCAAATTTGTTTCATTCTTAATTAGAACACAATTTCTATGAGACATAAATAAATCCAATGTTCATCCATTCTTCCATTTATATTAAACAGAATCACATGAAAATGTCATTTTTGTAGGCCAAAACAGCTGAATATCGACAATATCATGTAATTCAACCTGATACATTCATTCAAGAAAAATTAAATGACTATCGAGAGATAGAAAGAGGCTGGGAACAAAGATGGGTAGGTCAAAGTCCTTGTATTGATAGACCATCACATCTAGTTAACACGCAAATGTGTATAACCTGACATTATGAGCCGCAATTTGATGCATTTTCACTCCAGGGCAGCTAAAAACAGACCACACATTTCTTAATTACCAAGCAATGTAAGCAGTGGACATCTTCACCTCTCTTTGAACCCAATCCCCTTTGCCAACCCCACATCCTAAGTAGGAACACGGGGAAGGTTTGGCACCATTTGGCAGACAAACCGCAAGAACAGAAGTCAAACATCTGCTAGGTTTGACTACAACAGGAGAAGCCAGAGTCAGTTCATTCTCCATGAATTTATTCATATATAATAATCTGTAATTCAAGCTTTCTTATTACTCTCTTTACCTCTAATGTTCATTCAGATATGTTCCAGGTAATAAATAGATTGATCAATTTATTAAGGATATCCAGGCTGTTTTCTTTTTGAAAACTCTAGGGGACGAACACCTCTGCTTTATGTAGGCTGCCTAATTATCCTAACTGTATTTGACTGAGTATATATTAGACAGTGAGCCAAGCAGGATGTTTGGATCACAATATGATCCCTTATTCTCAACTCCAAATTGCATACTTAGTCTTCAATTAAATTTGTCACAAATTTCCCCATAGTCTATATTATGTGTTATGTTACTGTTATTAAATTCCTATAAAATTATAGCTTGGAGAACTGGATGATACAATCTTAGAATCCAGTCCAGTTGCAATAAAATTTTAAAATTTTAATCATCTTTCTGAATATAAAGCAATATTCATTAATTTTTAAAAAATCAAACAATGCAAAAATAAAGTAGAAATTGAGAGTCAGCTGTAATTGGAGTGAGAGAGACAGAGTAAGGAAAGCAAGAGATGGTGATAAAAAAAAGAAAGTAACTCTGCCCTTGTCTCAATACAACCACATCCAAAGAGCCACTACACATATATAGTACTTTGACTAAAACTACTATACAAAACAATATGGGATTGGCACCAGATGTGATTTAAATAAAAAGTGTCTTCCAGAGTTAGAAGAGAGAAGTCACCTACAGCTAATGTGTCAAAAACAGCAATAAGTCTAATTCCTTTTTAATTACTTATCCTATTTGATGATTCATTTGTTCAAGAGATACTTATTGAGTGACCACCAGGTATAAAGCCCTACGCTGGCCATGGGGGATACGACAGTGAATTGGCCCTGCCCTCCTGGAGATTATGTTCTAATGAAGGAGGTAAGATATGAACAACCAACTACAGAATACGTTATTTAATCAGAGTGTTACTAAGGTCAGAGGCACAGGAATGCATGGTGCTCTACGAGCATCAGGCCCTCTCACCCAGTGGGAGAGGTAAGGAAGGCATGTTTGAGGAGTGCTATTCACTGAGCTGTGAAGGATTCAGAGTTCATTCCTACTAGACAGATGAAGGAAGTGGGAAGGGGGCCCACGGATGGTGAGCTGCAAATACAAAAACCCAAAAAATAAAAAGCAACAGAGGCTATTCAAAGAACTGAAAGGAAACCAGTGTGTCTTGGAGTGGAAAGTGCAGTGAAAGGGCAGCCCGAGATGGGGCTGGTGAAACAGGCAGGGGCCACATACCACAGCGCTTTCTGAACCTTAGTGCTACTGACATTTGGGGTCAATAATCTTTACGGTGAGGACCTGCAGCATACTGTAGAATGCTTAACAGCATCTCTGGCCTCTACACACTCGATGTCAGTAGCGCTATTCCCCACCTCCCCACACCCCAACCAGGAGAACCAAAAATGTCTCCAGATTTTGCCAAAAGTACCCTTGGGGATAAAGGTACCCGATTAAGAACCACTGCCATCAAGCCTTATAGGTGATGTTAGTGAGTTTGGCTTTTATCCTAAAAGGAATGACAAGACACTGAATACTTAAATCATTTGCTTATTCAAACAATCTGGGTAGGGCAAGAGGAAATTAATTCTAAGAGTGAAATTCTGCACCTACTAGAGAAATGAGAGCTCTCCGAGCCCACAGGAGAGAAGGGGGATGAGTTGATCAACCACTCCCAAGATGTTCTCAATTAGTTAAGCTGCCTTGCTGACAGTGGAAACAGGGCCCCTGGTCCTGTTATTTCCTCATTGTCTATTCACTTATCTGGATCATTTAGACTTTAGGGACCTTTTGTGCATCTGTGTTCATCATTCAGCCTCGCAGTAGTGGTGTGGGGTGGGACTTAGGTAAAAATAGTATGGGGAATAAATTTTAAATGAAGATTATAAAAATGTAGAATGTGTAGCAATGACAATATTTTGTGCTCTTTTGAGTATATCCTCATATGTATATTTTGTCACAAACATAAAAAACTCAAATGTCAAAACCAAAGCAAATATCAAAACTGAAAATGAAGACATTGTGCCCCCAGAAGCAGTAATTCTTCTTCTTCTTCATTTTTTTTTTTTGAAGCCCCATGGCTGTACTAACTTGAGATCTTTATTGGTTAGAACAGAATGCCAGTCAACTGTTTCCACCCTTAACTCAGTTCCTTTTGCTCTTTAAGAAAAAACGTGTAACCTGTCACTGAGGTTTCCTTTTACTTCCATTCGGTTGCATTGTTAGTTATTTCCATTTTAGTGAGTGCTTGAAGGATATCTACCATGTAATTTAAAGGCAATAAATAAGGTAAACCTGGATGAGCTTCTAAAAGACTTGCTATGTACACCCTCATTAAGAGCCATAAGAGAAAGGAGCATTTTCTGTCTTAACATTGAAACAAGTGAAAGTTAATTTTGTTTAGTGCCTTCACCTTCAACCTGTGCCTTTTTCTCTCTTGGTCTTTCCCATGTGTGGGCTCTGCCAGTGAACTCACTGTTCCTCCTCTATTTGCGCTCACAAACCATGGCCCATCTGTGGAGGATGAGTTTCATTCAAACCAATAACCAAGAAGCAAGAGTCAATGTCTTCAAGCACTCTACCAGGCTGCTCACTGCCAATGGACTCCCTCTGACCCATGAGCCAGCTGAAGTCTCCAACGGCCAACGCTGTCATTAAGTTGCTCTCACTGAAATTCTGGCTCAAAGTTCCAGGCAAATTCCTGATTTTTGCAAAACCATCTGCTTCTTAATCCATTCATGCCATAAGTAAATAATGTATATCATGTCTGCTTCTAAGCACCTGGGGGCATGGGTTCACGAGCTTTGGCTGGCATCACAGTTACCTGCACTGCCTTTTATAAATACGTATGTCCAGGACCCACTACAGACTTATGGAATAAAATTGAGACAGAGGCAGACCATCTGCACTTAAAAACAAAAATCCCCAAGAGAACCTGCACACCAAATACTGATGTGCATCAAAATTTAAGAGTAACTACTTTATAGACTAAAGCAACAATGAGTAATGGTCTAACAGTTAATTATGATTTGGTCAGGGATAAATACAATTGATGACAAATTATTTTACCCCAGATGATTTGACAGTTTACTATAGTGAAATCTCTTTGGAGGAAACAAAATATTTTAATCACCTTTTACCGCATGTTCAGTCATATAGCGGATGCTCAATAAACTTGAGAAAAATAAAGAAATACATACATATCTACATAGGTAAGTATCAACTTTAATTAGTTTTCTTATTTCATTTGTATATGAGGAAAACTTCTAGACATATGCAAAGGAAGAGAGAAAAAAAAAAGCCAGGATCTTCACTTCATTTCTTCACTTAGAGGTGCTATGCATGTGAGCACGATATGCCAGGCTCTCAGGAAGAATGAGTACTCCTCTTACCCATCTCTTCCACCATGAGTATATTTTGAGTCTCAATTATTAAAAGGAATTAAGATAAGCCATTTGCACATGTTAGTCACAAAATTCCCAGGAAGAAATTTGATTACTCCCAACCCAGCCCCTGGCCATCTCCCAGACCCCCAGATTCTGACCTGACTGCTCATCACTGCATCACACTTTTGCAACATCTGTCTCAGAAGATGCTGGCATCTTTTCAGGAACAGTGTAACAGTCTTTGTCCTTGCCACAGGTGGCCCACAAAGGATATTCTAGATCCCTCCTTGTGGAGATGTCAGTAGCACGGCAGTAGCTCAAAGACAGAGAAAATGCAGAACAAAAAACGCAGGACTAGAATTACTAATGTGCGGGTACAAAATGCAATGGGTGCATTGAATCGTAATGATACACAAATTCATCTGATGTGTTCAACTCTACGCACCTTAGACTAGTTCTCTGTTTTATTTATTCTGAATCCATCCAAAAATGACAAATAATCTCCCACTTACAGAGCACTCCATGAAAACCGCTGACTAAGGGCACACAAATGGGTTCTTCATTGCTAATAAATCACTATAATTTATGTTGCACACGTCCCCTTGGAGAGGATAATAAGAAGCAGATATACATAACACATTTCCTCAGGAAAAAAAAAAGAAATGCCTTTCACTGGACTCTTACCCTGGACAAGCAGTTGTAAAGCAGAAATTTGATGGTTGAGAGCAGGGCATTAAGCACTGTTGAGAGAGATCAGTTGCCAAATGGAGCTTAGAATAGGACTTTTAAAGGCAATTCAGATGAGATTAATGTGACACAGCCTCCGTATCAATGCCATCTCCGCCATTAGGATGCCTAGGATGCTGCTGAGAACTCAAGAAAGGGGAACTTAAAGGGGAGAGGGAGCCCCTCCAGCTGTTGCTTAGAAAACCCTGGGACGAATACGCACTGTGCAGTCCACCCATGAACCCCACTGTCGTCACCACAGCTGATGCCCACAGTGGCCCGTACATAGCCAGCTGAGTTCAGTGCTTCTCAACCTGCAAAGCATGAAGAATCACCTGACCATTCAAAAGGCCCCTGTAAGTATGACATTTAGATTGCTAAAGTCACTGGAAAGTGAACTAGCCAGGACCCACCATAAGACAGTCTGACTCCAAAGACCATGTTCATTCCACTACACCACAGTTGTCATTAAAGTCACAAGGAGATGAAATGACTTACAAAGAGAGGGCCCAAAAGAGGCTGAGGTCAGAACCTTTGGGAATACCAACTATTATGGGTTGAGTTGTGCCCCCACACACAAAAAATAGACATGTTGAAGTCTTAACCACCCTCCCACCAGTGAGTCAGAATGTGACTTTATTTGGAAATAGAGTCTTTACAAAGGTGATCAAGGTAAAGTAAGATCATTAGGATGGGACCCCATCCAATATGAATGATGTTCCTATAAAAGATGGGCATTTGAACGTAGAGACAGACTTGCACAAAAGGGAAATGATGTAAACACACACAGGGGAAGATGGCCACATGACCGCAATGACGCCTCTACAAACCAAAAACACCAAGGATGGCTGGAAGCTAGAAAAGGCAAGGAAAGATTCTCCCGGAGAGCCTTCAGAGACAGTACAGCTAGGCAGACATCTTGATTTCAGACTTCTAGTGACTAGAATTATAAGACGGTAAGTTCCCGTTGTTTTAAGACACCCAGTTTTTTTGTACTTTCTTGCAGCAGCCCTAGAAAACTAATACACCAATATTTACAGGAGCAAAAGGAAGTGCCAGAGAGGTCATCGGTGGAGGGAGAGAAGTGTGGTACCATAGGACCAAGAGGGAAAGAGGATGAACTGAATTAAAGACAAATATATAAGAATTTCACCAAAATTACCTAAACCATTGTCTTCTTTCTAAAATGACCCTTCTGGTCAGGTGACCAACTTTAACAGGCCATGTGGTTAAGAAACTTTAAAACACTTTTGAGACATTAGTTGTCTGCAAGAATAATAACGAACCCTGACATGTCTATAGGACCTTACTGTTCAAAACATTTTTATCACTGATTCTCAGAACTACCTGATGAGGTAGACGTTGCCTCCATTGTTTAATTAGGAACTAAAAAAAAGGCTAAACTTCAAGTGAAATTATAAACATGCAGGTGTTATGTTAACTGTTTCCTTATTTAATATCTTCAACAATCTTCTGAGGGAAATGTCATCCAACTTTCACAACAGAAATATTAAAATGTTAGGTAAATTGTCCAAGATCAGAGAGCTGGTAAGAAGTTAGAAAGAGCAATCAAACTCTTATTTGTTGCCCCCAAAACTCATGTTCTTTTCACGACACCATACCAGACCGCCATGGGGATGGCTGGACTCCGTGCAGTAATTACTAAAATGAGATAGACCTTGAAAACAGAAGTAGATAAATATTTTCTTTCCTTTTGACCCTCTTCAACCTATTGCTCCCACCTCCCACCCCCGCCTCTGGCAACCACCCATCTGTTCTCTGAATCTATCCACTTAGTTTTTTGTTTAAGATTCTATGTCTAAGAGGCTTCAAAAATATTTGTCTCCCTCTCTGTGACTTACTTCCCTTAGCATAATGCCCTTGAAATTCATCTACGTTGTTGCAAATGGCAAGATTTCATTCTTTTTATGGCTGAAGAATATTCCATTTCATATTTATACACAATTTCTTTATCCATTCACCCATCAATTGGCCTTTAGGGTTGTTTCCATATCTTGGCCATTATAAATAGTGCTGCAGTGAACAAAGGGGTTCATATAGCTTTTCAAAATAGTGTTTTTGTTTTCTTTAGATAAATACCCAAAAGTGGAATTGCTCATGGCTTCACTGATCTTCCCTATTGTTTGCATTATTTTTTGTCTCTTATTTACTCTCTGATCCTTCCTTCTGCTAACTTTGGGCTTTGTCCTTTTCCTAATTTCTTTAGATGTTGGTTAGACTATAGATTGCCTATTTTTAAATCAAGTTACTTGGTTTTTGTTTTTGAGTTTTATGAGTTATTTATGAATTTTTGACATTAACTCTTTATCAGGTAAATGATTTGCAAACATCTTCTCCCATTCAGTAGGTTGTTATTTTTATTTTGTTGATGATTTCCTTTCCTGTGCAGAAGCCTTTTAGCTTGATGTGGCTCTGGCTTGCTTATTTTTGCTTTTATTCTTGATGTGAGAGTCAAAAAATCATCGCCAACACACATCAAGGAACGTACCACCTGTTTTTCTTCTAGGAGTTTTATGGCTTCAGGTCTTATGTTTAAGCCTTTAATCCATTTTGAGTTAATTTTTGCATGAGGTGTAAGATATTGGTCCAGTTTCATTATTTTACATAAGACCACCTGGTTTTCCCAGTAATTATTTCCCAATAATTATTACAATGAGAAAGGTGCTAAAAGTGGATTTATGAAACTGTATCTTCCCAATTTTACAGAAATAGTTAAAAGATATTTATCCTAAGAGACCTTTATGCATACAGTAGCTGAAGAAAATCAGCTACATAGAAGTAATTAGAGTTTTTTGCTGCTAAAATAAAATAAATTCCCCACCAATGTGCATCAGTAAAATGCACTTCCTGGTCAGGTGAATAACTTTAGCTGGCTATGTGGTTAGGAGATCTCAAGGTAGAATTTGGAGGTTACATTCAGAACTGTGTGTATACGTTCTTACTCTTCTTGATAAAGGTTGGAAAATCATCTCAGGACACAAACCCTATGGCACGCTACAATGCAAAATTTAAGCAGTTTAGTAACATCATGTTCTCTCACCACACTAAAGGTTAAATAAAGCTTTATGGTTTAATAAAGATTTCTCACAGGACCTAAGAGGTTTTTTCCCCAAAGACTAACCTACTTCATTGTAAGACAATTTTTCATTCATCTTTAAGTTCTAAAAGATTCCAATATTGCCTAAAATCCAAGAATCCAGAAGAGCAAATGATATAGCACTCTTTTTATTATTAAATGTTTATTTTTGGACTCACAGAGTTATAAAAGATGACCAAGAGGCATTTAATTTATCCATGTAATTTATCCATTTAATTTATCTTAATATCCTATAGAAATGGTGATCATGATGGAAAATCTCTAAGAGGGCGGCCTTCACCAAGGCACCCAGCCCATATTTGAAGGGAATTCCCAGGAGAGAGGACAGTCCTTCATAGGATGTCCTACCTGTCCCCAAGCTCTCTTCTTCCCACAACCAAAATTACTTGAAGGTTCAACCCTGCCCCTGTGTTTAGGATCCTGATCTTATGGAGAAACATCATAAAAAACCCTAGCCCCAAATTTAGAATCAAACAGAATCAGCCTGAGTCTCCTTGGCTGCTAGTTCAATTCAGGTGCTTGTAACCAAATTCTGATCAGCTCTATTTAGTTCTAGTTTCCACACTCAAGTCTCTTTCAGTAACCGACATGCATAGTGAATATCTTCCTCTATAGCTGAGACTTTGGCTTCATCTGGCAGGTCTCCCTGCTGGATTAGAGTCTTGCCCTGGATTCCAGTATAGTGGCTGAGAACTCTGAATTAGAAGAATGGTTTCTTTGGTCCTACCAGCCTACATGTCTGCCTGGACTCCTAAAGACTTACATTATATTACTTTATCTTACCTATCAAAACACTTACAACTCCGTGATGAGCCTTTATTTGTTTGTTGCCATACTTTTTAATAGTGGGCTCTGCATCTCATCAACTATGTTGAACCACATATATCATTTTACCATTTGTTCCATTCTAATGAAGTGGCCTTTAAGTACACACTATCCTGCCAAGATTAATTGTGCTCAATCAGCCCAGTCCTGAGCGCAACCTATTAGAGTGATCATGTCTTGGAGCCACCTAAGTGCACAGCTGTCAGCACCTAGACTTTCCTTCCCCTCTTTAGTGTCCTGATCATCACAACTTCATAATTTCAATGGTTTCAAATAAAAATTAGATCCTCAAAAAAAGGAGCTAGAGATGTCAGCCATAAATGATAAAGGAAGAAGTAACAGATATTTATGTTTATCATTCCAAAATAGAAATTTTAAGTATGCTATTTTAATTAATAATATTTCAATATATGTTTTAAATCCTGCCTTACTTCAGAGGGATAAATCAAATTTGCGCTTAATGAAAATGAAATGAATCTCCAGAATTAATTACAGTAATCTTTAAATTTTACTTGTTGGTGTCTTGTTTTGCTGCAAATAATTTTGGAACTGTGTCACATATTAAGTAACTTGCAAGGAGTCTGTT
This sequence comes from Camelus dromedarius, assembly GCF_036321535.1. Lineage (NCBI taxonomy): Eukaryota > Metazoa > Chordata > Mammalia > Artiodactyla > Camelidae > Camelus > Camelus dromedarius. Next base: position 59,841,897 of record NC_087446.1, on the reverse strand, counting down.
CTTCAAAGAAAAAGCCTATGTTGTTTTACACGTAACATGTGATAATTTCATCCTATACTAAACCCATAAATCCCTACACACTGGTTGAAACCACGTGCCAGGACATTTTATTAAGATTTTTTAAAGCTTTGCTGCCCTCAGATTGAATGCTATATTAACAAGTACGGTAATTACTTTGGAAAAACAAAGGAAAGCACTAAAAAGTAACATGTGGCACTGGTTCTAACATTCTAAAGCAAATAGAACCCTCTTCCATTAAAAAATCTTCTACTAATTACTCATGAGAGTTTTGACTGTTCCACACAATTTCCCAACCATTTTCCTCTTGGAAATGCATATTTTCAGATACAGAGGTACTTGAGAAGCCACTAAAAGTATGATCCTAAAGTAACATTATTTTCCTTCTGCGAAAGGAAAGGAAAGGAGAGCAGGCAGTGGATACAGAGGGTATTAAGGAGCTGTGAGGTTTTTGGTTTTTTTTTAAGTTTCAGGAAAACTCGGATTCCAAAAATCTCCTCCCTCATCATGTGCCTCCTGTTGTTTGAATTGACCAAAGCTTTTTAGTTTACATTCTTCATACTAGTAGAACTGGAGATAATCTGGGAATTTTAATACTTGAAAGGTGCTGTCTTGCTTATACAAGTTAGAGTAACAAAAGCCCTCTATTTACAGATGAAGTGGTGAGAGTTATGACTCATGAGGGTAGCAGGAATCTGCATCTGGGAAAGGGGCCACCAAAAGGCAGCAAAGGGCAACATATTCTGGGGATAAAACAAGGTCAGTCACGTGCATTTTCTACATGTGGAGAAAGCCTGAAAGGCCTGGGTCTCGCTCATACCAGGAAGGCATCACCATAGCACAGCCCAACAGTAAACACGGAGGTGGCAAGGGACTTCTGGCTGAGTCTCATCCTCCTTTCATCTGGCTCCTCTTCCCACATGCTGGTAAATTAACAATCTTTAGTAGACGCTATTCCTTGTGCCAAACATCCTGGGGACAAATTGCTATTGGAAAAGTTCATGATAATTATTAGAGTCTTTTATCTTTATCTTTAATCCTTTTGAGGTACCGCTTTCCAAATGCTGGCTGAACAGCTGGACTTAAAATCTCTCCCAGGTATGGAAGGGAAGACAAGCAATCCATCTCCTTCAAGTTTCCAAACTATGTGAGAACTGAGCAAGCCCTCAGATGGCTGGGCTGATTTCTGCTTCTCCTCACATTTGACCTAAAATGTCTCCCTCTGTGTTCCTTGGGCCCTTTGAAAATCACTTTGCTGGACATCTTAAGGCCCTGAATACCAGAGATGACATTCTATTTAGAGGGAAAAACAGACTGAACCATTCATCCAGTGTAGCAATGGGTTTCTTTATGGAGAAACTTAACTAGCCCAGTGGGCAGACCTGAGACACGGATACTCTCGATGTGGACGTAGTCTAAGTCATAGGGAGTAAGAAACGAGAATATAATTCTAAGGAAATACAGTTCCCACAAATTAAATTGATAACATTCAGACTCCAGGTGTCCTGTTCATTTCCAAAGACTTTTATGCTGATAAAGTCCTTCCTAACTCCTCTGTTCCTCACACATTCTCTCAAGCTGTTAATTATCTGTATTAGTTATTCATCAAACACTATATGTGTTTGGTTGGAATCTGACCAACTAATAAAAACAAGTTCCCTGCTCTCCTGGAAATAACTTACAAGAGACAAATCTAGATTCATCACACAGTGCACGATGTACTCCCCAGAGAGATGGTCCTTTTCTTCCAAAGCAAAGTAGTGTGGATTCTGAAAATTTCAGCCAAAACTAAAATATTCAAAAACAACAAATTATTTACAGGTAACGATGTTATGCTTTCACAATTGTGCTCTACAAACTTTGGCCATGTCTTCTACTAAAAAACAAGGTATTAACCTGGGGCTGTTTGTAATGTTTCTACTTATAAAAATTGAGAACTACTACATGTGTGGGAATCTAACATGACATTTTTCCCTTTCCCTTTCCCCTTCCCCAGATCCATCAAATTACAACGGCTACCAGAACAGTATGAGAGAAACCTCACCTTTCACAACACACAGACAGCAGACAGCAAGGAGGCTTCCGAAGCCACGACTGCATGCACAATCAACAAAAGACAGCCAAGAATACAAACTCCTTGCAGTAAGAAAGACCAGAGCAAGGGGCCTGAGAGCTAACAGACAACTTAAGGATAAAAATTGGGATCCAAAGAAAATGTTAGGGAAAAGCAGAGCAACGGTGACATCGGAAAGGAAGAAAACTAACTGGAGAAACAAAGGGCCCCAATTACACGGGGATACAAAGGTCAAAGTAGCCCACGGCTATAATGATGGATTCCAAAGGCAATCCTTCTGTAATTTGCTCTATAAAAACTAAGACTGATCCAAAAGATTAAAGTGTGTTTCTGATACTATTTGACCCCAAAATTCAACCTGCTCCCATGTTTGTTGTATATCAGAGCCAGAAAAATGAGTCAAGCTAAGTCAGTTCCTATGATTTATTGCCATCCAATTAGGGAGCTCCCGGCTCACTGATCAGAAACAAAGATTAAAGGGAAAAGATACTATAAAGGCTAAAATTTCTGCAACCTTCTATCTCAACTGACTACACAAAAAGATATGCAGAACCTAATTTAATATGGGTTATAAATCACTACAAGTGTTAAAGGACAAAAACAGATGCTAACATTTAAACACGTTCCTTCTGAATTTTGGTGTACTGCTGTCTGATAAAAATATTTTTAAATGAAGCTAAAACTGCCCTTATTTTGGCAGAGCAAACATACTCAATATAAAAGATACTTACGTAAATTAAACATATTTATACAAGTATAGACTACTGTAAAGATTTGAGTAAATACGAATCCTGTAATTGTTATTTGGCCCACTTCGTGCTAATTGCCTACACCTTAATCGGCAAAAACTACGGTCAGGATCAGTACGTGAATTACTAACACTGCGTGGACTGAGGGATTTGTCTCGGTCTAACGGTTATTTAACAGATTACTGCTCTGTTCATTAGACGATGTTAATACATCAACACATTATTTGCAAAATCCCAAGAATTTTCAGTTTCACTTTTTATTCCTTAGGTTAAGATACATAGAAAATGTATGGAGAAGACTCAGATCATCTTAAAATTAGTAAAGTACAATAGAAATTATAACAATTAGGTCAGGAACTGAAGCATCAGGAAATGTGCTGATTTACTAACACGTGATCAACTGTTTCAGCAAGAAATTTTGATCAAATTCTTATGTCTATTCAATATCTCAGTGGGAGCAGGATCTTTTAGACAGAAATAAGGTCAGGATGGAGGGAAGGAGTGGGAAGAGAGAGATGAAGGAAGGCCAGGTGTCAGAATGCCTGGGTTTCAGATCCTCCATTGATAAGCTGTGTGGTATCTGGCAAGTCAGAACCTCCCTCAACCTCAATTTTCCCTTAATATATGAGCTCAACTTGTGTCCTGGGAACACTGTGATGGCTAAATCAGGTGGGGCAGGTGATATCACTTCATAAATGATAAAGCCCAATGTAATATAAATTTATTACTACTACCAATATTCAGCTCAACGGAGGAAACAGTATGAAATAATGAAGAATAAATTAGATTAAATGCTGGGTTTATTTGATCACAGTACTGTTAAGTTTCATTAATTCAATTTTCAATGTAGATTTGCAAATTTATTTATGCAAAGTGTTAGCTTGGCATTTTTTCTTAATACTTGTTAAACATAAAAACTTATTTTAATCACATAGTTAATAAATCATTTTCTTTTCTTGAAGTACACACAGCCACAAATGCAAAACAATTGGCATTTTGCTGCTTTGGTGAGATTTCTAAAAAATAAATAACAACATTTTAATCTCACCTTTGTCTACTGTCCTTCAAGAATAATCTAGTTCTGAATTTCCTGGAATACTAGGATGTGTCTAACTAGAGAGTAAAATGGAAAATGGACAATTACTTTCTCAGTCGGAAAGTTTCTGAATAGAAACTCTTCACAAGACCTTGATATGTAGGATTTCAAAATACCACAGGGGGAATAAACCACAACTATATCCATTCCTACTTTAAAGAAAATAATGTGCCATGATAAAGTGATCTCTGAAGCACATTTTTTAAAATAATTTTTTTGGTGATCACCTTAAGATAAATAGAGTTTGCTTCTAATCAGAGAAATTATCTCTCAAATATCTGCATTGAATAGCTTCGGGAAAAGCAAATATAAAACAGTAACGATACCCTTGGGATACTAGAAATTAAAATCCTCACTTAGCAGTCCACATTTTCCTAGTTACACTTCCCCACTTTCTGAATCTTCATTTGTCATCAGTTACCCCTTTATTTACTGCTCAACATTTTATCATAATGCTATTATATCAAATTCATTATTATTTTTGCCTCCACTAGCTTCATTTTATTATAAACAAGCTATATTATGTGTAAACTCAATATGCAAATTGTCCAAATAATAGAATTAATAAAATGGAGAACTAAATGATTTTGCATAATCCAAGGCCCAAATCTTGTTAGCATAATTGAGTTATTTCATAGTGGAGGACAGGATAGCAGTATGTAAACATTCCAACTGGAGACTACATAGGCCACATGTATCACCAAAGATTTGATAATTTATACAAAATGTCTGTAGGCAGAGCCACATTAAGCTGATTAGCCATGCAGTTGCTCATGTTACCAAGAAACTATCACTACATATCTAACAAGATAGAGAAAACTATATTTACACCAAGTTCTCTCAAGGAGACGCTGTATCAAAGAATAAGGTGGAGCATTTCCTCCAGTGGCCTGTGTCCAAGCAGCTCTGGGGATGTGCCTTAGGGAAGCAGGCAGGGATCCACTCAGTAAGTCTCCCAAGCCCTCCTCTGCCCCTCGCTCCCTCCACTGGCATCTTTCCAGATAAATGCTGAAGAAAGAAAGAAAGAAAATTTTCTAGAAGGGGCACCAAATTATTGCCCTACCACAGCAGCCAAATGTCACCTAACACGATCAGAATTTCATCTAGACAATGCACTCTGGCAGCACTGTGGATTGGAAGAGAGACACTTCAAGACAACTGCAATCACCCAGGAAAGACATGCCCGGTACCTAACCCAGTCAGTGCTAGGGAGGATGGAAAGGAAGCAGCTGAACCCAGGCATGGAGTCTGGAGGGGTCGCAGAGAGAACACAGACAAGGAGAGAAAAGTGTCTGTAGCTACAACATTTTCAGTTGAATAACCGGCCAAGGAGCTAAACAATACTGAGTTCAGGCAGACATGGGAGGCTATGAAAAAGAGATGAATGTAAACCCTTTTTCCATGAAGACTGGCTATGAATCATCTTAAATGTTATAATAGCATTAGAAGAAAGTCAACATATATAAGAAAAATAGAAGGAGATGAAAACCAGGTTGCCAGGTGAAGTCAATTCATATATATATTATGTATACATGCTGTTTAGTTTCTTGAGTGACATACTAGCAACACAAAGAAAGAGTCAATCAGAATCTCACCAAGAAATTTCGAACGGAGCAAACCCTCTGTACCTAGCACACAAACAGGATTGACTTTTGTGCTGCAGGGAAGCACTGTTAGCAGTTGCCTGTAAAAGAAAGCAGCTTGGGAAAACTTCCAAGCTGTCACCAGAACATCAAAATGAATAATTTACTTAAGAGCAAATCACCTGCAGAAAATGTGGAGATTCCCAAGTGTAAAATCAGACTAATGGTGGCTAGAGCAATTGCATGGCGCTGGCTCGTTTGGGTGTACAGTGAAAATTCCCAAAGCCATCTATTCCTTGTATCTTTGAGACAGCCCATTCTTTTGGAAATACAATTGCAAAATGCCTCTACTGTTACCACCTCTTCAGGGCAAAGGAAATGCTTGAGACTGTGCCCTCTGATCTTTCAGAGACATAACTTTTGAAGGTTACAATTGCCTCTCTTGCCAAAATGTCACAAAGATAAAAAGAATAAAAATTTCATTACAAACATTTCACAATTCCACATTCACTCATGTATGTAAAACAAATGGTCACATCCATACTTACTGGTTAATAACATGAAACACCTCCATGTAGTTCTTAGTAACCTGGCAGTAAATCCCTACAACCAAGAGCTAAAGTGATTTTTAACAAGTTGTGTGCTAGAGCTGGCTAGTGCTGGCTCCCAAGAGTTGGTTTTGTGTATTTCTTCCCAACTCCGTGTTCAGTGAGGACAAGTCAACAGCTTAACAGCCATGGTGGGAGTCTTTACACCACAGAAACTGGACAACACCGCAGATCAGAGTTTTGTCCCCTTCTAGAGAAGCGTTGTTAAACCTTTACTAGCCCACCACAACTGTAAGCCTCCTTTCATCAGGGCTATAAAAAGCAGACTTGGACCCCTTCCCATCTCTCAGTCTGGAAGAGTCCTCCAGGATTTCCAAAATGCCAACATTTTCAACTCTGAAAGTTCACCCTCTCCAAGGGAACACACCTTCACAGCATCCTTAGTGTTGCTAAATTATACCAGGGGAAAAGAGACTTTTTTGCTAAATCAGCTTTTGGTATTGCTCTAATATTTCAGTTCCGTGCTTCCTGACGGCTAGAGTCTAATTACCACTCTTCCATTCATCCATTCAGCAATCTTTGACTACTCAGACCTTCAACCCAGTGAGGCATTCAGATGTACTCCTTACTCCTCCTCCTCTTGCCTGCTTTGTGCAAAAAGGCTTTACCCAGATCCCGAAACAACTGCCCATTTTTTGTGATAAGGAATGCCAATCATATTACTAATAACCTTGCTTCACAAGACTGTGCTCCTGGCTCTGTGCCAGGTGCTGACAATAGAAAGATAAGTCAAGCACAGTCCCTCCGTATGGAGGGCTGTAAGTTCAAGCTGGCAAACAGATATCTAAACAACTGCTTCCTCATTTATTTTAAGTAAGACTAGGAACAGCAAGAACATTTTGCAACAGTAAGAATAGGAACAGCAAGAACATTTGGGGATTCCAAGAGAATTTGAACAATACTCAATTTCTCATGACATGGATACTTCAATGCAGTGCAATTAATTCACTTAGCAACCACAGTGAGTCAGGCACTGGGCGTACCTCTCACCTGTCCATAAAAATACAGAAACTTAGTAAGAGAAGCAGATATGCAATCACTGAAGTTATGCTAAAGTATGAGCTACATGTAAAATGCCACTTAGCAGTAAGGTACACTTTAGTTCTCACAACTATATCCTGTATGGTCAGGAAAAAATGTTTAAGTAAATTAAATAAAACTAAAACATACACAAGCTGGCATTCTTTCAAAAATAATTCTATGCCCTCTTCAAAGAAAGAACCAATTATACCAATAGAACACTCTTCTTTCAACCACTAGATGCATTTTATAATATTAATGGTTGTCATATAACATGAAACTTATGTACATCACACACTAATGCCACAGACTGCTATCAAGTCAAAGCAATATTCAGCCGATATCCTGCAATTTATAATCAACTTAAATCTTCTGTAAATGAGAAAATATATACTAACTCCCATTAACAAAATATCAAATGCAGTAAGCAAAATAGAAACTAAACATAGTTTATTTCATATTAACAAACTGGAATAACAAATACTTCAATTTCATTAAGACGTGATCAAAATATCAAACTGCTAAGAATTAAATCACTATACAAAAGCTTATCTCACCCAAAGGAATACACAACAATGTGTTCTTAAAACAGCTGAATCACAGAAATTTAAAGTAAAAACGGTTTTCTAAAGACGGCTCCTGGATATATCTCTTCATGTTATTAAATAATTTAATAATTACGCAGTGTGGCATTTTTAAAAGATCACGATGCTCAAGGTACATGATAGTGCATCAGCTTACATGTATATATGAAATATCTTAAAGGGAACTTGAGAACAATTTTCATTTATAATTTACACCAGGAGTCAGCAAATATTTTCTTTAAAAAAATCATAGTAAATATCTTTGGCATTGCAGTCCAGATGGTCTTTGTTGCAGTGACTAACTCTGCCTTTGCAGTACGAAAGTAGCCACAGACAATACATAAAATAATGTGTATGCCAAGCTCCAGTCAAACTTTATTTACAAAAACAGGCAGTTGGCCAGATGAGGCCTGCAGGCCGTAGTATGCCAATCTCAATTAAAAACTGAGCTGATTTAAACATCTTCATAGGTGCTTCTGAGACTTACCACTATGTCCTCCGTGTTTCACTATTTCCTCATTCTGGGAAGACAGTCCTAACATGCACACTCTAAGCGATTGCTGATCAGATACTTTCATATACTAATATTTTACTTTAAACAGTCCTCTGCCTGTGTACCCTCTATCAGTTCGCCTAGCACCTGGCAATGAATAAACCCTCAGTTTAGGTAACTAGTTCTATTGGTTCCATTAAAATGACGAGAGCTGCTCTGCCTACATTCTAACTGTTCTAGAACTTCAGGGTCTGACCCAACATATAAATGCAAAAGTAGAATTTAAGAGAATCTGAGGGTTTTGTAAAGAGATTAGTTGCAAATAAGATTGTATCCAAGCATTGACATTTGTTGTTTGCTACACAGGGAGTACAGGTTGAAAATTGATAATGTATTTAAATTAATTACTTGGGTATTATTGGAAAGTTTACTGAGCAAGTTTATAGTTCATTCTGACTTCCTTCATACATTAAGTACACTAGGACTGGCTCATTTAAGAAGTAAAAGGTAACAAGGAGAAAAGGTTGAAAGGTTAGTGTTTCCTTCTGTTACACAGAAATTTCTGAACTGAGCAATATGCTAAAACATGGCAAAGATTCAAAATTTAATCTCCTGGGACCAATTACTGACGGTCCCCTAAGACTTCCAAAATGAAAGTTAATTTAATTCATTGTCATCCAAATCAAAATCATGAAAACACACACAAAGCAAACAGTACATTTTCTCCAAGCACTAATGTTTCCTTTCCTCAAGTTTCATGTGTATCACTACAACTCAGATTAGTATTTTCTGAGTAGTTGATTTTTACTTATCAGGTCAACTAAGATGCTGCTCTGAATATATATATATTTAACTTTCTGGTATATGTTTCAGAATATTCTTACTTATTTTTCCATTGTGAGTTTGAAAGAGTAACTTCACACATATGGAAAATGAAAAGACCCTGTATACAAAACCAAAAACAAACAAAGCATAAATACAAAACAGAAATAGACTCAGAGACATAGAATACAAACTTGTGGTTGCCAGGGGGGTGGAGGGTGGGAAGGGATAGACGGGATTTCAAAATTGTAGAATAGATAAACAAGATTATACTGTGTAGCACAGGGAAATATACACAAGATCTATGGTAGCTCACAGAGAGAAAAATGTGACAATGAATATATATATGTTCATATATAACTGAAAAATTGTGCTCTACATTGGAATTTGACACAACATTGTAAAATGATTATAAATCAATAAAAAATGTTAAAAAAAAAAAGACCCCATATACAGAAACTAACATGCAGAGTATGTAAGAGTGTTATATGAATCTAATAAATCAATAATTTACTAACTCTGAAATAAAATTAATAGACCAAAATTTCTGTAACTTAAGCTATTTATTATGATCCTATCTGAAATATTTATTTCCACTGAAACAAATAATTTTTACATAAAATAAAGGGAAGCATTCACAATGCCAACAAAATAGGTTTCAGTAACTCAATTTATTAGAGAAAAGTTGAGGTGTACTCTATCCTTTTTCACTCCTTTGCAAGTTCAGAAGCTCCCCACACAGTAGAGTTAAATTCTCCTAATGCAAATTCTGGCTCAATTGCTTAGTAACTGAGTGACTTTGGGCAAGTTACTTTCTCTCTCTCTCTCTGGGTCTCAATCTGCTCCCCCGTAAAATGGAAATAATATTAGAACCTATTTCATCAAGTTGAAGTGAGGCTTATGTGAGAGAATATTTGTGATCCACTAATCCAACAGAGCTTAAACACAAAAAATGTTGAATAGATGTTAGCCATTATAAAATGTTCATTTTTCTTTGTTCTATGTCATTTTATTTACTACAAGTTAACCTCACAAACTCAAACAGGAAGACTATGGCTACATAGAAAGGATAGTTGGAGGCACATAGTTTGGATGGGAGAAGCACACTAGAGGACAACTCAATACATAGGATGCAGCTGTGCACTTCTGGTGACTAGAAATAGCTGTCGGGTGGGTCCAGAGCACTGCAGACAGGATGCCCAAGAAATGTTTTCAGCCAGCAATATCAAGCAGACCAGAACTCCAAAAACAAAAGTATACATAGTAACAGATTCGATGGTTAACATCCTTAACTCAATTACAGAAAGTGTGTCTGTGTATAGACAAACTCAGATATGGGCATGACAGTAAAAGGTTTATACCTTGCCTTTTCAGCCCTTTTCATCATTAGTGCCTTAGATATAACATAAAGACATGCCTGTTATGTTGTCAACAAAGCAACATTTCAAAAAAAATAAAGTTCCAGAACACTTAAAGCTAAGCCTCAGACTAGGCAAAAATCTGAATTCACCTCAATGTCTTCAGCCTGAAGGAGATGGATACAAGTTACAAGACACTTTGAGCTTTAGGCCACTGAAACTTATTAAAAAAGAAAGGGAAGGTGTATTTTACTTTGAATTGCACTTTAAAGCAAAAGCAATATAACGGTACTTCTGGAATCTCATAAACTCTGAATAAAAATGGAGTAGTTCACAGTTAAAGCTTTGTTTTATAAAGCTCTTCCAGATACTTGAAGTGTGAAAGCTGCTACTTTACATAAAACAACATTCTAGTCTATAAAGCTGTGTTCTAAATATAACACTCCGGTACACTTCATGGTATTTTAAAATGCATTGTTTTCTGGACGTGCATTTATTGGTGAAGTCAGAACTAAAGAAGCATAAAACAGTATCCCAATTTAAGGTATGGGAACATTATGACTTTAACACAGAACCACATTTTTAAAATAGTATTTCTATCTTCTAAATATAATTAAGGAACAAAAATTACTCTCACACATATAACAGGTTTTCCTGGATCACTGTAAGAGTTAATATTTAACTCACACAAGCCGGGATGATTTTTCAAATGTCTGCAATAAAAGAGCCTCTTGAGGGGGAACTGCATGAAGGTGGCCAAAAAGTACAACTTGCAGTTATAAGAGAAATAAATACTAGGAATGTAATGTACATGATTAATATAATCAATACTGCTTACATATAAAAGTCACATTTGAAAGTTGTTAAGAGCGTAAATCCTAAGAGTTCTCATTACAAGGAAAAACTATTTTTTCTTTTCCTTTTTTTTTTTTAATCTATATGAGATAATGGATGTTCACTACGCTTACTGTGGTAATCATTTCATGAGGTATGTAAGACAAGTAATTATGCCGTATGCCTTAAACTTATCCAGCGGCATATGTCAATTATATCTCAATAAAGCTGGAAGGGGAAAAAAAGAGCCTCTCCATCTGATTTTCCACATACCATTTAGTCAGCTTATTACAATGTTAAGTATAGATATTTCCACGTTCAGTTACCACTGGTATTAATTTTGACCTTAAGCAGCAGAATTAAACTTATCAAAGCTGATTATGTTTTATGAAGGTCACAGTTACTATTCTGCTACCATTTCAAGGACAAACTACAAGTGAAACCAAACAGGACACTGAGGGGGCCCTCTCAGGGACAAAAACCCCTTCAGGTCCCTTGTCTCCTGTTTGTAGAGAAGCTGTCATCTCCTAGGCCTTCCCTGAGTCACAAAAGAACTCATCCAAGCAGTTCAGGATGAGGAAGATAGAGTCACGGAATCTTTAGTTCCTCCTGGAAGAACACAGGGAACAGTGTCTGATGCACATTCCTGAGTGGCCCTGCAGGTACTGTAACTGCCACCAGAGGGACAAAGCTACCTGCATGATGACCACACTGCAGCCACGACGTAAGCCCTTCACCCTGAGCAGCGCTGAATGTATGGCTTGCACAATTCAAAAAGGGGCCTCAAGAGAACGGGAACAAATCGGCTGTGGAGTGGAAGATTAACTGTGCTTAAAAGCACCAGGATGACGCTGACCAGACCCCCATACGACCAGTTTCAAGAATTGCTGGAGCTGACTGCTGTTCTGCACGTAGCCCCCACCTGCTCCTCTATGTAAAGACCTTCTCACAGGCTGGGACTAGGATTGAAAAGATATGACAACAGGCCACCTGGCTCTAACAGACCTCAGACCACCATACTATCCTATTTCAAGGTGGATGAGATTGGTTTATTTTCTGTTTTCTAGGATTCCCTCTGGAATCAGGCCAATGTCTGAAAGAATCCTTAGATTGGGACTAACTCTTTTACTAATTACTGTGGGGTTTTATCTTCTAGTCAAGGGGGTCATAATAGGCATGATGACTCTTTGCAAAAGAATTACTAGAAAGGGTGGTGATGAGATGCTTCTTTTGGAATCTCAACAGGCACATAAGGGAACCAAAGACTTTCTTACACCATGTCAGATGCCTCCACTCTAAGAACCCTTTGTTGCCCAATGCTCAGCTTGACGAAGTTACTGAAGACAGACCTTTGCTCATTTTCCAAAGAAATGGGAGGAAAATCTGACAGTGGGGACTGTAACTGAGGCAGTGATCCAGTAACTAGGGACTCAGCTCCTCAGTGTTATTCCACCTCTATTTCTTACTTACGAGATGGCTGTGATCTTGTGCCTCCCATGCCTGACCTCCACCCTAGTTCACCATTAACTTGGCGTGTCTTGCTGCTGATGGAGAAGGTTGTTGATGCATACTGAGACTGAAGATAGGTTGTTCTGTAAGCTTCATCTTTATCCCTTACTCTCCAGAAATAGCTAAACAAAGATTTATGGTTCAGATAATGTTCCAACCGCAAGCAATACCTGACAGTTACCTGGAACCTCGTGGTAGAGATAATCATCTCTGAAAATAGGTAATTACCCTCTTCCCAGCACACAGCCCCTACTTCTTTTCCCTACATAATTTTTGAGCAAAAGCTGGGAAGCTGGGAGTTGGTTCTTTGGGACCTGAGTACACTTTCTCCCCAGGATGGCCAGCTTCCTCAATAAAGCTTTCTTTCTTCTTACCCAACACTTGTCTCTCAGTACTGGATTCTTGAGTGAGGAGCAGCCAAATCTGAATTCAGTAATCCAAGGACAGGGGAAAAGAATGATTTCAAATAATATTCAATTAAAGACATCAATAGTTATCTAAGGAGATACTACCAATCTAATTATATTTTACATAGTATTTTTCAAACTGCATGTTGTCACTTAATGTGTCCAAAGATCAATTTAGTGGCTCACAATGTGCTTTTAGTTAAATGATAAAACAGAACAGAAATATTAAAGTATATCACAAAATGCTGAAAATATCAGAATATTCAAATATTCAAACATTGATATAGAAAATATTGAAAAATATTCAAATATTGAAAGTATATCAAGAAATATTAAAGTATGTGTAACAGAAGTATCTTTTCACAAAATACCTTTTTCAGTTATGTATTTGTGCATACTGAGTTGTAATTCAAATCTATTTCCTATTATAGTAAGTGTGGAAAACCTTTTTTAAAGTCAATAGAGAACAATTATGTGTAAATTTAAGTACAAAAGTAAAATGTAAAATTCTTGACTCTTGCTTACAATTTATCTCTGTAGTTCACTTCTCACACAAAACCAAGAATTTAAAACACTTCCACAACATGTAACATTTGATCAAATACAGAAAATTTTTTCTTCGCATTAAGGTCCAAATTTTCATTCCTGAAGTCACAAATGTTTGGCCACCCAGAGAAAATGGAAGTCAAGGACCACCTCAGACACTGGCTCCTGCAGGCTGAACAGGTGCTGCCTGCCTCTTATATAACCAAAAAAAAAAAAAAAAAGGCAAATCTTTTCTTAGAAGCACGAAGAAGTGGTCTCTAATCCTTTTTCAGGACAAGATTGGCTAGTATTTGTTCTGTTTAGGGCTTTTCCATCTGCATTCCTAAGAGAGAAAGGCTGGCAACTTTCTTCTTTCATACTGTCCTTTTCTTATTTTAGTGTCAAGACTGTGCGATACCCTCCCATTGCTATTCTGTGGAAAATTTTGTGGCGGGATATTAGAATTACTTGTCTCTTGAATGTTAGAATGACAGCCTATAATGTCATCAGAGCCTGGTGTTTCATTTGTGGGAAGAGATTTATAAACTGTTTGAATTTCTTCAGTGCTTATAGAATCTTTCCAGGTTTTCTATCTATTTTTGAGTTTTGGTAGGTGGTGATTTTCTAAAAACCTTTTCCATTTTTGCCTTAGTTTTCAAATTTACTGCCATTCAGTTTTTCACAGTATCTTTCTGATCTTGTTAATTTCCCAATTATGTCCCTTTTTTTTATTCTTACTAATTTTTCTTGCTTTTTCTCGTGATCCATCTTGCTAGATTTGCTTGTTATGCTATTGTTTTCAAAGAACACAAATTTGGTTTTGTTGATCCTATCTCTTAAAACCTAAAATCTTCCTTTTTTTTAACTTTTTTTTTATTGAGTTATAGTCATTTTACAATGTTGTGTCAAATTCCAGTGCAGAGCACAATTTTTCAGTTATACATGAATATACATACATTCATTGTCACATTCTCTTTCGCTGTGAGCCATAGACATAGAATACAAACTTGTGGTTGCCAGGGGGACAGGGGTGGGAAGGGACAGACTGGGATTTCAAAATGTAGAATAGATAAACAAGATTGTTCTGTGTAGCACAGGGAGATAGGTACAGGATCCTGTGGTGGCTCACAGTGAGAATCTTTCTAAACAGTGATTATATTGGGGCTTATTCCTATATTATACTGTGTGCTTTTTTTCTTTAAGAAAGCTGAAGTGATTTTACTTTTGTTTCCATCGCTTGGTTTCTAAAACTGCCCACTTGGGGTGGGTCTGACGCTTAGCCGTGGTCCTCTACCCTGAGTAGCCACTGCACAGTTCTTAGAGGCAAATGCCTTTAGGGATGTTTTAAGTATTAAATATATTCGACAGTGAATGGGGTGGTAAAAGGGAAGTCACAAGATTTGAGTAAAAAATGCTACATTTTTAGTATTCTCTTTTAATATAAGTTAATTCTATTGCCACAAAGAGGTTTCTGATGCTGTGAGGTACAAGAATTAACTTTAGAGAGTGGAGGCACCACAGGAATAGGAAAGCTGTAAGGTGCCAGAAAAAGCAGGCATCACTTACTCACTGACTGAACAAATATTTACTGAGCACCCACAGGGCATCAGATCAGAATATTCTCCAGCTTTAGACACACATCAGTAGACAAAACCGACCAAAATCTCTGTGCACACAGGAAACCTGCATTCTAGCGTGTTATTAAGCATGAAGACATGAAGCTATTTACTGTGAGAGTGGAAAAGATTCTTTGGCAGCAAGAGGCCCAAGGAAGGCTCAGAACAAAAGAGATGTAAACTCATGAACTTCTTCTACTTGGCCACTTGACTGAAAACCAGATCTGATCCTTCATTTTCAAGATAAAAGTCATTATCTTAAAATGTTTGCTATGTCCGTTAATAACATGCTCTGTCCTGTAGGGGGAGCTCAAGCTGCTTGCATCTGGATGGGGAGCACTCACTGAGGATAAAACTTAAAATAATACTCGAACAGTAGATGGACTTCCAGTGCGACCTGACAAGAAGCTAAAGGCCTTTCCTCCTATGCTTGGAGTGTCCTTTACCACTCTGAATTCCTTTTTTCCTTTCTTCTTATTTTTTTTTAAAGAATATTGCTCTCTTGACTCTCAGCTTTATTTTGAAGTGTTTGCTACCACGCAGTAAGTGTGGAAAGACAGTCTTCAGACTGCCTAGCTGGGGAGCATCTCTCCCTACCCTACTCTGACAACAACTGTGAGTGGACCGAGTGGGCCAGTTAGATCTGCTCTAAATCTCAGCAAGAAATGGGGTACTTTTTTCCTTGGGTTCATCTTCCCCTACTCATTATCTTGGTAGTGAGACCACATGGATCAAGTTCAAAGTGTGGGCCTGGGGGAAGGGCCAAGGAGTACGATGGGGTTTGTTTTTAGTCTAGGCCTTACATTGGAAAGACAAAGAATGCTGGAAGCCCACACACAGTTCAACCCAACTTATGAGGGCCAGGAGTTTGGAACCAAAACATGTAATGACGACAGGAGTCATTACATCAAAGTATCTCACTCTGCAAGCTTCCTTGAGACCCTGCAGCTGTGGTGGAGAGCTGGCCAAGGGTGTAGCAGTATAGGGTCCAGGCCAACTCAGCCTCTTTCCACCCTGAAGTCACATCTAATAAGGTCCAACCCTACGAAACAGAGAATTTTATCATACCTCTTTTACAAGTGAGGAAACCAAGACTTGGAACTCAAATGAACAGCCCAAGATCATGTGGCTAGTAAAGAGAAAAACTAGGTTCTGGTACAGATTCTTCACTCAACTATGCTGATTTACTGAAGGACCTGGTCATTTTCCATTGGTGTTCGTACCATGGGCAGCAGTTCTCATTCATGGTCCTCAAAATCACCCAGCAAGGTATTAGAGCAAGTGCTTTATTCCATTTTACAAAAAAAAAAAAAAAAGTCCAATACCACTGTCCCCTTGTCTTGGTCTGCTTGGAATGGCGTGGAGCAGTAAACCCTCTTGTTTATTAGCTTTCTGTTGCTGCCACAACAAATTACCATGAACACTGTGGCTTACAACAACAGAAATTTATTTTCTTACAGTTCTGTAGCTCACCATACTAAAATCAAGGTATAGGTAGGCTGAATTCTTTTCTGGAGGCTCTAAGAGAAAACCCATCTCTTTCTTGTTGACAAAATTCAGTTAATTGCAGTTGTAAAATCAAGCTATTTTCCTGCTGTTTATAGGAAGAGGCCTTTCCCAGTTTTTAAAGGCCACTGCATTCCTTGGCTCAGAGTCCCCTTCCTCTATCTTCAAAGCCCCTCCCACAAATCTCTCCTCCCCCTCCTTCTGTCTCCTCTCTCTGACACAGCAGGAAAAGGTGTTCCACTCTTAAGAACTCATATAATTAGACTGAGCCCACCTAGATCATCCAGAAAAGTCTCCCACCTTACCCTTGACCCTCACCCTTACCCTTGATCACATCTTCAGAGACTCTTTTGCCACTGTTATTGGCTGCACTGCATCCCCCCAAAATTCCTATGTCAAAATCTGAACTCCCAGTGTCATGATATTTGGAAGTAGGACCTTTGGGAAGTGATTAGATCATCAGAGTGGAACCCTCATGAACAAGATTAGTGCCTTATAGAAGAGGCCCCACAAAGTTTTCTCTCATCCTCTCCATCATGAATGGATAAAACAAGAAAACAGCCATCTGCAGCCCAGGAGAGGGTCCTCACTGGAACCTTAGTCCCAGCCTCCTCAACTGTGAGAGTTCCTGCTGTTCCTGAGTCCCCCTGGGCTACGACATTCTGTTACAGCAGCTGTAGTGGCTGACACAGCCACGGCAGGTAACGTGATCACAGGTCCTGAGGTCTCAGGACACAGACGTCTTTAGGGATCTATTACTGTGCCTACCACGCAGCCCGAGTGACTTGACTCCATGACGGTCCTTAAGCAGAAAAGTCGTGCTGGCTACAAACAGAGGCTGGGTTGGGAAGGAGGAAAAGGTTTATTACTGGCCTCTTTTGTAAGCACAGCACAAAATGGGAGGCTTCAGGTAATTGCTATAATTAAATTACTATTATATAAATGTAATTTTAGAAAGTTTTGAAAAAAGAAATAAACTTCCTAAATAATGAGAATAGAATTTTCTATTAGGGTGGACTTGTTTTGTGATACAGAACTAACAACTTTGCAAGCTATGTACTGTTAAGTTCCTATTACACGCCATCGAGATGCTTTATGAAACAATAATAATCCAAATCTTTAATACCAAACCACGTCACAATAGGGAACTATTATTTGTTTCCATAAAAATTTTAATAATGACAATACATTTTTTTCTTTTTCTAGATTTATGCTTGTTGTACTTTATCACTTCAGGATAATTGCCCTTTTTTGTGATGTAAGTGTTTTTCATTAATTCAACCTGAAAGGGAAAATTTTAAATTGTTTGTGATTTCAGAGCACATTTACTTATTCCATTAAAAGATTCGTTTCTTTTCCAGTATTACTTAGTCATTTTAGCCTTCTTATAAGTGATGTGCTTTGTAGAAGGGAAAACTGGTTATAATCTCTTACTCCTGAAGTTGTCCCCAAATCTTAATATGAAATAATCCCACAATTTCTGAGGCCAATCTAAGCCAATAAATATAATAATTGGGCTAGTTAAGCATCCTTTTTGTGTTATGAGTAAATGCAGAAGCCACATCTTACCATAAAATTCTTATTCATGTATCTCCTGAAGTTTTATCTGAGGAAAAGGAAATACATATTCCATAAATAGTTTGGGCTAACCTTTAGTCAATGCCTTTGGGATCTTTCTATAGCAATGAAATCCATTCAATATGCAGCTTGAGAAAAAGCACCTTTGATCAAAAGGCGGATACGGAGGCAATGAAGTGTTCATATTAATGCTTAGCCAAACCATGCTTCCCCATCTCTCTATCTGCCCAATGAAGGCTATTCACACAGTAAATTCTTCATTTTCCAAATGGGAATAAAGTATTTTGATACATCAAATATTATGGGGAATAGAGACATGTGACATACAGAAAACTTATAATCAAAAACCTTTATCAACAAAGTTTATCATCACTAGTGATATCCCAGAAATGATTCCAAATACAAAGGAAGTTAATCGTTTGAGGTTGGATAGGTGGTAGGCATGCACAAAAACAGGTGGGATGGTCCTTTTGTTCCAGGGCAAGAAGAGAAAAGCAACTCTGCAGAGAAACGCGAATGCGAGCTGTTACTTACCCTTCACTTCCCCTGTTCCTGAGATGGTGCAAGGGCTTGACGAGCATTAACACGTTCCTAACAAGAGCTGTGTCGTTTGTGAGGTACGACCATTTCTGATACGAGGAAACTGAGGCTTGGGAGCCTTTTTTAAAATTTGCTTAAGCTCAAACACCTAATTAAAGTGTCAGAGTTGGGATTTTTGAATCTGAGACTGAGTTCAAAGTTGATGATCTTTCTGAAATTTTACTGAAAACTTTAGCTGACATTTATAAACACTATCATTTTTTTAACTTCTTGGGGAAAAGATACTTATATTTTGTGGGCTTTTGTAACACATTTTGCCATGTTGTATGTACACGTAGACAAAGAAAGTTTATGTATTAGTCTAAAAAACTAGTTGTCAGACGATAAATGACTTACCTATGCTTTCTTATTAACATATTGCCAGTACAACAACAAAAGGGAACTCAGGGCTAGCATGCAAGCCAAAAACAATCAAAGGAGAATAAAAGGAAAAATATACATCACTCAATCATGTTGGACTTTGGTTTTCAAATCTGCCTTCAGGGATTCAGCAGGGAAAATGCAAAATATTAAAACAATTATCCAAGTAAAAGTATGTTTCTATTCAACATAATCATTAAGTTTTCCATTTGATTCACATATAATATAACTTTAGAAAAAAAGTTACTTATATCACTTAATTGTATTCCCTAATAAATGACAGTGATACATGTTGGTTCATTATATGTTAGTTTATCTGCAAACCTGAAACAAAATGGTGGCCGACAAACAGCGCCGCTGGTGGAGTGGTATCATGCAAGATTCCCCGCAAAATGGTGGCTGATAACAACAGTCAAGTGCACAGAGTTTGCACATAATTCACAGACCTTTCAAAACTATCACTATAGAAATGCCACTGACAATCCTTGCCGTAAGTCTTCTAGCTCAAAAGATAGAGCAAATTCAACAGAAGTCCAGTTTCTGTTGTCCGTATTTCTCTGAGTTACCAGTATTAATTTTTCTATTTTACCTAAGGGTCTGAGGTCTGTGCATACCTAATTGAATGCTATGTATAATATTACTTTAGATAGCTGTTTTTGCTATATTTTAGCATTATGCCTGAAAGCACTCCCTCAAGATTAGCAAATCATACAGTCTTGTTTTTCCTCCAAGGAATTTGATTCCACAAACTAGTCATGATGCAAGCATTTTTTGCAAGTTATTTTCATAATGAGTATAAGCTTTGCATGAAATCAGAACATCCTACACACGTAAGTATTTTACTAAGAAACTACTCATTAAGGTAATACACCTCACTTGCAAGGAAAACCATACTGCAGTCAACATGTCAGCCATATTTGTATGGGAAGCAAACAGGAATAGGAATTTCCAAACTGCAAAAATCAAATACTCAGCAATGTGTTGCAGGCTGAAGAAACAATCACTGATCATAAGAGGCTCTTGTTTCTCTGCCTAGTCTTAGCAATAAAAATACCGTAACAATGTTGAAAAATGTGTCGTTGAAAACCTTAAATCATATCCAGACTGGCAAAATCAGCATTCAGACTGAGAAATGTGTGTATCTGGGTTCAGGCCCAGTGCCTAATATAAACTTTTTCTGTTTATTCAGAGTTGGCCTCTGTAGCATACAGAAGATCATCAGGTGTGGTCAATTTTTTAAAATCATTCAGTTTGATGAACCAAGCAGCATTATGGAACATGATTTTAAAAATCTGACTTTGTGTATGTGTTTGGATGTATTAATGATTAATAAGGGTGGAACCAGAAATCTGGGTTCTGCTCATATGATATTTCATCCCAAAATAATTACTTCCACCTGTGCTCGGCCTTATCATCAGCAAAATGATAAAAGAAAAACAAGTGTTTTCTGGCATGTCAGTTCCAAACACACCAACAGCCTCCAGAACCACATCACTTTATAAAAAACTGGGTACAACGATTAATGTCAATGCAATCAAGAGAGCGCCAATGCGCGTAGGAAAATCTTGAGATAAACACTGTCATTTCCACGTGATGAGAATCAGCCATTTTTCATAGAGAAAGGAGACAATGAATTAGTAACAGAAAAAGAAAAACAGGACAATTCCCCCACACAATAAAAGGCTACGAACCCTTTCGCTTTTCCTGAAACAGTCCTTTTTTTTTTTTTTTTTTTGCAATGACAAAGCATCAGACAAAATTTCACTCTCCTTAGAATACCAAAAGGAACTTTTGAGAAATATTCAGGTGTCTTCTAAATAGCCAAGTATCACTGAAAAGGCAAATAAAAGATCAGATTTCACAATTAGATTTGCACTAATATATTTATTTAAGTGACTTATTTCAACTTGACTATGTTTCTCCTTATTTCTTTCCTTTTCAGTAATTTTTGCTTTTACTTTTTGATTTGTTCGGGTAACTTCTGAACAGCAAGGAAGATGATTACTATCAGAGCTTCCATTCTACAAACTCCATTCCACAATTCCAGTGGCTCAATTCTGCAGTCACTGGATGATAATTCCTTTTCCCTTGGCTTCTATAAAAATAGAAGTAATAAGGCTTATTTATCTGTCTCACTTTGAAAATACAAACGCCAATGCAACTCAGAACAGATCTCTATATTTTTATTTCTTTTTAATACAGGAAACATTGTGATGAAAGTGCTTATAAACACAATGGAAAGGAGGAAGCTAGAACTACAAAGTTAACCTTGAAGAAATTTTCAATGACCAATACCCTGACATTAGCTGACTTGTGCGCTCAGTGGCCTCTCTGCTGTTCACTGGCACACCCTCAGTTACCTGTGCAGACCCACCACACAGACAGCTTGGCACTAACAGAGTTGTAGGATGGAGCTGTGGGAGAAAGAGATGAGAGGGGATTCTCTTTTTATAACCTCACCTCTGCTCTCTTTTGAAAAGCTGCAAAGTATCAAAGCTAAGCTATTTTTCCTGCTGGCACCCTAAGAGCAATTATCTCATTTCCCACCTGCCTCCTTGGGCTAGGTCTTACAAGAGCTACGCAAGGGGCTCAGTTATCATGCCACTCAAATTATCGGATGGGCTCACTTTCTGTTAGAAGACAGAAACTGAAAAATTCACAGGCTCCAAGTATGATTCAAAAAATTCAACTCAGAGGATTTCTCCTTCACCAAGTCCAATGTTATCTTTAACTTCATATAGAGGATTTCAGATGTTTGGTACTACTTGGCCATTGTTAAGAATCATGGGGAAATGTGAACCTGCAGTCTGCACGATTGGATCCGCCAGAAATATTGATGACCGTAGGTAATTACTTAAAAATAGAAATGATGAATTCCTACTGATGGGACAGACGCATCAGTGTTACCAACAGCAGTGCCCAGACAAATGGAAGGCTGCTACTCAGAAACTCTGAGCCTGAATGTCACCAATCTTCTCCATGTCTTAAAAGTTTTTTAATTAGGGCCAACACAAAGCATGTACTCTATAAAAGTGAACAAAGCCAGCTTGAAAGCCTCAGTCACAAAAGAAGCAGAGTGACCCTGAGTCACAATTGTCATGGGGGGGATTAGCTTATGCAGTCTCTGGAAGCCACCAATAAATGGCTTCTGGGCTGCACACGGTCTCCTGCCCTCCAGGCTGGCTCCTTTCTCATTGCTCCATAACAGCCAGTTACCCTTTTTTGTTTATCTCTGGCCATAACAGAAAAATCCCTAATGGCACAGGGGCAGGAAAGAATCAAAACAGGGATTTCTTTAAAGGTCGGTGTTGTTTATTTTCTGGAAATCACTGATCTGGTGCTCTTATTATGAGTCCAACGGGACAGGGACAGTATCTGATCTTCTGTTCTATGCACACTTAGTACATTACAAAAACTAAGAACACGCTCAACTATAGCTTTCCAGGGCTTACACTGCCTTCTGGATAGACAGCCACCCTGAAGCTACACTCCCCAGGAGTTCACCCAAATTGTATTTTAGTAGCATCCACAACTTCCAGAGGAACAGGAACTATAGAAAAGAAAAGCCTTAAACCAGATAATGACACTAGCTAATGTGTGTTGACTAGTTCCTAAGTGCCAAGTAAACATGTAAATAGGTTCCTTACACATGTATGTTGAGTTCAAGTGCTTATTTCTTTTACTTGGGGGAAAAAGACAAATAATCTATCACTATTCAGGACTCACCTGTCACCCTTAGATGTTTGAATTTTAGTTCTTCCACGTGACAAGAACAACATAATGGCGACCATGCATATTGCTTCAGCTCCAACATGCATGCCCACTGCACCCTTCAATAACGTTGTAAAGATCTGCTACCACGTATTAAAATTAAAGCAACCTTATTTGGATTAAGTATCATGTCTCTCATGGCCAAAGCATATATGTTGAGTTCTTTCAAACATATACAATTCTGCAGGGTAAGCTGACTTCCCAAAGGCATTTATATACTTGCTGGCTAGTCTTGAGAGTAATATTAATTCATCCATTCATTCATTCTTTCATGAGCCATCTGAGACCAGCTCTCAGCAAGGAGCTAGAGGAAATTCCAAAGATATAGAAGGCAGCTTCCTTTTTAAGATATTTATTGCTTGTGCTGCTTTATTTTTATAACATGATTGGGGAATTTGAGTTTAAAAGGTGTGTTGAATGACATATAATCATAGCAATGGACTGCAGAGAATTTCCTAATCTCTTTCTAACACTGATACCAGTGGCAACTTTTTTAAAGCCAGCCTCAAAGGATATAATTCTTTCCACAAGGACACGAAAGGATGTGAGTGGAGGAAGAGGGAGAAGGAGGAGAAAGGGGGAGACAGGGAGGAGGAGGAGAGACAGAGAGAGAGATTATGCTATGAAACTCACCAAACACATATTGGAAAAAGGGTGTTAAAATATATGAGCCAGAAGCAATAACTCTAAAAGCGAATATAGACAACAATCTAACCTTTCACTTGACTTAACTGAAACCCAAAGGCTTTTGGTGGTGGCTCTGGCTAAGGAGTTTATGTTGACTGTTCCCAGACTGATGGAGGAACTGGCAGTGCTCCATTCTCCTGACTCTGCTGGTAAAGCTACACCTGTCTGTAGTAAGCAGGGCTACACCTGTAGTAACCAATGAGTTAAGGGTGGTCTGATAATAAATTCAGAAATTATTTGTAGTTCAAAAGAAATAGCACCCCCAGTTACCCATAGAAAAATCCCCTAATTATCTTGTACTCTGAATATGCCACTCAAAGATTAAATAATCATGAATATCATTTTAGTACATCATGAAGTATCAGGACACTCCTGATTTTTTTTTTTCTTGTTTTTCACATCTATGTTTGCAGGGGCCCACGGAGTTTATTATAATTTCATCGTCCACCTTGGTTATAAACCATAAATGTCTCAGCTATACCAAATTTCAAACAGAGCAATCAAATCTGAACACATGAAATAAAGTGATAAAACCTAAAGTGAATTAGTGCCCTCCTGTAAGTAATGTGAAGTTAAATCTTATTTAAGATACAAACTACCAAGAGTACCACTCAAATAAGAAGCAAAACAAAGGGCTTGCAATAAACATGTATGAAAGCTACGGTAGACAGGCACTGTTGCAGGCTCTGTGAGTACAGGGACAAAGAGGCTCCGAGCCTAACGGGTCTGAGGCTGCTGGACGCTATGCAGATGCTCCAAGCAATGAAGTGAAGGAAAGTCAAAGTCCTCTCTGAGAAGGTGCCGTTTAGGCTGAAACTGAAATGTCAGGACGGGAACAATCTTACAAAGATAAGGAAGAAGAGCTTCCCAGGTAGAGGGACCATTCAGGGCACAAGATTTAAGTGCAAAGAAGTTTGGCATGTGGCTAGATGAGAGACGCTAGGGTGAGAACAGGATGACAACAGCACCTCAGAGAAGTAGGCGGGTCATGGAGGGCTTCGTAAACCCAAATAAGGAGCGTGGATTTCCTAAGTGGGATGGGGCGCTTCAAAGGGTTCTTAAGCAAGAGAGTGACATGATCTTGTTTATATTTAAAATATTACTCTAGATGCTCCACAGAGGATGAATTTTGGGGAAGCAATAGTCCAAGAAAGGATTCCAAGGAGACACCATGCTGACTTGGACTAGGATGTTAGGAGAAGGAGAAAAGACAGATTTGAGATGTGTTTTGAATATAGGGTTAATCACAACTGGCTAATAGCAGCAAGGCTAACCCCTATTTATTTGGCTTGAACAAGTATCGGGTGGATGGCAGTGCTAGTACTGAAATGGGGAACACCAGAAGGGGTGGAGGAAATACAGTTTTGTTTCGACGGTGTTCTGTTTCAGACATGTAGGCACACCAGGCTTTGGCGTTTTATCAAGCAACATACTTCACCAATCCAATGTTTATAAAAATTAGTAATACCATGAAAGGCAGGGAAACTAAACTTTCTACATTACATTTTAGACACTATTTTGTCACCAAATATTCTGCCTCAGAAAAAGTTGCATCTCTGGAGAAAGATGGGTAAAGCTGGAAGGTGAAGTGGGTATGAGGACCAACATTCTTGGGCAACAGTATCTTGTACCCTCAACATCAAAAATGACCCACCCCATAGGTTAAAATACTGAATGGCCAAAACGATGGAGCAACGTAAAAAAGAGCACAAATCTCCTGATCAGCTAACAAGGCTGGCTTTCATCCCAGAGCTGGTCATTCTTGTACAATGAGACGGTGTCATTTGAAAGAGAAATTACTGTCCAAGTGCAGTTCTTGGATGTTCTTGTTTTCATCTGAAGCCACTGAGACCTTTAAACTCCTTCCCACCAGAAGAGCACAGAGAACAGGGCAAGGGCTAGAACAAATTAACCCAAGATACTGCTTTTGATACCAAGAAATACAACACTCCACTGAAGGTATTATGGAAAACAAAAACAAGCAATGCAGACCAGTGGACAGAAGTAAGCAAGAGAGAGAGAGAGACTGGAATCTTACAAAAAAAAAAAAAAAGAAAGAAAAATCCTACAAATATCGTATCCTAAACAGTCCTGCCTGAAGATTTCCCTATTACTCTAGTATTATTCTCTTCTGTGCTAGACATTTTTCCTGGTTTATCTTTGTGCATTTAATCTTCACATAAGCCCTACGAGGTAAGTATTATTATATAGATGAGAAAACTCATGTCAGAAAAGGTAACTGCATAGTATTACACAGTTAGTAAGTTTTAGAGCCAGGATTTGACTTCAGTTCTGGTTAATTCCAAAACGCATGTTAGTGCCTCTCAATTTTTTTTCATAATTTGCTAGATACACTTCTGATTACACAATAGGTGCACAGTACATTTTCAATTACCTGCCATTATAAAGTGACAGGTGGACTCAGGTGGCACTGAGATCTTCCCACGCATGACTATACAGACAAGAATGAATCTTTGTATAGAATGGTGAGAGATCATGGACTACTTTCACGAGAAAATGAGCCCTCACATTTGCAAACTGCTGTAGCAAATTAGATCTCTTCCTGTCTTGACTGTGTGTTTATGATAGAAACCTTTTAAAGTAGGTGTGCTGAATTTGAAGTTCGGTTGGTAGATGCAAACTTGCTCTCGTTTGATTGACTTGGCTAGCAGAGAATTTTGTAATAATATCTGTCTTTCATTAAATATATAATCATTGATGAATGCAATAGTGATTTGACTTAATCTATTATTATCCCTTTACTTCTCAGGGTTAACACACCACAAACACACACACACACACACACACACACACACACACACACGGAAAGCTAAGTATTGCAAATCCAATGTTAGCTTTAGATTTCTGCTCTCAGACAGTGTCGAGATTACCAGGCAGCTCAATATTCCAGCCAACAGGGCAGCACAGGTATCAGGTTCTTCCAGCATATGTCATCAAGCAAATTTTTTGGTGTTGCAAAAATTTCCATACTTAATCTTGAAACTGAAGGGCTTATTTAAAATGAAGGCTTTTTAAAAAATCTCTCAAATTCTATTCTCTTATGCAATTTAATTGTTTAGGGAGTGACATGTCTTATGATCTAACTCATAGTTCATGAAATTTATTAGATGGTGGTAAATTTGTTAATCTGGGAACATTGGCAGTAAAACATTATATATGTCAAAGTTTTTTTCTTCATAACAAACAAATCCATAGACACAGAACACTTCGAAAACAAATTCTATTTCCTTCTTGCTTCTGAAGCCACATCCTTCAATCATCAATTTATTTTCGTGACAAACAGCATTAAGCAAGCTTATATATGCAATGTTTACGTCTAGTACAACTAGAATCCTATCATCTGCGTGACTTTTTAATACTTAACGACTACAGGAAACTTGTTATAGATGAAAGCCAGACATACGTCATTTCCAGATACCAAGCATTGTACCAAGAATACACTCCTGCTCGTTGTTATTAAATGAACTATTTGTGTAATAACAGCAGCTATCATTTGAATACTTACTGTATGTTTGACACAAAAGTACTGTTTACATGATATTTATTTAATATGCAAAGCATTCAATTTGGAAGGTATTCCATTAAGGGAGAAATAAGCAAAAAGCAGTGCCCATCATGGTGGACATGCTAGCTGTTTACCAAAAGCAGCTGTTCTTCTGACAGTAATAAAGTTCCAGGTGGGATGCAGATGCCAAGCTAGACACTATCCATCCCCAGGCTCCCTTACCGTTAATGTGGTCGCGTGTCCAAGCTCCTGCCACTGGCATCTGGGCGGAAGCAATGTGTGTACAATCCAGCTCGCTTGCTTGGGTGGAAATCAGTGTAACCAGATTAGACAGTCTCCCACTTCTCATAGCTACAATGGCCATTTCAGCTCTGTTCCTAATTGACTATAAGGAACAGAGCTGCCAACCAGATGCAAACACTTAAGACTGTTTATTTAACCATTATTTTGATGTCTATTTGCTGCAGCAGCTTAGCTACCCTAATTAATGTATCATAAGCACACATATGTGTAGATGGATGGATGGATGGATATATCTATGTGTGTGTTTTATAGTCAATAACCAATGGAGGCTTTTGTTTTTATGCTTGCAGGTTAAGATTAAGTACAGGCCAAAACACCAAGAACACCCACATGAGCTATAAATGAGACTACTGTTTTCTGATTATTATCACTAATGATAACATTTCAGTTGCGTGGTTTTGTACATAAATGTTACAGTTTACAAAACATTTCCAAAAACATCTTCACTTGATCCCCAGCACAGTCCTTTTATTTTGTACTTAACCAAACAGATTCAGAGCAGCTGAGCGACCTGCCAAATAGTACCCGGCCCTCAACTTGCAGAAATCTGTCCTCGTTAGACTGCATTGGATCACCTCTTTGTGACGATACCACTAAAGTTTGCCTTGGTAAATTCAAGTAATTTGAACTGTATATTTCAAAAGAGAAGTGAATTTTGCCTGGTGTTGTTTTATTAAAAATTACCTAAGCTGCAGGGTGGGTGGGAAGGGGTAAGCTTAGTGGCAGAGCGCGTGCTTAGCATGCATGAGGTCCTGGGTTCAATCCCCAGTACTTCTGTCAAAATCAATCAATCAATCAAATTATCTCCCCACCCCCCAAAACTTTTTTACAACAAGAAAAATTTAAATCATTTAAAAAAATCATCTAAGCTCTGATTTTCTTACTTCTATATATTTGAGCATGTCTGGTACAATCTGGCTTATTCTGAAAAAATCCAAAAGACCTACGTGGAGAAATAGAAGAAGGAAAATGAAGAAGTTTAAAGTTACGAGTCTCCCGATTTTCTTTAGGTTTTGTGAGCGGTGTAATTCCGAGAGATTTAAGGCATTAGTAACAAAAACTGATTTTTAAAATAAACTAACATTTTCACTGCAAAATATGTGTAACCTTTTTGAAAATCACTTTGTCCTGGATTTCAGCAAAGTCTTATTCTTGACATGATAGTTCAGAGAGCTGTATTTTTTCTGCTTCCTAAGGTTTCCTTAGGGTTTTCCAGGTACCTTCCTCAATAAAATCTAATGCTCTTCTCCTAAGTCTCCCAAATTTTCCTTTTGCTAAGGTTTGACACCCCACCTAGGAGTGTGTATTGGCCAGGAACACTCCAGGACTCAATCTCCCATCACATTTAAACAATAGTCTAACTCCCCAAAGGAAGGGAGTCAAACAACCTTCACCAATTCTTTCTTCCACAGAATTAGCCAGCAGTTTTATTGTTACACAATATACAAAGCAGAAGGAATAAAAAGAGAACTTATCCCCATAAGTATCCTCATGGGCTAGTAAGGACATTATTTAGATAAGACAGCTTTTCTGAAGGCCCTGAAGATATAAATAGGCGTTCAGGGCAGCATCAAAGTCTCTGGGAAAAAATAATATGAAATGGTAACCTCTCAAAAGGAGAAAGCTTAAAAGTGAAATTCTTACAGAAATGAAGCCTCAATGAATTTTAAATTCCTCCATTATATTAATCCAGATTCACGTGTTAACTTTCTGAGCTATTTAATATATATGAAAACATTGCACGTTCTTCTAATCCTAGATAATTACTATGGATCCATCGACCATAGAAGGAATTATTCAACATTAGATAAATTATTAAATTCATTAATAACCAACCTAGAGAATTACTGTTGGCTGACTTGATTAGGTCTTTCCTCAAAACCAACAGTTTAAAGAAACTTCAATTAATTTGACACTAGTGATTTCAGAAGCGGCAAAACATATGAACATAGCTTAATGAGATGCTTTTACTCTGTGTTCTGTTTTCATTAATTGACAAATATTCACTGGTATTTTGGCTCAAAGTCATTGCATAAGCTATCTTTTACATACAGTAAATTAAAACTTAAAGTACTTTCTTAAATGAGCAAGTAACGATTGTTTAATTACAAAAGAGGAAATGCTTGGTAACTTCTTTCTAGATTGTGGATCAGCATCAAATGTGGTTGATTTCTGAGAAGAAATTTATTTTTAGTGATTGGTCATTAAATTCCTCTAAGGCGATGCAACCAGTATTATAAAGCATGGAAGAAAATTTATAAAGCTATAAAACCTGTTTCTCTCTCAGTAGCCACGGTATCACTTTGTTTCAGTTCTCTTCCAAATTCTGACAACTTACTGGTATTGTCCCGTGTTGCCTGCCTGTCTCCAGAGCTTTTTCTTATTATCTCATATACTCCCTCAAGATGACCTCATCCACACCTATGAATTCAACTGGCACCAATATGCTGATTGTCATAATCCATACCTTCAACACAAACCTCATTCTAAGTTCCCAATTCGTATTTTAAAACCTCTGCTTCTATATCCCAGGGACTTCAAAATCAACATGTTCCAAATTTACTATCTCTACTCCCTCACTCACACCCAAATAATCAGTTACCCTCTTCAGTTCCCTCCCTCAGTGAATGGTTTCAGTTTTCCCTGGCAGTGCTTTGTCAGAGTCCCTCTGGGGACATCCAGGAGCACCTAAGGCCTTCATATCATCAGAGCAATGAATGCCATGCTTCACAAGGAAGAGGGGAGGACACTAAACCCTCCACTCGAGTTCACTTTGGCCCCAGGAGATCCATGCAGCCCGGCTTATGTGCATGTTTCACAAATTTTTCTTGAAAACAATTCCTTAAATTGCAACTATAGCCTTTCTCTCTACAGGGTCAAGTGTAGTCCACTGAGTCAGACTGTATTATTTCCAATGTCATGTCATCATCTGCAACCGCCCTTCTCTCCAAACTCAGCTCTCCAGGAGCCATACCCTTTCCTCCAAATAAACCTACCTGTGCAAACAGAAGCCTAGGCAAACTGTCAGTCTCACACATCCAGAAACATTCAAATCTCTGATCTCAACTCTCTCTCTCACACACACATGCACAGATACATAGACAAGTTTCCAAATCTGCAAACTCGAAGTTTGCATTTCTCATCTACTCTCACTCACCTTCATCCCTGTCACAAGGGCAGATAAGAAACTGACATTAAAAAAGAGCAAGAATTTTAAATAAACTTTATAAAAATGTGTATTTTCAATTAATTTCAAATTATTCATTATTTCTTATAGGTCTATGGACTTGGAGTCAACAGTGACTTGATACAGGTTTCATAGCATGTTGTTACTAAATCCATGATTTAAAACCAATATTCCTGTCTGGAATACTGGTTACTCTGGTCTAAGCCATTCACTTTTTGCAGAAGCTGCTTACAGAAAGTGAAACTAGGGGTGCACTAATGGTAAAGCCAATCCCTGAATCTCTCTACATAAATTTTCTACCGCTGCATCACAAAATCACCACAAACTCAGCTTAAAACAGTTATTTATTAGTTCTTAGTTCTATAGGTCAGAAGTCCAAGCACAAAGACATAGGTTTTACTGCTCAGGTCTCACAGGCTAACATCAAGGTGTTGGCCAGGCTATGTCCTCATCTGGAGCTCAGCTCCTCTTCCAAGATATGAAATTGTGGCAGAATTCAATTCCTTGCAGTTGTAGGACTGAGTCCCCAGTTCCTTGCTGGCTGTCAGCTTGAGGTTGTTCTCAGATCTTAAGAGACCAGCTACATTCCTTGCCATGTGACCCTATCAATCGTCAAATCAAGCAATGGAGATTTTCCCTTGTGTCAAAAATTCCCACTCACTCTGAATCTCATTCGCTAGGATAAGTGTGGTCCCTTTGAAAGACTCACCTGATGAGGTCAGGCTCACCAAGGATAATCTCTCTTTCTTGAAGCTCCATCACATGCCTAATCCAGGCCCACATTTGAAGGAAGGGAATTATATAAAGACATACACCAGAGGGGACACAGCTTGTGGGCCATCTTTACACTCTGCCTCCTACACTACTTTCCTACTTATAATAGTTCTTTCCTACTACATAATCATGTATTAGATTGAGTTACCCTCTGGGCAAGGAGAGGAGGGAAAATATAGAAAAAGGAACAACAGACATGGGAGAGAAGAATGCGTGCTACTCTTATGGCTTATTTGATTTGCCACAAATGTGAAATTTATAAAATTCTAAAATGTACACATTATTCAGTGTGGACCTAGTATATTGCTGAATTTCTTTGGCCTTAAATTTCATTATTTATAAAACAACAATTCCTACTTTGTATGACTATACATTCATACATAACACCCTTATATTATAAAATGTGTAAGGTGACAGAAAAGAAAAACTGGCCTCTTCACATATTAATGTTCATGAAGAGTAGTTTATACAACCAGTTCATGAAAAAGCAGTCTCCTAAATTTTCACAAACGGTCTATTTGCTCTTAGCATTAAAACCTTCCCCTACGTACTACTTCTATTTCTAGAATTAAACTAACTTTGCAATTATTTAATCAATTTAACTTTTCAAATTACCTTCACAATTATTGTCACATTAATTTTATAATTTTAAAAATCCATTTAAAATAGATAGAGCATATATTGCTTTTCTTATTTCACAGGTGAGGAAAAAACCCGAGTCTGAGAAAGGTTAAATAATTTTTCCTCAGCAAGTTAGGAACAGAACCAAGAGCAGATTCCAATTTTCATAGAGCTCATGAGCTCATATGGTCTTTTGATGTGGGCTCCGACAGTAACTACATCATGTATAGAAATAACCAGTCATAAACTCATCACAGTGGAACATTTCATTTGAATTCTGATGAATATCCATTATAATTTTAAAATACAGCCTCTAAGAACAATTTGTGTTATTTATTCACTGACCAAAAAGAACAGTTAACACTTAATAGTAACTATGGGTCCACCGTGTTCTATTGTGATTTTTTTTTCCATTTAATCCCTGCAAAAACCCTTTGAGAATAAGTGCTAATATTATCCTCATTTTACAGATGAGGAAACTAAAGCAAAAAAGAAAGAAAGAAAAAGACACTTTCCCAAAATCACTCATGGCTAAGTGGTAGAGCTGAAATTTAAACTCTCACAATCTGGATCCAGGATCAATGCTCATAACTAGTAGATTCTATTGCCTCAATAAATATTTTGTTGAGTGTCTTCTAAATTCCAGGCACTGGGAATTTACCTTGTAGGTTTTTTTAATTAATGGAGATGATAAAGTGAAACAACAATCTGATCTGTTTTGAACCTGTTATGATCTGATATGACTATGACATGATCTAATCGGAATCGTCTCTTTGGGTAGAAAACGCAATGCTACAATTTCTACAACTTTCACAATGGTAGAGACCATTTCTTCCTTCTAATCTTTCCGTTAGCAGAAGAGAGATTTCATTTCTAAAGGGGATACAGAAAGTAGAAAAATGCTTACTTGATACACCCCAAAGTCCAACTAAACATTTCTCTGCAGTACATGCCAAATGTAGCAGGTTTTATCTTTTGACATACCTTTATCTTTTAATAACATCTCTCTCCTCCCACCCTCAAAACAAAACAAAATTAAATAGGGGTGAGTTTTTGTTTATCTGAGTCCGAACAAAATTTTTATAGCTACAAACCCAAATCATCTTTTACAAATACAATTTTATTCAGCCATTAAGAACTTTGGTTTGTCTCCCAGAGTTTCAGTGTAAGACAGAGAATGTCTCATGTGTTTAAAATATTGTATGTTTAAAATATTATTTTTCTGTAGGACAATGGCCAGATAAAGAGTAGAGAAACCAGTATAGAAGTATCTTTCGTGTACTGGAGCCTCAGCAGATTACCTCCGTCATTAAAATATCTAGGACATTTAAATTATGTTAATAGCCACAGCATTTATGTGATTTCTTAAATTTTTATCTTCTAATCTGAATTCTTCCCACACTGCTGACTGTTACTTGGAGAATGTTTTATTCTCATTGCGTGTGTGCTTTAGTGTGTGTTTCAAAAGATACATACAAGAATATACATCAGTATTCCCAGGGTGTTTTTAAACTGAACTCCAAATTTAAGAGATTTATGGCTTAAGTATGAGCACATAGTACATTTTCCACCCAAAAGCCGACCTTTCATCAAAATCTACACTAGGTATGCAAAGAGAGACAAAATCATCTGGCAACCACACTACATTTTTCTAATATTTTCTCTCACGTTATGCTATTCCTTTCCCTCCTATAAATTTCAAATCCAAGTTTACAGGAAAGCTTTTTAAGAGCACAAAATCACCTCCCACTTATAGGCTTAATACTTAAAAACCTAATAGCTGATCTAATACTTGTTTAAATAATGAACTCAATTATGACAATCATTAGCGTTTTTCATTTGCTCTTCTCTACTTATAATAGTACAGTACAAAAGGTAGAGACATAATACAAATGATGCTGAAAAAGGCAGTGCAAAGAAATGGGGGAAATCTTTTGGCATATTCACCAATGCCAAAACCTGAGAGCAATGTTTGGATATGAGTCTGCAATAATTCTTATGGGAAGAGAAATTCTGCTCCCTAAAAAGGGGGAAAAGAGAGTAGTCAAAGCAAGTTCTTCCTCCAGTGGTTAATTTACTTCTGTTGAATTTTTCCTGCCTAGTGAGGAGGTCTCTTGCTTAGACTATCATCAACACTCATGCCTAGAGGTAAAGACTGGACAAAGAAATAACAGAGATAGCAGACATACATCTGAATGATGGAAGCTTTAAGAAATACTCTTAAATCCACCCGAGAATTTATTTTGTTTTCTTTTACTATAATCTGTAGCATTGAAAAAATAAATCTCATATTAAAAAAAAAATGGTGAGAGAGAAAAGTTCTAGGCAAGACACGCTGGCTCAATTAAAACATTCACTAAGGCTTTCCTGATACAGGAGCCGGTCCCCCATGCCACAGGAGCCGGTCCCCCATGCCACAGGAGCCAGAGGTGTATGCAAGATTCTGTTCTTTTGGTGACCTGAATTTAAAACATATCAT
This sequence comes from Camelus dromedarius, assembly GCF_036321535.1. Lineage (NCBI taxonomy): Eukaryota > Metazoa > Chordata > Mammalia > Artiodactyla > Camelidae > Camelus > Camelus dromedarius. Next base: position 59,807,209 of record NC_087446.1, on the reverse strand, counting down.
CCAAGTCTCATTCTTTCCTCAAAAAGAGAAATGGAACCTATTTAAGGCGCCTAGAAGCCACTGCATTCACATGACCTCAAGCTTTAGGATCCAGGAGGAATTCCTCAGTTGCTGCTTTCGCAAAGAACTAAAAAATACAAATGTTGTTGGTCTTGTCAAATCCCTCTCTTGTCAGGCTTCTCAAGAGAAACCCTTCTTTGCTATGTGTTCAAGTTCCCAGGCCCCCCTCCACAGTCAAGCAGAGTGATTACCCCACCCCAAACTGAGATGAGGCTGTTTTCCACTGTCCCAGGCTAACCAACCCTAGATCCACCCTTCAGTGCCTTCAACCTCTGTCAACAAAGAAACTATGATTTGTCTTCCTTTGATCAGATCTATCTCCATCAGCAGATTCTTTTACAAATGGTAGAAGCAGATTTTTTTTTTTTTTTTAGGTAATAGGAGGGATGGTGGAGAGGAGTCTTCTCTACCCTCCAATAAATTATTGGCGGGGGGGCTGTTGAAGTTTTTAGGCCCATTTCCTCAACTATTGGTCACAGAATAGGTTAAGAATCATAAAGAGGACTGGATTTCTCCAGGTTAAATAAAGAAACAAGCCAAAGTTAAAGCAAAAAGATACCTTATACGAAAGTTTAAGACTAAAAGAAAGATCTATTCTGAAGCTCACTTCCCCAGTTCTTCTTTGGACAAAAGACTTTTCAATGCTGTGTTTGTTACATTACATTACTTACATTATGTTTTATCCCAGTCTTAGTGGACTGATATGAATTAGGTCTGACTAACCATGCTTCCAGGAGTATAATTTCTAGGCTATGTAGTCACAAAAGAAACAGGAGCAGTAGAAGATAGTTGACCTAGAAGGTGACCAATATAAATTAAATAAGTGAACTCTCATGCTGGCACAAGGTTCTATGATTCTACGAAGTCAACATATATCTGCCTTTGAAACTTTGCTTGAATATCTTCTTTTGTTCATTCATCCACATTTACTGTGTGCCAAGCGCTGATGGAAGGACAGGGGATACAATGCAGAGCAAGCCGAGCATGACCTATGAGCTCACTGAACTTACATTTTATTAGAGTAATAGAAATCAAAAACTAGAACAGGTACTACACACCATATACAAAAATTAATTATAAATGGATCAAAGATTTTAATAAGCTGAAACTACACAACTTTTAGAAGAAAACATAGGGGAAACTTCATGGCATCTGATCTGGCAATTATTTCTTGTATATAATATCAAAAGCATAGGCAACAAAAGAAAACAGTTTGGACTATCTCAAAATTAAAAACTTTTATGCATTGAAGGACACTATCAATAAAGTAAAAAGGAAAAACAGAATAGAAGAAACTATTTGCAAACCATATACCTTATAAGGATATATTTGGAATATATAAAGAACTGTATGTAACTCAACAACCAAAAAACTGATTTAAAAATGGCAAAGGACTTAAATAGACATTTCTCTAAAAAAGATATACAAATGGGCAATAAGCATATGAAAAAACGCTCAACATCACTAATCATTAGGGAAATGCAAATCAAAACTACAATGAGATACCACCTCACATCCATTAGGACAACTATTAACAAAAAAATAAACCAACCAACCCCACACAGAAAATCAGCATTGGTGAGGATGCAGAGAAATTAAAACGCCGTTCACTGCTAACGGGAACTTAAAATGGTACAGCCACTATAGAAAACTGTATGGTAGTTCCTGAAAAACTTAAACATGGAATTACCATGTGGTCCAACAATTCTACTTCTGAATATATACCCAAAAGACCTGAAAGCAGGGACTTTTTTTTAACAGATATCTGCATGCCCATGTTAAGAGCAGCATTATTCACAACAGACCAAAGGGAAAAGCAAACCAAGTGTCCCTCAGTGAACAAATGGATAAACAAAATGTGGTATACACACACACACCATGGAATATTATTCAGACTTAAAAAGGGAAGAAATTCTGACAGGGATGAATCTTGAGAACATTATGCTAATTGAAATAAGCCAATCACAATAGGACAACTACTGTGTGATTCCATTTGTATGAGTAGTTAAACTCACAAAGACTCAAAACAAAATGGTGGGTTCCAGGGGATGGGACAGGGAGGTATAAGGAGTTATTGTTTAATGGGTATGAGTTTCACTTTGGGGAGATGAAAAAAAGTTCTGGAGACAGACGGTGATGATGGTTGCACAACAGTGTGACTGCATTTACTGCCACTGAACTGTACACTTAAAATGGTGGATTTTATGTCATGCGTATTTTACCACAATTTAAAAAAACAGAATAAGATAATTTCAGATATTGAGAAGTGCTATTAAGAAACATAATATGAGGGAGTGACTGGAGAAAGGGTGAAGACGGCATCAGAATGAGTTAGAGTACTCAGAGGAAGTGACATTTTTCTGAGATCTGAATGAAAAGAAAGAGTCAGAAAGTTAAGACCCTCAGGTCCCCAGGCAAGCATTTCAATTAGAGAGAAGAACAAATGCGAAGTCCCTGAAGCAGGCGTGAGCTTTGCATTTGAAGGACTAGGAAGGCAGCCTAGTAGAGTGAGTCCTAGGAATATTGATATTGGATGACCTACAAGAGACAGGTAAGGCACTGTTGGCCACAGAAGCAGTGGATTTTCTTCTTAGGACACTGTGAAACCTTGGGAGGTTTTGGAGCAAGTGAATTATGTGATCAAATTTGTCTGTAAAGATCACTTTGGCCGCTGTGCAAAAAGTGAACCCTAAGAGGGCAAGAATCAAAGCAGATCAATTAGGAGTTTTTAATAGTACAGAGTAGACATGGAGATGGCTTGAATAGATGACAGCAGTGGAGATGAGACAAATAAGCTCATTCAACATATTTGGAAGGTAAAGCCAACAAATCTTGCTGATTTGCTTATAGGTAGGGTAGTCATATATTTCCCATTCACCTGGGGTTAAACTGATTTCTCATGTCTCAGTGCTCCATACAATTAATACCTCTTTTATTCTCAACATTATCCCAGTTTGAACTATAAATCGTATAGTTGCCCCAGCCACAGGGAATAAAGAAAAAAGAAGAATCAAGGATGACTCAGCTCGGGCAACTAGAAGTTCATGGTTTTGATGTTTCTAAGACAGTCATACTAACAGTATTATTAAAGAAGGAAAGAATATAGTTAGAACTCTATATTCCATTTGTTTTATTCATGAGTCCTTTGTCCATGATTACTCAAGAAGCCCCTGTTCTTTGTTTCATTCCAATTCAGTAGGTACGTATGCATCTCAAAACTTCAGTAGAAAAAAAAAATAATAAAGCAAATCGAATCAGCCAACTAGATGATCAAATAACTGGCTAGAAAATAAAGAAAAAAAGAGCAAATTCCAGGAGGGAACAGCATGTACAGGAGTAGCTCTGATGATGGCCCCAGTCCTTTTGCTCATGTAGAGACAAATATCATGGAAGAGGGTCTGTAGTTTGGCAAAGCTGGTAGAATGAACTCTGTCCTGGAACCTGGAGCCTCCAATAGGTTTATAACACTAAAGCTTGAGGGGAGGCCTCAGGGGGAAAAGTCCTAAAGACAGATTATGTGCTCCACAGAAAACGGCACTGGGTTAGACAACACATCAGAAGTGAGGAAATGAAGTTACATAATACTTACTGGCACAGCAACACCTCATATCTAAATAATTAGCAGGGGTGGAGTCAGCCCTGTGTCAAACTGGAAGTCAAGAAGTAGGTCTCAATAGTCTGGGAGCTGTCATTTCCTAAGATCATCCCAAGGAGGGAAGAAAAAAAAAAAAAACACAGGCCGATATGGCCTGAAGAAATACTTCTTATCCATTCTTCTCACAGAAAAACATAAAACAAAAACAAAACTCAGAAGAAGTAGTATTGCTTTATCTTCCTCTTTATCCAAAGTTCGAGAAGCAGCAACTATGGAAAACTTTTCTAAAGTTTTCTTCTTAATTCTAAAATTCAACAGATTTCCTCAAGGCCAAGGAAGGATTTCAGACCACACCTAAGATAACTGTTAAGCCAAATGAACATCAAAACCTAGTACCACAACTATTCTCTTTTATTAACATTTGAAGTTCAATCAGTGACAATGAAAAGCTCCGACTACAGAATGAACTAGTATACTTTTTAAAGTGATTGAGAACTCACTGGTTTCTGTCAGTGAATGTGATCTGCATAAAGAAGCAAAAAGAAAGATTAGTTGTCTTTCAAAGGGAATCGGTGTACCTCACCTGTTACCCATCATTTCCAGGCTCTGTTAAGCCTCAGTTTTGTGAACCATCTACAGACTATGATTTCCAGTATTACCCTAAATTGAAGAACCCTGGCAGTGCCCAAGGACTCAATGCTGATTCTTTAATTTCAGTAATTTTGTCAGTTGACAGTTTTAGGATAAGCCAAACAGGATATGAAGAGCCAATAGGAATTAACTAGAGTCTAAATTCAACTGTAACATTACTGGAGGGGGTGGGGGTGGGGGGTACAAAATGCACGAGGGAGGGGTCAGGGTGTGGCCACAGGAGAGAGCAGGAATCCCTTTAGGCCAACTGAATCTGTTTTGTATTCCTGCTAACTTGGTCTGATCTTCTAAAACTATCTGGTTCACAGAAGCATCTGGATGACCTTTTAAAAACCACAGACTTGAAACTAGGAATTGCTAAAGAGTCATTGGAATTGAAAGTCAGGTGAAGTCCACTATTTTTTCAGGTTGTCAAGATCAACAACTGGGGGAAATGTATTTGATGAAGCTTTTGCCCAGGCAAAGTATCATTCATCTTGCCACCCTCACTTGCTTTTATCCCTTTAACAGAGTATCTTTAATCACAGATATTTCCACAGATCCATCAATCCTCACTCATCATTTTATCCTGTACTCTAAAATTAAGAGGGATATCAGAGCAATGTTGTCCTTTATGAGTTATATGCTACCTAAATATTATCAATTCTCACAAGACTGCTGGAATATTATGTTCCACAGTTACCTCCAGGCCCTTCAATGTCTGCTCATTTTACTGAATATTTGAGTCTCCCTTGGTTTCGGTTCACATTCAGATCCTGGCTTTTTCAGTGGGGAAAATTTCAACATGATTTCAAAATCTCTAACCTCTAGTCCAATAGAGTTAAACTCTTGGGGAAATTCATTCAAGAATTTCAATTAATGGACTGAACTGAAAGCTGTTTCTACAAGTAAGTGATGAGCTATAGGAAATTGGACTCTAAACAAAATCTCCTGGCAGTCATTTATACATCCATAATCTAATTTCAAAAATGTTCAAACTCCACCACAAAGTTATCAAAATTATACTGCAAAATCAAAGAAAACAGAAAATAAAATGTTTCTACTTTGGAAAATAGAAGCATACTTTTACCGTTTGAAGAATAGTGAGGTTTCTAAACAAAACAGTTGGCAGTATTTTGAGCAATCTGTTGATTTAGAAAGAGAAAGAGTTTGCCTCAAGACTGTAAATAAGACATTTTCCTTTGACAACGGAGGAATAATTGGAAGCTGAAACAGAGTCTACCAATTCTAGGGCTAGAGCCTCAAGGTCAACTGAAAAACTAGTCTACTCTCTGCTTCCTTTCCACAATCATTTAATTGCCCCCTTTTCTTTCTTATTGAGCATGACAAGTATTTTTTTCTGAAGAACAGATAATCCCAATTGCAACCTTCATTTTCCAGGGAAAATATTCCCAGTTAGATCAAGATGAATGAGCAAAGTTCTCTCTTCTTTGGTTCTTTAGTCCCTTCCAGAAATCTGCCACTTCTGTTAAAACATTTCATAAATCCTTCAGAGCATAGCCAGTTTGGACCTCAATTAGATTTCCAATAATTACAACTGAATAACTGGCAAAGCTGGATTCTTCATTACATCATAGAGATGTTTAAGCCTATTCTCCATTGTTTCCCCACTTTTAGAAAATATGAACCAAAGATTTGAATATTCACACACATAATGTAGCAAAATTAATCATCAAACAGACATTTTTAAGCGCTTAACATGCACCAAGCATTTTGCTAGGTGCAGATACATCCTTTTTTTCTTTTCTTTTCTTTTTTTTAATCTCAGGGGCCAAGACAAAGACTTGGCTTGAAGTCCCAGTGCAAGTTCAACATTTCTCATCCAAGTTTTCTGCAACTATTTCAGTCCACAGTGATTTTTTTTCCCTAAGCAACTATAGCACTTATGTCTGTATTTCTTATTTTAATTCAAGGCAGTGAATGTCCATTTGACATTAAATAACATCATTATAGAGCTTGGCATAGTAAAAGAATAGTAAATACACATCTCCTTTAACATAACATATATACTTATATAAACACATGGAAACCCATTGTGCAATGTTTCTCCAGACACCGGTCTCACATTTTTATGCTGTACACTTTGCAATCTTCCCCTCAGTAGGGGTGGAGAAGAGATCACCAAACTACCCATGAAGAACTGATAGATCGATCAACAGTCTGACCAGCTCATTCATATCTCATATAGCTATTTGCCATTTTTTCCCATTGCTCAGATCTCCAAAGCAGTCATTTGAAGGCACACTTAAATTAACAGCCACACCTAGCGGATCCCAGCCCCTACACAGTCATTCAGTGATTTGTCAAATCGAAGGCAAAGTGCAAGCTCAATTACAAGACTGTCTCATGCCTGGTCTAGGAAAGAGATTTTGAAGCACATATTGAAGAGTTGCTATTAAGTGTTTTTAAATGAGTTTCCAACAAAGAGTAAAGCTTTCTAATGACTATCAACAGAGTTTCAAGCTGAGTGACGTGTTCTTTTCAGCTGATCATTATCTGGTGCGATACTGGGCAACAATACTGATTCCTCTGAACATTCAAATTTACTTTTAATATGATAAATAATATCTGTCCATTGACATCTGTGCCCACACACTCTACTTTCTTTCTTGATAACATGGAACCATCTGGGCTCCAAGCTAAGTGCAACCTTCCATTTGTGCCCTAGATCCCATCCCGTACACCTGCTGAGGAGCACTGACCCAGCTCTTCTCCCCTCACTCTTACAGGAGCAGACTGTCACTCTAGCACACCACCACCATAGACACACAAACATCCTGTGATTTCTCCCATTTTCAAAATTCTTGAACCCACTCCCCTGTACCTTCATCTCTCATTGCCTCATTTCTCTACAATCCTTTATATCAAACCTCTTGAAAAAGTTGTTTAAACTCCTCTCTCCAATGTCTAGCCTCCAGTTCTCTCCAGTTAGGACTTCACTTCCTCCAAAACCATTCCTATCAAGGTTACAAACAATCCTCTACCTTGATAAATTCCACAGTGACTTTTTAATTGGTGTGTAGTAGTATGAGGACTCATCAGCCCAGTTTCCTTGAAATATCTTCCTCACTTGATTTCCAGAATGCCACTCTCACCTGGCTTTCCACTCCTCTCAGCCTCCTCGACTGATGATTCTTGCTCAACTCCCCAGCTTCTAGTAACCCAGTGTCAAGGATAGGGCCTGGAACATGGTAGATGTCTAACATACCTCTCTTGAATCAATCAATCAATCAATCAATATCATTAACAAATCTATTGAAAACCTACGAAAGTAGGTTGGGACATAGCTCTGCAGTCAATAGTTTAATTTTTTTTTTAACATATCTTCCTGTTGTGGGACTATTCTATCAAGGGAGATAAGGCATAATGTTTAAATTTCCTTAGACCATTTCAGAGACATGAACCCTGCAAATCATCTCCCACCAAATCCCATATAATTTTTAAACTATTATAATTAAATGAATAATTACCATTTATTATTGGTCAGGTCTTAGTTTCCAGTCAAATTTACAATTGAATAGAGTTTTGGTTTGCAATATTAAAATTTTATAGTCCATTTATGTCCTCTTTATAATCAATATGCCCTGTATATTTATGGATACTTTATAGGACTTAGTATGCAACTTTATTGTTTTAGACTCTTTAGACTTGGCTGTTACAATTTTGCTTTTAAAATGCATTATTGCTACGTCTCTGATTTTTTGATTCTCTGTCATTGGTTAGGAGCACAACCTCCAACAGTATTTTTCCTTTGGGGAAATATTATCTGCTTTCTAGAACCATTTTCAGGAATGTGTTGTGATAAAAAGTAAAGACTTTATACATTTATGTATATTTTAACAGAAGCCCCTCTTGTGTGCATGCTGTAGGTTTGTCAAGGTGGTATTAATAATGGAATTGAAGATTTCAAATATTAGTAATTAGAGCGATGAACATTTAGTGGTAAGGTGCAGTAATGACAAACATAGACTGTGTATTGGCATTGCTAGAGATTTTCCTTAACTAACAGAATCCACACATTCAGGTAAATTTTGGCTTCAAAGTTGTCACATATCTTAAAAGCAAAGAATCAATGAGACCTTCTGGATAGTCCACATTTTAGCTACAGAGATAAATAACTGCTAGAAATCATACATGCAAATAGATGCTGTTCTCCTCAAACTGATAACCTTGCAAGGCTGCATGGTCTTCCAATGATGATGCCATGTGTTCAAAACTTTTTTTGGAACTCCACCTTCAGAACACCAGCAAAGCCCACATCACACTCTGTCCTCAGACGGCAACATATTCATACTTTGGGGATGAATTTTTTTTAAACAATTAAAAGTATTTGGTGTCGGGTCCAATAAATCAGGTGAGTAAAACTGAGTAATACTATCTTGAATCTAAAACAAGATTTAACTGCAAAATAAAAAGGCAGATGTCCTTGTAAAGATTATCAACTTTGCTCTGAAAGAGAGTCCAAAAGAGGAAAAGATATTAACATGCATTGAGCAATTACAGCAGGGTTGAAATGTGTGCAGCCTCCAGGAGTGAATACTCTGAAAGATATCAATCACTCTGATTATACATTCAGAAACTTCTGTGTTTTACAATTTCCTTCCTGGGGATATTTGCAAATTTAGGTACGTAAGAGTCAGCCTTCCTTATCCTGCTCAGGGTGCTGTCTCCCAGTGCTGAAAAGATGTGTATCATAAAGTAGCCACAGGCCTTACTAAGAAAGAATTTTAGAAAGAAATTTGTTTACCTCTTAAAATTTCAAGCAGATACATAACATAGGGAAAAACAAAACAAATGTAACCCTGAATTTTATCCTGAAACTATCCAATTTATTTATTTATTTATTTAGGCTAATATCGAGTGCTTACACTCTTCCAGACCTGTTCTAAACACATTGAACATATCAATTTATTTCATCTTTATAAGAATCTTATAAAATATATTCTACTATTAGCTTCATTTTAAAAATGGACAAAACTGAAATCAGAGAGATTAAGGAACCATCAAAAATCACATAATTCAAAAGAGGCAGAGTTAGCACAGGGACAAAGGCAATTCAATCCGGAGTCTGTTCTCTGAACGACAGTGCTATATTGCTTAGAAGAATATTGGCCAGATTATCAAGACAAATTAGGAAAATGTATGTTTCAAAGGTGATCACATTTGCAGTCATGAGGAGCCACAACAATGGAACGTCAGCCATCCGCACGGTCTTCCTAACTGCCCAGTCTTCTGAGTGCTCAGCATGTCTGTAGCAGTGTCAGTCCCTGCTTTCCTATCTCCAGATCCCAGGCCTCTGACTTCAGAGATGTAGTCTAAGTGTCTGGCTTGTGTTCTCTTACAAAACGTTCCTACCTCGTGACACATACAACCACCGGAGCACCATAAGCATGACATGAGGGTAAGACACACAAGGTCTTTAAAATGCTGGGCACTGGGCTGGGGCGCTGAGGCTGCCCCTGGGAGAAGAGCTATAACCACCACCCTGCTGGAGTTAAGGGGGCGACAGTCAAGAAACAAGTAAACAAATTAAACAATGAGTGTTATTTGAATTATGATGGAAATAAACACAGCACTGTGGCAGAACATAAAAGGGATGGTAGAAAGTTCTAGAAAACTAAGGCCCAACACAGTGAGACCTGGAAGGCCAGATGGCACAGCAGTGAGTAAGATGTAGATGTGCCACAGTGAGAAATTATGAACCCAGTATCCATATCTGAGTGGCACAGGTCAATTTAAATTTTTTTAATAAAGTAGACCCCTCCGAGTTAATATGCCCATCTCTCAAACTAGCCTAAACAGGGGTTGAAAGGCAAAAATCCCTCTTACCTGAAGGGCCCTTCACACCTGATTCTACCACACCTTGGGGGAGCCTCTGAAAAACACAGGAGGTTCCAGTAATTTGCATCCATCAGCATCACTGTATTGTTAAGTTCACATGTATCCTGCATGGCTTATTGTTTCATTCACAGCAATACAAAAGACAACTAACACTGCTCAAAGATGAGACTCTCCTCTTGCCAAAACTCGAGTATGAAGCAGTCTTTTTGAGCTGGCCTCAGAAAAGCCTCTCTAAGGATGTGACATTTAAACTGAAATCTGAAAGATGAGAAGACAGCAGTTATGCAAAGCTCCAAGAAAAAGGGGATTAAAGATCTGGTTCAGAGAGTCAACTTTTACAAGGACTGATATTAGGAAAATGCCTCTCTATATTGCCATCTCTCTCTTAATACCTTTGCACATTACCACTTCCCACTACCATGAAGCCAGCATCCTGGGAGAAGATGTGGAAACCATTATCAAGAGAAGCAGAGGGATGACTTCGGTTCTCTCCTTTGGGGATCTTATCTGCTGGTGGCACAGCCTAGGCCCCCAGATGGATCTGGGGGCTCCTATCCTGATGCCAAAGACATTGCTTGGATTGAGATGTGCTCTTTCAAAAGTCAAGCATCCACATATCACTGATACGACAAACACTAAAATCACATACATACAACAGGGAAAACAGGGGAAGATGAGAGAGCTCTGCTCTAACTATACCCAAATCAAAAGGAAACTGTCTAATACAAAAAGCTGAGAAAAATAAAAAGACATGGAGTCCATCACAATGTGATCCTGTTCATAGATAAGGAAATGCAAAATATTAGCCAAAAAAGCAGGGAAATAAAGTTTATTTAAAAGAGATTTATTAAGTTGAGTATCCAGGATTATAAATCCCAACTGAGTCTCCCCTTTTCTAAATACATATTCCCAGAAGAAGGTAAATGATCAAATCTTGCCTTTATTTTTAATGAAAATCCTCCTAAAATGTACAACACAATTTCAGATATTTCAACAGTGATAACTCAGTGCTACAAATGAAGCCAGATCTGCCAGCAGAGCCAGTGTTGACAACACAGGCACAAATGGCCTAGAGTGTCACTCACAGGCAGCGTGCAAACCGCTCCCAGGCTGCTAAGCTGTACTGATCACCAGACCTCCCAGATGTCACCCTGACTCACACAGAGCTTTTGAGCAAAAAGCACATGTCCTCACAGGGCATATGCCTGAAATCACACAGCCCCGTGCCCCTGGCCACAGTGCTGTTTCATGGGCTTTTTACACATAAATATCTCTGTAACTCCACCATCAGAATGTCTACTGTTGTCACACCCCTGTGCTGTTTCTAAACTTTGTGGGCAGCTGCAGCATCTGGTTCTAATCACCACTATTCTCTTTCCATTTCTTCACTGATTATTCAAAAATAATTTATTGAAAAAGAATTATGTTCACAAACATGGTGTTAGGTACCAACTGAACAAAACAAACGTGGTACCTGATCACAAAGCGCTTACTACGAAAAATAGAGACATTAAATAAGTATGTCCTTACAACCTGCAGTAACACAATACTATTGGGGCAGGAACAGAAAGGAGTTCACTGAGACTTAGGTTCCAGAAGGACTTTCTGAGAAAGTAATGATTAAACCAAAACCTAAAGGATAAGTAAGAGACAGGAAAAGAGTGGACAGAAGACATTTAAGAAATAAGGTGCAACATGGCTAAAGGTCTAAGATCAATCAGAGTTGGCACATGTGAGGAATGGGAAGAAAGCCAGTCAAAAGCCAAGGGGAAAACTGAGGAGACGAGGTAGGGAAAGAAGCAGGAGCCAGATCATGGCTTATAGGTCGTGGTAAATGTTTTCAGGACAAGGACCGGCCAATACTGACATGATCAACTTGACTTTATTTGAAATGATTGCTCCATCCCCTGGGAAAGAACCAAAAAGAAGGCAAGAGTGGAAGACAGGAGGCCAATCACAGAGGCGTAGCAGGAGTGCAGGGGAACCTCATTTTTTCCAGTGAGTTCCTTGTCTCCTCTGGTCCCTTACACCTCACTCTGATTTTTCATGGAAAGGCTTGACTTATTAGAGACACTGGGATTCCACATGTGGCAATCAAATCATTAATATAAGGAATGATCTAACTCTTCTCAGCTGTGTTCACTCTTCTTGGAAGTGGCTTCGTCATTAAAGCCTAAAGACCTTTGGATTGCAAAGCTGATCCCCAGATAACAAAGTGCTTATGTTCCCTTGTATTACAAGGAGGTGGTTTCTAGAAATCTCTGGACATTTTCTTTTTTTGGATGTTTGAAGGAGATTTATTTGAAAACAGAGCGAAAAAAAAGAGCTTTGGTATTTTAAAATCCAACAATCATCAATCACTAGAAAGTTAAACACCTCCCCTGAAGCACAGAAGTACAAAGCCAAAGATCTCCAAAGGGTCATGATAACAAAGAGACAATGTGCAAACCAGAGGATCAGCGAGGCCCAGCCCTCACACAGGTGGGCTCCAAACATACCAAGGGGCCGCAGACCGGAAATCACTGCCAAGATTCGCTGTCTAGAGTAGATGCAAAAGGCCTCCAGCAAAATCTCAACCATAAATTAAAATTTCAGTCAAGGAAAAATACATTAAAAAGGACACAGTTTTTCTTAGACAAGAGTCTTTTCAAACGAGTGTCCATTTTCTGGGATAGTGTGTGTGTGTATTTATCACACTTTTGTAACAAAGAATTTACTATTTGGGAAGTACAAGAATATATTCAAACATTTAATTTCAAGGATGAACCACATTGCCTTAACATTTTATCACAGGAGTTATTAACCTGAGTTCCATAAACCACTAAGGAGAGACTATGAACTAGCTCCCTGAAGGAACACACAAATGCTTAGATGCATTTGTGCTTTAGAGATTTTCCTACAGAGGACTGTGACATTCATCAGATTTTCAGTCAGGTTCAAGAGTGAGTGACTGAAGTTAACCTACCTGCTCCTAGCAATCTTTCCCATCACCCACGGACACCTGACCCAGGCCTGGCCAAGCAGTCTTCCCTGGCCCTGACCTATAAGCATCAAACTGTTTTTCCACTGGAGTTGCTAAGTTTGAGCTGCAATGGCTATGTCCCCTGCTAAATGGAAAAATCTTTCCAAAAATAGAACACATAAAGAGAGAAATATGGGTTAAGAAAACAGCCAGATTTCTGCCATCACTGAGTCCCTGGTTCCACTCATAGTCTAGTTCTTGTATCTCCTCTTCCAATTCTGAGATCTACCCGAGGATTCTTCCAAGTTATTTTAGCTGATCAGTTCTTTTGGTTAAGCTAGTCTGAGTTGGAGTTCTCTGTCACTTGCAAGAGAAATTAGTTCTGGCTTATAAATAACTGCCCTAAAGCTTCAGAATTATCTCTTTAATGTAGTGGTCTGATGTCAGAGCCCAACAGGGATTTGTAGATATTAAAACTGAAATTGGACCAAAATACGAATTTGTATTTGACCAGCTAACATTCAGAGACATTACTATGACTGAGAGACCTGACATACATTTTATTGGATTTAATTCTAGTGGCAGAAATTAAAACCCAATTAGACACCTGTGGAAAGCTTATTAAATTATATTTACACATTAAGTGTTTGCTTAATAAATCTAATAAACCATAAGTCATTTGAGGTTACAAAGCAGATGGCACAATTTAGGTAAATTTAAAGGAATTAGGCAGCTATCATAAAATTCTTTAATCATATGTGTTATAAAATACTCTAAAAATTTCATGATAGAAAAGGATCTGTGAGTTTCTTCAATTTGATTCTGGTAGTAATAATGATATAAGGAGCAAAACCTGGTAAATCACAAAATACAGAAACACTGCCCAGTCAATAGTGTAAATCTCTAGAACAGTCTCCAAATCAATAAGATATGTAATAATGACAAGAAGCACCTAAAAGTAACTGGAAAAAAAAGTGAATTGTAACACAGCCCAGAATCATTATCCAAACTATATTAAAAGTGCATTTAACACAAGAATGTGATCAGTCTTCTTAATGCCAGTAACACTGCCAATAAATAAAATTTATTTTGTCTCCTTCATACTAGACAGTCATAACATCCCAGAAATCTCACAAAGCTATAAAACCAAGGTTTGAGACTTAGACCTCCCGAGCACGTTGCAACAGACTCACACCTGCAGCCTTTTAGCAGTACCTAGATCGTTCAAAGTTTGTAGTTACTGAGTTCAGTGACTAGTTATTGTCTGAGTTGTGAATTATAAATTTAATTTCCAGTCAGGGAATCAGTAATGTAGTGAAACCTCACTGAGAATGGGGTGTTTTAGATACATAAATTTCACCAAACAGATAAGGAGGCAAATACTACACTGAGAGGCATCAGTGTACCAGGTCCCTGCTGGCTGCACTTCACACAGATGACAGCATCCCAGACCCCTGCAAGGTGGGAAGTATCACCTCTGCTTTAGGGAGAAGATAAATAAGAACGTGGAACCTCATGGCATTAATTAACCTGCCCGCATCACTTAAGCAAAAGAGGTGAATCTGGAAAGTAAACCCAGTCTAAAGCCAAGTCCTATCACCACACCATGCTATCTTCTTTGAGCTACCCAATTTTTTCATTTATATCATGTTTAGTTAATAAATGGTCATAAAATGGGAAAGATTTTTAGATGTGAGTTTCCTTTTAAAACAGAAAATACTGAATATACTTTCTTAAGGTGTCAGGGATAATCATCCATATGAAGGGATTTTTTTTTCATTTTTCTTTTCACCCCTTCAGGTCATGCTTTTGATTATTCTACCTGCTGTCATTGTGTATTGTGCATTCCTAAGAGCAGCTTTCCACACACACACATATGTAAACACACACAGTCAAGTTTGCTCTTCCAATCCTCTATGAATGGGGAAACAAGATTAGCGTATTGTTTAAGAACTATAGGCTTATTAAGAGTCATAAAATTCTGGAAGAAAGCCAATTCCATGTCTTCATAGTAAGGTCTTTGAAACCACTATTTCAGAAGCCTTCTCAGTTTATTTTCTTACTTCTAGTAAAGTTTATATCCTCACAAGGATTGATAATTCTGAAAGTAGGATTGGAGACAGAAAATCACCTGTAGCTGTAATTATACATGAATACAATTTGGTATAATGGGTTTTGAAGGACAAGTAGGAGTTTGCCTGGTTAAGAAGTTGAGGCAGAGCCAGTAGGAAAAAGTTGCTTCTTCCTGTGTAATTATGTGCGTAAGAGAAAAATTTTCTTTCTGCTCTCATTATATAATGCTTTGTCCCCCTTTGATGAATATTTTCTTTGAGTTTAAAGTAGATCATCTGGGGAGATTCCCTAGGTTGTTATTTGGATTAAAATGGGATGGGCTAGATTAAAAATATTTAAAGTTGAACTATTATATTTAAACTATTTTTCTAGGTCCATTAAAAAATCAGTCACAGTATCTTGATTTTGCAACAGTTCATATTCCGAAAACATGGGACATTTTGCTTCAAAAACGTAACTTAAAGGTCACAATTAAATTAAACATCAACATTTATTAAGATCAAGTTAATAATCCCTGAAAATTAGATCACTCTCCCCAGTGTGCATTTAAATTGGCAGCTGGTGACTAGTATAACATGTTCCACATTGTTACACCACAGCAGCACAGAAGCCATCACACAGACGTAACATTATCGCGGAGATGGTGATCTGTGAGACCTTTTCCGGTAAAGAGCTGAGCCACCTATTAAGCAAGTTTCAGAATAGCTCTAAGTTACCACAGCTTTATGGAATTCCAGAGCTACTTCCAAAATCTAAACAGTTCCTTTATTATAGGACAATAATATAGACTGAACCCAATGGCCCCATCAGCTTAAAGTTAAGATAAACATTATCAAATATTTTCTGATAGAGAAAAACTAAGCTAGCAACTCATGGTATTTGTTGACAAACCCACAGCTACCATGTTGAATCCTCATTGATTTCATCAGAGGAGGGTCTGGGGTTGTCCTGAGCACCAGGCTCCATCACCTTTTTATCTGTATTATCCACAGCCCACTCCAGTCCATCCCCTGAGATAAACTACCCAATTCCCACGTCACCCGTATGTATTCTGAATGCTACAGTCTTGATGTCTCTTTCTACAGCACACCCTTATGCTCATGCAACCTCTACACCCATCAACAATAGATGTGTGAACTCAATTACATGACTTCCACCCATCAGATCAGAGTTCATACTCGAAAAAGTTCAAGAAAAGCATCTGTCTACACTAACATCTCACACTTACAATAGCCTAAAGCAGATGCATCAAACCAGAGGAAACACTGACCAAAATGCTTGCTGTTCATTCAGAAATGCTGCTTGCCCAGAACTGCTGGCATTCACCTTGCTAACCGAAACACTTTTTTGGAATCTGTAATATTTACTGTATGTCTAGCTGGACACTTTCATTGCTGATCTCATCCTAAGGTCAAAGTCGTATACTTACCCCATGAGAACCTAGCAGCTGGTCTGTTATTGTCCAGTCCAATAGATGGAGGGATATCTTCAAATTAAGACAGCAAATAGAGTTGTACAGAATGGCTATTTACAGACTACATACTGCCTCATAAACACCTGGGAGCTAGCGGGGCCAGGATAGTACACTTTTACGGAAAATGATGCAAATGACAAATGAGCAATGTCTAATTATTCCAGTGCTGCTCAGACTCGGAGACAAAAGCAAGAAAACTGAGAGTTGGGGCTAGAACCCCATCCTTCTGTAACCCTATTGTGCCTGTATACCACAGTACATATTAATGTAACATCAAGCCCTATTTTTAGACCTCTGCAATTCCACAGGCATAAATTATTTCGGTGCCACAAGTCACCTTTGAGTTAGCAATGCCAGGTTTCACATTTTGCAGGATCCTGCAAGCAATGTAATTGAAAGCAAGTGGTATTTAAAATGAATAGTGATAACTTTAACAGAATAAAATTAGCCTAAAAATAGATTGTTTGAGAGAATTTAGGTAGTAATTAAAAGAAAAAGTGACAAACGTGCCACTTAACTAATTCTATCTTCACAATAGCTTTCACAATTGAATTTGGAATGCTGTTCTTCTGCCAAAAAAAAAAAAGCTAATGAAACAGTCTTGTTTTCTTTTTACTGATTAATCTTCAGGGATCTTAGCCAAAAGGGTTCTCTCTGAATTGAATATCTGATTAAAGAGGGAAAGACACAGCACAACTCAAGGCACAAGTTGGTCAAAGTGTTACTTCTTGTAATAGTTCATGACCATTGTTGGAGAAGTGTAATTAAAAACAAAATCTTTTCCCAACTCAGAAGTCCTCTCCCCAAAGGTAGAGGAGGAAAATATCATATCTTTATGACAGGAGGTAGTTTTGCAACCTGGTGAAGGGCTCCTACCTCCCCCACCCCTCCAGACAGGAGATAGGGCCTCCATCTTCCTCCATGTTTACACTTCAAAGGGACAGTGCCCAGGCCCTTGAGAAAGGTATTCCAGGCTTATAAAGCTGAGCAAAGGCGTAGAAAGTTTTCAGAAGGATTTATACATGTTTCCAAGAGAGGAGAAAGTACCTGCAGATTTTCTAAAGCCAAGGTTCTAAGAAAAAGAAAGGGGGATTCTCTTCCCTTATTTTCAACAGTGACAATGAAACCTCTTAATCTTTATTTTCCTTACACCAACCAGGCTCAGTGTGATTACCAGGATGCAAACTCATTTACCGAAGATATGTGACTACTACTGCAAGTCCCCAGACAGGAAAATGTAAAACAAAAATGGTTTCTACACCATAAAAGCAGCGCAAGTTAATACTTCATGCCGAGCCACATGCATTATGAACTATGGTGATTATTGATAATATATTTCACCACGGGAAAAGCAAATCCTTAATAAGCCTTTGTTTTCTTGCCCATTTCTGACAGGAGTGATGATTTCATTTCTAACTTGTTCAGAAGTAAAATTACAATGATAACCAAAGGGAAATGCTCTTGCTCCCCTATATGAGAATATCTATACAATCATTAGTCATTAAAAATGTATTACACTGAGAACAAAGGGGAGTTTTGCGTTCATCTAAATAATGCATGTTACACTACAAAAGACAAAAAGTATGGCAGAGATAAGTTAAATGAGACAACTTACCAAAATTCCCAGTCGGTCCTATAGTCAGAACATACAACTGGCTGATGATGCATCCCAGACACACAGTTCAACCTATTTGAGGAACTTTCTCCCTGCATACAGTACTTTTCCACTAAGTGCTCTTATAACGGCATTATCTAATGTTAGCATTAAGAGGGATGTGTAATACCAATCAATAGCCAAATAAAACGAAACCACCAGAAGTCAGAAGGGGATAATGCAGAGAGTAATGCTTTCTGGTGAGACCTTTAGAGGGCAACGTCAAACGGACTCATCCAGAGGCTGTGGCCATTAGTGGATCACGTGCAACGTTGATGAAGTTGCTAACACAGTTCCTGTTTCGTGAAAAACAGATGTGATCTCAGTTCTTGCTTCATGTGCTTCAATTCCTCTCGGAAAATGCTTCAATAAAAGGGAATATCATAAAGAAAAGAATAAAAGGCTTAATGAAAACACTAAGTAGAGTCTTGACGTTATACATCATCCAAAAATGTTTTCTGGGTTTTGGTGTTTGGGCAGGTGGAGGAAAAGGCAAAAGGGAAGGGGATGCTTCAATGCTGTCAAATCTAAAATCTGCCCTTAGATCTCATGTGTTTGGCAAATTAAAAGAAAGCATAAGAGAATCACTAAAGGTGACACTCTGGTCTGCTTGCTCAGAGTCTGGAGCGTAACAGTAAACTTTCCTTTAGTATATCGTCCTTTAATTTACATGAAAATAGAGCTGTGTCTCTAACCTTCATCCCTAACTTCCTACTGTGAAAACAGCTGCGTTCTCTGCCTTTCAGCAAATTAAAAGTTAAAATAGCCTTCCCGTCAGGAGCAGCAGCAGCAGCAGCAGCGGAAAGACTTGTAAAAGAGCTCCCTTTTACTGCTGTAGAGCGTTCTGTTTCCCGAGGATCACTGCTACCTTTTGACACCAGCAAAGAAGCTCTCAAGAAATAACACCCGTCCTTTATCAACTCACTATTACCCTCTGTGCTGCTCCCTGACAAAGATCAGGACAAAATCCCTAACAAGAAAGATTTCTTAATTCTCCTCACGCATTGATTTTTGCTTTCATATACGGTGAAGATTCACCCTCTATCCATCACTGATAATAGAAGTAATTAATAAAAAGTTAAAAGCAAAATAAAAATTTAGGTCACTCTGCAGTTCAAATAAAAGTATAAAATAACTCTGGTATTTTCTTTAAAAAGAAAAAAAAAAAACAGTTGCGAATGAAGACCAATCAGAGTTTAAAAGCTACTAGAAAAAAAGAGAGACATCATTTCCTCAGAATGGCAAAAGGTAAAAAAGGAAGAATAACCACAGGGAACATCGAATAAATGCAGCCAGTGGTCCTAAATTTGGCTTGCACTTTATTTTTCCAAATACACCAAATTCTGACTCAAAAAAATGAAAATAAAGTAATGAATTTTAAAGATTTTTTTAAAACCATGTATTCTTAATTATAGTTTAGGAACATTAACATTTTCAGGATTCTGAATTAATGAACTAAAATAATTGTCTTAAGTAGGGCTTGCATTCAAAAGGAAACGGAAACAGGAGGTCTGAAAGAAGAGTTATTCCATGAGGATATCCCCCGGACTTCCTAACTCTTCTGCATTTCTGTTTTCCTCAGTGCAAGTTCATAACAACAACCTCTTCTTTTCTCACTTAGTGCACAAAAGCTGCTTCATTTCATTAAAAATCTTCCAGATAACTGAAATAAGAATGCTACTAAATAGAATATAAATTACTGTAGCATTTATTACATTAATATTATTGTTAGTATCTGCCAGAGGCCATCAAAATTATCTTCCTTTTTTCTGTTTTGCTTAAGAAGCCTAAAGAATATTGTCTTAAGAATTTATTCTTTCATTTGCTATCTTTTCATGGTGAGAATTTATTCTTTCATTCACTAGTTTCCATGGTTTCTTTGCCTTCCTTTATGAAAATCTATAGGAAAGCTTTTACTTACGTATCAGTGATTTCTAATGTATAAAAAAATTAGATTGTATAGGAAATGCAAAAAATCATAATGTCTCAGTATTTAAAGTTTTTTGTTAAACCAACAAGGAACATTTTATATCACAAGTCAGATTGCTAAAAACCTCCGATTAGTAAAACTTCCATAATAATATAAATTATTGCCATTGTCAGGCACATTAAATACATGATCAGATCGAACACCTACAACAACATGATGGAGCTGTGCTTGTATTCCCACTTTACAGAAAGGCGAAGTGCATCTCCCAGGCTCACAGATACCAGATGGTAGAGACGACCTTTGAATCAGAATCTGCTTGAATCCAAAGCCCAGGGTTTTAACCACTACTTAGTTATTACCAGGCACATTTATTATCAATTGTCACACTGTTCTAATATACAGGTTGTTTTTCTTGGTATGATTCATAACTCTAAGAGTCCCCAAAGACTACTCCAAGAACTTTGTTTTTTATTAATAATTTTTGCCAGACTTCTTATATGGAACATTTCTATTTCAAGGGCATCATTTAATTGAACATGGGCTGATCTAATTATGGATTATTTGAAATGCAGTGTGATTTTGGCCATCTAGCCCAAGGCTAATTTCTAAAACTAACACAGCTTCTTTCTTGTTAAGTGGTTTCTTGAAACAGTGGCCTCCTTTGAGTAATTCCTCCCCTAAAATTTAGCTATTTTCCGTTTTTATGTTAATCTCAAGTCTTGAAGAGAAATTAATAAATTCATCCTGATCAGAACATCACCAAACTGAAAACTAATAAAAGTTACCTTCCCATTTGTGCCAAGATCGTATATGACCCCCTCCCCAGGCCCCCACCATTTGCCAAGTTTATATATCAGATCATCTCACGCTGTTGCAGAAAGCCAGTAGTTAACAGTGTACTGTTTTTTTTTTCTCAATTTATGACAGCATATTACAAAAGCTATGGTAAGATTTTTACAGTTCATGATTCTCTAGCCTTGGATCAAGCCATGCTGCTGCTCAATCTTTTTCAGTCCTTGTTAGCAGAGGCCATTGTAACTAAATCAAAATATACAGAATGTGCAGTGCCCCGTTCAAATTGCAGACCATAAACTCAGGTAGGCAAGAAATATTACTTTTGTATATTGATGTTTCTATAACTGTGTGATGGAAATGTCATCTCAGTAAATTTAAAAGACACATCCCCTCATCTATCCTTACCTGCCCTCCCCATGGTCCTGGTTTCCCAAGGTTAGGCCCAATTTCCACCCTGTGGAGGGAGCATAATTGTACCACAATCCAAAGAGTAGGGAGTGAATCTGACACCATTTATCTGCAATGGTATCTACTCAGACATCAGCTTCCTTTTTTATCCTTGGTCATTGACCCAAGGAAATTACTGCCAGGTGTTCTTTCATAGTTGCCCAGAATAGCCGCATCACGTCTAGATGCCTTAACTTCAATAAAATCATTCTAGTCTTGTTCTCTGCATCCTTCTGTGGTCTAGCCTCCCCAGTCAAGGAGAGTCAAGGGAATAACAGAAAATAGTATGGAGGGAAGAAAGATATATTAGCTAATTCTAGCAAAATAACATGTAAACACATTTTTCAATAAATGAGATATTTTGCCTGTGTCTGAAAATATGAAAATAATTGATCAGATTTTCACAAAATTTGGAGAATATTCAAACAGCATTTTTCACAGAAATAGAGCAAACAATTCTAAAATTTGCATGGAACCGTAAAAGACCCAGAGTGGACAATGCAATCTTGTGGAAAACAAAAAAGATGGAGGCAGCATATGACCTGATTTCAAACTATATTACAAAGCTATCATAATTATAACTGTATGGTACTGGCATCAAAGCAGATACATAGATCAATGAAAGAGAGTAAAAAGCCCAGAAATAAACCCCTACATATAGGGTCAACTAATATATGACAAAAGAAGTAAGAATATACAATAGGGAAATGACAATCTCTTCAATAAATAGCCTTGGGAAAACTGGATAGCCAGATGCAAAAGAATGAAACCAGACCACTATCTTACACCTTCCACAAAGATTAACTCAAAATGGATTAAAGACTTGAATTTAAGACCTGAAACCATAACACTTCCGGAAGAAAACATAGGCAGAAAGCTCCTTGACATAGATTTTGACAATACTTTTTTGAATCTGAAACCAAAAGCAAAAGCAACAAAACAAAAATAAATAAGTGGGGCTACATCAAACTAAAAAGCTTCTGCACAACCATCTACAAAATGAAAAGGCAACCTAATGAATGGGAGAAAATATTTGCAAATCATACACCTGATGAGGGGCTAATATTGAAAATATATAAAGGACTCATACAATATAACAGCAAGAATAAAAACAACTTAAAAATAGGCAGAAGATCCAGGTAAAAATTTTTTCCAAAGAAAACATACAGATAGCTGACAGTACAAGAAAAAAGACTCTATATCATTAATCATCAGGAAAATGCAAATCAAAACTTTAGTGAGCTATCACCTCACACCTGTTGGAAGAGCGAGTATCAAAAAGACAACAAATAACAAGTGTTGGTGAGGATGTGGAGAAAAGGAAACATTGAGGCACCATTGCTGGAAATGTAAATTGGTGCAGCCAGTATGGAAAACAGTAAAAAATTAAAAATAGAATTACCATATGACTTAGCAATGTTACTTTCAGGTATTTATCCAGAGAAAATAAAAACACTAATTTCAAAATATACATGCTTCCTTCTGTTCACTGCACTATTATTTATAGTAACCAAGATATGGAAATAACCTAAGTGCCCATCGATGGATGAATGGATGGATGGATGGATAGATGGATGGATAGATAGATGGATAGACTGACTGATCCCACACAATGGAATGTTATTCAGCCATGAAAAAAAAAGTATGGACTATTGCCATTTGTAAAAACATATATGGACCTCGAGTACATTATGCCAAGTGAAATAAGTCAGAGAGAGAAAGATAAATACCAAATGATCTATCTTTTATATGGAATCTAATAAATAAACAAACAAAGCTCGTGGATGCAGAGAACACATCTGTGGTTGCCAGAGGCAGGAGGTAAGGGGTAAGAGGAAATGGTGAACTGTTTTTGGTTTTGTTTAAATAAATTGAAAAAGAAAGACATAGCAGAGGTTTTCTTGGGGGCTTCTGAGAAACTTTTGCTCCTCTAATTAAAAAGGAAACAAAAGAGGAAGATACAGGGGAAAAGCTCCCTCCCTTCCTACCTCCCGACCTGTTGGGGGCACTGTTATGGGGCTATAATGTCTGGGAATATTTTTCAAACACAAAGTGACAAGCTCAAGGATCAAAAGTTGACAGGATGAAGAAGGCAGAATAGAGGGGAGAAAAGAGCTGGAATTCTTCATGAACTCACAGAGATGCCAGCCCAACTCTGCCTACTCTTGGCAAAGTAATTAAATGTTTTACTGAACTGCTTGGGCCATTTTAATGAACCACTTGTAGCCAAAAGCAACCTTTACTGACTGCATTGGCCAGAGATGGGATTTATCCTCAGGTTTCTCTTATGCTGAGACTCTCAACTATTCTCTTGGGAGTCTGGGGAGAGGAGAGAAGACAGCCCTCAGCACCCCACTGCTGAGGAGCCACCTTGCCAGCCCCAGACTGCTTGTACCTGACTACTAGGAGGTAGAAAAACTTCTATCTTGCCTAAGCCACTTGTCTTTATTTCTGTGACATCATCTATTCCCTGCCTTAAAGTGACCTGTGTTGCCCAACAAGCACAATAAGGTATTAGTTTTTGGAATGTGACATAAAATTATGGAATTAGTCTTTAAAAAAAATAGAAAAATGTGGAGGGTACACCTGGGACTCTGACTTCAAATGTGTGCTGTGTGGCTGACCCAAATTTTCCTTTTAGGGACTGAGGAGTACTTCAAGAGAGATAGGTAGCCATCTTCCAGAGCGGCCAACCCCAGGGTACAAGAGGCACATGTGACCACAATTAGAGGAGACGCCTCAGGTACAAAGCAAGACCTTGTTGTAAGAGAAAGCACAGTGGTTCCAAGTATGATCCACAACCAACTGTCACAATGAAAGATGCAGCTAATGATGGATGTACTTTTGCAATTAAACTGCTCTCAGTGCTCAACTTCATACAGCATGCTCTATGAAGTGAGTGAGTAGCAACACTCATCTGAAGTGAGTAGCAACAGGGGTTTCTTTATTTACAGTGGTTAATTCTTCCTAACAATTGGAGGTTTGTGGAGAGATTCTAATCCTGAGTAAAAATGACAGGGATTTGGGAATACTGGTATTTGCAAATTTAATATCCTAAGATTTTTCTTCCTGATTTTGAAGCCTTGCTTCATTCACTGTGAGACACAAGTGATAAGCTTCACTGTGGTGCCTCAACACCTAGAAGGGGGCTTGGAACACAGCAGGCACTCACTACAAGAATCACAGTCACAATGAAAAATGCTCAGTATCGTAATTATCAAAGGAATGCAAATCAAAACTACAGTGAGGTATCACTTCACCCCAGTCAAAACGGTCATCATTAAAAAGTCCACAAACGATAAATGCTGGAGAGGGTGTGGAGAAAAGGGAACCCTCCCATACTGTTGGTATGAATGCAGTTTGGTGCAGCCACTATGGAAAACAACATGGAGATTCCTCAAAAAAATAAAACTAGACTTACCATCTGATCCAGCAATCCCACTCCTGAGCTTATATCCAAAGGGAACTCTAATTCAAAAAGATACCTGCAGCCCAATGTTCATAGCAACACTATTCGCAATAGCCAAGACTTGGAAGCAACCTAAACATCCATCAACAGATGGCTGGATTAACAAGTTGTGGTATATTTATGCAATGGAATACTACTCAACCATAAAAAAGAATAAAATAATGTCATTTGCAGCAACATGGATAGACCTGGAAATCATCATTCTAAGTGAAGTAAGCCAGAAAGAGAAAGAAAGATACTATACGATATCACTCATACATGGAATCTAAAAAAAGGAAGAAGAAGAAGACACTAATGAACTACAAAACAGAAACAAATGCACAGACATAGTAAACAATCTTACGGCTACTGGGGGAGAGGGGGTGGGAAGGGATAAATTCAGAGTTTGAGATTTGTGAGTATTAACTAGTATATATAAAATAGATAAGCAAAAAGTTTCTTCTGCATAGCACAGGGACCCATATTCAATATCTTGTAGTAACCTATAATGAAAAAGAATATGAAAACAAACATATGTATGCATATATATGACTGAAACATTATGCTGTACACCAGAAATAGTTGATGCATTGTAAACTGACTGTATTTCGATTTAAAAAGTCACAATCACAGAAAAAGATTTTGTTATGGGCTGAATTGTGTCCCCCAAAAATTCATATGTGGAAATTCCAACCTCTAGTACCTCAGAAAGTAAGCATATTTGGAGGTAAATTCTTTGAAGTGGTAACTAAGTTAAAATGTGGCCAATGCTGGCGGGTTGGGGAGGGGTTAATCCAATAAAACTGGTTCCTTATAAGATGAAGAAGAGACAACAGGAATGTGTATGCACAGAAGACAGATCTAGAGAGGACACAACAAGAAGGTGACCATCTGCAAGCCTGGAAGAGAGGTCTCAAAAGATACCAAATGTGCCAACACTCATCTTGGACTTATAGCCTCCAGAAATGTGAAAAAATAAATTTCTGTTGTTTAAGCCACCCAGTCTGTGATTCTGTTATGGTTGCCCTAGCAAACCAGTACAGGTGTGAACAAACATCCACAATTCATTGCGTAATAGTATTTCCAAATTCTAAAAGCTGCCAATTGTTTTTGTAAGCTGAAATTCCAATCGCTTTTATTGATTAAGTCTCCTGTTTGTTGTAGATTTTCGATATGCCACTTTCTATTTGTATCGTATTATAGTTACAGTTATTCTTAATAGATTTAATTTTGCTATTCTAAGGTGCTTCCAATTTTGTTTTCTAAATATAACAAACTATTTTGGGAAATGTGTTTTAGGAAATAAGGTATTTTAGATCTGAAATTCCACACACTGACTCAGTTTGTTCAGTCTAAAACTCAACATCTTTTTAACGAGTCTGTTTAGACTGATTATTTAAATGCTTAGCACTTCAGATGTTTCAAATATCTAATCTTTATGAGGTTCAACTACTTCTGCAGTAAAAACTGGTTACTGGTTTCAGATACTGCCTTAATTTTTCCCTTAAAAAAATAGATGAAATAGAATTAAAACGAGCACCAAGAAAATGGAGAATGACTTTTATGTTTCCCTTTTTATGTGGTAGACACAAATAATCTGGGAATAAGCTTTAAGGTGTTTTTCATATAATGTATAACCTAAAAATGCAGAGATAAAAAAAATAAAAACAGTAACACACTATAGTCTGTCATGTCAACTCTGAAAATATGATTAAATACTGAATTTCCTTAATCATCATATATTTGGGGAACTAGTTCATCTTTCTCCCTTTGTACCTTAGATGTACAAAGTTGGATTAATCATAATCCTTGGCTCATAACACACTCTCATCATTGGTAATCACAGGACCCACTTTCGTTTACTTAGCCATTTAACAAGTAATAAGGAACCATGAATTTCCCCACCCAAAAGAAATGAGGATTTTGATGGCAACCCACGTTCAGTACACATGACCTCGCATGACAACCCTTTTGATTCCCAGACCTGAGGCAATAACCATACGCATTTCCATATTCATCATTCCCTTGTTGCTTAACAGCATTATTACATCTAGCTGTATTTCAAGAGGTATTTTAGTTCTTTTAACTTTATAAAAATGGTATATTGTAAATACTATTTTAGAATTTGATTTTTTTTACTTAGTATTACATGACTAAGATTCATTCATATTCGTAAATGCTGTACTTCATTTGGCTACTGTGTCATATTTTACTGTGAATATATCACAGTTTATTCATCCACTCTCCTACTGATATGCATTTGGATTGCTTCCGGGTTATTCTTTAAACGGCACTGAAGTGAACATCCTTGTGCATGTTTTCCACTGCCCATGTAAACGAGTTTTACTGAATATCTACCAGGGGAATTTCTGGGTCATAGGATATATGAATGTGCAATTTTTTCCAAAATGTTCGATGTTTTCTAAAATGATTGCACCAATTTGCACTCTGACCAGCAATGAACATCCAGCAGATCTATATCCTCTCCAACAATTGTTATTATCAGACTTTTAATTTGGGGGCCAAAAGGAAAGTATAAAATGATCCTATTATTATTGTCTGTATTTGCATTTCCACGGTCACTAGTGGGTGTGATATGATGTAAGGACCACCTCTTCACATGTTTGTCGGCCATGAGTTTCTCTCCTGTGATATGCCTGTTAAGGACTTTTGCCTGCTTTTCTTACTGATTTGTAGATTCTTACTGTTTCTGTGCTCCTGTGTCAGTTGCGTATATTGTGAATAACTTCTCCTGGTTTGTGACAGGACTTTCTTTTCTTTAAGTGGTCTCTTGATGAACTAAAGTTCTTTTTTTACTTTTAGTAAAATTTGTCTTTTCTTTTACAGTCAACATGTTTCATGCCTTATTTAAGGAATTTTTTAAAGGAATATTTTCCTACTTCTAGGTCTAAAGCACATTCACCTTTATTTTCTACTAAGTTTTTCAAGATTTCCTTTCAACATTTAAATCCTTAGTCCTTCCAGAGTTGATCCTTTTATACAGTGTGAGGTAAGAATTAAATCTCCTAACTTTCCTGACACTTCATGAACTATTTATTCAGGCATTGATCTCTAGTGATAGGAAACTGCTATTATATCATTCTAAAATAAACTAGCCCCTCAATTCTGATATGACTTACACAATACCTTCCTAAATCAAAGAAAATCTTACACAGTAGAAATTGAAGTTGCTAGTTCAACTTCATAGACACTAAGAACAATTACAAAAAGGAAGGAAACATGAAGATGATTTTCCTGACAACCAAGCATCCTCAATCCCTTCATCAAGGCATATTTTTAAAAAGTCTATTTTAACTAACTGAAACACACACACTCACACACACACACACACACACACACACACACACACACCCCATACACAGAAAGCAAGGGCAATATGGAAAAGGCAAGCATGATCCTTCCTCCACATAGCAACTCCCGTTTCCATTTTTGCATTCCCACTAGAATTTAATCGGTTTTACAATCATTCTGTATATTGGTTATTTTGAATTCTACTCTAAAATGAAGTTAAATTACCCTCTACCTTAAATATAAGTAGTTCACAAATAAAGAAATAGCATACCAAAAAGTAAATTAATCGACAAATATCCACTGTCTCAGAGGAGCCCTTGTTTCTCTATTTCTCCACCATTTTACTCTATAAAAGTGAAAGGGTTTAACTTCCAATCCATTTAACAGTATCTACTAAACGTCTACTATGGGCAAAGCACTGAATAAGATAAAGGACACAAATGTGCTCTATAATATAATCGGGGAGACAAATTTTAAATGAGACCAACTAGGAAAAGTTATAAAAGTACCCAAAAATGTTGCCTGAGTTCAATTGTGTTTGTAATTACTAAACACCTAAGAGGATATGACATTGTACATTTCAATGGTCTCACTAAATAGGCATTTTTTTATTTCTTTTTAAGGAGTCCATTTGGTATTTCATGATGCTGGAAATTTAGAACAGAAACAGTCAACAGCAGCAAAATTTGTTAGGCTAAATCCATTTCCAGCCATGCCGCAGACCATAACATAAACACTGGCATACAAGATGATGAATGTTGCCAACATTTCATGAAGGCTTTTCTCCAAACCCAAAAGAGAAGAGGAAAAACTTAAGAACAGGGTCTGTTCACACTCTCCTGTCCTACAGTATACAGAGTCAGAGAGTTCCAACCTACTCAGTTACCTGGCTTTAGGTTTCTACCTGACCCAAGAGCAGGACCAGCTCTACATAAAGTTATGAAGATTTTTAATGCCTGCTCTAGGCTTTCTATCTCCCAGTTTTCCTTCCCTGTCCTATCTGTTTCCCACACTCCCACTGCCTTTATTCAGAATGTCTAATGGAGCATTCCAAGCATCCCACCCAGGCCTTCCAGTTCCCAGGGACACACTGGGATTTCTATGAATTGCCCAAGGTAGATTCTAACTCTGCCCACTAGTCCTCCCACATCAAGGTTCTGTCCAGTGTCACAAGCCCTATGAGCTTTGTGCATCTGCCAAGTTATTTCCAACCTAATCTCACAGAGAATATACAACAATATGAGAAATTTAGAGAGGCCCATCCTTCCCAGGGGGGTGAATATAATCATGAGGCTTTCAGTCCAGGTAGAAAAAAACTATGGCGCCACAAAAATTTAAAGAAAATCCTTTGCACTTGTAGTCAAAAGACCTCAGATTAAGTCTAAAGTCCACAATAATTCATGTGTGAGACTGGGCCATTTAAGTCTACTGAGACTCAGCTGCTCAACATATTAAGTGGAAGGAATAACAGCAAGTTCACATGACTGCTGTAGGGGAAAAAAATGAAGTATAACAGAGTGTTTATAAACTATAAAATGATCTTAAAATACAAGTGGTTTTCATTTTATGGCAATGATAAACCACTCAGAAAGATATTTAATTAGACATCCCTCAAGACATTCAGTAGTAATGCCTACTTCACCTATGCTAGGAACAGGACTGTCAACAAATTTGCAGAAGACAAGGATAATTTACAAAAGCATGCCTTCATTCAATCGTTGACCCAAAATAGAAAGTAAATGCAGGCACAAGGGGATACAAGAGTAACCAAGGTAGACATGGTTCCTGGCCTCAAGGAGCTTATATTCTATCCATGGTTCAAAACAGCTGGAAAATATGGAGACACAGCAAGCACAAGCAGGACCACAGAAATCCCAGGTAAGCATCGATCTTACTGAAATGAGCGTCATCTTTGTTTTTAACTGAAACAAGGGAGGCCATGCCATCTGATTTACTTTCACAAATCAGCCTGTGAAACCAGCATAATCTTAAACCACATAACTTGCCTCATCATTCCTAACCAGCAAAAGACAAAGTAGTCTAGATGAGACCCAGGATTTACATAACAGAAATCTTAATTTCTACACTTGAAAATATTTCTACAGTTGAAAAAGTCAGGTTTTTGCTTTCTGTTTGAGTGACAGGTTAGTTCTTTTATAAAAACAGCTAACACACAGGGCTCACTAGGCTCTAGGCACTGTTTAACTCAGCAGATGACATCCTGTCTCATTTAACCATTGCAACTCCTTATCATTATTAACTTGCCATCTCATGGATGAGGGAAGTAAGCCACAGAAAGGTGAAGAAACTTATGCTAGGTCACACATCTACTTTTTGATATGCCCAGGATTTAAATCCAGGGTGTCTGATTATACAGTCCAATTGGTGCCCACGGTGCTCTACTGCCCTTTTATAGATTCCTCTCAGTAGAGTAATTGATGGCTATAATAATGTAACAGAGATGAGGAACCACTGTTCAGCACCACCACAGTCCCTCCAGAACTCATTCTCAGGTACTGGGTACCTCCAGGAGCACCATTCCCACTTGGTGTGAATGACGCCCCCTAGGAGTACACAGTGTACAAACAGCACACTCCCTCCCAGGGGCCCAGATCTCCATTGTAGCCATACTTTCTTTCTCATAGCCTTTCTCATGTTGCTTCTCCACCCAGGAAGGCCCTGCCCGCTTCTCTCTTCAGCTCTCACCATGCACAAAACCACTCGTTATCCAAGCCCATCCGTATGCTCCTCGGAGCCTTTCTGGGCTCCTCTAGCCATTGCAAGGATCTGCAGACCTCTTCTATGAACACCTGCTTTGTGTTCAGTTTACTTTGTGGGCACTGGGAACCACTGCTTAGCATTTGGTTACATCATGTTTCGTGTTTTACCAAGTACATTTGTTTACTCAACTACACGTAAGTTCATTGAGAATAGAACATGGTTCTGATTCTCCCCTCTGACTGCACCCCTCCCCAATATGCAGAGATACATGCATATTCTACACCTTATGCACTACTAAGTGTTCAGTAACCACTGTCTGCGTAGTTGGTGGACTGATTCATCTGTTGAATAAATACTCACCTGAGCTTAAATAGCCTCCAAGATTTTCTATACTCAGACATGGATGCACACACAAGGCTCAGGCCAGTGAGGTAACAGACTAAGAAAGGGAATTTTTTAAAGCTTTCACTGGGAAATTACTGTAAATATAAAAATCACAAGAAATGGAAATGTATAAGGATTCAATCCAAAAAGTTTTAAAGGGAGAACTGGCTAACTGGAAAAGTAAGAAAAAGAAAGTCGTTTTATACCTTTAGCATTTAAAGTACCTTCTCAGGATCTGAAAATCAAATGCTTCTCTCCAACACCTCTGTCATTATCCTTCAGAAGATGTCATATATCTCCCACATTTCAAGTACGTCTTAAAATCCACACAGCTCGCACCTTCTATTTTACTTCTTCCTTTTACTCTTTCTAACACACATACACCCCATATATCCTGACGTCTCCCGCTTGCCCCTCGAAAAATCTCCTTCTGACCATGAGTTACTAGTTTGAGTCATCAAAACAGCGCCAGAGGAAATTCTGTTCATTAGCTTGGGCTCCCTCTGCTGGGGCTGCAGCAGTAAAACAGACAACGCTGCAGAATTGGAGGTTACGGAACCCGTTCCCCACAGACTTTCTCCTGCTTTAACTAAAACTCACTAGCCAACAAAATATCATCATTTGAAAGCAGAAAAGATTTAGGACTTGGATAAAATAGGAACAATAAATCAAGACAAGTGTTTGGTTTTTTTTTTAACAAACTGTTACACAAATCAGTGCTTTTGCCCCCGCTCATTTTCACGTGCAGTAGAATGGTGGGATTCAGCAGGGGATCTCAAAGGTGGCAGAGAAAATGGTATAAAACTGGAAAGAAGGAAATAATGACAAGAAATAAGATCTGGAGGACGTGTGTGTTGCTCAGAAGCAAATGCAGATGAACGTGACCCAAGGTTACAGAAAGTCCCTAAGGAGGGTTTCCGAGGAAGTAAAGAAACAGCAGCAGCAGTTAGGTAGAATTACTGAGGTGTTACACACAGAAGCTCTGATAACATCACTGAAATATACTAGCAAACCTGATGGTATGAAGTATATTGAGCCCACATAGTCATGCGCACACACACACACCCAACCCCCCTCCACTAAAATCACAAAGTGCATTCACATAAATTAAAGATAACAGAAATGTAACATATATCAAAGTGGAAATGGTGGATATTGATTCCCATTAAAAGGAAGTATTATTTCTCATTTAATTGATTTGGTGCTTATTATGGTGCTGATTATGAAAGAGAATGGTAAAATTGACCTAAAACAACCATCAGAGCAGGAGAAAGAATGAAAATACATCTAAGGCCTTTAAAACTCCAGAAAATACTGCCTGTAATAAAAATAATTCTTTCCCTTAAGACAGACTGGTGTCCTACAATAAATATCTTAAGTCAATCCCAGGGTGATCTTACAGAACCAACAAATACTCAAGGAACTGGATATTCTCCAGCCTAGAAATTCAGGGTCTGAGCTTTTCTCTCCAGAGTCCAGTATGGATCCTGGCAGAACCTGAGGCCTTCACTTGTAGCTCTTCTGGTGTTGCAGGCGCCTCCCTTCTCCATTGTCAAATAACTAGTGTCGTAAAGGGTTAACCAAGACTCCAGCCTATGACTAGCTACAAAATTGAGATGCCCAGGACAAAGTAAAAATACAGGACCCCTTATGCACAAAGTATTAAGAATTCCAAGACAGGGATAGCAGAACATGAAACCAACCAAGTAAACCCTTCTCAGCGCGGCACTTCCAAGTGCAAGGCCCTCTGTGACTGCATCGGTCACATGCCCGTGAAGCCGGCCGTGCTCCAGCCCCAGGTTAGTCGGAGGTCAGCAGTAATAATAGCTTCATGGGTCCTTCATCCCCAATATTCACAAAGATGCTACCTTTGTCTCACCATCCTCAACGAATTTCCTTTGCAAGAGAGGTATCTTTGCTAAAACAAACATGGTTCTATTTAGTTCACCAAAAGCACACTAGAACCTGTTTTTTGTTCTGTGTATCCAAGTTTAGTTTCAGAGAAAGATCATCTGCTGAGAGGACCTAAGATAACTCATGCAGACATTTTTCTTCACTTTCCTGTGAGGAGCTGTACAATTTAAGTGGTTAAAAACACAACCTCCAAAGTCAAACCACCTAGGTTCAAATCTCATCTCCACTACTGACCATCTGTGTCACTTTGAACAAGTTAAATCTGTTTCCAATAGCAAATGATACTAGTACGTCTTCATAGGGTTGTTTACTGAGATGTATTATTTATTATAGGTGTTGTTTGTAAAGAGTTTCAGTGCTGAGCACATGATAAATGGTGAATTTGGTATTATTTTATAGTAAGAAATTTGTTCACATCTATTAGAATCTGGATCCTGGAAAACCAGCTGGCTATGAGCCACCTGGAATTTAAAATTCAGTTGTGTTTGGCGTGGTTTAACGGACTGTCTTACATAAAGTAACCTTTGGTACAGCCCCTAGGTTTTCCAGATTTTTAAAGGTCTTCATTTACTCTTTTATTCCATAAACATATATTAATTCTCTACTCTGTGATAAGCACTATGCTGGGCATTAGGGATGTAAAAATGGACATTTTTACATGGACAAGGTTAAATTTCTGCCCTAAATGAGCCCACCAATCAGACACTTAAATGGATAATTTTAATACAATGTGCCAAGTGCAACGACTGTTGGAAGACAGTTCTCCAAGGCTCTCTTGTTTCTGCACTTTCTGAGCAAAGGCATTGACAGCTATTTTATTCCAGACTAGCTATTCAGGAATGTCTGTATACCAAACAACCTTGCAGGATATAATGTCTCTGTCTCCTGGGCAGAGGGCGATTTGTTTTTTGACCAGAATAATAAAGATAACGTGTCCTTCCAGGGCAAAGTTTGGGCAGGTTTGCTAGCAGCCCCCTTTAAAAGACTGAAGTTTGCAAAGTTCAGAATTCTTCACAAACCTGCTGTCTGTGTTTTGAAGGGGAAATTGGATAGTCCATGCAGAGGGAACCCAGGTCTGAAATAGCATCATATAGATGCATAAATATAAAGAATGCAGTAATGCCAACAAGTAAGTCTGAGACAGGAAATGAGGAAAGATAAGGCTGGAGAGCCAGGCAAAGGCAGAACCTTGAGGGACTCCATGTGCCAAGCATAGATTTATCTCATAATGACTGTTTAGCTAACAATTTTTCAGCATTACGGCTTTTGAAAAGGTATGCGATTTTTTTGAGCAAATCTTTTTTTTCCATAGAGCAATATTTCCCCCCGAAATCCACTAAATAAACACACTAAGACATGATATACTGATATTACTGTTTTAGGGAGACACCAATTTACTTGCTTTACCACTTTTTAGTCAGTATCTTATGGAAAACATGTGAATTAAGTACCATATTTGGAAGAACCCTCCCCCAAATTTTTGAGAGCAATAAAGAGAAAGGATCGGTCTGTTGGGTACATGCATGCACTAGTTTCATCAAGGGTTCATGTATTAGATGTAGTCTTGGATTTAGCCTTGGATCTTCCTGTGCTATCGCTATAAAGTGAAGCTTCAGTACAAGGTAATTATAAATCCAAAAATGCTGAAGAACTGATAAGGAAAATGGGTCAGAAAGAAGACTGCACCTTCCAAAAATGATCAACTCCATTGCTCACTACCCATGCCCAAGTCTTGTCTTCCTCCTTTGGCAAGTATAATAAACCATTTCATGTAGGAACTGGATTTATTTACTTTCAGATTTTTGTTTATTATTTATATGAACCTGTCTCTGTTGTTGAAATGCCATCTTTTTCTACCTGTGAAAAGTGTTTAGGTATCTTAAGTTGGGATGGAACTCATAATTTTTCTCATTAAAACTAATGGATTTCCTTCAGTTTTTCAGTTAGCAACAGGCTTTTTGAAGGTGAATTAAAGTCATTAAATGAGAGATAAATAAACTGAATTTTGTGGGAGGCTCTGAGGAGACAATGAACGTCTTAAGCAAAGCACGGCAGTTATTATGATCCAGTGCTCCCAAGTCAAAATACAGGGGATAAAACCTGGCTCCAATACATATTAGATACGTCACCTAGACCAAGTTTCTTCTTGTGCGTTAGTTTTCTTGTCTGTGCAGTAAAGGTAATAACGGTTCCAACATCATACTGTTGTGAAAATTGAGATTTACTGCATATTGAGCGCTTAGAAGAATATCAAGTACACAGTAAGGACTCAGTTAAATATTATCTGCTAACATTATACCCTTCATATTTGTAGACTACTCTGACAACAAATGTGGAAAATAGACTTGAAGGTATCAAGACTGGCAAGGAAGAAATCTTCTAGAGGCACAATCAAGGCAAGAAAAACATGGGTGGGGAGGAAGCGGCAAGAGTACAGTGGAAAATAATGCAGTCTGTGTTGGACATGTTGAGATTAATTATATTTTTCCCCCTTCATCTCCCAGCAGTTTGTTCAGGTCAATTTTTTCACTCTTTTCTAAAACAGAAAGAAAAAATATTTAAAAGTTGAGTTAGGATTACACTTTGAAATAGAAACTGCAGAACATATAGGCTCCAGAGTTTTCATTGTTTATTCAATGGTAATCTATTTAGAGAATGGCCCTGAATGCCACATGCTTGTTGTTAAGCGTAACAAAAATCAATGCACTGAGTTTCCACTCAGAGAATTCATTTCCTTGGAAACTGAGAGGCTATAAAACAGGCATTAAGCCTGTGTTTACCATGCCTTTCCCAAGGCTAATTATTCAACACAGCTGAGAGTTCAAAGTGTCTAACAGAAAGAGTTAAAAACAAACAAATCCATATGTATCACTCATATGTGGAATCTTAAAAAAAAAAAAAAGACACTAACCAACTTATCTACAAAACAGAAACAGACTCACAGACATAGAAAACAAACAACGTTTTACTGTTGAGAAAGGGGGTGGGAAGGGGTAAATTGAGAGTTTGAGATTTGCAAATAGTAACCAGTACATATAAAATAGATAAACAAGTTTATACTGTACAGCACAGGAAACTATATTCAATACCTTGCAGTACCCTCTAATGAAAAGGAATATATGTATGTGTATGTATGACTGAAACATTATCCTGTACACCAGAAGTTGACACATTGCAAACTGACTATACTTCAGTTAAAAAACAAACAAATCCAGATTAAACAACAACAACAAAAAACCCAAGAGGTCCAAGGTCCACACAGGTACAAGTGCCAGATTTTGTTCCCTTCATTCTTTGTCTATCCTCTCACCACTTATAACACATTACTATCCACGTCACTCCTCGGTGCTCCTGTCCCACTCGACAATCCAGACACTGCCCTGTCCCACTCTCGTCCCTGGCCCCAGCACCTCCCCCAGTGGCTGCGCCAAAGGGCATGGACGATTCCTGAATTATGTTGCCTCTTCCCAGCATAGCATAGCACATATTCGGTGCTTAGTGAAAAAGGAATCATTGCTTACGTAAGCCCGCTTACTGATAAGCTACTTAATCACCTCATAATTCAAAAGGTGGTTCAGAGGATAAGACTAGGGTCACACAACAGGTGGTTTCTATTATTCTAGTCTCTGTAGTTGTAAATCCCATATATCATATCTGAATCCATGTGTGCAAGAAGTTACTACAGATAAAATTAATTTCAGTCTCGTGTTTGAAACTTCTATTTTTTTCAAATAATTCAGGAAACACCATAAAAAGTTCTACTTTATTTACTGCACTAGCCCCAGATTGTGAACATGACAGTCCTCCATAAATATTTAATTCACTGACTAATAAACGGATTCCTCTGGTTTTTCTACCGAGAAGTGGGTATTTTTCTTTTCCATTTTGTTGGCTCGTGCACACAAACTTTATCCAAATAACAAAAGAATTTTCCTTCTTTCTTACGTTCCCCTAGTAGGCTTAAAATAAATGTATGGGGTATTGTAACAACAGCTGTGCTGACAGAAATATTCTTCCAAGACCATGTCACCTATTTTCTTTTAAAGTATATTCAAAATACTTTAACAAAGATTAAGTTGTATTTCAATTCTGTTGTAATGTGAAAAGTAAACAGTCCTCCCTATAAGGAAGAAGTAAGTAGCAATTCTAACTCAAAGAACTGTTATGACACAAGAATTAATTGGGCCTCTTCAGATAATTGTACCACAACACCGCATCTTCATCCATCCAGCAATCAGGAATCCTCATAAACCAACACGTCTACACTTCACCAATACAGTGGTAACTGATGTTGATAAAGACACCAACACACTGTAAGATGCTCAATTATCATCTAAATCACCAAAAGTGTTCCTTGTCATCTTGGAGTTTAACTGAATTTTGCTGAATTCAAACTTGATAAGAAGTGCTCACCTGCAGAGCAGAGTTTCTAGAGTGTTTTAGACCAGATACTATTTCGCTGGCAGGACTGCCCTGCGCACTGTAGGATGCGTAGCAGCATTTCTGGGCTTTACCCACTAAATGCTAGTAGCACCTCTTCCTCCCACCACCCTGACAATCAAAAATGTCTCCAGGCATTGCCAAATGTCCCCTAGGGGGCAAAACTGTCCCCAGCTGAGAGCCACGGCTATAGCAGGCAAAATATGCGGCAATGCTCAAAGATCAAAAGTACCATAATGTTCCATTTCCCAACCATCCTGGCTAAACAAGAAGTCTCTACATTATGCTTTGGTTATCACTCCATTAACCCACTAATCCCATTTCCTTGTTATAACAGATGGTAAACATAAAGCCAAGGTATTTACTCTATTTATGAACTTAACCTTCTTACATTTTAGCAGCTATTTTTAACAATAAATAGAAGACAAGAGGTAGTTCTTCAGGTAAACTGTCTCCACTGTCACCAGTAATGGGGAGGGGGAGGGGGGAGGCTTGAGGGACCTTACAACCATAGTTGTAACCTCATAGATAATGTCCCTCCCCTTAGCTTTCACTTTTACTCGCATAAACAAGGTGACTCCTATCTTTTCACCTGTTGTTAGGAAGTCAGGGAGCCTTCAGAGTTTCTCCAGCTGTTGCTGAAACTCACAGGTAGGAGGAAAAGCATCAGATTTTAGCTCAAAATTAAAGTGGTGAAAAGAAAATACATGATCCAAGGGAGTAAGGAATAAATGACTATATAAACTAACATCACAAATAAAGTAACACCAGCTCATGACATTTTTACTGGCTAACCCACTTGCCAGGATTTACTGCGGTAGGAAAATAAATGATCATTAGGGTTCCTTATTATTTAAATGTAGAAAGTGGTTATTTGCGTGTGTTCCTCATTTTGTTTCAATTGACACTTCCTGAGCACTCATGAAGTGGCGGCCACTGTGCTAGGGACGTTCACAGAGGTTGAGAGCACTTCCACACACAGATGGGTAATGTTCTCCGCATCATGGTCTTGTCTGGGTGGCACCTGAAATCCACTGACTCATATCTGACACATTTTAACTGTTCATATTTTCAAATGCTGTATGTTTTCTTTGAGAGGAACATACCTATTTATAAGGAAGGGTCAGAAAAGGGAAAAGAGAGGTGAGAGAAAATAGTGAGTTTGGGAACATTTTATTCAACTGTAAAAACATTTTTCTGAACAAGAAAGCGAAAAGTATGTCCGTGGCCAGCAAACTGAAAACCTGACGGGATAAACATCAACAAAGTGCTTAACAAAATGGTAGCTACTAGTTACAAGGCTGACGCAAAACGGAAAAAGCCAGCTGACATAAAATTACACGTTAAAACGGAAAACCTGACTAATGAAAAGGGACAATGCTGTAGAGCTCACTGGCTTTTGTAGGAAAAAAAAAAAAAGTCACATACAAAGCATGCAAAAACATGTTCAGTAGAGAAGCTATAAATTTAGAGCACAAACACAAAATGTCAGAGCCAGTTCCCTGCTAAATAATTATAAAATTAAGAGGTCACCTACCTCTTAAATTACCCAGACTCTTTGGTTGGCATCTACACACAGGAATAATGAAAAGAGAGGTAACATTGGCACTTTTCTCTGTGCACTTAAGCTTATGCACAACAGCAAGTAGTTAACTCCTACATAGTTAGAGGAGGTTTGGTATATAAATCGTTTTATAGAAACTGAGAAAGTCCTTGAAGTGAAGAGCTTTGGGAGGGTTCCCTAGTAGCTCTCCACAAATCCCTCTGCAAAGTTCCAATGGCTCTCAGCTGTGCCCCTGGAGCACCCCAGTGGTCCTATGTGCCCTACACCAGATATGTTATGACCAAAGCTGCAGAAACACCTTTTTGGTTTTTAATTTAATTAAAGGCAACTTATAAGGGGTTCACCTGGGTGCAAATTTTGTAGCAATAGAAAAAACCTACTCCCACTATCTAAAATGGCCATTTTCAAATGTTCTACCTTTTTAAATCAGTTTTAAAGGAATCAGATATTTTTGTTTAACTCTGAGTTATCATCTCAACTGTTTAGCCTGTTAAATAAACCAAGCCACTATTCAACATTTTTTTGAACTTGCTTCCTTCCATTTCTATCTTCCCATTGTCTCTATGGTGGTTCTCTAATAAGGAATTAGTAGTTCAAGCATTCCTCTTCACAACTTCAAGGCCAGGTCAGGTTTTAGGTTTGAGAACCTCTCCAGATGCTGGAAGTGCGCATTTGGTTCACAACATTAAAATGGAAACTGGTGTGTTAAAGCAACAGACAATTGAGGGATGCCTACACAAAACTGGAACTGTCAAAAGCAAGAATCTGAAATCTACATTGACAAAATTTTCAACATGAAATACAATTTGTTCTACATTTCATTCCAGGTGAATTTGCTTTTTCAAATAAACAGTGTGGGCCAGTATTCACAAGCAGTTACTTTAATCTGGATCTTCCCAGAGAGTGCATTTAAGATTAAAATTATTAAACACTAGTCACTTCTGCTTTAGAAAAGCCCATTTTTTACAATAAAATGAGTACGCAGTGGATACTGTGATTATCTGTGCAATATCCATTCCACCGTCTCCCTAGTGTATGTTAACCAGGTTGTGCAGGTATTGACCCCACCCCCAACTCCAGAGGTGTGCTCTGATGGGTCTAAACTAGTGATTTCAATGCTATCAAATTCATCAGCCCCTGTGTAGAACAACAATTTTATAATATGTCTTTCTATACAGTAAAAAAAGAAATTCATAAATATAATTACCTCCATAATTTCAAAACTCAGTATGATGCTCAAAATAAAATGTAAAGCAGATAAAACGAATTTATAAACCAAATACATTTCAATATGTAGCTATTCAGGCGTGACAATATAGTCAAATGCCTACACCTTTACATGGAATCACCATGAAATGAGACACCTACAAATCCAAGTGACAAGGTACATTACACAGACGTCTCAAATACCACAGCACCATCCCAACCATGATGCGATTTTTGTTTTCAAATGGATGAACACATTTTGGAAAAATTCTGAACGAAGTAAAATATTCTCATAATATACCCAATAACTTCATTTCTGGGAAATTTAGTATATATTAAATATTGCCCTCAAAACTCCACTTTGTGTTTAAATGTGGCACAGCTAATCTCGAGGTTCAGATGATTATATAGAATTTTTCACCTGTATACCATCGAGAAGCACATCCAAAAGGTATGCAGACTATGGGACTATTCTCTGTGGTGCAGGCCCGTCCTGCACATCAAAGGACCTCTACTACCCATGACTCTCACCCACCAAATGTCAGTTTTGACTCTCCGCTCCCCACTGTGACAACACAACACTCCTCTGAAGTTTCTGTGCACACACACCCAAGGGTTGAAGTCACTC
Source organism: Camelus dromedarius (assembly GCF_036321535.1). Classification (NCBI taxonomy): domain Eukaryota; kingdom Metazoa; phylum Chordata; class Mammalia; order Artiodactyla; family Camelidae; genus Camelus; species Camelus dromedarius. The sequence goes on along the minus strand of NC_087446.1, from coordinate 59,766,110 downwards.
CCCATTAAGAATCTCTGGGAATAGCCTCACCACAACTCTCAGTTCAGGACTAAATATGGAGCACAGGTCTAAGCCAGTCAGCATGAATATTATCCTGGCTCTATTAAGGTCACCCCACCTAGAACAAAGCTCAGGACTTAGGATGGAAATTCTGGAAATCCTGGAACGGTTTTTCCTTTTTGGACAGTGTGGTATGTGGATACAAAATTTGAAACTAGGCAAAACTGAATCACAGAAGAGAAAAGACCTAAGAGAAGGACAGAAAAAGAAAAACAGATGGAAATTTACTCGATCATCCTTGGAAGCCGCATTTCAATTATATAAGCAAACAATTCCCCTTTAATTCATAAGCGATATTAATCTTCATTTTTCCATTACTTACAGATGGAAGTTCTTATGTCTTCCCCTTGCCCTCCAAGGATGCAACGTGACTCAGGGGAAAAGGTAAGACATAGCCCCAGGAGAGCAAGGGTTTTGAATATCTGATGTAATAGTGTGTCCCTGGTGCCTGGCTGCCAATAAATAATAATTAGTTGAATGAATAAACAAACAAACATGAAGCATAAAAGCCTGCACTATCTTCACAGCTTTGTCATTTACTACCTGGGTAACTCTGGGCTAACAGCCTCTCATATTCCTCACCAGTAAACCTGAGAACAGAGCTCTACCTGCTCACCTCTCCATCTTCAGTTCACAATATTTTAACCCTAGATTATTATCTTTAGCCACACTAGCCTCCTTGCAAAACCTCAAACATTCCACTCTCTTTGCTGAGTCATGGCCTCTACAAAGGTTATTTCCTCTGTTGGAATGCTCTTTCTCGCCCTCTTCTCATGGCTGACTTTGCCTGGTGCTTCCTGATTCAATGTAAGTGTCACTTCCTGTACCAGGTCATCCTGACAACACTGTAGCCACACCCACATTACCATCACATGCCGTTATTTTTTTTCATTGTGCTTATCACAATCCACATTAATTTTGGTTTTGATGTGTTTCCTTATTTACCTAGTGTCTCGTTCACTAGAAGGCAAACTTGATGAGGGGCAGGGAGCATGTCTGCCTAGTTAATCTACCACCAGCACCTGACACGTAACTGTCCATACATAACTATCAAATCAATGGTCCCTAATTCCCTAGCCCACCTCACACCCTCAAACTCTATATGCTGTAGCTCTCTGGATTTATTTAAATTCCTCAAGCATGCTTTTGTACATGTCATGCCTCCTGCCGAAAGTCACCTTCCATGGCAGTATTGCAATAGTACCTACCCCCCTCCTGATCCCATCTCCCATCACCTGTCTAAGTTCTACTGTTGTATCAGGTCTTGTCTTAACATCATTCTTTTCCAGAAGGTCTTCTCTGGCCCCAAATACTAAGTTGAGACCCCTCCCCGTATTATATGAATAATGCCATACAATAATACTTATCACATGCATGTACTGTAATTATTTAATTATCTCCTTTCCCTGGTAACCTGTAAGCTCCAGGGAAATAAGGACTCTATCTTGGCCACAGCTTCAGGCACATAGTAGGTGCTTAACAAAACCAATTCCCTTCCTTCTCCCAGTAAGAGTGGTACTAGATCTGAGGCTGTGAGCAAGAGCCTTTTGCAAAAAAAAAAAAAAAAAGCCAGTTGTGGGGTTTTTTTCCCCCTCAAATGATTGAAGCAAAACCACATTCTTAGCAAAATCTGACTCATGTGAAGTTGGACTTCATATCAAGCAAAATGCCAGTTCTGAAGGACTGGATAGTTTAATAAATTGCTTAGCAAGCCAGTGACAGGCATCACAAGATTGCTGTCAGATTTATGATTTGGAAACTCAACTACTCAACAAAAGTAAAAATCTCCTCATCACAAGGTTATAGAACCAGCAGAGTGTTACTCCTACAAGGTGAGAAAGATCTGGAAAATTCATTACAGATATAAAGCCAAGGGTTGTTTGAAAATAAAAATAAACATAAGAAAGAAAAAACATAATGAAAAATAGATTTTATATATCATGGTAAAACAACCAAATTAAATGAGAAAATAAGCTTTCCTTTTAGAAAGCAAATTTAGAGGCTGATTTACCACCTCTGAGTTATTCCACTTGGGATGTCCATCAGCTCAATTAAGTCAGAAACCAAGCTTGCATTATGCGATAAAGTGAAAAATCATATGAAGCCCGATTAGAAAAGTGTATCTTTTGACTGGTCAGTAGCTAGCCGAAGAATGATGACTTCCTCATTGAGGTATGAACAATCTGATAAACAATGTAAATCTCAGGAGAAATCATACATGTATAGTAGGAATGCCTCGCTCCTTCACCCTGATTGACTTTGTTCTGCTCTCCTTGTGTCTCAGGAGAACGCTCTTTTTCATGCCAGAGGCATCATGATGAATGCTGATGAGACAATATTCGACGGGAAGGGAAGGGACAGAATGGGATTTCAAAATGTAGAATAGACAAACAAGATTATACTGTATAGCACAGGGAAATATATACAAGATCTTGTGGTAACTCACAGCAAAAAAAAAATGTGACAATGAATATTTGTATGTTCAGTATAACTGAAAAATTGTGCTCTACACTGGAATTTGACACAACATTGTAAAATGACTATAATTCAATAAAAAAATGTTAAAAAAATATTCGACTCATCACTGCCTAAACACTTATTTTGCATGCAGTTTTTCAATTTTGTAAATTCACTGGCTTGCATCCACAGCAGGATTAGGGGTATGAGTCCTAGTTAACAAGTGGACAGGTTGTTTTAGATTATGGAGATTTCGATGAGGAGAAAGAGTATATTCTCTTTCATCAATTTAGAAGATGCAAGAATCTTAAAAGTTATTTTATTTAATACAGTGACCCATAATTGTTATGAATCATGTAATGTAAGTATGGATACAGATGGGTTAGACAGATGGGTTACAAACCCAGAATCAGACAGAATGTGGCAGTTTTCAACTCTTTTGTCACTCTTCTGTCAATGCTGATAATTTTCAAAGACAACTGTTTTTCCCTTCTATGAAACTGTAACATCACAATATTCAACAAATACAAATAGCAGAGGACAAACCTTTCGGAGTGTGACTCTCCCTGACCCAGGTTTTGGAGAAACACAGCAGAGGAAAAATAAGCTATCCTTGTAATTCACGACAATAAGCATAAGGTATAAAGACCTCCTAAGCTTTTTTTGTAAACAGTATATACGCAGAGAAGTTTATAATTAGCAGTGGTTGGGGAGTCAAAGACAGGAGATATTGACAGACTGGGAAATATAAGAAGCCAGGATAACATCTTCTAACCACAAAGTGTTTTGTGGTAAAATGTTTGTTAAGAGAATTAGCAAGAGCAGGCAACAATTTCTCTTACATGGGGCTTTGGGGGGAGAGGAGGGTGGTATTTCGAACACAGTCATTAGCTAAGTAAAGCTTCACAGAGCAGTGGTTGGTAATGTTTTGGGGTTCCTGGACCTCTTTTTTCTTATAACCTTCCATTTCTTATCCCCCCCCAAAAAAATCCTATGCACAAAATTTTCATAAAATTTGAGGGGACTCCCTGAACCCCTTAAGTCTATCCTTAAAAACCATCCCCCAGACCCCAGGAGAAGCCCCTGCTTTGAGGAGGACCCTCACCTTAAACATGACACAAACTTAAAGAAAAAAGTATCGTATTAGGAATATGTCTTCAATAGAGTTGTAGCTATTTGGCCAGAAAAGCTCCTATTTCTCACCCCTGCAACCTGAAGGACAGATGTACTGGGAAACGCCCTGCGCAGATTCTGCCCAGAGAGCCTAAGTCACATATTAATAATTTATGGGCAAACAAGCCATTATCTGTTGAGTTTACATTGTAGGTGGCAATGTATGAGCTAATGAAGAATTGAAAAAAACTAACACTTACGAAGAACTTAGGGAGGCTAACCCCTCCACAAGTTGTCGTCATCCTATCACCACATTAAATCCTCCTAGGAACCCTGGGCGTTGGCTATTAGTCCCTATGTTGGTCAGTTCGAGCTGCTGTAACAATATACCACAGACCCAGTAGTCCACAAACGACAAAAATTTATTTCTCACAGTTCTGGAGGCTAGAAGTCCAAGATCAAGGCACCAGAACTGTGATACACTCAAGTGGAGGCATGTCAAGTCCTCACACGTCAAGTCAAGACATTAGCCATGGCTGCGTTCTGTCTGGTGAGGGCTCTCTTCCCGGCTCACAGTCAGTACTTCTCCTTGTGATGGAAGGGGAAAGGGATGTCTCCGGAGCCTCTGTTATGAGGGCTCTGCCCTCGTGACCTAATTACCTCCACCTCCTGACACCATCACCTTGGAAGTTAAAATTCAATATATAAATTTTGGGAGAGCACAAACATTCAGACCACAGATTTTCACTCAAAGACAGTAGTTCCTTAAGGTGAGTAACCTGCCCAAGATCACACTGATGGTAAGTGATGGAAATTAGATTTCAACTCAGACTTTTCTAATTCCTATACCCACATTCTCTCTAATATATTCTATTATCCCACAGCTAAGTTTATAGCATCGTTACCCACAGTGCTTGGAATACAGACAGAGCCCAGGAACTCTTTCTTGGAGCACATACCTAATCTAGTCAGAAGAATCCCAACCCTTTCCTACCATCTCTACTGCAAACACCCTGGTATAAGCTACCGTCATCTCCATACGGATTATTGTAATAGCCTCTCCTAGCCTCCCAGTTCCCATCCTTGACCCCACACATTCTGTTCTCAACACAGCAGCCAAAGTGGTCCTTTCAAAGCACAAGCTACATTAGAGCGTCACTCCTCTGCTCAAATCCTACAGTGTCTCTGCAACATACTCTGAACAAAAAAAGCAAGCCTTACAAAAGCCTGACAGAGTCCAACTCCATCAGGCACCCTCCTTGCCTCTCTGATATCACATTAGATTTTTGAAATCTCTCCAGGGGTAATCTAGGTAAAAATGGCCTCCTTGATGTACCTCTTGATTTTTATACCCACTTCTTCCCTCTGCTGGAAATGTTCTTTCCCTAGAGTCCCCATCACAGACTCCCACACATCTTGCAAGACTTCGTCTCAAAGGCCACCTCTTCTGAGAAGTCTTTCTGGCCACACTATTTGAAATTGCATACCAACTTCAACCTTGACATTCCTTACCCTCCTACCCTTCTTTATTTTTCCGCACAGCACCTATTATCATTTGACATACCATTAATATTACCTGTTCACTTATGTTCTGTTTTCTGCCCCCTAAAGAGTGTAAGTTTCACCAGAACAGGAACTTTTGCCTGTTTACTGCTGCAGCTCCAATTGCTAGAACAATGCCAGCCACTTAGTAGGTGGACAATCAACATCTGATGAATGGATGAATAAGTAAGTGGTCACTGGCACTTCCAGTCTCAGGTGACAGGCCAAAAGAAGGCACTGAATTGTGCAGTCTTCTAGAACCTACAGGGACGACGGCTGCTGTGATGGAGGGCTGCCGTGCTATACTCCGCCGCACGCCAATTAAATGCAGGCTTTGAGTGCGCACGCAGAGCTCTGCAAAGTTTGGCTTCCCCTGGTACAACCAAATGTCTGCTTCACATCTCTTTTCAGTTCAGTGCACCATTTAAGACATCTAAAACAATGGAAACAGAAACGTTCATTTTAATTTAAAATAACCTTTTTCAGAAGAGGTGCGAGCTTTCCATCTTAAACAGGCTTGCCAACTGAATCCTTAATTCAATAATGAGTGCCACAGGAATTAATAGATTTCATGCCACCCAAAGACCGGCAATAGGGTAAAAACATAATTTCTGTCCTTGCCCGTGGAGTAACTAGATACATAAAAGAAATCAGAATTGTAAAATTTTATGAAATCATTAGATGTGTTTAAATTGTGGGGATGTGGGAAGGGGGATTTCAACGCCTTAATACCTTTAATACCAACCTAGACAGAGGTCTTGTCCATCACTTGTTAAAAGGTAGGCTTGGGGAAAATAGAATAAATACAAATAAGTAAGCCAACGTGTTTTAATACTCCTGAGGACACTAATAGTCAGCAAGATGGTCATTATTATAATTACCTGTGCTGTCACAGGTGCTGTCACAGCCAATGCATCCAACTCTGTAAAATGACTACTCGTAAAATTCTTATCTATTTTGTAGGATTCATTTCCCCTATTTAGGGATTGTAACTTACAAAGAAGTGGGATAAACTGGAACACACCACCCCAGAGAATTCTACCCTATAAGCAGTTCTTACTGGAAAAGGAAAATGCAAAATTTCATGATAGACTATGAAGATTATGCCTACTCTTTTATACTTTACTCATTGATATAAAGTTAAACAACACATCAAATAATTCGTTAGTATGTCTTCAACTGGTTGGGGACAGGAAGGATATGTTAGCCAATGTCTACACCAGAGAAACATTTTCTCCAGCTAGCAGGCTGTGTGACCAATGACACCCATCTTAAAAATACGCACTGCTTGGAACCATAAAACGTGATAAAAAGATTAAGGAGCCAACACTTTAGAGGGGAGCTTTCTTACTGTTTAAAAGTCATAACACATCAGAGCTGCCAAGGATCTGGCCCAATTTCCCCACTGAAGACTGTTGAGGTTTGGATTTGCGAAGTGACTTCTCCAGGGTCACACAATTGAGCCAGGACTAAGATAAAGTCTCCCAACCTCCAATCCAATCATCTTTTTACTATATTGTCGGTACTCGATACATACTAGGTTTTTTTTTAACTTTTTTATAAAATTTGGGGGGGGGTACATATTCAGGTTTTTGGTTTTTTTTTTTTTTTTTTTTTTTAAACAGAGGTACTGGGAATTGAACCCAGGACCTTGTGCATGCTAAGCACACACTCCACTGCTAAGCGATACTCTCCTCACCAGTTTCCCTTTCTTTTAAGCAGCAGGAGGAAAGACAGAAAGGACACTGTCATTTATTATTGTTTATTTGTATTTTTTAATATAAAGACTTTAGAAAAGACAGTACCAGAGTGGCAGTGTGTATTTCATTTCCTCAGGGCATATGAGCTCTTGGGTGAATGTGTTTTATGAAGAGATTTGTCCTGGGAACTTGGCAGATTTTACTGCAAATATTTTAGCAGTTTCCTTTATTTAGTTGTGAGTTTAACTTTTTCAATCCTAGCCTCCCCAGACTGATGTCTGCAGAGTAGAAACAGTTTTATGAGGAAGTGCCTGGAATGATGGCTTTCTTCATTAGAGAATGTTCTGGTAGATATTCCAAGAAGGCCTTCCTCCTGCCCAGTAGGAAAGAACGGCTTTGGCTATCAGCTCCTCCAGCTTCCCATCAGCTGCAGAAAACTATCGCGCCAGAGCTCAGGCCCTCTGGCACCACCCAAAACTTGTGTACAAGCAAGGTGAGAGGATAAACCTAGACAGCTGGGCCAATGCAGGACTACTCTGAGGGATGATAATTGCTCCAGAGCTCTTTGCCGGCAGACCTACATCACAATTCAACCTCTCCCTCCACACTCAATACTGCTTCTTCCTCCTTCCCTTCAGAGATGTTAATCTCAGATAAATATCCTGCACCCCAAGCTCTGTCCCAATGTCTGCTTCCACTCAATCCAACCTATGACAAATGTCTACTTCATTTCTCAGGGTGACACCCTAACCACGAGCTGTCAGCCACCCCGGGGTGGTACCCAGTTCAGGCTCTCACCAACATGCCCAGTGCTGACTGTACTAGTATTGTCAGAAGTGGGTTATTTTCTGTACAGACAGGGAAATTTGAGAGACTAGCTGATTAAAGCACTGCTCACATCAGATCAAAAGGTTAGCACATGGGCTGAGTGAAAACAGCTTGGACTGGAGAGAGGACACATGGGTCCCTGGCAAAGTGGATACCAGGGAAAGACCCTCCATTCGTGTTTTATCGTCACTGGCCTTCCCAGCCTGCACCGTGCTGGGAGCTTTAGATACGCGGTCCCTTTAAATCCTCACAACCACCCTCTGAGGTAGGTTTTATCAACCTTGTTTTACAGTTTTGCAGACTCAAAGAGGCTAAATAAATCCTTCAAGGTCACCAAAGTGGTCACAGATGCCTGAAATTCCTGTAACAATATACAAAGTTCTTCATCCCACACACAGAAGGTAGGTTTAAGCCCTGAAGCATCTCTGGAGACGGAAAATTCAGAGACTGATGACTGGCTTCTGGGGCCTGCGTGTTTCGTGTCGCCTGCTGGGAACATTACAGGCATGAGGGCTTACCTCGGCCAGTGAAGAACGCTTCTCCCTGAAGTGGTTCAAGGCTGTTGGTGCCAGCCCGGAAGATTCCGGTTCCTGCTGCAGTTGGGTGGGTTCCATCGAGACTCAAATTTCAGAAGCTTTACCTGAAATCTTCCACATCTGCTCCCCGCCTGGAGGATAAACCTCCAACCAGGTACTCACAGCATTCATACCAGGAGCCCTGCCTGGCTATTTCACTGCTATTTCAACACCTAAGTTTTACTGCATGTTGTAGTTGAACAGTTTTGTCTTTTTCAGGGAGTAATTTTTCGATGTAGCTTTATATCATTATCTGCTTTTTAAATTTTTTAAACTAAATAATAACAGATAATGTAAGCAAAGCAATTGAGAGGAGAGCCATGCCCCAAACAGGGGAATCTGAGTGTTTATTTCCTATAGTTAGTTCTGCCTGGGCCTCTCCTATATCCCTAAGGGGGCCTCCTACGCAAGCCTCAATAAACACCCCACCCAGTCAACTAGGAAGGGTTGACAGAGCCACACTGACCACTGATACTGGTAATTTAGGAGACTCTTAAGCTAAATTTTCCTATGGAAATGCACTGAAACTGGCCTCACACTAAATTATCATTGTTTCTGTTGTTATCAACCACTTACTGGGTGCCTACAAATGCCAGATTACATGGCACCCTCATCTCTCAATGAAGAAGGCATTTTAATCTCCGTGTGTGCTTGCCACTGGTAGGGAACAGAGGCTCATCATGGTTAAGTGACTTGTCATTTTATGGGCTTGTGATCTTAGGGAAGCTATTTAACCTATCTGAGCCAGTTCTGAAATGTATAAAATGGGAAAAACTTCTGGAGCCTGTGCAGTACCCATGCCCCTTGCACTCTGCCTGGCCCACACTAGACCCTCAATTAGCATTTGCTGAATAAATCAAATTCACAAAATCTAAATGGGATGAGAAGTAGAAATCCTGTATGAACTCACTAGGACATTCTGTGGCAAACGGTGGCTCAGTCATTTTCATTCAGAGTTATACACTGGTAAGCACCAAGCCAGGAATTCCAATTTTGTCTCCCTGTCTCCAAATGCCAAAATTCCCTTCACTATACCATATCATGTTTCTGATCACAGCAATGTTATGTTTCCAGACTAATCTGGAGACTAAAGACATACCAGAGCAAAAATTCAGTGTCTTCCAAGCATGACTGCCCAATACCTCTCAGAGAAGCTGAGAAGTAGAAGAAAATTCTACCCAAGTCAGATCTTTCAATAGAATTCCTCAACAACCCTTAAGCAAAGTTCCCTATGACATTTATTAGAAGGATTAGCAGTCTATAATTTGTAGAATCCCCATGAAATTTAGGTAGATTCCCAAAGGAATTCAATTACACAGCTCCATCTTTTGTCAAGGCAGAATGTGTGAGATGATTTTTATTAGATGGTTAAGATTTATTGAATTGTAACTATTCTCCAGGCAATGTTTTAACCACTTCATGTGGATTAACACCTTTAATCCTGTGACAACCCTGTGGTCTAAGTACTACTAATGTCCTTATTTTCCAGTGGAGAAGTGACATATACAGAGGTCAAGGAACATGCTCGAAGTTATACTGTGACTAAGGGCTTAGCTGAGATTTGAATGCAGGCATTCCAGTGCCAGAGACCACTATGCTATGTAGTCCCTCTCTATCTGCCTTTCCCAACTCCTTTGCTTTCAAAGAAACTTAAGAAGTAGCTATGTGTAAAATCGTGCCTAACAGGTTTTTTCAACACTGTGATGACTGTACCATGTTAGGTTACCTCCCCTCCACCTGTGACGTAACCCCAGAGTCTTCCAAAACTAACAGCCTTCTTTATCTCCCTGAAAATACTAAGCCTCTTTTGCATCTTCCTTACACAACTGCCATTTGAATAGGGCCACTCTCTAATTGCGTTTGCAAATTCACTTAGGAAAGAAACAGGTACTGTTAAAGGCATGCCCAACCTTCTCTAAAGCCAAGTGATCAGTATGCAGAGCTTAGACCTTAGAACTAATCATAAACAGGAATTTTTCCACCTGCTGAACTTCTCAAAGAATCTGACCAGCCCAAAGATTACCTGACTGGAAACTTTTCTTTCATCTGTAAAATCTACCCAGGATAACATCTCCAGAGCCACCACGCTGCACAACCCCAGCACGAAGCATTCGTGTTATCTACCTGAAGGGAGCTGCCTGGATGGATGCAGGGCACACCCTGAGCAGCCGTGGGCAGCGACCCAGACTCATCTACTGGCAATGTCATAGCGATTTTCTCTGCCTGCCCCACAATCTTACTCCCCAAGTCTCTTCTTGATGGTATCCATTTCTTGGAGACCTTTAGCCAAATTATCCTTTAAAATTCTAAAGCTCCCTTATGTTTACCATGTAATCAATAGTTTTTTTTTCTTTCCTATAGAAAACAAATGTAACTAGCAAGTTATGATTGCTGTTTCTTGTTAAGATGTGTGTGTCATTCTCTAGATGATACAGTTCAATACAGAGAGAATGAGCCAAATTCCTGTAAGAAGCATCTCTGACCCAAATTACGCCAGCTTCATGTTTAACATTGCAGCTACAAAGCAGAAAGAGGCCTGCCTCTGGAACCACCTCGACAGAGGTACGTGATCAGTCTTAGGTGTCATTCCTGCCAATCACCTCTGTTCAGGAGAGCTCAACAAAGAGGAAGGATCACCACAGCCCTATGAAGGAACGGCCTCATCCCTCTCTGCTACCAAAAAAAAAAAAAAAAAAAAAAAAAAAGTCAAGATCTGGCTGTAGGAAAAAAATTACGGAAAAGAACCCACAACGAGAGCTGATGCCAATGTGGTACTGTATAAACATTGCAAGATACTGTTTTAGATACAGAACAAAGAAGCAGAGGAGTAACCTCTTACTGATTTACGTATCTGGGTATTCTTGATCTGTTTGTCTTAATTTAAAATATACATTAAGATTAGTCCAAAAGGAGACACACTTAATATCTGTCATCCTGTAAGGCAATGTCCCAGACCTCCAGCTATATCCAGTGCCATGGAATGTTATCACCGTGGGGCTGACAGCTTCTTCATTAAGCCTTAATGAACGGACTGGGCAAGGAAGCCTGTGTTCTCGTTTCATGAGAAAGTGGTCTGGTAGTTTTGCCTCAGCCAGATGGACTTGACCTTGATTGATGTCCAACCTGGAAGTGTTTAGTAAAATCATCAGCTACAAATGCCAGTTTACTTAGAAGCCTCTTCTCGGTGGGGTGTAAGCATAAAATGATTTTTTCTTTCTCTCCAAAGCCTCCTCCCTTTTCCAGGGGAGCAGAGCATTTAAGCGTCTTGGTAGGCTCTGTAACTTCTTAATCAACTTTTGTTTTTAACATTTTGTCCAAGTCTCATTTTCAACCTCCTATCAGACGCAAAGTGTTCCCTTCTCATCACTGTTCAGGCTGTGGTAGAAAGGATGTGAAGGGAGTGGAAGAAATTACATTCTCAACACAGTGATATGTATATATACCCAAAGCCCGTTTTGTGGGGTTGCCCCTCATACTCTACAGAAGGCCACTTAAGTTCAGCTACGTTTTGGTACCCAAGTGACGATGAGAAATTCCCGCTTCCTTCCTCGCCACGCCAAGCGGTGGGAATGAAGGCTACTCCTCCTCTGCCTCCTTTCTCACTCCAGTTCTCTTTGTCTCTGCTGAAATAAGCCCAGGGATGTATCAGGTCTTGGCCAAATCTAACACCTACCCTGGAGTGACAGTTTCCCCTTCTTGCAGGCACTCTGAGTTTCTAAGAAGAGTTCTCTCAGGTCCTCCTGATTTCACCTGGAGAAGCTGAAGCACTTCCCTTCTGCTTAGCATCATTCTCCCACCATCACAGCACCGCACTCCTAGGGGCTGCACTCCGTGCCTGCAAAGCTCCTCCTTCTCTCATACCATCTTCCTTTATAGACTGGAACTGGGACCAGTGGGCTGGGATAACTGACTAGAGGTAGCAAGGCTTCTGCCTTTTAGTCCTCAGCCAAGTGTGTGGCTCCCAATTATGGTGGCTGTCTTAAGAATAGAGGTTTAACCTTTCTGTCCCTAGCTTTGAGATCTAGTCTCTACATCCCAGGCAATAGGAAAAAAAATGCAGCTGAACATCCTGCTACATGTAGAAACAGGATCCAAGGCTTGAGGAGGCAAAGGGCTGCCTTTTCCATGATCTCTGGGATAAAGTTGGTAAGGACTAAAAATCTCTAGGATGTGACAAGATTAAAGAAAAAATCAAATATAGACTCTGACCTAATAATCCTTTTGAGGGTGGTTTTAAAACTGTTTATACAGAGCCTGAGATCTAAAGAGTGATTTCCTCTGGCTAAAGTTGGGGGCCTTTATTAAAATAGGACCACCAGGCAGTGCAGAGACAAGGAGGCTTTGTCACACTCATCTCGATTAACATTAAGAGAGCCTCTTCTTAGTTACCTGATGTAGCCAATTAGAAATCACTCCTCCTAGTGCCAGTATGATTCCTTCCCCGATGAAAGATCAAATATGTTGTGACATAAATGCTGAGCTCCTCTTGTTGAGGTGTTGAAGGATTTCTTTTAAACATCTAGCCTGACAAATCTTTTAAAATTTATATTTTCTATGACCCCATTACCGGACACTATATAATCTTAGGGTGACTTACTCCTTTCTGGTGCACTTCAGCTGAGTGGGCACAACCCAGCCTGATACTGAGCTAAGCCTTAGCACAGACATCACAGTATTCCTAAGTATATCATATCCTTTTGGTTCCAAGACAAAAACACTCATGAACCTGCTCTGCGTCCTTGATGTAAATCCCAGTAATACTCCCTCAGGTTCCTTACTGTGGCTCTTAAGAACCAGCATGGATAGAAATTGGCTCTTGAGACTTAGAATTCAGGTCCTATAAATGGCGAAGAACAGGGAGAAGACATGGCTCTTTTAGGCAATTTTGTAAACCCTTCAGAAAGGGTTTAAACTTTAAAACCAGGTTCTACAGATCCCTGTCATTCCAGAAGTTATGGCAGGAGCCTTTTTATTGGTGGGAAATTCAGAAGTGTGGCTCTCTCCACCTTCTCCCTCAATGACACACTGTCAACCAAAGTAGATCAGATTTCATCAACTGTGTATATTAGGCTTAGTATTTCATATGTGGAAAATGGTTTTGTTGCAAAAATATTAACACTTTCTATATGAATTTCTCTAGATGAACTGAATAAATACCCTCTTGCCTTATCAAATAAGAATAAAAGTTGCCTCTATGATCAAAAATACAACATATAACAAATGTTGGTGAGGACGTGGAGAAAAGGGAACCCTCGTACACTGTTGGTGGGAATGTAAAGTGATGCAGCTCCTGTGGAGGTGTGGAGTGTGGAGGTTTCTCAATAAACTAAAAATAGAACTGCTGTATGACCGAGCAGTTCCACTCCTGGGTATAAATCCAAAAAACCAAAAACACTAATTTAAAAAGATACATGCACCCCAGTGTTCACAGCAGCATTATTTACAATTGCCAAGCTATGAAAGCAACTTAAGCGTCCATCAACAGATTGAATAAAGAAGATGTGATACACACACACACACACACTGGAATACTATTCAGCCATAAAAATGAATGAAATAATGCCATTGCAGCACCATGGATGGACTTGGAGGGCATTATGCTAAGTGAAGTAAGTCAGAAAAAGACAAATACTGTATACTATCACTTAGATGTGGAATCTAAAAAACACAAAAAAACCACTGAATATAACAAAAAAGAAGCAGACTCGTAGATATAGAGAACAAACTAGTGGTTACCAGTGGAGAAAGGGAAGGGGGTAGGGGAAGTATAGTGAGAGGGGGCTAAGAGGTACAAACTATTATGTATAAAATAAATAAGCTACAAAGATTTATTATACAACATGAGGAATAGTAGCCAATGTTTTATAATAACTATAAATGGAGTATAACCTTTAAAAATTGTGAATCACTACATTGTACATCTGTAACATATAATATTGTCCATAAACTGTACTTCAATAAAAAATTTTAATAAATTTTTTAAAAAGAATAAAAGCTGCTTGAAGGAGCAACTGAACTTTTTTACCAATTACTATCATAAAAAGCAGTGTGTTAATAACTATGCCAAAATGCAGTCACCACTTACGTGATTCATTCTTTAGTATTCATCTCTACCAAATAATTCATCTCTTCCTTCACCTCTTTCTCAGCTGTAGAAATGCCTTCACAGAACTATACTTAAGTATTATGTCTTGGTTTTTATCAGGGTCTGACTTAAGGAAACTCAATATGACTAACATTTCTTCCTTGTCCCTTATATAACAATACATGCCATGACCTCCTCTTTAGAGCTAAGGGCTGGAAAAAAATCTTCCTTTTTAAGATATCAAGAAAGTTGTAATTTAGATTTGCCTTCAGTTACCAATAAACTAGAAGTTAAATCTCGTGCTTAAAGGCACAGGGTCAGGGAGGAGGACCTATATTCAAGATGCTGCGTTTTCTGACCCAGTTACCAATTATCACCCAGCTCTCCATTAATTCCACCAACATTAATTGAGTACTAAGGTGCCAAGTACTGTGGGAGACATCAAGGGAACAAAGGTTATTAAAACATGATACTCTCCCTAAAAGGGATCTTGGTTGAATGACTCTTGTTCTTTCATTTTCGTGAACTTTCTGTATATATCTACCTTTATTTGTAACCTATCTGACACTTGTTTTCAATAACAGATATATTACAGGTAAACAAATGAGTTGATTAAGCATGTTCTGAAAGAGAAGGCATTGATTTAAATTTACTTAGAGGGGTAGATAAGTTATATTATGTTCTTTTCTCTTAGCCTCCTGAATCATCTCACAGATTGAACCTCTCTTCCAATCCATCCTACAATCTGATTAATTTTCCTAACAGGCCTTTTCTGATCACATCACTCATCTATTCAAAAGTATTAACTGTCACACCACACACTTGCCCTCAAAATAAAATCAACAACACAGAAGCAAGTCAGAGACAGTCTTAGTCCAAAGAACATGGAACATACCTAAATGCTTCATACCTCATACGTGCTTATGAACTGATAGGACAGGGTGACCCATTCCTAGACTAAAACAGGCATATCCAAATGCTGAAACTCTTATCACTTAAAAAAAAATGGTTATAATGGATACATGTGTACTTTCGCCTAACATTCAACTAATTTTTCATCCATTTGGGATCTTACAACCACCATGCATGTTATTTACTTTATTTCCCAGTTCTTCTGAGATACATTCATATCACCACCACCATCAAAGGAGGAGGGGAGACTGATTTTGCAGTTTCTCATCTAGCTTCAAATGTGCCCAAAATGTGACTCCTGGAGTCAGAGGGGCTCTAAGAGATCCCTTGAGAGGCAGACTGGTCCTTCCTTTAGGCAAGAAAAACATTCTTTTTATCCTTTACAAATTCAACAACTTTAGCATATCAAGGTTCAAGGTCACTCAGCCAGTCAGCACCTATCTTGCTGGCTTCCGCTTCCTGCCATGGTGCCTTTGTGAAGCACGACGCCATGAGGCAGTACTGAAAGCAGTCCACGGTGACTGTCCACTGTCCATCTGTGCAGTCCTCTTGCAAATCAGTCCTTAGTTGAAAGTCTCCACAGAGAAAGATGATGTTCCTGGATTTTGTTACTTGCAGAGAAGCCTAAGACAACGTAATCTCTACACAAAGAAAGGTCTCTATTTTAAACGCAGAAGACTGCCCAGAATGACAATATATATGGCCCATTTGTAATATCTGATGTGTGTATAGTTATTTAGAGTCATATAGAAAAGACTTGATACTTTACGATAAGATTTTAGTAGCAATTTCATAATGCAGTTATGTATTATCACTGAGAAGAAAATCTTTCAGCCAGTTTACCCTGATTTCAACTGTAATTTTTCCATTTTTCTAGCCAGAAAAAGTGTTAGGAAGCTAATTTCCTTCTCTTCCAGATTTGTGTATCTGGTACATAGAATAGAAATCTTAATTTCTACACACTCTTGAGCCCGACCAGGCTTCTAGGTCGTACATTAGAATAGACTCTATTATTTATAGAGAAGCATATTTATGTGGTTAGGAATACTAACAAGACTCAAGAAATAAATTCTTCGGTTATGTTTCATTTAGTTATCAGATACAGTTACCCAGTGAACTAGAGAAACAGAATGATGTTAGCCTTTAGATGTTTATGGATCTAGGGAGGGATGAGAGTCACAATGCAAGGCTGTAGTGCAAAATATTTTCAATAAAGCAGACATTTCTGATTTAGCACTTTCCTCTGAAACAGCAGGCCTATCGGTCAAATACACAGCAGACTGATATTGCTTTGGAAAATGTGCAAACACCTTACACTGCGATCGGCTGTATCTGGAGGGGGAAAAAGATGACGTCTGGAAGGTTTCTCCTGCCACACTCATTAGACAGCATTTTTTAATTACATTCACATTCTCAGATTACTTATTTGTATGCACAGTGAACAATGCAGAGAAAAAAATTAAAGTGGGTATGATTTGCTGCAAACTACTAGGGAAAATGGGAACTTAACATCAATTCCTTACACAGATAAAGCAGCTGAGGAGGAAGAAGACATCCAGGAAGATGAGGCACCAGGACACTCCTCAAACTCAGAAATTCACTCTTGACCAAAAGGGTAACACTAAAATGTGACCAAACATTCACTATTTAGAGATATTACTTATTTGTTGATTGCCTGTGGCATAAAGAGGTCTCAAATTCTCTGGAAACTTGGAACCCAAAATTGTCTCATCTGGATCTGAAGGATAGATAAGAACATTCTGACAGTGTTCTCCTCTGCATAGTAATTCCTCTCCTGTTTAAAGATCTGTGTTATGCTATTCTGCAGTTCAGGGTCGCTCTCCCACAGAAGTGAGGCATCGCGCTCTGATGGGGGCAGTGAGTAATTTTCAGCTATTTGTACACAGCTGCAGCTACTTGCATGGGTAATTGCTTTTGCCCAAATCACCAGCATAATTGTGGCACTAAAGACATAGATTTGAAAGCCACTGAAGTGTCAAATTATATTACAACAATAGAGCCAGTTCTCCAGAAAATATTCATGTTTTAATTTCAATCAAACTCCAAGAATGTGTTGAACCCTTGCTCTAGGGCCCAAAACAAAAGCCACAATGTTGTGACATGTCAATGTCTAGCATGACAAACAGGGGGGATGCTAGCTGCATATATGACAGTAAGAATCCATGAATAATTCTAGTACCACCTTCTTGCCCAGTACGTGGCATTCAATAATTTTGTTCTTAATGAATGAATGCAACTTTTAATTTCTACAGTTCAAATTAGAAATTTGGGATCTCAAGGTAGAAGGACCAGCTATGGTTCTTCTGAGAGGTGGTTGCTGTTCAAAGCAGAGTGATGACTACAACAAAACTGGATTTATCTGCTACCTCTGGCATACATTTGGCCCCCTTGACCTATCACATCACATTATTGTATCAGCTGAAGAGGAGCATTAGTTCCTGCTCTGGAAAATATTCCAATCTCATTAGACAAGATTTCTGAGAAGAACAGTAACAGGAACATAAAATCAAAATGCTAAATCAGTTTGTGATACAAATAAAGCAATGTAGTAGGGGAGAAGAGAATATAAGCTACAGAGTATAAAGACTTATGTTCGAGTCCCAAGGACTGCCATTTACGTGCTCTTGGTCAAATCACTGGAACTCCACCATGAGAATACTAATAATATATTTTCATTAGCAGTAATAGATTGCCTGTGGATGAACAACTGTGGGGTTGTTGTTATACGACTTACGTCCAGGAGTATAGAGTTCTCGGAGTTGGTTTGGTGATTTAAGGATGCCCAAGTCATGGTCACTTAGAGTTCTCTTGGCCTTTCCCTCTGGTCCTAAGAAACCTGTGACAGCTCTAACGACTGTGTCTGTGATAACAAGGAGCAAGGGGAACAAGAGGGGGCAGAGGCTTTACTGGAAGAGAAAAAGCTCTTCAGATCCGAGTAAGACTTTTGTTCACAGTTCACTGGCCACAACTGAGTCATATACCACTGGTAGCGAGGGAGGTTAGGAAATGCAGGTTTTTGAAACTGGACACATCTCCAGTCCAGTCAAAATTGCGGTTACGTTAGTAAAGAATGGAGAATGGAATGAATAGGTAACTGGCAATGTCTGCCTTAATATTCTTTACAAAGTTAGCATTATATGAAACAACATATTTCAAAGTGTTTTGTCAACCATAACGCTAAATAAAGTTGATTTTTTTTATTGAGGGACAGTTGATGTACAAGATTATATAAGTCTCAGGTGTACAATACAGTGATGCACTATTTTTAAAGGTTATATCCCATTTATAGTTATAAAATATTCCCTCTGTTGTACAGCATATCCTTGTAGCTTATTTATTTTATACCTAGTAGTTTATATCTCTTAATCCTGTACCCTTATCTTGTCCTTTCTCCCGTCCCTCTCCCCACTGGTAACCACTAGTTTGTTCTCTGTATCTGTGAGTCTGTCTTCTTTTTGTTATATTCACTAGTTTGTTTTATTTTTTTAGATCCCACATCCTAGTGATATATTTGTCTGCCTCTATCTGACTTTTTTAATTAGCATAATATCTTCCAAGTTTAACCATGTTGTTGCAAATGGCAAAATTTTCATTCTTTTTTATGACCGAGTAGTATTCCAAAAGTTGAATTTTTTTTTCCCTTTAAAGTGGAATAAATATACTATTTTCATGTACATACAGTATCATAGAAAAAGACCTTAAGATAAAACATACTATATTTTAACTAATATATAAGCATATTACCTAATATGTAGTATATTAGGTCACACTTGAAGCAAATAAGAGAAATGAATTTCTTTTCCTTTTGTATTTGAGATAATGCAAGTTAAAAATGTATGAGATTCAGTTCTGGTCTATAATACTGAGGTAAAGTATAGAAATTTTTCACTTTTTGCTTTATTTTCTTATGTAAACACACTTTAACTTTGATGATTCAGGTTTTTGTCTAAAAATGGGGTATATATGCTTTTACTTCATTTACATGTGATAAAATTGAATAGTAATTATGTGGTTTGTGAATTAAAATGCCTTGAAACACTATATGCTCCTTAAAAAAATAAAAGCAACTATAAAAGAGGAACTATAAAAACATTTAAGCACAAAATGCAAAATAATTTATCTTTAGTATCCACGGATATATAAGACATTATATTTTTTCTTTCAAGAAGTCAGAATTTTTTCATATCCTAGAAAATGGTTTGGGAAAAGGATGATTTTCTTTAAGAAGTCAATGCAGGAAAGAAGAAATTAGGAAAATATTCTGTCTCAGTGACAACATAATTACAGTGCCCTGTGAAGAAGCAGTTGGCACAATTAGCTGATTTTTATTGAATATCAGAGCAGAGATAGAGATTAAAATGCAATTTGAACACGTATGAAGTTAAAGTAGTGAGTGACATTAAGGAGCAGATGTTTAGAAAGCTTCAGAAATCGCCTTGCCTGCACTTACATCTGACCATGGCCAATAAGACCTCTGCAATCAGCTTTCCTCCCTCATTACGCCTCGAACTCCCTAAGGCTCACCAGTTCTCTACCACCTCAGGGCTTCTGCACTTGCTGTCCCCTCCCCATTTTTCCATATGGCTGTTTTCTTCGCATCATCCCAGTGCTGACTTAAATGTCACCTCCATAGAGATGACTTCTCTGAACATCCTGACTAAATAGCTGACCTACTCCAGCTCTTCCCACCCTGAAAGAGTCCTTCACCATCATCTTGCTTTTATTTCATAGCATTTACAATAATTTGACATATTTGACTTGATTTGTTTATGCTATGCCTCCCCACTAGACTATAAGCTCCACAAAAGCAGGTGTACCTTCTGTCTTATTTATAGCTCTATCTCCAGTACCTAGAACAGGGTTCATCACAAAGTAAGTGCTCCATAAATATTTGTTGAGTGGAGAAAAAAGGTATGTGTAGTCTATAAACCATGAATTTATATAACCATATTTGGAAAGGACTAAGCTGCTGCCTATAGGTGTACATAGTAGAGAGTTCCTTAAACCACAAGTGCTATTTTCATATAATAGTTCATTAAAACATATTATCTGGGTGTAATTCTACTGAGGGAAGGATTCTAAATACCTCAAGAAAACAACTGAAGAGCTGACCCAGACATTCTCCTGATGAGCTCTTCACAATTTATTAGCGTGTAAGAACATATTTTTCCAGGCACTGTCTACTCTCCATGGGAACAGAGTTGTCTCAGATCTATAAAGCTAAATTCCTCAGACTAAGGACTCTGAAATTGCTATGTCCCCCTGAACCTACATCTTGCATCGTAGATCTAGGTCTCTGTTCTTCAGATTTCTTTCCTACCCAACCCAGTTTAAGATATACTTGTGAAAATGTAACTGATCTTATTTTGGATGTTTCTTTTTTTTTCACAGCTATTCTCTCACCTTTAGTTTCCAAGACAGGACAGTAAAGGTAAGATATCTAGTTAAAAGTGAAACACAACATTAACCTCCTTATTTGTCTTCATCTTCCAGTACAAATGAAAAGGCAAAGGCACTGGAAGATAGGAAGCATCCAACTCCCTCCTCAACTCATTTAAAGCAAGAAAAAGGAAATGTTTGTCTTTCACTGAAATACTCCGGTTTAGAAGTAAAAAGTAATAACTTCACATATCATTCAGGTATGACAACTGAATTCTTAATCCAATGTGGAGTTCTAAAAAAATTATTTGAGTTCAGGCTGACAAAAGACTCGTTATAGAAGAAACATAATTTCTTCCTGTCCCATGGTGTAACTTGACATAGCACTGAAGAACTCTTCTGTTTCTGTAAATGCATTAGATGTGGCTAAAAGACATTTTTTAAAGGCTCAAGTTGCTTCCTTCAAGTATTGACTCACCCAGTGCTATCGTCAATCACTTGCCAAAAGGTGGGTTCAGGGAGAATAAAACAGAAACAAATAACTAAACAAAGGATTTTAATAATCCTGAAGAAACTAACATTCAATGTAATGGCCATTAATAAAAATATTCATGCTATCATAACCAGCAGAACTGCCACCATAAACTGAGTAGACTATGGTGAATTACTGAGCATCATAAAATTCTTAAGTATCTTGTAGGATGCATTTCCGCCATTTAGGAATTATAACTCAGGAAGAAATATTCTGAAAAGAACAGCCTGCTCCTTTGAGTGTCAGAACTCCAAGTTGTTTTAATAGAAAGCCACAATAAATATTTTTTATGGCAGGATCTGAATAATAGCCTTGCATTCTCTATCAGAGCCCAACTTCTGAACTAAGTTCAGTGCAAACAAAAGAAGGTAGTAGAGGAAGATAATGTTTGATGCTGTTAGCTTCCCCCATGATATGCCTATTCCTACACCCTTGGATGCCCCCTCCCTGGAGCTCCTGTCTTCAAGCATCTCCTCTCACCTCTGTACCCTTACCCAATACATTCAGCTTAAGCAGTAAGTACTGAACATATTCTGTACTTCCAGAATCCCAATCAGATCCCATGTTTTTAGAGCTCAGAGGGCAAAGAGGTTGGTATTAAGAATATACCTGGGGGATAGGGTATAGCTCAGTGGTAGAGGACATGCTTAACGTACATGAGGTCCTGGGTTCAATCCCCAGTACCTCCATTAAATAGGTAACAAATCTAATTACTACCCCCCCAAAAAAAGAATATATCTGAAGTCCTTTTTGAAAACCTCCTGAGAATCTAGCCATGCAACGGCCCTCCTGAGAAAATCTTTCCAGAATCCTGCAGGTGGTTACTCACTTCTACTTCGACCTCCCAGAGCATTTTGTTCATACATCCGCTCAAGGCCTTGGCCAGTGGCATTGCAGTCACTTGGTGTCTCCTAATAAACTGTCATCTTTTCATATCATCTCTGTGCCCTGAGCCTTAGCACAGTACCTGTCACAGAAAATACTGAATAAATGCTGCTAAATATGAATGGGTTAGAAAACAAAATGAAATTGTTTTTTGCCTGCCATCCAGGGGCTCCAAGTCATGCGAAGGAGATGAGGTATTCACATAAATAACTCTAATATATGACAGAAAGTAACAGGTCATAAGAGAAACTTATGACTGCCGGTTTTGACTTCAATATGATCAGTTGCAAATGCTCAGGAGTATGGAGGCAGGTCTGTCTCCTGTACGTATGACCCTGGCCAATTCTGTGTCTCTTGCCTATGAGAGGGGTCTCAAATTAGTCTTATTGTTCTCAGTGGTATTGTAAGGGCAAATACAAATTTAAAATAAAAGGCTTAATCACTGTCTTGAAGAGACTGCACTCCCATGGTCACCGAAACATCATTCACAATAGTCAAGATATAAAAACAACTTAAATGTCTATCAACAGATAAGTAAAGAAAATGTGGTGTACATTAAACAATGGAATTTTATTTTGCCTTTAAAGAGGAAATTCTGCCTTCTGATAAACATGGATGAACCTTGAGGACATCATGCTAAATAAAATGACCCAGATAGAAAGACAAATATTGTATGATCTCACACATGTAGAATGTGTGTGTGTGTGTGTGTTTATTTTTTAAGCCAAACTCAGAGTAACAGAAAGTAAAATAGTAGTTACCAGAGCCTGAGGCATAAGGGGAAAATGAGAGATTAAAAAAAAAAACCAAAAACTAGAATAGTGGTTGCCAAGAGCTGGGGGAAAAGGGTCATGGGAGTTATTGTTTAATGTGTACGGAGTTTGTTTTATAGAATGAAAAAAATTCTGGAGACAGACGGTGGTGATAGTTGCACAACATTAAAAATGTATCTAATACCACCAAACTGTACACTTAAAAATGGTTAAGATATTAAGTTTTTTATGTCATGTGTATTTTACCACAATAAAAAAAATTAACAATCTGATGTATAAACTACTGCCAGTAAAGAAAAATACTCTAGAGTGAAGAATATTTGAATGTATATCTACAATAAAAGCATGGTCAGAGGATCACTCTTCTATGTATTAAAGAGAGTTAAAATCTTGAAGTTATTTAAAAAAAAAAAAAAAAGAAAAGAAGGGAAGATAATCCTCCCCATCTCCCTACACTATCCCTTTCCTTACTTTAGCAAATTGGTAATTACAAGTTCTCTCTTTGGAATACATGTAAATCTTTTTAAAAGATAAGTCAGTCTCTTGCTGGCTTTAAAACCCAGGAATGTCTTCCTGAGGGACCTGAAAACCATCCCTTTGAAATGTAATTATCTAGGAAGACAGCACCTCCAACTTCCCACGTCTGGGTGGCGGGAGCAGGAGCCCAACTGCAATAGGAACCAAGCGCCAAATTGGAAAAACTACCCCGTCATGAGAAGTGTGTTCCTCCTCTGGACAAAGTCAACGAGCTAACATAAATAGTCACCTCAATTACCAGGTGAATACAGGATAAACTATGCTTGATTGCTTCTCTGGAGAACATGTAGATAATGATTTGTATCTGCTTAGCTATACAAATGGCTGAGATTTCTGCCTTTACAATCTCTTAAGAGAGTGCCTGCGATGCCAATTACATCTAGTCTCATACTTATTCAATAAGAAAACTGTTGTCTTTCTACCTTTGTGGTAGAGGTTTCCTAAGTTGGAAGGAGATGTTGTTCTTAATTCTATTTCCCCCACAGCATCCTGCACAAACTCAGGGCACTGAAATACCCGGGCCATTGCAGCCTTTCTCTAGTCAACAGCAAATGTGCCCTGTTTATTTGACTGGGATTCCTCCTTCAGTTTCTAAAGCCATCAAGTAATGAAATCTTATCATTTAAAAAGCAATTTAGTTGTCAACTAAGAGATTCTGTATCAATTATATGGATGTTTCTATGTGGCATTAAAAAAATAAAGTCCAGCTTTTTTTTTTTTCCTTAAAGGTTTTAGGTCTTTAAAGGTCTAAGGAAAGGGAAGATTTCTTCAAAGGCAGAAATGAAGAAAGATGGCACTCTAAGCTGACAACATAGTGTGAACAAAGGATGCAGGAAGAAACACAAAGAATATCCGCAGAACACTGAGAAGCTTAGTCACATTGAAATGTTCAGTGCATGGAAGAGCTTGGAGGACAGAACCAGTAATGGAAGTTGGGACAGCAGTGCTGAGATCTGCATGCCAGGAGACAAAGAGTTTCCACCAGACGGTCAAAACATAACCCAGCTTGTCTCTGATTTAGCAAGGATCTTTCATGAGAAATACCAAAAGGTAAGTTCAGTGCTTACACTCCCTGTATAATTCTGTAAAAATAAGCCTTAATTCTAGACAAAACCCCCAAACACTAGAAGAAGTTGTGAATCTCATCTTTTCATTGCTCATAGGAGCTGGTCTTCTATCTGACCAGAAGTATCAGTTTTATCTCCACAATAGCTAACAGCAGTTTGGGGTGTTGTTATTAAGATGGAATGGCTGTTTAGAAGAACCATCTCTTTGTTCTCAATGCCTTATCTTCTGGGCCAGGAGCAACCCCATTGCTCTCACTTTCCTTACACTGTCACACCCCACCCAGTGGCCAAGGCCAGTGGTTCCAGTTTTTCTTTGACCTTCCTCATTTTCAGAGAAGTTCCTTACCTATTTAAAGATGATTTGTGGAAACCAAATAAGCAGTCACGGAAATGTAGGAACCCCCAGAATGTCCTCTTTCATTTGTAAAATCTGCATTCAACGACAGATGCTTTTAGAGAGAGGCTGTTATTTAAAGCATAGCAAATATACCTGTTTGTTTTCCAAGTAATGTCAATCTGTCACCGGCCCTAACGTAATTGCAGTGGATCTTCAAAAAGCTGGGCAAAGTGGGAAATGAATGTCACCAATAACCACCTGTATTAACCTGTCATATTTCTTTTGATAGGTATATTAAAAGCACGGCGATTTGGGGCAAGAAGTGGGGGAAACGTTGCATTTTAACTCTTCCCCATGACTTCATTAAACGAATGTTCACTTCAACAGATGCTTCTATAATCAGCTGAGATCTAGTGTATTTTTGGAAAACAGAGAAAATGAAACTGTTATGAATAGTCTTATTTCTGGCAATCAAAGAGAGTGGAACAAGAAATCAAGTATTTGATTTGTTTTGGGTTTGTTTTTTTTTTTTTACAAAAACAGTTCAAAGAACATCTATGCTTATGCCATGAGTCCTTCTGTAGACGGCTCTCCCTCAGAAGTTTCAGTAAGAGCTGAGTCCATTGATCTGCAATTTGCTAAACCTGAGGTTTTTGAAGGGCAGCCAAAGTTTCACTTAGTTTCTCAACAACAGTCTCTCGAACCTGAGAGCATCTATCTTGTTCCTAGAGGACTTAAGATACATTTTTATATTTAGGACATCATTGTGACTTGCAGACAAAAGCCAGGCAGCCTTATTGAAACAATGAGTTCTTTTTAAAGAAATATTTCCCTTAGTTTCTTAATGAGCATGTCTGTCTTTGGTGGAAGAACTATGCCTAAAAATCCAAGTGCTACTTCCCATGGGAATGTCTAAGTTTTAAATCTAGCCAGGGTTCATGTCTTTGACATTAACACACACATCACTCATGCAAGATTTAAAGATAATTATTTTTTTAAAAATCCACCCAGCAACTAATCAATTGGAAAAATCCACTAAACAATTTTTCAGACATAATCTTGGTGATTCAGAGTAGTTTCCAAGTGTTAGTGCTTCTCATACCTTTCAGATTAAGTCATGAAATTCTTGATAAAAGGAATGTAAATATCACATATATGAAAGAATAAGGATAAAGTAATTAATACAAAGCCTGGTAGAAAGAGCTCAAGAAACAGCAGCTGGTAATTCAGTTGGTCGTGGTAGCAGCAGTAGTAGGCATTCACCCTCTCCTTCACCAACAGTTTGTTTTACAGATGAGAGCCAGAAAACTAAATCATTTGTCCAAGGTTACAAAGCTGGCTAGTGGCAGAGCTGAAATTGGAATGCAGGCCCCCTTACAAATCTAATACTGTTTCCCCTCTACCTTGAGGGAAATAATTTTTTCAATCATAATGAGCTGTTCTGTCATATAAAAAGATCCTTACAGAGAAGAGCTAAGCTTCATTTCTGTCTTCGTGTGGCAAACCTTCTCAGTTTCTATCCTGATAGACTTGTCATTTCACAATGTGATGGGCTTCTTTTCGGTCCTCACCTTCTTTTACCCTCACTTATTTTTCACACCATCACTTCACTGTCCTTTAGCCTGAGAGACACCACAGTAAACCAACTCCTCTCTGTTTACTCCTTCTGTGTTTACTTCCTCCCTCCTTCCTCAGGTGCCCAAAATTCCTCAGGGAATTTCCAGAGCTGAACCCTTGAGTCTGTCCTCTCTCCCTCAGAGAGTACACATATTCCCAAGTACTCTCTCGATGCAGTTCAGTGGAAAACATCTTAGCCCTAGTATCCTTCTTGGTATTAGATGCAAATTTCCAGTTTCCTCCTGGATGTTACTACCTACATGTTGCAATATGATCTTAAAATTACTGTCTGGAATCAAAAATATCATCCTCCCCTCAAAAGCATCTCAAAATCTTCACTTTCAAAGTTTATTAACGGCTCCATGGCTCTTCCAGTCCTGAAACCACGAAGACATTGTTGAGTCTCCCGGCACTTCCTAAGTGACCCACCACCAATTGTATTCCACCTTTTCTTTTTTCCTTCCTTTTCTCTCCCACCGACATCACATTAGTTTAGTTTCTCACCAGCAAGGCCAGAACTACTCCAAAAGCCCGTAAACTAATGGTTCTGCCTTGACTCCTCACCATCTTACAAACTCCCCGGGGGGTAACTTACCTCCTGAGTCACATTCTATCATATTGTTCCTCTGATCAAATCTGCCCAACCACTTCACCACACCTGTGAGAAAGATCTCAGTGCCTTGGTTTTGTAACCAAAACTCTCCACCATCTTGCCCTGTTATCCACTGTGTTCTCTCAATTTCTCAGCAAAATACGAAGTTACCTATCATATTTGTATGTTGAATGTTTCTCTCTGACATTATGGAGGCAATGAGAAAAGGTATACAGTGCTCAGAATTAATGTGATGGGTTTTCTTTCTTACGAGGACAAAAATTAAATTTAAATAACCTAGTACTTTTTTAGAATTGATGTCACTCACTATTGTTTCCCAAATGAAGAAATTCACTGTCTCAAAGGTTTTATAATCACTGTCTGCTACAGATAATTCAGGCTAAAACACAGTCTCAATAATATCACGAAAGAAAAGCAGGAAGTCTGTTTCATTTTTCTCTCATGAAAAGGTAAGGAAATCTATCCAAAACTTACTGTTTAGGGAGACCAGAATTTAACACTTTGCCAGCTGTACTGGTTATTTTTTTTTTTTAATCAGTGGTTGCTTAAGCCTATTACAGTCAATCTCATTCATATTATTAACAAAAATTATCTGTATTCTGACTTCTCGGGATGTTTAGGCATTAGTATCACAAACGCTCTTTTGCAAAGGCTGTTAGCTAAATCCCTCTGCAAAGAAACACATCTAGGATAACAACTCTTTGATTTTCTCATCTTTTATTTCTTTTTCTTTTATGTATCTCTCATTCTTTAAAAAAAATCTCTCTCTAATGCAAACTAAAGCTATACTGAAACACCACTTCTTAACTATCAGATGGACAAAAGTTGAAAAAATTGACAACAGTCTTTTGGCAATTTGGTACAACAGTGTGCACTTCATATACTGCTGGTGTTAACGGATAAATGGTAAAGCCCTAGGGAGGAAAATTTGGCAAAATTACATATGATTTTAACCAATAATCCAGCAATTTCACTTCTAGGAATCTATCTCAAAGTAACACTGGCAAGAAGACAAAAGCCCAATTTTGCAGCTCTATTTAATAACAGCCAAGGAATGTAAATAACTTATAAATATATTAAAACAGACCCTAGTTTCTCTTGCTCAGCCTTTGCTTCCATTCCTTTTTTCCCTCTTCTCTTTCCCTATCCCCTTTGTTTGCTACCTGACCCTCACCCCTACCGCTGGACCTTAAACTACAAGGATTCCAAAATACCTCCTGCAGAACTCCTCTGACAATTGCGAGGAGGAGGTTTACACCCATGATCCCAAACAAGAGGGATGAAGAACCAAAATAATCTCCAGCTACCCCAACCACAAGTTCTCAGCCAGGACAGCGAAGGGGGAGCATGGCCACACCACCAGGACGTGTACTCCTCACTTTCCCTCGCACAGGAAAATTCCAGTCCTGATACAGCTCGGGGAATTATTTGGTTTCAGGTTTCCCAATGCACATCAGCTGAATAAAATGCGTACTCTCGTCTTGAATCACTTAAAGTAGCATTTTTCTTTGACAAACCCAAATGTTCACCTATGGGAACTGACTGAATAAACCACATTACATACACCAGATGAACACTACGCAAGTGTAACAAGGACTTAGCCATCTCTCTCTAGTACAATGGAATGATGCCCAGAAATACTAAGTGAAAAAAGTCAACAGAGAGAAAATGTGTACAGCATGCTACCATTTATCTAAGGGGTGGGGATATAAATACACATGTATTTAATTATTTTTTTTAAATATATAAAAACCAAAATTTTTGATAGTCACCTTTGTAGGGGGGAGGGAGGGAGGAGGTTGAAGGGCACAAAGATAGAAGCCTGACTCCTCAGAATATGCCTTGTGTTTTGGAGACAGATACGTTACTTTTAAATTAAATTTTTAAAAAGCAAGCTCTGAAAGCTAAAAGCAGTATGAAAACAATGAATCTGTACAGCACAACCACAGAGAGGAGCTAGTAACTAACATTAGACGTTTTCAGCACTCATTCATTGGTGACAGTATTGTCATCCTGAGACTGTTGTGTGTGCGCTGTCTGACGAACTAATGAACAATTACATTGCTGTCGTTGGTAATCAGGCTTTCCAGCATGGAAGAAGACATAAAATTAAAGAAATTAAATAAACTTTAATTGGAGGTATTATTATGAATTTATTAAAAAAATCACAAAAGTTCATATTTCTTAGTTCTGTACATTGGAAAGGCTTTGAAACAACATTCAATCCAATAGCAATGGGCAACCCTAGTTTCTAGATTGTAGTTCTAAATGCCATTTCCTAACAAAAAGAAGCAGGGCTTCTTGACAAAATAGTTTATTCCAGGTTTGGAAAGAAACACAAAAGATGAGGTTAAGATATCTTGTCACACTTTAATGAGGTTTTTCAAAAACCTCATCAGAAAGTTTGAGAAGGTTTTTACTGACCAAAGATCAGGCAATTTGAGCATTAATAAGGGTAACATCTGCACTGGATTGAGACATATGAACTATAAGTTCATAATTCTAATTTAAAAAAATAGTCGCCTTTGAAAGATGCTAAAAATACAATTATTTGAAAATTTGTAAATTAAAAAAATCACACTTATCCTGCCTTTTCCACACTTTACCTCTGTGTGAGAAAATAGTTAATAGGGAGACATTTCTCATTATAGAAGTAGGATAGCCAATACACCAAAAAAAGGAATCACTGAAATAGTCTATCACTACTTTGTAACCCCTCATAAACTAATAGTTCTAGGCACTGAACATCAGTGATTATTAACATCAAAGAAAGAGAGACCACTAGATAACATGTAAGCATACAACACCATCTGTGAAGAATTCTTGCCCAAAAAATCTGAGTATGACCACACTTCTAATTTGAACTAACAATTTACCAAAAATACACAGAACAAATAAATAAGTTAAAAAACATAGCAAGGATTCAGTCAGGAAAATCTAGACTATGGACAAATAACCTGATTTCCTCCACTGATAAATTACAAGGAAGAAGAATAGGAGAGATGGAGAGGGAATAAAGCTTTAAAAATATTTAAGAGCGATACACCATGAATGTATGGTCTTCTCTTCGATCCTGATCCCAAATATCTATACACATATTCGTTTAAGATCTTGACCTTAGAAGTTCTCATCATAAGAAATTTAAACACTGGCTGCTGGATATCTGGTAATATTTAGAGTTAACATTAAATTTTTAGGTGTGGTCCTATCATTGTGATTTTTTGACTTATAACATTGTATTAGTTTAGGTATACACAGAATGATTTGATTCATGTATATACTGCGAAATGATCTCCATAGTAAGTTTAGTTAATATTCATCATCTCACATAGTTACAAACTTTTTCTTGTAATGAGAATATTTAAGATTTACTCTATTAGCAGCTTTCAAACACACGATACAATCACCATGCTGTACATTATATCCCCAAAACTTATTTATCTTATAACTAGACGTTCATGCCTTTTGACCCCCTTCACCTATTTCCAGCCCTGACCCCTTGCTTCTGACCACCCATCTATTTTGTTTGAGTTGTTTTTTTCCTTTTAATCCCAAATATAACTGAAATCATACAGTGTTTGTCTTTCTCTGTCTGACTCACTTCACTTAGCATAATGCCTCAAGGTCCATCCATATGGTCGCAAATGGCAAGATTTCATTCTCTTTTTATGGCTGAAGAGTATTCCATTGTATAAATATACCACATTTTTATTATCTATTTATCTATCAATGGACACTTAGGTTGTTTCAATGTTTTGGCTATTATAAATAATTATGCAATGAATATGGGGATGCAGGTGTCTCCCTGAGATAGTAATTTCAGCTTCTTTGGATATATACCCAGAAATGGAATTCCTGGATCATATGATAGTTCTATCCTTAATTTTGGGGGGGACCTCCATACTGTTTTCCATAGTGGCTGTACCAATTTACATTCCCATCAACAGTGCACAAAGGTTCTCTTTTCTCTA
The DNA here is from genome assembly GCF_036321535.1 of Camelus dromedarius. Lineage (NCBI taxonomy): Eukaryota > Metazoa > Chordata > Mammalia > Artiodactyla > Camelidae > Camelus > Camelus dromedarius. Next base: position 59,735,106 of record NC_087446.1, on the reverse strand, counting down.
CATCCTTACCAGCGCTTGTTATTTCTTCTTTCTTTAACAATAGCCATTCTGACAATATGAGGTAGTATCTCACTGAGGTTTTGATTTGCACTTCCCTAACAGTTAGCGATGCTGAGTACCTTTTCATGTACCTGTTGGCCATTTACATGTCTTCTTTAGAAAAATGTCTATTCAGTTCTCCACTCATTTTTTAATTGGATTGATTTTTTGCAACTGAGCTGTAGGAGTTCTTCTGTACATATATGTACACACTTAAATACATATGTTTTATATACATATTTACATGTATATATTTATATATATGCATTTATACATATATTTATATACATATACACATTTATATAATGTCTTATATACAGCATATAATGTCATATATACTATAATGCAATGATGAAAGAAATTGAGGAAGACACAAATGGAAAAGATATTCTACACTCATGGATTGAAAGAATAATATTGTTAAAATGACCATACCACCCAAACCAGTCTATAGAATTAATACAATCTGTATCAAAATTCCAATGGCATTTTTCACAGAAATAGAACTCATAATCCTAAAATTTGTGTGGAACCACAGGAGACCCAAATAGCCAAAGCAGTACTGAGGAAGAAGATCGAAGCTGGAGTCATCAGGCTTCCTAATTTCAAACTGTATTAAAAGCTACAGTAATAAAAACAGTGTGGCAATTGCATAAAAACACACATAGACCAATGGAATAGACTAGAAAGCCCAGAAATAAACCCATACATATATATGTCAATTAATTTATGACAAAGGAGCCAAGAAAATACAAGGGAGAAAGGATAGTCTCTTGAATAAATGGTATTGGGAAAAACAGGACAGCCAGATGCAAAAGAATGAAACTGGATCCCTATCTTACACCACCTACAAAATCAACTAAAAATGAATTAAAGACCTAAACATAAGACCTGAAACCACAGAACTCCTAGAAGAGGACATAGTAGGTAAGCTCCTTGACTTCACTCTTGGTAATGATTTTTTGGATTTGACACCAAAAGCAAAGACAAAAAAAGCAAAAATAAAACTAGTAGGACTCTATCAAATTAAAAAGCTTCTGTTTAGCTCTTTTGAAAAAATTAAAAGGCAACTTATAGGACAGGAGAAAACATTTGCAAAGGTGTTAATATCCAAAATACATTAACAAAAATTTTAAGTCATTATCTTTTAGAGAAATACTGAAATATTTTCACAAAAAGTGACAGCTATCTCAGACCTTCCAATCTAGGGGTAGAAGGGCGGATGGAGGTACAGATGAAACACAACTGGCCATAAATTTGTTTTTGTGGAAGTTGAGTGATTTGCCCAATACCATACACCTAGTAAGCAACAGAACTCTTATCTTAGTTGTCGGATTCCAAAGTCTGTGACCTATTTAATACACTGAGCTATCTCTCAAATGCACCACACAGACACCTGCACACAACTATCTGTAAATTGATGACTACCTGTATTACCTAGCTTTGCAGGGTTTTCTGTGCCTTAAACATGCAGTCAGTAAGAGTTTCATAAGTGTGTATGTATTGAGGCCAACTAGGAGAGTGGTAAATTAGACTTAGAAAACTGTACAAGAAATAGATATTTTCAACTAAGTAACAAGTCTCCTTTAATAAGTGTTTTTATTAATACATTTTATTCATAACTGCTAGTACTTGTATCATAGAAATAAGCCTGAAGTGTATGACAGAAATGAGTTTACAATATAAGCATAAATTTAAAAATTAAATTCAGATTCTAAGACAATTCCTATATTGTATGGTTCTCCAAGTTCTTTACAAGCAGCATAATCACTGAGCCAGTGATTTATGAAAGCCAGAAAAAAAAAAATTGCAGTCCAGAGGACCCTAGGGCAAGACTTAATAATACCCTTGAGTAATACCCTAAAATAACTGACATCCCTTTTTTAAATGCCAAACAAAGGAAACTATATGTCAGAGTCCAGTGTTATCATCATCATAATTATAAGTAAAGTCCTTTTAAAATCAGGTAAACCAGATATTAAGTCATTAGCATCACATTGGGTAAGTACTTTAGACAATCTCTTGGAGGAAAGAAATCTCCCAGTGATAGAGAAGAGTGTAAAGATGCACCTTCTGAAATGTTGCCAAAACAGGAAAGAAATACTAGTTTTGTAAGTTGTCCAACTTGTACCTCAAGTCAGCCAGGTTCCTGAGATAGATAACTCTACTTTTATGTTCTTCCATTCCCACATTTTCTCTACCAGAGTGACGTACTTATTACTTCTCTGTAGGATTTACTAGCTAGGGACCACCTAGAACTATAAACCCCCTGCAGTGTGGGCTTTATCAGACGGCAGACTACCTTGGCTCTCAGCCTATTACTATAGCTCTACCTGCCAACATTTTGTATCCACAATTTTTAAAACTACGTTTATTCTTACTTTTACACTGAGGCTGCTGTAGCACTTCTTGATTGATCGCTATTTGGAAACCAGGAAGTGGTTTGTAGCACTATGTTATTCACTTTGCTATGACCCCACACTCTTAAGTTACCACATGGTCTCTCTGATTATATATTGTATTATTACTGTCATGAATTATTTTAGTATTAATCACTGTTATTATTGCTTTATTATTAATCATCCCTTTGCTAGTGATAACTGACTCACGCAGATGACCTACAGTTTCTGAAGAGAATAGGGAGAACATAAGTAAGCAAATCCTCAATGCACACTTTTTGAGCTCCACTCTGCTGAAATTTTACATTACAGAACAATTCCAAATTCTGAAACATAGGCCTTGAACTTCGATGGTGCTGAAAAAAAGTACGGCTGTGACTAGAACAAAGTTGGAACAATAGCAAGAAACTTCTGCTGCATTACATTCCCTTTATAATGAATCACTGGGAACAGGCACCCCACCAAAAAAAAAAAAAAAAGAGAACCGCACAAGAAACTTTAAAGGACCTCTTTTCTTCCCTTTTGAGGCACTGTATGCTGTTAATACTGAGATCAACCAAGAATAAATACACAAATCTATTATAATACTAAGGAACTGGCCACAGGCCAACACTTATCATTGTTAAAAATTCATGGAGAATTAGGAAGATTGTCAGAGTGTAACCATATTCTCTCATATATATATATATTTTTTTTTAATGTAACTGAAAACCTATCAAAGCAGGTCATCACAAAATCGTCAAAAAGAAAAATATAGATGATGTAGTAAAACCATTTTTTAAGAAAGAAGACATTTCAGACAGATTTAATATCCTTAGTTGACAAAATTGTAAGTTCAGGAGATAGAAGACAAGAATGCTTTCCTTCCTCCCTCCTTCCCTTCTTTCCTTCCTTCATCCTCTGTAAACATTTATTAAGGGATAGCAACATGCCAGAAAATAGGCAAAGAACAGTCCCTGCCCTCAAGAATCACACAATCGAGTGACTAAGGCAAACACATAAATAATTTCATCACAGCAAGGTGGATGCATTAATGGATGTAAATCATAGTTGTGTGACGGATTAAAAGACTCAATAGCTGTATCTAGACAAAAGACTCTTGAAAGGGCTTAAATGATATATATTCATCAACACACCAAGAAGTATATCCAAGATCGTGTAACTACAATAGTTCAGCCAGAAAAATGATGCATCACAGGCACTAATCTTGGATCCGGAGTGGTTTAAGTGTTTTTCCACAAGCTTCACGATGGACCAGACAGCATGCTTTGTAACACCGTAGACAACTTGCACAGAAGCTCTTTCAAGGCAAGGGTTGACTTCTCCCTCTTTTTACTGCATGTGATACTTAGTCAAAACACAAAGTAGGCGCTTAATACATACTAATTGCACACTCAAAGCTAGGTGAACACAGTACCTCTGTTAAATAAATAAATAAATCTAATTACCTCCCCTGTCCAAAATAAAAGAATTTAATTAAAAGAAAAAAAAAGCTACATGAACAAGCAAGTGTTTTCACATATAAAGATGGAATTAAGTGCCAGTGACCTTGGTAAATTGAAGATAATCAACAGAAAATAAACAAAGGCTAGAGCAAGCCTTTACCTTTAAATTCATATAATCTGGGTTCATATTCAACTTCAGTCACCTAATAAGCTTAGTGGCCTTCAGCAGGGCTACTCTTTACCTGTTTGACAGCCAATTATGTAGCCATAAAATCAGGATATCTCATAGGACCTTGGGTCCTTAGGTCATTATGAGGAATAAATGAACTAATACATAAGGATTCCTATGTATGTATTCACATAAGTAAAGTTTCCTAAAAGGCCATGGCCCAATGTAAAGTACCCAATAAATGTTAGTCTCACGTCCTCACTACGTACGTGGAAAAAAGGAGGTTTCCTAACTGAAAGAGTCCTTGAAGGGTCTCCTTAACAACTTCCCTTTAAGACATTCTGAACTGACAGTATGTGAAAACGTCATTCCACAACCTTTCTTATCAATGGGTTCATCTCCTAGGAGCAGGAAAAAAAAAAAGTGGCCTCAGTATCAAGCATGAACTTCGTCCATCCATTTGTTTGACAATTATTAAGTATCTACCACATGCCAGGGACTGTGTTCCAGACCATTGTCTTTTAAGCTTGTGTCCGAGTTTCCATTTAGGTAAACCTGGTGGATGGTAAGTACCCACAACTTCCAGTGTTGGAAATTCACCACTTTCTGAGACAACTTTTTGTCTTCAGACAGATTCAAATATTATTTGATGACAAAGGAAAACAGAGAAGAGTTTTTAGAGAGCAGAGAATGAGTTCAATCTGAGAGATGCAGGTGGAGAGGCCTAGTATACCGGTGGATATTCAGACTGAAATAATCTTGCTAGGAACCTCAGTTTTGGGAATCATCAACACCCTGGCACTAGTTAAGTGCTGGGAGTAAATAAGATCAACAAGGAAATATGAAAATGTAGATATGCCAAGGACAGAGTACTAGGCGGTATCATTATTTCAAGGAAATGCTGAGGAAGAGGAGCCAGTAGAAGAGGTTCTAAAGAATGAACACAGAAGTAGGAAGAGAACCATGAATATTATTTAATACACCTACGGGGGAGAGGGAAGTTAATCTGGAAAAGAAGGTAATGGTCATCTAAATCAAACGTCAGGAAATTAAATAAAATGAAGCCTAAATAAAATCCACTGGGAAAAGAAATTAATTTCACCCATAACAAAGTTTTCAAAAAATAACTTAATAAAAGGTCCATCTAATGCTTGAATGCCTCCAAAATAATGCTCCCCTGGAAGCTGTCCAGTTACACTTTCCTGAACATCCCAATGTTAGAAATGTTCTACTTTCTAAAGCTCTTAATCTTTGGACAGCTCAAAATGTTACAAATTTTTTCACCTTTTGAATCAAAATCTTTCTCCTTGTATGTCTGTCCACTGATACAACACTATTTTCTAAGTATTTGAAGATACAGCATTTACCCTAATTTACAAATATATTCATGTGTATATGTATGTACATTCATACATGTTTATTGGCTGTCTCCCCAACTAGGTTATAAACTCCAAGAAGTAACGACACTCTCTGCTTTATTAAGTATTTGCAGCACATTGCATAGTGCCTGATACATAGTAGGTGCTTCATAAACGATGATTAAATGAATAAATATATTGACAAATGAGGTATTAAACTCAAGGATGAATTACTGAAATTTTCGCATTCTTTTCTCTGTATATTTTTTTAACTGGATCGATGTTCACATAACTTTCTAAATCAAATTCCCAAGTATAAGAAAGATACATTAGGTGCCCTCTGAAACCTCCTTCCAGAACTTTGAGTCTATGAAATGCTGACAAACATTATTTGTAGTGGAAACATCCTTTTGGGAAATCGGAAAAACCAGGTTCAGACCTGGGTCTGCCACTACTTCTGTGCCCTTCAGCAAACCTGGCTACTTTTCTGGGCCTTGAGACCTCATGCATACAGTGAGGCTTTTGGGTTCTGTATACTCCAAGGTTTTTTTCCTGATTCAAAACTAAAGGATTATGGCAGGGAGAGAAGGGGAACCAGGGGTAAATGTTATAATAAAGTAAGTAAAGAAAAATGTCTGAAAGGCCTACTCATTTCTCTGATTATATCATTTCTTCAAACTCCACATTTTTCTTCTTTTCTCAAGTTATTGTGTATCTACAATAAGTTCCTTTTATACCACATCTGCACTTTGCCATATCCCCCGTCATCTGGAATAAAACTGCCCTGTCATCTTCAACAAAGTGGCTCTTCAAATGGAAGTACATTGTTGTTTGTTATGATTTTAAATCTTATCTTTCACAAGAGCCCTTTCTCTCAGAAACAAAACTTTCCAGCTAGGGCTATGTATAGTTTTAGAGTATAATGTAGAGTGATACTTAAATTATTGATAATTAAGACAAATTATCACCAATTACTAATCCATTCTAGAAGCACTTAGAATTCAGACTAAGAAAGTGAAGTACAAAAAGAGCATATAATATATATTATATACTCTGAATATAACATACCATATATTATATATGTGTGTGTGCTGGCATTGCGTGATACATCTGGTTTTAAAAAAAAAAGATTTAATACGTTCCCATCCTTTTTCAACATTAAGTTTTAAAGACAGATTCAAAAGAAAATATAATGGAGCCATAACACAGTACTCCTCCTTTGATTGTATCATCATATTCAAAACATGCATAACCTTCAAGAATAGGAAACTACTATTCATGTTACCATAGAATCCCTGCTGCCTGCATCATCATATTATTAGGGGAAAAGTCCATTTACAGATATTTTGTTTTATTCAAAAAGGGACTGTCTGAATTCTTCCAATATAATGAATGCTTTCATGAGGCTTTGTCATTAATCAGAAAATTAGAAGATTGCATTGTTCAATACTCACCAAGCATTTAGCATCTAATTAGTCTTATATTGATGTTCTACAGAGGCAACTGACTTCTGCCGCCAGGACTGCTACATTGGCTATTCCCATCCTACCCTTAAGAAGCCCATTTCTTACACAGCAGAGAGCCCAAGAGAGGTTTTCTAAGATAAATGTCATCGAAGGTTTCAGCCTGAATTTAAATTCCAGAAAAAGACACATTTTACCTCACATTTGTTTTTAGAGTTGGAGATTTTTTTTCAGTTCAGAGGAACAAATATTTGAGTATATGAATACATTTTTCAAATTTTCTTGAATGTTAACTCTTATTACTTACTAAAGTTTCTTATCAAACGAAATTAGAGGGTCATACAAAGCAACCTATGGGAAATCTGAAAGAGGTTCAAAGAATCCCGTGGTTGTTATAGCGTAATTTTAATGATACAATTCTAAACTTGGAGAGATAGCACCTACATAGAGTCTACAGAAATAATCTGAACCAGGACAGTTCTCTTTTAAGCAGAATGAGTCCATTTTTCCAACATGTATGACTGAGATGCAGTACTATATGGTTAAAAACTCAGCTCTGAAGGCAGGGTGTACAATTTAAAACTTGTCTCTGCTTCTTACAAGCTGTACGGCCATGGTCAAGCCACTTACTTGTAAAACAGGTAAGAGTAGTACCTTCTTTTGGAATTATTGTGTGGATTGATGAGATAATTCATGTAAAGTGTTTGGCACAGTGCCTGGTACATTGTGAATGCTAGGATTTTAAATTTTTTAAACAGCTATAGATCTCCATAGAGAGTAAAGACCACAAAGGAAAAGTCTTCCTCCCCTTACCGCGTGCTTGTGCATGACCGCTCTGCAGCGGCATGGCCTTAATACACAGTGACATCCAGGGGTAGCAGCGGGGGGATGGAAATAAGGAGCCCCACGCAACCTGCTCCCCCCTTCCCTCCATTGTCCTCTCTTCCTGCTACCATCAGCTTCTCTAGGCAGCAGGTCAGCACGCGAACAGCAAACCCTATAGTTTATGAGGCCAAGTCACAGCAAGCTGTGCGGAAAAAAAAAAAAGAGAGAGGAGAACAAAGAGAAAGAGGAGGCTTCCTTCTGGCACTAAAATGAGCTGAGATTCTTTATATACGTTATTGTTCCTCAGGGCTCCCTCTTGGAGTTGGTTAAACACTCTTCCTGGAGATCTCACCCAGTTAGAAGGCTTCAACAGCAACATGTACATCCATGATTCCCCCATCTCTGTCTCCAAACCATAATTCTGGCCTGAACTCCAGACCCAAATTTACTACTTGTTTAGACTTACCCTTGGGTATCCCCAGGGCACCTCATACTCAAAATGCTTAAAATTAGACCAACTACCTTCATCTAGAAAGACTAGAGCAGCTTTAGGGATCTCACTGTATCAACAGCACCAGTCACCCAAGCCAGGACCTGTTCTCCACTCTCTCTCCCTCTTCTGCACATTCAGACTCCATGACTGGCGGGTTCCATCTCCTACCTCTAAATTGTGCCTTTTCTTCCTCCCTTCTTCCAACTCACTTCTTCAAACTCTTGCCAATTCTCACCAGCTCTCCAGCTGCTCTCCCTGGCTTCCTATTCCGGACCCCATGGAACCTACCCTCTATACTGCCACCAAAGGATCTTTCTAAATGGCAGCAGAGGATGGGCCTCAAAAGGGACCCCAGAACTAAAAGCCTGGCTGTGTATATTAGGTCATACACTTTTTTTTTTTTTTTTTGCAATTCTTCTTATAGTGGCTATAAAAGTGGACATACACCACATAAAGGAAAAGAAATTTTCTTATGTAACATAACAATACACTGTCAAGAACTGCAAAGGGTTTGAGTTTTTGGTTTTGGGGTTTTGTTTTGTTTTGTTTTTTAACCTTACTTGCAAACCTGGTCTATCTTATGGATGCTGGCAAAAGACAAAATTCTTGGGGTCAGAGACAGAGGACTTATTACATAGCAAGAAACATGAACATCACTTTTGAGTCAGTTCCCTTTGTCCCTAAGCCCCACAGGTGTGATGCGAAGCAGACCATGTGGCTGTTGCACATGCATTGGTTTGTGGAACCTTAAGCTTAGGGAACCCAAATCTTTTATAATGGGCTACAAGCAAATAAGTCCTTTGCCTTGGAAGCAACATTATTTTTAGTATGCTAAACAGTAAGCAAATCTGCCCTGTGATTCACAGGGAGACATTATCTTCCATGACTGTCCACTTTTTAAACATCTTTCAAAAGACATTATGGAACAAAAGGGTACTTAGTGTCTTGAGAGACCTATGGAGAATTTTCTCCCAACAGATAGGCTTTGAATTCAAACCAGCCTCTTAGCACTCACTAGTTGTACGATTTTTTTTTTAAAATCAGTCTCTATCAGTTTCCTTACCTGAAACTGAGGATAGCACTTATCCCTAACTCATAGGCATTTTAAACATCAAATAAAATCTCATGCATGAAAGTGTTTTATATAACAATACAGCAGGATGCAAATGTGGTTATTATTTGTGCCTCTGGAATATACTCTTGTTTATGATGAAAATGAAAGAGGAAAATAATCTGGAATTTCAGAATAAAATTAAAGATCAACTAATAAAACACTTATTAAATGCCTGAATATGGTCTAGGTTAAACTCAGGTGGTACAAGGTAAAGAATAAAACACATTTCTTGATTTCACAGTCTAGGAAAGAAGCAGACAGGGCAGTGTCTAAGATATGTTCAGGAAACAGAATGGAAGCATAAGATGACCTATGGTATCATTGACTTAAAGAATGTGGAGGGATTTAAGTAAACGTCAAATCCAGTTCTCTCATTTACCACTGAGAAAACTGATGACAAAGATGTTCAGTAATTTTTTTAAGGGTCGACAACTATCTGGAGCCAAGATCAGAGGCAGGACTCATTCTTTCTGACTTTTAGTTTGGTTAAAAAAAGAAGAAAGAAGAAGAAGCTTTGACAGAAATTTCTTATTCCTGGATAGATTTTTTACAAAATCAAGGGGGAAAATTGGTTTGGCATCATACATCTTTCTTGTCCCTATAGTCACTTCAGTTCATTGCTATTTTACCTCTTTGTTCTTCAAGAATTAACATGGATTTATTCCTTGTCTAACTTTTTCCCTCTCTCAAAGGTCAGTCATTTCCTATTTCCTTTGTATAAAAATTTATCTAGAACAAACCTGCCTTCTCGCCTCTTTTCTTCCCTTTCACTCCATCTGGCTCCCCATCTAATACTTCTTCTCCATCATATCCTACAAAATGCTAACCCTGCCGCCTTTTAAATTCCTGAGTGCCAGTTATTTAGCTTGCTTTTTGCATTCATCTCACTCCCAGCTGCCATACCATCATCTACCCAGTGAACGTGAAGCAGGTTTCACAAAACACAAAGCGAAATATTACCACAAGCCCTGAAGTCCCTTTTATAGACTGGATGTAATCAGCTGCTAGGAAAGGATACTAGGCAAGGAAGAACCAGTCTTCCTAAAAGTATAACAAATTTTGCTCCAAGGTACAATTCACCAATATACAATAAGCTTGATTTTAATTCTACTTCTTGATTTTGGAAATCTTTCAGTACTATACAGTACCTAAATTCTTCATGAACCTTATATTTGAGATTCAGTTGGGGAAGAGGCATAGATCTATCTTTTTCAATAAGTTCCATGTAGCCCTAGCTTAATAGCCTTAGATCTTAATTATATAAGTATGAGTGTTTTTGGACAATACGGAGAAGAAAATCAGATCCACTCAATTTAAAGCCTGTCTTTTGACTCATTAAAGAGTTCCAAAATAGGTTTTATACTTCAAAGAGTGAAGGCATTATATTTGAGGGTTTTGAACTTTTTAAGCAAATAGGGATGCCAATATATACAGTTCAATCTTTTAAAATAAAGACAACAGAATTCAATTTTACATTCTTAATGATATAATGAGTTGACTTTGATTTTATAATACACGTGAGTTTCCTTAATATTAAAATATAGTCAAGAATTTTAATTTTGTGAAATCTTCTATGGTGCAAGCATTTAAGAGCTCTGCTTAACCCAGAGGACTAAAATAAAATCAATACTTGAATGCATACTATCTGCACTAAATAGCATTTAAAATTAGAACACCAATAATTTCCAATATCACTGAAGCCAAGAACAATGATATCACAGTCAGTAGTGTTCCTGAAGGTGAAATAAGCAAATCTGGTTTGTGATAAATTATGAAAATGGTAATTATGTAGATAAGAATAAATGGCTTTAAATTCCCTAATGAATGACACGTCAAGTCGCTGACAAGAGCAATCAAAATATATTCCATATGTGATTAACAACACTTAAATTTGACATTGACAAATATTATTTAATTTATACAACAGTAGAATCACAAGCATATGCAGTTTCTAAACCTCCAGGTTACAATAAATTGTTGAAAGAATGGGAATATTGGTTAACATGCTCATTTTGTTTTTGTCCTTGATGTTTTTGCCTACAATGTATGTATTTTTTAAGGCTAATATATCTTTCAGGTTAGAGATTAAAAGTGCAGATCAAAACAAACCCGCTCTCTCTCTTTTCTCTCTCTTACACACACACACACACACACACACACGCACACACACACACAATTAGAATAAATGATAGTTCATAGAGCACTCACTCACACACTGCAGAAACATGTAAAAAGACATTCTATCTATATAAACTATTGATCATCTTCCCATTAAATTTATTAAGTACCTATTATGTGCTATATATATACTATACTAAGCACCAGGAATCAATAGAAACATGATACACATAGCTCCGCCTCACAAAGCTTACGGTTAGATTCAGTTAAATCCATTCTTATCATTACTCAGCTATACACAAAGCTATTTTATATAATAGAAACTTCTAACGCACTGAAAAGAAATTGAGTAAGATTTAAAAGCATTACTATCGCAAACGATACTAATCATACAACTTGGAAGAAAACAAATTGCTTCACTCTCTCAAACTGACATATCTAAATCTAATCTCAGTTTGTAATTAATATACCAACATAATAAAACATAAGAATTTCCAGGGCATTGATAAGACTGGCAACAAAATATTTCACCCAGTGAACCGAGCTTATGACATGAGATCCAGCTCATGTCTCAGCAGAATAGAGGCACACACCTGAGCTATCATACCTTCCGGCATTAGTAAAACTGGTTTAGGAAAAAAGATTCTAATAATATGAAGATGTCAAACTCCCAAAATAATAAGCTATTATGTCTTCTATCCTAAAGAGATCAATTTTGGAAAGGTATTTAGGATTAACAGAGAGCGAGCGAGTGAGAGAGAGACTGATTCACTTTAAAGTTGTAAGCCCAATAAACACACAGGGAAAACCATCTTTTTTTCAAGTCCATCCTCCCACATATTCATCATACTTAACTAGGACAAAAATGCAGATATTGTGGCCAAATTTTGACATTTTAGCCCTAAAAAAAAGCAATTACTATTGAAATTCCAAAAATGATTTCAGAAGCTAAAATTTATCTTGTGTGCTAAACTTCATCCGTGGATAATGCCTTAGTTATGAAATAAACTTATTTCTTTAAACGGCAGGAAGTCAACCAATCTTGCATTAATATGTGTAGAAAAGACAACTCCTGACTTATGCTTTGGAGTAAAATTACATTCTCTAAATCGAAGACTAGAAAACTAAACATAACACTTTATGAATTCTGTGCTCAGATTAAAGAGACTTTGAGAAAAAGTATTTAGAGTTGGTAGCCAGGTTTAGCCTCCTTACTACAAGGAGAAGTAGGAGTTGGATGGAGGCTTCCAACCTTTCTCTGTCAGTTGCTAAGAAGTTCTCTAAAGTCTTAAAACTCAACTGGTAATAGCTTTAGCTTTACCTGGGAGCATGTTAGTACAGATTCCCCAAGCCCTACTGCAGAACCTGCATTTTAGCAAACTCCCCACATGATTTGTGTGCAAACAGAAGTTTAAGAAGCAGTGATCTAAAGGAATAGGCTTTACAGAAACTACAGAGCCATTCCAACTATTTGGCATAAACTTAAACTTCTGCATTCCCAGCACATCTCTCAAACCCTCCAAGGTACCACCAACTTCAAGGTGACTTCAGCATCAATTGCACAATGAATCAATAAGAAGAAAGAAAACTAAGTACAGGAGTGAGACTAAACAACTCATCATTATCATTCAGCTCCTCCAGCTGAGCCCTTTACTGTCAACCACCCGGGCTCCAAATGCAATTAGGGTGGGAAGATTGTGGCCAGAGACAGCAGAAGGGCAGGCATATACTTATCTCCCTAGCTAGCGGTCTTCACACATCCCTCTGTCAACAATGACACACTCATGGCCTTTAACCTGCATATGGCCTGCAGATATGTCTGTTGGCCCACATAGTATTTCAAATGTGAATTCATTACTATCATTTATAAATTTGAAACTTTCACATTAAAAAAATCTACACATCTAAGGTCTCGTCTACAAATCAGAAAATCTGACAAAATCAAACCCACAATCCAGCATGGCAACAAGTATAGCCAAGGCACAGCTATCCCACATAGATGTTGGTCAGAATCTCCACCATTCCCTATGGTCTCCCCAGTACTGAAGCTGAGTGTCAGCTGCCACTTGTCATCTGCTATTTGGTCTGCTTTATTCATTCACCTTCCCAACCTGACTCTTAAAGGGGTTGCAAATTCAGACACCTATAAGAGGCATCATGTCACTGACCTCAAGGCATTCAGCCTATCTGAATTTGTTCTTTCACATGTAATTCAGGAAAAGGAGCTATTGTTTGTAGATCATAGATCTTATGAGCTGCAATCAATCCACTCAACTACAAACTACCTCACCTTAAAGGTATACTGTGATATTTTTCTTCACAACTCTGTAACTCAGACATTTTAACAATTCTAATTATTTCTTTTCAAAACTGTACTTCATACTTGTAAACAAGAATAGTAAGAGCAGATATAGCACAAATACATTGTTGATCTACTCCTCCAGATTCATTTCAAAACTTCAAGTATTATACTAAAATGGTAAAGTCTTTGTCTTTTTTGTTTACTGAAATATCCCAAGAACCTAGAAAGTGCTCAATAAATACTGAGTACGTGAACTTTCCCAAGGATTATAAATCCTCAAAAGTTCAAATGCAGATTTTGAATGAATGTCTTTAATCAACAGGTACATGGAGATTATTCATTTGTTAACCCAGTTCTATTTGAGTTAATCAACCAAACCATTTTATCTGTGTGACTAGGAAAACCAACAGTAGAAAAGAGACACGTAACCCCAATAAGCCTAAGGCTCATGGCCAATCACGACTTGTTTTGCAACAAAACAGCATCATGCACACTAGGCAAAATGGCTAAACTGAATTATATTTAGTCTGACTCAGTTTTACATCCCCATATCTACAGTCTTTAGTCATCACCATAATCATCACTAACATTGTCATCATCTCACTCGTATAAAGCTGAACAAGTTTTTTTTATAAATCACTTACTAAAAAGCATTTATGGAACATTTACTGGTGTGCCAGGAACTTTTTGTGCTGGATGCCCCTTGGCTTTCTAAATACAGGTATGTCCTACAATGTTATTATACTTCCCATGCCATGATGTTTAGTAGGTCTGGACACAGACTTACATTTTTAACTATCTTGAAAACTTGACTAAAGAAAATATACTGCTGAGAAACTGAGGCACAGAGAAATGAAGTGGTTTTCTTGTGGTTATGTGGTTATTTACTGGTAGAACTACAAAAGCCTCTCCAGAGCTCTTGCCACTACACCACATTAGCTTTATAATAGTCATTTTCAAAATTTATCTGCTAACCAAAATGCAAGCCAATGAATTTTAACTGCTCAACAAATGATGTGATGAGCACATATATCTTCAAATAGCAAAGTCTAAATTTTGACCCAATTCTGGTATATTTATAAACACACCAACAATCAATCTTAAGGAGTTTGCAATAAGGCTTAATACATGTCTTAGCAGGAAACTACTGTGACATAACATTTCAAGAACTAAAGCTGAAAAGAAAAATTAGGTTAGGAATGTTCTCTTGAACTTAAAGCTGCCGAAAATGAGGCCTCTGTTTTCTGGACTATGAGGTTTCACCGCCCTTCCTCTCACCCCTTGGCCTTCGGATTGCCTGGCTGAAAGGTGGGTCATCTACTTTCTTTCTCCTTATAAACCATAAAAGAGAACTAAAGTTAGAGCTCTTTCACTCAATTCAACTCAGTTTTCTGAAGACAATACAAACAAAAGTAGGACCGGGTCACTGCCACTGATATATCTGATGGCCATTCCAAGGAGGAATTTATTGAACTCTCCAGCACCAACAAATTTAAGTATGCCATCCACCATACACCTATAACAAGATAAAAGTAAATTAAGAAAGAAGTGGTAACAATAACTAGGTTTTCCATCTTAAATAAACTTGGAACTGTCATAAACTAACATAAACAAAAAATGTAAGTGTATATGTTACTTTCCTCAAACGATCTGAATTGGCCATTTCTGAATTCTTGGCTGACCTGAACAGCCACACATTGGCTGCATTGGTACATAAAGCTCTATTGTTTCAACAAACCCAAGTTTTAGGGTTGTAGAAGTTCTGCTCTCTTGAAGAACACATTCTAACAAAGTCTCAGTGTTCTGTTACTAGGTTGAGGTTTCATTACTAAGATTCCTGTGACCACATAAACCTTTTTTAGTTGCCTGCCTGTGCTTATTCCAATCATAAAGACAAAAAAAAAAAAAAAAAAAATGAGGCCGGGAACATGCAGACTAGGACAAATAACACAATTTGCTTTTCTCAAATAGATGGTCTTTTTCATAATAGAGCAGGAGAGAGCAAGCATATTTACTTCCTCCAATATTTAAGTACAATTCTCATTGGAATCTCCAAGAAGGATGTAAAGAGAGAAACTCAGACAAAAATCAAATAAAACCATGGCACAGTTTTTATGTATAGATAATCATTTTCAATGATCAGGTTTTTGCACCAGAAGTAATCTGTCTTTTAGCCCTGTCCATTCGGGATTGAAAACTTTAATTTCCAAGCACAAATACCCATTTCCAAAAATCTTCTACTATACCTACTATGGATAGTGCCTACTATGGATACCTCCATGAATTTATTTACAAAGAGCTGCATAATCTGCCAAAGAAAGCCAAAGAAAATGTTGCTCTGTGTTATTAAACCCAACAGAAACTTCCATATGCAGCGACAGGAGGCCACAGGCAATTAACACTGCAAATTGTAAGGTTTAGAATCTTTGCATGACCTTTAAAGGTCAACACAGTTGCCCATTCACATGCATGCAATTATATAGTGACTAGTTCATAGGAGCAAAAAAAAAAAAAAATTAGTAAAACAAATCTTGCATTCATCAAAAAGCTGCTTTGCACTCTTTAGGCTTTATGTGAAGAACTACCTTTCCATGGCACAGGAGACAGAAGAGCAAAGCAGACATGTTTGGCTGATTGTCCCCATTTTGTCAAAGTACTAAATTCAGCCTACCACCATAATTGCTAAGGAGGCAACAATTTCACATTATCCAATCTCTCTGTAAGGAGTTTCCAAAATCTACTGTGTAAAAGGAGCATTATAAATACAAATTTAATTGAATAAGTATGTTTGTGCTATTGCTAGAGGAAAGGGAGATGTACCTTCGCTAACTGGCCATTCAGGGGAAATCATAAAATAATTACAGGTACTCTGGAGTAATTTAGGAGACTGAAGGAAGTGATTAGAAGGACCTTATCTAATATAAGCATATAAGCTCTGATTCCTTAATCTCATACCGCATATAGATAATTGTGAATAAAACGGAATACTCTCCTTATAGCTTATATATTCATGTCTCATCTGAATTCCAAGTAACCTGGAAGTCTTATATTTTTCAATGGTACTAATAATCAATTGCCTAAACAGGCTAGATTTTCACTAATTCCAGTGACTAGCTGGCCTACAGTTCCAGCACAGGATGAAATTCAACATACACATGTGGTATACACATTGGAAGTGGGTGAGTTGGGGAAATCTAACAAATCTAGAGTATAGTATCAGTATGTTTCTGGATATTTTGTAGACACCATTTGTAAACCAGAACGGTGTGCTCTACTATAATGCATGGTTTGTGTTCTGACTATGGAGGCGCATATTTAATAAAGACAGCATACAGATATATTCACTGTTTAAAATGTGTTGAAATTTCCAGTCATAGTGTCAATAAACATATCCCAAAGCACCCCAACATAGAGGACAAAATTGATTCCTTTTTTGCAGCTGTAGCTTAATGAATAAAAATATCTCCAAAAGAAAAACTGAAGAGAAAAAATTCTGCCTGTAACAAGAGCTCAAAGAGTAAAACTCAATTATAAATGACCTTGTTAAACCGTTGCACTGTAGGTCAAATCATGTAAAACAGTGAAAAACTAGGTACCTAAAAATGCAGACTTTTTTTTAAAGTCATTCTCGCCCCCTTCAACACAAAACCAGTCTTTTACATCGGTCCCATTAAAAGCATATGTATGTATGTGCATGTATATGTATAGATATAGAGATTAAATCCATATTGAAGAAAAATGTATTTAAATACTGTTTTTCTTCACATTCCAGTAAGTCTAACCATTCTCTTTAAATTTGTTAAAAATAAGCAGAAGACATGCATTTTTAGTTTCTTCTCATTGACAAGGGCACTGAATCACTGTGTCAAATAAATAGAATCAGACTTTTCAAAAACTGCCCAATAAATCAATGGTCAATGATAACTAAAAACCAAAACTAACTTCTAGGCCTCTGTTTTCTAGGCTCACCTTTCCATCTCCCATTTTTAGACTGCACTCCAAACCTAAAGTAAAACTGTTCTCCAAAAAGACTTATGGTAACACATTGAGATTATTCCTCCTCTTCCAGTGGTGTAGTTTCATGTGCTCCAAGTACTTCAAAGCAAAGTGAACCAAAGAATTTTCCAACACAATAGCAAATTCACCATATTACATGTCATTTAAAAAAAAAATCAGTGGTTCATAAGCAAGATATATCATGTGAAATACTGTGCAAGTATGTGGACCAGATAGGAGGTTGATTCAGCTGGTTTGGCCCTCACATCCAGCACCAGTCTGTGTGAGTGCATTTCTTCTCTTTGTTTTGAAGGAGCCCTACTAATAACAGGTTGATGAATTGCATTTGTAAATATCAGGTATAAATCAAAATGAACTATGTTAGGTGCTTATTTCACTTCAACTTATGGCTTTTCAGCTAGGAAACAAAACTGCATTGCACAGTAAAGTTTCTTATTTTTACTTGAATCTTCAATGAACAAAACAGCTGCAGAATAATGAGACTTAATGAGGTATCCCTAATAAAATACTGGAGAAGGAAAAGCAGGGGCACCGAACTGTTCGCACTCCGGTTGTTTCATCTTCTCAAACGTATTAGAAATAGCTGATGACACTTTGGAACATTCCTAGTTTGGGACATGCATTAGAGAGGCAAATGCCTAGCAGTTTGCATGCACAGATGAACTTAGGTAGACTCTGATAGTAACTTGTATTAGGGCCCATGACAAGAAAAGCCTGGGAAACGCCGGAGAGGCACATCTTACCCTACCTGTACAGGGTAATCCATAGCCTGCAGTTAGTGAGAAATCAACCCCAAAATGCACTTTCAACATTTCAATATTCAAAAACACGTTGTAAAAGGATCATCATTAAAATACTATATTGAAGATACAGAATCCAGGACCACTAAAATTTTCTGATAACATACAAAATAATTTCTATAAAATCTCCTGCTACCCCCTAAGTTTCATCATTTCATAAATTTTTAAAAAGGAAAAGTGGCCATGTCTAAAAACAGATCTTTCTACAGCTGTGTCATCACATTTATAACTTGGTAGTTAGTAAATACTATAATGCAGTCTCCAAGCAATATGCACCCTTTCTGACATAGATGCATAGGATCTCAATGAATCTTCACTCTCCAATTTGTCCTTGTTAAAATAACTAATATTTTTCAGATTCAAAAATCACATATCCTCAGAAAACTTAGGTTCCTTTTTAGCACAACTTGTAGCATTATAGATGTTTGCTTTCATGTCAACGTTTTTTGGTCCTTCTTTAAGAGACATCAATCATAGCACTATAAATAAATATTTAAATTCAAGCATCCTAAACTATGAAACTGTACTAAAGACCAGAATCAAGATTTTAGTCTCAAAAAATGCCTAATTTGAATAAAGCAACACACCAAAACTGTGTTCTGCCTCTTAAAAGTCACTGTCCCTAAGCATTCAGTTGGCAGGGACACTGCTCTCATAGTATTACATCTATAAATAATACAACCCAATTTTCATTGAAAATTAAGAAAATGAAAATAAAATTAGCTTCAGTGTGGTTACTGCTGGCTTTTCAAAGGCTACTGATGGATCTAAAAATTAGAACTCTAAAAAGGCCAACATGCAAACAACTGACCCAGGATGAGATCCAGAACGAAGAAGAGAGAAAATTAAATGTGTCTGATCATTTTTAAGGATCTTAGGTGCCAAATTTGAAATTCTAAGATTCACCAGTTTGAGAGCACATGCATAAACATGGAAAGGCTGGAATAAATACAAATAATCTCAATGCTTTGGGTTTTAAGAGCTTTAGAAGTATCTTCAGTCTCCTTCACTAGTTACTGTCATTCAGCACTTTACACAGAAATCTTAAATTACTCATTTGTCTTAACTTACATTGTTTAATAGAGCAGTTTCAAAGTGTTAATTGGTAACAATCTGAATGTTGATGTCTCAAACAATCAGGAACCAGATAGTTACTATGCAGTCAGTAGTCATTGAAATTCATCCTGTCATGAGGAAAAGACCCTTATACACTGACTGCTTTGGGGGTACTTTTCAGAGCAAAAGTTGTATATAGGTTTGTTTGGTTTTTTTTTTTTCAAGTAGGTAGGATGCTTGCAAAATTCCAGAGGGGATTTAACATTCACAAAAAGAAGGTATTTTCTTTTCTGTCTTACTGCCACTAGCAAACTCACCCAGCACAAGGTGAAGAGAGGCTAGCTAGCCACTATAGTGACTACACGTTTGATTCTGCACGCTTCAGGCAATTATTTAACACTTGCTCAGGAAGTGGAGTACTGACTAGGAAAGCCTGGCATCTACCCCGGGGCTCTGCAAACATCTATAGTTCGTCCTTTTCAAGTGGAGACTAGGTAGCTCAGCCTGCAGTTCTAGGAGAAATAGGGCGATGGATCTCAAACTTTCCTTTTGCAAAGGCAGTATCTGCAAAAACATTCCCCACTGACAAGTGAGGATAAGTAACCTAAAAAAAAAAAACACCTCTTGGTGGAACCTGGCCTTTTGGAAGAGAAGGAGGAAGGGACGTGAAAGCAGTGGGGCAGGAAAATCCTGTACTATTAACAAGATTCCGGAGGCATCTATACAGAAAGAAATGAAAAACCATCAGTTCCTCGAAGCGGTTCAGTTAACGCTATTCAGTTAACGATCCTTTTCCAAAAGCTCTCCGATAGTGTCCTTTACTGAAGCTTTATTTCATTCACTAGAAAAGCGTCCGTTACCAAATCTAAATAAACCTTTAAACAGAAGAGGCTCTGGAACTTATCAAGATGATTCTTTATGAAAACAGTTAAGAGATGGAGACACCAATCGCCTCACTGAAACATCCACCCTCTGCAGACAGGCCCGGGAATTAACTAATCATAAGTGGACAGAAAGTGGGGGTTTCAGAAAGGCGCTTTGACATATCCCATTGATCCTTCTTTGAACGTGACCCCCGACTTCTTATTAGGAGTCCAAAATGGTTACCAAACGGGGTTGGTTCGGTTGAGGGATCGAAGTAAAACCCACTTCAATCCTCGGCCGGGTCGCTCAACGTGTTAGGAGAAATGGGGCGGGGGGCACCGCTCTCGGAACCTCCCTCGCTCGCTCTGATCCCCACTCGGCGTCCCTCCACCCCCGCCCCTACCCTAGCCGCCCAACCAGCATCTGCTATCACCTCTCGCCTTCCCTGGGCGAGCCCCATATAGCCCCTGACCCCCCGGGAAGGGAGGGCTTCCGGGCCCCGGGTCCTCCACCGGCCGCCCGAGTCCCCAGCGCTGGCGGGCGGCGGGAGGCGCGGCTGGGACCTACCTGCAGCCCGGCTTCCTGGTGGCGGCAACACCTAGCGATGCTCCAGCAGCTTCCGCGGGCCCGCGCCAGCCTTATCGCTCTTGCATCGCTTCCAAGATGCCAATCCGCCGTCACCGTTCTGGGGCATAGGGAACCGAGGTCTAGTGGTGTGTGCTCGTGGAGGGCGTGTGAGTGTGGCCCTGAACGTGCGTGTGTGCGCGCGCGTGTGCTTCCTCCTCCGATGGCAAAGAGGGTTCAGGAGTCTCTTGACATCCAAACTGGAATCCCCTTAAAGCGGATGGAAGGTAGCTAGCGAAGGGCTCGTCCCTTTTCTCCCGTCGTTATTCACAAGTCAAAGTAATCAAAAGATTTGTTTAGTAAGGAAAAGCCAAAGTCCCGCAGCCCTCGCCAGCTCCCGCGGTCGCCAGCTCTCCTCGCCGATGCGCGCGGTGCGCTCAGCTTCCCCGACTGCGAGAATCAAGGCGGTCTTGCAGCAATTACCGCTTATTCCATCTCCGATTTGTTTGCTTTTTAACGCCGAGTGAAGACTTTTCCTCCCGCCACACGTCGTCTCTGTCTCTCACACACACGTATCCTCGATTCTCTCTCTCCTGCCCTCCCTTTTGCTCTCCTGGGGAAAGGCAATTGGACTGAAGGGTTCACCTTCAGGAAAACAGCCTCCGCCACGTATTTCTCCAGTTCCCTGGCTCTCCCAGGTCCCGGGTCTCCAACGTGCAGGAGTTGCTGGGGTAGGAAGGAGGAGACGCTCTGAGCTCGGTGGACTTCCGCCCCCAAGACGCTGAAGTTCCCCGATTCAGGTGCTCTTTTTCCCGCTTTTAGCAGACAGGTCCCAGCTGATACCCTCTCGGAGACTGCGCGGAGTCCACTTAGCAGCAACTCCTGACCAGCTGCAGCCCCTTAATTCCGCCTTGAAGTGCTGCGGCCAGAGCCCCAACGCAGCCCAACCACTGCCCCTCTAGGCATCATGGGCTGGGAGGAAGGAAAATCGCTGCTGCCCTCCTGTCCCCAGTACGCTGGCACCGTCTCCACCGAGAGAAGGTGTGAGTTCCAACGTCGAACACCAGCGAGCAGGTGTTGCCTGTGTCACTTCGCTAAAAAAGGGAGGGGAGAGAGAAGGGGCGGGGGACGAGGTCGAGGAAACAAATCCAGATCACCAGAAGAAAACCAAGTAAGCGGTGTAGTAACCGAAGCCTCGTCTCTGCCTCCCACCCTAGGCGTTGCACTGTTAAAAGACCCTAGCGGTACCTTTCAGAAAGTCAACGTAGAGGGCAGACTCCACCCCACCCCCCACCCCAACCCGTTCCACCCAGACCACTTATTAATCCACCCAGCCTGGACGTCTAGGGAGTCCGGAGTGACTGGCTTCCCTGTGTGGCGCAAGGAGAACGCAGGGAGAAAACAGGTGCCAACACTCCAGGTTGAGTTAAGCAGGAAAATGAGAAAGCAGGACCAGGCGGCGTTGCCTCCCTCGGTCTCTCTCCCAACAGCCACTTCAGTTAGCAGCCGCAGCTGCTGCTGAGAGCAAACTGCGGTCTTGCAGAAAAGGAGGCAGTAAAAGATGAGAGGGCGGCAATTGGTATAAAAGCTGGACTATGTCTCCCTCCAGAGGGAGTCTCGGGGTAGACAGCTTTACTATCTGTTAACTAGGACTCCAATTTCTCCACAAAGAAAAAGAAAACAGTATCTGGTTTCAGAGAATTTTGTAGTTTTACAAATTCCAACCTCTAATGGATTTAGAGGATTTGCACTGCAGCCCTACGTAAGTAGAGTCCTTGCTGAAGGAACCTCGGGATATTTACAGAAACTATATAACAAGAACCTGGAAGGTCATGTCCTTACAGGTTTGGTCAATTTGGATGTTGGTTTAAGGAGTATGCATAGGAGCTCAAATGAAGGGTCTTCTTAAGTTCACTTTGATCAAGATTGGCAAATACAATAAACGCTGCACTTACCTTCACCATAACCAGTAGTTTGGCTTTGCTGTGTATGGGAGATTGGACCCAAGTTTGGTTCAGTTAACAGCAGTGTCACAGATGTTATAATGTTCTGTTACTTCAGTCAAGTTCAAAGCAAGGTTCCATCTGTAACTTTAATATTTAGATTTTTTAAACTTACTATTTGAAAGTTTTCATTCAAAATATTTCTGCATGATACAACAAACTAGTAAATATGACAAAAAAGAAGCAGACTCATAGACATAGAGAAAAAACTGGTGGGTACCAATGGGAGGGGAGGAACAATACAGAGGTGGGGAGTGGGAGATACAAACTACTGTATTGTCCAACATGAGGAATACAGACAATATTTTGTAATA
Organism: Camelus dromedarius; assembly: GCF_036321535.1. Taxonomy (NCBI): domain Eukaryota; kingdom Metazoa; phylum Chordata; class Mammalia; order Artiodactyla; family Camelidae; genus Camelus; species Camelus dromedarius. The sequence continues at coordinate 59,711,763 of NC_087446.1, read as the reverse complement.
ACTGTAAATGAAAAGTAACCTTTAAAACTTTATAAAAATTTTTAAAATAAAATTTAAAATAAATTAATAATAAAAATAAAAAAACAAAAAATATTTCTACATGTTTAAAAAATTATTTTTAAAAATGTATCCAAACTTTGATTAAACTCCTTATCCTTATTCACTCTGAATCTGGAGAAGTTCTATTTTAACTTGATAATCTAATTTAGTATAGGTATAAAGAAAGAAAAGAATTTATAAGAAAATAATTTAGACTAATTGAAGTCATTTAAAATGAGTAGCCAAAACTGAATCATGTGGATTTTACTATTTTAGCTAATTGTACTACAGGAGATTTGAATCAAACACATGGCAATCAATTGAGGTATCCTTAAATGGTCTCTTTCAAAAGATTCATGTCCTATGATCAAAGATTTTTATTTCATTCCTCTTATCTTGTAACTTATTTCCCCAGGGAGCAAAGTTTACATTTTAAAACACCTGGTGCTATTTCATTGCAAATCTTAAAGCAATTCTCAGTCTGCTATATTAAGTAATAGGATGGAATCCAAGCAGGAATGACTGGAAACCCAGGCCCTGTGCTGGAAGGAAAAACCATTTACAAAGTCACTTTAGAACACTGGCCTTCCTTTCTTACAAGAAACATAAAGTATACTTTACAATACTTCTAACTTCTAATTCAGTAACTCTCTGTGATTATAGGAAAACCTATCATTTTATCAAATTGTTAAAACTTTATTCCTACTGTTAAAATGTATGACATTTTCATCCTTATTTTCCTAATTAAACCCATTATGTTTTTGCAAAAATGTGAAAAAAAGTAAAGAGAACAAATGTATAAATAGAATTTCTTATCCAAAGTCATATGATTTGGATACATACATACTGAAATTCTGTAATAACTTTGTACTTTTTGTAAATATCCAGATAATGATTTTTAGAGCAAGATATTCCTATTTCTAGCACCTCCTAGACTTTGAAATCAAATGTTTTGTTTTCCCTTTAAAACAAAATGGCAAATGCCTCCCTAGTTTGATAGAAATCCTGAGATGGTACTTCTTATCATGTTTATTTAAACTGCCTGCATCCTCAGGTGTAAGCAATAAAAAATAATTACTTGGAATGCAGAACTTCAATAGAAACTCTGGGCATGTGTAGCTATCCATGTTCTGAGGGTTTACTAAGACGTCACCTTGGGGCATTTTAAGCTTTCTGCTAGAGGCTTTCTCTATTATCTCAAATTCTTGTCTCAAATCCTCACAACATGTCATAATGTATATGGTATAACCTCATTTTACATAAGAAAAAAATTGAGACAATTTCACTGTGATTAAGTGGCAAACCTGGGAATCAAACCAGATCAATCTACCTGAATCCAAAACTAGTTTGGGGTTAGGTTTTGGCTTTGATTTTTTTTCCTACCCTCCCCAGCACCATGACTAAAATATTCTACCTTCTATATTATAGGGAAATAAAAATCATTCAGACCTAGATATGGAAAAAACTTAGCCAAAGAATGTGCTTTCATTAATAAGAATAGAAACAAGTTATTCATGGGAAAGAGAAGAAAAGTCAGCACCAGCTTCCCTCAGCACTCTGCCAGAGTCTAGATAGTAAAACACATGGACAAAAAGTTCTGATTCCTAGTACATACATATAGAGGAGTGCCACTCATTCCCCATTGTCTCTTCTTGTTTTGTTTCTTTGGTGATAACCATTTCATTTCTACCTTTTTTAGTAATGTCTCTTCCACTCTTGTTTCCATGTAATCAGGTAAACAGAAACACAGAATCCATTGCACATAACCTAAGGTGGCGTGTGTATATTATTAACTTTTAGAATCCCCATCACCTAACAGAACCTAACACACAATGAATACTCTATAAATACTTCATGCTCGGTAATTAGGAAACCAAACCGGTCACATGATCAGACTAACAAGCAGCCCTCTGGACTCAGCTGAGCTCACTCTCGTATCTGTGGTCAAGTGGCAGTATGGAGCCTCACTCAACATCTGACAATTGGCTGACTGTAAGTGTGAGTATTGGAGAGTAACTAAGCAACTTGGCCCTATCATCTACCAGGCTAGACTAGCTTTTTAACATGTGGCAATCACGGGCTTCCAAGAGCAGCAGTAGGGGAAGGCTCGATACCTAAGCACTTTCCAAGTCTCTGCTTGCATCATGTTTACCATAGACCCGTCGGCTAAGCAGTTCATCAGGCCAGCCAGATTCAAGAGATGAAGAAAGACTCCATCTCTTAATGGGTAGAGCTACAAAAACACATTCAAGAACCTGGTACTGGGCAGGGGTGATGGGGAGTATTTGTTTTTGGTTTTGCGATCTAGTACAATAGCTATCCCCAGAAAGCTAGCATCTTGCACAGTAGCTTAATCCACCAGGTATCAGGGCTGAACTGTGGACAGCAGAGTATTCCCGTTACAGATTAAGACACCTATCTTGGGTAAAAACAAGTTTTTCCAGATTATTGAGTCCCTGGTCTGTTCCCATTATCAATTTAAAAGATATACTCCGTCCAGCAGCTTTCACCAATGCAATGGAACATGTTTCTGTAATTCTTTGTCTCACTAGAAAGCAGAAATTTTCCAAGATTTAATATACTTTCCACACTAGCCACTGAATTAATCTCAAGACTTTAATTTATAATTCATATTTATCAACAATATTATAAAAATCTGACTTGTTAAGCTAGAAATCACTAGCAACTTTTATATGACAGTGATTATGTCATCTTTGGTACATGGACCTGACAGCATCTATGCTGGTTATTCAGAGGTTTGATTTGTTTACTCCCTGATTTTTCACCAAACTCCAAAGCATTGAGATGAGTAACACTTGTTATAAGGGCTTCTCAAATTGACTTCATTGAAACCCTTGGCATCACCACATCGCCTCTGTAAATAATCTCTACCTGGTTAACTAATTCATTCATTAAGGCTCAGGACAAGAGTTATCTCCTCTAGCAAATTATCTGTAATTCCCCTAATCCACTGTATTAACTGTGTGTGCTCCCAACACCTAACACTTCCCCTCTAACACCACACTGTGTTGTAATTGAGTCATTTTTAATAGATTATCCCACATTAAACTATATGTTTCTTGAGGGTACACAGTTGTGTTCATCTTTGTTTCATCCAGCAAAGCCACCGACATGAATGAATGAGCAACTAATATATTTCAATTCACAAGATTGTGAAACAATGTGTGACCACATTTATTTTAATATCCAATAATAATGACTTTAGGCTTCCATCTTGCTGATCTCAAGAAGTACATTCATCTGGACACTAGATTCCCAAGTGCCTCCTGGCCATCTTGAAGAATGCTCACATGGTTTACAAAATTGGCCTTCTTTATTGCTGCACCCGCACACGCACCAGAAATGGGAGCTCAAGTGCACTCCTTAAGGTCTGTCTTGTCCTGCTGACCTCCAGAGCCCCACCTGCTTGTTTCTATTTCCTACATTCAGCTGCTTCTATGCATATTTTAGCACTAAGCTCTATTTAGAATAGTAACTGAAGTCTAATTTGCTCCAACAGCTGAACCACAGTGCTTCCTAGGGTACAGGGAAAGGTCCACCTCTCCAAAATGTTACACTCAGTCCAAGATCAAAGACCACTCCACTTCTCAGTCCACTCAGAGCCTAGACTCTAGAAGGCCCATCTCTTGGTGATCAACTTGTTTAAGTTACAGGCACATAGACATTTTCCCCAAGAAGTGCCCACACTGCAGAGGCGCTAGGAAAGGAAGAGACCTGGTAACAGCTTCTTGCTGCACCTAGTACAGGCCCTTCCCTGTGACAACACAGAAACTGGTGTTGAGCCCAGGTCTCTAGTGTGTTGACATCCTCATTCCTAGTGAACCTGAGGCTGGCCACAGGGAGGGATGAGATGAGACGGGCAAGCTTGGTCTCACTCCTTGGCCAGATGCTTGTTGAGCTGCAGAGACCAGAGTGGAAAAGGGCCCTTAGGAGAACATAACATTTGTTTCCCAGTAGATTGAGGGGAAATGTGAAATTCGAGAAAAGTACCTGCTCCTTGTCTGAGAAATTCTAAAGTTAGGAGGTTAGCTGAAGTGACGAAAATAGCAGTCCAAAAAAGAGGGTCATCAGATAGCCAAGAGGCAAATCTATCATTTCATGGGCCAAAGACATATTAGTTCCAAGGACCAAGCAGGTGTCACACAAGATAGTGGCCTAAGACATGAAGGCAATGGGGGTAAAACAAAGCTGTCTATTGACTGCTCTTAATTTTTACCTATTCTGTTTATTAATGGGCTGAAATTAGGCTCTACGAATATTGGCCTTTGGGACACGTTAGTTCCGTAGTACAAGGCAGCAAGAAACTATTTACAGATACTACTTGCTAGTAGAAAGAAGCTATTAACATCATGGTAGGCTGAGATCTCATAATTTCTAGAACTAAACAGGAAACAAGTAAATAGCTATAAAATCATTCTAAACAGCTAGCATGGGGCTAGGATTAGGCAGAGGCTGACAAACTCCAAGTCTATGAGAAATTAACAGGCCATGTAATGAACATTAGCAGGGTAGATGAGAGGGCAGGGCCATCAGGATGAAGGATGATGTCTTACTAAACTGCTCCCTTCTTCCATCAGAAATAAAAATCTCCATTGGTTTGAGGTAGAAAGTCCAGGGTCTTTAACAGCTTTACCTCCTTTAAGTCATTGGCTGTCTTTGTTCATAAAATTTTCATAAGTTACCAAAAGCTGGTGTTCCTTCAGTCTCCACCTGAGGTGTGATATACATTCTCCTGCTCAATACTACCAGCTCCAGATTATCCGTCTCTTGACTTGAGCACACATTGAACCATCGATAACTAATGTTTCTTCTAATCCTCATTCTTCTTGCCTGGTCTATCAGATTAACTAGGTTACTTTTGGCCTCACTCCCTTTTCACCCTCTTCCTCCCCCACTTCCCCACTGCAAGGTTGTGGAAGCAGACAGACTCTCACTTTATCAGGGGCCCAAAGATTTCACACAGCAAGGTAGTTTTCAGTGCCATGCTTAAGGGTCTGGTCTTCCTGGTTTTTAGCTCCCATTTTCCTATATTATTTACTAACTAACTAGATATTAATAACCCATAGTTTTGTTCATCCACAGAATGGATGGCTAAGAATGGAGTGGAGGGGAATGGAATCCACTGAACTAACTGACCATGCATCAAAAAGTATTTTTGACTGAAGCTAAGAAGAGCGCAATGTTTACAAGTTTTTAATCAAAAATGGGAAAGAAAAACAACATTTCTTTCTTCTCATAATATTTCTATAAAATAGATACTCATTTTATGACGTATAAACTAAGGCTCAGAGATTAAGTAATATGCCCCAAAATTCAGTTAGAAAGTGAGAGCAGCCAGAATTATAACCAGGTCTTTTTGACTCAAGAGCATAAATAAGAACTCATGTCTCCTAGTTCTCAGTCCATTCTCTTCACTCTATATATTCTGACTTAATTATTTTCAGAAAGTTCAAGCTCAAACTCTGAAAAATTCCTCCACTCAAACTTTCTTTGGATTTGTGTACAAGATTTCCCCCCAATTTCAGTATAATAAAGGATGATTCTGTCATCCAACATGATCAAAATATTGCCTGCAAAGGTTTAAGAGAGTTTCAAGAACTCTCATGCATTTCGGCCACCCAGCGTAAAAGTAGAGCAACTGCAGGCAGATGCTGCCGTTTCTACAGACAGGCAGGGTAGCGCATACTGTCTGCTTTACAGCAACAAAAACACATCATGACAGGGGTTCTGGAGTCTTTGATGGTAAAGCTTACAGACACAGGTAGAAGACACTCTGACAACTAAAAGAAGCACATGAAAATAAGAAGCCAGATTTTTAAAAATGAAAAATTTAACTAGTATAAGTGATAAGATGTGCCTGTTCCACAATCTTAGAAACAAATAAAGGAGTAAAAGGAAATAAGAGAATAAAATTTAACTGTATATAAGGAAGCAGCCCAAAATAAGAGGAGATATATTCCATTTTTTAACACATTTTAAAACAGACTTTAATGTACAGGTTAATTAGACAGCGTAATGAGCCACAAAAAGAATTAGTGGAATTGCCAATATCGGAGGTAATCAACAAAATCTCTAGCTAGACAACTGATGGGAAACCTATAGAAATCAAGTTCCCTCAAGTTGTAATGACAAACCCAAGCAAACAACATGCAACAGGAGATCTATTAAAACTACCATTGGAACAACATCACCATCTAAGTGGATTCACTACACACTTAACTGTAGGTAGATAGCACCTGCCTTGTCAAGAACACAGTCTAAAAGAGCTAAATGATGACATCACTACAAAAGAAGCTATCAGTTCATCAATCCAATTACATGAATGGCAAAGAGGAGTGAATTTTAGAGTTGGATTATACTTTAAATTTAAAAAGTAGAAAAATAGCCATAGAGCTCTAGGAAAGGATTTTTAACAGTAATATATTTTCTTTCATAATTATTCAGGGTTTGTTCTTGGGCTCTCTGGGTCATCCTTTATTGTGAAATCCTGTCTCTATTACAGTATCAGCCCCAACACAGCGCGCAAGTATCCAAAGTCGTAGATTGGATCAGTAACTCTCAACTTTTTGGTTTAGTTTCCAAAAGTGGGATAGAAAGCATTGTCATTAATATACCAGGATTATTCAAAATTCTTGACTTCTTCCTTGCAAATCCTTTCTCTCCCACTGACAAAAGCATAGCTAATATGAGTTAAAAGGGCAATTAATTATAAAGGACAATCATAGGAGTAACTTTTCCAGTTTGTATTTCAAAGTATTTCACAAAGTTTACTGCTTTATTAGCAGTAACTTTATTATTAATGACCAACATCACAACAAAATCACCAAATTGTAAGAAGCCAGTAGTCAAGCAATAAATATTGTTTAAGATCATAATTCAATTATATCGCTTGTGGTTCAAGCCATCATTAGAAGATTTGCAAGTTGACAAGGTATCAAGGAACCTATCCAAGTTCTCTGACATCTATGGAGGAAAAATCACTCTACTCCACTCTGCTTAATAACCATTCTTTGAACATTGATTCTTCTCTCCTTGGCGGATAGAACTGCTTTCTTTTAAAAGCTTCTTAGGATAATTAAGATAGTAATATGCTCTACCACCAAAAAAAGTACTAATAAAAATGAAATATTTAAAAACACTTTCTTATTTAATTGGCATTCTAAATTACCAAAGGTGTAATCTAACTCTAGAGAGAAAAAAATAAATTGCAACTCTGCTGATGCAATAGGTTTCTCAACTATTACATAACTTTAAGGAGAATAAAAAATGCACCTAACCACTTAAGTCCAAGAGATACAAATTCCAAAGTAAAGAAATTATGTACAAATGATTAAAACTTTTAATATTAGAGCGAGCTCCTGAAGATGCTTGAAAATAAACACAAATGATTGAAACTTGAAATCTGCCTCATAGTCTAGTTCTTAAAAAAAGAAAAAAATGCAGCTATGATATTATATAAAACAGAAACCACAAATAACATATTTTATTCTCTTTGGTGGAAATTATTATATTTAAGGCTGTGGAATAACTGTATTAGTAAAACTTATACTGGCAACCCAGGAAGTTTTAAGGCCACAAATTTTAGCCCCTGTCTCTGAATCACTTATATCCAGAAGCCACCATATATGTCTATCTTCTCTTCTGGATTTAGACCAGGCAGCTGCTAGATACCACACATCCTTCAATCTCTCCTCACCTGGGTAAGGAGCACAGTTGGAGAAGTAATAGAATGTGCTGAAGCCCAGGGTAGTCTGCCCCAAAATGTGCCTCAATGGCATATTGGTTATTTTGAATTAAAGTTACTTAAGAAACAGCCAGTGCAAGAGAGACATTTTGACCCTCCTCTCTGTCTCCTTTCTGTGGAGGAAATAAACCTCTCCTGGAAAGGTGAACTCCCTGTATCTGGAGGTAGAAGGACGCTCTTATCACCAGCGATAGGGAATTTGGGGCCAAGAAGACTGTATAAACAAACCTTGTTACTTCTTTACTACACCAAGCCCAAACTCTGTTTAGATTCTTCACAATTAAGCACCCAAAGCCTACATTTCTTTGTCCTGTCCATTCTTCACAAGTGTATTAATTCTTTGTCTAAAAGGTATAAAATCTCCCTGCTTTGGCCACTACTTAGGTCCCATTTGTATGAGACCTCCATACACATGAATTAAAATGTTTCATTTTCTCTTGTTAATCTGTCTTGTGTCCATTTTGTTTTTAGTCCAGCCACAAGAACTCAAGAGAGGTAGAGGGGGAAATTTTCCCCTCCCGGACAGTTAGTGAGCCAGCCAGGAGGCTAGCTGGACTCCACATCCCACCCTGAGGCTGCTATAGCTGAGGGATCCTGGACATCTGACAAAGGCAGGGAGAAGGTAAGATTTCTTACCACGTCAGCCTCCTGGATATCTGCCTGCAAGATCTGGTGGAAGGGAGAGTGGTAAGAGTCCCTTTTCTCTCTCTCTAAATTTAGATCAGCCCGAGAAAGTATTTGTGGAGCTAGTTCCTTGGACTTAGTGACTCTTAGGGATCCTTTTCCTCCCAGATACAGTTTCTGTTTTTCTTTGTCTCTCTCTGTTGTGTCATTTATCATAAGGAGGAAGAATCTTAAGGCAAGAATGCAGGCACAGGCTCTATAAGTTTGCTGTTTCAGGTGATGAATCACAAACTGATGAATCAACATCTCAACTGATCAGCTTCTATTTAGACAAACTTCGTTGTTGATCTTCTAAGTAAAACCAGATGAGGTTTTGTTCCTTCCACCTTGTTCTATGAGAGCTTAGTTTTGTGTCCAATTGGAAAATTCTCTCTGGTCTCTGCCATCTGGAAGGTGCATTTACTGGGGTGTATCTGGTAGCCAGTCAAACAGACTGGGGTTCTGAGACACAAACTCATAACCAGAACTCTCTGTGTCCAGCCATACCAGCTCTCAGGGGAGTCTGTCACAGGGATCCCGATCCAGAAGAGGCGTTTGCTGCCTCAGCCTTTGTTGCCTTACTCCCTTAGACTCACTCTGGGAATGAACTTTCTGGATTTTGTGGGGGCTACCTACTCTATTCTGAGATGCCTCTTGCATCTTTAGTTAGGCCATAAAAAAGGCTTATTGGTTTGGGTCACTATTTGTAATTAATATAAGATCCTACTGGTCAATGGCCAGACGATAGATCCTTTAAATTGCTTACATTTAAAAGAAAAAAAATTTTGAGAGCTCTCATTACAAACAACTTTTGGGGGGATCAAATTGAAAGGAAAAAGTATAAAGACTAGAATTAGGAAATCACTTACTCTGAAAAAACAGAAATTAGACTTAAAGGTCCAACAGAAATTCCCCTTCTTAAAAAAAAAAAAAAAAGACTATCTTCAGGACCCCCTACAAATAATCAAGAAATAGGTCATCTGGAAGCCAGTATTCAAGGACTGTTAGAAATAACTCTCTTTGTCTTACAAATCTCTACAAAACCAGCAGTGTAACTCTAAAAACAAGTCAAGGCCCACTTGTCTTTGCCAATCCCAAAACCTCACCTATTCCTCTCAAAATGCTTGTTGATATTATAAAAGATTAGGATATTGGAGAAAAACTGTCCCATTCTTAAAAAAAAATTTTATTAATAAATTATCCTAAGACTTATACTAGACAAATATACTCCAAAACTCCTAGGAGAAAACTTAAATATTCTTTCTCTGTTCCTTAAAGTTATAAATCTTACCACATCTTCAAAATGTAAAGAGAGTCCACATTGCCTGAGTCCACATTAGCTCAACTGGTAGAACCTCCCACACACACACACAAAGAGGAAAGATGCTCGTTCCAGTACACACTGCTAAAAGGGTTCTCTTGCTCAAATTCTGATAAATCACAGTCTCCTTAAAATTTCTTGTCAAAGGAAAATACAGATCCTAAAGTATTCCCCACAAATAATAAAAGACTTTAGCCATCTGAGCATGTAAACTTCATTTATTCCACTTGTCTACAACTGGTGAGTTTTGTATTGTACCTGATTCATTACTACAGTTGTAAAATGAAAACTATGATGTCTGGTTGCACCTGTCTATATGCCTACATGTGTACATTTCAGATATGGTATTTTTCTACCATAGGATGATTTGACAAAATTAATTTGTAAAAGAGCTCTTTTTATTTGGCTTAGACAAACAGGCACTTTTATAAAAATTCTCAAAAATAGAGTAAAAACTAACCCAAATATTTTTCAAGTTCACAGGATCTAGGATAATCTTAAAAGCTAACCTTAAGCTTGTTGGTTTAATTAATACTGGTAAGTCCTCAGAGTTATCAGCATTAAATACAATGCAGATTAACAGCTTTTGTTCTTTAGTGGACTAGTCAAATAAGCTCATGTAGACTCTGCTGCAGTTTGTCAAAAACAACAATAAAAACTTCAGATAATGACTAACTGCTTTAGTGTCATGAAATTGTCATGAGTAATCTACGTATGATTGTTAAAAACAAATGATTTAAATAAATGTAAATGAGATCAGAGTTTTTAGATGAAATTTTTAACAGTAATTATTTTATGATATTTTATGATATGTCTATTTAAATAGTTTCCTAAATCTCTTTGGTAATGTAAACCCTTAGAGTTTTGTGAAGTTAAATTAAATGATGGGAATTCACTGAATGTCTAGATGGTTTCCAAGTAAGATAAAATACTGAAACACTTATGGCTAAACAAGTCTAAGTTTACCTACTTTTGACCTCTTATTACAGAGACTAAACATGTTTGGATTTATTAGTAAATATATCTTATGCTTTACTGAAAGATTGTACTATAAAATAGCATATTTTTCTAGAAATTATAAAATTTATTTAAAAGTTTGCCAAGCCACAAAATGTTAATACAGTTCACAATTGTTTCCTTATTTTCACTAAAGATTAAGATTTCAAAGGATTAAGAATTCTAAGTAATATATAAGTTTAAAGCTACCAGAAACAATAAGTGAAGATGTGTTTAGGGGTAAGAAAAGGTATAAGGTATAAAAGATATTAAAAAAAAAAAAAAAAAAGGTATAGGGTATGGAGATGTTTTTGTTAAAGAAAAAGAAGGTTATTTTTGTCCTAAAGCTAGTTATTTCTAAATGGAAAAGGAAACAAGGAATAAATTAAATGGACATGGAAAGTTGTAAAAGGTTTGTGAAAAAAAGAATCTTTAGAAAATAATTTTATGTATGGTAAGAACTGGCTAAGATTAGAATAAATTTAATTAAGTAAGTGAGTTTTAATATCAAAAATAAGTTGGTACAGAATTAAAATTTGGTTTGCCTCTCTGTTAAAAGGACAAAATTTTCTTAGATTATTGGTCTGGTCTTAATGCAAAACTGTAGACAAAGGTATTTTTTACCTTTAAAACAAAGATTCTATATTTTGTCTTTAACAGGTCTATGATTACTTAGAAGGAAAGGAAAAAAACTGAATTTTTTCAATATTAAAAAGCTCAGGCTTTTTATAGCTATTTAACTTTCTCCATTTGCCTGTGAAGTCTTTGTCATTTTGATTAAAAGAAATAAGTATTGTTTCACAGTGACCTATGATCCTAATTAACCAAATGTTTTTAAACATTTGATATTTTTGACAAACTTCCCAAAAATCAAATTCTTAATTAAGAATTATTGACCTGGAAATAACTTTGGGGTTTTCTAAAGATACCTGGAGTGCCTCAAAAAGTTTTTTTTCTTTTCTTATAAAAAAGAGATATTAAACTAATTTGGCTTATTTGATATATTTAGTTACATAGGAAGCATTGTCAAATAAATGGTGACAGATCTTCTTAGGTTATATTGTATGAGTAAATGTTATTAATATAAATGTTCTATTTTTTTTATATATGAAATTCCTAAAATTTGGATATGTCCTCGTATAATGTTACCAGTCATAATTCTAGTTATTATCTTAAAATGTGTGTCACAGAAATAACAAAATTTCCTTGTCAATTCCATTATAATGAATCAGATTTTAATAAATTATTTTTAAGTGTTTTATCATTTACAGACAGTTATTATTTTATTCTGATGCTTTTACATAAGCTTCCTGTAAATGTGTTTTATCTTCAAAGAAACTCATGGAGAAGAATCCAATGAGTACTCTAAGATACAAGTTTCTGATGACTTTCAAATCATACCACTAAACTGGGTAAGAATTTACAGAACTCTAGTGGAGAGACTGACGGCTTCATAAAATTTCTAACAAAAGACTAAGCAGAACAAGCATTAAATTACGTGGGACTAAATGAACTGAGGAAGATGATTATAATTTTCTATGATTTTTTTAAACGTTGCTGATTTTCTTTAATGTTTTGCTTCTCCAGATTTAAGGAAACCTTTTTCTCTTTTCACGTATACTATGACTTGGAGTTATAGTTATTTGCAAATATTCAATAAGAATCTCTTCTCCTTATAACAGGACACAATTGGAGCCATTGATTACATGATCAAAGCTTTGACTGGAATGTCGATTTAAGAAAGAAATGCATAGACTCAGATATGATCAAACAGCTTTAAGAAACTAAAGCTGACGTTATGGAGCCAGTAAAGCCCCTTGGAAAAACATCCTGGTACCTTGTTTGCAGGATTCCCAGCAGTCTTGCCAAGTGAGTAAGGAACATTACTTTCTGGCAAGTGCAAGATTCTCAAGATATTATAGGGATCTCAAAAAGAGAGGAATTCACTCAAAGCTATACGTGTTGTAAACAAAGTCTAATGGGAAATATTTGGCTTGGCTTCTCAAACTTGAGAGGCTGCTAAAAGTTCAATCTAGATCCCTCATAAAGTTCCAACAAATCAGATTTTAAAAAGCCTATATAGCCAATCACTATTCTCACTGTAGTTATACAAATAACCGGGCCAAGTTTGCCAAACTAGACTTATTTTGCAAATAAATTAGTCTTAATTTGGCTATCTTTGGTTAAAAAAGGGGTTAATTGCAGAGAGAAAAATTATGTTTCAGCAGATACACACTTGTAGATATTAAATTCTAGTTCTGGTAACTGTCTTTGAGGTTTTTGTTACTTACTTGTAAACTGAACTGGATCCTGAATTCTTACAGTTTCCTCTAATATCTGGCTCTGACTCTCCTAACTAACATTTCCAAATTTCTCCCATCCTTTTGATTTGAAATCATTGAGAACTAAAACTGATCCTTTTCCTGAAACCCTGTAAACTGAAGCTAGGCAATGCAATATAAACTTCAGAGAAATTGCCACAACAGCTCATATTTAAACAATCTTCATGCCTGTTGCTGTATGAGCCATTCAGAAAGTTTACTGATGACATCATCAGAGACATTTCAAATTGTGAAAGATGTTTCAACCCTGATGTCCAGAAATCTTCTTGACTGACTGCCCTCCGGGCTCAGAAACTGTTTTATAATCTGCTCCAATAATTAGCTTTTATTTTTCTTTTGTTTTCCATTTACACGCTTCTAATTAAATACACGATTGCTTGAACCATAGGCCTAACTTTGGGAGCCCACCTGCATCACCACATACTGAAATAAATTTAAGTAAACTGACCTATTGTCAAGACTAAGAGACTGGTTCAATGTGCTGGAAAAATATACCAGTTCAACTTTTAGTATGTAAAATTTCCAGGGAAGTTTCAGAGCAGGGAACAGTTGGGGCCCAAGGCAGGCTGCTTGAAAATCTACCTCAACGGCATACTATTTTGAATTAAAGTTACTTAAGAAAGAGCCTTTGCAAGAGGGACAATTTGGCTCTCCTCTCTGCCTCCCTAAAGCAAGAAGTAAATCTCTCAAGTGAAAGGTGAGCTCCCTGCATCTGGAGGTAGAAGGACACTCTTTTATCACCAGAGATAGGGAATTTGGGGCGGAGAAGCCTGTATAAACCAGCCTTGTTACTTCCTTACTGCCCCAAGCCCAAACTCTGTTTAGATTCTTCACAGTTAAGCACTCAAAGCCTAGGTTTCTTTGTCCTGTCCATTCTTCACAGATACATTGTTTCTTTCTTTAAAAAGTATAAAAGCTGCCTTTTTTGGCCACTTCTTAGGTTCCATTTCTATGAGGCCTTCAAACACACGAACTAAAATTTGTTTCGTTTTCTCCTGTTAATCTGTCTTGTGTCCATTTAATTATTAGTCCAGCCACAAGAACTCAAGAGAGGTGGCGGGGGGGAGTTCTCCCCTTCCCCAAAAAGAGAAAGAATAAAATAATTCTAAGCCATACTTTGGAATTCAGAGGAGAAATCCCTAATTGTAATCTGTTTATAAACAATCTGTCTAGTTTTCAGTATAAATACTTGAACAAAGTAAGTTTGATTTTTTTAAATAATTATTTAAAGTACAAGTTGCTATTAGGTACCCCTCTGTGTAGTACTGGGCTTTGTAAATATACATGGTCTGGTCTTCAGGAATTTATAATCAAAGTTAAAGAATTAAAAAGCTTATTAGTCACTGAAATCCTTTAAAAATCAGTTATTCTTTATCTCAACAGTAGGTAGTGTCAACTTACAAATAGGATGTCTTTCAAGACTTTGTATGTTATTTGGAACTCAGAAGGTCCCCATCCCATGGAAACAATGATTAAAATGGAGATTAGGTTTCCAGATCTGTGTACCAAAATCAAAAATTCAAAAAAAAAAACAAAACACATTAAACAAAGAGATGCTGAATCAAGTTCCTAGCTGATACCATTACCAGAATGTAAACACCCTTTGGACTCTTAACCCTGGGGGAATCATTGAGAACTGGATGAAGCACATACTTCTAAAATTTAATAAACTGTTTCAAGGAGTCCAGCAATCCTCTGAACCACCCAGGAATCCCAGGTTAATGCTTTAGACATTAAAGTGACATCAGCAACATGACACAATAGAAAGTCCCAGCTTTTGTTCCCCACCCCCATAGAGACATTGATAAAACAACAACACTTGGACCAGAATACCTTTACAAGGCTTCCAGAATCCAACTAAGAATTTGCAACACCCTAAAAGAGCACAAATCCAAGAAAATCTGCTTTAAAATGGAGAACAGGAGATGTTTCACTTTATTCATGTCAGCCCCTCCTTCAAGTCACCCATTTCAGGGCTGAGATCACTCAGCCTGCAATTTCTTCCCCTGGGGAAAGAATGAGCAATGTGTCCATCCAGCACCTGCAGCCCTTCTGGGCACTGCCCAAGAATCCTACTTCTGTCCTACTTCATTCGCAGCATTGAGGCAACCAGAATAGTTAGAATACCTGGGGGCGGCTAAGAACAAAGAGAAGGTGGCTTCACTAGTGAATTCTACCAAACGTTAAAGAAGAATTAATACCAATGTTTCTCAAACTCTTCCAAAAAAAACTGAAGAGGAGGGGACACTTCACTCATTTTATGAGGCCATCATTATCTGATACCAAAGCCAAACAAGGACACTGTCAGAAAAGAAAATTAGAGGCCAATGGCCCCGATAAATATGGATGCAAAAATCCCCAACACCACCACCAACAACAACAACAACAATAATCCAAGCAAACCAAATTCAACAGCACATTAAAAGGATCATACACCATATAGTCAAGGTGGATTTATCCCTGGGAGGCAAGGATGGTACAACAGAAACATATCAATGATGTGATGTACCACATTAACCAAATGAAGGATAAAAAACTGTATGATCAATGACAGACAAGACCAATTCCATTTTGGTGATCCACCACCATTTTCAGGACAAGTCACAACTTCCGCCTTCTGCCTGTAAAACCCTCCCTGGACCTGAGTAAGAACTGCTGGCGAGAGAGTTCATCAACAAGCCCCTCTCCCTTTGAAACACACCCCTCTCACTTTCAGCATCCCTCATTTACATAAAAAACCACCAATCAGGCATAAATAACCAAGCCTGTATGCAGAGAGTGGGCTCCAGTTTTACTGGAGAGCCTCTCTGCAGGTTTCTCGCAAAAAACCTGACTCTGCTGTTAAGCTGTCTCTGATCCTTTCTCTCCAATTCTAACAATCAACTCTATAGAAGCAGAACAAGCATTTGACAAAAACCAACATCCTTTCATGATACAAACTCTCAACAAATTAGTTATAGAAGGATAGTACCTCAACATAATAAAGACCGTATATGACAAACCCACAGATCACATCATACTCGAAGGTGAAAAGTCAAAACTTCTACTCTAAGATCAGGAACAAGACAAGGATGTCTAATCACACCCTAAAGAAGTGATGTTCAGCCACCAAAAGAATCTGTGTGTGTCCTGTACCTACGTCATTCAAGTTTTCCCTTCTTAGTAGTTGCACTAACAGTGGAAATATCCTGAAATGAAAAAGGCCAGGATTTTTTCCTTCCATTTTATAGGATGCAAGAATGACAAATTTTCCAGCACATCCCACAGCCTAGGGAAGTACTGACATTTTCACTTTTTTTTTTTTTTTTTTTTTTTTGCCTTTCAGCTTTGCTTTTCAGATACAATGAATTATCTGAATACAGTCTTACTCTGGGTAAAATCATTGCAGCCATAGCCTCTCCAGTATAGTATTTGGCTTACCAGAAAGAACACTGTTTCACAAACAAAAAAGATACGAGTACAAACATAGGTTTGTACTACTATTTGTGTGACCTAAACTCCTTGAACTTTTGTTTCTTATCTGTAGAGAGAGGGCACTTATATAATATCAGCTATTCTAACTACACGGATTGTAGTGAGCATTAAATAAAATTATATAATTATAAAGACTGGCAAGTTTTACCCATTAAAAGAGCAAGTCCCAAGGACCTGTATCACCATGGCAAGTGCATAACAATTTTCTTAATTCTCTCCCAAAGGGATCTCACCTAATATCATTTAGGCAGCTAAGAAAATACCCAAATATTTCAAAGGCTTTTGGACACAGGATTTGAGTTGACACTGAAGCATCATCATGTTCTCCCTGTTAGAGAACCAGCACATGAGGGTGAAGTAATAAATGGAGTCCTGTCAAATTGCTGCTAACAGTGGGTCCACAGAGCCCTCCAGTGCCTATTTGTCCCTTCTCCGGTTCCTGAGTGCATAATTATTATGAACATACTTGGTAATTAGCAGAAACCACATATTGTTTCCCTGAACTGTGGAATAAGACCCATGTAGAGGAGAAAGCCAACTTAAAGCTTCTAACCACCCCCCATCAAGATTATAATATTTTTAAGAATTAAACAATGCCATTTGCAGCAATATGGTTAACCAGAGATAATCAAATTGAGTGAAGTAAGTCAGGCAGAGAAAGACAAATATCGTATGATATCACTTATATGTGGAGTCTAAAAAAAAATACAAATTCTATTTACAAACCAAAAACAGACTCACGGACATAGAAAACAAACTATGGTTACCCCAGGGGAAAAGTCGGGGAGGGATAAACTAGGGGTTGGGGATTAATAGACACACATTACTATATATAAAATAGATAAACAACAAAGACTTATTGTATACCACAGGGAACTATATTCAATTTCTTGTAGTAACATATAATGGAAAAAAACCTAAAAAGAAAAAATATATATGTATGTATATGTATAACTGAATCACTTTGCTGTACACCTGAAACTAACACTGTAAATTAACTACACTTCAATAAAAAATTTTTTAAATAATCAAATTTAAAAAAATTTTTAATTAGAATTTTTTAAAAGTATTTCATCCCTGGTTGGAGGTTGAGGGGAGTGGCAGAGACCAGTGCCAGTGCCACCGACCATTAAAGACCTTAAGGATGCATGGTTGCTGCTTCTCATCATCCTTATTTAATTAACCACTCCGGGCCTTACAAAAACAAAAGACATGTCCTGGTGAATGACAGTAAAGTAAGGCAATCTCGATTAGAAAGCAACCCCGTTGTAGCTGCTATGCCAGACGCCACTTCTTTGCTAGAACAGATTACCACGGCCTGGGGTGCGTGGTATACTATCACTGAGATGATGAGTATGTCATTTTCCATCCCTACCGGAAAGGTCCGAAATTGTCTGAATTTACTTGAAGCAAATATATGTATTCATATTTACAGTCTTAACCAGAGCTAAGGAAACTCTTTTGCCCTCTGACATAACATACTCAGAGAGACCTGACTGGTCATTTGACAAAACATGCCATTGGTTTGCTTTATTGATGGTACCATGCTAATTGGACTGGATGACCAGGAAGTTGCATGTATGTAATAGGCCTTGGTATA
This sequence comes from Camelus dromedarius, assembly GCF_036321535.1. NCBI lineage: Eukaryota > Metazoa > Chordata > Mammalia > Artiodactyla > Camelidae > Camelus > Camelus dromedarius. The sequence goes on along the minus strand of NC_087446.1, from coordinate 59,693,563 downwards.
TAACATGTGTGTTCCAGAAAGTAGGAGTTAAACCATATGAAAATCCAGGGAAATGCCATGTAAGTAATACATAGGAGTCCAGTACTCTGGGACACATGACACCCTTTCTAAACTAAACATTCTTCCTAAACTAAAGAGCAAATTATTGCATCTTGTCTTTTTCTGAACAAAGAAGGAAGCACAATGCCTTATATTTGTTTTTTGGTTCTGGAGTAACATATTACACACTAGTAAATACTGCTCTGACATACTTACCAGGTGGCATGAAAGTCTGAGTGGGACTCAACGCAGGAAAGAGACTTGCAGCAGGACCACGACGAGTGCTTGCACCATATCATTTGGCATACTCTTCAGCATTCAGGGTATCAATGATAGGAAAATACACAACGTGGAGTTTATGACAAGCTCCCAAAGTAAAATCACTATGTACATCGTTAGGGTTCTGATCAAACTATGCCATCTGTAGCAGTGAGTTACAGATTATTTTTTTAAAAAAAGCTCTCTGGAGTGCTGTTGAATCTAGGTAGAGACAGAGAGACTGATCATGGGACAGTAAGTGACCAGTGGGCCAGAACTGTTCATTATGAGGTGGGTTCTGCCAGTCTTCCTCTACGTCAGCTTAAGGGCCATCTGAACAAGATCAAACCTCTTCACTGGGATCCACTCACCTCCAGTGTCTAATCCAGATGCAAAGTTATAAAAGCTTAGCACTTCCTTCAAAGTGAAATACCTCTGAAGGGCCATACTAGTCCCAGAGCTCCCCGTGAGATGGCTGAGGCCACTGTCACAACTGCATCGCAGTCAACCCCTCCCTCCTGCAGTTCTACGTCCTTTGCTCCCCCATGGAAATTGATCCCAAGAACATACTTCAATAAACTTCTTGCAAACAAATGTGCATCTGAAAATCTTTTTCCCAAGAAAATCTACCTAAGACACATACCAAAGTTCTATTCAGTTAGGGGAAAGTGAGGGCAGGGGAAAAAAAGAAGCTTTACTTCTAGATTTTTCTAAATAAATCTGAATTGAACTGATTCCTAATTAAAAAAAAAAAAGAGTGGAACAGAGGAAGAGAGAGAAGTAAAAGAAAAGTAAAAAGGACTCCCCTCCTCATGCTTGATAAAAAACACATATTCCCCACTTCTTGAAAAGCTATGTAACTAATTGTGTATCTTTTCACTTTGCAAGTAACTAAAATGGAGGATATTAGCCCCGAGAAATATTACCATTTCCTATTTTTCAACAAAGAAGCTAAATATTTTAACCCAAACTGTTTTTACCTCCTGTGAAAATTCTGAATTTCACTCATTCACTTAATATTTATTTAGCTCCCATAATATGTCAGGCACTGCTCTATATTCTATACAATGTAGCACTACCATATTTTTGTGCACTCTTAAATCTATAAGCCAAAAAGATATTCCAAATATTATTGGATATAATATTATTCCTAGCCACTTATTTCCCTTCTGTTTTACATTTTATTGATTCCTCACCACAAGTCACAAAGTCAATAAAGCAATGATAATCAGAGTAGGTATCAAAAGGACATTTAAACTGGAATCGTTTTCTATTTACCAAAGATACTCTGAAGGACATTTTTTTTCAAGCAGTTACACATTTACATAGGACATTCAATAATATCATACTTGCAAAGTAGCTAGACATTTTGGCATTTTGGATTTGAGATGATGAGATTAAAATGACGATATATGAAAATTGTGATTTGGACTAAATGAGAAAAGATGAGGACAAAATAATATTTTGTGAATGAATATGTCAAGGTGAGTACAGTACAAGAAAAAAATTTAATGAAGAAATACTTTTTAAAAACATAATTTAAAAGTTTCTCTTATTAATATTATATCTCTATAAATCAATGAATAAAAATATACCCCATCTCTAAAAACAAAAATCTAGGCTGATTTATAAGAACTCAAACACAGAATTAAAAGAAATTAATTTGGTTACTTGAAGTGTGAAAATGAAGAATTGGCTTTAGTTAAAATTACGAGTGAAACCACAGGTCACAATTTTACTTGAATTTAATAGAAAACTTGAAGTGAAGAAGTTGCTAACACAAGTACTTTGAGGGGTGCTAGAGAAGACTAGAGACTATCTACAAACAGTAATCACAAAATAAATTAAGCCTACACTTAGCCTAAACCAATATAAACCTGAATTTCTGTATACCAGGGACAAAGAGTTGTTCTAAAATATTCAAAAGTTACTTGTAATAGTAAAATTCCTAGGACTGTTGACCTGAAACTTTGAGAAGATATATTTTTATAAGAAGCATTTATTTGCTAATAAAAACTTTTGCACTTAAAGCTATAAGCAATATTTGATTTTTATGTTATGTATATTTTACCACAAATTTTAAATGAAAATTTAAATTAAAACAATAAATAGCCAATACACTTCTGAAAAGGAGTATTAAAAGAAATTAGCCAACCAATTAATTAAAATAGTGTGGTACTGCATAATAATTAACCAACAGATAGAATAAATAGACTAGAGTGTCTAGAAATAGATCAAATACAGTAAGAATTTAGATGTTTTGAGTTATTAAGAAAAAGATGATTATTTAATAAATGGTGTTGAGACAATGAGTAGCCTTTTGGGAAATAATGAAATTGGATTCATATTTCCCATTTTATAACAAGAAAAAATCTAGATTGATCAAAGACTCCAATATGAATAGGTCATAAAGGAACTAGAATAAATCATGTGAAAAAAATTTTACAATCTTGAAATGAGGAAAGTCTAAGTGTGCTTCCAAACTGAAAAGTCATAAAAGAAAAGACTCATTAATTTGATTACAATTAATTTTTATTTAAAAAATACACAGAAAAATCCATTAAAGTTTTAGTTTAAGAGCAAAACTGGAAATAACTTTTGCAATTTATTCACGAACAAATGATTGATTTCCCCTATATAGTAAAAATTTCTCCAAATCAGTATTCTAGAGAAAATATGGAAAATGGGGAAAAATCTAAAGAGGCATTTCATGGGTTCTTGGTCATATGAAAAGATGCACAGACTTTCTCAGAAGAAGAGAAACATATATAAAGATACACTGAAATACCGATTTTTGCCTATATATTTAGCAAAGATCTGAAAGTTTAATATCACACTCTTCTTTCTGATAATGTATCAAAAATTTTATTGAATTCATTAATTAAGAATGGAAAATGATGCTGTGATCAATTCAAAGAGCTTTAAGAAGCTAGTGTATTTGTTGGCAACTTAACAGAGAATTGTTAGAAAGAGATTGCTGAGCTAGATATAGAACTGTTTAATGTCCAGGTGGCCCCTAATATATGGGGTTATCTGTTCCATTGCATGGAAATTATTTGCATCTCAACTGGACTAATATCACACTCCTGGCAAGAGCACAGAGAAATAGATATTTTTATACATTACTTGTTGGTGTATGAATGAGTTTTAAAATCTGTAGAAGACAATTTGGAAATATTTATCAAAACTTCCAAGGTTCCTGCATTTTGATCCAGTGATCCCACTTCTAGCAACTTATCCTACAGACGGTCTCATCCAACCAACACACACCCTATTCCCAAACAGTGTATTTAGGTTTTGCTCCCTAGGCTCGCCTATTGCCTTTGAGAAGTTTACTTTGCTGGCTCTTTCTAAGATATTCATAATGATGTGCTCGCTCTGCCTCCTCCTATAAACACTTCTGCATAAACTTCTAAAGTTTTCATCAACATTTCCATGTGTTTGGTAGATTGGGGTTTTTAACTGTCTCTGATTTGTATTATTTCATTTTCTCATTCTCCTTGTTGCTTTTAGATGACTTTCAGGAAGAGAAAGGGAAAAATGCCAAGTATATAATATGCGACCATCTTCAAACCAGAAGTCCCCCTGAGTCCTTGAATTCTCTCATCCCTTGGCTTCTGAAATCCAGCTCCCCTGCCTCTCCTTTTCCTGTGTGACCTATCCTCATTCACCTTCACAAATTCCTCTTCCGATGCCATCCCTTAAAAGCTGCTGTATTTTAGGACCACATTCTTGGTCCACATCTTTCTCTTGACATACTCTTCTGAAGCAATCCCATCTACTCTCTGGGCCTTAGCTATCATCAGTATGCTGTTGGCACCCCCAGATATTTAGCATTGACCCCCATTTCAGACTTTTACATCAATTCACCTGTGTGTTACTTAAGACAATGAACATCTAAGATGCACCAGGCAAAGGCTGACTGACTCAAGCAATTTGAATTTATAAGTACTGATGCTTTGATATATTGCACTATAACTTCCTGTTTCCTAGGTTGTGTAATTTTTTAGTTGGCAAATACTACTTAATTGGCTCTATAATTATTGGGCATGTCTATAATAATTAAGGTGGCTCTCATTTCAGAGTTGTTTCTGACATAGGAATCTAGAAACTGTAGACTTGCATAAACCCTTGAAAATGTGAATGTTACTCATCTTTGTCTTAGAAACATTATAGCCAGCCAGACTACTAACACTTTAAGCTGTACACTGAAACACAGAGGGAAAAATGATTAATCCTGACCCGCCACTGAAGATGGCCTTATTACCACATCCCATAGACATCTAATCTAAGTGTTCTCAGTTAAAAACAAGCACCTTGTCAAAGGGTTTTTTGAATTATTCAATGGAAGCAAAATGTTTATTGAGTACCACTTATATGCAAGTCCCTGTGCTAGATGATTTGAGAGATGTAAAAATGAACAAATAATATGGGGATTTTACAGTCTAGAGATGACAAAAATAAATAATAAGCAAAACTCCTCCATGTGGAAGAATATAACGTGTGCCAGAAGAAGTGTAAAATAAGGAAGTACAGGGGACCAGTGGAGGGAAAAACAGTATCCGGACAGAGCAACGGAGGGTGAGGCAGGTCAGGAAGAGGTTGAGGTGGTCCTTGAGACAACCAAACACAGTGAGTAGAGTTTTGCTACAGAGAAGTCTGAAGGCAGGAGAGAAAAGGGTGGTGAGGACATTCCAGACCAGTAGTTTTTAATCTGAAGTACACACTATAGTGCTCACTAGGAGAATATTTAAGTCCCAGCACCTTCTCCTGACACACACACAAGCCAAGGCTGAGAAGCATTACTGTATACGGAGACAATAGCATGTGTTTTGCATAACAAGAACATATGAAATAACAGACATATTCTGGGAAACCAAAGGACCTATTTTTGTTTAAATGTGAGGTACACGTAAGAAAGTGATGAAAGACAATCTTGTAAAAGTTAGATTGGGATCATACTGTGCAGCAGACTTGCATCACATTGGCACTTGTACGGAAAGCACTTAGAGCTGACCTACTTCCTTCCTGCCTTCATTTACTATGGTTCAGAGAGACAAATGTCTTCAAGTTTCATCAAAGATAATGTCTGAGTTTCATTTTCCTCTTTTCTTCATTTTGAGGGAGTTTTCAAAAGGAGGACTCAGATACATCTTAACTATCTTGAAAAGGAATTACCTTTTTCTTTCTTTTTTACATTCAATTTAATTTTCAAACATTGTCTTTATCCTGCTTGATGCAGACACTTTATCAAAAAAAAAAAAAAGAAAGAAAGAAAAAACTTTATTGAATTGTTTCCAGCTTAATTTCCAGCTTGTTTCCAGCTTAATTTCAATTTGTTCATGTCTCAGTCGAGTTCCTAATTTGGTTCTAGCAAATGTTGCCACAGTAGTTATTAGGAATGCGGAAGTCTAACTTCTGGATCCTCTGAAGAAACAGTATACCACAGCTAAAAGAACAGAAGACGTTTCTGACTGCTTCATTTGGAAATTATCTCAAACAAGAAAAAGAAACAAACACAACACTTTTGCCTCCATTGGGAGAAGCAAAGATAAGCAAGCCGCCTTGGCCCTCAAAACCTTAGAACGGCTCAGGAATTGGAGGCAGGGATGCAGAGAAGGGGCTGAAAACACAGAGATTGCTTGCAAGATTATACAATTTGTAACTAAACCCCCAAGTCCTCATCCTCAAAGAAGCCACCCAACTGCCTTTCCTCAATTCCTACAGGGAAACAAGTGTTTGTGCTCTGGAAATACAGAGAGGTTCCAGTTTGATGGTGACCAGGCATTGATGAAGGCAGTGAAAAGAGTTTATAATGAGCAGTGGGACCTTTCTCCTCTTCTTTCCTCTGTTCAGCCCCAGAAAGAAGATAGAGGAAGGCAAAGAAAATTCCAAAAATGGTGATGAAAGAAAGTTCCAAGACAACAGCGAACATCATGAGAATGCAACCAATTCAGATTGGCAGGACATCAGATACATATCTAGTGCTCCCGTCTGCAGGGGAGAAATGGAACAAATAAGTTGTCTTAAAGTTTAGGGGTGATGAAAATTATATTGAGATACGGTTTTGGAGGTTTTGGAACTATGTGAAAACTTAAGCCAAATTTTCAAAGAAAAATAATGAATGAAGATTAAAAATCAAGCAATTATCAACTTCAGGAAAAAAAAGGACAAAATAGGAAATAAAAACATAGTTTAACATGTGGCTCAGCAGTGATCAGTATTCATGTAGTCAAAAGATGCAGATTTAATAATCAAAAATTGAGATACAAAACTATATAGAAACGTAGAAGGAAGGAATGAAACACTATGAATGAACTAAAGTCTTGAAGTTCCAAAACTGGACAACAGTAAATGTTTATGATTAATAATCAAGCGATGGCAGTATATGCATATTATATTTAAGAGCAGTAAGTATCAGAATGAACTTTTAAAACAGTTGAAAGTGGTGTCTTCCAGGGAGAAGCATGAGAGAAGGTAGAAAAAGAGACTACATTTTTTAAGAAATACTCTACAGTGCCTGTTGAATTTTTAGCTATCAGAATATAACACTTAGGCAAAAAGTAAATAAAGGACATGGAGGTTAACAGGAACTACTACTATAAGACACAGCATTTCTACTTCTAGACACATACTCAAGAAAAACTCTCACATGTGTTTGTAAGAGGAGAATGTACGCAAAATATTGACCAAAACTAAAATGTCGATCAGAAGGAAAAAAATAAAATGTGGTATGTTTAAATGACAGGATATCATATAGTAAGTAAAAGCAATCCACTAAATACACATACACACACACACACACACACAGGTATATATATGTATCAGCATGGTATATCACAAAAACAATGCTGGTAAACAAAAAGAAGCTTCAGAATGACTTATACAGGATGAATTCATTTAAGTAAAGTTTAAAACATAAAACAATACTCTATATTTTATCTGTATATATTTTTATGTGTGTAGAGGCATAAATTTTGAAATGAAAAGACAAATGAAATTTACAGGGAAGGGGAAGGAAATGGGGCTGGATTGGGGGGGAAAAAGACTCCAACTTATCCTGAATGTTTTAGTCACCATATTCTAAAAAGATAAGGCAAAAATGACAAAATGTTAACTACTGAGAATTCTTCATGGTCATTTTACAGGTGTATGTTCTATTACTTTGTGTAATTTCCTATACTTTTAAAATATTCCAAATTTTAAAATTTAATTACACAAATTTTAAAATTTAATTTCACACACACCTAGCCTTATACCTGTATAAAATTACAAAGCAAAATCTTCTTAGTCTGAGAAAACACTATACTTTGATTGAAGTAAAGTTCACATAGATTGACATTTACATACCCTATATCAATGCAATCTGTAATAACTAACTTGTAAAACTTTTATTAAAAACTTCTTGTTTGAAAACAAGCACCTTTCTTCCCAAAAGCTAGATTCACTCAAAAGTCCTTTAAAATGAGTCACTGACCTGAAAAGTAGATAATAAATACGTTTTACATAAAATTGTGTTGAAAACTACAGGCAAAATTATTAACTAAGATTTTAAGGTAAGCTAAAATGATGTTTAAATATTAAGATATTTAAGACGTTAAGAAAATAAAAACACTCTTAGTTATGAAAGAGTTACATAATATCAGGACATTATATAGGGTATAAGATATATAGTATCTTACAAAATATACGATATACAGCATATCAGTTTTACATCACATATTTTCATACAGAGACTACATTTGAATGCCAAACAGCTCCACTTAGTAACGTCACTGATAAAGGAAGCATGGCAGGAAAATGCTTTTGTACTTATGATGCTGGACCTGCAACATAGCACTAGCAAATTTGGCTTCAAGAACTGCCTAATTACATACTTATAAATGCATATCATGAACCTTTAGGCTGGAATCGAGCCCTATAGCCCTTCAGCCATTTCAGTTTATCAAGTAAATGAAGTAATTTTTATAAAACATTATGCAGTCGATTAAACCAAGCAACAATATATACTCATGATTATTTGTCAAGGCTATCACTTATGGCCTGATTTTTTGTTTTATTGTGTGGTTAAATGCCAGGGAACTGAACCAGCAAAAACTAACTACACTGTGTAAACCTGGAAAACTAAGATGATGGCTCAGTAGCAATCTTTTCTTAATGATTACAACTATTATTTAACATTCAATGCACACCAGCAGCATTCTACTCATTTTACAAAATATCCCTGCCTTTTCAAAGGACTAGATTTTGGCTTTTCAATCCTTTTTTTTTGTTTCTGTTTTCTATTTTACTACTTTCTGTGACTTACTCTGTTGTATTCTTTTAAACATTTTAAAATGAAATTTTAGCTCACTAATTTTTATTTTTTCTTCTATATGCATTTAGACCTTAAACGTCACTCTTGGTTCTGGTTTAGCACACAACTATTTTCACTGTTATTTATTTATAAATATATAATTTCCAATTATGATTTATTTTAGTCAGAACCATTTAGTTTTCAAACACATAGTATTTGGGGCCACCTTTTTCTCATATATTTCTAATTCTGTTCAGAAAAGGAGATCTTTAGGATATGGATTGTTTGATATTTTTGAAATTTTCTTTATGGCTTTGTATTATTCAATTTTTAAAAATGTTTTATCCTTATCTGAAGTAATCTATATCCTCTAGTTATTGGGCAGAAGAGTCTAGATATGATTATTAGATCAAGCTTACTGATTATGTCATCCTAATATTCTAAATCTTTACTGATTTTTGCTCAATCCATCAACTTTTTAAAGAGTTTCTCAATTTCTACTTATAATTCTTTAGACCTTCTGCTTTATACATTTTATGGTCAAGCCCTCAAATACAAAAAGATTCAAGATGTACATTTTCCTTGTAAACTTATTTTTTAATCAACTTTCTTGATTGATAATTTACAAACAATAAAATGCACCCATTTTAAGTGTACAGTTCAATGAAGTTTGACAAGTTTTATATATATACATATATATGCACACTTCAAACTACCACAACGATTGAAACATAGACCATTTCCATCACCCTGAAAAGTTTCCTGTGTCCATTTTATTTTTATCATTAAATAGTGACTCTTTTCCTAATAATTTTTTTGCCTCAACATCTATATCGATTGCTATTTGATTGATAATAAATGATAAAACAACCCCAAATAGGTTTTGATATACCAGCAAAACCAACTTTCATTGGTATTTTCCTGGCACATTATCTGCCACCCTTTTATGTTCAACATTTCTTTATGTCTTCATGTTTTAGGTACCTCATAAACTGCTTAAGGCTGTTTTGTTCTTTAAGGGTTTTATAAAAGCTCCAGTTTTTAACAAGTCAAAATTACTCATATTTATTGTGATTATATTTGGCCTTATTTCCACTCTCATAGATATGCTATGATTCCTATACGGTATGCTTTCCATTGCTGCTGCTTTTAGCTTTTTCCCTGTTTGCTATACAGTTGCTGTTGTCATTGCTACTTCCCTTGTCTTCCTTCTGCTGGATTGGCTTAATTTGCCGTATTATTTTTCTCCTTTCTACTCTTTTGGAAGTTCTTAATTTTAGCTTTCTTTTTCTTTTTTTGTAATAGTTACCCTGAAATTTTTAACATACTTGTCTTAAACAGGTCTAAAGTTAACTGACACTGCTATACTTAAACCATTTATTATATTTGTTAAAATTATTTCTTTTCAACTTCTTTGTTTTCATTTTTAGTTGTGGTAAAATACACAGAAGAAAATTACTATCTTAACCATTTTTAAGCATGCGGTTCAGTAGTGTTAATTATATTCACATTGTTATGCACTCAATTTCCACAATTCTTTTCATCTTGCAAAACTGAAACTCCACACCCATTAAACAACAGTCCTCCCACCACTCGCCCCGCCCCGCGCCCTTTCCCCAGCCCTCTGTAACCACCAATATATTTTGTCTCTATAAATTTCCCTACTCTAGGGATCTTGTGTAAATGGAATCCTATAGTATTTGTCTTTTTGTGACTGGCTTATTTCACTTAGCATAATGTCTTCAAGGTTCATTCATACAACTACTTTTTAAAACACACACACACACTCCCATCAAAATCAGTCTAATCAATGGTTTTGTGTATATATTTCCCTGTTTATAATGGCTCCTCACATACTGGGGATTGAACCCGGCCTCATGCATGCCAAGTATGCACTCTACCACTGAGCTATACCCTCTCCACCCTTAAATTCACTTCTAAATTCAATTTTCATTTTCCTGAAGTACATTATGTGAGAAGCTGTGAGGTCAGCTCGATCTTTTCCTAAAAATCTCTGCATTTCCCTTCATCTTGAGTAATATGAGTACAGACCTTTAAGTTAATAGTAATTTTCCCCTCAGTACTTTGAAGATATTTTCCCAGTGTCTTCTTGCATATACTGTACCTGATGAGAAGTTTTCTATCTAAATAGCATTTCTTTAATAGGAAATATTTTCTCTTTGTATTTAAGATTTTCTCTGAGATTGATATTTTTATGTTTATGAAAATGGATCTAAGTATTTCTAGGTATGAATTTATATTATGAATTTGTTTTTATTTTTATTGTTCTTATCAAACTCATTTTAATTTCTGTACCTATGGAAAATCCTACAAAGAGAGTTTTTTTGTTTAGTTTTGTTTACATCAAATTCATTTTAATTTTTGAATCTGAAGGCTTGTTTATTCTGGAAAAAAAAAGTAGGCATTTTCTTTTTGAATATCGCTTGTTTTTCATTCTGGAACTCCTATTAGACATATGTTGAGTTCTGTCCATTCTCCATTAAATAATTATTCTTTCATATTTTCCACACTTTATTTCTCTATTCTACATTCTCGTCATACAGTAGGTTAGAGGATTTTTCAGCAAATGATCACTCTCTTTCCCTCACCCCACTGAAGGAATGCACTTCTCTGCTACTGCTTTTGGGCTTGCATAGTTGGGCTTATCTGTTGGTCTCCTGCTTTTTGTATGAGAACAAATCTGGCTTTAGGAAAATGAGATATATGTGAAGCAGACTTAGACCCAACCTGCAGCTTGGAAACCAGCTGAGTCCTACCAATATCAGCCAATCTCAATCCAACCCACAAATGCATAAGTAACAAATATATGCGGATTATTGTACGTTACTAGGATTTGGGGTGTTTTGAAAAGCAGAAAAATTTAACTGATATAGAATTTGGTATTTAAAGTGGAGTGCTGCTGTTAACAAAAACCTAAAATACATGGTGTTGGCCTTAGAAATAGGCAACAGGCAATGCTGTAATTGTCATAGGAGAGTGGGAAAATGGCAGCAGTGTTACGTAGTGGCATAACTTTTGCGAGAATTGTCATCTGTAATAACATGGAAGGCGGAACATGTACTCAATAAACTTATGAAGTTAGATGAGGTAATTTCAAAGCAGAATGTTAAAAAGCAGGCTGCTTGCTGCCCTTGAAAAGGCACAAGAAAGAGGTGAACTCAAAAAGAACTGCCTAGATTACAATCAGAGTTGGAAAAAAAAAAAAAAGAGTCCAGAAATTCTGAAACTTGCAGGGTTAAAAATGAAACTGTTTATCACCAAATTCCAACTTCAGAGAATAAGCAAGTCTAGGCCACTGCCAGTGACGCATGACCTCAGGGTAGAGACCAAATCAAGGGTGTAACTGCAGCTCCTTTTGTTAAAACCTCAGAAAAAATAAAAGTGGTATTGTAGGTCAAAGTGCCATGAAGGTTTGCTCTGACATGGAGATTAGACTGCAGTGAAGTGCTCTCGGGATCAATACCTGTGGAAGACAGGAAGTAAGCAAAACGGAGCAATGCAAGAAGGTGGGCTGTAATGCATTTACAAAAAGACTTCAGCCACTGAAACTAAATGGCTACTCAGAGTTGTTCCAAACTGAGACATTGAGGCCAGGCCTTTATAACCCCACATCAACCAGTCATTACATATTAGACGTTCCCTTCCGGGCTTGGTGGCCCCCTGTTTGATATATTATGAAAGATCCTATGTCATGAGATCAAACCCTCTGTAAGCCTTTTGATGGTGGAGATGGTCAAGACACTGTTGGCAGTAAAGGAAAACCCATACCTGCAATGTCAATACTAATCAAGATGAATCACTGCTTCTTTCAGAGTAGGATCCAATGGACTTAATTTGCCACCATTTGTTCCTCCTCTAGGGATGATTCCATATTACAGGCTCTGTATTGGTCTCCATCCCCAACAGACTGGACATTTGGCAGCAGTAACAGCTAGATCCGTCTCGATAAATAGGAACCACTGCTGTGGGCCCCTTATACGGCGACCATCCCTGCCACTGTGGCTATGACACTTATGTACTCATTGTTCCAGCTCTGGGATAGAGGCTATTTGATGTTAGCTTTTGGAGTCATTCAATCTATTTGTTCAATACCTCTTTGTGGTGCATGCTTTATGGTTGGTGCTCACATGCAATACAAAATTCTTCACACTTGCTCATTTCCCTAGGTCCATCCATATAACTTTTCCTCAGACTTCCTGCCTCTCAATCTAATAATATTTCTTCTTTCAGGTCCTTGACCAAACTTGTCTCTTCATGCAAAGTGGATAATCAGGTGACCCAAAGCTCTGCTCACTGAGACTATTTCTCCTCATCACTCTATTTTAAGCTCCCCTGTGAATGGATCTATAATGCAGGCATCATCCTTTTCTTGGCTTTTACACACATACTGAGCTAAACTGTTCTTTTTCCTTTCATCATAAACTAGTCATTAGGTATCCATTATGCAGCCATAGAGATGAGCCACTGCCAGTATCTACTGGAGGTGTTATCTACTAAATCACTCACCTGATAAAAGAGATCTAAGAAAGATTGCAATATGATCCAACAAAATCTTGACATACCCAGAGTATCTGTAATTAAATCTATAAAGTGGGATGACCATATCACAAAGAGAATTTAGGTGAGGCTTTTGATATGTAGCACTGACTGGAATCAAATACATAGAAAATCCATGACTGTCTTTAAAAATTATTCTAGCAAAAGCACCACAGGTCCAAACTAAAAAACAAACTAAGACTCTCTGAACTTTGGGTCCCAACTTTCTACAAGCAAGGCCCAGACCATGAAAGCATCTTAGCCACCAGGAAGAGCCCTCTTCAGAAGTGGCTAAGGAGGAGGATAAAAAAAAATCCTTCCTCTCCAACAGAGGACAGAGCAAAGAGCCATGAAGAGACACAAATGGGAAGTGTTTTCCAAGAAACAGAACTAGGACTTTATCAAGGAATATTCCATACCCCCAACGTAGAAGTGTTTGGAAACATTTGCCTAGTGAGATTTCAGAATTGCTATGAACCAGTGACTCCTATCTGTATCTCATTCTTCTCCTTTTCAAATGGGAGCATCTATTCTCCCATTCTGTCCTTGTTCCACCATCATATGTTGAATGTGTGAAAGCAGATACCCTATCCTTTAAGTTTTTAGAACTTTAAATCACAAGGAGATACTCTAAAATTTATACAAGTCATGTGATCCTAAACTCTAAATCTGATGTCAAGACTTTTGAGATGTCTTGAAATGGAAGTGAGTGTATTTTACATTAGTTAATGAATGAATATTTGTGACTGAAAAAGCAGACTGTAGTAGATGCGATTTAAAACTTTATTCAACAAATAGTCGTTCTCCCCTTCTTCCCGCAGAAAAGAGTATATTTTTGCCCCTATTTGATTTTGGGCTTGGCCATATAACATCCTTTGGCCAATAGAATGTTAATGGACATGACAGGACCAGAGACTTGCAATATGCTTGCATGGCTGAGCTTTCTCTCTTCCTTTGCAGCTTTTCACAACAGAATAAGCTTTGGGTAGCCACTGATCCTTATGATAACAGAAATGTACGGCATACTTGGACCCAGTTTGCAGTTTAAAGTTAAGGCCAGTTGAGACTAAACTAGATTTGCCAAGCCTCAGTAACAACAGATGTTTAAGAAATAAGTGAAAGCTTATTTCCTGCATGCCACCAAGCATATAGGTGGTTGGTTACACAGCAAAAGCCAAATAATATAAGGAGGTTTTCTCAGACTTAGAATTCAATTTATGTAGGGGTAGAGGATTAAAAGATACAAACTACTATGTATAAAACAAATAAGCAATGAGGATATACATTGTATAGCACAGGGAGACATAGACATTATTTTGTAAAAACTTTAAATGGAGCACTCTGTATAAAAATATTGAATCAATATGTTGAACATTTGAAACTAATACATTGCAAATCAACTATACTACAATAAAAAATAAGATAAATAAAAGTTTTAAAGGATTTAATTTCTGAATTGTTTCTTCATTTGCATCTTACTTGTTATATAACTTGTTGTTATGAACTGAGTATACTGCTCAATACAAATATGTATTTCAAAGCCCTAATCCCCAATGCCTTGGTATTTGGAGGTGGGGCCTTTGAAGGGCAAGTAAGATTAGATTAGGTTATGAGGGAGAGGTCCTCATGATGGTATTAATGTCCTTATAAGAAGAGGAGGAGACATGAGATGGCTCTCTCTCCCTGACTGACTGATTGAACCATCAGCCTTCACCTGTCTTTGGACTGGGACTTAGACAATCTGCACCTTCTCCAGCTTCTCAGGTATTCAGACTCGGACTGAAACTTATAACACTGGCTTTCCTAGATCTCCAGCTTCCAGATGGCAGAACTTCTAAGCTTCTATAATTGCATAAGCCTCTCTCTCTCTCTTTCTCTTCTCTGTAAGTATGTATATGTATATATCTTCTACTGGTTCTGTTTCTCTGAAGACTTCTAATACAGAAATTTGCACTAACAAGTTGGATGCTGCTATAAAAAACACCTAAAAATGTGGTAGTAGCTTTGGAACTGGGTAATGGTAGAGGCTGGAAGAATTTTGAGGTGCATGGTAGAAAAAGCTCACATTGTCAAGAAGGGACTGCTAAAGGTGGCGCTGGTTAGAGTTCAGAGAGCAGAGCTAGAGAGAAAGCCCCCATACTCTTAGAGAATACATGAATAATCATGAACAGAATGTTGGTAGAAATGTGGATGATAAAGGCCATTCTGATGAGGTCTCAGATAGAAATGAGGAACAGATAATTGGAAACTGGAGGAAAGTCTATCTTTATTATGAAGTGGCAAAGAATTTGGCCGACTTCTGTTTGCATTCCAGCAAGTTGTGGAAGGTAGAACTTCCAAATGATGAAATTGGATATTTAGGGGAGGAGATTTCTAAACAAAGTGTTGAAGGAGTAGCATTGTTCTTCCTGACTGCATATAGTAAAATATGAGAAGAGTGATTTGAATTAAAGGCAGAATCATTGAGCAAAAATGAACCAGGACTTAAATATTTGGAAAATTCTCAGCCTGTCCATACAAAAAATGAGAAAGTGTTATCAGAAGAGAATGCTAAGGGTATGACCATTCAGTTAGGAGCTTAACACAGGTGTGAACCACAGATGTAATCAGCCACCCCAGCAGCAGCACTGCCGGTTTCAATGGGAAGGAATGGAGAAGGAAGAAAATGAATGGAGGCTGTCAGACTTCTTAGACTCTACAGGACCTGAACCACAGAGCTATCAGGCTGTGAACACATGCTAGTCCTCAAGACAAGGGAAGAACGGCCCTGAGGGTGATTCAGAGATCATCAGGGGCACCACCTCACTTTCAACAGGCCAGGCAGTCTCCAATGGAGGCCATGGGGTGGGGCTGCCCAGAGCTTTGGGGTCATGATGCCCACTGGCAGAGCTGTGGTATAGACCACATGTTCCCACTGAGCCATGGGGATTATATTGGTACTCTAGTAGATATGGAGGGCAGAGCATCCAACCAAGACTATCTTCCCACCTTAATAGCCAGTGGGACTTGCTTTGCTAGAGTTTAACTTGCTTGGGACCCATTAACCATTCCTTCCCTCCTATTTCTCTCTTTTATACTAGAAATGTCTATCCTGTGCCTGTCTCCCATTGTATTTCAGAAGCACAGAACTTGTTTGGTTTCACAGGTTCACAGCTAGGGAGAAATTTTTGTCTCAAGATGAATCATACCTTGAGTCTCACCCATATGTGATTTAGATGAGACGCTGCTGGACTCTAAAGTTGATGCTGGAAAAGAGTCAAGACTTTGGGGGCTGTTAGGTGGAGTGAATGTATTTTCCATGTGAGAAGGATATAAATTTTGGGAGCCAGTGACAGAATGCTATGGACTGAATGTTTGTGTCCCTTTCACCTCCCAAATTCAAATGTTGAAGCTCTGACTACCAAGTGTGATGGTATTCAGAAGCAGTGCCTTTAGGAAGTGATTAAAGTTAAAGTAAGTCATGAAGGTGGGGCCTTCATAATGGGATTAAAGCCCTTATAAAAAGAGGAGACAAGAGAGCTCTTTGGCTTGTGAGCCTGTAGCCAGAAGGCAGCCATCTGCAAACCAGAAAAGGACTCTCACCAGAATATAACCATGCTGGCACCCCAGTCTTAGACTTCCAGCCTCCAGAACTGTGAGAAATAAAGTTCTGATGTTTAAGCCACCTCCTGTGTGGTATTTTTGTTAAAGCAGCCCATGCCAACTAAGATCCCTACCTATTGAGATTTTAATTTCATTTGCCATACTTTATATTCATAGAAAGTCTAACTGGTTCATTTTTCAATTTGTATTTTTTGTACATTCTACTGTTCTTTAATCATCATTTCTATTCTTTTATATTTAAAATCATTTTAAATTTATTTATTTTTATAGACTGAAGATTTTTCCTTTATTTATAGTTTTAAGATACTAATTTTCTCTCTCTCTCTCTCTTCTTTTTTTGCATATGCTGACTCTTAAATGTGTGGATTGTTTCCTAGTTTATCTTATAATTTTTATGTTATCTTCTGTAGATGATATTTTTTCTATGGTAGTCAATGAGAGCCAGAGTATGGCAACATTTTAACTGGGAATTTCTCACTGGCTTCTTTCAAATCCCTAGGGGCTTCAATTTCATTACATCAACTGCCTCCATTGAGCAGGTTCTACATTCTCATGTGTGTATGCCTTTCCCCATACATGTGTAATGGTCAAGTATGGGGACAGTTTATACTTATTATTCTTTAATTTTCATTTTTATTTTTATTTATGAAAACTGGGAGTTTCTTTTTTTTTTTTTCATACTTTGGTAACTTTTTGACATAATAATTTAACCTCCATTTCTATAGGTTCAAGAAGGATTAGATAAACTATGTTGACAAGTTTCCAGACTCCCAAATTCTTGTAAGATAATTATATTTCATCAGATCTCTGATGCTTTATAGTACTGCATCAGCACTGTGATTTAGAAGATTATTTTGATTCTGTGTAATAAAGAATGTTCTAAAAGAGAAAAACCAGAGCTGCCCTAGAATGACTGAATGAGAAAGGAAAGTTGGCTTAGTTGCCTATAAACAGATAACTGAAAATATAAGCATAAATGACAAGTACAAAGATATATTAAATTCATCTAATTGATAAGTAAAGTTAATACTGCAGAAATAACAAATAATAAGCACACTGCAGAACAGATCAGCAATTGTAGACAACTTTAATATTACTTTGAAAATCTATATTTGAGGAATTTAAGCCAAGTGTATACTAGCATATCCTACATATCTGACTTCAGACTCAAAGTAAATAATAGGTATTCAAAAAAATGTTGATTGAATTAATGGACGAATAAATGTGTTTTTCTTTTTCATATTTAATATACTTGTGATAGAAAAGCAAATCAGTGTGGTGGAGTGAAAAACGCACTGGCGTATCAGAAAACCTAGATTCTACTTCTCTGTACTTCATAGACAGATGACTTAGAGCAGGCACTTAATCTCTTTGAACCTCATTTTCCTCATCTATAAAGTGTAAAAATGTCTATCCTTGCCACTTTACAAAATTATATTTAGACTAAAACAAGATGAATAAATGAAAACGTTTTGAAAATTATAAACCACCATTCTGTTAGTAAGTATTATTTGCACTGAAATAAGTGTACATGGAAATGAGACCCTCTAGTAGCAAAGAGTTTTCCTGCAAGGGACTATATTAGATAGTAGACAGGTTAGGCTACAGCTACAATATGACCCAAAAGTACAGTGCTTTAAGCAAGATAGAAATTTCTCTCTCACCCAGAAGTCCACATATGCAGTCCAGGGCTGACATAATGGCTGACTGATGGAGTTCCACGCTCTGTGTATCACGTTGTTCTGCCATCCTCAATAGGTGGCTTTCAATTTATGGAAAAGGCTGTCCTCTAGCTCTCACTATCATCTCCAATTTCCAGCCAGCAGAAAAGAGGAACAGGAAGGGAGAAATGATACGCATCCTTCCTTTTAAGAACATGAATAAGAAGTTTCATAAATCACTCTTGCTCACATTCTCTTGAACACAACATAACCACATGCATTAGCAAGGGAGATTAAGAAACCATGGTGTGATCCCATGTTCATAAATTTGAAGACAGCACTGTTAAGATGACATTGCCCCCAAACTGACCTACAGATTCCAAGCAATCTTTATCAAAATCCCAGCTGACTTCTTTACAAAAATTAAGAAGATAATTCCAATATTTATACAGAATTTCAAGGGTCCAGAATATCCAAAACAATACTGAAAAAGAACAAAGTTGAAGAATGCACACTTCTCAATTTCACAATGTATTACAATGCTAGAGTTATCAAAGCAATGCGATACTGCCATTAGGATAAACATAGAGATAAACAGAATTGAGAGTCTTCACAGTAATGCTAAATTAATTTTCAAAAACGGTGCCAAGACAATTAAATGGGAGCAAGAAAAATATTCTTCATACCATTCACACAAACCAGGATGTTTATAATCAAAAAGACAGACAGGAGGGTATAGCTCAGTGGTAGAGTACCAGCTTAGCATGTACAAGGTCCTGAGTTCAATCCCCAGTATCTCCATTAAATAAATAAATACATATAACTTTTTTTAAAAAGACAGATAATAACAGGGATTGCTGATGATGTGGGGAAATTGGAACCCTCACTGACTGCTAGCGGCAATGTAAAATGATGTAGGCACTCTAGAAAACAGTCTGACGGTTCTTCAGATGATTAGACATAATGTGACCATTTGACTCAGCAGTCCCACTCCTAGGATGGAAACATATATCCACACAAACACTTGTACATGAATGTTCATACAACATTTTTCATAGTAGTCAAAAAGTTAAAACATCCCAAATGCCCATCAACTATGAATAGATAAACTAAAGGTAATATATCCATACAATAGAATTGTTATTATTACTATTATTATTCAGCAATAAAAAGAAATGAAGAACTGATACATGCTACAACATGGATGAACCTTGAAAACATCATGCTAACTCAAAGATGCCAGTTACAAAGGATCATACATCGTATGATTCCATTTAAATGAAGTGTCCAAATAGGGAGGTTGGTAGAGATAGAAAACAAATTCATGGTTGCTTGGGGCAGAGGGGCTGAGTGGGTTGGGATGACAGCTAAGGGACGTGGGTTTGGAAGACAGTAGTGACAATATTGTAAAACTGAGGGGATAGGTGCACAACTGTGTGAAACACTAAAAGACATTAGACGGTACACTTTATAAGAGTCAAATGTATGGCATGTGAATTACATATCAAAGTGGTTTTAAAAAAAAGAAAAAAAATCCTGAGTGGTTGTGTAGCCATGTGTTCAGCTGAAACTTCTATTGCTATGGAAGAAAGGGAGAATATACATTTGGCAACAGCAAGCAGTCTTTGCCATAGGGAGTACTATGACTTTTAACACGTTTAGCACAATCTCCAATTTGGTAGCAAATCATGTTACATTAATAATGCCCAACATCATTAATACAGTGACTAACTGAATCAGTGTGATATTATAGAAAGAGCAACCAAGTAAGAGTCAGGTTATTTGGATGCTAGTCCTGACCCTACCCTTTTACTAGCTTTATGACCTTGGTAAGTCACAACTTCTCTAAGTATTAAACTGCTCATCCAAAAGGTAAAGATTAAATGAGATGCTAGGTCCATTGAGTTGTATGAACATTTGATTTCAACACTACAAATATAACTTTTCACAGATCGTTTCCTCCCTACTTGTCATTTCAAGAGTCAAGCACTTGGTTAGAGTGTTGCCTTGAACCCCTTTCATGTATATCAACCACCATAGATATTGTTTAAACAAGTTACCTCTCATTCTCAAATAGTTGATCTTTAATTTTCCTTGTCTTTCAAGAGTTTGTATTTTACCATTTGAGGTACTGAAAGTGACTGAGAACTTTTCTCCTTAATACTTACTATAGACTCTTAGGGCTGAATTAAATCAGGGTAGCAAATCCAAACCTCTGACTTAAACAGAAAAACATTAAACTACAATTTTAAATATCATTAGTAAAGGAGAGTCCCTGAATTATCTGGCAATAATTTCCAAATAGGAAAATACTAGTTATAGCTAATCCAAACCCTTCAATTCCATCTGTCTCCAGTTAAGGGAAATGCATCTCTAAATAGCATTCTTCTAGGTGTTTTGCTCTTAAATTTAATTATATTTAATTATTCTTAGCTATTTTAAAGGCCATCTTCATATTGCCATTGTCTCTTGTGTGTTATATGTTTTATGTAATAGTTCACTCATTCAAGGCTCCTTTGAGTCTCATGCTGTATTATTTCTTACCTGTCAAAATATGAGTCCAAAGAGTTAGCTTCATAAATCAAAACACAGGAACTTCCAGTACTTTTCAGGGAAGTCATGTTTTCAATTTCATGGACCCCTAAGCTGCTCCCTAAGCATGTTGTACTCACAGAAGAGATATGGGTCCAGGAAGAAAAAACCATTTAAACTCATGTGGGATAGGGTGAGGTAGGATAGAGGTGGGTACCCACTGCTACTAATGCTTTTACTTTTAACATATGTTGTAGTCTCTATAATTGAGATTTGTCAAAGAACTGCTTAACTTCATAAAATCATCTAGGGAGCTTCTAACATTGCATATTCCTAGTTCTAACCTCCTGATTTTCTGATTTGGGAGACAACCAAGAATGTGCTATTCTTACATATCCCCTGCTTTATTTTTACATATATTAAAGTTTGAGCATGACAACGGCCTACAAAAAGATCTTTTCCTCCTTTCAGTCTTTCCACAATAAAATCCACTTCTAATAAGATTTTCTTGTGATAATCTTTAAATGCAGTGACAAAGACTATGATACTTAAAAACATAAAGTGAACAAGATTTTTATATAAAGTCTGCAAATTACCACACATTTAAGTTTTCATACAGAAATACGAGTTGTATACTATTTATACAAGTATTTCATTCCGTTTAAGCATTATCTAAATAGAGATGAATATATAAATACAAATATATACAAATATAAATATCTATATGCCATAGTATGTATTTGTATTACATTTATATTTAACCATTTATGGCTTAATAAATCTTAAATAAAGTCTTTTAATGTAGGCAGTACAACTCTTTTAGCAGAAATATAAATTGCTTTTACATTGTTTACTAAAAACATTTATCATCCATTGGTTATATCATTCTTAGCAGTTTATTGTATTTAACAGAAATACAATTTATCTATTAAAAAAGGAAGCCCAATGGATGATAAATGATTAACATAGAGACATCAAATAGAAGAAATCATTGAATATAAAATCAACCTACTGATACAAGTCAGCATTTTTATTAAAGAAATTGTCATAATTTTAAAGAAGAAAAAAAAATCCTAGATGAAGTGATGCCAGTTATAGTATATGAGAGTTATACTAGAGTTTGTTTATGTAATTCACTGAGACTAAATATTCCTAGAAGGCTAGACATAGAAATTGTTCTACCAAGAAATGATAATCCAACCTTACAGCTACTACATAATTTTGCTCTTATCATAAGGTCATTGATGAATCCAGGCAAAAGTAATTCAAGAAACCAACCAAAAAAAAAAAAAAAAAAAAGAAGAAGAAGCCAACCTATCTCTTTACACGAATGCTTCCCAAACTGAAGAGCACAAGAATCACCTGTGAAATTGTTAATATGCAGAATGCTAAACATTATTCCTGATTCACCTACTAAGCCACATATTAAAATGCACCTTAAATGTTTGTGATACAGCTAATTTACAGACGACATTTTTAGAAATCCTGCCTGAGACTGAAATGACTTTCTCTTTTAACCCTCCAGCCATTAACAGTCCATTGGATAAGTGACATACCAGCGGTGAAAAGGAAGAGCAAATTCTATATTAGTTCCATCATCCCCTTCTGAAGTTCAGGTGAAGATTACATTCTCAGATTCCTTGCTTCCTAATTTAAGAGTTCCTTTTTTTGTGAGTTCCTTTTTCTAGAACTTAACTTGAGGTGCCTGAGTCTATTCTTGACCAGAGAATGCTATTTCTGTAGCTTTTAAAGGCCAAATTTCTCAGTTCATGTTCTTGCATATCATGACAGCAAATATGTAATAAAATCAAAGTTGGTGAAAGTTTCCTTCCTAGTGAATTATCATTTCCCTTAGATGAATCTTTCTGTATTTTTAAAAACTGATTTACTCTCTTTAACATAATGTTTTTTCAGCTTGAAAAAGTATTCACATCCTTAGAACCTGTTATTGTTTGTTTTCTGAAGTTATTTATGCAATATGAGAACAGAAAGCTTACAAATGCAAACCTTGTCAACAGTAGAAGAATTTGGGGGAAATTTCTTTTATTTTGGAAGTCTGACAGTTCTGAACTGTCTTTTAATTTTCTAGTTTCCTTTATTTCCACTTCAAGAGGAAAAAAATTTGAAATTCATTTTTCTCTGAAAGGGCTAAAAGAAACTTGCTACTGGACAGCTGCATGTAAATCAATGAAGTTAGAACACTCCTTCACATCATACACAAAAATAAACTCAAAATGGCTTAAAGACTTAGACATTAGACAAGATACTATAAACCTCTTGGAAGAAAACATAAGCAAAACATTATCTGACATAAATCTTAGCAATGTTCTCCTAGGGCAGTCTACCCAGGGAATAGAAATAAAAGCAAAAATAAACAAATGGGGCTTAATTAAACTTATAAGCTTTTGCAGAGCAAAGAAAATCATAAGCAAAACAAAAAGACAACCTACAGAATGGGAGAAAATATTTGCAAATGATGAGATTGACAATGGCTTAATTTCCAGAATATATAAACAGCTCATGCAACTTAATAACAAAAAAACAAACACCCAATCCAAAAATGGGCAGAAGACCTAAACAAGCAATTCCCCAATGAAGACATACAAATGGCCAGTAGGCACATGAAGAAACGCTCAATATTATTAATTATCAGAGAAATGCAAATCAAAACTACAATAAGGTATCACCTCACACCAGTTGGAATGGCCAGCATTCAAAAGTCCACAAATGATAAATGCCAAGAAGGGTGTGGAGAAAAGGGAACCCTTTTATACTGTTGGTGGGAATGTAGTTAGGTGCAGCCACTATGAAAAATAGTATGGCGATTCCTCAAAAAACTAAAAATAGACTTGCCACATGATCCAGCAAGCCCACTCCTGGGCATATATCCTAAGGGAACTCTAATTCTAAAAAACAAATGCACTCCAAAGTTCATAGCAGCACTACTTACAATAGCTGAGACATGGAAACAACCTAAATGTCCATTGACAGATGACTGGATAAAGAAGTTGTATTATATTTATACAATGGAATACTATTCAGCCATAGAAAAGAATAAAATAATGCCATTTGCAGCAACATGGATGGACCTGGAGATCATCATTCTAAGTGAAGTTAGCCAGAAAAATACCATATGATATCACTGATATGTGGAATCTAAACAAACAAACAAAAAAAGATACAAATAAATATTTACAAAACAGAAACAGACTCACAGACACAGAAAACAAAACTTATGGTTTCCAGGAAGGAAAGGGGGTCGGAAGGGATAAATTGGGAGTTTGAGATTTGCAGATCCTAACTACTATATATAAAATAGATAAAACAAGTTCTGTATAGCACAGGGAACTATATTCAGTATCTTGTAACTATAATGAAAAAGAATGTGAAAACAAATACATGTGTGTGTGTGTAATATATATATGACTGAAACATTATGCTGTACACCAGAAATCAACACAACATTGTAAACTGACTATACTACAATTTAAAAAAAAAGAAACTTGCTGAACAGCACCATTTATATGAACCACTCAAAAGCAGTTAGAGCATTACAGAGTCTAAGGAGTATTACTTAAAACCACTCAGCTCTTGCTCTATTAAAAGCAGCATATTTTCCTCCTTACCTTGATCTACTTCTGCTTTCCAGCAACCACTTTAGGTAGTCAGTAGACCTGGGTTTCATTCTTATTATTAACTTGCCTACGAAGAAATTTCACTTAGTAAGAACTTATCAAGGAACCACTGTCCACATAGAGCTGTACTAAATAGCTTGGGAGATAGAAAGAAAAAAAAGGGAGGGAGGAAGGGAAGGAGGAAGAGAATCAGGGCAGAAGGAAAGAAGGAAACAAAGTTTTGACCGCATGTATTTGTAATATATTTTGGCTAGCAGTTATATGTATTATCCAGCTCATATGTGTTTATGGCTCCACTCCCTTCATAAATCATCTTGACCCAATTTCCTCTGATTGTAATACATGAGGTTGCTCTTGCTTCCCTACACTGTTTCAGCATCTGCATTAGTGAGTCTTTATAGCATTTCTTTTGCATAGTATGCCAAAGAGTATTCTACTACAACTGGTCTAGAAGCTGTTTGTATCTGCTATCATCTACCCATGTCCTAATATAATCAGTATAATTTATAAGCTCCAGGTCACATTCTTGATGGATATTTAATAAAATTTGATGTTAAGAATTTGGCGACATTGCCTAAAAAGTTAAAGTAATCTCATAATCACTGAAGAATTTAGTATGGCTATTACCTTCTATATTGTGTCAGTTTCACAGTTCATTGCTAAAAATATCTTTCATACATTCGTGAACCAGCAATCCAGAGAATATAGCTTTCTGAGCCCAATTCCTTACGTTATCCATGACATGACACATCTGTGTAGTACTATTGTAGGTCAATGCAGTGGTGAATTTTAGGTCTGAAATATTTTGTTTTGTCTTAATTTACTCAAGGTAGGCTGCTCTGCTACTTACCTGAATTAGTTTTCTATTGATACTGCAACAAGTTACCGTAGACTTAGTGGACTGAGACAACACACACGTTTCATCCTACATTTCTGTAGGTCAGAAGTCAAATGCAGATTCCACTGGGCTAAAATCAAGGCATTAACAAGGAAGTGTTTCTTTCTGGAAGCTTTAGAGGAGAATTCATTTCCTTGCCTTTGGCAGCTTCTAGAAGCCATCTACATTCCTTTGCTTACGGTTCCTTTATTCTGTCTCCAAAAGCCATTCCTCCTTTATCATATTTACCTCTGACTACAGTCCGGAAAGTTTCTCCACTTACAAGGATGTATGTGATTAGATTGGGCCTGACTGGATAATTCAAGATAATCAATCTCCCTATCTCAGGGTCCTTAACCTTAATCAAATCTACAATTTGATTGCCATATTCTGCCATTTTGCCATGGAATGTAATTTATTCACAGGTTCCAGGATTAGGACATGGACTTCCTGGGCAGCCACTGCTCTGCCTTCTGTGCTGTCAGTCCACAGGTAAGATGACTGTAACACATGTATTTGGTCTATTGTGTATCTATGTTCATAATTAGAGGACATTCATAAGCATATGAAAACATTGTTATATCATAGCCTACTATTGGCTTCCAAGTACATTGTTTTACCCTTAATAATACCTTAACAGAAAAGACTGTGAGTAAAGCTGGACTTGTAATATTATCCTTCTTAGCTCCTTTAATGATGGAGTTTCTTTGACATGAAGCACTACTAATTTTAACAGAACTGTTGAAATTACTGCAAAGCAGCCTTGTGATCTCAATGAATTTGTTTAGACATTCAAATTTAGCAGCTGCCCCAGTCTAAGCGGGACAAATATTTTGTAAATAATAATTGCTACTATATATTGAGCTTTGTTATGAGTTTCACATTCATTACTTCATTCCCTTTTGACTGAATTCTATGAAAGAAGTCTATTATTCCTATTTCAGATGAGGAAGCTAAAGTTTCCAGTACCACAGAATTAGCAAGTAGTAGTGTGGGGTATTCAAATATAGGTCTTTCTGATTCTAAACTGTGTAATCTTTCCACTATACTGTATTAAATTTCCATAAACGTTAAGTAAGTCAAGTTATATGTGGGAGTATATTTCCCTCACATGTCATGAACCCCTCATGCTATAGAAATCACATCTAGTGTATCACACAGTGGTCTTGGGCATTAATAATTTTAGAAATACACGACCGACATAGTCCTAGTCAGAAGCATACAGGCTAGCAACAAAAAGTGATAGTAAATATTTTTATAAAATCACTAGACTTGTTTTACCTTCACTGGTGATGTTTTCTAACTTGACTAAAGCTTCTGTGTGGTCTGTAGTGCCCTACTGCTTAGGGATACCTGGAAGATAACATCATGAAAAATTCCTCACTCAATGTCTATATCACTCCTAGAACACAGATGTATTCTTTAAGACTTGCCATTATATTGTTCTAAAACTCTACGTAACCAGTTGAAATCTTTTTACTATTTAAGCCAAAATGAAGAGAAGGGTTGTCCAAACAGAAAATCTAAATAATTCAGTCCTCTCTTGGGAGGAAACAAAGTTAATCTCTCTGGACTCTATATTGCCACAGAATCACTGGAACATTACACAGTCCTCTACTTGACTGTGGATGTGTAGATTTCCAAGATCCAACAGCATAAAAGAAACCATTTTTAAACCCTTGCACAAAACTGATGTAAAGTGAGAATGATCAAGTATATAATGTTAAGATCAATATTTTGTTTAATTTAACTTGTCCTTAAAACAAAAGATCAGCATGTTTGATTTAGCTTTTAAAAGTCCATCCCATTACATGAAGCTTGGGAAAGGACCCAGAGGCTGCTTAACATTTCTATTTTTTCATGAAGTGGTTCTTTATCATCCTTAAAGTCTATCAGTAAATACAACAATATATTCAACCTTGAAATTTGTCAATAACTATAAGCAACAAATAAAACATAAAACAGATTTTCCCTCCTATCAACTTTGATTTGATCTATATCACTCTTGGCTGGCTAGGATAACCTGACTCTTCTTGGAAAAGTTTCCCACCACACAAGCACATTTCATTTTGAAGTATCTAGGACCCACAGAATATACCATGACTATTAAGAATACTTTTTGTTATAATTCTAGACCTATAAGACTATTTGATTTGTTTATTGATTCAATTCAGTTTAGTTCTATGATCATTTAGTGAGTATCTGCTATAAGGTAGACTGACATCAACCTTCAGAGTAGTGTAAGCGTTCACAATATTTTGTGTGTGCTTCCAAAACAGAGAATATAAAGTGGCAGCTCAGACTAATTAATAAGTAGACTTCATGCCCATGTTAAAATTAAACTTTCTAGATCCTTTATGGTAGAAGACATAATTTTGTTTGTTCTATTCTGCTTTAATTTAAATAACTTCAGTTAGCACAGTCAGTTCATCAGAGTTCCCATAACCCCATACCATCTTACAATAGTTTCGCTTCGCCCATTTACATCAGCTCTATCTAACCCTTGCAAGCATTTGAGTTTCAGCCCCTGGAAGAGTCTAATCACATTATTTTAAACGAGAAAACTAATGCTCACAG
Organism: Camelus dromedarius; assembly: GCF_036321535.1. Taxonomy (NCBI): domain Eukaryota; kingdom Metazoa; phylum Chordata; class Mammalia; order Artiodactyla; family Camelidae; genus Camelus; species Camelus dromedarius. Next base: position 59,665,528 of record NC_087446.1, on the reverse strand, counting down.
AGATTAAATAACTTGGCCGAGGCTACACAGCCAGTTAATGGCACTGAGCCGAGTCAAAATCCAAGTATACTGGCCCTTTGTATACGATACTGTATTCATTTCACTACTTTTTATTTCTCCTTATCAAGACCTAACATTTATCTGAAATAAGAAGCCTCTGTGTTGGATTTTTTTTTATGTTTTAAAAACTACATCGGGGCACTTAACAATTTTTATTCATATCTCAAGTTTCAAAATATCATGAACAGATTAAGCACTTTACTGTATGCTGTTTTGGTGTTTGCTCTATTCCCCCCACCTCTCCACTGCCTTTTAGCTGTTCAGATAGCTAGTAAAAGGAAAAGGGAGTCATGAAATTATAAAAGGGAGAAGAATGAAAGGTTGACAGAGTTGAATAGGCATGGGGGAGTGGGGAGTTAACAGAGGGAATAACTGTAGAGGAAGGACAAGGAAGAAGGAAAAAGTGAAACAGTGGCTCCTGAAGACCATAGATAGGAAGAGTTGAGAAATAAAGACAGCTAGGTCATCAATCATTGTTCCTTTAGGGGATGTGCTGATTCTAGCAGATTTTTCCATAGGCTCCTGGAGCCAGCAAGAAACAGAATTGTTAAGTATGCAAAACTCCTCTTGGAATTCTTTGTACTTTCTTGCAATCAGCTCTCTTAAAAAATGCAATGCTTCTTCTTCTTTCTCTGGTCCATCTCAGGGTAAAAACCAGCTCTCATTTGACACCTTAGTTTTAAGACTTACTCTCTCCTGCAATGTTGACATTTGAAGTCCTCTCTCATAATTTTTGAGTATAAGAACCTTTCTGAAAGGGATCATTCAAACATTGGTGAACAAAGAGGAAGTTATCTGATGATCAAGGAATCCGGCTTTTTTGTAAGGTGCACTTTATTCATATCAAGCCTAATTTCTAAAGAACTCAGCATACCCCTTTCCCCTATTTAAAGCCCTAGGTTAAATTTTTAATGGATAAGAAAGGTGCAGAGAACCTGAGAAGGTAATGATGATCAACAGCCAAATGGTACATTTTTATAAAGTTTACTAAGGGAAGCATCAATGAAGACACTCATTCCCAAATAAGCAGAGGTAACCTTTGGCTTATATTCAATTATTTGTGCAATTCAAGGGAAAATAACATTTCTCATCAATTATCTACTTAGTTATTCAGTAGAGAAAATAGATATTCAGTAGCAGACTTTAACCAATTTAGTTTTTATAAACAGTATCTTATTTCTCTTCATAATTGAGAGTAGAAGCATTAAGTAAAATAAGCAGAATTTCCAAAAATTAGTAAACCAAGGTCACTAGAAAGTTGATTGCTATAATCAAGATCATAAAGGTCATTAGAAAAAATAAAAACTTACCCAAACCTTCTAGATTCTGGAGCTAGACTGCTTGGTTTCAAATTTGGGTTCTGCCACATGCCTCAATTCCTTATCTACAAAATAAGAATAATAATATCTACCTTGTTATGAGGATCAAGATAATACTTTAAAGTCTTTAGAACCTGGCTTGGCACTTCATAAGTGCTTGCTAAATAAAATATTCTAACTACTATTCTTTCTTGTCTCTGAAGCCAACTTTAGTTAGGTCTACAAAATGACTTCATAAACCTGACATATAATTCAAGTTGATATTGAATTTACACATCTATATCCAGTTAACTCATTGCCTTGAACATGGTGCAAATGAAGAAAAGGTTATCATACTTTGTTGCAAGGATACAGGTTTCAACATACCAAAAATACACTTTCTCTGAAAGGAGACTGGACAGCAGAGTGTGCATGAGGCATCACTTCTCTATTATGTTATGTTTACAACATGATGGAGAGTATGTTTGCCTTCAAAGTCCGCAACTTTTTTTTCCAACAGCTTTATTGAGATATAGTTTACATACTATTACAACTCATCCTGTCAACAGTGAACATTAGTGTTTATTAAGTAGTTATTATGTCCCAGGTTATAAGAACACATTGTTTCACTTAATCTTCACAAAAATTCTTTAACATAGATATCACCATTCCCAATTTAATGACTAAGCTAAAAGTTAAGTACTTTGCAGCTAGAGGCTGAGGTGAGGTTTGAACTCATGTTCATATGACTCCACTGTTCTTCACATATCATGCTGCCTCTGGAAAATTACTTAGTTCTCTTTCAGAGGTTAGGTGGGAAGGGGGAGAATGGGACCCTTTGATGGTGCCCAAAGTTAAACTAATTTTTTAACTTGCAGAAGAAAAGTCAAATAGTATAAGAAACAGCAGTAACTGGAAGGTGTTCTCAGACTTGCAAATCAAGGATGACACAATAATGCAAAATAGTATTATTGCAAAGAAAATAAGCAATCATAAGGCTGATACGCACAAATTATAATGCCAATATACACTACCTCAACTTGGAAGGGTTCAGTACTTCTTACTAGCATATTACTCCCATTTAATGCATTCCCACCAAATGGATAGAGGTTGAAAATGAGTAAACAAGAGAGATCATACAGGAATTCTTATCCATCTTTCAGACTTTTCACTTCACGTTATCTTCAGTCGAATCTCTGGACATCTTCATGCTTGGAAATATTAAGCAGTTTTGCCGCAATTCATTTATTAAACAAATTATTTAGGTGGTTCTTAATTGCTAGGCAGCACTGTGCTAGCCACCAGGTATACAAAGGTTGTTGGGTTTTGGGGTTTTTTTTTTGTTGTTTTTTAATTAATCTGATTCAGCCCAGTTTACATTTTAGCTCAGGCTTTCGTAAGGAGAGGTAATGAATGTACTACAGTGGATAGACAGCCGGTGGGCTTTGGCAGCTAGGTTACAAACTTGCCGCTCCACATACTGTGTGACCTCGGCATTTGGTTTCTGAGAGACTCGATTTCCCCATATATAACATAATTGGGTTCAAATAATAGCTGGTCTTATTACCTAGTTTCAGGTATACACACCATGGGAAGATGTGGCTATGAAAATGTTACTTTATAACATCGAGGAGAAAGGGTTTATCTCACGCTTTTTCCCCTTTGGTACCCGGCACTATTCGATACGTATTTTACACCCAGTTCACCGAAGAACTGGAACGTGTTTTCACTGCAGTTTAGCTGTCTGGGTGTGCCTGGGGAGGCGTCACAAAGAGCCTATAAAAGGTCTCCACCTACAGGAGTAGGAGCGCAAGAGGGAGCCAGGAAGGGCACTGCGGCTAAGCGTTCGGTTTCGGACTGTTCTCTGTTTGGCCCAATATTCCCCGCGTTTAGGTTCTGCGACTCGCAACGAAAAGACTCGAGTCACGGAGCTGTTAAAATTTTCTGCCATATTTTAGCCGTCCCCACGCCCCCCGCCCCGCCTCACCCTCAAGCGTGAGTGAAAGCACAAATAAGGGTTTTCAGGCGTCTGTGGGAAAGAGGGAGGGGAAGGCAGAAGTCGAGGACCGACGGGGCGGTGGCTCCCCTCAAGCGACAGAGGACCGAGGCCCCAGAGAGGAGAATTAAAACCAGGCGGTCCCGGGCCGGTAGACGCCAAGGAAAGCCGCTGGACAGGCGGGGGCCGATGGGGGGCAGCCGACCGCGGCGGCGCACTCACTCCACCCGGGGCCAACGCTTGTCCGGAGGCGCACCCCCCCTCCCTTACGTCTCTTTTGGTTTCGACCTGCCGGCTGGGCGGGGCCGCAGGACGCCATTCCCACAATGCTCTGGGGCGTGCCGCCGCCGTCGCTGCCGCCGTCGCTGCCGCCTCCGCTACCGCTAGTGGAAGAAGATGGCGGAAGGCGGAGCGGCGGATCTGGACATCCAGCGGTCTGACATCGCGACGCTGCTCAAAACCTCGCTCCGGAAAGGGGACACCTGGTGAGGGAAAGGGGCTGAGGTGGCTGCGGTTGCCCGAGGGTGGTGGAGAACTGGGCGGGAACTGCGGGCTGATGTCTTTCGCGGGTGACAGGTGCGGGCAGGTCCGGCGGCGGCCGCCTCGGGCAGCAGGATTTTGGCCGCTCCGGAAAGGCTGGGGCAGAGATTGGACCCGAAATGAGGGCCAAGGTTCGTGGCTCGTCGGGGCACGCTGAGAGGCTTGAGGGGAGCGGCGGCGACGGCTCGTGCAGTTCTCTTCGTCCTTCTTCCTCTTACAGTGCCGCTCCCACCTCGGGCCTTCCCGAACGATAGGTTACAGTCGTTCTGTGTGAGTCTCTTAATGTTTGACAGGTCCTGGTTCCTCGGCTGCTCACGATCTCATCCACTTTACTTCTTTAGTCATTTCCTTTCCTGGCATTGTCGGCATCCAAGTTCCCTATTCTGATTCTCGTATTCTTCCGGGAGGCGGCTGCAGGATGTTTGCGGTCCGTACTACACAGGTGGCGTGTGTCAGGGCGCCACTTAAGAGAAAAGAACCTTAGTTTTTAGTTCCTTGTCAAAAGGAGGGAGAAGAGTAGGCAACCTTAGGCTTCTGAGTGATACCACGTGGCCTTGCGCTTTAGTGGAGGCTTGATAGACGCCGGCAGCGTTTCGCTTAGAAGTGCAGCCCTTCCCTCCTGCTTGAAGGATAACATAGGCCTGCAAAAAGTAGATAAGTCCACTCGAGGCTTTAGCATTTGCTAACAATCAAACTTATAAATATATTTGTAAGGGTGTACTTAAAATGCTGAAGGAAATATTTAGAGATTTTAATATTTGTGGGCCACGCCAAGTGGTATCCAGAATAACTTCAGGATGTGAATATGTAACAGAGTGTTGTGTTTTATTAGGAAGGATAAAGTTGTCCTTTATTATAATAAAGATTATTTTCTCTTCCCATCGTCACCATAACAGTGATATATAATTCACAGAATGTTTTTTCATTTACTCAGTATGGCTTAGTGACAGCAGTGTAAAATTTAGACCTGAGTTACCTTAGCTTTCCACTACTTAATTTGCGATATGACTTTGAGGAAAGTTAATTTAAATCATTGCGCCTCACTATCTTCATCTCTGAAATGAACAAGAATAACATCATTATAGGGGATTATCCTAATTCAGTGAAATAGTCTAAAAGATTTTTTGTTTATGAGATAACATTAAGTTACAGTTACCTTCTTATCACAGCCATTTCTGATAAAATGTGGCATTAGGATCATTTTCAAGTAAGCTAGTAGATGGCAGACTTGGGACTTGAATTTAAATACTTTGATCTAAGTCTTGGTACTTTTTTCTTACATTGTTAGGCTGCATACTATGTTTATATGATAAAAATCTCTGAGGGTGTAAGCATATACTTGTTGCATTACAGCAAAAAGTATGATTTAATAATTATTGTTGTTAATATTGGAGTGTCTCTAAGATGTTTATTACTGTGGGGAAGTTGGACATTTCCTAGGACATGTATGTTTTCCTTGGCCTGTGGATTGTTAAAGATGAAATCAATCCTTGCTTCTTATTGTTTGTTAAAGAACACTTTAAAATTCCTAATTCACCTTGCCTATTACCTTATAAAAAGAGTAATGTGAATTTCCACAAAATAGAAATGACAATTTAATTTTTATGGATATTCTTTCTAATTCAATTTTAATTTTGGTATGCTGAGTAATAATTGGTATTGTTGACACTACAGGATGATATAAGCAGAATGTGTATTGTGAGCATTAAACTTTAAGGTTTAGCATTTTTGTTTTTTTGACAGTTACTATAAATTATTTTAAAGATCTATTTAGAAGAGTTAATACAGGAAGTCCATAAATTTGAGTCATTTCAATGCTTTCATTTTAAAGAAAAGCAAAGAGAGGCCCAGATATTTAGGTAATAGCAGAATATGCAAATTTTTATCCTCATAGTTGATTTCCTCCATTGATTTCCCCTCTTATTTAAAGGAAAAAAGTGCAGAACAGGATGGTACTGGGATACTGCAGAAGCCGGTTTGTATGTGAGCCAGTTTACTTGCAATTAGCAGGTGAAACCTGTCAAAAAAGGAAATAATGTAGAGCAAAATTTGATTCAGAGTTTTAAGGAGAATAATTTGATAAGTACAAATTTGATAATATATTCATGAGTATGGAATTGGTAAAGGTATTTAATAATTTAGTTGTAACTTGGGCTTATGTTTTTGGAACTCATTGAAACTTGTTAAAAAGTTATTTCTCTTTTTAATGCCTTTTTAAAAAGTCTTTGGTTTAGTCATTTATGGGTATTTGGGCAAATCCTGTTTGTTGCTTTATAGCTGACATGGGCTATATGCAGCATGAAACATTGTCTTGGTATATGTATGTAACCACCTTGGAAAGACTGGTTGGACTACTGAGAAAAAATGATAAGCTTACCACGAGTTTATTATTGAAAATTTAATACTGATGGTTGATGTTATAGTCAAATGCATTCAAATGAATACATTTCATTAATTAGATTGTAAGCATTTTGCAGCTAAGGACTGCCTCTTAATACCCTGTTAATTAATGCTAACACCTGGGCAAGGTTAAAGATTTGATTCTATGTGAATACTAGGATTTATTTATTTGTAAGTAGTGAATGATTTTTATCTGCAAAATGACATTCTAGAGATGAAAACAAGTTACCTGTGTCTGAGATGAGGAGGAACAAACCTTATGATATGTTTGGTACTAAACTTTATAGTGACAAAAAAGTCAAAATTGATACAAGAAAGTTACACCTTTTTTAAAAAGTTGGGTTTAAAAGAAACACAAATCTGCTTTAGGAGTAAAGCAGTGGTCTTATAGTGCTGTTTCTTGATCTGTGTTTCAGCTCCGGGGAGAGATTCAGAAAACCATGAACAAGACTTAGAATTTAGGAACTATAGAAAAGGGATAAAGGAACTAGATGTTTAGCTTTGGATAAATGAAAGATAACTTAATCTTCAGATAAATGGTGGGTTCTAATGAGATAAAAGGAAAATTTGTTTAAAAGTACACTGCATGTAAGTATATTAGGGATGAAGGAACCTAATTGAAGGGGATGGATGATAGTTAAATGAATGAGTTACAAAAACAAGTTGTGGGTTATGAAGTACTGTCTTTGGTGATTTCTTAAAAATAGACTTATAAATAAACAGATGACTACAAATCACTAAAATTACTGCTTTATTTCTCCATTTTTATTAATGTTATTCATCTACCAATCATTTTCACCAAGTTTTATGTTGAAGTATATTCAGAGCTAACTTTACAAATTAAATTTTGCATATCATTTTTGTATAAATCCTAATGAGTTTAGTAGGTTTAAGGTAACTTTGGAGAGTAACTTTAATTTGTATTTGGAGTCATTCAAAATCTGTATGATATTTTATGCCAAAAAATCAGATCAGTCAGGTTTTTAGATAGGAGAAACATTGATTTCAATTTTACAGTTTTCCTTTGATTCCTATTCTTTTACTTAGAAGTCTTTTGAGGATTTTATTTTATATAGTCCCTTATGTTTGTATAACTCTGTTTTAAACTAACAGAAAATAATCTTTAAAAATCAGTTAAGAATGTAAATGGACATTATTAATCAATATGAACTCCAAATTGTTTAGTGTGTACTTGCTAAGGAAGTTTGTACATTACTGTACTGTTAAATTAACTTTAGCTGTGTCAAAGTGTTTACCACTAAAATGGAGTAGATATTACATCATTTGCAGGAAATGAAACCAGAAAGCAAAACTGATTTTTAGTGTTGGTGAAGATAAGGACAAAAATAGTGACATTAAAGCAAATTTTTCACATTTTAGTTGCTTAAAATCAAGAAAAGGAATTTTTCCTAATTTAATCCTTTTCATAAGTTTTTAAGTCATTTTAAGTTGTTAGTGAAACCAAAATTAATGTACCCTATTTGGCCAAGGAGATCCAGAACTTTAGTCAGTGATTTCATTTATCTGCTTAATGACATTCAGGCTTTATATTTTTTTTAATCATTGCCATTTTTTTCATTAGCACACAAGATATTAAATAGGTGGCCTTTTTACAGAATAGTTTTGTGACTCTTGCTTGCATATAAATGTAGTAAGAAAAAATTAGTTTGTCATTCTATGACCTATCATACTACATTTAAGAAAACTGTGTTAGGTACTATTTAAGTATTTACATGTATTAACTTATTTACTCATCACCACAGTTCTAGGGCACTAGAATGTGAATGTGCTGTAATTCACATTTGCCAGAATAGGAATTTGCCCAGATAGGCTCAAAGAGGTGTTCACACAGATATATCTGGGATTTGAACCCAGGTAATCTGGGGTTTAATTCAGACCTTAAAATTACTGTACTGCATTTCCTCTTAGTTTAAAGATACATTTTAAAATGTACTTCCATTTAAAATGTGCATTCTTTTTTCTTTAAATGGAGTCTGTTTTATATTTAGCGGCAGAATTTTACCATTTTATCCCACACTTGTCTCTTCTGACTGTTCAGTTTAGCTATGATAGAATACATAGAAAATCTTAACATCTTGCTTTTGGAAATTAAAATGTATTTAAAGATTAATAGGTGATTAACTGAATATGTAGAATGAGTGTTATTTTGATCCAAAAGTACATTTAACAAGAGAAACTAGAATCACTTATTATTTAGATTTGGGGTTTTGTTTTTCAGTAATCGTAAGCTTTTGTTAGAGGCCACATGGCCCCTTCTCATAAAGTTTTACAGAGACAAGACATCAAGCAGGTACTAAGAGCTTGTAGGATGTTTTGCTTTAGTACTTCACCCATATTTTAGAAGTGTTGGTTTACAGTGAGCAACAGATACACAAGGTTCTCTTTTTCAACTAAAAATCCATAGGAACAGCCCAGACCAGGAAATGCGAATATGAAAGTTTGGTATTTTATGTTCCATGTTTACCAACTTCTTGTGAATTTTCAAAGTTGAAACACATTGGAATTAAGACAGTGGAAGGTACATAACCGTATTGATACCTCTTTAACATCTTCCTGAAAATTGACAATCCATGTAGTATCACTGCTAATAGAACAATCAATTTTGCCATGTTAGTCGTTAGATATATTCGTTTTATTACTTGAGTTCAGATCGATTTTTAGTTTCCTCACTTTGAGAATCACTTCACTAAAAACCATGGTTATTGATAATAATGAATTGAAACTATCAGGTCTATTGGCAGGGGGAGTAGGGGAAGAGCGAGAACTAGTAGTGAAGGTGTTTACATGCATTATCTGGTTAGATTCTCAAAATAAGGATCAAAGTGTGTATTTATATTCCTTTTTTATAAATGAGAATCTGAGCTCAGAGAAATCAGTTGGTTTCCCTGTGGTTCAAAGGTGATAATACCACTACGAGTGAACATTTATTGAATGCTTACTTTGTGCCAGTCAGTATTCTAAATGTTTTATACTTGTGCAGCCATTAAAGCAAGTGCTCTTATTTACCTCATATTATAGATGTTTGATGATTTCAGAGCTGGTTTTTAAATATTATTTAAATACCTGGTTTATGATGATGTAAATACTAAATATTATCAGTATCTCCTTAGTTATTAAAAATGTTTTGTGCTCAAGTGTAATTCAAACAGTATGTCATTAAATCAATAAGCCATTAAACTATTTCTTCTTAGTCCCCATATAGAATTTTTCAACAGTAGGTTTTTTTCTTCGCTGAGTAATGTCAGTTTGGTTTGTGCCTCGTATTTTCATTTCCTTAGTTACCACTGTAATTCGCGCTGTTTTATATTTATTCCTTTGAAGTCATTTCTCCAGATTCTTTCTCCAAGGGAATGTAGCTGCTTCTAACTTTATCATACGGTTTACACAGAGGTCACTAACAAAGAAAGCTAGAGTAAGTCTGGTTGGTAATAAGTGACCTCAGTTTTGGATACTGATTAAAATAATGTGTTTGAGAGAACAATCAGGAATGGCTCCTCAAAAAGAAGTAAAGAAGCTCAGATTCTAATATAAGGCAGAAAATCTCTGTAGGATTAACCTATATTCTGCATAGTTTTCTTACAGCTCTCCAAAAAGAAAAAGAGGATAATGACTATTTTTTTTTTCTTCTTCATGAGAAGAAGAGCTAAGAATGCTGTCCCTCCACTCTCTTTTTAGCTTTGAGGAGACCCAGATACTTTTGTGATAATTCGTCGTTTTTCAGGAAAATCGTTTAGCAGAAGTAGCCACAGAAAGGACTTCTTGTGAAAGAAGTCAAAGGCTCTCACAAGCAAGTCCAAAGTGGCTCTGAGACCAGGCTAAGTTTTAGAGTATCAGTTAAATCAAAACCTGGAAGCATTAGAGACAAAATTAATTACTTGAGTAAAAAGAGCATCAAGTTTCTGTAGTAAAAGAATAATAAGGATGATAGTTTATCATGCTGTATATTACATCTTTAGTAATCTTACAACTGTAAAGTTTGTAGCTTTTGACAGCCTTCATCCAATTCCCCTTACCCGGACCCTTGCCTCCAGTAACCACAAATCTGATCTCTTTTTCTGAGTTTGATTTGTTGTTTTTGAAGTATAATTGACCTATAACATTATGTTACTTCCTTTTATACAACATAATGATTTGATATTTCTGTGCATTTCAAAATGATCACCACAATAAGTCTAGTTACAATCTGTCACCATACAAAAATACTACATAATTATTGACTGTATTCCCCACACTGTACTCTTCATACCTGTGACTCATTTATTTTGCAACTAAAGTTTTTACCTCTTAATCTCCCTCACCTATTTCTCTTCTCCCTCGACCTTCCTGCTCTCTGGCAACCACCTGTTCGTTCTCTGTATCTATGACTCTGTTTTTGTTTTGTTATGTTTGTTCATTTTTTCATTCCACGTGTAAGTGAAATCATACATACTTGTCTTTTTGTTTGACTTACTTCACTTAGCGTAATACCCTCTACATCTATGTTGTAACAGATGACAAGATTTCATTCTTTTTATGGCTAAGTAATATTCCATTGTAATACCAGTAACAGTGCTGTATTTATATATGAAAGTTAAGAGTTCTCATCATAAGGAAAAAAGCTTTCTTCTATTTAATTTTGTATCTGTATGAGATCATGGATGTTCACTAACCTTATTGTGGTAGTCATTTCATAATGTGTATAAGTCAGATCATCATGCTGTACTCCTTAAACTTTACAGTGCTATATGTCATTAATATCTCAAAACTAAATGGTAAGAAAAAACAAATGGTAAGGGTTAAATGATCGTGGTAAAAGAGACCTGATAATTTGGGTTGCTTTATATTATTTAGCAATATGTTGTAATAGCTTGACAGAGTTTAACAGTTTAATCAAGAGATTTATCTTTGATACAGGTGGAAAATGTATTTTCACAAATTTGAATGGATTTCAAGTTGAAGAAACTTGATTCTCAGGAGAGGTGTAGTTAAGTACTGTATAGTTGTACACAGTACTTACAGTTGTGGCTGTATAGTTAAGACTATGATTACAAAAATTACCACTCACTTACCATATTAAGAGTCTTTTGCCTGAATGAAATAAGTGATAGTGTTCTCATTTTACAGATTTAGAAACAGTTAAGTACAGAGTTAGGTGCATATGGTAATAAACCCAGTGGTAGAGCAGAGATTCTAACCTAGGCAGTCAACTCTAGCGCCTGCATTTTATACTGTACAGTCAGCCTATGAATGATAAGCTATACTCTTTTTATGAAAGTAGTTTTTTGAGGGATGAATAGCTGGAAGTATTGAAATCAAGAAGTGATAGCTTTGTCATAAACACCATGTTCATCTATTATCCATGTGAGGAACCTATAGAATTTCCTAGGTCTTCCTGGTTTAGCATTCTAGTCTTAGTCTCATTTCTAACTGAGCTCTTTGATACAGATGGTAGTTCCCATTTCTTGCAAATTATTTACTTATTTCTGTCTAATAAGACTTCATATATCATTTATATTATTCCCATACATTTTACTAAGTCCTGACTTTCACTTCAAAATCTGTCCCAAAACCAATCTCTGTAAAATCATCCCTAGTAATCCCATCCAGATCCGTGGCCCTTTCACTTAAAAAAAAAAAGATAACAGTTTTATTGTGATATAATTCACATATCACACAATTCTCCCACTTGATATATACAATTCACTGGGTTTGGGTATATTCACAGAGTTGTGCAACCATCACCACAATCAATTTTGGAATGTTTTTAATCATCCCTAAAAGAAACCCCATGCCTATTAGTAGTCTCCCCCGCTCCTATTTCTCCCCAGATCTCCTGTGTTGGCAGCTACTAATGTACTTTCTTTTCTATAAATTAGCCTTCTGGATATTTCATGTAATTAGCATCATATAATATGTGTGATTTTTGTGTCTGGCTTCATGCGCTTTTTTAGGTTCATCCCTTTTGTGGTGTGTATCAGTACTTCATTTCTTTTTATTGCCAAAAATGTTCCATTGTATAGATACACCACTTTAAATGTATCACTTCATCATTGATGAACATTTGGCTGTTTATACTTTTTGGCTGTTACAAATAATCCTGCTATGAACATTTATGTGCAAGTTTTTGTCTGGATGAAAGTTTTCAATTCTCTTGGTTGTATACCTAGGAATGGAATTGTTAAGTCTCTATGTTTTTTTTTCAAAACTGGTAGACTCTTTTCCAAAGTGGCTGCACCACCTTGCATTGCCACCAGCAATGTATGAGGGTTCCAAGTTTTCCATATCTTTGCAGCACTTGTTATTGTTTGTCTTTTTGATTATAGCCATCTTGGTGGATGTGAAGTGGTATGTCATTGCGGTTTTGATTTGCATTTCCATAATGGCTAATAGTGTTGCACATCTTTTCATATATGCTTATTGGCCATTAGTATATCTCTGATAAAATGTCTAGATCCTTTGCCCATTCTTTATCTTTTTTATTATTGAGTTTTAAGAGTTCTTTATATATTCTAGATACAGATTCCTTATCAGATAGATGATTTGCAAAATTTTCTCTAATTCTGTGGTTTTGTTTTCACTTTCACAATGTTACTTGGCCTCCTTCCTGAGTTCTTTGTCTCTTAGTTTAGATGTAAAAAGAGGTCATAAAAATTGGTTCTTGCCAACTGACTGATTTAGTATGCAGAGCAGAAAATAGGTTGGAAATGCTTGAAATCTAAAGATATAAAGGGATGATTAACCAAGCTATTGGTTTATTTGAAAGAACTTAATAGCTTTCTTTGGTTAAGTTTTACTGAAACAATGAAATTCTGAGTTTTAGTTTGTGGTACTTAAAAAAATTAGTGAAATGTTTGGTTTATAATGATTTAAAATACTAGATTCTATTAATGTATCTTTTAGTATTAAAAACGGTTTTATGCTGTTGCTACTCAAATGTAATTTAAACAGTATTTTATTAAATGAGAAGATTAGTCATAGAGTGAATTAGCATCTAAAATTGTTTATGCTGTTAATCTTACACATGATAGTTATACATGTTCTCAGATTGTGTTACATTGGATTAGGCTGAAATATTTGTGTGTTTTCTTAAAATGTAAAAGAATGAGTAGGATGTTTTTTAAAAATAAACATTATATTTATGTTAGTATTAGGCAATTGAGAAGGAACTGCTTATCTGAAAGTTCTCAGCATACATGTACTAATCAAAAAAAAAAAAAAAAAAAGAGCTGTGCATCCCCTAGCTCTGTGGTTTTCTAAATCCAGCTATTGGGATTTCCCCATTTCCCCATACTTCTAAACTTCTGTATATGTAGGACTATTTCTCAGTCATTTATTGGTCCCTTTAAATCTTCTTTAAATTTGCTTCTAGTGTGTATAAAAACACTAAACAACTTTTGAGACTCTCCTATCTTTCCTGACTACTACTCCCCCCCCCCAAAACTACCAAACAACAACAAAAACCCCACAACCTGGCCTTTTTAGTTCTTAAGAGTGGCTTTTCTGCATTTGAAGACTGACTTAAAATTGTCTCAGATTTATTTTGGGTCCTGAAATTGATCCTGCTTCTCTGGAGCCATTGAAAATTATTCTGCCCAGACCACTATACAAATTTCCTTTCTTGATGCCTTTAGAACATTAAGCATCATACAATATAGACCTTTTTGAAATACTCATAAATTTAAGTTTTTGATTTATTAAACATCTCACTCATATTTGAACTTCCCAACAATCCTGTGAGATATCCTAGGGGTCTTCATGAAATATAAGTCAACCTTATCATCTTATCTCCCTTCTCAGAAATCTTTCAATGGCTTTCCTTTGCATTCTGGATAAAATCCTTATCATGACCTTAAAGGCATTATATAGTCTGGCCCCAGCCTACCTTATCTAGCATTTCTCCTCCCCTAGTCATAAACTCCAACCTCATTCAGTCAGTTCCTCCAACATACTGAACTCCCAAAATTGTTCTGGCCCTGGCACATCCTTCAGTCTGGATAGCTTTTTTATCTTGCTCTTCCTGAAATAACTCCTGTTCATATGCTAAAATACTACTTTTTCAGAAAGGCTTTTCTGTATTCTAAGTAGCGACCTTATGCTTTCATAACTCCCTATCCTTCATAACACTTACCACAACATTTTACTATATGTCTTAATTACTTACTGTCTCTTTTCTCCACTAGACTCTGAATTCTGTAAACATAGGGACCTTGGTTATTTTGCTAGTACCTATTCGTATGGAATACCATATACATTGTAGACCTTCAGTAAATATTTTTTGAATGAATGAATTTCCATTTCTAAAATGAACAATCTAAAGGCTTATAGCATTGAGTAAATTCTAGACCTCACAGCAAGTAATGTCAGAAAGAGAACTTTGGTCTTGTACTTCTACAATAAATTTAGAATTCATATCTCCTCAAGTTTGATTTCAGTAGATGAGAAAATTTTTAAGCAAAAGTAATTATGGAAACAAATTGCTATTGGATGTGGAGAAAAATTCACCCACAATTTAGTACTTACCACAACTCTAGAATACCTCTTAAAAGAAAGACAGTGCTTATTTTTTCCTGTAGTCTTAATTGATGTGAAAAAAAGGACTCTTACATAGGTAGAGGGCAAACACTCAGGCTTTTTCCACTAAGTTCTTAATAGGCAAAGATCAAACATTTACCAAAAGATACCTGCACTTTGGAAATACTTATTTTCTTCATGAGTGAAATAGATAAAAATTGCTAGGACAGGTCTTTAAAATAAATAAATTTCACTTCTTCCTTCTGCTTCTTTTAATAAAGAAAATCCTTACTATTTCATAGAAAGGGGAATATGATGTATGATTTTACTAAGTCTCTGTTACATCTTTAGATTTTTGTTAAATGAGATTTAAAGTAAAGTTTAATATAATAGAAGGAGCACTGAACTTTAGTCTGAAAACTAGAGTGCACACTGAAAACAGGTCCTGCATACTCACTTATTGTTATGTGACCTTGATAAGTCACATAACTTCTCTGAGTTTTGACTTCCACAGCAGCTAAGTAAAAAAAAAGGAGAAAAAGTTACTTTAATGATTAATTAATGTGAAAACACTTTATACAAAAATTACTTAAATATAAAGCATTTCTATTCTGTTATGTGATAACAAAATTTTAATTTTAACAGAAGAGTGACATGGTCTTATTTGTGTTTTTAAAATGTCTGGCAGCAGAATGGAGGATGGATTGGAAGCCAGCAAATTTAAAACAGAGATAAAAGTTGGGCACCTTTTATAGTACTCTATGCCACTTAAAAATGATGGAGAAGAGGAGGTACAGAACTAACGTACTCTTCTGAGAATGGAGAGGAGAGGGACAGACTTGATTATTCAATGTTAAGGAGTGAAGGAGGAGTATAAAATAATCTGATTTCTAGCTCGGGAAATTAAATTATGAACCTCCCAACAATTTTTTTTGTATATATATATGTATATATATATACACACATATATATAGAAGTAGAGTCCATTTACAATGTTATATCAATTTCTGGTGTACAGCACAGTGCTTCAGTCATACACGAACATACATACATTTGTTTTCATGTTCTTTTTCACCGTAAGTTACTACAAGATATCAAATACAGTTCCCTGCTCTATACAGCATGAACTTGTTCATCTATTCTACATATATCAGTTAGTATCTGCAAATCTCTAACTCCCAATATATCCCCACCCACCCCCCTCCCCACTGGTAACCAACCACAAGTTTGTTCTCTATGTCTGAGAGTGTTTCTGTTCTGCAAATAAGTTCATTTGTATTTTTTTTTAGATTCCACATATAAGTGATATCGTATGGTATTTTTCTCTTTCTGGCTTATTTCACTTAGAATGACATTTATTAAAGGGGTATTAGAGAAGGAGTACATAGGTGTGTAGATGATTGATGAGTCAAGGTTGAAATGTCTGAAAAATCCAAGATGACATGGATGAGTAGCAATTGGAAGTGCAATTCAAGAACTTGATATCTGGCCTTGGGATGCAGATTTTGGAATCATTGGTATGAGTTACAATATTACTGAGAGTATTAATAGTGAGAAAAGAAGAAATTAGAGAGCAGCTCTAGAATAATAAGATTTAAGCAGAGAAAGAGAGTGTTGTTAAATGAATGAATGAATGAATGAACAGCTGAGCATTCCTCCCCAGATAAAGTAGACTCCCAGAGGTTAATTTTAAAAAGCACTGGTAAGGTACATAAAATTATGGATCCTTTGGATTTGTTAGGGTGACTGTTGGTGACTTTGTGAGAACCTTTCTGAGTGCGCATTTAGGTAGGAATATCTGTTGTGCTAGACTGTAAGTGCTAGGTTATTGTGCTGGGTTTTAAGTGTAGATTGAGGAAGGAGAAGCTTGGCTGCAAGGACAAGTCAAAAAAAATGGAAGTAGATAAAAGGGAAAATGAATATGTGAATTGGGAAATAGTGTTGGGGGTGGGAAGGAGAAAGAATTGGTCCTTCTTCTGTGATGAGTGAAAAAAAGAGAGAAAAGACACAGAGAGAAACAAGGAGGTAGGAGCTGTTAATGAGGTAAGTCTCCAGGGAGCAGAAAGAAATTAGATCCAAAGAATAGGAACAAAAATTATTAGCCTTGGATTTAAGAAAGATTCTGTCCTCCACCAATACATAAGGTAATCTTTATGGTAAAGGTTTGGAGCAAGAGAGTTAGAAAGTTGGGGCTTCTAACTTCCTTGAAATGTAAGCAGGAAGGCTGTCTATTCAACCTAATAGATTAGAGACTGAATGAGACTGGCAAAGATTCGAAATAGAAGGCTCAACTGGAGACATACTGGAGGATTGTGGGTCAACTTTGAAGGACTTGAGAGATTGAAGACCATAAATTTTTAATCTCCATGGGATTTTTCTCTAGTAATTTCTGAACCCAGATAATACGATAAAAATATTTTCAGATTGATGTACTTAGTATTTGAGAATCACAGGTAGTGACTGTGAGGCATTGTCATAAAATTCCTTGTAATCCACTGAAACAGGAAAAGGATTAAGCCACAGCCAGAAGCCTCAGTCAAAAGTAAAATGATCTTGAGCATATTTTGGTGCATTTACTTCATAGCTTTTTATATGAGAAAACAGTCAATTGGCTCAATATTATTCAGAAATATTTCACCTTTAGTTTCATCTGTAAGATATAGACTGCTTTGCATAAGAAAGTTAAATTAGTCTGTTCATCACAAAGCAGTTAATTACTACTCTGTACTTTGGGCTGTTTAGATGATTGCACATGGGCTATCTAGATATTTGCACAGTAACATTTATTTGAATTTTAGATGATTGCAAGTCTATAATGTAATATTTGGTACTAAAGCTTGATCAGCTTAAAATCAGTATATATGTCTGTTTTAGGATTTTTTTTGATTGATTGTTATGCTTATATTATTTTCCCATATATCAAGGGTAGTAATCTGTACTTTTTGTACTTTGTACTTTGCTTATGAGATGTCAACCAATCATTTTTACTTTCCTGGCTTACTGGTTGCTCTAGTTACCAAAGGGAAATAATTTCCTGAAAATGAATACATGTATCAGAATCATATTTGATAAATTTGGAAACAAATAAATCAAATTTTTCTAAAGAAAATTCTTCAAAGCTGTTATAAATTTTTTGTTAAAATTTAATGCAAGTTCATCTGTTGGATTTGGAAGAGATAATATAAAATATAAAAGATAAATATAAGAGATAAAAGGAAATTATGAATTTCTTTAAAAATATATAGTAATAAAACTAAAACTGTGCATTTTACACATTTCACTGTACATATTTTTTAACCTGTTTTGATGCTTGAAGTTTCATTTGCTGACTGTAACTGTCAGCTTTATTGGCTGCAGCATTACTCATAATCTAAACATTTGACTATTTCATTTCATACATGTATGTGAAGATGTATAAATGTAGGTAAACTATTCTATATTAAATAAAAAATATTAGTCATATAAGTAATATTTCAGGAAGCAGAAGAATACAAAGAAAAATAGAACAAAACACCTGTGTACACCTCTCAGTTTTAAAAAAATAAAACATTACAGATCTAGTTGAATCTCCCTGTATATGTTTTCCTAATCCCAACTCCTTCCCTGCCTCTTGAAATTGATTTTTTATTCTCTTCCCTTACACATTTAATATGTATGCATGGATCTATAAATATTAATATTTGTGGCATGTTTAAATTTTTTTCTTTAGTTGCAGTGTGTGTGCATATCTATGCTATCTTAATACATTTATGTTATGTTAACATGTATCCTTTTGCAGCTGGTATTTTTTTGTTCAACATTGTAATTTTGAGATTTATCCATGTTAAAACATGTAGCTGTATTTTTCATTTCAATTTTTGTGTAATATTTCTTGGTAGGGATAATGGATATTAGGTCTTCCCCCCAATTTTCCATTTATAAGTTTATGCTGCAGTATATATTCTTAAGTTGTATTCTTGTAAATATGTGTAAGAGTTTCTGTAGAGTAAAACTTAGAAAGGGCAATACATGATTCTGTGATATGCACATCTTCATCTTTAATAGATACTGCCAAATTATTCTCCATAATGAGGATCCTAGCTTACACCCCAATTGGCAGTTTATGAGTTCAGTTACTACACATCTTCTCCACACTTTGTATTATTGACACATGTACATGTGTGTGTGTTCATCAATTTCATGAGAATAATGTGGTATGGGGTTAATTTGTATTTTTCTCATTGCTAATGAGATTAAGCATCTTCTCATATATATAGAGGTCATTCTGATGTTCCATTCTGTGACTCGCCCTTTTTTTTCTTTTTTTAAAAAATTAATTTAAAAGAATTTTTCATGTATTCTAATCCTTTGTTGATTATAGGTAGTATAAATATCTTCCCCAATTTTTTTACTTGGTGCCTTTGTTGAATAGCTTTTCATTTTAACCTCACAATTTCATCAACCTTTACGTTTAAGATTTTGTGCTTTTTGTCTTAATTCTTCCTGTATTCTAAGGTAACAAGGATTTTCTCCTATATGTTTTTTGAAAATTATACTTTTGCATTCACATTTGTGTTTTTCATCCAACTACAATTTATTTTTGTACAGTTTCTGCTGTAACACAGCATGTGTTCCTAAAAATCACTGTGCTATATGCAAAATCATGCAATAAAAACCACAGGGCATATGGGAAAGATAGGATTGGGGCACAGCACTTTGAAAAATTTTTGTCAGTGACACTTTTTTTAAAAAAGATGCTCAATAAAAATGGTGGCACAGTTTTACACATGTTAAATGTTTAAGAAATACATAAATACTCCAATAAATATCATATTTCCATTTTGAAAAAGACGAAGTTTGCTTGTGGAAGTGGGGATCAAAAGGGTTGCAGCTTGTGAATCTATTTTGAAGTGGTGGGAAGAAAGGTTATGTGAAATCTGCCAAGAAGTTTTTAACAGCAGATATGGAGAATGTGGCTCATAACACACGTGGTAAATGTAGGTAAACGTTTGAAATGCATGTTTTGTGTATGCCTCTGCTGCTCAGCATAGCTGGGTAGTTTCCCACATTTACCTAGTGTTCGTTTCAGAGTTAGGACTAGGGTGAGGCAAGCAAGGGACCTAGGGTGTTAAAATTTAAGGACGCACACTCCCTGTTAGGGTCCCTTGGCATCTCATTTGCCTCACCCTAGTCCTTGCCCTGCTTGTGGATGAATTAGTGCTTAAGCATACACTGTATTTGCATTATTGTTCCCTTATATATCAGTCATGTTTAACACATTCAGGTTTTTAAAAAGCTCTAAGTTAGAACTGACTGCCCATGAGAGGTAGAGCTCTAATTTTTTTCTGTGTGCATAGCCAGATCTTTCTCCACTGGTTTGTAATGATGCTTTTAGCATATAAGGTAGTTCCACATATACTTAAGCCTGGTTCTTACTTCTTTATGCTATTTTCATTGGTCCTTTTGCTTCTCCCTATGCTAATATCACATTTTCTTAAGCACACGTCTGGCACTAACTTTGTAACCATGGGAAGTGAATTTCTGTGTGCCTATGAAATTATAATAGTGCCTGCCTCATTGAGTAGTTAAAGAAGTAAATGAGCCAATATATTAAAGTGCTTAGAAGTATGTGCCTGGCCCAAGAGTAAAGCTCAAGTGCTATTTTGTTATTAAAAGTAATTCATGTAACAACTTAATAAAGAGTCTTGATATGTAGTAGACTGAGATTGCCATTTTATTTTTCCTTTTCCAAACTGAGAGTAAATGGGGAAAAGCTTATGAAAGGATTCCCTGAGAAAGTGACATTTAGACTATCTGAAAGATGATAGGAGTTAACTAGGTGTTGAGAGCATAGCAGAATATTTGAGGTGAAGGAACTATAAGGCAGAAAATAGTGTATCCAAGAACTAGATCTCAGCATAAAGAAAAATGGTACTGGAGACTAGAGAGGTAGGTAGGAGCAGATCATATCATGCAGGACCTATTAGGCAATGTTAAAGATTTTACACTTCGTCTTAAAGTCAGTTACAACCATTTGGTATTGGTACAGGTATAGGTGTAACTACTCAAAAAAGAAACTCAGGAGCTAAAATTGGGCCCATCTGAACCCTAATAGATAACAAAGATTGAGAGTGCAGTTGAGACTGTGTAATGAATTCAGGTACTTGTTCACTTATTTGTAATCTTGGTGAGCTATTGATTTTGTTCTAGGCTTTTATCAATTCAAATTGTGGAATCTTATGTTTTGGGCAGATTCATAGATTGAGAGTTTTACAGCACTACAAATTTATGTAAATGTCTTGAAATAAAATTTTTTCATTTATTTGTCCACTTCTAATTTCATGGGTGTACCTAAGAAGACTGCACATTATTTTGGTAATAGGTGCTCCCATTTTTTTCTACTTCCCTCATGTTTCATTACCACAGAATTCTTTAAGTAAGATATAGGTACCTGTAATAGAAATATGATGCCCTTTTTCAGTTGAAGGTAGTGTTGAAAATTAAATGGGAGAGTTTCCTCTCATGATAGTTTCATACAGAAAGCAGTCACTTCAAGATAGAGGAAAAGGAGTTGAACTAGAAAGGTTATGGCAGCAGGTAAATACTGCCCAGGGCAACCCTGCACTGAAACTAAAGAATTTATTAAATACTTTGGAAGCTGAAACCCCAACTTTTAGAAATATCTTTTAAGTAAATATGAATAGAATTTTGATAGTATTCCACAGATAGTTTTTAATGTTAGTTGTATATGTGACTTTTTAAAGTATAGTATTATTGTTAATCTATAAATTCAGTGCAATTCCAATCAAAATCTTATTTGGGTTTTTTTGTGGAACTTGATAAACTGATTCTGAAATTCATACGGAAAAGCAAAAAGTCAAATATAGTTAAGACAGTTTGCAACAAGAAGCAGCTGGGGAAGTGTGCCCAAATAGTAACATTATTAAAGTAATTAAGATAATGAAACTGACACAGTGATAGAACAATAGATGAATGGAATAGGGGAAAGGCCACTTAGTATGACATTTATTTGCAAAGAAAGCAAATAGAACGTCTGATTATCCTATTTAGATTGCAAGAGAGAAAGGGACTAAAAATTTTTTAGTGGGTGATGTACAATTAAGTATAATTTTCCTTTTTATCAGTTTAACATATAAGGTCATTGATAGTCTGTTCTATTTACTTTAGAAACAAGGTTTTCTTAAAACTTAGTTTTTCAACTTTTTTTCCTTCTCTCATAAAGTCTCAAAATCTGCTATATGGGGGCTCAGTTGCATAACCCTGACAGTGGGTTTGGAATATTCATGTATAGATAATTCTGCCTTACCAACTTTAAGGGAATTTAACTGCTGATGAATGTTCTTTAAGAATTGTTGGGTTTTGTTAGGTTGGTGCCTTTGCTTCAGGTATTTTCAGATATAACTATAGCATTTCATTCCTGTGGTGCTACATGTATAGTGCTGCAAGCAAAGAAACATTAAGAGTGGTGTTCTTCTAAAAAACTTGGTTGCACGTGAGGGCTTTAAACACCTTGTTAACCTTTATTTTTTATTTTGTTTGTGATTTAACCTGGTTAAGTGTGGGGGAAATGTTTCTGGAAAAGAATTTAAAATAATTATGAACTAGTAACAAATCATGGTAGGTATAATACAAATACATTTGTAAAGTTTTTAAGGTCTATAATTTTTTTATGCTTTCTTTGCTAGAGAACCATTATTTTACTTTTTCTGTCACTGGTCATCTGATAAACTAATCTAGGTATTTGAAATAAGATGAATATAGTTTCAGTAATGCTTACAGTGCTTGGTGTATTACACTTTTGAAATCAATCGAAAACCAACCCTGCTTGCCCCAGCAGATTTTATTTATGTATGAGAAACAGTTGGAGACAGTATTGTTGTTATTAACTTTTGTTAGTAAGGCAGCTAATTATTGTTAGTTTCTTTTAAACTTGGATTATAATTACTATAATCAATCTTACAAACCTCTAATAATTGCTTTCCTTACCCCCAAAAGAATAGAGTAAAATGTATAAAATTAACCTACTATATATTAGTAAGTTTTTTTGTAAAAGAACCATTTTTCATATTTGTATTTTACCATGTTGCATTTTAAATTTTGTTTTGATTGATTCTTACAATTACCATTTGAATCTTCAGTTGGCAAATATTTTATTGAATATCTGTTGCATTTTTTTAAGTGCTGTTAAGGATTTTTTTAACGTGTATATTAATAGTTGTCTTTAGTAGATATTTTGTAGAACAACAGAAAATACTTTACACAAGTAACACTTACACAAGAAGTGTTTTTCTTCTAATACTGTGCCATTACAGTTATACTCAGTAATCCTTTGAAGGAGGCATGTGCTTTGAAACAAAATGAAATATAAAAAATAGGTAACATTTCTACTACTGTTCGTATAGTTTCAGGTATTTTCCTTTACTGATTTCTTTTCTTTTTTAGGTACCTAGTTGATAGTCGCTGGTTCAAACAGTGGAAAAAATATGTTGGCTTTGACAGTTGGGACAAATACCAGATGGGAGATCAAAATGTATATCCTGGACCTATTGATAACTCTGGACTTCTTAAAGGTATTATTTCCTTCTTTCAGTCAGGTTGTAAATGTGTTCATTGCAATATGTTATGATCAATATATGGAATATGAAAAATGTTAATGTAAATAAATTGATAAATGAGAAATTTCTTTGTACAGTCATCCCTTGGTGTCCATGGGGGATTGGTTCCAGGACCCCCCTCCTCAGATACTAGAACTACTGATGCTCAAGTCCCTTATATAAAATGGCATAATATTTGCATATAATCTGTGTGCATCCTCCTGTATACTTTAAATCATCTCTAGATTATTTATAATACTTAATACAGTGTAAAAGCTATGTAGATATTTGCTAGTGCACAGTAAATTGCAGTTTTGCTTTTTGGAACCTTATGAGATTTTTTTCCCCAAAATATTTTCTCTCTGGAGTTGGGTTAAATCCACAAATGTGGGACCCATGGTTACAGAGGGCCCACTATTATAGATCTGATCTAATGAACTCAGATTATTCTGTCATAATTAGTTTTTCTTCTGTATCATGACCAATCTGGTTTTTTTTTTTAATTAATTATGTAATAAGGGCTTATTACTATTTAAACCTAGAATGTCAATTAAAAAGCACTATCTTACTTATTTGGGGGAATGCTATCTTGTGTATTATTTTCCTAATGGACCCATGACTTTTTTTAAGTTGGAACCATTGGTATATGTTTACATACTTTGATTTTTGCATTAATCTTCTATAACCGTTACTACTTGCCAGTTCTTCTAAACCTCTTATTACATTTAAAGAGAATAAAACATAAGTATGAGAACTTCCATTTTTGACCAAGATGGAGTAACAGGAATTAGATTTATCCTTCCACTTGAACGAACTAAAACCCTGACAAAATATATGAAACAGTGGTTCTCAAAACATTGGACATCAGGCAGCAAAGAATAGTGATCCCTGAGAGATAGGAAACAAATGAGGTGATCCCTACGGTTTCCTCAGCTTACTGCACTGAGAGAGTTTTCCACGACATGGCACAGAAGGGGAAACCCATGCAGAGCCTGGCATTCTTTCTTACTTGAGGAAAGAGTTTGGAGTCCAGGGAAACCAAGGCTGACAGAGTTTTCAGGACAGAGTACCAGAAGAATGAGCAGCACAGAACGGAGAAAGAGCAACCTAGAGATTTATAGGAGCTCTCTTGCGAGCCTTCAGCTGACTGTTGACCAGTGCATGTATGTGAAGAAGCTACCTAAGGCCAGGGAAAGAACCACCCAAAGAATTAGAAGGGACAGCAATTGAGGCTCATGTTACCAAATCAGATTTGTTTCCCAAATGTGCAGCAAACCAAACCCTGAGATGCCAAGGTTTGCAGCAGAGAAAAGGTTTATTCAGGGAGGAGTCAGGAAAACAAATCTCAGATCCACCTCCCTGATGGTGAGGGGCTCCAGGTATTTGTGGGATAAAGAAGCAGGTAGTCTGAGGCATGAGCTTGAGGAAAGGAAGTTGTAGATAAGAAAAAGGTGAGGTAATCGTCATACTGTGCAGGTGCGACTAAGCTCCTTGCTTCTCTGTGGGATACGTGTTCAGAAAATGGCAGCATTAGCATGTTCTGGAGTAGTTTTGGGCCCTCTGACGTTAGTAGGTCACTGAGCAGTAATTCACACAAACCCAATTAGGAAGTCGGTGGTCTTAGTCTTAGCCAGCTCTGCCTAAAACTGGACACAGCTTATTCCAAGTTTCTGAAAAATAACTCATGCAAACATCTTATTGTTTAGGCTGTGTGAGGCTTGGAGGACATAACAAGTTTTTGTAAAAACAATTAAAGTGAACTTCATCAATGAAGGCAGGTTACAGTTCATTATTTGTTAAGCAAGTTGTAGTTTAGTGGATCTAACTGATGGGTATCCTCGGTTTCACTCATATAGGACCATGAATAATGTGTTCACAGTAGCCAGAGTGGAAAACCTTATAAATCACAGGGTAGACTGCAAGGGACAGGTTTACCTCTATAGAAGGTCAAAATTAACTCTTTTTTCCTTCTAAATTGAAAGCATCAAACTATTTCCAAGTAACTTAACTGTGTCTCAGAACAAAACACAGTAGTATTTACAGGAATACAAAGATACCCAGCATCCAGCAAGGTAAAAGTTAGAATGCCTTGGATTCAACCAAGTCTTACCTGAATGCAAAGAAACCGAAAAATATGATACATAATGAGGAGAAATAGCAATGTTTTAAAAAAATTTTTAAGTGGAAAAAAGGAACAAAGAACAAATGAAACAAATATAAAGTGGATAGCAAGATGGTAGATTTAAACTCAGTTCTATGAATAATCATATTTAATGTAAATGTCCCAATTTAAGGTAGAGACTTAGATTGGATTTAAAAAAAAAAAGACCCAAGTGTATACTGTCCACTGGAAACCCATCTTAAATATAAAGATACAAATAAATTAAGAGATTGGAAAAGAAATGCCATGTTGTGATAAGCAAAATTCTAAGACTGACATCCAATGACCCTCCCTCTTATATAATCATGTCCCCCTTGAGTGTGGGTGAAACCTGTGAATAGGGTAAAATACCATTTCCGTGACTATGTATGACAAAAGGGAGCTTAATTTAATCACACATGCCCTTTAAAAGCTGAGATTTCTCTGACTGGTAGCTGAAGAAGTCAGAATCCAAAGCATGAGAAGGACTCACTGCTGGTTTGAATATGTAGAGGAGCACATGAGAAGGAAGACAGGCATCCTCTAGGAACAGAGAGAGGCGTTGGGCCCAAGGCCAGCACGGAAACAAGGACCTCATACCTGTAGCCATGAGAAACTGAATTCTGGCAACAACCTGAATGGGCTTGGAAGTAGATTCTTCCCCAGAGCCTTCAGATAGGAGACCAGCCTATCTGACATCTTGATTTCTTCCTTGTAGGACCCTAAGCAGAAAACCCAGTTGAGCTCACCTGAACTTCTGACCCACAGAACTTTGAGATACAAGTGGGTGTTATTTTAAGCCACTATAATTATTTGTTATGTAGCAATAGAAAACAAATACACTTACTAACACTAATCAAAAGAAAGCTGGAGTGGCTATATTAATATCAGACATTAAGTTTTAGAACAGATAACATTACCAGGGATAAAAATTCAGCTCATAATCGTAAATGGGCCAGGACAATTTGTTAAGAGAACATAGTAATCCTAAATATATACCCACCTAATGGCATAACTTGAAAATACATGAAGCAAAAACTGATAGAACTGCAAAGCAAAATAGAAATATATCCATATGATGAATATTTCAATACTTGTCTCTCTATAAATGGTAGAAAATGTGTAGACAGAACAGTAGTAATGAAATAAACCAACCAACCTGACTTAATTATTTATAGAATACTCCACTGAACAACATAATGAAAATTCTTTTCAAGTGTGCTCATGAAGCATTTAGACCATATTCTGCACCATAAAACCTGTCTCAAAAAAGTTAGAAGGATTTAAATCATACAAAATTTCTCTTACTTCAGTGGAATAAATTAGAAGTTTGTAACAAAGATGGGTGGAGCATCTTCAAATATTTGGAAATTAACACACATCTATGTAACCCAGGGTCAAAAAGAATGCAAAGGGGAAATTAGCAAATATTTTTAACTAAATGAAAGTGAAAATAAAACATACCACAATTTGTGGAAGGCAGCTAAAAACGTACGTGGAGGGTAGTTTATAATCCTTAATACTTACAAAGAAAATGAAGTTCTCAAATCAGTGACCTTGGTTTCTGACTTAAGAAATTAAAAATAAGAACAAATTAAACCTAAATTAAACAGTAGAAAGAAAATGCTAGTAAGTTGAGAACAGAAATTAAATATAAAGAGAAAACAGAAAAATAGAGAAACCAAAAATTGGTTCTTTGTAAAGATAATAAAATTTATAGAATCTAGTTTGATCAGAAGAAAAAGGGAAAAGACAGAATTACCAATATTAGGAACAAGAGAGGTAACATCAGTACAGAATTTACAAATAATAAAAGGGCAATAAAGGAATATTACGAACTTTATGCCATTAAATTCAGCAAATTAGATAAAAAAGACAGATTCGTTGAAAGATGAAAACTACCAAAGCTCATTCCAAATGAATAGTGAACTAACACAAATTGAAATGTTAAAAATACATTTTATGATGGCATCAAAAATATAAAATACAGGTAAATCTGACAAAGTATATGCAAGACACGTACACTGAAAAATATAAGACATTGATGAGATAAATTAAAACCTAAATAAAGAGAGAAATTATGTTAGTCAATCAGAAAACTCAATATTGTTAAGTTCTCCCACTCAGTCTACAGATTCAACATAATTCCCAATCACGTGCCTAGTAAGCTTTTGAAAAAATGCGATAGAATTTACATACCATAAAATTCATCCTTTTACATTATACAATTCTCTGTTTTGTGGCATATTCACAAATTGTGTGGAGATACACATTTAATTTACCTCACCGTCAGTTAATAGACATTTGGGTTGTTTTAACTTTCTGGCTTTTGTAAAAAACACTGCTCTGAACATCCACGTACAAATCAAAGTTCAGGTGTTTTTGGCAAATAGATACTTAATGCTCCAGCAGCATTTGTTTAAAAGACTGTCCTCTCTCCAGTGAATTCCTCTCACATCTTTGTGTAAAATCAATAGACCGTATACTTGTGGATCTACTTCGGATTCTCTAATCTGTTTGATTCTTACCTCACACTATATACAAATATTAACTAAAAACTGACCAAAGACATAAATCTAACAGCCAGAACTATAAAACTCTTAGAGAAAATATGTGTAAATCTTTTCCAATCTTGGATTAGGTGACGCTTTCTGACACCAAAACCACAAGGAACCAAAGGAAAATAATAGATAAATTGGACTTCATCAAAATTAATTTGTGTTTTAAAGGCACCATCAAGACAGGAAAGGGCAATCCACAGGATGGGAGACAATTTTTGAAAATCATGTCTGATAAGGGGCTAGAATCCAAAATATATAAATAACTCTTAAAACATAACATTAATTAGACAAATAACCCAACTAAAAATGGGCACAGGATCTGAACAGACATTTCTCCAAATATAAGCAGCACAGGTGAGATACTTAACATCATTAATCACTAGGAAAAGACAAATCAAAATCACAAGAGATACCACTTAACACCCATTAGGACGGACCAGTCATTCATTCCTAGGTATTTACACAAGAGAAATGAAAGCATCCAAATGAAAACTTGTACACAGGTATTCATAGCAGTGTTATGTGTAATAGAGAAAATTGGAAACAACACAAAATGCCCATCAACAGCTGAATGGATAAACAAATTTAATATAATATCCGTATAATGAAATCCTACTCAGCAATTTACAAGAATGAAATATTGTTACTTAAAAACATGAATAGATTTCAAGATAATCATGTGGCACAAATGAAGCCAAACAAAGCATTACGTACTAATTTTATATGAGATTCTAAAAAATGCAGATTAGGCTATATTTGCAAAATACAGATAAATAGTTTTCAGCGAATAGGACAGTGGACCTGGATGGACAGGACAGAAAAAAAGCTCCAAGGAAACCTTTGAGACTGACGGAAATGTTCGATATGTTCATCATTTTGGTGGTGATGATGGCTTCACAGTTGTTTTGATATGTCAAAATTATCAGATTTTACACTTTAGATCTATTGTAGTAGTTTACTATCTATCACTTTTATATCAACAAACACAGACGTAACAAAAATCAGCTGTTCTATGCTTAATTTAGGGTTGTTCTTCCCTTAAAAATGCGTTGATCATTTTATTTCGTCCACTAGATATATATAACTGTCTGGATTCTGGTACATAATAAAATCATTTACCCAAACTCTTAAATTATTGTGGAGAACAGAATAGAAGTCTTAATTTTTTTAACTTTTTTTTTCCTCTTCTTAAATTTTCTTCGAGGTAGTCTGTTATAGTGGAGAGAAAATGAATGTTAGAGTAAACAGATACATGCTTGAATCCAGTCTCTACAGTTTTCTGTATGTGACCTTGGGCAAGTTAATACCTGAATCTGTTTACTAAGCGAAATGGAGATATCTACTTCATAATATTGTTTGGAAAATTAAGAGATAAAATGGTTTTCCCTAATAACACCTTTCATAGTACCTGCAGTTTTCCTTATGAATGATCTTGGGCAAGTTACTCAATTTCCTTCAACATAGTTTCTAATCTAAAACAGAGAGCTACCTATCTTACAGGATTGTTTTGAAAATTGACTGCTATAACATGGTTATCGCCCATATGTGATAGTACATGATACATATGGGGGTTTAAGAGTTTCTTTCACTTTCAGAGGGTTCTGAAAATCTGTTCCAAATTGTCAGTTTTGATCATGAATTTAAAAGTTACAGCTAAAAGTTTTAAAAAAAACTGAGTCTAAAAATTCTGTTTTCCCATTTCTGTTCTTCATGAAACATAGTTTTCTCAAAGTTTAGTATGATTATTTGAGCATAGATTGATCCTCCAGTAAATAACTTTCTTTTAACCCCTTCAGCATTTTTCTTCCTTCTTGTTTTATACTTATTTCTAATTAATAATAGTACATTCTCATTACTGAAGTAGTACCAAGAGCAGTTTTGCTTCCCATGTTTGTTACTTCAAGGCTGGCTCAGAATGAGAGAATCTTCTTATGTTGTAAGTAACTCAGTAAACTGTTTTCATTTCTGCACTTTGGAAATCAAGTAAAGGACCAGATAATAAATGAGTCTCAGATTAGGACTGTGATATAGGTGTAATTCAAGGTATTTCTTCCAGATCTCTGGCCTGCCCTGTACTACATTTTAGTTTAACTGGAATTTTGAAAATGGATTATAGAATTAGAACCACATCTGAACAACTACTTCTGCTTTAGATCTTAGGAGGAATCTAGATCAGGGGCTCTGTGGAGTAATGAATTGGTTCATAAGATGCCCTTTTATGATTTCCATCTTGGTTCCCAGCCCAGGTGCTTTGGCATCATTGTAAAAGGTTATTGATTTGCTTCAGAATTTTCTTCATCAGCTAATGCTAGAGTGACCACTATTACCATGGGATCTCTGGTACTTAAAATATTTGGGAAACAATCTTTATTCAGATCCAGATTTCCTTGGTTAACAATTACATTGTAGTATTTTTTAAGAGCCCAGTAAAAGAAAAATTATGTTTTAAATATTGTTGGTTGACTTATGGTACACACTGAAACTTTGTACAGCAGCAGCTGGAATATGTAGACTTAAATGTGAACCTCTTCAGAACTTTGTTCAAAACTCATTATTTAACTGCCTAAAATAGTCTTCATGAGTTTAAAAAATTTGTAATGTTTGCAACCGAAGTATTTAGAGATATGTAGTATTGTTTCTTTTTATGTATTGAGTTTATTTTTCCTTTTGCAGATGGTGATGCCCAGTCACTTAAGGAGCATCTTATTG
This sequence comes from Camelus dromedarius, assembly GCF_036321535.1. Classification (NCBI taxonomy): domain Eukaryota; kingdom Metazoa; phylum Chordata; class Mammalia; order Artiodactyla; family Camelidae; genus Camelus; species Camelus dromedarius. Next base: position 59,634,719 of record NC_087446.1, on the reverse strand, counting down.
ATGAATTGGATTACATACTATTGCCAACTGAAGGCTGGAATAAACTTGTCAGCTGGTACACATTGATGGAAGGTCAGGAACCAATAGCACGAAAGGTACGTATTAAGAATAACTGAATACAAACGTTTTTCTTAACAGTTTACATTTTGTTGTTAATTCAGTGACTTAAGAAGCCTCATCAGTTTATCTTGGAGAAAAAGACCATCAAAATGTTACTGTACACTGTATAATAATGCCTGACACATAGAGAAGGTTTATTATATACTATCCACTGTTACAAGCATATCATACATTATTAACTAATTTAATCCTCATAAAAAAACTCTCTAAGCTAAGTATTACCCCCATTTTATAGATAAGGAAATGAGGACAGAGGCAGAGAGGTTCAGGGTCTTTAAGAAAGTCACATCATTTTACAACTTACATAGCCTGACTCTGTTTTGTTACCCACTGTGCTGCACTGCTTTTTTGACTTAAAAAAAAAAAAAAGTTAAAAATAATGAAATGATGAGTAGAAGAAATATTTTACAACATAAAATTTTTTTCAAAGTTGAAAAAAATGCAGGTATTTTATCCCCATTTTAAAGTGCCATACAGTCTTGAAACATTAACAATGACCCACTTTCTTTACTTTTTGGAATTAAGTCATTTATGAAAGTGTCAGTGTTTGCATAGTAGAATAATACCAAATGCTTAAAGTAGGTGTGCCAGCCTTATACAAGTATTTGATAGTGTATTTGAGTAGAGCATAATTATTTATCTGATTTTATTTCCACATAAAAATGATTAAAAAGTCAAATTATATAACAGAATGGTATAAACCTCTATTTGGAATTATCTGGAACTGATGCTACAAAGTTGCTGTATTAACAATTCGTATTTGTATATCTATAGTTTAGGTATAGAATTGAATCTTGTTCTCTAAATAGAATGTGAATGTGCCTTTGATTTAGTTTAGTATAGTTCCATTTTATTCCTTAATTTCACCCAGCCTTTTTTTGTAGCCATTTCAAAATTATCTCTCCTCTCTTCTAAGAATATATATATAAAATGGCCTATCACTTTATCTGTAGTTACTGGAGAATTAAGTGTTTTAACCATTTGAAGGATAAACTATTTAGCTGTAAAACTGTCTAGAAGAAGTTCATTCCTGGGATAAAAGAAAATCTATATGTGAAATATCTTCAAATGTGTTAAACTGTATTACTTCAGCCTTAATGACACACTTTTTTTTCCTTAATAAGTGTAGCATACATATAGTATAGTAAACAAATCAATCAACAACTCCATTAGCATTTCTTTTTTGAAAGAGGCCATAAGTGGCATTTCTTGAAATCTGTGATAAGCAAATTAAATTAAAGAAGAAAAAGAATCATGAAAACTTTACACAGGAAGAAAGGAAAAAAGTCTGTTAGGAGGCTATATATTTGTTTTTAATAAGGTAGTTGTAATTTACTCAACTTATAACTCAAATTTTGTGTGTAAAAATTACATGGAATGTTTACTAAAATGTATCTTCCTCCAAGATTAAATCAGTAAGTCTGGGAATTTCCAGTTTTACTATGTTTCTGATGCCATTGAACTCAAAAAGCAGACTCTGATGCTGTTGGAACTTAAAAAATAGACTAGTCTTTCAGAGTCTGAAACCCAGCTTTGAATTTCACTAATCTGATTGTATTGTATTAAGGAATCTGGAATTGGTAGCTGTGATGAGAAGCAAAGTTAACCATCTTCCTGGGCCTCAAATCATCTTTAAAATGTCTCAGTTAATAATGTCAGGCATTTAATTTAAAACAAAAACAAAACAGGCAAATGAAAAGAAAATATAATGGAACCAAAGTCCAAGATAAACAACAGATAATAGAAACAGACCCGTGAGGAATCCAAATAATGGAATTATCAGACAGAAACTTTAAAACACTGTGCTTGTTATGTTGAAAAAATTAAAGAGTTTTTAAAGAAGTACAAAACTACTAAGAACCAAATATAATTCTAAAACTGAACAATAACATGAAAAAATTAAGGATTAAGGACTTAATGTTTGGGTGAAATACTAAGCAGAAACAGAGAGAATTGTAAACTAAATGACAACATCAGTAGAAAATCTATAGACTTAAGTTTAAAGAGACAAAAGAATGGAAAATAGAGAAAAAAACAGAGGGATATATGAAATACACTGAATAAATTTAACAAAATACATATAAGTGGACTCCTTAAAGGAAAGGAAAGACAGAATGGGGTACAAGTAATGCTGGAAGTAATAGCTGAGAATTTTCCACAAGCAATGAAAGATATCATACTACAGAGTCAAGAAATGCTATGAATTCCAAGCTAGAAAAATACAAACAAAACCATACTGAACAAAACTTTTTTGGGGAAGAAAAAAAAAAAGATTCTTGATAGTAGCCAGAAAAAAGATATATAAACTTTCAAAGTAAGGGTAAGACAAATAAATGATTTCTCAAGAGAAATGAAAGCCAAAAATTAATGGAATATCTTCAGTGTGCTGAAAGAAAATAACTGCTAACCTAGAATTCTATGACCAAGGAAAGACTCCTTCAGAATAATGATGGAAAAAAGCCATTTTCATATAAACAAATTGATAGACATGCAGTAAAAAAAAAAATACAAAACAATCTTCAGAATAGAAGAAAAACTACTCCAAAATGAAGCTTGGAGACATAGGAAAAAATGTTGACTGGCAAGAGTAAATACTGTGAATAAATGTTTAGGTAGATTGTTTAAAATAGCAATAATTTCTTATGAGGGTGAAAATATGTATAAAATTTAAGTATGTAACAACATTAGCATATAAGTTAAGGTTGTTGCCCCCAAGACAACCCCTGTTATCTCCGACTTCTCATATCTACATCGTTGGGTAGTCCCCATCCACACTGTATCAGGATCTTAGTATTGTATTGGTCTTTGTGGCCAGTGACATACAGCAAAAGCCATGGTACAGTATATCACTTTCAAGATTAGATTTTAGGTCAAAAAGTATAAACTTACAGTTATAAACTAAGTAAGTCGTGATGATGTGTTATACAGTATGGTGACTATAGTTAAAAATATTATATTGCATATTTGAAAGTTGTTAAGAGTTCTAGAAGATCTTAAAATTTCATATCACAAAGACAGATGGACCTGGAGATTAATACTAAGTGAAGTAAGTCAGACAAAGACAAATATCGTATGATATACCTTATATGTGGAATCTAAAAAAATGATACCAATGAACTTACTTACAAAACATACAGACTCAGACATAGAAAACAAACTTATGGTTAACAAAGGGGGAGGGGAAATGAGGGCTAAATTAGGAGTTTGGGATTAACAGCTGCAGACTACTATACACTGAATAGATAAACAGGGTCCTACAGTATAGCACTGGGAACTGTATTCAATAGCTTGTAATAGCCTATAAGGAAAAGAATATGAAAAAGAATATATATAAATGAATCACCGTGCTATATACCAGAAACTAACATAGCACTGTAAATCAACTATACTTCAATTAAAAGTAAAATTAAATTAAAAAATAAAAATTCTCATCACAAGAAAAAAAGTGTAACTATGTAAGGTGACAGATGTTAACTAGATTGACTGTGGTGATCATTTCACTATGTATACAATATCAAATCATTATATTGTACACCTGAAACCAATATAATGTTGTGTGTCAGTTGTATCTCATTTAAAAATTAAAGATTATATTATAAAAGACACTTTGGCTAACATCTTGGGTGTGCACACCCTCTTGCTCTCTCTCATTTCTCAGTCTGGGAAATTCAACTGCACACTCAGGCAGCCTGTGGAGGGGCTCACATGTTAAGGAACTGAGATCTCTGGCCAATAGAGAGAAATGGAGGCCTGCTAACAACAATGTAAGTGAGCTTGGAAGTGAATCCTCCAGTCTCATGAAAGCTTCCAGATAATTGAAGTCCCAGTCCACAGCTTGACAACAGTCTCATGACAGATCACAAGCCAGAACAACCCAGCTAAGCAGCCCCAGATTCTTGACCCTCAGAAAGTATGTGAGATAATGTCTGCTTTGTTAAGCTGATAAACTTGAGGTAATTTTTTATGCAGTAACAGATAGCTAGTACTAACTTTGTTACCTGAAAGTTGTGTACTACCATAGCAAAAACTTGAAATGTGGTGGTTTTGGAACTGGGCATTGCGTAGAAGCTGTAAGAATTTTAAGAGTATTAATGAAAGCCTAAAGTGCCTTGAATAAATTGGTAGTAGAATTTTAGACTCTGAGGAGGCTGCCAGTGAGATCGTAAAGGAAAGTGAGGAAAATCTTATTGGAACTCAGAATAAAGTGATCTTTGTTACAAGGTGGCAGAAACATTTAACAACATGTCAACTGCAGTAAACAAAAGGTAAAAAAATATATTTAATGAACTGAACAGTCTGCCAAAATGTATGACTGGGTTTCTTTCTGTGCTGTTTATAGTCAGATGTGAGAAAAGAGAGAGAAGCTAAATAAAGGACTGTTAAATAAAAAGGAACCAAGACTTTCTAGTTTTGAAGATTAGTCTCTGCATATGACAAACAATGCTAAAACAAAGAAATACTTCCAAGCAAAGGTCAAACTCAAGACACTCTTAGGAAAGCATGGTCTAAAGTTGAAGCCAGGGCTGTGACTGGAAAATTTCTTTGTTAAGACCTCAGAAAAGTCAAAGGTGGTGCCTCACAATACTGTTCAGACAAAAGGCCCTTTAAAGAATTTCAAGGTGTACTTCATACTTCCTTTCAATATATGGCTTTTAGGAACAGCAGAGCTTCTAAGAAGCTTGAGGGTGATGTCCCTCAGACTTCTCAGTATAAACCCAAGGTAGAAAGTACTTAACTAGAGGACATTTGTGGGTGTGACTTTTGTCTGCTGGGATGAACTTCAGTGAGATCCACTGGAGACCCACTGTGTTTTCAAGAACCACTGCCATTTTGAACTGCAGAGACAGTATAAAATTACCTTTGACCTCCCACACTTCAACAAGCAAGAAATCAGACTAAGAATTTACTCAGCTATAAACAGATGCTAACTTTCATGAAAAAAGGATTACTCAGAAGGCAGAACCAGGTCTGCTCATGAAGAGTCATTTTCACGTAAGGGTAAAGTGAGCCCTTTTATCAAGGAGCTTCCAGTATTTGCCCGGGTGGATTTCAGTATTTCTGTGGACTATTGACTTCTTTGTATCCCCTGCTTTCCCTGCTTTTAACAGGAATATCTAAAAGATTATCTGCTGCATGCCCCACCATTTTATTTTGGGTTTGTGTGGCACAGAGAACTTATGTTTTAGTTTACAAGCCTGTAGAGCAAAAGGAACTGTATTCGAGATGCTTAAAGAACGATACCCAAGAATCTGCACCTTGATCAGATATAGATGACAAGTTTCTGAACTTTGAGTTGATTTTACAATGAGAAGACTAGTGAGGGCCTTTGCAGGGGGAGGGTGTATTTTGCATGTTGTGGGGTGGGACTGTGACTGAGTGCCAGAGGGTGAACTGTAGTAGACAGCCTCAAAGATGCTCCTGAGTTTTTGCCCCTTCTTGGTATTCACACTCTTGTGTAATCTTCTATGTCATATTAGAGTTGGCCTGTGTGATCAGTAAAATAGGACACAAGTGATGGTATGTCATTTCTGAGATTAGTTTATGAAAGATACTGGTACTTCTAACTCGGGAGTGCTTTCTTGCTCTCTCTTGGATCTATCACTCTGAGTGAAGTCATTTGCCACACAGGCAGCCTATGGAAAGACTCACATAATGAGTAACTGAGGTTTCTGCTAACAGCTGGAGATGAGCTGAGGCCTGCCAACAACACATGAGTGAGCTTGGAAGCAGATTTGAACAACAGGATTAACCACCATGACCTAATTGACATGCATTGCACTTAGTCAGTGCAGAACACAAAAAAATTTTAAGTGGAATTTTTATCAAAATTAACCATATTCTGGGCCATCAAACAAATTTCAGTATATTTCTAATGATAGAAAAATTTCAGTGTATTTTCTTTCCCCTAGGGGAATTTAGAAGTCAGTAACAAAAAGATAATTGGATGATCTCTCATCTACCTAGAAATGGAACAATATACTTTTAAGTAATCCTTGGATCAAAGAAGATAGAAGAAGTAAAGTTAGGCATATTTTAAACTGAATGATAATAACAATACGGCATAAAAGAATGGCTAAAGCCATTCTTAGAAGGAACTTTATAGCTTAAATGCAAATACTAGAAAAGAAGAAAGACTGTTGTCATGAGAAGAAAAGAAAATTAAGCCTAATTAAGAAAGAGTAATATAAAGTAGACAGTAATAAAATAGAAAAATTGCACTGAATGAACAAAGTTGACTTGTTGTAAAGAACACTGAAATAAGACCAGTAAACTAAAGATGAGTCCTGACAAGACTGATCAAGAATAAAAGGAAAATAGGTACAGATCCACCTATACTGGGAAAAGGGGTACATTATAGCAGAGTCTAAAGAGTTTTTAAAAGATTAATTTTGAACAATTTTATGTAATAATTTGAAAATTAGATGAAATGAACAAATTTTCAGAAAAATATAGCAATGTTGAAACAGTAAGAAATAGATAATCTGAATTGCCCTGATTAAAGAAATTAAATCATTAAATGGAAACCTTCCCACAAAGAAAACTGTAGCTCCAGAAGGCATTACCAATAAATATTTTACCAATATTAACAACATAATACCAAATTTTAATAATACAATACTAGGTGGTCCAATCCAGCAATATGCAAAAAGGGAATTAAAGGCCAGGCTGGAGTTTTCTTTCAAATGCAATTTCAATTTTACTTTGAAAATCACTTACTAATAATTTTGGTATTAGCTGAATAAAATAGAAAAATAATAGCAATATGCAAAAAAAAGATGTTTGATAAAACTCAGTATCTGTGTATGATTTTAAAAAAACTCCTAGAAAACTAGCAATAGAAACCTGCTATAAATATACTTACTGGTAAAATACTCAAAGTTCTCTCTCTTTCAGATCAGGGACAAGACAAGGATATCTATGTTAGAGGTCTTACTAGTGTGGTACTGCAAGGAAAAGAACTGAAAGAATAAGAGTTGAAAAAAAAAAAAGAGAAATAAAGTTGTAATGGTCTAGAAGACATGATTAAATATGTAGAAAATTCCAAAAATTTTACTGATAAACCATTAAAATTAAGTTTCACAAGGTGGCGGGATATAAGGTAAATATAGAAAAACCAATTACTTATCAGCAACAAATAAAGTTAAATTTTAAAATAGTGTTTACAACAGATCAAAGTACTTAGGAATAAACCTAACAAAAACTACTTTACTGCAATGAAAATTACAAAATATTACTGAGCAAAATTAAAGAAGACCTAATGAAGACCTGGGAAGTCACCAGACTCTCCTGTAGAAGGGCAGACAGTAAATATTTTCAGCTTTGTGGACCGAATTGGCCTCTGTAGAGACTATTCATCTCTGCTGTTTTGGGTGCAAAAACAGCCATAGGTGACACCTAAATGAACGACGATAACTGTGTTCCAGTAAAATGTTATTTACGAAAATAGATGATGAGTCATGTTTAGCCTGTGGATCTCAGTTAGCCCACCCCTGATCTATTCATGAATTAATGCCTACCAACATCATAAAAAGAGTGGCAACTAGAAATTAATTGTATCTTGTTTAGAATATATTTCACTATGAGATAGTCTTACTAAAAATTGCAAGAATAAAAAGATGGATATTGAACTTTTCTGTTAAAAGACACTTCAGAGACTTATCAGTCAATTGCAGCATATGGGCTTTATTTGGATCCCGATTCAAACAATATATTAAAAATGAGATAGCAGGGACAATTTGAATATTGACTGGATATTTGATACTGAGGGATTAGTTTTAATTTTTTAGGTGTGATAATGATGTTATGGTTATGTTTGAGTCCTTGATTTTGAAGAAATGTATCTCAAAATATTTGTATGGTGTTTCACAAGTAAAATTTGTTTGTTATGTGTGAACACCTGTGACTTTATAGTTAGTCATACTTCTCTACTAGTCTGTCTTTATTTACTACTAGGTGTTCTCATCCCGATTCCCAGGACTAGGTCTAATTCACCTGTGTCTACCTAGCACTGAGCATAGGTGCTCATAAGTGCTGCAGAAATGAATGTAGCTAACCCAAAATTAGTAAATGTGTTCATTACGTCCAGTGACCAAATTGTTTTAAAATTCCAGATTTCTTTAGAAATTACTTTGTTTCCAAAGGTGGAGAAGTAGTCATTTGGAATGAAGTAAAGTTTCAGTGAAACTTTTATATGCCAATATAAAGAGTGGACTATATTAGGTTTATCAAGTATATTTCATCGCTTAAGTCAAAAATGCTGTCTAATATTCACAGCAAAATGAACAAACAGAAATTATATTTATTTTAATTCATCACGAACTTGTATTTCCCTCACTAACTTAGTAAATAATCTTGACCTTCGTTGTGGCCAGGAATTAATGGAATTCACAGATTTCATTTTATGCTTGCCCCTTATTTCCAATATAAGACAATATTATAATTCACTTAGAAAAAAAAATTTAGCTGTCACCTTTAATTCTGAAATGTAACTATTATTTCTGAATATTCAATCTCCAATCTTATTTCAAATGTATATTTTAATGGTTATAGTAGTTAGGTAAATATAACTTTGTACCCTGTTTCTCATAAGCCTGTTTCTTCTTGTTACAGTCTTCATAGCCATCTATTTTAAATGATTATTTTCAGCACAGATATTTTTAATGAAGGCAGGATATTTTATATAAACAAATATAAAGGAGATGTTATATGAACAAACAGTCTGCATATGAGTATAATGATACTAACACAGAAATGTGCTAATTATTTTTCTATGCTATGATGCTGTTGTGTTCAAGCTTTAATCATTCATATAGAATGGTTCTTTCAAATAAAAATAATTGGAGAACAAACTCGTGTCTTCTTTAAAAGAACTGCTTATTAATACACTTCTTTTGGAAATAGTAAAATACCTTATAAATATAGTAGTATTCTGAGTAGTGATAATGAGGGTTTTAGCAATGTAAAGTATTGTTGGAGAAAAGAAAAAGTAAGAAAAATTCTGAGTCCCAATAAAGTGTGGTTTTTTAAATAATCTTGATGTTTTGTTTTCATTGTTGATAGTGACTTCTGACAGTTAAATTGCCAAGTTCTTTCCAGGATACTATCTATTAGTATTATGAAAATTAATTTTCAGTTTAAGGAAAAACTATGTTTGCTTAGAAAATACATACCTCAATATAAATCATTATGAGGGATTTTCTTATTTTTTATTATTTTATCCTGTTTATTTATCCCATTACCTGCTTTATTGTTAGTCACTCCATTTTTTTCCATAAAAATGAAGTCTTTAGGTACCTCAGTTTCAACAACCTAACAGTGATTAGTAACTAACTTAATATAATGTTATTTTAGGATTCTTATTCAGATACTGAGTCCCCAAAATTTCTGATAGAAATATTTTACTCCTAGCTTTCCTACTTAACTATAACTCCAAGTGATCTTATAAAATTAAATGATATTATATCCTTTGCTACATTCTTGACTTCAAATAAGCATAAAACAAAATCCTTCAAATAAGATATAAAACAAATTAGTTAACTAAGTTAGACAGTTCATATATTAGTTTATAATATGGGTTTAAGTTAATTAATGGAAGTGCAGGTTGTTGCCTATTTAGAAATATGAATGTAACAAGTATAATTAGAATATATCTAATTAGTAGAGTATCATAAAAATTCACATTGGATTTGACATTAAATACTAGATAAACTATATTTGAACTATTTGAGCTAAAATAAGTTTCCTGTGAGTGAAAGATAAATTTATAAGTCCCTTGCTGGATGGATGCTAAGCTTGAGTACAGCAGTTATTTGGAGCCTCCCTTTTGCCATATTTGTCTAATGTATCACATATCAGGCTGATTACTATTTTCAGAAACAGTATTCATGACTGAAATCCTACAGTTAACCTTTAGAAGATCAAAAGGAAATATACTTATCAAAAAGGTGACCCTAATGTATATACTTTTTCTCTTTTTTTGCTTTATTGCTTGCATGTTTAGCAGCTTTTTGTTTTCATTTGTTGCATAGAATTACTGAGTGAGCATTTAAAGGTCATACAAAGTCATCCTGGTATGGAAAATTAACATATCAGTTACAGGGCATAGCTGAGTATTTTGGCAGCAGTAATTTGGAATTATCATTTTAAAAGATTTATTTTAACATACAGAATCATTATAGCTGTTGCTAACTGAAATTTTGTAAAACTTACCATTTTTAAAGGTTTTCTGCTTGAAATCAAGTACTGAAAGCTAGAAGTATGTCTGTATCTTTAATCAGAGCTGTATTTACATTTTGGATGCAGTTTCTCGTCATAAATACTACATGTCTTCATTATAATATACGAAGTGTCTTCATGGAGCCTTTCTAAACTATTAATATTTGTATCATGATTGTTCATATTCTGTTAAATATCAAAATTTCCAGAAATGTTCCTTGCTTTTTCAGTTATCCAGTATCTTTTATTTTATGTTGATATGTTTTAGTAATTACTATTTTTTCATTGGAGATCTATAATTTTTTTCTAAAGCCTCTTTAGAGAAATGTATTGTTATTCCAAGCAGTGAAATATATCAAGCTATAGCTGACACTGATTTGTTTTGTTTTTTTAGGTGGTTGAACAGGGTATGTTTGTAAAGCACTGCAAAGTAGAAGTATATCTAACAGAATTGAAGCTCTGTGAAAATGGAAATATGAACAATGTTGTAACTCGAAGATTTAGCAAAGCTGACACAATAGGTAATGCAAGATCCTGTCTCTGTTAAACCATTGCTATTAGAAATTTAGTTACAATTCTATGTGTTATATGCTGCTAGGATGATAACCATTTTAAGACTTTATCCTTAAACATTACTGATTTCCAAGTTTGATACAATGTATCTTAGCTTAGAGTTGAGTTATTTATCCTTTCTAGATCTTCTTGTCATTATTAGGTGAGTTTAATATTTGTGCCATTTTACTTATTTTAAAAAATCAAATAATTATTGTTTTAATTTAGCACTTGAAAATGTGTATCATGTTTGTAACATGAATATAAATTAAAGTAAAATAAATAAAAACCTGTGTAGATAAAACTTTGTCAGGTAATGTAATATATAATAATAATAATAATAATAATAATAATAATAATAAAAAAATAATATAATAATAATGTGTACCCTTAGCATGGAAAATGACAATTGTTTATTTTTTTTCTATCAGTTTATTCTTTGGACTCTAAATATAATTAAGTAGATACTTAAGGTAGCAGGCTTAGCATTGTTGTGACTCATTGATTTTTTTTTTTAATGAGTAGGTTACAGAATTATAGTATCAAATATAAGTGTGCCTAACTCCTTCTATATATTTATATATTTACATATCTTTATGTATTTACCTATCTGCACATATATATTAAAATATATGTAACTTTTAAAAATTCTGTTTAAAAGCCACATCTTAAAAATCAAGAATGTACTGAATAAACAAAACAAAACTCATAGGTAACAGAGAACAGATTAATGGTTGCCAAATGGGAGGGACTTGAGATGTGGGTGAAATGGGTGAAGGGTATTAAGAGGTATAAACTTCCAGTTATAAAATAAGTCATAAGGATGTGATGTACAGTATGGTGACTATAGTCAATAATATTGTATTGTAAATTTGAAAGTTGCTAAGAAAATAAATCTTAAGCTCTTAAATACACTTTATTAAAAGTAAATAAAAGTACTTCTGAATTGCATGAATACCTTTGACTTTCACCACTTAGTCATTTCACTGTAGGAAAATAATTTTAACCCATAATTTTCATGAAATAATACCATTTTCAGTTCCAAATGCTTAGTTAATCCTAATGTTTTTGCCAAATATTATGTATGAATTTTTTATTTTCCCTCTATTTATTTAGCTAGAACATTTGTAATTTGAGGAATAATTTCATATAAACTCATACAGTCATCTTTCTAAAATGAATGCTTAAAATATTAGAAACTTCATATATAAATGTCATTTTATTATATTGTTGTGGATAAAGTAACTTAACTTGCATTTCTAGATTTTTGGACCATACTCAGGAAAGTAAAACATTCCTACATCCTAAAAATGAAAAGTTTTTTTTAATATATATAAAATTACATTAATCATAATAGTAAAATGTGCACAATAGGAATCTATAAGTCTATCAAACAAAGGTGATCTTTTTAAGTTAATTCAGAGATGAATTTTTGAAATGCTCAGCCAATTGGGATATAAATAAGAAGCTACCTCTTAAATGTTTGATGTAGTTTTCTAGTAATTTTAAAGAAAAAAGAAAAACAAATTTTATCTTTCATTATTGGAACATGTTCAATTTTGGTATTTTCTTTGTTCCTTATCTACAGGAAAATATAAATTTTTGAGACAATAAGATCTTATTTTAGAACAGTAGTTCACTGAATAATATTTTTAAACTTGTTATATGAAGATTTGAGGTTTAATTTCTGAACTCAAAACAAGCATTTTGGAGTTTTCACATTAGGTACTAAGTAAGAATTTATCAAGGAGATAATTTATAAAGAATCTTTGATTTGGAAAGTTAATGATTTGCATAGATTTTAATCAGCATAGTTTAAATTTACTAATACTTTAAATGCTACATGTAACATTGGTTATATGCCTTAAAATTTTGTATGAATAAATTTTTATATAGCTAACATTTCTTATTGTATTAAAATAATTTTTTCAAACTTTGTTATCAGTACTTTTGTGGTCATTAAACAGTTTTAAAGAGAATGAAAAGGAAAATATCAGAAAGAAAATATCAATGTATACGTGTATACTGGTCACATTTCCTTATAGTAGGCCCAATTTTGAAAATCTATATTAGAGCTAAGTTAAGTGAAAAAAGTTTTACAACACTTAAAAATAGTCTAGTCAGGAATTTTAGAGACTTCATGGTTATAGCTGTCATAGTGGTTAGCAGTTATTGAATGGTTACTATGTTTTAGGCACTTTACAGGAAATTTCTTATTTAAACCTCAGCAATACTATACTCTTATCTTAAAAGGTGTTGGAGCCTAGGCTTAGGCTAAGTTAGCTACCTCAGTTTACCCTGGTACCAAGTGATAGGCCCAATATTGTAACTCCTTAACCAGGGCTCTTATACCAGTCTCATCTTTTAATTGATGCCTTGCACAATCGATGCAAGTGTTACTCAGGCTTATTTTGTTTTTCTATAGGAAGTGAGTTTTGAAAAAATAATGATTTTGATAAGAAAGGAAATATGGGATGTATATTTTTCCATATGGTTTTTTTAAAAATCTTGATTAAAAATGATCAAAATAGCTGTGTACATGAAATATAGCTATATAAATTATATGAATAGAATTCAGAAATAAAAAGTACCCGTTTTCTGTTTTTACCAAATTAATAAAATGTTCCATTTTCAGCTAGTACTGCCTACATTGATTTATAATAAAAATGGTAGTAGCCATAGGCAGGATCTAAATAACTTACCATGTTCAAAGCAGAATATTTTGCTGTTTAATACTTTTCTCCCTAAATTGATATGTTTGGATATTGAACATGTTCCAATAAGATAGATAAAATTTGTTTAATTTTTTCTTTAAGGATACCACTGAAAAAATAATTTGTATTATAAAATTTGAAAAATGCTTTGTTTATAAAATTTATTAATATAATTGCTTAACTTTCTTATTAAATGTTCCACTAGAATTGTTTCTCAGAATAATTTTATTTCTGTTATCTGTGTTGTTTTTTTACCTCTGTATACTTTTCATTAGCTGTCTAATATAATGTAAAAAAATATACACACGTTCTCAATACCTTGACATTCTCAGCTCCAGTGATCTTGATCTGCACCCAGCCTCAACCTCCAGTTCCCATAGATACACCCTCGGCCGTCATTGTCTATAACTGCACTTACCAAACCTCAGTACAAGCAAACTTCTCTCTGGCTGCTCCCATTTTCTCATGAGCCTACTATATCAGACCTACTACTCCCTTGGCTCTGCTTCTGTGGTGGTCTCTAAGTACTTTTACATTGATAAATTCAATGTTCAAAGTCTTCCATTTCTTAAATCTGCCAACAAAAATTACCATACTTACTCGCTTTTCTGTCTAGAAATATTTTCTCTTAATATGGCTGCTGGGGTACAAATTCTCACTGGCCACATCTTCCCAGAATCCTTTGTAAAATCTTCATATTTCTGGTCTTAAAACATCAGTGTTGCATGCTTAGTCCTTGGATCTCCTTTCTTTTCCTTGATGAATTCCTCTAGTCCACTGGCTTTAAATTCTTCCTATATTTTGATATCTTATAACTCCTACCCAAACTCTTCCTTAATTCCAGTCTTAACCTTTCCACATCTTCACATGTGTCTAATAAGAATCTAAAGATATAACATATCTGAAACTAAATTCTCCCCCTTCTTCCTAAAACCTACTATCCTGTCATTTTTCCCCCATCTAAGTAATCATCACTTGCCTTCCAATTGCTCAGGCCAAAACCCTTGATATTCTGATTCACCTGTATTTCTCACCCTGCATGTATACTCTAGCAACATGTCTTCTAAGCAGTTCCTTCAGAATCTGTTCTTAGTCTGACCATGTAACACTGCTTCTGCTGCTTCCACCTTGGTTTACAGTGCTGCAGTAGCCTAGTCTCCCATACTTGACATCCTGTAGTTTGTTCTTCACTAACAGCAAAGTGAACATTTAAAATGTCATTTAGATCATGCGACTTCTCTGCTTAAAACTCCTCAATGCCTTCTCTTCTTGCTCAGATAAAACAGAATACTTTCATACCTCACTGAATTCTACATGATCCTACCTAAGTACCTTTATGGTCTTATTTCCACCTTGCTTATTCCATTTCAGCTGCATTGGGCACCATGCTGTTGTAAAACATACCAGATATATTCCAACCTCAGGGCCTTTGCATTACCCTTTTCAAAACTCAACAAATGAGATATTCCCATATGTGTTCATATCTATTATATAATGTATATAAATATGTATGTCTTAATAGAAAAAATGCCTGGAAGAAGAAATACGAAAATGTTAACAGTGGTTATCTCTAAGTAGACATTTTATTTGTATTTTATTTTCTTATTGCAAAAAATTGCTTTCTGCAATCAGGAAAGAAGTACTCATTTTTATAGAAAGATTAAAATGATCTCCCTTCTTTGGCTTCTTCATCTATCCTAGATAATTTTCTGTTTCTTGATCTGAATATTGCTTCCACAGGTGATTCCGCCTTGGAAAATTATCATTGCATACTGATGCATTTTTCTGTATACATTTACACTTCAATAAAAAGAAAAAAAAACCCTGCCAAAATAGAGAACAGTACTGTCAGTATATGTATATTTATTCAATGTAATTATTTAAATAGTCTGTCTAATTTGCTTTAAGTTTTGAAATACATCATAATATTTATCACTTATTTAATGCCTTAATCAAACTCTGACAGACTACAAGACTATTAAACAATGTTAGCTGTTAAAAAAAAAAAAAGAATGTTAGCTGTTAAGTAGAACATAAACAATGTTATTGGACTAAATTTATATACGTAGGATAACTATGGATTTTTATATTTTTTAAGAGAACATATATTATTAGGTTTATGATTCTATAAAGTTTTATTCAAAACTAACCAAGTATTCTAAAATTTAGGAGTATTTTATATTTCTTTGTATTTCATAAAATATTTTAATTACAGTTTTCTCAAGTTGAAGTTAGGTAAGTTATTGACCATAATTTGATAGATACAGTATTATTTTCTAATATCTCTTTCTAATGTTTAACTATTTAAAGATTCATCTAAATATGGTACTGAAACTTAATTACATCTGTACTCTCAAATACGTAGATACTCCTATGTCTTATTTTACAACAGGTTAAGGTGCTACAGTTTAAAAAAAAGACTTCTGCTCAGATAATTGGTTTAGAAATAAGGAAAATATATGGTTTTACTTTGGAAACAAGAAATTTTGACCAACACAGACATCTGTGTCTTCAAGGAAGGCACTTTTCTTTGTGTCCCTATATTCTATTTTATTTTAGTTAGCTATTAAAATTGTAAATTGTATTCAGTGTAATATAAATTAATCTTAAATTGATTGTGCTGTAACTTAAAATATTTTTCATCTGTGCCATCTCTGACTCATACTTTAATTTCTAACTCCAACATATTATCAGAAGATATATTGCTTTTATAACGTGTAAAAAGTTTAAGCTCATCCTATGTAACATAAATTATATTTTAGTGTTATATGATTGATTTTTACCTTTTGAGATCTTAATTTCCTAAAGTAATCATCTCTCAGAGTTATAATTACAGTTTTGTTCTTAAAAAGTACACCTGGTCTTAAAAACTTTCTTTATTGTTTATATACTTCCTACGTATTTGTTCATCTATTCTTGCTATTTTATCAGTATTTTAAATTTAGGACTTTTATGCTAGTGAGCTCTTAGCTCTATGTAGTATATTTTAAAATATTTATTATATTTATGTATCTTTCCTCCTTAAATCCAGATACAATTGAAAAGGAAATAAGAAAAATCTTCAATATTCCAGATGAAAAGGAGACCAGATTGTGGAACAAATACATGAGTAATACATTTGAACCACTGAATAAACCAGACAGCACCATTCAGGATGCTGGTTTATACCAAGGACAGGTATTTTTTAGCAATACTGTTTATTTTAAGCATACCATACATGAAGCTATTTTGAGTCACAAACTTTATGGCTATCCTGATAATCTATAATGGGTTCTACTGTCTCTGGTTTCCCCTTTCTAATTCATCTCTTCTCTATCCTGACTGGTCACTAATTATAACTTCTGCTTCTCTTTTTGAGCTTAAGAATAACCTACTTTTTAAAAAGAAATTATTTTCCACCTAAAACTAGCTAATGTAATAAGGGGTCAGCCAACTTTTTGTAAAGGATCAAATAGTAAATACTTTTGGCTCAGTGATCCGTATGGTCTCTGTCACGACTACAATTTTGCCATTGTAGACAAAAGTAGTCATACATGGTATGTGAACAAACGGATATAGTTATGTTCCTACAAGCTTTATTTACAAAAGCAATCAGTGAGCTAAGTGAACTGTAGTTTGCCAACCTCTGCTGGAAGGTATCAACGCTCAATTTGGTCTTTCTTTATAATATAATCCAAAGAAATAAATGTGCTGAGAAATGGAAATATTTGGACACAATCAGCAAGTCCTACTGACTTCTACCTTCTAAATATCTCTATTCCATTACCAGCCCTTATCTTTCAGTAATCTCTTAACAGATCCCTCTGCCTCCAGTCTTTTGCATGTCCACTCCTAGTCTTCCATATTTCTGTCAGAGTACTCTTTCTAAAATGTAAACCTTATTATTTCCTTTCCATAAACCTTTCCTGGATCCTTAACAATTGTGGAATAAAATCCAGGCACCTTAACACAGCATGCAAATCATGTTTTATGCTTTTGCCTAGTCCTCTAGCATCTTTAGATCATCCTTGCCTTGTGATTTGCACTGACAATACCACACTGAACTGCTTATAGTTCCCTGAGCCTACTATGCTGTACCATACTTCTGCACTTTTGTGTATGTTGTTCCATCTGCCTGTTGTACCCTTCTTCCCATCCCTGCATTCATCCAGAAAAAAAGTCCTTTTAAAGATCCAAATATTTAAAATAAGCATCCCATCCTATCATGTAATCTGACCGGATCAGATTATTTATCCTTTACATTCCAACTCAAATGTCACATCATTTCTTCAGCCTTTCCTGTTCTGTTTATCTCAATATTTAGTTGAGGTATAGGATTTTTTCTTTTTTTCTTTTTTTTACTTTGGAGAGAAAAATTGCTCTCTGAACTTCCATAATGATTTACATACATATCTTTGTATCATTTATTATATGCTTTAGTTACTTACATATTAAGCTCCCCAACTAGAGTATGAGGTCCTTGTTTCAGTTGGACTTTGTGTCCTATTTATTTTTATTTTGGTATCTAACACAGAGCCTGGTGTTTCAGTATATGCAAATTTTTGGGTTTTTTCTTCTGTTTTACTTAAATTACTATTGATATGTGATATATGTTATTAAAAATTTCAGAGGGACAGAGGGAAATTAATTTTTAGCAAATGCCTAGTCAGATATTGTACTAGGCTATAAAACAGTGATTTTCAGACTTATTTTAGCCATTATATTCTTAAGTGAAATCTTACAAAGTCTAATATGTATTACAATTAAAATGAGTTACCCAATTGAAGCTGAGGAGACATTTGGAACTGTACTGGTTAGTCAGCATTACTCTCCCTAGTCAACCAACTTTCTCTCTCTGCCTTCCAGTAGACATACAGTTCTCTCCCTGGTTACCATCCATCAGGCTTTGAGGTAGCTCCAGGAGTACAATTTAAAATACATAGAATTACTTCTTTAAATCTTTTCGTTAATTGACTCTATATAATGGCTATTATTCTACCTGTTGTATACTTTAGAAAGCGAAAGCTTAGAGAACTTAAATAATTTGATATTCTTGATAGGAATCCATTTATCAGAATGAAGAGGACAGAATAAATTATTTTAATAAGATTATTAAGTATCTTTAAGGACGTTTGATCTTTTGCAATAGGAATGGTTCAAAGAATATGCATTAAAATTTCCAGATTTTGTGCTAGTTATTTTCTGACTGATGATAAATGAACTAAACAGTTCCCTGGACTAAATTCTTTTTTTTTTTTTTTTTTTTGAAGTTGAAAGCATCCTCTGTAAAAACTGAAACAACGCTATGTTATTGAAAAGTTTGCCTCCGAAAATGTGTTGTCTTTATTTCTGTCCCTTCTATGCATGTGTTCAATTTAATTAAATTTTGAAATCTTTCTAAAAGTATTTTTATTTTTAGTTAGTTTTACCCATGAGCAAAATTTTATTCAGAAAGTGATATATTTGAATAAAGGAGTGAATTTTCACATTTCTGGCACCATTCAGCATTAATATCTATGACTGTAGAAACATAAGGAATTTTACATGCCGGTACTGCTAGAAA
Organism: Camelus dromedarius; assembly: GCF_036321535.1. Lineage (NCBI taxonomy): Eukaryota > Metazoa > Chordata > Mammalia > Artiodactyla > Camelidae > Camelus > Camelus dromedarius. The sequence goes on along the minus strand of NC_087446.1, from coordinate 59,615,576 downwards.
CATATTACGATTAAACTTTAAATAATTTGTTTGAATCTTACTTCAGCTTTAGGACCTTCCTTTACAAAGCAGACCATAAACAGTGATATTAAGTGCATAACTTTGAAACTTTCTGTGGCTGAAATCTTTTGTTTTATAGCTGATTTAACTCCTATGAGAGACGAAGTTTAAATATGTATGTATATATGTGTATTTATATATTATAATATCTGTGTAGATGCCTATATAGTTAAAAGTTATAGTGAAGGAAAACCTTTCTTCAGGTGTTAAAAATTACTCACTGAATTCAATTTTATAAATCTATAAAAATATATAAATATATAACTATATCAGAATGATATCAGGAAAACTGAGCATCATGGATAATTGCCTATGGTAGGTAGGACAGGAATATGGTCAGAGAGGGATCAGGATGGTGGGTATGTAGTGCACTTATTCTTTATATGCTACATATATGCTTCATGTATGTTTTTTGAAAGTAGGAGATACGAATTTTTTTAAAAGATCACTTTAAGTATTTTAATTAGCATACTCTTTCAACAGTGTGGTTCCATGAGTTTTTTAAATCAGTGTTTTATTATTTGTTATGTGTTATATTTGTTATATGTGTTTTGAAACAAGCTTACATTTTACATGGTTAAGACCCAAATGCCAGCTTACAGATTGCCTGAAACAGCCCATAAAAGTATATTACTAAGAGTATGTAGAGCAGGTTGCGGAATTACAACTTGAAGAAAAAAGAGTTAATAAAACTGAATATGTAGAATATATTCAACTTTGTAATGCCTTGAAATTCAGGGTATGTTTTCCATATTATAGTTCTCTATAGAAATTTAGATATTAACTTCTTGTTGAGATTATCACATATTTCTTTTAATTATGTTGCTTAGTTTTTCTTCTTTGCACAGATTCAGGCCCTAGAAAAACTAGAAGAAAGCCTTCTTTTTTAGACTGAAAGATAAGAGAAAAGATTCTGAGCTGTTTTAAAATAAAGTGTAGCTCACCTTGACCTATACTTTTCATTTATCAGAGGTGATTTTTATCTATCCTAACCATGCTGCCGTAGGGAACTTCAGTCTGATTCTCACAAATGTGGCTCTATCACTTATATATTAAAAGAGTCTATAATTTACTCAGTGATAGTGTGACAAATTTCAAAGCCACAAATAATGTATAATCTGTAATTTGGAATTGTCTTTGTCTCTGTTCCTCAGTGTTTGCATAATAATAGTTAGCTCAGATCATACATCAGTGTTTCACAACGACTCTAACCATTTATTGAGCGTCTGTTTTTTGCGAGGTACTTTTACAGGCTACAAATAGAAAAGAAATAGAAAACGTACTTCCTAAATTCAAGGAACTTATATTCTATGTACTTGGTTTAAACTTTTTTATACTTAAAGCCATGGAACCAGTAATTTTCCTCAAGTGTATTAATTTCTTTCCTCCTGACTGTCATTGCCGACTTATTACAAATAAGGTCTTTTTGTCTCCCTTGCCCTGCTTTAGAGTCAGAATGGAAATACCTCTTCACTTTGTCTACTGTGTCCTTTAAGTAACTGCAGATTTGCTTAGTTTCTTAGCACATACAGCTAATCTTCTAAAGCTACTTTAACTTCAGGGTTAAGGAAAAACAGTCTTTTATTGTGTCATATTTGCAGGTATTAGTGATAGAACAGAAAAATGAAGATGGAACATGGCCAAGGGGTCCTTCTACTCCTAAGTAAGTGCTCCCACTTTTTATAGCATAATGCATGACTTTGAAGCTTTGATTTCAGATAATAAAATCCAGAATGATAGAAGAACCTAATTGTATGTTGCAAATATATATATACCTTTTTTCTACTTGAATATATTTTTCTCAGTATAGAAGTTACCTAAATTTGCACTTAAATTAATATGCTGTATTTAAAAAGCCCTCCAATTCAAATCTCTTTTAGAATAAGGTACAGTATAAATATGTTATAAATGTTATGGTACATTGTCTCAATAGAATCAAATCACTATTAAACATTTTGTTTAATATTTTTCAAGCTTTTTTGTGATTTTTTAAGTGTCTATTTAAAGGATACTCTCTGTCAAAATGAACCTGATGTGAAAGCAACATTTTTTTTTATTTAAATATGTTTTAGAATCTAAAGCACAGGTAGAGACAGAGGAGTAAAAGATTAACTTTTTTTAAATTTGGTAAGAACACTTACCTTGATATCTACTCTCTTAAAGTTTTAAATGTGTGTGCTTACAGTATTAACTGTAGGCACATTGTTGTACAGCAAATTTCTAGAATTTATTCATCTTATAAAACTGAAACTTTGTTCCAGTTGAATGGCAACTTCTCGTTTCTCCCTTTCCCTGGCTCCTGAAGACCACCATTCTGCTCTGTTTCTATGAATTTGACTAGTTTACATAACTTCATATAAGTGAATCGTGCACTATTTGTCCTTACTTTACCAAGCATAATATCCCTCAGATTCATCTACATCATCACATATAATAGGATTTCCTTCCTTTTTAAGGCTGAATAATACTCCATCATATGTATATACCATATTTTCTTTATACTTTTATCTATCAGCAGACATTTAGGCTGTTTCCATTATCTTGACTATTGTAAATTTACTGCCAAGAACTTGGAAGGGCAGATGTCTCTTCAAGATACTGGTATCATTTCCTTTGGATATATACCAAGAAATGAGGTATCTGGATCATGTAGTTCTGTTTTTAATTTTTTAAGGAACCTTCATACTGGTTTTCAGAGTGGCTGCACCATTTTACATTTTCACCAACAGTGTATAAGGGTTACTATTTCCACATATCCTTGCTAGTATTTATCTTTTGTTCTTTTGATAACCTAAAAGATGTGAATTGGTATCTCTCTCATTGTGGTTTGATTTGAATTTCCCCAGAGATTACTGATGTTGATAATCTTTTTCATATACCTTTTGCCATTTGTATTCCTTCTTTAGAGAAATGTCTATTCAAACAAATCCTAGGCCCATTTTTTAATCTGGTTATGTGGGGGGTTTGCTATTGAATTGTAGGAGTTTCTTGTATATTTCAGATATTACTCCCTTATCAGAAATGTGGTTTAAAGATTTAAAAATAAGACCTGAATCTATAAATCTAGAAGAAATCTTAGGGGAAAAGCTTCATGACATTGGTCTAGGCAGTGATTTCTTGAATATGACACCAAAAGCGCAAGTACCAAAAGCAGTAATAGACAAAAGGGACTACATCAAACTAAAAAGTTTCTACACAGTAAAGAAAACAAGCAACAGAGTGAAAACGCGACATACCAAATGGGAGGGGATATTTTTTAATGGTTTTAGGATTTTCAGATCCACACTCCATTATCAGAGACCAAGGGCTCATTGAATTTCAATAATTGGACTTTTAAACCTTTGAGAAGTAATACGGTACATGTGTCACCTGTTATTTTACTATTTCTGTAGAGTCCAGGGGACTCTCCTAATTAAGCACATTAATATTCAGCAGGTATTCACACTAAAGAGAATAAGTAAGGACTATAAATAGCTCATATCAGTTCAAGATAGATTGCTCTCAAGTGAACTGTGAAAAAATTTTTAAGTTTTTAGAGCTTTTGGAATTTCAGATTTTATGATAAGGGGTTGTGAATTGTATTTTGAAATCCTTAAAATAATGATTCTCAAATTAATTATTAATAATTTAGTAATTGCTAACCTAGCCAATGAAAGAGAAGAATGACCTGCCACTTAATTTTTTTCAAAACTAAAATGCACCTTTAGTGAGTAATTCTCTTTCTTTTTTATCTTCTGTGAAGTGTTTTACTTAAAATTTTTCATGGGCATATGCCTAAGTATATTAGTTATATTTTACTTTTACTCCTCTTAGTTGGATATAAGGGTAGAACTTAGTATAAGAAGATACTAAAAGTACATGGTAGTATCATGTAGATTTCTTGATTGATGAAGTTTTAGAAGTTAAGAATATTTTCTTTGTGAATATTCACATTTAGTCTTTAGATCAGAACTACTGTTTTTTTCTAGCTTATCTTTAGATTGTTATATACTTGTTGTAGCTTTAAATAATTTCTGAAATTACTGAATTGCTTGTGGGTTAATATAAAAATACCATGAGTTCCAAAGATTGATAGATCTTTTCTACTTAAAATTATTGATATTCATCTGAGAGATAAAACTGTGTATTTTCTTTTATTATCTTTGTTCCTGTCTAGCTCAGGACCATTTTTATTTAAACAGCTATAGTTACTTGCTTGGTCAGAGAATACAATTTCTTATATAATACCTTACATATTATATACATGCAATAAAATATTGGTAAATGAAGGTGTATAATGGAGATACACAGAAGTACAGTTGAGCCCCATTCTTCACTAAATCAACCAGTTTATTAGGGAACCCAAATATTAAAACATGAAAAGTTAAGTATCCATTCACTGTAAAGTGTGAGAAATACCATATAACAGTATGTCATAAATTGCTAAATGATAGTTATTAGAATACCCAAAAGAAGTTTTTAATTAGCTTCTAGTATATGAAAAGACTATCAGAAAACTGAGAATAAAAGGCAGTTCTCCTAACTCAATAAAGCCTATAAATCCAAAGTCTGTAGCAAACATTATATTTGAGAAATTTTGAACATAAACCAAATAAGAATCGAAATTTTAAAAATAATAAAATTCACTGTTTGCATGATACAGTCATCTACATAAAATCCGAAAACAATCAGCAGACTACTAAACCTAAGAGAATTCAGTAACATTAATAAAAGATTATTTATAAAAATTAATAGGTGTTTTCCACACCCATAGGTCAGCGTTTTGTTTTTTTTTTTTTTAACAAAGAACCAGATAATATTTTTAGCTTTATGGACCATAGGGTCTCTGACTCAACTATAACTGCTGATAGAACTCGAAAGCAGCAGTGGACATTGAACAAATGGACATGGCTGTGTTCCTGTAAAACTTTACTTTAAAAAGCATGTGCATTTGGCTTGTGCGCCGTACATTCCTGACCCTGCTATATAATACTAGAAGATAGCATAACAAAAATTAACCTAATTAGGAATGCATAAAACTTTCATGGAAAAAAATTCTAACTTCATTAAAGATGAAAGATTACATGATAATCTTAACCTAGTCTGCTTCTGTAAATCTGTCATGTCAGTGCCTCATATTCAAAATTCTGTCCTGAGCTTTTTTTTCTTTAGGGTGTTTTAGGGTGTGTGTGTGTGTGTGTGTGTGTGTGTGTGTGAGAGAGAGAGAGAGAGAAATTTGACAAATTCATTCCAAAATTAGCATATACCAATCAAGGTCCTGGCCCTAGAAGGAAGTGCTGAACTACTAGATAGTGAGAACTACTACAAAGCTATAGTAATAAAAACAGTATGGTCCTAGCAAAAGAGAGGCAAATAGACTGGAATAAGCTAGTGAGCTTAGAAAAATTCATGTATGTATGAGAACTTGATAAGTGGCACTGCTAGGCAATAAGAAGCAGATTGCTTAAAGCAGATAGGTGCTTAGCTTTTATTAGAACTATTTGGAGCTCACACATTATATACAAAGACAGACTTCAGGAGAAATGAAGACCCAAATAAGAAATAAAAAGCTTTAACATTAATAAGATATTTTGTAGCATATCTATGACTTAGGGCTCCCAGAACATAACATGAAAAATCAGTGGATTTGATTACATCAAAATTAAGTATTTTTGTTAAAAGAACCATATACAAAGTTAAAAGTCAGGTGTCAGTTTTAGAAAATCTTAAACCTACAAGGAAATGATACCTACAGTGTGTAAAGAACTGGTATGAATTAACAGAAACAAAGCAAACAAACTTTAAAAAAAAATAAAAAATATAGTTTAAAAAAGGGGAAGCCCAAATGCTGACAGGTAGCTGAGAGGATACACAAACTACCAATCAGAAAAATTAAAGTGTGAGCTGCAACCTAATAGCCATCAAAAATGACAAAAAGTTAAAAGGGTGCTAGTATAAAGTGTTCAGAGGATTGTGGGAGAAATCTTATGTACTTATGACGGGAATACAGACTAGTGCCACCAATCAGGAATGTTTAATCCCTCTGACCCAGCGCTCAGTGGAATTTTTACGCAGGTCGCTGAATATACAGTCTTTGTAGCTGCGTTGTTTGTGGTAGTGGGGATGTGAAGGCAACCTAACTAAATGTCTATCCCTGGTGGAATGAATGAGAAAAATGATGGTGACATACTGTGGAATACCAGTACAGCAGGTAGAAGTAACAGTGGTGAGATCTTTAAAACTGGATAAATTTTTTTTTTTTTTTTTTTTTTTAGTTTTTTTTGAGGGGAGAGTAGGTGGAGGGAGGCAATTAGGTTTAGTTACTTCTTTTTAGAGGAGGTACTGGGGATTGAACGCAGGACTTTATACATACTAAGCACACACTCTACCGCTTGAGCTATACCCTCCCCCCAAAACTGGATAAACTTTAAAACATACAGTTGAGAGAAAAAGTAAAAAAAAAAAAAAAAAAATGAGATTTAACTCAGAACCGTTTAGGTGAACTGAGAACAGAACATACTACATAAAAACATAATACCTAAGATCACTGAGAAAGCACCTGTAGTGGAGGAAAATAGAAGTACAGCCAAAAAAACGTTTGAGGAATTACCATTTGCTTTTATTTATATGTATATAATTGAAGTAAGAATGTAGATTCTTTTTTCTGGATGAATGCAGCTTTTTTAAAAAGCAAAATTCTGTATATTCATTGAAATCACATTATAAGCACATGTAGACTAGATAAATTCGACTCCAGCAGAGGGCATGCAATTTAAAGTTCCTCAAGAAAGAAATTTCAAGATATTAAGATACAGAATAGCCTGTTTTATGTGCTTTATGTGCTTATTGTCATATCTGTCAGGAAACAACCCCTGGTCCTCAACATAGAATGAAGATGCTGGTTCTAATGAACATCTCTGACCTGGGATCTGTCCAGTGCTCATACTGCTTAGCACGTAATCAGTTCCTACCTACAGCATTAAAAGCTAAGAAAAAATCATTAAAAGCTATAATAGGTGATAGAAGGAAGAATCACGTGAGTTTGTTAATAGCGTTGTTTTCTAGAGCTCATCCCCAGAATTTCTGATGTGGTAGGTCTGGGTAGGGCTTATGAGTTTGCACTTCTAATAAGCTTACAACACTATGGTAAGATTCTAATGCTGTTGGTCTAGGTATCACACTTGAGAAATTCTATAGGTAATGTTTCTTAATATGTATTGTGTGAACCACCATAGGCGGTAGCTTCCAGAGTCCTCCCCCAAGACCAGCAGAATATAAATCTTTATGAGGGGGGCTGCTTATGAGCAAGAAAATGTAAGAGCACCACTACAGTGGGCGTATGTTCACTAAGAGAAAGCATGTTAGTATCTGTGTGACTTTTCCATACCACTGAAAACAAAGAATTTAATTGTTCTAAAGGTTTTAGAATCATAGTAGGCCCATTTTTATCAGAATGGAGACCATATATCTCATCTGAAAAAATGTCAAATATTAAAAAAAGTTAACGGTAAAATACAATTTTGTTTAAAACATGTAGTCCTATAGTTATAAAAATGTATACACTCTAAGACAACACAAAATCTATATTAGAAATCTAAAAACCTGGCAGGGGAGGGTTTAGTTCAGAGGTAGAGTGCATGCCTGGATTCAGTCCCTAAGTACCTCTATTAAAAAAAAAAGTAATTACCCTCTACCCCTCAACAAATTTACAGTATATGTCAGTTATGCCTCATAAAACTGGAAGGGAGTAAAACAGAATTGTTTTTTAAAAAATTAAGAACCTACCTAAAAAATATTCAAAAGTTTTCTATCTGTATTTTTCTGCTGAATATCAATATATAATTTGAATTTTTCATCTTTATATTCATACTATAGTTTTAAATACTCAGGTGCTTAATTTTTTCAGAACTTGCATTTGTAATCTAGTTTTTAAGTATCTAATTTCTTAAAATCTCTCAAAAACACGATATTTTCTAATGATACCTTAGGAAAGCTTAAACAACTTTTTTTCTATTTTGTTAAATTGACTATTTTTTTTCCAAAAGTGTTGGCATCAGATGGATAGTCTAATTATTCAATTGGGTATAGGTGGCTGCTTACATCTTATATTTCCAAAGGTTATTTTAAAGTAGAATAGTTTTAGAAGCCTGGAGGTTCCTAAGGAGAAACCGATAGATTATCCCTTTCTTCAGAAAATGTGTTTAACGTTAACACCTTATTCCTCAGTTAGAAGCAGTGCAACTTTATTTATTTATATTAATTGACTAAGTTGTACTATTAATTTTTTTCTGTGTGGTTTCATTTAGGTATAATTATTTCAAAAGATGCCTTTGAGATTACTAACATTATAGAAATAAAAAGATCCAAATTTTGCTATTTTCCTGAAGTAAGCAAAAATTCTTGTGAGGGTAGCATGAGAAGTTGATTGAATTCAGACATTTTTATTAATTACTCAAAAATATGGATATGTTACACAAGATTAAGAATCTGGTGAAAAAAATTAAGAGTCATTGATGACTGTGAAGCAGCAGTTTTTGTAGGCTAGAAATCACTCAGCAAAGAATCCAGAATCAACCAGATAAGGCACGAGAGTTTAAAAAAATCAAATGGAAAACCAAGCTAGTCGTTCTTAACTCACACATCCCTCTGCCATCTGTGTTGTTCCGATTAATGGAATTCGAAATTGGTAACTGAAACACTAAGTATAAACTTAATCTAGTGCAGTATTATTATTTTTACACCACTCTGTCCCTGAGTGCTCTGCTTAGAGAGACGATACACTTTATAAATAAAACCATGGCATACTACTCTTTTAGTTAGGATAAATAATAAACATCTAGATGACTCTGCAATATTCTGGGTTTTTTGGGTTTTTTTACACCATCCATTTTGATATTGTACCTGTTTAAATACAGGTAGAAAAAATTAGCATATACTTCTTTAGAATTTTTTAAAGTTACTAAACCCAATTTGCATATATAGTAATTACAAGGTTAACTATATAAATTGATTCAGAAAGAGTGGATAGACCTATTAGATTGAAAATTATTAAAATGCTAAAATGTATATATATATAAAATAATAAAATTATTAAAATGAAATTAATAAAGTACTGTCAGAAAAAGTATTGTTCTCATTTTAACAATAAACTGTACAGAGACCTTTTAAGTATTTATAAGCATGATAGTCTCTGCTCATTTGAAACATTAGTAAATTTGGTTGTGACAGTTTTATTTTGGTACCAGAGAGCTATGGTTATTATAGCCAACAGAAAGTGCATTCTTTTTTTTTTTTTTTTTTTAATATGTTGTACTTTATTTTTTAGGGGTGAGGTAATTAGGTTTACTTATTTATTAATTTTTTTAAGGAGGTACTGGGGACTGAACCCAGGACCTTGTGTGTGCTAAGCATGTGCTCTACCATTTGAGCTATACCCTGTCCCCAGAAAGTGCATTCTTGAAGTTTTTGTAAGTATACAGATTTGTTACCAATTTTAACCTTGTTCAGATACTAGAAGTGGGTGATTGAGTGACTTTGATTTGTAGGAGTTGAGAGGATGGCTCAAGAGCCAGCTTTTCATTCCTTGTCATTCATTCATTCATAGTCATATATTTTTAATTAATAACATGTCTTCAATTTGAAATGCAACCTGTGAGCCATAAATCTAGGATAATATTCCAAAATCTGCAGTTTGCTTTCATTTTTAAAGACATTTTGAATCTATAAATTTTCTTTCATACATTATCTCATTTTATCTTCTTACTATTGTTCTCATTGAGAAAAAGACATAAAATGACTTTTTCTGAGACTGTGAAGTTTGGGGTAAGAACTATATACTAAACTTTAAAGGGTGTCTCTAAGTAATGATATAAAACAAAGATCAAATAGAGGGGATAATCCTCAAGGTTCAGGAAACTTGGATCCTATTTTGTCAGAGAGGCCAAGGGAAAGAAGAGCTTCTAGAAGAAAGGGAATGGTAAGCAGTGCTAAATGATGCAGAGATTAGGGGGAGAACAGAAGAGATTCAGTGTATTTGACAAATGGAGACAGCGTGAATGAGAAGTAGATTATAGGAAAAGAGGAGACGAATACCTAGTCAGGAAATGGAACAAGTGATATAGATCACTCATGAAATGTACTAAAAGAAGAAAGATAACTAAGGTACTTGGTTGGAAAGGCAGGATTCCTGGAGAGAAAAAGAAACTACATATAAATCTGTTTGTTATTTAAGTATACACATCCTTTCCTGGGTATTTGCCACTTAATGATAAAGGTGGCATAATGGTAGAATGAATGTTCTGTGTACTGCTGTCTACCGATAAACTGTTTTTTCCTGGTTATTTTATTTTAGTGGTCCAAACTCCAAATCTTTTTTGGAAATGCTTGTGTACATAAATAAACACTCCCCATAATTCTGTACTTTGAGGTTCCTCAATTTAATAGTCATTAAGATCTTGAGTGTGTATGCAGATTTTACTTTGAAATGCTGAAAATGCACATTGATTAAATATTGCCTTCATGTAGACAATGTGTCTACTTTCTGTTGTGATAAGATAATGTATAATCTAGTACTATGTCTCCAAGTTTTACCAAAGAGAGCATGGTCACAGTCAAGCTTATTATAAGCCAGTGTTAGATTCAGTATTTAAAAGTCGTATCCAAATCTAATTGCTGTTAGGACATTTTGATAGTACATTTTATGCATAAATGAATGTAACTTAAATATAGAGTTCTCATATAGATACATGATATTCACAGGTACTAAAAAAAATTACTGGATATTTTATTTCTTCCTTTCTCTCCTGGTTTGTTCCAAAAAGGATTTGAGCAATTTACAGCAAAACATACAAGTCAAGGTTAACTGTATGAATAGATACAGAAGTCAGGACAAATGGAAAATAAATACAGTAAGATGAAACCAGAGAAGTTAGTTGGTAGGAGCTGTAAGAGCTTTTGAAGTTACTAAAATTGATCTGCAAATGTTACGGACTTACTTTGGATCCCGATTCAAACTAACCAACTTCTGAGACATTTGAGGGGTAAAAAATGTAAACATGAACTGAGTATTAGATTGGGACAGAGAGTAGTATCAAAAAAGATCTCTTGCCTGCTAGGGATGTATATGTGGTGTTTACAGGTGAAATCATAAATGTCTGAGATTTACTTTAAAATAGTCCAGCAAAAACATGAAGGAACAGAGGCTGAAAGGATTATAGATAAAACAGGAGTGATAGAATGTTAACAATTTTTGAAGCTGAATGACTGATACTGGGTACTTGAGAACTTGTGTATATTTGGAAATTTCTATTAGACATCAAAAATAAAAGTTGCAGTTTTGGTGCTGAGATTCATAATGGCTGAAGAAAGTAACTGTAATTTTATTTTTTTTAAATGAAATGTTTTGTCAAATCCCATATATATCACTCAAAATAAGGAACAAAAATTAAGTTGTGAGAAACAATTTATATATAAATTTCCTTAAACTCTCTCTTTCTATTTTTTAAGTATTTAACACCTGGCCTGACATAAAGGAGACACACAGCAAGTGCTTGTTGAACTGAACTAATTTTGTATCTCACAGCAGTGACAGTGTTTAACTTTCAAGAGATTTAAGTTTCTCTTTTTCTCTACGAACTTACCTTAAGATGGTTGTTAGAAATGGGGAGAGTTTAAGGTCAGTTTTGTTTTTCTTAATAAGATAATTTTTGTTTTATAGTATTTTACAAATTTCGGTTGTTTTACGTCAGGTTTGAAATTAACTAAAAATTTTTAAAATAATTGTTTTGCTGTGTCTGCATTCAGACTCAATTTCTCTATATTTTGATTGCTCAATATGGTATTAGATTTTCATGTATGTTAAATATTTAGGTAACTTAACCAAGAATAAGCCTTGTTTTTCTGTTGAGGTAAGAATTTCAACTTAGCCTCGAATTGCAGGCTTTTAGTTAAAACATTGGGAATACAGGCATTAAAATACTGCATTCAGTTGTCAGGGATGAAGTTTAATTTTCTGTCTTCATGAAATCATTTCAGGTAAATTGATGTTGTACCTTTTTCTGTCTTGTTAAGAGATGAATTGCTGTCTTACGGTACACCTAGCCCAAACAAGCCAAAATTAGTTTTAACACTAGATAACTGGCTTAGCGTCTACACTGTGTATATTCTAAGCATTTTTTTCTCTTGTCTCTTCAGAAGGCTATTAGTGCAGAGTTGCTAATGAACAGTGTAATTTCCATATTATATCAAAGAAAGAGAGCTGAAGAGCTCAGGTTATACTCCACAGATTGACTAATTAACCCCTAAATTAACTCCACAAATGTTAGCTGGGTTGGGCTATGTGTAATCTAGGTCAGAAGTTGGAATCAGAATAGATAAGTGATCTAATTTAACAATAATGCCTGTAGCAGCATTGGGAAAAAGTGTTATCATACTTCATATTTACCTGTGGACCACATCCATCCTTCTCTCTGATCTCCATGCTATTTAAGGACACTCTCTCTACCAATGGTTTTTATCCCAATACTTCCTAGACCTTGCTTTTTTCCTTCATTATCTCCTCTCTCCTTCATATATAAATGCCGTATCTATGGAGGACACTCAGTTAACCCTAGTTTATGCTTTTGTTTCTTTTCCAGTGTCATCTTCCCTGCTAGGCTGTAAATATAAACAAATCTCTCTTATCTTTAAAAATAAAAACAAAAATCCCATAAACTTCCTCTGAATACCATTTAGTTTAACTTTTATTTTTAAATTCAGGGGTGTGTGTGATTGGGTTTGTTTATTTATTTATTTATTTTATTTATTAATGGCAGTATTGGGGATTGAACCCAGGACCTCATGCATGCTAGGCATGCACGTCTACCACTGAGCTATACCCTACCCCACCCAGCTTTGTTTGAAACCTAGTTTATTTGACCTCTCTTTAATACTTCGTTTTGATAACTATCTCCTGTAGAATTTCTCTTATTTTTAATCTGTGGACTGTTTTCACCTCCCTGACAAATCCCCTGGCTGGCTGGCTCTTCCTGTCCAGGGCTGCCTGTTTGATTGAGTGGGTTGTGTATGCACAATTCTTGGAGGTATTATTCACACTGTACTCCATGTAAAAGGCCCTCCTTCGCATTGTGCAGTTTTACCAATCATTGTTTTTGTGCTGTTAATGCAAGTATTCACCCAGTGAAGGAGGTTAAGTAACATTTAAAAAGCATGTTGGTGTTTTTATTAAACTAGTTTTGACTTCATGGACAGATGCACTGAAAGGATCTTGTAGCCCCCTCAGTGTGCATGGATTGTACTTTGAGAACTGCTTCCTGAACTTCCAAGACATGTCGCTCTTGCCCACTCCACTGCGTTAGTCCCAGTCTTTATTGTTTCTCACCTTTGTTTTTATAGTCTCCTAAATGACTTTCCAATCTTCAGTCTCTTTCTTTCTCCAGAGTTACCTTTCTAAAATACAAATCTCATTATGTTGATACTCTTAAAATCTTTCAACATGCCACAGTGCAATTGGATAAAATCCAAATTCCTTCAGAGAACATAAAAGGTTATTTATTATCATAACTATCTTACTAACCTCTGTCCCTATCACTACATACTTCCTACACTTTCAGCCAATAAATTGATAATTCCCTTAAACACTTCATGGTTTTTATAGTCCCACACATTTTCACATGCTATTCTCTCCACGTGGAATACTTTCACTTTCCAGTTCCCACCTACCTCTCCAACTATACACATCAGTTTACAATCACCTCATGTTACTACCCACAAAATTTTATATTTTGTTATAATTTTAAAATTTTTTTAAAACATATACTGTTTTATAGTTATTTTGCTTATGTGTCATTTTCCCCTGTTAGATTATGAGCTATTTGAGGTCAGGAACTATGTCTGTCTTTGTATTCCTAGTACTTAACAGGGACAAAGCATAATGTAATCATTTAATAAATGAGTATTTTAATGAATATCATAGAAACTTCTATTACTGTCCTGGGGTAGAGTTGCTAATGAATAGTAAAAAGGCCATAGACAGGCAGGAAAAGGGGAAAAAAAAAATATATACGTATGTATGTATATGTATATATGCCTTAGCCACTTTGTTGGATGAAGTAATAAATCTTTATTTTCGTAATTCTACTCTTAAGTACAAAGTAATATTTCATTTTATATCTGTGTCCCTGAAAAGCTATGATGATTTGAATTAAATTGTAGTCAAATGGGTCACATTTTGAAAAATTAACCTCCTTAATTCAGTATAACTCAAACTCAGTGTTTTTGAAATGTTTTTGTAATTTAGCATTCTTAACATGAAGGCAAAAAAATGCCAGAATACTTCTGTATTTCGATTAATATTTTTAAATTAGTACCTTAAAATATTAGGATATTAAAATTGCCTTTAAGTGTGTTTTCTACATTGTTTTATATTAAAACTTGTTTGATTTTTGTTTTGAGCTTAGTACAGTTAAAATCTTGTAAAGGTCTTCTGTCAGAAGGGCACCTAAATAGATATCCCTGTATGCAACCTGAATCAACAACAACAAAAACCTCCTTTAAAATGAAGAAAAAAATTTACCAAGATTTCATAATGTATAAAACTTCAGAAGTTAAATAAAATTTTTATATGTAAGAAATTTTATTACCCACCATTTAATTTAGCGAAATCCAAATTACCTTAAAGCTAACTTTGTAGATTATACTTCCCTGCCCATGGACCGTTTCACTGTTCATTAGTACCTGAATAGAGGAAATAAAATAATTTTCTAAAACTAATCACTTTGGGCCTCGCTGATTTAGAATTTACGATGACTGAGATACTGAACTGAAAGTTAGCTATGGCCCATGGGCTAGATGTTGCCTACTAAATTAAAATTGTACACAAAATTATAAGAGAAATTAAATCTTTCAGAGAATTTTAGGTACTTTAAAATCATTCTTCTGCAGTAGCCTTGTTTATTATAAATCATACCTTTAAAGCATATTATTTGATTAAAAACCATTAGTAACTGAGAGTCTCCAAAAAGATTCTGAATTAGTGAGGTGTGTAATATATAGTCAGGTTTATATCTGTTCAGTTTTTGCAGGGATAACTTTGGCCAGAAATTACTTCTTGGGATTATGTTTGGAATTCTCTTGCTGTTTCATCCCTCTTGCCTTATACTTTTAAAAATTGGTAAATCCTCTGATGTCTGTGTCAGTGTTGTACATAATTAGAATGCCATGGTACCTACTGAGACACAAAGTGGATTTCTTTTACATGCTCCCTTAAAAAAATTAATATTTTATTTCCATTGATTTAAGGAAATTATTGATTGTAAAATATTAGTAATGGTTACCTGAACTCAAAAATCGGTGTATTGCTTTAGTAGAATTGTAAGAATAATATCAGGTTTTATATTTAATTTGATAAATTCCTTTTGGAAACAATTCCCTTGTATACCATTATTTTTTATATGAATGAATACATCAAAAATCAAAAACCAAAGGATATATGGTGATTTTGCTCATAAATCTGTTTTCTAGCATTCATTTACTACATACATTGTCATCTGTTAGTTCTTTTCTTTATTTCATAATTAATTTCAAAATTCAGCATTTTTTATCTAATTTAACATTTTCATATCTTTAAAGGTCCCCAGGTGCATCCAATTTTTCAACTTTACCAAAGATCTCTCCTTCATCTCTATCAAATAATTATAACAACATCAACAACAGAAAGTAAGCACTGAATCTTAAAAACTCTTTGTTTAATTGATCGCCCTATTGTGGTTGCAAAAATTCTCTTGTATCTAAAATTTAGGATAAAGTTTTAATGCATTAAAATTGATTTTTTCTTAAATCATTGGTCAGTTCTTCTAGGAGTAATTTCACAAGAAAGAAAACAGGTATAAACTTCTTGATTTAATATATATACTATAATAATTTACTAAAGAAAGCGCTTTCAGAATTTCACATTCTAAACATTAATTATTGAAATATATATAGAAATCTTTTAGAATTCAGATTCTTAGAAAGAATATAAATTTCAGATGTCATTTTAGAACTAAACATGTGATCCCAGACAACATATAGTATTTTTTGAAAGTATGTATCAGTGATTTTCAACAGGAAAGCATACACAAATTTTTATTTATCAAAGGCAGTTTTTTTTTAAGTTTGGAGAAACAATTCGTTTGCTCCATCATGAATGACATTCAGAATCTTTAGATTTATAAAAATTATGTGAAAGTGTGTGCTATATTGCTTTAAGAAAAAAGTTGAAGTCGCTTAAGATTCAGGATAACATCTGACAATGATGTATTACCTTGAAAATTGGCATGGTTCTCTAAAAAACATAAAAAGAAAACTTTATTTGTAAGGAGTCCAGTCAGTTATTGGAAGAACTTTAATCCAGAGATGATTATTGTCTTTTTACTTCCTAGATATTTGCATTGTGGTTTACATAGTTAAATATTTACACTACTTGTCCAGTTCATAAATGGCATCTGATTGTTTCAAAGAGAAAATTCAAAAAGACTGTAATTGTTTGTGAAATAATCTTTTAAAAAAAAACCATTAATTGAATTTATAAAGAATTAATTGATTTTCCCTTAAAATTCATGTGGGAGGGCATGATAAAATGATTCTAATTTTAACATATATCTGGATTATAAATATGTAAGAATAGCCAAAATAACTTCAGAAAGGAAAAAAAAAAGTATTAATTCTACAAATATCACAACCTGTTATAAAGATATAAGAACTCAAAACAGTATGCATGGTACTGACCTAAGAATATATCTACAAATCAGTGGAATAGAAAAGAAATAGATCTTTATATGTAAAAGAATTTAATGTGATCAGAAAGCGTTCTACACTAATGGAGAATGGGCAGGTTGTCCAGGAAATGTTGTTGGAAAAATTGGTGGTATTAAAAACTTCTCTTTAAAACTTCAAATTAAATTCTTCATTGTCAGGCATATAAAAATTAAAAGGCAAATAAACAAGGAAAATTGACAAATGTAGAGCAAATACTCTTAATATATCAAGTTCATTGAAATTTCTCATTTCAGTGAGAAATTTTTTTAAGACAGAAAAGTGGGTAAATGATGCAGCTAGGCAAGAAAAATAAAAGAAACATTTTAAATGTTCAAATTCACTACTAACTAGAAACATGTAAATTAAAACTTTAAAAAACTCCATCCACTACCCCCCACTTCAGTCTTCCTGGGAAAAATTAAGTGATGATATCTATTCTTGTAAGAATTCTGTTTGCGTGGTTGGAGTATTAGTCCAACTTTACTCAAAAAGAGTTTGCCATATTTATCAATAAGATTTAAAACATTTATTTCAGTAATCACAAGAAATGTACACTGTAGGGTAATTGTGAAATATTGAAGACACTGAATATCCAAAATTGCAGTGTAGTATGTTCTCTTCTATACAAAAATGTATGTCCACAGGCAAAGGAGGGAAATGAAATATCCTTCTATAATCCGGTTTGTATTTTACATGGTATCTCTTAATTTAATTCATCAAAAGTAATTTTTTCATAGGTGATAAAATATTACTTGTGTTTCTACCAGTTGCAGGTGGCTCCCACATTTATTGTAAGAGAATTTAGTTCTAAGTATAACAGGTGTTTATAGTTAGTGGTAGGTCCTGAGAGAGATTTTGAACGTTGATATAGACTGTATTGAACATAGACTGTATTTTGACCAGAGTCACCATATTAGTATATGTGGTGTGGTGCTTCTATTTTTGTCTTATTTCCTTCCCCCTCATAGTAAAAATATGACAGTACAGTCTGATCTCAAAATCCCTGACTGCAGAAAATATTGAGAGAAATTGGACTTTTTTCAAGTTTAGAACATGATAAACTAACGATTCCTCTCCTGTGACTACATTATATTTTTACCTATGTATATTTGTCTGTTTTAGACACTGAAATAGTCCTTTCATTATTAGGAAATTTTAATAGCAAATAGCTACTGATACCACCTTACTTGAAAGTAGAACTTACCTTTCTTAGCAAGGAACAAAATGTAAACATTTATAAAATGAAGAGTTTTATTTTTAAACTTTGAAAGACTTGAATTAATATTATCATATTTACCTAAATAATTATTTCACATAAAATTTATTTCTTGACTTTCTATTCACCTTATGGAAATAAGTAGCTACTTAAGACTTCAGATGGAAATAGCATAGTGTCTTAATTAAAAGTATGTAAAATAGGAAATGACCTTTTTAGATTAAGTACATTTTTGAAACTTCATATATGTGGAGATATACTCCAAGTATAAAGTATATATTAAAATCAGTTTAGATTTTACATAAAATTACAAGTTTAGATGGCATTTATTTACCAATTCAAGACTTAAACTGATACATTATTAAGATATATAATTTTCATTTCCAGAAATAAGACTATTAGTCATAAAAATAATAAAGTATACTTGCAAGTATTTTAAATTCAATAAAGTTTTTATTAAAGCTAATATTATGAAGAATCAGATGTCAGAGTATTGTTTGTTTATCCTGTGTAGTAATTTTACCTGTTAATCCATACAGTATTTGTTTTGGCCTCAGTTATAATTTAAGTGTATTTTTAATATGTGTCAAAATTTTTCTTTCTGCCCCCTGCATTCTTCTTCTGTCTTGCTACATTTGCTTTGATATAATACTGCTTTTTAAAAATCTTCTTAATATATTTATTTTCTCAACTCTTGGCATTCCACATCAGAGCACATTCTGTTTTTCTGTTAATACATTTAAAGCTCTTTTATTTAAAATGGAGATGACTCCCTGTAAGAGATTAAGTGATGAAAAGGAACTGGATGTTGGAGACTGCCAGAGCTAGCTAGCCATCTGGCTTTTGACAAGTTACTTGCCGAAAGCTTCATTTCATTAACTGTAAAGTGAGCATAATTATAGTTTGAGGATTAAATTATATATTTATAATGTTTATAATGTCAAATGTAAGTGCCAATTGAAAAGTCAATTTCAAATTTTTATAGAAAGACAAGTCAATTTGACTAAAGGAATGTTATATTTTTAATGCATACTCATTTAAGATGATAGAATTAATCTAATATAGCATTAACATTCCCATTAAGATTACTGGCAAATTTATTTTTTCAAAGTAGCATAACCTCATAGGATGAGGGCTAGCTTACAGTCTTTAGGGGAAAAAAAATAGCAGAAATAGTCATGAACGATAGAATAGAGGCTTTCTTTAGGGGCTAGGTTTCCATGTACTTTGTCAAAATGTTTGAAGAGCAGCTGGTTTTGGTATTTTCCATGACAAACTTTATTTGATTGAAAGATCACATAAGATGTGGATTGTAAGTGACCAATCAAGATGATTAAAACATTTGCATTATTATCATTGAGCATCTAGACTATATCAGTCTTTGTGCAAGATTTATACTTATCTTGTCACTTAAAATGTAGATATCCTTTAAGGATTCAGATCTTAAAAGACAAAACCAAATGCTGCTTTTGCAAATAAGACTTTTGTTCATTCTCTCAGTAAATAGGAATCCATATCCCAGCAAACTCCATCCTGTTGCCATAAAGAAGAGTAGCGCTTCCAACTTTCATTTGTGTTATGTGTGGGGTATAGAGATATCTGAATATAAACTTAAGGAATAAGCGTGTAAATGTGCTTTCAGTCCTTTCACTTGGGTGAATGTCGGTGTGGATGTGGAGGTGTATGTATACACAAGCATGCATTTGGGTATATTTCGCTCTGTATTCTGACTTCATGTTTTATTATAATTTTATACCCAATACATATGGGTTTTTTTTTAATGTATAGAAAATGTAGGCCTTGTATTTTTGTAATACAGAGTAGACCTTGATTTTTAAGCAGTTCTTAAAGGGGGGAAAATTTTTCAGGGGAGAAAAATAAGATTCAGCTTTTTGTTACATGTCCTCGAAGTTAGAATCCAATCACTGAGTGAATATATATTGAATTGCTGTTAGACGCTTTGCACACTTTATTA
Organism: Camelus dromedarius; assembly: GCF_036321535.1. Lineage (NCBI taxonomy): Eukaryota > Metazoa > Chordata > Mammalia > Artiodactyla > Camelidae > Camelus > Camelus dromedarius. The sequence continues at coordinate 59,595,552 of NC_087446.1, read as the reverse complement.
GTTCTGGTAATATAGAGTAAAATATGAACTATAAGCCTAGTGATCTACAAAATCCAAAATATGCTTGAGCTCTTTTTTAAAGTTTAAAACAAGCAAACAGCTACAATTCTATGAATTGATCAAGGTTACACTTATTTGGGCTTTGTTATTTTTGCTTAATTTGGGAGTGGATTGTTTTTTGAGTCTGGGAGCTGGTCTTTTATTTGTGATGGAGGGGGTGTATTCTTAAAAATGGAAAAATATTGATGAGATAGAATTGTGTGTGTAATATTTGATTGATAACGGTTTTGTGTTTTACCTGTTTGGTTTGCTGGTGGGGGTGGATGTTACTAAACGCTTTGTTAGAACAGGTGTTAGTACAGTTCACTTAAATTGTTGTAATAATAAAGTGAGAGTGTAGAAGCTACAATAGAAAGTATTTGAAATTATAAGTAAAAAGTATTTTTGAAAAATAATACCAGGTATAAATTGTAGCCAGTTGAGGTTTTTGTAAGAGTTACTGATTTATCATGTTTACTTGTAAAGCATATTCTTTTATTTACATCATTATTTGCTTTTAGCAAATGACCTTGACTCTTGCTCAGGTTTGTTCTAAGGAGTAAAAAAATAGTGATCGAAAGTATGCTTTTGAATTATATCCAAAGTATCCATCCTAAATATCTTGTAAGATAACCTGTTAAAAATTGGGGAAGAATCCATCCTTTTCCACAAAATCAAGAGGGATCTAACTTACTGACTTCTCTTACTTCTTTCTGAATTTATCCTGATTCTCTGAGGTTGAATATTTTGTAGTTTTTTTAAGATTAATATTTATTATACTCATAGTATAAACTATCCTGAAGTTATATTTATCTAGTGAAATAAACTACATTAATCTAACAAACTAGAAGAAAGAAAAGCCAAATAATACTGGAATGTACTTGCTTAGAATCACTTCATTTTTGCATCCCATCCACCAAAGCTGTTTTCTGCATTTGAATATTAGATTTTGCTGGTCTAGAATACAACAAATAGAATCTTCAGTGCATCAGAAAAGTGATGTCACAGAAGCCTTGGAAATCTATGCTCTCACCTGTAAAGCACAGCTCTCGCTGTTTCTACTGTTCTCATTCTTATTACAGTAGCAGGATGTAAAAGGGACATGAATGAGATGACTTATTGCTGCGGGTGGTGTTTAAAATCTGAATGTTTTAAATTTGATGGAGCAATGAAGAATGGAGCAAGCTGTGAAGCAGCTCCAGTTAATCAAGGGCAGAAAGACGTACTGTGGTTTGTATTGGTTAGTGTAGTATATGATGCAATGATTTTGTTGACTGAATGAGAAGTACTTTAATTAAGGGGATTATTTTCATTTAGGTTCCTGTTAAAAGTACCTGAGTTAGGTAGTTAGTCATTTTTTTTATAAAGCCCTTATCTCAAATAGGTTTAAAGTGCTCTGTTCATTTTAACTATATGATAATTGGCTGCACTATAAAAAATATTTTTTGTTTTCTTCCAGTGTGAAAAACTCAAATTATTGTCTCCCATCATATACTGCTTATAAGAACTATGATTATTCAGAACCTGGAAGAAACAATGAACAGCCAGGCCTTTGTGGTCTAAGTAACTTGGGAAATACGTGTTTCATGAACTCAGCTATTCAGGTAGGTGTTTCCAGACAAAGTGAAACTCATGTGTTTTATGGAAATCAGTAATTCAAGAGGAGTAGAGTTGAGTTTTACATGTCAAAACATGAGTATCATGTGTGTTTTGAGAGTTTCTGTTTTCATGGAAGATTTAAGCAAACACATTTGACTCATGCATTCTAGTACTGGTGGAAGAATATCTTATCATGATCCTCTATTAGGTGACATGTGACTGATTACTGCACAGTAGAAGGCTGAATATAAGTTCATGCAAAAATATAATTCCAAGCAAAACCTAGGCTCTCTGAGAAGAAGAAAAACCTAGTGAGATTTCTCGTTTATATGAAGTCTCTTGCTTTTTTTGGACATTGATGGAAACGGTAGAGACTCATATTTTATGGTCACCAGTGTTCTAACTCTAAATAAAATTGTTTTTACCTTAATATGAAATTAAGATTTAAAAAATAAGACAATTTTATGAACCTTTTGTATACATATTTTAACAAGCACTTTCGCTTAATGTCTTTTCAATTTCAGGATGTAAGAGATCACTGCCCTTTTTTCCCTTTGTTTCTCCATGGAGCTTCCCTTTTCTTCCTGCTCTGTTTGTACCCTCTTCCAGCCTAACTTGTGAAATATTTATGTCTTTGATTGATTTTGAAGTATATATATATATATGTGTGTATGTGTGTGTGTGTATATGTGTATACATATATATATGTATATATATGTATACATATATTTGATTGATTTTGAGATCTGTATATACTTTAATATCACTGTCATTGTGTGTAATATTAGAGCTGGTTATTTCATTTCCCTTTTACAAATAAAATTCTGTATTTCAGAAAGCCCAAGTCATATACTCTTTTGATAATTTGAATTTTAAGCATCTTTTGTTAAGTCTTTTTTTTTTTTGTATTTCTGAATTTTTATTTTTAAATCTGCAATATCCTGTTCTCCATTCATATTTTAATACCGAATCTCCTGTGCCCAGGAGGCACCCTCCAAAGGTATAGATTAAATAACAGAGTATGAATTGAAAAGGACATTATTGTGAATCTTTTTGACCATCTGAGAAAAGTATAGGTCTCTTTACCATTCCAGAGTTCTAAATAAATCCTTTTTACATTGTCACTAATCCAGTTATTTCCTAAATTAACCATTGTTTTATAGCATTCTTGAAAAATTAGAATTTAACTGTTTTAACTCTCTAAACCAGTTTTGTTTTTTTTTTTTTTAGAAAAATACAAGAGTGCATAATTGATTGATTCCTGATGTCTTGGTTTAGAGTTGAGCCAGTCAAGGAAATAGCCTGTCTGCTCAAGCAGATACTGTGTAGGTTAATAAACTATTCCTTTAAACCTTCTCTGACAATTAATATTGTTTATACTTGAATGTGAATTACTTTTTTCAGGAATTTTTTTTTTCTAGGATCTTAGCACTAGTCAAATAAAGAATTTTTAAGATAATTTATCTTTATTTTTCTGAAAGAGGAGAAAGGGATCTCATCTGAGAAGAGCAATCCAAAGCATGTTTTTATCCTGATAGTTATTTAGATAACAGAGTTAACTGCATGGTTACTGAGCTTTCAGAGTTAGGGACAGGGCAGACAAATTGTAATTTTGTTTGGATATCTGTTGGACTACCCTACCTAAGCACTGAAAAATCATCTTTAGCACCATCTCTGGAAAATGGTTTATGTAGCTGATGGTTACATCAGTATCAGGAAACTCTTTCTCACATCATCAACTCATATTAATTGTTACATAACTGCTTATCCTTTCACTACCAAAATCACTCTCATCTGGAGTCTTGATATAGCTTGAGGGCTTTTGAGTTTTGTTTTTGTTTTGTTTTTAATATTCTAGTATGGAAAACCAATCTTGGTGTTTTTTCACAAGGATTAAGAATAGGATTTTCATAAGAATTTTAATAGCATAAGCATAAAAAATTTGAGTCTGTTAGAAGAGAACAAGGGTTAGTGTTCATGCAAGGCTCTGGCTTACATTCAGACTACATTCCATCTAAGGCAATATTACATTCTAGTTTCCTGTGCCTTTGTTATACTCTGTTTCGTATTTTGTCTCCATATGGTTAACTCAGTTTCTGGAAAATGAGTATTAAAATGAAATCTTCTAGTCAGCTATGTTGAGCTAGCTTTGGCATTTGTTGAACTTTCTTGTGTATGTTTAAGGTATCAGAAATTTCATTTTATTAGTTTTTGCTTCTTTTCAAAGCAATTTTATTACGATAAATTGGTAGATCTAATGCTGACCTTCTCTTTTAATATATTTCACTTTTTTACATGTTTCATTTCAACTGAGAAATAGCCACGAGGGTGAAGTTTGTTAGAGTGATAGTTTGTAATTTTCTGATAATATTTTATGAAGTATTATCAGCAACAGATACTATTTTACATCTGTAACTTGGTTGGGAATTGTTACTTCTCTAAAATAAAGCTCCAGTCAGGTTGGGGAAGAGAAAAAATGAGTTTTAATTTTTGCTGCTTTTGACTTTAAATCCAAATTCAGAATTTAAAAAGCTAGTGTAGCTTCAGTTTTATTTTTCTTAAAGCTTCTATAATATTTAATTGCTTTAGATGTCAGCTCTCAAGCTGAAAATTCACCATAAGAAGGAATACAGTGGTGGCAGTAGCCAAAATTATTCTGTCTCATGAACACCAAGTTCTTGGGTCCACAGATGAAGAGAGTAAGAAAATACCTAATAGAGTAGATTTTTTAAATAATTTTTAAATATTTCCTTAATTATATGCTTTTTTAAAGTTCCCTTGTAACTTCTGTGAAACTGAAGACAATTCATGAGCTTCAGAAAATATTATAAAATAACATTTCTACTGATAATTTGAATTGTAATATATGTTATTAATTCAATAATCCTAAAAAATATGAATGGGCATTAATACATCAGGCAGTATAATTATTAACATAGTGTTAAAAAATATGGGTGTGAAAAGCATATCTGTTTTTTTCTGTGTGAGAATGGATTATGCTTAACCCATCAGTAGCCTTGAAATAGTGAAATCTTTTCTGATCACTTGTTGTTAAAAACTAAGCAGCACCAATCTGAGTGTGATTTAATAATATTATTGTTATTACTCAGTTTCATTATATTGGTATTCAAGATTTTCTCTGATTTAATGGTATGAATGAGTATTAAATTTTTCTGATAAGTATAGTGCTGCCATATAGTTTCAATTTATCAAGTTAATGTTTATTGAATGTCAAACATGTGAGATATTTTAAGACAGAGATCCTGACTTAATGAAAATTACAGTCTTGATATTGTCATTTTCAAACTTTTTGCTTTTTAGCATGAAAGTCTTTTTTTAATTATTACTATGATAAGTTTAATTGTATGTTCAATATTTAAACAGATGTAGTGAAGTTTCTTTGGTTGGGTGAAGTGCCCAGAGTCCCATCTGCTTTCTTCTACTTTCTTAAATGGTCCCAGAAGCATTCTCATGGACTCCCAGGACTCTGAGGAACAGTTTAAAAACTGTGTTCTGGCTAGAAAAAAGAAAAGAACACATCAAAAATTGACAATTTAAGTTAGGAGCACAGACTATGGAGTTACAGTACCTGGATTGAAAACATGTCTCTCCTAATTAACTTGCTACCCAGTATAGGTTATTTCTACAACTCATTTTTCTCCTCAGATGAGGAAAATAATAGTACCCATCTCTTAAGAGTTTTGTGGGGATTAAGTGAGTTGATGGATATAAAGCTGTTAGGATAGTGACTGGCACATCATAAATGAATAGGTATTGGGTTGATACTAGTTTGTCTTTTTTTTAATTGAAGGAATTAAAAAGAGTGACTCTGGGAAAATTGTACCATCTATATCCCCTGGATTTGTTCTCCTTCCTACAAGTCTTATTCCACTTTGGCTACACCTAGTGAATGAAGAAAGAATTGGATGTACTTTTTTTAAAATTTACTTTTAATGCTTTTTAACTTAGTATCATTGCAATAATAGTGTTTATCATCGACTCCATTTCTGAACTACATTAGTTTAGCTCTCCTGGGCAAACTGATAGGCAAGGGATTTAACAACATAGAACTGTTCATGAATAATCAACCTGCAGGTAATTTAAATTCTTGAGTTCAGGTTATCCCTGATCTCAGCCTCCTGAGTAGTTATGATTACAAGCTTGCACCACTGTGTCCCAGTGGTACAAACAAGTTACACAATAGATTTCTAGTGTATTAGACCATTGAGAGAATGTCTGGTTTTTTAAATTTGCATTACTGGAGGTAATTTTAATTAGCATTAGTTGAGTAGATTTCAGGAGCACTCCAACCCTTGTCTTTTTCATTGTCAAGGCCTAGGAGGCTCATGATTGGCTTCCTGGAAGAAGCAACTCTTCAGATAAGATTTGAAGCAGGGAAGTGATACGGTCTTTTCCACTGGAAAGCAGCATGGTGTAAGATGGTTGTTTTCAAACTCTTTACTTGGAAGTAATAGGGCTCCTTAAACAGACTCTAGAAAGTCATTGAAAAAGATCATTGTAATCAAGAACCTGTTATCCCTGTTATACAATGTAAAATCAATTGCAATTCCAAGCATTCTTGAAGTCAACTTTTTCCTATGATCTGTTGGGTTAGGGGAAAAAAATATTCAGTAAATTGAGAGGAATATTATATAGAAATTTGAAAGGGTTTTTTTTTTTTAAGACTTAAAAATAATGAGTAATACTACACAGAAATAACACTATTTTAAGAAACTAGATTCTCATTATAATGTAAAGCAGTGAAAAAGTCATTACTAAAGCTATTATTTCTATGTTCTAGTACTTCATAGCTTTGACTATGACTATAATGCTTTTCCCCTCTCACCGTGAGACTTTTTTTTTTTTTTGCATTTATTGGAACAAATTTTTGGAAACCCAGTTTAACACGAAGCTTTCTAATTTTATTCAAACTAACCAGACTTACAGTTGAATAAATGAACATAGTTAAAAAGAAACATCTAACCCCTGAAACAAGAATTTTTTTTAAATAGTTTAGGATTTTGAAGAAAATGACGACTTCGGATAAACTGAGAATGTGGCTGATTAAAAATTCCAGTACTAGCTCACACAGGCACCTCTTCTCTGTGTGGCCGCTGTTGTCTGTAACAGCGTAACTATTAAATGTTTCCTTGTTCTTAAAAAAAAAAAAAAAAGAATTTCGGTACTATTCCTAGGGCAGATTTTTATCTACCCAGGCAGTTAAACTCAGTTATTTGAGTTCCCTTCGTACTATGTGCCAAAAATTACATGGCAGACTAACATCAGAAGTATGTTTAATTGTCTATCAAATGACAACTCAATCAGGTCTTTCCATTTTGATATAGATAAAGAAATGGAAACTACCTAACGTGTATTAGAACCATTCACTTTCTCAACACAGGCACCAATGTTTTTATTTCTCACTTGTTTGAACTGGGGGAAGGGAGAAGAATTTCTTTAGAAAGGGGGCTGGGAAAAGAGAATCTGAATTCTCAGGCAGATTATTTTGGGAAAAGAGTATATAAAGTGTAGTTCTGTATTTAGTTTTTGTAACTGGAACAGAAATGGTATCTCTGCAAGAATACCTTATACCTGTGTAACTTGGCTAGTAGTGATTTCTTGTCATGAAAATATGCCTTTCTTAACCAAAAATCATACTTGTCTGCTCTTCACATTCTTTCAAATTAATATACAAATTTCTCTAGGATTAATGTTTCTATTTCTGAATTAATATAAACTTTCTAATGTTTTGTGTGTCCCTAAGTCTATAATAAGAATGACATGAGTACAGTTACAGGTAAAAAGAAGGGTATTTCTAGGAGCTGTAAATAGTTACATCTGATTTTAATACAGAATTATTTTACATTATACTCACTAGGTAGAATTCTTGAAGTGCTCACATACATAGCAGCAGTTACTAACATAATCAGACTGAAGTATCTTATACTGACTTTAATAATTCAAAGGATTTTTATTTGTAATTGAAAGAAAAACCTAAGAAATTTTCATTTTTGATTTATAATGGTAACTACAAATTTGCCCCCTCTAAAAAGACAAAAAAAAAAAAAAAAAAGGAAATGTGGTTTCAGACTTACTTCTGTTATCTAAAAATCAAAAACAGTTCATCTTTTTGGTGTCAAAATCTTTTCTAAGATACATTTTCCTCCTTTGTTAAAGGTATACATGTCATTCAACACATGATTAGGGTATTCTGAAGTATGTCAGGCTTATATTCTAAATTTTATAAATTGGTATTATTGAGTAGTGTTGCTGGAAAATATAAGATATTGGACTGATAGAGCTTTAAAATGGGGAAAGCCATGCTATATTCCTTCTAAAGGCTTGTTTGTTGTCTTTTGCCTATTTGTTCTTATGTACACATTTAAATTCTGGTCATTTGAGGCTATGCTTTATTTTCTACTAAGTGGCCCTCATCTATTGGATTTTTTTCTTTTAATGTCACAAAGATCATCTTTCTATTTTAGTTGGTGAGTAGGATTAGTTTGCGATGTTGTATGTTATCAATGATCAACTTCATTAGTGTTGTCACTTTGCCAATAATGGATGCTTGGTTTAATATTTTTTAATATTATATATATTGAAACCAATAGCTAAGTGTTATCAATCACTTCTTTACCATGATTTGTAAACTGTACTATACTGGGAGAGGGTCAGAGTTGGTTGCTGAAAACCATTGCTTAATTAATAAGATTTAAAGTAAATTACTAATTCTCATAAACTCATATTAAAATATTAACAGCCCAGTAGTGAACCTTCAGCCTCTGATAGTAACAGTACCCTTTTCTGCATAGTAAAGGTGGTTTTTCATATCACTATCACTTTCTTAATTTTCTCTTCACTGAGATATTTGAGTTAGGGCATCGAGTATCCTTATTTCACTGATGAAGAAATTGAGGCAAGGAAAGTTTAAGTAACTTGTCCTTCACTATAACAAATTAATAAATCAGTTAAAACTGGGCTATTATTCAAATACTCTGAGATAATGTATCTTTCAAAGTTATACTAATCAACTTGTAAAAAGTTCTTTTCAAATGTTTTATTGTGGTCGAATATACATAACATATACCATTTTAACTATTTCTAAATTTACAGTTCAGTGGTATTAAGTATACTCACATTGTTGTGCAACCATTAAAAATATTTTTGTGTTTATGCCAAATACTTGGCCCCAATAATGCAAGCTGTAAAGTAGTATTACTGTTGTACAATCCAGTTTCCCTGGGAGATTATTTACACAATTAACCAATTTGATGGTAAGTGTGTTCAAAATAGCTCAAGAACTCCTTTTGGAATTACTTTCATTCTTCTGAATGTCACTGATAGTTCTCTTCCTTTGACGATGAAGTGTTATTAGAGCATTAACTACAAAATATTGTAGGTGCTCAGACTGGGTGATTTTTTTTCAGATAATAAATATTCTTATGAAGTCATCCATTCATTTACTCAAAAAAATTATTGAGGGCCTATTAAGTGCCTTCAGTCTGATAAGCAGTAACTATACCATGGTGAACAAAACAGTTTCTATTTCCGTGGGTCATAGTCTAGTCGGGGAGACAGACATTAAGTAAATTGTGAATATAATAAGCATTATGAAGAGAAAAAATCATGGAGAGTGCTATGAGTATAACAAGAGCTGGGAGAGCACCTCATTTATACTGGATGTCATACTCCCCAGAAGTAACGTTTGAGCTGTAACCAAAGAGTAGGTGTTAGTTAGGCAGGTTGAAGTCAAATGGGGCAACAACATGTGCAAACCCCCTAAGACAGGCATGTTTAAGGGACCAAAGCTGAGTAACCTGTGGCATAATGTTTGAAGAGGAGTGGGATAAAATAAGTTTGAAGTAGGCAAAAGCGAGATCATGTAGGAGGAATTTGGATTTTAATATATTACAAAGGCATTGAAGGTTTTAGGCTGCCATCATCTCATATGGCTTATTACAGTTACCTTCTAGCCAGTTTGTTACTCATGCCCTTAACTCCTGTGGTAATCCTCAAAAGAACAGTCAGAGCGGTATTTTTATACTTAAGGCTTTTTCCTGTTGCTCCTTGTCCATGTCACTAAATACCTTCTCTTTTCACTCAATGAAAGCTAGAGTCCTTAAAAGAGAATATAAGGACCTGCATGATCTGGCCCATGCTCTCTTATTTCCTACCACTTTCCTTCATGCTCACTTTGCTCTGTCTTCACTAGGCCCCTCACATAGGCCATGAATGTTCCTGCCTCAGGGTCTCTGAACTTATAATTTCTTATGCCTGGAATGTTCTTTCTCCAAATATTTATATCCTTGCTTTCTCATTTCCTTTAGATCTGTGTTATCAGTCAGATCCTTCCCTATCCACTCCATATACAATGGTAACCACCTTCCCACATTCCATGACCACTTGGCATTCTCTCTCTACATTTTTTTTTTAATTTTTTGTCTATCTGTTTGCCTCCCCCTATTCCCAACTCATGCTCCATGAGCACAGGGGCTTTGTTTTAATCACTGCTATAGCCCATTTACTAGAACAGCATCTGGCAAGTAAGAAGGCATTCAAATTAATGAAAAGTGAAGAAAATCACAAATGTGTGTCTAGTTTCCAGCTTGTATATCATAATGTTAACATAATGATAACAGTGGGAGGAGAGAGACAAGAAAAGTAGATTTGGGGCAGGGATAAGATTGAGTTAATTTTAGGCGTATGAAACATTGAAGTGGCTATGTCGTAGGCAGATGGATATGCTAGCATGGAATATAGACCAGAGACTTAGGCTGGAAATAAAAATAAGACTGTTTGTAGATGGTACTTAAAATCAGGTAAATGATAGTATCTGTGAAGTGAGGGCATCTGTGAAAAAGAGATCCCAGGACTAAGCCTTATAACATTTAAATGGAAGACAGACACTACTGTTGCAGCAGGAAAAAAGGAAGATATTATAGTTGCAAGTAGTTTTAGATTTTGTGATGACTTGGTTATCCTAAAAGTATGAGACCAGATCATTAGCTAAGAATGAAAGAATAAGACTGCTTGGCAGTATTGAGATCTCATTTGAGGTTCTAGATCATCATTTTAGAGTGGTATAAATTTATTCACTTGAGATTTTCTTGAGCAGTGTTTAGCTACACGGTGCATAAAATAGATGACTGGGTTCATACAGTGAAATAATTGGGTTCATCTACGGTTGTAGAGAGAAAAGGACAAAGAAATTAAGAGCAGCTAGACTGTTGGGAGGGGTGTTTTTTAATTTATTTATTTTTTTAACGGAGATACTGGGAATTGAACCCAGGACCTCATGTACGCTAAGTACATGCTCTACCACTCAGCTATTCACCTCCACCCCATTTTTTATTATTGTGCTAATTTATTTAGCTAATCCAGGAAACATCCATTGAATCTCTACTCTTTGCCTAGCATACAGAGTCGTAAAAGACAGTGCGTATCTTCTAGAATTTCGTGTTGTAGTGAATGAGATAGACATAAATACAGTATAATCTGTGATATGTTAGAAAGCATGATCAGCCAAATGTTTTGGAAGCAAAGAGAAGAAAGCCATTGAGAAATAAGTGAGGCTTCACCAAGAAGATGACATTTGAGTTGGATCTTGATTTCATTTGATAGAGTACATTATTCATTATGACGTATATTTGGTTCATCTGATCATAAAAATAGCAGTGAGTTATCAGAGGTACAGCTATTACATTATAGCTTGTTCACACATTTTTCCACCACAAAAATCCTACATCAGAAATTTTATTTTACCATAGCAAAACACATTGTTCATACACTCAATAAATACATATTGGTACCTCCTGTATGTTAGATAGCAGTGCTTTTTCGTATGTCTGCCAGCTCTAAAAAGAGAAGTACCTAAAATATTTTGAGCTATGACGGTATCAATGGGACAAATCTAAAAATATATCCTCCTAAATAAGTTACATCAAAGATGATGTTCACTTGAATTTGACGAGTTTACTGGAAAATCACTCTGCTTTATAATCAAGTTTTGTGTATAATTAAAAATGTGTCTCTGGCTTTCATTTAGAGAGGTTTTGCTTTGAATATAAACTGAATCATTGACACACACTAACATACATACACACATATGTATTTATTATGCATATGTTAATGAATACATATATTTTTAATATATTTGGTATATAATTGAGGTATTTTGTATAATTCTTCAGTAATTGTCCAGGGCTTTTCTAAGTATTACATACTTTGCCCAAGAGAAAACTTTCAGCAACTGTTTTTAAAAGAAATCAAAAACAAATTTTTGACCAGAATGTTACTAATTATTTATAAGGAAATTCTTAGTAGTAAGATATAACATTTTATGATTCCTCTTATATTCATTGGATACCATACAAAAGTATCTTTATCATCCCAATTATATCACCATCTTCCTGAGACCTCAGTTACCTTCTCTGAGACTTGTTCTATTAATCATCTCTTCTTTGTTCTATGCCTTTAACCTCACCTCTTTACTGTCTTCCTTTCAGCATGTATACATGGTCAAGTCTTTTTTTTTTTTAATGGGGTGGGAGGGATATGGAGTAAGGAGAACCCTTGACCTTGAAAAGGATGGTCTCTGCTTTCTCCCTGCTTTCTCATGTCCCATTCAGTAGTCCTCATGTCTACACATAGCATAGTAGTTATGAACTTGGATTTTGCAACATGACTGCTTGGATTCAAATCGTAGTTCTGTTACTATAAGCTGTGTAACCTTGGATGAGAAACTTCATAATTTCTTCATCTGCTTAAGTAATTTCTTCATCTGCTTAATGAAGATAGAGTACCTAAGAAGTGTTTGGCACATAACAAATAGTGTGTAAGTATCAGTTGCTGTTATATCATCACTGTGACCATCATACCACTTATAGAAATTGTTTTGGGGAAGGTCATTCTTGACCCTGAGTTTGTTAGGCTCTTTGTAGCCCCTTTACCTTTGAGAAGTTGACATCCACTTATAACTGACAAATCCCAATCTGTCGCCACCCTAATTCTCCCTCCTGAGTTTCCCTCCAATATGTAACTATTAGATGGACATTCCAACCTAAATAATATTACAGATAACTCAAACTCAGCATGCCTGTGACTAAACATATTTCCCAGAAGCCTGATGCTTTTATTTCTTACACTCCCTATTGGTACAACCATTGACCCAAGCCAAAATCTGAGCCTTACTCCAGGTCCTATTCATTCCACCACCTCTTAAATATCACTTATCTCTGTCTTCTCCTCTCCTGTCAGTACACTATTTTAGCACTTGAGCATCTTTTATGTGAACTTTTGAAATAGGTATCTAACTCATCTCTCTGTTCCCTCATTTATCCTCTTTCAATCTGTTTAGTGTACTGCTTCCACATCACTGTTTTTAAATGGAAATACGATGGTTACCTCCTTGCTTGAAAGTCGTTTCCTATCACCTGGAGGATGAAATCCAAACTGGACCCTACCTCTTTAATGAAAACAAAAGGTTGCTAGAATTCATTAAGTTTCAAATCTCTTTATGTATAATGTTACCTGTTCCCTGGTTGCCTTTCAGACACACACATACACACACCACTTTTCCTCCATTAACTCTCTTCTGGGCAAATACCTATTACACAGTGAGAATCATGAAAGTAGAGACTGTCTTTGGTTTTCTTTTATATCCCCAATGTTTGGTATAATGCCAGATAATAGTAAGTACGTTAGAATAGTGTTTCTCAAAGTGTGTCTATGGATGAGACAGTGCTGATCAGTAATAAAATAAGTATAGAAATTAAGTATAAATGATCCAAAATGTTTATAGCAGTTTGACAGGGTAACTTCATATCTATTAAACCTAATAATTAAAAAATGGGAGTTTGTTTTTGTTTTTTATATCATTTTTTTAGTGGTTCATTTTTATTTTATAAAAAAAACTTTATAGAAGTATCAATCTGTGACAATTTGGAAATTTTCTGAAAAAAAAATTAGTCCTTCCATACAGATTTGAGAAATACTGCATTAGGAAAATTTTTCTGAAATATTTAGTATTTGACCTGTACCAGATTAATATTTCTGAAGCTGCCTAAACAATAAAGAGCACAATAATGTTAAAAGAATTATAGCACATAATATATATATTTACTTCTTGCAAAGACCTCCCAATTTATATAAAGTCCAGTAAATACTACAGCTTATGTTCTGCCAATGTAGCCAATCTGATAGCACTTGAATTGGGCGCCGTGTTAATTACAGCTTGGCAGAGCATACCCCTACTGCAATGCAAATAGTTTCTTGAATGATTTTACAGTGAATGATATAAAGAAATCATCTTAGAACATTGTTTCTATACTTCTAGAGACTTGCAATAATGATCTTCTGTTATTAATATTTGTTGAGTGATTAATCAAATAAATTTAAAGTTCTTTTTTATTATGAAAATAATCAGAAACCTTAATAGTTCGTGCTATCACACAGTCAAACTTATGTTTCACTTTGCGTAAATATTTATTGTTAATTGTGGGTCTAGTGTAATGAAGTGATACAGAGAAGGGTATGACTTGTTGATTACCATAAAGAGTATAGTAAGTCAGTTAAACTTTTTTTTAAAAAATTATGCTGTCCCTTTCTGTGTGCCTTAGCAGGAGGGCTAAAAGATGAACAGATCACACAATTCTTCATACTCATTTATTCAAAAATGTTTCTTTACTGAATATTATATGCAAGGGACAGAGCACACACAAAATTATAAAGAACCATTGTTTTTTTCTTAAAACGTTTGACCATCTTGTTTGCTTAAAATTTTGGCATTCATTTCATTTTGAGCTAGTTTTGAATTATTAATAGGGTAGGAGTTAAGATACTAAACATTAAAATTGAATACGTAAGCTTTAGTTCTTTAAAATAAATATAACTTACACTAATGTTTGTCAATGCTAGTAAGAACCATTTGGCTTTAGCTTGTTTCCCATAAACTGAATATCTGAACATAAAATCACTCAGTAACTTGTTACTAAAAAAAAAACATAGACAATTGCTATTACTGTCTGGTAGGTTTAAAACATCATTTAACTACAACTACCTTATAGCCTCGTTGTTGGTGTAATCATTCTCCCAGAAGCTTTCAAATTTCTCTCTGTTGCAAGTGGATATTCTATCCAGGTTCTACTTTTGCTTTTAATATGAAAATCTGTGGTCTTTATATCATCATGCTTTTTTAACATTGACATGTCTAGTTACAGGACTTACTGCAAGTAACAGGGTAGTCTTTTTAACAAACTTAGAATTCTCCTTCCTCAGTCTTATGGATGAAGGGGGAAAAGGCATTGAAATTTCTTATCTAGCCAACAAAATGTTTCCAATTAGTTCTCATACTTCCCAGAGTTTTCATAATTCTTAAATTCAAGTAGTGTGTGAAGAAGAGATTCCATAGAATTTGAAGGAAAGGAAGTTTCGTTTTATTCGTGTCTTAGGCATAACCAGGTTAATGATGTTAAAATATTAGAACATCCTTGTCCAATTCAAAAACCCTTCCTTTAGAACTACTTTATGTAAAATTCCAATATTTTAAGAAGAGTATATGCCAGTTCTCTCTTCACTGACAAGTAGAGAGGGAAAAAACATCAAAATAAACTTTTTTTAACTAAATAAATTTTAATATATCCACTTATATTTTACTTACATAAACTTGTTCTTTGAAGAAGGCCTGAAGAGGAAATGGAAATGTAAAGCAAAATAGAGCTATACTTGTATTTGTTTTCCCGGAATATGCGGAGAAGCTTCAGAATTAATCTCTCAAATATAATGAGATTTGCCTTTCCTAAGGAAAAAAATAACAAAAAATAAAACATGAAGAATCTTTAAAAATCTTATTTTTCAAATGAACTTGGTGAAGGGGCAGGCCTGAATATATTTGTAGTTCTTAACTGTAAAAGTCTACATCATAGTTTTCTGTCTTACCCACTATTTCATTACAAAACTAGAGCTAGTATCCCAGTTTTAATAGGATGCTTCAGAATTATACAGTACCTTTTTAGAATATTTATTCTGTCATCATGACAAATTGAAAAATAATAACATGACAAATCTGAAAATTCTTTATCCATCTAATCTTAAAATCCAGAAAAAGATATTTGGGGTATTTTGAGATTACTTTAGCCATGGATTACTTCAGGTTTTATTTTTTTAATCATAAGAAAATAAAATCGTTTCCTCATTTTAGATTGGGTTTCTGTTTTTAGTATTGGTCAGTTCAAAAGTGTAGCTACTTTAAGAGTTGTGAGTGGCATTACATTTTGATCAGTTACAGAATGAGTTACGCAACTCAAAGGCTTTAGGTAATCAAAAATTAAGTTTGTTTTCTTTCCTGTTCTAGTTACCGGTTTACTAAAATAGTGAGCATACATGATCACTTGAAAATTGGGCTTCTGGAGCACCTGAACAGAAAGGGAGTGGTTCATATTCAGCATTACAAAAGACAACTTTCTCTTTTTGAAGGGGATTACTTTGCTATTTTCCAGGTACTGGGGAAATTCCAGATTCATTACAAGTTATTGGGATGGCTATTAATTATTCATTTCCTAAAGTATGTTGATTACAGACTTGAGATTTGGTTATATAGTAGAACTTTATTTCACTTCATCAATGTAAAAAAAATCTATGTAGAAGTTTATAGTAAAATACAAAATTGAGACTCATTTACATGAGTCAGTTACTTTTTCAGAGACCTGTAGAAACATCAGTCTTACTGATCAGAACACATTTAATGGAAGAACTTTTTGAAAGTAATGAGCAGTAAGATTTTTGCATGTGTATAGGAAAAGTTATGTACAAAGCATTGTAGTCTTTCTAAGAAATTTAAATAATGAGAGAAAATCATACTTCACATAATACTCCAATTTTAGGATGTTGGTTTAAGGGTGGGAATTCATAACCAGAGAGTTTTTCATAGATAATTAATACTTTATAAAATAGTTGAATGGTATGTGCATTCTTTTTAAAAATAGTTCTTCATGGTGGCAGTGGTTAAAGGTCTGTATACGTTGAACCACATAGCAAAATGTCCACTGGATGAGATACGTGGTTATTTAGAATTCTCTTAGGAATTGTTGTGTCTAGTTCCAGGTTTATTTGGGGAAAAGAGTCTTTATAAAAATATGATACCAAACATTTTTCTTTCATACATCTTTTACTTACATGGATTTATCTTGAGAGTTATTTTTTGAAGTATTCACAGTAGTTAATTTCCTTCATTAGGAAAGCCTCTTTAGGCATTATTTGGACTTTTGTTTTTGAACTTGTAGAACTTTTAGGTATGTACTTATATAACAGGGTGCAATTCAGATCTTGGTCAAGTGTTTTCCCACTGTTCTCAGTCTAAGGACTGCTTCCAATCTTTCTACCGTATATGTTTTTATTTATTCATCATACCTTTGTTGAGGTATGTGCCAGGCATTGTGCTAGACGCTGAGTTACAAAGATAAATAAAACATGGACTCTGCTTTCAGGATAACTACAGTATAAGTCAGTTCAAGCAATCGAGTTAGCCCAGAGGAAGGAATATTAGTTCCTCTTTGAGGTGCTGAGATGTTGAGATGAGTGTTAAAGAATAAGTAGGAATTTCTTACAGGCAAGAACAGTCTATGAAGGGGAGGAGTACATGTTAAGGTTCAATCTTAATACATGAAGGAATATGGCTTAAGACTCTTAATTCAAATTCACATTCAGGAATACTCTCATTTTTTGCAGTTTCCATTTTAAATGCTTATGTAAGCACAAGTAGAGAACTATAAAGCCTCTTTGAGGAACAGATACTTTTGCTCATAAAATGATTGGCTTGCACATATACCATTTTGTCATTTCCTGTGGATTAACACCTTTTCATACTAGCTTACATCCTGAACCTTCCAGTTGGCCAACTAGATGCTGTATCACAATGCTAAATTAATGAATGCCAAAAGTCTACCGTATATTAAACATGAAAGTTAGTTTTTAATCCCTAGGTCTTCAAATGCTCTTGTCAGTTTTGCACACTATTATCTTGCCTAGGAATCTTAAAAAATATTTAAATAAATATTTAACCTATGTGACAAGTGCATTTGCCTGTTAGTTAATGTAGCTTATTAACTTTTTCTCTTTTTCATTAAATTGAAACTACTGGTACAGAATCTCTTTTTTTTTTTTTTCAGTCTCATTATTGCTTTATTTTTAACATGGTATTTGATAAAATTCTACCCAATATTAAGACCGACTCTAAACACAATTATGATACAAACAAAATGTGGCTTAAGAGATATGTTTTATGATCAGTCACATTACTTCATATTTGGACCTCATTTCTTTGGTGATGAGTTGTAAGAGCTGGTATTTTCTTAAAATGTGGAAGTGTTGGCATTTGTCAGTGTTAGGCAGTTGAAATCAAATGTATTAACAGGTGAAGCTCAAAATGACATGTGACTGAGAATGTCAAAAACTCAGTAGCCACAAAAATAATATACTTATGTTGTTTATATAATCCTTTTTATTTTTATGACACATTCATATATATTCTCAGGTTTTTTTTTCTTTTCATTCCCAGTTTTTGTTAAGAAAAACCATATGTATTAAAGGATGAGGTTTTTTTCTTATCCAGTAAAGGAAGCATTGAGAGTAAGAGGTATATTCACATAGGCGCAGGACATGCTGAATGATTTCTAATCCATAGTTTGTCGCTGAGTAAGGTATCTTACAAATTAAAAAAGGATATTCCTTATGTCTACATATGTAGGACTTTCAATACATATACGCCTTAAAAAGGAATTGTTTTGGGACAGTCTCAATGAGATAGGAAAGTTTTTTGTATTTTGTTTTTTGTTTTTTTACTAGTAAAAGGATCTTTGAGAGAGATGGTTCACAACTCCAGTTATGGTTTTTCTTATTGACCTAATGAAAATTATCTTAATTTTTTAAAACATCGTATTTAATGGCAGCCAGTCCAAGTATGCAGTTTTCTTATAATTGTCAAAGATGTTCATGTTTAAAGATTGAATAATGAGTTGCATAAATTACAAATCAAAGTGCATTATGACCAACTTTAAGAAATGGGCTTCTTCTGCCAGAATGATGGCATTGAATACTGGTATCACCTGGGACATAGAAATATTTTAGTTGTTTGACCTCTGTTCAATTGTGCCTTGAAATTTATACCAAAAGAGAACTTGTAATATTTAAATAGTCTTTATATTATTTCAAAACTGTTATAACTCCTATAATAACATTATTTTCAACATGAGGGAGAAAGTATGGTATTTTCAAGCTGAGGAAGAAAAGTCTGACAGTTTAGTTTTTAAACTATTACAAACTGTGCATTAGAACAATTAAACTGGCTATTGAATTTCAGTATTTATATGTTTGTACAAATTTTTAGAAAAATGAAGGTTTTGAGTTCCTTAAAACATGTTCAACAAATAGGATGCCTTGGGGGGGTACCATTTAGGACTTAATGGTTTACATTTAGATAGGTATATCTCAAAATATATTGGTTATGATACCTTGATACGTAGGTAATACAGACAGTTACTTATTAAAACTATTTATATTTTGTTGTTTAGTTTCTTATCAGTGAATTATGATCAGTTTCAAATTGGCATAAGTAACTATGAAAATAAGCGCTGGTTTCTCTGTCAGTGACTTTTTAAAAATCCAAGTGGAGACCCACTACAGAGCAGATGATAGACTGAATAAGTCCAACAAGAGGGGACCAGGGAAATTTTGATAGGTGCTGTTCTAATGAATTAGTATTCAAGTAGAAGTGCTTGAAGAAGCTTTTGGAAATCATTTATTGCAAGCAAGTGTATTTTTGCCTTACTTTGTGATATTTCATCTAACAAAATTTGAGTACTTTGTGCCAAACACTGAAAGAAAAAAGTGGGAAAAAAAGAGGATAAATACATTAATACACATAGGCAAAAACCTAAGTGCTCAGTGCTGGAGATATAAATGTAAAGAATATCATAATTCCTGCTCTCATGAAGTCTGAGCCCATTTGGCAAGATGGACAACCTAAAAATTAAAGTTACAGTATATTATAAAATAAACACAGTAATAAAAGTAAGCACTGAGTGATATTGGAACATGCAGGAGGAAACACTTCTTAAGGGAATCTGGGAAGACTTCTCAGACAGGATACCTGAATGGTTTAGTAGAAGTTAATAAGGCAAAGAAGGTACATGTCAAACAGTAGAGGAAAATGAACTTACAGAGTGAGAGAATCATGAAAGTCAAGGAACCACAAGTAATCAAATAAGGCTGGGATGGAGTTTTTGGAAAAAAAAAGTATTGACAAGGGATGAGATTACATAGGTGGGCAAAAAACAGACCCTTCTAAGAATTTGATATTTTAATCTGAAATTACTATTAAAGGATTGATAGCAAGGAATAGACATGATTAAGTCACAAATTCTAGTGACATTTTAAAAAGATCACTCTGGATGCTATGGAAAGCTAAAAAATTTTTAATTATATTTGGAAGCTCTTTGCAAAATAGAGATGAAGATGAATAAGTAAAAACAAAGTTCAAGAAGTATTCATGTTTGCACAACTTGATTCTTTGACATGTTTAGTAAAGCATTAGTTTATATAATTGTGTTACACACAGTGTTAGAATTTTATATTCTTAATATAACCCTGAGCTGATCAAATATAAGGATTTGAAAACTAGTTGATAATTGTTGTAAATTCTATTTAACCTCCACTTTGTCTCATTGGCTATTTAGTGTTGATCCTGTTTCTACTAAATGAGATGCTGCTGCTAAGTGATGGTGTTTGTGCCCTGTGTAGCCATGGTGTATTCTAGCTGCTTGGCCCTACCTCCAGTGCTGGGATTGTAATTAAAGGGGCATGTATTATAAAAATAAAAGAGAAAATGAAACTCAAAAGGCCTATAAAATTACGAAAAATTGAGATATAAAAGGAATTAAGAGGAAAGGTAGAAAAATACCCCTTCCCTGATGGCTTCCTATGCTGCAGCCTGCCGGGACCTCCCTCTTGTTCACATAGAACTTTCTGCCACTGAAAGTGACATGGAAATAGCTATGCAGCCGGTACAGCCCACCTCAGACGCACTTTAACTCTTGATATTATTTTCATCTCCTGAAAATAATACAAGTTCCATGATACTATAAAGAGCTCTCTCTTGTACCTTGAGGTAGGGGCCAGACTACCAATTTGGGCAATATTACTTTTATTAGACAGAAAATTCCAAAATAGATATCATGGTTACATGAGTATATGTACATTGATTGAATTGAAACCATAAAATAGAATGCTGTGATTTTTTTTTAAAAAAATTGAATATGCTTAATTTTGGAGTTTTAGCCAAACAGTATATGGCATATAGTCATAGTTTATAGCATCCAAGTTATCAACATGAACCCAGCAGACTGAACCTTTCATAGTTACCAGAACTATTTAACTTAATCCATATGTGTGGTAAGCAAGCTTTGAAAAACTTTTATTTCCATTAATATAAATCCAAACTCTGATAAGAATGGGTTTCTACTACTTTATATGTAAGCAGCTAGCTTCACTTAAAGCACTTTGCCACTTACTCCAAGACAGATAACTTCCTGCAGCCAAAAAAAGTTACTTATATGACCATATATATCTTTCAGTCATTATCTATTCTACTTAATGGTTCTAGACATATAATTGATAAAGTAATGGGTTCAAAATGAAGACACATTATATGGTGTTATCAACTTAACATTATTCCATCTTGAGGTAAAATATTATGAAAAAACTGTTCTTCTGCCACCATCTGTTCTATTTTAAATCCTAAACTGTTTAATTCAAAGTAGAACAGAGTTGGAGAATGAACTTATTCATAGTATTAATCTTGCCCTGAAGGAAAATTGGATTGTTGTGATGTTAAAGAAGAGCTGGAAGAAATAAGAACACAGTTAGCCAGAGTTCACATAACAAAAGTTTGTTTTCTTAGGCTCATCTAATCTGTACTGTCCTTTCTAAAAATGGTTGACCCAAAAGGAAAGTTTACAAGGCTGATCTTTCATAATAAGAAATTGACAGTGGAAGCAGTAAATAGCCCTTTAAAGTTCATTTCTTGCCTACACTCTATCTCAGTTTTTACCTACTCAGGCCAATTTGCAAATGCCTAGGGTGATTAGACAATCCATAATTTCTACCAGTCATGTAAAAGAAGGAAGGAAAACTCTGAGCTTCTCTCCCATTGACAGGTAGTTTGCTGTGGTTAAAATTAATGCAGATTTTGTAGCAACAAATACTAACATTTTCATTTACTATAAGTAATTGACTTGAATTTGGGAAATGAATAGTTGAGTACATCATTTGAGTATTTATTTGATCAGTTACTTATTAGTGCAAGAGGCCATCGTGTAAATTTTTCTCTGTATATAATGGCAGATCACTTTGTTTCTCTCTTCATTTTGACATTTTTAACATGTGTGGTTTCTTTTACTTGAAAATATATTTTATTCTTTGCAGTGTTTGAGCAATACACCTCCACTTACTGAGTATTTCCTGAATGATAAGTATCAAGAAGAACTGAATTTTGACAATCCCTTAGGAATGAGAGGTGAAATAGCTAAATCTTATGCTGAATTGATCAAGCAAATGTGGTCTGGAAAATTTAGCTATGTCACACCAAGAGCCTTTAAGGTTAGTATGGTAAATACATTTTCAACAAAGCCTATATCACCCCCAAGAGGACAGAATCTTTGGGAAAGGGGCAAAAAAATCATAGCTACTACAATGGTTTGTGGCCCTGCAAAGGGACGCAGCACATTCATAGATACAGAGCATATTGATACTAATTTTCGGGATGGGGCACAAATAGATGATTACTCTAAAATGTGTAAAAAGGGTCCTTGGGGTTGGTGAAGGAAATAATGAAATAAAGGTTGAGAAGCACTGGTATGGTTCAAAATGACTATGGAGAAGCAATGGTGAGCATTTGCACATTGTTTTAGAACACAGCACATCTCTAAGAAACCTACCTAAATATTTTATACATGTGTGAAGACTAGATTTGGGCACGTCATTAAACTCTAAGACCTCAATTTATTTTGAGAGTCATTGTAAGTTTGAAAAATTATTAAAATGAAACTAGTCGGCAAAGCAAGCACTAATATTAATTTTTCGATATAATTCTTAAACTTTTATTTTAAGTTTATTCTTATTTGTGAAGTGGTTACTTATAAAATCTCAATTAATTTAGTTTGTCATTCAAATAAGAATTAAACTAAAATTTAGTTTTATATTGTTAAAAAAAGGTTTCCTAATTAATTATATAGATCAGATTTATGAGAAATTTTGAACTTTTGAAGAGAATAAGTGGTTTTAGCCATTTGTTATACAACTTAAATGATCACATAAGTCATCTACTAGGCAAAATTTTATTAATATGTACTAGTTCTTAAAAAAATGAAACCACCAATTAAAAACAAACTCTCCTTTCTAAACTTTGAAAAAAGTAGTTCAGACAAATCATTTATTGGCCCTTACCCATGATTCCAGTTGGTTTCATTTTATGAGATGTTGTTTTAAAATTACATGTAAATAGGTTCTTGATTATCTGACTTTTTTCTTTCACAATTCTTTTTAGTCTCATCAGAAAATATTTAGTATTGCAAAGACTAGGAAAATTATATATGAGCATGAATATTCCTGTTATCTCTACGAGATTTATCCTCTCTTTACACACAGAAACTAAGAACGTTGTAATATTTTTCAAGTGACCCAAAAATGTTGCTGAATTTTAAAAGTCTTTGGTGTTTTGTAATCCTTTGTACAAAACTATACCATATTTTCTCCTTGTTCTCTCCTCAGATCAGCATTTCTTTTCTATTTTACTAATTATCATTTTAAAAATATTTTAGATATATAATTATTTATATATATTTATCATATGTAATTATCATATCTGCAAAGGACTGCAAAAGCGCCACAAGTTCACTTGAGAGTTACAAATAAATTTTAGCAAGTAGGTGAATCTGCAAATAGGAATCTGTGAATAATGGAAATCGACTATATATTTTTTAAATCAGTCTTGTCCCTAGAACTGACTTTATAATTTTGTTTTTCCTTACAGACACAGGTAGGACGTTTTGCACCTCAGTTCTCTGGATACCAGCAGCAGGACTGTCAAGAACTATTAGCTTTCCTGTTAGATGGACTACATGAGGATTTGAATAGAATTAGGAAAAAACCGTACATACAATTAAAAGATGCTGATGGAAGGCCAGATAAGGTAAATTTAACCACATTATTATCACCATTGTTACAGTAATGTGGTATCATTGGGTAATGTGTGTCTGTTTTCCTTATAGGTAGTTGCTGAAGAAGCCTGGGAAAACCATTTAAAGAGAAATGATTCTATCATAGTAGATATATTTCACGGCCTTTTTAAATCAACTTTAGTTTGTCCTGAATGTGCTAAGATTTCAGTAACATTTGATCCTTTTTGTTACTTGACACTTCCATTGCCCATGAAAAAAGAACGTACCTTGGAAGTTTATTTGGTTAGAATGGATCCACTTACCAAACCTATGCAGGTAAGAAATAATTATTTTCTTTGCATTTGTTATTTTTATGAAAAATTTGTGTTGAGTCCTTAGGCCTCAAGCACAATTTGGTAATAATAAGCTTATTTGCATAGGAGATTTTATAAGCTCAATACCCTGGGAATTAGTACAACTTTTTAGAATCTTAAAAGGGTAAGGGATATGCAAAGTATCATTATTTGTCATGGAAAAACAAGATTCTCAAAGGCTGTTTCTTACCAAAGAAAAATGAGAAGTGGTTTGATTTTACAATGTTGGGATGAATATTAGCTTACAAAGGTTAATAAAGTATTATTTTCCCTATTTTCCAACTTGGACTTTTTTTAATGTTCATTGTAATTTTTTTCCTAGTGACTGTTGGAAGTGAAACTAATAGTCACTATACATTTTGATTCATGATATGCTAAGATCATGGTATATTTAAATATCTAATTTTTAGGCATCTTAACAGCTTGGAAGAGAAATGGAAATTTAGTTAGGCTAAAAATACTTGCTTCAGTAATGTTCTAATCTTTTAGCAGTTTGGAGTATCAAGTATTGCTTATTCTGTTCAAGAGCCCTGTGCTAGTCTTTAATGTAAATTGTCTGCCTGATTCTGTTGCCTAGTGTTATAACTGGATTATTTTACATTTTATGGAGCAAAGCACTGTATTTTCTCCCTTTATTAATCAATTAATCTTCTTCTCACACTTGACTCACCTTAAAGTATTTCCTTCCTTTTTCTACCTTCTGTTCCCTTAAGTTCTATTCCAAGTACTTAACAACTTTTATTACGATCTTTAGTTTACTTTACCTTTTCTTCCTTGGCCCATGCAGTCTCTGAAGAAAGGGACTTTGTAAATCTTTATATTCCTAACCCTCACGACTTAGAGCACTAATGCAGAAGAAAAGAAGTGTTCAAAAATTTTATTCATTCAAATATGTATTAAGCACCTACTAAGTGTAAAGCTCTTGTAAGCAGGGTAAACGTGGTTCATGCTTTAGAAGATTGTTTACCAAAGATCCTAGTTTCGGGGTCCAGCCAGAAGCTCAGTTTGTTAGAGCATATTAGTTGTATTAGGCTGCCATTTTTAAAATACTGTCAACTGAGTGACTTAAACAACAGAAATTAATTTTCCCACAGTTCTGGAGCCTAGAAGTCTAAGATCAGAGTGCCAGCATGGAGGTCTAGTGCAGACTTTTCCTGACTTACAGATGGCCTCCTCCTGTGTCCTCTCATGGAAGGGAGAGAGAGAATACAAACGCACACTCTCTGGTGTCTCTCCCTATAAGGGTGCTAATCCCATCATGGGGGCCCTACCTTCAGGATCTCATCTAAATCTCTCAAAGGCCCCATCTCCAAATAACATCACATGGGTGATTAGGGCTTCACATGTGAATTTTGAGAAGACATTCAGTCCATAGCAATGTTCTGAAATCTATATGAAAGGTATGCTTTGAACAAAATTATGATCTTAACCATAAATTTGGTGGAAGTGTTTGGGTTTCCTTTCACCAAGGGCACAGAATATGAAGTATTCATAAAAATACAGTTCTTTCATTCAAAGTAATTAAAGTCTAATAGAGACTAGTCATGTACTCAGTTATGCAAATTTCACCCATTTCTTTTGCCGTCTCTTTATATGTTTCCTTCATGAACTTATTCAACCTGGTGCCCTCATGTCAGTGTTTTATCCAGTAGTGCTGAGAATATTACAGAGAGCAAGAGAACTGTGGCACTTGCCCTTATCTGTGAGCAGTCAATAAATGCTTGGTTTTATTTTTGGCCAGGGGAATATAGGTTCACATTTCTAAAACCACATGCTAACTCACTTACTCACTTATTTGTAAATATAGGATTGTTAACATTCTTTTCAATGGAGAGAAAGTATATCAGTGCTAAACTACACCCTTACCTCTCTAGTTTGTAGCTTTACAAATATATGCCAATGAGTGTGATAGAATAAGAGAAGAGTATAAAACAATGAGTACAATTTTATTGCAGCATACCAATAAATGTACTTTATTTCTCTATACACATTTGTTAAAGACAGTAGTTTCCCATTCCAGTGATCTGTATTATATAAAGGTAGATTGAATTCAAGTTATGCATTAGCCTGTAAGGTATGTGTTGAATGTTCTCCCATAATTTGGGTTTTAAATTATTTTTCCAGAAATACGAATTTTATTAGTTTACCTCTTTTCTCACGTGGTGATCAAAAATATCAATTTGTACAAGTTAGAGCCATAGTCATCAGAGAGGAATTGGAATTTTTTTTTTCCACTTGGAGGCAGTAACAAGTCAAATCCAAAACAATTGCCTCATTAATGCTATGAGGAAACTGTAGCTCGAGAGAAAAAGGGAGTTAGCTAAGTTAGCCTACTTGATGAATTTTCCATTCACTGAAGTTGATTTGTCATAGAAATTTATTAGTAATTGTATTGAACATGTATTATATATTGGATTCACATAGTATGCAAGGTGCTGGAAGAACAAAGGTGTTCCTATTCCTTGTTCTCAAGAATCTCGTCATACATTGTGGAAAGTACTCTGACAAGGTGCTGTAGGAGTACACAGAAGGAATAACCTACCCAAACTGTCCATGGCACCTGTGTGGAATCCTGAAGGACCGTTAAGTTTTAAGCACATGAAAGTTGGGAATAAAGCATTATAGACTAAGGGAGTGGCACATATAAAGGGCTGAAGGAAAAACAGAACATGGCCCATGTCTGGAAACTACAGTAGTTAATTTGGTAAGGAGAAGCTAGATCACAAAGAACCTTCATGCTGTAATAGGAAGTTTGGACTTCATCCAAAAGACTAAGGGAGCTGTTAAAGGTTATTAAGTAAACAGATTATGTAGTCAGATTTGTATTTTAGAAAGAACACTCCAGCTAAGGCAAAGATTGGATTCGACAGGCTTAAATCAGATGTACTAGGACCAGGTAAGAGGTTTGTGCAGTAATCAGATTACAGATGACAAGGGCTTGAACTCTAAGTGTCAGGATGGCAGTTAGATAGAAAAACAAGTAGAATGTAGGAGGAGTTGAAAGCGTTTAAGAGTATTCAACGATAGTGTCAGGTTTATTGGATTGGAAAACTGAGGAGAGAGTTGTACTATTAGTTTTAATGGAATATACAGGGAAAAGGTTTAAGAAGAAACCTGTTTTAGTATTTGGACATGTTGACCTAACATGACCTAAATCTGTGTTCACTATTGGACTTGTTGCGATTCATGAGGGAAATTTAGAAGAGATATCAATAGGCACTGAGTTTATATATGTAGACAGAGAAGAGAAGACTGTGCTTGAGGGGCAAATTGGGCGGTGAACACTGTGAAGATGGTAGTGAATATCTTACAAGGATGAGATCACCTAAGGCTAGGGTGATCTTGGGTTTTTTGGGGGGATTTTTTTGTTTGTTTTTTTTAGTTTTTTTTTGGGGGGGGGGGTAATTAGTTTTATTTACTTTATTTATTTTTAGAGGAGGTACTAGGGATTGAACCCAGTACCTCCTGCATGGTAAGCATGAGCTTTACCACTTGAGCTATACCCTCCCCCTGGTGATCCTGTAATTTATCACCTTAACCAGAACTTTTTTAAAAAGAAAAAGGGCCATTATTACCATATCAGGACATTACCATTACCATACCATTATTACTATACTAGGACGGTAGGCTAATCCAGGACTGGCCAAAGCAAACTAGGCTATATTGTCAACCTAGTCTAAGGAGAGCATACAGAATCAAGAAAGCTAAGGAAAACTCTGAAGGATAACATTATAGGATCAGTTATTTCCTCAAAAGGTGTGACCAGGGCATTAGAAAATAAAATGAAGTAGTAGTGTTGTAGGGAAGGGAAAATTTTAAAGGAAAACGTGGTCAGCAGTCATGCTACAGAGAGGTCAGTAAAATAAGGACTGATAAAGATTTGATCAAATGATGGTTTTGACAGCCTTGGTAACAGGTTAAATAAAGACTGCAAAAACCAGGAGTGGATTAATAAGTGAATGGGAGGTGAGGAAGTTATGATAGCACAGACATTACTTTTAACAAGGTTATTTATAAAGCAGAGGAGAAAGGGAGATAATTTGATGAGAATTATTGGAAAACAATGAGAGACTTTTTTTTTTGAAAGACTTCTATACATTTCATTGCTTATGTAAGAATCAAGATAAAATGAAATAAAGGATAATTGCTGGATTTATGTTCTAGAGGAAGCAGAAAAGAATAGGATTCAGAGTATAGATACCAGGGTTAGCCTTGAATGGGAAGAAGCATAACACCTGATTCTCTTTCAGTGTATCAGAAGACAAAAACCCCTTTCAGATGCGAATTTGTAGGGGGGGACATGAATTTGGAGTTTTCCTATCCGGTAACCTTTATTTCTCAGTGAAATAGGTATTCTGTTGATACTGAGGGGAGAAGTAGTGAAATAGGAAGCCGAAGGAGTGTTGAAGATTTTAATAATTATTGAGAGGAATGAGAGAAAAAGCAAATAAAGGGTACACAGAAGAATTTCTGGCTAGTGTTGAAGGGTCAGTTGAGCTTGGACACTGTGAATTTATAGCATACCAGTCTCTACAGTTGTGCAATTTACTCCAGCATATCTAAACAACTCCAACAAAGTATAGCAAGAATAAAAATTAATAACAAAGTAGTTAAAGGTTTTGCAATGAAATAATTGAAGTGATGAATTATGTGGAGTCTGGGTGGAAGGACATGGAGACAGCATGGAACTGGTAAACTGGGAGAAAACAGAGTTAAAAGGACTAGATATCTCAATGCAAGCCAAGAATAGGAAAGAATGAGTTTTCAGGAAAAGCATGTAGCAGCAGAGAGGTGGAGCAGGTGATGGCAAGCAAGGTCCAAGAAGTGAAATACAGTGGAATGCAAGTGTAGGTCTTTGAACTGAGGAGTTAAGGAACAGTAAGGCTAAGATAAATCAGCCACGTGGACTTTTTCACCCAGGGCAATGGCAAGATTGGAGACAGACACTGTAAGCCAAACGCCAGGTGAATGTGAGGAAGCAACCAGGAGGTCAATCTCATCTAGTGAATACTTTTTCCAAAGTAGTAAATTGATTACAATTTTTTGTTTTTTAGTACAAAGTGGTTGTCCCCAAAATTGGAAACATACTTGATCTTTGTACAGCATTGTCTGCTTTGTCAGGAGTACCTGCAGATAAGGTAGGATGTTTCTGGATTTAAAGTATGTAATTTGGAGATTAGTTTTTCAGTGTTGTAAAACCAGTTTAATAGAAATTTATTTCTTTTTAGATGATAGTTACTGATATATACAATCATAGATTTCACAGAATATTCGCTATGGATGAAAACCTTAGTAGTATTATGGAACGGGATGATATTTATGTGTAAGTATGAAATTAATTGTGCAAAATATTGAGAAAAAATTAAAAAGAAATAACAAAATTTTTAGAATTTATACTCAGTTTTATCCTTGTAGGTTTGAAATTAACATCAATAGGACAGAAGATACAGAGCATGTGATTATTCCTGTTTGCCTGAGAGAAAAATTTAGGCACTCAAGTTACACCCACCATACTGGTTCTTCACTTTTTGGTCAGCCTTTTCTTATGGCTGTACCACGAAACAATACTGAAGATAAACTCTATAATCTTCTGCTTTTGCGAATGTGGTAAGTGCCAGAGAATTCTGCATTAACAAAATAAAGTATTAAATTGTTAATAATAAAGTAAACATGCAAGGTACTATCAGAATGTAGTATAGAATATAATTAAATGTCTGTATTATCTCAGCTTTGTTTAGATAGGTAGCAATGTAACAAATCAAATTATAGTTTTACCCAGTTTCTTGATCATGTAAAACATATTACTGAGGTAATTTCAAACCCAAGAAGCATTCTTTTAGCTGTTTTACATCAAGTTTATAGTTGGAAGAAAATAGGAATTTATCATGTATGCACTCTGAAATCATAACAAATATTAGATGTTTCATTCCTTTATACACATTGCTTATACCAGTAACAAGAACTCATGCTAATAGTTTTATTTAAAAGGATAAACTTTCATCATTGATCTTTTTGTAAGGCAACCTCTTTTTTGTCTCCTAAAGCCCTAATTTGAATTATAACATAATGAAGAATGCCATTTGCTCCCTTTCTTTTATCCTTTATAGCTTGACATATTTAGTATTCTTTCTTGCATCCCTATTTCAATCATTGTAAGTCCCGTAACCCATACAAAAAGATCACATTATAAACTATAAGTGATCTTAGCAGTAATATATGTATCATCTAAATTAGGATCTTTATATAATAATTTTATGTCAAGAAATTATTTGCCAAAAACTTAACATATAAAAGAAAGATGTTAAAACCCTAGAAGTAACGTATTAACTTATTTTTATAAAGAAAATCAAACACAAATTGTTGATCAGTTGCATTTATGGTACTGCATCTTGAGTTTGAATTTATCCTTGAATCCACCAAGTGACCACTGTTAATTGCATTAAAAAGTTTTATTTTAGTGAAAGAATACAAAACTTTTTTTAAGTTTTTACCTTTGTAAAACTGAGCTTGTTTGATTTCTGATTTTATTTAAGCCGGTATGTCAAAATATCTACTGAAACCGAAGAAACTGAAGGATCCCTACACTGCTGTAAGGACCAAAATATTAATGGGAATGGCCCAAATGGTGTACATGAAGAAGGCTCACCAAGTAAGGTTTCCCTGTTAAATTGTAAAAACTTTTCATTTGGGTTATTGCTGCAGAAAAAAATTAAGAAGACGAGGATTAAGGAACTAAAAAATATCTGCAAACTTGTGAAAAATAATGTTAATAAGTTTTAAATGTAGCACTGAGTTTATTTAAAGACTTCTACTATTTAATACTAGGTGAAATGGAAACAGATGAGCCAGACGATGAATCCAGCCAGGATCAAGAACTTCCCTCTGAGAATGAAAATAGTCAATCTGAAGATTCAGTTGGAGGAGATAATGATTCTGAAAATGGATTATGTACCGAGGAAACTTGCAAAGGTCAACTCACGGGACACAAAAAACGATTGTTTACATTCCAGTTCAACAACTTAGGCAATACTGATGTCAACTACATCAAAGATGATACCAGGCATATAAGATTTGATGACAGGCAGCTTAGGCTAGATGGTGAGTATTTGTGGAAAATGGTTTAAACATGAAGCTTGAGCAAAGTGTGTGTTTTTGTTTTTGTTTTTTTTTTTTTTTAGGTAATAACCATGGAATTCAACACTGTCATGAAAAATAACATTTACTTATCTATCTAAATTTTTTAATGAAAAGCCTTCCTTTCTAAGTATACTAAAGCACATGTCAGTGTTTATCAAATCGAGGTTGGACTTATGCTTAAGTTTTGTATCTTTTTTTAAACTCTAAAGTATTTTAATGGCTTGGAAACAGCAGTTTACCCTGATTACCTAGTGCAAGAAGAGATTCTTCTAATATTCCAGTATATACCTTAACATTAAAATATTCATTTTTGACATTAAGGCATATTAAATTTTAAAGAAAAAATATGTTTTCCACCTTAGAAAGATCTTTTCTCGCTTTGGATTGGGATCCTGATTTGAAAAAAAGATACTTTGATGAAAATGCTGCTGAGGTAAGTCATCACTCATTCCTTCTTTATTTTTCCCATGTTGATCACAATGTTCTGTTACACTCTTTTGCTTTGCCAAATATGTTTATTTTGCCAGTAACAAATTGATTATGTGCTAGAAGAGACAAGGCTTGTTGGTTTTGAAACGACTTTCTGTTTAAATTCGCTAGTTGTCCGTATAAGTGTGTATACAGGAATTATTAGAAGCATGGTGTAAGTCTCAGCTGAGATAAGCTTTATGATTTTTTTGAGAACATTTAGGAGTTTTTCATTACTATTCATAGTAATATGGTATCACTAAAATGAGTTTTGTTTCATTTGTTTTCTTAACTCAAGAAATACTTCTCTTTAGGATTTTGAAAAACATGAAAGTGTGGAATACAAACCTCCTAAAAAACCATTCGTGAAATTAAAAGATTGCATTGAGCTTTTTACAACAAAAGAAAAGCTAGGTGCTGAAGATCCCTGGTAAGAGACAAAATTAAATAATTGTTTCTAATTACTTTTTAAGGATTTATACTGAGGTATGTGCTACATCAAATTGAAAAAGTGATGTTTTAAACAATAAGCATTTCTTTTTATGAAAATAATCCACTAAGAGGAATGAAAATGTCTTTAACAGAGTTACGATAATGTTAAGCTTTAATCTTATTACTATATTTTCCATAATAGCCATTTTACTATGAATAATTAATTTTAGTTCCTTTTTCCCAAGAATTTTTAGCTGTGCAGCGATTTCAAGAGGAGCTTTTTTAGGAAACTCACAATGTTTTGTGTTGTTACTAATTCCATTAGAGTCCAGAAGTATTGAGATTTCTCTAGTACCTATGTCTCAGCAGTTTTATGATACAAACATGTCTTTTTAGCATACTAAAATGTAAATTATCTAGGCCTCCTTATTTCTTTGAATACCTATTTACCTATTTATAATAGTTAAATCTATTTTGAAAATGTATTGATGATAAAAATAACATTAGAAGTTCCTGTTGATCTGGTATATATTATTCATTACCTAATATTACCTCTAACAAGCTTTATATATTTCTCTTTATTTTTAGGTATTGTCCAAATTGTAAAGAACATCAGCAAGCCACAAAGAAATTGGATTTATGGTCCCTGCCTCCAGTACTTGTGGTACATCTAAAGCGATTTTCTTACAGTCGATACATGAGAGACAAGTTGGACACTTTAGTTGACTTTCCTATCAAGTAAGTTTTGATTGTGCTTCATAAACACTGAGCACTTCTAGCTTTTTTTAAACATTAGGTATCATTGGGCCCAAACTTCAGGGGGGGGGGTTTGTTTTATATATAGTTGACTTAAAATATATTAGTTTCAGGTATACAAAATAGTGATTTGATGTTTTTATACATTGCACACCATACAGAGTTTTTACACTATTACTGACTATATCTCCTGTGCTGTACATTAAATCCCTGTGACTTATTTCATAATGGTAATTTGTACCTCTTAGTCTCCACCTATTTCGCCTATCCCCTACCTTCTTCCCCTCTGGCAACCAACAGTTTGTTCTCTATATCTGTGAGTCTCTTTCTGTTTTGTTTTTATGTGTTCATTTGTTTTGTGTTTTACATTCCAGTTTTAGTCTTTGAATGTAGTTTTGGGTGGTTCTAACAATTTGTATTGATCAGTAATAATTTTTATTCCTTCTTAGAGATTTTTCAAAGAACAAAGAGAAAAAAAATATATAGAGTAAAACTCATTCTAAGTTACATTATCTTGGTTTCCTGGCCCTGTTTATAAATCTAAGATGCTTCATGGGATCATAGTGATTTTGTTTTTCCTAGGAATTACTTTGTCATTAATCATCAAATATTATTCCTAAATGCTTTTTTAAAAAGACTAAAGTAATATGAAAACAGAATAATGGAATTGCTTGGAAGATGATACAGTAGTGAAATAAGTCATCCCTGTTGTGTCATCCTTCAGTTTTCTTACTGCAGTGTCCAGAGCATGACATCATATTTGTAAAAATGTAAAAGAAGTCTGGAGATAGCATCTTTGTAGCCTTTTTTTTTCTTTAAGCTTTCACTAAATAGAGAATTCAGAAGGACAAAAAAGGAATATTGTATCCTGATTCATGTAGTCCAGGAAGGACCTCATCAAACGATACTCTGTGACAAGAACATGCTATTCCCATTTTGCTAAAGGAACATTGATAGTGTTCTTTCATATTTCATGATATTTGTGCACCAAAGTTACTTAATATTGTTAGTAAGTAGACAAATACTGAAGGCAGGTGTCTATGCATGCAAAGGTGATTAGAAGGAAATAGATGATGCAATAATGAAAACATTCTTTGGATTGCATATTCTAGTTGGTGTTTGTAAATTTAAGATTGAAAGTGTTTTGCAATTATAGAACAAAAAATGGTTGTTTTCTCTTTAACAAAAGAAAATTATAAGCCATCAAAGTTTTCAAGAATATAGCATTTTGACAGTGTGAGTATAAGAAGAAACAAAAATAATGATAAGCTAGAACCTATTAGAGATGTATTGGAAATTTAAAATCAGTATTGCTTTTTAATGATGCAGATACAAGAAGAAAAACCAGAAATAATGAGAAGTTATAAAATGGTCATGTTCCAGTTTTAATGCATGATAAATTATTAACAGTTGTATTTCAGAGAATGTTGCCCATCAAAACCCGGAAAACAGAATAAATATTGGGTCATATTTAAATATATGCTTATTTTTAAATTATTATAAAATTGGCTAAGAAAGTTGTTTTTCACTGTCCCTTTCTTCTTTCTTAAATAAATCATTTCTGAAAATGACTTTAAAAAAATAAAAGGACCCAGATGATAAACAGTGATGTCTGTTTTTCCTCATATACTAAGAGAAAAATATTTTAGCATGAAAATGTTAATCTGAAAAACAGCAATCAGTGGAAAATTTTAAAATTCTTAACCCCTAAGAAAATTTTGCCAAAACATGAAAATTGCAAAGATAGTTCTATAATTTGTTTTATAAAGTTATTTTGCTCTCAGTAATTTCTTTAGTGAGATATGTGTGTGTGTGTGTGTATACGAGGAGTATATATAAATGAGAGTCAAACAACAATAACAGCAATAGAATTCATTACATTTAGAGAAAACATAAAACCAACTTAATCTCTTTTTTCAAACAGTGATTTGGATATGTCGGAATTCCTAATTAATCCAAATGCAGGTCCTTGCCGCTATAATTTGATTGCTGTTTCCAACCACTATGGAGGGATGGGAGGAGGACACTGTAAGTTGACCGTTTACTTTTTTTACTAAAATCATGGTGTTTGATAACTCCAGACTTTTCCCCTTTAGATATTTATTACTTCTTAAAGGGAAAATGTGAGATGTGTCTTACATATAGTAGTTCAATAAATATTGATTAATGAATGAATCAGCTTTTGAACTTTTTTTTTTTAACTTTAGGAGTAGAGGATTGAGTTAATCATACTCCTCATTTCAAAGCACAGGAAATCACTAGTCCATTCAGGACTCCTGTCCTTCCCCATTCTCCTTCCCCTTCCCTTTCGAACATGTTGGACATATGTGCTCTCATAAATTGTGCATCATTGTTAATTTACATGCTTGGTACTCTGCTGTAGTTATTTATTTTCTCTCTTGACATTTAAGGTTTCTCCCTATTACTTTGTGTCAATTTAATTCATTGCTTCTAACCACTCATGATTTGTATCTACCATGTTTTGTTTCTCTACTCACTTCATGGTGGACATGCAAATTGCATTTAAGTTTCTATCACCATGAGATCAGTAAACATCATTGTTTATGGTCCCCTTTG
The DNA here is from genome assembly GCF_036321535.1 of Camelus dromedarius. Taxonomy (NCBI): domain Eukaryota; kingdom Metazoa; phylum Chordata; class Mammalia; order Artiodactyla; family Camelidae; genus Camelus; species Camelus dromedarius. The sequence goes on along the minus strand of NC_087446.1, from coordinate 59,559,962 downwards.
TGAGAATTTCTTTGAACTGCATACTCAGATGTAAGATTGCTGGGTTACAGAGTATTTATTTAAGTACTGTGCGATGGCGCTCCAGGGTGGTTATACCAATCTGTGCTGTCCAACTGACAGATTTTTCTGTTGAACGAGTTGCATTCTGGAATAAACCCTACTCTTTATTTTTTTATATACCCAATTTGATTTAGTTAGCTGATTTCATTTAGGATTGTTGAAATTTAATTTATAAATTGAGAGGAGGGTATATATAGCCCAGTGGTAGAGTGCATGCTTAGTATGCATATGAGGTCCTGGGTTCAGTTCCCAGTACCTCCATTAAATAAATAAATAAGTAAATAAACCTAATTAACTCCCCCCATTAAAAAAACTAAAAAAATTAGAAAATAAAAAGCTTTTTAAAAAATTAATTCATAAGTGAAATGGTCTTACAATTTTTTGTATTATTCTTACTTTGGAATCAAGATTACAATCTAGCCTAATGATACAGGCTGGTATACTTTATTCTTTCTGTTTCCTGAAGCAGCTACTATAATACAAGAATTAACTATTCATGAAAGTCTAGTAGAATTCACCTGTAAAATTATTTGGGCTTTATAGCCATAAGTTTTTCTATTCATGTTATGCTTACTGAAGTATATTCAGTTTTCTTTTTCCAAAATGTGTACATTTTAGCATTCTCCTTTTTTCTAAACTTGTGTATGTATATATTTTCCAATTTATTAGAGAATAGTTGTTTATAATACTTTTGTGCTGTACTTTTGTCCCTTTTTTATTCTCTTCTCTCTTTTCTTTTTAATTAGTCTTCTCAGGGGTCTATCTTACCAGTCTTTTCAAAGAAGTAGCTTTCTATTTTATTAAATTTTTTTTTGTTATACATGTATGTGTTCTGTCACATTGATTTCTTCTCTTCCCTTTGGTATATTTTTCTTCTTGTTACTTTGAGTTTCCTCTTTGCTCTTTTCCTGACTTCTTGGATTGAATGCTTATTAGCTTTTTGTTTTCCTTTTTTTCCCCGCTATTGAAAGCTATAATTAAAGCTATAGGTTTCCCTTCAAATACTCCTTTATCAGTGTTCCATAAATTTTTGAAATGTGATATTCATTGTCTTTCAATTCTATGTATGTTTTTAGTTTCCTTTATGATTTTCTAATTATCCCAAGGTTATTTCATCATATGCCTTTCAAATACATGGTTTATCTTAATTTTATTACAGTTGGAGGCGCTATCTGTATTAATCCTAGGAGTTTATTAAGGCTTTCATATGGCTTAATGCATAGTCTGTTTCTTAAATGTTTGTGTGCTTGAAAAACATACATTATTCCCCATTCAAACTGAGTTCTTATATTTCTACAAGTTCATATTATCAATTATATTTGAATCATTGCTCTCTCTCTGGTTATTTTTGATATTCATTCTTTTTCTGAGAGGAATTTGTCAAAACTTTTAGCAAAGTGTTGATTTATCTGTTTTTCCTAACAGTTTTATTAGTTATTTTATTAGCTTCATTTATGTTTAAAGTGGGTAGCTCTTCTTTCTCTGTTGTTCCTTTTACCAGAATTTGACGTTCATTTTTCATTTTGTCTTTTTCTGAGAATTAAAAATATTAGTTTAGCTTTTTTTTTAAAGCTTTCTTTTGATACCATCATTTAGTCTGCAAATTCTGTGTGCCTTTTTGTTAGATTTGTCTACTATAAAACTATATTATTGTTAGATCTTGCCTTTTTATTGTCAGACTTACACTGAAATCTGTACTGAAAATACATTTATTAAATTTGTGAGTGCCGTGGTTTTGAGTTCAGATTGACAAATTTACAACCCGCCCAGGAAAGGAATAATCTTGACAAATTTATAACCCACCCAGGCTCCACCCAGGAGAACAATAATCTTGTTTAAGAAGGGTAGAACTATTTAGGAGACGTAGCCTATGAAGTGTCACTTTTTAAAAGATATGACAGCAAATAGTTGTTTTGAGGACGTTTTGCAACTTTATTTCCTAAGTTAATGGATAGTTTATACAAATCATGGGATAGGAAAGGGGGAGCTTTTTTTTTTTTAACTTAAGCAAATCTTTAAAATTCATGCAGATTAATCAATCACTTTTTACCTTTCTCTTGCTCTGTACTTTTGTTAAACACTGAAAAAGATTCTGGTGTTAAAACCACTACAAATCAATGATATAGTATTGTTGGAAAAATATTTGTCATAGAAAATTTAAATTATGGTTGGAAATTCAAACTTTGGAATCAGAGATTAAATCCTAACTGCTACCTAACAGCTGTGCTTTTGGACAGATTAAACGTCTCCTGATGCCTCACTTTCCCCATCTTTAAAATCAGAAGAATAGTAGTGATAATACATTCTTTATGAGATAATATATGTAAACTGCATAGCACAGTGCCTGGTACACAAGAAGCACTACATAAATGTTAATCACCATTTTTTATCATTAGTCTTTGTTATTCTGTGAATTAAAAAATAATAAATCTGTTCTGTTTGTCCCTAAGATGAAAAAGGTCACATATTTCAACCTATACGAAAGTATTACAGGCATCTAGACTGTAGGAAATTATTCTAAATACCTTTCATCAATGGAATCAGTTGAATATATGATAGATACGCCTTATATAGATGATAATCATATGATTTTAATAGGTATTACTTATATAGATGATTTTAAAGTTTTCAAGGTTCCCTCCCAGGAAACCACAGATCATTTAACTCACAGAAGTGGTTATATTTTTTCATTAGATACTGCTTTCGCAAAAAATAAAGATGATGGAAAATGGTACTACTTTGATGACAGTAGTGTCTCAACTGCATCCGAAGACCAGATTGTGGTAAGTATCTCTTTATTCCTGAAAATCAAGGGATCCATTGTTTCACAAGGGGCCTATGGAATACTGTATTCTAGCAATTCTAACAGTTGAGAGACTTGCTCTAATTTAAAGAAATGTAAAATTGTCCTCTAAGTGGCAATTTGTCTTTTAAATTTACCCAGTAGTAGGAGCATAAATTGCAACATAAAAATTTTTCTGGTAGGTTTCAACATGAAAACTGGAGTTTTCTAATGAAAATATTTAATTTTCCCCTGAAAAAATAGGCTCAGACATTCTAGATATTGACTAAAGTCAGAAAGCTAAAATAGAAAAAATAATCCTTTAAAGACTTTACCATACCCTATGACTTTTAAGGTAAAGACTTTATGACAATTATACATTTAAACTTAAAATGATATACTTAGATAAAACAAATTACAGATTTTTTAAAATTAACCCTTGTGTATTTGTTACTTTGGTATTTTCTGAATAGTAGAAAAATTAGCCAGTTACATCTGCTCACGCTTGCATCAGTTTATCAGCCACAGCTGGAGCCAAAATATTGGCAGTTTTATTATCAAATATTGAGTGATGAACAGATGACTAATATGTTCTAAGAAGAAAGCTAAGGCTTTCTTGATAAGAATTTATTTTTCTGTAAATTTTGCCTTTCTATAAATTGTATTTATAAATCACAATATTACAAAGAATGAGAAATGTAATATTTACTCATGTGGTGATATTTCCTATTCAGAGGTTTTCTGCTGATGTTGGGAGCACTGACTGCCTGACTGTTTTACTTTATTTCCCAGTTTCAATTATATATTCCTTGAGGGCAAAAACTAGCTTTTTATTTTTTTAGTTCATAATGCTTCAAAAGCCTTCAACTTAAATATTTCAACCAAATAAATTAATAAACTTCTAAGCCCAATTATTGGCATAGTTTTAATCAGTCATTGGATGAACAAATATAAAATAATTTTGAATTATTTCTCTAGATGTTTTATATTTTTATCTATGTATGTATATATATATTTATATATATAATGTACCCTTGCTTATCTCCCTATAACTGTAACAAAGAACAAAAAGAGACTTGAACTTTTAATATTTTTTTAAAATGTGTATATGCCTAAGTTAAGTACATTTTCAGTTTATATTTAGTCTTCTAATTTCACATCATATCCCTCACTTTTCACTTCTATTCTCCTCTTTAATCTCCCAACCAAAACATCCTGAAGTTTCCTGCATCCTCCTCAAAGTCTGTTTGACAATACTACCCTCATCTTGCTTTCAAATAAATAATAATTCTCGTTTATATACAATATATGAATTTGATGTTACCTTACATTTTAACAATGATGATTCTTCATTTAGTCAGTAAGTATTTGAGTAGCTTCTATATATAGGACTCTGTTCTAAGCAAGGTTAAAAGACAGCTGTCTCTGATTTCAAAAGGCTTATAATCTAAAGATGACAGAGAAATGAATCAACAGTTATATATGATAAGTACTATTAAATATCTTAGCTGTATAGAATGGAGACAGCTGTCTCAACTGATTTGGGGTTTAAGGAGACAGGACCAGTGCAGGGAAGTTTGCACAGAGAAAGTGGTGTTTGACCTGAGTGTGCAAATACAAATAGTAGTAAACTAGACAAAAGAAGCAAAGATAGTCTAAGCAAAGAGAAGAGTACCTACAAAAGCGGGGAGGCATAACAGTACAGCATTTAGGGGAACAGCCTGACTGAGGAAGAGGAGGAGGTATATGGCAACTGGAAGAAGAGATAGAATGCAATGGGGTATGATGGGAAAAGACTTAAATATTTTTTATGCCAAAAAGTCCAGTAGATAAGGACTCATTAAAAATACAGTGATGATTGATGGAGCAGTATCCCTAAGATGGTAAGAAAAATTAGAATCTAGAGCAAATTTGGAATGGAGCTATTGGTATTAAAAAGAAGCTTACCTTTTCTTAGAGACAGGAATGAAGGAGGCATAGAATTCTATTTCATGTTAGACTTACTAGGTTAATCTGCGAATAGTTGCATTTATTTATTTGTCCAGCTAACTTGGAAGAGAATTGAAATGTTAAATCCAGTGACCATTAATCCTTTATTTATAGAAATCATATTTAATCAATTTTAGTAACTTCCATTAGACCATGTGCATTTTTTTTTAATTTGATTTATGCCCTGTCACCACAATTGGTTAGCGGCTAAAAGTTCATATGATATTTAATGTGATCTTTGAGAATCATAAGCATTTTAACATTCTTTGTTTGTTTTAACAGTCCAAAGCAGCATATGTACTCTTCTACCAGAGACAAGACACTTTCAGTGGAACTGGCTTTTTCCCTCTTGACCGAGAAACTAAAGGTGCTTCAGCTGCCACAGGCATCCCATTAGAAAGTGATGAAGATAGCAATGATAATGACAATGATATAGAAAACGAAAACTGTATGCACACTAACTAATGAAAGTCCTAGAAGCCATAAAAGAGAGACTTTCCTGCTGGTGGTATCTATTGAAATGATCAAGTTACCCACCACATTAAACAAAAGTCTGAGATGGGGAGTTTCAGATAACCGAATGTAAATCCTTTATCAGATTTTAACTTGTGCAGTACTTGAAGTGAAACACAATGAAAACTTTAACAGAAATTGTCTCTTAATACATTTACAGTCTTGTATTTACAAGCTAAATATATATAGGAAATCACAAATAAATCCCTTTTAAGTTTGCTGCTGTTTTGATGAATTATGTTTTCTTTAATTTTTTGGATGTGAGTTAATTGATGACAGATGTTAAATTTGTGGATATTGGTCATTTATTTTGCTCTGATAATACTGCAAGAAAACTATGGCTGGATTTAGTTTTGGATGATCTAGTTCATGTGCATTAGGCTGCCACATATCCTACTGTGATGTTTAGCTGCGGTATCAGTGTGGCATAAATACTGCAGAAATATTCTTGGAAAACCAGATTTTCAAATCTTTTCCTAGTGATCAATGTGGGCCTGTTAAAAAACCAAATCATGATATAAGAAACAACCTTGAAAACGTTACTTCCTTTTGTAGTATCATAAAATTTCCAGAATATTATCTTCATCTTACTGCTACTGTGGAAACAGGTTCTAGATTTCACACTTCATCTAAAGTCACTTTTCAGTTAAATGTAAGTATTTTTTACTGCTATTGGGATCTATTCCTTAGACTTTCAAGTTCTTTTTGACTTGCTTTTTAAAATGCATATCTTTTAATCTGGTGTTGGTCCAAAATTAAAATTTTTGCTGTCTGTTTTTCTCTACCCCATTTTTGGTAACTTGGCAACTTTTAGCTCTCCCAGATATTGTAATGTAAGGACAAACTTAATAATATTCTGTATCCATAGTAATAATTACATCGAGCTTAGATGAGAAATTTTTTTCATATACTGGCCTTTAAATCATTAATGGACAATTGGCTTTAAAGGTAGGTCTGTTAACTTTCTTTGTGTGTTCCTGATGGAATTCACCATAGCCTTACAGCTTTTCTCAGAAGGTAACTTGTTAGAAGAGAATTGGCATTTGCATGTTCCAGAGTCAGAACCTGTACAGTATATAAAGCATACAAACCTTGAATTTTATTTTAGTTCACCACATTCAAGGATCCAGGATGCCAAAAATATGTGTGAACATTTGAAACATTTTTCATTTGCTGCTTTTTCCCTCTGATCTAGTTGAAAGAATGTATTGTTAATTGGCATACAATACTGCCTTTAATAGAAAATCTAAATGCTGGGGCACATTTCACATATCGACTACCTGAGAAATTGCTTTGTGTCCCACTGTTATTAAAGCAAAAAGTATAATGTTCTTCACTTGAACTAATCAAATACAATAGATTATAAATTGTGTATTGTAAATAAAAGTTCACTCTGTGAGTGCACATTTTGGTAAATTATTTATTTATGTTAGCATTTAAAAGTAAAAAAAAAAAAAAATGCATTTGACCAGGATAAATGAGGTATGTTGATCATGGCTTTGCTTTATACCTTGATATTAAAACTGGTTTTTCATCCTGGTATTTTAAAAGCTGCTTTGGGTTTTTCCTTTTTTTCTTTTCTTTTTTTTTTTTTTTTTCTTTTTTTCTTTTTTTTTTTTTTTTTTTTTAATGTAAACTAACCTCCTGCATGACAGAGGTTAAAATTTCGTCTGCACTTGAGTTCACTTGAGTTTACATTTGAAATGTGCATGTTTATTTATACAGATTTCAATAAAGCTATTCAAGGCCTTATTTAGTCTTTTATTTCTTACTCTGAATCTTCTAATAAAAATCCTGTTTTGTGATAGGTGACTATATGCTAGACTTTATTATCATTTAGTTACAAAGGAAAGCATGTCCAAAGCAAAACGAATCCTATTCTTAAGGACATGTTTTAAAGCTGACTTTTTAAATTTAAATATTTAGTCATTAAACAAATATTTGTGCACCTACTAATCACTGTTCTAGAGTCTTGAGATAAAGCAGTAAACAAATATACCTATACTCACAGAGCTTGCAGTCTTTCTGCTGTCTACCAACTAATAGACTTTTTTTTGAGATTTACAGAAAAAACAAAATTAACTTTTTCTAGCTCTGGATTGTAGTGTCTACCCTAGTTGCCCATTGAGACCATTCCTTTTTAACACCTTTGATTAACTTCTATTCCCACTAAAAGAAATGTGTTTTTTAAGTAGAAAATGATGTTAATGATACCACTGAATTTGTCAAACTCAAATGGCATTTTCAGCTGCAAAAAAGTAAACTATAAAAATACTGCAAAGACTAATCCATATTCTATTTAAAAGTAGATACTCATAGGTAATTCAGGGTGGTGGGAATATATCCAGTCTAGAATTCTAGTCTTGCTATTTAGTAATCATATGACTTTAAACTTGCTCTCTCCTAGGCTGTTTCTTTGCCTGTAAAATAATGATGATTGCAACATTTATTGAGCACTTATCTTCCACCAGGTACTGTATTAAAGTGTTGTCTGTATTGTCTCATAATCCACAATAGCTATGAGATAGGGACAGTCATCATCCTCATTTCTCAAAAGGAGAAACCAAGGTACACAGCAGTTAAAAAGTATTTCCACGTTCACACAATTGCTGTGTGGTGGCCAATATTCTATCCTCAGATATATCTTCTACTTCCCACTAGTTTTAGTGTCTGCCTCACAGGATTGTTTAGAGCTCAAATGAGATCATGTATTTTATGGGAAGGTGCTTTGTAAACTATGTGGCATACTCATTACTGACTTGTTCAGAGTAAATAGAGAGTCGTCTTGAAGTCTAATAACTTTGCTTCCAAAAGTATCTTCAGGTTTTGTTTGAGTACTGAATAAGAAAAATACCAGCTGGAATATCGACTAACCATTCCTTTTTAAAATTAACTTTATTCAACTTATATACGTTTATTACAATTTTAGTTAAATTTTAAATATTATATACATTTTTTCCTTATCTTGTTTGTCTAACTCAGGTGTGCGCTTTTTTACATTTCCCCAAATTCAACCTTGATTTTCAGGACTCTTTTTCTTCACCTATAATTTAATATGTATTTATATATTATAATATAATAATTAATCTCTGTGAGAAAGCTGCAGCCTGATGCTTTATTTAAATATCTTGCTTTCTCTTATAATCTGTGTTCTTTTAGTAGTCCTGCATTTGTCCTTGCTTTTCTGATAACTACATATAAAACCACATAAAACATTGATTTGGGCATGAAGAAAGTTAGGAAGTACCAAAGCCATTGATTCAATATAAGGACAGTGCTTTTTCATCAGTAAATTTCATTGAGGTGAGGACATCTTAGGAGAAATAAGCCAGGAGACCGTCAAAGTAAGTGGAGTCTCCTTCAGAAGGAATGTGCCAGGGTGCCAGGGGAGGGTGGGAGAGGCATGCCAGTAGGAACCTTTTACCCCAGAGATGAACGTACCATCTCTGGCACTCTCTGGTGCATGGTGATAATAAAAAGCATGCCAACTTTTAGTCTGTTTTATTATCTAAGTTCTTTACAGACAATACATTTCATTACGGCCTGCTTCCCACCCTGCCACGTTGGTATGCTTCTGATCTTTGCTTGTGCAGTGTAGATGAGCACGTTCTCTCCAGCTTAGTTTTAGGTAGAAAGGTGGAGAATTCTTGAATACTAGGGAGAGGAACCAGAAGTCTTCTAAAATCTCAGAAGAGTAAGAAGGAAAGGAAAATTTTATTTCTAGAGTGAAAGAAGGATAGTGGAGATAGTTGTTCATTTTATTTACTCTACAATAAAATTTTTATTTTTATTTGAAACAATTTCACTTGAAAAGATAATTATGTTATGTTGATAACGTGCAGCTGCTTGAAGGGCCAGAGGGCAGAGAAAGGGGGAGAATGTGTTTATTTTCTTGCTGACTTACATATCAAGTTGCAGAGCTATATACCGTGTTGTTTCATTATGAGATTTATTAAATGAGGTATATAATTTCTATTATGAGCATTTAGGTTGGGAGCATTTAAATTCAGTATGTATATTTTTCATGTGTTTAATTCCTATTTACTATATATTAAAGCAAAAGAATTTCCAAATAGCTCAGATGACACTTTCATTTAAAACTGGATTAAGTATTTTCAAGTTTTTATCAGCTATGTAAAATAGGTTTTTAAATATCAGAATTGGAAATATAAAATGTACATAGTGAAAAATTCAAATTCTGATCCATCCTTATTTGCACTAATGATGGGGTAAAGAATTTTTAAATGGATAACATAAAACAGACAGTACAAAAATTATTTTTGGCAAATATATGCTTTGGGAAACATACTCTATATCGTACCATGGTCTAACTGTAACCCAGCTCTATCTTTGGGAGCCTGGAAATTGCCAGGATAGTGAAAGGAAAAGACTAGTTTGTTAAGGGAATCCAGAAAGTGGATAAACTTTTCAAGGAAAATCAAGAGTTTGCATAATATTGTGGACTAGAGTCTCAAAGGAGGACAGTCAGTCAAATGGATTTTGATGTCATTTTTTTTCCTAGAAATGTCTATTAAGTATAATTATATAAAGCAGCTATAAAAATACAGCTATCTCTTCAGAAATTGTTCTTTTAAATGGAAATGCTGTAAAAATAAGACTGCACAGTCTCAACATGCACAAAGTCAAAATTTTAAATGTTTAAATTGTTTGGGTAATTAACTACGTTCTACTGTAGAAGATCATGGTTGAAGTTGGTGCTCATTTTGCTCAAAGGTTTCCCTCGTACCAGAAACTTGTAGCTTGTTCTATATAGTTTGATGAAACAAAAACTAGTTTCATTTGCTGTGACCTTCAAGTTCATTGCTAGCTGGAGTTAAATCTACATACATAAAAGTAGACAATAAATATGGAAACATCTCAACAGTCTTTTCCTATACTGTGTATTTTTACAGTTTTCTCGGTAATAACAAATTCATAACATTTCCCAAACTGTTGTTTTAAACTTTAAATATCACCTTGCTTTTTAATTCTTAGTTAAAACTTTTCAGGACTCTTAAACTCTGTAACAAACAGAAGTCTCTCTTTAAAGCTTACTTTGCTTTTCTTTTAAGCATTATAAAGGAACATTGCAGGTTAACAGGCACTGTGACTCATTTTTCCTCTGCTCATTGATTCTGAGATATGCTAGGTCTCGAATACTTTAGACTCATGTGTTCTGCTTAGTCTGGCCTTGACATGTGTGCCTTCACTCTTTCAGCTGGCTTGCTTTCTTCTGGCCTTGCATTGTCCCTATAAGTAGTGAAAGTATTTCATTTTCTCTGTAATGAGAACTATCTATTCATTGTATGAAGTAGGCAGTTTTTAAATTCTCTAGATTTATCAGAATTAATTCCATCATGACCTTTTAACTCATTTCCCAAAGAAACTCAAGATGTCCAGGTTCATCTCCCAAACTTCCTAATTTCTGTAGTGAATTTTCAGTTTCCTGAAAACTACATAAGACAAAGCAACCTACACACAAATACGAATTATTTTAGAATTGTCCTCATTTAAGAAAACCAAAAAATAAATGGTAAATATGGAGAAATTATAGTACAGTTTTTTTTTTAATATGAAAAGGAATCCTGTGGAACTCTTAAATATTGCGTACCTTTAGTAAGGTAAAACTCCTTGATTTATAAAACAGAATTACACTCAATTTTGAACCGTGTTATCTATTGTATGAAGTGAAGTAATATTGCAGATTCAAATAGTAAACATTGATAATCATAGATGCTTGGGTAGGATGTTTGTTGAGAGACAGGGTTGGAAACAGTCTATATTTAGAACCATTTCACCACCGCTAGCTCTTAGACAATTTATTAGCTTCTGAATTTTCATTTTCTCAACCATAACATGATACCAGTTTCTTGTGAGGCTTACGTGAGTCAATGAATATGGAGGTGTAAATTTTGAGGTTTAGCAAGATAAGGCAATATTTCTTATGGAAATCTAAGGAGTGTTTTATCATTACTCATGAAAGACTTCTTCAATGGAAAGCCCAAATTCAGCTTTTGGAGTTATTGTTAAAGTATGTATCTATGTGTGTATATATATATACACAAACACACATTTTTTTTTTGCCAAAGAATAACCAGTTATGGGTCAAATTAATATTTGTTTCTTCATGTTCTGAGTTTTTCTCTTAGCTCCTATTAAAGACTTGAAGCAGAAGCCTTAGTGTAGTGGCAGGTTTGAAAATTAAAATTTCATCATGGGTATTAAAATCCAGTTAGTTATATAATATCTAACAAATATGATTTTTAAAGGTAGTTTTGAGCATAACTAAACATCTTTACATTTAGAACGTTTTCCTCTGCCTTCAGCAGATACGAACTATCTTGTCTTTTTTCCCCCAATTTTGTTAATCAGTATCAAATAATTTGAGTAAAGATAGTCAAACTCTAGAGGTTATGGCTTTTACTGTGTTTGGATATATTAAGTAACAATTACAGGTATGTTAATTTAACCACTGTTAAATAAGTCCGCATGTTATGGCAGACTAAGATATCCCATCTCCTTTTTTAAAAATATAAATGTACAATCAGATCTGCTCACCAGGATTATGTCTCTTGGCCACCAGTCCCTTCCCATTCCCTATTCTGTTGCCAGAGTGATTCCATTAAAAGAAAAAAAATTTTTTTTTCCTCTCTTTAGCTTAAAGTTCTCCTCTAAAACCCTCCATGAATAAGAGAGTGGTTCGGAGCGTAGGCTCAGGAGTAAAAGCACCTGGGTTCTGAGTTACCTACCACTTTTCTGCAAGTCATATCACCTCTCTGATTCTCACTTAATTTACAAACCTGAGCAGCTCCAGAATTTCCATCTAGGAGGGCTTGGGGTGAACAGTCTGATTAGAAGAAAATGTGAGACACTGTTAAAACAGCGTATTCGCTTAGTAAGCACATGGTTTTCCTCAGAACAGTCAGTTTACATGTGTTGGAAGGCTATTAATAGTTATTTGTGAGGAAACCAAACCCCCCATCTATCTGAACCATCCACTCCTGGCACTGAGGATTACCTTACATTTTAGACGACTGTTAAGTAAAAATTGTGTCCTGATCATTATGAAGACTGCAACCAGCTATATTACTACTAACAAAGAAGTACGTAAGTGTGGGAATGATTGTTCTCTCTGTCCAAATGAAAGTAATTATCACTATTCAATACCATTCATACTCAAGTTCCAATAAACTATCAGCAAGAGAACAAAGAGTAGGGTAACAATTAGTTCACCCAGACTGCCTGTTTAACTGGTGATCGAGAGAAAAGTCTGAGAACTAGCCCTTAGCCAACTCGTCACCTTCCCTCAGACACATCATACAATTTGACAACTCTGGGCTTTCCCACATACCGTTGTGTTTAATGGCCTGCCTTATCTCCTACCTGGCAAACTCCTACACACATTCTTCAAGACCAGTCCCAGCATACACTTGCCTGCTCTTCCAGACACATCAGTTGTCACATTGGGCTACAATTTACATCTCTCTTTCCCCATTAGACTGAACTAGTCTGATGGAAGGGTCTTGTTCATAGATGTTAAGGTGGTGTCGGGGATAGTATGTGTTCCTAGATGTGACAATTATTAAATGAGGAAATTTGCTCAATATCTGAAGCACCATTGTATTGTGATTTTGTTTTGTCCCTGATGTATTACTGAGTGTGTATTTTAAGCTTTCCAAGTAAGTTTACCTTATGAATGTGCATTAAAAATAGATATGTTTAACATACAGTAACATTCAAAATTCAGTATCATTTACGAAATTTGGAATATTCAAAATTAAGTGTAAAGAATAGTAACATTTCTTTTATATTTTCTAAAGACATTTTTATTGTAAAGAAATCTGTCTCCAACCCAGATTCTATCTGGTTTCCATGGCAAAGTAACCATTCTGTGACTAGGCTAATAGCCTTCTTATCTAATATCACAGATACAGCATCCTGAAGTCGTTTCCCTTAAGATTGTCCATTTTACTTGAGTCCAAGGTTTTCTGGGAGCATTAACAGCTACGAAAAGTAAGATCTAGATCCTTTTTGCCTCTGCATTGATCGACAATGTAGTCACCAAGTTTGTCTTCCTGTGTCCTCAGAGAAGGTAGAGTTATTAAATGCTAATGAGAGCTTACCTACTAATTGCTTCCAAACAACCTGTAAAATGATACTATGTTTAAACAAGCACTGCCTTGAGACTCCATTCCCATGAGAGCCCACAATTTGTATAGTATGCATAAGCCTGGATGAGTTGTTACTGCTGTCCTGAAATAGAAGTCCCCAAATCACCCCCAAGCACACTGAAATAGTGAAAATACTATTCAGTTAGAATATACAAAGATAGGTGTGCAAATTACTAATTTGGGAAGTGAAACAGTCCAGTTTTCAGAGTTGAATTCCCATTTTTAAAAAGACCTCACTTTTGAGACAAAAAAAAAAATCTTGTTGATATCCAGGGGCAAGACTCAGTTTCCTAACAGGATAAGTTAACTTTGAAAGCAAAAGGAGCCAAATGTTAAGCAAGGAGAAGATAGTCAAGTTTGATTGGGAAAGGAAGATTTTCTGTGTTTTTTTTTTTCTTGTGAGGGTGGTGTAAGCTATAAAAATATTTTCATGGACAGATTTTCCTCAAAGTCCCTTTAAACAACTAGGTAGACTTGGAGCATCTGGATCTTCCTACTTCTACTTTAAAAAAAAAAGGAGGGTGGGCACATGAAAGATGAAGTATTTAATGATACCAATTGTAGTTGTCTAAAGATAAAAGAGCCCAAGCAGAATTACTTATACACATAAACCACTAACAAGATTTTTAAACCCTCAATGACTAGACCCAGAAGGAAAATTAAATTGCTTAACTTGCTCAAAATCTGCTTTTCAAAGCACATGCAAATCATCTAATTGATAGATATTCTAGAAATAAGTAATACAGAAGTATGTAATTTTAATATGTGTGCAGCTCACAATGAGATGAAAGGTGCTAAGAGCAGGTGTTTTCTTTGGCACTAGTGCAGTTGTTGGAACTCTGAAAACGCTTTCATGCTAAAATTATTAGCAAATACAGAATTTAGCTTCAGAGTTTAGTCCTACAAGCCCTTTTTGATATAGAACTACGTACACACATCATACCGATGTCATTTCCTGATTTTGATATTGTACTATAATTGTATAAGATGTAACCATTGAGATACACAGCATGAAAGATACATAATGCCTCTCTGCATTATCTTTGCAGCTTTCTAAGCTTCTATAGTTATTCCAAAATAAAACATTCTTAAAAATTAAAGATTTAATCATAGAATGGGCTCAGTGAATCTCGAGTGATAAATTATACAATCTAAAGAACAGAGGGGGAAAATGATTCTAAAAAGAAAGAAACAAGAAAAAGCAGAACAAGAGCATCAAGGACCTATAGAACAGTATATTAAAAATCTAACATACTTGCCAGTGGGTTCTCAGAGAAGATAAAGAGATTGGAACCAAAAAAAGTTACTTGAAGAAACAATTCCCCAAACATCCTAAATCTAGTGAGACATAAATTTACAGATACAAGAAGCTTGATGAACACCAAATAAGATGATATTTAGACACATTATAGTGAAACTACTGAAGACTATTTTTTAAGAGATTTTAAAAATTTTTAATAGAACTATAGAAAAATGAAACATTACATATGAGGGAACAATGACTGGGATTCTCTGAGATTTATTTTCAGAAGCCATGATACCCAAGGACAATGGAAGAATAGCTTTAAGGTGCTAAAAGAATAGGACAATCGACACAGGATTCTATTTCCAGCAAAAATATCCATCAGAATAAAGGTGAAAGAAAGACATTCTGAATTGAAAGAAAATTACGAGAATTCAGCAGCAGCAGATTGGTTTGAGAAGAATACTTAAAGGAAATGATTCAGGATAAAGAGAAACACCAGAGAGAAACTTAGAAGTTGATAAATGAAGGAAAAGCAACAGAAATGGTAATGATCTAGGTAAATATACCAGTCTGTTTTTCTCCTATTAAGTTCTTTAAAATATGCATGACTGATGAGAGCAAAAATGATAGAGGAAGTCTACTATGGGTCTCTTTATCTCCTACACATCTTGCTGAGTGTGTAAAGACTGCAAATGCCAATCAAAAGAAAACTGGAGTAACTATATTAATTTCAAAGTGGACAAATCTACAGTTATAACTGAAAACGTCATCACGTCTATCTCAGTAACTGATAGAACAAGTAGACAGAAAATCAATAAAGGTATAGACGATGGGAATAGTGCTACCAACCAACTTGACCTGACTGATATTTATGGAACACTCTACTTAACAACACCCAAATACACATTCTTTGCACGTATACCTGGAACATTCGCCAACATAGACCACATTCTGGACCATAAAACGACCTCAAGGGACTTTTTAAAATTTAACTCATACCAAGTGTGTTTTCTAAACATAATAGAATTAAACTAGAAATCAATAACGAAATCTGGAAAAATGCGTAAATATTTAGACACTTTATAACATGCTTCTAAATCACTTAAGGGTCCAAGAGGCAGTCACAGAGGGAATCAGAAAATATTCTGAATTGAGTAGAATTTAAAAAACATGCCAGAATGTGTATGATGCAGCTTAAGTGCTTCAGGGAAATTTAGAACATTAAATGTTTATGAAAGAAGAGTAGTGTCAAATCACCTAAGCTTCTGCCTTGAAATTGTAAAAAAGAGCAAATTAAACCCAAAGCAAGCAGAATAAAAGAATGGTAAGAGCAGATATCAGTAAAATGAATAACAGAAAAACAACTGAGAAAATAAAATCATAGGGCTAATTCATTAGAAAGCAATAAAAGTGATAAACCTGTAACCATAATGATGTAGAAAAATAGACCAAAACGACCAGCATGAAGAGTGAGAAGGGGCATCACCATAGAACACAGGAACATTGCATATTACATAGAACACAAACAGCTTTATACCCATAAATGTGACTTTAGATGAAAAGAACAAATACCTTGCATGGGAAAAACTGAAAGAATTCACTCGACAAAATGGTTAACCTAAACAGTCCTGTAGCTACTAGAACAAGTGAATTTGTAGATTAAAGTTTTCCAACAAAGGAAACCTCAGGTCCAAATGACTCCACTGGTGAGTTCTACCAAACACTTAAGGAAGGAGTAATACTAATTATGCACAAACTTTTCCAGAAAATAAAAGAGAAAAGATCCTAAACTACAAAGAAGCATTACTGAAACAAAAATAGAAAAATGTGTAAGAATACAAGAAAACCACAAATATCTTTTATGAACATAGACATACATATCCTCAACAAAATATTGGCAAATTGAATCTAATAGATAAAGATGCATTGTCATACATCATAACCAAGTGGTACTTGTTCTGGGAATGCAAGGCTAGTCCAACATTTGAAAACCAACCGATGTGGTTGACCATTTTAATCACCTTGAAAAGAAAAATTACACAGCCATCTCAGTAAATGTGGAAAAGACATTTGATAAAATTGAGCACACATTCGTGAGTTTAAAACCCTCAACACTGATAGTAGAAGGGAATCTACTCACTTTTGCAAAAGTCATCTACAAAAAATCTATAATCATTATCATGCTTTCCCCCTAGGATCAGCAAGGCAAATGTTGGTAAAAACAGTCAAATGTGCACCATCTGTTGGCCCCTATCTAGTTACAGGAGAACAGGCCTTGGGATCCAAGCGGCAAGGAGCCCACGTAGTCAGTGCCAGACTTGTCGCTTTGTATGGGAATATCTTCTTTTTCAGACTCAATATGTACTCCTTTGTTCTGCTTAAGCACGTGTGCCGGTGGCCCTCAGGCATGCCCCAGCCTTCATTATTTCAGACTCCGTGGTGGAGGAAGAATGGTCCTGCTGCTGCAGCACGAAAGGGGTGCATGTAGGCTAACTGCCCTGCGTCGGTTGCCTGGTGGGACACTGGCCATGGGGGACTGAAGCACGCTATTGGAGTTGATCTTTCTCTGTCTCTTCTCTATGTAAATAAAATTATTGTTCCATCTAGTGCTTGACTGTGTTGTATTTTCCTTGGCAACTCCATTACCAAGTAGTGGAATGGAAGTGAGTGAAAGTATTTGGGCTTCTATTCCTGGTATTGTAATGGTCTTGGCTATCCTCCATGTTGTTGGAGTCCTCTCCTGGCATTGGTAATCAGTGCCCAAGATTCTGCTTGACAGCAAGGATGTCTCCTCTCAATGTGCCTGCATGTTGGAGGTCTAGCCCATATAATAAATCATGAAAGTAAATAAAAGGCACATAGATTGGAAAAGAAGAAATAAAACTGTCTATATTCATAGAGAGCATAATTGTCTACATATAACATCCCAAAGAATATGAAAAATAGTACTAGAAATAATTTAGCAAGACTGTAAGATTTGAGTTCAGTATAAAAAACATCAGCTGTATATCTCTATATCAGCAATAAAAATTGGAAGTCATTTTTTAAAGCACCATTTGTGAAAGTACCCAAAAAATGAAGTATTCAAGTGTAAATCTCACAGGAAAATGTGCCAAATCTATATGGTGAAACTAAAACACTGGTGATCTGTGACCCAATTAAATGAAAGAGTGTGTCATATTTATGGACTGAAAGACTCAATATTGTTAAGCTATCAGTTTTATCCAAAGAGATATATAGAATTTACACAATCTCAATCAAATTCCCAGCAAAAATTTTTATAGAAATTCGTAAGATCATTATAAAATTTTTATAGAAAATCAAAAGAAATATTCTAAGAAATCTTGAAAAAGAAGAAAGTTGAAGGACTCACACAACCTGATTGTAAAACTTACTATAAAACTACAGTTATCAGGCAGTGCAGTATTGGTGAAAGGTGGACACACAGATCATTGGAAAAGAACAGAGTCCAGAAATAGACCCCCATGTATACGACCAATTCATAAGTTTAGTAGCAATTCAATGGAGAACAGATAGTCATTTAAACAAACAGTGCTGGAACAAGGGGACATTCCTGTGCAAAATATTGAACCCCGTATAGTTGTTCATACTGGTTTCTTACAATCTTTAGTATTTCTGTGGTATCAGTTGTAATATCTGTTTCATTTCTGATTTAATTTGAGTAGTTTTTTTCATGGTGAATCGAGGTAAAGTTTGTCAATTTTGTTCATCGTTTTGAAGGACCAGTTCTCAGTTTCACTGATTTTTTCCGTTGTCATTTTAGTCTCTATTTCATTTATTTCCACTCTGATCCTTATTTCCTTCCTTCTAACTTTGGGATTAGTTTGTTCTTTCTTTTCTTTTTTTTTTTTTTTTTTTTTTTTTTTTTTTTTTTTTTTTTGATTCCTTGAGATAGAAAGTTAGGCTGTTATTTCAGATCTTTCACTTTTCTTAGTAAAGGTATTTATTGCTATAAACTTCCCTCTTAGAACTGCTTTTGCTTTATTCCATAAGTTTTAGTACGGTGTGTTTCCATTTTTGTTCGTCTTTAGCTATTTTTTTGATTTCCCCTTTGATTTCTTCTTTGACTCCTTGGTTGTCCAGGAGCATGTTGCTTACTCTCTATGTATTTATGAATTGTCTAATTTTCCACTTAAAATTAACTTCTAGTTTCATACCATTGTTGTCAGAAAACATACGTGATTATTTCAGTCTTCTTAAACTGATTAAGAGTTGATTTTTTGTGGCCTAAAATATGATCTATCTTAAAGAATGTTCCACTTGGACTTGAGAAGAATATTCTGCTGCTGTTGGATGGAATGTTCTATAAATATTTAGACCATCTGATCTAAAGCAGAGTTTAAGTCTGTTTCCTTACTGATTTTCTGTCTGGATAATCTATTCATTGTTGAAAGTGGAAAGATTTAATGAATTTTTAGGCTATAATAGAAAACCATTAAGAAATTTCTGCCCTGAGACTGTTTGGGGTCCTCTAAACCACTCTTACCCACCTTTCCTATTAGTTCCCCTTTAGTGATGAAGTGTGAGAAGCACTGGGTTGATGAAGCTTGTTCTCTGCTATAGATACGTCATCTCTGATAAAACTATATGCCAGCAGGCAGGTGACTTACGTGGAAAGACTCGTACAATATACCCAAAGGTATGTTTACTCTTCCTCTATCTCTGTTCTCCCCACTTCTTCACATCCTTCAGAGAGGCACCATGCTGCTGGTTATACATGTTAACTGTGGAGCCAAAGTTCCTGGGTACAAATCTCAGCCCCGCCACTTAGGAGCTATTTAGCTTTAGGAAATTTAGCTTACCCTCTTCCTGCCTGAGTCTTCACATCTCTAAAATGGATATATAGTGTTTATTTTATAGGATGATTATAAGGGACTATATAAGGATAAACATAGAAAGCTTAGGTCAATGCCTATGTGTGCTAGCTTAATTGGCTTCCTAGTTCCTATGCCTGCAATGTACTAAGTGTGATATTCCTGATATAAATCCATCTCTCAAATAGAGGTGGGAGGAGTCCTTGCAGGAATATGTCTTGTCTTTCCTCCTCTCAGTCTCTCCCCAACTTTCTCTCTGACTTCTCATTCTCTCAGCAAATATTTGTATGTACCAGGCACTATTTTAGACTGGTGATTATATTTTGAATCAGAAAAGCACTTCCCACAAATATATGTTTTATATTTATATGTATATGCATGACTGGGACAATGTGCTGTACAACAGAAATTGACACATTGTAACTGAATACTTCAGTTTGAAAAAAAAAAAAGCACTTTCCCTGTCTTCTTACAATGCAGTGAAACAAAACAGTACTTGAGCAATAAGGTGGAGAGGGGGAGAGGAAGGCAGAAACACAAGGTATTCTGTATCTATTCTGTCTCTGGGTTTCTGTCTGTTTCTGGAGGACTCTGTTTCTCTCTTCCTCACATTCTCTCTCTGTCTCTGTCTCTGTGTGTACGTCTCTGAAAGGAATTAAACCAAGAACTCTCCGGATCAAAGTACAGGAAGAACGTATTTACTCTGTTGGTACAGTTAACCTGAGATAGTCTGGTTGTTGTCAGTTCCAGCCAGCAGGGGGCAGGAGTGTCCAGCTGTATAAATCAGCACAGTTAGCTCTTTCTAGGACCTACATTAAAATGCTTTTAATTTGTCATGTGGAGTCCTTTCGGTTTTTAAGCTGTATAATTGGTGCATAGCAAAAAGAGCTATTGGTATTGTCATGTTAAAACAATACCAATATGGCAAATTGGAATGAATTACTACTGATATGCCCGTTGTTTTTGTTTTCCCACAAGGATTTAGCCTCTCATTAGATTTCCAAATAACAAAAAATATTCTACCTTTTTACATTCAGCAGATAATCTCAACTGGGAACAGGGATGAATGGAAAAATTTATACTCTCAAGACATCAGGCCTCACCAGCAATCTTGAGCTCCTTATTTAAGTTCCCTGAGTTTTTGCTTAAGAAGTTTGCAAAGACCAAGGTAAGGGCTCTACTGAACTGCCCTGGGAACCACACCCTTCAGGGACTGTGGACATTTTGAAGATACGTCCAGTTGACGTTAAAGGGCTAAGCCAAGGTTATGACTGACCGTCCTCTGATCTCTTGGCTTTCTGCACTCAGAGCTGTCACACAAAGTTGACTCATTTCAACTGTTTTAAAAAGTTGGGTTTCATGAATGTTTCCACGGAGCTTACCTTTTATCCCTTTGTTTGATATTTGTTTTGCAAAAGATACCTTCTGAGTTTCTACGGAACATAAAAAGTATCCTCTAGCACGCACGATGCTTTCTATAGCCTTTATTGATGCTTTCAAAACATCCCTTACAAAAAACAGATCTGGTACAGAGAAGAATACTCTTCCATTTCCTTGTTTTTATTGTTTAGTTTATTCTTAATTCTGAGTAGGTTTTTCATATTTAACAATAATATATATCTGATATAAAAATTTTTGAAAAAATACGAGGTTGAAAGCAAAAATTGTCCAGTGGTCCACCAACCAGTGATAGCCAGCACTAATATTTTGCTATACAGCTCTCTGGTCCGGCTGTGTCTCTTTTTAAGAAAAATGGAATCACACCGGATGTGACAGAGACTAAGAGTTGTCTCCCAGGATTTGTTCTCCTTTTCTTCTGAAGTCATAAGATCCCAAGCTTTTAGCTCAGTACATCACCTCAACTTGCAACCTGGTGTGGCCATACGAATTAAGTTCTGGCCAACAGGCTATATGTACAAATGCAATTGTAGAAAGATCTAGCAGATTTCCCTGAAGTGGGGGCATACCCTTCCATCTCCTTCTCTTCCCCCCTCCCCTAGTTAGAATGCAAACATAGTGCTTAGAGCTGGAGTAGCCAATTTAGACTACAAGAAGCCCATGCTGAAGGTGGCAGAGCAGTAACATAGAAGGAGCCTGTGTCTCTGATTACCTGGAATGACCATCCCAGCCTGGAATTCTATGTTTACATGATGGGAAAATAAACCTCAATCTGTTAAGATCACTTTATTTTGTATTTTTTGTAACTCACAGCCACACGTCATTCAAACTAATATACTGGATCTGTATCTAGTTCTAAATTACATTCAGATATCCAGTCTCTTTTTTTCATGTATCACCCTACCACATAGTTTTATCTATTAACATTACAAGGGGAGCAGTACCCAGGTAAACAGCTTTGAACATTTGGTTTTTAATGGCGGCATAATATTCTACTGTGTCATAGTTTAACCATTCCTCTACTTCCCACAATGTGTTACTGTTATTTCTTATGAGAAAGAGGGAATCTCCTTGTATATAAACCTTTATGCACATTGCTAAGTATTTTAAGGAAAAGTCCTACGATTAGTTTTTATATTTTCACTGTTATCTACTGTTGGGATGGTTTTGTTCTCTTTAGGGGAAAAAAGCATGTGATGTTTCATACTTATAAAAGAATATTTATGCAATGACTATGTAAGTTTGAAGAAGAGGAAGAAAATAAACCCTTCACCCCATCTCAGAACTCAAACACCATCAATATTTGAAGCCAGCTGTGGGCTCCTCCTTGAGCTCAACCCCTACAAACTTCCAAAGAAAAATACCGTGAAGTTTGTGGTTGTCACCCCTCCCTTTTTGTTGTTGTCATTTGTCATATATTACCATATATATATCACTTGGTTTCTGAAGCCAAAAGTCTTGGAATCATCTTCGATTTCTTATTACTCTTACCCCTTACATCCAATCTGTCAGCAAATCCTGTTGGCTCTGCCTTTAAAAACATACCCACAATTCACCACCACAGCAACGTTCTACTCCAAGCCACCACCTCTCACCTGGATTACCAATGTAGCCCCCAACTTGTTTCCCTGTTTCCATCCATGCCCCACTTCAGTCCATTTTCAATACAGCAGCCAGAGTAATTCGGTTTAATCCTAAATCAGGTGGTGGGAAACCTCTGCACAACAGCTCTCTGTCTCAGAGGAAAACCCTGCAGCATCCTACGTGGTTGCCCCCACCCTGTCCCTCCACCTTGCTTCTCTGAACCCCCATCCCACTGCTTTTTTTTCACAGTACTCCAGTCAGATAGGTCCACTCGCTATTCCTTGAACCCACCCAGAACACTCAGAGTTTGGGGGGTTTGTGCATCCTGTTTCTCCTGTCTGGAGTGTTCTCTCCCCACATCTCTGCATGGCTAACTGTCTCACTTTGAGTCTTCCCTCAAATATCTCTTCTCAGAGAGGCCTTCCCTGGCCACCCTACCTAAGTTATCTCCCTTACCACTTCCTGGCCCCATCTCTTAATATTTCTCTGTAACATTTTCCACTGTGTAACATAGTATATATTTAATTTGCTAAGCTTGTTTGTTCTTTGTTCCACTACTAGAAGGTAAGCAACATGAGGGCAGGCATTTTTGTCTTTTGTGTCTACTACTGCCCTGTCTTTGGTGACTAGAACACTGCCTGGAGTAGAGTAGGTACTCAAAAATTATTTGTTAAATTAAAATTAAATTGAGTATGTATATATTCTCATACCACATATTGTTTAGCTTTGTGGTTTCTGAGTTTTATGCAGATAGTATCCTCTTCTATGTCCACATCTATGATTTGCTTTATTTATTAAATATTATATGTCTGATTAACCCGTGTTAGTCTGTATGACTGTAACTAATTCATTTTCATATGAGTGTGGTATTTCACAGATAAAACAGATAAAGTTTATTATCAAAAGTACACAAAAGATTCTGTGAATAAGAATAAGGATCCACAATTATTAACTGAAACAGAAAAGTTAAGAAGAGATGCTAATTTTGAAAAAAAAAAAAAAGATGCCTTGAGTTTGTTTTGGTGGGTTTTTTTTTCCTCTTAAAGATAAAGAGCCAATGGCATATCCAAGTGGAAATGTTCAGCAGGTGGCTGAAAGTGTTCTTGAATCTTATCCTCAAAAAGAAGTCAGAAACCAGAGAGTTAAGGGTCATCAGCACAACGGAACCCTGCAGCTGATGAAATTTCTTAAGGGAAGAGTGGGAAATGAGAAGAGAAGCTTGAGGATGAGTATTTATTCTGTTGCAGGAAGAAGAGCAA
Organism: Camelus dromedarius; assembly: GCF_036321535.1. NCBI lineage: Eukaryota > Metazoa > Chordata > Mammalia > Artiodactyla > Camelidae > Camelus > Camelus dromedarius. The sequence continues at coordinate 59,536,125 of NC_087446.1, read as the reverse complement.
CAGAGAAAGGATAGTCAGAAAATAGGAGAAAATCCAAAGAATTAGGCAAGAGTTTCAAAAAGGAGGCAAAGAGTTTCACAAAAGGAGGGAGTCATGAATATTATGTAATGCCAGTTCTGCAGAACTAACAGAATATCCAAGGGGGAAGAGTCACCAGAGTGATCAGACCGTCAGAAGGTCATCATCCATTATGAAGGGGGCAGACCCAGTAGGATAGTGAGTACTGATGACACGTCCCAAGGCACCGGGTGAGGTAGTGGTGAGCGGGTGGTTGGTAAAGTAGAAGGAGGGACATCATAGCTGGAAGTCTGGAAGAACCAAACCACATTGGTAATGGTGCTGAGGTAGCATGGTGTGTCAAAAACACTCACGTGGCACACTGTAAGTGACTCTACTTCAAAAAAAAAAAAAAGGACTCACATGGATGCTAATATGTAAAAATTAGGCATGCATGTAGACAGGAACTATGAAGAAACAAGAAATATGAAGATCAAAAATTTCATAAGATGGTGGGAATATGAATGTATTGGTTTGTTTTGTTATTCCTGCTACTGGTGTAATTTTTATCCTTGTAACACTAATTTTACAAATGTAAAGTCATTAATCTTATAACACAATAATCTATAAAAGAAAAGATTCCTCAAATGTCAGGGATATCACCACAGTCAAGAAAGTCATCTCTGATTGCATCCAGAGTAACCAAATCTTGGTCAAGAATCTACACTGTTCTCACTGATCTCAAGAAGAATTCTTGGTTGTTACTCAAGTTTTATTTCAAAGATTTGAGACATTTACGTCTGGCACACACTGTATGCCATATACAGTTGTTTCCACAGTGGCCAGGTGTTTTTGCAGTTGAGGTCTTGAAAATCTGAAGAAAGAAATCTCATTCTAGTAGCAGCATTCATCAACTCAGTCACTCCTTCGCTCACTCACTTACCAATTATTTCTTGAGGGAAGGAAGCAGCTACTTGGGAAAAGACATATGGTGGCAGGTAGTTAGCGGCCCTCACTTCTACAAGATTTATCCCAGTTCTCTCTGTGGGAGCACGTTACCTGGTGTGCCCAGTGCCTTATTTTGTTTTCCTTTGCTTGAATTCTTCTCTTGATAACTTTCTCAGTACCTTTGTTCCTCTATAAAGGACAAGAATCCATATAACTAAAAATGAATGTTTATTGAGGCCTAGTATATATGTGCCAGTTGCCAGGAGCGTAGCTATGAATAATATGAGGGCCTGGGCAGGGGGGAGGGTGTAGCTCAGTGGTAAAGTGTGTGCTTAGCATGCACAAGGCCTGGGTTCAATTCCCAGTGCCTCTATTAAAATACATACATATGTACATAAATAACCCGAATCACTTCCCCCTGTTAAAATTTTTTTTTTTAATTTAAAAGTAATGTAAGGGCCTTTCCACTGAAGAACTTGTAGTATAGCAGTGAGACAGAAAAATAACCTTATAATTAAATGGGATATATGTTATTCCCCACAGGGAAATGTGTTGAGTGTTATGACAGCCTAAACAAATGATCAATCTGAAAGGAATCAGCAGTAAGGTGTCTAGGAAATAGATGAAGGGAGGATACAGGCCTCAAGTTTTAGCAGATTTTCATGGGACAACATGTCGTTTCTGAAATACACATGAAGTAGGAGCACAAGTTTTACAGTTGAAAAACCTGAGCTAGAATCCTGACTCACTGCTCGACTTTAGTCAGTGAATTAATCTCTCTGAGTCTGTTTCCTCATGTGTAAAATACAAATAGTAATTCTTTTTTTTTTTCATGAATAGTGTACTTTATTTATTTGAATCTTTTTTCTTTATTGAAGCACAGTCAGTTACAATGTGTCAATTTCTGGTGTGCAGCACAATGTCGCAGTCATGCATATACATACATATATTCATTTTCATATTTTTTTCCATTAAAGGTTATTACAAGATATTATACATAGTTCCCTATGCTGTACAGAAGAAACTTTTTTAAAAATCTGTTTTTATGTATATAGTGGCTAATATTTGTAAATCTCAAACTCCCCAGTTTATCCCCTCCCACCCCCTTTCCCTAGTAACCATAGGATTGTTTACTAAGTCTGTGAGTCCGTTTCTGTTTTGTAGATGAGTTCATAGTGCCCTCTTTTTTTTTTAATTGAGATTCCACGTTTGAGTGATATCATATGGTATTCTTCTTTCTCTTTCTGGCTTACTTCACTTAGAATGATGGTCTCTAGGTCCTGTGAGTAATTCTTAATTCACAGGATTCTTTTCCAAAAGTTCCGTTAGATGAGGTAGTAAACGCATTTAGTATAGAGCTTCCCACACAGTGGATCTAGAAATGGGAACTGTGTTCTCCCTGCAGACTTAGAGGAGGGCTTACAAGACAAACCTGGTCCGGATGCTGCTTTGCATGGACCACCTCTTTCCTGATTTTTCCAGTTAGGAAATACTGAGCTAAACCAACATGATTTCCTCCTTCTCTGTGGGACATGTCCTTGAATTCTGAAACACACTCTGAGGTGTCTAGTCAAGCAGCTGGACGTCGTCGACGTGTTAACTGCAATGAGGTAGGGCTGACCAGGGAGGGTGAGAATGTGAAACCACATATGTCCCGCTGATGAGAGAGCAGTAGGTTGAGAAGTAGGCAGAATCAGCCAGAGGAGAACAGACTAAACTGAGGTCACACGAAGAAGTCTAGACCAGGAGGCGGTGCCTGATATCCAAGAACAGATTAATGAACAACAGATGACATTAATATTCAGGGTGAGTACCTGACTTCAACAAGTTCCAGTCCCAGGTTTTTCTTCCATGTGGGCAGACAAAGCTGCTAGATTCAGGGACCTAGAAGCAGGCAATATTCTGAGATGCAGGTAGCGGGGCATGACATGAGGCCAGGACTCAGGGATTACATCTCAGTCTGAGAAGGGGTCTGGGGATTCATAAGCACAGTCCTAGAGAATTATCTAGTTGTGATTAACTACTGAGACTGATGCTGGATGCAGAGTTTCTCAACCTCGGCGCTGTTGACATTTTGGAGTGAGTAACTCTTTGTTAGGGGGGTTGCCCTGTGCGCTAAAAATGTTTCGTTTAGCATCAGCCCTGGCCTCTATCCACTAGACACCACTAATAGTCCCTCCTCAAGCTGTGAGCATGTGAAACGGCTCCAGACATTGTCAAATGTCCCAGGGCAGGGTGCGTGGGGAGATGAGACGATGGCAAATCGCCCCTAATTGGGAACCACTGGGCTAGAGTATGCCTGGGGAGAGAGAGCTGCACCAGCGGTGGAGGCTCCAGTAAGAGGGTCTCAGGGATGAGCTGGTCTAGAGGAGGTCACTACTGAGAGTGGCCCAGTAATACAGCATAGTGAGCATTCTGCCAGATCTGTCCCTTTTATTTTCTCTTTGTAGCCTGTCCTAGTTTCTCTACTTCCTTCTTTCAGTGTGCTTTTGCCTCCCAGGGTGTCTGATTTCTTTGCCCCCCTCACAGGGAGACCCTAAAGACCTAGGAGAGCCTTTGGTCGATGGCGGTGGGTGAGGTAGCTCCCTTGTTTAGAGGGTTCCCTGATGTTCCCTGCCCTCCTTGGGGCTTTGCCTGATTGACCTCTCCCATTCCCCTGCTTCCCCCACTCTACTGGTTTCATCCTGGGAACACATCCTTAATAAAGTACTTGCACACAGATCTCTCCTTTAGGGTCTGCTCCTAGGAAACCCAGCCTAATACAGCCTGTAACGCTGCGGGCAAAGGACAGAGTCACGAGTGAGAAACAAGTCCAGGAGGGCAGCTCAGAATGAAGACTAGGAATGGTAAGTCTGGCCTGAAGCCCCCATCAGTGGGTTTCCAGTGTGAGACATGGCAATGAGAGAAGTGACTTAAAGGCGCTGGAGACCACCAGTGTTGGTCTTCATCTCAGGAGCAAGGCTGAAAGGAAAAATCAAGCACAGGGTTTTACAGTGGTATAAAAATAACCGCTATGAGAAGCCATACTTCTAAAATGATTTGTCGTTAATATTAAATAGATCCAGCATCCATCCCGACAGAATGAAGGAGTCTGTAATCCTCTGGACTCTGGAAATAGCGCAGTGGAGTATTCCAATCTCTGCTTCTGGGACGCTGTAGAAAAGACGCTGGCAAGTCTGAATGGTGCCAGCCCGTCCCATGGCTAAAACGCTCCGTGAGCTGCTGGGAGTGGAGTGCATCTCTCAGGGGTGACTCTTGCTTCTGCTTTTTCATAGCAGAACTATTTCTGCACCATTTGTGCTCCAGTAGATGATGGATACAATGATTTAGGGAAGCACCGTCTAAGAGAAGTTTGGCAGTAAAGTTGGATATCTTGTTAAAAACTTGTTCCTTCATTGTAACTGCCATTCCACACAACAGGGACCAAACTCAGAAGGACCATATTTAAGAATCATTTTTGTGTTCGTAAAGCAGTTACAAGATAGAAAACAAAATGCTTAAAAAGTCGTTTTGGAGAATAACCATAAGAAACATATAAGCAACTTATTCTTACATGTCAAAACATAATGTTTGAAATAGTAAATTATAGGTTCTCGTCTCATAATTTGTCTTTTGTAGTCATTTGCTTATTGTGGAAAGAAATGATCTGAGTTCTTCAATCAGTGTGTAATTTAGACCAGCTAGGAAGTTATAATTTTTAATTCTGAAAATTAAAGTTTACAGGGTTCTTTGAGAATGTGCTTCAAGAAATACACAGACAGCATGTACCAAGAGGCAGTAAAGGCTAATTATTTCTGGACTAAGTAAAATTCTTTGAAAAAGGAAACTATAAAAATGGATTGATTTCAGGAAAAGTAATTCAGAGAGAATTAATGATGACAAAGGAAAAATAATAGAGTGAGACTAAAATAAATCTAAGATTAAATTCATAATAGCTATTATGAATTTAACAATTTTAACCTCTAAATATGAAAACTTTAGATTATAAATAATAATTAAAATATGTTACTGATAAAAAGTGGGTAAGGAAGCATTTACAAACACATTTGCAAGTAAAATTTCTTATTAATTTATTCAACTCACAGAACTCTGATACATTTTCTTCAGCACAGATGTCCACATTCTGTACCACGTGAACCCCTTATCCTGACCACATAAACCAATCACCCTTGACCACAGCTGTTTGAACCAGGCATGTCCCTTGCTCCCAAAACAGTTCATCTTTTCAGTGACCTACTTGGTGGTCCAGCAAAAAGCATAGCAAAATTGGAATATACCAAGTATATGTGATTTGCCGAACCACTTAGATTCTTTCTCTTTAGAAATCTGAATGTGACACATACAGGGGAAGTATGTCGTTGGCAGGGTAGTGAGACAGAAGTTAAACAGACACAGAGAAATTAGAAAAGCAGCAGAGGCCATGAGGTAGCCGAAGACATGAGGAAGCTGAAGTCATGAGGAAGGAGAAGCCAAAAGAAAACAGAACGTCACTGGCGTGTAGAACTGGAATGAGGTAACTGGGTGGTAGAGGCAGGAGGAATCTAAGCAGAGCCAGAGACTAGCTGTGTCTTGGTCATAAGTAAGCATTCTAGGGAGAAGAAAGCAAAACACATCTGCTGCTGAGGCTAATCAAACAGTGATGGATGCCAAGGGGCTTTCTAGTTCTCAAACCAGGCTCTGTGAAGCCAAGCTTTCCCTGTGTTCCCGTAGGTCCCAGCTTTGTGGCTGAAACTCCTTTCTCTCTTATTTTCACGCGCAGTATTTTTTTGAACCCCTCCTGCCTGAGGCATCCAAAAGAATTGAACTAGTCCATGTAAAGGAGTTTGAACTTTAATCTGAAAACAGTAATAATAAAAGGGCTTCCCATTTCTCATTTTAGGGCCAATATGGAAATAAACTGAAAATGACCTAGAGGCGAGGATGACACTTTGGAACCTGTTTTAAAGATGATGATGATGGATGCACTGGCAAGTGACAAAGGAGGATGAATGAACGGAATTGGATTCAGCTTAGCTGTGGTAAATGGGGAGCAGGAAGAATCAAGTTTGATTCTTACTTTCCTGGTCTGGGCAACCAGATGGATGATGGTGCCCTTCATTGAGAAAGGTGGTGTATGAAGAGGACCAGCTCCGTTTTGGGGAGGAGTGTTAGGTGCCAATGAAACTTCCAGGTAAATATGTCTAGTAGGCAGTAGAATATCCATATCTGGATCTCTCAAAAGATTTCTAGAGTTAACGTCTGTATAAGGGCTTGATGTCATGACTTTCAAAGACACCTGGCCAACAGTTTCTTGTTTTATTTCCATAGCACTAACTTTAGGAATGTACTTGGATGAGGCTGGTTAGTCTAGGGAAGCTGAGGGTATAGGATTTGTTCGTATCTGAATAGCCTCTGTACTGCATTGTAGCTATCGCGCTGCACCGTGTTTTAACTCTGAGATTGATGAACTACCTTGCCTGTGAGGCAGTCTCCACAGAAGGCTATGTGTAAGACCAAGCAAGCTTTAATCATATAAGCTAGGATCGCAAGCGGAAGTGAAGTTTCCAGAAGGCCTGATGTTATATATTCTAGAAGATCTGAGTATTTGGAAGGTTTAGAAGCTTGCACTTTCATCTCTTAGCGGATATTACAACTACCTGTATTCCTTAGATAAGAAATCCAGATGGTGTCTCAGTTGTGGTATTTTGATTAATTGGGACATTCTATTGGTATTTGTCAATATGGAGGCTGTACAGGGTGGTATCAATAGATTGGTAGTAACTGAAGTCATTGATGTGCCTAAGATCACTCCAGGAGAGTAAATTAAGAAGAAAAGAGATCAGAGAATAGAATCCTGGGAAATACTAATATCTAAGGAGTAGGTGAAAGAGAAAAGTCCAAGAGGAGAATAAATGAATGATGACAAAATGAATGAATGGTAGATTGAGTAGTGTTTATATTTCATTATTAAACTGAGACAGATATTTCAAAATATTAGACAAGTTTTCTTGTTACACATGAATACATGCTCATTGTTAGATAAATTTTCTAAAAAAGTCGTAACAAAGGTTTAGACAAAGGTGAGTTCCCTAATTTTCAACTAGAAGGTTAAAACTTGCTATAATTAAGTCTATTTACAATTTAATAAAAGACTTAGCATGAGTAATGATCTCAAGAGTTACCTTTCTCTACTACCTATTTAAAACGTTTACTCAATATTTAATGTGTGCTTGGCATTGTGCTTAACCTGTAATATCTCATTCAGATATTAGAACTACCTCATGAAGAAGGTACTTGTATTTCCTTTTAAAGAACTGGAAACTGAAGATTAGAGAGGTTAAGTAATTTGCTGTAATCACTTGGGTAGTAACTAACAGGGTGGTGATTCAAACTTAGGGCTTTTTGATCTCAGAGCCTGAGGCTTAACTTGATATTGCTATGAAGGCATTACTTATGGTAATATAAGTTTAAATTTGTCAGGCATTTATTATTGTAATTTTCAATGAAGTCACATTACACTCATACCAACATTTACAGATGGGCTACAATTTTGAAAGTACTTCTTGAGTTACTTGAAAACAATAATACATATTTGAATAATGTGTTTTTCCTACTAATGGAGAAGTGATTCTGTTTTTAGCATGCTAACTCCTCAGTTTAGCTGATTTCTTAACTTGTGGAATCAAAAATTATTTTTACCTCTGCTAACTTGCTTGGTTTTGGCATCAAGCCATGCATTGTTTCTGGGACAGTAAAACCTCTCTAGGCATATATATGGAAAACTGTCGGGGTTTTTTTTTTTGAAAAGAAATGTACAGAATCCTGGAATACTAGATATAGGTAATTGTTACACATTAAGAATATTTTTACCTTTCCAATTATTGTAAGTGTTTTTAATGAACAAATTCTACTTGAATTCAACTATATATAGTAGAGATGTAAAAGACTTTAAGGACGATGATTTTGAGTCAAGCATGCCTAAGTTGCTAGTAATAATAAAAAATTAAATTTCAATAGAAAAATCGGCTACATAGGGAAAGGCACTGATTGTGATCTTGATCCTAGATTATTAGGTCAATTATTAGGGGCTCATTTTTAAAAGCTCCCATGGACCTCAAGAATAATGTCTGCCACGTGTTCCCATATTCCACCAAAGTTCCTCCCCCTAAATTCATATCTTTCAATATAGCCATCAAGTTTCCCAAAAGCAGTGTAACAGGCACAAATGATCCAAACTACTGTTTTAGGACCTCCCTACTATTACCTCCTCTGCCAGCTTCACCCATCCTTCCTTTGCTTCATCTCAGAAGGAAAAAAAAAAATTGTTTACAAAGTACTTGTGGTGCAAGGCTTTTTTTATTTTACAAACACTGCCACCCACTGACAATCTCATAGGTCCCTGTATTCCATCCTGTAAAGGTGTCATCAGCTCAATTGTCTGAAGGTGTTCATTTCTTCATCTTCTACCTCTGCCCTGGTTCAGGCTTTCCCAGCACCTTTCTTTGCTTCTTACTCAGTAGCTGCGGAACGTCTTAGACAAAAGTGTACTAACCTGGATCTTCGGAAAAGCACAGCCGATTTTTCTCTTTACCTTTGCCTCATAAGTATTTGGCACTTCAGATCTAATGAAGGCTTTTATTTGGGCTCCTTATTTGAAGATCAAAACTCGGTTTTTTTAACTAGGGTATTTATTCACCCAACAAATATTTATTGATCATCTACTATGTGCAAGACATCAGAGATACCGCAGGGAACAAAACAGAAAAAATAAAATCCCAACGCTTCTGACACTTTCATTTTAGCGGGGACACAGACACGCACTGAATGGGACGTCACAGATGGCAGAGCGCCAGGCAGCTTAACAGACGAATTCGGGATTTTACTTTGGGTAAAATGGGAAACCAGCGGAGGGTCTGGAACAGAGGGCAGTTTAATCTTCTATTTTACAGATTAGGAGAAGAAGCGACTGCTCCGCAGTAAGTGCACCAGCATGCTTCGTTCAACTCTATGGAGGAATTGCAATTTAGGTCCTCAGTTGTGAAAAAAAAAATTAACAGGAGGTAGGCGTTGATTTGGGGCCATGGAGTAGCCTGGGCTCTGTTCAGACACTTGTCACCGAAGAGGAAGCGAACCTTGAGCGAACGGTGCCCGGAGCTGGCTCGGGTGCCGGGAGTGGGCGGGGAGAGCGCCCCCGCCCGGATCCGGGCCAGCCCAGAGCGGGACCACGCCCCTGACCACGCCCTCCCTGCGGCTCGCCACCGGGTTGGCCACGGCGGAGGCGGTGGCCGCGGTGCCCGGAAGTGCAGCTGACGTGTCCCGGCCGCGCTCGGAATTGTGGGCCACTCGGCTAATGGCGTCGGCGAGTCTAGGGGATCAGGGGAGCCGGCTGTGAAGCTTCTCGCCAGGTTGGCTGGTGACAACCGGTGCGGCCGGGCCTGCGTCAGCAGGAGGGACCTGCCCGCTTTGTGGGCTCCTCGGCTAGGGCCGGCGAAGCCTAGCGGGGGCGGGGCGACTGCGGGGTGGCCCCTCGGGTAAGAGCCGAGGGAGTTGCGAGGAGGCTGCGGGGGGCTCTCGGGCTCGCTGCCCAGGCCTGGCGGAGCCCCGGTGGAGCCCAAGGGGCGGACTGCCCAAAGGCCAGAGACGCCTGGAGGGCGCTGCCTGTCACCCCGAGGAGCTGACAGTGCCGAAGTTCGTTTGCGCCGCTCAGAAATTGGCACTGAGCTAGGTGGATCATGTCTGGCACCAACAGCCCCGAGGCGGTTAAGAAGCTGCTGGAGAATATGCAGAGCGACTTACGGGCCTTGTCCCTGGAATGCAAGAAGAAATTCCCACCTGTCAAGGAGGTAAGCTTCCGGCGACGTCGGGAAACGGCACAGTGAGCAGACCAGGTCCTGTTCGACCCAGTCCTGTTCGACCCAGTCCTTCACTCCCACCCTCCAGTCCTGTCTAATTCTCCTTTGGCCTTCACATTTCCATATTTGCGAGGCAGTGGGCTGATCCACAAGTGTTTTTATAGTTTCCTTTGGCGAGGTGTGAGGAGCTTTAATTTTTTTTTCTACTGTTCTGTCCACCAGATTTAGGAATGAAGTTGGCAGAGTGAGCAGATTCAGCGAATTCACCTAGGTGTATGGTAGCCTCCCCTTTTCTAGCCTTTTTCAAACTTGAAGCTAGCCACGCCAGGATTGAAAAACTTACGTTTGTTGCTTCTAAAAACTAATGATCATAGTTGTAGTACAAAGTGTGCCCCTCACATTTATTGTATATATCACTCAGTTAAAAGTAGATTTCCTTTTTGTCACGTGTCATACAACTTAACTCTTTGTCAGTCTCATGAAATAGTAGTAAATTATCCAGAGACACTTGACTTAGGATAAATATTGAAGAGCACAGTAACCATATTAAGCCTTGTTATGAGCAACACTGTACTGGAAAGTTTGGGCTTAGAGTCAAATACAACTGACTTTAACCACTAGCAAAACAGCAAGACATCCTACTTAACCTCTTTGAGCGTCATTTTTTTTTCCAGATGTAAAATAGGACTAAAGGGTAGATTCATTAGATTATGATGAAAAAGTCGTCAGAGCAAAAAAATGTGTTGTTAAACAGGCTCAAGTGAATAATATATACAAGTTAAATTATCCAAACATTTCCTGAATTGAAATTATTAATATTTAGTCACTATTGGCTTTTTCTCTTAAGTGGCCATTTTATTTCTCTTAAACTTTTTTTTAAAATGCTGCTCAATTTCTTTTCTCATTCCTGAAATAAGATATTTAAGTGATATTTTTGTAAAAGCAATTATTTAAATTTTATTCTATTTAATGTTTGGTATACTACTGCAATTACACAATAAAGTTTGAATTTTAGGCTTTTAAGGAACATTAACTTTTTTTTAAGCTATTATAGAACTTTTAAAAATAATTTTCCATCATTAATCATTCTTTTTTTTTTTTGATGAATAACTTGTACTATGATTCAGGGGAACTGTGTATACTCATCTGAAGCCAGTAAATAATGAATGGTGGCTATGATTTACAAAAGAATACACTGAAGCAAATCTAAAAAATTTCCATAGATACCCATGGTCAGCGTTTAACACCTGTCACCAGGAAGTAAGAAGACTTGTTGACTTCCTTCTTCAACAGCATATGGAGCAGTATGTTGGAATTTTAGATTTGATTATGATAAGCCTTCCATTTCCACCTTGCTTCTCTAATGCACTGGTGACTGGCTGTTCGAATTTCTTGTCCCTTGTTTCTTGGAAAGATTTGTAAGCAGATGTTTCAGATTGTCATTTAGAGAAGGACCAGCGACAACACTTAACTGTGGAATCTTAACTTCTGTCAGTGCTTTGGTCTCGTCGGTCTGCAAGAAACTCCATCTAGTTTTTGTTGTTGTTGTTGTTGTTGTTGTTGTTGTTGTTGTTTTTTAATAAAGTAAGCAGATATTACCTACCCAGTGATGAAAATGAGATGTGCCACTTTTGGAAAGATGACTTTTATGATAAGTTTAATTTCAGATATTCAGTAGTTTGTTTTGATACCAATTTTCATTATTTTTCTGTATCATCTTCTGTTGAGAGTTGTAACAAATAATTTTAAAGAATTTTAAAGAAAGTCTGTTCTAATTGTAAGGAAATGCTCTCATTTAGAAAATATTAAACCCTATTTTGTAATTTTAACAATAATTTATAAAACTGACTAATCCCAGGTCTTATAATTGATATAACACAGTGATTCCTCTATATTATAGGCCTTTGTGGGCTAGCTTGGGGATTTAATTGCCATTTATTACATTATTTCTATTGGAAAATACATTCAGAATTCCAAACAAGTAACTTACAAAGTTCTAGAACTCAATCCATTTCTAATCTAGGAACTTTCAAGAAAGCTAACTCGCTTCTTTTACTTGAACTTCAGCTAAAGATGTATTTAGTTTAGTCTTTGAGGTACAATTGTAATCACACCAAAAGTTGTGAAAGTAATTTTTGGCATGATTATCTCTGATACATAATTTTGTGTATAGTACACACTCCATAAGAATTTGTTGGCTTTAAGAACTTTGACTCCTTAACCAATGGCACTTCTAATATGCTTAGGGCCCGCCTTCAGGAATTAAAAAATGACCCTGACTGTGTCACAAGTTTAAAACAAGAATGAAGTAATTAGTGATGGTTTTTAGGAGAGAGTCTTGATTTTCAAGAAGTATTTTGGTTGAGTTAAATTTTCCGTCATAATTTAATAGCAGTGCCATATTTTGGCTTTTGTTCTTAAAGGAATTGGTAAGTTTTATTTTTTTGGAGTGGGGTGAGGGGTGGTACTTGGTAGACACTAAGGCAAAACTTGTCTAAGTATAAGAAACTTTTCTATCTGTATACTGGTTTGCTGCTTAACACTCACTCTCCCAGTATCTTTGCAGATATTATCTGAAAAAGACTCGTTCTGAACTACTTAGAAGCTTACTCAAGAACTTAATAGAATACAGGGCTGATTGCATATGTGCTTCAGAAGGGTTGTCTCCTTCCCCATTACTTTTTTAAAAAAAAGGTAGAATGAAGTGAGACATTCTATGTTTAGTCTTTAAGTTTTAATAATTTCTACCTTTTTGGCCATAATACTTGGCTCTAATTTTTTTTTCTTAATTAATGATAAGCTGGATTTTTTAAGATTTCAAATCTGTTAGAAAAATAGAAGAAAAGAGTATTGATAAAGGATAATGGCTTACTTACTGATATTTATTACTTTGGATATTCTACATAGTTTTCTCCATCTTAATTGTTTTCATTTACAAAACAATTTGCATGTTAAGTTGTATTTATAGTGGCTATAATTTCATTCTGTCATTTTGTAATGAAGGTAGTAATACATTCAGTCTTTTTTTTCCCCCTCCTATTTTCCTTAGATATGAATCTTCATACTTCAGCAGTATAACTTTCTTTTAAGCACAAGTGTACTAGCTAATTTATTCTGAAATAGTTGTATGAGAAGTTTTTTTTCTTTGTCTTAAAAATTACTTTAAAGCTTTGTAAATCACTTCTTTATAATTTATATTCATTCAGTGGCCTTCAGAAGCAGTAACCTCTGAGGTTTTGTGTTTATGTATTTAATGAATAAAACCCTTTTGGTCGTTTCTATTTGCAGGCACTACTCTGTGGAAACAAATGAGGGGCTCTAATTAAGTCTAGAACCATGATCAGAGTGAGTTTGTAATCCTGGAGCTGAGTCTTTATAGAGTGAGTAGAAGCTAGCCAACAGAAGAAGGGGGCATCCTAGGCAGAGGAAATAGCACATGTTTGTATTCCATGTAAAATAAATTTCATGATGAAGGTGATTGGGAGCCATTAAGGTTTTTTAAGAGAGTGGCATGATCAGATTTATACTGAGTAACATTACCTTAACAGTATTGGTGGGGAGAATCAGAGGGGATTGAGATTGAGGCAAAGAGCAAATTTTGTAAAGAGGTGATTGTCTGCATTGAGGTAGCAATAGAGATAGACAGGAAGTTGCTCGCATTGTGGTAGACACATGTGAAAGAGACAGTATGGATTAGAGAGATTTAGCAGGTAAAATTACCAGAGCATAGTGACCTTTTTTTGTAATGTAGAATGAGAAAACTGTGTTGCTTCTGAGGTTTCTGGCTTGGGAAACTGAGTAAATCACTAAGAGGAGGAAATGTCTTGGGGGAAAATGAATAGTCATGAATATTAAGTTTAAGATTTATGTGTGATATCCAAGTGGAACTGACCAGTAAGTGTAGTAGTGTGTGAAAATGATGGTCTGGCACTGAAGAGGGAGGTCTAGAATTTCAGATTTAGGAGTAGCAGTTAATAGAAACCATGGGAGTAGCTAAATGGGCCAGGAAGAGTGTATAGAGTGAGAATATCAGGGCTAAAGAAGGAACTTGGGGAAACAGCAGCATTGAAGGGAAAGGGGCAGCTGGGGTGACTAAGATTAAGGACATGGGAGAGAAAGCGAACACTGGGCTCAAGCAAGGTCCTTGAGAAAGCTGGAGTTTCAAGGGCCTGGGTGTATGAACTGACTTCCAGTCTGAGAAGGGATACATTACCGTCTGTTAGAGGAAGGGAAAAAGAAAAAGTGGATTTGAATGTGACAAATTTGAATGAAGAGCCTAGTGGAGGGATAGCAAGTTGTGGACAGTTTGGTCTTGCTCTATTTTGGTAAAATTGGAAAGGATCTTGTTGCTAGGTGTGATTAGTGATAAAAGAAGTGTTGGATAGGAAGTTTGAGGGGAGCAGTGGATAGCTTTGGAGAAGTGGAGGGGAAATTGACTTGGAACACCTCAGAGTCTTGGCAGGAAAAGTGGTTGAATGATGATGGATCGTGAGATCTAGGTTGAATTCCCAAAGAAGGAAATCCAAGACAGCTTTGATTGAATGGAAGGTGGAAAGGTTAAGGCACTAGCAGCTATTTAATTGAATTGGACCAACTTAATCCAAGAGCAGTGGAATTGGGGAATGAAAGAGCTAGAAAGATAGGGACTGGGAAAAAAGTGGGGATATTGAATTTCAGACTACCAAGTAAGATGATAAAGCCCAGGGAGGGGGTCATAGAAGAGGAGAGGGAGCGAAGGTCATTTGACTTGAGGTGGTCACATTAGGGTTTCGGATGGATTTTTTTTTTTCTCTCTCTCTCTCTTTTAATGAAGTGGAATCAGTGAGAGTATGATAAAGTGTAGGTAGTCTTCCCAGGCTACGTACTTGAAGTTTCTTCTTACCCATTCAGGACTGGTAGAAGTAGTTGGCAGGGATTGTTGCCTAAAAAAGCAAATGTTCTGTGGTGGAGTTCCTCAGTGTCAGGTGTTTCTATGCATTAACTGGCTGAGGGGAGAAAGAGGTGCCCTCTACTTACGGTGACCAGACTCCCCCCCCTTAACCAGCTATTTGGGGACTGAGGGCCAAGTCAGCTGGCTCTTCTGGTAGGGCAAAGATCTCATTTTCAGGCAGTGAAGAATACGGGCTGAATAATGTTTACATACTTAATTGGGAGCTGGTTTTGTTTAGGTCTCTTATGTACCATAGTTTTTTTCTGGTTGACACTGGTCAGAGAAATTTGCTCATGATACAACCAGTTGTGTTTTTTCCTTCATTAGCATAAAGAATAAATCCATATTTTATATATTGAATTAATTAGTTTTCATAATGTATTCAAAAAGTGTCAACACTAGTCAGAACAATATAACAAGTGTGGTAATAAGTTATAAATCATTTTGGTCAAGACTTACTTTCCTATATAATGCAGTTTTAGTTAGTTGTGTAGCCCTGATAGTGATCTTTGATTTTGCCTCTACTCTTTCTTTTTATGCTGCTATTGACTTTATTATTAAAAAGTACATTAGATTCCTAAGGTCCCATTAAATTCATTTTCTTCTGTTACATATTTTAGTATTAACTTCAAGAGTTCTATAAGTAGCAGCTTTTTCACCAGGACTTCTAGGAAAATTTTACAAGCTTACTGCAGTATTCTAAGAGCATTTTACAGTGAGAGCTTTTTAAAAAGCTTTCAATTAGTCTATAACATGTTTTATATATTTTTGAAAGTTAGTACCATAACCATTAAAATGTATTGTTTAAGTGTAAAGCATATAATAGCTTATTTTTTTTTTTTACTAAGTTTTGGTATTTTTTACTTGCATAAAAATGAATGAAGAGCAAAGGTCAATGAAAACAAATTTTAGTGAAAAAACAATGTATTGATTATTTTCTTAGCACTGTGCTTTGGTGACATAGAAGTAAAAGACGTTGTTTCAGGCCAGTCAACCAAAAAGGAAGACATACTTCAAAAATGGACGTATTTTCCTTTTAAAATATAAGCATAACTTATTTTCAACCACGTACAAAATAGAGGCCTTACTATCATTCTTATAATGTAAAAGAAATTTATCAGTTTCTTAAGTGTAAAGCATGGCAAGAAATTTTAAAAATGAATGAGAAACTGTCTTTATCTTCTTAAAGTTAACTAACAGTTGAATAAAATATTATCTTTCCATTAGACTAGGAACAGTGCCTCCACTGACTGTTACAACATGCCACTGCAAGTTTATAGGTGTAAGGAAACTTACGATGTAGAGAGGTGCAGTAACTTGCCTACAGTAGTAAAGCTACAAAGTGGAAGAACTGGGCTGTGAATCCGTGTGCATCCGTCTCTGACGGCTGCATCTCATCATGCTGCAAGTGTCTTTAAAACATACTTGACTTGTTTTTACCATTGTTCCCACTTGTCCGCCTTGCTTTATTATTTGTTACTATTCGTCATCCTCATTTTGACTTTTGTAACCCTCTACCTTCCTATTTCTTCTCCCTCCCTCAGTATTTTTTTCTCTTTTTCTTTATATACAAAGTTTTGTCTTGAGACCTTTTCTCTGTGCTCACCCCTTTAGTATTTCTGGCCATTGCTTCTGGCTTTACCACAATGCTCATGACTCCTAAATCTACTTCATTAACTCTGCTCTCTTTACTGAGCTTAGACCTGTGTTTCCAGCTATCAGTTGAACACATCTACCAGAGTATCTTTCACATACTTCAGATAGATCTTTGTGTAATTGAACTTACTTTTCTCAAAACCTGTCCTGTTCCATTTCCCTCGTTCTGTTCAAGGTACTCATCGCTGTTGCTTGCCTTAGTCCTATTTGGCATCTTCCATCCCTCAGCTCTCTTTACATTGTATTCATTGTTAGATGTTTCTTCTAGTTCTGTAATTTCTAACAAACATCTCCTTTTTTCTGTTTTCTTAGCTGTTTTTCTAGTTCCAGGTCTCAGTCTTATGCCTTTGATATACATGAATGGCACAAAAGACCATTCTCTATGTTACCACCAGATTAATATACTTTAGCGCCTTAGAAATTCTCAGTGGATACTCTATTTATAGAACTCAGCCTAGCATTTAAGATCTTCTTGTTCTTCTCAACCTTTCTTCATCACCCTCAGCTTTTCCTCAAATGCCTTTATACTTCAGCCAAACTCTGTTGGCTGCTATTCATTCTCCAAATATGCCCTACTGTTTCCCTCTGCCATGCTGTGGCTTTTTAGGCTCCTTTTGCTGTCCTGGAATCACCTCCTCCCATCTTGTTAAAATTAAAATGCTACCTTTAATCCCACTTTAAATGTTACTCTTCCATATGTTGCATGCATGAACTACCTTTACAGATGATTTTCTCATTTCTTCTCTCATTCACTCATTTATTTAGTTATTCATTTGTTCATGACTCAATTTTTGAACACTGCTGTGTGCCATTCACTAGCTAGTTGCTGGAGCAAGAACAGTTGCAGCTCCTGTGCAGATGCCTGGTCAGTGATTGGATGGATGCTGCTGCTGTTCAGAAAAATAGAGGTTATAGGAAGAAGCAGCAGGTCTTTCTGGGGCTGAGGTGGAAGTTGGGTGTGTCTGAGAGATGATGACATCTGTTTCAAATATCTTTAAGATGGCTGTTAAATATATGGGTTAGTAAATCCTATAGTTGAGGAAGCAGGTAAGAAACAGGAATATAATTTAGGATGCTTCAGCATTTGGAAAATAATTGAAACCGTGGGCTTCAGATTGCCTAGGAAGAGTTTATTGAGACGTGAGGCCAAGGATATTCTTTGTGGTTTTGAAAGAGGAATCAGCTTTTTTTTTTTTTTTTTTTTTTTTGTCTTTGCTTTTCTGTACTAGCTTCCATATTCAAAATCCCTGGTGGGTATATCTATTTGGGTAAACAAAGAATATTGAGAAAAAGAAAAAGTACTTCCTGAGATAGATTAATTTTAAGACTAACATATTAAATGCTACAGTGCATTTAATACTGTTAGCTTTCTTTCCCAACTCATAGATTGCCCTTGGAAATAAAAATATTAGACTGCCCATAGATTGTCCTTGGAAATAAAAATATTAGACTGCCTTGAGTAGTTCCCCTATGGATATACAAGTGTCTGGTCAGAGTAGTGGATACTTTTAAAGCAAGAAGTTAAAGACTCTTCTTTACACAGACAATAGAAGGAAATCTGAATCCAAATACTTCCGTTTATACATGGCACTCTCTGTGTATGGGCTAGGTGTAGGTATGAAGTAGGACTGCAGTGATTAGGGGGGCCGTGATACACAGCTTCCCAGCAACGTGGGTACCTAGGCGAATACGATGGTACAGTTGCAAAGTCTGACAATGGAAAGTTGGATGTAAAAACCAGGAGCTATGAGTTATGTCTAATTATATCTAAGGCAACAAACCTTTTGGTGATTTCTTGAGTTTAGGAATGAAAATACTAGTTATATAGCTTTTTAAACACTTGCCTCTTCAGAGCTACTTAGGAAAAACCACTCCTTATTCTTTTCCTTATTATGTGTGTGTAAAAATAATTGTTAAACATAGTTTATACTTATAATTTACTTATTACACTTACAGGGGTCGACTCTATCTGAGGAAATCAAAATAGTGTGGCAAATTTGAAATCCTTTGCTGACATCTAGCATCTAGCATGCTGCAGGATTGATTTTGGAAACTGACTATAATTCAGAAAGTTGGGACAGATTGGGATTTATGATGGTTCAGTTTGATCAATCTCTGTTGTTTTTGAGCAGAAGGAAATACTGAATTTGAGAATATGCGAGGTACATAGGGCCATAGTGAGGAGAGGGAGAGTCTGAACATTTGAAAATGATGGTAGAAGAAATCTCAGTGACCACAGATTAATTTCAGTTGGCTCAGTAAGAAAATTATCTAGGAGAGTTTGAGATGGGTTGTGTGAGTGTAACAAAGTACGTAATAATTTCAGTATTACTGTATTTTTATAATAGTAAATTTGTTACTTGTACTTCTTCAAAGTGTATCCATAACCTGACTACTCCTTACCATCTCCACTGCTGTCGCCTCAGGCCTATCCACCATCATCTCTTCCTTATATTATTACAATGGCCTCCTAGATTTTACTGCATATTGAAATCACCTAAAGATTTTTAAAAATACCAATGCATGGCTCCCACTAGCAGTCATTCTGATTTAATTGGAATGTTGTTGCAACCTGGGATTCAGGACTTTTTTTTTTTTAAGCTTCTGGTGTTTCTAATATGCACTGCCCCCAGATAATCAGAAAATCAATCATCTTTCCCTGCAGTAATTTATTTTGAGTATATTTTTCTGCTAGTAACCATGTTCATTTAATTTGGGATATTTCCATTTCTTAAAGTTGTAGAAGAATGTCCTAGTGTATCTGTTAGGCATCTTAGTTGTGAGCAATGAAAGCTGACTCAGACTGATTTAAGCAGAAGTGAAGTTCACTGATAGAGTATTGAGTAACTCACAGCATTGGTAGAAGGCTGGATGGAGCCAGCCTTGGAAGGAATACAGGAACAAAGGGAGGCTGAACAGCTAGAACCACAGCAGAACTCATGCCAGCGAGACCATTACTGCCGTCTCTGCTGAGCAGACGGGGTGCCTCTGTGTGCACTATGGTTGTGCTGGCCCCTCCACGCCGCCCATGCTTCTGCTGCCCTCCCTGCCCTTGAAAACTCCATGTTGCCTCCACTGTTGCTGTTGTCAGGAAGAACTCCATCTTGTTTCTGCCTTTCTGTGCCGCTAACCTCTGTATTCAAAACTCCTGGTGGGTGTGTCTATTTGGAAAAGCACAGGCTGCCAGGATATGTACGAAAGCAAGTATCTGTTATTTACAATTTTTAATAGTGGAAGATAGGCTCTGTCTTGCATTGAAACTCATGAAGTTGGAAATTCTCCAGGCACAGGCAAGGGCTTCACATGCTCGGAAACCAGGAAAATGACAGAGGTCTACTGTGCATTGTATAGCCTACAATGTGCTATTTGTTTGATGCATTAATCCACTGGTCCTCAACCTAATAGCCCATAGGACACTGGGTTCTTCTGTAATTATTTTTAAACCTTTAGAGCCTGCTACCACTTGTCCCTTAGCAAACAGTAAGAGATAACAAAATAAATGAACAAGTAGCAAGCAAATTAATAGGAAAACTTGAACACATAACTTATCAGTATTTATGTATTATTTTTGGAGGTATGGAGACCAGTATAAGTATAAAGTAGGCATGTTTCTTGACAGTAAAAATGTCCTGAGTTTCTCTAATGGAAGTTGGATAGTAATATTGTATGTCAACACTCTCTGGTAGAAATATAATATGGGGCCACATATGCAATCCATGTATGTAATTTTAAATTGCATTAAAAAGTAAAAAGAGAAAAACTTAATTTTAATAATATATATTATTAACCCAACATGTTCAAAATATTATCATTTCAGCATTTAATCAATGTAACTAAGGGATAGTTTACATTCTTTTTTTTATACTAAGTCTTCAAAATATAGTGTGTATTTTATACTTAGAGCACAGCTCAGTTCAGACTAGCCATGTATAAAGTGCTTACTAGCCACATATAGGTAGTGGCTATGGTATCGGACAGCACAGTTCTATGGCCCAGGAGAAAATGCTGTGTGACTTTCAGGTACTGCCGGTTGAACATACTTATGTTGAAGTGTTTTAGGCAGGAAAACTGAATGGCTATTGTCAAAAAATGCAACCTAAAAGTGATGACAAAGTTTCTGGTTATCTATTCTTTTCTAATCCAAAACAGTTGTACTTGATTTTGCAGTGTTTTGCAATTTTTTTTTCCATAATTGAGAGAGAGGTGTGAAGTGGAAAAGAGAAACTTAAAATTTTTTATTAAGCTTTGTTTTTGTTTATTATTTTTACTTTCTGAAGATTTAAATGTAGAGATTAGGGTATTTCATATGCACTTTAAGGCACGGAAAGGGAAGATGCTGTAGTTTGCATGTGAATAATCAAATTAATCGTATTTCATTACATTCAATGTGTGTTTCACTACTAGGCTTTTGTATCTGAAATTCTGAAAATAAAAGAGATAATAGCAACTGACACTGTGCTTGAGATTTTTATCATATATGATTTCTTTTCCCTGGATAATTCATGTTGATAGTAAGTTTTATGTTCTAATTATTTTTATTCTTGCAGGCTGCTGAATCAGGAATAATAAAAGTTAAAACAATAGCTGCACGAAACACCGAAATTTTGGCAGGTAATTTTTTGCATTAAAAATTCAACAATTAATGAAAATTTGACTAATAGTAAAAGTAGAATCTTCAAACCCATCATTTTTTTTTACAGCGTCTCTTTCTTATGCCCTAACATGCTATCCGTAATGATAAAGAACATGTAAAAGTCCCTAACTTATGAACTAATTGGGTTTCCAAGAGGTGAATGCTATACAAATCTTCAAAATCAGAAGACTTAAAATGACTAACTCCTCAAAGGCAAGGGTTTTCCTTACTCATCATTGTATTCTTCTCCACCTCTTGTCAATCACCTAAGACACACCTTACTCATAAAAGGCATTTAATTAATATCTTTTGTACTGAATTAAATGGAAGATTGATTTTCAGACCACCTTCCAAGATCTGTTTTATCTTTAGTATAATATAAACAGGTCATAATGTAGGTTATAAATTTAGTAGTACTCTGAGTTTTGAGTAGTGAGACTAAGACTACATGTTCATGAAGAAAGAATGGAAGTGGGACGGAGGAAAGTATTTTCTAACGTTCTCTTGATTGACCCTGGTGTTCAGGGAGCCCTCAATAGTTTCTCTGTGGCGCCCTTTTGGTACTCAGTCTGCTTATTTTCTTTAGTGCCTTTCTGTTCTTGCCTCAATAATGAACGTGGAAAAGAAGGACACTGGCGTTTTTTGAGAATCTGTTACATGTGAGGCATTTGTGCCACTGTGTCTCATATAAGGCAGCCTTGTGGGGAAATACTGTTTTTATTTAACGGAGAGCAAATTGAGATGCAGAGAGATTTAAGTTACTGGCCTAACATCACATGATAAGTTGTGGAATCAGATTCAAAATCCAGGGCTGCTGAGAGCCCGGGTTTTTCCACAGTGTTGTGAGGTTTCCTGTCTATAGTGTTCCCTCCCAAGTGTTTTTTGCATTCCTTACTTCACTGATCCTTCATTCTCCATTTCCAATTCCAGTAGTGCTATTGGTCTCAGTTCGTTATAGGAGAAAAGCAATTCTATTAAGTTAATTTAAACAAAGTCCAAATAGTAAAGAGTCTCTTTAATTCTCATAGGTCTCTTTACATTTTTGAAAAAAGGATACCAATAAATCTCTAAGTGGTGGAATTTCAAAGAGTATTAAAAAATGAAATGACTTTTGGGAGCAGTTTAAGGGTGACAGGTGGGAGTGGATTTCACTTGCCAGCCTAGGGTTAGCCCTCCTAAGTTGCATCTGTTTCTCACAGCTTCTCTGATGTTAAACATTCTGACAAAACACCAGTGTTTTACAGCATTATTCACAGCATTGAGTAATGCTCTGTGTGCATGTTGAGAAGAGGGGTATAGTGAAGTGGTGGGTAAAGGCAAAGGTATGTATAATGGGATTAGAAGGATGGGCAAGTGGTTTGGGGAGATGCATGTTGGGTGGATTAGCTACCATGAGGAAATTAATGTTTCAGGGTAAATTATGGGCCTGGGTATTTTTAAGTTGGAGACATCATAGACCAATCATATTAGAATATCATTACAAATGTTTACTTTTGCTACTGTCATTGCTGATATCATGGTAAGTCCTTAATTATTCTCCAATAATAGAAATTTTCATTGAGTCTGTAGTTGATGGAAGATTTTTTTAAAAGACTGATTTCTTCAGAAGATCACTGTCTGTTAGAATTCTGTACCAAGTAAAATGTCTAATTTGTTCATATTAAGGACAAGTAAGAAAAATTTTGTCTCAGTATGAGTTTACTATATATGTGGGCTATTAATTTCATTTTAATTCAGTTAACTTTATTCAGATCAGGCTACAACAAATCTTTATGCACCTACAATTACTAGTTCATGCTTTAATATTCGTAGTCCCCAGAGCCACGTACCCGAGGAGCTAGATTAGCATTTAAACTTTTTCCTAGTACTTTTACCAAGTATTTAAAGCAATTGATACCTACAAATTTATAGAGTTTTATAGTCCACGGTCATCTTGAAAAATCAAAGGCTCCTAAGAAAGAGGAAAGAGTTTAAATTAGTCAGTATGTCATTTCTAAATTACTTAATTCAGAGTATAGTTAGTATTGAGAAAAGTTTTTACTTAACCTTTTTTTTTTTATTTCCTGAGAAGCATTTAATTCTCTCTAGTTCTAAAGGCTAAGGTTACTACTTCTGTGCTGTAATGGATGTTAAAGATGTTAGACAGTTGAGGAGTCTCAAATGAGATGGGGTGTTGAATTCTCAGATATTTCTGCATATTCAGAAAATAGAAAAGGGTTGCTGTAAAAATCAGAACCTTTAATTAGGATCAACTAGTCTGATTAAATAATTCTGAGCATAGATTTCTAACCAAGTTTAGTTTTCTTAGATTTATTTTCCAAGGGAAGGTTATTTATATTGCAGACTAAATCTTTGCTTTACATCTCCCCTTCTTTTAAGCATCCTCCTTTAATGTTTATTTTTCTTTGTTTTCACTGCTGTCATGAATGCTGACATAAGTGGGAATGCTATGCCAGGTAATGTCAGCATCATTGAAATATACAGATCGTTACCTCAAAACTTACATACTCTAAAGATAAAACTACAAGTGAGAGATAGCAACAAAAAGTTTTTCATTCACAAGGCCAAATGCCTTAATCTTACCTTTGACTACCACATATTACAAATTGTTTCTATTATCCCAGCTTCCAGTATACTTGAAATTGACCCAGGTGGCTTGTGTTACACAAAAATTACATAAACAAAGAATATGCCTTTTGAATAAATACTTGAAACAAGGAGATCAATGAAGTTGTGGTATCTTTTAAAATTGTATATTTGACCCCTAACTCAAAACCTTCATGGTTGCATCCACCAATGACTGCTTTTCAGCTACTGTCAGTATACGTAGATAATCATATGTATGATTTGTGTTCTTCTTTCCTTACAGTTTCCCTCATCTTTTTCATATCTGCATAGTCTTATTACTAAAAGTCTCTGATTTAAGTAGCAATGAGTAAATATACTTTGAAATGTTTTTCTGACATTGAAGGTAATTTATCTGCTGATTTTATTTAGCATATTCTATCTTACCAGTACAAAGACCTGATGGTTAACAAACATCTATAGAATATATCATATAACATATTCTTAATAAAGAATTAACTATGTAAGAATCACTAGGGGAGATACAAAGATGGGTAATATAATTTGCCTACAATCTATATGTTAGTATAAGAAATATTTTTGAGAAGTATGTTTGTGCCATTCATTCTGTTTAGCATACCTGCTCCTCTTTACTTTTTGGAGTTCTTTGCCAGAAATTTTCCCTTCCAGATGACGTACTACCTGAGGTCAGGAACAATATCTTATTCTCCTTTATATTGCTAGTAGTTAGCACATTACATGGGAAATAGTAAGCCCTCATTAAATGGAGGCTAATAAATGAGTCACTCCAGAATGCAAGTAAGTCTCTGAGTGCTGCCTCTAGTATGTTTTTCTACCTCTCTTTAATCTTACATGATGTGATTATTTGAGTACATGGATTTTGTCATGTTTAGTTCATGTGAGCTGGATAATAGAGTGATGAAAGAGACAGACCCCAACAGGATTCTGATGCTGTGTGGTAAATGCCAAGGTGGAAGTATAGACAGGCTTGTTATGAGAATGTTAGGGAAAGCACCTAACCCAACCGGGGAATCTGGAGCTGAGTCTTAAAGTTTGAAAAGGAGTTAGCCAGGCAAATGAGGTGTAGAAGTGAAAAGAAAAGGAAGCCACTTGAATACATGAGGTATAAGACAGTTTGGTCTATTTGGATACACTATTCAAGTATTGCCCTTGTGTGACATCCTGAGCAGCATCTGGAAAGAGTTTGAATCAGGGAAGTGACACACTCATATTAATATTTTTATTTATATTCTGTACATTATGCTGGCGGCAGCAGGGAAGGTATATTTCATTGTATCATCAGTAAGGCAGACGTCGGTAGACTTCCTATAATCTCAGCTAGAAGATACAGGGGGTTGTACCTAATGCCTTGCTCACAAGTTGACCTGTTGGGCCAGAGAGATTTCTCTGCCGTTTAATGTGTTACTGCTTATTCTTTTCCCACCTTTTTAAAAAACTTTTAAAAATTTTAATTTGTATCCTGCCTTTTGTTATATCATAAATTCTTTGATGCCATCTTTTCTAATTATTTAGATTATTCCATAATATTTCAGCAAATGATTGTAGTTTATTTAATGATTCCTTTATGTTAGGCATTTTTCAGTATTTAGAATCTTCTTTTTTTAAGATAAATTTCTAGAAATGAAATTGTTAAAGGATATGAACATGTTCTTGGAATTTGTCACCATGCTGCTTTCTGAAAAGATAAAAGTTTATGCCTTTATCAACAATATGTGAGTGTATTTTTATAGCATTCATTATAGCATTCTTCAGATTATTAGTGTTAAAAATCTTTTTGGTAATTGAACAGGCAAATTACTTCTCATTTTAATTGACATTTCTTTTTAATGTTGAACATTTTTCTTTGAATATATTAAATTATTTCCTTTTTTCATTTTACTTTGAGTTTTTGTGTTTTCTTTATCAAATTGTTTGAGCTATTACATAGGAAAGATATTAACTTCCCATCATGTTTATATCGTATTTTCTATAAGTCATTTACCTTTTAATTTTTTGTCTAGATGCTTTTTATTTTTCCATATTCTAATATTTCTGATTTGATGCTCTCCACTTAGGAAGTCCTTCTCCTTCTATATAGTTGATAGTTATTTTTATTTTCTTCTAGTTTTTCTATGGTTTATCTTTTTCTTAATAACGTGGGGTGACATGAGGACCTATTTCTTTTGCAAAATTATTAACCGATTGTATCAACATCATTTGTTGAATAATCCTTCCTTTACCTGTAGTGTGCTTTTAATATGAAATTGCTCATACTTTTATTTGTCCTCATCTTGAATCATTTAAAACGTTTTCATACCTTTTGAATCATTAAATTTTTTTTATGTGTTTAGGAATATCAGTCTTTCCCATAACTAGATTTTAAGGGTTTTGAGGATAACAGTCATGTCTACATCACGTTTTATTTTTTTCCACAAGAATTATTATTTAATGACCATTAAAATTTATCATAATAAAACTTTTATTAACCCCTATTAGTGTGATTCATAGTGGGGTATCCTAGTTTAATTCTTTTTTTCCAGGATAAAAACTGCAGTTTTGCAGTGAAACTGCTCAGAGCAAGGAAACCCCTAGGATATGGGGACCTGCTGGACCTCTTTCAGGTGTGTGAAAGTGCATCATTTGATCTCACAGTTATAAAATTTGGAAGTAAAATATATTTATCAAACACACAGTGTTACTCTATTAGAGGAGTTGTGCTTCTTGAGGAATTTAGGTTGAGTAAAATTTCTCTTTTCTTTCTCCCTGAAAGCTGTCTATATATTGTCTTAGAAATTGAAATAGAGAGTTTTGATTAAAAAGAGTTGACTTTTTTCTTTCTTTTCCTGGAGTGATTTTTTTTTTTTTTAATGGTTAAAGCCAGATGTCTTTATATAGCTGCACAGCCTTTTCCTTCTAATATGATTTTTAAACTCTAAACCCATAGGAAGATTTTTACATAAAGCCACCCTTAAATAACATGTAAATAAAATTACTGCTTATGAAGAGAGTGCAGTAATCTCTCAATTAGAAGAGCAGGATTAATTTTTGCTTCTTAGGACCAGTATCACATTTAAAAGAAGAGAAAAAATTAGTGACTGTTTTTAGCGATCTTTGTCTTCATTGTGGTCTAGTAGACATATTTTTGTTTTTTATATTATGCTTCAAAAAAAAACAGAATAGATCAATAGATTTTATTTTTTTGTTGTTGTTCATCATCTCTTCTGGATAACACAGAAATTTCCTTTGACCATTATATTCGTATACAAACTGGGTGGAAAAAAAGTAGGAAGGATTCCTTTGAGTTACATTAAAATACAGTTAAAATGACTTTTGTTACTACCTTCAGTTTATCTGAACTTGATAGATCTGGATAACTGACTGACATGTATACAACCTTTCACTATACGTTACCTTATTATATTCACTCTAAGAGGCACAATTTTTTCACATGTTAGTATTCCCCACATTGGTATGCATCTTACTGTTTGTTGATGGCATCTTAGAATCACTGTGGGCAAGGTAATGTAGTTGTCTGTTTCAGTGCATGTGTGAACTTGTTCATAGTTGTTCATATTGTCACATAAGTTGAGTTTTATGCATTGTTGATATCACATAAGTTTAATGGCTATTTGGAATGTCACCCTAGTTGTTGTGCAGGCAATTTCTGTTAACATCTTATGGTAAGTTCAAAAAAGCACCAGCATCAGAGTGTGCAGACTGGGCGTCATTGGCTTAAAAGACTATCTCAGAGATGATAGTAAAGTACTCTCAAGCAATGAGGCATCCTCAGGCAAACAATCCAGTTAAAAAATGGGCAGAAGATCTGGTATTTTTCCAAAGAAGACATACAGATGGCTAACAGGTGCATGAAAAGATGTTCAACATCATTAATCATTCAGGATATGCAAATCCAAACCACAAGGAGATATCACCTCACACCCGTTAGAATGGCTGTTATCAAAAAGATAAGAAATAACAATGAGCTTTTTGGCCCAGAGGATGAAATTGTGAGGAAAATTCCTAAGTGATAAGAAAGTACTGTATCATAGTTTAATTGGCATAGTTGATTGGCACTGATTTTCTTTCTGGTAATATTGTGGGTGTGTCTTAAATCATTGTCATCAGAGACTCTGTGGAAGTATGTTGTTTTTCCTTCTATTAAGGCAGGATCCCTATGCTACATTTATCTGTAGACTTCAGGCAGGTAACTGTGAAGTGTTTCATTGGTTCCTCTTAAACACTTTTAACTCTTTTAGTTTCCACTTGCATCAAATGCTGTTTACCTTCGAGAGTGGCAGCATAATGTTGTGGGAGGAGTAGTGAGCCAGGAATAAGAAGACATATTTCATATTTTTAGATTCTAGTTTTACCACCTACTTACTGTGTCACTTGGTCCAAATCACGCCCTATTCTCTATATGAACATTGTGATACTCAATGAGAAACGAATGTTAATGTCATAAAAATTATAAATGCAACTTGTTAGTATTGAAAACTTATTTGCCTGAGTAAGGTTTAATAACTGGGAATGTTCAGCAGAGTTAGAATTAGCCTTGTACTTCAGTGATTCTGGCAGGATTGAATATAGCAGGTTATTTACTGCTTCAGAATAGTGTTTTCTTGAGCTTTATTATTTTTTAATCATTCATGTAAATGTTTTGGGACATTGTTATGGAAAATTTATGTCTCTGATTTTGAATCAAACCTTTATGCACAAGAAAGCAAGGAAATAAGGGAGGTTTTTTGGAAGCACTATTCTTTGCCAGTCATATTTGCCATCTCTTAGCTGCAATAAATCAGTAATTCATGCTGGCATACTGATGGACTTTGCAGAGTGTGCTGTAGGAAATAGTAGTCTTTATTTGCCATACCACAAAGGGAGATTAGGGAGAGGAAAGAAAGAGATGTAAGTGATAAATTTAATGTTAACACTAGTTTTACACTTTTAATGGCGATGACTTTCTCAACAGTTTCTTTTGAAAAACATGTTAAAACTCAGACTTGTATGTCTTTATTATAAGTCGTAACCTGAAAAATAATTGATGGCTGTAGTACATTTGAAAATGAATACCGAGCACATAAGTCTGATATTCTCTTGCCTTGGAATTTTATGTTATTCATTCAAATTGGAATGACAAACCTGTCTTACTCATCTTTATGTAGCCATTCAGTAAGTGTGTATTGATTTAACTTCATTTTGTAAATTTAATTATGTATAATTGAGTTTGTGCATTTTCTAACCTTTTACATTTTTGTTGCCACTAAAACTTCTGAAAGAACTGGCTTAGTAGGAGTTAAATTAAGATTTGGAATTACAGCATGTGCATCCAATTAATTTAAAGTAATGCTTCAGTAATAAGAGGAATAATGTTACTGTTTTTAATGAGTTTACTTCTTGAAGAAGAAATTAGAGCCAGTAAATTCAAAACATACAGTAAAATTCTAGGGAGTTTCTGAATATTCATTCAGAAATGTGGTGAAGATGAGGTTTATACTATTTTTAGTTACTTTTCTGCTCCAGAATATGAATTCTTATTCTGGTTTTCCCTGCTGCACTTTTGAAGAAATAGAGTCTTTTTCTGAGGCAGGATAGAACTTCTGAGAAGTTGTCCTTAAAGAGTTTATAGCAGAAGATGGAGGAGAACCAAGGGACCCAGTGTCAAGAGAAAGGCAGGGCAAGCTGTAAAGGGGAGGAGTGTAGATACAGAGTCTAGTGTTTATCTGAAATTTTTTAACTCTTACTGCTTGATTTTTTAAATTTTGGTGTTTATTTTATATTACGTGGTTTTTGTTAAGATTGTCATTACTGGTTGTAATTATATAAATGTATTCCTATTTATGAATCATATTTAACATTTTATATGTGTTCTAAATAAAGCATTGAAAGAGAACAGCTCAGAGGTTGTTCAGCCTTTTCTAATGGGTTGTGGAACCAAGGAACCGAAGATCACTCAGCTATGTTTGGCCGCCATTCAGAGACTCATGTCCCATGAAGTTGTATCTGAGGTAATGTGAAGATTTTATCTGAACTGTGCACCTGCGAATCAAATCAGGCATTTTCATGAGGGGAGAATAAAACATACCTGATTTTTAATGTAAAACAGTGCTTGAAGGGCATGGCTTAATTTTAAAAGATTATCAAATTGTCTCATTAAATCTCATAAATAATGAATAAAGATGAAGTACATTTTGTCAAGTCATTTGTAATCTAGCAAGTCATAGTTCGGTAGTATAGATGATAATTTTGAGAACAAAGCAAAGTTTTAGTATCATTGAAGTAGAATATTATTCATAAATTATCTTTTAAAAGATAAGAGAGAAAAATCATGACTGCTTGCTAGATTATGTGAAGTGATAATTTGTTGTTCATTAACTTAAGTGTGTTGTTTGTATCTAACCTGAATGATGGCAAAACAAGGAAAAACATGTCATCACTATAAATCTGCATCCTGCTTGCAAATATAATGATGTTAACTTTGTGCTTCATGTGGTACTTTAATAGAAGTGGTAAATTCTTTTGCCTTTGGTATAGCATTCTAAACAATGTCAGATTTAATTGAATTTATAAATGTTAATTTGAGTTGTGTTTTGTTTTTCTGTAACATATTATGAATAGAATAATGTATAAGAAACAGCAGGCTCAGTTAATTTGTGTATGTATGTATTCTGGAATGTCCAAATTAACTATACCCATATTATTATAGAAATGAGCTTCGATTTTGGCTAGGTATTTCAGAACTATATGCTGCTATTTGCATATATTCAAATAGTATATTTTAAATTTAAAAAAAATTTTTGAGAAAAAAGTAATTGGTTGTAATTCTCAAATTAGTTGAGAGATGTATATTTGGAAACATGGGTTTTTGTTATTGTGATCAAGAAGTTCTTTCCAGGTGAGATAATATTTGTACACCTTTTCATATTTAGGAACCCAAACAGCTATATTTTATTTGTTGAGAATAATTAAAATAATTGTTTTACAGACTGCAGCTGGAAATATAATTAACATGCTTTGGCAGCTAATGGAAAATAGTCTCGAAGAACTTAAGCTGCTTCAAACAGTTCTTGTTCTTTTAACAACCAATACAGTGGTTCATGACGAGGCACTCTCTAAGGTAGGAAGCCTGTTTGTCAAAGTTCAAAGTGCTTTGAGATAGTGTTTGAATGACTTGACTGAAAGAGAAAAGCCTGGTGCTTTTGGAACCAAAAGCAACTTTGCTGTAGCTATTGTGATAATGCACATTGCAGTTTAGAAGCCATTGGTGCCTTATTTCCCCCAGATTAGAGTTGAAATCAGGTTGGGGCAATTAAGCAGAGCCCCCTGGGTATAGCTGACAGGCTTAGTTATGAATAGGATATGGAAAAAGAAAAACAGCAGAAGAATAGGAGTAGAGGAAGAGGAAAAGAAAAAAAAATGTGTTTTGAAGTATCAGTGCTCTCCACAGTTGCCTTGGGTATTCCCCCCCGTGGTAGCTCTCCCTTTCCCCCCTTTTAAGAATAATTTCACATGTATGTGTTACGTAGCCAGGTAGTTTAAATTTGTCTCTAAAGGAGCTGGAAAAATGACCTTTTGGCATGTATACTGGATAAGGCTGCAAGTTAGCTATTTCTCATTCCTTTCTCATTCCAACCCTCTTTGGAACACTATCAGCTGTTCTATTATTTACCTCATTATTTAAAAAGTTTTTTTAAATTATGAAATATTTCTAAAGCAAACAGTACAGAGAGTAATATAAAGTCTTTAATTAATGGCTTATTTTTTAGGGAAATTGTTGAACTTCCAATAATAATTCTGTTATAATTTGTAAGCCCTTAAGGATGGATGGCTTGTAAGGTAGAAAAGTATGCTGTCACATTGAGCTATGTAGACTGTCTCTAGAAAGTCTATCTATCTTTTCTAGTTACTCGTTTGATGTTCTTAGGACATGCTGAGATTGTACTTAATTGCAAATAGCTTATTCTTTTAAGCTCATACCTGGTTTATAAAATATTTAATGTATTTTTATGTATACTTTTGTTGATGTAGTTCCTCTTGGTTTCTAGCTGTCAAATTATTGTTCTGCTACATTTATTTAAAATTTCATTAAAAATTATCATTTGACCTACCTGAGTGATAAGAACTGATTATAGTTTTATAAATAAATATAGGATTTATTTTAGTATTTTGGTTAATTTGGAAATGTAATATTGGGAAAGAAAAATGAAATATAAAGAAATAATATAAAATTGAGTAATAGGAAGGGTTCTTCATAACGTGTACCTTCCGGTTATATTGAAATTTTAGAAAGTGATAGTGGTATCAAAGGCTTATTTTCTCTTAACTGTTTAATATAATTAATATGATGAGACATAGAATTTAAAATACCGTTATTATGTTTTTCTCCAAGAATGACTTCTTTTAAAACTATAAAAGTTTTAGAAGAACACAAAGGAGAAAATCTCTGACCTTGAGGTAGGCAGAGATTTCTTAGGGCACAAAATCCATGAACTGCTAAAGAAACCATGGAATAGGGGGAAATATTTACAAAGACCTGACAAAGAACTTTTATCTAGAATTTATTAAAAACACATAATTCATTCATAAGACAACCCATTACAAATGGACAAATGATTTCAACAGACACTTCACAAAATAAGATAGTCAGATGACTAATGAATACATAAAACGTGCCTCAGAATCATTAGTTATCAGGGCAAAGCAAATTAAAACCACAAGGAGATACCATCACACACCCATTAGAATAGTTAAAATTGAAAAAGACTGACCATATCAAGTGTTGTTAAGGATATGGTATAATTTGAACTCACACATACTCCTAGCATGAGTATAAAATTGTAAAGCAACTTTGGAAAACTAATAGTTTTTTTTAAAGTTTAACCTATACTTACGGTGTGATCCATCCGTTTGCTTCTAGGTGTTGATTTACCAAAGGTAATTGAAAATACATGTCCTGACAGAGACTTGCTGTTTGCAGAGCAAGTCATTCTGCAGAAATAAAAACACAACACATTATTATATACATGTTAAAGAACCAAATTATAAAAGGTGTATTCCACGTTACCTTAGCTAATCTTATGACTTTGTGTATTTACTGAGAGTTTGAATTATATCAAGATCCAAGGATTTTTGTAGTATTATTGTATAAAAGGGTGGGACTTCTGGTGTAGGTGATTGATACAGCCAAACATGAATTATTTAATTTTGGATTATGTCAGATAAAGATACTAGCCATGTTCTTCATGGCCTTATTTCACACTGAATGAAAATTTTTTTTAGGCAATTGTTCTTTGTTTTCGACTACACTTTACAAAAGATAATATTACAAATAATACAGCCGCTGCTACAGTGCGACAAGTTGTCACTGTTGTTTTTGAGAGGATGGTTGCTGAAGATGAACGACACAGAGGTAAAGAGATTAAAAGTTGTTTCCTTTTGACAATGGGTGGTTCTAACATCCAGGCTTTCTCTTTTATTGATTTTCATCCTCTCCCCTGTGAACTTAGGCTACCTAACATTTAGAATACTTTAAAATATGTATTTATTTGAACATCATTTTTATTGATACTGGCAATTCAAAAAATAAGTCACCCACAATTTTATTACACTAAGAAGTGGGTTCTATTTTCCATGTTTATTTCTAATATGTGCATATTTGCATACTGAAGATAATTTCACATTTTATGTCAAACATTGCATTATAACTATTTTTAGCCAAACATCACATTATGTGACTTTTTCACATTATTCTTTTATTTTTGTTATTTAAATTTTAATGGTTTTATTTTGCGGCTATTCTGTACTTTAATGAGCTCCTTGTGTTTGGTATTTTAGTATTGTTTTGAGTGTCTTCCTACATATGTATTTCCATTTGAATTATTTTTTTAGGGTAAATTCCCAAGAATGAGCTCACTTTTTCTACATGTTTCCTAGAGGAATTGCAGGTGGTATTCTAGCAGATTGAAATATTAAGGAATTAAATTTATGGGATAAAATAGGACTGTTCTCCGGTTTGAATGTCTTACATACATATTCATAATCTAAATATAATTTCTGGATTGGTAGCTTTATCTGTGTGTCTCTAAAGACTAATACCTCATTTAATACTTTCTAAAAAGGTAGAAAATACTTAGAACCTCTTTCTTTTCAAGTGATCAAGTCAACATTTATTCAAAACAAGCTGTTGTAACTTACAGAGAATGATATCTTATTAGTATTCAGAGAAACTGGAAGATCCATTCTAGTTGACTCTTGGCCAGTCAGTACCTATAACTGAGATAGTAATTGTAGCAGATCAAGAGTTAATTCTCTTGAAGTTGGTGAGATAATAGAAGAATTAACCATATGGTAAACTTTTATACGTTTGATATTTAAAGGCAGATTTCAAAACCATGAAATAAAGGGGCCAAAGAAGGGGTTACTGGGGAGATCAAATGTATGGATAAAGATACAGAGCTTATTAAAATGAATATAAGATGGGGAAGAGTGATTTTTATGGCATTTTTTTTTATAAAAATGGGATGCCCAGTTTTTCTTTTCCATTTTGGAGACATGGTCCTGAACTTATACTTAAGTTTGTACTTCTATAAATAAGTTTTTATTTTAAATGTACCTTTTAAATAGTATATAAAGTTTAAGTTAAAGGTCGTTACGAACTCCTAAAACTTCTCTTATTCTGACTGCAGATATTATAGAACAACCAGTACTAGTCCAAGGAAATAGTAACAGAAGATCTGTCAGTGCCCTCAAACCTTGTGCTAAAGATGCATACATGCTTTTCCAGGTATTTCAGTTGATAAAAATTTTTATTATAGAACATAGTTTTGTGTGAATTTCTGACGTTGGAATTTTGCCTCTGATCTGGTTTTTTTAAGTGTCACTTTTTAAATTGTCAAATTTTAAAGTGTAAAAAGTAGTTCGGGTTTCTCCCACTGTCTGAAAGCAGAGCATTTCTGTGCAAGCTTTCATAACCCAGAATGGCCTAAAGCAAAGAAGCAGTACCTTAGGACATAATGACCTAACAAATACACATAGTAAATGGAGGGAAGCACAGACGGTCACCCACACGGTTCAGAGCTGTGGCGGCTTCGTGCTGAGATGCCTAGTGTGGTTCCCGGGGAAGAGCCTGGCAGTGCTGCCCCTACTGCCCAGAGTGAGCGCTGCCTCTGTAGCTGGCTCGCTGTAAAACAAATGCTGAACGCTGTTTTCATTTTTGCCTTTTTTTTGTAAAAGTGAAAATCCCCTTCAGATTTCTTTCAGTTAGAGAAAATGGGTGCTAGTGTAGGTCTTTTGTAAAAGCTAAGTGGTCAAGCAAATTTTAGAAAAGCCCATGATACATGTATTTTAAAAAATTCTAAAACATTAAAAAGCATGTATAGCTAATTAACATAATAAAATGTTATGTTGTACTTTAAGGAAATAAAATGAATTAAACCTTGAACTAGATATATTAGGGATGGCTAATCATATAAAATAAGTACTTTAATAGGAAGATTAAAGTACTGAATCTCTGGTCTACCTAATGTAATTTGATATACAAGTACCTGATTTTTACACTGTTTTGCATAAATAAACCTCTTAAGTAAAGTAAGAGTCACCTGCACTGAAAATATTAATTTTGATTGAAGGGTTACTCTAAGTGGTTTTTCATTAAAAGAATGTTAGATTAACCATTTATCTGTGCACTCTCTATATTTTTACTTATATAATCAAGTGTACAATTAGTCAAAATTTGAATTCCTGGTAATTAGTTTCTAAAGAGTAAAACCTATTAGATAAGAAGAAATACTTTAAAGAAGCTTTATGAACTATGAATTTTGAAAAGCACATTCCATTCCAGCATGTGAAATGTTTTCTTTCTTTTTGTTTATTGTTTGACTTATTTTCCCAGGACCTGTGCCAGTTGGTTAATGCTGATGCCCCTTACTGGCTAGTAGGCATGACAGAAATGACTCGAACGTTTGGCCTCGAATTACTTGAGTCAGTCCTGAATGATTTTCCACAAGTCTTTTTACAAGTAAGCCATTTGTAGTATCTTGCAACAAAATTAATCTTTAATTTTTTTCACAGATATTTTTCAGGAAAGCAGCATGTATTTTTCTCTCACATTAAAAGATGCAAAAAATTATACCTTAATAAGGTATAATTATTACCTTAAACATACGGTAATTTAGTATTATCTTACATTTTAGTAATGCCCAAGCATCGTGAAATTCTGACATTAGAAGGGATCCCTGGGGTCTTTCTAGTCAAACATTTCCCAGTCAGGGGGTCTATGAAGGAATGGGGTATGCAAACTCTTTCTGTAATATTTAAAAGCCTAAAAAGATTGTTACTGATTTATAATTGGTTATATGTAGCTGTGTGCTTTTACATAATTTTAATGGAAAAAAGTAGTCAGTGCTTAATAAATTTCATGAGTGATACAGAATATTTCAAAACAGAAGGTTAATAGGGAAAAAAGTAAGAAAGAATTCAGACTTTTTATTTTATTTGTAAGAAGCTAAAGTTCAGAAATGGTTCAGTGATTTACATAGGGTTCCTTAGTTACTAGCAGATCTTGAACTAAAATTTAGATCTTCTAACTACTCCTCTAGCTCCTTTCCCTACCATGTGGCCCCCCCTTAGTCATCTAACTTGTCCTTTGCTCCTACCTACAAGGTGTGTGAATCAGGTACCACTAAAGTAGAAGATCCTTTAGCTCAGGAGTTGGGATTGAAATTTTATTACATGGTTCATAATTTTTGGTCTGTGTTAGACAGCTGTTAAATGCTTTTGGTGATGATGAGCCATAATAACTGATGATTCCATTTCTTGTATTAATATAGGGTAAGTTTAGCTATAACTTGTCTAGCAGTCTTGTATAAAATGCTAGTCTCAACAGCTGCCACTTTTGACTGCCTGTTCCATGCGACGACTTTGCTAAGTTCCTTATGTACCTTTAGTCTTCACAGTGCCTGAGAAGTACCAGTTATTCCTGCTTTTACACAGGAGGAAGCTAAGACTTTCAGAGGGTTAAATAATTTGTCAAAGTTTTCATAGTTTGTAAGTGCCCTCATCCGTTAGTCACACTGTCATTCTTGTTGTTCCTAAATGACCCAGGTGGACTCCTGCTTCAGGGCCTTTGTGCGTACTGCTTCGGGGGCCTGGAATGCTTTTCTCCCGTGTGGCTTGTTCTCTTCCTCTTTTTGAGGTCTTTACTCCATGGTCACCTTATCAGAAATCTTTCCCCAACCACCGTGTGTAAAATGGCCACTTTTCTTCATGCCAGCGCCCTTTCTTACCCCTTGTTACTTTTCTTTATAGCACTTGGTACCTCCTGACATACGTATTTGTGAAGTAGTTTATCTTCTCTCTTTCCCTACGGGAAACTCTGTGAGGAAGGGACTTAGTTCCCTGTTGTATGGGTGCCCATTTATTTCTAGTGCCTGGCATACGGCTGGTGTTTGACAAATACTTGAATGAATGAACTGGTAAATGATTTTGAATTATAAATCTCTATAGTTTAGATTATATTTACTAATTTTGTCAGGAAAGATGTGAAAAAAATGTTTCCAGATTTATAGCGCCTGCAATAAGTCTATTTTATTCTTCCAGCTACAGTGCTGAGAAGAAAAAAAGAAATATTCTGCGTAAGATCCTAAAATTAACTCCTAAAAGTTTTCTTCAAGAGATAAATTTTTATTTTCATTCATTCATTCATTATTAATTCATCCAACCGAAATTTACCAGTCCCTTACAATGTGCTGGTCTATATATTCAGCGCCAAGGATACAGAATTTAAATAAGACACATAAAATTCCTGCCCTTATGACACTTACCAGTCTAACTGGAAGAAAAAACATTACCTGAACGATAAAATGTGATGAGTGCTGTGAGAAAAAAGTGTAAAAAAGTGCTATGGAAATGAGCAACACAGGTACCAAACCTGGTGGAGAACTGGTGACAAATGAAGGCTGTGAAGCTTTTCCCTGAGAGATAAAGAGGAGTTAGTTGGGAGAAATAGGTAGAATAGAGAAAGAATGCTCCAGAGCAGTGACCCTAAGAAAGAATCTGCCTTTTCTTTTAAAAAGAAAATAAGCTGTCTAAGGGCAGGGGCAGAACTGAGCATGACCCTGACTGCCTTCCCCTGGTGCAGTGCCTGGTGCGTATTCACCAGCCAGCAGCCAGATGGTGAGTAAATGCGAGGACAAAGGCAGCCTTTCACCTTCTTCAAAATAAAGTCAGTGAAATATAGAGCTAATTATACTTTATTAATCAAGGATGACTTCTAGCTTTCTGGTTTGAGCAGTGAGTTACTTGCTGCTAATACTCTGTGGGCAGAACTTTTGCTAGAAAGGATAGTGTATTCTGTTTTTAACTTACTCATTTTGAGGTACCTGAGTGTATACAAAATGGTAGTTGAATTTATGCATCTTGAGCACAGAAGTACGGTTTTGCGCTAAAGTTACAAATCTAAACTTCGCTTTAGTTGCTAACTGAAGATACGGGAGTGAATGAGATCAGCTCTGATGATAGCATGCGGTGAGCAGGATGTGAGGACCTGGTTTTCTGGAGCTCTGAGAAACCTCATCGTTAAATGGTCAAATGGTTAAATGGTACAGCCTGATATAAGACAAAAGCAGGAAAGCTTCAAGATCAGCCAAGTAATCATTTATGTCAGGCGCTTCAAAGAAATTTGATAAGATTGAAAAGGCAGTGTTGGCTTTGGCCACAGAGATCATGTTGAGAACAGTTCCAGTAGACATGCAGTAGTTGGTGGTGGTTGTGGAGGAAAGCCAATTGTAATTAGGTGAGCAGTGAGGGGGGAAACTGAATAGATAAAACTTTTAAGACTTGTCTGTAATATTTATAAATTAGCCAATACCTAAGGTTATTTAGTAAACTATGAAAATGGATTTAACTATGCTTTTCACTTTGTCAGTCAGTGAAACTGCTGTAGATGTGAGAGTAGAATTTCAAATCACATAACTCTTAAAAAATCCCATTTTTTGGTGGGGGGAAGAATTAAAAGTACATAAAATGGATATAAAAAGCTAGAAGTATACATATTTGGAGTCAACAGTGACTCACTAATTTATCTCCAGGAGTTGAGATTAGGCAAAGCTTTTATTTTTATCTTTTCACTTATCTGTATTTTCTTACTTTTTTCCTCTAGTAAAGCTTATTTTTTTTCTTGAGTGACTGACTTCTTAAAGATACATTTGATGCATTTTGTGATTCTGAACAAATAAACTGCTCTGTGTCTTACTTTTCCTTTTCTGAGAGATTAAAGTATTAGATTGGTTGATTTTTGTGATTGTTCCTTTGTTCTCAGCCTCAATAAAATTGGGATGGTTAAACAACAGAATAATATATATTTGAGGTTAGACATTAAATGTAGACTAGACCTTGTATTGTCAGTAAAATGGGACTACTTTTGGCTAACATAGGCAGGGAATTAACAGGTCAGGAGAGGGTTTCTGCATATTATGCCATGACTGTAAGTAAAACTTAAGAATTCTTTGCAAGATTCCCAGACATTAAAATAATTATGCGTGTTTGTCATTGTGTTTTTATCAGCTCATTGTGTTCTGTTCAAGCAATCTAAGTAGAACAAAATATTAAGTTGGTTAATAAATCTTCTATTCATGAATAGAATTATTATCTTTGCTAAATAAAATGCATGAATTATATAATTTATTATTCTTTATTAATCAAGGTTTTTCT
Organism: Camelus dromedarius; assembly: GCF_036321535.1. Lineage (NCBI taxonomy): Eukaryota > Metazoa > Chordata > Mammalia > Artiodactyla > Camelidae > Camelus > Camelus dromedarius. The sequence goes on along the minus strand of NC_087446.1, from coordinate 59,496,839 downwards.
CCTCAGCTGCCTAATTAAATGCTTTATCTATTTGAATTTGTATAATCTGTTTTCTTTCTTCTGTTCTTAATGTTTTTAATTGCTAGTGTCCTACTAAAATTAACATTGTTAGTAATAAATATTTCAATTCCCAAATTATTATATGTTCCTTTTAATTTAGATACTTTTTAAAACTTGAAATATTGATTATCATTTGATTTTACATTCTCAAAGAGTAATACTAATTTCAGAATCGTGTGCAAACTGTAAAATAATAAACTGTATAAACTTATAATAAGGCTACATTATTCATACTGACTATTAAAGAGTATTATTTACCAATGAGACTGTTTTGTAAGCATTTAGTACAAAGTTAATTCTTTTTTTCTTTCTTTTTTTTTCAATCTTTGCAAATAGCATCAGGAATTTAGTTTTCTTCTCAAAGAAAGGGTGTGTCCTCTTGTGATAAAGCTCTTTTCTCCAAATATAAAGTTCAGACAAGGTTCCAGCACTTCATCTTCTCCAGCACCAGTTGAAAAACCGTATTTTCCTATCTGCATGCGTTTGCTGAGAGTGGTATCTGTTCTGATTAAGCAATTTTACAGTCTTTTGGTAAGTGCTAATTTTCATACATGTTTGTGTGTGTAACTGCCTGAAATCTCTTCTTAGAAGATGATTTATTATAGTGTGTTTAGCTTTTTTACTTCAGTTAAGTGGATCTTTTTTTTTTTTTTTGAGTATATATAGGTATTCTCCTAGGTAGCCAAAAGATTCATTCCTTCCTTTCTTGAATCTTTCTTATGTTTATATGGTATTTTTCATTTATGGCAAGAAGAATCATGGCCTGTTATAAGATTTGGTGAATTCTAGTATTAGAAATCAATATTTACTTTCAGTCCAATATTGTATCTATTTTGTATAAATTTATGGAAGCAGGATATGTTGTGATACTCCTGATCATAGTTCTATCAATGTAATGGTTTACTCTTAAACATTTAAATAATATTTTTCAGAGAAAATGGTGTGTTACATTTCTTTTTAATTTATGTTAATTTCATTGTATAAATTTTAATATTTATATCCTTAATTTTAATTAACAAAAATAGTTGTTGATCATCTGCTGTGAAAAGTCAGTAAGCTAAATGTTAGCGATAACCAGCAGCATTACAAACTATTGGATAGTATAGGTAGTTGAAGTAAATTCTGTGGAGACCTTTTTAAAATAAAGTTTTTTTCCTATGTATGTTACACTTGTCATAGATTTTCTTTTCATATTCCAAATTAATTTATGCAAAATGCATTCAGAAATAATCTTTATAAGCACTGTAGTTATTATTTCTGGCTACATAAGATACATCTATAATACACATTGTTGTCTTTAATACTTTGTTTGGAAATACTGTAAGGAATCAAGTCATTTCAGAATATATTGCTATTTAAGGAACGTAAGCAATCGGGGTTTGGTGCCAAAGGTTTGAGTCTTTTGATATACTCATAATTGTTGGCTTGGACTTTTTTGTTGTAACTTTTTGAAAATTACAAACCATGTTCCCCACAACATGCAGAGTATTTGATATAATTTCCAATAGTTATATTTAATTGAAAAATCAAGACTTTGTTGTCTAATTATATACAATTAAAATGGAGGGAAATTCTTTGAGTCTTTACATGGGTGAAATTTTAGAAATTTTGAAAGGTCAGCTTGCATTTGCCGAAAGTAAATGAAAAGTAGGTTAGTTTCTCCAAAGGTGGAAAGCTTATACCTGTCGGCTGTTATATTTCCTGTATTGTATTTGTTTATAGTCTGTTTGTGGAGAAGCTTTTAAAAAATGTAAACCAGAGTGACAAAATGGTGGGATAGGAAGCTCCAGGCACTCTGTGCCCCGTGGAGACACCAGCTTATTGATGTACAGACCGGATTGCTTTTGTAAGAACTTTAGAAACCAGTTTAGAAATTACAGCACCCAGGCAAGTACAAGGCCAAGTAAAGTTTCATTAGAGTGGGTAGGAAAGCCGTTGCAGTTACCGGATATACCTCATCCCACTCCTGGCGCAGCACAGCATGGTATGGTCAAGAGAAAACTCCCAATCTAGGGCTTCTCCTTCATGTGGGAAAAAAAGATGAAATGTGCAACCAGCGCTCTCACTTCTGGGGGTACTGCTCAAGGAACTGATTTTTGTCTTATCCAACTCTTGGACACTGACAAGAAGGGCAGCAACACACCTGGATGCCTGAGGACCAGCTGAGAACAAAGGCAAGCCCTGTGGCTTGCTGCAGCACCAGGGAGGTTATAGTAACACAGGCAGACACCAGGGGAAGCACGGATACCTTGGCTGGTACAGCACCACAGGCTGCAGTACTCCAGACAGACACAAGAGGGAGCTCCAGAGTAGAAACAGGCACACGCAAGCCCAGGGAAGACACGTTGACAGAAAAAACTATATCCAAGAATACTACATACAGCAAAACTTTCCTTCAAAAATGAAGGAGAAGTGAAGACTTCCCAAAATGAATAAAAACTGAGTTTATTACCTGTGACGAAGCCAAATATGTATCACTTCACTCCTTATTCCCTAGTATTATCCGAGTTGTCTTAGGAGGGCTTATGTCTTGTCCCTCTCTAAATGCAGGTTTAACTAATTAAATTAACATAAGGTTGTAGGAAGAGAAGACATCACTCCTTTTCCTTTTCCTAGCCACTAGTCAGTAATGGAGAGCCAAGTCTCTCTTCTGTTCTCCACCATAATGCAGCATGCTTGTTGCATCCTCAGCATAATCAATGCAGAATTCACATTTTGTTTCTGTCCCTGAATCAAGAATTACCAACTTAACTATCTTTTATGTTTATAAAACTTGGTGCTGAATTGTTTCCCTTCAGAATTTATATGTTGAAGCCGTAACCTCCTCTTTGATGGTATTTGGAGACGGGATCTTTAGGAGATAATTAGGTTAGATGAGGTCATGAAGATAGGGCCGCCAGGATAGAGTTAGTGACCATATATGAAGAGACACTGGAGAGCGTGCTTGCTCTCTCTCTGCCGTGTGAGGACACAGTGGTAAGGCAGCCAGAAAGAGAGCTCTCTCCAGAGCCCGACCATGCTGGCACCCTGATGTCAGGTTTGCAGCCTCCAGAACTGTGAGAAATAAATTTTTGTTGTCTAAGCCACCCAGTCTACGGTATTATGTTATGGCAGCCCAAGATGACTAAGCACTTGGTTTCTGTCCATCAGTTCTGGTATCTAGCAGTTCATCCAGTGACTTTTTCAGGGATCAGATACCTTATTCCTTAGTAATTTCCATTTTGGGTGAAATTGCTGTCATTGTGTACATAGATCCTGGATACTACACAGTGCTTTACATTTATTAATTCATGTAGACTTTACTACAACCCTATAAAGCAGGCACTCATTTTTATTTTACAACTGACAAAATGAGGCTCAGGATATTTATATAATTTACCTGGGATCATATGGTGTATAAGCTGCAGAGCTGGGATGTTAAGTACTTCTGTTAGACCCCCACACGCACGCTCTTAACCCCACTGCATTTTATGCTTTACTGTTTTCTTAATTCTCATTTCTTCCCCTCTCCAAGGCTGCCAGTGCCAAGTTTCTTGTACTGCTCCTATCCCATTCTCCCTATTTTGACCTTAGTCTCCTCGATTTAGGGGGCAGAATGAGGAGAGAGAACAGCACAGCCAGCGGCAGAAAAGATTGAATGTTAGTGCCTAAAAGAAGAAAAAGACCTACTCTGTACTTCACTCATCGTTTGGGAGTGATGACCAACTGGTAAAACTGCCCTTCACAACAAGGCAGCTCTAGGGTGGTGTTACAAGGATGAATTCTTCAGATGTATATAAGATATTAATTCCTCAGCATTATAATTTGTTAGATTGAAACTTAATTCATTAGTATGGGAAAGTCCAGGTAGTCTAGTTTCTCCAAGGGCAAAAGTTGAAAAAGTGTGGTAGTTGTGGGGTGAGATATGTGAGTGACGTGGAATGCTTCTCTCTTATTTTTCTTGCGTTTTCTTTATTTAAACCTGAAAATGATATGTCTCTTAAGGGACATACCAGAGTAGTAATTCTTATACTTTTCAATTGTAGGGCCTCTCAGTAAAAATACTGAGGAGCTTTTGTTTATGTGGATTATTTCTGTCATTATTTACTGTATTAAAAATTAAGTCTGAGATGATACTAAAACCCATTACATGTTAACATAAAAATTTGTTTTTGTGAAGAATCCGTATATTTTCCAAAGAACAAAAAAGTTTTGTTCTGTGTTTTTTGCAAACCTCTTTAGTGCCTGGCTTAATAGAAGATGGCTGGATTCTCATACTTTATTTTTGTTTCATTATTTTGTGATATGTTGTTTCAGTCAAAGCATCTGTCCTCACAGTGATATGTAGTTGGAAAAGGCAGAATTATTTCAGTGGCCTTTTCAGTTAATAGTGGATATTCTTTGATATTACACCAAACTGAACCAGTGACGCTTTGAAAGTGTAGAATCTGAGACCATATTAATGACATTTTTATACTCTGTTACCTTAAAATTCATTGGTTCATCTTGTGCTTTGTTTTTTTTCACCCATGCATGATTTTGTAGTATTACTTATTTTAGTTGTGCAGATACTTCAAATGTTAACACTTCATACAGTACCAAAGATCACATATGTTAATATCAGCAACCATTTATCAGAAAAATCTTCTGTTATTAAGATGCTATCAAGGTCACAGAAGCAGATACAAATTTTCCAAAATTTCTAATTTTTGTCTGAAAGCTTCAGTCTTACCATTGGTAATAAATACTGTCAGTTGTTTCCCCTAAAGTGACAGGCTTACTTTGTTAATTTTTGATAAAATGTCTGTAATATGCACAAGTGTAAACAGTCATGGTTTGCCATTCACTCTTTCAGTTAAAATTATTTCCATAGGGGAAAAAAGTGACTAGGTCAGTTCTCAATGGTGCTTTTCCTCCAAACAACCATTGTACTTTGATACACAGCAAAAGTACTTCACGTGTACTTCCCATTTTGTCGCACAGAAAATTAAAAAGACATGCATGTATGGGTCACATTTAATAAATTCAGTGATTTGTGTTTTATTTTTTATTTGTTATTTTAGTTTTGCTCATTGTGATTGTGGTCCTTAAGTGAAGCAAACCTTGTGTGTGTGTGTGTGTGTGTGTATGATGGTGAAGAATACAATGACACTAGAACAGTTTGGTGCTGCTGCCTTGATTCTTGCTAAAGCACCATCTGTTTTACCCACCATTGTTTTGAATCATCAGTACAAATGTCAGTGTGTTAAAAATGGCAAGTAGTATCTTAGCATTATTATAGAAGTAATTATGATGTTACAGATGCCCTGAAACGGTCGCAGGGACCCCCAGAGGTCCATGGACCCCACTTCTGGGACCATTGCACTGGAGAATCATTGTTCTCCGCCAGTATTCACCAGCTTATCTCATATTCTATCAAGTAACTCAGAGGGGAAGATAACTAATCTTCTGTTAATATATCTAGAGTAACTAGAGGAAATAGAATGTCCAGTCATTCAGGTACAGAGATAATACAGCTAGCACACAATGTTCTTCCCACTTTCTATCATCTGAGCTGGGTGCTTTTCTGTCCTCTAAAACACTTAGGCTCCATACCCAGAGATCTCTTTTAGGAAGTTATCTGTAAGAAATTCATTAAAGATATCTACTAATTTTCTAAACTTGGTTATAAATGGCTAACATATCTCCGTTCTACCTTTGACTTACTACTTTTAAAGAAATGAATGGACTAAATGGCTTGTGCAGTTTAATTTTCCACTTCTTTACAAATATTTCTCTAACAGAGGATCTTAATACTAACAAATCTATCATCTATAAGGTTGTTAACTCTAACCGTCCCCTGAGAAATAAACTCCTGCATTTAAGAATTCTACCAGACTTTCATCATTGTTTTCTAAGCCAATCATACGTATATGATTTCTTATCAGGTATCTGTGTGATACTTCAATGAGAATTTCCGACAGGATGACTTTGATTCATCTTAAGCATTAGTTGTCTCCTGACTATTATCTGGTACCAAAGGACTAGAGGAATTCCGGCACATTCATCACTGTTCATGCTAGTATAATGGAGTTCATGAAGTATCTTTGTGCCATGAGAATTGGACTTAGGCCATAGATACCTGTGTCATGTGAGTGCAACCCCTTGGGGGAAAGGCTTTACTTAGATTCGTAATAGGCATCTTCCATTGATATCCTTGAGAACAATTCGTTGTCCTCAGCCACTACTTCTCTGATCAGACTTTCACACTTGGCAAGCAGGGAGGAAGCGTGAGCAAAGCTCCAGACCTCAGGAGAAAGGCTCTTTTACCCAAATCACAAGACTTCAGTGGGTACAGTATAAACTGAGTGATTGTTTGATTTGTACTGTAGTCACTTTTTCATAGGAGGAGAAATGAGAGGAAACTCTCCAAGGCAGGTTTTATAACATTAATCTTTCCTTTGGCTGTGATATGCTTGATGTTTCTGAGCGACTTTATTTCCTGGCCTCAAAACCTAACCGGTGAACCTTCTTCAATTCTATGATTAGGTTTAAATTCCACTTTCCCTCTAAAACAGATCGTACACGTTTTGAAGGACCTACTCCTGTTAAAACTTCAGTAGATACAACTATTGCTCAGTGAGTCACTGGCATGATTCTTTCTCAGTTCTTTACTAAAAAGGAGTCATTTTATTTAGAAAAAACAATAAGCACTCTGTACTTATGTGTCACTATGTCATGTTTAGGGGGTGTTTTTATTCTTACATTTTTCTCATTTGATTTCTCAGGAAGTTGCAGATACTTTTATCCTTTATTTATAAGAAAGTTACCTTGCTTGTCATCTGCAAAGTTGGTGAATAAACAGGCTGAGTCATGTTTTCTGATCTAGTGCTTTTTGACCATTGTCAAGTTTAGGACAGTGACAAACCTCTGCATTATGACTTCCCCAGTCATAGCAGTCTAAGGATAAATTGCTTTTAGTTCTCCCTCCTACTCTATCTTCATGATTATGTCCTATTTTTAAATACCTTTTAAAGGCATTAGAACATACCAACTGCTAAAACTTTGGGCTAAACTCCTGAGAGCTCCTTTATTCTCGAAATTCCTTGCCCCACATTATGGTCACTCTTTTGGGGCACCCCCAGCTAAAACGTCTAATAACTTGCTGTGCCTGATAAGGAAGTAAGATTCAATTTGGCCTAGTGATCACAATGTCAGGTTAATTCTTATCTTTCAGAAGTCCTGCTGTGTCCTCAACTAATATGTGACAGAAACAATTCATTAACCTTTGAATTAACTGGTTACTTTTTGTTCATTCAGTCATCAGACATTTAATAAATAATGTCGAGAATGTGCTTTAAATATTCTTTATTTACAAAGTGCTTGCAGAGGAGATGGTTTATATTAATAACAAAGGTAATAACTAATACTTAATAAAGCAAAACTATGCACCAAGCCTTGTTCTTAGTACTTTGTGTGTCCTACACCTGTCAACTGCTATAGGTTCCTCCTTGTTTTCCTACTAGAAAATAAATTCCAAACATTCTTTGGCTTATTGCCTCTTTGCTTCTTAAGCAATGCAAGAACATATGGAAAAAGCTTTGTGGTATTACTGAAGGGTAGAGCATACATGATACATGCCGCCTTCCAGGAATGAGGGTGGCATGATGGTGCATTGTGCTTTCTCAAGGATAAGGATGAAACATTAACCATGTTGGAAGATCACTGGTGTGAGTTTTCGATGATGTATTTAGAGAGACGCTGATTATTTTTACTGTTAGCTTTTCCATACGTAAGTACTTTTCCCTTCTTCTTTTCTTTTTCTCTGCTCCTCATTACAAATGATCATTTATTTAAAATTGAAAGATTTTGTTGGTTTGTCTATAGCACTAAGTTAAAAACAAGAATGTAATTTATAGTTCTTAGATTTAAAGAAATATTATTACAAATCTTGTATTTTTTAGGTAACTGAATGTGAAATATTTCTGTCACTTCTGGTGAAATTTCTGGATGCAGATAAACCGCAGTGGCTACGAGCTGTTGCAGTGGAATCGATACACAGACTCTGTGTGCAGCCTCAGCTATTGAGGTAGAACCTTCGCAATATTTTGTTAAATGGATAGGATAATATTTATGCTGGTAGGAAGGGTTCTAAACAAAGAAAATTGTGTGTTGTATGTAGATGGAGGGGTGTAGGTGTGGGCAAAAAGTGTGGTTAGTGATTGCCCTCAATTGAATTTACTGAGTTAAAATGGGCAAGATAATTTTTTTCTAAGAACATTGACCTCAGATTGAACCTTTGTCCAGAGTTAGTAAAATCACTTAGGTGTGATGAAGAAGTTTTTAAAGTATTGCATTGAGACTGATTTATCAACATCACTTGCTATTTAAAAATGTTTGAAAATTTTAATATGTTCAAATATTTTCTCCAGAAACATTTAAAATTATTTTACAGGTCATTTTGTCAGTCGTATGATATGAAACAGCATTCTACCAAGGTTTTTCGTGATATTGTGAATGCACTGGGATCTTTTATCCAGTCCTTGTTTCTTGTCCCTCCTACTGGAAATCCTGCTACAGTAAACCAAGCTGGTAAAGACTTATCGTATTTTGGTTTTTATATTCTGCTATAATTTACAATATTCGCTACTCTGAGATGATATTTGATAGAAATCCCATGGCCAGAGAAATTGGGGTTACCTAAATGTATGCATTTATAATATTTTATTGTATTTCTTTATAATATTTTGTATTTTATATGTAAATGTAAAGACTTACACTTAAAGAATAATTTCATCCCACTGAGGCAACTGTGCATATTTCTTTCCAGAGTGTATTTTCTGTTCTTACATACTTTCAGTTCCTCTAATTACATAAGAACAAAAGTTTAGATGCTAATCTTCATTTTAGAGTCAATCTTCTTTGGTACTTCTCTTTAAAGACTGTGGTTACTACCTTAGGATGACTATTTGTCATTCTTTTAAAAAAACGAGTAAATGTGATTTAAGTTTGAAACTCAATACATAGCTTCTTGTTCCCTTTAACTTCTCTTCTACTTTTTCCTCTGTGATTAGTGGTCTTTTTTATCCTTTATTCCCACCTCTGATAAAAAGTGATTTAACCAAAGGTATTTTATAAAGCTTGTCAGTATTTTTCTTTATTAGTATGTTTTATATAGAGAAGGAAATGGTGTTTTGGGGAAACAGGGAGACTCTATAGTAGCTGAAATAGGACCGATAAATTTCATTTATTTGTGCAATATCCAGTCCTATAGCATAATTTTTGAAAAATTGATCAGGGGAAGGGTGTAGCTCAGTGGCAGAGTGCGTGCTTAGCATGCACAACGTCCTGGGTTCAACCCTCAGTACCTCCACTAAAAAATAAAATAAAACAAAAAATTAATTTAAAAATATTTAAAGAAACCTAATTACCTCCCCCAAAACAAAAACAAAAAAAAAATTTTTTTAAATTAGCCAAGTGTTTGAATATTATGGATTTGTAATAAAGGAGTAAATTGGTATCTTTGCTCTCTTTGCCGTATCTAACAGGAAACAGTAATCCGGGTGGCCCTGTTTCAGCACCGGCTAACTCAGGAATGCTGGGGATTGGTGGAGGTGTTACTTTGCTACCAGCATTCGAATATAGAGGAAGTTGGATACCTATCCTGACTGTGACAGTGCAAGGCAGTGCTAAAGCAACCTAGTGAGTAGTAGCATTGCTTTGTAAGGAATGGTGTTGTTGGAGACTATGCTTTATCCTGAAGTGTTTTTCTCTGCATTGTATTTTAAATTTTAGACCTACTATTTCTAACATGTTTAAGAACTAATTTTATTTTGTCGTATTTTGAGAATTTTATCTAGGACTGGATTTTGTTTGGGTTTTTTTTGTACTATTTGAAGACTATTAACGGCATCATAAAACAGAACGTGTTTTCTTTACCTAAGGACCTATTCAGCTATACTATACAGATTTTTGATTTACGTATATGGCTTGATTTCAGGCCTTTGGACTTAGGTCTTTTGATACTGAGTTACCGTCAGCAAATTAGTTTACTTATTTAAAAATCTCAGTTTCCTCAACTGTAAAATGGGAGTAGTGATATATCTATCTTTCAGGATTCTGTATGTGAAAACAGTTATGTGTTTAGCTAATCACCTTGTTAGGATTTAATACATGGAACTTTTAGTTTACTTAATTAAAAGCATTTAATGGGTTCCACATGTGTTATTTAAAATTTTTTTGTCATTGACCATTTCAGTTTAACAAATACATATGTAGCAGTGTATTGCTGATTTTTCTTCAGTATGTCTTAGTGAAATATAGTGCTTACAGAGATCAAGCAGCCAATACTACATAGGTTTAACATTGCCACAGTAACTGAGGCAGTTAATTCATATATTTTAAGTAATTGATATGCATCATCACAACACTGTTCAGTGACAGTGAATCAAGACTTAAAGTGTGAAGCAGAATCTCTGACTAGTTTAAAACATGAATTTGTATGTTATGTCAGTCTGTGTTGTATCATCACTATGATATTTTACTGTGCAGCTTTATTTTGCCTAATATTGTAAAAAAGAGTCATAGAGGACTGAAATATTGTTATTCTTAGTCATCTGAAAGATATTAAAGTTACTAATGTCTCATGAAGGCTTTGCCTTGCTCCAGAGACTAATGACTCGAGTACACTGAGTATCAAGTTGTAAAAGAATCCGATTTCTAGTACTGAAGGAGACAGTAATAGTTATCTTTTTCATCTCCCCACCTCATTTTTTAAATTGAAACAATCCCAGCACAAAGCAAAATTGCTGCGCTTGTGGAGCTTACATTTTGGTGAGTGAGACAGTCAATAAATAAATACACAAACAAACACGTAGTATCACCTTGAGTAATGGTTAATTTGAAGGAAAAAGCAGAATTCTAAGAGGATGGAGACTGACCAAGGTGAAGATAGGAACAGAAAGTATATATCTGAGGAAATAAGATTAAGCAAAGATATAATTCAAGGGAAAGAGTGAGGATGTGTGATTGAAGAAGAAAAATAAAAACATCGCTAATTATCAGAGAAATGCAAATCAAAACTACAATGAGGTATCACCTCACACCAATCAGAATGGCCATCATTAGAAGTCCACAAATGATAAACGCTAGAGAGGCTGTGGAGAAAAGGGAACCCTCCTACACTGTTGGTGGGAATGTACTTTGGTGCAGACACTATGGAAAACAGAAGGGAGATTCCTTAAAATTTTTAAGAAAATTAAACTAAAAATAGATTTACCATATGATCCAGCAGTCCCACTCCTAGACGTGTATCAGGAGAAAACTCCAGTTTGAAAATATACTCGCACCAGTGTTCATGGCAGCATTATTTACAATAGCCAAGACATGGAAGCAACCTAAATGTCCACTGACAGATGACTGGATAAAGAAGATATGGTGTATATGTACATTGGAATACTACTCAGCCATAAAAAAGAATGAAATAATGCCATTTGCAGCAATATCAATGGACCTGGATATTACCATACTAGGTGAAGTAAGTCAGACAGAGAATGACAAATATCATATCTTATCACTTATATGTTGGAATCTAAAAAAAAATGACACAACTAAACTGATTTACAAAACAGAAACAGACTCACATAGAAAAATTTATGGAGGAAGGTATAGCTCAAGTGGTAGAGTACATAACATACACAAAGCTGGGTGCAATCCCCAGTACTTCCTCTAAAAATAAATAAGTAAACCTAATTACCTTCCCACTAAAATAAATAAATGAAGTGCAACACATTTGAAAAAAAATTTTTTTAAAGAAAACAAATTTCTGGTTACCAAGGGGGAAAGGGATAAATTGGGATTTTGAGATAAGCAGATACTACTATATATAGGATAGGTAAACAACAAGGTTCTACTGTATAGCACAGGGAAGTATATTCAATGACTTGTAATAACTTATAATGAAAAAGAATATGAAAAAGAATGTAAATATATGTATGACTGAATCACTAAGCTGTATACCAGAAACTAACACAGCATTGTAAATTGACTATACTTCAATTAAAAAACAACAGGAGAGTGAATATTTGGCCAAGTTGTACAGTTGCTTTTTTATTAATAAAAGTCTAGAATGAATTGTTTATTGATTATTTTACTTGCCATCAATTAAGAGACTTGGATTTTAACTAGTTCTATTAAATACTATGATTTTGAGTAGGACACTTCATTTTACTTGATCTTAATTTTCTTGAAAACAAGGTTAGGGCTAAATCTCTATAGGAGTATATAAATAATTTTTTTAGTGCTATACATACTGAGGTTACGCATTTCTGAAATCATTAATAGCCAGAAATGTGGGGGATTCTTTGGTATATGGGTTAGTATGTTCACATTGAGACTTCCCTGTTGAATTGGCGTCTTTTATTCATTCATTATAAGGTTTAGTATAAAATGATTTTCACTGTTTTCTTTGAAGGTATACTTATAAACCTTTATTATACAGTCACTTGTTTTATTGACATCTTAAGTGTGTAATAATTTGAAAACTTAAGTGATGTACAGACAAAGGTAGTTTTGACATAAGTATTAATGACATTACATTCTTTCAGATTTATTGCACTATGACTCCCTTCAGAGTTGGATTTGTGGAAGTTTTTGCAGCTTGACCTTAATTTTAAAATATTTAAATAAATGGGTTATATGTTACCTAAAAGTGGTTGTGTAGTAATTATAATAAAATAGCTCTGAAACAGGTAAGAAAGTGTGGGCTTTGCTTAGTTTGTGTTATAAATAAAAATAAGAATAAGTTACCTTTTTCTCTTAATTTTTCTAGTCCTTACAGTCTATACCATAGAATTTGGAAATTAGAGTTTCTGATAATTAGGACTATTTTATCTGTTTTAGAAGCATTTTCCCAATAAATCATATATTCTTTGAGAACAGAGATTTGTGTAACGAGATGCTTAGCACTGATTGGTTTAGTATGTGCTTCTATAAGATTATTGGCTTGGCAAAGCTTAATGCCATAAACATTACTTTCCCCATTTGAGCTTAAATTTCTGGATCAAAATGTAAATAAATATATTTTTATTGATTACCTAAATTTTAAAATGCTCAGAGTTGGCACACCGGGGTTAAATCGATAGACTTTAGAGTCAAACTTGGGTTAAAAACTGCTAACTAATAACTGTGTCACCTTAGTCCTCAGTTTCATCATCTTTATCTGTTAGGGTTTTTGTAAGGAGTTAGGGTTTTTGTAAGGAGTTACATGAGATACATAAAAAAAAGCGTTAGAGTCCCAGGTTGAGGATAATTGCTCAATAAATGATAGGTGTATGTTGGTGTTTATGTTGTTTATTCTGAATTTTTCATCTTTGTAAATTTCCTATCTTATCTGATTATGATTTGGGGACTTTCCAAATTTGAGGTTGGAAATTACTTCTATTAGCTTTTCTTACTGTGATCTTTAGAGATTTCAATTTTATTTTTGAGATATAAGTAACATAGCATAAACTTTGCCTTTTTACAGTGTACGGTTCATGGTTTTATTGTATTCAAAAGCTATGCAACCATAAGCACCATCTAATTTCAGAATTTTTTCATCACTCCAGAAAGAAACCCCATATTTGTTAGCCAGTCTCCCTTTCCCTACCCTCTAGCAACCACTAATCTACTTTCTGTCTCTATTGATTTGCCTATTCTGGATATTTCCTATGAATGGAGTCATACAATAAATACTGTTTTATGTCAGGCTTCTTTTCCTCAGCATAATATTTTGAAAGTTCATCCATGTTACAGGTTGCATCAGTACTTTATTTCTTTTTGTGGCTGAATGATACTACACCATATGGCTATACCACATTTTGTTTATCTCATCAGTTGATGGACATTTGGGTTGTTTCACTTTTTGGCTATGAATAATGTTGCTACGAGCACGTGCCTACAAGTTTCTGCATAGATGTATGTTTTCATTTCTCTTGGATATACACCTATGAGTGGAATTGTTGGATCATTTAGTTAGTTACTCTACCTTTAACTTTTTAATGAACTGCCAAACTATTTTCCCAGGTGACCATTTTATATTTTCACTAACAATGTATGACAGTTTAAATTTCTCCACATCCTCAGCAATACTTGCTATTGTCTTTTGATTATATCCACCCTAGCGGGTAAGTGGTTTCTCACTGTGTTTCAGATTTGCATTTCTCTAATGACTGATGACATTAATCATCTTATTCAGGTGCTTATTGGCCATCTGTATATCATCTTGGGAGAAATGTATGTTAAGATCCTTTGCTCATTTTTAATTGGGTTGTCTTTTTATTATTGACTTGTTGGAGTTCTTAAATATTCAGGATCTAGTATATATCAGATATATGATTTGTAAACATTTTCTTGCATTCTGTGGATTGTCTTTTCATTTTCTTGATAGTGTCCTTTTGAAGCACAATAGTTTTTAATTTTGATGAATTCAATTTATCTATTTTTTATTTTGTTGCTTGTACTTTTGATACCATATCTAACAAACCATTTTGTAATTTGAGGTCAACTTTTCCTGTTTTCTTCTAAGAGTTTTTAGTTTTAGCTCTTACATTTATCCCTTGATTCATTTTGAGTTAATTTTTGTATATGGTATGAGGTAAGGCTCCAACATCACTCTTTTGCATGTGAATATCCAGTTGTTCCAGCACCATTAGTTCTTTCTCCCATTGAATTGTTCTTTTTTCATTGAATTATCTTGACAGAATTCAATTTTAAGGAATTTAAAACCATAATTCCCTGTTTTCCATGATTTAAACAAAAGATTTGTCATCTTTCCTTTTGAAAGCTATGTCCTAACTGTGGAGTATAACTTGCTCTAAAATTTGGATGTGACACACTGATGCTCTAAATATTATCTTACCCTATTGGCAGATTGTACCAGAGATGATAGGATAATAGATGAGCTGGATATCTCACAGTAATACTTTTCCCCAGTGTGAAAGCATCTTTTCTTCTTTATAGACTTGATTTGATTTTATAGCACTTTATTTTAAAAACACCTAAGTTGGAATTTGAGATGATTTATAATCTGTTTATATTTTTCAATTTTATTTATGTCTTTGTTTTTCTAATATCAACAATTAGTGAAAATAATGGCACAACTTGGGGGAGAGACAAAGACTAAATTATTAAAATAATTAGTTACAGCACTGGTCAGGCCTTAATATTTCTAATCAGTTTCTTAGAATACCATGAAGAGATCCATCTGCCAAAGGAAACAAACTCAGTAGTGGCCATTTACTTTTGCTATTCTGTTAATCTTAATTTCTATAATCTCAAATTATGGAAATAGTTATATGTATTTTCACCATCGTGACTTCTCATTAAGCATCTGTTTTTTTCTGTAATTTCAGCCTAGAGATGTTGGACAAAGTTGAGCCCCCGACTATACCAGAAGGCTATGCTATGTCTGTGGCATTCCATTGTTTGCTGGACCTTGTACGTGGGATCACTAGTATGATTGAAGGAGAGTTAGGAGAGGTTGAAATAGAATGTCAGACTACAACCACTGAAGCAGTTTCTTCACGAACACAGTCATCCGAACAACAAGAATTACAGTCAACATCAGACCAAATGGATAATGAAATAGGTATATTATTATGATTCTGTATTTTTATTTCTATTTTAAAATAATTTGAAATTTACAGAGAAGTTACAAAAATAATAGAATTGCCATATATCCTTCACCCTGATGTTCCTGTTGTTAACACTACCATGTTTGTATTACCATTCTATTTATATATGTGTCACTATACTTTTTTCTGAACTATTTCAGAATAAGTCGCAGACATGATGCCCCATTACCCCTTAATACTTTAATGTGTATTTTCTCAAGATAAGAACTGTTTCCTACATAACTACAGTGCAATCACCATCAGAAATTTAACATCAATTCAATATGTCATCAAAATTCCATTCAAATTTTGCTATTTGCCCCAGTGATGTCCTTTATGGTCGAGAATTACATGTTGAATTCAGTTCCATGTCTCTGTACTCTCCTTCAACCTGGAACGATTCCTTAATTTTTCCTTGTTTTATATGACCTGGACATTTTTGAAGAGTACAGGGCAGTCAGCTTGGGTTTGTTTTTCATTTCCTCATAACAAGATTCAATATATTCATTGTTGGCAGAGCTACCGCAGAAATGTTGCTGGTGACATTAACTTTTTATCATTTGGTTAATATAATGTCTGCCTTGTCTCTTCTGTCTAAAGTTAATTATTAACTTTTTGTGGAGAGAGACTTTGAGACATCTATAAAAGAGAGCTTTCCCTTCTCCCTTGTTTATTTTGTTTCATTTATGTGTGTTAGTATAGGCTCTTGGATTCCTATTTTATTCTAAGGGTTGCAGTCTGTGATTATCATTATTTGGTTTGAAACTCATTGTCCCTGACATGGCCTTTTGGGACCCCTTTCAAGCTGGTCACTACGTCCTTTTATCATCCTATGTCCTTTTGTCATTTTCTGAGCACTAACTTACTTATCTGATATAACAGAATGTTCCAGGCTCATCTTGGATTTTTCTTGCCTCACACAAGAGTCAGTTATTTTTCCAAGGAACCCTGGTTCCTTTTAGTGGAGAATAGTATTTAAAACTAACACATAGGCACTAGGTATGCTTCTTGCTACTTGAAAAGGAAATACACACATACATGAACACACATTTCCCTACATTTAAAAACTATGTATATCTCTCTATATTAAGTACCATGAGGTCACATCAGTTTTTCCAATTCCAGTTTAATACTGCAGGGTTTACTTTTAATTTCCTATATTTATAATTTCCTTCTCCAACAGTGAAAAACTTGATCCTGTTGTATTCAATGTATTTGCTTATTTGCATAATTCCAAATGTATATAACTAGTCTCTTGGTTGAGCCAGCTTGTTAACACTGTCTCACTGCCAGCTGGTCACACAGGCCCAATGAAATGGAAGGGAATAAGAACTGATTATATATGTATTTTTATATATATATGTATATTTATATATATATATATATATATAATATATATAACATACAGATTTTAAAGATATCAGTCAGTTAACTTGTATGCAGAAAGATCTTATCATTGATATTTTAAAACAACTTAGTTTTAAGACTTCCTGAATTCTGAAAGTATAGTACGGTTTTAAAGTTTTAATTTATTCAGATATATTTTAAATGTTAGAGCTTTAGTGTTTAATGATTGCATTGTTTTGGGAATATCTGATATATTATCCAGTGGTGAGGGAGATTTTAGAATTTGATTTATTGTCAGGTGCTGTGATGTCTTTAATAATCATTAAGCATTGTGTGTTTTTCCCTTTAAGTTAGTAGAGCTGTTTGGGAAGAAATGGTGAATGCCTGCTGGTGTGGTCTGCTTGCTGCACTCTCTCTTCTTCTTGATGCCAGGTATTAATTCTTTGTAAGTTTTATATTGCATGTGGCAGTTAAAAAAAAATCCATTAAAATGGTTTACTTAAATTTGTCTTGAGAATTATTTCCTAATATTAGTTCTCTATGTGTGTAGAGAATTATTTTTCTGCCATCCTATTCTGTTGTCTCTTGTCATGTTTTATTTGATTGTCATATGTTTTAATGGAAAATACACTCCTAAAATTGCAGAATGTTTGTTTCATTTTAAGCTCTACTACTGCTTTTACAGTGGTGATGATTATATTATTCAATTATTTTGTTGTTTTTCTTCAGAATCTGAATTTACTGATTTTAAAATACTTGATATTTTTAAGTTAAATCTTTGAGTTCTTTATCATTTTCTTCAGTAATGAATATGAGTCATACATTGCTTCAGATTTTCAGTTCAAATTTTCCAGTTCAAATTTTCAGATATGTTAAAATTCCTTACGTAGACTTATTTTGGCAATTTTAAGTATATTTTCTTAAAATTTACTGAATACCTAATTCCATATTGTGTTTGCAGCATAATTAAAAATAAATTAATCATATTAAATAAAATACTTTATCTTTTCAGCACAGATGAAGCTGCCACTGAGAATATTTTAAAAGCTGAACTGACTATGGCTGCTCTTTGTGGAAGACTGGGCCTCGTAACTTCAAGAGATGCCTTTATAACTGCGATATGCAAAGGTTCCCTGCCTCCCCATTATGCTCTTACTGTGCTGAATACCACCACTGCGGCCACACTTTCCAACAAATGTAAGACTTCAGCTTCTTAGAGTTCTGTTTGCCTATATTGGGCAACAAGGCATAGAGAAGAGATTACTGAAATTCTGAGTTCAAACCTCTGCTCTCTACTCACTGACTCTGTGACCTCTGTGAGAAGTTAATGGCCCTGAGCCTCAGTTTCTTCCATCTTTTTAAAACAATAGAGGTGGGAGTTGGGGGAATAATACAAATTTTAAACAATAGTGAGGTTAAAAGAAGATAAATCTGGAAGTCCTTTGTAAACTGTAACATACTATTGAAATGGGAGTGATTGGTTTTCTTTTTTTAAAGAGAACTAGTAAAACAGTAATGTTTGCTACCACTGAGATTAAGTTGATGTTTAAAAATTTCTTTTTCTTCTTGAATACTTTGAAAACATTCAAGTTTGTTACGTGTAATATAAATAAATTTCAATATGATACTTGGTTTTCAAACTGAAAAGGTGAGTATTGGTTTTTCACTTTAAGTAGAAAAGTTTACTGGGAATACATGTTTAAAATACTTAGTATCTTAATTCTAGTTTGCTTATGAAGAAATATACCAAAGTCCTATAATTTGTTAAAGTTATATAGAAAATTACTTTACTTAATATTTATTTAACTTGTCTTTGTTTTTGTACCTCCTGAATTTTCAAAATGTTTGCATATAGATAATACGTAACTAAATAAGTACCATAGTTGAACTTAGTTTAATCATATTAATGCTTTAAAATATAACATTATTTTGAATGTATCATAAAAAGCATATTTTACTTATTGAGGATTCCCTTTGTGTTCTAGCGTACTCCATCCAGGGCCAGAGTGTCACGATGATCAGCCCCTCAAGCGAGTCCCACCAGCAGGTGGTGGCTGTGGGGCAGCCGCTGGCCGTGCAGCCTCAAGGGACAGTGATGGTAAAGTGCTTCTTCTTTTCTTGGTTATAAATTAACTATCAAGGAAACCTTTTGTACATTTTGTGTGTGTGTTTTCCTACATTTGTCATTATACTTACTTTCTTTTATCTGAATGATACTTTTAAAAGAAACTGGATAAATATGCAGTGACACTATCCTAACCAACTATGATCATGCAACTTTTAAGCAAATGAATTTGTTTTATACAAAACCACCCAAGCCTGTTTTCTTAATATTTTTGCATTTTATTTAAAAATTTTGAATATGATAATACTTTTTGACAAGCTTTTAATTTTTAAGAGTGCATAACCATTCTTGCAAACATATCCTTTTTTAATATAGCTAACGTCCAAAAATATCCAGTGCATGAGGACTTTACTTAACTTGGCACACTGCCATGGGGCTGTTCTTGGAACATCATGGCAACTTGTCTTGGCAACCCTACAGGTATGTTGTAGTCTCTGGGTCAGAGGCCAGTGTTGTTTTTATATCAAGTGCTAACAGTTAAACTTAACAATGCCTACTGCAGGCCTCAGGAATAGATGGTAAGTATGGAAAAGGAGAAATTGGAAAAGAAAAAAGACATGGCTCATAATTCACCAAGTGATGGAATGTTCCTCATGATGGCCTGTTCTACTGCCTATGCTTGGTGTAATAAGTATTTTATATGAATATTAATTACTGTTTAAAATTTAGTTATTACTACTACTGATTTTAATTTAATTATTAGAATTTTTATAAGTTTATAAATTTCTTTGTTTTGATTTTTTTTAATTTTACAGCATCTTGTATGGATTCTGGGATTAAAGCCTAGTAGTGGTGGTGCCTTGAAACCTGGGAGAGCTGTAGAAGGACCCAGTACAGTAAGCTCTAGTCATTCTTACTCAATTAGCACTTCCCAGAATGTTTATATGTTACATTTAATTTTATTCTTTTCTTAGGTTCTAACAACAGCAGTGATGACAGATTTACCAGTGATTTCCAATATACTTTCAAGATTGTTTGAAAGCTCACAGTAAGAGTCAGTTTCTTTAATTGATACAGACATTATTGTTAGCTGCATATTTTAGATCACAGTG
The DNA here is from genome assembly GCF_036321535.1 of Camelus dromedarius. Lineage (NCBI taxonomy): Eukaryota > Metazoa > Chordata > Mammalia > Artiodactyla > Camelidae > Camelus > Camelus dromedarius. Next base: position 59,476,644 of record NC_087446.1, on the reverse strand, counting down.
TCTTATTTTTTCATTTTTATTTTAGGTATCTTGATGATGTATCGTTGCATCATTTAATAAATGCACTTTGTTCCTTATCTCTAGAAGCAATGGATATGGCCTATGGAAATAATAAGGTGTGGTATTCTACCTTTCTGTGTTAAATATGCTACATTATTTAGTTAAATTAGGTGTATACTCATTATGATCTTAGTGTTTTATAAATGGGACTACCTTGTAGGCTCACCCTGCTTTGTTGGGTTTTATGTTTTTGCTTGTTATTTGTTGAAGTGGGAGTGAAGAGGACATTTTTTTGGCTTATGGTATGTCCCAGTATGTATTATGATTTTGAACTGTGTCTATTTCTCTTGTGTACTGGATATTTTAAAAAATATTTCTATAAAGAATAATTCAACACCACATTTGTAAACAAGTTCCATAAAATATCACATAACCCTTATGATTACAATTTATGATTGGGACAATGAAAGTTTTAAATCAAGGAATATATGTCTCAGTTTCTCTTGCCTTCATTGGGATGGAAAATAAGGAACTAATCATTTCTTTCTGAAGGTAATGATTCTCCCTACATTGAAAATAAAATTTTTGCTTTGTTCATTGAATGAATAGAATAGGACTTTTGAGAAAATTTCTTTCTATACTCAAAATATCATTTTTTTGTTAAATTTGGAAAGCACAGGAATATTTGGGTTTATTTATATCTTAGAAAATATTTAAAATGCTTTCTACACTTTAGAATGAATAAATGTAGTAGTTGGATCATTTACAAATAAGTGAAGACACCCAGAAAATGATTGAAAAAACAGAGAATGCAGCTTGTGATTTGTTTAACACCTGTCTGTAGGATCCAAAATTGTCTGCCTAGTCCTTAATTACAATTCTTTGTACTGTGGCTTGTCATCTTCGCTCTTGTGACTCATTTAAAGATTAGCCGATAAGATCTTATTAGGGCAAAGTTTTGTATATTATAGCCCATAGCTAGAGAATTACACAAACATGCAGATGTTTGGAAATACATATTATAGTTTACTTCAAATCAAGGCAAGAATAATATAAAATACAGTGAAGTGATCAAATTCTTAATACCTTCAATAATCCTACATCCCTAAGATTAATTCTTAATGCAAAAGTATAATATTTTTAAAAGAGTTTTAAAAAAATGTTTAACTGAGCAAGTGTATATATGGTAATAGTTTGAGTATTTATGTATTCATTTAACAAGTACAGTAAGTTTACTATATACATGTCACTCTTCTAGAAAATACAAAGGAAATATAAGATTTCTACTTTCAAAGAGCATGTAAGCCGCTTCGCTGATTGATAAGTAGCAGTTAAGGTGGTAAAAGAGTCTATAAATAAATGGTATAGGTAGTAAGTGATAGGAGACATACTCTCTGAATCCCTATTGCCATGTCACGTAAGATATTTTTAGTACATACTAAATTGAATTAAGACTAATCAAGATCAATTATTGTGATTGGACCTGGATATTCAAGGAGTGGTAGGATTTAGGTAGGAAAGGGCAAGTTCATGGATGTTAGAAAAAAAAAAAAACATGTTACAGGAAGTCAAGATCAATGAAGATTGAGAAAAAAATAAGAGATCTGAGTATTATTAGTTTATTGTTCCTCTTGAAGAGTACAATTTCAAGAGAGTGTAAGAATAAATGTGATATTTCAGGGAGGCTTGGAAGGAACAGATGTTGAGAAAATGAATACAGTGAGACAGAAATGATTTCCCTGAAAATAGATTCACATTTCTTCATTTTAGGATTCAGTTTTGTAAAATGATGTGGTGAATATGGACTGGAAGTAAAAGTGTTTTAAAGTCTTCAAGTATAAACTTTATAAAAAATATTTTTAGATGAAGGTAAAAAACAGTTTATTATTTGGTTGTACTTTCTATAAAAATTATTATAAATATTCAGATATTAAAATAAATAGAAACTTCAGTATTTATCTACATTTTTTTGAAGTTTATCAATGTCACCTTTTCTGAGTGAGTTAAATATCTTAGGGATTAAAATGTACATACCATTTTTCTTTAGCTGTGGCTTTAAAGTGACCAGTTGTCTCATTTTTGGTCCTCATTTCAGGAATTTGTGCTAGTTAAGGTAGCTGATGGTAAATCTTGCAAATTCTTTCTTAGAAGGGGGCGATGTTGATGCTACTTGTGCAGGCATATTACCAAGCTCAATGTAACAACAACAAAAGTAATAAAACAGCTGTTATTCTTTGTTTACTGTATGTTAGGTACTAACTTACATTATTTTATTTTATCATTTAAAACAACTCTTTCAAGTTCAGTAGTAGTATCCCCCTTTTACAGATGAAACATAAAAATAGCTTCAATAACCTACCTGGGGTCGCCTCTTAGTAACTGGTAGAGCTTGGATTTGAAGTCACATATGTATCATTTGGGTATGAGAAATATATATTCTTTTAAATGCTACACGATTCCTCTGAACATCCTCATTAGAAAAAGAAGGAGGAAGGGAAGGAAGTAACATTAGGCAACATTATGGGGACTTAATATGTGACAGGCACTTTCTAACATGAGGTCATTTCTGTATGTTATTATCTCCATTTTATAGATTAAAAAAATTAGTAACCATAAAAAAGAATGAAATTTTGCCATTTGCAACAACATGAATGGACCCAGAGGGATTATACTTAGTGAAATAGCTCAGACAGAGAAAGACAAATACTATATGTTATCACTAATCTGTGGGATCTAAAAAATAAAACAGGGGGTTGGGGTATAGCTCAGTGGTAGAGCATGTGCTTAGCATGCATGAGATCCTGGGTTTAACCCCCAGTACCTCCATTAAAAAAAATTCAAAAATAAAACAAACTAGTGAATATAATAATAATAAAAAAAAAAAGAAACAGACTCATAGATAGAATAAACTAGTAGTTACCAGTGGGGAGAGGAAAGGAAGAAGGGGCAATATAGGGTAAAGGAAGTAAGAGATTTAAACTACTATGTAGGTGTAAACTAAGTTATAAGGATATATTGTACAACACAGGGAATATAGCCAATATTTTATAATAACTATAAATGAAGTATAATCTAGAAATTTTGAATCACTATATTGTACATCTGAAACTAATACAATATTATAAGTCAACTTTACTTCAGTAAGAAAAATTAAATTACTCTTGGCTGTTAAGTGATAGTGTTGAGATGAGTTGCCAGGCAGTTAAAAATTCTCAGACTTAACTACTGTATCATATTGTCTCTAGAATGAATTTTTCTACCACACAGTATTTTTTAGGGTACCTTCAGTGTTACCACGTGCAGGAAAGGTCAGCCTGACCATATTTGTCTTAAAACAAATATGTTTTGTTAAAAAACCAATGTACTTGGTTCAACGGCTTCTGCTAGGAAAGAAAGATAATACACATTTCCATGTTAGATTTTATTTAGCACTGTAAAAAGAATATAAAATAATTTTAAAATCTTTTTCCTTAAAAATTATAAAATTATTATGCTCATAATTTGCTTTTTTAATTTCAGTTGCCTTTTCTTTTTTCTAATGCATTGTCTCCATTTGAAGTACCACAGTCAGTCATCAGAAAATTCTCATGGTTTTAGCCAGCTTTGTTTGCATTTGAGTATATTTTACTAGATCTGTTAGTATTGGATTGGAGAAAGTTGCCCTTTGATCTTTTCACTGAAACTGTTCTTATAGCACATGGACCACGTACACTAATTTAGCAATGTATGAGGCACATCGACTCCCTTTCTAGTTTTGAATGCCAGCAACTGAGGAGAGGGGTTCGTCTTCTGTCTCTGCAACTTTTCTGTTAGTGTCTACACTGACAGGCCTTCTCTCTATTCATTTTCGATATCCTACTTCTTTTCCCTGGTCCCTGTTGTCTCCTTTCTCTTTTTAAAATATTTCCTGACATTCACACATAAAACCTGAACATTTGAGAACTTCACTAGCAAGTGAACACAGTTCAGTCCATAGTAAAATTCTTTCCTTCTGGTCAGAAGACTAGCCATTCTATGTATCTGGTATAATTTTGAATTTGCACTCTTTCCCCACTAAAACATTCTCTTCTCAATCAGATTTTCCAATTAGGAGCTACTCTAGATACTTGAAAGTGGGCAGAAAGGCTTGCCTTATGATAACTGAGGTTTTGTTATTTTTATTGCTAATCAATCATCTATTAATTATAGTCATGCTCATCTCAGGATTCGCAGTTTTATTTACAGCTAAAGTACCCAAACTCTCCTTATAAAATCAAAATGCAATATGTTTTCTCTCTAGGAACCATCTCTTTTTGCTGTTGCCAAATTGTTAGAAACTGGTCTAGTTAACATGCACCGAATAGAAATTCTGTGGAGACCTCTAACTGGCCATCTACTTGAGGTAATCTCGTTTTCTTAATTATTATATTTACTTCTTGTTTTGAATAAAGACATACACATTAATGTTTCTGGATAACCATAGAAAAAATCAGCATTAACTTTTTTTTCCCTGTACTTTTATCTGTATACTTTATCAGGGACTAAGTTTTATAATAATTGCTTTGGTGAAGTAATAGGTTGCTTTTTTGGCTGAAAATGGGTGATATATCAATGAAGTCTGTGGAGTCTCCTTCAGCTGCTAGTTTGAGGCCACTTTCTTTTATTATACAATCCTTTGATCCCCTAAGCTTCAGCTAGTTCTGAAACTTCAAGGCATTTAGGGCTGAGAATTTGTACTAAACACTGCTCTTTTACAACCTTTCCTGTGATTATGAGGTAGGTTTTCTACAAAGGGAAAAACCTATTTGGTTATAGATAGTGCCAGGGAACTGTGTCTGGATTTGTATTCTCTTGTATTCAGATTGGGGTGAATCAATAATTAACTGCTTCTTAATGGCAGCTGCCTCAGTCAGAATACATATTTATGTGTGGTTTAGGTTTAGGTTGCCATGATTGTTTCACATTATTTTAGTAACCTAAAGAAGGTATTCTTAATTAAAAAAGGTGTTGTGCTTTCTTCTTTCCTTTTTTATCTCTATTTTATTGGGATTTCTCTTATGAGCTAGTAAGGAATATATGCAGATTCTTCATTATGGACATTCTCATCAAATGGCAAAAATATGTTCTTAAAATTTTAGCTCAGTATTTGATTATGCTGGTAGACCTAAATAGGAACCTTAGTATCTGCTTGTTTTGTTTATTCTGATGACATCATTTACTGTTATGAATCCTTTCTTCTCTGTGAGTTGTTTAGTTTCATCTTTTATCTTCTGTCTCTCTATTGCTTCCTCTTGCCTCTCATTCAGAAGGTAAGCTTACTTACATTTTGGATATAATATTTTTTCAACCGTTATTGATGAACATTTGATATAATTTTTTAAATGTGAAAGAATAGAAAATGTGATGGTTTAATTTTTCTTTTCTCAAACTGATGTGTGATGCCTAGCTTAAGTATACAAGTTAAATATTTAACTTTGTTTAATGTGTGTACCTTCAGGTGTGCCAGCATCCAAACTCTCGAATGAGAGAATGGGGAGCAGAAGCTTTAACCTCACTTATTAAAGCAGGATTAACATTTAACCATGATCCTCCACTTTCACAAAATCAGGTAAAAAAAGTACTTAATGTAAAATCATCCTCTCCCATATGTAACTTTTTCTTAATTTCTCAAATAGATGATATTCTGAAAGTGGGTTTTGTTGTTTAATATTCTATTTTATTTGTAGGCCGTGGATCTCTTACAAAACATTGATATGCCTGGATTTTTAGGATTAGCCAAATTAAAATTTTTTTTTAAATTTCTTGTTAATGACACTGAACTAAGTTAATAAATTATGTAGAATAGGGTCTCCCAGTCTAGAAGCTTCCCTCTTCATGCAGCGCTGTCCTTTCTGAGCCGTGCTTTATTAGCCTCTTTTGCTTTGGTCCTCACTTCTCTCTCTCTCTTTTTTTTTTTCGCTCCTCACCCTTACATGGGGAGAAATAAGTGGCATTAAGAGGCAGCCACAGTAAAGTAGATTTTTATTTTTAAATAATTTTAAAGGTTATTTTATACATTCACAGTTTACTTTTGTCATGAGTCCTTTGTCCTGACTCCAATAGTCATTTACATATGTCTTATACAGTTTTTTAAAAGTCCACCAGTTTTATTGCTTGAAGATTGAGTTGGAGTGAAGCATTTAATAGCCATTCCCCATTGCCCTCATTATCTTACTATATTACATGGAGTCGTATGCTACAAATTTCCTCAACAGATAATTACTGAGTACATAGTATGTGCCAGGCAGTATTTTAGCTCTTCGAATAGAATGATGAACAAGACAGACAAGAGCTCCATTCTAATAAAGCTTACATTTTAGTGATTTGATATATTTTTCCTGCTACAGTTTTAAGTTTTTTGTAAAGAAAGTCCTTGTCCACGTGTATATCCTCAACAACCAGCTTAATACCTGGCACATAGTGAGAGCTTCATAAATGTTTGTTCAATCAATGAACCAAATAAATGAATCCTTGGAGAGAAGAAAGTTAAAAATGAAGCAAGTGCTTTCAGATGCTGAAAGGAATAGAGCATAGTACTTTTTTTTTTTTTTTTTACTTTCCAACAGATTTCACGGTTTTACGTCATCTTTGTTTGCCATACTTACTCATTTTTATGAGTATTGAGAATTTTAAATTTAAATACATGTGATATACATTAATTGGGTTAATGAAAGATAATTTTAGAAATTGAGAATTGTTTTCTTCTCTCCAAATAGAACTAGATAGATAGATAGATAGATAGATAATCCTTTAGTGAGATTCATTTCTGTATGGGCCTGTAATTAATACCTTTTAACATAAAGTCATTTTCCCCATTTATTCTGAAATCTAACCCTTTGAAGATTGATTTTTATTTTCTTTGACTTTAAAAAAAGACATAGATGACAAAATAATCCTGGTGATTACTGTTAGAGAAATCATACTTAATGTTTATTTTACTGAAAAAATTTCTCTTTACCCTTGCAGTCTGAGTGGAGGTGAATTTAAACTTGAAAGACAACAGTTAGAACTTTCCCATGTTTTTCAACTTCTCTTTCTAATTAGCTTCTTGCCCCCTTTTCAGAGGCTGCAGTTGCTTTTACTGAACCCATTAAAGGAGATGTCCAGTATTAACCACCCAGATATTCGACTCAAGCAATTAGAATGTGTGTTGCAGATTCTGCAGAGTCAGGGAGACAGTCTTGGGCCTGGGTGGCCATTAGTGCTTGGAGTTATGGGAGCAATCAGAAATGATCAAGGGTAAGTGTTTAAAATTAACATCCAAAAAATGATAGAAAAAGAGAATCCCACTAAAATCTTGACGTGATGGTAATTTTTTATGTATGCCCTTCCTGCTGAAGTTTAACATCTAGAATAGTTTTTCTTAACCCTACCCCCAAGTGGCTATAGGAAATCATTATGGCTCATCTTTGTTTTAAAAGGTAGAAAAAAGGCTGTTTATTTGACATTTATACATGAATGCAAGGTTCTTACTTACAGTAAGAAAAATGCACCAATCTAACAAACTTTGTAACACACCCAAGTGCTGCATTTTCTTTTGGTAAATTCTTGGTAAGATGTAAATGAGCGTTTAGGGCTTGACTTCTCTGCATGTGTTAGGAAGTCTAAGAAATTGCTTTTAAATGACTTTTTCATTCATTTATGAAACATTTATTCTGTGCCTAGTATATGTCAAATACTATACTACCTAGTTATTCTGGTTTCATGGGTAAATAGTTCCTGTTTTAAAAGTAGAAACTTACGGAAAAGGAACAAAGCCTAGCAGCAGGAGCCTAGTAAGAGAGTACTTTGTTATGCCACAAAAGAATAGCACTTCAGTAGGAGGGGCGCATGCCCTGGAGTGGGGCAGAGCCAAAGCTATGGGGAACCTTATATGCTGTTATAAGTTATGTGGATTTATCCTCAGTACATTTGGGAGGCATTTTAGGATTTTAAGCAGAAGAATGATGTGATGTGATACGCATTTGATGTATGTTACTGTGTCAGCAGCATGCGGGGTGCATGGGAAAGCCTGCAGGGCTCTCTAGAAGTAGGGAAGAGGAGATGGATTTGAGCTACTTAACAGATTGACTAGAGGAATGAAGGGAGAAATAGGAAGCAGAATCAGGGGTGACTCCCAGATTTCTGACTTAGGCAGCTTAGTGGATGGTGAAATCCTTAACTAAATAGGGAACACAGAAGGAAGAGCACATAAGGAGGAAATGTATGGACTTGTTTAATTTAAAATAAGACATTGCAGTGCAGAGATTTAGCAAACATTTGTATGTATTTGTAATTCTGCAGCAGGACTCATAATACCTCGTATGGATGACTAGGAGTTTTACATGATGGAGAGGCTTGGGACTATTATTGAAAGTTAGTTTTGCTTCTTTATTTGTAGTAGCAAATTTCCTTAAATACTACAAAAATACTACATGATTAAGTGGAAAGAGATTAGCCATAGCTTAGGTCAAGCTGAAATTTTTCCTCTCAACCTACAATGCAGTTATAAAATAGTGCGTTGTAAGGATGAAATTAATTAATACATGTAAAACACTTCGAAAGCACATAAGACAGTACATGCTCAATGTGTTAGGTGTTTATTTTCACCACCAGAATTTCTCTCCAAAAACACATATTTCTTATTCTCTTCATTTGAAATTCAGAATTACTCTTTACTTTTACAGACTAGATGTAGAATTTTAAATAGTATATAGTATAGATATAAATATAAGGAACTCATTTTCATTCAGTGAGTAAATTGTGTGTATTCTCTTGGGCTGGGCACTATGCTAGATGTTAAGGATACGTGGTGAGAAAGTAGCTGTAGCCAATATCCCTTTCTCACTCAGTGTCTTAGTTTTGTTTGGCTAGTTGATGCAAAAGAGAAATAATATGGCATCAATACATATTTTCTTTTTTTTAGTTTACTATTTTTATTTCTTATTCCTATAAGCTTCTTTCTTTATTTTTGTTACTTATTTTTAAATAAGCATATCTTTTTTACATTTATGTAAATGTTGAAGTATTTTATGATGTGTATTAGGGAAGATTTTCTTGTTCCAATTTTAAAATTTTGATTTGTTCAAATTATTGTAAGGTATGTATTTTTCCTCACATTTCTGTTAAATGCATGAGTGTAAATATCTTTTCTTTTATGTTTTCAGAGAGTCCTTGATACGAACTGCGTTCCAGTGTCTTCAGTTGGTTGTGACTGATTTTTTGCCAACAATGCCGTGCACTTGCCTGCAGATTGTTGTCGATGTTGCAGGTAGCTTTGGACTTCATAACCAAGAACTTAATATTAGTTTAACATCAATAGGTTTATTGGTAAGTATCATTGCCTTTCTTATACAATCTGGAAATCACTGTTTGCAGTCGAGAGTGGATGCTAAGCGAGGATGCTTTTGGCGCTATAGGAGCATTTAAATAACTTAAGTACCAAACATATCTTGTATGAAGGGTTCAGTGGTATCATTTAAGAAATAATTCTTTAAGATTGGACTATTTAGATTAATTTTGATATATTTCTGTTGGAAAAGAGATTTCTGAAGTAATAGTGTTTAAGTTTTATTCTGAAAAAAATAAGTTTCATATTTCTGTGTTTAAAATAGAATCCGTGAATAAAGTGATCTTTTTCTCCTTCGCTTTTTAGTGGAATATTTCAGATTATTTTTTCCAAAGAGGAGAAACTATTGAAAAAGAATTAGATAAAGAAGAGGCAGCACAGCAAAAGCAGGCGGAAGAGAAAGGAGTGGTTTTAAATCGGCCATTCCATCCTGCACCACCATTTGATTGCTTGTGGTTATGTCTTTACGCGAAATTGGGTGAACTGTGTGTGGACCCCCGGCCTGCTGTCAGGAAGAGTGCAGGGCAAACTCTGTTCTCGACAATCGGTGCACATGGGACTTTATTACAACATTCAACGTGGCACACTGTTATTTGGAAGGTATTGTAGAATAGCTTGAGTTACCAGCTCTTAATTGAGACACGCTTATATACTTTTTCAATTAAACTTGTTTCTATCAATTTTTAAAGAATTTCTGTGCATTTGGCAAAACAGAAAATGTAAGCTTTCTCAAATTTTTAATTGCACCGCACACAGAACAAATTAAATATTAAAAGCCTCAGCTTTTTATCTCTGTCTTTGATTTTTGCCTTTGCTCTTCCCTTCCCCCCTCATTTTCCTCAGCAGTTAAAATCAGTAATTGCTAAGCCACTACATGTAATTCAAATATAATATAATCAAATGAAAATTTTATAAATAGAAGAATGTCAACAATAGTAAAATTTACTTGCAGACTCATCGAAAGAAAGACTCCAATTTGTAAATTCTACGTGTTTGTTCATTAAGTATGCAGTTTCATTTCTTAATTTTCCGTTTTTATTTTCTTTTTAAAACTTTCTTACAAAGCCATCAGCTTATTAGTGAGCATCTCCTCTTTCCTAAAAGACTCCCTCACATTTTGTTTAATCTGTCCCACTTTAATAAAACTTCTATTTATAATCCTTTTACTGCTTTTGTGAATTTTTGATATCAGTAAGTTTGACAATAGGCAGCATGATAAACTTTAGTTGTATTTAAGAATATTTTTATTTTAATAAAAAGACCCCAAAGTGTCTTCTTAAAAACTAACAATGCATGTTCCCTAATACAGATAATTAGAAGCCCTGTTCCCTCCTGTGTCATCTGTTTCAACTCCATTCCCTGGCTTCTCCTCAGATCACAAACATACTTGAGTCCCTTACAGTTTTGAAAAACAAACTGACATTTTCTCTGATTCCTGTTTTCCTTTCAAGCAGCTTCACTGTTAATATCTTGCTTCCTAAATCTGAATTATTTTTTCTTTCTCACCTCTTCTGCATTCCCTTACCCCTTCTAATTTGATATCCAGATCATTCTACTTCAGTCTCTTAAACATTAGTGTATGGCAGAACCACCTGGAGGACTTGTTAAAGGACACATTGCTGAGTGAGCCACGGTCTCTAACCCCCTCAGAGTTCTTGATTTCTGCCCCGGCCCCCCAGCGTGGGAAATGAGAATTTGCGTCTCTGTTAAGCTCCTGGGTCATGCTGATGCTGCTGGTTCTGAGACCATAATTTTAGAACCATAGAAATTGTTCACAGGCTCTTCAGGTGGTCTTTTAATTGCCAGGTCTTTTGCCCTATGCTCAATCCTTATCCAACACATTTTTTTATAGCATTTAATACTGCTGATTGTTTTCTCCTTGAAACTTCTCTTGATTTGGCTCCTTTTGCACAGCAGGCACCTACTTCTCTATTCAACTTTTGTTTTATTTTCTTGGCTTCTGTTCCTTTCCCTGAATCTATGTTTTAAATGTGAACATTCCCCAAGTCCCAGCCACTTCCTGCTTGATATTTTTCAAGCACCATCATCCAGTTTCGAAGATTCAATTGTAACCTCCATCCAGATGTTGTTCATAATTATTTTTTTGCCTGGATCCTTTTCTTTAGCTTCATTCCCTTCTTATACATTACCCCATAGATGCTCCATTGGCACCTCAACTCAGTAAGTCTTAGACAATATTCTATCCAATTTATTCTAATTTTTCATATTCTGACCTTAAGGATAAACTTAAGAATATAAGGATACTGGTTTCCTCTAATATATGGGGATTGATCAGACTGTCAGGAATAATTCTTTGTAACAATTTATAATTTCCTGTGCTGTTACTTAAACTATGTTATACTTTTTATATGCATTTTTATAAATATTCAGGTTCTCTTTCATCTACTGGACCGAGTTCGAGAGTCTTCTACCACTGCAGACAAAGAAAAGATTGAGTCCGGAGGTGGCAATATTCTCATTCATCATTCAAGAGACACAGCAGAGAAGCAATGGGCTGAGACATGGGTTTTAACATTGGCCGGAGTGGCGAGAATCTTCAACACGAGAAGATATTTACTACAGCCTTTAGGTAGATACACATTTTTTTCCTGAGTGTATAAGTAATTTATGTTAAAGGAAGTTTAGAAACAACAGAAGATTCTTCTAAAATTCATATACAGTGCTACTTCCCAAGAGTAATCCATCATAACTGCCAGTCTTTGTGTCGTGTGTGGTGTGTGTATGAGCATGCAGGTTTCCATTCGTTTCATTATAAAAATATGTAATGTGTATCCTACTGCCTGCCTTTCTAAGGGATACGGTGATGTGCCAGATGCCTCCATCTTTGCTATATCATGAGTATGAGGGAGGAACTATGGTTACCTAAATACATACAAAATTCCTACAATGGTAAATGCTGCAAAGGAGCTTATAATAGGTATTGACTAGGCCAGTGAGGTATATATAGGCTTCCCTGAGAAAGCAGTATTTTACCTGCATAGTAGTTCATCAGGCAAGGGTAAGATGAATTGGAAAGAGCCTTAAGGGCAGAGAGAACATGTAAAAGAGTTGGGAGAAGATTGAGGAGGTGGAGATGGTGAGGACTCTGGCATGTTTGAAAGTCTGCAATGAAGAGAACAAGGAAAAGTGTGATTCTAGATGAGGTTGTAGAGGTAGAGAGAGGCCAGACCATGCAACACTTGGTAGGTTAGGTTCAAAAGTTGACCTCATAATAAGAGCAGTGAAAACCACTGAAAGATTTTAATCTATGATGTGATGTGATGTGATGTGATTAGACATGCGGTTGAGAAAGATCACTTTGTATGGTATATATGGAATGGAATGGAATGGCCACAGAGAAGAATGGTAGGATATACTATTAGGCTGGTGAGAAAGCTGTTGGGGGTGTAGGTAGATCAGTGCTTCTCAACCAGGGCCAATTTTGCCCAACCTCCTCTCTCCCCTGCCACAGGATATGTGGCAGTCTGGAGATGTTTTTTGGTGTCACAACTGGGGAGGGACATGCACTACTGGCTTCTCGGGGAGCAGAGGCCAGGGATGCTGCTACACATCTTAAAATGCATAGGATAGCCCCTACAAGAAAGAATTATCCAACCCAAAATGTCAGTAGTACTGAGATTGAGAAACTCTGGTGTAGATTTATAATACTTTCAGTTCTGATGGTGGTGATGGGGGTGGTTGAGAAGAGTGAACTGAAATACTTTTGTGCGTAATTGTGAGCAAGCTGTCCATATCTTTATTTTAATTTATTATTTTATGTTCGTCTTTTTCCCCCTTTTTAAGTTAAAGCCTAAGCATATTTACTCTTTTCAGGCATTTTTGTGTGGTATTATTCATCACGTTCACTTTAGGGCCCTTCTCTCTATTATTAATGATTTTAATTCACATTGTTAGTACCTAAGCATTTTTTGTTTTTTTTTTAGTTCTGTAGGAACTTAAGCAGAAAAATAAAGCAAATAAACTTTAAAGCGTCTAAAAAAATTTGATCACTTTTACGGTGATAAATTTTTTTTTCTCTTCCTAATATAGGAGATTTTCCAAGAGCATGGGATGTTCTTCTTGACCATATACAATCAGCAGCACTCAGCAAAAACAATGAAGTCTCTCTGGCTGCACTGAAAAGCTTCCAGGAAATTTTACAGATTGTGTCCCCCGTCAGAGACTCAGATAAGCCTGAGACGCCACCTGCAGTTAATGTACCTGTGCCTGTCCTTATAGGGTCCATATCAGGCCCTGGCCTGAATAGGCCGTTCATAAGAACAGATTCCATAGGAGAAAGACTTAGAAGATACAGTGGCTCTGAGCCACCCATAGTTACAGATGAGCTTGAAGATTTGAATCTCTGGTGGGCTGCGTGGAATACCTGGTATAGGATTGGATCTGAAAGCACTAAGCCTCCTATTACTTTTGATAAACTAACATTCATTCCCAGCCAGCCTTTTCTTACAGCTTTAATTCAGATATTTCCAGCTCTCTACCAACACATAAAAACTGGTTTCAACATGGACGACTTGCAGAAGTTGGGAGTCATATTGCACAGTGCGGTTTCTGTCCCAATAAGTTCAGATGCATCCCCTTTCATTCTTCCATCTTATACTGAAGCAGTTTTGACAAGTTTACAGGAAGCTGTACTTACAGCTTTAGATGTTCTCCAAAAGGTAACACAAATTTAGTGGCTATCTAAGCTATAATGCATATGGTTCTCTGGAATTTTTTTTTACTTTGCTGTACATTTTGGGGAGTCAATTCTGGATCATCAAGGTTGGTATATATGTATACTTTGGGATAAATTCAGGGTCATAAAGATCCAGTTATCTTTAATAGTTGTGTTTTTCTAATATATTTAAAAAGATAACCCAGGTTTGTCTTGAGAGTCTAAGAAACTGCCTGCATGCTCTTATTTCTATTCACCAGCATTTTTGGTTTGTTCATGCAACTCTTCACAAGAGGATATGCTTTTTGGAATGGCAACTTTAGTAAAGTATTTCTATAATTAGAAAGTTACTAAGCAGTGGGACTATATTTTGGATTTTCTTCATCCGTACTTAAATTAGTTCTTCAATTGTTGGAAGCCTATATTTTTTAAAAAAGAAGGTAAGAGTAAGTTTATAAAGTATTTTTCTCACAGACATTTTTTAAAAATATTTTTTTACCTATGTGTGTTTTGTTCCTGCAAAAAAAAAAATTATTAAACAGACCGAAAAATTACTAAGCAGAGTCTAAGCAAGCAAGACCAGATCAAAAAGAATTCTTTAAACTATCAAGGTAATTGCTAGCACAATTCACAGCAACCAAAATGCTGAACAGACAGACAAAAACAGCCAGCAATCCTAACAAAGTAGCTATGGCATTCCAACAAAATTAGAATGAAACTAGATTCTGATTACAAACGTTTTCAGTAGTCATTTGTGTACTGCAGATTCTGTTTTCTGTTTAAGTCATTGCATTATGTCCAACTGGAATGATGAGAACTTTCATAGTAAGAATGGTGGTTTCTGCTATAGCATAATACCTCTTAACTGACTTAAGGAAGTCTAGCTGAGCAGTAATTCCTTGGTCTCTTTAACTCTAGTTACACCTGCAGAGGAACAAATTGTGTAGAAACTTGTAAGTACAAGAGAATCTGGCACTTAAGAAATTTATTGTATGGATATCAGTTTTCCACAATTGAAATCAAAGGACATACTTCAATTTTCAGTAGCGGGGTTTGGGGGGGAAGGTAGCCTGTCAGTAATTACTTTTTTCTCCTTGATTGACTGTGAATATAAATTGCTTATAGACTGCTGTTGAGGGAATGGAAAAGTTATTCTATCAGAAAAAGAAAGCATAAGCCTTGTGGGCTGCCCATAATCGAGAACTCTCACTCAGGTGTTTAATTCAAGTCTTTGTATATGTGTAGAGGATTATAAACAAAGGAAAAACACAGATCCCAAAAATTCATTTAAAGGAATAAAAGTATATAATTTTATTTTTTAAAAAAACTTCTGCTTTAGCAGTAAGAGAACAAATAGAGTCATTCACTCCAACTACTAGGAATTTATTCTGAGCTTTTAATGAAAGCAACGTGTATCTTTAATTGGAACCTTAGAAAGCTTTATTGTTGTTCATTTATACCAGTTGATATCATTTTGCATTACTAATTTTCACTCTAACCATTGTGTATTACTTATATGATTATCTAAATGGTATTTCATAACGCTTAAATGTGGTTCAATCATTTGAGGTCTTTAATATTTCCTAACAGAAAAATTAGCATATTTCATTATTAGTAAGAGTGTTTTTGTATTTCCCCCCACAGTGTCAGAAAACTTTTTCACCAGCAAAATTTACTTGCTTTGGGACTATTTTTATACTAATAAGCTATTCTGCAAAACATCTTATTGATTAAAAGCTATTTTCTTTCCTAAAGGAAAAACGCATTTCTGATTTCATGTTTACCCTTACATTGTTTACGGCTTAAGGGTCATAGTCTTCTCCTCTTGGTTTTCATGTCACTAGTTCTCAGCCAAAATGACTCAGTCATGTATGGTTATTTATCTCTTTATTTATTTTGGCCAAGATATTTTGACATACATGGGGGACCTGAGAATTTGATTATCTGCTTTCCCTAAGTTCTGAGATCAGGCGACTGCATCTGTCTTATTTATTGCTAAACTTCCTAAAGTCAGATGTCTGGATACGATACCTGCCTCCACGATCACGGCTGCTGGAGCGGTACTGCAGAGACACCATCACATAGTGTGTGAACGGTGCCCTTAGAGGTGTGCAGTGAAGCTGTCTTCCACTTAATAGGGGCGAGTTTCTGACTCTCTCTTGACTTCAGCTTCCTCATCTATAAAAGGAAGATAATGTCTACAACTTTTTTCCCCCTGTTAAATGGGATAGTATTTGTAAGGCATTTAGTGCTTGGCACAGTTAAACACTCACTAAATGTTAGCTGTTACCATCTTCAGTATGAAGTTCTCTGTCAAAGACGTAGTACATGGTAGGCATGGAATGAATTATTTTAAATGACTTAAAAAGAGAAACCTTGAACCATGTCAGAGGTTGGATATCCAGTTCTTTTCTTGTTTACACATACACAGTTTTCAAGCGCTAGTAGGAAATCTTGTCCAGATTGCTTGTCGGCTTTTAGCTTTTGGACTAAAATCTGTTACTAGATTTGTACTATAGGCTTTTCTGAAAAACTTCGGAATACTAAAGAAAAGCGAATAATAACCTTCTTAGATAAAGTTTGTTTAAAAAAGAAAAAAATCGGTCCCGTATTACACATTTAAGATCCCAGAATTCAACCATAACAATATTACTATGTTTTTTGTTTGGGTTTTTTTTTTTTAAATAAAGGGCCACTAAAGATAAAAACATATAGTCCAGGTCACTATTTGCTGCTAAGGTATTTCCAGAAAAATTTTGATACTTAGTTTTTTTAGGTATCCACACAGACTTTTTCCTTCTTTCTTTTTTTCTTTTTTTAAATGGAGGTACTAGGGATTGAATCCAGGACCTTGTGCATGCTGAACGTGCACTCTACCACTGAGCTAGACCCTCGCCCCTTCTTTCTTTCTCTCTCTTTTTTTTTTTTTTTCAGTCATTGCAAATAAAAGAATTCACTAAGGATAATTATCTCTTTTCCACAGTAATTACTACTTGTTTACTTCTAAGAGTTAAGACTCAACAAGAAGTTAATAAAGAAAACTGTATAACTATTAGAAGTAGTTAGTAGGATTTTTTTAGGCTGTGTACCTTTCAAGTTCTCCATTCACTGCTTCTGAGAAAAGTAACTAAATATTGAAAGATGGTATTAGATATGTTTGTTCTACTTTTTCACGTTTTAATCATAGGATGATCTGCTGTAGGGATGGGCAGTGCTTTGCTTACCTACTTTATATCTCAAGATAGTTTTATCTAAAACTTGTAAAGCTAAATGGCTACCTCTTCTCTGAGGGAACATAAAACTAGTCTATTATCTGATAGGTTAAAAAAACCCATGATCGCAGGAAAATAAAATGTACTTTTAGAAGAAATTCCTTAAAATTTTGAAGTGCTTTGAATTTATATTTGAAGGTACCTCGAGTGTAGAATGATCATGCTTTTTGTTTTGTAAAGCACACATATATTTTAGATACTCCATAAATAATATCATTAAATATTTTTCCTTCAGAGAAAAACAAATACCAAAAAGGGAAATATGAAAGAATGGGAGGAGAAAAATACATTTGTGGCTAGAATAAAGACATAAGATTTATTTTAAATATAATGGAAGTAATTAAAATTTGCAGTGTCAGAATATGTATTTTATTCTTTGTTTTATGAAATTATATGTAGCTGTAAGTTTATTCCTATTTAAAAAATTTTTTGTTTTAAATGAAGTCTATATATTCAGATATATTAGACACTAAATATGCACTGCCTTGTTAAAAATTAATGTATACATCTCTTTTAGAAACAAATTTTCATTCAAGACTTATTTTCCCAACTGTAATGAACATGATTATTTGTTAAACTCTGTAGACCAGGCATGATGCAGGAATCAGCTGTCGTTTCAATGAACTGATGTCATCACTTAAGTAGAAGTCAATACCATGTTGGTCAGTGAAAAGCATTCTTAATGGTCTACTGGCTATATTACTGAATAAGTGATTAGATTGTGGAACCTCAGAACTGCTTGGGACCAACTTCTCTTTAAAACCTTGCCCTTTATTTAGTCTGCTAAGTAATAAGTCATACTTATAATTAGAAAACATTTTTAGCTGATTAATATATTTAGCCTACACTTCATTCAATAACAGTTTAAAATAGCTTAAATGTCTTTCAGGTCTTATAAAAATTGTATAATAGTTAAACATAAAATAGGATAATCTTTAAGATTGTTTGGTTAAACAAATGAATATGTAGTAAATAACTTAATGGAGTTCAGGTTATGCATTCTGCTGTTCATGTATTGTTTTTATAGGCCATCTGTGTAGGACCAGAAAACATGCAGATAATGTATCCAGCCATATTTGACCAGTTACTGGCATTTGTAGAATTTTCCTGTAAACCTCCACAGTATGGACAGCTGGAAACAAAACACATTGCAAATGCAAAATATAATCAGGTAATTTACTATAAATTATATTTACTCTGTAAAATTTCATGGCTTATAGTCAGTTCCACTTAAGATGGACTTTGGTTATCTCAGGAGTTTTTCATTCACAAACTTTCATATGTTTGTTAACATTTTAAGCTGGAAAAAGAAAAACACTATTTGGAAGACCTTTTCTGGGTTCCTTTTTTATTCTTTATTACTTTCCTTTCTCTAGTAGTTCTCCACGAAGTTTGACCTTTCATGTTACTCTGAAGTATATCTTTCTTCAAAGTTCCTTTCTTGGAGTCCCCATCCCACTAAAAAATGGCTTCTCCATCCCTAAGCCAAATCCTACCTAAAATAGATACCTGTAATGCAAAATGAAGAAATCTTTGTATACTAAATAAGAAATTGTCTACTACTGGTGTGAAATTTAGTTGGATTTTACATAAAAGATTTTTATAGCCATAATTGGCAAATTTTAGCTTTGTTTTGGCTTAGGGGAAAAGTAAATTTCTGAATGCATGCACATGCTGATTTTGTTCACTCAACATAAAAATTATAATTTTACATGGTCCGAAAAGTAGTTTTAATGTGTATTAACTTTTCTCATTCTATTTGTCTTGCAACACAATGGAATCACAATAGATCCAACTATTTGCACCGGTGAGTTAAATTTCCTAAAATTGTCCTAACCTATTGACAACAAATAGAGTACATCTTTCCCAGTTCTTGATAGAATGCTCTATGTACTTTTTCCAATAGTTTTAATTTTTGCCTGGCTGAAAATTACTCTTTCGTGAAGTACGTATCTCTTTGAAAACTTTGCATGTAATATAACCTGATCTCAAACGAAGGCCTGAACGTTAAGACAAAGAAGCTTTCTATGAAAACAGTATGATTTCATTTAATCTCATTTTTATTTTAACTCCATGTGAAAATATTACTTTCTAGGCGGAATGGGTAGCCTTGAATTATGTACCATTTGCTGAAAGGTCTTTAGAAGTAGTTGTGGATTTATACCAAAAAACAGCCTGTCACAAAGCAGTGGTGAATGAGAAAGTACTCCAGAATATTATTAAGGTATCTTTTTTATTTTAATTTCTATACTTTCATTTAATGATGACAGTATTATTGAAATTACTCTTTAGGTAATAATATATTATCATACATTGAGATGAATGGAAAGTACAATTTATGTTGCTACTTACAGTGACTTTTCTCCAACAATCATGGATATTATTTAGGAAGCTATTTTTCTAAAGCATGGGGTTTCTTTAATGAAAAATATTTTAAAGTAAATATACATTCGATTTTGTACAATTCTTAAATATTACTGCATAAGACAACGAGGGTCCTGTTTCTTAGGACAGTACTGCTCATACTTTGAGGGTGATGAGCATTCAGGGGGAGGTTCACAAGGCAGCCTGTCGATTTAACTGATCGTGTGTACTGACTTGCTTTTTAAAGGCAGTTCCTCAGTGCATGGACAGTCATTAAAATTCATCTCTTGCTGACTGTCCTCTTCCTCCAAAGCTTATTTTCTGCTTTTTCTTCTGTTTTGAAGGACAAACCTAAACCTTGCTCTTCCTCTAGTATGTGGATGTGCCTTTGATTTCCTAGACAATTACAGGCTGATTGAACTCTCTTCCCCTCAAGGAAGAAGGCCTCTCTCTTTTCCGAGGCTCATCCCTCTCTTTGTGTTCATCCTTTTCTCTTCCCACCTTTCTTTGTTGGTTATTCTTTCATTTTTCTTTCAGCCTCTTATACTTTATCCTGGAAAGATGATTAAGCCTTTTATACAAGAACTTTCTACTCAAATTGCCATTCTCTTTCAGCTTTCCTTTGCTTCCAAACTCCTTTAAACAGCTTGTGACCTTCACATAGCCACCACTTCGTCTAACCTGTTGCATGCTGCTTCACGGCCATGTTGTGCTACAGAAACTACTTACTTGAAGTTACAGAAGACCAAATTGTCAAATCCTAAGCCCTTTTCTAATTCTTTATCTTCCCTATAACATGGTACTGTTCCTACCTTCTTAAAATTCTTTCTTCCTTTGATTTTTGCCATACTTCTTTCTACCCCTCACCACTCATCCCATCAAAACTGTCCTCTCTCTCCTCCTTTATTGAGAATTATTTTTAAGCACTTCTGTTGCCAGGTACCAACAAGTAGTAGAGATTTAAAATGAATAAATAATCCATATACTTAATAATTCAATAAAGGATCTATAAAAAGGCAAACAGACAACAATGCAGTGTATTAAGTACTAAGTGAAGACCACAGAGCGGAGGCAGCTTTGTGTTCAGATAGACCTGGCTTAGCATAGTGCACTGCTGTGTACCTGCTTCTCTGTGATTTTTGGTCAAATGAACCTGAGAGTTTTTCTCATCTGTAAAAGAAGAAGAGTACCAATACCACTTTCATATCAACCTTTAAGAAAACTAGTTGAGATACAGCATTTAATGATACTTGCTAAGTAGTCAGTTCTGGATAAAAAGGTCCCCCCTCCCCTTCTGCTCCAAATAGACAAGGAAATAACTTAACTGCCTAGGGGATCTTGGCAAGGAATAACAGAAGTAACACTTGAAGGAGTAATAGAGTTTGCTAGGTTTAAAGGGAGAGGGAAATATTCTAGATAGATTAAGCAATATAAAAGATTAGATCATGATATATTTTAAAAGAAATATTGAAAAATCCCGTTTAGGGAGGGTGATAGGGTTTGGAATAGTTCTGAAAAAGTGGCTGTGGGTCTTAAAAGCCATCAGAAAGAACCAGACTTTGCTCTTTAGCTGCTGAAGGAGTGAGCACGGAGGGGCGACGTGAATCAGTTTGTATTTGTAAAGGAATGAAACAGTCCCTCTTCTGTATCCCTAAGCACTTTGCTGGTGCCACTTACTACATTGTGTTGTGGTTAGTTGGACAAGGCTCTTTCTTTCTGTGAGCTTTGTGGCAGCAAGAACTGAGTTTCCCAGTTCCACGTACATTTATGAATATATACTATATGCCCATCCTTGTATTAGTTACTTAAATATTTAAAAAAATGTATAAATCATATATCTCTGCTGGACTTAACATTCCCTTGATTTCAGTAAAATATTAATTGCAGTAGTAAACCATCCATTTCTTTTATCTAAACTTGAGTTATAGGGTGTTAGTTTAGAGTGGCCAGTGTATAGTTTATTATTCTTTTGTTTGCATATGATATACATTCAGGCTCTGACTAGCTTTAACAATAAAGATTATTTATTGGCATGCTTAGTTGGAAAATTCGGAGATAGAGGAAGGGCTTAACGACTGGTTGATGCAGTGGTTCAGCGCCATCACCAAAAACCAAGTTTTTCTCTCCCTGTTCTGCTTTTTAAGGGTTCACTGCATCCTAACTACATTTCTCCTCATAGTTGTAGGCTAATAAAGGAATTAGATGTCAGTAGCAGGGGTGTGTGTGTGTGTATCACATTTTCTTCTTAAGCTCCTAAAATTAACCTTAGGTGACCCAGCTTTGGTCCCATGCCCAGTCTTGCACCAGTGATTATGGCCAGAGAAATGGGGTAGTTCGATTGGCTTAACAAGCTAATCATCCCCTTACCCTAATTCCCAACTGGATGTGGGGAAGGGAAAGGGGTAAATAGACTCTGGGTGGGCTAACTACTTGATGGTGGAGGCCCATTTCATGCTAATATGTAATGGTTCATATGTTCACCATGCAACTGTGTAGTACTAGTTTGTGTGGATGATGCTGAAATTAGGTTTTATGTTCACTCCATAACACTGAAATATGAAAATGTATCTCTTCTACTTTTTCTCTTTCTCATTTATATAAAAACAGAATTCTCACTCTAATGCAAATTATCAGATGATATGCTGAAACTATTTATTGATGGCATGCTGGGATAGCTCACTGTGGTAGTTTGCTCAGTCTAGTCTTCTAGTTGGTGGATAGAACTATGACCAGAGAAATTCATTCTGAACCACCAAATTAGTTCTTTAATGATTAACAGCAACCTGTCTCAAAGTTGACCAATTAAAAAGTAGGTCTTAATATTTTAGTCACCATCCATAGTTCAGATGCTCTGCTGCTGTATCCTCAAATGTTAAAGATAAACTATGTTCTTGAATTACCGATTTTTTTTCAAATATTTGGAAAAGTAAAAAAGTATATTAAAATGTTAGTGTAGAATATAAAATTCAAGGAATTTTAAAGGTAAAACATAAGACTTCAAAGTAGTGATGCCCTAGGCCATGTTTACCTAACCATTAGTGAAAAAATGTAAGCAGTATTGACCTCTCTTTGATGGGAGAAACCCCATCGGTCAGATTATTTTCTGCTAGGAGAACTATGGCAGAATGTTCTAATTTTATAACATCAAGTTAGAGAAGCTGCAAAATTGTAAGTTTCCTTACTGTTGTTCTTACTCTTATTCTAGTTTTTTATGATGAGAAACTGAGGTTCAAAAAGGTTATTACTCATTCAGGGTCATTGTTTATCAAATGGAAATAGGACTTAAAAGTACATCTTTCTAGGCAATATGATTTGAAGACCATGTCTAAGAATTGGTCTTTCTAGAAAATAATATCCTTTTTAATATGAAAATACCTATGTTGTTATGTTTTTCTCTCAGCAGTAGTTTTTTTCTTTTTTTTTAAGTAAAGTTGTATGTGTATGTTTTAATTAGTACCTATCTTAAACAGTCTTTATTTTCACAGACCCTTAGGGTTCCTCTCAGTTTGAAGTATTCCTGCCCTTCTGAAAGCACATGGAAACTCGCAGTGTCTTCTCTCCTCAAAGTTCTTTCTATTGGGTTACCTGTTGCCCGGCAGCATGCTTCTTCCGGAAAATTTGACAGTATGTGGCCAGAACTAGCCAACACTTTTGAAGACTTTCTCTTTACTAAAAGGTCAGCTTATTCATTTTTACAATTAAGACAATCTTTCAAGAAATGCGAATTATACCTGTAATTGCCCTAAAAATAGTTTGTCATTATTCATTAGCAAAGTATTTGATTATTAGGATTGCTGGGTTGTATACAAAGCATAATGGGATTAGGCATGTATCCCCTGGGTACATTATCTGTGAGCGGTGGAGGGTTTTGCTCTTTTCAGTGTTGTGGGTTGTAAGACTGGAATCTATATATAAGACCACAGGAATGCATCATAATTGAGAAGCCATGGTTTTAACTTGATGAAGATAAGAGGATCCATTTTAAAAATCTGATGCCCATTTGGCATTACAAGAGGAAAACAATTTGAGAAAATTGAATTTTTTCATGAAAAATAAGATCATTAGTAATAATGAGCAGCTCTTTGGGATGTTTCACTTTTGCGAAAAAGAATGGAACTTTCATTGTATAATCTCCAACTGAGGGCATATCTTAAGGATGCTATTTTAACCCTTCTCTGAATCAGAGTAGGATAATTGGGACATGGACTAAATTTTTTGAGTGAGCAATCTGCTGCAGTCCATCTAGAGCTGTGCTATCTAATACAGTAGTCACTAGCTACAGTTAATTTAAAATTTTAATTAAGTCAACTTAAAAATTCAGTTCTTCAGTCTCACTAGCCATGTTTCAACATTGCCATGTGTGGCTAGCAGTTGCCATAGTGGACAGTGCAGATCATTGAACATTTCCATTATCAGAGAAAGTTCCTTTGGGCAACACTGATCTAAAATGTGCCATTTTATTAAAGATGGACTTACCAGTAATAGCTGTGATAGTCAGGTAGTCTTCAGTAGACTCCTACAATCTAATTTTCCTTTGTACTGTAGTGAAAAATTTTTCTATTTTTGTATCCATTAATCATTTTTTAAAGCTATAGAATGATGAATATGTCATGTACTGCTATGTAACTGTTTTAAATCGTTAGTTTAAAAGCACTTAAATTATAAATTTGCCATACTTGAAGGAAAAAAACCTACATTGGCACATTGATAATGATCAGATGAGCCCATAACAGAATGATTTAACTGAAGAAGAGACTCTTGTCTTCCTTTCTAACGTGGTTTAGTTATTTAGTAAAGAAAAGTTGTAGGGTGCAGAAGGTTAACTTGCAGTTTATCTACAAAAGCTTATCTGATATTTCAGAACTGAGAATAATGACATGTGATCCTAATTTCTGTTTCTGTAAATCATCGGATTTTGTTTTGCTGTATTCTTATATATTTCTCCCCTCTAGAAAGTTTATTGATACCAATGCAAGAATGCTCTTTTTATTTACAGGAAAATCATCGTAACTTACAAAGCATATTCAAACAAATTGTTTTCATCTTTAAAATAACCCTGAATATTTGAGTTCCTTTATGGATTTTGTTGCCTAAGTCACTGTGTTAATTTGTATGAAGCAAACAGATGTAGAAATTTAAACTTTTCTTTTTCTTTCTCAATTATTTGTCTGTATAAGCATGTTTCCCTATTAATAAATTGAATAAGCTTAGATCAGGCTTTTTGCTATGATTGAAACATCTTGAAGAATTTCTTTTCCTGTGGCTGTCTTTCCACCATCTTCCTTATTCTCAAGTTTCTTATTGAACATTCTTCATTTTCCAAACTTTGTTCTTGTTTTATTAAATTCAGTCTCTTAAGTACTTTTATGTGTACAAGAAAGTAGATAAACAAAGGCCTAATACTAGGTAGTTTACCTTTTATGTAATTTTGTATTAATGCAGTTACAGTATAATTTCATTACAGTCTTTTGCCTAAGGCCCTACACACATTAAAGGTTTGAGTATACTGGGGGTGTTGAAAAATCACGTTGTTTAAGAAACAGTTAACATAGTGGCTGAGAGCCCTGTCTTGGGAATCAAACTACTTGGATTCAAATCCCAGCCGTCTAACTTTGGATCTGTGTATTTTGGATGAGTTATGTATCTTACAGTGACACATTTTCCTCATCTGCTAAAGAGGAATAATAATGCTACCTAAATCATAGGGCTATTATGAGAATTAAGTCACTTAAATTAAATGATTGCTTAGAATAGTTCCTGGAATGTATATGCTTTTATTAAAATGCTTGCTACCCCCGTTATCCTCATTATCGTTACGTCTTTCACTTAAGAGAAACTGACATTATCCATATCCTTTCCTATGAAACAGCCGTATTTTATTGTTTTTATTTTTATTTTTGTTTGTTTGTTGGGGGGAGGTAATTGAACCCAGGACCTCATGCATGCTAAGCATGCACTCTCCCACTGAGCTATACCTTTCCCCGAAAACAGCCATATTTTAAACTAAAAATTTACAGACCAAAACTCTTAAGTAACTGGGACTAGGAAATTTACCTCTAAATTTGGAGTTGTTTTTAATGATTGGAAAAAAATTAAGGTACTGAATTCTGGTATCAAGTAACAGAATCAGTGTTCTAAGTTGTGGTTATTCTAGTTACAGATTTAAGTCTTCTACTCTATGAAGAAATAGAAAGATACCCTGTATTGAGAGTCAGGAGACCTGTGGCCTGCTCTTGACTCTGCCACCTACTTTCTGTTCACCTTGGTCATTTCCTCTCACTAGGCATCATTTTTTTAAATTGTAAGACCTAAATTCATTGATTTGACTAGTCGTAGAAGTCTGCAATTATTTTACGTATTTTGACTTAATATTTTAATTAGTGTTTTTAATTAAATAGTTTATATGGATAAAGCCAGTTTACTTTTTATTTCATAGTCAAAGAATACTTTAAGGCTCATATTGAATGCTTTCATTGGTTAATTGATACTAAAAATGCAGTGCTCACTAAGAGAACTTAAAAACCATGCACATTTTCACAGCTTCATGAGAAGATTTTGTCTTTGTTTTTGTTTTCCAAATACTTATTACTTTGGAAAATCACAAACTGTTGGACTTTAAATTTTACTTTATGCTACATGTATACTGTGTTCTATAATTGAAGTCTGTCAGTAGTAGTATTTGAACAGTAGGAAGAGTGTTTCTGGATTTTGATTAGAATAGAAAGACTTAGGTTTTTGTTTTTGTTTTAAGACTTAGGTTTTTAAATAATACTAGTATTTGAGTATTTTTTGTTTTACACTGGAAATGTAGGAGTCTTTTAATCTAATTACTAATACTCTAAGACTCTGAATAACCATATCTTTCTCTGTGGTATTTTCCAACTGTTTATGGTTTGCAGCTGCTTTCACAAAGCAGTACAAAATAACAAAGAAAACAAATAAAAGTAAAATCAACTAGAAGAAAAGAAAGGCTTTGGACATCATTGAGGGCTATCATAAGTGGATGAATTGTTAAAATGAGTGAAAGAAAAACAGTTAAAAATGAGAAGCATAAGGACAGTAATCTGGTGGACACTTGATATTTATTAGGAATTCATTCAGCTGCCCTTTAAGTACCAAAACATGGTACTTGTCCTCTAGAAGACACGTATTTCTACTTGTCCTCTAGTGGAAATGCGTACAATCAGTGGTCTGTGGAACTTAAGTTAAAAACCACAGTACTACCGAAAAGAATTGAAATGAAACATGATCACACAAAAACTTGTACACTAATGCTTATAAGCAGCATTATTATAATAGCCAAAAAATGAAAACAATCCAAATGTTCATCAGCTGATGAATGGATAAACTGAATGTGGTATGTACATCCATACAGTGGAATATTCAGCCATAAAAATGAATGAAATACTGATGCATGTTACAACATAGATGAATCTTGAAAATGTTATGCTAAGTGAAAGAACCCAGACACACAAGGCCATATGTTATATGATCTCATTTATGTGATATATTCAGAATAGCAGATCCATAGAGACAGAGATTAGATTAATGGTTACCAGAGGTGGGAGGAGGGTAGAGTGGGGAGTGACAACTAATAAGTTTCTTTTGGGGGTGATGAAAATATTCTAGAATTAGAAATGATGATCATTGCACAACTTTGCAAATATACTAAAAAGCACTGAATTATACAATTTAAAAGTGAATTTTATGGTGAAAGAATTATATCTCAAAAAATAATTTTAATGTAACATACAGAGAGAACTGATGAAAAATACAAATAATATTTATCAGTTTGAAGTCTCTTTTATTTCGAATAAAAATTCGTAAATTAAAAAAAATCACTGAATACTATACTGCTAAAACTTAGAGAATTTAAGGATCTTTTATGGCCCATTTGTACCTATAATATTGACTATTTCCCTTTAATTTATAGGTAAATTCTGTTAATAATCTGCGTTTTTTTTAAAGCTCAATTTTTTTGATATGCTTTCAGTATCTAGTAAGGATACTAACTATAAATTAAAATAAATACCCAATAGGTTGGGTTCTGAGGTGAGAGTATTCAACCTGTGCACAATCGAATAAATTTCCGATTTTATTGATCATTAGGATTAGGAGGAGGGAACCTTTCAGTTTTTAGCTTTGTATGCTACTCTCTTCCCTCATTATATTTTAAAAATGCAGTTCAGTGTTTCTGATATATGATCCCAATGATTAATATCATTACTGTATGTTCTTAATAAACTTTTTTTTAGTTGGTAGTTAGCCAGTTGGTATTTGTCTATGTATGTGTGTGTATTTTAATACATGTGATTAGATAAACTAAGTAATACCAAATAGAGCAAAAACCACTTTAGATACAAAACTGTTTACTATACCTCTAAATCTAAATGTGATAATACTGTTTTTACATTTATAACTTTTATAAAAGAAAAGAACCTAGGCTCAAATATTATACAAGTCTCGGTTTAAATTGTGGCCTTGTCATTTATTTGCAGTGTGTTCTTGGTCATATTACTAGCTACATTTGAAGCTTCAGTTTCCTCTTCTGTCAATTACATGATAATACATGTGGTTACTGTGGGAACGTGAGAGATAATACACATAAAACTGTTAATGCAGTGGCTTCATCTCTGATTTTTCCTGTCATTATTATTGCAATAATCATCACCATTCTATTCTCAGCTGTTTTTGAGTGCTTAATATTTCACTGTTTCATGAGTGTAATAGCACTTTACTGCTCATTCTTAAGAGCCACAGGGTCTAGAATTCGCTTTGGTTTTCTCAGAACTGTTGATTTATTCTGATCTTGTTGGAATAATTTTCTACTTTAGAAAGTCTGAATCAGTCCTCTTCAGATGTTCTCTTTTATTGTAAAGAGACATAACATATCATATTTATTACAAACTAATGGTTAATGGGCTGTCTCTGAGTGAATAATACAACATCTTGACCAACGCTCTGTTAAATCACTGGCAGAATAAGTGAATTCAGATTTTGTCACAGTGATAATTTTTGCTGTAACTCCAGATGATAATATGTTTTCCTTGTTTTTCATTCATAGTACTGAAAGAAGTTTAGCTCTTCAGATTTTATTTTGTTCATGATTGGACCAACTATTTTTGTAGCTAGAATTTTATGTTTGTGATTAGCTTAGTCATTTATACTAATTACTTTAATTAAAAATACTGTTCTTTTAAATAAATGATAATATTCCTAACTTGGGTGAGAAAATAATATTTTTTTGACATTTGAATCTGTTTGTTTATTTTCTGTTTGTATTTCCAGGAAGCATTTTACCTTTATAAATGAAGTTTTCTGTTTATTTTTTAGCATACCTCCAGATAACCTCTCTATTCAAGAATTTCAAAGAAACGAAAGTATTGATGTTGAGGTAAGGAACCTATTTAAAACATTTTCCTGTAACTATTACTGAAAACCAAATAGTTGAAATGTTGAAACTGTAAAGTTGCTAAAATAAAGTAATAGGTTGAGCTTGAACCTAAAAGCATTAAAACTCTCAGAAAGGTTAAAGTTTAATTTTTAAAGCACTGACATTTTAAAAATGACTTTCTTACAGCTCTGTGCTTTGTGCATGTTGTGTAGGTACTAGTTATGTCCATTTAATAATTTTAAAAAGCAGCTGATTTAGTAAAATAAATCCATCAGTCAGTGAACATGCATTTGAGAGCCTATTTTACAGTTTGACAAATCAGATGTTTGTAGTTCAAATTAATCAATAAGTTGCTTAGAATTTTCTGTTTTAACCAACTGTAGAAGCAAATAAGTGTTTTTTAAAGAATATATTTTGCTGATATAAATGGAATTTAAAGAAGTAGTTGACTGTGGGTTTTTTTATTGGGGGTTTGCTTTAAATTTTTTTCCTTTGAAGTAGGATAGGGGACCTTTAAATAAGTCAAATTAATTATTAAATAAAGTGTACATGAAAAGCATAAATATCATATATAGATGCTAAATATTGCCTTTTGTCCCATTGCTATATTAACTCTTATAAAACTCTGCTTCAAACTTTTCTTCTTTTCCTGCAAAAGTCAAAATGACACATTATATATAAGAAATAAACTATTTAACAAAAATGAATATAACTTTACTTCCTCTTAATATCTCATTTTTATGGCTCTAAAAGGTGATTTAAGTCTTATTCTTAACCCTGTTTTGGATATTTTATTCTAATATGGATCCATTTCATATACTGACTTTTTCTCTAGAAGGCTCTTTGCTTTTATGGTGTTGAAGATCAAAATTTGTTAAGGTTGTTGTATAGTAAACAGTTTATAGTATTGACTATTTTGTAATAAAGTTATTTACTAAAGCAGATGAGGGAAACAGACTAATTATCCTGCATGTTAACATTAAAATTCTTCTGTAGTTCTATTAAGATTCTTTAACTGATTTTCCTGTAAAATAAAATTTAAATTTTACTCTAGAAATTATCATTTACATCAGTCTCTTTTGAGGGAAAAAAAAATGCCTTTGAATTTGCCTCTTTGCTTTTAGGTAGTTCAGCTTATCAGCACTGAGATACTGCCTTATGCCAATTTTATTCCTAAGGAATTTGTTGGTCAAATAATGACTATGCTTAATAAGGGCTCAATACATTCTCAGTCGTCTTCATTTACAGGTATGTTATTTCAGTGATTTTTTAAAAAAAATGTTAGTAAGTATTGAAATACTTTTGAAGAAGCTAACTGTAGAAATATTTACCCCTACGACTATGGTAAATGTAAACAGAAGAATGGCAAAGTAATTTTTAAGAATGTGATATAGAACATTAAGTTTTATGAGGGGAAAATGTGGTGAATTTTCTGTGCATTATGTGTGATGAATTAAATTTCAAAGCAGTTACAGAATCCAGCTAAATCATTGCAGGCCGAAATAAGTTACCAGTTTTGTGAAGTTATGGATTATGGGGAGGTAATGAGTCTATATTCTGTCACTTAGTAATTGATTAATCTGTTGGTTAAAACTTAGTAATTGGTTAACTGTCAGTTTTGTCATCTGTAAAATGAAAATATTAATACCAACCTCAGGATTATAAATTACAGAGTTATTAGTCCATTGAAAAAAAAAAGATGTCAATATTTGTTAAGGGAACTGACATTTAATGAATGACTACTATGTGTAGGATGTTATGCTAGAATATTAATCTCATTCCTCACAACATTTCTGTAAGGATAGATTCTACCATATGACAGAAGGGGAAATGGGTTTAGAAAGGTTGAAAAATTACCCACAGTCTTAAGGCTGGAGACCAAAGTTTATCCATGAAAAGAACTACATGCTTCTTTTGATTATATCATGCCAACTTATTGGGAGATGATATATAATAAGTTGCTTTTTGCTATTATTTCTCTTTTTTAAACCTGTGGTCAAGTGTTAAATGTAATTGTGTCATCATAATGTGATTTTTTTTTTTTTGGTAAGATGATTAAAAAATTCTAAACTTGTACCATGTGTATCCTTACTCCCCAGAATTTACTGGAGATGTAACTAACCTACTAAACTGTGATGAACACTGTCAAGAGCATTTAAGTGTACAGTCTGACCACGAGAGGTTTCTCACACTGCTTACTTCATAAGCTGGTTCTTTTTCCTAGCCCAGATAATTTTTAAAATTTATCTGGTAAAGTGTGAGTTTAACAAACATAGGAACCTCAAAGAAAAAAACTTTGAAGTCCACTTATCTTAATATAGTCAACTTTTTATTAAGAATATTAAAAAATATAGATAAATCTTCATGAAATATACTTTAAGAACAATATTTTAATTAGATATAAATATTCTAAGTTAAATGAGGACTACCGAGTGACCGTGTGTACTTTTTCTAGCAGTTTTCTGACAATAGCTCTTACCATTTATAATATTAAATGTACCAAGATAAAGAAGGCACAGGTACATTCTACCAGTGACTTTGCCATAGGACACAATTTTCTCAGCTTTAACTTGGAGTTTTCTTTAAGCATAAACATACAAATCCTTTCTTGCTAATAAACAAGACTGACCTATAAACACAGAGGTTCCAGTGATTATTTTTGGTCCCCTGCTCTTAAGTTTGATCTGACAGCCAGAGCTCACAGACATTTGAGGAAATCCTCCAACATGAAAGAGAAAGACCAAAACAAATGAAAAGGGGGTAAAAGAAACTGGGAAGAAAGAGATAATATGCAGAACCATCGAAAACATTTATTTTTTAAAAATACAATTATAATTAGGATGCTCAGAGAGATAAAAGATTTTACATTCATGAAACAAGAAACATGCTATTAGAACGGAGCAATCAGAACATGAAGGTGCGCATAAAAACTAAAAATATGATAGCTGACATAAGTTCAATCAAGGGTTGGAAGTAAAGCAAAGACAAACAAGTGGACAATATGAAAAGAAAGAAATAAAATGAATCCAAGGGATCTAATGTCCGACAATAGGTCTTCCAGGAAGAGAGAATAGAGAGAAGCTAGGAGAGAAAATTATCAAAGAAACAAACTGAAGATATAAATGTGCAGATTAAAAGTGGTCACTAAGTACCCAGAAAAGGGAAGGAAAAAAGATTCACAATAAGGCCTGTCATCATGAAATATCAAAATATTAGGGATAAAGAGAAGATGCTAAAAGATTTCAGAAAGAAAAGAAAAAGGTTTAACACAGAAGAGTTGTAGCAAAAGGACATTGGAATTCTCAGTAGCAACACTGGATGCTGAAAGATTGAAAGATGCTGAAAGGCTGTGGTTTCTGAGTTATAAATGGAAAAGATTTTTAACATAGAGTTTTATACCTAGGCCCACTGTTGGCCAAGTAGGAATGTAGAATGGTAGTTCTCAAATGTTAGCATGCATTATAATCACCTAGAGGGAAGCCATTTCCATGATCTAAACCCACAGTTTCTGGTTCAGTAGGTCTGCAGTGAGGCATGAGAATTTGCATTTCTAACATGTTCTCTGGCGATGCTGATGCTGCCTAGGAACCCCACTTTCAGTACCACAGTAAAATGACATTTTTGGAAATGCGAGGTCTTAAAATTTCTGCTTCCCATTCACTCCTTCTCAGGTACTGCAGAATTTGCCCCGTGAAAACAAAGGAGTACATCAAGAAAAGGGAAGGCATGAGATCTAGAAAGATACAACACAAGAAAGAATAAAAACAACTCACAGGGTGATGTCAAAGACTAGTTCTAGGATATAGCTGGACAGCGTGTCCAGAGAGCAACTAGTCCAGACTGGAGCTGAGGGCAGGGTCCAGGGAAGATGTTGCCAAGAGAAAAAGAGAATGGAAGAAAGAAACAGATTATTCCTAACTTGACCATGTAGAAGACTGTTGAGAGGTATTCTGCAGTGCTGTTGAAGGGGCTAAAAAGACCAGGACGAGGAGAATGTTGAGTTCCAGAGATGAGAGTGGACAGCCTTGCCTTGTTTTTGATCTTGCAAGGGGGAAAATTGTCTGTTTGACACATATATATGTATATTTATATACATGCTATTACCTCTAAGTTTTTCACGATACTTTTTATCAGTTAGGGAATTTCCTTCTATTCCTAGTTTCCTAAGAGTTGTATCATTAAGGTGTATTAGCGCATTGTATTAACCATCAAAAATTGTTAATTCTACAGAAGCAGAGATTGATATTCGTTTGAGAGAAGAATTTTCTAAAATGTGTTTTGAAACATTGCTCCAGTTTTCCTTCAGTAATAAAGTCACAACACCTCAAGAAGGCTACATTTCACGAATGGCACTCTCAGTGCTTCTAAAGAGGTCTCAAGACGTACTACATCGTTATATAGAGGATGAAAGATTAAGTGGTAAATGCCCTCTTCCAAGGTACATGTATATGTATATTTTTTAATTAAAGAAGGAATTAACTCTCATAGTTAATAATTTTTTTAAAAAGCTCTGAAAATCAAGTGTTTTCATAGGTGATCTGAACTTAACCTGAGGCTGTTTATAATTTTTAGTCCATACAATGTAAATTTCCAAAGTTTGCTGCAGATATATCAATGTGTTTATCATGCGGTGCTTTCCAGACTAGTTGTGGAGAGTAAGTAACATATGATTTATATACCAAATTACTTACTTGAATTTGAAAAGAAATCAAAGTCTAAAATACATGTTCTCAAGGATTTCTGGGTAAGGACTTGTGGATCTGTATGAACACATGACTGTGGATCTCTCTAGAGAGAAAATAATAGATAAATCATACTCTCTGAACTTCCTAGTTTGTTTTATAATCATTTGTAGGTTTCTCCGTAAGTTCTCTGCCATATCTCAGATCTTCTTTTCATCTAGTTTGCTTTATTAAGTCCTTGTATCCGAAGTGCTTTGCTTCTCATTTAGTCAAGCCATGCCAGGTAAAGGGGCTCTGGGTCTTTCTGCTAAACCAAAGCTAATCAAAGTTGGGGTATAGATCAGAATTTATCAAAAAATGCAATCATGAATTAGGGTTATGTTGCCAATCTATTTTTTAATGTGGAAGTTAGAGTTTAAGGCAAAGCAAATGAAGCAAATAGAAAACAATATTGGAAGACAAAATTATCAAAGTCAGGAAAGAGAAAAATCATTGTGGGTCCCATCTTATAAGGTAGTATTGAAAAGGTTAATCACTAACCCTGAATCTTTGTGTACTTTCTTAGTTACTTAGAATAAATCCCCAGAGTTGGCATTGACCTGTCAAGAGATTCAGACAGTTTAAAAAGTTTGATATGTATTACATATTGCCCGTTAGAGACTTCTGCTAATTTATATTATCCCAGGAATATTGAACATCCTTTTTCCTCAAGTTTTGGCAGTTTAAAATTATTTGCCATTTGATGAATGAAAAAATAATAACATAGTAGTTTGATTTCTTAAAAATTTTTGGTTTTGTATGTTGCTTTGTTTGGATTATTTTCATTAGATTATAAGATATTTGATTTCAGAAAGCAACTTTTCCTTTATTTTTGTTTTGTTTACTCTATTGCTTTTAAATTGAGTCTTATAGTTGTTACAGTGTATCATCCTATGTTTGCAGTATTACTACATTATTTTCTAAAACACTACACTGCAACACAATAAAATACTTACAAAAGGAGGCTTGGAATAGTACCCTGTCGTGGTATTAGGAAAGTCTTATCTGTTGAATGATAACACAGATTAGGGTTAGGGTGTAGGGGAAGACTGGAGGGTAGAAGAGCGATTTCTGCAGGAGAAAGAAGGAAGTCAACCTACTCTTATGGATCCTTTACTCCAAGCTCATTCTTCATTGCTGATGTCTCAAATAGTGTCACCTTCGGATTGATTTTGAGCCTATTTCTTACTTGTTATATTATAAGGTTAAATAAGTACTGTTATAATTTTAAAGATACTTTTGACAGCGTGATGAAATATGTGCCAGGAGGTAATAGTAGTCTTTATTTCCATTTAAACTTTGGCAAGTCCCTTTTGTACTAATTAGTTAAAAAAAAAAAAAAACTTGTAGAAATTGTAAAAGCATATCTTATATATTGTTTTACTTTTAAGTAGTTAATGAAATATCTGACAAATAAATTTAGATTTATATGAGTAGATGAGTGCCTTTCTCCCCATTTTAATGTTGATAACTTATAGTTAGAATAACTATAAATCTTATTTGCACACTGAAGTACATGTTAATGAAATGATTTTCTTTTATAAGAATTTAAAACTATATTAACTTTGCATTGTCTCGTGTTCAGTATTTTCCAAAGTATGTCTATTTATATAACTTAGTAAAAAATACACATGGCATAATTTTAAATCTTTTTTTTTACATTTTTTATTGAGTTGTAATCATTTTACAATGTTGTGTCAAATTCCAGTGTAGAGCACAATTTTTCAGTTATACATGAACATACATATATTCAATGTCACATTTTTTTCTGCAGTGAGCTACCGCAAGATCTTGTATATATTTCCCTGTACTATACAGTATAATCTTGTTTATCTATTCTGCATGTGCCTTTCAGTATCTACAAATTTTGAAATCCCAGCCTGTCCCTTCCCACCCCCTGCCCCCTTGGCAACCACAAATTTGTATTCTATGTCTGGGAGTCTGTTTCTGTTTTGTATTTATGTTTTTTTTGTTTTTCTTTTTTTTTTTTTGGAGTCCACATATGAGTGATCTCATATGGTATTTTTCTTTCTCTTTCTGGCTTACTTACTTAGAATGACATTCTCCAGGGACATCCATGTTGCTACAAATGGCGTTATGTTGTCATTTTTATGGCTGAATAGTATTCCATTATATAAATTTACCACCTCTTCTTCATCCAGTCATCTGTTGATGGACATTTAGGCTGTTTCCATGTCTTGGCTATTGTAAATAGTGCTGCTATGAACATTGGGGTGCAGGTGTCTTTTTGAAGTAGGGTTCCTTCTGGATATATGCCCAGGAGTGGGATTCCTGAGTCATATGGTAAGTCTATTCCTAGTCTTTTGAGGAATCTCCATACTGTTTTCCACAGTGGCTGCACCAAACTGCATTCCCACCAGCAGTGTAGGAGGGTTCCCTTTTCTCCACAGCCTCTCCAGCATTTGTCATTTGTGGATTTTTGAATGATGGCCATTCTGACTGGTGTGAGGTGATGCCTCATTGTAGTTTTGATTTGCATTTCTCTGATAATTAGTGATATTGAGCATTTTTTCATATGCCTGTTGATCATTTGTATTTCTTCCTTGGAGAATTACTTGTTTAGGTCTTCTGCCCATTTTTGGATTGGGTTGTTTGTTTTTTTCTTACTAAGCTGTATGAGCTGCTTATATATTCTGGAGATCAAGCGTTTGTCGGTTTCATCGTTTGCAAAAATTTTTTCCCATTTTGTAGGTTGTCATTTTGTTTTACTTACGGTTTCCTTTGCTGTGCAGAAGCTTGTAAGTTTAATTACGTCCCATTTGTTTATTCTTGCTTTTATTTCTATTGCTTGGGTAAACTGCCCTAGAAGAACATTTTTGAGATGTATGTGAGATAATGTTTTGCCTATGTTTTCTTCTAGGAGATTTATTATATCTTGTCTTATGTTTAAGTCTTTGATCCATTTTGAGTTTATTTTTGTGTATGGTGTAAGGGAGTGTCCTAGCTTCATTGATTTACATGCTGCTGTCCAGTTTTCCCAACACCATTTGCTGAAGAGACTGTCTTTATTCCATTATATATTCTTGCCTCCTTTGTCAAAGATTAGTTGACCAAAAGTTTGTGGGTTCATTTCTGGGCTCTC
Organism: Camelus dromedarius; assembly: GCF_036321535.1. Lineage (NCBI taxonomy): Eukaryota > Metazoa > Chordata > Mammalia > Artiodactyla > Camelidae > Camelus > Camelus dromedarius. The sequence goes on along the minus strand of NC_087446.1, from coordinate 59,439,769 downwards.
TGTTCTGTTCCATTGGTCCATATGTCTGTTTTTGTACCAATACCATGCTGTCTTGATGACTGTATAGTATTGTCTGAAGTCTGGGAGAGTTATTCCTCCAGCCTCTTTCTTTTTCTTCAGTAATGCTTTGGCAAGTCTAGGTCTTTTGTGGTTCCATATACATTTTATTATGATTTGTTGTAGTTCTGTGAAATATGTCCTGGGTGATTTGATAGGGATTGCCTTGGGCAGTGTGACCATTTTAACAATATTAATTCTTCCAATCCAGGAGCATGGGAGATCTTTCCATTTTTTCAAGTCTTCTTTAGTTTCCTTCACCAGTGGTTTATAGTTTTCCATGTGTAAGTCTTTCACCTCCTTGGTTAGATTTGTTCCTAGGTAATTTTATTAGTTTGGGTGCTATTTTAAAGGGGATTGTTTCTTTACTTTCTTTTTCTGTTGATTCATTGTTAGTGTGAAGAAATGCAACTGATTTTTGAACGTTAATCTTGTAACCTGCTACCTTGCTGAATTCTTCGATTAGTTTTAGTAGTTTTTGTGTGGAACTTTTAGGGTTTTCTATATATAGTATCATCTCATATGCATATAGTGACACTTTAACCTCTTCTTTTCCAGTTTGGATCCCTTTTATTTCTCTCTCTTGCCTGATTACTGTGGCTAGGACTTCGAAGACTGTGTTGAATAGGAGTGGTGATAGTGGGCAGCCTTGTCTTGTCCCAGATTTTAGTGGGAAGCTTTTGAGTTTTTCACTGTTGAGTACTATGCTGGCTGTAGGTTTGTCATATAGAGCTTTTATTATGTTGAGATATGTCCCCTCTATATCCACTTTGGTGAGAGTTTTTATCATAAATGGGTGTTGAATTTTAGCGAATGCTTTTTCTGCATCTATTGAGATGATCATGTGGTTTTTGTCCTTTCTCTTGTTAATGTGATGTATTAACTATAAATCTTATTTGCACACTGAAGTAGGTGTTAATGAAATGATTTTCTTTTATAAGAATTTAAAACTATATCAACTTTACATTATCTTGTGTTCAGTATTTTCTAAAGTATGTCCATTTATGTAACTTAGTAAAAAAAATACATATTTTAAAATCTTGATGGAAATAATTTCCCATCTTTTTTTTCAGACAACAAGTAACAGAAATCATATTTGTTTTAAAAGCAGTCAGTACTCTCATTGATTCACTTAAGAAAACTCAGCCTGAAAATGGTAAGTGCTTAGAAACTCAGTTATTCTAAACTCACAACATTTTTGTTCTATTTGCAATGTATTTTTGTATTGTTATTAAGTTAACTGAATTTTAGGAACATAACAGCTATAAGGCTTTTTCCCCCAGACCTTATGATAGCAAAGCATCAGGTCCATTAGTATGTCAATTAAGTAAAATTACTTTGTACTATTTTCCTTATTTCAAACAAATTTGACTTTTTTCCCCACCAGCTTTAAGATATAGTTGACATGTAGCATTAAGTTGAAAATACACAACTTGTGGATTTGGTACACTTTTATATTGCAATATGTTTACCATGGTGATTTTCACTCACACCTCATTCACATCACATAATTATCATTTCTTTTTTTGTGGTGAGAACATTTAAAATTTACTCTTAGCAATTTTCAAGTATATAATACAGTATTATTAACTGTAGTCACCATGCTGTATATTAGATGCCCAGAACTTAGTCATCTTATAACTAGAAGTTTGTACCCTTTGACCAACTGCTCATTTCCCCATCCCTCCCAGACCTTGGCAACCACCATTCTACTTTCTGTTTCTATGAGTTCAGCTTTTTTAGAGTCCACATAAAGGCGGTATTTGTCTTTCTCTGTGTGACATTTCTCTTAGCATAATGAATGCCCTTGGGTCCACCCCATTATCTCAGATGGCAGGATTTTCTTCTTTCTCGTGGTCGAGTAATATTTCATTGTGTGTGTGTGTGTATATGTATATATGTGTATGTATATATATGTATGTGTGTGTATATATGTGTGTATATAATATATATACACATACCATATCTTCTTTATCCATTCATCCTTTGATGAATTTGTTACCAAATTGAAATAGCTAAAGTTATTTTTACTGCTTTTCCCCCTTCAACCTTTATTTTGTAATGAAGTATTTGAAAGATTCTGTCTGTATTTATCATCTTATTCAGTGTTTTGTGTACTTTGACCTTTTCATTTTAAGTGGAAGGGCTCCTTTCAACATTTCTTGTAAGGCAGTCTGGGGTTGATGAACTGCCTTAGCTTGTTTGTCTGGGAAAGACTGTTTCTCCTCCATTTCTGAAGGAGAACTTTGCTGGATAGAGTATTCCTGGGTGATAGTTTTTAATCTTTCAATATTTTGAGTATGTCATTCCATTCTCTGTTGGCTTGTAGAATTTCTGCTGAGAAATCTGCTGATAGTCTAATGGGTTACCTAATGGTAGGTTACCACTTTTTTCCCTAGATGCCTTTAAAATTCCTTCTTTGTCATTGATTTTTTTAGTTTTAATATAATGTGTCCTGGGAGAAAGTCTGTTTGCATTGACGTGTTCTCTTAGCTTCATGGACTTGAATATCCAGTTCCTTCCCCAGGTTTAAAAAGTTCTCAGGTATTATTTCTTTAAATAAACTCTCTACTCCCTTCTCTTCTGTCTGCTTGGGTTAGTTCTTGTAAAATTTCTTCACTTTTTCTTATATCTTCGTTTTCTGTCCTCTTCTACCTGTATGATTTCTCAGTTTTTACCTTTGAGCTAGCTAATTCTGTCTTCCATGTGGTCTACTCTGTTTCCAGTATGTTCTTAGGCATTCTTCATCTCGTTTATTGAGTTCTTCAGCTCCAGAATTTCTGTTTGGTTCTTTTTTAGAGTTTCAGCCTCTTTGGTAACATATTTCTTTGTTCGTTAATTTTATTCCTGAGCTCATCGAACTGCTTTTCTGGGTTTTCTTGTAGCTTGTTGAATCTCTTTATGACAGCTATTTTGAATTCTATCAGTTAGATTACAGTAAAGTTTGGTTTCTGGAGAAAGGTCATTTTCTTTTGTGGTACCTTATTACTGTCGTTTTTCATGGTGCTTGATGAGATGTTCCTCTGCCGATATATTTGAGGTAACAAACACCTTTTTTCTTTAGTAAAGCTTCTTTTTGATTTGATTCTATTTAACAGGTTAGTAATTAGAGGCCTTTCTTTAGTTTTTCAGTAGGTGGCACTGTAGCACAAGTTTTTGGTTTGTCTTACCTGAGCTGCCTGTGGTTATTTTTGAGAACTGGCACTTTCCACCCTCTACTGTCTCTTGTAGGAGTGTTGCCTGGTGTCCTTGTTGTCACTGCTTATGCTTATGGGGTTGCTGGTACCTTGCTGCTGCCAGTGTTGCTGCTGTCACTGGCATCGCTGCTTAAGGCACTGGGATAGCAGGGTCTCCACCATGTCCAGGATCTCCTGGGTCCATGCTTCTGGGTCCACTGCAGTGGGGCAAGGGGATGGATGATCTGTGGAGCTGGGGTTCTGGGTCCTTCTGCCACATCCGGAGTTATCAGTTTCATGGATGCTGCTGCTGTGGGCAGATGAGCCAGTGTCATGTGTGCCTCCATGACTAGAGGGATGACGTCCCAAGCCCTGGTGTGGTCTGGTTCCCCATAGCCTCGGCCACAGCTGTGGCTGAGAAGCCCGAGTAATGTGCGTCACCTCCCCCACTGCTGTTAGGTTTTCTGGGGCTGTGGGTTCAGCTGCTGGGGCTGGAGATCCAGGATTTCAGGCACCACCTGCACTGTTACCCCAGATCTGCCTCCTCTGTGTGTTTCAGTACACCCACCCTTATGTACAGATGTACAGATGTGTGGAATTCTCTGGAACCCCGGTGTATTGGGCAGAGACACTTTTGTTGAGTTATGGTTGTTTTACTGGTGGTAGATTGAAGAAGGGAAGAGACAAAGGGAGCCTCTCACACCACGCTGACGCTGACTTCACTCTCTGGCTGACTTTTTTTTTTTAAACTAAATTGGTCTGAATTCAGGGTATTGCATAGACCATTTGTAACTTATCTATTTTTAATGTAAAACATGACTGACTTTTTTGGATTGTGGAAGGCCTCTTTTCTGCATTTGTACTGACTTATTGTATAGATATAAGCTGTATAAATAACCAGGAATCATTTTTACTGTCTTTTCTCATTTGTTTCCCCTTTCTGTTACTCATTTATACAATCTCTTCTTTACACTAATGCCAGAAATGACTTTTCCAAAAGTGTAACTTTGGTCATTCATTTTTCCATCCTTGTAAAACAAAACAAAATAATCTTTTCCTTTACCATTACCTACCAAATACATAGAGTACTGCTTTCTGACTCTACTCTCTTCATGCTTTATTTCCCACTAAACTTCATATACCCTACTCTCCCACCAAACTGAAATTCACAGTTTACCCAAGCATTCCCAATCCTTTGCTCATTTCATTCTCCTGCCTAAATCCACCCTGCTCAGATACCACACCACTTTTAAGCCTTGTTTTTATTCCTTAAAGGTGAGTGATTTCTTTTTTCAGTGAATTTGCAGCTCTATTTTGTGTGCCTTTGTCTTAAAGCACTCTCCTTCAATTACAGTTATGCATGTATATGACTCACTCCCCTTAAAGAGTAAAATTCTCGAGAGGCTTTTTGGATCATGTTTTATTCTATTTTGAATCCTTTACAACATTGCTACCCAAAGTGTGGTTTTTTGGACCAGCCACAGGTCTTAAGAGTTTGTTACTGGTTCAGGAAAAGATAAAGAGCTGGCATCAGAGTCTAAGTCAGTTGTGACTAAGCACACTGGTTCAGCTGATTCTTTTTTTCTTTTTTCATACAACAAGACTTTGTTATAGAAAGAAGTGTGTTTATTTACATTCTGGCACAAGCACCTTGGCAGACTGGCGCTTTAAGCAGTATTACCTTTAATAACCAGGAAAAAATAAGTGAGTCACAGGATATTTGTTCTTGTCACTTGTTATATAATTAAATACATGATTTTCTCTTTTCAAAATTCACCGATTGTTACTTTGGCCTAGAAAGGGTGAATATGGTACTAAATATTAAGAGGCAGTAGACTTGTATATATATTCAACCCAAGGGAGGGGTAGAATTTCTAAGAAAAATCCTGGAGCAGCGTCCTTAATGTATCCCATGAAGTTCAAATTTGAGTTATCTTAATAAAATGTTCTGGTTGATTTTTTTCAGAGAGGGAAACCATGAATTGATTCCTTGGAGACCAGTAAAATCTTTAGTAGATAAAAGGATAGAACTAATTCTTAGAAATAGATAGTACTTAAGAAATAAGCAGGAAAGTCTCTATTTTTTCATATTATTGCCATAGACATATTAAATACAGAAAATATATTTCAGTGCATAGTACTTGCATTATTTTTTATGATCCTTTAACAGCTGTCAAAAAACCCAGAATTTTTATAAAGGAAGAAAAGAGAGGGAAAACTCAGTAACCTTTTTTTTACAGAGTCAATGGGCCATGGATAGGGCAGTGTAGTAATGATAGATGATCTAACGAAATTAGTGTTAAAAATTGTTTAAGAGAGTTTGAATTATGCCTCTGGGCATATGAAATGAAGATTTAAATTAGATGTAACCATAAATGATGATATAATAACATATTAAAACAGTATGATAAGTTTCATTAAGAAACAGAAAAAATGAAGATAACTTAGAGAAAGCCAGGCCTTCCTGGCAGAAATATGTTGGACTCCTCATAGCCAGTCCAGAGTTAATTCAAGGGGATGACTACAAGGTTTGGAACCAGTGTACACCCGACATTTGTTTAGAATGTTTGTTATTTATTTTAGGTTTTCTAGTGGGAGAGGAGGCATTTGTTGGACTTACTTAGTTTAGAGGAATTTTGTATTTATCATTTTAGTTGCTCTTTAGTTAAAAATTTGAATAGGTCGTAAACATACACATGGTTTAAAAATTCAAAAATATAGAAAGATACACAGGGAAAAGTTTTAAGCTGGTCTTTTCCCTATTCAGTACCTGATTGGTTCTTACCTTATCACAAGCAAACGTTTTTATTAGTTTGTGGATCCTTCCATAAGTTTATCATGTAAATACAAAATGTATACAGTTGGCCTTTGAACAACGCAGGGATTAGGAGTGCCAACCTTCCAAGCAGTCAGAAATCCATGTATAACATACATGGTTCCTTTATATCTGGGGTTCTGCATCCTTGGATTCAACCAATAAGGAACTGTGTAGCACTGTAGTATTTACTGTTGAAAAAAGTCCGTGTAAAAGTGTATCTGCACAATTCAGACCTGTGGTTGTTCAAAAGTCAACTGTACTCCAATATGCTCCCAGTTTTTAGCATGAATGAATATGCATAATAGCCTCATATTATAGCTACTGTTCTGAACGCTCTTTATTTTTTTCCACATCACGAGCATCATGGAAATTCTTCCATATCAATGCATACAGCTTTTTCATTGTTACTGATAGTTAGGTCCAAAATACCCATTAAGATCTATGGTTAGTTTTTTTTTTAATTTTTTAATTGAGTTATAGTCATTTTACAATGTTGTGTCAAATTCCAGTGTAGAGCACAATTTTTCAGTTATACATGAACATACATATATTCATTGTCACTTTTTTTTCTGCTGTGAGCTACCACAAGATCTTGTATATATTTCCCTGTGCTATACAGCATAATCTTGTTTATCTATTCTGCATATGCCTGTCAGTATCTATGGTTAGTTTTAAAACATATTTTAATTTAAGAAATTTGAGTAGCTTCCCCTGGGTTAAGGTGTTATCTTAAATAATGTATTTTTGTATTTTCCTGTAATATACCAAAAATAAGTTTGATCAGTTGACTCTATATCTAGGCCAACCTAGATAGCTTTCAATCTATGCAATCTTTTTTTTCTGATTCTTTTATTACAGTAAGAAATAAATATAACAAACTTACATTCATAACTATTTTTTCAGTGGTATTAAATACATTCACAATGTTGGCAACCATCATCACCATCCATGTCCATAACTCTTTTTATCTTGTAACTGAAACTTTATACTCATGGAGCAATAACTCCCCATTCTCCACTTCTCCTAGTCGTTGGTAACCACCATTCTACTTCCTATCTCTATGAGTTGTGACTGCTTTAAGTACCCCATATAAGTTGAAGCATACGGTATTCTTTTTGTGACTGGCTTATTTCACTTAGCTCATGTTGTTTAGCTGTCTTATGTGTGCCTTTGTCTTTTTCAAGGCTGAATAATATTCCACTGTGTGTGTATATATCTATATACATCCATTCATCTATTGGTGGACACCTGGGTTGCTTCCATGTGTTAGCTGTTGTAAATAATGCTGCTGTGAACTTGAATGTACATATATCTCTTTGAGACTCTGATTTTAATTCTTCGAGGTATATACCTAGAAGTGGAATTGCTGGATCATATGGTAAAATCTATTTTTTATTTTTTGAGGAACCACCATACCGTTTCCCACAGTGGCTGTACCATTTTACATTACCACCAGCAGTGAACAAGCATTCTTTCTGTTTTATCCACATCCTCATCAACACATGTTGATTACTGTTTTTTTTTTTTTATAGTAGCCATTCTATTAAGTATGAGGCAGTATCTCATTATAGTTTCGATTTGCATTTTCCTAATGATTAGTGATGTTGAGCATCTTTTCATGTGCTTTATCAGTCATTTGTATATCTTCTTTGGAGAAATACGTATTCAAGTCCTTTGCCCATTTTTGAGTTATTTGGTTTTTGTTGTTGAAGCCTTTTTGTGCCTCTGTGATCAGAAGTAACATTTAGAGCACAGATCCCTGATATTTGGAAGTTAGGGTCCTTTTTCCCGACCCTGACTTCCCCCAAGCTGCATGTAAGCTGCTCCAGGAACACACACAGCTGCCTACCACACGGCTTGGGGTGGGGGATGGGTAGCTGCTACTGTGCTAAGGGCTTAGATTGACAAAAATTAATCTCAGTATTCTATCCAAGTCTTCCTCTGGAAGTTGCAAAGGTTCAGTAGACTCCAGAGTTCCAAAATAGTTACATCAGATTCTTCCAGTTCAATTGTTGTCTAGGTGGGTAGACAGATTCCTGGCACTTACTATGTGGTCATTTCTCAGAGTCCTCTCTGTGTAATCTTTTGTTAAAAGATTAGTGGAAGGTTTTACAGACAACAGCTAGAGCAGACTGTTTGAAACTACCTGGACCATTGGTTTTTACTGTTTGTTGTTGTTATTGTTGTTAAGCAGCAAAATTCTCTTTACAGTTGAAATCTGAAATGGATTTCCAACATACAAAACAGATAAAAGCAGAACATCTCTCACCTGACATTCCCTCCATCACCAGTATCCATCAGCCTCACTCCCCCTTTCTTCTTCCCACCTCCACTCCAAGGAAGTCCCTGTTTAGGTGGAGAAGAGATTAAATGAACATTTTAGCATTTCCCAAGATATGTACTAAGCAATGAATATTAATGATGAGGGATGTCAGTAGATATTGAATGGGAAAAAAATTCCATAATGAAATTAATTTTGGAAACCTTGGCTTGGATAAAGTTAGATCTGTTCTTTTACTTTGAGCCTTTAATAAATTCATGTGAGTTATGAATCCCCAAAAGGGAAGATGATACATACATTTGCCAAGCTTACTTGACGATGGTTTTTTCAAAGAAGTAACTCGAACAATAGTTTGAGAACCTCATTCCTTTATTCTATAGTATAAGTTGACATATAAGAAATTATATGAGTTGATCAGGGACACCCAGCATTACCTTATTTCAGAAAGGTATTTAGACACTTAATTGACACTCAATAAATTGGAGTGAAGAAAAGAATCAAAGCTCCTTATGCATAGTATTCTTTCTTTTATACTACACTGCCTCCCAGATTTGAGATTTGTTCTGCAAAGTGTCATATACATATACTAAGAAAAATCTGTCATCTGGTTTTGTTGTGCATTGTGCTCAATAATATGCACAGTACTTATAGGAAAACAGAAATGTAATATGTGATCTCAGAGTATAAGGCAATTACAAAGTAACTGGGGTGTAACATTTGTCCATTCACCAAATAGTGTTTAACTGTACTAGTTGTTCATAACAGTGGTGAAGAAGCAGAAATGTCCCTTCCCACTACAGCTTAAATCTAGTCATGTACATTAAAGATTAGCAAACAGTGTAAGAGTGTAGTGGGTTATTTGTGGTCATTTGAAGTTAAAATCAACATTAAGGACATTACTAGGAAAATCATTTAAGATATATATATATTTAGCATACAGCTGCATAAAAATGGAATTGGTTTCTAATTGTTCTTGAAAAGTACAGTTTATTCTCTAGCTATTATACTGAAAGTGGCAATGGTTTGAATTATTCTAAGCTGTTTTGTTAGCATCCAAGGCCTTCACAAACGGAAGCATCATGTAAAATGTACTTTATCAAATTTGTTGGTATGGACAACTCTGCACACTGGTCGTGTATTTTTCCCTCATGCCTTATTAAGTACTGCAGGAAGTCACCCAAAGTTTAAAAAAAGAAAAGGTTAAGGAGTGGAGGTGAGAAGAAGAATGGGGAGTGGGGCTGATGGGTGCTGGTGAGGGAGGGAGTGTCAGGTACAATCTCCCTGTTCAGGAGTTTTTTCTTTGCATTGTATTTCTTTGCGTTGTGTTTATGTTATAATCTTCTATTCCAATCCACTCTTTTTTGAGGTTTTATACTTTTTGCATTACAGTTGATGGAAATACCTGGGCACAAGTAATTGCCTTATACCCAACGTTAGTGGAATGCATCACCTGCTCATCTTCAGAAGTCTGCTCTGCCCTTAAAGAAGCACTGGTTCCTTTTAAGGATTTCATGCAACCACCAGCATCCAAAGTTCAGAATGGAGAATCTTGACCAGCTACAATAAACTCAAACAAGAAAGACAGCTGAAGAATGTTTGCTCCTCAGTGAGTTTTCTGTGAGAAGGACGTTTCTTACCACAAATAATTCTTGGCAGCTGTTGTTGGCCTCCTTTAAATTGTACTTACCTGAGTTAAGTAGTTCACATTACAAGCTTACATGTCAACAAAGGCTCCTGAATGAGTAGCAGTGCAAGCCTTTAATAAATTAAACTGATGGGAGAGGTGGTTAATACTGCAGCATACCTGCTACTGTTTCTTCATTTGGTGATTTAAAAGTGAGCTTATGTACAGTTTGTGGTGTATGTGTTAATGATGTACTTTTTAAAAAGAAAGAAAAGATATTTCATTTACTCAGATTTATTAGGCTGGTGTTTTTGAGCCCCTTTTCTAGTACAAAATTGTACTAAACTTTTATGCAAGACGGTACTGTAACATTCCATATTGTCTATAACCAGCCTTTGTAAACAAAGGGAACTGATATACTTGTGTGTATAATAAATGGTACAGTTCTGTATAAAATAGCTGCATTTATTATTTAAATTTTTAAAATATTGATGTTAAATGCTTGAAGCTGTATTTATTATTAATGCAAAATTGTTTGCTTACATTTTTACTTATAATTTGCCTTCTTAAGTGGCAGATATGCTCACCATATGATCATGAAGTTAGCTGAATGCTTATTTTAAGTGTATTTAGTGACTGTTAAACATCTAACCAGAAAGGTCATGTGAACATAGCAGCAAATAGTTGATTTGCTGATTTTGCAACTTTCAAGTATAGATTATTAACTTAATATGTTGGGATATATTGTAGCACTATGACTCCGTCATACCTCATTTCTTTAATTATCTTTCTCAGATTTCACATAAGTCTGTCTCTTTTTATATTTGCTGTCTGGATTTTAAAGACTTTTCATACTTTATATTTCTACTGATCTTTTTTTTCCCCACTGACTAACAACATTTATCACTGTCTTTGAATTATGACCCAGGCAAGATGATTTCACATTTCCCAAGATTTTGCCGTGAGGTTTTGTTCATTTCAGTGCTCCATTTTGTATGTCCTCTCAAGAAGAAAATAACTATGCTCTAACCCACAAATTTAAAATACGTGTAATAGTCTAAAACAATGAGAAGTGTATTTTTTGAGATAGTGAAGAATTTAAAAGTGCAGTGAACTTTGTCATGGAGTGAAATGCCAATTTTGTTTCACCTTCCTATCTTAGTGAAGAAGAAAAGTGCTCTTGAGTACATTAACTTAATTGTTTCTTAAAAAGCTGACTGACCTAGCTCACTGTACTCCTTATTTAATGGATTATGGTATTGTCATAATTTTATCCTGAGTTAAATTTTCATAATTATATGAAGACTCAAAGATGTTTAAAACAATGATTATTCATAAGAAATCATAGTAGTCTTAGTATTATTTTAGTATGCTGGAAGGCCTTTGATTTTAATAGAATTTATTAATTTCAGCCTCTCCAGAATAATTATAAAACTACAAGAAGATATTAGAATTAAGTAATGAATTAGATACAATTTTGAGGCTGTTGTAATTGTCTATTTAATTTGCACTGTTATCTGTAGACATGTGATCAGGTCTTTTTTTTGAGGGGATATTATTTTTATTTACATGCATTAATGAATTTCTATTTTATAATTTCACCTAAAATTAAGGTAAAATATGACATTTCCTAGACTCTATCTTCAGCATTTTCCTTTAAGAAAGTTGTAAAAAAAAATTCAAGCCGTATATTTAGTTTATTTTCTGTATTTGGATATGTTAAATTGGGCATTAGAAACGTCTGCATATCACTGATAAAGTATTGAAATAGAATAAGAAGGTAGTGTTCCAATTCAGTAACACCTTAAAAATATTGCCATGAATTTACATGAAGTAAAAATATGTCCATTCTTAAGAAATAGCAGATCAATTGCAATCAGAATAATTATGCTCCAGTGAAAGTTAAATGTGAGTCTTGGGTATGTAGCTATAATGTGAGTAGTTCTAGCTATTGTATTAGTTTTCAATACTAGAACCATGCCCTACAGAAAAAAAAAAGAAAACCCCACAAATGTGGTGAATGTGTAAATATCATATAATATGGTAATCAGTGCCAGTCTTAGTGATGAGCAAAGTGGGCCGCCCCCTAGGTGGTGTAATTTGACTGATTTTTCCTCCCAGGGTATCTCCTGCCACCCCTAGGAATCACTGCTAGGAATTCATTCCTTTGAATCAAGGCTGCATTTTCTAAAATATCCTGACCCCTGGGGAGGTTACTACATTGTGCTTGTCTTGGTATGAATTGCCTTCTTCAGGGACTAGAAGAACCGGGCTGTGTGAGGTTACTAGATTCTAGGAGATTCAAAAAAGAAGCTCCCGAAGCTGAGATCATTTTATAGCACAATTGAGACTATGACTAGGACTGAAACAGTAGTAATAATGTCCTTTGAGATTCGTATTATAAATACAGTGAGTTTTCAGCCTCGCATAATCACTTTTTGTCACTGACAGTGCCTATCTTACAAAGCTGGCTAGACAACAGGCATATGCCAACAATTGGGTTCAAGTCCTTTTCTAGCTGTTTTTTCCAGTATAAAGAAACCAAACTAATTTTCAACTTGAATAACTTACTTTTTAGTTCCCTATAATGCTACCACTGCCAAAAAGGAAAAGAAAAGGTCATTTTGTAGTTTCTTATTTAGTTTCTTTATAGTTAGTGTTAATATTTTGTTAGTTTTATTATATATATTTGTAACATTTATGTATTAGGAGTCTGCTAGGTGCCAAAAGAAGAAGAAAATGCATAAAAGTCTGGCTTAGAACCGCTTTTAACTTTTTTTTTTAATAATCCTGCCTAGTTGTGAGGCAGTGAAGAGCTGAGGCTCTGCCTCCTATTCAACTTCACGCACGTTAACTTTTCACAGCCTGTTTTCTTATCCTGAAACAGAGATGATAATCAATGAGTTACTCGTTCTTCAGAGAAAACAATACAGAGTTGGAATTTTGAGTTGATTTCATAATGACATTCTTAGGGTAACTATTTATGTTGTTTGATAAATTTATTGCTATTCCTATGCCGAGACTTTTGACTCTATGGTTTTCTCCCTTTTCCTCCTGCATCATTTTCATCTTCTCTTTCTTTCTTCTTTAAGTTCTATATCCACCTTATCTCCTTTCTTTTACTTTCCCCTAATTTGTTTTCTCCTTTCATCCTCTTTCATCCTCTGCCTCTTTTCCTCTAATTTCACCTGGATCTCTTCAAAAGAAACAGAGCTATTAGTGGTAGGACCACTACCAGCTGCCTTTCTGTTAAATGAGACTCTGAAAATACCTTCCTACTTTGGCCACTGCTGCTTTTTTTGCGGAGGTGAAGTCCCCCTGCCATTTCAGTGGCTGAGCAAGTTAAAGTAATCTGTGGCTATTGCTCCTGCTTTCTTTCTGAATCCCCAGGATTCAGCAGCCAGGATGCTCACAAAATGAGATTGCTACAAATATGATGAATTCAGCAGCTAAACTTGAAACAATCATGTCTTTTATGTGGATAGAGAGATTATACCACTTTTATCAAAAGGGGGTCTTTAAAATCCGCTTATGAAAGTTGTGTTTTTTTTGTCGTTTGGGGGAGGGCTTTTTATTTGTTTTTGGAGGCAGATACTTTGAACTATTTTATATTTATGTTATATAAATATTATTTGTTGATTTATAATATTTGCACAGTGCCTACTTTCAAGGAGGACTCGAGACAGCATATTGCCCATGTATTTCAGCTGTTTCTGTTTTTCTCTTGAAAGCAGTATTCTTTGATAGAAGACCTAGAATGTTAATAATACTCATCTCCAGTCTTTCTTGGGTGTATTTGGTATCTGTGTGCTTAGAGCTTAGAGTGATACAGAGGTCAGTTGAAACATTCTTACACTGTGGGATTGATTCTAGCCCCTCAGGTAAGAAAAAAATTTATTGTGCCCTTGAATTTTGAGACCATTTTCAGTTGCTGCAAATGTGGTTATATTAAATTTTATTTTAAACTAACATTCAATAAATAGTGCAACCAGGGAAGATTTGCTAAACCATGCCATTATTTGGGAAACTATTGCAATATATGAACAACTGCTTCTTTCTGTGAAGTTTTGCTAGATGGGAGAAAAATTCTAAAGCTATATAATACTGCAATCTTATTCTTTTTATCTAGAAAAATAAAATATTAGGCTTCAGACCCAACTGTGAAAATTGCATTTGCTTTCCAGCTTTTACTACCTCTGTGTCATAATTTTAACACATAACATACAACTTCTGTCTCTTAAGGCAGTTACCATATGGTGTTTATGTCAGACTGGATATATTTATCTAATTTTGTGAGATTCTTTTTTAGCTCCCTACACAGTTCTTGAAAGTAATACTGCTGTTGTTACACTTTCTCCTTGCAATTTTTATGTTGTTGAGATGTATCAGTTATGTATTATAATCATGAAAGTCTCTTGGCCTCAAAGCCAAGTTTTCTTAGTGGCCTAGGATAGATTTTTCACAAAAACTGCATAGTTACAGCTGTGATTACATAGGTCCTTAATTTGCTTTACAGTTAGCACTCAGCATGATTCTAGATTTTTAATTATGTTCCAGCAGTACTAGTTTTCTCAGTATAACTTAAAATCATAACCACTTTGAGAATTTATTTTCAGATCTGATAAAACTACTCATTTTTTCTTTAATGTACATTGTTTGCTTCCTCATTCCCACTAGGTTCAACACTTTAGTGACATCCTACATCACTGACTCTGTTTAAAGACTTCATAAGTGATTCAAATATTTGTATCAATTTGGAAAAACCTTTATAAAAAACAGTAATGGAGATGTGTTTTTGAGATGTCTCTTTGGTGAACTATTAATATAAAAAATAAAAAAAAAATACAATCAGAAGGACATTATGAAATATCTCCTAGTAGTTTGGAAAGAAGATTGAGAACTTTGTGTGAAAATTTTAGGTCAAGTAAAAAGCATAATCCTCATGCAGATTTGACTCTTTGGGTTATTTTTTGTTTTATGAGCATTCCTATTTATTTTTAATTTGGTGAGATTAATTTTGAAACTGCCTACGTATAGCAATGACAGACTATCTCTCCACCTCTCAGAGAAAAAGTTTATGTTAAAATTTCTTTTTTTAAAACCTGTGTAATAAATGTATGATACTGAAAGATTCCTCCATAGTACTTACAGAAGTCAGGTGTAGTTACAATAATTTTTCTAATTTCTAATTTAAATCGTCATTTCTGGAGGACCTAGTATGTGTCAGTCAGGGCTTTGCTTGTATTACTCCTTTTAATTCTCGCAGCAGTTCCTGCAAGGAAGGTAGTAGTATACTTATTTTACAGAGGAGGAAGTCAAGTTTTAGAGGGTGAAGTGACTTACCTAGAGTTACACATCTAAAGTCTGTGAATAAACATCTCATTTCAAAAGCACTTTTTTTCCACAGCATGCTAGATTCACATTTTACAAAACAGATCCACACTCCATTAAAATACATGCTTTACTGAAATAAACTGAAAATGCTTTTTAGACAATTACTATTTCTGTGAATAGGCATTGGGACAAACACACTTGAATGTAACAGAGAACTTCAGATATTGTGAAAAAAAGATTTGCCCAATGACTATGATCTCCAGAGCTGCACTGGGTTTTTATTATTGGTCCAGGAGAGTTTAAAACATCTTACTGATTTGTAGTTTTTTATAAAGGATTGTTACATTATAGCCAATAGCTTAGTGGTTAAGAGCCCAGAGTTTGGGGTTAGACGTCCTCTATTCAAATTCCAGCAGTGTTAATTTACTAGATGTGTGATTTTGGGTTAATTAACCTCTTTTGGTTTCCTCATCTGTAATAAGTATAGTGTTTAGCTCATAGAGTTGTTTATTAGGATTTAAAAAGGAGTGTTGTAAACAACTGTCCCTGGCACATGGTAACTGGTGGATGTTATAGTTAAAAAAACAAACACAAACCAAATTTTTGGTACACATTATTCAAGAAATGGGCAGAAAACCCATACCTTCTCACAGAGTGATCAATTTTTTGCTTTTTACTGAACAACCACAGTGTATTAAGATTCTACTATGTATATATTTATAACTGTGTCTTTGCTGTATGCAATAGAAGTCATTGGGGGCTCTCAGGTGCCTATAGCTTGTTGAGGAAACCATATACATAAAATAATACTAAATTAATTTAGTATTATTAATACTAAAGATTAATAAGGAAATGAAATAGCTTAATGGTAGAGATTGAACTTAAAATGGGCCTTGATGGTTAGGTAGCTTTTGGCTGGGTCCAAAGTATATTGGAGGGTGTTTCAGATAATGACAAATAAGGTGAGCAAGTCATATCTCTGAGATATGAAGAAACCGATAGAGTACAGTTCTGTGTGTTGTATGAAACAAGGTTGATGGTAAGGGATTGAGGACCATTCATGAAATTCCTTGAAAGCCAAGCAGAGTAGTTTAGATTTGAGGTGGCAGGAGTTTGGAGTGATTATTTTTAGGAGTAAATTATGAAACTAAGGAAGATAAACTTGCAGTTATAAGCAGGATAGAGTGAAAGAATATAGGGAAAGCTAAGATAGCAGACTGTTGCAGTGTTTCTGCTGTGAGGTCACGATGAAGGATTGGTAAACTGAGGGTGCTCAACATTTCGAAAGGATGCTTAGATTCTGGATATTATCGGTGGAGACAAAGATTTGATAACAGCACATCGTGTCTGAAGGATGAGTAGATTGATGTCAACACTGTCAAAAAAAAACCAGGTTAATTCTGGAAAGGAATCTGATACAATTAAAGCAGTGTAATGACCACTTTTATTTGGAAATTGTATTGCTCTCATGTATCTGTATACTGTAGACCACACAACTGTTTGAAGACCATTTGAAAATCTGTACCATTATGACAGATGACATTTGCTATGGTGCAGGAAGATGTGGTCCACTGCGCAGTGAAGGAGCAGTGGGGGTGATAGCCGTGGCAGCCCAGCCACTGCTGACAGGGAAAGGTGGTATGAATCATAATGAAACTGTTAGTGAAGTTTCTACAGAGTTTGTGGTAAGAACCATTGTGATACACAGTCAATTTTATACTTTATCAAGTAAGGAATTTAATTTCAGGTGTGTCCTGTATACACGCAGAAATAGTCAACTGGAAATAGTTCAGATTGGCTATTGCAGGCAAACTACCTTCAGCAGTTGCTTTAAAATGCCTACGATAAGCATGACACTGAGATCTGTCAGTCAGTGAGTGGGAATACCCAAGTGTATTTTATTTTCTGAATTTGCATATTACAAATTTTATTTTGAAACATGGCAAGATGCTTTTTAATTTGAAAACTTGTTCAAGAAATTGTCCCGCATCACCAATACCATATAGAATAGAAACAAAGACGCTGTTATGTAATCTTTAATTTGCAATGAGATTCTTTGCCTGAGAGGCTGTTATTCAAAATTAGATTTTGCTGGTTTAAACTGGGGGAAAAAACCCAGAAATTTATTTTTCCAAAAAGTAATTACACATGGATGTCCCTTGTGCGTGGTTTGGAGTAACCCTCTAGCCTTAATAAAACGATCAAGGTATCTTCTCAGCCAGTCCCAAGTATGAACACACTCTTTAAATTCTTCCATTCCCTTTGTTATACGGTTTGGATTATAAAAATAGGACACCAGTTAAGTCTGGATTTCAGATAAAGTTTTTTTTTTTTTTTTTTTTTTTTTTTTTTTTACTACAGGGGACATACATATACTAAAAACTTGTTTATCTGATGTTCGAATTTAACAGGACGTTCTGTATCTTAACTGACAACACCTGCTTGCTTTTTCATCAAATGATTTAACTTTCCAGAAGAATCGCGAAATGGGAGGCAAAGTAACCGGCCTAACCTAAAAGCAGGTGAGGCTCATAGCAATCAATGGGCCTTCCTCCAAACTTGGCCTTTAAAAAAAAAAAACAACAAAAAAACCCCCCACAAATCCCAGGAGCCTGCGCATTAAAGCGAGCCGCGCAGCAGCTTTCCCGCCGGTTTTCTGCGGGCAGCAGCACGGCGGCCACGCCGCGGGGTGGAGCGCATGTGGCCGTGTCCTCGCCGGATGGGAAAGGAGGTGCCGGAAACTTTGAGCCCCGCCAGAGTACAACGTGTCCACTTAGACGGCGGTAAGTGCCGCCATCTTCTTTGCGGGCAGAGAGCGGGAGAAGTTAGGGGCTCCACTTTTCCCCGTTAAGTGGATGGGGGGCATGGCCCGCGGCCTCAGCACGCTGGTGACGTGGACTTGGGGTCCCCCTTTGGGGCTTATTTCTAGTGACACGTCGAAGTTCACCAAGGCGGGGAAAAGGGACGCCGCCTCTGTCCCGGATGTAAGATGGCGGCGCGGGGGGTGGCCTGGCGGGGCGGTCACGTGGTGGGGAGTAGCGCGCGAGCCTCCTTAAGTGATCTCTATGGTTCGTCCGGACTCACTGGAGCAGCGGAGCGCGAGACGCGGCGTGTGTCCGCGCGCGCCGAGCCGAGCTGCCGCTGCCGCCGCCGTCACCCATCCCGCCGCCCGGCCCGGTTTCAGTTTGACGGGGTTTTTGTTTTGTTTTCTTCTCGCCTCCTGCGGGGTGCACGGGATTTCCCCGCAGGGCGCTGGGGAGCAGGTCGCCTGGGGACTTCCGGGCTGTGCCTTCGTTTCTGACCCCGGCGCCGGAGCCGGCGTCCGCCTCTGCGGGAAGCGCCCCGGGTGTTCTCCCGCGCGGAGAGCCGGCCCCGCGGCGGGTGTAAGGGAGCGCGGCGCCGGTGGGGGCCCGGCCGCCGCCCAGCCCCCACCGCCGGCCGGGCAGGGAGGGGCGCGGGCGGCACAGCCCTAGGACGTCGCGGGAGCGCGGCGGGGACGGCCGGGCCGGCGGCGGGCGAAGTGCGGGAGCGCTGCCCGCCGCCTCTCGGGGCCGTCCGGGTCCCCTAGTCGTCTGCTGCGCTTTTGCCGCCCGTTTCCTGGTCTCGAGTGGCCCGGGGGGCCGCGTCCCCTCGGGGCGGCGGACGGAGCGGCTGCCTCCGCCAGGACCCCTCCACACCTTTTCTCTTTCCAGAGCGGCGGGTTACGTACAGAACGCCGGCCCTGCCTGTCCCGGGCGCCGGCGCCGTGGTGATTCCCGGGGCGCGCCCGGTGCGGCCGAGCGGCGCGGCGCTGGGCGGGGTCTCCGGGCGCGGCGGGGAAGGGCAGGGGCGCCGGGCCGACGTCGGCGGCCAAGGAAGGACGGAGGAGCGCCGGAGCCGCTTCGCTCGCCTCAGCGTGGTCCGGTGCCTCCCGACACCATGGCCCTGGCTGAGGTAGTAGTTTGTGCTGTTGGTCGGGTTGTGACATTGCCCGCTGTGGAGATAACTGCGCAAGCTACTGCCTTGCTAGTGCTGGTGATGCTCAGCGCCGCGGAGGACAATGACTGGGAATCCCCTTTGTTTTCCGGGGCGCGGGGGCAGCCCTCGGAGCCCCGGCCCCGCTGCCGCCACGGAAACCGTTACTTTTGCATTTTCCTGGAGGGAGGGAAGGGATTGCGGGAGCCGGGTGGACCGGGGCTTTTTAAAAGGGGGAAGAGCTAAATCTTTGGATTCGCTGTTTGCTTATGAAGGAAGGAATGAAATTGTGTGCGATATTGATACATAACTTTTTCTCCCTAAATAATTTTAACGCTTTTTTCAGTAGTTGATGCAAAATTGAGTTTATACCTCTTTCATTTCGTTCCTTAGCTGTAGGTCAGAGTGGAGTGAGGTATCTTGTGCAGAACTGGCATTGGGGACAGAATAGTAGACCCATTAATTATAAAGTTTATGCCTTAAAATTTTAAATCTTTTTCTTTTTTTGATACACTTCCATCGATAAGTTTAAGAGTTGTAAAAATGTAAACCCAAAGCAATTAAAAGTTTGTTTAAACTTTGTTGCAGCTCCTTGAATGAGAAGATTGAATTTATAGTTCAGTGCACTTCTGAGATTTTATAATGTATGAGGCAAATAAACTCTTACTACAGTGTGCTGTGTTTTCTTTCTTTTTAGTTTAACTTTGGGGGCTCATTCTGCTGGTGTGGTCGGGTTTTTTGGCCTTTGTCATGTTATATGGTAATTACATCGTATTTTAGTGTAGGAGGAAAGGATTTAGGTACAGGCTAAAAGTATGGTTTCTGGATACTTTGAATTTAAAACCTATAATGCCTGTTTTGATTCGTGAAGTACCACTACAAATAGGAAAATACCATTCTTACAAAGAAAAATGTAGTTTGGTTAATTGATATTTTAAATACTCTGAAGTCTGGGTGGAAGAGATGATTGTATTTTTGAAATTTTAATGTCAGTGAGAAACTGATGGTAAATTTTAATGCTGAGAAAACTGATCTGGTTTTGATTTGTGCAGGATAATTAGCTTTGAATGTGATACAATCACAAGAATTCTATGGCTTAATTTTTGATTCACAGTTTAAAAAAAGGCGTCTGCTAAGAAAAAAGTGCATATAAGGAGAAAAATTTGAAAGCCAACTGTATCCTTTTTGTCTCCTTCAGCAGGAGTTTGATGCTTTCATAATTCAGAAGTGATCTAATAAGAGTGCTTTGATTTGGTTTGGTTTAGCTTTGAGAGATAGCTTGCTCAGTCTGATCTCATCTGGATAGAGCTGCCTCATTGTGGGAAGGACGGTACAGAACCTTATGTTGAATCTTAAGATGCAGAAAATAGTTGAATGTTAGCTCTTTGAGTTTGCTTTCTTGATATCAAAGAGTAAAGTAAATGCAGGACTTCATTAAGTGTCAGTTCTTTTAAATGGTGAAGATCTGGGTGCTCTGTCAAGTCTTGATTTATGGAGAAACTAATAAAATTCTAATTAGTGTATAATTTTCATTTTCCAAAGCACTTCATTCAGCCAGCCAAGCTAATCCTCACCCAACAGAGGTCATCTTTCCCACTACACTGTGTAACAGTTTATAGAGGATCAACAGTTGTTAATTTGTACCCCAAGTATTACAGATTCTGCCAGTAATTTACTGCACTTTTAAGGATAGGAAGCTGTGCTATGTAGATAAGTTATTCATAGTTTATCCCCTGCTTTTAAAGTAAATTTCACCCAAGACTATATTGCCCACATAGTAGGAACATTTTGAATGTAGAGGTACTTTATATATTATTATTATTTGCTAAATTATAAGAGAAAATACTGCCCCCAGTCAATGTATTTTTAGTACCATAGTTGTATTTCTGCTCTAACCTCCAATTTAAAAAATTAGCCTTTCACTTTTGCATTTGTTGTTTACATTTCTCTACACACAGGTGAAAATTACCTACTGAACATTTTTACTGTTGACAGTTTCCTACAAGATGAGTTTGCCTTATCAGTACAACTTTCCAATCTTTGACATTTACTTGGCACAGTTAACTTTTTTGTTGACCTGTTGTCAAGCATTTAAGTAATTTGTAGTAGCAAAAAGCCACTGATGAGAAAGAATAAGGCAGTATTTTGGGTGTTCTTTTCAGTAAGTAGCAGACCAAAGGAAAGCTGGGTTATGGTAATAACATTTTAGTAAGTGTTACCCTCAGTTACTGGAAATACAGATGTTATTGTGTATGGGACACCTGGGGAAGATGTGTGGGTAACAGTTTTACTTCATTCCCCATAGTCAGAATTTCTAATTGTTAATCTTATATATAAAAACTTTGTTTATAAGCTATTTAAACATAAAATTGCCTTTTGGCAGGTGGGCCAGGGTAGACTGTGTCTTGTGGGGTGGCCCCAAAAGAATTCTTGCCAGAGGAACCTGACAGCAGAGATGATTAGCTCTTCAGTATATGCGAATAAGGTGCCAAGAAGGCTGTGAAATTTCTTCACAATTACCCATTCTTTTCCCTTACTGTATGTTATACTCCACCCTCTCCATAGTTTAAAAAAAAAAAAAAAGAGGTACCACTGAACACTCCTGTCTAATTTCTGCAACAAAAGGAAAATAGGACAGTTGTCTTCAAAAGTGAATTAGGCCGGATTGGTAATACCCATGAGAAGAATATAGCCATTGTCAAAATCTAAAAAGCCACTGGAGCCACTGATGTATAGATAATTGAGGCAGAAATATTAAAATCACTTGAATGATTGTCTAACACAATTCATTAAGTGTTCTTGTTAGAATATCACTTTTAGGTACCATGGGGAAAGCAGAATAATTGTATGGTCAGGTCACTGCCCCAGATACATGACAGAACATAAAGTGCCTAAGAATCAAAATGTGGGCAGTGACCTAGGTTACCTTCGAGACCTGGCAGGAACCAAGTGGGTGAAAGAGCTGAATGGGTAAGTGTGGAACATTTAGAATACAGCTCCTGTAACACAGGTGTCTTGATTATGTTTCTTGCCTCTAGTAGTCATTCTAAAAGTGGAATCGGAGTCTTGCAGATGAAAGTCACACTTGTAATGATACTGTGGCTGGCTTATGTTTTTACTCTTGTAATCTGCTGCGGTACGTTGAGGTATTACCTGAGTTTGTTTAAGAGAGATACTATTGAGGGGAGTGGCTATAGCTTAGTGGTAGAGCACGTGCCTAGCATACATGAGATCCTGGGTTCAATCCCCAGTACCTCCATTAAATAAATAAATAAACCTAATTGCCCCTCCCCACACACACAAAGAAATATTACTAGTTTCACATGGAATATACTGTGCTTTTTTTTTTCTTTAGCTCAAGTTGAGAGTTATTTAGTTAGATTTTCATTTAACAGTTACCTTTCTTCAAAAGTACTGTTTTGTTCACATGTAGTGGGACTGGACCTCTTACATAGACATCTGGGCACTAAATTTGAATAGGCTCCTTTTAAACTGCATCACTGACACCCAACAGTACAAATTTGGTTATGAACAAACCTAAGATAGGAGTCTTGAGTCGATTTTACAGGTTAAGTTCCTAGTTCTTACTCCTTTTTCCACCTCAAACACCACTTGCTGAAAATACACCATTTGCTTTTAGCTGGAATTCAAATTCTGTTAGTTCCATTGTAATATAATTGAGAATGTTTTATCATGAAGGTCATGGTTTCTCAGAAGGCCAAATAGTGTTGAAGAAAAGTAAACTAGGGACTAAAAAGTGTCCACAGGCATTGGCAATTTAGATCATCCATGTAGTCGTTACGCTGTGTTTTCTGTTATAAGTGAAAAGTCTCTAAGTGCTCTGGTTGAGCAACAAACTACAATTATGTGTGTTTCACACCACTTTGAACTTTAACAAAAAAGTGTTAAGATTCAGAGGTTGCTATTTCAATGTTCTTCACGCAGTGTATTTTAAAGCCCATATTGAACAGAAAAGCGTTACTATATAGATAACAGGACATGTGCGAATCGTAATAGTAATGCTGACTTACTCCACATGGCAGAAAGAGCTGACTGAAAGCAAATACGCAAATGGAAACTTTCCCCTATTTTTTAAAAGAACACATTTATATACTATTTAATAAGACAGGTTAACAGTGATGAGAATAAGAATCCTACCTGCCTTTAATTTTTTTTTAGTGACTGAAACTCACACAGAATAAATGTGTTCCAGATAAATCCATTCATTCATTTTGTTTAACACGTATGTTGAGTACCTCCCATGTAGCAGGCACCGGGGATACTCAATAGACTAAAATGAGCAAGTCTCTGCCTTTAATGGAACATACATTCTAATGGGAATACATTTGTCTAAAATAACGATAATAGCCATGTAGTGATTGCTCTCCATGGGCCACTGGGTTGTTTTCAAACTTATGTTCCACTCAGGTACCCACTCTAGACCCTTGCTCCAGGACCACTAGTGGTTTGTATGTGTGTGTGTGTAAGCCATTTTCCCATTGATTTTTGGTGTAATTGTACCTGCATTAAAAAATTATTATAGTTCTGGTAGTGCAGCACAGACTAGCATCTGGCTATGCACAATCTTTAGATTTCTCGTAAGATAGACATTGCATTTTGTGATGTACATTCTCAACGTTATAAGAGTTTAAAGATGAGTGTGCTGTGAGTTGGGTGTTGGCCTCATAGGACGCACATCTCTAGAGCAGAGTGTGGGGTTCTTGTAGTGCTGCAGGCCACGGAGAGCCAACTGTGAGCCTTGCTGGGAATGAGTACAAGAGAGAGTCAAGTATTTAGTCCTGCCTTTTACAAATGACACTTTAGGGTAACTAGTTTGTGAGGGAGATTTTTTTTTCATTATAAAATAATTCCAGCTTAAAAATACAGACAGTATGATAGAAATAGGACATCAGCCTTTTCCAGCAGGTAATGAAATAATCAAGCTAGGCATCCTCAGTGGCTATTTAAACTATTAAGTGAGTGCTGGTGGGGAGTGATTTAAGGCATGGATCAGGCTGACACCACCTGAACCCACTGATCAGTTTCAACATTACAAAACCGGAGACAGCTGTATCCTGAGGTGATCCTGTAGAAGTGCAGAACACCATCCATGAAGTTAGATAATTGAACTTCACTCCTCAGACTTCTAGATCTGACTCATTTATAAGAGATGTGAGATTCAGAGGAACGTGTTAAACCACCACAGGATGAAATTAGCAAAATCCACATTGGGAAATTCTACAAGACAAATGACCTGATCTTTTTTAAAAAAGTAAATTGCAAGAAAAAGGGAGGGGAATTTACAGAGTTAACATGGGCTTTTAAAAAACTTACAGCTCTTGTAGTAGTTCATTATAGTTCTCTAATACACATACAACATAGGAAATACATTATTATTAACATCAAGAAGAGCTTAAATGGGCAAGCTGTGGAGAATAACCAGCTTTTACGTACTTTTTGTTATTCTCTGGTGCTTCTCTTCTGGTCCCTCTGTATCCACACAGATTTTTTTCTTGAAGTAAAAACCTATATGAATTAAGGGGCATATCTTCAAATGTTCCATATGAAGAGATGACTGGTGTCAACACCTGATTCCTTCTACCCATCACTGACAACTCTCTGGATAGCATCTAAGATATTCTGGGCTGAAATCAGTACCTAGGGGACCATTTGAGGTGATTTTTTTTTTTAAATTGAAGCAGTCAGTTGTAATCTGTTAACTTCTGGTGTACAGCATTATGTCCCAGTCATGCATATACATATATTCGTTTTCATATTTTTTTTTGTTAAAGGTTATTACAAGATATTGAACATCGTTCAATACAGAAGAAATCTATACAGAAGAAACTTTTAAAATCTATTTTTATATATAGTGGCTAACATTTGCAAATCTCAAACTCCCAAATTTATTCCCTCCCACCTCCTTTCCCCGGTAACCTTAAGATTGTTTACTATGTCTGTGAGTCTGTTTCTGTTTTGTAGATGAGTTCATAGCATTCCTAGGTCCATCCATGTTGCTGCAAATGGCATTATTTTATTATTTTTTATGGCTGAGTAGTATTCCACTGTGTAATTATACCACAACTTCTTTATCCAGTCATCTGTCAGTGGACATTAAGGTTGCTTCCATGTCTTGGCTATTGTATATAGTGCTGCTATGAACATTGGAGTGCATGTATCTTCAAATTAGAGTTCCGTCCGGAGATATACCCAGAAGCGGGATTGCTGGATCATATGGTAGGTCTATTTTTAGTGTTTTGAGGAGTCTCCCCACTGTTTTCCACAGTGGCTGCACCAAACTGCATTCCCACCAACAGTATAGAAGGTTTCCCTTTTCTCCACACCCTCTCCAGCATTTATCGTTCATGGACTTTTGAATGATGGCCCTTCTACCTGCTGTGAGGTGATACCTCATTGTAGCCATTTGAGGTGACTTCTAACCTCACTCCCATATCTTTTTCTTAATTAATAGCCCACCAATTATGACTTCCATTTTTCTCTATCCTTCGTCTTATTAGTTCAAGTTATCACCTTGTATATTCAGTCCATTCTGTTTGCTTTTCTTAAAAAATTGAGATATAATTGACATATTAACATAATAGTTTCATGTGTTCAACATAATGATTTCATATTTATATATATTGCAAAATGATCACCACAATAAGTCTGGTTAACATCTGTCACTATACATAGTTACAGGATTTTTTTCTTATGGTGAGAACTTTTAATATCTACTCTCTTAGCAACTGTCAAATATGCAACACAGTATTATTAACTATAGTCATGCTGTACATTACATCCCCATGACTTCTTTTACAGTTGGAAGTTTGTACCTTTTGACCCCCTTCACCCACTTTGCCCAACTCCTACCCCCTGCCTCTGGCAAACACCAGTCTGTTCCCTGTATCTATGAGCTTAGGTTTTGTTTTTTGCTTTTTTAGATTCCACACATAAGCAAGATCATATATTTGTCTTGCTCTTATTTCGCTTACCATAATGTCCTCAAGGTCCATCCATGTTGTGAATGGCTAGATTGCATTCTTTTTATGGCTGAATAATATTCCATTGTATTTATGTACCTCGCCAGTCCTTTATCCATTCATCCATCATTGGGCACTTAAATATCTTGGCTACTGTAAATAATGTTGCAGTGAACATGGTGGTGCATATATCTTTTTGAATTAGTGTTTTTGTTTTCATTAAAATGGACTTAAAGAGACTTAGCAATCAATTGCAACGTATAGAAATTGGATCCTGATTTGATCAAAGCAAACTGCGAAAATATGAGACAACTGGAGTAATTTAAATACTGACTGAATATTTGAAATTAAAGAATTGTTGATTGTTGATAATGGTATTATGGTTGTGTTTTTTTAAAAAAATCCTTGTCTTTTAGCATATGCATACTTATCCATAAAAAGATATGATGTATAGAAATTGCTTTATGTCAAAATAATCCATGGTCTGGAGGGGGCGTGTTACATGGTTGGGAAGTATGCATGAAGGAAGGTTGCCTTTGTGTTGGTTTTTGTTGAAGCTGGGTGATGGGTACGTGGAGGATCTTTATACTGTTCTACTTTTGCATACATTCAGAATGTTCCATAATAAAAACTAAAAACAACAAGACGACAAAACAAGGGGAACCAAAGGGAAGAATGAGAACCCATACAAAATCACACAGATTAAAAGGATAAATAATTGTTCTTAGGGTGTCCTTCCTGACCACTTTGAAATACCACCTTGAAGTCTTTCTACCACAGGGTCAATCCACTTTCCTTATAATCCAGATTAGATTGTTGACTAATACAATGGAAGTTCACATATGCCTACAGCAAAGATACCATGGTTTAAATATATCTATTATAATTAAAACTAATAAATTAGAATTTATTAGGGACGTGTTTAGAACCTGCACTATTAAGTACTTTGTATGTGTAAAATACTTCAATATTATCGTAAGTGTTAATAACATTCTAGTTTAAATATTGGTGTTTTGCTAGTTCTGTAGTCTTTTTTCCCTAGAGTTATGCCTTATTATTAGTGTACTTTTTAAAAAGTTCTAAAACAAGTATTCTAAGCTAAAGAAATCCACTGAAAAAAACTTACTTTTTTCTGCCTTGAACTACTTTCTATAAAACTTAGTTCTATTTTCATCTTAAATGATCAGCTATAATTGTTCTAGCATTTTATTAGATTTTTGTGTTTTAACTTAAATTATTCCTTAGTTTTTTCTTAACCGTCACTGTATGTTTTAGAATATTGTATACTAATATATGTTAACTAATATGTTAACTGTTAGCAATTAGTTGATGATAGTGCCATATGTAGAAGCACAATCTAATAACTTGAATATTTAATTGTTATTGATTTGGATATATTAGCACACTTGCAAAGGTTAATAAACCAACAATTTGCTTTGGGTCTAAAACAATGATTTTGCATTTCACTAGCATAGAAGTCATGTTATTAAATGCCTACTATGTGCCAGGGATACATACATGTATATAAATAATAATACTGAAGGGAAAAGTTCACTAAAGCATTATTGCAGATATGAATTCTTTTAAAATTTAGAAATATCATCGCTATTAAATAGTATGATACTTTAAAATAAAAACTAATAACTGTTTAATTTAGTACCTTACTCTGAATACTTAGTGAACCACTACCAGTTCCCCCTGCTATCCAAAGGTAGAGCTTTCCTTTGAAACCTTTCCTAAGCCAAATGATGTAAAGCGAAGAAGCAATTTTCTTTTGAGTAAAAGCAAAAATCCTCTTTGGATTTCCTTTGGTTAGCGAAAACAAGTACTAACTTAGGGCTCTGTAAAAGCAAAGTAGGGTAAAGTGAACCTTGGAAAAGCATGGGTGCCTGTATCTGGGCTCATTAGTTTTAGACTTTGAACTGAGCTGTGACCTTATCTGCTGCATCCATGGGCGTTTTCTATTTTAGCCCTGGGACTTCAGTTATTCAATTAACGATAATTACTGTCTCCTGTAGATGTTACAACTACTTACGTCTTTAATACCCTCTGTGACTGTCTGTCAGCCCTATGGAGTTCATTTTGCTTGAATAGACTAAATATTCCTTAAACTCTCCCTGATTCTGCATTATGACTTTTTCTTTGTTAGCTGAGTTGGTCCTTACCATTTTATTTTAGGGAATCAAACCACCATTTCACCAGTTAGGCATTCCCCAGTAGTCAAGTCTGACTACAAACAGGGATTCAAGAAGCAGAAAATTCCTCCACCTGCTTTCCTCCACCACTCTCAGGAAGCCACACATCCAAAAAACATCTAATCCTAAAATACATTGTGCAAATTCCAAAATGCAATCTGGGCATTTTGGTCCAACATCCATCTTTTTTTCCTTATCATGTGCCTCTTTTTCTTTTTTACAATTAATAGAATAATTTTTTATGTCTTTCTAGGTGACTGGCAAAAAAAAATATTCCCCTTCTCCAAAAGTCATGGTCATTTGGATGGAGTATAAAAGTATAAATTGGTAGTGATGAGATGTCAGGCCTTCTGTATTTTTTTTAATGTAGGAAGAACATTTTTTCTTGTAAAGCAAGAAAAAATAAGGCGGTGGTGTTACAGGTGTATATGTGGTTTGTGCCTCGTGCAACCTTTGGAGGGAGTTATGATGAAATCCATGTGGCTGAGCTCGGCTAAGTGGAAAGTGATGTCAGGACAGATGGAGTTTTGAAGTGCTAAGAAAATGATTTACTGAATCATAAAATTGTTAAAAAGATTGTAGGCTAATTCTAGAATTTCGGAGCTCAGGGAATAGAAAAGCCGTAAGAACAAGAACAAGAAGAGATCAAGTTGAACACCAGAGTGCACCCCTGAATGAAATTTGGGAAAAGAGTGAGTTTTCAGGAAAAATGAAAAAGGATCAAGAATCACCCACTCAGTCATTTTTAAACAGTTGTTTATTTGTGCATTTATTAAATATTCAAGATCAATAAGAAACAGCTCCTGCTCTCACGGAAGTTTTCTAGTTGAGGACAGATGTGTATAACAAAAAGTGCTCTGTAGATCTATATACAACAACATGCCATAGGGATGCAGAACACTCGAACCATCAATTTCCATCAGGATCATGATCAGGGGATCAGTACAGACATGAGAAAGAAGCATGTTTTCAATAGGACAAGAATGAAGGAAAGGGCATTTCTGGTTATACAAACAGCACGAGAAAAGTTATGGGTGCATGAAAAGGCATGGACTCCCAAGGAACATACCATCTAATATAGATGTTACATAGGAATATGGGACCAGGGACATGGATGGTGATGTAGACACAGAGGCTGGAAATAGAGTGACCTACAAGAGTAAGGAGTTCTGACTCTTTTTTAATTAAGGTATAATTGACATGGAATGTTACTAGTTTCAGGTATACCACATAATATATGATACACGTATATATTGTGATAAGATCACCTCAATAAGTCTAGTGAGCATCTATCACCACCCATAGTTAGAATTTTTTTTTCTTGTGATGAGAAGTTTTAAGGTCTATGCTCTTAGCAACTGTCAAATATAACACACAGTATTGTTAACTTTAGTCACTATGCTGTATATTACATTCCCCCATGACTTAATTATTTTATAACTGGAAGTTTGTACCTTTTGACCACCTTCACCCATTTTGGCCACCCTCCACCCCTTGCCTCTGGCAACCACCAGTCTGTTTTCTGTTTCTATAAATTCAGTTTTTATTTTGCTTTTTAGATTCTACATATAAGTGAGATCATATGGTATTCTTTTTTTCTCTGACTTATTTCACTTAGAATAATGCCCTCAAGGTCCATCATGTTGTTGCAAATGGCAAGATTTCATTTTTTACAGCTGAATAATATTCCATTGCATTTATATATACCACGTTTTCTTTATCCATTCATCCATCGATGAAGACAGGTTGTTTCCAGGTCTTGGCTATTGTAAATAATGCTGCAGTGAACATGGGGGTTCGTATATCTTTTTGAGTGTTTTCATTTCCTTCAGATAAATACCCAGAAATGGAATTGCTGGAATTGGTAGTTCTATTTTTAATTTTTTGAAGAACCTCTGTACTGTTTTCCAGAGTGGCTATATCTATTTATATATTCCCACCAGCAGTGCACAGTGACTTCCTTTTCTCCACATCCTCACCAGCACTTCTTATTTCTTGTCTTTTTGATGATAGCCAATCTAACAGGTGTGAGGTAATATCTCATTGTGGTTTTGATTTGCATTTCCCTGGTGATTAGTGATGTTGAGCATCTTTTCATGTACTTGTTGGCCATCTGTTTTGTTTTCTTTGGAAAAATGTCTATTTGGATCCTCTGCCCATTTTTTAATCAAATTGTTTTTGCTAATGAGTTATATGAGTTCTTTTTTTCTTGTATATATAGATACATATATTTATTGAAGTAGAGTCAATTTACACTGTTGTCAATTTCTAGTGTACAGCCTAATGGTTCAGTCATACACAAACATACATGTATTCATTTTTATACTCTTTCACCATAAGTTACAAGGAAGTTGTTTATTTTATATAAGTTAGTGTCTGCAAATCTCGAACTCCCTCGAAGGGAAGTTTACCCCTTCCCACCCACTACCCCTCCCTGGTAACCATAAGTTTGTTTTCTATGTCTGTGAGTCTGTTTCTGTTTTGTAAGTAAGTTTTGTTTTTTTTTTTTGGATTCCACATATAAGTGGTATCGTGGTACTTTTCTTTCTCTTTCTGGCTTACTTCACTTAGAATAACATTATCCAGGTCCATCCATGTTGCTGCAAATGGCATTATTTTATTATTATTTATGGCTGAGTAGTATTCCATTGTATAAATATCCCACAACTTCTCTATCCAGTCATCTGTCAGTGGACATTAGGGTTGCTTCCATGTCTTCTCTATTGTAAGTAGTGCTGCTATGAACATTGGGCTGCGTGTGGCTTTTTTTTTTTAATGGATCATAGTGTCTTTTTTTTAATTGAAGTATAGTCAATTTATAATGTATCAATTTCTAGTGTACAGCACATTGCTTCAGTCGTACATGAATGTACATATATGTTCATTTTCATATTCTTTTTGACCATAAGCTACTACAAGATATCAAATATATTTTCCTTTGCTATTCAGTATAAAGTAGTTTATCTGTTTTATATGTACCAGTCAGTATCTGCAGAGCTCGAACTCCCAATTTATCCCTTCCCACCCACTTCCCCCCAGTAACCATAAATATGTCTAAGTCTGTCTGTTTTATATATAAGTTCATTTGTCTCTTTTTTTTTTTTTTTAAGATTCCACATATGAGTGATATCATATGGTATTTTTTTTTCTGCTTCTGGTTTATTTCACTTAAATGACATTCTCCAGGTCCATCCATGTTACTGCAAATGATATTATTTTATTATTTTTTATGGCTGAGTAGTATTCCATTGTATAAATATCCCACAGCTGCTTTATTCAGTCATCTGTTGATGGACATTTAAGTTGTTTCCATGTCTTGGCTATTGTAAATAGTGCTGCTATGAACTTTGGGGTGCGTGTATATTTTTAAAAACTTTTTATGGAATTATAGTCAGTTTGTGTCAGTTTCTGGTGTACAGCACAATGCTTCAGTCATATAGAAACACACATACATATATTTATTTTCACATTCTTTTTCACCATAAGTTACTACAAGACATTGAAAATAGTTCCCTGTGCTATACAGTACAAACTTGTTGTTTATCTATTTTACATATATTAGTATCTGCAGGTCTTGAACTCCCAATTTATCCCTTCCCACCCCCTTTCTTCTCTGGTAACCTTAAGTTTGTCTTCTATTTCTGTGAGTCTATTTCTGTTGTGTAAGTAAGTTAGTCTTTTTTTTTCAAATTCCACATATAAGTGATGTTATATGGTATTTTTCTTTTTATTTCTGGCTTACTTCACTTAGAATGACATTATCAGGTCCATCCATGTTGCTGCAAATGGCATTATTTTCCTATTTTTTATGGCTGAGAAGTATTCCATTGTATAAATATCCCACAGCTTCTTTATCTAGTAATCTGTCGATGGACATTTAGATTGTTTCCATGTCGTGGCTATTGTAAGTAGTGCTGCTATGAACATTAGGCTGCATGTGTCTTTTTTTAATTAAGGTTCCCTCTGGATATATGCACAGGAGTGGGATGGCTGTACCATATAGTAAGTTTATTTTTAGTCCTTTGAGGACTCTCCATACTGTTTTCCATAATGGCTGCACCAAACTACATTCCCACCAGCAGTGTAGGAGGATTCCCTTTTCTCCACAGACTCTCCAGCATTTATTTGTGGACTTCTGAATGATGGCCATTCTGCCTGGTGTGAGGTGATACCTCATTGTAGTTTTGACTTGCATTTCTCTGATAATTAGCAATATTGAGCATTTTTTCATGTACCTATTGGCCATTTGTATCTTTTCATTGGAAAATTGTTTGTTTAGGTCTTCTGCCCATTTTTGGATTTGGATTGGGTTGTTTGTTTTTTTTTTCTTATAAAGTTGTATGAACTGTTGATATATTCTGGAGGTTAAGCCGTTGTCAGTCTCATTTTTTGCAAATGTTTTCTTCCATTCCATAGGTTGTCTTTTTGTTTTCTTTATGGTTTCCTTTGCTGTGCAAAAGGTTATAAGTTTAATTAGGTCCCATTTGTTTATTTTTGCTTTTATTTCTGTTGCCTGGGTAGACTGCCCTAGGAGAACATTGCTAAGATTTATGTCAGGTAATGTTTTGTGTATGTTTTCTTCTAAGAGTTCTGTAGTGTCTTGTCTTCCATTTAAGTCTTTAAGCCATTTTGAGTTTTTTTGTGTATGGTGTGAGGGAGTATTCTAACTTCATTGATTTATGTTCAGCTGTCCAGTTATAGCAACATCGTTTGCTGAAGAGACTGTCTTTACTCCACTGTATGTTCTTGCCTCTTTTGTCAAAGATTAATTGACCAAATGTTTGTGGGTTTATTTCCGGGCTCTGTTCTGTTCCATTGATCCATATCTCTGTTTTTGCACCAATACTATGCTGTTTTGATTACTGTAGCTCTGTAGTATTGTCTGAAGTCTGGGAGGGTTATTCCTCCAGCTTCATTCTTTCTCTTCAGTATTACTTTGGCAATTCTGGGTCTTTAGTGATTCCATATAAATTTTAGGATTATTTGTTCTAGTTCTGTGAAAAATGTCCTGGGTAATTTGATAGGGATCGCATTAAATATGTAGATTGCTTTGGGTAATATGGCCATTTTAACAATACTAATTCTTCCAGTCCAAGAACATGGGTATGTTTCCGTTTCTTTAAGTCATCTTTAATTTCCTTAGTCAGTGTTTTGTAGTTCTTTGCGTAGAAGTCTTTCACTTCCTCGGTCTGATTTATTCCTAAGTATTTTATTTTTTTTGGATGCAATTTCAAAAGGGATTGTTTCTTCACTTTCCTTTTCTGATATTTTATTGTTAGTGTAAAGCAATGCCACTGATTTCTGTATATTAATCTTGTATCCTGCTACCTTGCTAGATTCTTTTATCAGCTCTAGTAGTTTCTGTGTGGAGCCTTTAGAGTTTTCTATATATGATACCATGTCATCCCCACATAATGACAACTTTACCTTTTCTCTTCCAATTTAGATCCCTTTTATTTCTTTCTCTTGCCTAATTGCTATGGCTAAGGCTTCCAGTATTATATTGAATAGAAGTGGTGAAAGTGGGCTTCCTTATCTTGTTCCAGATTTTAGCGGGAAGGCTTTCAACTTTTTACCATTGAGTGTTATGCTGGCTGTAGGTTTGTCATAATTAGCTTCTATTATGTTGAGATATTTCCCTCTATACCCACTTTGGTTGGAGTTTTTATCATAAGTAGGTGTTGAATTTTGTCATGCTTTTTCTGCATCGATTGAGATGAACATGTGATTTTTGTCCCTTCTCTTGTTGATGTGGTGTATCACATTGATTGGTTTCCGTATATTGAGCCATCCTTGTGTTCCTGAGATGCACCCAACTTGATCATAGTGTATAATCTTTTTTTATGTGTTGTTGGATTCTGTTTTGCTAATATTTTGTTGAGGATTTTTGCATCTGTGTTCATCGACAATATTGGCCTATGGCTTTCTTTTTTGGTAGTGTCTTTGGCTTTGGTATCAGGGAGATTGTGGATTTGTAGAATGAGTTTGGGATTATTCCCTCCTCTTCAATCTTTGGGAAGAGTTTGAGAAGGATTGGTATGAGCTCTTCTTTGTATATTTGATAGAATTCCCCAGTGAAGCCATATAGTCCTGGACTTTTGTTTGCAGGGAGGTTTTTTATTGCTGATTGTATTTCACTTCTAGTGATTGGTCTGTTCAAATGATCTGTTTCTTCTTGATTCAGTTATGATGGACTGTATGTTTCTAGAAACTTGTCCATTTCTTCTGAGTTGTCCAGTTTATTGCCATATGGTTGGTCATTGTATTCTTCATGATTTTTTTGTATTTCTGTGTTGTTGGTTGTAATTTCTCCATTTTCATTTCTTATTTTGTTTATTTGTGTTCACTCTTTTCTTCTTGGTGAGCCTGGCTAGAGGTTTGTCAGCTTTGTTTAATCTTTCAAAAATATCAGCTCTTGATTTGATTTTTTTCTATTTTTTTAAATCTATTTATTTCCTCCCTGATCCTTATTACTTTCCTTCTGCTGACTTTAGGTTTTGTTTGTTCTTCTTTTTCCAGTTCTTTTAGGTGGTAGCTTAGGTTGTTTATTTGAGAGTGTTCTTATTTTTTGTGGAAAGCCTGTATCACTATGAACTTCCCTCTTAGGACTGCTTTTGCTGTATCCCATAGGTTTTGTGTGGTTGTGTTTTCAGTGTCATTTGCCTCAAGGTATTTTTTAATTTCTTTGATTTCATCATTGACCCATTGGTTTTTTGGTAGCATGTTGTTTAGGCTCCATGCTGTCATTTTTTTCTCATTTATTTTTCTATGGTTGATTTCTAGTTTCAGGCCATTGTGGTCAGAGAAGAAGCTTGACATAGTTTCTATCCTCTTAAATTTTCTGAGGCTTCTTTTGTGCCCAAGTATGTGGCCTATCCTAGAGAATGTTCCATGAGCACTTGAAAAGAATGTATATTCTGTTTTTCGGGGATGTAAAGTCCTAAAAATATCAACCAAGTTCAACTGTTCTATTGTGTCATTTAGTATCTCTGTTGCCTTATTGATTTTTCGTCTGGAAGACCTGCCAGGGATGTTAGTGGGTTGTTAAAATCTATTACTGTATTCCCATCAATTTCACCCTTTTTCTGTTAGTATTTGTTTTATATAGTTAGGTGCTCTTATATTGGGTGCATATATGTTAACGAGTATAATATCGTCATCTTATATTGCTCCTCTGATCATTATATAGTGTCCTTCTTTATCTTTCTTCATGGCTTTTGTTTTAAAGTCTATTTTGTCTGATAAGAGTATTGGCATTCCCCCTTTTTTGTCATTTCCATCTGCATGAAATATCTTTTTCCATCCTCTCACTTTCAATCTATGTATGTCCTTCACTCTAAAGCAGGTCTCTTGTAGGCAACATATTGTAGGCTTTTGTTTTATTATCCAGTCTGCCACTCTGTCTTTTGATTGGAGCATTTAGTCCATTGACACTTATAGTAATTATTGATAGATATATGTTTATTGCCATTTTGAACTTTGTTTTCCAGTTGATTTGGTGTTTCTTCTGTTACTTTCATTTTTGTTTTTCTTTTTGTGGTTTGATAATTTTCTTTTGTATCAGCTTGGTTTCTTTTTGGTTTTTGTGACTCTTGTATGCTTTTCATTTGTGGTTACCCTGTTTTTCAAGTATGTAAACCCATTACTGTATCTGTTTGCTTTAGACTGGTAGTCTTTTTTTGTGTGGGGTAGGGGGAGGTAATTAGGTTTATTTTTTAAATGGAGGTACTTGGGATTGAACCTAGGACCTTGGTGCATGCAAGGCACTCACTCTACCACTGAGCTGTACCCTCCCCATGAGTTCTTTATTTTTGATATTAACCCTTATCATATACATGATTTGCAAATATTTTCTCCCATTTGGTAGGTTGCTTTTTTGGATTGTTGTTTAGGAATAAGAAACACTTAGTCTTTGGAGGAGAGCAGTTTCACAAGGGGGACAGAAAATTGCAGACACAAAACTTGAGGGAGGTAGTAGGGGAAGGATTGTTTATTAATAGAGGAGATAAAAATGTTGGTAGGAAGACAGAGGGAAAATGAGAGGGTATCTGGAGATTCAAGACTGAATATATAATAGAAAAGGAATAGTTGATAGAATAAGATTCTGTTATTATAGTATCTACTCTATTTTGTGAGGCAAGTTTATATGTTAATAGCATCCTAGCAATACATTTGCTGTTCTGTCTATAGTAACGTCTGAAAACACATTTGAAAGTGCTTTAGAATAGGGATCAACAAACATTTCCTCTAAAGGGCCAGACATTAAGTATTTTAGGCTTAGTGGGTCATATGTGGTCTTTATTGCGTGTGCTACTGCATCTCCTCCACTTTCTTGTTTTTCTTCTTCTCCCTCTTTAGAAGTGTAAAACCATTCTTAGCTCATGGGCCATAGAAAAAACAGGCCATAGGCCAGATGTGGCCTGTAGGCCATAGTTTGCTGATCCCTGCTTTGGAACTTAGCTATCCTGATGGAACATTTGGTTAGTTCTCCATGCCCTTACCCTCTTAATTAGTGAATAAAGAAATAGGCCTTTCTTGGAGAGTAAAATGTTTGAATAATTTAATACATTTGATTGTATGTGACCCCTGACCAGCTTTTGACCATCATTACTCAGATTTGTGGTGATAGTCTGTCCCTTTCTCTTGAGCCTGATGGTCTTTGTGACTGTCTCAACAGATAATATATGACAGAAATGACACTGTGACTTCTGAAAACAGGGTTACAAAAGGTGATACAACTTTTCTCTCCCCCTCTCCTCTTCTTTCCCCTCCCTCCCTCCCTCCATCTACTTTTGGAGCTCTAGGCTGCCATGTAGGAACAGCTACCCTGAAGTTTCCATGCTGAAAAGGCCATGGGGAGATCACACAGACAGGGAGAAACCCAGCTGTTCCTGCCCCCAGCTATTTTAAGTCTTCCCAGACCAGGCACCATGCATATGAATGAGCAAGTCCCAGATGATTCCAGCACCAGCTACCATATGGCTCCAAGCTCATGAGACACCCTAAGCAGGAATCATCTAGGCAGGCTAAAGCCACAGAACTATGAGAGCTAATAATAAAATTGTGGTTGTTTTAAGGCAGAGTTTGGGGTAATTTGTTACACAGCAGTAGATAACCAGAAATGGTTTGGGGACCTGGAAACGGAGTGTTACTATAACAAAACTTAAAACGTACGGCAGTGGCTTTGCAGCTGAGCTGCTTGCATAAGTCAGAAGGGCCTTGAAGAAGTCAGTGGCCGAAGTCTGACGGATCTTGAGGTTATCAGTAGGGTTTAAAGGAAAGTGAGGAAATATGATTAAAGCTAGCAGAAAAGCCCTTGTTAATAAAGCTGTTGCCTATGATAATACAGAAATAGGAAATATGCCTAATGAACTGATGAATCATCCTGAACAGTTTTCAGGCTAAAGTTTCAAAGTTCATCTGGTTTCTTTTAGCTGATACCATAGAATACAGATAACGATGAGCTAGAGAAGAAGTTACTGTTTTCAAGCAACATTTAGAGGAAATATATAGGAGGTAGGACTTCCTGGGTTAGAAAATCAAACCCATTTATGATGGCTAGTCTCTCCCATCAGAATATTCCCCAAGTTAAAAAAGGCCTCAGTGCAAAAATCAAATTCACAACTCCGTGATGAAAAGTTCTCAGGGTAAAGATGCATCTATGGATTTGACTGTGAAATTCTTTATTAAGACCCCAGAAAAAATGTGCTGCCTTATGGAGAGCCCCAGGCAGACAAGATTTATTGATGTGGCTTTTGTCTCATGAAATAAACCCCAATAAGATCATTAAGATTCATAGGAAGCGTACAAAGCTTTTAGGGAAATTATACTTGTAGAAATACTGTCAACTTGGACTATAAGGAACAGAGATGTCTTCAGAATGAAAAGAAACTTTTAGGCCCTGGAACTTTTACAGGCAGGAAGCAGGCTTATCAAACTACTGAGCTTAAAATATGGACTGTACTAGGGAGAATAACCTGGAGGATGGAGCCAAGAGCTGAGGAGAATCATTGCAGGCAGTGGAAGTGAACCCTAGTCAAGGAATTGGCAGCATGTGCCCGGTTATGTTTTCTGTGGACCAGAGACTGCCACATGCCTTTTCTGCCCTCCCTTTTTGAATGGGAGTGTTTATACTGATTATCCTACAGCGATCTACCCTACCGTGTAAATTGCATGTGTGAGGGACACATAATTTGTCTGTCCAGTTCACAGGTTTTCAGACCTAGAGGAAAGGTACTTTTCCTCTAGGAAAAGGTTACTATTCTCATTGCTTTTCTTTCTTCCTTTTTTTTTTTTGTAATTTTTAAATCACATTATAAAACAACAGAAAATATGTTTGAATGTAGCTCGAATGACTGTAAATAAGCACAAAAATTCTCTTTCCTACTGAATCTCATAGGTTAGTATATGCTGAGTACCTAACACAGGGCTTGCCTGACGTGTAATTATTTTTTTGCAAATGCTAGTTTCCTTTATCATTCTCTTCCTGTTGGTGATATTGTCTTTACCCATGGTACCCAGCTCTCTCATGCTAACTTCTAGTTCACAGGTCTCTCTGCTCCTGCAGCTCTTCCACCCACACCCAGCCAGGCCTCTGCATTTGCTCCAGACTTTTTCTGGCCTTTTACTGTCATCCAAAGTCTGAACTTGCCTACCTTATTTTTTCAAAAACTTAACAGAGTGACTGGATAATTAACATGAATAATACTAGTGTTAACACAAAAATTTTACTGGGATGATTTCAGTACCTCCCTGTGGAGTTAGCTGAAATTTGAAGCACTTTTGTAGGCCTCCTGAGCCTATGTGGGGTAAGGACCCTTGAGTTGATGCTCGTCGTGACATTCCTGTTATTTTCAGAGAGCTGCTGTCTTTAGGGGTACACTGTAGTGTAGAACACTGCTAGAATCTGTCCTGGCGCCTCTCCAGGTAGGGGGCCATCTGTGTAGCTTGGGGTCTAGGTCAAATGCGTCTTCTGTCTCCTTTTCCCCAGCGTTTTGTACAGGATTCTAATCTAATTGAAATTCACATCAATAGCAATGTTAAAGAGGAAAACCTAAAAGGAAGAAAAATTTTTTAGAAAGGGGTACTGGAAAAGAGGAGGGGAGTTTTTAGCTGAAATATTTTGCCTTGGAAAATAAACACGCTCATGTAATTCTGTGAGTCAGTGAATATGTGTGCATAAATACACATTTCCTTATTTAACCAGTATTACTGAATATCATGGTGTGACTCCTCCAGTACACGAGCTTCTATGAGGATAAGCTAGAGAGACCACGGATTCTGCAGGACTGGTTCCAACAACAGTTGGCCACGGTGCACTGTGTGGGGCCTGGGAGATGCTCTGACTTCCCATATCTTTAGGGGAGGTTTCTGCATAATACTAGCATGCATATGCATTCTCAGATTTAAAAATAATACTGAGTTCTAAGGAAGACTGAGAATCCATTAACAATAACATCTTTCCATAAACCAAAAGCTTCCAGAGCCTTAGTAAAAAAGAAACCATCTAACCATAAAAATGAATTTATTACTATGTGCATTTAATTCATAAGAGGAATCTTCCCTAATATTTAGGGTCTTTTTGGTTTTCGCTTTGTTTGTTTTTTATTAACATTTTTAGTTGTTTAGTCAAATACTGAATTTGAGTTCAAAGACACATCTCCTCTGAGGATGGAGTCTAATAGGGCCAAGTAAATAATGGAAAAGCTGTTTCCAAGTTTTGCAGAGCAATGCTCTCTAGGGTTCCCATGGCAAACAGGATATGTGACTTTTTCAGTGAGCTACAAAAGTGAGCTGTTCATTCCTACACAGATGAACGTGCTTGATTTATGTCTTCCCCTCCTCCCTTCTTTGCTTAGTTTCTTCATTTCTTCCTCCTCCTTCTTTGCCTCATTTCTAAGTACTATATGACTGTTTGGGGGGAGAAGTGACGTGGCACTAGAAACAAAGGGTACACTCACAGTCATATCCTGCTGACTCATCATGGGACTAGGAAAGTCACTAATCAGGAAACCGGGGTAGTCAGTGCTGGTTAGGTAGGTGGTTGACTGAAGAGGCGGGGATGCAAGCTGGTGACTTCAGGGCCTGGGCAGTGGAACTTGCTCTGTTTCCATTGCCACCACTCACCTAGGGGCTTGGATGACCCAGCAGTGAGTTATTTTGTGCAAGAGGCAGCAAGGGCTTTAGATCAGGTGGCCAGAGGGTTATTTCCTCTCTCTGCTAATTAATAGCTGTGTGACCTCAGGTGAATTTCTTTATCTCATTTATCCTCAATTTCCTGTTTGTCATACCTACCGTGAAAGGTCGTTTTGAGAATCATAATCAAAGTGCCTGGCAAAGTCCTGACACAAGGAAGGTGCTTGTAAGTAGCTATTTGAAGTAGTCTAAAAGGTCTCTTTCACACTCCTTACACACCCATATAATCTCAGTCTTAATCTGTCTCTCTCATGCACATGCGTTTGCACGCATGCGCGCGCACACACACAAAGCGGTCACCATTCTAAGCTCCTGAAATTTGTATATGCACCTTACCATTTTAAGAATGGCCTTCTGTCATCAGGCAAATGGTCATATTGCCAGTTTAAAGGAATACTCAGGAAATGGCTCAGAGAAGGATAAAAAGCACAAATGTATTTTTTTCTTAAAATTATGCTTTGGTAATTTTAGCTCTTTATCTTCCCTGCCTCATTGTGATGTCTGCCAACACCGTCAAAAACAATAGCCAATCCAAGTCTTGTCTTGTTGACAGAAGCCTAGCCCGTTGGGTCTGGAACCCCTTGTAGCCTGCTAGCATTTGTAGCAGCAATTGTATTACACTGCTTGGATCGGCAGATGAATGGCCAGGAGTCATTCTGCACGTGGCCTTTCAGCTCTACAGAAACGATAAAACTTACCCACACAAATGGCTGCCCCCAGACCCAGGGCGGTGGACCTGCAGGCTGCGCCTTCATTGAGTGAGTGCCACATCCTCCTGGCTGCCCTTCAGGGCAAAGATGCAAGATCCCTGAGTACCGTGCAGCCCGGCGACAGGCTGGGAGTGTGCGGCAGCCCTGTGAGGGGGGGCTCTGTCTTTGCCGAAGTGTGTAGTATTGCTGTTGTGACATGTGTCTTTTTAGTTAGAAGCAATAACTCTTCCCTTGTTTAAATGACAGATGGTTGGGACAGTTACTTCTGCTTCCAGCAAACCCGTAAGAGGACAAACAAACAACTGACATTCAGAGTTTTTGGTTTCCAAGAACACTAGGAAAACTGTGAAACAGTGTACTTTGTACTGTGTGACAGTAAGGTTACACAGAGTTTGTGGTCAGCAGAACCGCCCCCCTCCCCGATGTCCGTGACCCAAT
Organism: Camelus dromedarius; assembly: GCF_036321535.1. Classification (NCBI taxonomy): domain Eukaryota; kingdom Metazoa; phylum Chordata; class Mammalia; order Artiodactyla; family Camelidae; genus Camelus; species Camelus dromedarius. The sequence goes on along the minus strand of NC_087446.1, from coordinate 59,398,007 downwards.
CCCCAGAACCTATGAATATGTTAGGTTACATGGCAGAGCATCGTGATTGCAGATGGAGTTAAGATTGCTGATCGGCTGCCCTTAAAAAGCAGGGAGATTATCCTGGATTCCCCAGTGGGTGCAATACAATCACAGTGGACGAGGGGGGCAGAAAAGCCAGTCAGAGAAAGAGCTATGACTCTGGACTCACGGTTAGAGTAACGTGACTTGAGGACCTGGCCTGCAGTTGCTGGCTGTGAAGAGGATGGAAGGGCCATGGGCCAGGGCGTGCAGGGAGCCTCGAGGAAGGCAGAGAAGTGCCGCCTCCCCTGAACCTTGAGAAAGCTCTGCCAACACCTTGATGTTAGCCCAGTGAGACCCATTTCAGACTTCTGACCTCCAGAATTATAATAAATACATCTGTGTTAAGTCATTAGAATACTTATATTCTAGAAAATTAATACAGCATTTAACTCTGAACGACTAAATATCTCAAACTGATGAACCCAGATTTCCTCTCCTCTTTCCAGGAAAGGAGCTATTACCAGTGAAATGACCAGGCAAAGGCAAGGAGGGAAGTCTGCAGAGGGCTTGGCCTGCTGGTTAGTCTGGTCTCCCCTCTCTCCCTGTCTCAGTGATCCTCTGCCGCCCTGACGTGGGCCAGGAGGGTTCTTCCCCACGTTGCCCCGGCCCTCGCGTGGCCTCCCCTTCTCCCCATTGTCTTTCTCATTCTGACAGGAGGTAGCAGTGGCCCAAGTTAGCCCAGGCGGGAAATGGACATTGCTACTAGTTCCCCCCTGCCCCTCCACACTGCATAGTCCCTGGGGAAGAGTCTTGAAGGAAAGGAAGCAAAGAACAAGAGGAGTAGACAGGAAAAGAGGTGCCTGAAAACAGTCAGGCTGGAACCAGTAATGTGAAAAGCGACAACCAGGAGCTGCCACCTCATCTCATTGACTCAGCTGTCACCAGTCTCCTTAGCACAGTAATTCCAGGGCATTCTCTACCAGGGCTCAGCGTGCGTGCCGTCCCTGCGCTCTTGGTGGTACAGCAGACCCTCCGCTGGTTCTCTAAACAGCTGACTGCACACGTCAAGCTCTGGGTAGTTTAGGATGCAGAGTGCTCTGAGTGCCCCTAGCCCATTGCCATCTGTGATCTATACAAAATTTGATACACTCTTCACGCTGGTCAGATATTCCCTGCTCCTCCACGTGCATTTGGCCATGCTCTGGGTTCAGGAAGCAGTGGTGGGCAGCAAGGAGCCTGCTTTCTGGAGGAGAATGATTTCTCTGGGATCACCATAAGCAGCTCTGTTTCCTAGGCACAGTGTACAAGCAATTTACTGCAGGTGTTGTCCTAAAGACATGAGTTTATCTAATTTAGACGAAAACAGAAAAATCAAAATTCCTCCTCTAAGGGTTGGTCAGTGATTCTGTACGTCTCCAAGAGCACAGTAAGCGCTTTCTTTGGAATCTGGGAGGTGCTTCCGGAGCATGAGGAAAGAACACTCCACTGCTCTGATGGGATCTCCCAGGTGTGCCAAATAGTGCCTGGGCATCTTTCCAACCACCTGTTGTCACTGTAAAACTTTTATCAGATGACTTTATATACTGGGCAGAACCAAATCTTTAAAAGGGACGATGTGACAACTTTAATTCCCATCATGCTCTAGGTGTACCCCTGTCAGGGCCACATCTTCATTAGAGATGGAAGAGATTGACGGTGTCTCATTCTAATCACCTGTGTTGCTCCAGCCTGCTGACCAGTCTCCTTGGCTTCTTTCCCTCCAGTCTTGCCCAGGAACTTTTGTTAGCGGGAGATCTTTTTCAAAAAACACTGAGCCACCCCTCTTCTTCCCTCCTGCCTCCTTATCTGAGTTTGATGCTCTCATAACACCCTACACTTTCTCCTTTGTCAGTAGTCATCACAGCAGACTGTAATCGCCTGCTCACTCGTGCATTCCCGCTAAACTGACCTGTGGCAGCTGGCCCCCGCCTCTCATGTGTCTGTCACCACTCAGCCCTGATGCCAGGAGGTAGACAGTACCTGGGGGCGTGTTGAGTGGAAGCCACTTTGAGACCTAAGAACTTATAGTGGTTCCCCATTGTTTATCAGATCAAACCCAGACTCTTCATTTCAGTTCTCCACTCCTTTGATTTTTCTTGACTACAAGCTTTCAGCTCTCCCCTTGGCCCTCATCTGGTTCTTGCATCCTCATGCTGTGGGTTGTCTGCTCTGCCGCTTGCGATGGCTCAGGGCCCACGGCTGAGGGAGTGTGTTCTCTGAGACGGGATCAGGACCACTGCATCTCTACAGAGAAAACCAGAACCGCTGTGAGGCACAGCCTTTGAGGCTGCCTGAAGTAAGACAAAAGAGGTGCTTTCCTTTCTTCTTTAACTGAGGCCAGCAGTCAGTCCTGCAGTCCTGCAAGGATAATTCTGATCCTTGACAATGAGCGGTTCAGAGCGAGGAGGAGGAGGAGGAGGCTGGGAGGCTAAAGAGGGAAGGGAGAAAGAGAAGCATCTACTCAGTGGCCGGGGAGGGAGCTTCCTCGTGAGCAAAAGAATGCAAACGCATGGAGCTGATTTTTGTGGTGGTGACAGATGAGCTTCCTGCGGCGTCCTAAGAACAGCCCGGCGGGGGAAGGGCAGAGGGGCAGAACCAGACCTTTGTGTGGGTGTAGGGGATGCTGTTGCTTCGCTGCCAGCTCATCTGTCCTTCGAGAAAAACATGCCAGACTTGAGACGGAACGCTAGGGAGATAGCACGTAGTAGTTTCTGTGTCACGTGTCAAGTTTAGAAGAGGAGGATTATTTTAAGCTAAAAACAATTACATGTGGAGTTGAGTTCTCTTCTGTGGTTTTGGCTTGCTCTGCAGTCATTATGGCCAGATGTGCTTGAAGAAACATACACAGTTTTCCATTATGTTCTTGAGAAAATTAGGAGGCACCTGACTGCTCACCTGTTTTGGGGGTGGTATTTCTGGCATCTTACAAACATTTACTTTCACTAAGAGATGAGATGCAGCTTGAACTCGCATGTGTTGGGTCCTCATCAGGCACAAAGCAGGGCTGTTCTTTGCCTCCTTTATGCTGGGTGATCACCCACGCCTAGTGTGACCTTTGCCCTCTCTCTGGGACTAACTCCTCCTCATCCTTCATGACCCAGTGCAATGGGTCAAGAGGTGCAGAAAACCCTCCCTGACCCTTCCTCAACTCTTAAACTCTGAATCTCCACAGCACTCCTTCATACCTCTGTTACATTTAGGGAGCTGGACGCAGGTGGACCTGTGTGTCATGTGCACATGCTTTGTGTGGCCTGTTGCCCCAACAAATCCTGCCCACTAACCTCCAAATCCATTTTTATCATTCTGGGAGGTAACCCTTCCCTTCCGCTCCGCTTAGGTCTGGTAATAGGACTAAATGGGCCACCTTCGTTTCTACTCAAGCAGCATTTTATGAGATTAGTCAGTGATGACAGGCAGCCCTCAGCCCCCACTGGGCCAGTTCTACCTGGCAGGATCGCACTTGCCCACCTTGAGAGGTGGCAGGGCAACTCCTACGCGCCTTTTCGACTGGCTTGAAAGCTTCCCATAACCTGACAGTGAATGAAATGTGCAACCTTCCAATTTGGTGACATTTAAGGCAACCACTATTTCGTTCAGGCAGCAAGATAAATTGGTACTCAGCTGCTCCTAGTCTATTTTTCTTGTTGGAGCTATAAATAAAAGAAATGATTGTGCCACTGCACATGTGACACCAACCTGCCCCCTCCCCAGGCAATCACATTCTCTCACTCGCTCTCAGGCTTTATTCTGGTCCCCCCTGAGGAACGGAGTGTTAAGGATTGTATTTGGGGGTTGCCTAGTGCTGTTTGTCTACATTTGAGTCCTACACACACAAATAAATATAAATGTGTGTACATTTGAATTGCCTATTCACCCCTACTGTATTTGTAATTCATTCATATGGAAATATTTTCTGCTAAATATTATGACTTCCCCAATATTCTTATTTAGTCCCTTTTATTCAAGAGGCTAAGTTGCATCACTCAAGGGTGACATTTAAATGACAGTTACTACAGTAACAGAGTAATGACCTTGTGAAGTGTGGTATATTGGTGTGCTTATCCAGTAATTTATATATCCCATAAATACTAGTCGTGATGTCTGAAGAGAACTCAAAAGGCAAGAAATATTTTTTCCCACACAAATGATTGGGAAATACAACATTTTTAGAAGCACGTTCTGGATACTTTTTTACCCCATATTCTTTCCCTTCTGAGCCGTAAGTGTTGTGTTCCCACCCTACCCCCCCCCAATTAAACATTACAAATAAAAACAAGAAATCACTCTTCCTGCTCTCCTTCCCACTCCCTGAGGCCTATACAAACATAAAGGGGGGGAAAAAAGGAATCTGTCAAATCAAAAGATCTTTACTCTCTCTCTCTCAAACTAAATCTGCTTTAATCAGTATGCTAGCACATTCTGTCCAACTCCCCGACTTTCTAAGCAATGCATTATTCCTTCAGTTTCTGCCAAAGCTAAACCTTTGCCAGGCCTAAGCCGGCTCTACGTGGAGGCTGTTGCCAAGTTGACTTCCCTTTCTCAGTCCAGACGCTGCCCCCCAGCTCTGCTCGAAATTAATAAAGCCAATCAGAAATGCACAAAAGCCGCCGGCCAATCACTCTTCTCCAAGCGTTTGCCGTCTCCTCTGCGGTCAGATAAATCATGTTAAAGCTATTACACCAATGACCATAAATTAGGGGGCCTGCCGGTGCGTACCTCCGGAGGACAGGGCAGGCTAAGATTATTCCAGCGCTGGGGTGAGGGGATGCAGGTTCCCGCGGCGAGGGAGGGGCGGCGAGTATCCGCGGTTACGGCAAACCCCAGCCGGGCGCGCAGCCTCCCGGAGGACTGGCGTGTGGGCTGCGCCCAGCTGTGGCCACGGCGCGGCTCGATCCCCCAGGTGCGGGGACTCCATCTGCACGGCTGCGCCAGACTATTTACAGCCGGGGTTCGGCCAGTGATTGCTGGCATGGAAAACTCATTTCTCAGCCCGGCTTTTATTTACACTCTTATTAGGGAGACTTCATTCACATCGGAATGGCAGCGAGTGGCTGCGCCGAGCTTGGCCCCGGGCCAGCCAGCGGATCTGGAGCGGCTGAGACAGGGCTGCCCTCGCCAGCGACCTTCCGTGCAGAGCGCGGGGTGGGCACGGGGATAAAGGCGCCTGAAGCCCCGGCGCAGCCACCTCAGCGTTTCACCTCCACCCTGGAAAAGTTCAGTGGCTTTGTGGCTGAATTTCTCCTTGTGTTAGCGTGGCCGGGCAAGGGGGCGGGGAAGTAGTTCTTTGCAAACGTGGAACGTGAGAAGACGAAGAGTGGTGTGCTTTAACTCCCATCCAAAACCGTAGGTCGAGATTCCATCCTCCCCCAGACCCCTTTCCACCCGCCCGAACCTCCCCTGCCGGGTATAGCCCACACATCCAGTGAGGATGGACTGTAACGACTCCCAGGAGGGAAACTTCCCGGCTGTTCTTTCCGTTGGCACCGCCTAAAGCCCCGAGCCAGCCGGCGCCTGTGCGTGTGAGCCTGCATGTCTTGAAAACCTGCCAGCATTCTGGGCACATCTGGGGCTCCTAACCATGCATATTCATGCCCAAGAGCAGCTAAAGCCAGGTCAGCTACTTGGAGACAATGAACTGTGTTCTTGAAGGCTGACCAAGCCCAGGAATTCGATAAAATGACGACGGGCAGTCTCCTCTCTGAGTCCTGTGCAAAGCGTCGTTAACACTTGAGGCAATTTTTCACCCCCCAAAGGGACAAAGGAAGCAGGGAGTGTTGCTGTGGGGAGGGGGTGTCAGTTTCTACTGTCTGTCTCTTGCCTATAGAAGTCCTCAGCCCTCGGAGGAGTGGGGAGCATCCTCCTCTTTTCTCCTGTGTCTGGTCCCTCTTGGCTTACCTGTTCCCCCTCCCTTCCTCTTACCGTTCTCCCATCTGATGGCATCACTCTTCTCCTTTCCTTCCCTTTGTTCCCAGAGAAGAGTGGGTCCTCTTCTGCCCTCCTGACCCTCATTTCTATCACTTTGATCAGTAATTCCCTCTCCTGGTAGCTCGGGGGCACAGTCACTCTTCTGGGCTCCAGTGGCACTGGGAAGAGGACGTAAGAGCAACACTGGACACACTGCTGCTCCCCCACAGGCCTGCAAGCCAGTGAGGGGCACTGTTCTAGGCTGAATTATGAGCCCCAAAGTTCATTTGTTAAAAGTCCCAAGCCACAGCACCTCGGAATGTGACTGTACTTGGAGGTAGAGACTTTAAAGAGGTAAATAAGGTAAAATGAGGTTATCTAGGTGAGGCCTAATCCAATATGATTGGTGTCCTTTAAGAGGAAACTTGGACAGAGACACCAGGGATGCACACACACAGACAAAAGACTTTGTGAGGACAAGGAAAGGCCACGCCAGGCCTGCAGAGACGCCTCAGGGGATGCCTAACCTGCCAACACCCTGACCTTGGACTTGGTCTTTGGGTGTCCAGAATCGTGAGAAAATAAATTTCTGTTGTTGAAGCCCCCTAGTCTGTGGTGTTTTGTCAGGGCAGCCCAAGCCAACTGACAGAGGCACTAAAGAAGCCGGCTCTCCTCCTCCAGGACTTGGAAGCTCCCTCAGGATGGCTTGGGCCTGGCACGGCCTTTTCTGTTGTTGGTATATTCTACGTGATCTTGTTTTTTGATAAGAAACTACCAACCAGTGGAATTTTGGTCAGTAGAGCTTTAGTCATACCCTTTCTGTTTAATTTTCAGTTTTGTCCTGTGTAGGTTTTCCAGGTAAAAAATACAGGATACTCATTTAAATTTGAATTTCAGAGTAACAGCAAATAATCTTTTAAGTATGTCTCAAATATTGCATGGGACATAATTGTTTTTAAAAATTCTTTATCTGAAATTCTGATCTGACTAGATGTCTTATATTTTTTATTTGTGAAATCTGCCAGCTAGTTCAGGTGTGTATGTCTTTAATATCTTTACACAGTGGTTCTCACATTAGAATCAACTGGAGAACATTTTAAAAATACTGATGGCTGGGTCCCTCCCTGGGGGGATTTGGATTTAATTGGTTTGAGGCCTTGTTGGCAGGATTTTTTTTTTAAAAGCTCCCAGGTGATTTTAATGTGCAGGCAGGGAATAGAATCCCTGCAGGAAGAGACAGGTATTAACTAATTAAATGTTCATGGCTAGTGAATTGTTGGATTTAGGTTCCCTCCAGCTTAAATTCTTTGGGTTTTGTTCTGCTAAAAAAATGTCATCTTATCACTCTTGTTGCTAAGCCCAGAGGCAGAGGTCAAGTAGATCATCGAAAAATGCCCTGTTTGTATGTGAAATAGCCTTATTTCAGGTCAACTGAGCCCACAAAGAGAAGTGTCAGGAGCTGTAATACTGATACCATTGCAGCAAATGACTCCATCCCGACACTTGAGGTTTTATAATAAGTGCAGCTGGGCACCCTGGTCAAAGATTTACCTTATACCATTGCTTTTATTACAGCTCAGTGCTCAAGAATGTAGGACATATTTTAAGCACACTTCTAGTTCAAGAGGAACTTGAACATAATTTTGTTCAGTTCTTCCAGACCCTCGGTATCTCTTGGTCTTCGGCTACTAATTGGCAGGTATGGAGAGCTAAAGCTTACCTGCTGCTTATTTGTTACTGAAAAATTTATGGGAAGTTCAGGTTATCGGGGCTAATACCCCTGGGCTAGCACACCATTCTTTCTGCTTGGGTAAGGGCCTTATATTTGACTCTGGTACTCAATTTCATCCTGAAAATAAGCCTTGCCAACATCAACGTTCATAATAAGGGCTAAGGAGATGCTGGCATAGAGCTCCAGCTGAGTCAGAGTCAAAACTAGAGCGAGAGGGAAATAAAATGCCTGTGGAAGAAATGCATTTTACTGAAGATGGTGTTGGTGGGTCAGATGATACTGCCTAATTAGTACAAAGTTCAAGGTTCAGGGATGGAGACTGATGTGAAGGGCTTTGTTAAAGATGCTGTCTAAGTGAACATGTATGCGATGGAGGTCTTGTAACTACTGCTTATTCTCTGATGAGACATTCAGAAAACTGTCGTACAGGGAGGCAGTTGAGTGTAGGAGAGAACTTTGGATTTAAAATTCTGGCTTTGGTGCTGCTTGGCTCTGGGTCTTTGGACAACTGCTTAACCTGCTGGAAACTTTACTTCTTCATCTGCAGAAGTGCTTCTGGAATGGCAGAATAAAACCCCCTGAAAAATTGCCAAAAATCACCTTTTTAAGAACTCTAGAAATTAAGCAAAGGATTACAACAATCCAAGGAGTGTTTATTCATGAAAAACAGCTGAATCTTGGCAGGAACAAAGTGGCATTTTAAGGAGACCAATTTCCTTATGCTTTCTCCAGATAATGTGGTAGCCTTGAATACCAACAGCCTCGAAACTAAAGTATCTCTGAGATCCAGCAGACAAGCAGCCAGGGAAGAGGGCAGAATGGATCTGTGGCTCCCCAAAAAGCCCCAGCACCAGAGAACTGTCACTGTTTGACTCTCACTCTCTGGAAAGGCCCCATTCTCAGGGCTTGTTTTAACTTGACCAGCTCTGTGTGAACAACTCTATCCCCAAGGTGTTAGTCAAAAACAATCAGCAACAAATGTTTAACATCAGAGCTGTCTAAGGCAGTCATACCAGTTGAGAAGCTGACCAAAAAACTGAAAAAGGGAAAAACTGGTGAAAATGTCCATAGAGGGCTTTGAAAAGCTACAGCACATCGCCGAAGACCTAGAGGTCTGTGCACGTGTGCAGGACAGTGTGCGTGCCCAGGAAGGACCTGGCTGACCTTGAGTCTCTGCAAAAGCGGGAAGTAAAGGCTAAGGTAGAATTGTAAATTGCTTTCCACAGCACTGAAGATGTGTTCCACATCTGATGGAAAACATTAAGCTACATATCCAAGGGCTCAATGAACTCCAAGTAAGATAAACTCAAAGAGATCACAACCAGACACATCACAGTCAATCTCTAAAAAGCATCAAGAGAAAAAAATTAACTCCTCACATACAAGGTAAGAGTAGTATCCCAGAAGAAACCATGGAAGCTAGAAGGTGGTGGGATGATGTATTTAAAGTGTGGAAAGGGAAAAAACAAAACAAAAAACAACAAACCTGTCAGATAAGAATTCAATATCCAGCAAAACTGTTCTTCAGAAAATGAAGGAGATATTAAGACATTCCCAGATAAACTAAGAGACTCTGTCCCAAGCAGACACGTTTTACAAGAAATACTAAAAGGAATCCTTCAGACTAAAATGAAAGGCTACTAGATAGTAACTTGAATCCATAGGAAGAAATAAAGAATATATATGAGAATTATAAAAGACTGTATAGATGTACTTTTGCTTATAACCTTTTCATTCCATATAATTTATAAGACAACTGCATAAAACAATGATTACTAAACTTTTGAGAGGCTTATATTGTATAGAGATGTAATTTTTATGATAAATAATAGCACAAAGAGGAAATGAATGGAAGTATTTATTGAAGCAAAGTTTTTTATACTACTGAAATTAATTTTGTATTAATACATACTAGATTGCTTTAAGTTAAGATGATAATTGTAATCTCAAGGGAAACCACTAAGAAAATAACTTAAAAAATATAGTAAAGAAACAAAGGAGTTAAAATGGAGTACTAGAAATTAAAAGAAGACAGTAATGGAAGGATAGGGAAACAAAAAAGACGTAAGACACACAGAAAACAAATAATAAAAGGGCAAACTTAAGTCCTACATTATCAATAGTTACATTAAATGTATACAGACTACCCATTTCTATCAAAAGGTGGAGACTGCCAGAATGAATTTAAAAATATTATCTAACTATATTCTCTTTATAAGTAGGCCCTCTGATCACAATGGAATGAAATTATTTCCTCATCTATAAAATATGATACCTGAGAAGGGGATAAAAGAACTCAGATCTCAAGTACTCAGCAAAAGGCCTAATAAACATATAATACTTAATACTTATAAAAACAGGTATGTTTTTCTTTGCATCATGGCTGGAGTGTGGTAAATGATAGGTAAACATCCTCCTTGAAATTAAAAAAAAAAAAAAATTAACTGCTTTGAGTTGGTGGCAGAATGTAACTGATGGTGTCTTAGTACTGAGAAAACACGGTATCGCAGCCCTGGTGCATCCACCACCATCGTGGCTAAAAGCTGAACTAAAAGACTATCTTAGCAATAAAAACCTGACATTTATAAATTATTCTGTTTGTAACTCAAAACAAGGTAAATGATTACTGATCTGTTTTTTCTTAATGATAAGTCATTAGTGTATATTAATATGTCTGATTTTTTTCATTCATTTCACACCAGAGAGGCAAGATCAGGCCATATTTTCATGAGTTAATTCGTCTGATCAAGGTATTAAGCTTGACTTTTTACCATTTTAGAACAGATCCTAGCTCAGATTGTCCACAACTACTGGTGTTCAACAGAGCAGATTTGAGTGACAGAGTCGAAATGGCCTCGAAAATATTTACTGCCTGGCTCTTTACGGACAAGGTTTGCTGAACCCTAACCTAAGAATTAAATAATCCTTGGGTGGACCTGGTAGGTAATATTCCAGGAAAGACATTGAAAAAAACAGTCATCCTTTTAATTCCAAATATGCATTAACTTTCTTCAACATGGCCAGTCTTGTTTTTGTCTGTATGCTGTCAGTTCCTTCCCCCTACTTAATGTTTGAAGCAATTCCTAGGTGTCTGTAGATGATGCTATGGTGTACATTTGAGTCTATTTGCATTGTATTTTAAGGCATATACTAATAAGGATAACACTTAAGTTTTTCCTAAGTGTGAAAACAACTGAACTGTTAATTTTCCTTCAGGTTCCATAATGCAATTGGTAGACTGGCCACATGTCCCCTGACTTAATCTCAGAGTTTCTAGGAATCAGAAATTTCATTTTTTCACCTAGGACAGTGAGAGTAGAAATTTCACAGTTCTCCAGAATGTCCTCCCAACTTTTTTCCTCACTGACCAAACTCAAAAGGGAGGTGATGTCTAATTCAGAACTCTTCAGACTGCTATTTTCAGGTTCCACAGTTCTTTAATCAGAGCTGACTGGTTACTAATACACTAGTAGTGCTTAAAGCACGTGAAACGACTCGCTTTGGGGCGTCTTCCTGCTGTGACTTCACTTTTCCCCCATCCTTGTGTCAACAATTTCCCCACGCCCGCCTCACAACAGTGCCTTCTGAAGGGGCTTGTCTGCTTTTACTTTTTTTGTGACTAGATTTGTAAATTAAAATTTAAAAAGAGGGTAAAAGAGAAAGCTCATATTTGTATGCCCCTTTCAGAGGACACGGCACCTATCTCTGCCACCAACTCAAAGCAGCTAGAATTTTTTCTTTTTAATTTCTAAGGAGGATGTTAACCCATCATTTATCACTCTCAGCTATCCTCCAGGTCTGCATTCAGACCTTCCAAAGACCTGTCCTTGGTCCCCTTGGACCAGCAAACTGATCAGACCCAGTCCTTGCAGGGCAGTCAAGGTGCACCCTGCCTCCATCATGTGCTCAGTCACAATCTGAATCTCTTGCAGGCGGCCTAAGTGGAATCAGTAAAGCAAAGGAGGTTAGCTGGTCGGCAAACCTCATCAGAACAGAGACATGAGACCAAAAATGTAGAGAGAGAGATACTCAGCAGCATTCTTCTTGAGCATAGTGACAGAAAAGCAATTAAAAAGGCAGACTCATTGCTGGGATATATAATGTGCTTTTTGGCCTGTCATTTAATTGAAAGAAAAAAAAAACTGGGATGGCAACAAATCTGAAGTATTTTGTAGATGGGGATTTTTAAATGAAGATGAGAATTTTAAAACTTCTCATACTCACAGTTTAAAAATTGTGTTCTCCCTCTGATGTAAGCTAACATTCTCAAGCAACAGTCTTGGGAGCCAAAGACCACCTGACTCTCCCAAGGGTCAGACATGGTACATGGGATGGTCTTATAAGTGAGGGGTCAAAGACCTTTATTTTCCCCTTCTAGGCTCGTAGCACCAGTCATAATTTTCCTGGCTTACTAATGATCATTATAAGCTGCAAGAAGCAACAGCACAAGCATGGAGGAGAACTCTTGCTAAGATACCATCACAGCCATCAGCGCCTCTGCCTTATTGCTGTAAGTTGGTTTTCCCATTTCATTCATTCTACCAGATTCCAAAAGGAGGATTATTCTCCAAGTTAAAAATGTACTTTCCTTTTTTTTTTTTTTTTTTTGGGCAGAGGCGGGAGGTAATTAGGTTTATTATTTTTTTAATTTATTTTTAGAGGAGGTACTAGGGGTTGAGCCCATGATCTCGTGCATGCTAAGCATGCCCTCAACCACTTGAGCTATACCTTCCCCCCATAAATGTACTTTGTTAATGCCATTTTCTTCTTTTTTTTAATTTATATTTTTAACCACTTTACCTAAATCCCCCAGACCCAGGTTGTTTGTATCTTGTTTTAGTTATCTATTGCTGTATTAAAAATCTTTGTGGCTCAAAACCAAATCCATTTGATTTGCTTGTGTTTCTGTGGGTCAGGAATTCAGGCGGGACTTAATGTAGATGGTTCCTCTCTGCTCTGTGACCTCAACTGGAATGGCTTGAACAGCTGAGAGCTGGCTGGGCCTCTTTCTTCTTAGGGTATCACCTAGAGTCTCGAGGGGTTTGAAGATCAAAGATGGCCTCACTCCCAATTCCCAGGCACTTAGGTTCTCTCCCTGGTAGCCTCATCAACCAGAATCTAGTCTGACATTTTCAGGGTGGCTGGATTCCAAGAGTGAAAGCAGGTGCTACAGACCTCTAGAGACCCAGGCTTGAAATTCGCAGAATGTCATCCCTGCCTTCTGTTAATTAACACAGTCACAGGCCAGACCAATTCAAGGGATGGAGAAACAAATACCACCTCTTGGTGAGAAAAGGAGCACTTTCAGACATAGAAGGCGTAGTTGGCAGCCATCTTTGGAGACATTCTCCCACAGCTCTCGAGCGGTAATCCAAAATGCTAAGCAGTACTCAGAGAATGCTAGATGACTCCTCCACCTTCCACAGGGAAAAAGTGTCTCAGTCTAAAGGTATCTAATCCAAAGACTCTTCTCAAGAGTTTCCACCATTGAGTGGGGGAGGAGGAGGCGTCATCAGCGTTAGGGGGAAAGAGAAGGTGAAAAGAGCTGGAGAGATGTCACAATAAAATCATTCTAATATGAATGTGTTCTGTCTAGTCTGCTCTTCTGAACTAAGCTTCAGATACGCTTTAGTCTACTTTTAGCTTTCTTTTGTGAATCAATACTTCGATTATTTTTTAACATTTTGTTGATATATTCTACATTACTTTAACTTACTGGACTCTGGAACTAAGCAGAATTAACAGGTGGGATAAGACTTAAAAAAAATGCTAAGGTCACTTTTCTCTGTAAGATGGTACATTTTACTAGTACTTTGTAATTACTTAAAATGCTTAAGCAACTAAGGAGGGTCTTGAGTCTTACTGTCTTCACCTAGAATATTAGTCACTACCCCTCTCACTTAAGAATACCTCTTGGGATAAAGGGGTTAATTCAACAAGAAGATAGAACATTTGTAAACATTTACGCACCCAGTATACAAGTACCTAAATATGCAAAGCAAATACTAACATACCTACGGGGAGAAATAGACAGCAATACAATAGTAGTAGGGGACTTTAATACCCCACTTACATCAATGGATAGATGACTCCGATATAGGTCAATAAAGAAACACTGGCCTTAATGACACATGAACCAGAGGGACTTACCAGACATATACAAAACATCCCATCCAAAGGCAACAGAACATACATTCTTTTCAGGTGTGCATGGAACATTCTTGAGGATAGATCATGTGTTAGGCCACAAAAGAAGTCTTAAACTCAAGAAGATTTAGATCCTATCAGGCGTATTTTCTGACAACAATGCTATGAAAGTAACAATCAATTACAAGAAAGTTGGAAAATTCACAAATATGTGGCAGTTAAACAACATACTGAAAAAAATCAATGGGTTGATGAAGAAATCAAAAACACCTTGAGACAAATGAAAATAGAAATACAACATACCAAGACCTGTTGGATGCAGCAAAAGCATAGTGATAAATGCACACCTCACGAAACAAGAACATCTCAGCCTAACTTTGTACCCCAAGGAACTTTATATCTCAAGGAATTAGAAAAGAACAAAGCCCAAAGTTAGTAGAAAGAAGGAAATAACTAAGATCAGAGCAGAAATCAATAGACTATGAGAAGTGGAAAAGATTAATGAAACCAAGAGCTGGTTCTCTGAAAGACAGACAAAACTGACAAACGTTTAGTGAGATTCACTGAGAGAAAGAGAGAGCTGAAAGAAATGAAAAAGGAGACATTACTGCCACTGCCACAAAAATACAAAGGATCATGAAACTACCAGGAACAATTACAGGCCAACAAATTGGACAACCTAGAGGAAATGGATAAAATTCCTAGAAACACAGCCTTTGAAGACTGAATCATGAGGAAATAGGAAATACGATGAGACCAATTCCTACCTAGTAAGGAGACTGAATTGGTAAAAACCCACCCAAAACACGGAAGTCCAGGACTGGATGGCTTCACTGGTGAATTCTAACCAACTTTCAAAGATGAATACTCATCCTTCTCAAACTCTTAAAAAAAAGAGGAAGAAACACTTCCAAACTCATTTTATGAGGCCAGAATTACCCTGATACCAAAACCAGACTAGGGTATTACAAGAAAAGAAAGTTACAGGCCATATATATCACTAACACACATATATGACTATCCCTGATAGACAAAGATAAAAAAAAAATCCTCAATAAAATACTAGCAAACCGCATCTAACACTACATTAAGAGGGTCATACATCATGATCAAGTTGCATTTCTTCCAGGGATGCAAGGATGTTTCAACATCCATCAAACAATGTGATAAATCACAGTTACAAGATGAAAGGTAAAAATTATATGATCATCTCAGTAGATACAGAAAAAACATTTAACAAAATTCCAACATTCATTTAGGATAAAAATTCTCAGTAAAGTGGTTAAAGGGACCTACCTCAACGTAATAAAGGCCTTATATAACAAGCCGTAACTAACCTCATACTCAATGGTGAAAAGCTGAAAGCTTTTCCTCTGAGACCGGGAACAACATGAGGCTGCTCACTCTCACCACTCCTACTCAACATAGTGTTGGCAGTCACGGCCAGAGCAGTTGGGCAAGAGGAAGAAATAGAAGGCATCCAAATGGGAAAGGAAGAAGTAAAGCTGTCACTCTCTGTAAATGATATGATAGTATAACCCCCCCCCCCACAAACCCTAAAGCCCTCACTAAAACACTGTTAGAACTAATAAATGAATTCAGTAAAGTTGCACGATACAAAATTAGTATACTGAAGTCTGCTGCATTTCTATGCATTAATAACAAGCTATCAGAAGGAGAAATTAAGGAAACAACCCCATTTACAGTTGCATCAAAAATAATAAAATTTCTAGGAGTAAATTTAACCAAGCAGGTGAAAGACCTGTGCACTGAAAACTAAGACACTGATGAAAGACACTAAGGACACAAATAAATGGAAAGACAGACTGTGCTTACGGATTAGAAGAATTAGTAGTATTAGAATGTCCATACTACCTAAAGCAAGCTACAGATTCAATGCACTCTCTATCAAAATTTCAATGACACTTTTCACAGAAATAAAACAAATCCTAAAATTTGTATGGAACCACAAAACTGCTGCATATCTAAAGCAATATTGAGCGGGAAGAACAAAGCTGAAAGCATCATGTTCCCTGATTTCAAACTCTATTACAAAGCTATAGTAATCAAGACAGCTTGGTATTGGCATGAAAACAGACACACAGATCAGTGCAGCAGAACAAAGCGCTCAGACATAAACTCTTGCACCTAGTAATAAATTAACTGTTGTCATGACAACAAAGGAGCCAAAATATACCATGGGGAGAGGACACTCTCTTTAATAAGTGGTGCTCTGAAGACTGGACAGTCAGATGCAGAAGAATTAAACTGGACTGGACTTACAATTAAAGACTTGAGTGTAAGACCTAAAACCATAAGAATCCTAGAAGAAAATGTAGGTGGTAAGCTCCTTGACATTGATCTTAGCAAAGATTTTTTTCAATTGGATACCAAAGACAAAAATAAACAAGAGGGACTACATCAAACTAGGAAGTTTCTGCACAGCAAAGGAAACCATCAGCAAAATGAAAAAGCAACCTAGTGAACGGGAGAAAATATTTGCAAATCAAACACATGCATATGATTTGCAGATAAGTGGTTAACAGCCAAAATACATAAAGAGCTCATACAACTCAAAAAATCCAATTAAAAAATGGGCAGAGGATCTGAATAGACATTTTTCCGAAGAAGACATACAGGTGGCCAACAGGTACATGAAAAGATGCTCAACATAACCAGTCATCAGGGAAATGCAAACCAGAACCAAAAGATACCACCTCATACCCCTCAGAAGGGCTATTATGAAAAAGACAAGAAATGACAAGTGTTGGCAAGGATGTGGAGAAAAAGGAGCCCCTTCTGCAGTGTTGGTGGGGATATAATTTAGTGCAGCCACTATGCAAAACAGTCTGCAGGTTCCTCAAAAAATTAAATAGGACTACCATATGATCCAGCAACTCCACTTCTGGGTATTTCTCCAAAGAAAATAAAAACACTAAAAAGTTATATGCACCCTCGTATTCATTGCAGTATTATTTACGGTAGTCAAGATACGGAAACAACCTAAATGTCCATCAGAGGATGAACAGATAAAGAGGCTGTGATGTGTATTCACATCATTCAGCCGAATGAAATCTTGCCATTTGTGACAACATGGATGGACCTTGAGGGCACTATGCCAAGTTGTGATGCTATGTTTTATGAAATAAGAGAAAGACAAACATGGTATCACTTACATGTGGAATCTGAAAAAAAGTTAATTAAAAAAAACCCAAAACTATTTCATAAATACAGAGAACAGATGGGTGGTTGCTAGAGGCAGAGGGCGGGGAGTTGATGAAATGGGCCCAGACTTCCAATTGTAAGGAAGTCCTGGGGATGTAACGTGTAGCAGGGTGACCGATAATGCTGAGTGCGTATTTTAATGTTGCTAAGAGAGTAAATTTTAAAAGTTCTTATCATAAGAGTAAGAAGTTCATAACTATGTATGGTGATGGATGTTTTCTAAACTTAATGTGGTGATCATTTCACAGTATGTACAAATGTCAAATCATTATGGTGTATACCTGAAACTAACATGATGTTGTATGTCAGTTATACCTCAATTGAAAAAAAAAATTATAAAGAATACCTGTTGGAACTAATTCTTGGGAGTGATATCCACGGTAGGGCTAGAGGCACTGGTGCAAAGTGCGGCCTTTACTGCTGGTTCCTGTGAGGGTTTACGGTGTTGGCATCCGCTCCCTTCTGACTTCCTTTTGAGTCTGTTCAGTTGATGACTCCCCCATGAGGCCATGACACTCATCTCATTCCATTACCTGATATGAAGAAACTTGTTAGTGAATTAAAAGAAAAGACACAAAAAGTTTTGCTAAAGACGTCCTATATACAGATATATAATATTTTATTTTAAAATGGCGTTGAGCATATGCATTTCCTTAGCTTTTTCCAGGGAACATTGCACCTAAGTTTCAAAACACACAAAATAGGTCCCCTTTACTAAACAGTATTCATTTTTGGGTTACAAAAGTTAGGGTTTCACAATCACAAAGCATAAAGGTACATGGTTCTGAAACCATTTTCAGGCAGATTCCTCTCATTCACTGATTCACTGTACGTAGGGTTGGGTTTTTTTTGTTTTTTTTTGTTTTTTTGGAAACCCAGACCATGATACATTCCTTGCAGATGATCTCCACTGTGGGCTTCCCTGGGTTTCCAGAAGAAACAAAGAAAATAGAGGCAAAATAGGAGTAAAAGAGCCACTTCAAGACTCCCCAAACAAACACAAAATTCAATGGAAGATTGGAAAGTGGAGGACACGAGATTCTCCTTCAAGTACATCACAGTAGAAAACAGCACGTTTACAGCCTCATTTGGTCACTGTCTACCTCATCGCTACATAAACAAAACTTCGTCTAAGACACAGAGGAAAAATTAAAACTATTTACACAAATCACACCATAGATTAGAAAGAGCAGCGCTCCCTGGACTGGCACTCAGATCTGACAAAGAGCCATCACAGTGCTTACAGAAGAGGCAGGTGGGGCTGGCTGCTCATGTAGTGTCCTTTGAAAACCTCCAGTGTACACACATAAGCCACGTCACCCACACAGTACACTCGGTGGGGGGCTATGGTTTGCAGACCATGACACGTCTCTGCAATTTTAAGTCCTCAAAAACCCAAGTTCCTGATGTAAAATTCTGTCTGGCAGCTGGACACTGTTCCACTCTTTTCTTAGATCTGCTAACTTGGGGTCAGCCTGGTGGTTTTTTGCATAGACAACGACGCTCACTGCTTTCTCCAAGTGTCCTAGTAGCGTGAACTTACCGAAAATAGAATCTCATAAAAGCTTAACATGTTCCCTCTGAAAACAGTGGAGCTGTTGGGTCACTTAAGGAAAGGTAAGAAGAGCCTCAGACTGTGGTAAGAAGAAAAATCACTGACCACTCGTGGCCTTGTAGATAAAGCTGACGAGCAGATGAGGAAGGGGGTTAGACCGGAGTTTTAAAGATGTGGGAGATTTTTTTCCAAGTATTTCCACGTTAGTGCTCTTGGTAAACTGAAAACTCTGTCCGAATGGCCAAATGTGGACACTGGGACCCATCCCTGCCCACCAGTGTCCACTGACAGCTGTGGTTCTTTCCAAAGAGTCAGTGAATACTTAGAAGAGTAAAAAGAACGAGCACAGCTGACTTCACACAGCCCCATGGAGGTAAACTGTTAGGGATTAAAGCACTAAACACCCCAGATTCCCCAAAGCTGCATACTGTGGGAAACAACGAACTCCCACTTTGGGGGCTCTGTCCTGTTAGACAGCTGAGTACCTGGCCTAGCCTGATTTTCACTTCTCTGTTCCCTCCCTGAGAGCAGCAGGTAGGGAGGCGCAACCACAACAGAACCGCTGCTCTGATTTCAGGTGTGAGGAGAGCAAAGGCTTGGTTTATCACCCGGCAAAATGCCTCCGTGTGGATGGAGTGTGAGTTTGCTCTCTTTAGGGAAAGAGAGTGTCACCAGATATTCTGAAGACCAGGGCCCAGCCCAACAGAGGGATTTAGAACTGAGAGAGCCTTTCTTTAAAGGGGCCACACGTCCCACTCAGACGGCCATAAAGACTTGGCTAGGAATTCGGAAGCTTTTTATTAGAGAAGACTTCCTCTGAGGCTGCCAGGGCAAGCAGATTTGGCTGTAAGTCAGACACATGAGATATCAGAACCACGTGTAAGTGTGTTGCCTTTTGACCTTACAAAAAATGCTCCAAGGGCTGACTGTTATGTAGAGACAGTCACTGCTCTGGGATGGGACGACATGGGGCCCGGGTGGAAAGTAAGGCCAGAAGCAGGGAGGCTCAGTTCGCAGAGCAGTATCCGTGCCGTGCAGATCAGCCACAGGCAGGAACAAATCATTTTTTCCCCACATGATTTACTCGCCTTATTTGTGGTTTCCCTCCCACCCCCCAGACAGAAACATGGCTTCAGCTTGCTGCTAAGGTATTTCCACCCAATGGGCTCATGAAAAGAATCCCTAGATGCCTAACTAAATCCAGTGGAACTAAATGCTCAAGACTGTAGGATAATAAGGGGGTTCCAGAGGTTTTCCTGAGACGTGCCTTGGCAGGAAATGAACTAAAGAATTCGAGTGGAGGGCTGTCATGACATGTACATGAAACGCACATCCAAACTGGCTCCTGAGCCTTGAGTAAAAAGAGAGAGGCTCAAGGTAGGGTCCGGAGAAGAGCCCAGGAGGGAAAAGAAACAAAAGGCCGTGGGGACGTGGGGGAAGAGGTGCTTGTGAGGACAGCTTCCCAGGGAAGGCAGCTCAGAGGCCTCCACGGAAAACTTCCCCAAGTTTCTGCATTTGTACCTGATTTTGAGAGTCGAACAGCGCAGGAACAGGAAGTGGACCACACTGCTGTAGGATACCTGCATGTGTCCCCAGAGCATCACATTCTGCCAGAGAAGCAAATGGTTTACCATAGACCCCTCCCCACAGAGATGTTGCCGGTAGCTACGAGATACTGAAGGGGGAGGGGAGCTGTCAGATGAAGGTGACCCCTGACTAGGGAGCCGTCCAGTTCTTCCCAGGCAGCATTTTGGCAAACACTTGGGGGGTAAATGCCCACCATTCTTCACCTGCCAGACCAGGCTTGGTTTCCACACTGTGAGGTGAATCCAGGAAGGCTCCAGGCCATCCCTAAAAAACAGCTACATTCCAGAACGCAAATACAAGTGATTACCTCGCCCAGAGGAAAGGTGCCTTATCCTCCCGCCTGGGGAAGGGATTCACACAAACAGGAGAACTGGAACTGGCTCTCTAGCCTTTGGGGGAGGGGGGGGAGGATCACAGCAATGACCTTTTTCTTTATTGGGTGGGAAGAATGCTTTTATTACAAAAAGTGGTCAAAATAGTGATGATACCAGAGGAGGGCTGCCGGAAGGAGACGCGGTCATTGGACACTGCTCTCCAAGGACCCCCAGTGCTGAGAAGTGGTCTGCCTAAGAGAGAAGTGATTTCTGAAGATCAGTTTTGCGATTCCTCCTGACAGAGAAGCAGCAGGTAGACCTGATCTGTCCACTGCTTCTGCTGCTGATCCTGCTCTTGTGCGGAACACTCAGAAGTGGGGCGACAGTGGGAATCATCAGGGTCACAGTGCTTGGGCCACTGGGACATGATTCCCTGGAGGAGGAACAGGGTGCACTGCATGAGAATGACCAGTCAGCCAATTCAAAATCATTTTTATCAAATGGCCATTCGGAGTGGGGGGCCTTGCCCAGATATTGGTGGGGGGGCTAAGCCTGCTGCTCCCTGACAGAGCTCTGATACTCACACGTTACTAGGAGTGGGCCTGGGGACAGTCACAGCCCATGGATCCCAGTGGAGGAATGGTCCTCAAATGAGGTATGGTGAACCGAATGCTATGAGGAGCTTCCTAAACGGCTCGATTCAACACTGCTTTGTGTGTGTCCCAGCACAGCACGTGCGGGAGAGCCAGCCATTCCAGAAATAAAAGCCCAGACTCTCAGAGAAACTGCAAGCCACACCGGGGGGGACCCTTGAAGACAACAGAGGCACTGCTGACCCAAAGAAACACCTATATTTCCATGAAAACACACTGATTTGGTGAGAAAACGCAACTCAGGAATAAACTGTTACATAGCAAAGGCTGAACTCCATCAGCCCAGGCACCGCTCCAGATGGCTGCCTGGCTGGTGTAGGCTATGGGGACAGTCTTGGCTGGACTAGGACACATAAATTCCTCGCCAAGGGCTTGGAAAGCCCCAGGCTGTTCTATGGAAGGGAAACAATTAAGATTCAGGGAATATCAAAAAAGAAAGAGGTCCCTGCCGCACCCTACCATCACCAAAAAAGAAGAGAGAGTGAGACAGACAGACAGACACAGACACACAGACACACACACACACAGACACACACACAGACACACACACACACACACACACACACACACACACAGTGTTTCCTGAAGTAAAGCTCAGGCTTACTAGAGGGTGGGCACGTACATATTCTGCAGCAGGACCCCAGCTTTCCAACGTGGCACTTTTAACCCATAAAGCTGGCAGCTTGGCAGGCTGAAGAGTCTTCTGCCTCTGGATAAAATAAATATGATGTATGTGCCCCCAGATGGGCAGTGGCCACCTAGGAGGCCCATGAAAGGAACCAACAAACACAACACTCAGTAGCAGCCTTTATGTTTTGTTCTTGTTGAGTATCGAGACCTGTTACTAAAGAGGAAACTGAAACCCAAGGGTCCTCCTGTAGCACAGCCAGAGGCCTCTGAGCAGCAAGCTCCCCACCTGGGCTGGGAAGAGGTGGCATCACCTGGAACTCGGCTGGAGCACTTCCCAGCCCCACCCTGCCAAGAGGCAGCCCCTCTTTCTTCCCTTCTGTCCTCCCAAAAAATCCTGGGCTGTTTTCATGACAGTCTGTTTCCGTGTATTAAAGGAATGACATATACAGAAATGTCGTCTCCTGAGCCCAGTCGGTCATTGGATATCCGCCATCCTCTGTCCTTCAGGACACCCCGGGCACGCATCACCAGGTCCTGAGCTGCCAGTGTGTACCTGTGCAGGGAGAAGCAGGAAGGAGGCCATCAGGGTGGCATCAGGCAGCATCTGGGGTTGGGAGAGGCTGGGAAAGAGAATTTACAACAACTGTGTAAACACTTTTCAAAGACCTTCAAATTGGCAAAAGGTCTAGGCCATCTTTTCCCAAAATGTGAGATGCCTAACGTGAAATTACTGTTTAGGTGATAGATGGACAAGATACATTAAATAACCTCCTCACTCTCCTGCACTATTGGTGGGAATGTAAATTGTAGAAAGCACTGTGGAAAAGCATGGAGATTCCTTAAGAAACTAAAAATAGACTTACCATATGATCCAGCAATCTCACTCCTGGGCATATATCCAGAGGAAACTCTAATTCAAAAAGATACATGCACCCCAATGTTCATAGCAGCACTATTTACAATAGTCAAGACACGGAAGCAACCTAAATGTCCATCAACAGATGACTGGATAAAGCAGTTGTGGAATATACAATGGAATACTACTCAGCCATAAAAAATAATGAAATAATGCCGTTTGCAGCAACATGGATGGACTTAGAGATTATCATACTAAGTGAAGTAAATCAGAAAGAGAAAGACAAATATCATATAACTTATATGTGGAAACTAAAAAAAGATACAAATGAACTTATTTACAAAACACAGACTCACAGACATAGAAAACAAACTTATGGTTACCAAAGGGGGAAAGGGTGGGGGGTGGGTGTGGTAGGGATAAATTAGGAGTTTGGGATTTGCAGATACAAACTACCGTAAATAAAGTAAACAACAAAGTCCTACTGTATAGCACAGGGAACTATATTCAATATCTTGTAATAACCTATAACAGAAAAGACTCTGAAAAAGAATATACATATGTATCATTGAATCACTTTGCTGTACACTTGAAACTAAAACATTGTAAAATCAACTACACTTCAATAAAAAAATTTTAAAAATGTATGTCTGAGATATAACTTCATAGGGAAAGGCTACCAGCAATATCCGGTGACATTTATTATCCTGGTGAATGATCAGGGTCTGGACCTTAGCCTTTAACGTTCAGAAAGCTGGCTGAGGCAGTGAATTCATAGATTCATCTGTTAGGGCTGAACACACCTTACCCCAGCTCAAGAGCAGACCAGACAAAATTATAGCAAGTTATGAGAAAAGGTGGCTGACAGCAAACAGAAGTTACTCAAAGACATTAAAAAACAGATAAAAAGAACTCAAGACTGGTCTCTGTGGCAACTCTAGAAGCAGATCAGTCTATAGGCTTCAACAGGTCCCGCAGTCATGGGACAACTAAGAGGTGAAAACAAGGTTAAATGAAGGGGCTAATTTCCAAAATACACAAACAGCTCATACAACTCAATATAAAAAAAAAAAAAAATCAAAAAATGGGCAGAAGACCTAAATAGACATTTCTCCAAAGAAGACATACAGATGGCCAACTGGCATATGAAAAGATGCTCAACATCTCTAATTATTAAGGAAATGCAAATCAAACATATAATGAGGTACCACCTCACACCAGTCAGAAT
The DNA here is from genome assembly GCF_036321535.1 of Camelus dromedarius. Classification (NCBI taxonomy): domain Eukaryota; kingdom Metazoa; phylum Chordata; class Mammalia; order Artiodactyla; family Camelidae; genus Camelus; species Camelus dromedarius. Next base: position 59,374,134 of record NC_087446.1, on the reverse strand, counting down.
GGCCATCATCAAAAAGTCTACAAATAATAAATGCTGGAGAGGGTGTGGACAAAAGGAAACCCTTGTACACTGTTGATAGGAATGTAAATTGGTCCAGACATGCAGGAAAACAGTATGGCAGTTCTTTGAAAAACTAAAAATAGAGGTACCATGTGATCCAGCAATTTCTACTCCTGGGAAAGGATGAAAACTCTACTTTGAAAAGGTACATGAACCCCAGTATTCATAGCAGCAGTATTTACAATAGCCAAGACATGGAAGCAACCTAACAGTCCATCAACAGATGAATGGATAAAGATGATATGGAATATATCTGTAATAGAATATTACTCAGCCATTAAAAAAGAATGAAATAGTACCATTTGCAGCAACATGGATGGACCTAAAGATTATCTTATTAAGTGAAGTAAGCCAGTCAGAGAAAGGTAAATTATTATATGATATTGCTTATATGTGAAACCTAAAAAAATGATACAAATGAAATCTACAAAACAGAAATAGATTCACAGGTAGAGAAAACAAACTTATGGTTGCCAAAGGGGAAAGGAGGGGAAGGGATAAATTAGGAGTTTGGGATTAACAGATACACACTATATATAGAAAATAGATAAACAACAAGGTCCTACTGTAGAGCACAGGGACTCATATTCAGTATCTTGCAATAACCTATAATGAAAAGGAATCTGGAAAATATATTTAACTGAATCATTTTGCTGCACACCTGAAACTAACACAATATTGTAAATCAACTATACTTCAATAAAAAAAAAGTTAAAATCAAAACAATGCCTACCTTGTTTTATCTGAATCACATAGGAGTATTGTCCATAGTTAAAGGCAAGAGACCACCTGATACTGCTATTACTGGTGGCTTTGGGTATCGAAAAAAAAAAATCGTCAAAATTAGCTTTGGTGTTTTTTTTTTTTTTTCCTTTAGCTTTGGTATTTTAAAAAGCAGCATTAGGTCACGCAGAAAAGAAGGTTACCCAGGAAACCCAAGGGCTCTGGAAGAGTAAGGTTTTATTCTTAAAAATGGTTATTGTCTATTCGAAGATAGCTTCCCTAAGCCTGCATTTCTGTTTACCATCCATTCTCTCTTTCGTAGATGCTGAACTCCCTGAGAGAACTCCTTTCTTGCTTCCTCAATTTCTTACTTCCATTTTTCTTCCTGAATCTCTTACCAGTAAGCCCAGTACTCCACTAATCTGGCCTCCTACACCTTGACCTAAAGCTTCTTCTCCATACTCATTCTGCTCAGCCTTTCTCCAGCACAAATGCTACACTGTGGACCATCTTCTTTATCCTTGGCATCTCCTGCCTTTTCTTCTTGAATTCCCCTTTTTTTTTTTTGGCAGTGGTGTGGGGCCGGGGCAGGGGGTTCCACACCACTATATACACTTCAAGTTCTCCAATGTCTGACCTTCCATGACAAGTGGTACAAGTTCTTCTTACGTTTCCTGGTAGTCCCCAATTAAAACTCAGGGACAGTCAATAAATGTAAATTTATTTTCACTTCCAAGGTGGGACTTCCCCATCCATGATCCTTAATTAATGCTGCTCCCAGTCTCTTAGGCAAGTAATACCCATTTTCAATGCTACCTTCACACCCTGATATTCACCAGTGATAAAATCCACAAGGCAGTGTGGGACTTCTAAACTCTATTCATTTAAGTGTATTTCGTTATTGGTAGATGGCTAGTAAAAATAAAATCTAATCTCTGTCGTTATTAAGATACACATTAAATCTGTTTATTGTAAAAACTGCTATTCTGAATTTATTTTTGCCATCATTCACACATGCATACACATAAAATTTATTTGTATTTTCTACTTACTATGCTTTTCTTTCCTTTGTTCTTGCTTTCTGTCAGGTTGATTGCTTTCTTAATCCCTTTTTCCTCCCTCTACTGGTTTAGAAGTGATTATTTCTCCTCTTTCAGCAGTTTAAGCTTTTAATATATAAGTTAATCAGTATTGTGTCCTCTGGAAAATAAAAGGATCTTAGAATGCCTTCTTTCATCTTTCATGTAATTGCCTAGTATTTTAATTTCACCTTATTTTTAAGTTCCTATTAGTCATTATTATAATTTATAATCTATATTAAATGTAAATAAACCAACTTACTAACTTCTTTGCCTTTTGAAGTCCATTCCTTCCTTCTGGGTTTGATTTCCTACTGTTGAAGTACATATTTAGTACTTTTTTTTTTTAAAAGTAATTCTTTTAACAATGGTCTTTGAGGGATAAACTCACCAAGTTTTGGGGCCACAAAAATGTTTGGTTTTGCCTTTAATCTTGGATCACAGCTTTCTTGGGTACAGAATTCTAAATTGACCTTTGTTTTCCATTAGCAGTTTGGAGATAATATTCCATCTTTTCTGACTTCTCTCGCTGAGAAGTGTGTCCTATTTCATTTTTTTAATAAGACACTGTATTTCCTCATCAATCACTTATTAAATTGTTACTGTTGATGGTATGAACTTCCTCCAAGATGTAACAATGATTTCTTTTTATTTATTTGGAAATTAGTTTCACTCCTTCAGACTGAGAAGATTATTTCTGGTTTTGCAAAAATTCTCAACCATGAACTTCTTGAATATTGCCTTGCCTCTATTTTTTATTTTTTCTACATACTTTTATATTTTCTCCTATTAGGTCTTTCTCATTTTACCTTCCACATTTTAACTTCTTCCCTGTTTTTTTTTTTAAATCTCTCAGTAGTATCTTTTAGTTCACTAATTCATACTTTAGCAGTTTACTATTCAATCCATTCAAGGAGTGACTTTATTTCAGTGACATATTTCACCATTGCATTTGATTCTTTTCCACATCTTTTTCTTACCGTATGGTCCTACCTCTGCATGTTAAAGGTTCCTCTCAATCTGTTCTGTTAGGTTTTCTTTGTGGGGGATAGAGGGAAGGCTGTTATTTCTAGTTATAGGCCCTAGGGTATCTACAAAGGTTTCTAAATTTGCCTTGACTGGGGGGCACACTACAGGTTCTTCCGGTTCTAGAACACGTTTTATGTGAATTTCTTGGCTTAGGATCCCCATACCACAGGAGTGGCGTGATGTCTAACCCCACACTTGCCCTGCGTGGTGGGCCTTCCAGCCGTTCCCCCTCCTCAAAGAACCTCAGTTTCATCAGGTTCTCACTCATCCATGCACACACGTGCTTCAGGAAGGCCGGCCCGACTGAGCAGGAAGCTGAGGGAGAAGGCGAGAAGCACTGCCCCCAACACTTGCCCAGGACTTCTCTCTGCCCGGCTTCCCTAGCGAACGGGACGTCCCCCTGTGAGAGAGCAGCCTGCGCGGACAACTGGGGGGCACTGATGAGATGCTGATCAGTAACTGAACAGTGCAGCTGAACCCTAGGACCGGTTTCCTGTCTCCTTCATGCTGCAGGAGACCCAGTATTGAAATGAAGCCAGAAACAGCATTTCGGGTAAATGAGGCCACGTGCAGGGAGCTCCTCCTCATATGCAGATCAGTTCAAGAAGGCTTTTACCCCAGCTCCAGTCTCAGCCGGGCCGGGGGCCCCTTTAGACTTCGTCTCATCCCCGTCAAGAGCCGGCTTGCCCCAGGCATGAAGCCACTTGTAAGGCTGCTTTCTATCAAGACTGGTGCCAGAAGAAAAGCAGAAACGTCTTCTCTGGAGGGAAAGAACCGCTTCTCCTCTCTCCCGTTTCTTCCTCCTCCAGTTTCTACCTGACAAGGGCTGCCTGGGGTGGTGACAATGGACGAGACTGCTCATGTGGCAGTGCAACAGGAGCGCTCCCCGAGCTCAGACCTGAGGCCGAACACCGGGGCGCTCGTCCGTGAGCCACATCCGAGGGGCGCCGGGAGCGGCGGCACAGAGCACAAGCACAGAACACGCGGGGAGGAGGGTTGCGCAGAGGGGCGCGCTGCAGCGGCAGGCAGGGAAGGGGGCCCGGAGGCCGCGGAGGGGCCGGGCCGGACCCACGGCCTCCTTCAGAATGGGGGTCAGACCGCGTCACAGAAGGGCGGAGGCCGTGAAGTTACTCGCCCTCTCCCAGCCAAGAGGCTCCCTGGGAGACCAGTTTTGTATTTTGAGACCGTTTTTCTTCTCTGGCTGAAGCCTTCAGTATTGACAGGCCGAGCCCTGGGCTGCTTCGGGCCGAGGGGGAGGGAGGGAAAGCCGCAAAGGAAGAGGGGCTGAGGGACCATGGAGGGGCTACGGGCTCTTTCCACAGCCACCGAAACCAAAGTCAGGGTGAAAGGAGACAGGAGCATGACTCCTCAGTGGCCTCTGGGGTCCCGGTCGTGTGGGGCGCGTCCTAGTTCTCGCGCCTCTGCGGCGGGGCCTGCGAAGCGCTCGGGCTGTGGGCGTGGGCTGCCCGGGGCCCCCCTGGGAGCCCTGGAGAAACTCCTGAGCCTCTCGGAGCCCCTCCTTGCTTGTGAACTGGGGATAAGGACAGTGCAGGCCTCAAAGCGCCAAGATAAAGGAGACTCTTCCTCAGGCATTCAGCGGCCCCCAGTTGGTCAGGGGTCAGTACAGGTTAGCCATCATTTTCCTCTTTATGAGGAAATCTCCCTGCATGTGGCTTCATTTACCCTAAATGCTGTTTCTGACTTCATTTCCTCTCTCCCTGCCTCCAAGAGTCTTGCCAGAAGTCATCCACCTTTTTAGAGAGTTTGTTTCCACAAGACCACAGCTGAATCAGCACTGGAATGTCAAAATAAGTCCGTTTCAGGCCTTAGGCTGTAACCATGCCTTAAAGTCTCCCAACAGTTCTAGCTGGGTGGGAACTTCTGTTTGCCATTTGGATGGTACAGACAGGGTCTTACAAGAGGGAGGGTAGGTGGCAGGAACTGGGGAATTAATGGGTTCCGAATATTTGCATATTAAAGACAGACTCCATCTGCGGAGCGGAGCGGGGCAGTAACAGAGTGATGGGAACAGGAGAGAGAATCCTCTTTGCATTCTGAGCAGGCCTCTTACGTTTAAGAGGCAGAAACGCTCTCCCAAGCTTCGGAGCCTTGGCAGGGATCTATGGTGACCGGGTAGCTGGGGGTGGCTTGGAGGGGGCTCTCTTGCTGGGAACCAGGCAACTTGTCCTGGGAGGAGGCACCTCTTAGGCGCACTGCTGGGAGCTGAGCAACATGTGTCCCTTGTCTGGCTGTGAAGCCACTGAAGATGCTCACAGCAGGTTCTGTGCAGGGACTTCACTCAGGCAGAGACACTGGAACAATGACAGCTGCTGTCTGCAACACTGTCACGGTGTCCACTGGGAGTCAGCAGGCACAAGGCCACAGATAAGAAGGGCTCATCACCCCTCCTGGAGAAGGTGAGAACACCCACCAGGGGTCCTCCACCTCTCGGCCCCCGGCACCAGCTCCCTGATTTCTTAAGTGGTGCAGGTTCATTTTAGTTCAAATCCCAAAGAGCAACATTTCAATATGAGGGGGCATAACAGTTTTCTTCTCCATCCTCTCTGGCAAGTGCTTTAAATGCCCTCATGTTCCAACTAAGTGGCCACACAGCTCTGCTCCAATGGCCCCAAGGAAGGAAAGAGGGGGCTGGCAGTGGGCTGTTTGAGGCTGCCAAGGGCAGGGTGGTGGCTGACTTCCACATTCCCGTGGATCTGAATATGCTAAATATTGCAAAAGAAACAAAAATGCAGATTTTATCTAGTCTTGGAACACCAGCTAAAACACCCATTTGTTCTTAAAACCTGTAATGGGTATGAGGGTGGGACTGGGGCGAACCCTTCCTTTTTGCATCTGAGGCATACTTTTTCAAAACCACACGGCACAGGGAGAAATTAGTTCAGCTAGCTCACAGAAAGTTTTCATGAAAAGAACCTTTGTCTTTTGCCAAAGTGAGTTTCATATATGTTATCAAGGTGATACAAACGAGCATTTCAGACCCGCATTAGTTTCCTGCTGTCAGTGCTGTGGGTGTTTTACTAGTAACTTTCCACTGACAAGCTCTTCCTTAGCAAGGCACACGGTTATCCGAGCTGAGGAGAGCGTGGGTACGGAGCACGACAACTGACGCCCGGCTGTCAAGGCTCCCTGGTTAGGGAGAAGCTCCGTGGAGCTTCCAGGATGTTGGTGCTTAGACGTAATGCCCCGTGATAAGCCCCTCCAGTCATGGCAGGGGGACCGAGGGTCGTTAGGTCCAAGTTACCATGACGAGGTTTCCAAAGACAGGTTTTGGGAAATGAAGGGAGGGCAAAAGAAGCCTTGCCAAGCCTCTCCTGGGCATCTGGAATGCGACTCCCTGCCATGTCTTCACATGTGGTTAACTGTTCCTTGGCCTGGGGTCCACTCAGCGTTGCCCACACCTTCCTCCTTTAGTAATATTCAGTTTATTTCTTCCCAACAAATTATTAAGCATCTTCTTTGCATGTTTACATACTTGCCTCCATTTTGAACAGTCTTTCCAGGAGACCTACCACTAAACCTCCAGCCTTACAGAGGGGATAGTCAATCCGAGACTTTTTGCCTCAGAAGACCCCTTCCAGGCCTTTCTCTGAGGACCCTATTTAAATTTTGCAGGATATTTAGGCCTCAGAAAAGAATCTTACTGGAATTAGTATAGAGAGCGACACGTGGTACAGCCCAACCTCCGTGAATTCCGTCCACCCCACTCCAGGGTGTTAGCTTGGTATATTTCAGTGGTTCATTTCATGACCCCACAAAGCATGTGCAGAACCATCATCTCTGCTACACTTCAGGAAAATAAAAGAAAGAAAAGACCCAATTGCACTCACATTCTGGCTTGTCCACAAAGCCTCCTTTTAATTTTCTGGTTCCTTTGTCAAGACAGTTCAAAACAGCAAAAGGACTTAACAAGACACCCTGAGGGCAGGAAGGCCCTACAGCTCATTTGAACCCCACCTCTGCCCGAGAGGACGGTGTGAGGGTCAGGATTTCACAAGCATCATCTTTCTCCAAATCACCTCTTCCCTCACAAAGCACCCTGGAGGGGGAGATGCTGTTTTAAATCTCGTATTGGGAAGGACGTCATCAGGGAACAACAATACTAGCAATTTGTCGAGAATGGCTGCCACGAAGAGGAAAAGAAAAAGAAAAAGAAAAAGAAAAAACCTACCCGTACCATCAACAAAAGCCAAATAATCAAGTGGCAAAACCTGAAAGTACGTCCTGTCCCAGGGCTAAAGTCTTGCCTCCTCCTGTCCTGAATTTCTGGACAAAACTGGGCAAACTCAGCAAAACTCCAGGTAGAACAGGCCCATTCAGAGTGTCAGATGAAGACACATTTTGTTCTTCTCGCCTTGTTGCCCTGTGTCTCCCCCAGGCAGCCCACCCTGGGGGGCACACCTTCCCTTTCTCAGTTTCTATCAAACAGTCATCTGGCCTGGTCAGCCCCCTCCATCTCCCCGACTCGCGTGTTCAGCGGGCAAACCTGTGGTCCTGGCCACAGCTGGGAAGTGGATCCTTCCGGCTGGGGAGGAACTCACAGAGCCTCAGGGATGATGGCGGGGCTTTCGTCATCACAGAAGTTATGCCTCAGGCTAAAAGGTATTAGGATGACTCTTACTCCTGTTTCTTTTCTGCATGACAAGATCAGAACAGCTCCCCGTCAGGAGGCACCGCCAGGGAACCCACTGCCACGACTTCGGTGTTGAACTCTCCACGGGCCTCCCAAGGAGACACACTAGGCCTGGGCGTGAGTGTGGCGCCCTCCTTCCCAGTTACACGCAGACACGTGCAAACACGTCACACACAGGAATGACATCGTTTTACATAATTCCTAAGTCGTGAGTTTCAAATAAATTAAGTTTCTCTGATTTCCCAGTATGGCTTAAATTACTAAGGAGCCCAGGAGTAGAGAAACAGTCCACATCTCATGTTTTCATCATCAGATTGCACAGACTATTTTCTGATTATGAATCAGAATGAAGGAAGCACATAGAGTCTGTATCATTATCACAGACTCCCCGTCCTCCAGCTAGTCTTCGCGTTTATTCATCTTGTGAGGGCTTAAGGTCCGATGCGAGCGGACCCATTTATCTCACACATCATCCGCTGACACTAGCCCACTGGAAGCCCAGCCAGCCACACTGACTGCTGGGCTCCTCGAAGGCAACACGTTCTCCCCCACTGATGCCTCCCCAGCCCGCACTGCCTGGTGCACACGCATTTATTCCTCAGGTTTAAGTTTAGATGTCCCCTCTGGAGGGAAGCTTTCTTGGCTGTCCCTTGTACTGTCTACTTAATCATCCATATTGTAACTTCTGTATGCTTCCGTAACCTCTAGATTTTAAACTCCAAGAAGGCAGGGACGTGGTCTGTTTTCTTCACAGATTCTTCCCCAGTGTCTAGCAGGCTTGTAAAATAGGTCCTCAATATTTCCGTGATAATCAATCTAAGTGGGAGTTATTTGGCAAAGAAGGCACCCCCCCCCCCACATAAGGCCTCAAGATTTCAAAAACCAACCAGAATTTTTCCGCTCTCCAGCTGGATATTCCATCTCTTAGCAACGAAACTGTGCCCATCTTAAAACTTTCCCCTTCACTCATTCATCTCTCGGATACAGGATTCTTCTTAGGCTTTGGTTTGCCATCTTCCCTGCAAGGCAAATTCAAAACCTTTTTCTTTCCTGCCCTTCTGTTCCATGGAGATCCCCGTAAGCCCTGCCGCTGCAGGTAACAGGTTTCAGGAACCTAGGAACCTGCTCTGACCTGGCATGCGCCTGCCCAGCGACAGCACTGCCCATAGGTTACCCACCCTTGGAGGGCAGACTTGTTGCCATGGAGAGACAGGGGCTGGTAAGCAAAACCAAGCCAGCTTGGAGAGATTAAAAAAAAAAAAAGCACTGGGGTTCCTTTTCACTCGTACTTGTCTGCTGGCTTTGCAAAGCTTTATGCAAATGATACAGTACAGAAAATCAACATGAGAATGTTGCTAACAAGCAGGATATAAAACACAGATTAAAACTAATAGCTCAACAGGAAAAAAATTCATTCAAATTCAAATAAAAGAATCTTATTGTTTACAGTACCATCCATTCCTCTGCACCTGAGCCAAATTACACCAAACAATTCTAGAAAGAATAAGTAGCTTTAAGTTTTTCCTGAAGGGACTTTTTTTGGTTGTTATGAAATATATGAAACATAAAAATAGCAACAAACATAGAATAACAATCACAAATACCCAGTAGTGCTTCTGCATCCCAGGTGCTCCACTTACAAACATGCAGGAGGTTAGGACTACTGGAATCCCCATCTTACAGATGAGGAATCTGAGGCACTAAGAGGTTAAGAAACTTCCCCAAGGTCACAAAGTCTAGAAGGGGCAGAACCAAGATTTAACCTCAAGCAGTGTAACTAGATCCATGCCATCAACCACTAGACTACCGTGCCTCACAGCTGACATACAAACCAATACACGTAACAGATGAAAGCTGAAAAATAATGTGAACAATCACGTACCTGCTACGTAACTAAAGGAACAGAACATTACCAGTAAATATCTTAGCAGCTCATCGTGGGCCCCTTCTCAAGCACATATCCCCCTCTGCCACCTCTCCTCCCAAGGTAACAATTATCCTGAATTTCAGGTTAATTGTCCTGCTTTTTCGTTTTAATTTTATTATCTATATCATATGTCATAGTCAAATGTTAGTTTTCTACTTTCTATAAATAGAATCATAATATGTGCATTCTTCTATGACTTGCTTATTAAACTCAACATTGTGTTATTAAGATTCTTTCCTGCTGAAGAGCACAGCTTTGGTTCATTCCATTTGGGGGCTGTGACATACTCTATTCTTTGTTTAATCCATCCTCTGGCTGGATATGTAGGTTGCTTCCAGTTTTTATAATAAAAACAATTGTGTGCATATCTTTTTGTATGACTTGAATTATACCAGCATCACAATCACCTGGGTTGTTTGTTAAAACACAAATCCCTGGGTCCTACCACTGGAGTTTTGTTTGGCAGATCTTGGGGTGGGGCCTGAGAATTTGTATTTCTAACGAGTTTTCAGATGATGCTGATCCCATGTGACCGACCCAGTGACCACACTTTTAGAACCACTGCTCCAGGGAACAGACTTAGGAGTGGAGCTTCTGGGTATAGGATGTGCATATGCTGAGCTGTCTTCAGAGTCCTGCTACAAATTCACAAATCCATCTGCAGTTGTTCTACAGGTTTTTAATTATTTGTACTTCTCTGACTGTTGAAGTTGAGTGTTTTTTTCATATATTTATTGCAGGAAAATATATGAGAAGTGAGGAAGGTGAAACCCCATTATCTTGGCTCCTATGGTTGTTTTTAAAAAGTCAGCTATCAGTCTAAATTCTCATGTGTCTATTTTGTCTTTCTTTCTGGCTTCTAGTATGTTTTTTGTTTGTTTCGAGTTCTTCAGTTTAATTATTGAATCTCTACTTACAACTTTTTATTTCTTCTGCTTGAGATCTGTTGGGCTTTCTGGATCTGAAGTTTACTATCATTCAACAATTCTGGACTGGAGCTTGTTCTTTTTCTTCCCATCTTCTGTAACATCTCCTTTTATACAATTATTTTTACAGTATCTTAGGTCGTCCTCCTAGTCTCAGTCTCATTTCATATTTTCCCTCTCTTTGTCTCTCTGAGCATATTTTGGATTATTTAGATTACTTTTGCAGTGCACCAGTGTATTTCTTCAACTGCCTCAATCTGTTTAATTCACTGACTTTTTAGTTCCTACTTTTATATTTTTTCATCTCCAGAAATTTCATTCCCTAATTTAAAAAGTCTGTGCAGTCATTTTATAGTCTCTTGTCCTTATACGTATTTTCAAAGCTTTTAAAAACATTTCTGAAACATGTTAAAATATTTATTTATATTTTTGGCTAATATATCCAGTAATGAAGTATTTACAAGTCGAACTCTGCTATCCTTTGCTTCTGCTGGTTTTACTCAGGGGGACTTATGTCCCTGTGTTCTAAGTGGCAGCTGCCTTTCTCTAGAGGGGCTGGATATTTCTGAGTCAGTGAGGGTTATTCAGGATAGTTACCTTGCCGTCATGCTGGAATGAATCCCTACTACAGTCTTTCTCCCCTTTCCCAATGTTTCCCAAAGAAAGTTTCCCAGCAGAGGGGAATCAATACTGGAAGCATTTGCTATCACTCTTAGGAGCATCACAAATGGGATCATTCCCACCTCGCAGGATAGGAAGTAACAGTGTGAGGAAGACAGCCTGTTGAAATATCTCACAAATCAAATTCTGTACCCTTTGTATCTAGGTTTAACTTAATACGGATTTTCATTTGGCTGTGAAAATACCCCTCATAAGAAAGGTAGTCCCTTTTGCAGTTTGGTTACTAAACCGTCCCCAGCAGCTCGTGAATGATGAAAATTGCACGATTACCATTTACTTCATCCCCAGCGTGGAAGACTGCTTGAGGAACAACCCCACAATCCTAGAAATGCACAAACCTGTGAGGGTCATCTGGATCACAGTTAGGAAGAAACTGAGTGATGGCTTCTGCCACTTCGTCATTTGATAAAACATCCCAGAGTCCATCAGTGGCCAAGATCAGCACGTCATCGGCTCCATGCTCATATTTGGAGAGATCGTAGATTCTTACCTGAAAAGAACAGGAATACCCCTGCTTAAGAAGGTGGGAGCACGTGATCCCTCCTGATGGACTGGCTCCTGAGTTCTCTTCTCTCTTCCTGCCCAGCCCAGTGGTTTTTAGCTTCGCACTGTAAGGCACTTGGTGATGCAGTGAGCTTTGTGGCCAGAGGTACCTCCTTTGGAGACCTGCTATACAGACATAAGGGGCCCCAAACACAACTGTGAATGAGCCCAAAAGATTAATAGTCGACAAGGAAGAAATAAACCTGAAGTGCAATGCCTGAGATGTGGCTGAGCAATGACTTACTTACAAAGATTGAGCGGGAGCTGGTGTTGCAGCCGGAGCTTGCAGCCTGCCTTCCTTTGCACACCCATCCCACAGATGTGTCTGAAGGGCCTACTCTGTGCCAGGTGCTCTAAGAATAAGGATGAACAGCAGATTTCCCTCCTTCTGAGCTCTCAGTCTGTTGGGGAGATAAGGATCCACAGTAGCTGCTCTGCATGTACTGGTCTTGGGTGAAGGAGACACACTTTATTTAATGTACTCACTTGCCACCTTTTGGCTTATCTGCTCTGAGGCCCCTGGGGCTGGACTCGTCCCAGGTTAGGACAGGACTCTGATGCTACACTCAGGTTTGAGGAGCCTCAATCTAGCCTAAATTACAGAGGACACATGCCAGGTCTCAATTTCCAAAGTGTGTCTCAGCAAACTTTCTTTGCTCGTCTCTGGTACCTGGAATGACTTGGATATTTCAACACCCACCTCAACTCTTGGAAAAGAACCAAGTAACCTTAGCAAAGCTACTGCTAATAAAAATCCAGTCTTACTTCCATCAGGCCACAACTCTGTGTTCACCCGACCCGGGCAGGATGGGGGAAGGGGAGTTGGGGATTTCAGTGCTACTCCCTACCAGTGTGACAGAACCAGCCCCTGCCTGCACCACCTCGTGAGCCGAGGGCAGAGGCAGGTCGATTTCAGCAACCTCACCTCATTATCCGATTTTCTAGAAGTCTGAGTGAAGCGGGGGGGGGGGGGGCAGGAGGAGGGTGGTGTGTATGCAGCTGTTCCCGCGTCCCATCACAATCACTGTCATGTCGTCTCAGATCCAGGGAGAATACAGTTCTAAGAGGCCCACAGAGTGTTCGAATCCACAGCTTTAAAAGCCAAGCCTCCCACATTTTAGAAAAGTTTGCCCAGGCCAGTGATGCCCCGCCACAGGGCCGGTCCTTCGGACCAACAGCCGACACTTAGCAGCAGAAAACAACAGAAGGACTCATACCTGCCCGCAGAGCTTTTGGAAAATGAGCTCAAATGAAAAGCCGCCCCTGTGGCCGTAACAATTAGCTAATGACCCAGCGGAGGGACCACGCTCGGGGGGGTAGAGCTCTCAGGGGTAGACCAGACTGGCTTTTAACATCGTCTCAAAAGGCACATTCACTTCAGGGTAAGCTTACATTCCAGAGAAGGCGCTGTGCCTTATGAGGCCAATTAAAGAAAACAGGAGGGGGGAAATCTTAAGTTTATAGCAGCCTGGGAAGTCCCAAATGCCAGAGTCCTGTCCTCAGGCCACTGAACTCATGTGGTTCGATCTTTACTCTATAGCAGCAACCAGATCCCCTCTGTGTCACCTTCTGTGGTTCCCGGGTGTCTCAGAGCAGTGCTTCTGAGACGTTACTCCGTGTGGGAATCAGGCTGCATCCTACTGAAGTGTAGATTCTTTGTTTGTTGGGGTTTTCTTGGGGGGGGGTGGGGGGTGAGTATTTACGTTTGTTTGTGTGTGTGTGTTTGCTTATTTATTATTAATTAATTAAATGGAGGTACTGGGGATTGAACCCAGGACCTCATGCATGCTAAGCACACACTCTACCACTGAGCTATACCCACCCCCCAAAAATGCAGAGTCTAATTCAGCTCTGGGGTAGGGCCTGAGAGCCTGCGTTTCTAACTTGCTCCCGTGTGACGCTGGTGCTGCAGGTCCATGGACCGCACCTTGAACACCAAAGGCGGAGAGGATTCCGACTAGTTTGTAACAAGGAGACCAAGGGCCCAGTGGGCCTCCGTGATGCCTGTACAGACCATCCCCTCGGGCAGGCTGCAGCGAGGGCAGCAAATGTCGCCTCTGGGCTCCCAATTTCAAGTCCTGTTTCGCTGTGTTGTTACGTCCAGTGTGCAATGACTGCTTACGAGAGACTGCTGGCTTCCTGCTGGGGTAGATGGACAATAAATTTCTGTGATAATTTGAGCTCCATAGGATAGAACCTGTAAAGGGAGGTGGGGCGATGTGGATGTCAGGTGGCCCAATCTTATGCTTGTAGCCAAATAGGAGATGCCACCTGCCTTTCAGCTCCTTTTAAAAAGAGTGATTTCTAGGGCTGAAGATAACGTCTGTTTCATTTCAGGACCGGCCCTGGGTGTAGGGTGCCGAAATCTCTTCATGCACTTTCTGCTGGCCCCCAAAATATGGAGATTTGAGTTGTTTTAAGCTGAAGTTGTCCTGCCCGCTGCTCAAATGGAAATCTGGCCAACTGAATGGGTGTGGGTTAATAAATTGGAAGATACTAGAAAATGTTCCTCTTCAGTTCCATCAATAAATTGAATCCTTCCCTAATTCCACTATTCATGTGTCTACACACAACTCTAATGCAGCTTCCTTTGCCAGCATGAAATCTCTTTCAATACCATTCTCCAAGCAATTTTTATGTAAATAATAAAAAGCTGGTCTCAACCCTGTTCCCTGAGGCCCTCCCCAATTAACATCCTTTTAGGTTTTTTACTGCCACCCTTTGTTTCCTGCCTTTTAGCCAATTTCCAAAGGACTCTGCCAAGTTTCCACTTATAACTCGTGTCTTGTACATTAACCTGCAATGCAGAACATTTTGTGAGAGTGCTCTCTGGAAAGCTGGACGGCCCTGCCAGACGGCCCACTGCGCGCTTATCCTCCCAGGGCAAGGGCTTCAAAGGATTCCAGCGGGCGCTGGGGACCTGCCCGGCCCTGCCCGACGCTGGTGTGGGCCCTCCTCCATCAGACCACACTCGCCTTCCCAAAGTTCCCCGTGCAGTTCCTCAAATAGTTTCTTCATGTTCCGGGAAGACTCACATCAAAAGTAGTCGGTTCTGAGGCTCCCCAGGACTCAGGCGTCAGGAAGAGCGTCTCTGGGAGAGGAGAGGCGTGATCCGCAAAGGCCTCGGGCTGGAGGGAGCTGGAGAGCACAGGCAGGGCGTCCAGGGGCTCCTTCCCGCCTTCCCACCTGCCCAGAAAGGGAGGGTCTCTCGGGAATCCTGAGCTGCTTGCCGTTTCTGAGAGCAGCAGAATTTGAGCAGCACAGAGAGGAGGCCGGGGTGCATCCGTCTGCCCTGCTGGACCCTTCATGCCATGTTTACTGAGCGCTCACTGCGTGCCAGCTGCGGTGCACAGAAGTGACCGTGTCCCTCACAACCTCTGAACGAGATGCGGTAGACACACAAAGGCCAGAAGATGGCAGGTGCTTGAAGAAAAGTCAGGCAGGGTTTAAGGAGAGTGGCCAGAGAGCCACTTCGGAAGATATGGCTAAGGGGGGGCCTCTCCGGGAAGGCACCTTGTGGACAGGGACTGAACAGGTGAGTGGTTCTCCACAGGCCCCTTCTTGGGCCTCCCCCTCTTCCTTCGGGGACCTGTCACTACTCTGGATGAAGAATGTGTGGACACAGCATCAGACTGGTGGTGGTGACGAAGAGAGGATGAGGGGGACACAGTGCCACCCTCTGCTGCCAGAGCAGCCCTGAGGAGAAAGCCCAAAGAGCAGCCATCTCCCCTTCCTCTCCCGGGTCCTCGGCAGTCACGGTCCTCCCACATCCAGGAACACGGTATTCACCTATCGGCCCCAGACTGGCTGCACTTGCCTGTCTCTTCCCCATCATTAGTCATTCTCCAGCTCTGACTTCTTTAAGCTAATTAACTGAAGAGTCGAGGGCCCACCTTTACACATTCAGATTGTGTAGATCTGAGCCCAGGCATCAGCCTATTTAAACAAGGGTAATTCTACTACAAGTGGCGGGGGAGCCTCGCCTTGAAAACACTGTCCCAGGCAGTAGGGCCCCCTTGGGACAAGATCTGAGTTGTCCTGTTTGTTTCTGTCCCCAGAACAGAGCGCAGAGCCTAGTACTTGGAGACCATGTAATAAACCACCACGGGAAGCATTTTCCTCGCGGGACGTTGACCCCTGTCCTGTTTACAGCGAACACCCGAGAACTGGTCACCTTATCTCCCTGCACCCCGCCCCCACCCCAAATTCAACTTCTGGATGCTGGAGATCTCATTCTGCATTTCTTCTGTGGGCCTCGCCATATCTTTCATAGAGTAAATCCCACTAGATCTAGTAAATTCCACTTAGTCATACTTGCCGAGACAAAGAATAAATGGGAAGGAGGGAGGAAGAAAAAGAATTCAGCATATGAGATCCATTCAGAGGACCCCCGATCTGGTGATCCAGCAGCCTTAGCATGTAAACTCCGACGCTCACAGGCAGGCAGCAAAATGTGATGCGCGGATATTTAAAAGTAGCAGCCTCCTGCCTTTTCTTGCCCTGCCCTCCATGGAGCTGCTAACAAAAGCTCGGTGCTGGCGGAGGAAGGGAGCAGGAAGGGGCCCAGGGGCACTGGAGACTCTTAGCTAACGTGCCTCCAAATGAGCCAAGTGCTGACGGCTCTCACAGGCCCCTCTCCAGGGCACTTAGGGATGCCCTCCCCGTCGTCCCCGGGCACCTGCTTCACACAGGAGCGGGGACAAACGACTCTTCAATTCAGCACGTCCACTCAGCGCTCAGCCGCCGGCGTCTGGCTAACATTTGTTGGCCTCCTTGATCTATTACTGATGAAATTTCAGTTTCCTCTTTGGAGAGCTCATACTACAGTAAGCTGAGGCTGTTTCTTGAAGCTGCTTTTCAAAAGAATCCATCAATTCTTCCATTTGCCAACTCCTGGCTGCTCCTGTAGGATGTCCTCACAGCTCTCCCATCTTTATCAACTCAGCAAATTCCCCAAACCCTTTTTGCCCCTTTCAAGTCCTCACGGCAGGACGGGGGGGTCCCTGCAGCTGAGCCCTGGCGTCCTACGGGAGCAGGAGCCATCCCCGCCCGGGCCCTTAGGAGCCCGCACGTCCCATCTCTGCCTCTAACCCACCCTGGGACTTGAGACAAGTCACTTATTTTCTTTAGCTCTCAATTTTCTCATCCCTGAAATCATTGTTAAAAAACTGAAAACAGAAAAATAAATATTATAACATCTGCTCTACCTGTCTCACAAAGCTGTTACAAAGATCAAATGTGATGATGTGGAAGGAAATGACAAATTCTTGTGCACCGCAAGGTTTTTTGTTTGTTTGTTTTTATGGCTCTGATCTTGGGGCAGTAGCACCGGGAAGTAAGCTAGCGGGTGGGAGGAGGGGAGTGAAGAGTGCGCCTGAGGGATCTGGGGTTCAGTTCCAAGTCTCACTTGAAATGACAGTGACCGGGACACTCAGTCATGTTTTAGCAGAAAAGCCAGGTGGTTCCCAAGGTCAAGGCTGCCAACAGATGGTGGAAATTAAGAGGAGCAGGGATTCTAGTCCTCTGTACCGTCTGTGGCCAACCTGCAGTGCTCTGAACATGGCACTTGTACCAGAAGAAAACAAAACTCCAGCATACTGCCTTGTGGTCCAGGAAACCGAGTAGATTTATTTCAATACTGGCATTCTGGCAGGCCACCAAGATTGCACCCAGATTCTCTGTTGTCATTCTGTCTATATTAGATGATGTCGTGAAACACACGCTGGACTTGGTGGCAGAAGACCTGGCTTTGAGACCCACCTCTGCCCCTCAGTATTTAGGCAAGACCACTTCGTTCATTCCCGTTTAAAAGCCCCATGACCACCTGCCGGGAATGTGAAATGAAGAAGTACTGATTCATGAGATGGGGAGTGTCAGGGAGGAGGATTTGGGCACCCCATGCCTGGCACGTAGAGGGAACTGCGGGGGCCAAAGCCCCGGGACGTGAGAGAACTTGTGTGCGAGGGCGGCGTTACCTGGTTTGGCTTGGCTGCAGGACTGGATTTCCACTGGGGAGTGGTGAGGGATGAGCCTCTCCCATCTCCAGCGTCTCCCCTTGTGAAATGAAGGGTTAGGACGCGTGGCCCCTGGGGAGGCTTACGGCTCTAACGCTCCCTGACTCTCTCGTCACAGGATGAATTAGACCTGGTTGTGACTGACCACAGGACCCCAGAACGTTTGACTGCAAATGAATCAAGGGACATTTAAGGATGACAAATATGCTGGCAGCTCCTGCTACCCCAAAAGGAGCTGGTTGTTTTGGCTGTGGGTGTAACTTTCGATTTGAACTGTACCACAGATATTTTTGAGGGTTGGCTTTTACTTTTGGAGTCTTCAGACAAAATAAACATTTGACTTTTGAGGGTGGATACAATCTAATACCTGAAAGTTCCCCAACCAGCTAAAATACTGGGAAGTACAGAGACAGCCTGACGTTGTCGCCAGCGCCTGGCCCTGAGAAAGCGCAGGGCTTTTATTTTCTCCACAGGAAGCCAGGACTTTACAACTCAGTGAGGGAAGCTCGGAGAAGGAATTTCCTTTCCGTGCGTGTGGGGGGCGCCTCCGTGATCTGGTCCTTTCTCTGGGCTTGTTCACCACTGCATCAGAGGCTCACTGAATCAATCAGCGAACAAATGACCTTGAGTCTAGCTCGTTAGTCGTTTGAGGAATAAGCTTCTGTTCATCAAATGCCCATTTGCAGAGATCAGGCTCAGAAGGAATCCCAGCCTGTGAGTGATAGGACGTGGGTGCAGTGTAGATGGACCGGGTCATGTCAAATTCACTTAGTTTAGGAGGCGGGGGAAGCAGACACAGAGTGACCGTACATCCCTGTTTGGCTGAGACGGTTTTGGTTGGTGCTGCTTTCCCGGCATAATTATTAATGGTGACCCCACTGACTATCAAAAATGTTCTGGTTGAGAGGATCCGTGAGTTATCTGGTCTCCTGGTGTAGAAATAATGAAATGACTACTGTTCTTTATCCTTACAGCTGCTACTTCTGGCCATTGGGACTGAACATAACCTCGGTGTGTTCCTTCCTCCACGGGACTCAGGGATTCACAATGGCAGTTTTTCAGGGATCTCAAGTAAGCAAGAGAGCCAGTTACTTTGTATCCTGCCTTCCAAGAGGAGACCCAGTCACCCCTGGTAAGCTACGGGACACCGGCCGTGTGGTGAGGTCGACCCCACTGCTTGCAGTTGTCCTGGTGGTGAGCAGCCCCG
Organism: Camelus dromedarius; assembly: GCF_036321535.1. Lineage (NCBI taxonomy): Eukaryota > Metazoa > Chordata > Mammalia > Artiodactyla > Camelidae > Camelus > Camelus dromedarius. The sequence goes on along the minus strand of NC_087446.1, from coordinate 59,355,294 downwards.
GCCTTGGGAGACCTGTGGTCAAGAGGAGAATGAGGGGTGTAGCACCCCTAACCTACCAGCCTGGAACAGAGCCCCAGGCATTGTGACCACGAACCATGCAGTCCAGGACCGGAGCATGGATGTACCACAAACCCACTTTAGGATTATAAGAGTAAAGTTCCTGAAGCACAGGGAAGAACAGCTTACCACAGTGTCATTCAAAGAGTGGTCCTTGGATCAACAACCTCAGAATTATCTAAAAACATGAAAATTCCGAGGACCCACCCTAGACCTGGTGATTTAGATTGTCAGGAAGTGGATTCTAGGGACTTGCTTTTTTTTTTTAAACAAACTCCTCTTACATGCATTAATGTAATCAAACAGATATATGCATATTTAACCGAAACATTCAAGGGAAATGATTTTTCAGGAGAGGAATAATCTCCAATGAGAAGAAATGTTTGACACATATGCAGGTTGGCTTCCCCTTGTGTGACCACAAACTTCATGAGTTACCAAGCTAGATTTTTTTGGTGGGTGTCAAAGTAAATTTCAAATTCTGGCTTTATTTAAATAGCTGGTTAGCAAATCTCAAGACACTTCTCAGTGGGAACCACCCACATGACTGACACACACAGGTGTGTGACAAGTGATTTTTAAGCGAGACTGGAGAGTTAGAGGTGCAGACGGACGGGCTAGGTAAGGAAGTCTTTCCTTGCACGAAAAGTCAGATGGTACCAGAATCTAAGAAAACAGTGTCTAGACACTCTTAACATGTGATTATTTTCCCGCAGACATTTTCAAAGTGGTGCTGGTGATGGGAGGGGAGCACTGAGTCCCCATGGGGGCATCAGCCCAGCTGAGAAGACAGAGTGGGGTTTGCAAACCAGCCCCACGCAGAAAAAGACCTTGTTCTTCCAAGAGCCCAAAGGGGCCTGCAGTCAACAGCCCAGTCTTGGAGTGGAGGCCAGAAAGGGGCGCGGAGTGCAGAACATCTGGAGGTTTAGGCTGCAGGCCCGGGCCACGCTGCCTGAGTCAGAGGACACGGGGTGTGTGCTGGACGGGGCGGGAGAGCTGCTGGAAGAGAAGGTGCGGGGTGGCTCTGAATTCACAAACTCTTTCCTTCTCCACTTGAACTCTTTAGGATGATATAAAAAAGCTGAGCGGTGATGAACTTCACTGAGCAAGAGGATGGAGAGCTGGGGGCGGGGGGAGGCTGCTGTATGCGGAGCAGAGAGGCTGTGGACAAGGGGAGGGTCAAGATGCTTCCCAGACTCGAGGAACGGGCCTGCGCCCAGTTGGTGGGGGCCTCTGGTGGATTTCAGTTCCTGGCCAGAAATCCCTGCTTTCAACCTCAGAAGATACAAGGGGGGCTCAGCAAACCTGGCTGTTGCTCTCCGGCTTTGGCAAACTCGAGATTTTTCCAACGCCTTGTGTTCAGCGAAACCAAAAATGTGTTTGGCTAGAAACCCTTGTCTAATTTTTAAACCCCTGTGCATTTTTTACGTAAATTTGATCCACATGGTTCTGATTTATTTTTATTTAACTCATCCAATTGAATTAGGAGCTATAATGATGAATGGGAACAATGCTGATTTCCAAGAAGATTTTTGAGCCTTTTTTCTTAGAACTAAATCACATTCCAGGCCCCCTCCACCCCGACCATTCAAACTACCAGACGGATCTGGGTTTGAAATTTAGAACCCAAATGTGAAATAAAGATGCATGGTTGGCAAAGACGAAGCTCAGCAGGGGACGTTCTCAGGAAGTCACGGTTAGAAAGCCGGGGCAGACTTGGGGGGGTGGGTAGGGGAACGAAGGCGGGAAGGGGGTCAGTTATTCTGCATTAGATGGTTTACAGAAGTTTACCTTGCTTTGTGGGTTCTCAAAAGAAGCCCCCTAGCTGTTTCTCTAGGGTCTGATTTGACCATGACCACCCAGGAGAAGGGAGTTTCTGCCCCAAGACTGGCGAAGAGGGGTCCCCTGTATCCATCCTCTTTCTTCTGCCCTCCTCCACTGTAGCTGATCCAAGCTGCTCCCCCTCTTCCCTCTAACCTTCCTCCCCCCTCTCCTGGCTCCAGCTAAGTCCTCTCCAGCTGGAAGCATTTAAAATGTACAACAATTTTAATCTCGTGCAAAGGAATCTTGAGATCTACACTACACGCCCATTAAGCTAAATTATAAGTGCGCAATCTCTTTTTGCACAATTCTGTCTGGCTTAGGTTGGCAAACGCTAAAGGCCATTACTGTCCTTCCCAATTACTTTTTCTACTGCACCATCATTTCCTACAACTTCAGTCTGAGCCTGGCCACATTTCTCTGAGAAACTCTGGTCACTAAGGTCCCAAGACAAAGGTACTCTCTTCAGGGCCCCTTGAACCTGTGCTCAGTGGGTCCCTCGGACACTGTCCAAAGAAATTTCCTTGAACTCAGCTTCTGTCCCCTAAGGAGCCAGACCAAACTGGACAAGTTTGAGTACAAGAATCATCTTGCTAGTTAATAACTGTACAATCATGGGGGAGTTATTTCATTTCCTCGGGCCTCAGTTTCCCAATCTATGAAATGGGTATAATAATCATACATATTTCACAGAGCTGTTGTGAGAGTTAAATGAGATGCTGTGCATATATATATATAAAAAAAAAGTATGTTGTCTGGCCTGGCCTAAGTAGTTAATAAATGTTATTTGTTATTGTTATTATAAAAACTCCACACTTCATTCAACTCTACAACTTTCCTAAGAGCACTTAAATTTTTCCAGAGGTTGCCAGTTTCCTTTTCAATCCAACCCCATCCCTCACCAACACGGAAACGACCAACCCATTTCCCTGCAAATTAGCATCACTCTGGACAGGTGCAATGAAATTTCTGATCAGCCAAATGGGATTTTTCATCAGTCCTTGGGGAGTCTGCCATACAGGCCCAAGTTTTAAACCTACGCAGTCTCTTCTTGGGATCCACAGAAGCTCAGTGATTGGAAGATCTATAACCTATCTGCATAGATATCATTCTCCTGAAAGCCCAAACTCCTCACTTTATACATAGAGAGAGAGAGAGTGTGTGTGTTGGAGGTGAAGAGGGTACAGGGTGAGAAGGTTTTCACTCTACTTTAAGGAGCAAAATGCCGAACTGATTTCCTGAGACATCTCCCCCGACCCCCCATGGAAGTCACACTTCATCTGTCCATTTTGGGAAGTAGAAAGGTGACAGTACTATTTAATATGCCTGATAAATGCCTCTCTCCCAAGGTGGAGAATACAGACATCCATGAGTCTAGTTGGTTTTCTCTGGCCAGGAGGGGTTTCAGCAGTTATTCAGGGATCCTTTCGTTGGCCAGAATAGAGGGAACAGGGATCTACCAGCTTCTAGGGAACCTCGCACACTTTATGTCGTAATGGTTGTCAGCATGCACAACTGCTATGAGAGAGACTTCTGCTGGCTCTTGCAAACGGTGATTATTATTCCCACCAAGCCGACCTCACTCGGAATCCTGGGTGATACCAGGAAACGTGCTGTCTTCTTTACTAAAGATCTCCCTCTCAGTAGCTTCTTAACCTCTTGTGGCTGCAGGATGCCTGTTGGATGCCGGCCACAGGAATAAAGGACCCTGAAGGAACTAGCCCTGTTCCAAGCCCTGCCAAGGGGGTGCGCCCGGGTGTCTGCTGGGCGGTTCTGGAGCGGACGTGCAACCTGAAGGGGCAGTCTACAGGCTGGGAAGTCACTGGTGACCTAGCAGAAAGGGGGAGCTGGTCCAAGGGGAGTCCTCTCTGGTAATGTGCAATTGGGAGAGGGAGAAACTGGGGTGTCTGGTAGCAGAGACATATGGAAGGTGGCGGGTCACATCAGTGGCAGAATGACTTCATGCAGGTGGACAGACTCCCACTGCTGGGGTTCTTAAGGCTGCCTTGATTCCAGAACCACCTTCCCTCCCATAAAGCCTGGCTGTCCAAGGGTTCTTCTTGTGGACACCATAAACATCTCTTCTGATATTATTAAAATAAACACCTCCTTTTTTGGAGTCAGCCTGAGTGGGTTTCTGTCTCCTCCAACAGAAAGAACCTTCATTAAGAACACAGCACCTACCCTTGGGGCTCTGTCTAAACATCCTGGGCATTTCTGGAGCAAGGCACTGCTTTAACCATTAATTACACAGCATGCAAACACGGCTGGTTCCCAACTCACACCTCCCTGGCTCTCCTCTGCTGTAGAAACTGGAAACATTTCTCTCTCCTCAAGCCTGCTTTGCAAGCTACAGGTGGTCGCATGACACGGTTCTGGCCAACAAGACGCAAGTGAGCATGTGCGGGGACAGACAGGCTGTCCCTGCTTCCTGCCTGGCAAGAAACTGTGATGCTTGGAGCTGCTGCCTCCATCTTACAACCACGAAGGACAAAAAGCAGAGGTGCCAGCCCTGGCATGTTGGAGGGGCCACACCACCATAAACAGCCACCAAATTCCAGCCTCCTTGTTCTGTGAGAAAACTATACCCTTAAACGACTACTATTTAGAGTTTTCTATAATTCAGAAGCAAAATCTTTTTAAAATAATATAACCTAAAACAGAACTTGTTTCCTGAATTATAAGAAGAAAAAATTTTAACCAAATATATGACACCTTGTTTTTCAACTCCTCCAAACATTGACTGAATGATAAAAGCTTTCCAGGCAATTAAAATCCAAGAGGGGAGAAAGCCCACACGTGAGCTGCTATGCCGTCAGGCAGAAAGCGGAAACACTGCAGAGGCAGCCGCTCTGTGTGCATCTGGAGCAGGGGAGACATGACTTGTGGTTGGGGAAGGGGAAGCAGGAGAAGCATCTGAGTTAAACCCTAGAGAAAGAAAAAGAATTTGGATGTTTGGAGATGGGAGGGAGGGTATTCTAAGCAAAAACAATAGTCTGAGCAGATACGGGAAACTGAAGGTCATATACAAGGAGTAACAAGTTCATTCTGGTTGGTGCACAGGGACAAAGATCAGATTTTTTTTTTTAAGTTAGACCAAATTATAATAAGTTCTGAATGCTCCATGAAGGGGTCTGGGCTTTATTCTCTGAGCTCTGGAGTGTGATTGAAGCTTTCTGAGTAAACAGGTGTCAGAGCAGTTGTTTAGGAAAATTGGCCTGATGGTAATATGTGGGCTGGATTGAGGAGGCAAGAGATGCCGCTAGGGGGCTATGCAGCCATCTGGGCAGGAGGCGAGGAGGGTGGGAAGCAGGAAACTCAATGAGAGAATGGAGTGGGGAAAAGCAGCAGCCATGGGACATACCGCAGAAACACATGTGACCCCAGCTGGCTACTGTCTGGAAATGGGATGTGAGTCATGGGAGGAATAACGTAGAAAACATTTTACTGTACACAATAGAAACCAAAACCTCATGTGGTACCTCTGGAGCTGAAGACAGGAATGGTTTTATGTAGATGTTGGAGTCATGCACCTTCAGATCATGGTCCCCAAGTCCCCTGGTCACTCCAATAGTTGCCATTACTCGGGCCTAGGAGTATAAGCAGAGGGTCATCAGAAACACACATACAGAGAAACATGTACAGTACACGTACAGAAATCTGTACACCGCCACAGTACAGCTGCCAGGGCAGACAGAAGCGATCATCTTCCACTCCCTCCTGCCCCTCTCTGGGCCCCAGGCTGCTAACTTCTGTGGGTAGCTGTTCCCAAGGAAGGGCCCACCAAGGTCACTTATGTACTTGACGAGTGGCTTCTCTAACAATTATCTTGAGTTTAATGGGTTGCTGCCATCTCTTTTCAGATGTCTTTTGTAGAGACTGGAGAGAATGGTGTCCAATAAACTAAATACAATACACCCATGATGTCTGCAGCTACTGAAATCAGTTCACACCAAATCCAACAGGATCCATCCTCCATCCATCCATCCATCCATCTGACCACCCATCAACCATCCCACCCATCCATCCATCCGACCACCGATCATCCATCCCATCCATCCATCCATCCATCCACCCACCCACCCATCCATCTGACCACCCATCATCCATCTATCCACCCATCCATCCATCTGACCACCCATTATCCAGCCCACCCACCCATCCATCCCAACCATCTAGTCCTCCATCTTCTATACACTCATTCTTTTTTTATACACTCATTCTTCAAGTATTTACTGAACACCAGCTATGTCCCTAGTTCTGTGATGAAAGATGTAAGAATGTCAGAGGCAGCCCCTGCCCTCCCACAGCTCCTGTGCTACAGTTTATGGCTGAAGAAAATTAACGGTCAGTGACTTTGTAACCTGCCCTGTTAACATCCGCACGAACGCCCTCTGGGTGGAAAGGAACAAAACATCACTCTGTTGCATGTACACAGGGACCTCATGGCTAAGGCCACATCACCTGCAGCTTTCTCTAAACACTTCCCAGATGCTCTAAGGAAGCAACACTGCTATAACTAACACCCACACCATCAGCCGACTTACCACCTGGGATGCCACAGAACTGCTTCACCCAAACATTAACTGAGTACCTACTACATGCAGACACCACGCAGTGGGGGACAAGTATCTAAGGCCGTGTCCCTACTATAAAGGAACTTGGTAAGGGAGATTTAAGAAGTACATGTCTAATTAACCATACACAGAATATGGCCAAGTGCTGAAAGACACGTAAACAATGGGCTACGTGAGGTCAGAGGAGGTAAAAATTCCGCTAAGAGGATTTCCTGAAGGAAGTGGCACTAAATTTTTGTGCAGAAGGATGGGCAGCATCCGGACAGGTAAATGCAGGATAGATGGAAAGTCATTCTGGGTAGAATGAAGCCCACTGGCTGAACACTTGGATCATAAACACCAAAGCCGGTGTAGGGTCGTGGTTCAAAGACATGAACTTGAATCCTCACTCTAATGTGGGGGTACCAAAAGTAACTCATAAATGCTAAGAAACACTACAATCTAACACATTATCACGATCTTCATCCTACTTTCCCCAAAAGCCTGTGGATTTTGCAGCTCATTTCACATCGGAAGGTGGGAAGGTTTACATTCAAGTGGAAAGGAAACCAGAACACATTTTTGAAAGGCAAGAATAAAAAGAGGTGAAATGTAGACACAAGATGTGAAACCTGGGGACCGCTGGTCAGGCCAGCGGCAGAAACCCTCTGCCCTGCTGGGAGGCTGGCCCGGCTGCCTTCCAGCTGAGAAGCGCTCAACTCAGAACGTGAACATTCCCTTGCATCCTTCCTGCTCCCCTCCCTGCAGGGGCGCCTTCTCCGGCTGGAAAAAGCACGGGGGGTATTTCAGTCCCAAGAAATCTGACGTTTCTGCTAGTTACTGCACTTGTTTACGAAGTCCAGAGGTGCTGCCCACACAAGTCCTTCAAAGCACTGGCAGAAATCAAATGAAAACTAACAGCTGTGGAAGTGTTCTGAAACTTCTGGGGAGGTGTGTGCAGAGGAGGAGGAGGAAAGCCCTGCAAAGGATCTGGACAGGGCTGATGTGTTGCAGTTGTAAAGTAATCTCAAGAGATCACGGAGTCCTGGGACAGAGGTGGTGTGCCATTTTGGCACAGGGCACACCTGGAGCCGCACTGGCTTTTAAATAGGTCAACAGGTACAGCGACAGAATTCGCCAGAACTGTCAAGCCGCAGTTAACTGAAATGCTGGAGGAACATGATGTCCTGGGGAACTGAACTTTTTGCTGAACTGGGAACACTCACGCTTCTTTAAATCTCACTGCTGAGAATCCTCGAAGAACACATTTATCCACTTTCCTGCTGAACCAAGGAGAGTATAATGAACATAACTGAATAGCTTATTAAATATTTATGCATTTACTGACGGCCTGCCATGCATCATGCACCAGGCTAGACAGGTACGAGGGGTACAAGGGCAACAGGATGTGGTCCTGAGCTGACTGGAATGCACTCGGTAGCAGCAGGGCAATACTGAGAATCTCAGCACCACAAAAAACGGCAGCTGCGGACCTAGGTCGCTGGGCTGAAGGTGCGCCCTGGGTTGAAGGACACACGTAATCCCACCAGGAACAGAGCCTTTCCCTGTTGTGACTCTCAGCCAAGGATGGGGAGGTCAAAGGTGTCCATCTCCAGCACAGGGGCAAGTTAGTTTGAAAAGTGATGCCTATATTGGTCAAACATTCGTGTTTTATTTCCCTCTGTGCAATGTCTCTTTGTGGTGAAATCACTACTGGGTTGCACTGAGCCCAGAACCTAATGCTGTGTGCTCTCTCTCTCTCTCTCTCACACACACACACACACACACACACGCGCGCGCACATGCACACGTACATGCCCCCCCACACACACTCAAGATCTGCCCATGAAGGCATCCTTCAGTTTTCTTATGAGTCACTTCTTTCTGATAAAAGCTATCAAATGCTGAAAGAATTTCAGTTGAAGATTCTTCTTAACATGACCACATTTTTCACTTCTAATTGGAACTCTCAGCACCTAGATGAAATGTATTTGTGTTCGGAGGAAGAATGCAATGATTCAGAAGGTATCTGTTCTTCCTGGGAAATGGCTTCTAAGATTCCTTATCTCGGCTGTGGGACTGCAACCCCCTCCCACCCTGCTCAGAGACCACTTTAAGATCGACAGCCTTCCTTGGGCTCAACAATGTTCGCTTCTGACTGGGGCCTGGGGAGCTGGTGATGGATGGTCTTTGCGATCTCAGCCTGGAACCTGGTCCGTGGGCCCCGAGAGTCTCATCAGGGTGAAGCTCAGGATCCCTGCCTGTCGGCGGGTGGAGAAGCTGCCTTGCCAAGTCCGAGCTTCCACAGCGGGGGGTGTGGGGCCCTAGTTGGGGGGGGCCGTGGCTCCACATGGGGTCCCAGCCCTCCCCGGCATGTGACTCCGCCTGAGCGGGTTTAACCTCGGGATCCCAGCTGCCTCATCCACCACAGGGATACAAGACAGCCAGCTCCACCTGCCTCGTGGCTTGTTGTCAGATACACGACGAGATGATGTATGTGAAAGTGGCCGTGTTTAAACACTGTAAAAACTCATTCAGACGGATGGGGAAGGGGGACGTTACTTTCACAAAATTGACTTTAGTCCCTTGTGCTCACCACCCCCGTCCCCTAACCCTGCATCTCCTGGGACCCTCAGGACAGGAAGCCTGAAGGATGATGGAGGTGACATTCTTTCAAGCTGTCAGGGCTGGAAAATCACGAGCTGCTGAGGGGAACACACAGATTGCCGTGGGCTCCGTGGAGACGAAGCCCCGTTCTCCCAGCCCCGGGAGGGCAGCGCCTACCTTCTTTCCTTCTCCATATATAAGGGGAAACTTCAAGTCATCATCCTCAATGGTTTTGTATGCCCTGTAGGGGGATAAACAACATTAAAAAAAAAAAAGGCTTGCACTCAGTCCGTGACCTGCTGCCCCGCCAGGCACTCTGCTTTCCCTGAGACGCCATCCGCTCAGCACACTGCCAGTCTCTTTCTGTACAAAGACTTACTCTCCCTACAGAATTGTGTGTGTGCATGTACATATTTTAACAAGCCAGAAAATACCAAGTCTTGATATGCTTGAAGAGAGAGGAAATGAGCTGGCATATTCACATTCAGTGAGAAGGGGAGAGAGCTTTCTGTCCCGAGCGTTTCTGCAGTGCCCGTGCCGTGAGCCAGCAGCCCCGCAGCGGTGGGGGGGTTCCCGTCACTGGTCTGAAGCTGTGAGAACCAGCAGCGCTCGGCTCAGAGACGGACGGAGGGCGAACCTGCTCCGAGAGCCAGGTCTCACCTCCCGGGCTTGTTTACGCCAAAGCAGCCGCACGCTGGGATGGCTGGAGAAGGAGTATGTAGGGCCCACTTGACCTCAGTATGATATTCAAGGTTGGCAGAAAAATCCTTTGTTTCATGATAGCTGTTAAATGGCCATTCGACACACAGAAAGAAAATCCAGTTTATGCTTCAGTGGTTTATTCCAGACATGGTTGTCCAGATGCCAGTGCATACACAGCGGAGGCTGGCCAGACTACGGTGAGAGAGCAGGTGGAGGCCACGTCGTGCAAGTTTACTCACAAGGAAGTTTAAAAAAATAAATAAATAAACCAAGCAAACAACATGGGACCCAGTTACTAGCGGTATCACCCTGGGCGAGCAGCTCTGCCTTTTTGGGTCTCTGTTTCCTCACCTGTGAAGTGAAGATAACCACACAGGATGCAAAGAGCTTAGCACAGTAAGTACTCACGTAGTGGTAGCTATCATACTCAGTAGGTAAGTAATACTTGGCACATCTTTCTGCAAAATGGGGAAAGCATTGCCCATTCACTTCCTCAGAGATGTAGTAGGAAGACAAGTAAAAGATGGGGTAGGCTCTGCTGGGTGAGAGGCTAGAAGCAAGATGCTTTCTAAAACAATGCCTCCTGTGCTCACTTTGGCAGCACATACACTAAAATAATGTCTCCTGAATGCATGGGAAAAACCTCATCTGTGACCTAGTCTCCTGGTCCTGGATCTATCTAGGCAGCTTGGGAGTGAATCTGACATCAAATTCATGGAGGTGATTCATATACAGAAGAATGCAACCCAATTGAAAAAGGGTTCGACTCCAAAGCTAAAGCAGGCACGTCCTCATTTCCCAGGAAGTTACTTGGTTAAGTGGTTCTTTCCTGGTGCACAGAGGGTCAGTGAGATTTTGGCACTGGCGGTGCCCAGTCGAGCACTGCTTTCTGTGCAGCCCAGGGCGAGTGGATAAGCCTCTCTGGACCTCCGGAGGATCCTCGTTAATCAGAGCGGGCAAACAGTGGGGGTCGCTCGTGGCCTTACTGCGAGGATTAAAAAGGGCTTAGGAAGTAATTAGCACCGTGCCTGGCACATGCCAAAGGCTTGATAAAAGCTAGTTACTGCTGCTGCTGTCAAGTGAGCCCATTCCATTCAAATGCTATGAATGGAATTTTCAAAAAAGGAACCGTACTATTTCCCTCCCTCAATCTACCAAATTAACACAGAGTGGAAATAGCTACTTCGATGTTTCTGTACTCACGTGAACTATTTCAAACACTGTGGTGCACAAGTCACTCGAGGGACAAACAGAGCTATTATTAGAACTCACTCAGCTTAGGGACTGAATGAGTTTGCAGACCAGCAGTTCTCAGTCTTGGCTGCAAAGGGGATCACCAGGGATGGCTTTCAAAATCCTGATGCTCAGGTCACCCCTCAGAGCAATCGAATCTGAACCTCTGGGGTTGGGACCCAGGCACCAGGAAAATTTTTAAAAGCTTCCCTGGTGATTCTAATGGGCAGCCATGATTGAGAACCACTGTCGTAGACCAAGGTCATTAGCTGACATTCACAATCGGTTGAGCAATAAGCCCCTCATCGGTTTGACCCTAAAGATAACAGACTACGGGACTGAAAGGAGAGGGGGGTAATGGCCTGAGAAAGGCTGTGAAATGGGCATAAACAGGGCTCGGAAGGAACAGAGGAGAGTTAGAAGACAGGTTCAGATCGAGAGAGGACACGGAGGGGACTGTCCCTGGGGAGGGGCTGGGGCCAGGAGATCTAGGCACAGGAGTCTGGAATCACGCAGGAGGCAGATGGCGGCAGCTCTAGAATCACTGGCTGGAAATTACTTAGGGCTCAGCGGAGACAGGCTAAGAGCACTCTTAACAAGCTTGAAAAGGTGGCGAGGAAAGCTGTCCTCTGTTCCACCACCAGCCCGGGGGACCCAGCTCTCTCAGGGTGGAGAATTGCAGGAGAGTGAAGTCTGTCCCCACAGCTCTGAACGGCAGACGCCCACCTTGGAGTTGTCACGCCCAGCAGCAAGGCCACTGCAAATTCTAATATTCTATTTTAGCCTCTGGTCCTGCATTTTTGAGAACAACACAAAAATAAAAATTGAAAAGACAACTCTGGAAAAGGAAGGTTTATTTGGTTCCTGCCACTGTTGGTTTTCAATCAAATATGAGCCCTCTCCACCCACCGCAACAAGTGACCAGCATGAATAACTATAAACAGAGAAAGAACAGCACACCCCCCTCCTCGGGCCTTCGGAGCCTTAAGCACAGTTCATCACGTGAAGGTAGGTGGACATCCCTCCACAGTTCAAGTCTTGAATAAAGAATAAAACACTCAAGAGTTAAAACTGGCAAGGTGATTAGACTGTGTAGATTAATGGCAGCTAGTAACAGTGCCAGCAAGCTGTGGCTGACTGATTCCCTTCTACAGGCCAGACGCTGGGCTGGCTGTTCGTGTACCGTGTCTAAAATCTCTCACGGACCCTGCAACGTCCTGTCTTACACAGCAGGAGACTGAGGCTCAGAGAGGTTAAGTTACTCTCCCAAGATCGTATCCCGTGTGAGTGGCCCTAAAGCTAAACCCAAACTGTCCCAGAAAACACACCAAAGAAATGTGACGTCAGGACTTAGGTCTAGGGGTTTGTCATTCTAGTTAAAGAGTCTGAAATGAGACCCTTCCTGTCCACCTCTCAGTGGGTGAAAAGCAGGCCTCTGATGACGGGGGACTTTGGCAGAAGAGGAAGGGGCAGAGCAGAAGGTGACCGTGAGTAGCTGTCTTGCAACACAGTCCACAGGGGAGCACAGAGGAAAGTCGGGGAAGCAGCAGTCCATGCTCCCGCCCTGCCAGCCCGTCCCGGGTCCTCCCCGCCGGGGCCCGGAGGCCCACAGAGCCCTGTCCACGGACAGCAGGCCTCCCACAGTTGGTCCCTATGCTTTAAGGGGCCTCCACAGCTTCTGCTCCTCATATGACATTATAATCTATGTCTAGGCTGCGGGCTTCAGTCTGTCTGCTTCCCACGCATCCTGGGCGTCCATTCTCCCCAGCTGGGGGAGGTGGGAGGCTAGGCAGAGGCTGCAGCTAGAGAGCTCTAGACACAGAGGGCCCCGGGACCCAAGATTAATAGAAAATGTCTATTCCTCCACAACAGATCCTATGTCTAAAATCCTGATTAAATTTTTAAAAACCTCCCCAAACAGATCACTCACGAGTTTTACAGCGACATAAATGACCAGACACCGTATTCAAATAATTACTCGTTACAAGAAAGCAAAGCTGAAAAGCTCAGGAAAGAGTTTTAGACTAACTCTTATTTGGAGTCGATTCCTTTATGAATATTTAGGAGGCCAACTGACGAAAGGATGAGATGTGAAAGAAGAAACGCAAGGCTTAAAAGGGCTAAAATAAATTAAAGGGCTTTCCCTAACTCCAGGCAGCATCCACAGCAGTTCCCATTAAACATTTTTTAAAGCACGTGTCATAGTTCCCCTTGCAGTGTTGATTCTGCAAAGCTGAAAAGACAAGGCCCCACTGCTCTGGGCCTCCTAGGAGATGCTGCGCCCTGGACGAGACCTCAAGGCCACCAAGTCAGCTGTGCCCCAACTCCCTCCTGCAACACCCCTCCCGCTGGTCCTGACCGCTGTCATCAGATGGGCTGCTGGAGACAGTTGTTGTCCTGGGAGCTTACAGGACCGACTTTATGGTACCCTGGGGCTGTCTTCCGGAAAAATATGAAATAAATCTAGTCTCTCTTCTTTTGAGAGCTCTGCAAACATTTGTTTCCTTTTTCTTTTCTCCAAGTTTCCTCTTTCCTAGTTTCGTCAACTGTTCTTCACAGGACCTGAGGCACCATCCCTAATCACTCAAGTCACCATCCATTCAACCAATATTTATTAACTGAGCACCAAATGCTGTGGGAGGGGCCCTCTGGGAGCCTCCTCATTTGTCAGCATCCTCAACAAATGGCACTCAGAACTGAAAACACTTAAAATGTGGTCCACAAAAGAATGAAATGATTACTTCTTTGGCTTGGACCCTGCTCTCTTTAAAATGACTGCAGCTTATGTTTGCATTATGCACAATACACGTGTCTGTGTGCTTTAGGGTCCTAGATTGAAACGATGAGTGAAAACAAACAAAAACTCCAACCAAACAAAAAGCCCAGTCAGTCTACAAGAAAAAAATCCTGAGAAGATTTCCTGACTCATCATCTTCCTCCAGCTGACACTTAGACAATGAAAATTTTACTCTGAATGGAAAACTCCACTGCCTCTATTAATTTCATCTTGCAAGTTTCAGTCCATTTTTCCAACCCACCAAGGGATGTCTGAATTCGTATCTTTTCATCCAAAAAAATCACCTGTCCTTCTACGCTATGTCACGTTAAACTTGATAAGCAACTCTTCATCTGGGTCATTGAAAAAAAATGCTAAGCAGAACCAAGCCATTAGAGACCTTCCTCCAGGCCAGGCTAATCAGACAAGTACCAACATTTCTTGAAGGCAAGTGGATGAAGGGAAGTGCAATTCGAAAAACTGCTCTTTTCTGGTAGAAAGGCACAGAAGACAGCATTCAAGACTAGAGGGGAGACAACGAGATATTCATGTTTTAATTAGTGGGTGGGGGGGTGGGGGGAGATTCAGGATTTAAAAAACCTGAAAACACTGATCCAAAGAGACACTGTCCTCATGAATTTAGACCCTTTGGGTGCAGCTCTCAAGCCATCTATGAAGCAACTTAACTGAACTATTATCAACACAGTGTTTCTCCATCTTGTCCAAAGACTAAAAGAAGAAACCATTGAGTTTCCTACAAAGTCAGAATACGTCCATGGACACTACTGCCATGATCAACCAGCTTCGAAACCCCATCAAAAAGGTGGAGACTGCTAACTGAGTTTGGCTTGTTAGTGAATCCAAGCGGTTCCCCAGATGATACCACTTCCAGTGGATGCTCATCCTTCCGACTGCTCGTACTCCTAAGGCAAGAGGGAGGCAGTGACTGCTCCCCCTTCAGATCCACCCTTCCAGGCTGAGGCTCGCTCACTGCCCCTCTGTCCGCTCACACACCCCCTCACTGTTCAGCACACTCTCCCGCCCTCTCTGAGGACTTAGGTCTGGGCGCACAGGCTGCTGCCCCACTCTTGCCCCTGCTGTTATCCTCAGCAGTCTTATGTTTTGATGGTGCTTCTGGAATCGCGACTTTACAAATCCCACCTTCCTCCTGGTGGCCTTCTTCACCTGCCTCGGCACCTGGTCACGTGGGCTGCACCAAGACCACCCTCTCCCCTGAGATCCGCACTCTAGCCTCCTCCCCTCGGACTCCCTTGCTGGGGCTCTCAGGCCAGGCCCCCTCCTTGGTTCCCCCCACCCCTTCTAACTACCTTCTGGCTACACCTGTTTCGGGACCCAGCCTCCACTTGTGGCAAATGTTTAAAGTAATCTTCTTGCTAACAGCCTAGAATTCCTCACCTTCTTGATCCTCTCATAAGAAGGAAGCATAGTAGGAACTGAGTATTTTGTTTACACATGTCATAGCATCTTCTTCTGCCCACAGGACTGCAGCCGCCCACCTGGCCTCCCTGCAATACTCTGGGCGAGAGAAGGTGGTGCCAGGGCTGGAGCGACGGCAGTGAAGGTGTCGGAAACTGTTCAGTTTTGTCCTCTACCTCTATTCTCACAGCAACCAGAGTAATTATTTTAAAATGTCAGGTAACGTCATTACCCTACCCAAACCCTCCAACGGCTTTCCCATCATACCTGAAATAAAAGCCAAGTAATCAGATGACCTTCTTTGAAAACTCGCTCCCCACCCCTAAATTTCCTATGCCCCTTCTCTGTTTATTTTCTCCACTGCTCCCCTGGGCACCCTGCCCTCCCCTGCTTTACTTCTACAAGGATGGAGATTCTCGCTTTGCTACCTGTGGTATCCCCAGTACCTAAAAGAGTGCCCCGTGTATCACAGGAGCCCAACAATACTCGATTAAGTGAGCGAATCAGTGAATGCTACTTATCCCAGGCAGTGGCTTTACTCTGCCCTTAATGTATTTTCTTGTTCTTTACGTATTTAAAAAACAAAAGCAGAGAGTCTTCTTGCTTTCTTTTCCATGACTGCTTTCTAAGGCTCCCTGGCGCTGGCCGCCGCCCCTGCTCACTCACAGGCGCACCTGTTTCCTGCCCTAGGCGTGGCTGGCTGTGTGCTGCTCCTTGGAGTCTTCTGACACATTCTCTGAACATCTGAACCCGAGAGACCCCCCGACAGCCACAGCGATGTCCTTTCACCCTCCTGATGGGGGGCAATTATAGGACTCCTCCAGGATGAACACCTCTTGTCTCTGTCAGTTTTGTCATTTTTATCAGAAAACCCCTTGCTTGTATTTTCAGACTGGCCGCCAGGCTTCCCAGTACATCTTCCCCAATGGCTTCTCTTTTAATCCAGTCATCACTCCTCGGCTTGAAACTCTCCATTGGCTTTCTAGCACCTTAAAATATAGCCCAACGACCAGGCCCTCCACGGTCTGACCTGTGACACTGCTCTGAAGCCTTTTATGCTCTGCCACATGCTCGTAACGCTCGTCTTCTTGCTGTTTCTTTAACAAGCCACGGGGCCTCACCCTTCCCTCTGCCTGGGCCATTCTTCCTCCAGCTCCACCCAGCGCCGGTTCCAGTTCCCGGGCATCACTCAGAGTGCCTTGTCCGACTGCTCCTCTAAAAGGATGATGCTCCCGGCTCCTGCTTCAGTTTTTCATGGCACGTACACAGCACAATCTGAAACTACCTTACTTATTAATTTGCTTGTTGATATTCTGCCTCCCCCTTTAGAACAGTAGCTTCGTGAAGGCAGGGATCTTGTCTTACTCACTGTTATATCCTCACATCGACAGCCGTGCAGGCACATCGTGGATGTCAAGGAGATGCTAGCTAAAAGGATGAATAAATGAATGAAGGCTTCCTCCTTCGCACACGAGCTTCCCCCTGAAGATACACTGGAGTCTTGGCTTCCCCTGTATATTTTTCCTTAACAGAAAGCTTTTCTATGGCTGAAATTCGCGGTTGAGTCCTATCAGTGATACCTTGGATTTTTGTTCACCCCATTATATTAAAATTTTAGGTTCCCTTTTATCACCAACAAAACTATAAAAAATGGCATTTATGATCCTCTTGTTTATTACCTTCTCCTGATAATTCCCAACTATCACCTCCAAAATGGTAGCTTTGGCTGCAGTGGTCCTCCAGGGTCTACGGTGCTGTCTAGACACCTCCTTCATTCATATGAACTCAGGCTAAAGGCTACTTGTGAAGGCAAGTCCCCCACTTGGAAAAGTTCTCTCTCGTCTTTGCTGGATTCCTCCATTTCCAGCTAGACCCCCACTCTGACTTCATAACCCACAGACCACGGACCCCAAGGTTGTGCTTTGGCATCAACCACAGACCACTTCTCATGATCTCCCTTCTCTCCTCAGTCATGACTTTAAACTAGAAAGAGGGATAGAAATACCACTTGTTTCCCTCAGTCTTAATTTCCTGAGTGGGACTTCAAAGTCATGTAAGAATGTGACCCCTTCTTAGGGTTGTGATGGACCCTCTTCTTTCGGGGACCAACTCCTCTCGACCACCCCTGCGTGTGACTCTGATGACACACACCAGTGAGTCACATTCTTCCACTCGCTGACCTCTCGACTCAGTCTTGGATGTCTCTCCTCCCCGGAGAGTCTTTCTTCCTGGATTCTCCCCGCCTGGCAGAGCCCACTGTGGGCGGAGAGTCAGAGGTTCGGAAGTCACAGCTCAGTCCTCACGTGGACCAGCCCTGTGAACCTGGGAAAGTCCCACCACCGCACTGAACTTGCTTCTTCAGCTCTTATTCTTCAGGGAAGTTTGCAAGGATTAAATGCAAATATGTCTGGGAGAGCCCTTGGGGAAGGCTAAGGTGCTATTTAGCTCTAAGTCACGGCTGCCGGGGTCCTGGGAGCCTCTCTCCTCACCGCGGAGGTAGGGCGTGGATAACTGGTCACCACAGGCATCTCCCCAGGAAAGCTGCTTCCTGCAGAGCGCCCAGGACACCCCAGTTCATGCTTTCCCTACTGTTGCTAATGACGGCAAAGCATAAAGGACAGCCCCTGTGCAACTTTATCCAGAAAGGTCTATGGTTCCACTGCAGAGCGAAGACTCAGAGACTCAGAAGGATATCTCAGGGCTCCTAATCTAAAGCACGTGCCTCGGGTTTGGTCCAAAATAGTCATAACTGGAGAATTTCCTCCCTCAGCTTCTCGCCCTTGTCAGAGGGAGGTAAAAGCTCCAGGAAGTCTCATTCGACCCAGAGCAGAAACTAACTGCGAGGCAGACAGAGGCTCATCTCCTAGGGGCTGAGCACGTTCAGATGGGAGGACGGTGGACATGGCGTCTCAGTCTCTGGTCCCCATGACTGCCCTCCTACAACCAAATCTCAGCAGAAGTTTGAATCCCAGAAGACCCGAGATGCAGCATCCCCCAAGCCGAGCTGGTCAGGAACAGACACACGCCTGGAGCCCAAATGCGGCTTTTAAGAGCTTGGCATGACCCCAATTATGCAATTCACAGAATCCGCTGAGGCTCTCCCTCGACTGGCCTCTCTCTGCACCCATCCTCCCCAGACCTTCCTGGAAAAAGCAGCGCAGGACTGGCAGTCACCTCATGCTTCCTCTTTCCTGACAGCCATCTGTACTGCCAAAGGGATCAAGCCCAAAGCCTAATAACCACAGAGCGCAGCTGGCGGGGGCTGCCTCCTGCTCCCGCGGGCGACCCCGTAGCGGGCGGCCCCCTCTGCCCCTCGCTGCGGGAACATCTGGGCATGCGTTTCCTTTAACCTTTTGGTATTTTGTCAGGTCTTCCTCTTACGTTTTTTACGTCTTAACTTTTAAGAGGCCCCTTTTCCTGGTTTTAAAGATTCAAGTTAAGAAATCTGCACACCCTCCCTAACCTCAAATTTCTTAAATTTGTCTTTGGATCAAATCTTAATCTGCGGGAAAAATGCCCCTCAACTGCCAGGCAGTGGGGTCCCAGGGTGAGCTGGAGGAGGCTGAGAAGCGTCCCCTACCCGGCAGGCAGTCTGAGGGTCTAGAAGCATCTCTGCCGTGGGCTCGCCACTGCGGCAGCAGACCCTCTTTATTCGTAAATCTAAGTTTTGAGGGATGAGGTCATATTCTGATGCATTAGGTCCCTGGATTTAAGTGCTAGGAATTGTCATCAGGGGTTATCTTGATTCCATGATTCCTAGGAAAGGCCCCTGTGAGGCCAAGGCTGTACAAACAAATGCTACTTCACTTTCCTCCTTTTGGTCCTTGGACTGTCATTTAAGTTAGTTGATGCCTGCAGGCCCTGAGCTACAGACGAGTTGATGTGCTGGTGCTAACACAGTGCAACAGTCTGGATTCAGGCACACACAGCATGCTTGAATTATAAGGGTGTGATTCATATTTGGTGATACCATTGAAGAGAGCAGGCAGGTGCAGTGCAGCCTAGCCTGGGTATGTCCGGCTGTGATGGGAAACAAAAGAAAGGGGGAACCTTCTGTTGCTCTCTGCAAGAAACTTTCTCCGTGCTGGGGCCCAAGCTCTGTTCTCGCTGTTGCAGCTGACCTTTAGGAAACCTTCCCCCACCGATGAGGAGGGGTGGCCCACAAGCCCTGGGACAAAGCCTACCTCTCCCCTTGCTCCCTTCAGCATCCCTGAACCGGATCCTGCCTGGAGTTCTGGGAGTGGTAACCATGTCTCTCTTCTGGCCTAAACACTCCTCTTCCTACTGCCAGGCCTCGGGGTGATGGCAAGAGGCAACAGAGCATGTCACTGCTCCCTGTTCCCTGGGAACCTCCACTGGGTTAGAGGTTTCACACTTCATAACTTACAAAGACACTGTCAATCTTGTTAACCCAGTGTCCACCCAAACATACCACAAAAGTCAGTATCTACCCTTACCGTGTGACAGCCGCTTTGACTTTTCTCCCTGTGCTGCTTAACTTGTTTAAAATGCTCATCTCCATACACCAAGTCGATTTTGCCACCCCCGAGCGGGCCCCTCCTCACAGCTGGAAATGTGGGGAGAGGGAAAGAACCCGCTCCTAGGAGCTCCAGATCAGGAGCTCAGGCTTTGACCGGATGAGAGCGACAGGCTCCACCGGATTCATCCAGCAGTATTCACTGAGCACCCGCCGGTGCCGGGCCCTAGCACAGCTGCTGGGAAGAGGGAGCTGAATAAACGAAGGGCCGTCTCTTGACTTGTGGGCCCACAGTTAGCAGCGGAGAAGGACTCACATGGAAGACAACGCTGTGAATCAGTCCTGAAAACATAATCAATCATGCATACATGCAAAACAGGATCAATGATACATCAGGGTAAAACATCCTGGATGACTTTTAAGGAAATTTTAGGTTTGGAAATTCTGTCTGAGGCGGCATCCACTTGGTGTGCATTAGCACTTGGCGAGGAGAGCGTCATATTCTAATCAATAACATTTAAATCTCCCACAGGTATGAATCCGAGATCCTTGTTTTATGAGCACACAAATATGGAATGATTTCCGCTTCCTCAGGGACCACTCATCCTGAAACAAACATGAATTTCATCGACACTGGCCTGTATGGTGTATGAGACCAAGTCAGTATGTACCAATCAGGAAATAACCAAAACTGACTCCGTGTCTACAAATAGTGGGGAGAAAATAGCAAACTGTTTGCTACAAAGAGGGTTTTAGTGCAGAGGCCAGTCCTCCACGCCGCCTTGCAGCCCTGCCTTACAAAGCTCCCTTCCTGGGCCGCACGGGCATTTGTGTCCCTAGCACTAAGCCCTGCAGCACCCCAGGCAGAAGCCCTTCCACCTGGGGCCTCCAACCGGTGCTACGTCCTGGCAGTACTTCCATTCAAGCGCCTGTGAGCCAGTAACACCGCCCTGGGCAAAGCTCAAGTATCCCCGCTCTTCTGTTCTATCTTAAAAAGCCATGAGAATTTTGCATATGCATACACACCATCATTTATTTCAACGCACACAAATATCCTCTCCCCTCCCAAACCTTCTGGGAAATTCGACGCTTATCCTGTGGATTTCTATACTCTTCTGGAATCCTCTGCTAAGCCCCACGTTACTCGAGCCCCAGGGTAAGAAGCACAGGCCTGGGCCATGGCTGCCAGCCTTGGCGGTGGGAGGACCACACAGCACCCTCGGCTCCGGCATCAGGGTGGTCCTACTGCTTTAGGGGATGGACCTGCAAAGGTAGCAACTGTTAAGGTTTCTGCCATCACCTCACCCGACACGTAGAGAGTTCTAATACGCCCACCACGTGGGGCGTGCTCGCGCCGCGCTAGGCACGGTTCTAAGCGCTTCTATTTTAACAACTCTTACGATTCTTAGAACCACCTTGTAAGACAGGTATTAACATTAAGCCCATTCACTAAGGAAGAAAATGGAGGTCACACAGCTAGGGAACAACAGAGGTGACGTTCACGGCCAGATCCGCTGCAGAGGGCCCTGTGCTCTTCACCACGGTTCCCTGCCCATTCTTGGAAAGCTGTGAATCTGCGTAAATACCACAGCGTGGCGTAACATGCAACAGGACTGCTTCATTACTGATCTCCATCCTCAGAGTCTATCACACAAATTTTTAAAGTCTACCTCCTTTCCAAGTTTTGACAGCAGTCAGTCTCTTGGAAGTTGGAACACACCACTTGCTCAGGCTGCCGCTTCGCGGCAGTAAGGTGGATGTTCGAGGGCGCTGCAGAATTAGGTTTAACCTGAGGTCTGGCTCTCAAGGTGTTCTGTTGATGATAAACTGAGAGACTTTCAGCTTCTCACCGGGTGACCCAAGGACACCAAGAGGGTTGGAAAACTTTAGGCGGGGGCGGGGGGTGGGCAGGGCGGAGTACCACTCAGGATGAACAGGGATGAGAAACCAGCAAGTTCGATGCCCTGGGAGCATGGCCTCCAGACCTAGCCCAGGTATTCAGTCTGAGCTGGGTTACGGGCACAAGCGTCAATAAGGAAAAAGAAAGGCTCAACTCAAATCTGACTCGCTGTTACAGCGCCAAGGGCTTTATCGCCCCTTATCCCCCTCTCAGGTCCCACCCACAGGCCCCTGCCGGGCACAGTCCTTGGCCAAGCGAGGTGGACAAGGAGGTTCCCAAGCACCAGCAGGAGGATCAGCAGAGGGCTGGAGCCACAAACCTGCTGAAGAGCCAGCCTGCCCAGTGCGGGTTAGTTTCTCACAGCTGTTGCTCACAGGCCTGGTTAGAATGCCTGGGGCTGGTCAAGGTCAGTATTTAAGAATATACAGGAATCACTTGGGAGGTTTTTTTTTGTTTGTTTTGTTTTTAAAAAAGAAAAAAAAACCCAAAACAGATTCCAGAACTTCAGGGATTCTGGAAAGTTTAATAATCAACCCAGATGAAAAAGCTTCACTGTGGGTAAACATTCCTCTGACAGTTTGGGTTTGAGTTTGTCCTACACTTGACTGTAAGCACCATGAGGGCAAGCACTGTTTTCATCTTTGTTTCCCCAAAGCCCAGCACAATACTCAGTTTGCTGAATGAGTAAGTGACGGTTAAAACCAATCACTGGCAGAGAAGGCGCCCAGCGCGCTGTCCTTTACGCCACTGAGCAGGAGGAACAGCACTGGCTCGCCCCAGGAGGCTGACACGGCTGGTTTAATCCCAGTGGAATCTGAAGCCAGAATTGGCAGAGTATTAATAAAGCGAAGAATAAAAAGTAGATGTCTCACCAGCATTTTGAGTCCTTACAAAAGATGTGTGTTTAGCGC
The DNA here is from genome assembly GCF_036321535.1 of Camelus dromedarius. Classification (NCBI taxonomy): domain Eukaryota; kingdom Metazoa; phylum Chordata; class Mammalia; order Artiodactyla; family Camelidae; genus Camelus; species Camelus dromedarius. Next base: position 59,332,817 of record NC_087446.1, on the reverse strand, counting down.
TTCACCGAGGGACAGACCTAAAACTTTACACGTGCTCTGAATAAGTCTTGGATTGATTCATCTAAAGGTCAGAGGAACATGAAGGCAGGATGAGATCTTTCAGAGTGTGGAGTGGTGGGCCTCCAATTTTATGTGGACTCCTGAGGTGAGCCCAGAACCCGGGGGTTTTAAACCGGCAACCCAGCTGCTTCTGACAAGGATGCCCCCAGGCCACGGTGGGTTAGTGCCTTTATGGGACTGTCACCTTGAACCCAGCAACACTAATTTCCTACTCTGAAACCTAGTGAGCAGAGAAGAAGTGGCAGGGAAAAGAAAAAACTTCACCTATCTCTGGTAAGAGAGGAATTTTATAACGTAAGCCATGTAGGGCGGACACAGGGAAACGTCTCCTTGGCAGGGAGGCAAAGTACCTGGAACTTTGTCGGAGTGTTGTAGCACTCACTTCTTTGGAATTTCCTTAAGAACAGGATCTTAGAAGTAGGCTGAGGACTGGCCCATATGTCCTTCTAAATACACCATCAGCTCTGTATTTCTGTCCCGCTGTGTGTCATTTTCAGACCTTACAGAGGTGTAGAGCTCTTATGGGTGGAAAGATAAAATTATGTTATTGCCATCTTAGCATGGCATTCAGAGTTTCCCTAATTTACGCCTTAGGCTGCCATCGGGAATGTTATCTAGCCAATACCTACTAATAAGTGCGTATAGGGGTTTCAAACCCTGACATCCCTCTGTGCTGGCTGACAAGTAATGACTGTCCCAAGCCCCCGACTGCCCACATCTGCTGCTCCGGACCCTCCCCTGGAATCCCCATGATGTAAATTAATGCCTGGCACAGCAGGGGGGTTCTAGGACCCAGATGGAGCCGATTCCTCCATGCTGACTGTCAAAATATTTTGAATATTACCTCTGCCTCTCACATTCCCCAAACACGAGACTTATCTTCATGCCTCTGGGCTTCTACTTGCGCTGCACTCTGCCCAGAATGTCCTTCCCTCCTGAAACTTCTGTTTCAGACCTCTGGTTCAAACACAACTTCCCCCATGTAGTCTTCCCAAGTCCCAGTCTCCCCTCCTCAAAGCCACTGCTCCCTCTTCCACAGCCAAGTGAGCCAACGGTCTCTTCTTCAAACCCCCTTTTCATAAGCCCTCTATTCTGTCTTGCTTTAGTTATTAATGCACAAATTCCAACACCTCTACCTTCCTCGCTCCTGAGATTTTAAGAAAAGATTTATAGGAAAAATGGGATTGTCCCTGGGCTAGCTGGCCATCTCTATGAAGTGGACGCAGTCTTTTCTGATAAGATCTTTCCTTTGCGAGGACACGCTTCGGGCACTAAGGGGCTGGGTAACCCAGCTGCTCGGCTATGGCTCAGGAGGGCTGCAGTGGTGCCTCAAAAGGTGCCCAGCATAGAGGAAGACGTAAAATCTGTGTATGGATTAAATAAAAAAAAACTAAAACAAACAAAGAAAAAAACCACAAATAAACTAAAAACACCCTGTCCTGCAGCCCCTAGGGACAGGAGGGCTTCCAATTGTACCAAGGGGGTGTCTTCTCACAGAGAAGGGCCCCCGTTACCTGTGCTCACCTGGGACAGCAGCTGCCCGGCGGAAGTGGCCAGCGCACCCTGACCTTGCTTCAGTGTCTTGCTTCTCTTGAACTGCCTTCCATATACACACACTACTTTATATAAAATAAACGACCAGGATTTATTGTATAGCACAGAGAACTATAGTCAATATCTTGTAATAGCCTATAGAGGAAAAGAATCTGAAATACATATGTGTATAACTGAATCACTTTGCTGTGCCCCTGAAACAAACATGACATTGAAATCAACTATATTTCAATAAATAAATAAACTGCCTCCCTTTTTCTTTTAAGTTTCTAGCCCCTCGTTACAACTGAGAAACAAGCACCTCAACACTTATTATGAGGGTGTAAACCTCCCGAGTCAAGGACCAGACCTTGCTGACTCTTCCACCCTCCATCACATCTAATGACTGCATTAACAGACACGTAGAGCATTTACGACAAGCCGGGCTTTGTCTGACGCACTGGAACATACTAACTCATGCCAGCCCATTATTAGGTTCTGTCATTAGCCCCACTGACATATGTGGAAACCAAGGCAGAGAGAGATGACATGATTTGTCCCAGCCAGGTGGTTTGGCTTCACATCTCTTGTTCTTAAACTACAACTCTAATGTCTGATATGCTGCAGGTGTGCAATAAAGGTTTGTCAAACACAGAAGCCAGTGTCCCCTGGGGTTCCTTGGCTAAAAGGACATTAGCTATTTTAACAGGGATTTGTGCAAGCACTTGACTTCCTAAAAGTTCCCCCAGATGACTTGGAGCTAAGTCACCCTCACACATGGACTGAACAACCCCAAACGATGGTTACTGGGGAGAAGTGGCGGAGAAGTATATGAACCGGTATGGGTAAGTGCTGTGACTGTTCAGAGGGTCTGAGGCGGAAAGAAAGGCTTAGAAGCAGTTCGGCCACTTTAAGGACAATATGCTTACACCTATCATTAAAGGGGAGAGGCATGCGAGTGTGTAAAGGGTGCCTGGACGATCAGCAGGGAGCAAGCCAGCTGGGCCTCTCTTTACTTTCTCCTCCCTGTGGCCTGACAATGTCTGTCTGTCTTGGTTTCCAACCATTTGTAAAGACGTCACAGCCTCCGCTGGCCTCATGGGCAGAGCGGCAGGGAGGAGGGCAGGGAGCACGGAGTCATTTATCACTGTCGGGAGATGTGCTACACACAGCAGGGCCGGCTTTCCTCCCTGCTGCTCCTGCAGCTAGAGCTGCAGGTCTTGAAAAGATGCAGAACATGCACATCGCCAATAACCATTCATCATCACGGCTCCAGGAACCCGGGAGCAGTCCCTCCCGATGTGAGGCTGACCCATTCTGCCTTCAGCCCTGGACCCCACAGGAGCATGGAACACGGGGACTTCCCAGGCACCTCATCTCTGTCCTGGCCAGTCCCTGCCCCAGACAATCTCCTGAGGTTTGGGGTTAAAATTCTCTGAAATGCCAGCCAAGCCCTTCCTCTCTCCACAAAGTCAGATTTCCAGATTGCTTTCAGCGATCAGACTGCAGCCAAGGTGGCCCATAATCATTAAATTATGAAAATACAAGTTGCTAGGGGGAAATTAATCCCAGGTTTAAATCAGGAATGGCCCGCTCTCTCGTGAAGTAATTACAAAATTAAAATGTGCTATTTCTCCAGTGAGTATAAAAAGACTCCTTGGTGAAGCCTACGGCCCAACAGCAACATCAGAATCTGCGCCGAGGCAGGACCTGGAAATCCTTCCGCGCCACAATGATGAGAGTCAGGGACATCTGCAGGTAAATTTCCAAAGACTGGGTTAAAAGTGATTAAAATCAAGAAGAAGGAACAGGCCAGCATTTGCATTTCCCAGGTCCTCTTTAAAGCTCAAAAGTCAAGCTGTTAGAAACTGCAGGCTTTCCAAGTAAGACTAATAATGCTGAGCTAATTAGACCCACAGGTTCAGCCAACATATAAATTCAGCCCAAAGGAGGGACACTGCCCCTTTAAAAACTGCCTGGGGATCAGTGGAAAAGCTAATGAGGAGTGTCAGTTGGGGCTGCTTTACTAGGTGGTCCTCCTGGGGATAAAGCCTGGGGTTTTCTGTAACAGTGCTCCTGTGCTTGGTTCAATAAATCAATTTATATTAAATGTGGGTACAGCTCTAGAGCTGGCTTCATAAAGCATTCTGTGGCATTTCTCAATCTGCTTATACACTTCCCTGTGAGCCTGCTGAATGTGCTGTCGAGGGCATTGAAAAGAGCAATAAAAAATAAGATAGAAGCCGGATCTACAGTATTTCTGAAACTCCACCCAGCCGCTCTAGACCCCGCTCGCTCGGGGCTGCCTCCAGTGACATTCTCTCCAGAAAACGTTTGCTTCTCCAGAAGCAGCCCAATGCCTGGGGGGCTGTGGGGCTCCACCCCCGAGCTGGGCTCCAGACTGCAGACTGAGAATAAAGGTCACCCCAAACAGAATGGGAAGAGTGGGAAGTGAAGTTGCTTTTTATTCCAATCCTCAAGGTCTGAAATGCTCTCCAAGAAGTGAAAGGAAAAGCAAGGGGAGTCAAAGCGCCAAAGGCTGGCACCAGCCTGGGAGGCGGCTGGGCAAGAGAGGAGTGCTACTGACGGCGCAGATGGAATGGGGCTTCCTCCAGGCTGGCCCGCAGGCTTGCCACGGCGGGACGCTGCGGATGAGTCATCCCTAAACACAATGACTGATGATGCCCTGGAAGAGCTGAAAAGTGGAGGGAGGCCCATCCCCCGCTTTCAGATTCAGAGTCCAGCAGTTTGGGGGCCAGAAGCCACAGAAAGTGTTCACACCATTCTGTGCTCAGCTGTTTTTTTTTTTTAACTCTTTGCTTTTGGGACATTCAGTTACAGACAGCACCTGGCACCGAGCTCCATCCCAATCAGCCCCGCACCCTTATATTACCTAGACTGCAGTGCCGGCTGGTAGGACTTTCTGTGATGATGGAACTGCCCTATGTCTGCATTGTCCACTTCAGGAGCTGCTAGCCACATGTGGCTACTGAGCAACTGAGATGTAGCTGGTGTGACCGGGGAAATGAATTTCTACTTTTATTTAATTTTAATTAATTTAAGTGGCCACAGGTGGTTAGTCATCACTTTGGTGGAGAGTACACAGAATAGAAAAGATATCCTTTGCCTTCATGAAAAGTAGTGAGCACTGAGAGAAGAAAATGGTGGTGGACTCCTCTCTGTTCCCGGGGGGGAAATAGTCTGATCTGCTCTTGGTTTTAAGGGAAATAGATGGTGGGAACAATTACCCAGATGTGTCATCAAGTTAGAATCTGAAAGAGTTAAGGGCTGCAAGGGAGAAAAATGAGAGGCAGAATCTTCCTAATGGAATCTGTCTTTTCCAGAAGCTCTGAAGAACAGAGCAGAGCCCATCCCCTACCAGACAGGAAGGCTGGCAGTGAGGAGCAAAGGAGGTATTATGTAAACAGACGTAGGCCCAGGAGTTGCCCAAGGCCCCAGAACCTTGGCAGAGTGAGGACCAGGACGCGAGGAGCGTGTCTCCCCATGCAGAACTCTCTTTCCTAAGTAAGCCATGCCAGCTCAGGTTACCAGCCCAGCCTGCCCCCTGAAATTAGACCATCATAAATGTTAAAAAGGCTTTGTTTAAAGAAAGAATCCTGGTGTGCTTTACTCTTAACCAGAACCATCTGGAAGCAATCTTGCATTCACACGATGGAGTCTCGTCCTCTTTGGCCCTCACTATCTCTACAAATCCCATCAGCGCAGGAACAGCTGCTGGGGAATCTGGCCCGATGCCAGAGGTGAAGCTACAGCCCCCTCCCGCATCAATGTCCTCCTGGGCCCCCAGCTTGCTCGTCACCCCGCAGAGCATGAAGAACATGGTCACAGGAGCAGGGACCTGGTGCCACAGAGCCAGCTGTGAGAAACTGCTGTTTCAACTTGGTAACAGATGCTGGCCAGCCATCTACGGCCTGAGACGGCTCAGAGGGCTGTGGGCTGGACACTCAGCTCATAGCGCCAGTGTGTGAGCATCATGCAAAACCAGCTCGACCCCAAGGGGCACCGGCTGGCCCTGAGCAAAAGGCCGGGGTTCTGGCGCCAGGACCAGTGACACCAGGCGAGAAAGTGAAAGCTGGGGCACGTCAGAGACCAACTCAGCACTGGAGGATGCCAGTAGAAAACGCCTTTGTCAATCAAACCACTGTGCGAGCTATCTGAGGAGAGGAAGAAAGGGCGGTGGGGGACCAGGGAAGAGATGGATTTCATTAGCAAAGTCCTGGTGACAATAACCTTTTGTCCTCTACACAATCTGGGCCTGCCAAGCTGCTCCCCAGTCTCTAAGAAAGCACGAGGGCAGGACAGAAAGGATCCCCATCAGGAGGCAACAGACGCATCCCTAATGCTGAGACAAGGCTTCCCGGCACTGACATCCTCTCCCACGCTTCCTCCCGGCTGCAGACGCACCGCAGAAGGCTGGCAGGACGCTCTCTGAGGAGAGGAGTCAATTTTCCCAAGCAGAGGAGATTTCATTCTTTGGGGGACCTTCCCCACCGTCAGAACCCCCAAACCACACACAGACTTTTAGTGATGAGCATGAAACACTAGGTTTAATATGGCCCACAGTCCACAGGGTCAGATCAGGAACTAGAAAGCTTCCTACCTCAGAAGCCCCTGGAATGCTCTGTTCCACCCTCTTGTCCTCCAAAGGACGGGCCAAGGAGACACCAATCCTGGTAGGCGGCGGTCCCCGCTTACATGTCCATTGCAGCTCAGAACTGAATAATTATGCCTCATCTTACGCTGAAGCAAAGTTGATGCATTGTATCAGAAAGAGTCCTGGACCCAGAATCAGAAACCTAAGTTATTCTAACATGTGTGCATTAGTGGAAGCTGAGTAAGCCACATAATCTCTCTGAGCCTCCATTTGCCCAACTGCAAAATGGGAACAAGAGGAAAGATCATGGGGCATTTGGCAGTCCACCGCCATAGTGAACGGTGGAGGCCCTTAAGTGACGCTGCCTGGGCTCACATCCTGGCTTCTCCGCTCACTGGCTGTGTAACCTTGAGCAGCTTAGTCCTCGTGCCTCGGTTTCCTCATCTGTAAAACAGACCTGGTGCAGAGGATTATTCAACATGAGGAATCATGTAAAGCTCTCATTGCAGGGCCTGGTCCTTAGCTCTCCCACTGACTGTCAGCCTGCCCATGACTCTCATGATTAGTGGAGGACAAGTGGGGAGATAACAATTTTCACAACTAGGTCTTTGCTACAAGGGAGCAACAGCCTGGCAGCAGGTGCACCCTTATTTGTTAGAAAGGTTTCAGAGAAGCAGGTTCATGGGCCAAGGCTAATTCTGAAGCCAAGAAACATGAAGGAGGGAGGAGGTAAGGCCTAGTCTGTCCCCTTGAGCATGACACATTCCAAATGCTCACCAGTCCACCTTCACCCAATCCCAACACCTTGGTAGTAACTGAAGGCTTTTGTGGGAAGAGGGGCGGCAGATCCTTGTCTCTCTTTCCATTGAATTATTTTGCCAGCCCTTCTCTTCCTATAGACAACCCACAAAGGCAGCAAACTGGGAGCCCACGTTTCTTAAGTCCTACAAAACAGCTGCTAGATTTGAGGGGTTCTGGAGACTAAAAACATTTTTAAAAAGAACTTATTACGTTGGGCGGGTCGGTGTGAGGGAGAGGGAGTTTACACAGGCAGTGGTCTCAAACGGTTTTAAGCTTCCCAACTTCTTCCAACAAAGATGGAAAGAGCCCTCCTTTTCTTAAGCATCATTTCCCAGTCAAAAGTAACACCAGGTAGGAAGTATCCAAAGATGTACATCAATCTCTGCTCGCAGCCGAAGTTGTGAGCCAACAGCCACGTAGGGAACTTTGCTGAAACAAATGAGCAAATCATGTCCAACTGAAGCCATTCTCAGTCTAGGCTCCTCAGTTATTAGCGACCGTCCGTGGAGTTCTGTGCAATTAAATACAGCCCACTTACAGACTGTTTACTCGCTAACCGTGCGAATGGAGCGTGTGTGTGTGCTCAGTGCGCCCGTGAGAAAGAGAGCGAAAGAGAATAACTGTGTGTGTATAAAGTTGGATGTAATCTAATCCCTGAATTTATCTACATTTAAAAAAATGGTAAGAAGTGGGTAATCTTTAGCCATTTGTTTACCAAGTTTGTTTTGATTGCTGAGACCTGATTTGCCTTCCTGGCACAGACAGGACAGACAAACATCCTTGCCGCAAACTCCACCTGGCTTGTGCATAATAAGCTCCTCTTTCCGATGCTTCTCATGGACCATCTACGACGTCAGCCTGCCCGTCAGCAACTCCTGTCAATCACACTTTTCTTCCTTTCATCCACTAAACCACGTCCTGTCGACTACCTGTCGGGCACAGGATGAGGCACTGGGCTGCCCCTCAGGAGGCTTACAGACTAGCTGAAGAGACATTCTTTAAAAGACAATTGGACTAAGTGATGACTTAGCCCTGACTTTTATCCCGTGGCCTAAATGACCTGGTGTCCTGTTCATTTCCTTGCCTTCTCTGTTTTCTGCTTCCATCTCTCTGTCTGGCTCTAGAGACCTCACGTACGTATCTCTATGTCTGTTTTCCTCTGGGTACCTGAATCTCTTTTCTCTCCTAGTCTGTCTCCTTCAAACTACTGTGACAACAACCTCCCTAAAACATTGCTTTCATCATTTCATTCTCCTCAAAAACACACAAGAGTAACCTGTAACCTCCCACAGAAAAATCTCAATTTCTCCGCCCGGCTTCCTGTATTCTCAACTATGTTCCCTCGATACCAACTCAGCCTGATTTCTGAAAGCCTCTTCCCCTCTATCTGGCTATCTTCCTCACCATCTCTTCGATCTGCTCTTTTTGTTTGTTTACAACCATGTGGGTTCCTAACCTGGAATGCCTTTCCTTCCATCTTGCCAAATTCCACCAAAACCAGACCCAACTCCACCATGGCTTTCTGAACTACACTAGTCGTCACTTGAAACTTTTCTTTAAGTGCTGGTTTTGCTGACTGAATAAAAGCGAATTTGCAAGAAAACCTAGTCAGGGGGCAGCAAAACTCCAGAGCTCAGAGCTGCAAATACAGCGAACCCGTTTCAATAATTACGATCACATTTTTGAGCAGGGATACGTATTTTAGGCTTTGTGAGTCATACCGTCTCTGCTACAGATACTCCACTGCCCTGCTGTAGTATGAAGGTAGCGACAGATCAAACATAAACAAGTGAAGGTGACTGTATTTGTTTTTCATCACCGCCGCCACCACCACCCAATGTAGCTGTATTTTTTAAAGTTATTTACAGAAAGGGGTAGTGGGTGGAATTTGGCTCTCAGGCCATAATTTGCTGGGCCCGTTCTATCCAAGAAGAGTGGATACTTGCCAGTATCCACTCTTCTCTTTCAGGTGGCAAAGTACAATCGAAGTGTCTTAGATCAGCCTCCTACCTTTCCCGGAGAAACTCAACTGTTCCTTTAAGACAGTATGTACCCTGGGAGTAGATTCCAGCCTAAAAGTCATCACCATGGGAATCTGGGCTGTGACCATCTGTTATAGCTATTTTGGTCAACGAAGTAGAGATAACGGAATCTACTTCTCTGCCTGCGTTGGGGATACGGCAAGGAAAGAGGCCACTGTCTCATTCATCTGTCCCCAGACTGGCAGGAGGCCCCTGGTCAGCATCACAGAGCCTAAGAGCAGATCGTCATCTACCCTTCTTTGTGCCAGGCACGGCTCTCTCACTGCATCCCTACCCCAGCCCTACGAGGCAGAAGTGCTATGCTTTTCAGTTGGGAGAAATAGATGAGGTCTTATCAGTGCTACTGCTGGTCCACAGAAGTGGTTTTGTGTCTCATACAGGTGTGTTTTGGGAATAAGATGCCCCTTGCCAAGAGCTCTCACTGCAACCTGCATGTGATGCAATGATGAGGCTAGCTCACCGCCTGCGGTCCTTAGTCGCCCTTCACAGAGTATTCTTTTCACTTTATTCATGGAAATCGGACTCGTAGGGGTTAAGTCGTTTATCCAACTTTGCCTATTCAGAAAGGTCAGAGTCATGATTCAAATCCAAGTCACTCTGGCCAAATAGAGCTTTGGCACATTCCTTAGAGCCCCGCTACCTCTTCAGTAACCCTGACCTAAAATAACCAAGTTCACTGTGTCTCAGAAGCCCCCAAACGCCTGCTCCATGTGAAGTGAGGAGTTACACAGCTTCGTGAGTCTAGAGTCCCCAAGGAGGGCCTCAGAGAGCAGAGAGGCAAACCAACAGCCACGATCTGAGGACTGGCGCCCAGGCGAAAGCAGCGGAAGCGGGCGTAGCCCCTGTTCCTTTCCCGCAACCCCAGGTCTCTGGCTGCCCCTCCTGATCCAAACTGCGTAAGCGGCTTTTTATGGCGGTAACGCCCCCATCACACACGCTGCGGCCGTCCCGAGGCAGGGGGGACACAGTCTTACCAGCCTGTCATATTAAAGTCCCTGTAGAGCATCTTCTTTCCAAGTTCCTTTCTCTGTACTCTCCTTGGAAACTCCAAATGTGTGAACTCATTTCCCAGCAAGTGAGGCTGCATGAATGCCTAAGAGCAAAAAGAAAAGAAAAGGGGGAGAAAAAAAACACATACACATATTTAGAGGGAAAAAAACACGACCCAAGGATGTTTTGCAAATTGAGACAGGCCACTTTCAAAAACTAAAAAATGGTTCTCATATTTAAGGGCGCTAAATAGATTTAAGAATCTAAATACAAAGAGAATATCAACAAGTAAAAACATCATGAATGCAATTTATAAAGGGATGTGACTTTTTCATTTGAGATAATAAATGAATTGGAATCAGAGACATGCCTCTCTCAAATAAGGAAAAGGTTCACTTTTTGATTCAAATCCGAGATGGTTTTGCTCTGCTGAACGGCATGTTGAGGAGGCAGTAACACTCCCCCTGCCCTGACTCTCTCCCCCCGGCTTTCTCTGCGCTCCCCCTGCTCATACTCCTAGTCATCGCAGCCTTGCCTCCTCCAAAGGCTGCTTGTGAGTCTCAATGTCAACACAATGGCCTGAGAGAGCGAGCTGGGGCTGGCTACATCAGACAGGAACTTTCTGTTGGACTCCCTCCATTTTGCTCTGCAGTAATTTGATCATGTAATTGGAAGACTATTCCAGAGCAGATGGCTTCTTCCCCTCCCCCAAATCTCTGTTCACACTGCAAAAGTCTTGAGCAAACAGCCACTTAGGGAATTGCTTTGAAACAACAAACAGTCTCATTGTCACATTCAAAATTCATATCCAGCTCTCCAAGAGAGGGATTGCTCAAGTATCAACTTCCCTGCTCAGAGGCCACACACCATAAGCAGACCTGCAGCGGAGCTTCCCTGCACAAGACATACACCTGCTTATTAGTGGTGTGGTGGAATGGATTTCTCTCTCTCTCTCTCTCTGGCAGGGAAAAGAGCGGGCAGAGAAATCATGGCCTGGCACTGCAGGGAAGCGAGGGATCCCTGCCACAGGACAGATGGCCATGTCCTCAGTCTACTGGAAACAGGCATCTCCCACAGCCTCCTTCCCAGGACCCGACACCGGCAGATTCCCCATTGACTCTCATGGTGGTTCAGAGGTATAGCTGGATGCTGGTTATCAGATGCTAAGCACATCAGGAGTCAAAGGAAGCAGCTGAATTGTCCCCAGGCTGGACAGACTGGGATGGCTAATGGAACTCTGAGCTAGTGATGCTTAGCAGGCTTGGGGACAGGACTGAGGGAGAGAAGGGGAGCTGTCCTGTCTGCTGTCACTCTAGCAGGTTTCAGTTCGGGGTGGAGGGGGTAGGATTCTGGACCATCTTCAAGGGGCTCTGAAACCTCTGCTGGGGATGAGGCTTCAGCTGCCTGTGGGTTCAAGGACACTTAAACACTGGGTTTTACAGACAGGCTCCCCGGGAATGAGGAAGGAAGGAACTAATATTTATAGAGCAGGTCAGTGGGGTGGGCTTTGGGTGACATGGACTTGGGTTTGAATCCAAGCTCTGCATTTATAAGCTGAGTGATTTTAGTGGGTGATTTCATTTCTTGGGACCCAGTTTCCTTACCTGTACAATGAGATTAACTGCAGATTTATCTCACACTGTTTTGATAATGAAATGAAACGACAACTATAATGCACTTACCATGATTGTCTCTGCTCATAAAAAGAGAAGAATTTATTCATCCACTGATTATTGAGTCCTCCTGGATCCTGAGTACTGCAGTCAGTGTTCTGTGAGCTCTCGTTTCACACCCTGCAACAACCTCATGGGCGGGACTGGCTACCTAATTTGAGGGGCCCAGTGTAAAAGGAGAATGTGAAGCCTGTCTTCAAAATGAAAAATTTCAAGATGGTGACAAGCAGAGCATTAAATCAGGTGCAGGGCCCTGGGCAACGGCACGAACCACACATCCATGAAGCCAGCTGTGCTTACAGAGCAGACAGGATTTTCTTCCTCTCCTTTATTCTGGTCCACCCGCAAAAACTAAGGACCAGAGGCATCAATAGTCAACAAACAGCAGCACCTTTACATGCCCTTTATCACCTCGCAGAACTGTGGGGCTGTATGAGTATGGCGTTTCTGTCTCCCCCTAACCCCTTCCAAGCTGGAGTTAACACTGATTCAGGGGTCACTACACACCAGGTACTTGATACACCTCAACAACCCTACTAAGCACATGTCATCGACTCAATTTCCAAATGAGGGGACTAAGATCCAGAGAGCTTAGGACCCTCACCCAAGGTCACCATCCAGGACTGGGCGGTTCTACAGCGTGAGCCTAACAGCCCACCCGTAACGCCCATCCTAACCCTCAGGCTGGCCCTTATCCTGCACACACATTTACGAAAGACAGTAAGTGAGCGACGACGGGACAACAATGGGTCCTGTTGCTCCTGGGCCATGAAAAGTCTGAACCATAGCCAAGTTCCCACAAGGATCCTGTCAACAAAAAAATTACGGATCTGTACATAGCTTGGCCACAAGGATGCTCCTGAAGTAGCGAGGAGAAATCATTTAATGATATGAGGGGTTAAACTAGCATAAATCCATCCAAAAGAATCTACACTGTCACTTACAAAGGTGCTGTAGAGAATATGTAATCACATGAAAATGCTGATGTATTTGTAAAAAGCAGGTTATCACACTGTGCCGTCTGTGCGTGTCAATGTGTACGAGCTTGTGTGAGCAGGGTCATATATACACAGATCTGTACGTGACATACATGTATACAAACATGAGGACGCGTGTATAAATATAGACACACGATACACATACATATTGCACAACAAATGGGTTTGGATCCAAGAGCCATCCCTAAGTACATCTTGTGGCCCTGTGCCCTCTCTGCTGGTATACGTTTGCTTGGGCAGTTGTACCAGAAGTCCGCAGGGTAGTGGGAACTCCCCAGCAACTCGCTATTTGAGGGGCCACCTCGCCTCTTCCTCTGAGCATAAGCAGGTTCAGAGGGACCCGGAACCCTGTGTCACCTGTGACATCCATCGCCCCTTCACATGCAGAACCCCTCAAGGTTCCCACAGACCACCTGCTTCTCCTGTCACAACAACAGGCTTCTGTATTTCATCTGTTCTACGACGCCCTTTATAACTGTGCCATTATTTTGGTACTAGAAGAAGGGAAAAGGCTGCCAATTAAACTAGGCAGAATGCTTTCTTGCCTTTTTCAATTTTTTATTTATTATTTTTGAAAGCACTCCTTGTAGACTTAAAATTCTATAACTACCGTGCATATTTAGGAAGGGATATGTAAGTGAGGTGCTGGTTATGGTTGTTCCAAACGTTCTTGCGTTTAGACTCCTGCGGCGCGGGCGCCCATCACATTCTGACTCCGAATCATTCCACGTTGGTGATTTCCGCCCCCCCCCCCGCCCCCGCGCGGCCAGTGTTTCAGGGGCGCGTGGGTGACGCAGCATTTCCTGCACAAGCCACAAAAGCCCCACAGGCCTCGGAGGCAGGGGTGTGACGTTGTGAAGCCAAACTGCAGTCATCCGGAGCCCACTTACTCCGTGACTCCACTTCGGGAACGTGTCTGAGCAAGTCTGGTCCCCACCCCACCCCCCGCCCCGCCACGTGACTGTTGGATCCGAAGAGGCTGAAAGCGCGCCTCGCTTTCTGTCTGCAGGGGTTTCCTCCAAGCGCTGGACGCCCAGCCTGCAGTCGGGAGCTGCTCTTTTCATGTTTGCTCACGCCCGGGGGGTAACAGCCGTGTCCTGCCTGCCACCTGGCTGACAGCCCCAGCCAACTGTAGAATGTCCCCACTTCAGATATGTCAAAACGTAAAAGGAAAAAAGTGCCTGAGCTCTGAGGAAATACTGTGATGTTCATCCCCCACTGATCTGGATGTCACACCCTTGGATTTCTCCCTCTTTCGGGTTATTTTTCTTCCTCTGGCTAATTGCCACAGCACATTTCACATGTCACAAGACATTTTCTGCTACAGCCACGCCTACCATAGAATCTATACGTATTCCCTGTGTACCTCGGACATATCCCCCAGGACATATTTTTACTACACTTTAAAATCCCCATCCCCATCCTCATCTTTGGCTTCCTTCTTTCTTTCTTTTTAGGTTTTTTTTGGGGGGGGGTATATTTTAGCTTTTTCTTTCTGCTATTTGGATGCTATTTGGATATATGTATGTTAGAAACATCTGTCTGGTGGCACACGTAATACTAGCTACACTTGAGTGTGTTCATTATTTTTAAAACCTTAGCTACACTCTAGTGCCCTGCCTAGCACCAAACACAGTAAAGGCTTTAAGTATTTGCTGGAAGAATGAGTATAGAAAATTCTGACCTGCTTTCCACAATTACATTTTAGTTTTTATTTAAACTTTACAAAATAATACAACATAGCTTTCAATCTTTTGAAAAAATTAAAACTAAGGCCCATGGCACATAAAAACAATCTTGGACACATGTTAACATATTTTGGATTTAGTTAACCTTTCCTAATTCGATAGACACCTTCCTGTAAAACCACGTGTGTGTGGGTACAGTCACACCATTAAAAAAAACCCATGATGACTTCGCAGTCCTGACAACGTCTACAGAATGTTATGTCTCTTCTTTGCCTAATAAGCATGCTGACTGGAAACTGAGAAATGTATTTTATTCTAAGATCCAACGTAAAGTGTGCTGACCTGCCCCATGTAAAGAAAAATTGGACCTCTTTTTGTACCTCCATTTTTAACCTAGCTAAATTTTGAGACTTTCTGCCAAGGAATACAGAGTGCTCATAACTAAGGGGAGGGAAGGGTCAGGTGCGAACCACAAAGGGCACCTGGGGGGGAAGCTTGGTCACCACTGCCCCAGCAAAACCAAAGGCAGGTCACCAAGAGTCTTTTAAGGACTCTGGAGAGTGCAGGTTTGCTAACATGAGGGTAAGACGTATCCTTGCCACTTGGTGTCTGGGCAGCTGATGAGAACACACTTCCAGATATGGTTACATTCAGCCAGGGACGAGAAGAGGCATCCTCTCTAGGGAAAGGACACGGGAGTACTCTGCCATGCCGAGAAGTGGCAGGACACCAGGGACAGCGAAGAGGAGGAGCAGACGTCTTCTAGCTGCTCTCCTCTCTAGCCCTGAGCAGAAGCTAGCTTCAAGGGAAGGGGCTGGAGGTGAGCACCACACTGAAGAAACCCAGCCATCCATCCTGTTGAGAGTCTCTGATGGAGCCATAACAGGAGGAGACAGGCCTGAAGAAGAGCTGCCTCCTGGGATCCCCTAGGAAGTCTCTCACCAGCACAGAATGTGTGACTGACCTGAACCCCGGTCGTCTTTCTCCAGAGCACATGGATCTGAGCCCCATCCTCCTGGGCTTGTGCAGAGCTTTGAGCTTCTTGGCCAGGCAGGAAGAAACCAGGGAGTGGAAGCAGGAGCCCAGACCCCAGGGAGTAACACATACGTACTGGTTCTGGGAGGAGGCTGGGCACCAGGTTTCCTGTGGACACTGAGACCGTGGTTCTGGAGGTTACTCAAAATTGCCTGCTGGGGAACACAAACTGCTTCCTCCTTTCAATAAAATGTCCTACTGCTGCCTTGTCATCAGCTTGCCAGTGAGTAGTTCCAGCCAAGGAGGGGACTGTCCCAGGTTTTGGGGTAGCCAGCCAATGGAATTCAAGCACGTAACACATGAACTCCTGCAGGTGTGGGTATCAGGGGTTAGGGATTCAAACCAAAAAGATGCCCCTCCGCTCGGAGCTCACGCACTAGCAGGGAAGAACGAGGAAGGCTCACGGGTGGACAGGGAGCTATGCCCAGTGGGGTCACTGGGTGGGGTCAGAGAGAATGGGAAAGACTTTTTTTCATTATTTTAAACAGATTTTTTAATTTTAACTTTTAAAATTTTTTATTGAAGTATAGTTGGTTTACAGTGTTTCAGGTGTATAGCAAAATGATTCAGTTATATGTATGTATGTATGTGTGTGTGTGTGTGTGTGTGTATATATATATATATATATATATATATATATATGCATTCTTTTTCAGATTCCATTATAGGTTATTATGAGATGTTGAATACAGTGCTAATCAGGAGGTCCTTGTTTACCTATTTTATATATAGTAGTATCTATTAATCCCAGATTTCCAATTTATCCCCCTCCTTTCTGCTTTGTTAACTGTAAGTTTGTTTTCTATGTCTGTGAATCTGTTTTGTAAATAAGTTCGTTTGTGTTACTATAAGATTCCACATGTAAGTGGTATCATATTTGTCTTTCTCTGTCTGACTTACTTCACTCGGTATAATCTCTAGGTCCATCCATGTTGTTGCAACTGGCATCATTCCATTCTTTTTTATGGCTGAGTAGTAGTCCACTGTGTGTATATGCATATGTGTGTGCATGTGTGCACACACATACCCCACATCTTCCTTACCCATTCATCTGTCAATAGACATTTAGGTTGCTTCCATGTCTTGGCTATTATAGTGCTGCTATGAACACTGAAGTGCATGTATCTTTTCAAATTAGAGTTCTCATCTTTTTCAGATACATGCCCAGGAGTGGGACTGCTGGATCATATAGTAACACAATTTTTAGTTTTTTAAGGAAACTCCATACTGTTCTCCACAGTGGCTGCATCAATTTACATTTCCACCAACAGTGTAGGAGGGTTCCTTTTTCTCCACACTCTCTCCAGCATTTATTATTTGTAGACTTTTTGATGATGGTCATTCTGATCAGCGTGAGGTGATAGATACCTTGTTGTAGTTTTGATTTGCATTTCTCTAATAATTAGCAATGTTGAGCATCTCTCCATGTGCCTATTGGCCATCTGCAGGTCTTCTTTGGAGAAATACCTATTTAGGTCTTCTGTACATTTTTAGATTGTTTTTTGTTTTGTTTTGTTTTGTTTTTTGATATTGAGTAGTATGAGCTGCTTATATATTTTAAAAATTACGCTCTTGTTGGCAGCATCACTTGCAAATATTTCTCCCATTCTTTTCACTTTGTTGATAGTTTCCTTTGCTGTGTAAAAGCTTTTAAGTTTAATTAGATAGGTCCCATTTGTTTATTTGTGCTTCTGTTTCTATTACTCTAAGAGATGAATCCGAAAAAAATATTGCTGTGATTAATGCCAAAGAGTGTTCTGCCTATGTTTTCCTCTAGGTGAAAAGGCTTTTCAGGGCGCTGGGGCACGGGCGGCAAGAGCAGAGGCAGGGAAGCAGGGGGCGGCGAGGTGTGGGGGGCTTTTGGAGCTACTCTTAGGGGAGACAGCAGAGTGGGACAGAGAGGCAGCAGGCCTGTGGCTTTCTGGGAAACCTGTCCTGCTGTTTGGCCTGGAGCTCTCACAGGAAGGCCCCTCCTACAGAGGGTGATATACACTTAAATGAAGTCAATATACTTAAAAAAAAAAAAAAACAACAGCTTTTCAATGAAGTATTATATATGTACAGTACAGTGCTCAGACCACATGTATGCAGGGGGATGGATTTTCACAAATTAAACACACCCACGGAACTAGCATCCAGATCAAAAACCAGAACATCACCAGCACCCTGGGGTCGGGACTCCATTCAATCCCTGCTGCTGCCCCCGAGCAAAGCACTGTCCCCACACTTCCCAGTTGGGCGTGCCTGTTTCTAGACTTCCCATGGAATCCAGAGGCTGGAGGTTAACTCTGCGAGATGCATCCACGTCGTTGCGTGTAGTTACAACTTGTTTATTCCACCCTGTGACTGTGCCAGTTTTATTACCATTCTGCTCTCCACGGGCACTCGGGTAGCTTCCAGTTTTGGCTCTTACAAACAAGGCTGCCATGCACATTCTAGTCTTTTGGTGTGAACAGAGGTCCACACTTCGTTTGCTGTGTACCCTGGAGTGGAACTGCTGGGCAAAATCCTTTTCCAAGGTAGTTAGCTGTTCCCATTTCCACTCCCATCAGCAGAATACAGAAAGTAAAAATATTCTTGTGTGAAATGAGAAGGCACATTCCAGGGTAGGAAATGCTTTGTAAAATCTTCTAACTAGAAAAACTGTATATAAATTAATTGTTTTAATGTTTAGACCTCTCAGTACACGAGAGGAAGTTATCAAAATGAGGATTTTCAGCATTCAATCTAAATCTTTTTTAAAAATTGAATAATCTCTCCTCTTTCTTGCCCTTGGGAGGGGAAGAACCTCATCAGATTATAGAGGAGGACTGGAAGCCTTGCATTTCAAGATGATTTATCATGATAGAAGTCTAAGGTCATGAATGAAATGAAATTAATAATGTCAGCCAAGCCACTGGTGATCACTAACGGTCACACTAACGGTCAAATGAGACGGCTCTTCCAGAGCCAAGGCTGGCTGCCTGATTTATAGTGCAGGAGTGGAATTTTCTGGTTTGGGTTTAAAAAAATAAAAAAGGAAAAATGTGAAATGGCTGAGGCTTAAATATGTAGGGGTTAGAGTCTTTCATAAAGAATACTCTCCATCTTAATTGCTCTTTAAAAATCTCAAAGTAGTAAGAGCCAAGCCTGTAGATACAGGCAACTACAGAATTGGATATTAAATACAATTCCGTCTGGTTTATGTGGATGTCAAGGATAAGTCACATTTAAATTTCTACACGGGGGCGCTCATCTGTCAGAGGAGGAGCATGCCCCCCCAGAACAGCTTTAAAATGGTAAAATGTAGATCTTATGATAAAGGAGACACATGGAAACCAGAATACTAATAGAGATATTAAACAAAATTGCCTAGATCTGTCAACTCTATAACAGTTTAATGTATAGAATAAGGGGTAAAAAGTGTTCATTTACATAGAACATATAAGGTTTCCATATTCATATGCCTAATGCTGCCTCTTCCCAAGTAAAAATCTGGGGAAAGGCATTCATTTGTAGAGAGAATAACTCAAGTCAGCAGAAAGGATTCGCCTGCAGATCTTCAATCTCTTTGCTTCTGCAAGTGGGATGGAGAAATTTTATAAAAGGCCACAGTAGTCCCGATGGCAGGATGGCCATGAAGAAGTTCTTCATACATAGTTATATTTGAAAACTACGAGGTTTTATCTTGTCCCCGATCCAGGCCCTGTTGTAACACTTGTTAATCCTCATCCCAATCCTGTGAGGGTCCTGTAACTACCTCAGTTCACACATAAAGCAACTAAAGCACAGAAGACAATCTGTGGGTAAGTTTTTGCCCAAGTAAAGCTCAGTGAATCCTACCGGCCTCTCTCAAAGCATATTTAGCTTCAACATACTTAAAGGATGTATGACATTATCTTGTTTCCTCACACTGAGATCAATTCTCAAGGGACCCTATGGGGCGATGGCTCTGGCTTTATGTGCCCAACTTTTTATTCAGAATATTTTGTAGGACCAGGGCTTTTCCATATGTGTAGCAACTGCACAGAAAGACTGATTTCTTTTTTTTTTTTTTAAAGAAGAAAAGGTAGGGATTCCTTCTCATAATGATTTTGTTCTGCTGTGTAGAATGCATTTTCTTAGGTCTGCACAGTAGGTTTAGAGGGCCTCCACGACAAGTCTCTGACCCTCCCAATCTGGAATAAACAAAACACGCATTTATATTCATTTTCAAAATAAGGTGCTGGAAGCAGTGAGGTTCAATTATAAAGGCTAATGTCTTCAGAGTCTTCCCTAAAGCCAGGCAGTGCTCGTAGGGAAGCCAAGTGTCAGCTCTGCCCCTGAAGCCCTGGGCAGTGCCAGTTTCACACTAAAATTCTTATGGCTTTTTCTTGATGCAACTGATAGTAAATAGGAAAAATGTCAACCACTCTAGCCTGCCATTTTTTAATTTGAGATTTTGAAACTCATACGCAGTTTTGCAAAAGGGGTTAAACGGGGAAAGAGGTGGGATTGGAGTGGATTTGTCCAAGACTGCGTCATCAAGCAAAGCAGAGTGGCGGGGAAGCTGCCTCCCTGTGACTGAAGCCAGGCTCTCGGGCTTAACAACCTGCTCCCAAGGTCAAGGGTGAGGTCGAAGTGGAGGATCAGCTGTTTTCACTCACTCACACACTCGATCATAGCTGCCTGTCTTAAAAGCAGGTTTAGGCTTAAAGCATATACTTCTTGGGAGATAATTCTTGAGAATGAAAAAACCCTGAAGAGCCAAGAGGCACACACTGTCCACTTGAAACCTTTCCAAGCTCAGGCACCAGGGAAACAGCAGACAAACCAAACCAGACTCAGTGTAGAAGGCTGGGGGCGGTCCCAAGGACAACGCAAGACATCACCTCAGATAACGTAGCACGTGTGGGTATCAAATGCGCATTTGAAACCCACTCTCATCCCCTCTCTCCATTGCCCTTGATGATAAACAGCTGCAGGCTTGAATTATCTACGAGGACAGATGTGCATTAGTTGAAGGTTGGATGATCCCGGCACATCTTCATGTAATCAAATCAGAGTTTATAAATTTGTCTCGGCAGAACAGAGGGGAAGCCGTTACTCCCACACCTCAGGGCTCTAAGGTTCCCCGTCAAGGGAGATCCATGTCTGGCTGTCACCTGAAGCACATCACTCCAGGGTGACATGATTTTTCTAGAGGCCACAGTATCAGAGCAGTAAACTGCCAAGAAACACCCACAAACCAGACTGCTTTCCCTCCTATCTGGGCCTTGACTCCATCGAGCTTGGTGGGCCCCTTAAATATCTTATTTCAATCACCCTGGAAACGTTAATAAAATCACCTAAAACCCAGCAAGAGAAGAACAAGGCGTATTCGTGACTATCGGACCATCAGCTCTCCCCGGCTGCTGGGGCACAAGTGCACGGCCCCTGACCCCCTCAGCGCACACCTGCCACAGGCCGTGTGAACAGGTCAGACCCTCAAGCCTGTCTGATTAATCACCCAGCACAAGAACCTACAGAACAAAGTTCACGTTACCCGGAGAGCTGCTACGAAGGGCCCTCTGAGGTCAGGATCCAAGACCAAACAGGATTAACGTGCCTGCCACATCCATCTCTTTATAATCTGCTTCCAGCTCTGTAATCCCTGAGCGTCTGGACTGTGCATAGCAAGAACATTCTTGCTTGACGTGGATCAAATGGTTCATGTACAAAGGGCTCTGACCCCTCTCCCCCCACCTCCAAGAAAATCATTAACCATTTCTGCAAGTCAAAGAGCCCTGGGACTGCAGGCATCTGCTCAAAGCAAGTCCCTGGGGACCCAAAGGTTTTCATGATCTCTCACAAGTGTTTCTTGAGACATCATGAGAATAAAACTCGATTTGACCTCAGAATAAAGAATACACTGTTAACTTCCAGTGATGTCCTAACTCGTTTAGATCGTGTAAAGGAGACTACAGCTATCATTAAACAAAACTGTTTCACAACTAGTTTAAGGGAACTGATGTTTCCAAAAAATGAACTGGTAGGATTAGATGCACCTAAATTTGTAAGATATCTCCTGTATTTGATGTCATTATGAGATTACTTTTTATTTTGATCTCAGAATATATAATAAATATTTCAATATTTCTCCTATACATTTCACTCAGGAGAAAAGGAGATTCAGAGACATCGTGTGAGGGACTTGAGGTCACACAGCTCTTGCCTGGGCGGGGCCGGGAGAAATCCACATCACACTTCCGTTTTCCTTTCATAACTGTTATCATTTTCAAGATTTTATGCTATAAACTGCCTAACTCTCAAAAACTTTACATAAATATTTCACCACAAAGTTATTTTGTCTGTCAATCCCCTAATTCTCTCAAATACTTCACCCCAAAGATTCACATCACAGAGCACGTGAATATTATTACTGGAATTGTTCATTTCAAAGCATATATTCCTAGACGCCCAACAGGACAGGAGGCTGGACAGCCAGGGTATTTTATGTTTTGGTCATTTATACTCCTGTTGCCTGGGGAGAAAAGTTTTCGTTTATAAATTAGAGAAACCTACGTAGTTTAGGAGTCAGGATTAAAAAGAATGGGGACAGTGCTTTTACCTTTTAGACATTCAGATATTAGGCTCAGTTCAGTGGGTTCATGGTGTCCATGCTGATCATGCAAGGGTGACACCAAAATACACATTAATTTTAGAAACATCAGGAGAGATTCTTAAATAAAAATAAAGGGAAAAATGCCACTGTGGTTTGCAGGCCAGCAGAATCTGAAGTGGCAAGACTGGTTCATTCTCCAATAACCAAGTGAGTGTTATGCGGCACCAAAGAAGGCCACACATGTTATGTCACTTCATCCTCACAGCTGCCTTCTGGGGTTCTCTTTGCCCATTACTGACAGTGCCGCTGGGGAATCGGGCAGGGGCCCGGTAGAAATCACAGACACAGTCGTGTGACGAAGCTGAGCTCTGAAGCCACACGCTTCTTATTCCAACCATCTCCAAATAGACCACCAGTATTGGAATGTGAATCTGAAAACTGCCAGCCTCTCCTCCCTCCTAAAAAGTTCATGTTGTAAGCTCTTGGTACCGTTCTTGCCACATGAAAATGTGAAAGTGTTTCAAAACAAAGAAGTCCATCTGCTATTACTCACTGCCTTCAGCCAGAGTAAACAGGAGATGGTTTCTTTTAAGGGGCACGGAGGTGATGAAGACAGGGTACAGTCGAGGCTGGGGAGGCAAAGGCCTGGTGCCGCCATGAGAGGTTTCAGGGGAGGGAGCGGGGAAGTCCTGTGTGGTGATGATCAGACATCAAGACAAACTGGCTCCTTCAGTCAACAAATTCTGATTCAGTGTCTCCTCTGTGCTGGCTACTGACGCTGTCAAGCGTCTAAGGAAGGGGCCTGCCCTCCAGGACTCAGTCTGGAAGGGGAGACAGAGCTCAGAAGAAGCAATACAATACCCCAGGCTGGGGGCTTCTACACGGAGCTGTGTGAGCACTGGGGACGGACCCCTGGGAGGTAAGGGGACACTTCCTGGAGGAAGTGACATTTCTGTTGGAGTCTCAAAGGACAAGGAGTCTTCCTGGCAGAGAAGAGGGGAAGGATCATCCTGGCAGAGCATATTTCCAAAGGCATGGAGGTCGGAGAGATCACAATGTGTCCTGAAAACAAAAGATCAAAGCCGCAGCCTGGGATGCACGGTGGCACCGGTGGGGTTAACAGTGAGGTGATGCCGGAGAGGCAGATGGGAACCCCGATTCTGGGTTGGCCAAGTGTGGCCAGCCTTCTGTCCACCGTGGGAGCCAATGGTTTTTAGGCAAAGCCGTGACAAGGTCCATGTGAAGGTCACATGGGGCTTTGTGTAAGGTGGATTGGAGAAAGTTAAGCAGGTAGCAAGGGGGCTGGCGGTTATGAACCCTACTTGCAAGGACCCTGTAGCTCTCTCCTTTATAAGTGACAGGTCAAGGTCTGGAAAGGTTAAGAGACTTGCAACAAAGCTAACAAAGCTGCCCAGCTGGTGCGTAAGAGTGGGATGAGGATGGGGTCCCACGGGCTGCAATTCCCTTCCTCCCACCGAGACTGCCAAACACAGGGAGGGCTCTAATCCTGGGCCCCCCAAAGTGGCTCCAGGTTTATCTACTTGAACACAGCAAGATAAATTCAAAAATAATTGTTGGTCAAAGCCTGAAGAAACGTTTTTACCTTGGTTCTAAATTCTTGCTGTCTTATGTACCAGGTAACTACCAAAAACAACACAGCTTAGCTACTGGGTAAAACCAACACAACACAGAGAAGGGAAGTGAGGGGAGTGCACGGCTACTTTCTAAATTGACCAAAGTCCTCAAAGCCCAGCTGTTCCCAAAGGCCAGAATTTAGACATGAACCAAGTCCTTCTGGAGAAGGCTGGGTTAATTCTTTCCTAGGAGCAGAAGGTCACTAACTTAGCCACACTGCCTAAAAAGAAAGCTGGTTGGCAGGAAATATTTCATCCACAGAACTACTCTTTACAGATAATCCCCAAAGATGCCCACCCCAGAGTAATCCAGGACGATGACCATAGTCATGGAACTGAGATTCTGCCTAACACCCGACCCCCTGGTTTGAGGGCAGGGAATTTATTCTGTTTCCCAGAAAACTCAAATCTTCAGTGAAGCAAAAATTCTAAGATCTGAAAAACCAAACAGCCCTCCTATAGCCCTCTCGTAATTTTGCTCCAAAGAGGGGGATCTACGTGAATGTATTTTCAGGGTACACACAGACTTTTCTGCCATCTGCATCTCTGCCCAAGAGCCCTGGAGACTTCATATCTGAGCACAAAGCAGCGGTGTATCTTGGGCTGCCACCCTCCTCGTGGCGAGATTCAGCCTCGTCTGAACCCTCTATTTGAGTTAAAGTGAATAGCAGGCCTAGGAAGAAGATAGCTGCCTTCTTTAACACGACGTTTCATATTGTTCGTGTTAAGCCATTAAAGGAAACAGAGCGCACCGTGGTCTTTGATTGGTTACAGATGGGAGAAAATCAGCCACGGTAATAAATGCATGGAGACGGAGTGGGTCGTTGCACACGGAGCCGGGATGTGTGATCCAGGAGGTGCGTGAGGGGGAGTTAATACCATATGTCACTTACTGCTGTGGGCCTGCACTCATGTTAATAGCAACACATTCCTCCCCAACAGCTCCGACACCATCCCTGACACCACCTCTGGGCTCTGCCAAACCCAGAGGACTCTTACCAGGTACTGAAGCCGCTGGCGCTCAGTCTCGGGGGTGAATTCCGAAGACATGGGGATGATTTCTCCGTTTCTGATGATTATAGCCCTGCAATGGTGAAAATGCATGTCAGTGGCCGATGTCATAAGCACCTGGATTCTGCGATAACGCCACAGCGAGGTCAGAATACACATGCATGCTCAGGGGATAGTCTTCCTTCCAATCTTCAAGGCACCAGTTCACTGTCACCAACTCTGGATCCCTCACCACACTGTAGGTATCTTTAAGGGCATGACATTCTCATTAGCTGACATTTACTTTTTCTGCTAGCTTAACGCCCAGCATCAAGTATGCTACCTGGCACGTAATAGATGCTCAGCGAATAAATGGCTGGGTCAATGAATCATGCACAGAGGCTCACTCTACACTAGTGCTCTTCCATCGAACTTTCTGTGATCATTAAAACTTGTGCTTCAATCTGTGCAGTCCAGTATGGCAGCAACCAGCCACATGTGGGTCTGAGCATTTGAATTATGGTTAGTGCAGCCAAGAAACTGAATTTTAAATTTTATTCACATTTTATTAATTCAGCTTTAAGTTAAGCAGTCATAAGTGGGCTAGTGTTTGAAGTAGTAGAAAGCAGAGCTCCAGGTGACTGGTTACTGTGGGCCAGCAGCACAGGCCTCCCCAGGGAGCTTGTTAGGCATGCAGACTCTCAGGTTCCACCACAGACTAATGTATCAGAACCTACATTGTCGTAAGAGCCCCTGGCGACTCACAGGCACATTACCATCTGAGAGCACCTGACCTAGACTCCTGAGATTCTAGGGTCATATCCTGGGTCCAGGAGAAACCATTCATCTCATCTTAAAGGGAGGAAATCCATACACTCCCCAAAACGTGCCCAAGGGTGACCACTGACCCCAGTACTCTTGGGAGAACGGAGCTCCCCAAAGCAGACGTTTAAAGGAGAGGCTTCAGGATCGGTAAGTGTGGAGCAACCTTTCCTAAGCCTGTTCCCGGTGGAACCTCCTGGGCTCAGCCCTTGTTCTGCAGTGGCTCCTGACAGCACCTCCCCATTATCGACCTGTTGTGGTCGAAGGCTACCATTTCTACGACAAATGCAAGCGGCTTGGGGAACTGCATTCTGTTCAAACCTCAAAGCTCCCTGGTGTCAGGGATGCAGAGACCTGGGGAACCAACACACTTCTCTGTGAAGACCCACAAACACGGGAAATACCATCGATGAGCTCAGCTCTGGGTAGATGCCTCGCTGCCTAGGGGGCTGTATTCTTTGTGCCAAGAAACCCTCGGCACCTCTCCCTCGCCCTGGAGAGGCAGGCGGTCCCTGACTTAGAAACTATCCCTGTAAATGGCTGCAGCCACTTGACCCCTCCCCCACCCCCTGGCCACCTGTGCCCCGTTGCTGCTGTCATAGAAACTGGTGGAGGGGGCAGGCAAGGGAGGAGGTGACAACACAAATCTTGGGGGCGTTAAAGAATTCATGAATCTAGGAGAAAAATGACCTGTGAGCAAATGGAAAGGTTTGGGGGGCTGACTCTGGAAAGAGGATGCCTCTTGCTGGAACAGTCGTATCACTTATTATCCTGCTGAAAATAGGACAAATTAAAGATTCCTTCTTGTAAACTTGTAAAATGTAACCATCTCCCAACCCCCAGAAATGGTGATATCCACCATTCACAAATCGCTGTAAGTTAATTGAAATTGTCTTTGTCCTATTTATCAGCTGAGACTAAGGACAGTAAGAGAGCAGGGTTTTGGCAGAGGATAGAGAAACTTGGGGAGCGAGGGTGCGGTGTCAGCAAGGACCAGGGTGGGGCCTAACCTGAAAGCAGCAAGAAGGGTCCTGAGAACGTGGGGGACTAGAGCAAAAGTCACGCCATAAATTCCCAAGGCAACCTTCTGTTTCAAAATTTTGCTTAAAGCTACTCTTAACTCTTTTTCTTCCTTTTTCCTTCATGGTCCCTGAACTCCAGCTTCCAGGCTAAGAAAGTTGGATATTAGGAGGGAAGAAAAAGACAGTGAGTAAGACGAGGAAGAAAGGGAAGGTGGAGGATGGGGTGTCAGAGTGGGCCTGTCGGGAGGAGACGTCACACGCCCAGCCAAGAGACAGGAGCTCCTCCTCCAGGACCAGAGTGTCAGGAGGTCGGGGGCCTGGTCTGGTTGTTCACTATTATAATTCCAAATGCTTGGCATCACGCCTGTCACATAGCAGGAGCCTGGTGAATATAACTGAATATAAGAACAGATGAGAGAATTCAGGAGAAGCTTTGCCTTGAATTTGAGCGAGGAAGAGAGTGGAACTAGGAGGTGGCAGGAGTCCACTTACACAAGGAAAGTGGGGCGGACTTCACAGAGGCGAGAGGAGCCTTCATCTGCAAACTCCCCTCTCCCTCACCTTCTCCTCCTGACCAGTGCGAGTCCACCCATCGCTTCCAACCCCAGAGGTCTCCCCTACATCGCTTATTCCCTCTGTATTCCCAGCCCCTCTCTCTACTGGCTCTCTCTACCCAGAGTTCAAAACTATGCTCAAGAAATTGACACGTTGTAACTGACTATACACCAGTTTTAAAAAACAAAACACTGTGTTGAAAATCAAAAAAAACTGAAACCGAAACTGAAAGCAAATGAACAACACTCTCCAATCCGAAACCCACCTTCTCGGGCTGTTCTCTGTTCTTTCCCAGCCAAGGTTTACACTTAATAATCAACTTTCGGGTCTCTACTTCCTCCGCTCTCATTGAGCCATCAGACACAGGTAAATTCACTTCTTAGCCCTCTGCTCACCCAACTGCTCTCACCAGACCCTCAGCGGCCTCTTTGCTGCTCAACCCACTGGGCATGACCTCATTCCCTATCTCCTTGGCAGCCTTTGATGGTCTCTCCCAGCCCTGGCTTCTGGGACACGGCTCCTCCTGGTTTCCCTCCTACCTCCCAGGACTCTCCCTCCCAGACTCCTCTCCTCCTCTAGTGCCGGGAGACTGCCGTTTTGTCTCTTTACCCCGCTCCCTGGGCACTCACCTCCTGATGCCCAAATCCCCGGGATTTGGTTTAGAAGCCCCTCCCACATGCTCCCTGAGCCTGGAATTCCTTCTAATAAAGCACATATCCCATCCTGTTGCTCATCACTTAACTGCCTGCCTTCCACGCTAGCCTGTAAGCTCCTCAGGCAAGAACCACGTCTGTCCTGCTCAACACTGGGGCTCCACTACTGCATACGGTGTCCAGCAGTTACAAGCAGGACTGGCTACATAAGTTCCAGGGTCCAGTGCCAACTGAAAATGCAAGGCCTTTTGCTTAAAAATTAATGAGAATTTTACGACTGTGACAGCAGCGCACTAAGCCAAACGTGCGGGCCCTCCTGAGTGGGGGGTCCTGTGTGACAGTGCAGGTCCCACCCTCGTGAAGCTGGCCCTGCCTGTGTGCCCTTAATATTTACTGCATGAATCAATGGCTTCGACAACGACATATGCTGATGATTCCAAATATGCTCTCCAGCCCACACATCCCTGCTGCACTCCTGCCGGGAGCAGCCAACTGCCAACGGATATGCGCTGGGATACTCGCTGGCATCTCAGACTCAACATGCTTCAAACTTAATGATGCTACCCCCACCACACCCCCAAATCTGTTCTTCCAGCCTTTTCTGTCTCAGGGAACAGCGTTCCTTTCCACCCAGGGCCCATTTCAGATGCCATCTCAGCCTTCTCACCTTTCTCACCCGACACATCCACGCAGGCAGCGAGTCCTGGGGCTGGCGCCCGCTCCACAGCATGCAAATCTGTCCCTGTCCTTGGTTCCTTCTGTTGGTGCCTGGGTTCAGGTCCCCTCCGGGGCTCGTCTGCCTGCCTCAGGAGCTCTCCTCTGCCCTCCCTGCTCCCAGGTCTGCCCTCCTCTGACCCCGGCGCCACAGGGTCACCAAGGTGACTTGAAAGCACTACTCTCATCACATCATACCCCCTACCTCAAGCCGGGGGTGCCTTCCCAGCATTCCCCTATTTCCTTCATTATCTGGGTTTTGCCTATATTTCCATTTTTAGGGGTGAAGTGGGCTGTTTATTAGGTTTCTTTATTTAATTTTAGAGGATTGAACCCAGGGCCTCACGCATGCTAAGCACACACTCTACCACTGAGCTGTGCACACTCCTCCACCCCGGGTTCTGCCTGTATTTCTGGTCCGAGCCTCACGCTAGCTATTCCTTTCGCCCTACCTCTCCCTTCTTCTGGCCAACCTAACCCCTTCTCCAAGTAGGCCCAGGAGAATGCCCTCCCGGTCGACCTTCGACGCCCCTTCTCTGAGAACCCAGAGTGTCACATGCTCGGTGTATCCCAGCCCATCCCAGCCCGTCCCAGTCGTCACGGCGACGGCCGGCCTCTGCGGCCCGTCTCTAACCACCTGACGACGTTTTCAGGCAGAGTCTAAGCCGTGGTCTCTGACTCTCCAGCACTCAGTGCCTGGCCCGTGACAGACACGCAGTAACTACCTGCTGAGGGTTAAGTGACTAAATGCATGAAGAGTAAGCTGGACTTGGATGGGCTAAGGGAGGCTCCCGGAAGACAAGACCCTAAAGAAGACTTTTCTTAATACCAAGGTCTGTAACTGTCTGTCTACAGTCTGAGCCCTCAAAAATCCGTATGTGTTTTCATTGGTTTTACAGAAAGACAATGGGCCTAAAAGGATGTTGTTCTGGCTGAAGGACCACTGAAAAGTGACTTGAAAGATAAAGGGAAACTAGGCAGGGCCCTGTCCTTAGTGGGAGCGGGGAGAATGCAGCCACCACTAGGGTTACTGGTTTTCAATTTCAAATTCACACACACAGTAAGGCATCAGCATTCAGTTCTGATACTTACTACTAGGGTAACCCTACCTACCTACTTTCATAAATAGATCATTGTGTCTAAATCCATCTATGTACAGGACAGTCTTCACTTGGTCTGAACTGCCAAGTTCCTCCTTTATGAGACGTCCGTGGAGTAAAGATGGCAGCATGCTTGGCAGCCAAGTCTTCCAGTCCCTACATCACGATGTCTCTTCCTACGTGATTCCGGCTTCCTTTCAAGCTCTCTTTCATCCCTCTGATCCTGGGATCAATTTGTCAGAGAGCTAGTCTCCCGCCTCGGGGGAGGGCAGTGAGAGGGAAGGGGTTTCAAAGGGAACAGAGTGCACATGAAGGCTGACAAACCCTGTACTAAACAACCAATAAAGTAGAGAGATGCCTTTAAAGCCACATTCTCTCATCATAGGATCCTTATAGACGTCATATCTTCCACTTCACTATCTTATGAAATGTTTTTCCTAAACAGAAAACAAGAAAGCCACGGCAGCAATGAGCGTCAAGGAGAGTTAGGCACAGGCTGACCTTTCTTCTGGGGCCTTGGGTCCAGATCTGGGGATGTGACAGTGGTCAGGGTGACACTGCGTTTCCCTGCTCAGTGTCTGGCCAGAGACCAGCTGATGTAACCACCTCCCACCTGGTACCCAGCACCACACAGAGTGGGCGGTTCCTAAACACATTCCCCAAAGCTAAGCCTCTCATTCACAGAGACTGTGATTCATATTTCCATGCTTTCATTTCTTATCCAGTATAATAGAAGGGGCAGCACTTGTGACACAGTGAGTGATAGGGTTTAATGCATTTCGTGAGTCAACTGCAAGGATGGGAGAAGAGGAGGTAAAGCAAAGACATTAACAGTTTTTAAGCCCTCACTTCCCCACATTCGCTGCACGAGATAAGATAAGATAAGATAAGGTGCACGAGAGGATAAGAACAATTTATTCCTAACTGATGAGAATTCTGAGCTCAGAAAACAGGTTCTAGAAAATTCTGCTATTTATACCCACCAGTGTCACCATATGGGGTCAAAAAGACCTACTTTTTGTTCCACACACTGGTCAAAAGGTTAACTGGTCAAGAGAAAAATAAAGGACCAAATGGGATGCACATTTCAGGTATTTGATCAATTTTACAACTTCTTTTAAGGAGATCACACTCACTCCTGTCAAACCCATCTCAGAGCAGGAGGGACCTTCTCCAAAAGGCATCTGACAAACAAGCAAAAGAAAACAGATATAAAAGATGCGATCAGGCAAGTGACAGGAGGGAAAATTCAGACATTCAATAAACACGTGACAGGAAGCCCCGCCTCACTCGTCCAGGAAAAGGCAACTTAAAGTAAAAATTAAGTAATTTCTGCTCATCAGGTTGGTAAACATTTATTGAAAAAATTAACGACATACAGCAGCTCTCCTAGGGTGAAGTGAAAAAATCATTCTCATAATTAAAGGGGATGTGAATCATGACCCCTTTTAAATCTCCTACAATTGTAACTACATAACCAATGTCTCAGCCATCCTACTTCGGGGAATATGCCCTAAAGAAATAAAAGGCTCAGTACAAGTCAGCGATTCATTCTTAACATTATTTGTTGTGGCAAAGACTGGATACAGTCTGAATGTCTATCAATAGGGGAATTGTTGAACGGATTGGTTTGTAATCTGTGAGATATTACACAATCACACACACACACACAAACCCGAAACCAAGAGCTGAGTCTACATTTTGTGTACTTTTAAGAAAGAAAAGCATGTTGTAGAGTAATGTGTGGTATAACCCCATTTTTGTAAAAACAAAAACTAGATACAGATGCCCTATACTCAAGAGGTGTCTGATTCCAGGCCAGAACCCTGTGTGTGTTCCTTCAGGCTCTGCAAAGGCTTTCCCGGGCAGGCCTGCCGGGAAGCTGCCCTCCCCACACCTGGTGCTCAGCCAGCGCTCTGCGGTCTCTGGGGAGGAAGAGGGGGTGGGCTGCAGGCCAGGGCTCCCTCTCCCCACCGTCCCCCGCAGGTCACCTGTACACACATTTCTGCCTTCCCCGCCTAGGCACCTTCCCCGGGAGTCTTGGCAAAGACACTTCCCTCCACTTTGACTCAGTACTTTTCCACTCTGAGTCCTTCCGTCTCTCCACCACCCGCCTGCCACTCCCCCCTGCCAGCACCAGCCCTGAGAAAACTCCTCCTGTCTCTGCTGCGTGCCATTGCCCGGCCCTGGCCCGGTGTCCTTCTGTGGGGAACACGGAGCGCTTTCCTTCTCTTTGCCTCTTGCCTGCACCATCACAGTGAGTGAATAAAGGTTTCAATCTTATTTTCAGTTTGGCTCACTGTTCTAACTGGCCACCTTGACACCAGGCTGTCTGATAGCATAAATTATGTTTGAAAGAGTAGGAAGGAAGGGATGGAAGTGGAAGGAAGAGTTAAATTTCCTTTACGTATCTCTGTACCATTTAACGTAACAGCAAACGTGGAATGTCCCTTTTGTAAATTCTGAAGAGGAATTTCTTTGCTTCGATTTGGCCCTGCATTCACAAAAGACCTCGAGTCCTACTAAGTGCCGATTCATCTCTGTCACACTCCCAGGCTGCATGAACCCTGTGTGACCCAAGCACTCAGTGTCCACAGAGTCCTTCCAGGGGCCCAGTCACATCTCAGAGCTTAGGCGTGACCGTGAAAGTATCCTGTAGCTGCGTCAGGAGCCACTGACTGAGAAGACAGTGGCTGAATTTTGTTATAAGAATAAGAACTAGTTAAGGCCGAAAATGTCTGTACCCTTCTCCATCACTTGTTTTATAGAAGGAGACCCACAGAGGTGGGTTCAGAACTGCCAATCACGCTCACCAATAAAAAGGATAAAGAGAGGTTCTGTATGAGGAATGAGCAGGGTGACCGGGGATTCATCAGCCCCTCCTCTGGATACTGAGATCCCATTAATTTTAGGCACATAGAAGGGTTTGTGCAGGTGCAATCCTCTCCTTTATCCACAGCTCGGGCATCCCGTGCTGGTCCGATACACACATTCCTCTGAGCACCTAGGAACTTGAAACTATGCCCTTTAGGCACTGACAACATGCAATGTGTGTGACTTCCTCAGTCCACAGGGACATTTTCAGTGTGTTAAATCTGTGACACTTTGATAAACCGAAAACAAAAGAAAACATCCCCCACGTCCACCCCCAGCTAAGTTACTGCATCCATTGCCGGTGGGCTACCTACCAGAGTTCAAGGCCCTGAGGCAGCCACCCAGGGGTCTGTATTTGGCCGCAGGCTGGGAGAGAGAGAAAGAGCACTACTGAGAGTAAGTGGGGTAGGAGATGTTCCTGCTGGGAGGCAGCAAGCGGCCAGCTACACTTTCTATCGCTTAGAAGACATCTCGCTCTTTCCAGGGCAGGCAGAACTTAACACATGCCGGTGTGTGTTGTGGGCAATGTGCCATTAGCTATGCCCACAGGTGCACAGTGGAGGAGTCTCACTGTGCAGGACAAGGAACTCCCCTCCTGGAGTGTTTCTGAAAGTCTCCCCTTGCCCCAGGCTGACACCCGGCTGGAACAGCAGGGACTCACTCATGTGCCCTCATGTCCAGCCTTCACCGAAATGAGAAGATGTTATCTCAGGACATCCCAGAGCTCTTACGCTGTTGTCTCTGGCTATAACAGAAAGCTTCAGGTTCAAGCAAAGGAGTAACACGTCGAAGTTGTGAGAGGAAGACGAAGTCTGGAGAATCACTTAAGGCAAAGGCAGGAGAGCTCTGGTCAGCACCCACTTTCTGTGAGCCTTGGGGAGTCTGAAAGCCAGGCTCTGCCAGGTACTCTTGAGAGCAGACCACCTTTTAGCCCTTCTTCCTCCTCAAGGTAAAACCTTTGGCATTAAACAAAATCCTAAATTCCCAATCAAATGATTTTGCAAATAGGTGTTATGTAAATATGGTATAAGGATAACTAATGAGTATATAGCTTTTCAGCCTCAATAAAAGGCTTTGTCCGAGTGGCACAAAGAATGGGGAAAAAGGGATATAGATACACAGATACACAGACTTATAGTTATAGCTGTAGATTATATAATCTATATGTATATAAAAAATCTCCATATATAAATCTCCATTTATAAATACATATGTTTATATACTTATGAAAGTCTCCAAGCTTAACAATAAAGGTAGAATCTCTCTGTAGAGCACAAATGGAAAATAAATCCAAAGGTCACCAGGCTGCTGGACTTGAGAAGCAGTTGATAGTGTCCAGCAGTCCAGTTTCCATGGCGTGAAAGGTGAAGCAAGACGAAAAACTCAGGGATCAAGCTCAAGCTCACTCCTGAAGGCAAAATCCAAACCAAGCTGCTTCACTTTGTCATACACCTGCGCTGCTTCTCCCTGCAGCGCGGGAACCGCCTGACAGCAAAGCAAAGTGCTCCGAGGCTCGTGTTTGAAAGCGTCCTTCTGGCACAGAACTGCATTTCCGTCTCTAACAGCTCAGGGGTCGGCCCGCCGCGCGGCAGGGAAGCCCCCCCCCCCCCCCGCCACGTGTGTAGTAAATCGGGTGTAAGCCTGTGGCGCGCAAATGCGCAGGAGGAACCTTTCTGGGTTGTTGTAAATTCTGCCAGTTTACTCGGGAGAGTATAATGGGAAAGACGGAGCACCACCCGACCAAGACCCTCGCCCAGCTCAGAGGGTCCACGACCCTGGAGAGATGCTCGCACATGCGCACAATCGGCGGTAGCGAGGCCGGGTGGGGCAGGGCTTGGGAACCAGAATTTGCAGGCGCCAGCCCCACCTTCGGCCACTCACTGGCTCTAGACTTGGAGTCCTCGCCTATAAAACGCAGGGGCAGGGCCAGATCATGGCACCTCAGGCACCTCCCAGGTCTAAATTTAAGTGATTCTGAAAATAAGCCCAATATTCCCTTAGCGGAAAAATACGGACAAACCACTGCAGCTACTACTTTCCTTCTCAGGAGGTGGTGATCACCACAATTTAGATTCTAATAAATACAAACCAATACAGATGTGCCAGGGTGGAAGAAGTCACCCTTAGTGCTTCCCTGAAATCATGAAGGACAAGGAGCCCATTATCAAGCAAGCCCCCCACTGTAATTTCACTGTTGTTAACCAGTCCTCTTGGAACGCAGAGCTGCAAACAAAAGGCATCTCTGACAGCGTTAAGAGTATTCATGGATGCCCTGATTCCATTACACACTTTTTCGGCTGAAAGTGATTCGAAACGCAACATTAAACTGCACATTTCCAGAATGGAGGAGAAAATCTGGTACAAGGTGACAAAGAGAAACCATTCGGAAAACCCTTTTTGACAGTATGTATCAATTCCAAAGTCCGGGAGGAGGCACCCATTTTGTCAAAAAGCATCAGACCTTGTGAATTCTCTTCGGGTGCAGCAGAAGCGTCTGTCTCCTTCAGAAGTATTAGAAATGTGTCGATGGAAAAGAAAGCAGGGCAGCTGACGGAACAAGCGGGGGTTACCACCGTCAGAGGACAGCCAGGCTGCCGGTGCTAATTAGAGGTGTCAAAAAATAGCTGAAGGGAAATAATAATCCCAAGAGCCTGGAATTAGTTTGGGTGTGTTTTTAATCATTCCATTTCCAGAATGGATACTAGAGAAAAAGTCTGCAAATACGATGATTCATTTAATAGGACCTCAGATATGCAAATTTCTCAGCAAACATTCACAAAAAATCATCAGGAAAAAAAGTCAGATCTTTAAGTAGCAGCAAAAATAAATGCTCACTTGCAGTGCAATAACTGAGTCAGATGTTCCCATTTTCCTCACCACCAGCCCGGGCTGTGTTCATAGCACCCAGAATAATTTCTCAATATCATAGTTCAGCCACTTTCTACAAAGATCTTGCTCTACGATCATGAAACCAAATGCACCAGCACGATATTTCCTGCACCAGGTAAAAAGCCTTATAGTCATGAAAGAACTTTTTGAGGTGCTTATTATTTCTTAAAACATGACAAGGGGTCCATCTATAAATTAATGGTGGGTTTGTTCTTTGTGTGTGTGTGTGTGTGTGTGTGTGAAATTATTCTACATTCCATAAAATTCACCCTTTAAAAGGGTACAATTCAGTTGTGTTTAGTATATTCACAAGGTTGTGCAACCATCACTACTAATTCCAGAACATTTTCATCAGCTCAAAAGAACCCCTTGCCCAATAACAGTCACTCTCCCTTCCCCTAACACTCATTCTCCCCACTAACCCCTGGCAACCACCAATCTATTTTCTGTCTCTATGGATTTGCCTATAAATGAGATCATATAATATATGGCCTTTGGTGCCTGGTTTCTTTCACTTAAAATAATATTTTCAAGGTTTATCATGTTACAGCATGCATCAGTGCTTCGCTCCTTTTTACGACTGAGTGAGTATCTCACTGTAAGGATACCCCACATTTTGTTTATCCATTCGTTATTTGTTGCACATTTGGGTTGTTTCCGCTCTTTTGGCTATCGTGAATAATGCCATTATGAACATTCATGTACAAGTGTCTTGTGAATATGTTTTCAACTCTCTTGGCTATATACCTAGGTGTGGAATTGCTGGTTCCACCTGGTAACTCTTAGGTTTAACATTTTGAGGAATTGCCAATCGGTTTTCTAAAGTGGTGGCAGCACCGTTTTGCATTCCCAGTTGTTGGGTTTTAAAACTTTCTCTTGAAAGACTGCAGAGTTTCAACTAAATTTATTTCTGAAAATCCCACTGTGGTTGCTTATGTTGCACAGTTTTAAAAGCACTTGGCTGGCCAAGTTTTCCTTGTATGCTTTGATCTCAATGCACCTATTGAACACTTAGTGGTTCCTTTTCCATCTGGGTCAGGGGGTATATATTCTGTTCTTCTCAAGTGCAGGATCAGTACTTATAACCCACACCACTGCACGGTCCTCCAGCACAAATGTATACAAACACTACTCAAGCCCCAAGGCGAGCACATGTTTCTCTCTCTAACAAGTAGCCAGACTGGATGAGGCCACCAAAGGCATGTATTTTTTTCTCTACTATAGTCAATTTTGGAGCAGGGTGGATCTCTTCTCCACCCCCCCTCTTTTTTTTTAAATAACTGATGACTACAATAGCTCACTGTTTATGTGCCAAGGCAGGTAGGACATGCAGAGCTTAGGGAGCAATCTCTTTACTAATGCTCTGCATTAGTCACACCCTCTTTAGAGTTGTGTCCAGTTCCAGTCTCTCTATTTTAAAAGGGCAATGCAACGGAGCAACTGAACGTACCTCCAAGAAAAGAAAGAAAAACAATGCAAGGGGTGGAAAACAGACGCTTTGAAGGAGGTTAAAGCAATTGTGGTATTTTAGCTGGAAGGAAAAAATGAGGAGTGATTTGATCACACTCTCCTTCCCGCAATTTGAAATAGTTTTATTGAAGGAATGGAGGGTGACCAGTTCTTCATGCTCAGAAGAAAACAAACAAGAGGAAATCCTATTTAAATCAAATCAGTAAGATTCTATGATTGGAAACAAGAAAAGAATTTCCTGATCTTCCCAATATACACTGATCGAAGCCCATGGGTCTCTGTCCCTGGAATTCAAAAAGACATAAGGGAGCTTTGTCTATATATTCTCCCGGCAAGAATCTTGAGGCACCCTTTATTGTTGTTTCCTTATGATGTTATAAATCAGGATCTACATCTGTGGTGTGAGGGCAAAGCCTGATCCATAAACAATTAACTCTAGACTGAATACTGTATAACATGCTTAGAAAGTCTTATAACCTACACTGTGGAAATACACAGAGCATCCTCAGGGCCACATGACCCTGCTCAAAATAAGCTACCCGACTTCATCCGGCAGGGCAGGTGGCTTACCTGCAGCCCACGGTTAGATAACAGGTTGGATGCCTCACCTGTAGGGCCTCCTGGCTCCACCTGCTGCTGGTTACCCCGTGTCAGTTCCTCACACAGCAAAGGCTTGGGAAGCCCATCTCTCATCCACCATCAGGTGGGTTTGGGGAGCCAGGTGAGGTGTGGTGGAAAGTGATCAGGGCTCAGAGTTCAAGGTCTAGCTCAAACTATGAACTAGCTATGCTAGGAAAATCAGCTAGCCACTCTGACACTCAAATTCTCCTGTCTGAAAAAGGGACAATACCTCTTTCTTCAGATTACGTGAGTTTATGTGTAAAAGGACTTTAAGCATGGCTAATTAATACAGCTGCTTGAATCATCACAGGAAAGGTACATATCCACAAGTCCAACTAGAACAGTCACTACCTGGAACTTTGGTTGCTTTGTACAACAGCTGTCCACAATCGGGACCCTAAGGAACTGTATGAA
The DNA here is from genome assembly GCF_036321535.1 of Camelus dromedarius. Lineage (NCBI taxonomy): Eukaryota > Metazoa > Chordata > Mammalia > Artiodactyla > Camelidae > Camelus > Camelus dromedarius. The sequence continues at coordinate 59,295,062 of NC_087446.1, read as the reverse complement.
GGAAAAAACCAGTTGTACCTAGTGACCTCACTTAAGCGTTAATGATAAAATGGCACGCTGACTTCCCATTGTCATTTCCAGTCACGTGTTCAGATACCCCCAGAACTCAGCAAAAAAGAAGAGAGACTGACAGGGCAGTAGTGGAGAGATTGCTAGCTTTAAAACCCCACACTGTTCATTAATATTAGTGCCATAATTTCCTGCAGATTTTTCCAAGTATATCTGTAATTTAAGATTGTATTTTGACAAGCAGATATAAAAAAATGTTCCCATGCAAAATCCCCTTTCCCTGAAAAAATTCCGCTGAGCCCATAATTTACCCAAGGCTATTGCAATTGTCCAAAAGAAAAGTGAGATTCTGGACTATGTCTGTGGAAACAGGGAAGTCTCAGTGGTATAATACGTTACACCTTGTAAATTATATGTGTACTTATCAAATGTATAGAACTTTAAAATACATTCTCCCAAGTAAAGGAGATGAAAAGGTCTGGGAATCTGCTGAAATTCCCAGGTTGCACAATGGAGGGTGGTGATGCCATTAACAGACGGAGACCTGGGCAGAGAAGCCCGTCTGGTGGCGATGACGCTGCATTTTGATTGGGGCATGTGCCTGACGCCCAGGGAGCAGGGCTCGTGAGTAATACGGGTACGATGCTCAGGAATGAGATCAGTGCTAGAAAAACAGAGCTGGGAACAGTTACATTTATATGGTCGTTAAAAGCATGGGATTGAAGCAAATATTCCAGGGAATGTATGTAGAAAATGTGGGGATAAGTATTAAGTGGGAATATAGAAAATGGGTCCATTCCCTCATTCACCTATTCAACCCTCTTCACAGAATAAATCAATGAAGTTGGCCTCTACAGTGTTTTCCCTGGAAGACTCTTCTGAGTGATAGTAGGAAATCCCCCCAAAAAATTCATGCTCAGAAAAATTTGGGAAACACTTTCCTTTGTCCCAGGACTTTCCTGAGCCTTTAATATACTAAAATGTGTTGTTGTTCTCCAAGACCAGATAACTGCAATAATCCCCAAATCTCATGAAGGGAAGAACATCTCTTAACGTATCTTCACTTTTCTACCAAGAGTAGGTCAAGTTCAGGGCTGGATGCACTTGGCTGACCTTTGGCCTAGGAACACAGCGGGCTTCACTCTTGAGAGCCCCACCCTCTACCCCCAAGAACCTTGTCAGGTGAAAAATCAGGGCTTCTCTGTCTTAGGAAAAGGCCCCCCACCACTCCTCCCTCTCTGATTCCACTTTCTTTTTTGAGAGGCACTTCATTCACAAAGCTTCAGAGGTAAAGGGGGCTCAGACCGGGGCAGGGGTGCCTGGAGGAAAACTAAGCTATCTCCCCACCCCTAGGTCTTCTCCATTCTAGCTCATCTCTTACATAGTTCGCCAGGTATGCAGAGCTCAAGGTGTGCTCCTGCTACCCTGACTTCAACTAGTTCTGACTGGGAGCTTGAGGGCTTTCTTGTTCTGGTTCACATTCTATTTTTATATTTGCAGCTTCTCTGGAATGACATTCCCTCACCACCAGGATTGGGGGAAAGAGGCAAACAGACTGTTCTGGTCCTGATTTCAGCTTAAACAAAAGAAGACCCCAGCATGTTCCAGCCTGGCACATGCAGGGGCTGCACTGTAATTTAAGGTCAAAATGTATTACTTATAAAATTTGTTCCTCTGCCTTCTCCTCTGTCTGAGTCTTTCCCTGTTCAGCTTTTGGGGACTGGCCGGCAGCGTCCAAAAGAGGACTTGTTGAATTAGAGTTTTCAGGTCTCGGCTCTACAGCCTCTAACTTCCCCCCAGCACCTTCCAGAAATCGAGCTGTTTTAATTCATCTCTGCAGAATGTCATTGCTCCTCAACGGCTTATCTGGGAGGTCTTATTTCAAGCCCAGGAATCTTTCTGACATGTACGAGTGAAGAAATGTATTTTGGACCTTTTATTTTTCCCACTTTTAAATTAATCAATATGGGGTTAATTTAAGATGACATGACTTCTGATAGGAAGTTGGCCAAGGATGGACAGAAACACCCCCCAATCAAAAGTGTTCACATCCTTAGAGCCCAGAATAGGTTTATGTTTACGGAACATGGTGAAGACAGCAGAAACGACCTTTGATAGTTAGATTTGAAAAATTGAGGTGATTGAGGAAGAGACTAACTGGCTGCTGGAGACCAAAGGTGTAAAACTGATGACGAAGAAGGAGAAGTGCTATTTTATTTCCATTTTACTTGTCATGTGGGAAGAAGGAGAAAATAACCACGAATTTTAAAAAACAATAATCTAAGGCCCAAGACAGATGAAAATATTACAGAAGGGAACTGTGCTGTGATAAATGGAATCGAGTCTTCCACCTTCAACAAAGGACATCTTGGGGCCCAGAGGGTCTTGGAAGATGAGGCTGCCCCAGCTCTGTCCGGGGTCGGGAGGATGGCGGTGAAGGAGAGACGCACCCAGCGATCACAGACCAGCAAACCAGGTCCACTTTCCAACAAAGGAGACAGTGGAGTCTGTAAACTAAGGAGGAGGACCTGATATCAATCTCGAAGAAGATTCTAGAGTAGGTCATTAAAGTAAAGGCTCCTGAAAGCTAGTGAAGAAAAGCAGTGGTCCCTGGTGGTCTGCCTGGGTCTGCCAAGAGAGGACAGCACATCCTTTTCTAGTCCCTCCCCCTCATCTTTTTTTCTGTCCATGTAAAAGAAATGCCAGAGGCAGAGTACCTTTTGGGACTTTAGAAACCAACAGAATCTTTTTTCTTCTGGTCCCCAAATTCTTTTTTTTTTTCTTTTTTTTACTGAGTTATAGTCAGTTTACAATGTTGTGTCAATTTCCAGAGCAGAGCACAATTTTTCAGTTATACATGAACATACCTATATTTATTGTCGCATTCTTTTCCGCTGTGAGCTACCACAGGATCTTGTATATATCTCCCTGTGCTATACCGTATAATCTTGTTTATCTATTCTACATATGCCTGTCAGTGTCTACAAATTTCGAACTCCCAGTCTTTCCCTTCCCACGCCCCTTCTCACCGGCAACCACAAGTTTGTATTCTATGTCTACGAGTCTGTTTTGTATTTATGTTCATTTTTTTTTTTTTAGATTCTGCATTTGAGCGATCTCATATGGTATTTTTCTTTCTCTTTCTGGCTTACTTCACTTAGAATGACATTCTCCAGGGACATCCATGTTGCTGCAAATGGCATTATGTTGTCATTTTATGGCTGAATAGTATTTCATTGTATAAATATACCTCATCTTCTTTATCCAGTCATCTGTTGTTGGACATTTAGGCTGTTTCCATGTCTTGGCTATTGTAAATAGTGCTGCTATGAACATTGAGGTGCAGGTGTCTTTTAGAAGTAGGGTTCCTTCTGGATATATGCCCAGGAGTGGGATTCCTGGGTCACATGGTAAGTCTATTCCTAGTCTTTTGAGGAATCTCCATACTGTTTTCCACAGTGGCTGCACCAAACTGCATTCCCACCAGCAGTGAAGGAGGGTTCCCTTTTCTCCACAGCCTCTCCAGCATTTGTCATTTGTGGACTTTTGAATGATGGCCATTCTGGCTGGTATGAGGTGATACCTCATTGTAGTTTTGGTTTGCATTTCTCTGATAATTAGTGATATTGAGCATTTTTTCGTGTGCCTAATGATCATTTGTATTTCTTCCTTGGAGAACTGCTTGTTTAGGTCTTCTGCCCATTTTTGGATTAGATTGTTTGTTTTTTTTTCTTATTAAGTTGTATGAGCTGCTTATATATTCTGGAGATCAAGCCTCTGTCATAAACCAGCAGAATCTCTGACAATCTTTTGGTTGACAACGAAGGATAGGGGCAGTGTAAGTAAAAGGCTAGAGACCTAGGGAACCATCCCTGCCAGGAACCACTGCTACACAAGGGAGACAGAAACCAGGATTTCTCACCACGAACCAGCTGGACCCAGTTAAGCTGGGATGGCTTAAGAGGTGGCTGGAATGTCAGTCAAGATTCACCCAGAGTATCTCCAAGAACTCAAAGAAGAAAAACCTCCTTCTTCCAGAGTTCACAATGCCATCACTGGCCCAGTTGAAAGATGAGATATGGGGGAGGGTGAGTGACCAGAAAAAGCAATCCCACAGGCAAGGCCCAGAAGACAGACCTGTGGCCCAAGGGAGCAATGGGCACGGTCTGGTTCTTCAAGCATTTTGGCCACTGAGTCATTCCGGCTGCCTGCGTGAGGGGCCTTGGCCGCACGGCCTGTTATCCCCACTCTCCCTCCCACTCTGCTGAGGTCCGGTTATGAATCTGAATTATCTGAGTGCAGACAGTACTCACAGGACAGAAAAAGAACATCACCAACAACTTTAGAAGCATGATTTTCAACAGATAAACCACTTCCGGTTTCTGCCAGGACCCGTCATGTCAAAAGTAGAAACTTAGCTTCCATGAAAGTCCAGGGGCGCCATTCCCATCTTCCACCCCACAACGGATGGGAAGTATTCATACTATGGGCTAATGTGCTGGAAAAATTAAAATCTTCAGGTGAATTGTAAAAAATCTTACGCTCTAGATAAACTCATTACTTACAGCTTAACTTCTTCCTCAAAATATAAACTAAAAATAAACCAGTTCACCTTTCTATATCTCACAGGAATGAAGAAAACAAATTAATGAAGAGGTAAATTCACAGGAAGAAAAACAGCCTAGTAATCCAGCAGAAAGATGTCACTATAGACTCACTCTTCCTCAGCGTTCTTCTAGGGGCAAGGTTCAAGTTGTAAGCTGTTCTTGTAACAAATAACGCTGATGGAGAGGCACTTCTGACGGTAACGTCACTCCACAAAACACTCAGGACAAACAAGCCATCAAATCCCAGTTTCCATGGACCTATTCAATTTTACATCTCGAATGTTTAGCATCAGTCCGCAAGTCACACACTGCGCAGCACAAGAGGCTCTTGGAGCACAATTGTCCTGCTCCCATTGGCCTGGTCTGATTCACAACCACCCCCTCTGAGGGGAAAGGCAGATGGAGGCTTTCCACATGCAAACCTTTCCAGCCTCAGCCTGGCGCAATTTAGGAGTGAGGTTCAGAAGCAATTAGAGAGAGAAGATTAATAGAGACGTTTGTTGCAATTTGAAACATGAGTTTGCTGTTCAAAAGGCGAAACTGTAGTGCTTGAAGCTAAGTGCTTAGAACTGCCCCAGAATCCTCAAGTAAAGCATCCTAGTCACAACCGCATCCCATCAATCACAGATGAAAAAGTTCACACGTTCTTGTGTTTGGCTGGGATTGCTCAGCAGTGTTCGTGGTCGCTGTGAGATCTCTCTCCATCTCACCAGCAACAACATCTTCATTTGGTTTCCACATGAATAATTCTTGGAAGCTACAAAGTCTTTGAAGGGCATCTATTTTTGCCTTGAGGTCTACTGGCGTCAGAGTTCACATAAACCTCACAGATGAAAACTCTCTGAGCGTGATTCATCAGAGCCTACAGCGTTCTCACCAAAGGGAGGTCCCTGTGTGGGGAGGGGTTTCTGTATTTATACGGCCTATTTGTTTACTTGTAGTTAAAATTGTTCTTGCCAGTTTTTGAGGTCTAAAGAATTTAAAGATGATCTATAATGCATGATCCTCGGAGAACGAACATGGGAGAATTTATTGGGACAGTTAACCCCCAAAACCCAGCTTCTTGACAGAATCAGTGTCTGTTCCGCCTCAGCAGTGGGACCTAAGCTTTGCCAAAGCTTCAAACTTATCTCTCTCCTCACGCTGGCTACGTTTTATTTATACCTTTAAACTGTGGAGGGAAAAAGGGGGCATTAGACCCAAGAGAATTTTCACACAGTCAGGAACTACCTGGAAGCTAAGTGGATTTGCTTCTCCATGAAAAGTTGTGGTGGAGAGGCCATGCCCCAGGATGACTTAAAAGAAACCCGACTTTTCCTATAATAGGTGGTAAAATGGCCAAATGACCTAGAGTAGTTGTGAGGGATAAGCACTGAGTCTTGGGTGGAAGGTGATGTTCCAACCACAAGCCAGTCTGACTCTGCTAGACCAAAAAAACTATGTTTTCGTGCGTGGTGTGCTATGGGAGTACACGTGTGGGCTTGAGCCAAGGGCTGAGCACTGAAGCCAGCGTAAATGCTCCCAAGAGGGACCTGACTTCAGTCACCTGCGTCTCGTGCAGAATATCACCTTTCGGCTGCAAGTCTAAGTGTTCACGACGTGACAAAGCAGATGAACTACAACCACCGCTCCCAGCCCCCAGCTCAGTTCTTCCGAACCTCCTCACTCAGGGGCAGCCAGAGAGAACACTTGTCACACACAAGGAGCTGACATCACTCACGTGACTCCAAAACTTACCGCAGATCATTCAACACTTATCAGAGGGGCACAGTGCGGAGAGGCAACACACGACGCTTCTTCACAGAAATTGTTTGAGTTTAGAGATCCTATCAGTTCAGTCATTTCATTCTAGGGATGAAGAACCCAAGATCTAGGGAGGCGAGTGGTCTGCCCCAACAGAAACCCAGGTCTCAACGTTCACAGCAGGTTCTTCCTTCAACCTGCTGTGCGTCCTCCTGCCTGCCCGTGGAGAACCGTTACTTCCCCCCTAAACTCCTGGTGGTTATGGAACATTGAGGGACCCTGCTGGTGCCTTCTGCTGCCCCCTAACAAGGCTGAGGGATCCTCCCTGTCCCAGATCCCTGCCTTAAAGCAGCTGCCACCTTTTTCACCTGCACTGGGTTTCTCGCTCCATGGCAGTGGCGACCACCTCTTTACTTCGCTCCTCTGAAAAATCCAGTTGTACAAAAAAATGTCGAACTCTGGTGAATTCCCCTCCAGACAATTACCAGGGACAAAAATAGTGAAATGAGAACAAATGGGAGTGACCCAGAAGGAGAGAGTGTGCGCCGGGAGAGATGGCTCACTCTGGAGCCAGCGTGCAGGGAGGTGCAGTCTGGGGACAGCCAAGTCCCCCGGCTTGTGTCCTACATTACCGGGGGGGGGGGGGGGGGTGGAACGTGCACTGGAAATGTAGGTATGCCCTGAATTCGTGAGAAGAGATCGTGGCTGCCAATGCCAGACAGAGCCAGACTCCCGATCTGAAGCCAATCCGTCTGAACCATCAGGCCAGAGCTCCACTGAACACCAATGTTCTGTGCATATGCACGGCTCGGCCTCCAAAGAAGCTGGACACTTTCAACTGTTAAAAATTGGCCAAGATCAAACCTACGTGATCTTGAGTGTCATGGGAGCCCCGGTAACACCACACTTCGGCTGATCAAACTGGAGCTTCCAGGACCTTCCTTCCTCTCCCTTGCTATCTGTCTTTGGGCAAATATTCCCCGAGTGCCTACCCTGTGCCGGACCCAGGGATCTGGCAGGGGGCCCAAGAGAACAGTCATGGCTGCACGGCCCTCACGGCCCTGGGAGGAGCAGTGATCTTTGAAGGAAGGTGGGGGCCTCAGACAGGGGGGCTGGGAGGGGACAACAAAGCCTGAAGGACTGGCAGGAGGAACCACGTGCAAAGCCGGGGGCTGGCGGTGAGCAGTGTGGGCAGAAGCAAGTGCATGTGCAGAGACCGGCGGGGACGCCTAGCATGTGTGGGGACTGGAGAAAGCTCGGTGAAGAAGGCCAGAGGGGTTTGGGGGGCTGGAGAGGTGGGCCTGGACCATTGGAGGACCCGGCGGGCCGTTGAAGGAGTCCAATGGAGATCAGCAAGCTCCGAAGGACTTAAGAGCAGAGAGTTTATCTTTTACAAAGGTGGCACTTGTGTGTGGAGGGTGGACGGTACAGGAGCTTCCTGAGGGAAACAGGAGTCTGTCGCTGAAGCTTCAGTAAGGGAAGGGCTGGTCCTGCCTGAAGGTGGGGCAATGGAGCAAACAGAAGGGATGTTATCTCCAGTGTCATCCGGAGTGAGAAGCACAGGACTGGGTCAGACTGGACCGGGAACTGGGGACAGTGTGGGGAGGCCACAGTCATCAGGCGGTTCCATGTGCCTGGGACCGGGGCTGCTGCCCCTAATTGGCCGTCTCCTTCATGTTGCAGGTCCCCACAATGGCATGTCACCTCCAGACTAAGTGCACCGACTTGCTAGGCCCCTTTAAAGACTATGATAAAGCCCACGATGTTATCAGCATTGCCACAGTCTTTTCAAATAACAAAACTAGTTATAAGCCATTTTTTCAAGAGCCTAAGCAGAGTTGAGGCTGCTCCTGGCAGACCTTGGAGGGTACAAAGATGAGATCTGATTCCTGCCACAAGTGAGCTCTGGCCTTTTAGGGAAGAGGGAGAGACGTGCAATGATGCTGCAGGCTGAAAAGGAAAGAAGCATCAGCACAGGGACCCTGGGGACGCGGCACACAGAAGGGTGCCAAGGACAGGTCTCTGCTGGGAAGGCACAGGGGACACAGGGAAGACCTCAAGGAAGACAGGATGCCAGGCTGAATCTTCCACAAGACATCCCAGGGAGCCGCTCAGCAGCTGTAAAGATGGGGCAGAGGATGGTTCAGTTCAGGGAGGTGAGTGTGTGCTCTGGTACTGCCAGGGCTTGGGGTGCGAGGCTAAGAAGTGATGGGGGGGAAGGTGCAGAGAGGCTGACAAAAGCCCAACAAATCTGGACTTGATTCCGAAGATGAGAAATTACTGGCGGGCTTTCAGCAGGGAACTGGCATGCCCACTGGCGTCTTCGTGGTCTGCTGACTCACTGGGCATCGGGGAGGCACAATCTCTGTAAGGAGCCTCCTGTCCAGAGTCTACCAAAGAAGCTGCTGGCTACTGACAAGAACTGGTAGCAGCCGAGGGTGGAGAGAAGGAAAAAGAGAAAGAGCGGCTTCTAGTTTAAGAAACGGGCTGCTTGGTGGCACCATAAAATTGAGAACACAGGAAAAGGGTACCACTTGGTTTAAGATAATTCCTCTAGTTTCAGACACTTTTTAAATTTGCAGGAAACCTTATTTATTCAGACTTTACCTTGTTCCAGAGAGGACTTAAATGGAGATTACAGGAGTATGTACAAGATACAAATCAAAAAATAAATAATGTGGAAAATAAAACGAGGGAAGATCAGAGGAAGCACAGAATTAAGTTAATACCAAAAACATGTGCTGTAAGGCGCTTAACTGTCCGGAAAGCAGTCACAAATACTTCCTGACAGGCAGCAATTAAACCATCACAATTGGTCTACTCACCTCAGGGTCCAGAAATAAAGTCCCTCCTCTCCCCTCCCGCTCCACCCCAGGCCTCTCCCTAAAGTGCACATCAGAGAGAAGTCCTCTGAGGTACTTAGGAAAGAGGGTCCCTGCAGTAAATACAGCAGCACGTTTCCCAGAGCTGTCTCCTGGGACCCTGTCCAAGCTCGCAGCATCAGAAAGCAGTGCAGAAGACCATTTGGGCAGGCCCACATGTCGGGGTCAGCCTGCACCCAGGAACAGACTTGGGAATTTCCAGAGGGATGTGAGGACTGGAAATCCTCCCTCTGCACTGTTTCTCTCAACAGAGCCTTTCAAAACACTGAGAGGCAAAGTTTGTGGTTACCTGGCCCGACAGAGACCCAGGCAGCCATGACCCTACGTGCCAAGCCCGAGGCTTGGGAAATCAGTTAGGTTTAGGGACGCGGAGGGAAGAGGGATGACAAAATCTGAGGAGAGTAAGAAGGCTGAACCTGCCACCGCCTCCCTAGACGCCCCTCAACACTGCAGAGAAGGGGGCACACTGAGATGACCAGAGGCAGGTGGCCGCAGGGCCCAAGGTAGGGGAGAGAGGCTGGTTTGGGCGGACGTACTTGGGCAGCATCGGGGGTACATGGGAGGCGAAGGGGCATGAGAGGACTCAGGAGTGGGATGCGGAGAAGCTGGCAGGAGAGGAAACCCTGCGGGTGGGCTACACTTAGGGGCAGGTGTGGAGAGGACCCATCAGCGATGAAAGAAGAGAGGAAGTGAGGTGGTGAAATCCCGGAAGCATCAGAGGGATTGTTTCCGGGAAGGAAAGGTCATACCTTCTGTAGGTGGGGGTTTCCGTCAAGGGACACTAGCTGCTGTAACAGATAAACCCTCCACGTCTCAGCGGCTTAGCACACCGTGTGTTAATTTCACCTATGAAACCCAGCCTACCGTGCGGGGTGCGGGGTGTGGGGCGCGGGGCGCCGGGCGGGCAGGGGCGACCTGGGGAACCAGGCTGCCGGCGTCCAGCCTGCTTCGGCACACACTTCTCAGGCCACCCTGGTCTGTCAACCTCCGGTCGGCAGAACGGGGAGGAGAGGGTGGTGTGTGTTTCTAGGATGGCGGAGATTACCTCCTACTTGGTGGCCTAAAACAACAGAAATCTACTCTCTTACAGCTCTGGGGGCCAAAAGTCTGAAATCAAGAGGTGGGCGGGGCCTTGCTTCCTCTGAAGACTCTGTGGAAGACGAGGAAGCTGTGAGCATGTCTGCAGGCAGAGGGGAAGCAGCCAGCAGGAAGGGGCTGATGAGGACAGGGAGCGCGGAGAGGATGGGTAGAGTCTGTTTTGGGAGGACGTGGGTCCAGGAACACTGGTGGAGGAAGTCGGTATACCCCTGAAGCTAAATGCGGCAAGGTGTAGACTCCTGTGAGATACCAAGTGATGAAAGAGAAGACAGCTGGCGTTTGTCTGGCTTTTTAAGCCCGTTGTCTGATTTCTTGGAGGCCGAACCCTGGACATACTTATTTGCAGAATGCATCGTGCATCTTCACCCACCCATACTGCACACACGCGTGTACAACTGTGCTGCCGCCAGGCCTCCCCAGGGCGGTAAGCCCGAGAGTTCTTACAGAAATGTTAGGTCAACCAGAAGCCTGCCTGCTGGAAATGTAGTTGAGCAGTAATCAATGCTTTGTCGTGGTGTAATTACGTATCTGCTACAGAAAGCACAGTGGCCCTGCAGAAGGGCAGCATTTAGCTCTTCCTGGTGTGGCACTGTCACCCACAAAGGCTCTACGGGTAACCCGCACCATGTGGGTGTTCCTATGTGGAAGACACTGCAGCCTTCCAAGCAACAAGTCACAATGGCCGTGACACGTACAGGAAGCCAGGTGCAGCATTCCACGAGATGGCACTCAGTCTTCAAACAGAGCCGCGAGAGGGCGTCACTGCCCAGTCACCAACACAGCCAGTCTTGTGGCCTGAACAAAGTCAGCCTGCCTGAGAGGTTGCTCATAAGCTAAATAATTAAACATCCCTTCTGGAACACAGCATGAAGACTGGTTTGCTGGGTCCATTTTATTTGACATTTATTCAACGCCTTCTATAGGCAAAAGCACCACATGAAAAGTACAGTGTTGAAAGCACAGTACTGTAAGACCGTTTTTAACAACCCCACGGAAAACCTGAAGGGACTGTTTATGGGGGATAATGATGATGGGAACAACAGTAACTATCATTATTATTATACTGATAAAAACAAACACTTATCTAGGTGCTAGGAACTATACTTAGCATTTTACACTTACTATTCTTCTACCAATCTTCTTTTATTATCCTCATTTCACTGTTAAGGGAACAAAGGCACAGAGGCTGAGAACTTCTTTCAAGGTCACACAGCACTATGGTAGAGCCAGGCCCAGAACCCAGCTAGGCTGTCTCCAGAATCTGTGCTATTAATTGCCATACAGCATGTTCTACCACAAATGTTCTTATCTGTTTTATATACTGGGCCTTTGTTACAAGATTTTATCTAAATGAAGGGTTTGCAAAAAAGCATAACACAGTCTCGCCATTTTTCAGATGACCTATTAACACTGAGAACCAGAGCAGCCCGTTTGGAAGAGGGAACGTATGCCCTTGAAATACTGGTGGCAATTATGGCTATGACCTGCCAGCTCCAATTCACAAAGAACAAGACAGGAGGGAAAAAAACAATACACAAACTGTGACACAGAAGAGACCCAAAATGGGGGAGTGGGAGGGGCAGTGAGCAGGCAGAGAGCTGAATCAGTGTGAAAATTAATTGCATGAATCCAGTTTTTGCAGGCAGGCCCAGTGGCCCACGGCAGGGAATGAGTTCCTCCTCTGCAACCTCAAAAGCCTCTTTATTGCCTGGAAGAGAAAAGCAAGGGGCCAAGTGCTGGGCACCAAGCACAGCCAGGGGCAGAGAGTCTGGCAGGCTTGGGGTCTAGCAGGGTGGTTGAGGGCACGTGAGGGCTTCTCTGCTGCTGAGCTCCCTGGGAAGCATGACCTTGACTTTACAGCTAAGTCTAACAAGTAAAAAAAGTGTGTGTTTGTCAAATGCCTGAGAGCTTGGAGGCTTTTTCAAGGGCTTTGCTGAAAAAGGACTTTTTCTGCGTTACTTAGAGACAACCACTGCTTGCCCAAAACACTAGGGTAAAAAAAAAATCCCCAAACTTGAGAGCTGGAAAGGATATCAGAGGCTGTCTAGTGCGCCCCCAAAGTACCTAAAGTATAACTGTAAACTATACAGGCCCTCAGCCCACACTGCACGGTGTCTCAGAGAGGACGCTGACTCGAACTGCTGTCCAGATCTAATCTGGTAAGAACAGAATTCTGGAGTCCAGAGCTGATACCTGGCGGCAGGGTTGGCTAAGTTGTACTCCACACTGGGATCCTAAAACAGCTCAGGGATGCTATCCAAAAAGTCCATAACACACACTTGTACAGCAGCCCAAAAGTTAACACAGCCCTTTCACATTCAAGTCATCTATAATGCAATGCAAAATGTATCTTACCTTGCATCTTTTTAAAAAATATAAATGAAGCTATATTAAAGTGGCAAACTCTATTTGTAGTATCAGCAGTAATTGCAATAATAATATATTGAAAATCAATACTAATAACTAACATTCATTAAATGCTTTCCATTTGGCAGACAGGCACTTGTCTAAACACTTCCAACATTTTGTTACTTTATTGATTATCAGTCTCCCCCAGCTCCACCCACAACTAAAATGCAAGCTCCAAGAGGCTCTATCAGTAACTAAGTCCCTAGTTCCTGGAATAGTGCCTGGAAAACAGTGGACATGCCAATTTTTTTTTATTGAATTAATTAATTTAATCTTCACAGGACTCTCTGAGAGATTGTTATGACCCCTATTTTACAGATGAGGTAACTCACACACAGGATGGTTAAGGAACTTGCTCAAGGTCACACAGTAAGTGACAGAGCTTGAATTCAAACCCAGGCTGCCTGGCTCTGAACCCTGCCATCTTCACCAACATCTAGCGTTTCCGGCTTTTCTATTTTAATACCAGGCACAGGAGATGAATGCCTTACAGGCACTTGCTCAAGCAATCTAATGGTTCCACAAGGGAGGCTGTTATTATTTTAATCACATAGACGAGCAAACTTCATCTGAGCGGGATCCTGTACTTTGCCCAAAGTCAGGGGGTAAGCTGCGCAGCTGTAACAATCCCAACTCAGGCCCGCGGGAGTTCCCAGAGCACACGTTGAACGCCACGCCACTCTGTGTCCTGAATCTTCCTCTGCCCAGAGTCCCACACGTGCCCTTTAGGTACGGGTCTGCCTTAGCCACGCCCTGGAAATCTTATTTTAGATTTATACCTAACTTTAAATTTCACATTATCTTTTTTTTTTTCCATAACCCACATAAATTCACACAATTCACACAATAGCTGAGTCCAACAGCAGCGCCACCTGTTGGAGGCGCAGAGCTGGCCTGAATCAGAGCCTGAATCCAAACCACACCGAGTTGTGACCAAGAAGAAAACCTCCCGCTCCCTCAGGAGGAAGGGGAAGCGAGGCAGGGAACTCCCTAAGGCAGGATTCAAGAAAACTGCTTCCCTTGGTGGGGGGTGGGGACCAGAGGGAGGAGTCAAAGGGAACCTGGACCGGTGGGGAGCGTAGAGGGTGGAGACCGGAAACTCCACGGGCTGAGAGATGGGTGGGCAGCAACAGCGGCGGCGGTGGGAGGCGCAGCGCTACCAGCAGTGGTGGTGGTGTGGGGGTGGTAGGACTAGTCTTAGCGGTGGCAGTGTTAATGGTGGCGGCGCTCCTGGTGGTTACATTGTACTAGTAGTAACACGGGTGGTACTGGTCACAGCAGGACTCCTAGCGGTGGTAACAGTAACCGTGGCGAGAACGGTAGTAATGTTAATTACAACGGTAATGGTGGTGGTAGCGGTCAAGCAGGAGTGGGTGGCACCCAGGGAGGGCAGTAATCACAACCAAAGGGCAGAGGAGAGCCTGCTGCTCGTGTGGAGGGCACGAGGCAATACTAAGGGAAGGGCTGTGCCCACCACCCAGACCTGCATGCTTCCGCCAACCTGGGAGCTGCTGGTTCAGTCAGACACGCTAAGCTTTGGAAAATGCTCAGTCAGTATCTGGGTGGCAGACACAGTGCTGGAACCAGCAAATCAGGGCCCCCGGGGCCTGAAGGAAGTGGAGGTCAGCACAGGGCAGTCTGGAAGCCACTAGGAGCCCGGGACCCTGGGAAAGCCCTGCAGGGTGGTTCTGGGGGCCCCGTCAGGGCTGGCAGAGGTGGCAACGCGAAAGCTACTTTGAGGCGTCTCATCTGTCTTCTGACATCTAGGCCAGGAAGACAGGGGAAGAACATCGACCAGGGCCTCAGGAGTGCAGGGAGCGGACTGGCCAGGTCATCTGGCTGGATGCTCATTTCACGGCCACTCAGTTTCAGAGCTGGAAGACATCTTTGTGATCAGCTAACAAGGTCTTTTTAACTGCTTGTTTTCAAAGCAGGTAAGTGAGGCTGAGAGAGGGACGTGAATTTTCAGCTGTTTCAGCGTGGGACCGGGCTGGATTTCTCGCCGTGTCTCTGGGCTCCCAGTCCAGCCCTCTTTCTCCTGCTGTCTCACTGAGGAAACCCAGGGTGACATCAGACACCTGCACTCTGGAGACCTTCATCCTGTGCTTCAGGGCTCCACACTTAACACTCTTTCATCTCAAGGATGCTTGAAAATTTCAACCAATGAGAAAACGAAGCATTCCTCACGACTCCCCAGATCACAGTGGCTCAGCAAACTGCTACAGTAGGGTGAGAATATTATTTGATTTTAGAAAGGGCTTAAGTTGCTGAGCAGAGACAGCAAAATCTTGGAAGGGAGGAGGCAGGACCCCAAAGAACCTGGGTTCTAATTCTATCCCTGCCACCAGCTACCCGTGGGAACTTGAGAAAGGCAGTTTCTCTGGGCCTCACTTTCCGTATCAGAAACAAAGATTTAGACTAGACCAGTGGTTTCCATCATGGTTACACCAGAATCAACGGGAGTCCTTTTGAAATAAAGACTCCAGCCCCACCATCAATGATCCTGATTTAGTAAGCCTGAGAATAGAGGCCTGAAAATATTTAATTAAAAAAAAATCCCCCAAGTGGGTACACAGATGTCCGCATTGAATCAACAGAGAGACAGGCAGATGTACAGATATGCAAGCAAAATGTTATGACAGTAACTGCAGACTTTAAGTAGCAGGTATATAGGAGCGCACTGTGAGTCTCTCAACTTTTCTGTATGTTTTGAAATTTTCATAATAAACTGTTAAAAGAAAAGCAAATTAAAGGGGGGGGGAATCCCCCAGGTGAGTCACATGTGCAAGCAAGTCTGGCATCTTTGGTCCAGGTCATCAACCTTCAGGCCTATTTCAGGTGGCTTTCGGGCCCCACAGAGCAGCCCCCAGCACCACCCTGGGAAGGGGAGCTCGTGTGAGCACTCAGCCTGGTTCCAGGGGTCCGTCGGAACGGCCCCCACATTCACCTGTTTCCATGTATTGGGAACCTGTGTAAGAGTCTACCAGAAAACAGGCAAGCAATGGTTCCACTGCTTTTTCTTTTTAAGAGCTGTGTAGACCGCTCTGGAAGATGGTCTTTAAGGGGCTTGTGTGGCTCCAGCTGTTTATGAATTTACAGAATCGCTTAGGGCTTCACGTGCATGATGGAATGAATGGAGGCTTTAAAGCTAGAGCTGGGGAGATGGCTCAGGTATTTGAAGAGTTCAATGAGAGGGGCACCTGTGCAAAGACCCCGTGGCCATGGCCATCGTGGCAGCAGCACCAGCTGCTACTGGGAGGGCCCCGACCCCCCCCCCCCCGGCCTCTCTCCTACCCGTCCCCTTGCTCCGTCCATTTCTCTCCAGTCCTCAACTCTAAACGGCATGTTCCTGGCCAAGGCCTTTGCTGTTTTGTCTGCCATATGCATTCCCCTAGGTGTCTTTCCGGCTGGTGCCTTACACTTCCTTCAAACCTTTACTCAAAGGCCGCCTCCCCAGCGATGCTTTTTTTGGTTCCATCTGAAACTGCAAGCCCGCCTGGGACCACTGAGCCCCTCCCTTGTCCTGTTTTTCTCTGTAGCCATCATCATCATCTGCAGTCCTCAGCATTTCCCTCACTCGCCTTGCTTTTTACCTGTGTGGCCGACTGGTCTGTAAGCTTCGTGAGGGCAGGGGGTTTGGCTTATGCCAAGGACAGTGAGGCTGGGGTGCAATACAGATTTGGTGAATTAAAGAATCACCACCTGCCATACTCTGTCCACGTGCCCCACACTCAGTATCTCTGACCTGCATGGGGTCCGGAAGAGTGGGAACCGGCCCCTTCCATGATGGGAGAGCAGAGATGTTACCTGTTGGGGTGAAGTCTCGCTCCGGCCAACCCCCGCATCACAGGCTCATCCCCCTTCACCACGCAATATTGCCAGGACACCAGCTCATTTCCAGGCGCTGACACTTCCCTTCCTCCCTTCTTGGCACGAACGGCTAAACCACCTCTCACCCTGAGGAGTTTGTTCACCTGCTCACACAAGCCAGGGCAAAGCTGAAGATTAACTGCCCACCTTGTCCAGTTCACTCCCTGGGGCCAACTAACCATCTGACAACCATATAATTGTGGATGCGGTGGACCGTCATGTCACAGTCATCCTCGAAGTCAAATAGCACAACCCCATGTATGCCGGAGCGCCCCCCGTTCAACCAAGGCAGCCTCCACTCCTTAAAGCGGGGGGGGGGGGGGGGCAGCCCCGGGAACACCTGCTCTTGCCCTTCACACCGCGCTGCACACGGAGGCTTGACCACCCGTCCTCCACCCGCAACCGTAAGCGCCCTGAGGACCTTGCCTGCCCCATTCACCTCGTTTCCCCAGCTCGTGCCTGGCGCATGCAGGCACCCAAATATTTGTTGCAGCCTGCTCCTCCCGTGGCATTTCCCTTCACTTTTACCATATCTTTACTTCGGGGCTCTGACTGTATACTACATGCACGAGGAATTGTACAAGTTAAGCATAAATAACTGAAGATGGATTGAGACATATTTATTACGGATCCATCATAGTCATTATTTCGACTCTGTTAAGGGTGACATCAAGGAAAGGAAATGTGCTCAAATAAGACCCACACCAAAGAGCTGCAGTCTGAGAGCAGAAAAGAGGCTCAGCTACTCAACTGAATTGGTATGTCACTTAAAAACCTCGACAGCATAACTGCGACAATGTAAAAGTAATCTCAAAGAACAGAAGGTATTAAAACATCAGTACCATCATGTCCTACCTGGGTGATATCATCTTTCTTTTTTAGCACGAAATGAGGATTGTGTTCTGTGATGAACTTTCTAAAGACAAATATTTTATACTGTTCACTTGCAGGCTTCTCCATTATTCAAATATGTTCTTCTCCAAGATGAAAGGGGATCACAGAGAGACAGCTATTTCTTCACTGTCTGATAATTTAAGCTGAACTTACAGCATCTCTTCTAAATCTGACAGTGATAAAATTAAAGTAACAGAAGAGGTCACTGGTGTTTGGGCTCTGAAGATAATGGCACCGAAGCTGTATGTCATCAGCTCCATGGGGAAAAAAATGTAACAAGAAATACAGACACCATCACTTATGGAACCTAACATGAGTTCCCTTCTCAATGCCCAATGGTGGCTGGAACTGCCAGATGTTGCTCAAAATAAATTCCCTTGCGCCTGAAGACATAACTTATACGCTGCTACATTTCCCAGCAGACCTGCTCCTCAGGTCGGCCATGGACTTGAATTCTAGCCAATGGAAAGCATGCAGATGTGATGTGCACCCCTTCTAACCTTCCTTGAGTGGTCCCTCCATGCTCCTGCGGGGGAGATGCCCCCAGGAACCTTGGAGCCAAGACTTCAAGATGACAGAGCCTCCTTCATCCCAGGTCTCCGACACCAAGAGGAGACAAAGCCACTGCTTCTCTAGGCTAGTGAATTTCGGGGTCTATTGTTTCCACACTCAGGCTATCTGACAGAACATCATATAACAGCAAACATTTGCCCCCTTCCTTCCACAAAGTGTGAGATTAAACTGTTACAAAAAAGAAGGAAAAATGAAAACAGTCACAGTATTTTTTAGATCCTCCTAAAGTCATAGAAACCTAGTGCTTAATGCAGACCGTGAAAAATCAAATTACTTAGTCCAATATTCTTGCTAGGTTACACAGCGATGCACAAATACCTTCCTTAAGAGAGAACGCACCGTCTTCTGGGGCAGCCACTGCATCTCTGGTCATCTCTCACTGAGCTCCTGCCAATTACCATGACAAAGCCAGCAGCTCACTATGAATGAGCAGCTCCTGTGGCCCCGTCCTGTGCTGAGAGCTTCCCACTCATCTGCGCATCTAACCCCCACCTCCAGTTACAGATTACAAAATGGAGGCATGAAAAACATGAGACCAGCCCAAGGTCAAATATAACTAGAAGTGGCAGAGCCAGGTCCACCCCAGGCGGTCTGAGTCCCCGCTGTTAACCACCACCCCGTCCTCCAGTGGCTGTCACCTCATTCCCAGACTCACGGAGAGCAAGCCTTACCGCTCTCCCCAACATCTGACAAACACCTAAAGACCTTTTTTATAGCCACACAAGTTGCCCTTTCACATGGCTGAAAAAACTCCGGTTCATTAAATTTTCCTCATCCCTCAAACGTGGTTCCAAACTCCTTCACCACTTGGATTCCTCTTTGGAGGGTTCCTGTTCTTTCATGCCCTGGTTGGATTGTGTCACCTAGAAAGGGATTTCATGTGCAAAATGACATTAATAGTAACACTTCCCCCAAAAGGGTTGGTGTGAGGATGAGTAAGGTTATTCATGTAAAGCCCTGGTAACTAGAACCCGTGCTCAGCGCCAAGTAAGGCAACCCCAATCCCTAGCTGTCATCTGCCTTATTCTTCAAAGGCTACAGCCTATGGTTACATTAGGTTCTGGTGTTTACATCACACTACTGACCAGGTTGAATTCACTATCCGCTTAAATACATTTTTAAATGTGTTTTTAACCATGGATAAGCTGAAACCACTGATAAGCTTTGTTCCCCGACTGTGCTAGTTTCCCACCCGACCCTGTTCAACAGGTATTAATTACACTCTACCTTGACTACTGTTAAACTTCACCTAGTTAAGTCTGGCCCACCTTCCCAGGCATGAGAGGTCTTTCTGAATCTTATTTCATGTTGGTTTCACATCATCAGCAAATTAGATGATTATTTCTTGGAAATCATGGTGGAGGTTAGAGTGGCCCAAAGATAAAGCCTTAGGTTGGCCACCAGGAAGTTCCTTCCTGTCACTGCCCCACTGTTTCCCTTCTTGGCAGCCAGGGATAGATAAGGCCACTGTCCTAACCACAGTCATCTCATGCCAACGTTTGTAGCTGCAAATGCTCCACTTCTACAAACTCCACGAGACTTCCCAGCCCCTAGGAGCACAGTGAAGTTGTTAAGCGCATCCCTGGTTGGGATGGGGAACCACAGCCAAAGGCCCAATGAAAAGAGACCAGAAGTCCACACTTCTGGGGGGCATGTCTGATCTATTTCAGGTAAGGGAATCCTAGCCTAGTGTAGGGTGGGATGGAGTGGGTTTCAGAGCCACCCCGTAGTCAGCAGGAGTCTGAGATGAACTATATCATGCAAGAAATCCTTACCCCAACTTCCACTTCTCGAAGAAAAGGACCTGTATCCCAGAATATCATTCTGGCAAGAAGGAATCCACCGACAGAGGAGCAGGCGGGGCCCCCCCACCTCAGGCAGCCACACTGCAGAGCATCAGGGGTGAAACACTGCCACAGAAGCGCCCCCGGCATGCGGTACGGGGCTGCAGCCGAGGCAGCTAGATGCTGACAGGGTTCCAAGTTTGATGCTTTAGCCTCAGGCCGGGAAGAGCTGTAATTTTTATACCCTGAGGACACACAGGCTCCTTCCCCACTCCCTCAGATGCCCAGTGGTAGACTTTAAAGAGTAGTTCTTCCTCAAGGCTGAATCACCTGTAGGGCTTATGCTAACTAACACAGAGCGCTGGGCCCCACCCCCGGGGTTCTGTTTAGTAGGTCAGGGGTGGAGCCATAGAATTTCCTTTTCTCGTTGACAGTTGCCACTGCTGCTGGTTTAGGGACGACACTTTGAGAACCACTGACTTAGCGCAAAGGGTGACCAGGGGAAGGTGGCAAAAAAATCCCAAGGGAAGAGACAAGGAGGAACTCCAGCGAGAGAAGGGCCTCCGGTGCCCTCTGCGTAGACAGTGAGCGGTTTGACAGGGAGAGCAAAGACTGATTTGAGCCATCACGTGGTCTCCATGCCTTTGCAGATACATATTTATGATCATCTGATAGTTGCATTTTCTTTCTGCTAATCCCTTCTATAGGTTACAGGGATAGCTAAGGGGTTATGTAAGGGGGGGGGGGGTGATGCAGAAAAAAAGGTCCAAACAATTCATCTTTCATAGTAGACAATGGTGGTTAACTGTGTTTTCCTATTTTTTAGACATTTGTCAAAGAAAATGAGAGCTGTGGTGAACTTAATGAAGTTGATGGAAGGAGATCAAATCTATTTCTGAACTCAGAGGAAGGCTACTATCAAAGCAAGAGCTCCCTGGCAGATGTGGGCAGATGAACCACTTTCTAGCAACAAGCAGTTTCAGGAAGGTTCTGTACTGGCCACTGGCGTCCATGAACATCAAAAGGAAAGACAGTTCAGAAATGAATAGTTCTTTGCATTCCCTTGGGTTGGAGGCAGTAACATAGTTTCAGCACCTTATTCCTAGCAAAGGGGAGAAGCCTGAGAGAGAAGATACGGCAGATGTGTCACTGGTTTTAAAATCAAGAGATCTAAGTTGTTTTTATACCTAACTCCTGTACTCAAGAAAATTTCGACTTGCCAGAGGAATTCACTTCTGAATGCACATGGAAAACTTCAACATAAATGAAGCTAATTCTGCAAAATTAAAAATGAAGGAAAGAGATAAGAAAGGAAATCATCTTGGCTGGACATACTGGCTTTGTTTTTAGGATGATTCCTGGGCCACCTGTTAACACAGCTGCTTCGTGGACACATTCAACCTTCTCAATCTTTTCCAAGGAGGACCTTCAAGATCACAAAGATGACCTCATACTCCTCAGAGCCTATGACTCATCTTGAAAAAGTCTGCAAGATCCTTGCTGACAGAGAAACTGTACCCACAACAAAATGGGGGGGGCAGTTATCACCCAGAAAACACTGTTACTTTATCATCAACATGAAAACACAAAATTTCAAATGTCCGCAGAGAACCTTGGGACCTTGGGACCTTGGGAAGGGGGTGGCGGCCCTGCGTTTGAGGAAGCAGCACCCCCTAGATCATAAATGAGTGAACCGGGCCCCCCAAAGCTACTATGCTTCATGACAGCAATGCATTCAAAATGGCTTCTAAGTGCACCCATCCATTCAGCTGCACCCCAAAACCCGTTTTAGGTGAAATTAAAGATGCCATTGATTGTAAGATGTGTCAGCATTTTACATCCAAATAGGAAAGAAAATGTCAATTAGAAACTAGTGATTTTAGAGATGTTAAAATGTGAAAAACAAAAACACCCTGCGAGTCTTAGCCTGGGTGGGACATCCCAGGGGACGGCACTGTGACTGAGAACGTGGGGCTCGGATTTCCAGTCTTGGGTGGGATGGCAGCCCAGCCCTGCAGTGGCTGTGGGACCCTGCCCTTCACTGTGCTGCTACAATGCCTACTTCTCACTGAACTGCTGACAGAACTAAGTATGATTCCCTGTTACAGTATTTAACATGTGCCTCGCACTTATTAGCTGTCTTATTCCTGCTGTTACTTAAATCTGGCAAGCGTGGAATCATGAACTTAACAAATCCTAAACAGTTCTCTTTACTCTGAATGGGTTTATCTAGTCTCAGTTGCCAAATCTTTAGACATTGTTTGAAATAAGTGGTAACAGCTTGGCCTCCTCAGTGCCTAGCACTCTAGAAATAAAGGGAAATAATCTTCCAAAATGGAGTTGAAGCATCTTCTTAAACCGAAGGATCAGAGCCCTGCTGAGCAGAGCGGATGACTCAAATACAATGGGTGATAGTTTGCATATTGCTTTGCATGGCATCTGCATGCCACCAGTTCATTTTTGCTTGAAGTGGAAATCCGCCCACCATCTGCTTCTTTCCTAGTGCCTCACGATCCCCTAGGTGTTGAGATGGCTGCTTTTGAAAACACTGAGCAACTGGCGTGCATCAAGTCGTTAGTGCCCATGCCCCCGTGGCTGGCTACCTTGGCTGTGGAGGGAAGGGCACGTCTGTCCCGGGCTGCACCACCTGGCATCACTGTGGACCATCCTACACCAAGGGTGGTCGCTGACTCAGAAACCGGTAAGCCATATCCAGCACCAGGCAGCTTCTCCTGAACACAACCCCCCAGCACACATGCGCCTGATGGTAAATCAGATGATTCACAGCTCACTAAGCAGCTCAGGAAACAGTTCCTGACCACCAGGAGTTTCCAAACCAAGCCAGCGCAAAGCGTCTCTTTTCCTGAGTGTGAATAATTAGGGGGCAGGCCGTGCGCTTATGACAAAGGTTCGCTTCCCTCTCAAAATTCTCAAGATTTAAAGCAAACATACAGCCAGCCAGTATCTCGTAATAAAGAAGAAAAATTAGCACTTAATCAGGGCCCTGTTGCCAGAATCTTCTGTTGGCAAGGATCATTTGTTTAAATTGAGCCCTCAGATTAATGACTACTTGTCCAGAAGTGATAATGGACCTACATTTATATAGGTCTGATCGAAGTCCATGAAGTTGTTTCTTGGGAGTAACTGAGTATATTTGTAAACTCAGACACCTCTATTATGTTATTGGCACATAAACTAGGCAATGACCCTACAGAAGATGGTATCAAATATCTACTGCTCACACAAGAGCTGAAAATACCCTAGTGCGTAAGTGTCCCGTAAGTCACCTTTGGACAGTGCATACAAACACCAACTCATATTGTTTTCAGGCTTCTATATGACAGAGGACCCTATGTGAACAGCAAACCCAACCTTTCAGCCACAAAACCCAAATTCCTATCTGGATACTGGGGCCAGAATACTATAAATATAATTAAGCTGATCAGGTTTTTAGAGGTGCTATTTTCTCGTAGGTAATGGAGGAGGGGGTGCTTCACAGTTTTAATAAACATAAATTACCAGTTAAGCTTTTGGGTTTACTGGGAATAACATGTAAAACATCACACTTTTATGGACTCAGAAACATCGGGACTTCAGTTATTCGAAAATTTTAAAAACTGACTCTAAGAAAGATAAAATTACCAAAAGACTAACCTTTAAAGGACTGCTTTACTTTTCAAAAGTGTCAATCCTCCTAGTGACAATTTTTAGAATGCCAGAAACTTAAGAAATTAATATTTAGTCCAATATCACCATTGTTATAGCTGCGGAAATTGAGATCTAGGCTAGAAATTGGCACCTTAAAAAGGAAGTGGGGCAAAAGTCCAGAAGATGAACAGTTGGGACTGGCTGGTCCTGGACAGGGGACAGGAGCTTCTGGAAAACAAGCCTGAAGCCCTGACTGCCTGGGTAGGGGGCTCTGTTAAGGAGCTCGGGGCTTTGAAGGAAACTTCAAAAATGAGGACAGGGCGGCGGGGAGGAGCTGCTTCTCTGCAAAGCATAATCCAACAAAAAGAGATTCTGGGCCTGGAAGCTGGGTTACCTTCTGAGTCCCGGGGTCACCGGGTGAAAGGCATCTCCCTGGGACGAGGGGTGGGCCTGGCCCCAGGGAACAAAGCGTTCAGTCTTAGTCACTGGAAGAGTCAGAGAAGCAAACTCATCTCGAAAAACTCGGAACTAGACATCAAGACCAAAGTGAGTATAAGTGCAAACGCTGAGTCATCAATTCAGCCCTGCTCAGAACAGAAACGGATCATCTCCGGGGCTGTTCATCTGTCTCCAGCAAGCTCAAGACCTAGAACGGAACAAGGGCCCAGAGGCCGGCTCCTCAGTGTGTGTCTTACAAGGCCCCTGGAGGCAAGAATTCCTATATATATATATATATATATATTAATTGAAATATAGTTGATTTACAATGCTGTGTTAGTTTCTGGTGTATAGCAAAGTGATTCAGTTACACATTCATACTCTTTTTCATAATTTTTCTCATTATAGGTTATTACAAGATATTGAATATAGTTCCCTATGATATACAGTAGGGCTTTGTTGATTATCTGTTTTATACACAGTAGTTTGTACCTGCCAATCCCAAACTCCTAATTTATCCCTCCCCACCTTTCTCCTTTGGTACCCGTAAGTTTGCTTGCTATGTCTGTGAGTCTGTTTCTATACTGTAAATAAGCTCATTTGTATCATTTGAGGATTCCTTTTTTTAAGGTGCTCCAACCCTACTGCAGGAATGGAAGAGGAGCAGATGTGATGGTGACTCTCTGCTTGCCCCCACCCTAGAGATGTGGTCTTGGCCTGTGTCTGTGCCCTGGCTGACCGACATCTATGACCCTGCATTCCCTGGGTTACCTGTCATCTGGCTTCCAATAGGAAGCCCTGGCAAGAGAAAGGGGCACAGAAGAGGCAGAAGTCAGGGTACATCCTCCCCTTCTCTCCCTGCCCAGGGGCCCTCATCAGTGGCCCACTCTCCTGGGCTCTGCTGTAGCATGTCCTCCCTGGACCCTGCGGCCGAGGATGGTAAAGCCTTCCTGGGTCTCAGTACTCCTAGCTGGTTCCCCTTCCCTCTTTCATTCAGTTGATCCATATGAGGGGGAGTCTGTCTCCTGCCACGACCACTAGGAACGAAGCCCTGAGATACTAAACACAGCATCTTATACTCACTTCCATTTACCTGGAAATATTTTATATTGAAACTGAGGTATCTTATACAGCAAAATGGAAATCCACATAAACATTAAAAATAAACAGGCCTTCAAAAAAACATCAATCTTCAAACTCCATAAACACTGCTGCCTTGGCAGGTCACTTTCCTTTGGTCTTGGGAACCTTTAGTGGGAAAACTGGGAGAGGATGCTTAGCCAGGGTATCTGGAAGCTTCCTCACACTCTGTTGCTCTGTAACTGGAATTCCTCGACTGCCCGAGGGAGGTGGCCTTCCAGGCAAGGCAGCTACAACCTGACAGAGACAGAAAAGGGGGTGGGGCCCCACCTCAAGGAGGGTCAGACCAAGCAGGGGTGCTGAGAAGAGGCATGTGACCCAGAAGGAGATGGAGGAATGGCAGCAACCCAAGACCACGTAGAGAAATCACTCGTCCTCTGAGGACATCACGATTAGAGGCCAGTACTTTGCTGTCAGAATAAAGAGTCGGCCTTTAGCAAAAAGCCCTGCTAGAAAGCCAACATATTTCGTTACTAAAGGGACAGAGAAGTCGGTAACACCTATCAGAACACTTTTCACAAAGTCTGTAATTTAAAAATTCCCCACACCTAAAGTGAGGACTCATCGGTTATTTAAAAGACAATTAAAACACGTATTTATCTTATGCCTGTTAATGCTGGATACAGTAAGGATTAACCATAATCTCGTGGCCAAAGTTCCTTTCAGCTGAACTGGGAAGCGAGGAGAACGCAGGCGCATGCGCATAAAAGGGGCACCGCCCAGGCTTCCCGGAGAGGACGCGAAACCAGCCCCAGCCGGGGAGCCCTCCCTGGTTTCCCCCAAATACCCACTTCATTCAGATCCCTTTCCTCCTTCCTTGTCTCTTGCATATACTTAGCCCCTGCTGAGCTTTCACTGAAAAAAACACCAGGTTCTGAAGTCAAAGAACGTCTGGGTACCACTGGTGCAGGTAAATCCCGGGTGTACCCGTGAACGCCACTGCGGACAGCTAAGCAGAAGGCGATCTGTACCTTTTGATTGAGGAGGCTTCTTAAAGGCATTTTTAATGAGATGTAGAAGGCTTATCTTCCTCAATATCTAATCCCAAGCAGAACTATCTTATTTCTAATCATTTAACTTCCCTAAAAAGATACAAAGTACAGGAAGGCATCAAATGTTAGGAAGAACCTCGGGCGGATCTGCTTACCTGCTATCTCCAGCGTTTGCCACGTACAGCTTCCCCAGGAGGCAAACCACAATGAGCGCTGTGCAGCCACCAGATATATTATATGAACTCCTCTCTCGTTCTATTTGTAGGTCCTGGAGAGGAAAACAAAGACAGTGCTGGATTGTACAGGGACTCGCATCAAAGACTTCCTCAGCACGGCTCTAAGAGTCTGTGCTTCAAAGAACAGACAGGAAAATCCTTGGTACTGGCCCTTACCCTGCCTGATGCCCATTTCTGGGGAAGACACTGGCACAAAAGTGTCACCGACTAGACCATCTGCGGACCAGAGACAGGAAACAAGGGAAGGCAGACAGATTTAATCAGATAAAAATGAGAATAAAACCAATTTATTCAATAGATACCATGGCTTATGGAAAATTTAGTCTTTGTATGGATGGCCTGAGCTGCCATGTGCAAAACAGAAAGGAGAGGCTGATAACACCAAGCGGTTGGACCTGATCAGTGTTTTTAATCCCCAAGGCTCCAGTTAATGATTTCCTTTACAGCTGGATAAGAGAGGTGACTTGAAGGACAGTGTCCTCAATTCCACACAGGCAGGACTCCACCCCCTGTCTTCCCGATCAAAGACAGAAGCTTCAGTACTCTGACCTGACTTCCTTTTCCCAAGGGACTAACTCGCAAGAGTGAAACACGTGCACAGTGACAGCCAACGTTCAGTGAGCACTTCCTCTATGTCAGGCAGTGCGCGAGGCACTTTACGTGTAGAATCACACCTCATCTTCACAACTGTTTTATTAACCTCACTGTTCAGATGCAGAGAAGTGGGGAAGGTGCCCATAATGACGGGGCTGGAGTCTGGGTTCCAATCTAGTTCTCCTCCTCTAAAGCCTAGTACTTATTACCTGCCACCTAATGAGGTCTCCCCAAGAAAACTAAAACGAGACCCACACTTCTACTGACAGACGTGCATCGTCCTCAAGACAGATGTCCTTGTGAGATTCTGTGCCAGTGACCGAGGCCAGGGTTCCGAGACCTCAGAAATATGGGAGTTGAGTTAGGAACATTGACTGAATGCTCGCTAAAATAATGCCAAACATCCCCAATGACACCTGCTGTTGGGGCCGAAGGAGGGAGAAGGAGGGCTGGGTACAGAGGAGGAGGAGCTGGTGCCCTGGCTGACTGAGGGCCGGGGCAGCTTTGTGATTCTGAGAAACCACCTAATTAGAACTCAGCTGCTTCTGCCAGCCTCCTGATGGGAAGGGGAGATGATCATTAATTCTTTATCTACTGGCAACAGCTCCAGAGGCCAGAGGTGGTAATAAGAGGTTAGGTAAATTGCCAGTGAGCAACTGGGAACAGGAGAAAAGCCTGAGCTGAGGATACAGATTAAGCACAGGATACTGATCAAAAAGTAAGTAGAGAAAAAGTGCAAAGACCTGGGAGAAAGGACGATAGTGGGAATGAGCTGGGAGAAGGGGAAGGCAGAGGACCCAGGAGAGGGGTAAGAGCATGTGCTGTGGGATGTGGTGGCTTAGAAACAAGTGAAGAAAAATTCCAATAAGGGACAGAGGGGACGGCAGTGTCAGAGCTGCAGACGGGTCACGTGTGAGGGCCACCTTCAAAGACCACACTGAGTTTTTAAAAGTTATTTACAAACTCTATATAAATTAGCTTAAAGGACTGAGATGAGGATTAAATTAGATGATGTGGGGGAGGGGCGGGCAGACCATCGAGACCCTTCCCATGGCCTGGACCCCATGCGTGAGAGCAGAGACCTCTCTCGCTCACTGCTAGACCCTCAACACCTATCCTGGGTCAGGTGAGGGTAGTTTAATAAATGTTTGTTACGTTTCAGTGATCTCCCTGGCACTTCACCTCTGCCTTAACATGAGACATGTGTCCCACAATTCACAAATGAAAGCTTACAAGACGAATAAACGCTGAGGCAATAATGAAGCAGGAACCCAGGCTTCCGATCAAATGCCGTCAACTGACAAGAACAAATGAATGGTTATCAGAACCCAAGCAGGGATGGCGGGAGGCTGGGGGCGGCGGGGGCTAGGGGCATGGATGTCAGGAGGGAAAGACTGTCACAAGGAAGTGAAAGAGGAGAAAGAAAACATCTAGACATCGGAAGTTCCAGAAGTTCCGTCTGTTTAACCTTCAAACAATGCATCAAAACCGAACCAAGAGCCCTAATCACAAAGGGTTTTGTGGGTAGATTTATTCAAAAATTTTTGCATTTAAATAAACAATAGAAAGTTTATATTATGATAGATACGTATTTCATCAAATTAATATAGAAACTGGTCTACAAAGTCTGCACCCAGCACTACTGTTTTTAATACACTGGAAAGAACTGTTCCAGCTCCAGAAATTATTCTTTCACATCCAGAACCCATCTTTGTTTGAACACCTAAAGTCTGAATCAAAAATTAAAAAATTTTTTTTTAAAATTAAAAAACATTTTTTTTGTGGGGGGAGGTACTTAGGTCTATTAATTAATTTTTAGGAAAGACAAATTTGATGAAAAGTCCCTTAAACACCCCACGGCTTGCGTGCTGTATACGGCCTGGAATGTGAATGGCGCTCAACAGACTGACACCACTGGGTGTGCTCCGAAAGG
Organism: Camelus dromedarius; assembly: GCF_036321535.1. NCBI lineage: Eukaryota > Metazoa > Chordata > Mammalia > Artiodactyla > Camelidae > Camelus > Camelus dromedarius. Next base: position 59,266,212 of record NC_087446.1, on the reverse strand, counting down.
GACACAGAGTCCATGAGAAAGGACCATCTCTGTAAATGATTCCGCCCACACTCAAGCTTCTTCTGCATCGTTGGTGCCTTATTTATCACAGTTTACATCACAAGAAAATCTGATTATAAAATTATTTAATTCTTTAAAAAAAAAAATCAAGCCAGAGTGTCGGACACTAAGATTTCCTGCTTCAGCAGAGCCCCCATTTGCCTTTAATTTGGGGGGAAACATGGCAGTTAGCCGGCCCAGTGACCCCCTTGCTATTACATTCACAGCGCAAGGCAGTGTTTTTCTAATTGATTTCCTCCTTTCTTTCATCTGGTCCTACGTTTCAACTACCTTCCCTCCGTGGTTCCCCCGGCATAAGGAATGCTAAATTTGGCAACACTTCCACAGAAGTCTAGCTATTTTTTTATCCAAGAAACTCTGCTAACGTGTTCAGGCGTTCATCACCTTCCCTCTTTGTGTGGTAATACACGTGTGTGTGCGCTTACACACACGCACCCACGGTAATTACAATGTGTGCTCGCTGGGATCACTGTGACAAGAATTTGAGAGATGTGTTTCCGCAGACTTCACCCCCCACCCGCAAGGTCTCACTGACATGAAAATACGCTCTTCCATTTCTTCTAAAACTGGGTGTAACTAGAGCATATTCTAAAAATAAGTGCTTCCCCCTCCCCTCCCTAGAAGCCAAAATAGCACATTTATTTTTTCCTCCACCACCTACTCCTCTTGAAAAGATGTTTCACCAAATCTTAGTACTGAGAGGAACATTAAAGGACCATCTGGGTGGTTCTTTTACTACCAGATCAAACACAATAAATGAAGTCAATAAAGATATATTTACTGTAGAATTAACTACCTAATTTCTTTAAACCCTCAACCTTTCCAACTAGCTTAATCTTTTCACATGCTAGTTTTAAAAAAGTACATAAAAATGTATGTTTTTTTTTAAACCCTCAAGAAGTTTGGGTATTTTTCCCAAAGATCAAGGAAATCATAGAAAAACTGCCGACGGCTCTTGTGCTAAACAAGGTCCGATTTGGAATATTTTCCTCCATTTTAGTTGTCACGAGCCCCAAGACATAAGTCTAGAATAAATAACCCACAAAACACACGCACATACTATCATTCCTTTGTAAGTATGGTCTAAAAGGATCAACTTAAATGACTCCAAAGATTCAATTAACAAGATAATTGATTTATCTGCTCAATCAGGAGTCCCTCTCGAGGCTACTTTCTACTCAGCAGGACTGATTTCTCCCGTGTTATGTCTAAATATTACATTTAAGTGAGGTTTATCTCTAAATCAAAGAACGGATCCAATGTCTAAGGCCTGGGGTTTTATTTTGCTCCTTTTTGTTGCAAGGAAGAGTGAGTGCAATGAAGGGGAAAAAGAGGTGTATGTGAAATGAGACTAATTCAGCGGGAAATAATTGCAAGAAAGAAAATATGTTGCTCAGGATCGCTGTAATTTGGTTTGAAAGTCTCAGAGATGGGCAACTCCAGGGTCATTCTTTGTCTACCAATTTCAGGCTGCAAGAGGAAAGCAGTGTCAAACAACAGAAGGGAGTGAGTGTTGGGTAGTTTCAATAGGGCTTGGCAGCTGCCCCTAAGTGGGTTAAACATGGTTCTGAGCACACTGCTAATAGTGTCAGTCACAAATAATAAGATTCTGCATGGTTTTAGTATCTGGGTCTGCTTTTGGTTTATTCTCAGAACAAGCCAATCTGTCAGCCAGGCAATGGGAAAGGGAAAAACCAGTACTGCCTAATATTGCCACCTGCTGGCTACTAGTGGAATCACATGCCTTTTTTTTTTTTCTTGGAGGAACTTTCTGTTCTATCAAAAACAAAGACAAAAAACCCTCTAGCTTAAATACAGACATACAGGTCCACTTACCACGAATATCCTAGTTTTCAAGACCACTAGGATTTATAAGCTATAAATAAGCTCTGCATTCATCCTCCTTTCCCATCATCTTGTCACCATATGGAGTTTCATTTTTTTTTTAACCAACAAAGCCAAGCTGAGTGGTATTTCCGACCATTACTCAGTGATAGGAAGATGTACGGCAGTTTTACAAGTTAAAATATTGCCATTTTTCTCCCTTCATCTCAACCAGACTTCCAAATGTTCTTCACTGTGGCGAGGACTCTACGACCACACTGAAAAGGAAGCAGGGCAGAATTCTGAGATTCTTCTGCCTGTGTCCAGAACTCAGTTCCCGTAGGTGGGAGGTAAAGAGCTCACCACTGCGGACTTGGTTCTGATTCTGAGGAGGGCAAAGGCCCCCTGCAACTACACCTACACCGGAAGTGACTCCCGACATGGGCCTGAAATGCTGACGCCCCTGTTGTGGCGGGTGCGGGAGCAGGGTGCCGACCGACACCGGGACTTAGAAGACATTTATCTTCTTCACAACGGTCACCCCGGGCCAGGCAACAGCCTAAACACAGCTGTGGGAAAACTCAGCCGGGAAAGCAGGTGCTGTTACACGGTGTGACTGGGAAGCAGAGATAAAGGCGGAAAGTTCCTAAGATGCTGGTCTTTTTGGAAGGCAGGGTTCATTTTCCACGGTGGACACAGGAGGAGTGGGAGATGCAGGCTTCTCACGCTGAAGGGAGTTCCGGGAGGAGACACAATAGGGGCCGTGGGGCACCCCTGCCTCTGCCAGCATGTGTTAGAGGCCAGAGGTCAGAGGTCACCTTCTCACAAGCCACGCACTGGGCCAGGCACCCCGAGGATCAGAGAAAAAGAGAAAACAGTGCCTTCAAAGAAGCATCCAGAATTGGATGAAACTTACCATCTCCCCTCATCCTCAGCATCTTCCCCCCCAGCTGCGTTAGTATTTTTCAGCAAGTACGTACTTTTTCCTAGAAAAAAGTACTATTTATTCTGCCCTGGTGTTTCTGAATCTTTTTAATCAATTCTCTCTTTGAGACAGATAGCAACATTTCACTTAATGTCATTTAGAATATTGAAACCAACGAGATATTATATACCTCTATGTTCCTCTAAGGTGACTACAAGTGCTCCCAGATATAAAATCAAATCTTTTACTGCTGGACCCCCATGGCATCTAGAAGAACACTGGCTATAAAATATAAGCTCAATAAACACTAGTGACTGAGAAGGGCATTGGTGGGAGGTGGGGAGAAAGAGAGAGCAAAGACCTCTGACTGGATTTTGCTGAACTGTCGTAAATAAAGCAGAACCCCAAATGAAAGGCCAGCTTTGCCTTTAAAGGTATCTGAAGTTACATTCTGAATCTCAGGAGGGGCAGCTGCAAAAAGGCATCAGTGAGGCAAATTTGAGGCTTAGGTGCTGGGCCTCGGGAATTCTTAGGGATTAAAAGTAAAAAAGAAAGCAAGAGAGCCACAAAGCAGAAAAGGCTGAATCTTATCCAATATCGAGTTTTCCTATTACAGAGGATCCAAACGGCATACAACCTGCAATGCCTAGAGAACACCTAGAAACAGGAATGTTGCAAAGGGGCTGGCTGTTGTAAGGCAAAAAATTAGGAATGACTCGGCAATTCCCAACCTGCCCCTCCCTGAAAGGCCTGAGGAGGAACTACCAAGGCCAGGCCAACTGCGTAAGGACATCAGCCATGTGTCAAGCATGTCAAAGAACTCGCGCTTACCTTCAACACTGACTCTTGAAAACCTAATATTGAGAGAGGGAGGAAAGAAAACGAATTCTTTATGGGTTGGCAATGGCCTTCCGGATCATTCAATCATGAGTACGCTGTGTAACTGTGCTGTAAGTTCTGAACCTCAGCCCAGACTATCTAATGGTTAAGTCAGGCACATTTCTGTGATGCTGGAGAGATTTTTCCTGAAGACCCTGATGAAGCAAAGAAAAAAATGAGAGCATCTCTCTATAATTAGGGTAGACATAAGACATCATCCAGACAGGGACGCTTGTGAGAGTACAAAGGGACAATATTTGTAACTATTCTGGGCCAACAGGCATCAACTGGCTCAGTCCCGAGCAGAGCAGGAGGTAGGGCCACCCTGCCAGGAACAGGAGAACCAAGGAATGGTGAGCTTTCTCACTTAATATGGCCAAGCACACGGTGCAAAGTCCAGGCAGGCCTGTGACACACTGGGGGCTAGAGAGACAATCTGGGGAAAAAGTAAGCTTGAAGAGGAAGCTGTAATGTGGAATGAGTTGGAAAAGAGCAGATATGGCTTAAAACCCCAAAATTCTAGTATAGCACAGGCTGGTTACAGACGGCCTCTCCAGCTCACCTTACATCATTCCTGCCCTTGAAATCTGTCCTCTGCCCACAGTGGACATCAGCTTGCTGCCTCTGGCCCACGTGGGTTCTCTCACATAGATGGTTTCCTCTGCCCAGAAGGCTCTCCAGGCGCCCACGTTCCCTCTGCCTTATTCCTACTCCCCGAGCACCACTTCTCCGAGGACCCCTGCGCTTCATCTCTTTAACAGAGTCCTACTTCACCCTGCAGTTCCTCCTCTCAAGGCCCATCCCATTTACATTTTACTTGTTTAATACCCGCCTTTGCCTAATTTCTTCAATGCTCTTTTCCCAGTGAGGCCTGGCTTATAGTTTGACCCTAATGAATACTTACTGATGGAATGAATTACACAGGGAAGTGAAATGATCTTTTCGCTGGCAACTAAGAAACTTTCTGGTTGTGAACTAGTTTGTGAAAAGCTGAAAAACTTTCAAAAACGAAAAATGAGGTTCTTTACTAAGTATTTTTCTGAGGGAGACTCCCATGTCAGGTAGTTTTTGCTAGGAACCCAGAGCCATTGATGGGCAGAAACAGCCTGAGATGGGGTGTGGAGGCCTGACTCAATGTGATACTGCCCTCTAGTGGATGAAACTGAGAATACAGCAGTTGGAAGTAAATGATGTCCCATGACACTCACTAGTCATCACTGAAAGAAATGGAAAAACCCAAAGTTTCTTTTGTTTTTCACTTCTATCACGTAAGCTGACTTTTTCTCCCACTAGGAGGACAGTCCACTGTCCAATTTCCACCTCGACTGAATATTTAGCTTTCTGAACACCCGTGTTTACAGCTGTTCACATCAGAAAGCTGGAGAGGATTTTATACCAAGCCTGAGTAGGAGTCAATTTCACTACCCTCATCCTTTTTTCCTAAATAATCTTTTCCAGACTCCTGGTATTTTTCTTGGGATTGAAGGCAACCAGATACTCCTGAGACAGAGATGCATTTTAAACCACCTGCTACTCAAAGGGTAAATATCTATGTGACAAGAAGAGAAATGCTGGGACCAAAAGAGAAATGAGTTAAAGTGAGGAGAGAGGGCAGATTAGAGGTGTGAATTCACGAACTATTTTTGCCTTATAAATCAGTCAGACGATGCAGTTCAGTATTATCTACTTTTCTCCTCTCATTAGCACTCTACCTGACATGGTGAGAGGCTGGAGTCTGGAGTGTGCCTGGTGGGCGCGCTCAGTTCTGGAGGGACCTTTGTAGCTGCTCTTGCTTAAGAGCTTGTCATCTCTTTTTCATCTCCAGGTTTTAAGGACAATACTGCCCACTCGCCTGACTCTAGTCCTCCTGGCATCTGTACTTATCTCTTACTGTAACTGCACACAGGCTGCTCAGGAGAGAAAAATCTTTGGAGCCTAAATAACTGCCTCAGTAGAACGTGAGCTCAGAGGGGGAAGGAGATGGCGCAGAACAGACCTTCTGTGTGATTCTCACCAGGCAGACGGACAGCAGGGCACACAGCGGGGGCAGCTGAGTGCCCTGAGTTCTCAGAGGGGAGGCTGAATCCCTGGACCAGACATATTCAAATTTAAATGTACAAACAAATCCATGTCCCCAAGTAAAACAAGCAATTCTTAGAAACCGGCCCCCCCTTGCTTTAAGGAGTGGGAACCACACTGTCAATCACGGGGAAAACCTGTTCTCAGATTAGATGTGTACAAGAAGGACACTTCTGAGCACTCTACTACAAGCTCTGGTTCCCCAAACACCTGGAATTCATGCACCATGTAAAACAGATGGCAAGCACGCTCACATTTCAGTTAAGTGGAACCGCAGCAGCTGGCGTCCGGAAGCGCTGGCAGAAAGAGCCGCAGTAACACACCCATCCCATGCGCTACCCCTCTTCCCTCTCCTCCATTTTTGCCAGCACTGGATGCTAGAACTCGCGTGCTGCCCACCTCTTTTGAGAACGAAAGCCCCGCTGTAAAAGGGAGAAGTCGGAGGGGACCAGGCCGCAAGCGGACAGGCCAGAGACACGCCCTTCCCGGGAACTGCCTAAGAAGCAAGGCTGTGGCTTCCGCGACCGCCCGGCCCCTGCCGCCCGGGGGTCTTCAGCGCTACCTACCATTTCCTTGAACGCACTTTCCAGAGCCCCGATGACGAGGCACTCGTGCGGGATCTTCTTCTCGGTGAAGAAGCGCGTCGGGGGCGTGCTGGGGGAGCCCGGGGCGCCCACCCCTCCGCGGAGCGAGGCCGCCCGGGTCAGAGTCCGGCTGTTGGCGGGCGTGTGGTCGGGCTCCTCGCCCAGGCAGGTGGGCGGCAGCACGGCCGAGTTCTTAAGGATCTCCACGATGTCCTGCAGCTGCTCCGTGACGTGGTGCTGCAGCAGGCGGGAGGCCACCACGGCGGCCCCGGACCCCGCGTGACCGTCGAACAGCGACCAGTAGTGGCAGGACATGCCTTCTGATTCCTGCGGGGAGAGGGTGGCAGGGAGGAGTGAGAAACCCAGTGGCCACGGCCCCAGGGGGAGGGGACGCCTCCAGGGCTCGCGGCACCCCCCTGACGGTCTGTCTCGGGCCTGCAAACAAGGAGGGTCAAAACAGGGCAAAACACTCAGGGAAGGGTCCCCGGATCCGGCACTACTGTCACCATCACCCAAGGGATAAAGCAGTCCCTGCCTGTCCACCCAGCGGAGGAGCCCAGGTCACCATCTGCTCAGTTACTACCTGGGTCCAGATCTACTTTCATGTGATGTATAGAAGTTAGAGGTTACAGCTCCATACAAACAGGTAAAGTCTGTACAATTTCAACATCTAACTCCTCACCTCCTTTCTACTGCAGCCCCAGAGGAGGTTTGGCCTGGAGTCTTTGGAGGAAGTTTGGCCCTTTTTGCAGGCTTTTCAAGGAGAAATAAGTAGACCCATTCCCCTCCCCCTCCCTCTGGGCTTTATGCTCTCAGATAATTGCCCCATCTGCCTACGTCTACATCCTGAATTTTTAGAACATGTTTCCCCTTTAGACACCCAGTCTAGTCCAGCCTTTAAAAGATGCAGGCAATTCAAATCTCTTCGTATTTCCTACTTCCCTCAGTTTTCCAGCTGTCACTCAGCATCTTGGCTTCCTCTTCCTGCCTTAAAGCTACGTGCAGCCCCTGTTCCTTCATCTGCCATGGATTTGGTACCTGCTGCTTGATTTTTGAGACTGTTTCAAGATAAACGCTTTTAAAAACCGTGATTGCATCACACATGCCTAAGATCTTACTAGCTATGGGGGGAAAAAGGAGCTCAATTATGGTGCATCTGGAGGAGCAAGGTATTAAACACTGAGATTAAGTATGTATGGCACATGCAACACCCACTTCTGACTGCAGCAATAAATGCTGAATTCTTTTTTTCGTTGAAGCCATTAAAGTTCTTTTGGTCTATCTTATTTTTTTATTGAAATATATTTGACCTTTAACAATGTGTAAATTTCAGGTGCACCACATGTTGATTTGATATATTCATATATTGTAATACAGTTGCCATCAGAGCAGGAGTTAGCATCTCAATCACTTCACATAACTTATTTGTTTTATGTGGTTAGAATAATTAAGATCTAAATGTTTTTTGATTATTATAATACAATATTATTGTCTATTGTTCACTATATGGTGCATTAGATCTCTAGAACTGACTTACGACTTGTTGCAAGTTTGTACCTGTACCCAATATCTCTCCTATCGCCCCACCCTCTAGTCCCTGGTAACCACCATTCTTGGTCCATCTTAGAATGATGCTGGAAGATACTGTATAGTTATGGTGACATATGCCAGTACTCTATTTGTGCCCTTTAAAACTTGTTTTTATTGGATTCTGTGCTAGATGCTTAGAGATTACATATATAGGTCAACAGATATTTACTGAGCACTCTCTCTGTGACAGGCACAAAAGTAGGCAGTGGGGCTATCAGACTAGATGAAAGCAGTATCAGACATGATCTGATCTTAAGAATTCAGTGGGGGAGTTAGACAGTGATCAAATAATCACACAGATAAACGTAAGATCGTAATTCTGGTGAGGGTGATAAGGAGACATGCTTGATGATTTGAGGCCAGCAGGGGGCACACTGGAGGAGGCTTTCTGTAGCTGTAAGGATCAGGCTGAGGGCAGCTTGGAAGTTCACAAGATTAGGAGGGGAGAGGAGAGCATCAACAGCAGGGGCAAAGGCCCTGTGGTAGAAGGTGTGCAATGAGCACGAGACTGAACCACGGCCACATGGCTGAATAGGGGAGTGAGGCAGGGAGGGAGAGGGGTGAGATGAAGCTGGAGACAGAGGTAGTGCCTGGATTACTCAGTCTTTCCAGGACACATGAAGGATCTTAGCTTTAGCCTAAGAGTAACAACAAGCCATTGACTGAGGAGGGAGTGACAAAATTGATTTATATTTTTAAAGGATCATTCAAGCTACCCTGTGAGGATTAGGAGAGAAGGAAGACTGAAAATGAGAATACCAGATGGGAGGTAAATACCACCCTAAAAAGACACTCAGTCTAATCCTGCCCGGAAGAAACACTTCTGAGTGACTAAAAGCGCCATCAAGTGAAGGAGTAAGCATGCTAACTCAGAGGAAAGTTAAGTGGAAAGAACAGCGACCCAAGGATTAGAAGAACTGGACTCAAAGGGCCTCTCCAACACCACTCAAATGGGAATGAACCTGAGCCCCGAGGAAAAGGTTCTTAATTCAGGGCATCTGTGGATAGAATCTGGGGAGTCCATGAATCCATCTTTACTTTCACAGACCTCTAACACTGCCCATTTCCACCTACTATGAACGTGGGGCATCACAGCACAGCAGTATTAGTGGCATCTGTGACTTGGTCACCAAAAGAAATAGTAACACATGGTCCACCCACACATCTTGAATTATTGTTTATACTCATCATTACTTTGCAATGATTATTAAACCCACCGCTCACTCTCGTTACTTGCTGTGTCAGTAAAGTACACACCGCCATATTACACCCTCACAACTAGGGAAAAGTGGCAAAAGGAAAGGATTTCTTGCTCATCACATCTAACTCACCAAAGGGTCCAAGGCCACCTGAGTGAAACGCATGCACAAGGTCCTTCTACATCCAGTGAACACCCAGCAAACGTCTCTGAGGATGCCCCAGCAGGGCAGGCGAGGGACGGGGCAGGAGCAGTTGAGTCAGTGTCTGAGCACAGATTCTGTTACATCAAACTTTACCATGTTTCCAGAGTCAAGATTTGAACCAAAGAAGATCAAGCCCCAAGAAATAAGAAGTCACACTGCCAGGGAATGCTACATTTAAAAAAAGCAACTCTGAAATTTTTCTAGCAAGTAATCCAACCATTTCCTTCAACAAGGCAAAGCCGTCTGCAGTTACCACAACCGCCACCAGCTGACAAAACACCTGGGGAATTTTCAAAGTCACGAGGAAACTTGGTTGGAGGACTTCTGACGTGGGGCTCAGAGGGGCTCCACATTCTCCTGAGAACACCTCTGCACAGCGGTGCCAGAAGGTGGTACAGTGGGTTTTTAAATGTAATGAAGAATTTTCACAGCTAAAACTTGTAAGACATCATTTTTCCACGAAGAAAGGGTAGACTGAATAAATCTACCACTGGTTGATGCAGGGTCCAAGCCCAGACCCATGACGTCAGTGTCTCCAAAGGTGGGGTCCCACTATTCATCTTTTTTAAAGCTTCCCAGGGGGTTCTAATGAGCAGCCACAGTTGTGAACCCCGGTCTAATGGAAGGGGGGCAGCTGAGCAATCAGGAGGCCAGCGTTCTAGTCCCCAGTCTGCCATCAGTTCACCATATGACCTTGGATGAACCATATGCGTCTCCCTAAACTGATCAGACCACTGGTGTCTAAATTGCGTTCCTTGGTTTCCTCAGAGAAGTGGGTGTCAAAGTGATGAGTCCTTCTGACTTTTTCCAACCAGAGCAGCAGTTTTATCAGTTATAAACAACAAGGTTTTGCAAGAGATTTTGGACAAAAGGATTCGATTGCTTAAAATGTTGAAAGCCTTTGAACTGGATAAAACCAAGCCGTCAAGAGATTTCATAGTCTCCAGCATCCTCCCATGGCAGGCAGCTTCCAGTGAGGAGCATGCTGTGGGGAGAGGACCACAGCGTGGGCGCTCATCACGTGCTCAGAGTCCAGCTCAGCTTTCAGCGTCCAGGGGACCACAAAGGCACACACACACCAGTCGCGGGTCCAGAGCCCCTTCCCTTCATTTAACAAACCGTACATAGCGGGCGAAGTTCTAAATGCTTTACAAACATTAGCTCATTTAATCCTGACTACAATCCTATGAGGTGTGGTTACTAACCCCATTTCATAGGAGGACAATGAGGGACAGTGTTAACTGCTTCAGGTCACCATGCCTTCAGCGATGCACCTGGGACCAGAGTCCACTCTGTAAGCCACCAGCCCCGACGACGGTAGGCTGAACGCCCCACCCCACACTCCTCTGCACACCACCTGCCCGTCTTTCACACTCTTCTTAACTGTCAGCCCTCCTGGGGCTCCCACTGCACCTGCACCCACCCTGCTGCTGCACTCATCGTGTTGCGCGTGCCTGCCTGCTCACCTGCTCGGGCAACGGGGGAGTAAAGAAAGAATGCTCTGGGAAGAAAAGGAGCAACTCATAGGCAACGCGGGTGAGAAGAGGGCTATACATACATATATGAAGGCCCATGTGGACAGTGGCCTGATTAAGGCCGCCCTTGAGGGCTAGGTCGGGTCGGGGTGTGGCAGACCAGGAGCCTCAGTTCGCTGCCTTGGGGCCTCAGGAGTGATGAGATGCCCGTGCCCCGGGAGCCCTGGGAGCTGGGCCGAGGAAGCGCTAATCCCGGGCGTCCTGCAGGTGCACCGTGAGAAGGAAGGACCAGAACTGAAGGGGCCTGTCCTGTCACAGAGGTCTGTCCTGAGACAGAGGGCCCAGGTCATCAGGGTGGAATCACTGGGCCTGGAGAGGAGATGAATGGCCTCATGAGACATTTCGAGGAACAACATGAGACTGGAGTGGGTGCTACAGTGTTTGAAATGGGACCAAGACCTTAACTGAGAATCAAAATCTGCTTTTGAAAGGGGCGTGACCAAACAGGACGTGCACTGCATTCATTCTGAAACAGACACGAGGACCCGCTCCCACACTCTTCTCTACTCAAGACGGTGTCATCAGCTGCTGTCAGGTAAGAGTGTGTGGTTTGACACATGAAGTCCGATTCGAGAACCTAGAGGAACGAATAGCTCCTCGGTGTCATACAGCATCGAGGGACCACATCAACATCAGGGGTCTAAGCTGGGAACAGGGCAACTGGGGGTGGACCTGTGAACCCACGAGAGGCCCGAAAAATCCCAAGTTCTATGAACACAGTGCTTTCAAAGCATCTCAAACCTGATGTCGTTGCAGATACACCCATATTCCATCACTGCATAGAATCTTCAATGGCTCCCCACTGCCCTTAAAACACCTTTCAGTCTCCTGGATGTTCACATGGCTCATGGGCCCTGCATGATCTAGCGGCTACTCCTCTCCTGCTTCTGCTCTTGGTCAGTGGTCCTGAATGCTCTCATTCCTTCTCTTAATTCCCCATCACCTCTGGCAATATAAATATGTTTTTCTTTTGCCCTACATCACTCACCCCTTGCCCTCTGCTTGGAGAAATATTTATCCTTCAGTCTTCAGTGGAAGCATGAACTTCCCCTCCAGCCTGCCTGGACCACCTCAGCCCCTGTACATCCCGTACAGCCATGTTTATCCCACTGGTGTGGAACTGCCTGGCGTGTCCGTATCAGCCGACTCAGAGACTCACGTGTGTCTTACCACTACGGCATTTGGGGGGGGGGGCTGGTATACAACAGGTGCTCAATAAATACTTACAAAACATACAGAGAAAGGAAGGGAGAAAATGGATTTTTCATAAGTCTTTACTTTTTGAACCAATATATCAGCTTAAGAAATAAGAATTTTATGCAAGATACTTCATATTGGTAAAACCAACAGACTATAATAAGCCTGACCTACTCCAGACTTGGGGCTGACTGATCTGACTTTAGTTGTGACCTCTTGGCTGTCTGAGGCCAGGCGATCCCGGGCCCTGGGGACCTCCAGGTGCTCCATGGAAACCAGAGAGAGGGGATAATGCCTCCTCTGGCTGTATTTCATTTGCTGGGCCTTACGGCCCTACAGGACCAGTTGGAAACACACACAAATACACACACACACACACGCAATTCTCTTCTAAGCTAAGGCCTGTATCTTTTAAAAAGGAAAATCTAAGAGACAAAACAACCCACCAGATTCCTCTTCATGGAGGGCTGAACCGTTGAAAATCATCACAGATTTCCTTCAGCTCTCGTGCCCTGCTGGGAGCTGTAATCTGCTATTGCTTTATCCTTTGATGCAGGGGCTGAAGGGCTAAGGCATGTGCACGGAAAGCTGGAGAGCTGTGTTCTCCACCTGTATGGCTCAGGCAAAGGTACCAGAGGAGGGAAGGGAAGTCCACAGCTGCATCCAACGCCCTCTGCCCAGCCTGCCCCACATACCACCTGCTCACGGCCAAGGGCCCCATCCCACCCCTCATGTGGTCCGAAGGAGGAACACCTCCTCAGTTTGGTATTAGCTCAGAGAATAAGACTTTGAGTTTATACAGTAAACAAACTGGGTTTCAGGTTTTACAGTATCTAATAGTCCAAGGGTAACTCTGTCACCCTCTGTCACTGGTGTAAACACACCAACACACCGTGGTTATTTTAAAAGTTGGGTGATTTATGTCTGCACTTTCAAATGAGTTAACAGGAAGGTCCTACCTGCCATGATGTATCTTAGCATGGAAAGAGCACAGGTTTTAGACCAAGCCAAACCTGGGTTCTGGGATTTACTGCTATGTGATCTTGGGCAAGTTTCTTTAACTTCTCTCAACTGTCTCCTTATTTAAAGAACAATAGGAAATTAGGACACAGACCATAAGGATTCATTCATTCCTCTCCTACGTGCCAGACTCAGGCTGGGCACTGGGGGTGTAGCCGGGAGTAAGACAAGCATGGTTCCCAAGCTCCTGAAGTAACGACCTAGATTATGAGCAGATTAGCACAAGTGTGTCAGAAAAGAGAGGCACCTGGTGTCACAGGAGTGGACAACACACACTGAATGTGCAGACAGCCATGGGTTATGGGAGACGGGGGAAGGGAACGGGGATAAAGGGACAACACGAGGGAGCAGCTGGGAGTGATGGAACGGTCGTACCCCGATGGTGGTGGTGATCATCCGGATCCACGCATGTGTTAAAACTCATAAAACTGTATTACACAAAGAAGGTTAACTATACTGTGTAATAATTTTAAAATAATAAATAAATAAGAGGTATAGCATTACATCCAGCATGTAAGAGAAACAACAGAGCTGGAAGTAACAGTTTTAACTATTAAATGGCAGGGCGGGAGCAAGAAGGATTCCCGCACCCAGGAGCCCATGCTGCACACTTCAGCTCCCGACTGCGAACCCTGCCAGCAGGACCCTCATCGCCCTGCACGGCGCAACGCCTGTCACTTCCATTCCTCCTAAGTTACCTCCCCTATGGAAAGTCTAAGTTCCAACAGTATCTACTGAGTACCTACCGTGTGGAATCCATCTCCCCCACCCCCATCATCACAAAATGGGCGTCATTATCCCATCTCACCAATAGTTGAAGTGGGGCACAGACAGTCAAGTCACTCTACTGTGAGTAGCAATACCAGGATTTGACCCCATTTCTTCAGATGCCAAGTCAGGGAATCTTCCCAACACACACAACTTTGTGTCATTAATCTCCCTGGCTTCTGTGACTCTGTAGCCTCAAGTTTAGCCCCACTGAAACAGGAGTCACATCACGTGTCCCTTATCTCTGGGGCACCCGCAAGCAAAAGAGCCTTCATGAGCCAACAGGGAGGCAAGAGGCAGCCCCTCTTGCCATGAGCTGACAAAGAAGGGGAGATTCTAGAGAAAAGCTCAAATGTTTCCTGTGGATCCCGACAGAGGTGTTGATATGTTTTCTGCAGGAAACACAAAACCAAAGAATGAGGTCTGACACATTTGTACTAGTTCAAAGGAACCGGCCTTGGCATTCTCATGCCCGGCGCACAAGCTCCACCGGTTTGCAAACCCCCTCATCGCTCTCTCCCTCCCAGTGGGGCACTTTCCACAAGAGAGCACGCAATGTCGAGGGAGAGCTTAAAACACTTCGTCAGCATGCAAGAAGCAAATTCAAAGTAGAGATTCTTTTTGTAATTCTAAATATTTTTTCATCTAACATGGAAGAAGAAATTAAGCTTGGCTGGTATTTCCCATAGAGGCTGCCGCTGGCGCCCTCCCGTGGTGGGTAAGTCAGCCGCCCCACGGCAGGCAGGCAGGCAGGCAGGCGGGGGGTGCGGGAGCTCTGCCTATTGCTGGGTACATGCGCCCCAACTGAGTGTCTTGTGCATTATATTATGACCTTTTTAACTAAATGATCCCTCACAATGTAGACCACAGGTTTTTAAAAATTCCTTCAAAGAACCTGCTGATAGAAAACAGGAGCAAATAAAAACATGCCACAGCGGGCAGTTCTCACTCCAGGTAATGACAACCGGTCATATCTGACAATAACAATAACCTTTCTGGCCAGAAGTATCTGAAGGGCTCAAGGAGACAGCTGAAAAACGGAATTATACTCGCTCCTGTTAATGATGAACTGTGCCCTGAGGTATTAACTAATGGAAGCAAGAAGTCGCTCTGCTCTGAGCCAGACAGTAAATGAGTTACTGCGTGAAAAGCACTCAGAACAATGTCTGGCATATAACAAACATCATGTAACTGTCAGCTGTTATTATTTTAAAATATTGTCTTTTTATCTTTATTGCCTCTAAGTTATTTTTAAATATTTAATATATTTTTATAATTATTAAATATATACTAAATGAATATTCAGTGGTATGGTTATATATCAATAATGAACACATGTATCGGGGGTACATACCACCTCCAAAATTGTCTTTAACTGATGGCTTAGGGACTGCAACTCTAGAAACAGCTGTCCTATGGGAAAAAGTGGTGTCCTTCCCTGAAGACACAAGTCCTCTGTCATTTGACCCTCATCTTCCCTCCCCTGCCCCCACCCATCAGGGATTCAGGTAAGCCGAGGAGGGGCGGGACCAACAGCATGAAAGGAACAGCACAAATGCAGAAATCCCACTGTGGGGTCCATCCCACAGTCGGTTTTACAAAAGCCTCAGTATGAGCGCGGGAGGCACCCATCTCCCTCTTTTCTTGCCAAAGAAAAGGGACGACTTATTTCCCACTGTGGAAACAGAGAGCTGGCATATTCCCCTGACCCCCACCAAGAGCTATCACGTGGCTTGATTTCCACCACGTGTCTGGCCAGGTTTCAACGTATCGCAGCGAGGACGACAACGCAGAATAAGAGGATCTGTTTGGGGCATTTCATCCACAGGGCTTTCCGTCTCCAGCCCTTCATCTGACCTCACGGCCGCACGGGGGGAAGAAGATGACAGATGACGAGGCAGGGACCCGGGGGGATCTGAGGAACTCGGTGACAAGTCCTTCTCAGGGCCCGTGTCCTACCACTGCCCACGTGGAACCAGGCCCACACAGCAGAGTTAATTTGTTTGCTTCTACCATACTTGTCTTTCTGACTAAATTATTCTGATATTTGGTTCCCCAGTGGGAAAGCTCCCTTATTCTCATATACTTGAAAGAATATTGCTTCTTTTTCAGGAGCTGACATGAAATGCAAATTTCTTTGGTTCGATTCTTCCCCTTCATGAGACAGTACGATGGAGGGTAAGTTTGGTTCTGGTTCTGTTTCATGGAGGTACTGGGGACAGAACCCAGGACCTTGTGCCTGTCCAATGAGATATACCCTCCCCCCAGGTTTTGGGTTTCAAATGGCAGTTCAGTCCCGTATGTTAAAACATCGTTAAATAAATATTAATTTCTGAGACGTAGGAAGCAAAGTTTGTGACAGTTTTGGTTAAGTTATGCTGTGGTTTATGCTAGACTCAAAAATTAGCCCAGGAACGTTCTTAAACTATTACTTTAGCCATCAAAAACATCTCCCTAAATTAGTGTACAGCAGAAACATAAGTAATGTGACATAATATTGAAACGCAGCTGCAAACTCCAGAATAACAACAGATGATATTAACTGAGCACACACTACACGCCAGGCACTATTCTAAGCACTTTTCATATTTTTAACTCATTTAATTCTAATAATCCTATCAGGTAGGAACTGTTATCCCGAATATGCAGATGAGGAAACCGAGGCACTGAGAGGTCACAAGGTTAACACTGAGTGAGCGGCAGAGCTGGGATCCACACTCACACACTCATTATTATTCCATCAGAAGGCTTTTTCTACTTGCTGTGGTTTCAAGCAAACAGTGATCTCCTGTAATTTAGCAGAAAAAAAAATGGACTGTAAGGACAAAAAGGCGGTGAACAATTTCATTTCCATTCTGTTCCTCACCCGAGTCAGTAAGAGCAGTCATCCAGGTTCTGAGCTGACCAGGGAGACTGCTAACTCAAGAGAGAAGTCATAATGGAAACGGGAAAAAGTTCGGCATCAAATTATATTGAAATCATATGTATCAACATTAGGAGTTATTCTTCCTTCATTTCCCATTTTTCCAAAGAGATTTTCCTGCCACAGTTCCCAGCTGTTCACAGCTAAAGAGGCAGCAGGTGGCCAGTACACAGAGACTCTGAGGCCAGACTGCCTGGGCTGAATCCAAGCTCCACACTTCCCAGCTCTGGGCCTCAATTTCCTCATCAGTAAAATAAAGATAATAATACATACTTACGTATGTTTTATGAGGATAAATGAATCAATAACACTGGCAAAGCACTAAGATCAGTGTCGTGTCTGGCACATGAATGCCGAGTATTAGGTTTTAAAAAATAAGAAGAAAAGAAAATCTCAAGAGCGCACTGCCCTTGCCAACGGCGTCTTCCCACCTGAAACAAGTTACAAGCGGACCGGGGGGAAATGTCCACCTCAGCACCACTTCTTCTCCTTTGGCCTGAAGACTGGCCACAGTGGGAAAAACCCCTCGTGGAACCAAGTTTGAGTTGCCTTCTCAGCTACTGTACGTCTTGGTCAGACCTGGTCTCCGCCGAAGAGCGAACTGTAAAGTTATTCTAACTGACATTAGCCAGGACAGTTCCTGGTTGTAAAGTCATTCTTCTTAATCACTGGCAAGAGTTCTAATCCCGGGAACCAAGAGATAAGATTTCCTTGACATGCACAGAACAAAGACCTTAACTGAGAGGGAAAAGTCAGAGTAATAAACACAGTGAGAGAAATAAAAGGCCGCTGCTGTTGTTTTTTATAGCTGACACCACTGCAGGAAGCAGACTGCCAAACGCGGCCGAACATTCCAGAAGGGCTGCCGCTGTGGAACCACAGGCAACCTTCACTTAATGTTCTAGGGGTGAACGAGTCCTTCTTACAGAAAACAGATGAAAAGACTGGCATCTTCCGTCCCGAGAGGTGAATAGCCCATTCTCACTTCCTTTTTACTTCTCCCCACCCCAGCTGGATCCTTTTTGCCTGGAATTCCCACAGTGCCGCCCTATCCTCTGCTGGGAAAAATAACCCGCTCCCCTCGCCCCTGCGGATGAACTTGGCCCGACGCGGACACAGCCGTCTCCTGTTATTGTAATTAGACGCTGAACTAACAGATATTGAAACCACAAACTTTGATGTTTTTGACTAAATTAAACAACACGAGGGGCTCTGAAGGAAATTAGACTTGGAATGCATGCGTCCGCGAGCCTCGTCATAAGCCAAAAACAGTTTGTTCCAAAATAGGGAGTCAGATGCAGGGGGTGGAAATGTCCTGGTTGTTGTCACAACGCCCCATCTCCCACCCAGACATCTTACAGAAAGGCAGGCGCTTCTTATCTTAACACTAAGGTTACAAGGTGCCTTGGAGAGTGAACTTTCTCCTTCCTCAGAGACGTCACCTGCTTCCTTCCTCTTCTCACTCACTCCTAGAATGACTAGGTGCTTGAGAACTGAGGAGCCAAAGCTCCTAGGAAAGCTGTGTTTCACTTGCAGGAGGCAATCGGTTCCATAAAGACTCCTTAGCACCTTTCAAATCAAAGGAAAGAAAGCCTCGTCATGGTGACTGGCTCCCACAAATCATGATCAGGTCAATTAAAAAAGCTTCAGTGGGAGGCGGGCGGAGGCCGCTGGGGAGAGGGTGTTGCCCTCAACAAGCTCACGGCACCTTCCCTGGGGGGTGATGTTACGACAGCGTCTTTCAGAGATGCTGGAGTTCTAGTTTCTCTTCTTTCCTGGCCGCACGCCCTACATCCCGCGACAAATAATCAGAGGCGTGGGAGTGCTGAAAGGACTGCGAGCTGGCCTGGAGTATCGACCTCCTACCGGTCTGACTGGGCTAATGGTTCTCCACACACCAGCCACCCAATGTCCTGTGGGCACCCGCCAGGTTCCAGCCCTGACTCGTCTCCATTTCATATCTGTTTCATCAGAGATCTCAAGACATCTCCATTCCTCCCAAGAGAAATGTTTATATCTTTATTTCACTAATTATATCAATAACTCTAAATTTAAAAAAAAAAACTGGGTCCATTACTGTGTACATTTTAAGGGAGAATGCAATAATTCACTATATGCCTCTGCATTTCTTCAGGCTAAACACTACAGGGTAGAACACCTCGTAACTCTTTTATTTCTATCCCTTTTAAGTTTTATGACTTCTTTCCAATATGGCTGCTTCTGCTCCTAACATTTTCCTCTATATGTAGACGGAACTTGAAGTTAATCTGTATTTTCTTTCTTACAAGGCGTTGCTGTCAAGAGCTCAGCCAAATACAGGTAACAACACTCCTTCAGGAAATGCCTCATGGAAGCCAGGAGAGGTGAAATAGAGTGAATATTATTTTATCCACCAAAAAAATTTTTTAAAGTTTGTTTTAAAACAGGAAGATTAATTTGACTCCTTTGGCTTAAAGAGTACTTGTACTAAAAGGGCAAAATAATGCTCTATAAATTGGCATGAAGGATGGCTTAAAGTTGGCTGAGAATCTTTATACCAATCAATGATTATCTGTAGTTGAGAAATAATCATCTCATGGCTACCCAATGACCCTATGCCATCAAATATCAAGTTACACTTCTGCTGAATTCCTCTGAACATCACCAATGCTTCTGGCATATTAAAAATATTCCTATGATAATTCCTCTTTTCATGGTGAATCTAATGTGATTTTACAGGACATTTTAGGCTTTTTTCAATTTCCAAGATGAAGGTGATACTACACATGAAAGAAATCTTGTGGAAATATTTATTTTGACTTTGCTAAGTTTACTGGGGATAAAGAACTTGAGAGAGGAGGGTGAATTTTATCACATGTGGTCTGGAGAGAGCCCACGCATCTCCCACTCACCATCCTTCATGCTTGTCAACTCTGTTTGCAAAAGAAATAATGGTGCCATTATTTATTCTGTTGTCCCATTTCTTGCTTATCATAGTATTTGCCCATTTTTTTCATTCTTATCTTTCCTGACCTCCCTGTGGCTCACGGCAGAGTTACTTCCCCTCCTGGCAACACTCTTCTCTTCTTGGAATTTCTCTGGGCTTGTTAACTCCTGAATTCTAAGCCTTCCCAGACTTGCCCCTGAGCTCCAAACCCTTCTTTTTTTATTTTCTATTTTTATTGAAGTATAGTTGATTTGCAGTGTTGTATTAGTTTCAGGTGTACGGCCAAGTGACTCAGTTATAGATATCCATATATGTACTTTTTCATTTTCTTTTCCAATATGGTTTATTACAGGATATTGAATATAGTTCCCTGGGCTCTACAGTAGGTCCTTGTTGTTTATCTGTTATATATAGCAGTGTCAAACCCTTATTTCTAACTTCTACAAAGCACTCCCCCTGGAAAGTTAGAATACTCAAAACTCAGGTCACCATTTCTGCCCATCCCCTCATCTTCAAACCTGAGCCTGTTTCAGGGGTCCATTTTCAAGGACCAGCACCCAGTGGCTGAAATCTGGCATTTCCTGCTCCTTCCCATCCTACGCAGTTGGTCACCAGGTCACCTCCCTGGTATCTCTCGCACCATCTCTTCTGAGCCTGTCCCCTGCTCTCATCACTGCCTTATTTCAAGCTTTCATCACATCTCACCCAGATTCCTGCATGAGCCAGCCTCTAGGTTTGCTCCCCTTGTCTTCCCAAGTCAGACTCCCCACTATTGGGATTCCATTATGCCCTCGTCTAAAGTTGCATGGTTGGATAGGGTAATAGCTCAATGGTAGAGCTCATGCTTAGCATGCATGAGGTTCTGGGTTCAATCTAAAAAAAAAAAAAAAAGTAAGTAAATAAACCTAATTACCCCCCCCCAAAAAAAAAAACCCAATAAAATCATGTGGTTAAAATTCCAGCTTACTAGAGTGTTAAATGGCTCTTGTATGTGACACCTGCTTGCTGCTCCCGCCTCTTCACCCTCCCAGCGATGACACATACTGTGAAACACTAGAAGACATGCCCCACGTGCTCTCACGCCAGCCCATCTTTACACACGCCCATTCCCTCGGTCAGGAAATTGCTTGGCTAATTCCTACTCACTTTTCAACATGACAGCTCAAATGTCAGGTTCTCCAGGAAGCCTTCCCTCACCTGACCCAGCCCCCATGCTCTGTTGTTTCCCAAACCACCAGCCATCAATCTGAGTTAGGCTTCCAGACAAACTGGACTTTTTTTTTTTTAATCTTCCTCCTAAAATTCCTTCCACTGTGGTGCTTATCGACTCTTTCTCCCTCTCCAACTCCGCTCTACGCCGACTGGAACTCCACTGTGTTCACCTCCCTATCCCCAAGGCCCAGGCTGTGGACTCAGAGCTCAGTACACGTTTGCTGAGTGAAGGCAGAGACTCACAGGGGGAAAGGAGCAGGTCCAGCTAACTTACCTCCTGAACATGTCTTCTTGCCCTGGGCCCCAGTCTGCCACTACCCTTACCTACGTGCCACCATACAGGAGTCAGGGGGTGTCTTTAGGTGGGAATAAAGTCGCTCGTCTCTCTTAAGCAGTGTATTCAGTTCCCTCTGCCAGCAAATTGTTCATTCAGAGTAGCAGCCAAAGTCCTGAGAACAGCCCTGAGGTCCTGCTGGATTGCCCTGCTCCCCTGTCATTACCTTTCTGACAAGGTCGCCTGCAATCCAGGCTCTCCTAAGCCCGCTCCAGCCACATGGGTCTCCTGGCGGATTCCGGAGAACCGCAGGCCTGTTCCCGCCCCGGGGGCTTTGCAGCTGCCGAGGGCGTTAGAAGGCTCTTCCCTCCAAGAGCGGCCCCTTCGGGTCCTCACCCAAAGGGCCCCTTCCGACACCTCTTTAACCAAACCTCCCACCTCACATGATTCCTGCTTCCCTGCTTTGTTTTCCGCCATAGCGTCTTGTCTGCCCCGCTACACATTTTCACTGCTTGTCTCCTTCAAGGAACGTGAGCTCCCCGTAGGCAGGGGTGTCTGTCTGTTTCATTCCCTGCTGAACCCTCAGCGCTCAGTTCCCAGTACACAGCCAGTGCTCAGCGACCCATCCGCCACACTAGAGCACGGTTTTCAAGCTTTGAGAAAGCAGCACAAACAGCAACAACGAAACAGACAACCTAATTTGAAAATGGCCAAGGGACTTAAATAGACATTTCTTTAAAGAAGATATGTCTGGCCAGTAAGGAGCACTTGCAAAGATGCTCAACGTCGCTAACCATGGGAAATACGTAACTGCAATGACATATCACTTCACACTCATCCGGGTGGCTATTATTTTTTAAAAAGCAGAAATTAACAAGTGTTGGTAAAAAAAAAAAAAAGTTAAAGCCAAAAAATAAATTTTAAAAAATGTGTTCTTGAATTTCCAAAACACAAACAAATGTTGGTGAAAATGTGGTGAAACTGGAACCCTTGATCACTGCTAGTGGGAATGTAAAACGGTGCAGCTGCTGCAGAAAACAGGATGGTGGCTCCTCAAAATATTAAACAGCATTAGCATGTCACCCAACAACTCTACTCTGGGCATATATCCAAAAAAAGTGAAAGCAGGGACTCAGGTAACCGAACACCCACGTTCACAGCAGCATTATTCACAACAGCCAAAAGATGAAAGCAAGTGTCCATCGACGGATGAATGGATAAACAAAACGATCTGTATACATACAATAGAGTATTATTCAGCCTTAAAATTACGACACATCCTACAACATTATGGTAAGTGAAATAGGCTAGCTACAAAAAGACAAATATCCTATGATGCCACTTATATGAGATGCTTAGAGGAGTCAAATTCACAGGGACAGAAGACAGAAAGGTGGTTGCCAGGGGCCGAGGGCAGGGAGGAACAGGGAGTTAGTGTTCAGTGGATACAGAATCTCAGTTTGGGAAGATGAAGTTCTGGAGATGGATGATATTGATGGTTCCACAACAAGAATGTATGTGATGCAACTGAACTGTACATCTAAAAATGGTTAAAATGGTAAATTTTATTTTATGTATATTTTCCCACAATTTTTTTTAAAAAAGGCAGCACAACCTTGGCCTTAAACTCTAATAAGCAGCCTCATACAGACAGCAGATGGAAGTGATGCTGCTGTGGCTGGAGCAGGAACGGAGGGCTGAGATGTGCCCACCCTGCTTGGCACCTCCTTGCTGCCTCCTGGAGCGTGGACCCCAGAGAGACACAGACCCATCACAAAGGAGGGTCACGGCTGCATCTTAAGTGCTTATGACTGGTTTCACTTAAGGAAAGGACTATTTACTCCTGGCTCTTACTAGTTACTCCTGGCTCTATTTCTAGGAGGAACTTAGCAACAAGGGAAAATGCCATCATCAGTTGGCCCTCCGCCACATGTCAACACGGACGTGTTTTTACAGAAGCCACTCGATATCCCAGTGGCAGAGGAGAACTATCAGGGGAAAGAGCAACATTAAGCCACGTGGCCCCACATGCAATTATCATTAATGTCTCACATTTTCTGAGCCCTTTCCCATAATAACTCAATCCTGAAAATAATTCCGTCAAGAAGGTATGAAAGCAATTGTGTGATCTCCAATTTACAAGTGAATGAACATAAAAAATTCAGTGGGCATTATCCACAGAGAACAACAAAAGGGGGGCTGACTTGAGGATAATAATCGCTAACGCTGATTAAGGATTCTCTAATGCCACCGGCTCAAGGCTTTCTGTGGACTATTGGACTTCATACTTCCAACTCGCCTCTTCCGTTGTATTTAACAGTTACTGCTACTATTACTCCTTATCGTGAAAAGAAAACTGACGCTCAGTGAGTATATAAATATACCAAAATTAAACAGATTTAAGCAATGGACTGTTCTGAAGCATCTTACCCCAGACCCTGCGCACTGAACTACGACTACTTCATCCTGCCCGTCTGGGTCCCCGACTCCGGCGTTTTGGGAAAAGCCTAGTCAATGCTTCCTTTCAGTCCTGGAAACATGTACAACTGATGAGTTTCCGCAGGTCACGGTGTTTTCTAACCCTGAGCCGAACTAACACTAACAAAACTAATTAGTACTCTTAATCCCTAAGCATAAATGCAACAAGACACTATGACTTCAGCTAAGAAGAGATGACTAGATTCTTTACAATCCTGTAAGAATTTACATACATCCTCAAGACCATTAGAATAAGTAGTCACATTTGGGCCATTCTATTCAATTTCTCTTCTCTGGAGGCCGAAATAATCTGCTGATGGACAGAGCGCTGATGATTTGCTATACTTTTCTGAGAACTTCTTCAAAACTTTCTGAGGATGTCTGTTTACTCTCCAGACACGAGTGAGAGGAGCAATGCTTTATGGTTTGTCAACAAGGCATTCAGTCTGCAGGGCCGCCCCATAGGCTGCGAGGGCTTTGCATCAATTGAAACAGGTATTAATTTGGAAGAGCATCAAGCAGAGGCTCCAATGGGGCAACTCGAATGGACAGGCAAGGGGAGGAAGGGGCAGAGTCATAGCAGGGGAGGAAGGAGGGTCTTACCGAGTTCTCCTTCAGCTGCAGCCCCTCCCCATTGGGAAGGGAGGACCGTCTCTTCGCTGAGTTCCTGTTTGGAGTTGAGGTAATGGCCCCCGCTTTCTTCTTCACGGTGAGCACCTCACAGCTGGCTTGGTCTTCATTGTGTGTGCTCTTCCCGGCATTGATAACCCTGGAGGAGAAGCCAGAAAAGCCGGTCAGACAGAGCGATGTCTGGGAAGCAGAGAGTCCCCCTGGTCAGCCCAGGGATAAAATGATATGCCCTACTGAATGCACAGGACCTTACAGTCCTGGTGGAGTAAGCGGAATTTTTTAAAAAATGGAATTCTATTAACACACGTTAAAACATTTCCTAAAGCATTGTTCTGAGCTCAGCTCACCTTTGCAGGTGTCTGATAGATGCGATCAACCCCACCAATCCATTTCTAGTCAAAACACACGAGACAATCACTCTTTTGCCAATTACAATGAAGACAGATGGCTGGCTCAGGGAATTCTGTCGCATTTCTCCAAGTGATAAAGAGTAAAACCACCGTCAATCTTATCGAAGAACAAGGCAGTCATTCACAGCACACTGTAAAATCCAAGGGGACAGAGGACTGTATTCCATGACCACTATTTACTTTACACACAGAGAAGTGAATGGATCAAAGGTTTATCCTTTTCAAATTATCTGTACTCCTTTATCTTTCCTCCTGTAGAAGAACTGCATCGTCCCACTGGGTTTGGGGAACTTGGATTTGTCAGTGTGGCCATTATGATCTCATGGCATGTGGAAACTGCTTTGGTCAAATTACTAAATGTTTTGAGTGTAGGAATGTTTGAGAAAAATATGCTGCATCATTCATAGACATTTTTCTGTATCAGCTGACTCTAGACTGAACTTTTGGATTTCAGCATCATTTTCTTATTAGGTAAATAAGCAGCAGCTAAAATAGATTTCCCAAAAGAGAGCTCTCCTTGACTTGCCATTGGCCGTGTTTTCTTTCCAAAATTTCAGCCGTGTCACACTAGGTGACACTGAGTGTGGAGGACACAGGCTCAGCGGCAAGGGAAGAAGGATGCTTTTTTTTTTTTTTTAAGATTGATGGAAATCCACTTTAAAAGTGTGGTATACACACCACTCTATTAATCTGGCTGTATTCCCTCCTAATAATTAAGTAGGAGATGATCATTTTCAAATAACTTTTTTTTAAAAAACACTTTTAAATTCTGAAATACTTACAGGCTCAGAGTAAACTGCAAAAATAGTACAGAGAGTCTCATGCACCCTTTACCCAACGTCCACCCCAAAGCAACACTGTTCATCACTATAGTACAATATCAAAACAGGCATCTGACACTGATCCTACATTAGCAACCAGACTGCAGGCCTATTCAAACTCCACCGCTTTTTGTATCAAATGGCTTTCAATATTGAAAATTGTAATCCAATTTCAACATTCACTTTAAATTTATTTTTTAAATGTATAAGCATTTTGGGAAAAAATGCAATCATTTAAAAGTTCATTCGCATCTGTTACAAGAGAACAAATACATGCTAGTCTATACATTTGGGGCAGCTTTGGCATAATTAGTCTTCTATCTTTTCTCTTTTATTGGGCAATATTCCTTAATCGGAAGGAGAACTATTTTTAAAAATTCAATTTGCAATTACTTATGTGTTATAGGAAAAAGACTCCTCTATTATCTCTCTCTCTCTCTCAAATTTCTGTGTTAATCAAAACCGCTTCATCTGTCTGAGTTTACTATAACTTTCAATTTAAGCATATTTTTATAAACAAAAGCCTTTTACTCATTTTACATGTTACAGTTATGTGAGATATTTTTTAAGAAAGTAGACTGCTGCTGACAGTTTGAAAATCATTGTCCTTGGCACCTGTGTAAAAAGGTGGGAATCCCCGCTTATCTCTGTGAGGTCAAATCTGCCTCTGGGGTTGATCACACCCTCTTGGGGAGGAAGGGATGTCGGGGGTGGGGGGAGAGAGCTCAAGGTCTAGTTTTCAACCCCACCTTCACTCTCTCTCCTCCTCTGAGGAGGCATTTTCATATGGTTTAAGAATCAAATGCAACTCTTAAAGACACAGTGAAGACACGCCACCTGCGCAAGACTATTAATACCACCACGCGTACTGCCCAAGCTGAGTTAAGTCACTCCAGGTTCCAGAGCCGGGAAGTGGGGCAGCTGGGATTCAGAATAAGGCCTCCCTTGATCTCCAACCCAACCTCTTCCTGTTACACGTGGGGATCTGCGTCCGCCTGTGGAGTCCACACTGGACTGTGGGGGGAAGCACGGAATAAGCAGACCAGGCAAGTCCAGGTCCACACCTGAGACTCGCAGCTTCTCTGGCTATTGGAGAAAGTGCTCAGAGGAAGGAGGAAGGATGGATGGTGCAGACCTGCCTGTCTCTAGAGGAGCCCAGGTGGAGTCGAGGGGTTTGCAGCTGGAGCTCCTAATGCAGAACACGCCTTTGTCTGGAGTCCCCCTTTCACACCTATCCTTGGAGAACCAGTCCAGGCAGAGGAAGGAGGTTCGAAATACCACCTTCCTCTCCTCAGTCGTGGATGGTGACTCCCCCAGGAGCACGTTTGGGTGGATGGTTTGCTGGATGACGATGTTACACCCCCATGGTCTCCCACAAGCATCTGCCCTTGGGAAAGCCGAAGTGGAGGTTCAGCTGGGAAAACAAGCTCATGACAACCATCCCCTCTATACTGTCCTCTGTGCAAGGTCCTAGTTGCTATTTCTGGAACTTGGCATTACCCTGACCATTGGCACCTAAACTTACGCTTTAGTCAGGTCTTTTTTTTAAAAAAAAAAAAAAAAAAAAAAAAAGGCATCACTGATCTCCAATAGCTATGTGCCAGGCTGACTCATCTGCCACTGCTGTTTTCCAACAGTCAACAAAGCTACTATAATTACCTAAGTCACGAATCACTGTCCCCTCAATGTGCTGTTATCTCCTACCTCTCTTGGTGGATATCAAACTCCAAAGTTGACCTAACTTGAGCAAGAGACCCTAGAAACTTGACTTTCTGCATGAGATTTTATGCATGAGACAGACACCCAGGGCCTGGGAAGATGACAACTCTCACAAAATCACACAGCTAAACACAGCAGAGCTGAGGACACACTTCCGAGTCGCCAGCTCTTTCTGCTTCAGCTCTCGGTTGTTTTACTTTCCTACTGTGTGTCTATTCTTATCGGCCCTTGGCTGGGAGGGCTGTCCTGCAATGACTCGTCGAAGCCAGAGAACCGGAAAGAACGACCACTGGTGAACCTCCCTGGCCATTTCACGTGAACGCAGCTTGTGAGCGTCACTAATGCGTCAGCCAAGGGTCAGAAATGTCAGCCCAGAGGGAAGACAGCAGCCCCGAGCCCAGGAGCCTGCTGGGTCAGATACCTGGTTATTACCCAGATGATAAAGGCATATTAGTTTAAAGCCACTCTCTTTTTTTTTTTTTTTTAAACACAACTCTTATCCCGTATTTCATATTATTTCAAATTCCTGACCCCATACAGCTTTAGGAGAAAGCCCTAGTTCTTCTCAATTTACTTTGGCTTTATAAAGCTCGACCTCTATCACCTTAAATATTTCATTTTGTTCTTCAAAAGCAAATGCTTTGTTTACCAAATGTAAATAAACCCTCCAATTCTTCTAAAAATAAAATGAGAAAACTGTTTCCTGAGTTGAGAAGCCTCATGCTGTTAATAGATTCAATAACTTTTTTAATGTTAGCAGCTGTATCAGTAGCTCTATTCCCTTCCTGTCTTGTGCTCCAGCATAAAGTCAGCAGCATCTTCAGATGAACAGGAACGACTATAAGATGTCCATTCTTTATCTACACAATACCCACCCATGATGCTTATTTTGAAGACTTAAAAACAAAATGTTTTGGGGGGGCCATGAATCATCAATTTTTTTGGTGACGTTATTTTCCACTTTCCTACAAAGGAGGAAAACGTCTTCCTTGAAACTAAACTGGAGGTATTGAAGCACAGTGGTTAAGAACAGGGCCTATCTCCCCAGAACCCAGCACACAGCAGGTACTTAACAAATGTTTGTTGAATGAATGAATGATATCATTCTCTGCCACAGAAATCAACTCTGCCACTTCCTAGATGTGGAACAGTAACAGTATTTTACATTTGTTGAGGACTAATTATGCCCAAGCATGAATAGTATTTATCTGCACCTGGCACACAGTGAGTACTCAGTACTATTACTGAATAATAAGACATCAAATACCAAGCTAGCTTCCTCTTCTTTTGGGCCCAGGGACTTCTAGCTGTGTGAGTTTGAGGGGAACCTCTTCTTTTCTGTCAGTGTCCCTCTGCTGGCCTCAAGGACACAGGGACACTTCCAGGCACCCAGAGCCTACAAGTGGCACAGCAGGACATTTGCCCAAACAAGGACCTTGAGCAAGGCCACCCGCTCCTCCGAGGCCTCTTCATGAAATGACGGCAACACCCAAGGCACAGATGTGATGGCGCTCCGCACACAGGAGAGCAGCCAGGGCCACGCCACTTTTACGTATCCACCCAGGCCTGCCCGCAGACGCCACCTCTCGGCCCCCAGCCCCAGACTCAGCAGCTCAGGGCCCAGACCCACAGAAAAAGACCAAATAGAGAATTTGGTTTCATTTGATTTTTTTTTTTTTTTAGTATTATTCTATTGCTTTGTTTTTATTTTTATTTATTTATTTATTTTTATTGCTTTGTTTTTAAAGGAAATAAAAGCCTGAACAGTTTTGGCTAAAAAGTTGACACGAAGTGTTAAGACGACTAAGCAGGCAGTAATTACACTGGGTAAGAAGGAGCGAGCATTTCAGAAAAGCCATTGGGTGAAGTGAGACACTGCTGTTTCGTATACAACTGGGCAGCAGACAGCAAAAGGCGGCGGGGGGCGGGGCAGGAAATCAATCATTGATGGAGGACCAAATAGAGCAATTAATTATTAAAATTCCCTTTTCTAGGTAACTTCCTAGGCAATGTTCCATGTGATTTCTCTGAAGTGGTTGCTGACCACCCACATAGGCTGGAACATAAGGACAATTTAATTCCTAGCTCCAAGGGAGTTAATAACCCTTCATTCTTGTTGTTCGGAAAACCGTGGCTCTGACTGGGAACCTCAGCCTTTGATAACAGCCACCAGCCACAACAGCCGGAACAGCCATCAAGAGGAACGGCTTCTCCCACAGGGCTTCTGCCACCTCTGGGTAGGAGGGGGAACAGGAGATCACCCCCATCCATTCCATTAACAGCCAGTAGGGTGTTACCAGGGAGAAGAAAGGATGGAAGGAAATGAAGTTCTCTGTCCACCTCCTTGGTTTTTCCATGTTGGAAGGTGAACATAGGCTGGAAAAGGGCACATACGTGCAGGTCTGATCTCCCACCACTCAACCTGACACCTGGGCCCCAAGGCCGGTCCCTGGCTCATGAAGGGATGTGACCAATCAGGGCTGCTATCTGAGGTCTCAAGGGCCACATTCAGCCCAAAGAAGGTTGGAATTTAAAAATTTTTTGCCCACAAAGTATTTTATAGAAGGTGAATTTTTACCTGCCTGTATTTAAAAACTGGAATATTTACACTAAAATTTTTACTTTTCTCTTATAAAACAATACAGCAGTCACACTCTTGTGTGACAATAATCAGAGACAGTCCATGTCCTCGCTGGCTAACCCCAGACCTCACTCTGTCTGCTTCTGCCATTTAAGTCACCAGCCTGGCCCCAAAGGCACTGGATTCTGCACTGGATTCTCTTAGACTGAGCACCTGGAATTATTTTTGTAGGTCCAGAACAGCTGAATACTGACAATTTTATATTACTATATCTAGTATATAAGTGAAGCAAAGAGAGAGAGATGGGTTTGGATAGAATTTAGTGTGCATCTTTGTGTTACCTGTAATGTTAGCTTTGGATACACTCAATTGCTAGCACTGGAGGGTCATCATTAGGTTCCAGCACCCTCACGAATATAATTAAACAACTGATGATTAAAAAATAAATACTATGGATCAAAAGTAGGTATCATATTGTCCCGTAGATCTTCCCATATAAATGTCAATGCTTTTGTCTTCACGTTGCCTGTTCAGAAATAAACTTTTATCAAGATTTGCAAATATTAATTACTATAAATAAAAATAGATAAAAAACAAATTTCTTCTGTATAGCACAGGGAACTACCTTCAATTATCTTGGAAAAAAAAGAAAAAAAGAAAAAAGGAATTTACCTCATCACAATAAAGGCCATATATGAAAAGCCAACAGTTAACTCATCATCAATGGTGCAAAGCTGAAAGCTCGTTTTCTAAGATCAGGAACAAGACAAGGACACCCACTGTCACCACTTCTATTCAGCACAGTATTGGAAGCACTAGCCAGAGTATCAAAAATATAAAAATACTAAGGAAAATACTTAACCAAGGAGGCAAAAAAAAACTTGAATGCGAGAAACTATAAACGTGGCTGAATGAAATTAAATAAAACATATACAGAGACAAAAGGAAAAAAAGAAATGAACTTTTAATGTAGTAAAGGTAAAAATCAGACAGCTGCCTTGGGCATTTCTTTTCAATTATTCTCTGTGTCCTTCTTGGCAAAACCATTAATGTTACTGAAGTCCAACTTCCGTATTTAAATAAGGAAGTCTGCGCTCTGTCAGATGCTGGAGCAATTCCCGTACTAGGCCACAGAGCAGCTCTGCAGGGGGCCCAGCGAAATCAAAATGAAGGCCTACCTAAAAAGGATTTCAAGTTGGGGAGTTCTGCATTAAATAAAGCAGAAAAAATTCTTTGTAGGTTTAGAACAATATTACTTGCATAAAGCCATTAGCTTCTGTTATGCAATTAAGAAAAAAAAAGCAATGTGCTTGAAGGCACTTCATTACTAAAGATAAGGTTTTTTCTTCTTTATCTGACCAGATATATCAGTACTTTGAGCAATGTTAGAGAAATGTCTTTTCTAAAACAAAGTGAAAGTCGATTTCAAATGTGTAACCTAAAAAAAGTGAACTTTAAAAAGCCCGAAACTATTAAAATGAAACTAAAAGATGAAAGTACTCTCATCTCAACAGACATCAAATAAATTACATACGTTTTTAATCAGCAGTTTTCTCAGAAACCCCAGATCCCACCTTGGCTTTTCCCCTGCTCTGGGATAAAGTTCTGGGCCATCTAGAGCTCTGATTTTTTCCTTCTTAACCTTAAAGCAACACAGGATGAGCAGTTTTCTACAGAAGAGGATTGCTTGGTGGTCAGTAGGATAAATCTCTAACTTAGGAGTTCTGAATTCCTACTTTAGAAAAGATCTTTAAAACTGTGCTCTGTCCTTCACTGGAGAGGTGAAGGCCACTTGTCCACCCTTCCTCAAATACGCTGGCCATGACACCTGAACACACAAAGGAGCAGGAAGCACCGAGGGTGGGGGTGAGGATGTGGGGTGCAGGCAAACAGGTTTCTGCTAGAAATCTGGGAGGCAGCTGGATAGAGCAGTTAAGAGCAGAGAGAGTCTGGAACCAGAGTCTCCAGTTCTAAATACCAGCGAGGCCAGTAAGTAGCTGCATGACTTTCAATAAGTTGCCTGGTCTCCTATCAGTAAGATGGGGACAATGAGCAGTTCTTTCCTAGAGTAGTTGTCTGACTGTTGGAAAACAGAACTGTTTAAAGCGCTTTCCAGCTCACAACTGAATTCATGCTTGTAACCCCAGGCACAAGAGAGGTGTGCCATTATCCTCATTTAATTGGCCCACCAATATCATATGGAACATGATTCAGTTAAATGTCCTAAACAAGCCATTTCTGGCGTTTTCTCAGAGCAGCTGAGGTTTTAAGCAATGCATTGTGTTCACACGAATGATGCTCTTGTAATTAATTGCACAACAGGCTATAAATAGAAGACAGGTATTGCAAGAAGGAATTGCGACAGCACGTGGTTTCAGCGTGCCAACATATCTTCTTCCCAGGCAAGCACAGTATTACTGCAAATGTACATTAAGAACAATAATTTTCTCCTCATTACTTCAGTCATTGTCTTTTAAAAAACACATTTATTTTTAACTGAAAATAATCTGCTTCGGGAAATCTTTACCTTTGTGTTACCTACCTTGTACAGAAAGTCTGTTTTGTTTCCAGATTAAAGCCTGAATTTAAAAGAAAGAAAGAAAAATTGTCCTTTGAAAGCAGATTTTAATCTGATCAAACATTTTTACCTTTGTGCTCAGACCCACGGCAAAGCTCAGGCAGCAATCCAAGCCTCTCTAATTTCCAAGGGAAAGAACATGCTAGTTTAAGCCCTGAGGCCCTAGAAGGGCCAGTCTGTGTTCCATTTCAGACAAATTGATCTCTCTACGCTCAAAAACTAGGAAGTACCATGAGACTTTGCTATGACCTTGAAGGAGACAAATGCACTGACAAGAATGTCAACTATTTAAAATCAGGTGACCAACATCGCCTTTAAGTAAAAAGGACAAGGTGGGCTCCCAACATTATTTCTTTTTGTTAAAAACAGAGATGTTTCCTAAAGCTGGATGTTGCTTTTGGCCACGTTCTGCCCCATCTCAAGTCACACAGCAGGGAGCAGGCAGGCAATCAATGTTAGCTGAGTGAACAAGTAAACTCATATTCTCCGTAACATCCATGGGGGACACTAGGATAATGGATGAGTTCTAAGCCTGCCTATTTGTTTCTTAAAGCTTGAAATACTTTTATGGGGGTTTCCCATCAATTTGCTTCAAGGAAGATAAATCTATGTTCCAAAGGAAAAACTTATTTAATTTTGAGTGCTAATGAACTTGGGAGCAAGACATGTCAAGTGACCCCCAAACATCTCTGGCAAAGAAGTGGTTGATAAAATAGAGCCTAGAGCACCACTAGGTGGAATCTTAACCTGGGCTCGACTGCTGGCCTTAAAACCAAATGGCAGCTGTGATGAGAAAGACAACTTCGGTTGTTCTGAATTGCTGCCTAGGCTTTTTACAGTATGGCAACCCTGCTCACATCCAGAGACTGGACATTTAGATAAGGGACTGAGTTTAGGATGCCCACTATAAGTTCCTACTTTGCTTGTCCCAGGGCACTTATAAAAATAACCACATAGAGCTGAGCCCAAGAAAATTAGTGACCTCCACCCTAATCACTTTATAAGTTACAGTCAGCCCTCCTTATCCACAGATGTGAAATCTGCAAATACCCAGGGCCGGCTGTATTCCTTGAACTATAGAATTGAGCATCCAGAGTCTAAAATCCATGGGGGGTCCTGGAACCAATCCCCAAGGAATGACTGTCAGAGATGCTTGCTCCCCTGCTCTGAATCTCTTGCTTGCTGGTGACCTGGGATGGAGGACCACCCTTCCGCCAGCTCATGGTGCCTCCTTGACTCTGGAATCTGTAAATTATTAATCTTGTGACTGTACTTCCTGAAACTGTCTTCCATCAAAACGACCCAAGGGTTTCACTTCCCCAAAGTGGGAACTGGATGCTGAGGGAGCCACTGGCTGCTCCAGTGTGTGTGACTTGTGCCTCCTCCTTCAGCGGGTCCTGATCTCTATCTTCTTAATTCAGCACACCAGCTCTGTTAACAGGGACAGCCTACACCAAGGCAGCCTTGGCCAGGATGGCCGTGTAGGAGGGAAACTCCAGAGGCCCAAGAGGGAGCCAGAAGTAGGAGAAAGGCAGTCCTGACACAACCAGTTTAAAGCTGCCCGGCAACGTCGTGAGTTCCATCAGAAAGTAGGAATTCCCTTCGCTGGATAGATCCAAAAGTTGGCTGATCACCTTTCAGGGATAGTCGGAGGATCTCTGCTTGAATGGGGATTTTGAAGACTTCATTTCCAACTGTTGAGTCTATTATCTATCCCTACCCCCACCTCCAGTTAATGGTAAATCTTAAAAGGCTTTACTAGCCAAAATTAATTTATTATGAAACATGGTTTCAGAGCAGTACTAAGATAATCCTCTGATACCTAGTAAACCAAATCTGACATATGTTAAGTCTCTATACAAGAGGAATTTGATTAACTCCAACTTCTCTAGCCAGCCCTTTAATGGGGGAGGCGGG
This sequence comes from Camelus dromedarius, assembly GCF_036321535.1. NCBI lineage: Eukaryota > Metazoa > Chordata > Mammalia > Artiodactyla > Camelidae > Camelus > Camelus dromedarius. The sequence continues at coordinate 59,231,879 of NC_087446.1, read as the reverse complement.
TGTGCAAGTGAACCTCAAAGGCTGCTGTTCCCCAGGGCTCCCATTTGGTTCTTCTTTCTACGAAATTTGCCCTGGAGATTGCTATTCCCAAGGCTTCATTCAAAATCTCAACAGTAAGTAGTGCCATTTTCACATCTACAGTAGAGATCTCTGGGGTGCCAGACCTGCGTCTCCGACTGCCTTCAGGAGACTGGCATTTGCATATTGCACACATTCAAGCTACCCAAACCTGTATGCATTTTCTCCTTCTTTCTGCTGTCTATTTCCGTCTCAAATACCATCCTCCTCCTGGTGTCCGGTCATAGCAGACCAAGAATTCCAAATAATGTCCCTGCCCTCCTAGCATCTTATTCGCACCCACATCTAGTCCCTCAGCCTGCAGATTCTACCTCACAACCGTGAGTAGATCCCCAACTCAGGCCCTCAGAGCGTCCTCCAGGCACCACTGCATAAACCACCTAACCAGGTGCCCCCTCCTCCAGTAAATCCTGTAGAGCACAGCAAGACTGACCGTTCTCAGCCCTCAGTATGGCCGTGTCTCTCCCATGTTCCAAGTCCTTCCAATGGACTCTGAAGACATCAGGGTAAAATGTAAACTCCTTAGCTTGCCACACAAGGATCTTTCTTGGTCCGGCCCCGTCCATATCCTCGGCTTTCCCATCTGCTCTCCTCACACCTATTCTCAGCCACGAAAGCCAGCCTGTGGTTTACAGAACACAGCGTAGCCACATGCCACAACTCCCTCACATGTGACTCTCCCACCACCTGGAATGATCTGTCCTCCTCCCCGTCTGACACATGCCCCCTGGCCCTCAACACTCAGTTTAAGGGCCACATCATCCTAAGGCTGTTTCACAAGCACATTTTTATTGTAGTTCTTAATCATTGCAACGGAGCTGGTAAGCAGTGCAGTGTGACGCTGATGGAAATGACCAGAAACTTGGACTGGTTTCCTAGCTCTGCCACATACTAGTTGTGTGACTTCGGTAAATTACTTGACCTTCCTACAACTCAGTTTCTCTAGCTATAAAACTGGGCTACTGTGAGGATTAAGAGAATGAATACAAATGTAAAGTGCTTAGCAAAGATGTGGCAGAGACCATGTCTTATCTGTCCAGACACACTTTCTTCTAGACATTGTCCTGCCTTCCTACACTCCACCATCCAGCTGATTGGTTTAGGGATGGCCACCTGACTCTGGGTGAGCCAATTAGGGCCCTTCCATGGAAAATGAAAGAAAAAAATGGTGGGAGAGGGAGAAGGAAGAGAGAGGCAGAGGAGAGAGATGGAGACAGAGAGAGACAAAGGAGAAATAAAGCGTTATATAAAAGAGGAGTACAGATTAGAAATAAAGAGAATCTCAGTGGAGTCCGAGTCCCTAGACAAACAGTCCTCAGACTTAGCTGTTTCCAAGATTCATTTATCTTTGTAATCTCTGGGTAACCCCAATATCCTATAATAAATTCCCCTCAGGTGGTTGTCAACTGCTAGTTAAGGAGTCCAACAACACCCAACTCTCCTACGCACCCCTTTGTACTATTATGATAGTAATAAGCAGGCACCATGAAGACAGAGGTAGAACCCTATCTGACCCTGAATTCTCAAAGACCAGCCCAGTGCCGGGCAATACAGCAGGTGGTCAGAAAGCTACTGAATGAAATGTTTGTTGACTTCAGTGGAGAAACAGTAACTTGGAATTGAAAGTCTTATCATAAGCTCAAGAATCTCTAGATACTTATCTTAAGCATTAAAAGGGAAACTTTTTTTTTTAAACAGTAAAATTTTGACAGGACCAAAAAGAGACACTGAGATACTCCGGTCAGGTATATTTAGTCCCTGATATCTTTTAACTTGTTATCAACTGGGCTAAGCAAAGTTTACTGGGAAGACATTTTTTAAAATTGTGGTCTATGAATAAATGCTAAACTAATACAGAGAATTATTCCTGATGTTTACCATTAGGAGAGAGTGGAATGGTCAATTATTAGAAATTTAGCAGCTGAGAACTAATCACCACTAATCCCAAGCACCACCCTGGGATACGGAGGGACTTACGTAAGTCTCAGAAATTGTTGGAAATTCCACAGACTCGAAATGAGGTAACTGTTTACCTTCCTTACTGCATTTCAATCTAGAGATTAAAATAGATCTCATTGTTGCAGAATCCTGGCTGGAGTAAAAAAAAAAAAAAAAAAAAAACAGGCTCCAAAGGTCTGAGAATGAATTTTAATAGCGGAACCAGGAGCATGAGAGGAAATCAGGAGGAAGAATTTTTCTTCATAAAAAGGGCCATGAGGGTGATTCTCACATCATTACCTTTCCAAATTACATGTTTTTATATGCTGGTTTCAACATATCCTTTCTGCGCTGACACGAAGTATGAATTCATCAGTAAATAATAAAAGCAGTACAAAATTCTCACATCCTACATTTTCAAAATACTTTCTAACTTATTAATGCATTCCTACAGGGCTACAGCTCAAAGTTCCTGAGTAAGATGACTTGATGAACATTTTGACCAAAACAACATTAGATCCGCTCACAGGCTTACCTGGAAATTTTACTAATCCATAACCTAATAAAGCACAATACTGAATGACAACAAATGTGATTTGTGACACTGTTTGTACGGAAAAGTACATTTAGAATTCCAACCTCTATTGTTCATAATGGTTCTCAACATTTTGTGTGCCTACGAGTCACCAGCAGAACTTCTGAAAACACAGGTCCCGCTCTGTGAGATTCTGGCTCAGTAGATCTAAGGTAGGACCAAAAACAGTTTCCCAGTGGCGGGGATGCTTCTGGTTTACTGCTGACACTGTGCAGCACTGGCCTAGATGAAACACGGTCCTTCTGACTGAGCCAGGGACTAGAGTTCCCTTCAGTGAGGGAATGAGGCAGCCTCGGCCTCATGCCACCAAGCTAGAGAATAGTATGTGACACCCCTAGTTCAGACGCCCCTGGTGCTTCTAGAGTCAGAAGCTCAACGGGCTTCTGGAGATGGAAAGGAGGAACCTGGCGAGGCATGGAGTTACGACGGCAGGAACAGGAACTTGAGGGGGGCCAGTCACTGTGAGTGGCAGGAGTGTGACTGGGGCAGTGAGGACTCTCCAGGAATGAGGTGAGAATGAGAGTCCTGGCAGGGCTCTAGGGGGTCACTAGCTGGAGGAACGGGGTTTGGGTAGTGGCGGTCAGGAGTCTGCCACACCTGGGACTCATGCTGGCAATAAACAAGAAATGGGCAGAGGAGAGGAAGGGAGGGAAAGGCTATACACAGGAAGCTTGTTTCCAAAGGTGGAAGCGGCTGCAAACAAGGGGGAAGGGGCCATCCTGACTGTTCAGCATTATGGAGCCTAGGAGGTAAATCACCATCAGGGGTAACTATTTTCCTATTTAAATAATTACACGCCATCTGCATTCCAAATTATTAACTACAAGATACTTTCTACTATTAAGGAAAATGACTAATGTAATACTTGTCAATACTTCATAATTTAGTTGTATGTTATCACTTTCGAGTCTCCCAACAATCAGACAGGAGAGGTATTACTTGCTCCATTGCATAAAAATTGAACCCAGAAAGCTGACTAACCCAGGTTCAGACAGCCACCGAGTGGTTCAGCCCAGACTCGGACTACCATCTGATTCTAAACTCCAAACCCCACCACTCTCCATCACTTCAGGAAAAGGAAGCTGAGAACCTTCGCAGATTCAGAAGGCAGATCCCACTCCTGGACAGTTTCACAGAAGCCAAGGAGGTGAGGATTTAAGAAGGTAAAGTGCCAGGCGCCAGGAAAAGTTCAAGTGTCTATTAGATCTGGCACTTAAGAGGTTACTCGTGGTCACTGGTAAGGGCTATAAAATCCAAAGTACTAAAATCCTCTCCCCTCCCAGAGGAAGGGGAGTTTTAAGTGACACAATGCACTGTGACTGAACGGACTAGTTTCCAGGGAAGTCTGTCACTTTGCTTGTTTTTATGAATAAGCAAGGAAAGGAACTTAAAATAGCACACATACCTCTCCATCAACAGACTTTGGTTCGAATCCAAAGGTGATCTACTGAAACAGCTGCTCTAAAGCCTCTCACAAATTCCCAAACATATAATAGCTATTTATAGACTAACTGAACAATAAATGACACCTTTTTAATTGGCTCCAAACTCCAAAGCTGTATAGACATTTCAAAAAATTTTCAAAAATTTAATGTATGTGTCTTTGTAGTCAAAGATTCATGGAAGAAAAAATATATATAGAGAGAGAGAGAGAGAGGAAGCATGCTATCAAAATGTTAATAAATTTTTAATTTGAGGGAAAAGGATTCAGGTATTCGTTGAATTATTCTTTCACCATTTCTATATGTTTATCATGTTTATTGGAATACAAAGTTGTGAGAAGAATCTGTATCTGGCTTTAACCCTCTGAGGAAATGAAACTTTTTACAAATGCATACAATAAATGATTGTTTTTAAAATGTAAAACTCAAGATAAAAAGAAATGAGAGAAAATAAAAGCGCAAAGACAGGAGGAGTTTAAATGCCCATGTGGTGACCGTAGTTCAGACACAGTTAAAATTAAGCCTCAAAGGCAGCTCCCAGTTTCCTGGTTGCCACACCAGAAAGGGAACAGTGGCTGTCACATTTTCCCATCACGCACAGGTCAAGGTTACTGGTTCTGCAGGGAGACCAGAGCTGGTTCAGAAGGAAATTTCTCCTGCTGTGGGTCTTCCTACGGGGAAGATCACTGACAAAGGCAATGTCCTCATCGTCACTCCCACAGTCAGTACCAGGGTGTTCCTTCCACTACTGTCTGCCCAGCTAAGAGCTGGTTCCAAGGTCAAGTGCATGGAAAGCCCTAGTGGGGGGAGCAGAAGGTGCATATGAGGAATATGGACAAAGTTCACATAGTATTTACAGAAATGGACAGGCTGCATGTCATTCAAATTAACCTCCATAAATGCCACTTGGTCTAGAAGGACTTCTGATAAAAAGGTGCCCAGCAAACAAGCCGAAAAATTGAATAAGCCAATAAGAACAAAATTTCATTTTCTCTCTGTTGCTCACACACAGAAGTAAAGTTGATTTTTGCCTTATGTTGAAAAAATTAACAGAAATAGATCAATTTTTTTTCAAAAAGCTGAGCAGCAGGATGTTTAGCGCTATGCTGTAGCAGACACGTGGAGCACAGGAGAACTAGCAGACTTCGAGGACAACAAGGGAGCTCAGGCAACTGGTACCCTAATGAATGGCCTCTCTACTTCCACATGGCCAGAGCTTTGCGTAAAAACTATGCTGGCTTGCTGCAACCCCGGAATGACCTAAATCTAGAAAATCCTAACATTCAATGGCGAACAGCAACGTATCCTAAACTTTGATCATTCTCTACAAGCTTCACAATTTCTGCCTTATCCACACACCACTTTTAGTACTTACGGGGGTGGAGAGTGAACTTGGGCAAGTTACTTAGTTTCAAGCTGAGTTTCTCCACCTAAACATGGTAATTTAGTACCTAACTTCTCAGTGTTACGAAGACAAAATTAGTTTCATAACCACCAGTGAAAGCCTGGCCTGCTGTAAGGCCTGAAGAAAAGTTCATGAAGTCACAAGCATCATGTGGAAACTTGACTTTTATCTAGGAGGCACTGAGGTAAAAGGCCTCCTAAATCATTCTGGATCCATCAGAAATGGGTAAATATCTGTCTGTCTGTCTGTCTGTCTCTCTCTCTTCTGGAAGGCAAGATGACGCAAAAGCATAATCAAACAATTAAGAATTTTAAAAGTATGTGGGTGGGTGGAAGGAGGAAGGAGGACTAAAATCTTTTAATGGTCAAGAGACAGCTCCTACGCTCTCACTCATCACAGTGTAGGATCTGCAAATGCTTCGGAGATCAGGCACCTCTAAACGAACAGAGCTTCCTCTAACCCAGTCCCTGCCCACAGCCAAACACAGAAGAAAGGTCAACCAGAGTCCTGTGTTAGGATGTCCCTAAAAAGTTCTCCACATGACAAAGAATATATGTACTGATTCAAGTCACTAGAGTAAGTGGGCCTAAAGCTGGGTGGACCCGCTGTCCTGGTTTTTTAGCACTCAGTGTATTGCCCCCTCGAGACCCAAATTCAGGAAGGTTGGTCATGTTCCCAAAGACCACTTCGTCTTCATGGAGAATATTGGCCCAATAATAGAGACTGGTGATTTTCTAAGTTGGAAGCTGGCAAAGATATTAGAACGTCAAATGAACCACTGCAACTGAAGTTGGGAAAGGCGGGAATGAGGAACACTACACCTCAAAGACACACCCAGTCAGGATCCTCTCTGCGGGCTGCCATGGCACACAGCCCAAGCAGCAGAGCAGACTTTGAACACTGCAGTGGCAAAAGTGTACAGTTTTAATGAGCAGTGAGAAAAGACGATGAGTAAGTAGGACCCAATGCTCAAAAGGCCAAATTTTTCACATTTGGGGCCAATTTCTTGGGTCCCTGAGATTTCAAAGCTTTAAGAGTCCAACTTTCCAGATATCAGCTGGCAGTTAAAGACTTCTCCATTCAAATCACTTTAGGTCTCAAGGCCTGTGAGGGACGGTCAAGCAAAGTTAACAACTGAGTCTTATTTTCCTGGTTCCTTGAGTACCTGGTAATTTTTTATTGCACTCCAGATGCTGAATTTTACCTTGTTGGGTACTGAATATTTCTGTATACCTATGAGTTTCTTGAGACGTGCTCTGGGACACAGCTACTTGTTAAGGATCTGATTCTTGCAGATTTTCCCTTTACGATTTGTTAGGTGGATTAAAAAAAAAAAAAAAAGAGTGAAATAATGCCATTTGCAGCAATGTGAATGGACCTAGAGATTATCATATTAAGTGAAGTAAGTCAAAGACAAATATCAAATGATGTCACTTATATGTGGAACCTAAAAAATGATACAAATCTTATTTACAAACCAAAAATAGACCCATGAACACAGAAAACAAACTATGGTTACCAGAGGAGAAAGGGCAGGGGAGGGTAAAATTGGGAATTTAGGATTAACAGGCACACATTACTATATATAAAATAAACAACAAGGACTTACTGTACAGCACAAGGAACAATATTCACTTTCTTATAATAACATATAATGGAAAAGAATCTGAAAAAAAGTATGTATGTATACATATAACTGAATTGCTTTTCTGTACACCTGAAACTAAAATTGTAAATCAACTGCACTTCAATAAAAAACAAAATTTATAAAAACAAACAAAAAATCAAACAAACAAAAAAGATTAGCTAGGCAGGATGAGAAAGCATTTAGTTTAGGGCTAATTATTCCCCACTGTTCAAGACAAGACCCTGCTGAGAACTACCCAACATCCTTCCTACGAGTGATAGCGTTCTCTGGTCTGGCTGATGGCAACAGGCACTGTTCCCGGCTCGGCGTGAGCACTGGATGCTGCTCCTCTAATCCTCGTGAAGGGCTTCTTCTCCAGTCTCAGACAGGTTCCTCACGTGAATGAGCTGACCTCACATGAACGACTCTGCTGAAACTGGAGGTGCGCTCTCTGCAGATCTCTGGCACACTCCCTCTGTAGAGCTATCTCTTCAGTATGCTGTTCTGGGAAGTCTAGCTTCCTTGGTCTCCTCGGACTCTCAGCTCATATTCAACTCGGGAACCTGGCTTGGTTCCACTGGGCTTTTCCCCTCTCTCAAACTGGGACAGTAGGAAGGCTCACCTCATTGGTTTCCCAACTCCCAGAGAACGGAAAACTTTGGGCATCAGGCAACAAGTGTCCCTTGAATTGTTGTTTATATATAATTGGTTAGTCTTTTGTTTTTTGTTTGTTTCAGGTTGTAAATAAATCTAATCCTTATGCCTCCATGTTAGTTGGATGCAAAAATGTCCCAGGACCATTTTCAAAAGGGAAGCCTTTGTCCACAATTTTACAATGAACTGATGCTAAGTAGAATCTGACATCACATCTGGCATCCCATCAAAAACTATAATTTCTGTGAAGTGAAGCAGTATCTGTATCAAAAAACGGCCTGGGAGATCCCAAGACTTGGGGAGTCCTGCAGCTTTATCGGTTACTATGCACCTGCTTATTGCATCACCATAGTTTATTTCACCTCCACAGCTAGGCTAGATTTAAATTACCTAAGAACTATGTTATGTCTTACCTTAAATTGAGCTACATATTAATCCAATGTGTTTATGTGATCATTAGAGCAATTTACAAATTGGGCTTAAAGATGTGTAAGAGTCTTCTGGAATCATAATCCCTACTGCTTCCACCTTCAATGAAGATACAAGCTCTGTGTGTGTGTGTGCACATGCCCACACCCTCAGGGAGGGGGGAGGGGACAGGCAGAGCGCGAAGGGGAAGAAGTGGTGTGGCTGGACCACACTGACTCCATGTGTCAGCTCCATCTTAGGCCTGCAGTCCGACCTGTCCCCTCTCTGTGTGACTGATCTTTATCCTAACTCACAAGGAATGCGCCCAAGCCGGGTAAGTTCCCTAGCAACCTTTACCCTTGCCTTCATCTGTTACGAAAACTGGAAGAGTGCCTGCCTTTTGCTGACACAGATGGTTAGTGGACATGAGACCCCCAGAGGGAGGAAAACCTTCGGTTTCTGTTGCTTCTCTCTTAGTAGTCAGATTTTATTTTTAGCTCCAGCCCCTTTTAAGTCCGCCTGTGCTCCTTACGGTAGTGTGAGGTGCAGTGGCCAATACCTGAGGAGTATCGTCTGCCCAAGCCTGCCTGTACCTAAGTTACTCACAATAAACTTCATAGTTGCACTTTATGGAGTTGCCTGCTTTATTTTTCAGCTTTAAAATTCCTTCTTAGTTTGGAGGATATTATTCAATATTTCCGTCTTCCAACAAGCGTCTTATTTACCACAGCATCCCTGAGCACCTAGCGAAAGGGTTGGCACTGAGACAGCACCCAAATATTTAGCAAATGAAGGAAGGAAGGAATGCCACTACTTTGAAAAACTAAGTATATATAATGCAAACTCCTTTTAGTGGTCCCAAGGCATCCTGGACAAAGTGGATCACTTTCTCTCTTGGTCTGGATAAGCGTGAAGGGAAGGGGCATGGTGGCTGGTGTTCAGTGGGAGCAACGATGACCAGGTTCTACAGCTGTTACCAAGTCACCTCAGTTGTTTTAAAAAAGTGTACTTTCTTGCTGTAAACCTATCCCCGTAAAAGGCAAGACTCTAAAATCCAAGAGAGAAAATCTGCTCATTAAAGAGCCTCAGAAAGCTGTTTTTTTTTTATAAGTGACTCCAAGTTGAAAACTCTCTTGAAGGTTTTATGATGATGAATTGACACAGATTCAGCCATTTCTGCTCTGGGTTCAACACCATTGCATGTTGAGCTTTACTTAAATCCTTCATGCTGAAGTTCAAATTCATTTTATTATGTTGCTGCCACTGAAGGTCCTCCTCTACCTTCTCTTTTCCAAATCAGACCATCTTTGCTTGTACTTCCCCCCTGCCCCACACCCCTCTGAACTCTACACAAAACACTGATTATACTGTGCATGTTACAACTTACTGTTCTTATTTGAATGCATGCCTGGCCCCCTTTATGAGGGTTTCACCAGGGCAGGCATGCACCCAGCAACTCACTGCATAAACAAAGTGTTTACGTAATGACTAGCGACTAGACACACTCTCATCCATCTGTCACGAGTCTTCAGACTCCTTTTTTTTTTTTTTTTTTTTTGCTTTCATTTGACCTATCTTTAAAAATAAGTCTCAGTACACATTTGCTGTAGATCTCCAAGTAGACCATTATCCTCATGGAAAATAATTATTAATCTTTTAAATTAATTTTTATAATAAAGAATACAATAATCAGCAAATTCATGAGTTCCCACATTTTAGAAAAACTTCTACTCCTCCAAAGTTATGTCACATATTCAGATATCACAGATAGAAACAGTTCTGTGATTTTCTTCCTTCATCAGGTATTAAGCACAACAGATCCTAATGGATAGATTTAATTACATTCATCAATAGTCTTTGCAGAATCTTTTATACGGCATTCACCAGGGCACTGTTATTCCAGAGTTTGGATCATATCAACTGTCTTCTGGTAATTAAAATGATGTAAAGAATGAGGAGAAACAAACCACATTTCATATGTGAAGCCACATTATCATAAAATGAGTGATGTTTTAAATAAAGTGCCATTTATTGTGTAAGCATGAAAAGTAATGATTCTCTAAAGCAGTGTTTCTCAATCTTCTCACTACTGCTTCCCTAAGAAGAAAAATTAAATATTAAGGAAAAAGAATTTTCAGGAAGAACTGTGCTTTGGAAGGCCACAAACCAATGTAACATCCAGATCGTTTCTGCCTCCCAAGAACCCACTTTTGCACACTTGGGGGTTTATCACCACCACTGAGAATGCACGCTATAAAAGATTAACCAGTGTGTTTTCATACTAAAAAAGCTCAAAGTTTGGGCAAATATAACATGTTCCATATATTAAACACATGTCACAGTGACGGCATCCCTGAACATTTTCAATACACTCCCATGTTCTTCAAGGCCCACTTAAAACCACTTGAAAAAACACTCTCCCAGTTCTTTCAGCTTGCCCCAGAGAACCTCTGCCATTGATTTTCTGATCCTTTCAGGGGCTACCAGAGACCACCTTGTATTATAACCACATACTCAGGAATCTTCCTACCCTATTAAACTTGACAAGAGCCCAATGAGTAAGAACTCAGCACTATTCATCTTTGTGCTTCCCCCAGGATGTGGCTCAGAGATTGGTAGGTAGGTACAAAGGGACGTTATGGTTATTAGAGGCACCGATGGAGACTGGCAGCCCCTTTTCCTGGAGCTTCCTACGCAGCTGGCTATCTTGTGCTCATTCATCAGCCCTGGGGTGGGTAACTGTGAAGTGGGTGAGTTTTTCTATTGTTGTTGTTCATTTTTCTTAACTGACTACACGACCTCCCCTGCAGAAGCCGGCATTTCAGAACCCACCTGCGGATAATGCCATCTCCCTCCCCCGCTGCCCTCCTCCCTCTGGGCCATCTCTACAGCTTCCAGCCAGGTCTGCCTACCCTTCAAAAGCTGGCCCCTGATTTTGCTGGTCTTATTCTGTTCTGTGTCTCTCAACTGCAAGGAAAAATGAAATCTTCTTAATAAGGTCTTACACAAATAAAGGGATTGGGGTAAAAATTACTAGGTTCATACATAATGCTTGTTGACGGTTTTACTGCCCAGCAGTGACACCTTTATAATTTAAGTGCTTTGGTAAAATCGATAACCCTCACCCTCTGCCTGACAGGGAAGATGAATAGTAAAGGGGCACAAAACATTCTTTTCATTAACAGAACTTCAAGGAGAAAATAGTTTAAAGGCCAGTTTAAGGCTTTCCTATCTTCCTTGATTCTAATCTTCATGCAGAAAATGGTATCATTAATTTTTCATTATTTGCCTCAAATTATATACAAACACAAATTAGCCAAAATCCTATAAAATCAAAAGCTAAGTCAGTAGCAATAAGCTGATAAGTACCATAGAGGGAAACACATCCCTGGAAGAGATACTGGAGGTGTCTCTCAAGGAAGTGACTCAATTAGGAAACAAGCCTCCAGGAAGCATGTGATCTTGACTTGCAGCAGCTCCTCAACAACATTCATCCAGAAGACGCAGGGGGAAGAGTGTATAAAGAGCGAGGTCAGATCTCTAAACACATGCAGGGCACAGTCTCACAGCCAGCTACGCAATCACGCATGTGTTCACATGTCTATCCCTCCTCCCGCTCCGGAGGTAAACCAAGACCCTTGAACTTCTATTTTCAAAATGAACCCTGCAATGACTTGCATTTTAAACAGCGTGATGCATTATCGTTAATAACAGCACTGGCCACACCTTGGAGGAAGTGAACTGTCTCTGCAAATGACAGAAAATGATCCTTTTGCAACTGCAGCTAGTAATCTAAGCCCTGAATAGCTGCTCACTCCCATCGTTAGCCAAGTAAAGGCCTCATTCCTCCTCCAAATTTGCACTGCTCACTGTCTTACGCAACAATCACAGATGCAAAGCCTTCAACACTTTGCATTAAATTTTTTTTTAAATTTAAAACTGAAGTTTTAGGAAGTCACCTGAATAAAGAGTAACAAAGTTGTCACCTGACACCCAAGCTTGGCACCAGGCCCACCACCTCCATCTTGACTCTGAAGACCTTCTTTCTGGCCAGGATTTCTCAATAGGCTTCTCTGTCACTTCTTAAATGACATTCAAAACTCAAAAGCACAGATTTAAAAAGGAATAAAACATGTGCTAACAGAGATCTCCATAAACACAGGAGGCGAAAAGAATGCAAGTATGTGTTGGTCCTTTGGGAGATGAGATGGGGCGGGGGAAAGGAACTCTCGATGGGAACCTTTGAAAGTATTCCTTACAAGGCTAAAAACCTTGATAAATATTCAGCATAAAAAAAACAGGAAGCTAACAAAACAGGCACACAGTTCAATGTCACTTAAATGGACAATGGTGGAAATTGGAGCTGGGGCGTTGGAAATGATTTGAGTGAACTGCTTCAATTTTCAGATGAGGAAACTGAATTACACACAGAAAATTGTCCAAGTTGTTCAAGGTGCCCTGGCCATAACCCTGATTATGAAATACTGAATCCCTATCTAATGCGGCTCCAACAACTCACTGTTGAAACATTTGGCAGGCTTCACGCTCCTTCAAAGCATGAAGGTTACACTTAAAACAAGACCACAACCCTTGCTTCTAAAGGACTATGTTCTGACATCCCCATCTCCAATTCACAGCAATCTGAATTGTTGGTAAGTTTCCGGGCCAGCAAATGTGAACACAGAGGTGAGAAAATGGAACTGCATCGCCTCTTCTGGTGATCTAGTGTTTCACCATTTACCCAGCCCCTCCACATGCATCTTTTCAATGAACACTGCAACACCCTGCAAAACCGGAAGAGTAGGCATGACACCTGTTTTTTCCAGATAAGAAAACTGAGTCTCGGGTCTGCCAAATCACAACAAAATACAGCATGATGAAGATGACAGTAGAAACTTACTAAGACAGGCAGTGAGGCTTGTGAAGAACAGCAACAATTTAAAAATCAAAGTAGACTAGGCTAAAAATCCCACTTGCCCCTTATGAGCAAAATAAACGATGAATCTCATGCCTCTCCTCTGTGAATTGGGGCTACCATAACTGCCTTCTTTCTGGACTTTCATAAGGATTAGACAGAACTTTTGCTAAGTGCCCAGGACAGCAGCATCTCTCACTGAACACCTGCTATCCTTATGAAACATTAAAATGAAACATTCTAACAAATTACGAGTTTCAGGTCATGGAAACTGTGATTAGATCATGTAACTTTCATTTAAACTACAACTCTTCAGCCCTGGAGCTGACAGCAGCTGACCAGCCACAGCTAAGGTTTGTTGCCTCCCCTTCTCTATTTGTGAAATTGTTTCTTGCTGTGTTGACTTTGTGACTGCTTGCTATGAGCTGTCTTCTCCTCCCTGGGGCATTTGTGTATCCAAACGCATGTCTTATGACTCTCCATTTCACTCCGGATAGTAGCTGTTTTATTTCCAGAAGAGAAACCATATGGTTGTAGCAAGAGGCAGATGAGGAAGTGAACTCTCACTGCTAAGACTTTTAGAAGGAAAGTTTCATTCTCCTTAGAGGAGGGCACAGACCCAAATGCTTCCTGGCCCAGAAGGTTACGTTGAGGACATGGTGGTACTTGCAGCAAAATGAGAAGTATGTGTCCCACAAAAAGCGGGCAGCCTGAAGCCAGTTCCAGCTGATTACGGGAATACGGTTCAGTACTGTCAAATTGCCTGGCATTTTAAAAGAGGCCAAGAATCTATATTATGGAAAATTTCTAGATTTTGACAACACTGTGTGAGCCAAATAAAATACGCTTATGAGCAAGTGGGGTCCATGGTTCACCAACATTTCTAATTGTTGCCTTCAAGCCTTCTGAGATAAACCAAACTACAGAGAAACTCTGCTCTGAAGTTTCCTACCTGGAAAGGTGATCAGAAAGCAAAGATCATGAAAGGCTTGGAGCGTAAGCTGCTGAGATAAAAAGGAGGAAATCTTAAAAAGAATCCACTGGAAATCAGGCAGACCAAGAAATCAGGGGTTAGGATGTAAGACGGCTGCTGGCCACGCATGCTGCCCCCACAAGAGGCGGGAGGTCTCGCGGTCAGAGGATGACAGTGACGAGAAGATGGGGAGAGTTATTCGTTGGAAGACAAGACCTTCGAGAGAGGTTTCTGCACAAAAGCACAGATATAAGGGCTTCCAACTACAAGAGTAAACGTGAATGATGGTATGAAGACTTCTGAGCCCTACCCAAGACTTCAAGGCTTTCAGATACCTGAGTGACGATGATCTTTAGCCCTCTACCAAAGACATTTTCATGAAACAATGCATGCCTTTTAAAATGTCATTTCTGTGAGGGCAAAATTAAAAAGAACTTAGAATAAAAAGAAAAGTAAAAAACCTTAGCCAGCTTGATATACAGCTTCTGTAAATATGTACAGACGCTACCTTCCCTGATGAAATAAATCTAGTGGCAGTAAAGAAAGCCAGCCCCAGCAGTATTTTCTTTAGAAACATCTGACTCATGAAATAGTTAACTTTAGAAAGTGTGCTGAGCTACATGTGAAAGAATGAAATTAGAACATTCTCTAACACCGTATACAAAAATAAACTCAAAATGGATTAGAGACATAAATGTAAGACCAGATACTATAAAAATCCTACAGGAAAACATAGGCAGAACACTCTTTGATACAAGTTGCAGCAATATTTTTTTTGAACCAGCGCCTAGAGTAATGGCAGTAAAAGCAAAAATAAACAAATGGGACCTAATCAAACTTGAAAGCTTTTGCACAGCAAAGAAAACCATAAACAAAATGAAAAGACAACCTGTGGAATGGGAGAAAATATTTGCAAATGATGTGACCAACAAGGAATTCACTTCCAAAATATACAAACAGCTCATACAAGCTCAATATCAAAAAAACAAACAATCCAATTAAAAAAATGGGCAGAAGACCTAGAGATTTCTCCAAAGAAGACATTCAGTTGGCCAACAAACACACAAAAAGATGCTTAACATTGTTAATTATTAAAGAAATACAAATCAAAATTACAGTGAGGTATCACCTCACACCGGTCAGAATGGTCATCAACAAAAGGTCTACAAATAATAAATGCTGGAAAGAGCATGGAGAAGAGAACCCTCCTACACTGCTGGTGGGACTGTAAATTGGTGCAGCCACTATGGAGAACAGTATAGAGGTTCCTTTAAAAACTAAAAATAGAGTTACCATATGATCCAGCAATCTTACTCCCGGGCATATAACCAGAAAAGACAAAAAACTCTATTTTGAAAAGATACATGCACCCTAATGTTCACAGCAGGACTACTTACAACAGTCAAGACATGGAAGTAATCTAAATGTCCATCAACAGATGACTGGATAAAGAAGATGTGGTACACATACAATGGAATATTACTCAGCCATAAAAAAGAAT
The DNA here is from genome assembly GCF_036321535.1 of Camelus dromedarius. Lineage (NCBI taxonomy): Eukaryota > Metazoa > Chordata > Mammalia > Artiodactyla > Camelidae > Camelus > Camelus dromedarius. Next base: position 59,216,343 of record NC_087446.1, on the reverse strand, counting down.
GAAATAATGCCATTTGCAGCAACATGGATGGACCTAGACATTATCATACTAAGGGAAGTAAGTCAGACAAAGACAAATGTCATATGATATCACTTATATGTGGAATCTAAAAAAATAATACAAATGAACTTATTTATAAAACAGAAACAGATTCACAGACATAGAAAACAAACTTACGGTTACCCAAGGGGAAAGAGTGGGGGATAAATTAGGAGTTTGGGATTAACAGATACACACTACTATATATAAAGTAGATAAACAACAAGGACCTACTGTATAGCAGAGAACTATATTCAATATCTTGTAATAACCTATAATGGGAAAGAATCTGGAAAATAATATATATATATATACACACACAAACACATACACTGAATCACTTTGCTGTACACCTTTAACTTACACAACACTGTAAATAAACTATACTTCAATTTAAAAAATGAAGTGTGCTGAGAATAGCCATTAATCAGAGATTTCCATCATTCTCTCTATAGGCAGAGATAGAAAGCACCAATCTACCATTTCAGTTTAATTTAACATACATCATTTCAATCTTTTGAAAGTGCTTTAGTGAAAATTCAATAGTTTTTTTAATAAAGCTATTTTGTTCTCCAAGGTAGAACAGTATTATACAACCCTAAGAATTACTCAAAGCTTTAAATTCATTGAAATTACATTATACAAAATGGGTTCCACCTACAGAGCTATTTAAATAAAAATAATTATGACTCCAACCACCCTGTTACTCACATACGTATACTTTATAACCCAAATATTCCTATTCAGAGATACTCATTTAAAACGAGGAGTTTCTAATTCTATGGCTAAATTGCTGAGTACATGCATTCAGAGGCAAATTCTCAACTGATTCATTGTCATACTTAAGGAAATGTATTCATTACACAAACATTCTCCAAAGAAAGCAAACGTGGAAATGATATTGTCATCCTCTATGAACCCAACGTTAGAAATTTTCAGAATTGCTTGTTGAGTAGAAATTAATGTGGCACTCGGGGACTGCAGCTGCCGTTGGTACTGCTGCTGTGAGCTGTAGCCTCAGCCGAAATGAAAGGAAAGGGAGAGCTGAGGACTGAGACTTGGGGAAAGAAACAGGTGTAATTTTAAAGCTGGAAAAGGGGTTAGGAATATTCTCTTCTTGGACAGAGAAAGGAAGCAGAGTCAATAGAAGATGACAAAGGTCATTGCCCAATTAGCCAACAGAATTCAGGCACTTAAAAATCATTCCCAAAGCTTTTCCCCTAATGAGGCTCCTAAAAAAAGGGCACAAGGGTCTCTTCTTGCTCCATTCATACACATCAACATGACAATCTCATTTTCCACACTCCTCTGGCCAGGGGACATTTGGTGAACTCTGGAGACATTCTGGTTGTAGCAACCAGGTAAGGGGATGCGCTTCTGGCATCTAATGCGAGAGGCCTGAGATGCTGTTAAGCGTCGTGCAATTCACAGGACAGCTCCCCACAACAAATAACTACCCTGCCCAAAACATCAATAGTGCCAAGGTTCCAAAACCTGGGTCTAGAGGCAACAAAAGGCAGACACTTCTACAGAGCAAAGTTGCCTTAAGAAAATTGGCTATGGCATTGCTGTTAAAGCATGGCACATGATAAGGACCAATGCTGGTTAAAGAAAAAAAAAAAAAAATCCAGAACAGGCATTACACTTGAAGAAATAAGATAATGCAAACCGAGAGTGTCTGGCCACTCAACTAACGGCCTCACACACACTGCCAGGATCTGGGGTCAACACCTGATTTTATCTGGTGGGGTGTGCTGCTCAGAACTTGTGCAATGATATTTAGCAACATTCTTCTTTCAGTTTAGATCAACACATTTATATTTTATTATGTAATAAGAAAATATACTTAGAATTATATGAAAACTTTTTTCTTATTGAAATTCAGGTAGGAAAATTAATTTTGAAGATTTAACCCTCTCCTTAGCCCTTAACCCTCTTATTTCTCTATTGAAAAACAATTTCTTAAAGTAACCCTTCTTAAAACCATAATAGTGGAACAGATTTCTGTACCCTGGTGCAATATGGGTAAAGTAATTTTGTGTAGTGCTGAGGAATATGCTTTGAATGTGCAACTCAAGGAAGTTAAGCTGACAAGAAAGGACACATAGTGGAGTAAACAGTCTCCCTTCCCTACGTGAACTTTGAAAATAATTTCTAAGTCTAAAAAGCCTCAATAGAATATTTTAAGATTTTTTTTTAACGGGTAAGCTTCCAGATGATGTGAACACTCTTAACAGGAAATCATCAACTTCCATAGCACAAAGTATTTGGCAACATGATGCTTGTGTTTCCGAAAAACTCCCACTCCTCGTTTAGGTGAAATGGTGTCTCAGCGGAGGAGGCGACGCCCAGCTGACCTGCCAAGCCTCATGCATGACTGTTTTCCCTTTGGTTCATTTTCTCCAATTAAGATTGCCAGTCACTAGGAAGGGCGACTGAAGAAGCCCCTTCTGACCACATGCCATTGTCTCAGTTTATTTAGGAGCCTGACAAGGTCAGGTCCCAGCCCTTCAAGAGGGCTTCACCCAGCCTAGTCTGTTCCCCAGGATGACTGCTCTGCCAAGCCAGCTGGCCTCCAACCTTCCCACAGATCGCCAGCCTGAGACACACTTACTCACGCGGCTCCTCTCCCCCACCCCTCCCACGTACAGAGCCCTCCCCTCTGCTGGTGATCTAGTCCAATCCCACATGGCCTTTAGGATTCTGCTTCTAGTTTTAACCTCCCTCCTCCCAAACCTTCCCACGTGGCTCTCACCCTCCTCTGAACTCCTACTGCAACCTTCTGGATCACTTAAACTGGAACTTGATCACTTCTTTCCCCTCTGATGGTTAAAGTCCTCACTTCTAACAGGCATCTCTCTCCACTTAAACATGAAAAAAAAAATCTATTTTTCAGACTCCCTATAAAGTACAGCAAAACACCCAAACTCTTTCTTGATGAGGAGTTGCTGTTTCATGTATAAGGAATTGGAAGAGGGTTGAACCAGGGTGGTCACAACTACTGGGCCCCAGCTTAGTTTGTAAATCCCCTCAACTTTCTACTCAGCACAAGAGCTTTTTTTCATTACATACTTAAATAAGCCAAAGGTGAACTCCCTTCCAAGCAGTCTAGTTATCATATCAGATGGGGTGGTGTGGCAATGAAATACGGGGCTGCTTGGAGGAAGTCAAGAGAAGCCCGTGAAAAGCCTTTTCTCTTTCTTCTTGGGTCTCTTGATCTCAGCAAGGCTCCCTGACCCAGTCCTTCTGATGTCCTCCTATCCCACCAGGATGTAAACAACCTGCCTGGTCCCTCCAGCGCCCTAGTTTGTAGCACTGATTTCGGTACTTCCTGACATGGACCCACTTAACGCCTCTGATGGTTTCAAAATTTGTCTACAAATTCCTTGACACCCGTTCCTTCTGAAGAGTGGAGCCTAATTCCCTCCTTCCTGGAGTGAGCAAGACTTAATGACTTTCTTTTAACCTAGAGACGGTGGTGGAAACAATGGCATATGAATCGATAATAAAAAGCATCAAAGCAAACTCCTTGCTCGTTGTTTTGGATCATTTGTTCTGGGGAAGCCACGTGCCACATACTGAGGACATGTGGCAAAGGAGCCGAGGTTTCCTGCTAAAAACTAGCAGTAATTTGCTAGCCATGTGAGCCAGCCTTTTTAGAAATGGGTCTTCTAGTCCCAGTTAAGCCCTCAGATAACTTTGGTATCAGCTAGTGTCTGCCTGACCATCTCCTGAGAGACTCAGCCAGGACCACCCAGATCAGCTGCTGCTAGATTCCAGACCCACAGAAACTGTGTGAGATAATACAGTTTTATTTTAAGCCACTCAGATTGGTGTAATTCATTGCTCATCGATACATACCTGCAGTCTTCTCCTTTCTCTACCCTGCCCCCAGCACTGAACCCGGGATTCTCACCTGTAAGGGACAAGTTCCTCGGAGACCAGTTTTAACCCGTATTTCCCTGTTCCGCTCTCCCAGCGATCCCTCTGCAGCCTCAGCGCTGCACAGACAGCGGGTATTCCACAGATGTTTACTCGAGAAACACCTCCAGTTCCAGACTTGCCTGCAGCTCAATCACGACCCAGAAAAATGCACCAAAAAGCTGAGTCTCCTCGAGTGCTCACAGAACTTATGGCAGAGCACGGTAATTTGTCATCTGCCCCCAATTATGAGGGGCTTATTATTAATATAGGCTCTGAATTTGGAGCATTCCGTTTGGCTCAGACTTTTAATCTGTCTGTGCTAACTGAATGCCAAATCCTAGCTCTCATGCCTTCATCCCGCACGATGCTCACATCAGATATGATGTACTATACGTTATGAGTGGTGAAAAATCTGCCTTACACCAGGATCAAGGGACCTTCAAATCTTGTATCCTTAAGCTTTGCCCTTTGATTATTTTGCCTTCTTATCTACCTCGCTCCTGAGTTTACCTTCCTGCCTTCTCCCGCAGACCCACATTTAGTGCCAAATATAACTCCAGGGAAACAAAACATTCTGTGACATCATCATAGCTGTTACAATTACTTTAAACCACCTTCCCCTTCCAGAGAGGTCTTAGGAGTACATTTATCCAACAACGGAAGCAAACGTTCTCTCGGAATTTGCTTAGGATGTCCGAAGGGCAGCGTCAGAAGCAAGACGGAACGCACTGCTTCTCCCCAGGCTCCAAGAAGCTGGGGTAGTGCGCCCACATTATGCCCCGTGTCATTCCAGGGGGTTGGTTCTGTTCTCATTTTGCCATAATGGTTATTCTAACAAGAAATAACAGGACTCCGATGAGGTGAGGAGCAGGGTAGGTTACCAAAAGTCCGCCTGATTACGCCTTAAACCTTGGCTTGACCTAAACCTGCAGTGTGGTACCAAGGGCCTGAAGGTGGCTTTGGTTTTGGTTTTGGTTTTTGCCCTAATACCAAGAACAGCTCAAGATCAATCAAATTTCTTGTAAGCCAAATATATGAGACCATGGGTCTCTGCTCAATATATATTCCCTCAACAGAATCTAGAAATTCAGGCATTCACGATATATTCCCTGTAAGGAACAAGTGACATCTGAAATTGTGGAACTTGTGGAACTTGTGGGTCCCAAGCTGGTGCCTGTTTCCTGCCACTGCCACCAGAGAGGCTCTCCCTGCCCCGTCAGTCAGGCTGAGCTCTCACTGCTTTGGTGGTGAAGGGGAATCCAGGCTAAGAGGCCACAGTCACACCTCCACCACCCCTGTTCCCAAATAAAAATCCCACAGCTGAATTTTAAAAACTGAGTCGGTGTCCACTCAACACTAACTTACTGTTGTGCAATGTTCACTGTTTCTGTAGTGACTAACCTCAGCAGATAATGAGCTTGCAATTTAACTTTTGCTTTTAAACATTACCCTGTACAGTGCGTGTATTACCAGGAAGAGATGCAATACTGGAGCTACGGGAAGTGGAAATGGGGAAAAGAATGGCTCCAGAGATGATTTAAAAAGTAGCAGCAGCACATGCACGAGCTCCCACACTGGCAAACACCAGGCAAGTGCTCTCTGTGCATTTCCGTGCACCGCCCACAACGTCCAGTGAGTTCCTGATGAGACTCCATTTCTCACTTACAGAGCTGAGGCCGCATGAGCCCGAAAAACCTGCCCAGGACTGCAGAGGGAAAAACAGCAAAATCTGGATCAAAGCCAGATGTGAATGCCTCCCAGCCCCAGTCTTAATCATTCACTGTATCTTGACCACCTACCACCGCTGCCAAAGGTCCCACAGAACAATGTGACCCGTGTCCCCACTGCATCTTGAAGCACACCGACTTTACCCACGCCGTCACCACTACAGTCTGTTTGGCTGTAGATGTTATGAACAAGGGTACGGAGCACAGTGAAACAAAAATAACCATCTTCCTAGTGCCCCTCCTGATGTTTTCACACTATTTACATTGAATCACCTATTTTTAGTATATTACAAATAATGTTTTGGCAGTTTTCCTAAAGTCACACTTTTAAAATATTTTACTTTCAACAGTGGTAACAAGACATTTATTTGGCGACTCATGCCAAAATTTGTTCTAAATGCTTTACACAGATTACCTCAAAGTGGCATGTAATATCAATGGTCCCATTTCATACACATGCAAATTAGGCACAGAGACACTGGGTACCTTTGCAAGGTCACAGAGTAACAGAGGCAGGATCTGAATGCAGACGCTGCGACTCCAGAGTCCACATCTTAACCACTAACCACACTCCTCTCCGCAGCATGGTTAGCTCCTTTCCGACACCCGTCCTCAACACCCTCCGCAACAACCACCCCATGAAAGAGCTCTCTGGGGATATTCTAACTTAAAACAGAAATGTGACAGGATCTGGTCTCCTGTGCAAAATCCTTTCAACGGCCTCTCAGGGAACTTCAGATAAAATCTAAAGTCCCTTTCCCAGGCCTAATACCCTAGTTTGAGCTGACCCCTGTGCCTCCTTTACCAGCTTCAAGAGTGTCTCTCTGACTCTAATCTCTGTGGAGTTATTTTTTTCCAGTTCTTCAAACACATCGGGATCTTTTTTTCACGTCAGGCCTTTAAACACTCCGCACAGTTTGTGCAGAATGCTGGACTGCCCTTGCCCTGATTCTCCTCTGGGCTGACTTCTGCTCAGTCTTTACAAGTCACTATGCACTGCCTCAGAGAGAGCTTTATCTGGAGGCAGGACCATGACTGGATGCCATGAACACCCGGCACAGGGCCTGGCACACTGTAAAGTAAGTATTTGAGGGGTTACCTTATCCCAGAAACTACAGAAGGACTTAGAAATCGAGAGGCGGGGACCAGAACCCACAGTAATTACATAGTGCTGTGAGATAAATGCTATGACAAAAACATGGGCAGGTATTGTCAAGGGAGATGGAAAAGAAGCAAAACCAAGACTGGAGGTGCCTTGAGTCAGGAGGGCATCCAGAGACACAGCTGATACTGACTCTGTTCTGAAGAATCCTGGACTTCTGAAAGGCTAGGAGCCCAGGACGTGCAGCCACCTTCGGGCTCTGGCCGTTAGCCTAGGATTTGGAGAGCTCTCGAAGGACTTTCAGCAGGTTTCCTGTAGACAAAGTAGAAGAGAGAAGAGGTTGCAGGTAGGGGAAGAGGTCACTTCAGTTTTTCAGGAGAGACGGGAGGAGAGCCTGTAACCATAGAACAAGCCTCAAACTGGCCCTATCGTGTTTCTAACAAGATACGAGTTGTTTTCAGAGACAATAGAACAAAACCGCAAGTCATGCAGCCGAAACATGCAGAGAGAAGATTCTGACCTCAAACGACACCCAGAACTTAAGTTTCTCCCCATCATGAACCAAAGGACCAGAACATGACCAGAACCTGAACCCCGGAATCCTTTCACAAGGGAAGCGTCCGCTGTCCAGGAAGGTCTGGTGCTGAAGCCCCTTAACCACACTTGACCACATTGGGCAAAGTTCCAGAGCCCTTCTGTCGAAAACTTCCCCTCCCTACAACTTTCAAAAGTTCAACTGAACCCCAGATTGAGGTGACAGATTTTGAAACCAAGCCTCCTTAAAACCAAGTCCCCTTGCCGAGTTTACAATTAACCTCTCTCTTTAAAACTGTTCTTTTTCTTGTCCCACTGCTGCTCCCTTCAAGATTGAGGAGTATTAAAAGCAGGGATTGAAACAGAGCAGGATCCTGCGGGGCCCTCCTGGGTACAAAAGCCCCTCTGTGTCCCTTGTTTCTTGTCTGCAGGAAAGACTTTACTCTCCCAGGCATTCCCTAGGTTCCAAAGAGCAGACTCAAGTAGTTACTAATTAGGGAAGTGAGGAAATGCAGAAACAAACAAAAAAGTAGTCAAGAAACAATTGTTCAGCTAGCTACAAACCAGAGTCCGAGTTTCTCCTCAAGGGACGGACCTAACAGTCCAACACATATCTCTGAGTTCTCTGCAGGAACTGAGAACTCTCACCCAGGTGCGGGATGGCCACAAGTGGGTAGACACCAGACTGGTTAGAACCAGAAGGTTGATGATTAAGATTCCTGAAACCCCATGCTGTTACCTCACCCCCAACCAGTCAGAAGAAGTCATGCATCCTGCAATCCTCACCCCAAATACTGCCTTTAAAAGCTCTTCTCTTCCTACGGAGTATGGGTCTTTCGAGCACAAGCCGCCCAGTTCTCCTTGCTCGGCACCTGCAATAAACGCTGTACTTTTCTTCCCCACAACCTGGTGTCAGTAAATTGGTTTTGCTACATGGCGGTAAGCAGACCCAGGTTCAGTTTGGTAACAATTTGAGAGCCTTGCCTCCTGTCTCCATGCCAGTCAACCTTGCAATAAAGCCTTTTCTTTTCTCAAAAGCCGGCACCACAGTATTAACTTCTATGAGTGCCAAGAAGTGAGCCTTCTGCTCGGTAACACACCTAAGGCAAGGTGGTGACGGTGGGAATGGAAAAAGGATGGGTGTGATATTATGGAGGAAGAATCTACAGGACATACTAGTGGATTAGATGTGCTGAATGGGTGAGGAGACTTCCAGGTTTCCGGCTTTGACAACTGAACAGCATGGTTCTGTCCGTGTTATCAGGTAGGAATACGGTAGGATGACAGGGTGGTTCCTAGGCTGGTGGATCATTCAGGAGCCTAACGTCAGTGTTAGGTTCTTAAAGAACATATGGGCAAAGGATCCGAATAGACATTCCTCCAAATAAGTATACAAGCAGCCAACAAGCACAGGAAAAGGTGCTCGACATTCAGTCATTAGGGAAACGTAAATCAAACCCATAATGAGATACCACTTCATACCCACTAGAATGGTCATAATCAAAAAGATAGAAAACAGCAAGTTGCGGCAGGAACACAGAGAAACTACAATCATCATACATTGGTGGTGGGAATGTAAAATGGTGCAGTCGCTTCAGAAAACATTTTGGCGGTTCCTCAAAGAGTTAAACACAGTTACCATAGGACCTGGCAGTTCTACTCCTAAGTATGTAGCCAAGAGAACTGAGAATATATGCTCCTGTAAAACCTTGTCTACAAAATGTTCATAACAGAATTATTTATAACAGCCAACAAGTAGAAACAACCCAAACATTCATCAACTGATGGATGGATAAACAAAATGTGTTTTATCCGTACAACAAAATATTACTTAGCCATAAAAAGGAAAAACTAATATATACCACAATGTGGATGCAGCTTGAAAACATTATGCGGAGTAAAGTCAGACACAAAAGACCATGTATCATATGCCATTTATATGAAATCTCCAGAATAGGCACATCCATAGAAACGGCAAACAGTGGCTGCCAGGGGCCAGGTGAGGAAGGGAGAATGGGGAATCATGCTAATGGAATAAGGTTTCTTTTTGGAGTGATGAAAATTAACTAGAATTAAACAATAGTAATGGTTGTACAACCTTATGAATATAATGAAAACCACTGAATTGTACATTTTAAGGGAATAAATTGTATGGCATGTGAATTATATGTTTAAAAACAACAACAAAAGAACTTAAGGATGATGTAGGGCACACCTGTGGCACCTATAACTTTCACTGTGAGGCACAGAATTGAATATTCATTTCCAAGATTTGCAAAATCATGCTATAAGCTCTTGCTCAGCTTTTAAAACTTAGATCTATGGAAATAAATGCAGCATCTAGTTTCTTGCCAAATGTTTCTCCATAAACTTATATGCAGCTTTTGCAATCTCATCAGAATTTCTGAAATGAAGTATAAACATGTTAATTGGAAGAACACAATTTCAGTGATTTTCTGTGCTAGCCTAAAAACTCCCAGATCTGAGGAAGCCATTTTAATTCCTAATAAGAGACAGAAGTGTCAAAAATATTAGGGCATAGCACCATCCACAGAGGGGTTCTGAGACAAGTAGGTAGTGCCCTTGGTTCTCAGAGATTAATTACAGCCTGCCCTTAACTCCCAAGTCTCTAAGATGCAACACCAGCCAGAGGGGTAACAGGATGGGGCACATTCCGGATTCTAAGATCTGATTTTAATATTTTAATTCTTCTGAAATCAAGATGAATTTTACATACGACCTAGATTGAATGTGATGGTATCTTTAATGTTAAAACAATATCATTAAATTTTTGGCACAGTTTAAAATCAATTGATGTCAAGAGGTAGTCTACTCAGATGGTGTTAGCTGGAGGCACATTCCCCAGCTCAATCTCTCTGTCAGGTATTTTATGCTCTACATGCATGATTTCTCTGTGCTATAAAAAAAAAATTCTACTTACATACATTTTAACAGTCACCATGAAAAAAATAGTGAGCTGTTCTGTTGCTAGCAAATGTTGATCAAAATATACTGTACTTAGACTGATGAGAATGTATGAAAATTCTTCTCCCAAAGGGGTCCACAAATCCACATGCAATACTCACTGTATTCCTCAGTACCCTGACCGCAAATGAAGTTATTCAACCAACATGTATTACCACGGAATCTACGTATAAGGTATGTGCAAAGGAGGTACTTTAAGGCAGTTATTGAATGAATTCTTCCACAATTTTGAATTTAAACACGGCTTTCTGCATATAATACCAAATACATTTCCAAAGCACATTTATATACATTATTTCATTCAGTCTTCCCCCAAAACAACCCTCTAAGACATAAAAACAGTTGTATCTTTCTTGCCAATCTATTTTATAGTAAAAGAACAAAGAAATAGAGGTTAAATATGTTTCTGAGGTCACAGACCTAGTCCGTGGAAGGGTAAGGACTGTAATTCAAGACATGTCTCTCTGAGTTGAGTGCCTTTTCATTACGGCATGTGGTCTCCAAGTGGGAATGGTATGGAAATTGGCAAGACTAAGCACTAGTGCCATTCTGACATCCCGCACGTGTGCAGGCAGAGGGGCCCTGAGGGCCCTCCTGGCTGGTTCTGTGCACCTTCCTCAACTATCCGCGAACACGCACACCTCCTGTGCCTGGCGTCTGCTCTGTCCCCGGGTCTTCACGCTGGCCCAGTTCTGATTCCCTCGGTTCCCTGCATCCTCTGCTAGTCATTTGCAAGGCAATGACATTATGGACAAAAAGGTACAGTACCGCAGCGTTCACAAGAACGTCCCCCTGCAAACTGACTCATTTGGTCTGTATAACATCTCCCCAAGGCAGCTAGGTCAAGAGCAGTATCTTAAACTTAAACAAAAGGCAACTGGAACACAAGGAGGTCGAGAGATTAGATGAAGCTGCTAAGTGGCAGAACAGGGTCTGGAATCCACACCTTTTTATTGCAGTGCCACAGCATTTTTCCATTCTACCACATTCAGTAAGATGACATAGCACTTATCCATTCATCTATAGATTCATTCAACAAAGACTGACAAGCACGGGACACATCAGGACGTGTAAAAGGCTGTGGAGGGCGAGAGGAGAAAACAAAACAAACATGGTCTCCAGCCCTATAAATTTGACAGTCTGTGAAGACACAGATATAAGGACATAACTGCAAATTGTGATGACTCAGAAGGAAAGTAGTCAAGAACTATAAGAGAATATAACAAGGAGCCCATACTCAGATGAAAATGGTAGAGAAAACTCCTTTGAGGAAGTTACCTGTAAGCTGAGACATGAAATCAGCCAGGTGAGGAGGGAGGGAGAAGAGTAGGTCTTGCGGAGGGAAGCAGGCAGTAGGAGACACATGCAAAGGCCCTGAGGCAGAAAACCATGGACTCAGTGTAAAGAATTTTGGATTTCATCGAAATGTAAGAGGCATTCCCTAAAAGATTTTAAGCAAGGGAATGCTCATCTGAATTTTTAGAAGATCATTTTGGCCACTGTCCGCTCTAGAAAATGAACTGGAGGGAGATAAGAATGATAGTGAGGAGACCACTTAGATTATGGCAAGATGGTGGCTGGTACAGGGTGGTGGCAGCATGGATGGAGAGGCGTGACTGTGGGAAGATAATGAAGTTTGATTAGGCAAATCCAAAGGACCAGGGAACTGGAGCTCTGAAAGTCCAAGCGTGCATCTATAACATCTTAACCTCTAATAAATCTTAAAAGCAGGGCATGACTCTAAAGAGAAGAGACAGTCAAGTTCTCTAGATGGTTGGGGAAGCTGGCTATCTTTAATATAGTTAGCTGTCTCCATATTACTTTGAGCTAAATATAGAAGGCACTCCCCAGACTGCAACAACCTTTCTAAGCTGTTACGAAGACTTGGGACCTTAGAAACTGGGATACAGATGACTCCAGACTGCTGAGAACCATTTCCTAAGGTCAGAGATCACTCCTTATTTGGGAAAGTCCGAGACCAAATTGAGAAACATTCTCATCCACAGAGGCATGCTTTCAAATGTTTTTTTCTTTCAAAGAAAATTCAGATGACATTATCTTAGGAACAGCATGAGCACATTTATATAGTATCTGTGCTTTATGTTAATTAAAGAATGAAAAATAAACTGCCTTGCCATTTTCAGTTCCAATACTGAATTGTGCAACACTTGAACATGCACCCTTGGATTTCTAAATGATGAGAACTGAGGAGTGGAAAGAACATGGAGGAGGACAGGGAGAATCACAAAAGGTCACAGCCAGATTACAACTATTCTCACATCTGTCTTCTGCAAACGGGCAAGGGTCCTATTGGCTACCGTCCAGTTCCCACAGGCACTGCCCTCAGGGCGGTGATGGCCAGTCAGTACCCAAGCATCGGTGGGATCCTCTTTTTTTATTTATACACAGATTCAAGCCTGGAAGGTATCTTACTGTTTCTTGCTTAGAGGCACCATTTTGGGTCATACACCCAACGAGAGGCAAAGCTTAGGTTGGAAGTTCTCAGACAACGCAGACATGACTCTAGAGCATGAAGTTTTAAAAGAGGAGAGAGTTCATGAAGTCTCAAAGCTTTCATTAGGCAATTTCCAGAAAATCCTAACAAGAAAAGTGACTGTTGCTATGGAAACCAATGAGGATATTCAGATCTTAAGAGCTCACGCTAAAAGTCAGGACAGCACACAACCACAGAGGGTGAATGCAGGAGGGTGGCATGGACAGGTATGTCCAGCGGGAAATTCCAAAGGCCAGAATGAACTGGGGATTAAAGAAATTTTATAGACAAGAAATTTATATAGAAATTTTAGGCTCTTAGGAGTGGGGTCTTTTGTTAAAATATCATGAATATTTTTAAATAGCAAATCAAGAAAGGGGTTATTTCTGGCGCTTGGGGTTAATGGAATTTGCATTTGACTTCTTTAAAAAATTTTCTTTAGAAAGAAAGAATAAACATTAGGAAGGTAGAATGAAAGTCCAAGATGAATAAAATTGTAAAATTAGCAGGTTATCTGGTTCAAAATGGGTTCAAGTCACCTGGCATGGTTTTATCCTTTATTCCAACAACTTGGAAACTGTGTTGCTGATCCACTGTTGGACCAGCTGGAGGACAAATTCAGGGAGAACTGGGCTTCACTAAGACCTCTGAGAAGGTTCTCATGATATTCTCAATGGCAAGATGGTTAACTGGGGCGGAACAATATGAAGAACAATGAGCATGTCCAAAGCATGCCGATGGGCCCCCAGCTGGGGGTAGGGAAGGGCCGACTCATTCTTCACTCAACCAGATAAACACGATCTTTGACCCGAATAGCAACACAGAAGGCAAGGTTATCACATGTGTGATTGCAAGGAAGCAGGTGTGAGTAAATTTCCTGTCCCGCTGAATGAGGATTTGATCATCTTTACAAAGTGGAGAAACAAAACAGGGGTCAATAAAAGCTCTGAACTTGGGTTGTCAAAAGCAGTACAAATACAGGAAGGAGAGCAGAAACTTAGGAGATGCTAGTTCAATCATCAAAAACCAAAACAAAACTACCTCTACAGGTTTTAACAGACAAGTAAGCTCAGTATGCCAGCCCCAAAACCTCTGGTGTGGCCTTAAGCTCCGCTGACAGATACACGGTTTAGGAAGATGGAGGTGGCTATCCGTGATTTCGCTCTATTCAAGACAAATCAGGCCATTTGCGGAATGACGCATTCAATGCCTTATGCCACTGCTATTGGCTGAATATTTCTGTCCCCACCCCCAATTCATAGGTTGAAATCCTAACCCTCACGGTGATGGTATTGGGAGGTGGGGCCTGTGGGAGGTGATTAGGTCATGCGATCCCTTCTACAAGGCACTAATTCCATTCATGAGGGACCCCAAGGGCTCCCCTGTCCCTGCCTGCTGTGGGGACAGAGCAAAAGATGGTCCACCATCTTTTCCTCCTGGGGGCACAGTCTGCGGGGGCCTTGGCCTTGGGCTTCCCAGCCTCCTCAAGTGTGAGAAATCATCGTTTGTTGTTTAAGCCACCCAGTTTATGGCATTTTTGTGATAGAGGCCCGCCCATTAAACAGCCACCCATAAAAAGAGTGGAAAAAAAAAAGCCTCATGTACAGAGGCAAGTAATCAATATGGTGAGAAGACTTAAGGCTTTCAACGCAGGAAGAAGAAAACACGAGCAGGCAGGGGAGCTGCCTTGGGATGACGTGCTGTCACGGGGGAGGGCTGGGGCTAGCACCTCACCTGGAAGTCTCCAAAAGGTGCAACTGGCCCCAAGAGCAGAATCACCCACCGCAGCTGCAGTGGGGCTGCCCCCACGTCTGAGTTCACCATTGTCTGAGGGCTCACTGGAGGCTGGGTGCCACCTAACAGAAATGATGTAGAAAGCCTGGTTACATGTGGACACCCTTAGAAGTCCCCTGCAGGAGACATCCCGCTATGGAAGTTCAATGGCCAGTTCCTAAGTTGTGCCCAGTTGCCTGTAGGCACCAAGTTCAATGATGTAACAACTGCCACTGACCATTTTTTTTCAGCACACACTCACATGCCACGGCTTTCCTTTAAAACAGCATCAGGTGAAGCTTGAGTCAACCCTATGCCATCTTGAGTAAGAGTTTAACTTCTTTCTGCTCTTAGAAACACGCTGCTGCCCAGTTTATCTCTTGCAGTCTCTTATCTCAGAAATGGGCGTATGGTGTTCCCTGACCTACACTATGAATATTTCACTCTGATTAGACGTACAGTCTATGCTCAGTCGGAGACAACCATTCTGGAGGCGTATTTTTAGCCAAATCTTTTTAATCTTGGCAGCGCCCTCATCCAGGGACTTAACATACTGTGTGAGCAGCCTGCTATTACGGGCTACTCTTGTGGCTGCTGTTCGCAGATGCACTGGGCTTCCTGGTTACTGAACACAGACCAGGAGATACAATTAGCACGTCCTTATGGAATGAGGCACTGAGCGCATTTCACAGAGAATGGCTGTCCCCCACCTGCAAAGCGGCCAATGCTCTCAGCCTTGGCTTCCCTCACTGCCTGAGCTACTTCTCAGCCTCACCCCCACAACTGACCTGTTCTTAGATTTTCCTTTCATGAACTCTACTCACCTCCTCCTGCAACTGTGGTCATGCCTGACCGTCTAAAATGCCTTCGCTGCCCCTTTCCTCCCATCGTACTGAGGGGCTGGATTCACAAGCCAGCCCCCCATTCTAACGCACCCCCACCTGCTTCTGGCCTCCCTGTGCACACGTTCCAGCAGAGCTCAGGCTTCTCAAGCAGAGCTCTGTTCCGTCTCAGGCCATGGCTGCATCCCCAGCCACTCAACCAGAAGCTGGACCAGAGCAAGGTAATTTACTGCACAAAAAGATACTTCCCAACTGCTAATTTCCCCTAGAGGAGTTCCCTGAGAACAGAAAACATTTTGTTCCGAGGTACCATATAAAATAGTAACTAACATCAGTGGAGATTTCTATGTGTCCAACACTCTGCAGAACACTTCAGATGCACTGTCTCCCTTGATCTCTCCCAACCACTCATGACATTGTGTATATATATATGTATATATGAATATATGATTATTCCCATTTTGAGAAGAAGCAATGGAGTCTTGGGGAGGTTAAGGAATCTGCCCAAGGTCACGCTGCCAGTAAGCGGCCCAGCAGAGGTCCAGTCCCAGACCGCAGACTACCTGCAGTCTTAAAGCACCTCGCCTGCTCCTGCACCTTATACAGCCACCCTGAGGGGAGGAATGATTCACACTCAGACTCGCAGAGTGAAACCACACAGAACCCACGAGAATGGTTAACAGAGGTTTGCTCCAGTAGACAGGACGTTCCCAGTCGAGACCACACATTGATGACTATCACTTTGTCTTTGCTGGGATGCTAGGCCAGATGCTTGAAATAAAGAATGAGGAAGGAAGGAGTAGGTCTGATGCATTCAATTTTAATGTCTAAAACTAAATCTCATTTACTTTCCAATAACTATTTCCTTTTTTAAGATGTCATCTATGCTGAAAGAAAAACATTCGTGAGCCCCACCCGGGTGTCAGATACAGCTGAGATGGAAAGATAATCTCAAGGCTCTAGGAGGGGGAACCTCAGGCGGAAATAATAGACCACGGGTTGATTGCTCGTTATGGAGCAGCTGGTTTCAATTTGATGCTCTTGCTTATTTTAGCTTCTACTCAAGACCAGAGTAGCTTTAACACTTGGCGCTTTGGTTTTTAAATGGTGCTGAGGAACCCGAGTGTTCCTAAAAAGGGTCTCGGGGGAAGGTGGTGGGTGATGGGTGAAGGACAGAGTTTCAAGAAAGATTTGTTTTGAAATCATGGTTCTGCTGTTTCAAACAAAACAAAAAACTGGAAACCATGACTTTAAAGGTATCTGCAAAATCAGGATATTTTTCTCTTACTTGTATCACCTGGGGTGGCAAGCGGGCCTGTTCTATTGGAAGTGAGTCTTTAATTACACATCTTGATTTCCATCTGACAGGCTTGATCCTGGCCACCTGCACCAGTGCCTTGCCCACTGGGCGAGGGACACGGAGGGAAAATGGGCTGTTCCAAGGGGTGCCCGCTTGGGAGGAAGTGTTTCTTTCACTGATTTCTTTCCCTCTCCTCCTCCAGAGACGGTGGTGGCTCGTCTCTGTCTAAAATAGATTAAAATGCTGCGATTAAACCTGGGGTTCAACCCTGCCTGCACACTGGAATGTTCTATGGCAGTTTGAAAATGGTACTGATGGCCAGGCTCCTCTGAGGACCAGCTAAACTGGAGCCTCTGGGGAGGGTGTTCCCTTCATGGCATTTCTGCAGAAGCCCTCAGATGACTGCAGCGGGCAGCCAGGGAGGAGAGCCCGCGTCAGATACCTGTTCTTAAATCTTCTCTGCTAGAGGCCAATGTCCACAGGTCTGTAAAAACAATTTTACACACACACAAAATTATATACACAAAATGTTTCTGTGATACAATGCAGATGTAATTTAGTAGAAAACAGGTATCTTCCCAGTAGAGAGCAGACTAGTCTGTGAAACACTGTTCTAAAGAAGTAATAAATAAACAAACAAACAAACAAACAAACAAACAAACAAACATTTTGTAAAGATCATGTTTGACCAGGATTATTAGGGAGGCAGAGTATTAGGTCCGCTTTTCATTTGGCTTAATTCCCACCCATCCCAGTGATCTTAACTTTTGCTATTTCTGCTATGAAGCTGTCCCTGAGCCCCAGGTTTGGATTAGGGGCTTCTGCTCCCTACCAGAGCCCGGCAGGCACTTGGGTTGGAGGCAGCACGGAAAAGGTATGCCTGGTGCACTTGAACGACCCACTCTGACTTCCCCAGTGGCCCTTAGTGATCACAGGTCAGCAGGCTCAATTCCACTCCATCCGCATCCTCCCCAGACAGTGGGTCAGCTGTGAAGTCAGCCTTACCTGCTTCTCCACCCAGGCTGGGGACAGAACACCCAGCCACTCTGCAGACTTAGCCACCTCGATCCTCTCCCTTGTCCATGCTCAGCGCCCATCTTGGAACAATTCTAGCTCAGCTTCCGTTTTGGCTCCACATCTGTCCTCAGCCCCTTAAGTGCGGACATCCCTGTCCGAGGCTCTCTCCATGCTGTCCCCAGATGACAAGCGCAGCACCTGGTTCTCATGACCAGGCCTGCACTGAGGACCCACCATGGGTGTCCTCAGCCCAGACCCAGATCTACGAGGATGCATGATGGTCTACAGCACTTGAAACCTCAGCACACCACACCCGAATTCTTCAGCTACTCCCTCCACCTCTATGTGCTCCACTTGTAACCCTCATCTCAGTTCATCTAACACAGTATTTACACAATTGCCTAATCAGCAAACTGGCATGGTCTGTGATGGCTTTGTGGTGTCAGTGTGGCTAGGCTAAAATGCACTCCTCTGCATTCCCTTTCTAGTATGTCTCTGGTTAACATGTGTGACAAGAGTCTCTCTTGAGAGCAGGAGGATTGTGAAGGAGGCACAGCCACCTTGCAGCGTGTGCACCTTCCCAACTATTCAACACTTATCTTCAGGCTGCTGTGAAGAGACTTTGCAGACATCATTAAAGTTCCTAATCAGTTGACCTTGAAGGAGATTATCCTTGGTGGGCTGACTTAATCAGTGGAAGGCTTGGGGGGCCGGTGATA
The DNA here is from genome assembly GCF_036321535.1 of Camelus dromedarius. Classification (NCBI taxonomy): domain Eukaryota; kingdom Metazoa; phylum Chordata; class Mammalia; order Artiodactyla; family Camelidae; genus Camelus; species Camelus dromedarius. The sequence goes on along the minus strand of NC_087446.1, from coordinate 59,197,887 downwards.
GAGAGCAGGGAGATGGTGGGCGGGAGAAACGGAGAGAGAGAGGGAGAGGGAAGGAGGGAAGAAAGGAGAGGGAGGGAGGGGGAAGGAGGGAAGAAAGGAGAGGGAGGGAGGGGGAAGGAGGGAAGAAAGGAGAGGGAGGGAGGGGGAGGGAGGGGGGAGGAGAGATAGAGGAGGATGGGGACAGGGAAGAGAAGAGGGGAGGGGAGAGAAATGTGGGGGAGGAATGGATGAAGGGAGGGGAAGTATAGAGGAAGAAAGGGAAGAAAAGGAGGGGAGGCAGAAGGACTCCACCTGTGAGCAACAAGCTGCAGCCTGAGCCTGCGGGGCTCCAGCTGGCCTGGAAGCCAGTTCCTTGTAATAAGTCCCTTCTATACATGCAGAGATAGACATCTACCTACAGCCGACCTACCTGCCCTGGCTGAACCCTGACTTCAGCCCTACCTCCTCTTCTGCCTCACACCTCGGCCCAAACCAAGTTGATTCTCTCTTCTGAATAGTTCTGATTCCACCCCCCTTGTCCTCGAACACTGTCACTGCCTAGTTCAAGCTGTCACCTCTCGCCCATCATAACGCAAAGACCACCTAACTGGTCTCCCTGCCTCTGGCTTCTCTCCCCACCAATCCAGCCTCTAGGTCAGTTCTGTCCAACAGAAATTTGACAGGGAAGTTCTAGACCTGCACCACCTAATACAGTAGCCATTAGCCACACGTGGCTACCTGCATCCTTGAAATACAGCCAGTGAGACTGAGGAACTGACATTTTATTTTTTGTTAATTTACACTTAAATGTAGATAGCCACATGCAGCTACTGGCTACTATGTTTAAAAATACAGTTCTAGACAACTCAGATTATTGTTCTAAAAAATGCAAACATGACAAATAACACACATTTCTCAAAAACAAAACGAGTCAAATATTAAAAAATGTTTAATGCTAATAAATAAAATTAAAATATGCATATGTAAAAATGAGGGAAGCTGTTTACAGCAATTCTCTGTGTATTGAGACTACGTTTCATTCAACACCTACTATGTACCAGGTGCCCTGCTAGATTTTGCAGTGAACTGGACAGTCAGTCCTGGTTCCTGCCACGTTAGGAGTTTTACATCTCGATTAAGTAACGGTGCAATGTCAATCCCGTGTGGTGAGAGGTATAAGAGGTGCCACAGATGGGGTGGGGAGAGCAGGGCTCTGGCCCAGGGCACTGCAGGGCACTATGGGAGACAACAAACCCAACTGTGGGGCAACTATTTCTTTCTTACAGTGTTCTATACTGATATTTTTATAATAGAAAAAAAAACGCTTGAGTTTTGAAATGCAAGTCTGATGTCACTTGTGTTTAAAAAGATCAGAAACACCAAACAATTTCCTCAACTCTCTTTCACAGACATACCCCGGTACAGTTTCAGGCCTCAGTGCCTTTGCACGTGAGGCTACTACAGCTTCATGCCCACCTTCCACCCCATCCTACCGCTCTCCAGCCCTATCTGTTTAGCAAAATGCCTATTTTCCCTCTGAAACTCAGCCTAAGTAGCTTCTCTGTGGAATTCTTAACCCCTCAGAATTTCCATATTATACATATTTCTATGAGTGACCTTCACTAAAACTCATACTGCTTCAAGCCAGGAACTAGTTTGGTTTTTGTTTTTTGTTTTTTGTTTTCTTTTGTTTTTTAAACCCTATCACTCAGCCCTGCACCTGGGACTACAGAAGAAAGGAAATTTTACTACCATCTCCCTCTGTCCATTAGGCTCACTTCTGCCCCCCTCCGTTCCAGCTCCCCTCCCAGATACACAAGGGAGGAGGGGACCTGGCTAATCCGTTTCCTCCAAACACGCGTCAACAACAGGCCACCACTGCCAGTCACGGGGTCACTGGGTCTTATGAAGCAGGATTTCATGACCCCCAGCTGAATCAGTGCTGTCCCATCCCATTACCCAGTTTCCACGTGGGTAAACAGATTCAGGACCACTTTGGGAGCTCCGCCATGTCTCTCCACCATCACACTTGCCTGGGCTGGTCCCAACCTTTAAAGTGAAGGTAGGGGCCTTTAGCTGGACTCAGCACTGGGGCACTGGATGCTTCTGAAACTTCTGACAAAATGGAATTCTGATTCCTGTGGTGGAAAGGCTCCCCACCCTCACTGTGGGACATGGGGGGGTGCAGGGCAAGATAGGGGCATTTCTTGGATAAATTCCATCAAAACAGTACCCAAACGTCACCCTTGATCTCTGACATGAGCAGGATGGTAGCTTAAGTTTGAAAAGACTAACGTGCTGACAGTGAGAACAACAACATGCCAGGAACAAGAAGGCCTGGATTCCAATCACGAAACCACAAAGCGCTGGTGCACCTTTAACCTACAGTCTCCACTCCATCACCAGCGAAGTGAATGCACGGGGTACAGGGGCACTACCATGATGATACAGAGGTCTGAGCGTTTGAAAATACCCTGCCAAACCAAGTCACAGCTCAGGATCGAGAGCTGGCAGGAGGCATGTCTTCACATCACTGCGTCCTTCTCAGACGGCTGGACCCTGTGCAGTTAGAACAGGAAAAAGGACCACAGCATCTGAGGCCTGTTTCACAGATGCTCAGCATCCGGCTGCAGCTCTGCACACATGAGACACATCACCAGGAAGCCCCTCGGACACGGGCAGGACCCAACAGACAAAAGAACAGCAACTCCTGGTGCGAATCACGCCACACCCAGTGTTAATGTGACAGAACTTGAACTCAGATGTTCAGCTACAACCCCCACCACATCACTGAGATGAAATCCCTTCCAGACATTCGATTTGCACAAGATAATTGCTTATCATGACGTATGAGGTGTAACTTCCTCTTGACTCAAGGAGTGAGAGCATGAAAGCATCACATTTTGGTCAGATGCTGGAATAGAAGAAGAGCGTGAGCGGGAACCTGGTGAAATCCCGGCAAAGCCCACACTTTAGCTAACGGGGTGGTACTGTGTTTGTTTTCTGTTGCTACATAACGACTGACCACAAAGCACACTTTTATAAGAAGATTTAAATGACACACATTTATTATCCCAGAATTTCCATAAGTCCAAAGCCCAGGCACACTGTGGCTGGATCTCCCAAGGCTGAAATCAAGGTGCTGGCACCCTGTGGTTCTCCTCTGGAGATCAGAGTCCTCTGCCAAGCTCACTGTGGGCAGAACTCAGTTCCCTGCAGCTGTAGGACTGATGTTCCCATTTCTTCATTGGCCGTTGGCCAAGGTTGGTTTCAGCTCCTGCTGGTCACTCTCAGGGCCTAACCACAAGGCCCCCTCCATAAACAGTTCACAACAGGGCTGTTTGCTTTCTTCTAAACCAGCAAGAATGTGTTTGCTGCTGCTTAAGACGCCAAAGGGCTCAACTGATTAGGTCAGGCCCACCCTGAATGATCTCCTTTCAATTACTCAAAGTTTAATTGATTAGGTACCTTAGTTATACCTGCAAAATCCCTCCTACCCTGTAATGTACCATCATTATAGTGTGCTATCCCATCATATTCACAAGTCCTGCCCACGCTTGAAAGAAAGGGATGATACACAGGGCATGTATACCAGTGGGCAAGTCTTAGGGCCATCTCACAATTCTGCCTACCACAGGTCCAGTATTAATTTCTTAGCTTTGATCATTGTATTATGTTTATGTAAGATGTTAACAATAGGGAAAAATAGGTAAACTGAAGTACTTCTGCAATTCTTCTTTAACTCAAAAGGAAAAACTTTTTTAAATGGAATGAAAATCATGTGCTTTGAAATGACACATTAATCTGCAAATCTAGACTACCTTGTTCTCTGGCCTGTCTTAATTTGTTGAATTTACCCAAAAAGGAAAGATTTACACCCAGGCAATGAAACTTCTTTAAAGTTGCAAACCATGTCAAACTATTGGGATAAGAATTACAAAACACCACAATGCAATTTTTCATCTTCAAATAAAGGTGAATGCCCTGATTTTAAGGTCATGCTTACAAAAAGGCTCTGTGAAAAATGTCTGTTATACACACATATATTGTCTCTTGCTATATATATATAAAACACTTCTGAGTGCCAAATCTCTGTTAATTAGAGATTAACACCTGCTGTACTCAACATATAAAACCATGTAAACTATGCTATCAAAGGACACGTTAATAACCTGAGTTAACTTTGTGTGTTTTGGGTACACACAGCTTCACCTAACTGAGTAGTCTGATTAAAGTTATAAGTTTGGAAAAGTGCTGCTTTCTTAACATTAAATAATAGAAATGGAACAGTATCACTAAAAGCATAGTCACTGTGAGAAGTGTCCATACCCCTTACAACATAAAACCTTATTTTCTAATCTATTTCCCATTACCATTTATGTTTTATGTTACTACTTTATATTTTTATGTTACTAGACGTGTCAAACAGAAGAAACAACTAATTCACAGACCTCCTAAAACCTCCTCTTGCCCCAAATACTGTATTATCAGAAGTGACAAATTAAGGCGCAAAAGCTCATCCCAAATATTTCATCACAGCAATGTTTTAAAATTGTTGTAACGTACAGAACATCTGGGATTTCCTCATCGTCACAAATTCCATTCATATAGAGCTAGAGGCAGAGGGAGACTGGCAAGGTCGGGAGCCACTGAAACAGAGGGTCTGTCACGGTGATTTGATGTGAGGAATCACACTGGAAAGGGGAAGGTCAACCATCAGTGGAATGAAGGACAAAGAGACAGGAAGACCAGTCCGCCTACCCGCTAACGATGGGCCTGGCCAGAAACAAGGCAGACGTGCTCTGCAAGGGGGCAGAGGTGAGACCCGGAACCGGCCCAAGAAGCAGGGGCTCACTTACGAGGCTGTCTACCAGGAGAGCGGCAAAAGCATCCTGTCTGTCACTCGGCAGGCGTGAGGGAAGAGTACAAACTTCCACACACAGGCCAAGGAGGATGAAGGCAGAAAATAAGCAAGGCAGCACCTGGTAAAGGGGCCAGTCGTTATGCAGACACATAGATGGCTTCTAATGAGCAAAAGGGCCGCTTCTAAGAAGTCTGCATATGGAACAAATCTTTATTAAACACCTACCACATGCCAGTCACTGTATTAGATTCTGGAATTAAAAGATGCCTAAGAGGTGGGTCTTGTGCTCTTTCTAAGCTAGCTGTGCTAGAGAGGCGGGCACAGACACCAAGGTTTAATGTTCAAGGTGATAACAGCCAATGCTTCAACATCCATTTATGATAAAAACTGTCCAGAAAGTGGGCACAGACAGAACATACCTCAATGTAACAAAGACCATGTACGACAAACCCACAGCTAACGACACACTTAATGGGGAAAAGCGGAGAGCACTTCCTCTGAGATCACGAACAAGGATGCCCACTCTCACCACTTTTATTCAACATAATTTTGGAACTCCTAGCCATAGTAATCAGAGAATAAAAAATAAAAGGATAATAGCCAGTGCTTACTAAGCATCTACTAACGTCCAGGCACTGTGTCAGGAGCCTTATTTCATTATCTATTAACTCAGCAAATACTTACTGAGCCCCTACTAAGTGCTGGGCTGCTCCAGGCGTTGAGAATGTGCCACTGAATAAGACAAACAGGGACCCTGCTCTCCTAGTGCTCATTCTATTTATGAGAGAACGGACAATAAATAAACAAACAAAGGAACAAGGCGATATCAAACAGGGGTGTTATGGGCAGTGACTACAATAGGCGGGGAGACGGGGTAGCACCGGGGGAGGGGAGTTGTGCTAATTGTTCATGGTGGTCATGGGAGGCCATGAAGGGGCATCTGAACCGAGACCTGCAAGACGAGGAGATGGTGCCAGGTGACAATGAGGCAGTGGTCCCAGCTGAGGGGCGGCAACCACAGAGGCCAAGATGGAGGCAGGTGTAATGGGGTCAGAGAACAGACTGGATGGAGCGTGGGACCTCTGAGGTGGTCAGGGCCCACACAATGGGAGGCCTGGACGCCACTGGTGGGCTTTCAAGCAAGAGCAACATGATCCAATTGACATTTTTAATGATCATTCTGGGAACTGTATGAAGAAAAGGTGATGTGAGTAGACACAGGGAACCAGTGAGGAAGCTACATTAGGGGTCCAGAGAGAGAGGTTAACACAGTGAAGACGGAGAGGAGGGGACAGTCTGGGGACGTGTTTTAGAAGGAGAGCCAGGAGAATGTGCTGATAGGGGACTGGGGGGTGTGACGGTGCAGGAAAGAAGGACAGAGCACAGTGCCTGAATAGTTTACTTGATCCTCCAGGTGGATGGTGGCATCATTTACTGGAATTTATAGGAGGGCCAACTTCAGGGGAAAGGAAGCAGAGACACTGGAAAGCAAGAGTTCAGCCCATGATGAGGAAGCCAAGAGGAGTCAAGTGGCTGTTTCCTGGGTCTGGGACTCCGGCCTGGGGGTGAGCATTTAGCTGTCCTCAGCACATGAATGGTGTTTAGACACAATGGAGTAGAAAGACTGGAATCTAGAACCAAATCCTGGCTGGTCAAACAGAAGAGGAAGAGTCACCAAAGGCAATTTTAGAAGTAGTCTCTCAGTGTAAGAGAGAAGGGCACCAGGAGGCTTTCTTTAGAGACACGGATGTAGAAACAGAAAGTGTCAAGGAGGGCGTGGTCCATCTGAGCCACATCCTGCCCGGTAAGAAGTCTTACAGGGGCTGTTGTATTTTGCAGTATGGAAGTCATGAGTGACATCATGTGAAAAGCAGTTTTAAAGGCCGGTCTTAGGGAGGAAGTCAGGAGGAGGATGGGGAGAAGAGACAATGGAATATAAGCAAGCGGAAAATCAGGAATTGCAAACAACTTTAGAGATATTTACGTGTTTCACTTAATCCCTGCAGTTAAGTCCACTTCACAACTGAGAGGTTACTTGCCTGAAGTCTTGTAAGTCACGCAGCCAGGACTAGACACCCACAATGAGATTCCAGAGCCTACACTCTTAAACACTGACATGGAACATCAGGAACTCGCATGCAACATGGAAGAGGATTTGTATTAATTTATGTCCATAAATGTTCAAACCAACCTAACCAGAATTTCTAGCAATGCCTCTTTAGAAATAATGGCCCAGACTGCTGACAGGAGTTGGTTGCCTGGCCACACATGTGGCCTCAAACTACATCCATTCCAGGGCTAGAATTTCAAAATTTCAAAGTCTAAGGGGTCTCAATATTTAAGACTCATTATCAAGATGTCATGTCTTCCCAACTTGATCTACAGATTCAGTGCAGCCCCAATCAAAATCCCAGCAAGTTACTTGGTGGATATAAACCAACCGATTCTAAAGTTGATACAGGGAAGCAGAAGGCCCAGAACACCAACACCACACTGAAGCAGAACAGACCTGGAGGACTGACACTATCCGACTTCAAGACTTACTATAAAAGCTACAATGATCAAGACAGTGTGGTGCTGGTAAAGGAACAGACAAAAGGATCATTGGAGCAGCATGGAGAGCCCAGAAAGAGACCCACATAAACACAGTCAACTAAGTTTGAACAGAGGGGCAAAGGCACTACAATGGAGCAAAGGTCGCTTTTTCAACAAATGGTGCTGAAACAACTACACATCCACATGCAAAAGAGAAAAAAAAAAAAATCTAGACCCAGATCCTACATGGATCACAGACCTAAATATAAAATGCAAAACTATAAAACCCGTAGAAGTGGCATGGGAGAAAAGCTAGATGGCCTTGGGTTTGGCAATGACATTAAGTACAACACCAAAGGCACACCCCATGAAAGAAAGAACTGGAAAGCTAGACTTCATTAAGATGAAAAAGCTCTGCTCCACAAGACACTGTCAAGATAATGAGAAGACAGACCACAGACTAAGAGAAAATATTTGCAAAAGACATACCCGATACAGGACTGTTATCCAAAATATACAAAGAACTCTTAAAGGTCAATAATAACAAAACAAACAAAACAAACATCCCGATTTCAAAAAATGGGCTGCAGGCCTTAAAAAAAAACCCTTACCAAAAGGAGATACCTAAGTGGCAAATAAGCCCATGAAAGGTGCTCCACATTAGGTAATATCAGAAAAAGGTAAATTAAAACAGCAATGAGATACCTCTACACACTTATCAGAATGGCCAAAATCCAGAATACTGACAATACCAAGTGCTCGTGAGAAAGTGGAGCAACAGGAACTCTCATTCATTGCAAAATGGAAGACTATTGGATGGCTTCTTACAAAACTCAAAATAATCTCACCATACCATCCAGTAATCACAATCTTTGGTACCAGCGTAGCTGGAAACATATGCCCACACAGAAACCTACACACAGATGCTTATAGTAGCTTTATTCAAACTGCCAAAACTTGGAAGCAACCAAGATGTCCTTCAGTAGGTGAGTGGATAAACCATGGTACATCCAGAAAATGCAACGTCATTTAGTGCTAAATAGAAATGAACTATCAAGCCCTCAAAAGACATGGAGGAATCTTAAATGCATCTTATTAAGTGAAAGAAGATAATCTGGAAAGGCTACATACTGAGCGGTTCCAACTATACGACGTTCTGAAAGATGTCAAACTACAGAGACAGTAAAATGATCAGTGGCTGCCGGGGGCTGGGGGAGAGCTGAATCAGCAGAGCACAGAGGGTTCCCAGGGCAGTGGAGCTACTCTGTAGGATGCTACATGTCATTATACATTTGTCACCATGTACAATGGTGGATACATGTCATTACACATTTGTCAAAACTCAGAGAATGTGTAACAGCAAGACTGAACCCTTAATGTAACTATGGATTCTGGGCGACAACAGTGTGTCAGTGTAGGTTCATGGACCGAAGCAGACACACCACTCTGGTGAGGGATGCTGATAATGGAAGAGGTTATGCATGTTCCGGGGCAGGGAGCTTACGGGGAAATCTCTGTACCTCTCGTAATTTTGCTGTGAACCTAAAACTGCTCTAAAAAGTAAGGTCTACTTTTCTAAAAACCAAAAGGTTGCAGAACGTTTACCACCTGCAGTATGGTTGTGAAAACAGTGAGGATGAGTTTTAGAAGCCCCTGGAAGACCAACAGCCTTTAACAACTGAAGGTCTCACATCTTGCGTGGATTTTTTAAATCTTTCAATAGTTACACATGGAGTCTATGCAACGCACTCAGAACTTACTGATTAGCTGGGAATACACAACATACACATATAAAACAGAAAGAAAGAAAGTCTAACACTTAATTCCTTTAAGTTTTGGCTGTTTACATCTGCAGCAACATGGATGAAGCTGGGGATCATCATATGAAGTGAAACAAGCCAGAAAGAGAAAGAAAAATATCATATATCACTTATATGTGGAATCTTAAAAAAAAAGGACACAAATGAACTTATTTACAAAACAGAGACAGACTCACAGACAGAAAACAAACCTATGGTTACAGTGGAGAAAAGACGGGAGAGGGATAAATTGGGAGCTCAGGATTAGCAGATACTACCTACTAAAGGAGCTAAACAAGGTCCTATTGTATAGCACAGGGAACTACATTCCATATTGTGTAATGGTCTCTAATAAAAAGGGGTGTGTGTGTGTATGTATATATATGAATTAATCACTATGCTGTACACCAGAAATTAACCCAACACTGTAAATAGACTATACTTCCATTTTTAAAAATTAAACAACAGAAGATTTGAGTGTTTGGAATTTGGAGCTCATTTTTCCATAAAAGTGACAGAAGTGCTTAATAATTTTGTTCTTACATACTCTATGAAAATGCATTTTGAAATGCTTGTTGGGGCTTGAGTAGATTATACTCCCATCATCCCTAAAACTGGAGACACCATGAAAGCAGTAGTTTAGGTTCAGTGCCTGTAACATATTTATTGAGTCTAAGATGCAATCGATTATAATATGAACCCACAGTTTGCACACACTGAGAAAAATGCTGCCATAAACTGACATAAAGCTGTCTTGTCACTTAGAGCCATCTTATAATAACTAAAAAAACTTTGAGATAATTAGATTTATCATGTATCACTCATGTACCTACATTTTAAAAAAAAAGAAAAGAAACAAAACTGGTTACGATGTTCCTAACACATCTTCCTGACTCTTCTGAATCACTTTAACTCGGTTGCCAATGCGCACTTTTTTCCACCTAATGCCTCACTGTTGTCTCTGGAACATTCTTCCAGCTGCCAGACACCCAATATGCCAATTCTGAGTCTGGCATTTTCCTGTTCTTACCGGGTGTCACGGCAGAAGGCTTTTCGGATAACCAGGACGTGTATCTTTGGTGACTAGACGTGCCGCACACACGTGTACTTGTGCACAATAATGTTTGGGGGAAGAACTCGTTCTTGGGGATTGTTTTTAGTTGAAGATTAAATTAAAGCTGCAACTCTCAGCCATCAGCAATTGTGCAAAGCACCACAGCATAATGGCTGCTCAGAGCCCATGCACACGGCTTTGACCTCCTTAGCACCTTAACCATCACAGGAAAACTTCAGAGCCTTTTAAAGAACACTGGGGGTTTTATCAGCATTTCCTATCTGTCTAAACTCAATTTTTCTCCAAATCGCTAGAAAATAAGCAGTTACAGTTCTAAGTTGGCAGAAAGTTTGATAAATTGATGTTCCACACCTCAGCAACAGCCCTGGACGGCTTATGAGTTGGACACACCAGCTGCTTACTGCTTTGAAGTTCCTTTCATCTCCTGGAAGGGATCTACCGATCTCTCCTGTTTTCAAGTTGCGTGATTTATTATCTGGAAGGCAATACTCTTGCCCTAACTCTGTAATACAACTTCAGTTACTTATCCTCTGTCTCAAGTCCCCCAGAGCTCTTGGTTAGTGTTTTTGGTGGGGGGAGGTTGTTTTGTTTTTGGTAAAAAAAAAAAAAATAGTAACTGCGATCATTTCTCTAACAAAAATTTGTTTCACTGGGACTAAATTTACATCTTGCTGCTCTGGGTCTATAGCTTTCTCGTGCATAAAAACCTTTTGTTTCAGTGTTGGATCATGATTTAATATTTTTGAAGACTTTCCATATGCAATTCATCTCGTCTTGTATATTGCCAACAATATACATCAACATGGCTGCTGTGTCCACATCTGCACAATCAGATGTAATGACGGCGATGTTCCAGCGCTGTCCGGCCAGTGGAGATGAGAGGCTGTCACTGTAAGACACGTCCTGATTTCAGAGACACTGAACAGTGTGGGTGTGGACGCTGGCATGTACGTTTCAGAATCGCTGGAACTTAGAAACTGAGGCATAAATGAATACTCCTTTAATGTATGTAAAAAATTAGTTCCAGAATGGACACCAGAAATTCCTCCCAAGCCTTACACACACCTGCTGCCCCTTCCCTCAGAGACGGACTCCTTTCCCCTCCCTGCAGTCTGGGTTGGCCCTGTGCTTCCACCAACGGAACGAGGCAGAGCAGCCAGGGTCCCTGCCGGATTGCCCTGCCCAGCCCAGCCCAGGGAACAACTTCACTACAAAAAAAAAGAAAAGAAAAGAAAAGAAAAAAAACACCTCTCCTTCTGCCACCACCCACTATTCTCCATAGCAGAGGAGCCAAGCTAGAGCACATAATTAGCCTTAAAGGGGGGCAGCAGCCACTTCCCCATTTCCTTATTTACGGATTCATAATGGATGCAAACTGCTTCCAAGGTTAATTAAATGAATTATAGATGTCTAAAATGAGGGCAAACTCTGTTTTCCCTTTAAACCTGGTCCATCTGCTTATCAAGGCAATGTTTTCTAAGTTAATTAAGTATGGAGCAGAAAGTCCTCCATGCAGACACTTTCAATTAATTCTTAATTAAGAATACCCACGTAGGTTCTCCAAGTGGGCAAAAATATACAGTGTGGGGAGACAAACAAAGGCACAGAGTTTGCTACTTTTTAAGTTTATCAAATGTTATAAACAGCTTAAAGAATACCTACCTTTAGGGTGATTTTCAAAAAAATCAGTGAGAACATACACAAATAATAGCACACTTCTTACTTTGTTCCTCTTTGTCCTTCCATGTTGCTAAGAGACTGTCTTTTTCAAGGCTTAAATACACAGACTTTTCCAAATTTAGAAAACAAGCGACTTGCAAAGAAGCTTCAAAAAGGCAGCCAGTTAGAGGTTAAAATTTATTTGGTAATGATCAACCCACATTTCTCCAAACAATTTCCTGAAATATATTAGCAAGTGCCTGGATAATTCATGTACACTTCAGTATTTATCACTGCCAGTTATGTGACTTTCTTAGTTTATACACATTAAAATTTGCTTATTTTTTATTAAACTAGAGTTAGTTATAATGTATCAATTTCTGGTGTACAGCGTAATGTCCCAGTCATGCATTTATATACACATACTCATTTTTTTATTTTTTCACTAAAGGTTATTACAAAATATTGAATATAGTTCCCTGTGCTGTACAGAAGAAATTTGTTTTTTATCTTTATGTATAGCACACATTAAAATCTGTGATACCGCTTTACTCCTTACCAAAAGAGAAATGACAGGAAAGTTAACCTTCAATTGAAAGAGAAACAGCCTTCAACTGGTTTTAAGACAATGAGGAGGTCACAGGAAGGCTCTGTATACACATCCTAATTCCTGATGAGCATTCGAGGCATGCTGACCACAATTAGGGATAAACTGTAACCAAAGCATCAGCATATGGAGCTGGGAAAGAGAACACATATTAACTGTAATACGTGTTAGAACAATAATTGCTCCTTAATTTAGAAATTGGGACATACAGCAAATCATACTGTTAAACCTATAAATTGCAGGACGGTGGGACTACAAAAGAATTTACGCTTTCCCTTAAAACTCCTGGGTGTATTTAGGTGTTTGTTTACAGTTTATTAACCACCCGACAGCCTGCAGAAATAAACAAAAAGGTAACAGGGGCCCCTGACAACTGAAGATCAAAAAAGCCCAACACAACAGATACTAGAATGTAAATCACTGGAGAAATGGTTACATTTACAAGAAGTTGACAGATATGCCTCTTTTGAAAAGACCCATTTTGATTACATTTTCAACATCCAAGTACTTCGGTGCTGGAAGAGCTTTGTGGGGGCTCCCACTAACCACAGGGAACCACGGGGACAGGCCAGCTTTCCTGAGACAAATCAACAGGCTTTGTCGTATGTAAAGCAACACAACCAGACACAACCATGAGGAGGACAAAACTCAAACCGCCCGGCACCCCATCCAGCCAGAGCCCTGTATGTGCATTTGTAAAGTACACACGGCCGTCTTGAAGAGGAAGAGGCAACAGGACTAAAAAGATCCGAGTGCAGCCCCGGGTGCGTCACTCAGGCAAGCCACTTAATTTCTCATCCAACGAGAGGAAAGACGTGTGGAGGGCACAGGGGGAGCCGGAGGGAGCTGATGTCCTCTGAGCATCTCCTCAAGGGCTGGCATCATCCTTACATCTCATCTAATCCTCACAGCAGATTTGGACTTTACAAAGAGCGCAGTGAGGCCAGGAGACAGATGCGATGTCAACCCTGAACCCTGGCTTCAAAGACCTCCTGCCCAATGGCCATGCTTAGCTTGCAAATTCTTGTTTCCAGAGTGAGGGCAAAACCTGCAAGGGCCCTCTCTGGGCTCCCACATCTCTGTGTCTCCCTGGGCTGTGATGCCATTTCCAAGTCCCACCTCAGATCGCATCCTCTACAGCAAACTCTCTACCCTCCCCCTCACCGCCACCGGCACCACCTAAACCCAGAGGTGCCCCTTGGCTTTCTCAGGGCTAGTGAAAATCCCACATGTACACAACACACAGGATGTGGAGGCTACAGAACATCAGGGTCACCCACCACTCCTTCCACGTCACCTGACAAGTTTGGGTGGCAGGCAGTCTGCTCAGAACAGCAGAGGGAGTCCAGTCCTGCACATTTGGTACCATCTAATCGCAGTGCTACACAGTGAGGATGACTTTTCACTGAAACCATATGTCGCCTGGTCCCCAAAGCCACTTTTTCAAAACCCTTAGGAGGTGAGTTTGCGTTTACAATGAAGGAATGACAGTGATCAGCAACCGAATCCAATTAGTTCTCATTTTTCTATTTTTAAGTCACTCAAGCTAGAGGAAATGACTAAGGGTCATTAATAATGGAACTCGCGGTCTGGTGTCATAAAGAGCTTGCCACTCCACAGACACAACCTGAAGCACGGCGAAGAGAAACCATGGTAGTGTCTGCCCTCAGGCAACAGAGGCCGTTCGGGGAAAACTGTTTCTGTGCTGACGGGAACTGCCAATGGGACTTGCTCTAGAATGATACACATCTTTATAGAAGCTGCCTGACAGCAGCGCAGCCGCGCAGCACACAGACACAACGTTCAGGCTGCAGAGCGCAGCTGTGCTCCAAGGGAGACGCGCCCTGACCGTTCCTAAAGCAGGCAGAGGAAACCCTTCCACACACAGTTCAATTAATGACAACTAACACGCCAAAAGGTGCATGTTAGGAAGCCCCCGAGAAGTGGGTTTTATCAGACAGAGGCTCTGCTCCGGGCATCCCTGAGGCTCCTGAATGTCATTCACCCTTGAAGCCGGATGGGCAAGCACAAGGTTTTGGTTCCAAAGTCAAGGCCAGGAAGGGAAGTTCAATAAAGCCACGAATTCTGACATGAGCTCCTTAGAATAAAATGGGGAAATAAAATTAAAAAACAAGTGACAAATAATATAACTTACTGTGGTTTACTTTGGAGGGCTCCTCTTAAACCAATTAAGAGTGCTGAATAACCAAATATAAAATACTTTTATCAAGGGCAGGATTTTTTAAAACCTCACAAAGCCAAGATACTTCGACACTGTGGCTGCTCAACACTCGAACGTTTCCCAGACCGAGTGCACGACCTCAGGGCTCTCTCCCAGCCCTCGCGGGCACAGCCCAGTGAGGACCAAAGCTAGGGCGGTGCCCCCACCCCACCCTGGTGGCATCAGCCTGGGTCACTTATCCTCTGAGAATCAGTTCTTCATCTACAAGGTAACATTCCTGACAGCACAGAACTACTCTGAGGATTAACTAAGATAATACACATACAATCCTTAACCCGGCGCCCAGAACAGAAGGACTCAATACTGGAGGTTCTCATGACTGTGGTAAATGCTGTTACTGCTCAGAATGATAGAGGAAATAGAACAGGTGAGAATCTACTGTAGATGGAAGACCCACTCATGGCTCCAAACGCCAGCCACAGTTCAGAGATAACCGTACAGGTCTATCTCCTGTGGAGAAAGCGGTGTCTCTCTATTTAGTGGGCTGAACTAATCCAGTCAGACTAGATATCCGACCGCCGCTTTTTCAGGGTTACTTAGGTAGCAACCAAATTGGGGTATTCGGGGCAGACACAGCATACCGTCCATCAGCTATTTCACGTTGTAAAGCAGCTCTGAAAGCTACTGCTGACCACCTCCTGAGTGCTCCACAGACAGGCTGCATCGAACACGCGAACGGCCAGCGTGCTTCAGATGCCATCAGAACCCTGGTTCTTCCCGTTTAAAGTAACCAGCACAATTCATTTTCTTGGAGACGCCTCCATCAACCAACCTCAAGTCTGAAAGCCTCTTTCATGCTTTAAAATTAAGATTAAAAACAGCTGGTGAAGGGGTGGAAGCATGTCAGTGGCAACGATGCTAAAAGGCGAGCACGGAGCTTGGCTCAAGACAAAGCGACAGGAAGCACACGCGTGGTCCAGAAATACCCTGAAATACTGCTGTGAGCCTTCCACCCTTGTTGCAGTCTCATCCTCCATATTTTAGTGCTTTTGTGACAGTAGAAGGTGGGAAAATAACAATGATGGATAAAATGGATTTCATGCTAAGTAGCAACTAGGCCTGAGAGCTGGGGGTCACTTAACCATTGGGGGTAAGAACTCTGTCCACGCTTTCAGAATCAGCAGGATAGAAAATGACTGAGAATACTCACGCAGCCCAATCTCTCCAGTTGCAGAGAAAAATGAAACACTATCAATTTTACTTAAGCTCTGCTAACTTAGTAAGTACCAAATATCCAGCATCATGGGTAGTCGCTGTAGGGAGCAGGGAGGGAGAGTGAACACTTTTAAACATATGACTTCAGAACTAGGTAATACATGAATATCAAGTCAAAACAGATGTGTAAGGGGACCGTCAGTTTCTAGAAGAGAACTGAGAAATGTAAGGGCAACTCTAAAATTTGGGGTACACTTAACATGTTCATACTCAACCTAATTACTGGGCAGTACACTTCTCCTGGAGTCACCCTGTAACACAAAGTCTTAGTGATGGATGAAACCTGCTACCATAAGAAGAACAGGGTATTGCAACATAATACAAACTTGAACTGGTTCAAACTGTTCTTCCCACCACCACTTCAACTGAATTATGTGCACTGTTGGTATTTGTCCTGTGGATCTAAGATGCTACTGGAAAATCCTTCAAGAAGGCTTTACTCCATTGAGCACTGAAACAAAAAGTGGTCGTGTGCACACACAGACCCACAACACGGCTGTGGGGTGTAAAACTGATCCACGAGTAGAGCAAACATTTCTCGTGCCCTGTCTTCTTGCAGTGCTATAACCAGCTGCTTCATGGGACGGAAGGAAGGAAGGAACCCACCAGCAGACGGAGCCTTGCACATCTTGCCGTGATAAACGGGCGAAAGGGTTGCTGTCAGATGCTGAGCAACAAAACCAAAGGCGGGAGAAGCTGCCTCCCCTGGTAACAGAGGACAGATTTCAAAGCCACAGAGGCTGCTGGTGGGATCTGTTCAGGAGTCACCCAGATCATCAGGTGAGCTCCGTGTCCTAGCTAAGTCTGTAGTGTTTTGGTTTTTTTCCCTACTAGTGTGTCTAAAATCGATGATGTTTTAATACACGAAATGTTAATATCTTGGAAAAATCAATTAAACCTATAAACTTTACAAGAAAAATGTTCCAGCTCTGACCCAGATATAGCCCAACAGCTCCCACAGCTTTCTGCTCCACCAGCAACATTCACTCAGCCCCAAACAGGAGAGACGGCTTCAGAACCCGACTTCCTTGGTTCAAATGCTGGCTTGGCCACTAACTAGCTGTATGACCTGGTCAAGCTTCTTATCTTTTCTGGGCTTGGTTTCCTCACCTATTAAATGAGAATAATAGCACCCAGGTTATAGGATTGTTAAAATAAAGGAACAAGACAATATTTGTAAAAAGTTTAGACCACATAGTTAACATCATATAAGTACTTGTTATATAAAACTAGCACCCAGATTTTGGTTTCCAACTATTCTCCAAAGGAAGGAACCAAAAATTCTTGGAGGGTAACCAATTACATATCTTGGGGCAGGGAAAATTAAGGATGAGCATGGCCCAACCTGTGACTGCCAGAAACACAAGAAGACATTCAGAGAGGTCGGGGTAGTGCTAAAAGGAGACATCCCTGGCCAAGATGGGATGACATGGGCATCACGGGTAGTAATGCAATGCAGAGCTGAAAGGCACCACTCTGTAATGACACCCACATAAGAAAATGCACCTAAATACACCACGAGGCACTATCGTGCTAAAGAAGGGAGGACGGTAGCAGTTCAGTGTGTTGTTGATTTTAATAACAGAAGTGCTAGCTGTTTTGTTTCTTCTGTTAAATACAGACAACTCATCTTATTCCAGTTGGCTTTTTGTGATTCACAGATACTGCATTTTTTACAAACTGAAGGTTTGCGACCACCTCACATCAAGCAAGTCTATCAGCATCATTTTCCCAAAAGTTTTATTTTTTAATTAAGATATATTTTTTTTGACAAAGTACTTTTGCTCTCTTAATAGAGTGTAAATATAACTTTTATATTCACTGGGAAACCAAAAAATTTGTGTGACTCATTTTTTCACGATACTCATTTTTGTGGTGGTCTGGAACCGAACCTACAGTATCTCCAAGGTGTGCCTGTGTCTCTTTAAGCAGAGAAGGGTGAATACAGGGAACTTCACAATACTAGTCCTAGCAAAGGTAGAGTGCACCTGATAACAAAAAAAGCGTTGGTGCATTTTATAACCGGGGGAAGAAAACTGAGTGGTGAGATGATGAATTAGCTAAATGTTCTAATGTAGCTGTTAGCTAGGTACACTAGCTGCAGACTCCATCCCTCACGTTCTAGGAGATGACACTGCTAGAGGTCCTGCTAACTGGAGTCGGGTAGTAATAAAGCACATGTAAGCTTCCAGTGATGCTCAGAGACCCGGCAAACATCAGGGTGACGGGGCAATGGCCCATGAAATGCCAGCTGAGCAAAGTTTGAAGAATAAAATACTCTGGGGGGAGCACCATGCAGCAAAAAACTAGAACCTGTATGGAAAGCATGGGTCCAAAATCTTATTAATGTAACAAACAGGGGATAGGCATAAAAAGGGGCCTAGTCAGATGACCAGTGGCTTGGAGTTGACGAATAGAGATGACCAAAAAAACAGCTGATAACTAGATCCTGTCAGACTATTGCTCTCACTCCGATAAGGTTTCTGTAATTGTGGAACTGTACAACTGTATTCCTAATGTCCCTAAGAAAGTGTCCAAGTGGGCCTTGCTCTGACATTAGAAGTTATCGAAATATATGTTGCTCAAACTTCAGACAGTAAACAAGTTTAAGGATAATAAATGACCCTCCATGGCATTAGTATTTCAGAATAGGTTTAAGTGTGTTAAACGTTTCATAATCATTGGCATCTTTGTATGCCGTTTACAGTGTCTGGCATATTCAAAAGAATCATCATTATAGTTTGAGTTGTTTTCAAAAAAATTAAGTCTATAATCATATTTCACTAGATTGAAGAACTGCTTAAGACATTGATTTTTAAAGTCTGATTTTGGATATAAATTTTGTAGTTTGAGCCCCAAAGTACACATAGTAGAAGGTGCTTCTCTCCATGAACAAAAATCCTTGGGCAGTAAAGAATATAAAAGTAAGTCACCAACAGAAGGTCCAGAGGGTGTAAACTGAACTTCTCCACACGAAAGACTATTCAGAAATACAGCAGTCTACTTTCTTCCACCACAATGGGCCGAGGGAAACAAAAGAGAAGGCAACAATAGAAGAAAACAGGAGAGAGAAATGCTACACAGTTGATAAAGAGTTCTTCTTCCATAGTTTGTCCATTAAAAGTAGGACATGGAAATAACTGGAAATTAACAACAGATTGCAGCGTCAGTGTTGTGTAAATTAATCAGACATGTACAGCATAACAACACATCCCTTCTCTTTCAGCTCTCAAATAAAATGAGCCTGAAATGATTAGGAATGCTAATGTGCCTAGAACAATTAAACACCATGGTGAAGATTCAGATGTGGAGGAGGGTGAGTCAGAGAAAGGCTCAGAAGTTTCCACTGACCCATTTCTCCCTGAAGAAGAGGTTAAACCCAAACAGATCACCTCCTAATCCTTGGGTCTGTTCATCCCTGACAACCACTCTCCTTACAAAACTAATGTTTTTCTTTTGAAAGGCTGGATAGTCTTTCTACAGCTCTCTTTCCTGCCCCTCCCCCTACCTAAGACATGCACTCTAAATGCTCACGAACGGGAGAAAGTCTAGGAAAAGAATGGTGTTCACTGAGCACCGACGTGCCAGGCGCCCCGCGGGGAGATTTCCATCATCATCTCATTTCATTACCATGAATCTCAGGAGCTGGGTATCATCACCCTAGTTTTATAGATGGAGTAGCCGGAGTTCCAGGGAAATAAGCAAACGGCAATTCTTCAGAGGAACCGAGCGTCCAGGCCTGCAGCCAAAACCTGCACGCTCTTTCATTGTTCTGTGCCCTGTGCGTTCTCTGCCCCACTCTTTATACTGGGGCTGCCTGTCAACAGTGCTTCCTCAGACGAACTGCCAAGTCAAAAACAAAGCACTTTAAATAAGCCCCTGGTCTAATTCTCCCTTGTTTATCCAATGAGTATTTCTCACACAAAGAGCTGTATCACCCCAGCCTGGATCTCAACAGCTCCCTGTGTGACCTGGAAAACGGGAATGCACACCTGTATCACGAAAGGATGGAAATACTCATTCTAAGCTTTCTATCAGCCAGACACAGTGGGACGAGCTCTCCACACCAACCTGCCCATCAGCTTCAGGCCTGGAAACGGGGGCCCGGCAACACCCAGCTTCCAGCAGCTGACAGAGACATACTCCCTCCTTTTCATGACCGTCCTCGAGAGGTGCTCTCTCTATATTCAATCAGAACAGAGGGCAATGGATTTCAAACCAGCCTCTGAAGCTATTAGGACAACATTAATTAAGATCATTTTTTAAAGCTCGAGGCAGAAGAGAAATTAACATTCCATTTATTTTAAAATATAGTGCACAAGTGAAAAGTCAGTGTCAAGGACAAGCAGAGGCCAAGCTGCTCCCTGACTTGCTTACAGTCACAATCATGCATACCTAACAGGTCACCAGGAACTGAGTCCTGTTTATTTTTATTTCATTTTTTTAAAAGTCTATCTGAAAACACAAGAAAAGCCTATTTCTACTAACCAAAAGTTATCGGTTATCTGCATTCTGAATACATACAAGTAGAGGAAAACCACCAAGAATGCCATTTAAGGTTGGGCAGGATCTCCCCACCGCACAAATATGCCGAGGGGCCACGGTGTGCACGACAGCAGGGGCTGCATCCACCTGGAGGAATAGATTTCTCTTTAAAACGCATACACAGGTTCCACAGAGCCAAGAACAGCTGCATTTTTCATGAGGCCCATTTGCAAAATGAAAATGAGGGGTCCCCTGTTTAAAAATTAAAAGAATTTCAAGAAGGCACCGGCAGAGCATTTAACCAAGCACAGGACTCTCCTCTGCGTGCGAGTCGCTCCCTCGTGGAGCAGACCTGTGTCTGGGCTAGTGGCAGCCCTGACCATGCATACAGCACGGAAAAAGAATCACCTGATGGCCTTGCTTTGCTCTTACCTATACTAAACAAGGGTAACTACAAGCAAGACTGAGAACCATCCTCTTTTACTCTCACACTTGAAACAGAAGCCAATTTATTTTAAAAAATGATTTTTGTTCTTAAGCAAACAATGCATCGCTTCTAAGACATAAGAACGAGACAGAACAAAAAACTGAGAGCAATTGCTGAAATAAAAGCCTTCATTTTCAGTAGTGAAAAGCAAATACCACAACATACTAAATTAGTACTGTCGGGGAGTAAAATTTTGCCACCAATGTCTCTGGCATGTGGATTATTTCTGAGCTGAAAACAACCAAGGCCCAAAAGACTCAGGGAAAAACTCTGGTCTTCCCTCTAACTTCCTCTAACTGCACAGAAGGCCTGTTCCTGGAACAGAGCTATCACCAGAGATATCTGCAAAGAATAAGGACTAGGTGTGGTGGGGGACACTCAGAGGTCAGAGTCCACTCTGTGTCCCAGTGTCTCTGCAAGGACCAGCGAACACTTACTTTTCCTTCTTCAGGTCAGTTGCCTTGCTCTGTGTGGACATCCTCCTCTGTCTTTCGCGGAAGGCGGTACTCAAGGGGAGGGCTTCAGCCATTCTGGCCAGTGACTCAGTCTTCCTGGGTCTCTGCCACATATGCATGTTATTAAACTTGTTTGATTTTCTCCTGTTAATCTGTCTCATATCAACTTAATTCTTAGAGCAGCCACAAAAGCCTAGAAGTGTAGAGAAAATTTCTTCCTCCCCTACAGTAACACAGGGGATAGGTAACCTTGAGAAACTATCCCGGAACATAGGGAAAATGAATAAAGAAACTATAAAAGATAAAGGTTCACATATAAATGAAAGAGACTCTTGGCGTCCACCCCTGGCTTTCTCAGTAAATGATACTTGTTGTTATAATGTCACATTTTCCAAGGATGCATAAATGTATGCATAAATGTATAAGAGAGCCAACAGAGCAAAATTGAGAATAAAAAGTACAATATAAGAAAACAGCTCAGAGGTTAAAAGTCCCAAGAATGAAAATTGGGAGCACTAACAGAAATCAAGGCAAAATTAACGCCAAGCCTTGTAGACTTCCTAAATACCACAAAGAAGATGGTCAACCAGGACAAGTGTCCTTATACTAGGAGACAGAGCAAGGTTTGACACAGACACTAAAGGAGACAATGTGATCCTGGAGGCAGAGATTGGTGTGATGTAACCACAAGCCAAGGAGTGCCAGCAGCACCTGAAGAAGCAGGAAGAGGCAAAGAACGGATTCTCCCCAGAGCCTCGCAAGGGAGTATGGCCCTGCTGACACTTAGATTTCAGGCTTCTGATTCCAGAATGGCAGGAAAAGAAATTTCTCTTTGCTTCCAGCGTCCCAGTTTGTGTGTGTGTTTTTTTGTTTGTTTGTTTACAGCAGCCCTACGAGACTAGTACATTAGGCACTACCTAACAAAGACTTTCGATGTACAATAAAGCTCCAAGATATGGCTTCTCTGGCTCATAGTCAGCCTGGCAGAGGACACGGGACTGATCCGGCCTCAGCACGGGCGTGCACAACCACCAAGCCAGAGTGGGGGCCGGGAGGGATTTGGATCTGCAGCCCGATGCAGCGGCTCCCAGCCAGCTGGCTTCACAGAGCTGCCCCAGCTACTTCTCCACCTTTACAATAATGCCGCCTTGATTTTAGGCAATTCAATTTCTTTGGAACCAAAGAGGAGCAGTATACGCCACCCCTAAATAAGCCTCTTTGGCATAAGGTTGACCTTGAGCTGGTTATTTTTATGAAATAGCAAACACAAGAGAAAGTCTGAAAGCCTGGTAGAAGTTACCCTTTGTAAGAGACATTTACACGTATGAGGGAAATCTCCATTTGTAAGGGTGCCTCGCTCTCTCAGCACCAGGGAGAAAAGGCTGACTACATCTTTAGAAACTGTTATCAATGGAGAAAGCAGCAACTTAAATCTGCATGACAAATCTGCATGTCTGCTGGGCTTTTCCTAGTAACCTCCCCCACGTGTCTCTTCCCCTCCATATCTTCCTTTGCCTTTACTGAAGAAAGTATTCACGGTGATACTTGGACCACTTTGGGAAGTTAATCAGTTTTCCTGGGTATCTTCTATGTATACAGGACGTGTACATGTGATTAAACTTCTTTTTTACTCCTGCTAATGTGTCTTATTATGGGAGGAGGGGGCAGTGTCTCAGCCAAGAATAGGGTAGAGAGAAAATTATTTCTCCTCCACTGCAGGACCCCTCATATCATTACGGGGAGTTCCGCCTCACTCATGTGCTCAGACTGGGGCTAGAGCAACAAACAAAACAGATGCAGACCTTGCCCTGATGGAGCTTCCAGTAAGAGTGGAGTATATATTAAGTAATTACCAAAAAAACATATTTACCATGTTTCTTGTTCCCACATTTGTTTAATCCTCACACGCACCCTATAAATTAGGACTTATCTCTGGCTGAGCGATGTGGAAACTGCCATTAAGGGTCAGCTGGAAGGAGCGGGTTTGGGGTTGGATCTCAGGCCACAGGGAGCCCAGTGCTTTAAGGACAACACCACACTGGTTCCTTGCCTGGCCCCCTTGACTTACTACTGGAAAATGGAGCCACCATTTTCTCACCCGGTTTCTCAGGCCTCAGACGTTGGAATCTTTCTTTTTCTTTCTTTCCTTTTTTTTTTTTTTTTCCCTTAATTAAAATATAGTCAGTTTATAATGTGCCAATTTCTGGTGCACAACAAAATACTTCAGTCATACATATACACACTGTATTCATTTTCATATTCATTTTCATTATAAGTCACTACAAGATATCGAATATAGTTCCCTGTGCTATACAGTAGGACCTTGTTGTTTATCTATTTTATATATATATATATATCAGTTAGTATATGCAAATCTCAAACTCCCAATTTATCCCTTCCCAACCCCTTTCCCCCTGGACTCTTTCTTCACTCTTCTTTTTCTCTCCTAACAATATTACAAGCCATAAACTACACTAGTATGCCCAACTTTTAAACCAGACTATGAAAAAATTCTCCTTGTTCTCCCAAGAGGGAACTTTCAACTTAACAAGTTTCTTAACCAAATGTAGCATTCACCATCTCTGGGGCTTGGGGGGGTTTTTTTTGTCTGTTTTTTTGCATAAGATACTATATTTCGAGGAAATGTGTGTGTGACCTTGTACAATTCATTCTCTGACCTTAATTACCTGTGCTGCCTCTTCAAGATTCCCGCCCAGGCATACTGGGGGCCCTCCCTGGGTGCGAGGCTGAGCAGCCTCTGGTTCCTGGCTCCTCTCCAGCTGTATCTTACAGCCCTAGTATTTACTTAACTTTCAGGTCTTTGCGTATAGGATTCCATTTTCAGGGAATCCATCGGCTATTTCCCACACGTCACCACTCATCCTTCAGTCTGAGCTTTGACTCCATGCTCTGCAAGGGCAGGGACCCTGCGTTTCTTCTCTGCTGTGTCCCTATCATGTTCCCTGGTGCAGAGCGGGTGTCTGACCTCAGCGGAACCCATGTCAATTCCTCAACCACAGCTCAGGGTATTAGGAAGTGCTCCCTCCCTGCCCCAACACCCTAAGCCTCCTCCTATAGCAGCACTTATCACTTGATGTTTTAAATGCCGTCTGTCTTCTCTGCTAGATAACGTTCTTGAAGGCCTAGGCTTTATCTCGGTTACAGTTCAACCCCAAAGTCTTCCACAGCATCTGGGAACATCTGTTGACTAACATTATTATATTTTCGAGTAACTCACCTGTTTCCATTTCTCAATAAAAAAGGAAAAGATGACATCTATTTCACAATATTCCTGCCAGCCTTAATGCCACAAAATGCTGATTATATTAAAGGATTCTAATTAGAAATTCAGATAACGTCATGAAACCCACTTTATAAGCTAGACACCGCATTCATTTATCAGAGAATTATTTTTTTCACAGCACCAACTTACTGCCTAAGATATTAAGAAAATCTAGAATTTGTACATCAACTGTATTTTGATTTAATAAATAAATTAAAGTAAGAAAAAAAGAAAGAAAAATATAAAACCACTCTCCTACCCCAGATGACCATTGACTTTAATTTTCCAAGGAGTGACAAAATTTGCAAAGGTGCATCAGTAAAGATGGGCTCATATTATACCGTGACCACAAAGATTTGTCACAAAATCTGCATGCCCATTTCAGGCTGGCTCCACATCTCTTCATCAGAGAGGACAGAGGCTCCACAGTCTAGAAGGCCCCTGGTGACAAGGAAGGGAAGACGCTGAACAGCCACGTCCCCAGTAGAACTGGAAATAACTAGTGAACACCCTTGGCGAGCACCACAGGAAGTTTGGCAGAAATGTGAACACTCTACAAGAGTAGTTAACTTTCCACCTGTGGCATCCCAAAAGGTAACTAACTCAGAATCAGTACACACACTCAATTTTATTTTGCTTTAATAAAACTAACAAGACAAATGCAAGTTATTCCTCATTATATGGCAATTCACCCCCCCCAAAAAAAAAAACTGCCATAATGCAATTGAACAATAGAGAACAATCTATGTTCCCAGAAAACCTATACAACAGAATTTTATTAACAGACCAATGTAGCTCTAGAAACTAAAGGCAGATTTGTTCCCCAGCTGTTCACAGGTACTGGCACAGTGAGGCCTCTGCATACCAACTGCCTCCACCTGGCGCTGTCACAAACCATTAGCTCGTGAATGATCCATGAGCAAGGAGTACCACCGCGTCCTTTACAACACCTATAATTTGCACTCACATTTCAAACAAATGTAAATTCAGATGCATGCAAAGCATACAATATCAGCAGGCATAGTGAAGGGAGGATCACAGCAGAAGGGACCACGGGAAGCATTCAGAAGAGAGGCAAGGCTAATGATAAATTCAAATTCCAAAGAAAGTCATAGCCAAACTGCTAGAGGGTGAAGAGAACAGAGGCAGGGTCTGGAGAGCCTTGGAACAGAAGTAGTTAAAGATTTCTGAGAGGAGGAGGGAGCACTGTCAGACAATTAGCAAAAGGACCAGAAGGAAGAAGTCTCTAGAAATTAACAGACGAAAGAGTTCACGGATTAGAGAGTGAGCAGCAACAATGACCACTCTGGTGAGGATGTGAAAGGTGAACAAATTTAAGTGACCACTTGAATCTAAAAAGTCACTGGCGACCTTGGGCAGCGCTGAAGCAGAAGTACCCACAGTTGCTGAATTGCATCCTACTCTCACCCGTCTGTGCACCCACCCCTGCTCTCCTCTCCAGCCCCTCCACTGGCTGCAGACTTCTTTAAGGTTCAGCTCCTGCCTCACCTCCTACAGGAGGCCTTCTCCAATGTCCCCACCCTGGGCTCCATGCTACCCGAGATGCCCTGTGCTGTTCAGCTGGACGGGGTCTGCCACTCGACAACTTGGGGGAAGAGGTCACTCTAATCTTTGTGTCCTTGGCACCCAGAAGAGTTTTTGGCATACTGTAGGCATTCCATATGTGTTTCTGTAAGGAAGGAAATAAAAGGGATACAAAAAG
The DNA here is from genome assembly GCF_036321535.1 of Camelus dromedarius. Lineage (NCBI taxonomy): Eukaryota > Metazoa > Chordata > Mammalia > Artiodactyla > Camelidae > Camelus > Camelus dromedarius. Next base: position 59,171,479 of record NC_087446.1, on the reverse strand, counting down.
ATAGCAACTGTGTGTCCAGTAACTTGAAGGGGTGATATGGACTAGAAGAGGGGATATGCTGCTTGACTCAAGAACAAGGACTTAGCACACCAGTGTCTGAGCAAAGAGAGAGGCAATGGAGAAGACTCAAGATGCTGGGATGAAAAATACAGGGAACGGAAGTCAGGGCACATGTGAGTGTATGTGGCAGGAGGAGGGGTGTTAACACGTCTGGCAGAACATTCCCCCATGTGAGACAGCAGGGAATAAAAGGGATGTTAAGGGGACCCAAGGTGGCCTGGAAGAAGAGCTCGTGCTCAACAGAGAACCAGGAAGGTGGGACGGCGAGTCCCTCTGAAAACACAAAGGGAGGCGGGAATGGGATTGAAAGTTTGAGGGAAAAAGATAAAGTCTGGAAAGGCAACTGTGCAGATGGGTAAGGAATCAATCAGAAATGTGTTGGTAACTGAAGTAACAGAACCTCTTCACTCTTCCCTTAAGTATCCAGTCACTCCCACTCCTGTCAATCCTTCTTTCAACTTCTCCCTAGAATCTATCCTCCCTTTCCAGGCGAGGACTCTTCTGGGTTTTCGAAATTAGCTTCATGCCTAGACCATTATGATTGTGTAACTCTGTATTTCCTTAACTGTGTTCCTCAAAATGTTCATAAGTACACTTACCAACAAAGGCAAGGGAAATGGATTTCTCAGCCAGATAAGGTGAGAAAGCAGTATCTACTCTCCCTCAGCTTGGAGTTTCAAATCTCCACAGTGAATGAAAACCTCTAAGAAACCCTGCAAAGAGATCTACCTAACTTTAAGCCAGCATGGGTGCAGGTTTTTTTCTCACGTGGCACCTACTAAATACATAATGGAATACAGTAAGGAAAACCTATTTTCCCACTGCAGGGTCATCTACAAATGTAGGCTACAAAGTATCACCATGCATCAGTCAGAATAGGCTAGGCTATGCTGTGGTAACAAATATTCCCCAATCTTGATAATTTCACACAAGACATTGATCAGATCTGAACAACTCTACAGGGCATCTGCCCCACCACAGGGACTCAGTGGACTGAGGCTCTGCCAACCTGTAGCTGAACCATCTGAAACACACAGCCTTCTCATTATTGCACAGGAGAAAGATGATGTTGGAAGGTGTTCCAGCCACAATTAAATGCTTCAGCCTAGAAGTGATATCTGACTTCCGTTCACAACACACTGGCCAGAATTAGTCGTATGGGCTCACCTGGCTAAAACGGGAGAAGAGGGTAAGCCTCTCATGTGTCCTGACAAGAAGCGACTCAGAGAAGGGTAAGGGTTCAGTGTCTCCACCATGTACCCAGTCAGCCCCAGTCTGCTGGTTTCACCTCTAGAAGCCCTCTAACAGTCCCTCCTCCTTTCATCATCTCACCACCATACCTCACCTTCACCTCTGCTTCTCTCCTGTGCCTGCCAGTTATTTTTCCCAACTATCTCATCATGTCACCCCCAACACCTGCTTACTAAAAAAAATCCTTTGTGGCTACTCACTGCTTATGGTATAAATGTCCTTATCATGATAAACAAGGACCTTCACACTTTTCATCTCAATCTACCTTTCCAGCCCTGACCCTGGCCTCTGTGGGGGTTTTTTGTTTTGTTTTTTTTTTTTTAAGATCTGACACTTTCTGGACTAGGTCTTACTTTGATTTTAATTGCAATGAATCAGAAATCTCAGGGTAAAGAAAAATTGGCCTAGGGTTTCAGTGGCCCTCTAAGGTCCTGTCAATGCAGGCAGTTCCAGCAGTGTCTGCAGCCCCGTGGCTCAGGCAGGACCTTCAGTTCCACAGTCCCATTTTCTAGAATGCACTCTGCTTCCTGGGTGATTCAATCAGGTCTGTTAAGGGCACGGGGGGAGGGTTTGGCACAGACTGTAGCAGAGCTTCTGCAGGACATATCCAGGTGATCCTACCTGCAAATTTGGGAGGATGCCCCCTTCATTATTACCTTTCCTACAGCAAAAGCTGTGGTCCATAATGAATTCCCCTTAGACCTCCAACCATGACAAATCCCACCAGGTCTAATCTCCCATTTTCCCCTCCACTCCTCCGTACGTAATACAGAGGTACACATCCCAAGAGCAGCCGGGCAGGATTTCTAAACACAGAAGCATCATTCAGACATGATACTTTTTACCATTGTGAAGGAAAGCACAAATCTTGCAGGGCGGTTCCAGAGACCATGCCTGGCAGACGTAAAGAGCAGTCACATTTTTATCAGCACCCACTCTTTGAGTAAGAAGGAAGACTCATGCTACTGCCAGGTGGTTCAGGCTCCGGGTGGAGATTTTCTGAAGATAGATACCTACAAACGGTCACAAAAGATAATTCTAATTCCCAGAAATAACCACTTTCATACCATCACGCACTTACTCATGCTTTTGTCTCCCCATGTCTCTTCGGTCCAGTATTCATTGCTCCATAGTTAGACCACCGTCAGCTTTGCAAACCCTCTTCCCATTTCCCCAAACCCACCAGAATTAAGTCCCTCCCCCACCCCCCTCTATTTGATCAATTCCTTTATCACAGGAGCTCACTGTATTATAGTTATACACATACTGTCTCCCCTGCTAACCTGTGAACTTCTTGAAGATAGGAAATATACTTTTTTCAACCTTTAGAGGCTAATATTCAGTGGAGGTTTAATAAATGTTAACTGACTGAAAACTGAATTAACTTAAGGTTTTCTGCCAAGCTAGCTGAAATAATCTAATTTGACTTGCACCCAGTATGACTTATTAAAAGTGAGCATTTATTGATCAGATTGTCAGAATTATGTTTATTAAGGAAAATAATCAAATTGTTTATTTTACTAACATAACACAATCTAAACATCTTCTGTTTTGTTTTGGGGGTCTGTCCCATAACATATTCCAAAAAGCTTGAATGCCATATGATGTGAACTGGAGATAACTCACCCTCCAATTTATAAATGCCTAACCCATCATATTTAAGGAGCAAAACAACTAAATCAGTTTCCTAATAAAACTTCAAAATTAGCTTTACAGATGAGGTAAATCCCTGCTTTGAGATACGGTAAAAATAAATATATCCCAGGAAAGGACGTGTAACTTAAGTTTAAACACTAAGAGAATGTGTTTCTTGTGAGAAAAGCTAGTGGAGCCTACTGTTTTGAATAGTTCCTCTTTAAAGTGGAATAACCCTGCTATAGAAATGGATGCTCAAGCAATTCTGGTAGGAACAAAGATGCTGAAGAGTAAAATAAATCAATCCCCTCAAAGCATCAAAAAGCACCACAGGGAGGAAGCTGAAGCAGGCAGAGACCTAACCACCCATCCCTGGCCACTTGCCCCTCATGACCTTCAGAGAGCAGCCGATTCTAGCAGCCGCTGGTCACTGTGAGCGTATGTCCTACAGTGACATATATTAAGTAGCAAGCTGCCCAGTGCTTTTAAAATATAATTTGACTTAGATGAGTTTCCAAAACCAAATCTCTAACAAGATACCACGTCCTTTACACTCAGGTCAGAGATGCTGACAAGAGTAGTGATACAGTGGCTGCAGGGCCACACAGAAGTACAAGGTATTGATTTAAATTCCATCAAGTGCAGCTGCTTTCCACAGCAATTTAACTGCCAACGTAGAGGACATTAGCTCTGCACCAAGTGACAGCACAGAGCTGAGAGCACTGGCGATGTCCTCAGGCCACCCACCCTCAGGCGGCTTGGGGCTACCCACAGGGACTAAATTCCACACTGGTTGTAATCTTTTGTTCTGTAAGGATTCATAGGTTTCAATCAATTTCACATTTTTTTTTCAAGTCCTCATACACTATTCAGACACCTACATGCTTGACAGATTATATTTAGGCTATAACTGAATCAGTGCCTTTAAAAAGGACATCCCAGAGTGGAACCCACAGGAGCCAGTTATGGTGGAATCATCACCACCCTAATTTTACCTGCCTCGCTGATATATGTCCTTCCAGGCAAATACTTCAAATCATAAATTTTCTGGACAGTACAGTAACCGCATTATTACTCTCAAGGAGTTGGGGGGCGGGCATCTAAAAGTTTAGTCCCTTTTAATCCAGGATGGGCTGTTTATTTAAATTTTGTTTGTTTTAGAAGCAGTGTTAGAACCTGTGCTTGGTGCTCACTGGTCACTGCTGCACAGGATGCAGGGCAGCCTCCAGGTACGAGGCTTAGCCACCATTACACCATCCTGGGTTTACCAGGCTGCTAAATTTAGATGTTTATATCATTAAATCAAATGCAACTAGATTTTCAACTCACTACCACCTTTGCTAAAATGCATATTAGCAACAGACCCTCCAGAGATTTTACTTATGACAAAACAAATAAGGCAAATGAAGTAGTATTCATTTTTATGAACCATATACCAGTATCTTTCAAGTCGGAGAAATGAACAAATCAGTTCACGACTTCTGTTACGCTTCATACTCCCTCAGCACCTCATAGCTGGAAAGGACTCAGTCAATGACTTAACTGTGTAACTGAGAACTGAAAAAGTGAACCAGCTTGCTGAAGCCAAGGCTGGTTAGGAGAGCCAGGATGACCTCAAGCTGCCTCTTCCAGGTACTACTCTTACCCCAGCACCAGGCTACTCAGTCACTCTGTTATGCTTAGGTTTTCACCTTTTCATGAATTTATCTTCCTGACAAGACCATACGTCTCATACGGTTAAAAGCTCTGTATCTTTTGTCCCTTGGCCCATGTGAAGTGTACAGCAAATCTACGATCATGACACAAAGAAAACCAGTCAAATACTTCTACTAAATAATCCTAGGATTTCCATAAACCTAAAGTGCTCAAAATTTTGCACTTTTAGCCCTAACTCTAGCAAAACTCTGGCCCCTATTGTTTTTGTTTTTCCTATCTATTAAATATGGGTAATACTAACCCCCCTCGATTGTTTAGTGGTCTTCAATAGCCCAAACATGATGACACGCAGGCCCTTTGGAGAAGAAAAAGTATTCTAGCATCTGGAATAAAGACCACAGAGAATGTGGGAAAGCGTGCTCCTGAATTAATACAGACATTCATGTCTCAAGTGGAAGGACTACATTCCACTGTAACTTTTTTAAAGTTGTCTACAGTTTTCCATCTGTAAAATACAGTTCCAAAAATAAGATAGAAAGTTATGCTGATTATTTTCCACACTAGCAGTTCTCAAAGTATGGTCTGGGAACCCCTGGGGATCTCCAAGACCCTTTCAAGGGATGCATGAGGTCAAAGTTATTTTCATCATCATGCTATGATGTTACTTTCCTTTCTGATTCTCATTTCTCGCATGAGGAGGAATAGAGTTTACTCGAGTGCGATAGTACAACAGATGAAACGCAGAAGCACCTAAGAATCCAGCTACCTTCTTTTAAGGTAGATTAAAGGTACTTGCAAGTGTAGAGTGATGCCAACTCTTCTAAATTGGGTTTTGTTTGGGGAAAATATGGGTATTTTTCATTTAAAATATTTCCATGTTTATTTTTAACTGAATTTATAAATTTTCAAAAAATTTCTCAGTTTTAATTTCCAACACAGTAAATACAACATATGTACAGGCATACCTTGTTTTATTGTGCTCATTTTATTGTGTTTTACAGATACTTTTTAATTAAAAGTTTGTGGCAACACTACATCAAGCAAATCTATAGGTGCCACTTTTCCAACAGCATTTGTTCACTTCATGTCTCTGTGTCACATTTTGGCAGTTCTCACAATAAATTTTTTTTCATTTTGTTATATTCATTATGGTGATCTGTGGTAAGTGATCTTTGATGTTACTATACCAAAAAGAGAATAACTCAGTGAAGACTCAGATGATGGTTAGCATTTTTTAGACATAAAATACATTTTTAACTAAGGTATATATAATTTTTTCAGACATAATGCTATTGTACACTCAATGGACTACTTACCATACAGTGTAAACATAACTTTTATATGCACTGGGAAACTAAAAAAATTTATGTGACTCATTTTATTGGTTATATTCACTTTATCATGGTAGTCTGAAACCAAACCCACAGCATCTCTGAGATCTATCTGTGCTGCTGACAAAAACTCTTTAGGGTGGGCTGGAGAATCAACGTCAACAATTTAGGAGGAGAATTTAATGAAATTAAATTTTAATACAGAATTTCTTTATTCTAACTGGCACATATTTCCATGTATGTGATTTTAAATCAGAAGATACTGGGTTGGGGTTGGACAGAGAGGGAAATGAACCAATTACCTCGTGTGACTTTGGGTTTTCATGTTAGAACAAAAGTGCAAGCTTCAGTACAAGTAATCTAATCCATAGGTGAACTAAATCATAGGTTGTGCTCAATTCAATATTTTAGCTTGTGCACAGAGAAAGGATTAATGAGCAGGCACCTTATGAATATACCAATGCTCCCACCACCCTCTCAAAAAAAAAAACTACAAAGGAAAGAAAAAGAAGTTTAAAAAAAAGCTGTGCAGGTGAGAGGGCAGAGAAAGGACTGATGACATTTAGAAACTTCAGTGGGTTTCTGGACTCACTAGCCATACAGACAGACTTCCATTCCCAGCCACTCATTAATACATTCCAAGTAATCTACCTCTCCTAGTAGACTCTCCCCCACTGCTTACCTCCAGTTAAGAATCAGAAAGCTAGAAGTATTTTTTCCCTGTTTCCCCACAGGGCAGTCCAGATGCAGAGAATATCATGCAGTGCCTCTAACAGACAGTTACTGACATTCAGACATTTATGTCTGAAATTTGTAAATAGTATGATAACTGCTGTATTCCCAGGTGCTCAGCTCATAATTTGAAATCAGCCTATAGAATAAAGGTGATCTTTTTTTGCTTCATTTGAAATTTTAAAAACTGTATTATGTCCCCACTATTTCAGGTCTATATATTTGAGCATTAATATATATATAGCTCTATATTAATTATTAGAGGAATTAAAATTTATATGATAATGCCCACACCCTCAAAATGATTCAAAGTTAAATAAAAACAAGAGATGTTACCAATTATCTCTCAAATACGTGACAGCCCATGAGTGCCTTTAGCTCTGAAGACAGATTCTTCGGGCAATTCTTCTGAGTAGGGTCTTAAACTAGTCCTTAAGGGTCATTTTTCTAACCCTAATTATTTAATCCTAAATATAAAAAAGAAGCCTGGCTCACCAAAAACATCACTTTGTTAAACTACTTTAAAATAAAGCACACAACTGACATTTCTCAAAACAATGTTCAATGCAAACACTGATCTTTGCAAACTACTGAATAATGTCACTAGAAACACTGAAGAAGTCCAATTTGAACATTTTTCCCAGAAAAATGTCAGTTTTCAAATTATGGTTTAACAAAAATGTACCTACAAGGATATTCATCTCACAACTGTTTTTAAGAGAAAAAAAAAAAGGTTATCACCAAAAAAAGAAAAGTATATTAAAGCCATAAATGGAATATAATGCAGCTATTAAAAATGACAGAGTTGAATATTTATTTACATGGAAAGAAGTCGTTCCACTCTATTTCAAGTAAAAAAAAAAAAACTACTAGTCAGTATGTAGAATTATCCGATTTTGTAAACAAATATAAATGTACTTAGAGACACAAATTATCCATTGAAGGCAATTATGAGTGATAGGATTTACACTAATTTTTATGTTTTTCATAGTGCTTATGACAATTTGAAAGTGTCTACAATGACACTTAATCAATTCTGGGACGAGAGAAAAAAGTATATCATTAAAAAAAAAAATGATTCTATGTTCCTGACTGACCAATGCCTTCCTCTTCCTTGGCAGGTTAAAAGACATCTAAAGACATTTTTAAGTTTTTCTCAATCACAGTCAGCAGATAGAAATTGTTGTAAGATAATCTTTGCCCAAGGGTCAAAACTCTGCTAGAAAAAAAATATATATTCTCAGCACGAGTTTAATTAAACTTACAAGCATCAGGCCTCTCAGGCAACTTGCAGTACTTTGCGAGCCAAGAAAATAAAACTATTAAAACGTAGTTTTTCATCAAGGAAAAGGACGTTGGGACTTTACAGTCACGTGCTCTAAGAAGGTGTTACGTGTTCGAATCCCAAACGAAATGATCTTGACATGAAGCTGAGCTGAAAACCCAGGAGTGGTACAAAGGCCAAGCCTCTGGGCAGAGTTCCAACTTGTGGTCCAGGCTCCTTAAGAATCAGGGAAGGTAGCATTAAGAGACTTAAGCTATCTGAAATATTGAAGGGGAAAAAGCTAATGAGAAGGTAGATTGTGGGCAATAAGGATTCATATGCTAACTGAAATAAAAGTGAATCCTTTGAGGTTGGCTTCAGTGTTATCAGTTCAGTGCGATTATCACCACATCCACCCTTCCTACTGATTAGAAAATATTGCATCTGGTCGAAAAATGTTTAAAGAGCAACAATACTTATTTCAGACAGCCTCCTGGACAAAATCTTTCACAAGGGATCCATCCAAGAAAATCAGTACATAAAAGGGTCCAAGATAGCCAGAAGGCTGGGAAGTGGGACCGGGGGGAATCCACAGCGCCACTGGAGACCAGTGACACTCCGTGCTGCCCCGAGGACGGCAAGGCAGGAGGCAGGGCTTCAGGTGGCATGCGAGGTGGGAAAGGGCCAGCGTGGCCAGGTGTCAGCCCTGACCTGATGACCAGGGCCAGAGAGTGAGGAGGAGAGGCAGGCCTCCAACTATGGGCCCCTGCAATTCCCATCTGAGCACCTAGATATTTTTTAAAAATCAACACCAGCTGCTGTAGTCTGAGTTGCCAGTTCTTCCTTTCTTCCCATTTGCTGCTGCCCTGAGTCACCAGCCCAGCTCTGGACACCTGGTTCTAACAACCGGGCAGCATGGCTCCATTATTAATAATCACAGGGAAAGGAGCCAAGAGGCCATCTAATCAGGCTCTTTGGCTCTATTCTGAACCCTGCTTCACAGGGTAAAAGCTGTTCTAAAAGGCTGAAAAAAATTGCTCGTTTTTTCCCAAGTATGTATTTTACAGTTCATCCTCATAGGCCATTTATTTGCAACAAAATACTATAGTTATTTCCTCTTCTAGATCTAAAAAAAAGAAAGAAAGAAAGAAAGAAAAGAAAAGAAAAGAAAAGAAAAGAAAAGAAAAGAAAAGAAAAGAAAAGAAAAGCTCTTTATAGTTCTTTCTATAGTAATACCAGTTTGGTTCCCTCCGTCCCCTGACATCCTCTCATGAGCATACCTCAAAATCTGCTTCCTACTAAACATTTATTTTCTATCTTTTATTTTTGCCAGCTGGGTGTTCTAAACATAACTTGTCAATATTCACCTTTTCAAAAAGGCAAACAATGAGTATTAGTGCACCACAGCCAACCACTTAAATACAGTAATTCAATAACCCACAGCACTTCCATTTGAAAAATCAACTTAGCACTTGAGATTATTTTTTTCTTTCCTATGCTTATATGGAAAAAGTTATCTTGTAGAAGAGGCATCATTTTTCAATAGCTTAAATGTCTGTTTGTCACCTCCCTGAAAGGACAGTATAGTGCTCGAATCACATGTGTCCTCTCAGCTTGGCAAAGAACTGCTCTCTCCACTGGACTCGCAGCCCCGCAATGATGAATAGCACAGCCCAGCCAGCCGGCGAGGCTCCATTAGACCTGACAGTGCAAGACGCCCAGGCACACACGCCCACCACAGCCACTGCAGGAGCCCGCGAGGCCAAGCACCAGCACACGCAAGCCGCTCACTCTGAGTGCTGCTGGCCTCGCTGGCCCCCAAAGTTCACTAACTTGAAACATTCCCATTCAGACTCGATTGTGCTAAAGTAAAAAGCAAGAACTTAGGTAACAGAACTCCCAGAGTAAGTGTTAAAAGGGGCTCGTAAAGCCTGACTCAGGGTTTGAGCCCCCTCACTCAGAATTCCTCAGTGTTTTTCTTCATATCTAAGGAGCTGCTAACAGTAAAAAATGATGTGTTTATGAACTTTAGAACAGCACCACTACATAAAATGTACAGACTGGTTTTAAGATTTCCAGGATTTCCCAAAGCATTAAAAAGGGGGAAAAAAGCAATTTGCAGTTAAGAGAAGATGGCAATTTTGAAAAAGTCTAGACTGTTACCCTTAGGAAATGCACATATACTAAGAAAGTTAATTTTTTTTAAGTCTATTATACTCAATAGAACTATTTTTTAAAAGCTTTGCAAAGCTTCCTTTCACACAAAACTTGAAGTGCTAATATGCCTTTATGTAATCTAAAGTCACCTAGAGATTAGTTTATTAGTTTCCTGTGAGTTCATAAAATACATAACATTCTCTTCTGTGGCATTTTGTTTATGAGAATATTTTGTCCCTTTATTAATGAATAACTTAACACAACGAATGGCCAGGTTCAATGATTCAGTGACAGTCACTAGGATCATGGCATTGTGTGACATTCTAAAGTCACTTCGGGTTTCTCTGGGCCTCATTTTCCTCGTATTAAATACATGCTTATATGTAAGTATACATGGCCAGGACGGAATAATCATCCAGAGCTATACAGATGTAAGTTGGTGGCATCATTATTTTCCCTCATAAATAAGCATAAAGGCCACACAGAGAGAAGATACAGGAAAGCATTTAAATTTTACCATCATTTGGAGAAAACCAAGTCAGAACAGCATAACAAAGGAGGCACAATGGATGCACATTCCACACCAGAAAAAAGGGCAATTAAGCAGGTACTTTAATTTCCCTCAGCCCCCAAGTGGACAACATGTGCTTCAGAAGTAAGATGAACACAGCACAATGGTCTTTATTCTTCATAAGCACTTTTCAGGCAACACATTCTGAAGTCTTCACTAAACAGAATGCTCCTCAGATAGCATTCACCTGACTGGCCACCAGCGGGAAAGAGGAGTGACTCATGCTTTAAATAAATTTCCTACTGATTTCACTGAAGGGGACCAAAGAGCTGTGTCATCTGTTTCTACTTTTCAGTTTGACCCCATGCAAAGTTCTCAGCTACACGAATGCTAAGTTACAGGAAGCGAATGGCCTGAGTGAGCGCCTGCAGAGTGCCAATGTTGCAAAAGTTCAATCTAAGGTGCCCCCCACCCACATGGATGGGAACCCAATGGTCTGGTGCTTTCCTCAACTGAGAAAGTCAAAACCTAATTTTAATTTACTGAGGAAAATAACAATCACATAAATCAAAGCCATTGGACTAAAGGAAATATCCACTTAAAAATAACAAGAATGTGTTGATGGATAGGCAAATGATTAAGCAAATAAAGCAAAATGGGAACTTTAGAATCTAGACAGTGGGCATGTGGGCGCTAAATGTCTAATGGTTTCAACTTTTCTGGATGTTTGAAAATTTTCATAATAAAGTGCTGGGGAAAAATAATGCAAAATTGTAATCATAATTAAGGAGACAGCAGGCCCCACTGGGAAAAACCTCAGCCTGGAAAGAAAGACACTGGCCTAACCCCAGGAACTCACAGAGTTTAAAACTGGAAAGTGTCTTGGGAATCCTCCAGGACAGGTAAAAATATATGGTTTTGAGTTTGTGAAAAATTAGAAAAATAGGAGCATAGCATTTTGAAAAAATTAAAAACTGTTTATGGTTTTTTTTTGTTTGTTTTTTTTTTTTGTTTGTTTGTTTTTTGCTGAGATTATATGCCTCTACACTTCTGGTTTTGAAATATCCCTTATCTCATGAAATGTTGGTGATAGCAGATAATAAATTTGGTTTTTTTATGTCCCCACTTAGCAGTCAAATCTGATCACCCTTGATATCTGATCAGTTTCCTCATCTCCTACCTTTGATGTACAACTCCTTGACCTACTTTCAGCAAAATCCCCCTACCTTTGATGTTTCCTCACAGTAATTTTCCATCCACTGAGTTTATCACTCTGCTTTTCGGCTATAAATTTCCAGCTGTCTTTACTGTACTTGGAGTTGAGTCCGATCTCCCTCCCCTATTACAGGGCCCCTACTGCAACAGTCTTAAATAAAGTCTTTCTGACCATTTTAACAAGTGTCAGGATAGCTTTTTCTTTACTCATGTCTTTATACAGGTACTATAAAGCTCTTGGAACCTTCAGGTACAGAGAAGTTGGCAGCTAGTCACAATGCTTGCTGAAAAGAACAATTTGCTTCCCTAGTGTTCCTTAAATGGCTCCAAATACTAAAATTTGAAATTGCCCAGAAGCATTAAGACATTAAAAACAAAACAAACAACTTCCCACACCCTCCAGTGTTGGTCTCTTGTAATCTTATGAGTCCATGATTTTATTTTAACTTAATTTCAGAGAATGACACTAAAGGGGAAAAAACTATGCCATAAAGTTTTCTTGAGGGTGCCAGCTGTGTCTTACATTATGCACCCAGCATAGGAATGCAATGATTTCATTGACTGAATGAGAGTAATGGAAGCAGATGAATGTTGTTTATTTCCTGAGACAGAATGGCATAAATTCAATCCTCTGTTCAAATTAGCCAAATAAGAGAAAATTACAAAATATAAACATTATTTAAAAAATTAATTTTTAAATTAGCATATTAAAAAAGTTTAAATGCCAAGAACAGTCCCATTTACAACTACATCAAAAAGATATCTTTTACAATATCTAGTAATAATTTTAACCAAGGAAGTGAAAAGACCTGCACACTGAAAACTGTAAGACACTGATGAAGCTGAAGACACAAGTAAACAAAACATATTCTATGATCATGAGTTGAAAGAATATCATTAAAATGCCCATACTACCCAAAGCAATCTACAGATTCAATGCAATCCCTTTCAAACTTACAATGGTATCTTTCACAGAAATAGATCAAATAATTCTAAAATTTGTATGGAACCACAAAAGACCTCAAGATAGCCAAAGCAACCTTGAGCAAGAAGAACAAAGCTGGAAACATCACACTTCCTGATTTAAAACTGTATTACAAAGTAATAGTCCAAACAGTATGGTACTGGCATGAAAACAAACACATAAATTAATGGAACAGAACCGAGTCCAGAAATAAACACACACCTATGTGGTAAATTAATTTATAACAAAGGAGCCAAGAATATACAAGGGAGAAAGGTCAGCCTCTTCAACTGGCAGTGTTGGGGAAAACGGACAGCACATGCAAAAGAAAAACTGGATTGCTACTTACATCGTACATGAAATTAATTCAAAACGGAATAGACTTGAACATAAGACCTGAACACATAAAACTCCTACAAAGAAAACACAGGCAGTAAGCTCCTTGACAGTCTTGAATTTTTTGGATTTAACACCAAAAGCAAAGGCAACAAAAGCAAAAATAAACATGTGGGACACATCAAACCAAAAATCTTCTGCACAGCAAAAGAAACTATCAACAAAAGGAAAAGGCAACCTACTGAATGAGAGAAAATATTTGCAAATCACATGTTGATAAAGGGTTTATATTCAAAATATATAAAGAACCCATACAACTCAATAGCAAAAAAACAAACCATCTGACTTTTAAAATGGGCAGAAGATACGAACAGACGTAGAGATGGCCAGCAGGTACGTGAAAAGGTGTTCAATATCACTAATATCAGGGAAATGCAAATAAAAATCACAATAAAATATAATATAGTGGCTACAGTTAATAATACTGTATTGTATATTTAAAAGTTGCTAAGACTAACAGTTATCACTCCTCCCCCCCCCAAAAAATTGTAACTGTGTGTTAATGGGTGTCAACTATACTTATCATGGTGATTACTTCACAATATATGCATATATCAAGTCATTATGTTGGACACCTGAAACTAATATGTTCTATGTCGATTATACCTCAATTTTAAAAATTATCTTCAATAATCATTTTTAGAAAACAATTCTAGTATGCAGTCAGTTTTAAGTTATCAGTTGGTATTGTAACCACAATAAGGAAGCGCCATGTGGTGAGGCAATATCACAGGGGTCCATACAACAGGGGCTGAAACGCTAGTCTTTGAAGGAAGCTGATCTATTTTCCACAGAAAAGGGACAGCCCAGGAGCTCCACCCCACAGGGGATGACTTCATTATAATGTTAAATCTGAAAAAATAAAGGAGAGCATAGCCACTTGCTTTAAAATAAGAAATTAGTACCTTCTGCAGGTTACCAGAACAGTAGATGAAATATTTTAGGCTACTTTGGACTCATCTGCAAATAAGTGATTTGGAGAACTCTGTTAAATGAAACCTCCCACACTACACCCCACCCATTTCTTTTCATTGTATTCCACAAGAAGTGGAGAACCTCGAGGTTCTTCAGTTGCAAAAGTCAAACAGAAGTCCCCAGGCAGGAGCTCTGCAAATAGGTGTAAAAGGGGTGGGTGTGCTAGAGGAGATTAAAAGGGAGGAAAGAGGGAAAAAAAAAAAAGGCCAGGGGATTTCTGCATTTGAGGCAAGAGAGAAACAGTGGTTTTTCTGTCATCACCACTATACAGCCAACAAATGTGATTTATTGGTAATAGCTAATTAGGGCCAATGACCGGGGGGGGGGGGGATGAAATAGCCTAGAGTTTCCAAAATAAATCCAAATATTTGTGGGCTGTTTGCTGGATTTAAATATGGTTATTTCATCAAAATTTTCACAATTTTGAACTTTGTGAGACAGAAAGAACTTATATAATACTCTTAACATAAATTCTCAGAACAGCTTTTTTTAAATATCCATGTCTGGGACACATAAGAAAAGTAGTAGGAAAAAAATTGCTTTGTTACAGCTATAACCTAAGTAAAATGATGCTATAATTATTATTTATTCTTTCTGTCCAAGCAAAGAAATTTATCACTGATAAAACTTGAATATAGTGCTGTCACACACAGAGCACCGCACATTCTCTGGCATCATCTATTGTTGTCGTTTCAGGCACAAAATCCACATCCCCTAGTATCTTTAAGTCCAACTGACCACCAGTGGGAGAGAGGTTGGGCAAACAGGTAAAGAAGAAGAAAAGTCAAAATATGTTCATAACCATTAAAAACTGGATGGACCTCCAGGTCCCTGAAGCACTTGAGTAGTATTTAAACTTGTGGACAAAGAAAGGAAGTCGCTGACCTGTGGGGTCTCTGGGCCAGACTATTACTTCCTGTCGGCTCTCTCCCAGCTGGTCTAACAGGCTAAGTCAGTGATTTCAACACCAAACTAAAAAATAAAACTTGCTAATCCATGTTGTTGGAAAGATGTCATCTGTAACTGCAATGCTTTACAACCTAGCACATAGCCCTGAATCAAATGGCGAAACTTCAGCCACAATAGGAGCCAAGAAATTCCACCAAGCACTATGCCAATAATATTGAATTAATAAATGAGGGTCTTCCGTTTCTCTATCCTCAAATCTTACAAGGATCATTCAAGCTAATTCTCTAGTTCTATAACTATGAGTATCTCTTTTTGAAAGGAATTAACAATAAGTAAGAAAACTCTCTAACTCCTCCATCAAGTGATGCCAATTCTTCCTCCCAGGAAGGCTTAGAGAGTAGCTCACTTTCTAGAAAGGTAAGCAAACCATGTCTGACTCAGTCCTTGACTCACCAGCACCCCTCTCATCCCCACTCTGAGGAACCTTCCTGCCAAGTCTAGCCCTCTCAGGTACCTTCTAGAACAAAGAGAATTCCTCCTCCCAGTAGGTCCTGGGCAGTCGCGGTCTCTGACCAGAACCACAATTCCTACTTGTCTTTCTCTCCCCTTTCCTACTTCAGCCATTTTGATCATTCAGGATGTATTTTTTCAGGAAGATAAATGACAGTTCAAGGTTTGGGGAAGTGGTACCACATCTCACAGAGGGAAGTGGCAAGAGAATGTTAGTGGTTAATCCTGGGTACAGATGGATGAGCCAGAGTTTGACACACTGTAAGGAGGTAGTCTGGTGGTGTGGGCTCTCGAGTCAGACTGCTCAGGCTCAAACACAGGCCCTGCTAAGGTGGTACGACTCTGGACAAGTTGCTTACCTATTCAGTGCCTCTGTATCCTCATCTATAAAACGGAAATGTTAGTGCCTACCTAATAGGGTTCGTTGTGAGAATCAAATGATACGATACAAATCTGGAAACGGTGTGAGCACTAAACAGTTAGCACTATGTTAGCTATTTTGAGTACTAGGTATACATTCTGAAAGAATAAGGTAATTCTGTAAGTACTGACTTGGAATAAAGTCTGTGACAGTGTTTTGTCAAAATGCTACAGAAAAACATGGTTAGTCTCGATCTATTTGGGGAAGAAAAAAAAGAAAGGCATGATACATATTTATAGGTGCATCCAAGTTAAGTCTAGAAAGGCAGGTACACCACTCAAACACTGAACTGTCACGTGGCCCAGGGGCGTGGGGAGGGGGAGGGGCTGCACTTACATTTGTACACAAGTCTTTGCTTGAATTCACAAGTATGTACTACTTTTATAACTAGCTTTAAAAATTGAACATTTTACAGTGGTCTTTCTAACCTTCAAATTGAATTTCTCATCCCAGTCTAGGAAAAGACAAGCTTCTTAGACACAAGGAAATTGAGGTCCCGCTAAGAGCAGGTAGAGCTCTCCCAGCAGCACTCCTCCCCAACATGACTCATCTAAGATCCCCTTATATTCTTTACAGCCCCTGGCACATCACGTGCCTGCTGAGAATCCCAACATTTTTAAATTGGTTGTTGTTTCCCCTTTCCTTTCCTTCCTGCTGTCTGAGGTACTCCTTTAAGTAGCTTCCACATTCCATGTTTTAGCATTTTTCTTCCTCTTTCACCACTTGCCTGCCTGTCTCTCGGCCTCTCAGACAGGTGCCCTTGCCCTGGGGAACGCACTGGAGTGACAATGGGCCTTACACATTCAGGTTTTTGACAGACACAAGGGCCTCCATCTTCACAACTGCAGGACTCGGTATTCCTCCCACGTGCTTTTTGCCTCGCAAAGGATCCAAATGTGCTTTTAAACAAGGTAGGGTTTGGGGGCTTTTTTATGTTTGCCTGTTGCTTTATTGCAGTCAAGAAACAATACTTGGTGTTTTGGCAGGCGCTTTTCGCTCCCACGGGTGTTTCTTTTTGCTTTGGCTTTCTCCTGAAAGGTACCCTGCTATTTTGTACCTCCCTACCCTCAACGTTCTCCACCATGCTTGTCCTTTATTACGTGTTAATTTTTATTGTTTTGGCATCCAACACTCTCACTCGTTTCCTATCTTTCACACTCCAGTCATCTATTCCCATTTAAACACATTTTCTATTTCTGCCCATGGAGAAACGGCTGTATAATGAATGAGGAAGGAAAAGAGAATTTGAGATCCTAGAAGAGAGTCTCCCAAGCTATTTCTCGCCCCGGAACCCGGAGCTTCGGGAACCATGCCTTCTTGGGGGTATCGGGGCCACCAGAACCGGGTCAGCATCAAAGCGCCCAGGCGTCGGGAGAGCTGATTGGTTCCCCAATGAACCAATCAGAGAGCGAGGCTGTGCACTGGTAGGGGAGGGCTAGGATTACAGAGCGGATGGAGTTGAAGGAAAAGGGTCAGGTGTGCCAGGCACCAAGGTTTACCGTGCACTTCTGCACCCACAGGGTTATTATTAACCCCGCAACTCTGGTTTCCTAAATTCTACCTTTAGAGTTCCCAGTAACGCCGAATAGAAAAAGAAACATTATTTATCCTATCATTCATAAGATGGTCATTAGTAGTCAATGGAAGAGTAACCGTAGAGTTGGAGGGAGGCCATTAAAATCCTCCCTCTCTCCTTTCCCAGTTCCATTCCAGGTCCTCAACCTAACTCAATCGGTTCTTGAAATAGTAAAGCACTCCAACTCTCGCTTAATCACCAAAGCTGATTACCAAAACGCTATCATTAGACACCTGGAATAAGTTTCTCTCTCCCCAAGGACTGGGGGGAATAGTATTGGCATATACCAAAGGCGCAGGGTTTTACTACCTGCTAAAGGAGAAATGAACGAGCCCTTAGGCTTAAGTCAGAGAAACAGACCTCCTGAACTGTGCAACCACGCACGCGACCACGGCCACCTCCAGGGCTCGGACACCCACCCCCGACTCCCCGGGCGCAGCGACAGTTCCTCCAAGCTCTACCCAACAAACTTCACGCGGAGGCACAAAGATTTTGGGGGGATGGGCACACAGATATCAGATTTCCCTGCAGTGTTTCAAACTTCAGCAGAGGAGTTCCACGCACTTTCTTCCAAGTGTCACAACCCCCAGATTCACAGCCGCGTCTAGCCTTAGCTTTCCCACGGTCCAGCACTGCCACCCACCCATCTACCAACCAAACCCGGGCTGGAGATGCCGCGTCCTTGGGGTTGGGGGAAGGGGGTGTCGGAGAAGAGAGAAATGGCCAGTATAAGAAGTGCTCGCCGAGGCCTGGACGCCGGCAGCCAGCGGAGGGCCCTGGGGCCGAGGAACAGGGAGAGAGGAGGGATGGAACCGTGCGGGGAAGGGCTGCGAGAAGAGCAGGGGCGCCGCCGGTGTCGCTGCACTCACTCTGCGTAGCCAGTGGCCCAGGGCAGCCGCCGCGTCTCCTTGAGGATGAGGATGGGGCGGGCGATGTGGTCGGCGCTGCACTCCACCTCGTCCTGAGACAGCCCCAGGAACTCGGGTCGCCCGTAGGGAAAGCGGAGGGGCAGGTCCGAGCCTCCACAGCCACCGCCGCTGTGCTCGGAGCCTGAGCTGCCAGCCATGATGCCGCCCATGAAATTGGCCACGGCAGACTTCACTCGGGTGAGCATATTACTCCGGAGCCCGACAGCAGCGGTGCGACCAGGGGGCGGCGGCGGGGGCCCGGCGAGGCGCAGCGCGGGGCATGCAGGCTGCGGCGGGCGCCGGGCGCACGGGCAACCGGGCCGCTGGGCGCGCCGCGCGGTTCCCAGAGCCTAGTGCTGCAGGGGGCCGAGCCCCGGCCTCCCGCGCTCCGCGCCGCCGCCGCCGCCGCCGCCGCCTCCCCCCGCTACACTTCCGCAACCCAGCGGCATGGAGCGGGCCGGCCGCGCCGGTGGAGATGCTGCGCGCTCCGGGAGCGACTGGGCGGCCGCAGCGCCAGCAGGTCTCTTCCCCGCCCGCTGCGCTCGACTCCTGCGTGAGCGGAACTGAGCCCACCCGGCGAGCACGCGGAGCCGGCGCGGCTGCTGCCAGGGCTACCGCCGCCGTGGAGTCATGTGATAATCCGGCTGCAAGGGCTCCAGCGACTGCTGGGGCCGTAGCTCGGCCCCTCCCCTGCCGGCGGAGCGAGGCTCACAGCCGGACAGTGACCTCCTCGGTGAGGGGGAGCTAGGCCGGGTCGGTACCTGACGGAGGAGATGGGGGCGCTGTGAGCTGGTCGCGGTACAGGTGTTAGCGGCGGTCACGTGGAGCCGGGCCGCCGGGAAAAGCCAGTTGAGGGATCCGCTCGCGGAGGAATGCTGCCTACGCCTTCGGGAAAGGAAACTTCGAGAGCTGGAGGGGTAAGAGGAGACAGGTGGAAACCCTGTGGACGGCCTCAAGGCCTGCAGTGGAAGGAGAAACACCTGGTGTGAGAGACTAAGGAGCTTTAAAAAAAAAAAAAAAAACACCCACTTTGGTTGCACAAAAATCATTAAAAGTTTTCCCCTAGGTATGTCTAGAATTACTTTTCTTTTTCTTTTCAGTACTACCACACGCATTATTATCTGCGGAGCAAAACTTATTTCGAACCCCAGAATAAAAACTTAATCGCGAAGAAAACAAAAGAGCTCTAAGGAATTGAAAGTAAGCACTATTTCACCTAGTTAATTAACTGCTTGCTAGATTGATAACAAGCATTTTCCTCCAACATAGCAACAAAACCAAAGTATCTTTTCAAAGCTGAGGCTGTTTGCTGTTGATAACACTTAATACAGCCTTGTCTTAATTTGAAATATTGTTGTGAAATTACCTAAGGGCACTTTAAAACTAAAGGAATTTAAATAGAGCTAAGCAACTCAAATGCTAAAGTAAAAATGATATGTTTGGAACAGTAAAATTTTGTGGTAATCTTATATTAAAACAAAATGCGAAAAACCGATGAATGTGCTGCTTCAGAAGGTAACATTCGTTAATTACTGGCTTAAAAATTTTTGTTTGCAAGAGAGCTGTATCCTGCTCATGTTTACTTATTCTGTATCCTGTTCCTGTTTACCTACCATTTAATTTGCCAAGATTCTGTGTTACTTGTGGAGTTGTGCCCTGAATGGCTTACTTGGAATTCAGGAGGGAATACAGGCCCTCTGTCTCAGTGAGTGGGAGGCGGGGAGCAGCCCAGGTTTGATTCAAAGGTAATTCTTTGAAGAGGAGTTGGAATCCTCGCTTTTAGGGGAGGCCTAAATAAACTTCACTGATCGGTCTTATTCAGTATCTATAATGTATTTTAAGGCATTTTCCCCTTTGGCTTTTTCATGAATAGTTACTTTGATCTACTATACACCAAATAATTTTATATATACCCACACACACACGTAAACATACAGCATTGAATTTTTCAGTGAAATACCATTCCAGTCAATGAGTTCTTTTATTACTTTTCACAGAACAGTGATTCTCTAATTTAAAATTTCTTTAATTTTAAAATTGGGGGCAGGATTCTAAAAGATGTAAAATCTAAATAAGTCCGCCAAAAGTTTTCTCAACCTTTGTTAAATTATAAACTCCTTCTGAATGCAGAATATCAATGAGGTGGTTAAACAGCCAATCAACCACATGCTCTGGAATCCACTGAGTTTCATATAAACTTAGAATCCTCTTCTCAAGCTTTTGTTGTAGGACAGTTACCTTTTAGCAATAGCCTTTGGGGGGAGGGTGGGGGTGGTATAGCTCAAGTGAGAGCTTGCTTAGCATGCGTGAGGTCCTGGGTTCAATCCCCACTACCTCCTCCAAAAATAAATAAATAAGCCTAATTACTCCCCTTCCACACACAAAAAAGCAAAAACAAATTAAGGAGAAAAAATTTTAATGCGTTTTGAATACTTCAGTAACTAACTACTGAGATGAATTTACTAGGCTCTTCCCTTCATTTCACCTTATGGCAAAGCTTTAGTATTTACCAGAAAAAGGATTTATTTTTCAATTTAAAAGTAGTACTAGATCATGATCAATAAAGAAAGAAAATCCAATAGTACAGAACTGTAAATGGAAAAAGGAAAAGACTCCAAAACATTTCCCCAGAGAATCACTGCTGTTAATATTTTCTGTAGCCTCTCGAAATTTTTCTCAAATAGGACATTTAGCATAATTAAATTTGGTAATGTTAGCCATAGTTGTGAACCAGTGTTTTGTAAGAAGTTATTTTACAATTTCTCTGTAACCTAGTTATTATCCATCATGAGAAAATGCTGGCAGATCTTTCACTTTGCACAGCAAACTTTATTCTGCTAATGGCAGGCAAAACAGAAATTCCATGCTTGTTCTCCTTTGACTATGCCTATAGTTTGTGTTCACAGCTAACTAATGAATCAACTGCCTTGTCCTTATACCCACCTCTAAGGTCAGTGTCCCATCCTAGATTTTCCAGAGAAATATTTCCCATGTAATTTACTCCTCAATTATGTCATTCATGGAGATCAGTGCTTCAGGTTGGACGTAAATCCTTATTAAAATGGGTGTGGTCATTGCTTTTAGGAAAGCCCCTGAAAAAGTACCTTCCATACCTACTACAGATGCGAATTTGCCAGTACCTGTGCTCTCAGCTTTAGAATTAGTTATTTATTCCTTAAATTCAAATGATGTAGTAATCAAAAATTGAGAGACCCTCAACGTGTTTGTTACACCCTGTGTGTACACTCAGGTCATCAAAAGATACCCTTCATTTGTCTCTCTTGTGTTTTCTTTCCTCTGGAAAATGGACATTCATTTATAAGATAGAAACATAGACCTTATACTTAAATGTTCTGTGTATAAATATAATCTCACTTCTAGGCCTATAATACTATGGTTTTGACTATTCAATGACTCTGTGCCATCAGTAAGACTATTTTCAAAAGGGGAAAAAAAAAGTCTGGATAACTTCTTCAGTAAAAACATCAGGGAGCGCCCCCCCCCCACCAAATATTAATTAATTACAAAAGTAGAAGTAATACCTTGCAGTGGAACAACCTGGCAGTCACCAGCTAAAACAAGTGATCAAGGTTAACATCACCAGCAGTGATATATTAACATCCTGTACCTGCTGACATTATGCATTAAAAAGAACACATCCCAAATCCTTAACTTCAGTATAATCATGAGAAAACAGGAGTCAAACCCAAACCGAAGATATTCTACAAAATACCTGGCCAGGTATCTTCAAAGGTGTGAGGGTTCTGAAAGTCAAGGCAAGTCCAAAGAACTGTCAGATTGGGGATAAAAGGGGCACAACCTACTACAGTGCTGATCTCAGTTTTGATATCAGCATTAGGGGAAAACCGGGTGAAGGGTATACAGGAACAGAAATATTAAAAACGATCAAGGAGATTTGGGATTCAAGTAGAAAGCAAATGCTTACTTGGAAATCAGGCCAGGAGAAAGATGCATAACGCCCTTCTAGGACTCAGCCCTCTCACAGCTGTAGGGTCGTGCCTCCTAGTATCGTAACTAGCAGTTTATCTACGTTGTCCCATTAGACAGTGAAATCATATAGGACAAGAACATTCTTAATTATCTTTGTATTTCCAGCACCTAGCCTAGTGCTTAACAGGTAATAGGGCTCAGTTGGTAAATTAATTGGTTTTTTAATTGAAATACAGTAGTTACAATGTGTCAATTTCTGGTATAGAGCACAATGTCCCAGTCATGCATACACATAAATTAATTCTTTAAGAAAAATATTCCACTCAGAGAAGAGTGTAACTTGATTGAATGATCAAATTTGTTACTTTTATGCCCTCTGTTTTCTTAAAGATTTTTCCCTCATGTTATCCCTTAAGATTTGTCTTGTCTATAAGCAGACCTTCCTTAACCTGTGATATCTGATAAGTCAATTTCCAGATTGGTAATAATATGGATATCAAGGCATATGGGTCTCTGCTTCACACCAAACTGGTAATCTGGTGTATATCAACCAAGGTATGACATTAAAATAGTTAATATTAACTAGCTTTTGCTTCAGAAATAGTTTATATTCTGGTTTCATGTGTAGAAATATACTGGCTGAAAATCCCTGACTTACTGGGAGGGATTTGTTTTTTCATAGTAAACAAAACCATTTATTTGTAAATAACAATTTCCTTATGAACCAAGAGATTTATAACTAATTTTTGATGACAGTGTTACAGAGTCTCAACAGATTTTACATGTGTCAAGTATAGACATTCTCTCAGTTACAACCGTTTGATTTTGGAATCTCAGGTACATTCAAAGAATGGATTACACCTGACTTTTCCTGTTACTTTCCTACTGGCCACCATCTATAGACTATTCTGTCCCGTGCCCACATTGCCCTAGACTGAAACCACTGCTTTGTACCTGATGAGGGAATTGTATAAACCTGAATCCCTGGTCCCATAATACCTACTGTAGATTAGAGTCTGAAATGTGCTGATTATCAGAATATTTATAAAATGGGAGAAAAAATAAAGTATTCCAAACTCATAGGGTAGCTGTGAGGATAAGGGAGAAAATAGTTACAAATATGACATAAGTAATATTGACCCAGGGCTATCACCCTTCTCTACGTATATTTTTTCTCTTAGTTTTTAAAATGAACATTTTAAACCATTTCCTCTTTCTGATTTTTACTTACAACAATGAAAATAGAAACACCTGCTGCATAGGATTATTTTGATGATTAAATGGAATAACATGTAGATTCCTAGTATTCTTCCTGACATAGAGTGGATGGTTAATAAATGCATAATTAGTATTAACATCCTGATGGCACAGTGTGCCGTGAAGGGTGGAGAGTTTACATATGTTGTTTCCAATGCCGGTAACCAACACTTAAAAGTTAAACAGTATTTCTGATGCTTTTATTCAACAGTCCCCATTTATTCTTGAAGAAACTGAAGTTGAGGAGAGGAAATGACTTGCCCAAGACCACACAGCTAGTAATGAAACAGTACCCAGTCCCATTGTGTACTTTATTTCATATTCCATCAAGTAGAAAGTTTACATTACAACAGATTTTTTTCCTGCCTTCTCTAAGTGAAGACTTGGTATTTCAGTTATCTTGAGGATTTTTATAAATTTTCTATGGATTTGGAAATTTAAAAAATTTTTCCTAGCAACCTTATAACCTAGAAGGTTATAAGTACAATAATGTCATTTGGAAATTGTTCCAAATTCCAAACAAATTACTTTCCAGTGAGGTTTTTGGATAAAACTTGTTTCTAAATTGGGAGCTGCCTAGGTCATACTAAAGTTGTAGGAGAATTCTAAATTCTGTTATACTGAAAATATCTTTTTTAAAAATTATAGTATTACTGATCTATTTCCAAGCCTTACCACATAAACTTCTCTTTTAAAATGTGTTCTATCCTGCCACTCTCCTGCCATTTTAAAATTCCTGCTACCGGGATTATTTTGCCAAAGTTAGAGTGGTCTGAGTGAGGTAGCCAAAGGAGATTGTCTACTCAATGGGAAGGTCAGTTTTTGCTCAGAGAAGGGCATGTGGTTCACAGAACTTCAGAAATCAAGGAATAAAGACAGCTTCTTAACGAAGAGCTATGAACTCAAATTGCTTTTTACTCCCTCAAAGGATATCTTGCTCTATGCCAGTATATGTGACAGCTATCAAGAATGTCTTGAAACGCAAAATTAGTTGCTTTGTCCTTTTTGTCATCAAACTGCATTTTGAATCAAAGTAGAGAGACTTTTTCTGCTTGCCTGTAAATATTTTTATCAGCTTTCGAAAACCAAAACACAGAAGAATGTCATGGCAAATAATCTCATATTTCATTCAAAAGCAAGGCCACCCACCCCAGTTACCCTGATTATCCTTTCCTAATGAATACATCCTATGTTTACCAACTTTCTTCTTATGTCTACTTCAGTGAATTTTAAAAAATGAATTTATTGTCTCTATTGTCTTCTAATTGCTTTGGCTGTGGGAAATTGGCCTATTAGATTGCACTTCCTTGTTAGAAAATGAATTCACTGGCCCCATCCCATATCTATTGAATCGGAACCCCTGGGGGTGGTACCCAACAATCTAGTTTAACAAGCCTTCCAGGAGATAGATAGAAACCATTTGAGAAACACTGGTGTACGAGAAATGTGTGCTGTTTACTTAATGGATAGGCAGACATGGAGGTGACGGAATATATCAAATAAGAAAATAAGCAATGACTTTGATTCTAAACAGATACAGAACAAGAACAGCTGTGAATGAGACTCGCCGACTGGTTCTATTCAGATACATAAGAACTGTCCCTCTAGCTTGATTTCCACAGGCTTACTTTAGTGGAAAACCCCAGGTACATTTGCTGTGGGCAGATCTGTAAATTCTTCAGCATATGGGAAATTGTAGAGAAGGAAACAGGATTGGCCACTGCCTGCTAATCACCGCCCAGGCTGAATTACCCAAAAGGCCGTCCGTCTATGCACATGTTTCTATCAGGTGCCAAGCAGGGGCAGGAAAAACAGTAATCTATAAATATACTTACATATCAAGTACATTTATATAAATATAGATTTTTATGTAAATAAATATGTGTAATATATATTTTTTAAATCTTCATTTTTGGTGATGTCTTCTAAAAAGTACCAAAGTGGTCATTATTAGAAAAAGCAAAACATTTTTGGCCATCCTTATATTTGATGTATGGTTTTGTACTGTTTTCAGTTTGATTGCTGGGACTAGAGCACTAGATGTAATTTTTTGATGCCCAAGGCTTCATAGGGTTTTCCTGTGGCTCAGAATTCTCCACTTGCATGTCTCCCAGGTACCTCAAAATAAACATCACAAATAAAATTCATGCCCATGGCTCTGCTTCTCCTCCTCCTGAGACGATAGTCTCAGTGGATGACATCAGGACCCAGTCTAGAAACCTGGGAGGTAGCCTCTGTTTCTTCCCCTTTGTCACCTTCCCATATGGGTCTGAGCCAGTTTTGATTCTGCCTTCCAGATACCTCCCAAGTCTTTCTCCCCTTGACTGTCCCATAGCTACTAATTTTACTTAGATCTTCGTTACTCTATATTCAGACTTCTCAGCAGTTCCTTGCTGGTGCTCAGGTGGAGCCATCTTCCACACAACAGCTTTACTTCCTTCCATTTTAAACTCTTCACTTGGCCATTTGGTTAAAGACCTCACCATGAGCCTTCACGATCTGGCCCTGATTACCCTTCTGTCGCAGGTTAACCTTTCCTCCATCCCAGCAACTCTATGCTGCAGCCTTACTCGTTACTTGTCATTTCTAGGATGTGATGTCCTTGTCCCCCACCCTCTTGTCTGAACAGGCCATTTCGTTTTGCCTGAAACACTGCAAGCCCTTTCCCTGCCCCTACGCCCACACCCTGTGGCTAATTCCTAAATTTTTTTCTATCCCTCACATCCTTTCAGCAGTTAAGGGTTTCCTTCTCTATATTCCCAAAACACCTTTGCATAACTCTCGCAATAATTATAGCTCATCATATTGTGTCAAAATTATCTGATTCCTTCCATGTAAGATAATTGAAGAAGGGGGGCTGTTTCTTTTTTCGCTTTGAATCTACAGTATTTAACCATATATTCCATGTATTAAATACAGGTTTAATAAATGAGTAAAAGACTATGGCAAAGAGGGACTGGCAACAATAAATGTCTCACTTAAAGGCCAAATTAGAAGGTTTTATAGTACGTTCTAGAATAAAAGAAGATGGAGGTAAAAGGTTCATAAACCTAGGCCAGTATCTATAGGGTCCTAGTTTTGGTGTCCAGGAGTTACCAGGTTTGATATAAATGTCCTCAGTATGCAAATCAGGTGATTACAATATTTAATATTACAATATTAAAAAGCATTTTATTTAATATGTCTGGAAAACAAAACTGCATCCTAAATTTGAATATAAAGGTATTTTGAATGCCTCTATACTTAACCCCTTTGGCCTTTCTATTAAGTTATAAAAAATACGTGAGTGTAAAAGTTGATAAATAAAAATCTCAGTTAAAATAGATTTGGGAGCCTAGAAGGGGAAGCTGTCATAGTCTACGACAATGGCCAAGCCCAAGGGAAGGAGGACTTCCTCTGCTTGCCGGGCAAGAGCCCTGCTAATGAGACACTGTCACATCTCAGCCAGTGCAAAGCCGCTGTGTTTCAGAACTCTCGATTCCTCCAGGGGGCTCCTGTTTACTGTAGCCTTCCTAACTTCCATGCCCACTCTTGAAAAGAAGGGAGAGGGGTTGTTGACAACTTGCCATGGTTGCAGACTTGGAATTGCAATTCTTTGCTGATCTTGAATAAAACCTTTTCTTCCCTTTTCTTTTTTTCCTGGAGAAATAACTGGCAGCCTATTTATTTTAGGTCAACATGGGAGATGTCTGTTGTTACTGAACTTTCAATTTGAAATTCAGGATCAATTTTCATAAATCTTGTGATTTTTCATGAATACTATCCTTCTTCTGTCTGACAATAACTGTGTTATCCACCAATGTTTTCTTTCCTAGCACGTGCTTGGTTTTCATTGTTTTGCTATTGTTCCTGAAAGCAATAGAAAAATATTTCCAGAAACTACTGAAGTTTGTAAAACATGACAGTTAAAAATCAACTTAGTTTTTTTAAAAACTGACTTAAGTTCGCAAATGTAGTAGGATGACAAGTCTGAAGAAGCTTATTAGCAATTAGTGTTTGTATGTATCAAAGCACATACAATTCTGTGCTTTTTCAGCAGTGAGGCTCATCAATATTAGGTACTGGAACTTTGTAAAATAATTCAGAATTTTCTATCATTGAGATATTCTAGAATAACATACGTAAAATGCACACTGTAGGCATTTAATAAGTGGTAGCTATTGTTTTTACTAAAAGCTCCCTCTGTGAAATGGAGCTAGGAGCTTGTTTCTAGCCTCTAAACATACCAAGAACCACCCACCACCACCACATAACAGGTGGATAAGATTTAAATTGTAATTATGCAGTCAGAGATGGCTACTCATTCCTCATTATTTCGGCCAAAAAAAGACTTTACAATTAGATTTCCACAAAAATACGAAAATATCACTCATTTCTTTCCCATAAAGGAAAAGCTAGAGAACTTTTGTATCCTCTGCTGATCTTCTCGCTACCTTTCTTTCTCTCTCTCTCTCTCTTTTTCTTTCTTTTTTTTTTTTTTTTCATTCTGAGTACCTTCTGCATCATAGCAGGAGCTGGACATTCAAAATCTGAAAGTCAAAGTGTTCCTGTTACTATGTTCCAGTTCCACATTTCAATTCAGCAGCTTACATCACCTTTTCTGTCTCAACTACCCTGAGAAGCCTTTTAAATAAAGTGGTTAATTACCACCTTCTCTCTTCATCTCACTCCATGAAAGGTGTTTTCTGGAAAGGAACTTAGAGGCAAGGCAAGCGTTCATATCTGAGTTAAGTCTTCGAAGCGATGGGAGAAGTGGACCGCAGTTCCTTCCTGAGGCTTCAGTGTTACTTTGCTTGTTTTCTGGAAAGATTCTAATCCCCTAGCTGAACTAGATTCACAGAGAAGTATAGATGCATTCATTCCAAAAGCACGTGCAAGTAATCTGGGGCTGTGTGTAACTACAGATCTCTGATTTTTATCTCTTGATATATGTTATTGGGAATCAAAACATTCACTTTTAACCTTAAAAAATTTCTCTTTAGTGCAAGATTAGTATTTGGCAAAGTCACTCTTCCTCCTTATGCACGGTGGGGAAAGGACAAGGGAATTTTGAAAAAAAATTTTTTTTCCCAACATTTACTGATTTTTCAAATAAACAAGTACTGGGTTTTTAAAAGACTTTTTTATCTGTGATTTTAAGGAATTCTTTTGAAAAGTCTACATGTAGTGCTATGCCCATTGCTCCTCCTTTTACAAATTCTTTTAAATGTTTTAATTTATCAAGCCAGACTGGTTCTTTTCCCATGATTTTAGAGAAAAAGGGATGAGGTTCTGTTCTGCAAAAATTATGTCCTGAGCATCCTCTGTGTCAGGAAAGCTCACTGTTCTAACATTGGATTTCCCATTCCTCTCCTTCCTGGAGCTCTTTGTCCATTCCCTCCTGTCCTGTGGGACAGTGTTGGGTTTTTCCTTGCTTTCAGGGCTCTCTCTATTATTCCAATTGCTGTCCCACCACTTTCATGGTAGAAACATTTTCCCTTGAAAACACATATCTGCTTCTTTGTTTGTTTTAGCTTGGGGGTCTGTAAGAAAGTCTTCACTGCTTAGTCAGCTGTCCAGGTCCAGGTCTGGATTAAAGCAGGATGACAGACCATAATAGGCAGCAGCTAACTCTTTAAGGCCACGCTCAAAGAAAGAGCACGTACAACAACAGCCTGGCAAAAACTCTGCGTGGTCGGTCAGCTTTTCTACAGAAACAAAACAAAGGCGTTTCTGGCTCTGATATGCCATTTTGCTTGTTAGAAGGCAAAAAAAAAATTGCAATGTTCGACCAAAGGAGATAGTATCACGCTCTTAAATAACCACTGTGTTCCTTTGAATTGGCCACTGCAAACATTTGTCATGTCAGAGCACTCCTGAGAAGAATTACTGGTTTGTGTAGTCTATTGGTGACAAGGAACAAAACATAATTTTGAATTGTAGACCATTTGGCTGCCTTCAATTATAAAGAGCGAAGGCTACGGAATCCTGGGTTATTTTTTTAAAGTTTCCTGTCAGCAACTAGATTAAACTAAATATGCATCAATGTTTTGGTCCAGGAGACAGTTGTGCCTGTTTTTCTTTTGTTACTTGGAAAAATATGGAGCCTTAATGGAGGGTACAGTTGAAAACAGACAGGTCCTATCTTTGCCCCAGAGAATGCCAGAAACAAAAGTTGTGCAAGAAGCCAGGTTTACTTTCTACGCCTTCTCCCTAATTGTACCACATCTCTCCCCAGAGACCATTCTAAACACTGTGCTTGAAGATTAGCCTTTCCCAGGCTTTTGCCCTCTCGTGGTTCCCTATTATTCAAACTTTCGTCTCAAGTCTTTCTCCCTCTTTCCTGAAGCCCAGCCGTCTGAGTCCTGTGCCCTGCTGATGGATTGGGTCACCAACTCTCTGCTCTTCTAGTCGGGAAAGAAAGTCATGAGCCATCTTCTCAGGCCTGGAAATGTATATCCAGTATCTATTTGAACAATAATGTATGGTTGACTAACCGTATCTCACAGAGCGTGATTGAAATGCAGCCTTATTTCTGTCTCCCACAGTTCTTTAGAACTGATTAGGGAGAGAGGCGGGCTCATTTCCCCTGATCTTTATTAAGGAAAATTATTAAAAACTTGGAACTAAGGCAAGAGGCTGGCTAAATGTTCTTTCTGTACCATATTGGAGCATTGTCTCACAGGTCCACCCAGGGATTACTTAATTTTCTAGGGGAATATGCCATGGTTTGTTATTGTTAATGAGGGCCCACATTTTGTGAGGTTACATGTTAACTTTTAGATTTTTGCCCAATTGAGATGCAAATGATTTCTGATAGACAAAAATTACCCAAAGGTTACATATGGTTGTATTGCCCTGGAGGAGTTTAGCCATTTTAGTTTCTAATCTCTCAGTCTTCCAATATTCTATCCCTTATTCAATTCCCACAAATATTTAGTTTCTCAGATGCTCGTTGAACCAGCATTAATATCCCTCTGGCTCTCACCCATGAGTTAAATACATGTTGACGTGTTTATTCCATGGTTACAGAAGAGTCATGTTTTTATCTTTTGAAAATTAGACTTGCCCATCCTAAATGAAGTCTTAGGCAGGCATATCTTTTCTGTGGTCACTCAGAAAATAAAACTCCCGTGGTCACTTTTAGTAAAAACAGTTTCATCTCAGGAACTAGAATGTCCCATCTTGTTTAATTATCAAAACTCTGGACCCCTCTCCTCCAGCCCAGGCCTGCCTCGGGATGGAGGTCTGCAGTGGGTAAAGGGAGTGTGTTTCTCTGGCTCCATTGTTTTTCTACTCATCAGATGCATTGCAGTTTTGGGCCCCACCAGGGTCAAAGGTGAGTGGGGTATATGGAAAGAGATTAGGCAGTCCTCCAGGGCTTGCTTGGCTCAGTGGCTTCATACTTTGTACCCGAGGATAACAGTTCATGCTGAACACATCTCTGTGGAGTCCTCTCCAGCAGGACCCTTGAGCTGGGCAGAAGAGAATTTGCTGGATTCCTTCATCAGACCCTGGGCAACCAGGAGATCTGTAACCCAGCTGAACCCTATGGGGCTTCCTGGGAGAGACCCCTCCCCCATTCATATTCTCTGCTTTAACTCCTCTCTAAAAAACCTAGGTAACAGTATCTGATGCAGACTTCCTGAGTTGTTTTACAGATGAGACAACCCCCACCAAATGGAAGATGTTAATGTTAAGATGGCCATGAGCACAAAGTCCCCAAAGGAGCCTGAGGATTAATAAGGATCCTCCTGGAGCCTGGGGACTGACAGTGTTAACCCCGCTGATGCTGCCCTGTGCCCTCACCATCAACCAGTCAGAGAACTGTGCATGAGATGATCACATACCCTCAACCCCCATCTTCCTCACCTGGCCTTGAAAACTGCTTTGCTGAAACCCACTGGGGAGTCTGAGCGTTTTGAGCACTGGATGCCCCAGACTCCTTGCTTGGTGCCCTGCAATAAACACTGCACATGTTTTGCCTTCACCACAGCTTGGTGTCAGATTGGCTTTACTGCATACAGGTGGGTGGACCCAAGTTTAGTTTGGTAATAGATCCACCTCGGTTTCTTTCTAGAAAAGATCTCAGTCCACTCCAGATGGCTCTATTGGGCAAGACCATTGGTCCCTGAGAATGTGGGTACTCCTACAAGAGCAGTCCTCTCCTGCCTCCCTAAGTAGTTGGCATCTGCTCTCAGTGTTTAGATTTCCCAGGGGGGACCCAGGCCCCTGTCTGGAAGCACTTTAAGTTTCCTCACATGTGAACCAGGCACTACTACTCTGTGTCTCCAGATTTAGAGAACAGTTTTCTGAGTGGTTGTCTGTAAGCTTGTGGAAAGTTTACACCTCCATTCAAAGCGGAAGGGGAGGTCAAGGCTTCTGGCCTCTCCAGAGCAATCTCTTCACCAGTTCAATCCTGCCCACTCTCTAAGTTCTTTATATGTGTTCAATTGACTGAGGGGATCAAGGGCTGAGGAGTAATTTCTCAGATTTATTTCTTTTGTAAATCTGCACATGGCATGGGGAGGCGGGGTACCATCTCAGACTTTCTTTGTTGCTCTGATTATTGCCTCAGTCAGATGGAGTTAGAAAGAATCTCATTCTAATTTCCTGTTTCATTTACACTTACGTTTATTGAAAACAAGCAAACACAGGAGGGACGTCTCTCCCTGTCAGGGGGGTTATTGGGATTGGAACACACCAAACAAGCAGTTACCCACTCAGTCAAGGAATAAAGTTGGATTTGAAATAAAGGCAGATGCTTCATGAATATGGCTGTTTTTCAACAAAAGGCAAAAATTTTCCTTCACACACATATGATGAATATATGTGTACATTAAAAATCCACGTTAGTCATGGGCTTGGGGTGGTACCTGCAACTCTGCCTCCATCTCCTTAACTTTCCTTTGATTTTGTTGACTGATTGTGCTAAGTGCTGGGGTACACAGTGGTGAACTAAACAATCATGGCCCCAACTTTCTAGAAGCTCTAGGAGACCCTGAGTGTGTGTCAGATTTGGTCACATTCTCGTGTCCTCTTCCTCTTCACTCATCTTTCACTTAGAGAGTCCTCTTAAGGGACTAGAATGGGTTTTCACAAAGTTCTGACTTTTTTCCCCAACACACCCCTGCCTCTCGTCATGTTGTATTTTCTTTGGAACTATGACTCACATACTGGACTAACCCTAAAAATGATTATATTTTTATATTCCTTCCCATCCTTGGGATTATATTGGAAAAACATTCACTTTGGAATTAGACCTGGATTTGAAGACCAACTGTTTCATTCATTATTAGCTTTACGACTTGGGAAACTTAATCTCTCTGAAACTTGGTTTTTTTATCCACTTGTAGGATTAAACACTGTCCAGCTGAAGTTGTTTTATTAACTGAGGTAATGTCTTCAGAGTGCTGACATGAAATAAATGTTCCCGAAGTGAATCCCCCTAGGAGCTTCCTTTCTCTTCATCCTGTTTTGGGGGCTCCTCTCCCAGTTCGAGTGCAGGACTGAAGTTTCCAATTTTTTGGTTTTAAGAACATATGTTCTTAAAAGTAAAAGTCATTTCTTTGTATTTACCACTTAGAGTATGAGGTTATCCACTCTTGCTTTACACAGTAGGATAACAGCTATGCCTTTTAGTCACATTTTAAATAACTCCCTAAACAACTGCGCCACCTCACAGACACAGGCCAGACTACTGTGTTTTTTCTCATCCATTCTCCTACTGTACCTCTTCCCCTGATTATTTAGGATGCTTGTGAAGACCCACAGATCTTTAGAGATCATTAACTTGCTTCTTAGAATGGGGCAAATAATATACTTAGCTGTTAATCACAAAGTTAGTCCAGGATTTGCTCAACAAGCACTTCATGTGTGATCATTTATGACCAGTCAATCACTGACTAAGTGGTATTTCTGAAGGGGAGCTAGAAAGTGCTGTGAGAGTCATGGGGCATCGTTTTAATGACATGAAACTTGATTGCTTCAGTGCTTCCTAGTTTCAGCTCCCAATCACCATCAGACTCATGGATTGTTAAGTTTCACCAGAGCCCTAGATTAACATCAAATTGATCCAGTTTTTCCTCCTGTCAATCATTTCTTATTCTCCACCCAACTCACCAAGAGTCACTTAGCATTTCACGTGGGAAGAGCAGGATTCCTGTACTCACCACAGGACTGACAAGCGGTCAGTGCCCTTGGATACTACTCAGAACCACCAGTCGCTGCAACGATGATTGTAACTATTCTCACTCGCCCTTGGCAGAAACCAGATAGAAAGGCAAATGGACAGCTGTCAAAAGCATTAGAACCCATCAAGGGTCAACCTGATGTTTGATTTGTCTAACTGATTTTTTTAAAAAATCACTGAAACCTTTTTTTTTTTTTAAATGAATGTATAAGAATCATCTCAAATAAAGCCAATAAAAGATGTCTGGTTGAAGCAAGGTTGAGGGATCTAGCACTCTACTCACTCAGCCCCTCCTTATCTGAGTTATTTCTGAAGACTCCACATGCTGTGCTGGTCACATTCTGAATAACACTAACCCAGGTCAACCTCTTCATTTTGCAGAAGAGGGGACTGAGGCCCAGAGATACGAAAAAACTCTCTAGATCAAGTAGTGATTAGTGACAAATTTTATTCAAACTCAATTCAGGGTTTTGTGTGTGTGTGAGTGTGATTTATACCATTCTGCCACTTTGCATAATGGCTAAAGAGTGCGACTGGTCCAGGACTAGGGTGAGGCAAGTAAGGTGTCTAGGGTGTAAAATTTAAGGAAGCACTACCTTTTGGGTCTGGACAAGTGCTAACTTTGCACTTGCAGTGCCTTGAGAGGGAACGCTTCCTTAAATTTTGTGCCCTGGCTGTCTTGTTTGCCTTCCCAATCCCAATCCTGCCTCTGCACATTCCTTATGCCACATGAACCCTCTGCCTCTTGCTTCTTACCCTTTTCTCTTTGTCTTCCCCATTAGACTATGAATCTTGGAGATCAAAGACAGTGTCTTCACCCTTATGTTCCTGGGGTTTGATTTAGTACATGGCAATTAACGGGTACTCAATAGTGTCTATTGAATGGATAGGTGGGTCTAAATTCTTTTATGAAGGTTTTCTCTGCACCTCAAATCTACTCGGATTCCTACATCCTCTTAATTCATAACACATTATCTAAATAACTCAATTCACATTTAATCATGTATGCTGACATAACTTTTATGTTCATGGAACTCTTATGCAGTAATTTAATTTTCTAATACTCTGTCTCTATGCCCAATTAGTTAAGAGCAAAAACCAATGTGTATTCTTTGAATTCTCTGAGCAGCTAGCATAGGACTCTGCACGTTGGAGACATGCAGCAAGTGGTAATTTAATAAATTAATTAATGGTAATAAACAAGTGGCATTTTTTTTTTCAGTTGAAAACAGAGTTTATAAAATTTGGGAATGGTTTTTAGGTCCTAACTTGCCTGCTAATGTAGCTGAGTGACTGCATAAATCATTTCACCTCTTTGCCCTCAGTTCCTTTATATGTAAAATGAGGCAGTGACTGGAGTGATTCTGACGATAACTACAGCTCTACCATCCTGAGAGTCTATGAATTGTGAAATATATTTATACAGAATGTCATGCTGCTATGAATCCACTTGTCATTCTAGCAGGAATTGGCTAAATGTAGTTGATGGCCCAAGTTTAAGTGTTCAGAGAGTCCTGAAGTTATGACCAGATTGTGTGTCAAAAATTAATTTGTAACATACTAAGTGTTTCATGGTTGAACTAGTTTCTGTGGTCTAGCCCAAAATTAAACACCTTGTATATAGAACTAATAATATTCCAAGTATGTATATTCACATATAGTGTTATTTCTATGGGAAAGTGCATTCATAATTCTAACGAGGAGCTTCAAGAACCAAGCTCCCCAGATTACTGCATGGAAAAGAAGGAGAATAAGAGACTAAAAGGGGATACTATTTTCCTAAGACTTTGATCGCAATACCTGAAAAAAAATCAGACATTGTACCTTCAGATTTCTATCTTGATCCAGAAGGTCATTAACATATAATAAGGTCAAATTGAGTTTTTTATTTCAAGAAGGTGAAACAGGTCTTTTAAAATAGCTAATTATATGATTATTTTCTCATATAACTATTTTCAGTATTTACTTCTGTCAAACAAATACAAGGCAGAAAATGGCCTGTTAAAAATGCTTTAAAAAAATATAAGTAATCTTCCAAGAGACTCCTGGAAAGGATTTTACTCCTTCCTTCTTTGCCTTTCCCACAATATTTAAAAATTTTTTTCAATTATTCTTTTTTTTTGAGCCATTTTTTAATAATTGCACATTTTTATTATTTTTTTTTATTTTGGGGGGGAGATAATTAGGTTTTTATTTATTTATTTTTGATGGCGATACTGGGGATTGAACCCAGGATCTTGTGCATGCTAGACAGGCACTCTACTACTGAGCTATACCCTCCTCCCCCAATTTAATTCAAGTGGCATTATTAAAAAGCCATGGAAATCCTGTAGGTGACTGATGTCTGTATTTGGTGACTAAATTAATCATGTGATGAAACTTACTTTTTTAAGGAAATGTGTACTTCCATGAGGAATTATTTGGTGGCCCCATAAAGGCCCCATGTCATCCTGGAATTCATCTTTCAGAGTCATGGTCTAGGCAATTCAATTCATGACAAGGAACCAACCTCGAACGTATGTTGTCATTTCTCCCCTAACTCCCCTTTTATCTAGGTCCTCATTCACTTAGTGAATTATCGCTGGGTGTGGAGAAGAGTGCAAGGCTCCGTGTTAGATCTGGCAACTGTACTAATTCACATGGCTATTGGTACTGGTCTCTTAGATGCTATTTCCATCTATTCTTGTTGATCACAGTGGGCCGGTTAATCTTTCTTGAAAACGATTTCATTAGTCTTTAGTTTTACCCATTGTCAATAGATCTGAACATTTCAGCTCATCTTTCAAAGTCCCCTCCACCCCCATCATCAGGCTTCTCCATGTCTGTTCAACATCATTTCTGCCATCTTGCGGCCCTTTGGCCCCAGTCTGTAGTAGCTAGTTAGTCTGACCAAGGGGATCTTTTCAAACCTCTTCCATCGTTCCTTGCACTGGAACTTTGTGAGAGACAGTGAGGAGATGGGCCGTGTCCTCTAGTGCCTGACTCCCTTCTCCCTTATTCCCAACTCCTCCATTGCCTAAGCACTTACCACGGGGCATGTGCAATACAACAAACATAATAACAACATCTTCCATTATGGAGTGCTTACTATGTCAGGCACTAAATTATTTTACATGCGTCATCTCTGCTTAACAGATCTCTGCCAAAACAATGACACAATAAGGCAGATACAGGTATTGTTTTCTCCATGTTACAAATGAGAAAATCAAGGCTCAAAGAATTGAGAG
Source organism: Camelus dromedarius (assembly GCF_036321535.1). Taxonomy (NCBI): domain Eukaryota; kingdom Metazoa; phylum Chordata; class Mammalia; order Artiodactyla; family Camelidae; genus Camelus; species Camelus dromedarius. The sequence goes on along the minus strand of NC_087446.1, from coordinate 59,134,402 downwards.
ATTTGCACAAAGTCATCCAGCTAGTGAATGCGAGAGCCAGGTATTGGAGGAGGTCTTTGAGAGGATGTGACCACTGGTTGACCCACGAGCTGGAAGCTGGACAAGGAGAATTGGAGAACCAGCCCCTCCCCCATCCTTGGAATATAGCATCCACTTGCCTTCCCCACACTAGAAGCTGACCAAAGGACACAGCTTTGAGGTAGTAATGTGTTGTTGAGACCAGGATATATGACTAAACCCAGTTAAGATTCTCTCCGAACTTTAATATTCTGGCCAGGGAGTGTGGAGAACTCTGCTCATCTTGCAACACACAAGACAAGCCTGGTGACTAAGTTCCCTTGATTGTTAAACCTGCCACCCACCAATCTCCAATGGTCTGCCTCTTCCTTGTCTTGTCTCTCCTTGCCCTTCGTGTAGGAGGCCAGTCTCTGATTTCACCCAGGAAGCCCCCGAGATTTCTAACCAACGCCAGGATGCAACCAAAGCTTTTTTTTTAAATTTTTTTGTTGTTGTTGTTGTTATTATTGGAGTGTAGTTGATTTCCAACACCAAAGCTTTTGGTCTTGACTCTGATACCTTGCTGGTTCCCACAGATGATGGAGCACCATGAGAAATGCAAGGATGTAAAAAAGATCCAGCGTCTGCGCCACACAGTCAACTATTCAGTTCAGTGGATCAGAGATACACACAAATCACTATCCTATAAGACAGTGTGTGAAAATACTGAGAAAAAAAAATCAGCCTAAAGTTTCGGAACTGGGAAAGGGCTTCCCAGAAGCTATGATAATTTAGTCTTTGAAATATAGGTAGCATTTTAATGGGTATCTGAACCATTTAAATTTACTTGTAATTTTATTCTGGCTTTCACTGCTTATTTTATTTTATTTTTATTGGTCTGCACTTCAGTTAGAGAAGTTCTTTTAAAACAAGGTTAACATCTTATGCATCTCTTATTTCCTAATATCACTTAGCACAGTGTTTTTCTCACACAGTAAATGATAAGCTATTTGTGATGTCACCTAAAGATACAATTTATTCATGAAAACAGTTCAATCAGATTTTCTGCAAGTGAATTTTAGTAAATGCCATTCGCTCTTACGTGTCCTTATGGCAGCCTGTATTTTACTTTCCGTCACATTCATCAACTTTCAAATATGAGTTTCTTGAGAGTCTTCTCTACTAGACTGTAAATCCCCTGAGAACAAGGACTGTGTGTGTGTTGTGTGTGTGAATCCTGGGTGCTCATAACATGTACATGTAGTAGGTGTTCAATTAATATTCGTTGAATGAATAAAACAGACCTCTCAAGAAACTCTTTCTAAAAGGGCTTCCTTCATCTAATGAGCTTAGGAAAAGTTGCCTCTTCTGCCATCCTTTTGGATAAAGCACAGTTGCAAATCAGCAAATGAAATCTCCAATAATCTTGCAGTCAAGAAATCTGCTTAAAATTGATTATGTCGTTGCTTAAATAAAATTGACTGTGAAGAGCCACACCTCCCCTCTTTTCCCTGAGAAACACTTGTTAACATTCTGCGAAATCACTATTGCTCAGACACTCTTAAGAAAGCCATTTGGGGGGTGGGAATCTGAATGTTGTATTTCAAGAAGTGTGCTCTCTTCTTGATCCTTTTCCAGCCGAAGAGACTGTGAATTCTAAAAGGTGGAAACCAGGATGATACCCTCCAGAGGTGGCCTCGTCCTCTGCACAAAGGAGGCTGCCCTGTGCTCTGATTCCTCAGTGTATGACAATTGAAGGCTTTTGTTCCAAGTAACCTGCCTGATGGAGGATTAGTTTGTCTCCAGTATTCAGCTATGAGCTTCACACTTACTCAAAAGGACTGTGAGAGAACTCTTTCATAGGGCTCACAGAGTCATAATAATAAGGATGAAAGGTTGGACACTATGTCTCTGAAGAAAGGTTAAATAATTGAAGTAACTATTTAGAGGAAACAAAAGTCCCAAGGAAGGACAGACCTGATGAAACACAAAGTAGCCTGCTACATGCAGTAGGTCTGTGTGAAGGCTGTGGGGCTTGTTGTCACCATGTGCCTCTATAAGCCCCGAGGCTGGTCCCATCTAATGTCTCCCTTCAAGTCCAGCGTTCTTTCTGGTTCCAGAACTTATGCCGCTGGTCATTCTCCACCTCTATATCAATATCAAAGCCATACTCACCCCCCTTTTTAGGATTATCATTAAATAAATGCTTCCTGTGTATCAGGCAATGCACCAAGTGCATTTCACGTTCATTTACTCCGTAAATATTTTTCAAGTTCCTCCTGTGTGCCAGGCAGACCTGCCCTTGGTGTTTGGAATACATCAATGAATAACACAGACAGAAAATCTTGCCTTGTGGAATTTATATACCAGCAAGCAGGGACAGATAATGAACATAATCAATAAGTAAGTTATGTAGTATGTAGGAAGGTGGTAAATGTTATGAAAAATATAGAGCAGGGAAAGTGGAAATGGGAGGTGAGCTGTAGTCTTAAATGGGTTGGTCAGGATGAATTTTACTGAGAAGGCAATATTTGAGCAAAGATATGAAGCCTGGAGCAAGTTAACCTTGTGGATATATGGACAAATAACATGTTGACCAGAACAAACAATCAGCTTAGAGGCTCCAAGTCAAGAATGTGTTTGTTGGGTCCAAGAGACAGTAAAGAGGTCAGAGTAGCTGGGTGTTGGGGCTTGAGGATTGACCCTACAGGCCTTTTGGACCATGATGAAGATTTTGACTTTCACTTGGAATGAAATAAGAAGCAGTTGGAGGATCTGACCAGAGGGGTTTCATATATGACTTATATTTTAAAAGGATCAGTCTGGAAAGGGCGATAAGCATGGAATTAGGGTAATGGGTTAGGAGGTGATAACTCCTATATGATAATGCAAATATCCAGGACTTGGGCCAAATACTGACAATGGAGTTAGAATTGATCAGATACTGAATATTTGTTCTGAACACAGAGCAACAGGGTTATCTGGAAGTGCTGTGTGAGGAAGAGGGAAGTCAAGGATGACTTTAAGACTTAATGGCCTCCATTAATCTTTACAGCAAGGTAGGTTATACTATCATCTCTATTTTACAGACGGGGAAACTAAAACTTAGAGAGATAATAACTTTAGATTATTTAGCTAGTAAGTAGCAGAGCTGGGATTTGAACCCAGTGCTGTCTGAGTCCGAAGCCTGGGCTTAACCATAATATAGCATCTATTACTGTGAAATCTGACCTTAGAGCTCCAAGAAACTGATCCCAGGTATGTTTCCTGGTTGCTTAATACCTTTTGGAAAACCAGTTTCCATTAACATGTTTCCATGCCTTAAACCCTAGTTTGTTAGTGACTGTACTCCTGTCCCCTAGCACCTTCTTTTCTTAGAGTCTCCCACTTCTGAAGCCTGTTGCTAACTTTCTTAATCTCCCTGACCACCAGAGCTTCTGTGATCGCCTTGATTTGCTCCACCATTTTGGACTCAATTTGGACTGCTACTGAAAGGTTTCCCCGTTGGTAAACCTTCATATTCCAGAAACTATTTTCTAGTATATTTGTCCTCTTAGACCCACTTTATATTAATTGATTCCTGACCACTTAAAAAAGTGAAAACCATGTGATTTTCCACGAGGAGGAGGGGAGTGTGTGATAGAGAAAGCGGTGCTGACTGTGACCCTCTTGGGATCTCTACGTTTTCCCCAGTCATGGTGGGAGAGAAAGGTGTGGCTGTAGCAACCAGGTTGGAGGCCTCCACGCAGGACAATTTCTGATCTGTTTGCTACTGACACCTGGCTTCCAGGAAGTCTTTCCCACGTTTGATTTTCTTTAACCCGAGCAACTTACTGTCTCCTTTTATCTCCCTTTGCAGCTTCAAGCAAACTTGTAATGAGCCAATGGTATTCCTTGAAAACTAGCATTGAAATTCCTCCCATAGAGTAAACTGTCAACATTGGGGGAAATGTGTGATTTGTGCTTAGGGCAGAAGATGAGTTCCCCAGCGGCTGGGGTGTCAGAGGAGGGTCTTCAAGGAAGGTGGAGCTGCCCAGCACAATGGAGACAGTGAAGCTCCCGGTTTAGGGGGCAGGAGGAAGCGGGGAGAGGCAGAGATGGACAGAGCAGGACAGAGGAGAGGAAAGATAAAGCCATCCAATTAGAAGAAGGCCATTCAGGGCACAGTATGGCTCCCCACACTTCACCACCACAGTCTACAGTCACCCTCAAAATCTGCTTGTCCCCAGGAGGCTTGATGTCCATGAGGTTTGTTACGCGTCAAAAGAAGAGGCTCAGTTTTAGGTTAAGGGTCTTCACGGTGTGATACAGAGGCATCATGTGAAGGAGACAGAACCAAGAGCACAGGAGGCAGGAGACAGCTTTGGGAACCACTGGTCTTGAAATCAAAGGTATTCAAGGCAATTTCCTAAATTTCAGAGGCAAGGAGACTTTCACTATTTCTGTAGTACCTCAAATGATTCTAATCTTCTGTTTATATTCTTATATTAATTTTAGTTTCTCTGCCTGAAAATACTCCAGTTCCAACATTTCTGCATATTGAAATCTTACTCAACTCAAATCCCATCCTTCTGGAAAACTTGATCATTCCAGCATGAAGTGAACTTTCTCTCATCTATTGCCTATATACCCAGTTTTTAAAGTAGATTTTAAGCTTTTGGAAAACAGAGGTTTCTTGAATCTTTAAAATAACTAACTTGTACTAGTCTTCCCTAAGAAGTCTTCTTCCCTTGGCTTGCTGTCCTCTAAAGTAAGTTTGACTCACTCTCCTTTTTAATGGCCACTCATAATTAGTTTATGTAGTTTCATAAATTCAAGTTTATGACAAGTTTGTATCTGATCATTCAAATTTAAGCCCCTTGAAATGAAAATTAAAATCAAAATGAGATAGCGCTATATTTCTATCAGAATTAAAATGACTGACCATGTCAAGTTTTGATGAAGATATAGAGGAACTGGGACTCCTCTATACTGCTCCTGGGAATGCAGAATGATACATACAACCTCTTTGAAAAACAGGTGAGCAGTTTCTTTAAAGGTTAAACATACATCTTCTGATACAGCCATTCCACTCTCAGGTACTTTCTCAAGATAAATGAGATTATATGGCTATATAAAGACTTGCACACAGATATTCATAGCAACCTCACTCATAATAGTCCATAAATGAATTCAATCCACATGGCATCACAAGGTGAAGGAATAAACAAATTATAGTATATCCAGATAATGGATGGACTACCACTGAGCAATGAAAAATAAGCTACTGATACATACAGCCATATGAGTGAATCTCAAAATCATATGCTGATGAAGTAAGCCAGGCATAAAAGAATACATTTTGTATAATTCCATTTATATAAAATTTCAGGAAATGCAAACTAACCTATAGTGACAGAAGACAGAACAATGGTTGCCAGAGAATCAGGAGGAGTAGAGGGGAGGAATTACAAAGGGTCTGGAGGAAAAACTCTTGGTGGTGAAGTATGGGTTCACTGTCTTGATTTTGGAGATGGTTTCAGAGGTGTATACCTATGTCAAAACTTACATTGTGCATTTTAAACACATGCAATTTACTGTATGACAGTTGTACCTCAGAAAGTTAATTAGAAGAATTTTAAGCCCCTTGAAGGCTAGAATCATGACTTTCTTTTAATAGCTCTGTGAAATGACTGGTAAAAGGCCACATACCCTTTGAGGACTAATTAAATATTTACTGCCAATTTTTTTGACTCAATCATAGTTTAGGAGTTTCCCTAAGATCATAAAACTTCGGTATTTTCCTGACACTGAGAATAGTTCAATAGATTAACATTTATTAAACTTTTTTTGGTTGAATCAACAAAATATGAGAGGTGCTTTTGATGAGTTTATCATTAGGCTGATTTTAACATATCCAGGGCCACAGATTCTTCCTATTTCACAACAAAACAAAATTCAGTAAATTCTGTAAAAGTTCAGCAGTTTAGTAAATGCAGTCAGACTAGTGGTACATCCCACAAGTTAAACACTTGACTGACTTTTGTTTTCGCACTAATTGTAATACTGTGTGATATTCAGGAAGAATTTTCACCTGTTTCTTGCTGATAACAACCAAAGTATTTACCATTTATTAAGCACAAATAATACCTCATACACCAGGTACTTCATAGAATTACCTTATTTAATCCTATAGCAACAATGTGGGAAATGATTAGTTAATTAAGCATTCCTCTTAAATAGATGAGAAACTGGGACTTAGAGACATTAATGATTCAACCAGGGTCACACAACCAGTAAGCAGTGGAAGTGAGATTTAAATACAATTTTGACCAAAGCCGTGTCCTATCTTTGCAGCCCCCAATCTCTAGGATTGTTCTTGCAAGAGTGCCATGGATTTAGTAATATTGCTTACTATTGTTAAACCAAAATGTGAATTCTTTACATTTTCAAATGGACGTGGAACAAAGAAGTTTTAAAATAGTACCCTGTTTATACATAATGATGCTAGACGCACACACTTGTGTATTACAAGATGATTGCCACTGTGTTGTAGGAGGTAATCAAGAGGACGTGACTGCCGTGTGACCCATGAGCTGGACCCAGGCATCAAGAGCTCGTCACCACCTCCTTTGTCCTTGGAATGTACCTTCTGTCCACCGTGCCCATAGCAGGAGACATTTTCAAGGATGCAGCCTTTAGAAGGTAATGTGTTGTTGAGGCCACCTGAACTGAATACATGACTGAATCCCGGTAAGTCCTCTACAGAAACCTTTAAGATTCTGGTGGATGGTTATGGAAATCTACTCATCTTGCAGCCGCCCAAGACAAGCCTTGTGTGTAAGTTCCCTTGCTTGTTAAACCTGCTGTGTATCAATCTGGAGTGGTCTGCCTCTTCCTTCTGTCTCTCCTTGCCATCCGTGTATGGGGGCCAGTTTCAGATTTGATGCGAGGAACTCCTGAGGATTTGAACCAACACACTACAGTGTGAGCTAACACCTCTATCACATTATGTCACACAATTACCTTTTGTGTGTGTGTGTGTATGTGTGTAGTGAGAACATTTAAGATCTACTTTTTTATTTATCTATTTTTTTAAATTGAAGTATAGTCAGTTACAATGTGTCAGTCTCTGGTGTGCAGCACAATGTCCCAGTCATGCACATACATACATATATTCCTTCACATATTTTTTCCATTAGAGGTTATTACAAGATATTGACCATAGTTCCCTGTGCTATACAGAAGAAATTTTTTACAAAGATCTACTTTCCTAATGACTTTCAGATGAGTGGATAACAGAGTGATTTTCATATACAATGGAATATTATTAAGCCACGAGAAAGAAGGAAATCCTGCCATTGTGACAACATGAATGGACCTAGAGGTCACTATGCTAAGCGAAGTCAGTCAAAGACAAATACCCTATTGTTACTGAGCAAAGCGCTCACTGCCGGGGGCGCGTAGAAGCCAGTACTGTGGCACCAGCTTTTGAGAAAAGAAAAGCTTTATCCCGAGGTCCACCAGCAAGGAGACAGGAGGTAGGGCCCAAATCTGTCTCCCTGACAGCAAGGTGAGGCGGGTAGTTTAAGTTTTAGGGTTTTGGGGTGGTGAAGAAAAGGCGGAAGAAAGCGGTCGGTCACAAAGTCTGAGAGCGTGATGGGTTCTTATGCGCAGGCGCAAACCGCTTCATACTTAATGGGTCACGTGCACCTTCGGTGGGAGGTGGTATGAAACACGTGCAATGCAAATTAGGCCAAAGGTCACCCACGGGACGAGCAAGTCAGTTCTGCGCAGACTCCAGTCAGCCTTCCGGGTCCCAGCTGCTTTCAGCCAGTTTTATCGTGTTAGGAGCGGAGGCGACTTTACCAAGCTGCTGCCTTCTCTGCCATCCTGTAAGGTAAAAGCCAAACTCATAGAGACAGGGTAGAATGGTGGTTACCAGGGGCTGGGGGAGGAGTGGGAGAAATGGGGAGAGGCTGGTCAAAGGGTTCGAATTTCCAGCGGGAAGATGAATAGGTTGTGGGGATGTGATGCACAGCACTGGGACTAGAGTTAACAAATACATTCTTGAAAGTCAAGTGAGGCGACCTTAAGTGCCCCTCCACTTTTCACCTGCTGGCGGCACCGCTTCTCCGGTGGACTCTGCTGTGTTGCTCTGGCTACCTTGATGGCCTTCTGGAAACACCTGCTGTAACCAGTGACAGAGGGTTTGCTGGGGAAAGCTCGCCTTCTGGGCTGAGTGCTTCCAGACGTTTCTTGTGACCATTTGTCAAATTAAATATTTATTCATTTATTTATTTTTGTTTCTTATTACTTAGAAGCCCTTTCCTTATAGTTATTTTAAGCTCTCCTTGTCTAGTGTTCCAGAGCACCCGAGGTTTTAAGTTGTCTATTTGGGACAAAATACTGCCTCTTGAGGATTTTTTTTAACTTTTTTTTTTATTGAGTAGTAGTCATTTTACAATGTTGTGTCAAATTCCAGTGTAGAGCACAATTTTTCAGTTATACATCAACATACATATATTCATTGTCACATTTTTTTCACTATGAACCACCACAAGATCCTGTATATATTTCTCTGTGCTATACAGTATAATCTTGCTTATCTATTCTACATTCTGAAATCCCAGTCTATCCATTCCCACCCCCCGCCCCCTTGGCAGCCACAAGTTTGTATTCTATGTCCGTGAGTCTGTTTCTGTTTTGTATTTATGCTTTTTTTTTTTTTTTAGATTCCACATATAAGTGATTTCATATGGTATTTTTCTTTCTCTTTCTGGCTTACTTCACTTAGAATGACCTTCTCCAGGAACATCCATGTTCCTGCAAATGGCGTTAATGTCGGTTTTTAATGGCTGAGTAGTATTCCATTGTATAAATATACCACCATTTCTTTATCCAGTCATCTGTTGTTGGACATTTAGGCTGTTTCCATGTCTTGGCTATTGTAAATAGTGCTGCTATGAACATTGGGGTGCAGGTGTCATTTTGAAGTAGGGTTCCTTCTGGATGTATGTTGAGGATTTTTTTTTTAAATGTCAACTGCTTCATGTCTTTGAGGTGCATTATAACTGGAAATGTCCAGAACACCATCCTATTCAATAATTCACAGGTAATTATCTTATTTGGCTCTCCCAGCCTCTCGTGTTCCCTGGGCATGCCAGTGTCCTGCCAGTGAGAGGACACAGAATGGAAGGAAGCCGGCAGAGGAGGGAAGTGTTTGATTGGGGTAATTGATGTTGCAGTCAATTCAGGTTTCTGATGTGGTTTCTGGTCTGAAAGTGTAATTTGGAAAATGTCTAACATTAGAGTACTTGACTTCTAAAATTATACCTAATGTAGACTAAACACCATCAAGCCTGTCAGGGGGATTTGACTTCGTAATGTAGGCAAAACCTTAAATAAACAAACTCATTGTGATCCCTTTAGGACTTGTACGCAACTCAGAGCCCCCCAATTCCATTATATTTAATTATTTATTGAAACCCATCTGAGTACTTGACTCTACACAGCTATAAATAAAAACCTAGGCCTCTCCCAGGGACCTCCCCAGCTAAATTCTGTTGATTAATATCCTGGTATGATTGGAGGATGGATTGGTCCAGAGTGCAAAAAAATTCTCTGAAGCTTACATTAATTATGAAAACCTTGAAAAGTGATTATCTTTTGTATTAGCTCTATGCCAAAGTTAGAATCATTTGTTTCTTAAGTACCTAATATGGTTGATGGTAAAGCTCTTAGGTTATGCTTCAGAGTATTATTATGTGGACAGATTCTTGGTTTGTTGATTAATGATTAGAATCATAATGAAAGTTGCTTGCTTTCACAAAGGACTAACCCCATTAGTGGCTCTGTCCCTACTTTCAATATTTGCAATAAACTGGGCCACAGAGGAAGTTTTGTAACGTGTATCATTACTATCAAGTAGACCCTTCAAAGCTCCAATTTTGCTCACTTGGGTTTAGTGTCTCGTCACCTGCAAGCCACAGCACAGTCCTCTGGGGCTTTGCTGCCGAAAGTGTGGTCTGATTGCCCAGCACCTTCAGCATCACCTGGGAGCTTGTGCAGACCACTCCAGCCCTGCTGAGACAGAATCTGTATTTTTAACAAGATCCCTAGGTGGTTTGGAGGCATTTTTCAAGTCTGAGAGACCTTATGTCTAGTCCATCAGCGAACTGTTAGAGCGCAGAGGTCTCTCTTCCTCCCCAGGTAGAAAACAAAGCCCGGAGGGATTAAATTCACCCAGTGGCTAACAGGCAAGTAGCGAGTGGTAGGTATATAGTCAGGTCAGGTCCTGCCCCCTGTGTTACTGACTTTGTTTTCATTGTCTGCCCACTGGGTCATTCCTCTCCCTTCTGTAAGAGCCTTATCACTGCCTCATCCAGGGAGGTACCAACTGCACCACCAGTCGAAGGAGACTTCCTCCCACGTCTCTACCCTGCCCCCAGCCACAAGGGGTGTGACTGAGGATGGGTCCATCAGCTTCTGTTGCTAGAGCCTCAGATCTTTAGTGGAGACACACAGGGACACAAGGCGCTTGTAGTCAAGTCATCTCATAGCAGGCCTGCAGGTTGAAGCCCCGAAGCTCCCTCCTGCTGCCCCAGGCCCCAGGCCCCAGGCCCCAGGCCCTAGGAGATGAGCTAGTTTCTGTGATGATGGATGTTCAGCATTTCCTTCTGTTCCAATCCTTAGACATAATCAATGTCAATTCTTTATGAAAAAGATACTCATTTTAGAATTTCCAGGCATAAACCAGTGTATGTGCCTTTTTAAAATTCTACAAATTGGTTCATCGCATAGACACCCTTCTGCATCTTGTGTGTTCACTTCATGTAGGCTGTAATTCCTTGTTGGGAGCCTTTGGGGCCAGTTGGGTTTAGGAGCTCAGAGTCTTTTGGATTTTAGAGTAGTGATACAGTGCTCACACCAAAGATCATATAATACAGCTGGTCTGAGGCGGCACCCCATAATTAAACACATTAAATGATTTTTGCACTGGAAAGTATGAATATTCTATGCACACGAAGTGAGATCAATTAAGACTTTACATATTTTCACATCAGGGCAGGTGAATATTTGCTGTCAAGTGAGTTTTGGACTGGTCAGGTTTTGCCCCCAATTAAGTTGCAAGAAAACCTTTCAGTTTCCAGTGTGTGTGTTGGATTTTGGAATTGTGGATAAGAAATTGCTAGCACGTGTAATATACCTTGGAGGTATGATTGCCAAACCAGTACTTGTAGATTTACCTCGATCTTTTTCGTGTCTGCAGAAATATTCCACTGCATGAAAATAGCATGATTTATTTAACCAGTCTTCTATTGATGGATGTTTAGGGTTTTCCAATTTCTGCCCTTATGTATAATGTTGCAGTGATCATCTTTGTGTGTGTTTGTTTTCATGTAATTGTACAAATGTGAAGCAACAATTTAAATGTATGAACAGAGCCAATCAGAGGGGAAAATATTGCTCATCTTCTAACTGCAAGTGATTTCTTCCATTGTTGAATGACATTTATGTAGAAAATTCTAAATGTGATGGTAGAAAATAAATCTTGGCAAAATGGAAAAAGCTCAGCCTTGGGAGTCAGGACTCGTGTTCCAGTTCAGGCCTTGCCATTTAACATGGGCAACGTTTTTTTTTTGTGTGTGTGTGCACCAGTTTTTCAGTCTATAAAATAGAGATCTGTAATGTGTGACTCTGACCAAGATTGATTTCCTGCGTACAGGCACTGTTCAGTGTGCCTGAGAAGCAGCAGGAATCCAAAATCAGAGAATCCCTGCTATGAGGAGCTTACATTTTAATCAGAAAAACCTACAATAAACATGAGAACAAGGTAAAGTATTTAGTATGTTAGGTAAGTGGCAAGGAAAACAATAAAGCAGCCAAAGGTAATAGGATGTGTTTTGGGCAGCGTGGCCAGGGAAAGCTTCACAGAAGATACCTGCACAGAGCCTACGAGGAGTAAGGGAAGTAGCCGTGCAGATGTTTGGGGAGGGGCAGTCAGAGCAGAGGAGGTGGTAAATACAAAGACGCTAAGGTGGAATCATGTCTGGGCTGTTCAGAAGTTCAGGAAGGCCAGTGTGGTTGAAGAAGCTTAAGTAGGTGGGATGGAGGGAGAAGCAGGTGATGCAGGGAGGCACCAGAGGGCTAGATGAAAGGACTTTAAAGGTTTAGTGAGGACTTTGGTTTGCACTGTGAGAGGAGACACCCTTGGAGGGCTGCAAACACGAGAATATTGTGACCTGCTTGGTGCTTTAAAAGGGCCTCTCTGTTAAGACTATACTGGAAGGAGCAAGGACAGAAGTGTGGAAGGGAGGCTATTAATGGAGACTAGGCAGGAGGCTGTTGAACTAATCTAGGCAGTGACAGTAAGCATGGTGAGACAAGGCTGAATTCTGGATATAATTTGAAGGTAAATCTTACAAGGGTTATTGATGGATTGATTTGAGGTGGAGAAAAGAATTTAATGATGACTCTGTGGTCTGTTGTCTGAGCAGCTGGAAGAATAGGGGCCAGCGAGTGAGATGGGGAGCAGGTGCTGGGAGACCAGGTGCAGGGGAAAGTCAGGAGCTCGGGTTTGGGTGAATCGAGTTTGTCTATTAGACATCCTCGTGAAGATACCACGTAGACGTTTGGATAGAGATGAGTCTGGAGTTTAAGGGAACAGGTTTGGGTTGGAGATAAAAATTCGGCAGTCATCAATGCATAGATGGACTTAAAGCCTTGGATGGGATTATGCAGGAAGTGCATGCAGGCAGGTAAAATGGGAGGTCTAGGGACTGGACCTGAAGGAACTCCAACACTGAAATGTCAAAAGCAAAAGAGATTGAGAAGGAAAGGACCGAGAGGGGGAAGAAAAACCAGAGGAGTGTGGTGTCCTGGAAGCCAAGCGAAGACAGTGTTTCCAGAAGGAGAGCGATCGACTGTGCTGAAGACTGCTGCCAGGTCAATTTAGGAGAGGAATGAGGCATCAGACGGTCCTTGTTAAGCTGATGAAAGCCATTTCAGTGGAATAGACGGCATAAAAAGCTGGCTGCATTTGGGTTCAAGAGAGGCAGGAGGAGAGAATGGGAGACAGTGAGTATGGGCAACTGTTTCTGGTGTTTTTTGTGGGTGTGTGTGACCAAAAAAGAGAAAAGCAGTGGAACTTGGAGGTAGCAGACGGCGTCAAAATAAGCTTCAATTTTTTTAGATGGAAAGATTAATGGCATATTTATGTGCTAATGGGGATGTTTCGGTAGAGAGGGAAAAAATGGATGCTGCAGGAGAGAGAGGGTGGTTGTTATTGAGCAACAGACTGGGACCTGGCCTCATCCAAGCTCGTCCAGAGTCATAGGAGAAACGATGGTAGGTGGGAGATGTGGTGGGGACTTGGGGGAGTCCTGGGTTTTCTGTTTTTCTTTTGTTTTTTGATGAGAACATTTAAGTTGTACTCTCTTAGCAAATTTCAGTTATACAGTCCAGTGTCATCAACTATAGTCACCATGTTTTGCATTAACTCCTTAGACCTTGTTCACTGCGGAGCTGAAAGTTCGGACTCTTACCAACCTCTCCCTATTTCTCACAGCCCCAGCCCCAGCCACCGCTTTTTACTCTCTGTTTCTAAGGATTTGCCTTTTTTTTCTTTTTGGATTCTACATATTAGTGATAACGTGTAGTATTTGTCTTTGTCTGTCTTATTTCACGTAGCATAATGCCTTCCAAGTCCATTCATGTCACAGAGGCAGGATTTCCTTTTTTCTCATGGCTGAATAATATTCTGTTGTGTATGTTGAAATATATATATATCCATCCATCTTCTGAAGTTCTATTTTTATGATTCAGAAGTGGGCAGTTAGGTTGTTAGTGAGAGTGGAGCCGCACTCGGGTGGGAAAGTGTGAGGCAGGCACTGCTGTTTGTTGTTATGGTCCCTATGATACCACCTATGAATTAAAACTATGCACACATATTAATTTGATAAAACATAAATATTTTTAAAAAGGAAGAGGAGAGAGTGTCTGGTTTACTTCTATGGGGAACAATTGTGTGAGGTAACCCTTAAGCGAATGGAGGGACAGAGCAACCACAGAGGGAAAGACAGACCAGGTGTAGGGTTGGGTTCTAGAAGTCACCAACATCAGAATGAGCCACTAGGGTATGAAAGATTTTCTGAGACTCTTAAAAACATGAAGAATCTGAAAAGTATGAAACATGACTGCGTTTCAATAGGACTCTTACTGAGAATGATTCCATCTCTTAACAATTCCAAATATATTTCAGTGGTCAAGTAATTTTAACCACTGACATTTCAGCCTCTTAAGTAGTCTCAAATAGTTTTTCAGCTCTATGGCTGGGGGTGTCGGGGAGGGTATACCTGTGCAGGGGTGCTCTTAGCATTCTTTTGTAATTTGAAGCCTGGGACTGAAACATCTTTCTCTTTCTCTCTGTTGCTCCCTCTCACTCCCTGTGTTCCCCAACTTTTTTTTTTCTCTCTCTCTCCCCTTCATTCTGTTACAAGACATGGGCTTCCATTCATCGCATTCTCAATGACCATCTTTTTTATACCCTCCCTTATTCCCTCTTATTTAAATCATACTTATTTTTTTTAATTCAGGTTAATTTCCATTTTCTTGCTGAAACTTCTTTTGGCCAATCCAATCCTGTTACCCCTTTTTTCTTCTTTACTTTCTTCCTGCACCTGGAGAGATAAAAGACCCCAGTCTGTTGTTGGAGAGAATGGAAGAGTCTTCATGTGTGCAGAATTGGGGAGAATTTTGTATGGAAAGCTCCCTACTGAGAGACTAAAGTTAAAAATGAACTTTTGATAGAGCAGCTTAGAAGGAAAAAGAAAGTTTTCAACATGGCAGACTTGGACTAAGAATCAGGAAGTTTGGATTTTAGTCCTGACTCTGCCACTAGCTGAATGGCTTTGATTGAGTTATGTAACTTCTCTGGTCCTCAATAGACCTGTCTTTAAAATGACTGGGCTGGACTAAATGATCCACCACTAGACACAATGACTAAAATGCAAACATTCAGCTGTGCTTTCAAGGTAGGGAGGGTGTCGGTTGGGGGCAGATTTTTGCCTTGGTGAGGAGTGTGGGATTATGGACTGACTCTGGACTTCATGTCACTCAAACACTGAACCAGTCACCTTCATTTTGAGCGACCATCCACTCGCCAGGCCTCTTATGCAGCCCCAACAATAGGGCACTTACTAGCTCTTGCTGGTCATGATCTTGTTCTGATCTACTTACCTTGGCCTCCTCCTCCTTCATATTTATTATGATCTGGAACCTCTCAGCTTTACATCAACTTCTCATTTTTCCATCTCCACTTCTCTCTTTAGACTTAAAGCTCAGTATTACATCCCTGGCTGTGAGTCTGTCTCCACCTGGCTATGGGTCTGATTCCTTCCCAAGTGCACGTTTCTTCTTCCTGTAGGGAACCTGAATACCATGAGACTTAACGCTTTTTCTGAGACCCACGCTTTTTCTGAGACCCAGATCCAAGAGAAATAACTCTAGTTTTCTAGGTCAAAGTAATGACTCTGGTGTTGGTGACATCTTGATAACTAGATTGTAGTTGCCTGCATGTCAGGATCTACGCTCTTTGTCTGCTGCTTCCCTCAAGAACCTTATATAATGTTGAGCTCTCATTAGATACTTACTATTTGCTAATTCATACATTCCTAACTTTCAGATCCTCACCAAGCTTATTTTTTGTTGGAGGATCTTATACAAATAAAAGAGGGAAGAGTAGACATTGCTGAAGGAAAAGAAAGTCAAGAGGTGATTTGTTTCTGCCTTTTATTTTCTTCCTGTTTTTTATTTTCTCTTCTTCCTACTTTTAATAAAGTAATAGGAGTTTTATATTTTGACTACCAGTATATTTGAATTCAATGAAAAATATCTTTTCTAGATAATCACTATTTTTTCTTTCAGGGTACTGTACTTTTATCATTTTATTAATATCTTATTTGTTAATTTCCTATATTAATTTTACTCATTAATTTCCTATTAAGAAATTTCAATAATTTCAAAATAAGTCCCAGTGTCTGGTTGACAAAAGCAAGGATCAATTTTGTTGTCAGAACTGAAACTCCTATTAACTAACTTAGGATAGAAATGAAAAAGAGAAATTTATTGAATGTCTGAAGGTACCCCTAGTAACTAAAGAATAATAATTACAAAGATATGTCGTAAGGCACTGGAACTAGGAACTAGAAAATTCAAATCCAAAGTCATTTACTTTATCTTTCCTAGAATGTTTAATCTCTTGGCTCTGCTTCTTTTAGCACATTTACTTCATTTTTCCTCAGTCTTACTGTACATTATCTTACTGTGCTGTGGCGTGCACCTGCTGGTCCCATCTTCTGCTTATTCTGAAGTCCTAGTTCTAGCATTCATCAGGAAAATAAAGTCCAATTTCTGTTTTCCAAGGCTAAATTCCAAGAAGAGTTTCTGATTGGCTCAGCTTTGGTCAGATACACACTCCTTGTCCAATCAGCAGTGGTGAAGGAGAGATTAAGCCACGTTCTATAAACATGGCTACAAATATGGGCATGTGCACAGGGGTGCATTTATCCCAGAAGGTACCCAAAGTGTTGAGACAGAATATGACACTTGCTATATTAGTTACATGCTTGTTATATTTAATATGTCCGGCTCACAAGTAAAATGTAGACAAAATAAGCCTTTCCAACTTCCTTGATTTCTTTCTTGGATTGTTATTGTAACCACTAGAGCCAAAGATAAGATGTGGCTGATGTCTAAATATAGAAACAAACAAAATAACTGCAGTGCTATTTGAAGATTTAGCTGGAAGGGCAATGACTTCTTAATAAGTATTTTAGATCTTGATTTAAGCTATCTTTCTTTGAGTGAACGTTTGATCCTGTCTTACCTTTGGAGACATCACAGCATGCAAATTTTATGCATTCCTGTGAAGTTCAAACACATTACCTTTTGTTGACAGGTACTAATTAGTATGAGGAAGGCAAAAGAAAAATGGATTCAAACAAATGACTTAAGTTTAGAAGTATGCTAGTTAATTTACTTTTTTTCCCCCTAAAGCCTGCTGGTTAGCTTGTTTGTTTGTAATGGAGGTACTTGGAATTGAACCCAGGACCTCCCACATGGGGAGCAGCTGCTCTACCACTGAGCTGTATCCCCCACACCCTTACTATTTATAAATGCTTTTTTTTACAAGACTCTGGAGGCATTTGAAGATATAATCACTGACCTGAGGAAGTAGGACCTGGCTTTGGTGACTGACTTCACAGGATGTTAAGGCACCACCATCTAAAAGAATTGTAATGTGAGCCCCACAATGAAAGTTTAAATTTTCTAGTAGTCACATTGAAAAAAGTAAAGAGAAATTAATAAGATTAATTTTGGTAATTTGTTTAAACTGGTCTATCAAAAATATTTTTTATTTCAACATGCAATCAAATAAAAATTATTGAGATTTCACACTTTTTTCTCTACTGTCTTTGAAATTCAGCGTGTTTTATACTTACAGCATAAATTTAAATTTAGATGCTAATTTTTTGGTGATTAAAGAGAACTGTAGTCCTCCCAAAGCAATAAATTCGTGTTTAATGCAAAAATATTTTACACTGCTTCACTTTTTTCATTTAAGTTTAAAGGAATTAAAATTAAGTAAAAGAAAAAAATCCAGTTTCTCAGTCTGGGATATAATAAATGCCCAATAAATATTGTCTTACTAACTAATAAATTCCCAGAAAATTCTTTATTCTTAACACTTGGTAAGACTAGACTTACTAACAACATGTTAACTGTGGGAAGTACAGCATATAAAACAAAATTGATGGTTTTATCTAATTGCTGTTCCCTAAACCTTGATACAGTAATTGCATTTAGATTTTGTTAGCTTTAGAATTTGATGATAATTGTGTCATGAAAATACTTGTTGTCCAGGACAGAAAAGTTATTAAACACACACACCCATTAAGGCTCTTTAAAAAATTTTTTAGATGTTTGTGATCTGTATCTATACACTGTCTTAAAATAGCATTCTCTTATTTCCATACAAAATTTTAAGGTGAGCTAATGCTAGAACATTCTGCTTTCTTATTCTAAAACTAGGTCTCTTGGCCTGATTTAATCCATGTTGCATTGTCTGATGATGCTTTTGTTGACAGCATCAATGAAAATAACTGGGTTAAGTAGTAGAACTCTTCCCTTTTTCCCTCTCAATAAAATTTGTGGTATACTTGTCCGACTCCAAATACATGATGGAACATGGTATGAATGTGCCGTAGGTAATTGTACTATGGGAAATAAAAGGTCTAGACAATGAAAGATAGGAGCCAAGAATATTTTGAACCCAAAATTGATAGGGATATTTTTATTATGTAGGTGGTAGCTGGAAACAGATCAATAGAACAAGAGCGTTAGTGATTTGGGCAACATAGTATTCATATCAATGTGTACTTGGAGTTGTATGCAGTGTTTTTCCACATTTATAAGTCCATCCTGGTCCACTGCCATCATCCCAGTCCACCAACCCCTACCTATGAGATGACACTGGTCTCTTGATCCTCCCCATTTAGGTCATATTCCACTCCCACACGAACATGTTGATTACCCATTGCCCTCCAGATGAAATCCACATCTTAGTCTGACATCAAATTTCACCATTATTGTGAGCCTTAAACAAGGTAATATAAACGGATTCATTAATTCTCTCATTCAATATAGGTTTATTGACATCTTACTGTACTAAATGTTGGGCATGTACATGGGGATCGTGGTCCCTGCCCTGAAAGCAAAGTGTTTACTTTTTTAGAGGGAGAGACAGAGAGAACCAAACATCATTTACAGTGCAATGTGGTAAAGTTGTAGTCGAAGTCAACCTCGGATACTGTGAAAAGTTCAGAGGAAAGGCATCAACTTTTCCAGCTTACCTCCCATGACTTCTTTATTCAGACTCTGTGCTGGACTGATCTATTTGCAGTTCTCTTCAATATCATGCACATTCCCGCCTCTGACTTTGATGATTTGGGGGGGGGGGTTATGCTCAGTCTCTTTATCTTCCATTTATTCATTTAACCAAAACGGATTGAAAGTGCACCACATGCCAGGAGATGTGTGCTGTACACGGCTGATGCATGAACGAGGCGCAGCCTTACCCTCATGAGGCTGACAGTGTCACCTTTCCCAACACCTCCTGCTCCATCTGCACCCCACTTCCCTGAGCATACAGCCCTTGGTGAGCTCTTTCTTCTTGAGCTCAGTCAACTTTCTGCCACCTGTCAAATGTTGTACAGCTATCAGGGAGGGGAGCAATCAGTATTACCCACAGTAATAGAAAAATGCAAATATCATGTGGCGATAAAACTTTTAGATTACTTTAAAACTCTGCTCTCATACCTTTAGCTGGATGATGGTTGGCCATGCCCATGAGACTGAGTCTCCACACCTGTTGATTAGAATGAACTAGAAATTTAAACTCTCCCAAGTGTGCAATTATAGATATATTTTTAAAGCTAAAATTTTGCCATGGGCTTAATACAATAGATTGATTTTTTTTGTTTGTTTACATTTTATTTCTGATGTGCATGGGGATCTAGAGGAAGAGGATGGAGGCCTGGTAGAGAAGGAAGAGGTTACAGAAAAATAGGAGAAGCAGTAAGGGCTCCATCAGGAAGAGGGTTGGAAACTTACTGCAGTAAGGGCAAAAACGGTTTTTTGCAGCGAATATCCCCTTCTTAGGGCTTCTTTCTTCCTATTCCCCGTGTCAAGTTTTGTGAACAAGCTGCATTTGTTGTTACTCCTTGGTGTAAAAGTCATATATTGAAAGTATGCTATGTCTTAACATTTTACATGACATTCATGTCTACATTTATTTAAAATTTCTTCATGCTTATGTATATATACATATATACCTGGACTGTGGAGAGAGAATTGTATGGCTGACTTCCTGAATCTCCCAATATATTTCTCAAATAGTTGAGTAAAATAAGTTTTAAAAGAAGAAACTCAGAGTATGTCTCTTTTTAAAAGTTACTTATTTTTATTGAAGTGCAGTTGACTTACAGTGTTGTTGTGTTTCAGGTGTACAGCAAAGTAATTCAGTTATACATATATATATATTCTCTTTCAGATTCTTTTCCATTACAGGTTACTACAAGATATTGAATATAGTTTCCTGCGTTATACAGTAGGTCCTTGTTTATCTATTTTATATATGCTAGTGTGTATCTGTTAATCCCAAACTCCTAATTTATCCCTCCACCCCCCTTTCCCTTTGGGTAACCATAGTTTGTTTTCTATGTCAGTGAGTCTATTTCCAGTTTATAAATAAGTCCATTTGTATCATTATTTTTAGATTCCACATATGAGTGATATTTGTCTGTCTCACTTCACTTAGTATGATCATCTCTAGGTCCATCCATGTTGCTGCAAATGGCATTATTTTATTCTTTTTATGGATGAGTAATATTCATACACACACACACACACACACACACACCACATCTTCTTTATCCAGTCATCTGGCAATGGACATTTGAGTTGCTTCATCTTGGCTGTTGTAATAGTGCTGCTGTGAACATTGGGGTGCATGTATCTTTTCAAACTGTAATTTTCTTTGGGTATATGCCTAGGAGTTGGATTTGCTGGATCATACAGTAACTTTATTTTTAGTTTTTTAAGGAATCATACTATTCTCCATAGTGGTTGCACCAATTTACATTCCCACCAACAGTGTAGGAGGCTTCCCTTTTCTCTATGCTCTTGCCGGCATTTATTATTTGTAGACATTTTGATGATGGCCATTCTGACTCATGTGACGTGATATCTCATTGTGGTTTTGATTTACATTTCTCTGATAATTAGCCATGCTGAGCATCTTTTCATGTGCCTTTGGGCCATCTGTATGTCTTCTTTGGAGAAATGTCTATTTAGGTCTTCTGCCCATTTTTTGATTGGTTTTTTTTTTTTTTTTTATTAAGCTGTATGAGCTGTTTGTATATTTTGGAAATTAATTCTTTGTCGGTTATAAAGAGTGTGTCTTTGTCGGTTATAAAGAGTGTATGTTTATAAATCTATTTCAGTAAGATTCAACATTAAAACCCTCCAAAAAACTAAAAATCTATCCTGGGTTCTCATACGTTTCTCACATTGTAATCAATGAATCATGAACAAACTCCATTTTTTTCTTAGATATTTTATTTTAGACCGGGTTTACTGGGCAATTCACTTTGTTTCAACATTTGTTTTATTGAGTGTCTACTGTATGCTAGACAAAAGGTTTATATAACTGATAAATGAAACATAGTTTTACTCTCAAGGTGTTTATAATCCTTGGGAGTACCTATTCTTGGTCATAAAAACAAGTATGCTATGTTGTAACATTTTACATGACATTCATATCTACATTGATTTAAAATTTCTTCATGCTTATATGTGTATATATATGCATATACTCACATAGGTATCTACTCATACATTCATAACAATAGCACTCTAGTAGAAATATGTACTAGTGTGGAGAAAGAGATTTATTTGTGTGTATTTACAAACACTTCTACCTACTACATGAAAATAAAAATTTCATATTGTGAGAGATTACATTACTGAGAAAAGTTCTGAAAGTTTTAAATGATGTTATTTGTGATTCTACATACTTTGGATCGTGTCATCCTTGCAAATCTGATGAAAGCTAAAGAACCTGTCCTAGGAAAGTGACTCAGTCATGTGAAATTTTAGAAGGTCAATGATTTCTTCTTTGTACCCTGGGTTGGGAATCTCAGGCAGAGGCAAGAGCAGAGTGTCCTACAGAAAAATTTGAAATTGCGAGCTATTGTTCTGTCCAACAGCTTGATGCCAGCTTTTTAAAATTAAAATGCCCACAAATCCCTACTAAAATACAGATGGAATCCCTAAACCTGGCAGGTTTAACGTTCTCTGCAGCTAATTCAAATAAGTGTAAATGGCCCAATGAATTACTCATTCTCCGCTATATTTAAATATCATGCCATAAACTTCTATAAATCAGTACATGTAAGGCTTATTTTCCCTGCAGCACATCAGCTGAGCAGTCATTAATAGACTGTTAAGTTATTGTTAGAAAGATTTTTCATTTGACAGGAGAGGTAACGCCACTTGCCGGGACTTTGCCAAGGTGATTTATTGCTGGCTGTTTTGCTGACGTCTTTTCCGTAAGTTTCCTTTTGTGAGATCTAAGCCCTGGAAATCAAATTGCTAGTCTCCTGTTTTTGATAGCAGTGACTGTTTTCTTGAACTGCATTTAAATACCAACAGCTTCGTCTTGTTCTCTGATATTACGCAAAACATATCTGCCTCTTAACTTGCCTGGTTCCAAACCTCACTTGCCATATGCACTTTCTACCCTTTGATCTTTCTCTGAATTGCTATTTATCAGTTTCAAAAACCTGTAGCTGAAGGGTGGGCCAATTCAAAGGTGCCCAACAGTGCTTGTGGCCCTGGATCCACAAAATCAAGTCAGTCACACGTCTGGCATGCTGCCTCTAACCAGACTGCATGCATCACAAGAGCACAACTTTTCCATTGATTCCTGAGTAACGACGTAAAAAGATGTGAACTTCATCTTTAAAGTAATAAGTAACTCTCCCCCCTACTCATAGCACACAGAAATTTAGTCATCTAAATCAGATCTTTTCAAAATATCACTGTAGAACTTTCCTTCCTAACAGTTATCACAGTTTTAAGTTTACGTTATATTCATGTGATTATTTGATATGTGTCTGTCTTCACTATCATGTTGTAAGAATCTTGTGTCGGGAAGCGCGTCTAGTTGGCTCACCTGTATATTTGCAGCACCTCGTACAGTGCCTGGTGGTAGTTAGTATGTGCTAAATGAATTTACTCTTGCCCAGATATTTTGATATTTCCCCTTTGGAACCATCTTCAGATACAGTTTTTCAGCAACAAGAGAATAGTCTTCTTGATTTTCTTTGAGGAGCATCAGAGCATCTTGTCCTGCCTGCTGTTTCCTTCTTTCTTGCCTTTGCTCTGCTTAGCTCTTCTCAGTTGTCCTCTTTCTCGTTCCTCTGAGTGCAACTGAAGCAAACCCTGGAAGTTACCTGGCACAGCGGTACTGATGCTGGCCTGGAATCCACTGCGGGAAAACTGGGGCAGGCTGAGGGATGGAGGAAAAAGTTACATTTCTATAGGACTGTAACTGTCTTTTTATATATTTCTGTAATGTTTTAGTTTCTTTTTTCACACTAGGGTTGTGTTTACTTTAGTAATTAAAAAAAACCACATACAATGAATACTTTTTATCATGAGGAAAATAATGCTGTTAAGTCATTTTCAAGAAAAAAGTTTCAAAAGCATAATATAAAATTGGATGGATTTATAATAAAGTATATACAGAGAGTTACAGTTATTGAATTGATAGTAAAATCCCTTAGAATTACTTTATTTTGAGGCCAGTACATACAATTATATAGTTTACTGGTCCATGGAGGACTCAGGGCCCATGTGCTGCTGCTTCCCAGCCTGCTGACTCCAGCACATTACTGGACACATGCCTCGGTTTCCTCATCTGTTAAACAAGGATAGTCCTAGTTTTTGCCTTACAGAGTGTCAAGAACATAGAAGAGGCCGAGCATATAGGAATGCGCCATCACTATTGTTGCTATGGTGGTGGTTACTTTGTACTTCAGGTAACCTAAATATACATAGAGAGAGATTTCAAAAAGTAATTCCCCATTTATTTATCAGAGCTTATTCATATATACAACTTAGAGTTGGAAAGTAAGTAATGATAATTTGCCTAGTATATAGAAAGTTTGTCCTTCTCCCATGATTACATTCGTCCTTTATTAAGTAGTACTTGAATATATTTATTTCATTGTAGTGTCTACAAACACTTGGGCAAAGGAATGGAATAGAAATTGGTCATGTACCCAGAGGGAAAGTGGTGGTCTGGCATGATGATGATAACAAAGATGATGGCAGTGATGTTGTTAGAGGCTATATATCAGCTCTACTACTTATGTGCTAGCTGTGTGACCTTGGGTAGATCACTCAACCTCTCTGAGTCCCTTTTCTCCTCTCTGAGATCAAGATTCTTATTCTGTTAATTGGTGTCTTTTTGATGATTGCCATTCAGACAGGTGTGAGGTGATATCTCATTGTGGTTTTGATTTGCATTTCCCTGATGATGAGTGATATAGAGCTTCTTTTCAAGTGCCTGTTGGCCATCTGGGTGTCTTCTTTGGAAAAACATCTATTCAGTTCCTCTGCTCATCTTAAAATGGCACTGTGGTTTTTTTTTTGTTTGTTTGTTTTTATGTTGTGTTGAATGAGTTCTTTATGTACTTTGGTTGTTAACTCCTTATTGGCTATCTCATTTGCAGATATCTTCTCCCATTTAGTAGGTGGCCTTTTCATTTTGTTGATAGTACCCTTCGCCGTGCAGAAGAAGCTTTTTAGTTTGGTGTAACCCCATTTGTTTATTTTTGCTTTTGTGAACTTTTAATTCCTCAGATTCAGTACGGTAGGAGCCCTGTGCCGCCTGTATTTCTCTGTATTTTTCCCTCACGTGTTTCCTTCCCCTGTCCTCCCCTAACCTTTCCCTCCTTATCCATATCCTCTTTGAAGTTGTGTGTTTATTTCAGATGCCTAAACTCCAGGCAAGCAATCATGCGTTGTTGGTATTATTTGTTCCCAAATTTCTTTCTCACTTGTCCTGCCACTAGTTTAAGGCATTGAAAGCCAGGGGGGGATAAATGACTTAAAAATTCATTGAAACACAGCTGAAAGCAACATAACCTACCTGGCTATCACTGGAAAACAATTATGGCCAGCAGCGTCACTTCTTTACGAGCTGGAAGCAGCAGTGTTCTAAGTGAAAGCAGTGTGCAAAAGCAGACCTCCGAGAGTCACAGACAGCTACAGGCTTTTCAATACTGATTTTAGCTGCAGTATTCAGTAAATATCCAAGAGTCAACATGGTGCCAGAAAGGAGGATCAGAACGAGAAAACTGAGAGTGATTCGTGCTTTTCAGGATCCAATGTCCAGGTGTGACATTAGAAACACAAATTCATATTCAGTGGAGGAAGGGCTGTTAGCATGTCAGTATACACACATGCGCACACGCACACATTATTGTTTTTGAAAAACAAAGTAGTGCAATCACTTAGAGGTACCTTTGAGTGCTATAAATATTAGTTTCTTAAACTGGTGGTTTCCTTGATAGGAGGATACAGCGTACAAGTAATAGTCAAAAGTTAAAATGCGAAAGAATACCTAAAAAAATACTAATTTTGAAAACTTCTTATATAGTTTTTTTATTGTCACAACTTAGTCATTAAGATAGGTCAGAATGTATTCCCAAAATAACTGACTTCCCGTGCACTTCTTTAAAAAAAAAAAAAAAAGTCATGTAAATTAAAGGCCTTTGCTTTTTGAGCCTCTGCCTGTACTTACTCTAGAAGTGCAAAGACCCTGCATTTTTAGAATATTCCATCACAGGTGAAACACGAAGCTTGAGGTCTCCAACACACACACACACACACACACACACACACACACACACACACACACACACACACACACACACACATTTTCAGAATTCCAAAATCCACCAAAACACCTCGAATTGGTCTCCTATCATGTATTTCCAGCTAAAAGAGTCTTGATGTTTATTCCCGCGTGACGTACGCTCCTCCTTACATGGCTCGCTCGTTTTGCTGGTTCGTTTCTTGTATGATGATCACGAGTCACCCATATCCTTTCCTCTGGCTCCCCTGCATCAGCCCCTAGAGACTGAAATGACCTGGGTCCTGAGCAGACTCAGCACGCCACTTGTGACTTGCCCCGTGTTTTGTCAGTTCCCTTTAACAGACTGTCTTCCGCTTTTCAGTGGGTATTTGGAAATCTTTCACTTAGGACATTGACAGTCCTCGTGGGAATCAGTGTAGAATGTAGTACGGATCAAAATCCAGGCTAAGAGAGGATGGGCGCTCTCTGGCCGGGATCCACCAGCTCTGTAAGAGACAAAGGTCGTGTTAGTGGAATGAAGGAATGGCTGAAAAATTCTCTCAAAGGATAATGGGAAATGGGTCAACTAGCACAAGTCTTGGTTGAATTCACTGCTTGGTGGGAGCCATGGAGAGCTGGTTAGAAGTTGAACACATTAAAATTGCTAAAAAAAAAAAAAAAAAAGCAGCTGTGGTTGGATGTTTTCCAGTTCACCTGAGTTACTGTTATGAAAAATAAGAAGAACCATTAACGTGAAGTATAGTTGCCAAGAAACTCTTCAGAAGCTGTAAGAAAGAATGGGAATATGAGGAAGCCATAAAAGCTCCCAGGATCAAAATGTTAAGGACGGAGTGAAGCAGTTGCTCCCTAAAATGATAGCATCCCTGAGCTTCCAGTGTCATTTTCTCTTTTCTTGGTGAGCTGGCCGACTATGACAGGTTGCTCTCACGGCCAGTGTTATGTTGTTCCAGGGCTAGTATCTGCTCTAGAGATTCGTGCTCTCTGCTTCTTGCCTCTTCTTTTCTTTTTGCCTGGGATGATGGAGGTGAAAGTCAAAATCAGTGCTTTTTTTTTTTTTTCCGGGTTAGCAACACTTGTACATGTTTGAAGGGGAGGAGGTGATAACTGACAATAAAAATAAAAATTTTTCCGTCATGTCTGGTATCATTTGCCATTGTATTTCCCATTTACCAAAAGTAATGGCAAACTGGTGGATCACTATTAAGCACTACTTTTAGGTTTAATATTTGGTTGTCTTTATCTAAAACCTTACTGCTACTTGCTTCCTTACACCACAGCTATTGACGTTTGCTGTGGAGCTCATGACAGGAGGCACTTGGAGGCAGAGGTGCCAAACAGGGACTTGCATACCAGGCAGTGTTTGTTCAGGACTTAGGGATGAGTCTCCCCTGCCACTCACTGAGAAGAGCTTTCTTATATCTTGGTTTGTCCCAGCTGTTGTTCTGTGACATCTGAGCGCACTTCCTGTTACTTCGGGGGATTACACAATCCTGCAAAATAGTCTCAAAACAAGATTTAAATTAACTTTATTTTTGTAGGCATGACCTGTGTCTTATAGTACCTTCCCTCTCTGCCTCTTCTGGGATGAGGAGGAATGAAAGAATGTTGTGATGTGAACTCAATTTTATTTTTCCTTCGAGACCATAGAAGCCATATATGGAAGACCTACCATGTGCTTGGGCACTGTATGTACAGGAGAGATCCGCTAGCCCCATGAAACAGAGTTTATAAGTAAAATAACTGAAACTATGAAAAATTCAGATACCTGGCCCAAGTCGTATAGCTGTCAGGAGCAGTTCTGGAATTTTAACCTACTTTCTCTAACAAAAGTCTTCACTCTTTCCAGTTCATCATACTCATTTTCTAGCCACTGAAGTTCAGGGACTATGTCTTAACAAATCTTTGTGTATCCCATAGTCTGGAAGTGGAAATCCAGCGTGAAATATTTGTAGCTAATTGCTTGGGTAAATCACATGACCTCTTGGGGTCTCTAGGCTTGGTTTCAGGCTAGATCGCCACAGTTGACATTTTGGGGCTACTTGTCCTATAGAGGGCATCGATAAGCACATTACATGCATGAGCTTAATGAACCCTCGCGACACCCTGTACTATGTCGTAAGTATGAATCTCTTATACAAAAGAGAAATAAGAGACTGAGAGAGATTAATAGTGTGGGCACGTTCACAGAGCTAAAATCATGGGATCTTGATTCAAATGTAGGCTTTCTGAGCCTGGTCCAGAGCATGGACCCTTACACTGTCCTGTACAGCTGCCGAGAGGAGTCTCACAGCCTCTTCCAGCTTTCTGGTTGCTGCAGGTGTTCTCATCTTGAAGAACTCTTTTGATTCCCTAACCCTTTCTTTTATCTACAGTGGTTTTTAAAATAAAATTAAAGTTTGAAATCCTTTACAAATCAGAATAATTCTCCACTGGTTAACCCCTAATGCTGATCTGACACGTTTAGTCTATTATTACACAGTTCCTATTTAGCTCTATTCACTATCTTCTCCAAACGACGTACACAAGCCAAGTCTTATGTGTGCTATATTTCTTCACCTGCAATATCCCTTTTAAAAAAGGTAGTGCCCTCCCACCTTTTTAAAAATGTGACCCAGTGCAGCGCAAAATGTCGCTTTGTGCCATCAGGACTCTTGTTTCCACGATAACAAGCCGTGATGCTGCCACGTGGGATTACGCTTTACAGGGGAGGAGTGAGCATCAGGGACAGACGATCCCTTACAAAACCACAGTCCTGCTCTTATTCCATTGGTATGAAAGTGTTTGCCTTAAGAGCAAAAGCAAATGAAAACAATAAATAATGAAAGACCACCAAGACATGTATTTATTCCTTCCTCTTTGTGAATATAAACATGCGAATTAACATTTTAAATGTTCAGTGTTCTGGGCAAAATAACAATTATATTAATATTACCACTTAAACATTTGGCCTTAATTTCCAGAATAGGTACAATTATCTAGTTAGAGATGATAGAAAGACAGATAAATAGAGGAAGAAGAAAACAATATAACAGAATGAATAGCTGCTGAAGAATCTCATATTTTTGTCAAACTAAATGTTCATTATCATTTATTGAGGGTTTTTTGGTACCTTACTAAACAATTAAACATAATTTCTTACACTTAGGGTGTTTGCTTTAATGACTCAGATTTTTTTAAAAGATGGAAATTTACAAGTATGTCCATAAATAAACTACATTCTGTCTTACTACCACTCATTTTGCTAGAAGGCTGCCTTTTTTCTAGAAGCATATTTTAAGCCAATGAATTTATGGGGGAAATTAACAGTAAAATGTTAGAGCATTTGCATTTTGTCAAAACAGACAAACAAAACTTTAGGGAATAATGTTTTTCATATTCAATAGTTGCCCTTATTTACTACTTACTAGCTTAAAATATACTGAAAAACTGGCAGCCTTGCTTTTTTAGGTTTTCAAATATTTAATACTCTTGAAAACTGTCTCTTTTTTTTTTTCCTGGAGCGTCTGGTAAAGTAGTATAAGTGAAATGTTTCAGAAAAATTTCCCCTGAGTTATTGAGAATAAAAGGAGAGTTTATCTGAGACACACCCTCATATTTTCTGAAAGAATGTCAGTCCCTACCCAGAATGATTTTTTTCCATAGGAGCGATGTGTTTTTCTGCATCAAGAGTTAAAGAGGAGAATTGATCGATGCTCCTCAAATACTGCTCAAGTCTAAGAGAGCATTTTTAAAGATCTAAGATTTAATGGGTTCAAAGTCTTTAAAAAGAAAATAAAATCTATACTGGAGTGAATGTATTTTCCTACCTAATTCTGACTGCCTGTGTGTTTTCTGACATTGTCTACCTGCTTGACTTTAGGTATTTCTGATTTTTTTCTCAGCCGTCATTTGACTGGGAACAAATCCCTTTTCTTTTCTGCTACCCTATTGAAGCTTTGTTGAAAAAAAAAAGGTCAAGAGGAGGAAGAATAATGTGAAACAGGTTGGTCATGGTCAGAGCTGTGGACTTGAGTATGTGACGTGGTCTAGGGCTCACAGCAAGGTGGGCAGGTGGAGTGGAGGAGAGATTCAGATACTTCCTTCCCACCCAGTGGGTGGAACGCCCCTAGTGTGACCATTTCCTGCTTGCTTTGGAACGTAGCCCCGGGGACTGTTTGGAAAAGCAGTGTCCGACTGCTTTCCTGCAGACCGTGATCAGGAGCTCCTTTCCCTTGCTGGCTTCTTCTTAGGCTTAGCGTGGCTCAGAGTAGTCGCCCACCAGGTCGGTAACTGCAGGCCTGAATTCTGAAAGCTTATCTTCACTTGTCTGCTTTGTGATAACCGAATCTTGAATCATGTGTGCCCTGCTGGTTCAGCATTGTGAGTGTGTGTGCGCGCGCACATGTGTGTGCACACAGAGGAGCACTGACACACTAATCCCGAGCTCCTGCTCTGTGTCCAGGGCAGTTGAGGGGCCGTGCATAATCAAGTGATAATCAAGGTAGACAAGGACCCTGCTCACATGGAGCTCATACTCAGATAAAATTGGGGCAAAAAATAGAAATGAAGAGAGAAAGAAAGAAAGAAAAGAAAGAGTATTGGATATGACAAGTACCAAGGTGATGGGATAGAAAAATATTAGTAGGGAAGGATTCCTTTAGATTAGGTGATCAGGAAAGGTCCCCTGGGGGAGTAAAACTCAAGCTGAGAACAAAGTGCATATTCTCAAAGAATATGCAGTTATGCAAAGAATGATTGGAAGAATATTCTAAGCAGAGGAAGAGAGCTAATGCAAAGGCCCTTGGGTTGAAATAATCTGTGCTTGAAGACTATTTCTGTGAGTGGAGTGGAGTGGGTGAGGGGAGAGTGGTAAGAGGCAAGTGGGGCCAAATTATGGAAGGTTTAGCCAACTAGTGTTAGGAGTTCAGGTTTTATTGTAAGTGTGATTGGAAGCCGTCTGGGTGTTTGCAGTTAGGGTAAGGATGGGGGTGACATCATCTGTTACACATTTTTAAAAGATCACGTTTTTAGAAAGATCACACACTGAAATATAGTTTATCAGATCAAACACTTTTAAAAGAAAGTATGATGAAGAGTATTTTGCGGGAGTGCAAGATAGTAGACTGAAGGTAGGAAGGCCCCAGAAGCTGTGCTGTGACTCAGGGGAGAAGTAAGGTTGGCTTACACAAGGGATCTGGCTAGAGGAGACACATAGAAATGGATGATTCTGGATACGACTCGATGTTACAGAGGACTGGCAGATAGATTAGATGTGGAGGGTGAAGGAGGGGAAAGAATCAAATTTACCTTACGGAATTTTGGCTGGAGAAACTAGATGGATGTGGGTGCCTTCTGCTAGGATTGGTAAAACTGAAAGAAAGACTGAGGAAGTGTTGTGGAGTCAAGAGCTGTTTTAACCATGTTATTTCTGAGCCACGTAAGTGAAGATGTCAACTAGGCCACTGGATGTGCATGTCTAAGGACTTACATTTCGTGACTGAGACAAACCCGGAGAAGTGATTTGGCTTTCGTCATTGTGTAGATATGATCTGAATTGTTGAATTGGGTGAGATCTCAAAGGGTTTGCTAGGTAGCCCTAGGCCTTTCCAACACTTAGAGGTTGAGAAGACGGATCGTCAGCAAAGCAGTCTGAAAGGTAGCAGCTCAGTGAAATAAAAGGAGAACCAGGGAGGTGTGATGCCGTGGAAGCCAGGAAAGGAGATATTTCAGGAAGGATGGAGTAAGCAGCCGTGCTGAGTGCTGCTGCAAGAGGAAAGAGAAGTGGCCTATGGATGTAGTAACACAGAGATGATAGTAAAACAGTCTTGGTGTCATGTGCAGGCAGAGGCGTATCAGAAGAGATTAAGAATGTGGAGGTAGCGTTCTGGACTAGAAGCAACTCTTCCAAGAAGATTCAACTCTTCCAAGAACTTTATAGTCAAGGGAGCTGTTTGTTTTTAAGTCCAAGGAGATTGGAGTACATTTGTAAGCCAATGGCTGTGTGAAGTAAAAGTCAGTATTTGGAATACAGAATGAACTATATAGCTTTTGTAGAAATACTTAGAAATTTAAAATACTGCTTGATCTCTCTTAGTGGATTCTTGTTAATCCACAAGGGATTTTGTATTTGTGTGTGTGGAAAGAAATTGTTCCTTTTGAAATTTGGAGAGTTTATTAGTTCTCAAGCAGGTTGAAGCCAAAAAATACCTCGTGAGAGTCATACTTTAGGGGTGAGGCTTAGAAGTTCACAGTATAAAACAGTTCTTCACACAGAGAGCAGAAAGAATGAAAAGTTCCAGTCCTCTTCAAAGGTTAATGCAGAACTGTAGACACTTGCAAAAGAAAGAGGGTATTTTCACAAGCAAATATTTAGGGAGCTGTCAAATTCAAACCCTGGGAAAAGAATAAATAAAGCGAACTTATATATTTTAAAAAATGTGTGTTAAATCTTCAAAATAGAACAGGGAAGGCAAAAGTGAGGCACTGCAGGTAGAGAGTGCAGACAGGTGTAGGGCCAATAGCAAGTTCATGGAAACTTGGTGAGTAGGAAATGGGGGAATATCAAATATCTAGATGGCTTGATCAAAAATAGGAGGCCATGAGTAATATCAGTGGATAGCCACAACCGACTACAGCAAAGGGACTGTTAGGAAGCAAGTATATGAGGATAAATTGGGGACAATATTGTCATTGGTTTGCATGCTGAGGCAAGAACCTAATTTTGCAAGGATTTTGAACAGTTGGAAGGTTTTTAAAAATCCTTAATTATAGTTAATTTACAGTGTTGTGTTAGTTTCAGGCATACAGCAAAGTGATTCAGTTATATGTTTATATATTATCATATATATATGTTTTATATATATATTTTTTCTCTATATTGCCCTTGACCACTTTTCTCTCCCCACTGGTAACCACTAGTTTGTTTTCTATGTTTGTGAGTCTGTTTCTTTTTTGTTATATTCACTAGTTTATTTTATTTTTTAGATTCTACATCTAAGTGGTAACATACAATAATTGTCTTTCTCTGTCTGACTTATTTCACTTCATATAATGCCCTCCAGAGTCCAACCATGTTGTTGCAAATGGCAAAATTTCGTTCTTTTTTATGGCTGAGTAGTATTCCATTGTGTATATACCACATCTTCTGTATCCATTCTTCTGTTGATGGGCACTCAGTTTGCTTCCATATCTTGGCAATTGTAAGTAATGT
This sequence comes from Camelus dromedarius, assembly GCF_036321535.1. Lineage (NCBI taxonomy): Eukaryota > Metazoa > Chordata > Mammalia > Artiodactyla > Camelidae > Camelus > Camelus dromedarius. Next base: position 59,101,727 of record NC_087446.1, on the reverse strand, counting down.
TTCTGTGAACATTGGGGTGCATGTATCTTTTTGAATTACTGTATTTTTTCTGGATATATACCCAGATCATATGCTGGATCATATAGTAGTTCTATCTTTAGTTTTTTGAGGAACCTCCATACTGTTTTTCACAGTGGCTGCACCAGCAATGAACAAGAGTTGAATGAACAAACATTCTCCCCAGCACTTGTTGTTTGTGGTCTTTTTGATGATAGCCATTCTAACAGGTGTGAGGTGACATCTCACTGTGGTTTTCATTTGCAGTTCTCTGATGATTAGCTATGTTGAGCGTCTTCTAGTGTGCCTATTTAGGCTCTGAATTCTGGACTATTGATTTCATCTTTAAACTCCTCTGATTCAGTTTTTCAACATTTCCCCTCCTCCAAGTTGTCCCTACATGTGCCCCCCATGGAGTGTACAGTTCATGTCCCTACATGTAAGAGCCTAGTGTGCCTTCCATCTGAGCTTAGTATAATGATCAGGGAAAGGTTTCAAGAGCCTGAGGATCTCACTCAGAGCAAATGTCAGAAACATAAGGGAGTTTTGAGAAAGCAGGCCAGGGATTCACTCATTCATTAAACATTTATTGAGCACCTAGATGAACCAGACATATCCAGCTCGGTGGGCGTGTGACCTGTGCAGTCACAGAGGGTCCTTTGCTCAGAAGGGCCCTGTGCTTGGTTTAATGCTTTGCTGTCACCATCTTGAAGTTCTTAATTTTGTGGTTGAACATGTGATTTTTTAAAGTGAAGTCCGACGGGACAGTGGAGCGTGAGCAGAGGAGATACACACAGCGTACGTATCTTCCATATTCTTTGTTGCCCATTCCCGTATAGCACAGGTGATACCCAGGAGCACAGGATTCCAGTGGACCCACGATGGGCAGGAGTTCAGAGAGACGCAAAGCTAGTATGAGATCATCGTGGGACATCTAGGACTAAGTATGCAGGAGTGCTGACAGCCCCAAGAGACCACACTTTCCATTCAAACCAGAACTTGCTTCAAACACAGAGAGAAGACATTGGTGTTCTAAGAAACATGGATGATAAAGGAAACTTATCATATCCTTTCTTAGTTTTGTTTCATTGAAAATGATGATTCAGAAGGGGAAAGATAGTTCATTTTCCTTTCAGCTATTTTGTACTCATCAGTACGCTGAAGGTAGACAGCGTTGGTAGACTGTGTATATATAAAGAAGTGAATTTAAATAATTGAGTTAGTTGTATGCAGCATATCTGCTGTTCTTTAAGAATATACGCATGCATGTGTAAGCTACAAAATACAAACTGTAATTCCGATGTTTCTACACATGTGTTAAGTGCACTCTTATTTGCATTTAGATCTGGAAACACAATATAAAGATGAATGGTAAAAATTCATCCTGACAAATTACAGTTTAAATTTGTCTTAGAACAATCTTAAGTAGCAAATAAAAATACCCCAGCACATGGAGAGAGAGAACAGGGAGGTAAACACTTTATGTTTAAATACTCTTAATAGTATTTCTATCCTGCTTTCTGAACGAGGAGCCCCACTTATCACATTGCATGGGTCCCACAAATTATGTAGCTAGACCTGGGGCCAGGCACTATGCTAGGAAACAGGAATAGAATGATGGACGAGTAAGACATAGACTCTGCCTTCATGCAGTATACAGTTCAGAGGGCTAGTTCATAAAAACGATCGTTGTAAGAGGTATAAAGAAAGGTACAAGGTGTTACGAGAACATATAAATGGAAGAATCTGCTGTGTGGGCATCTTTGATTGCCTGCCCAACAGCCCTTCTCCTTTGCTAATGAAATTTGCTTCCTTCAGAAACAAAAATCTCCAGACACCCCCTCCCACTGGCTTCCCTAGCATATAGGAGTATGGGCATGTGGTTAAATCCTGTCCAGTGATATCTGAGTGAAAGTCTGTTGCACAGGACACTTTGGGGAAAGATTTTGCTCCCTGATAAAGAGAGAAACACGTAAGGAGAAAACTCTCCCCTTCTTTCCTACTTTAGATATTGTTGTGTGAGCACGTGATGCTTGGAGCTGTGGTAGCCATCTTGTGACCATGAGGGAAAAGTCAAGAAAGTGGCAGAAAACTCACGTAGGACTCTAACATAACTTTGAACTTCTGTGTCATCCAGAGCTGTATGCCATAGAACACTTGTTAGGTGAGGAAAAATACATTCTCGTTGTTAAAGACACTTTCAGTCGGGTATCTGTTGCTTACAGCCTAAGACTTTGTAGCTGATGCTTTGATCTAGACTGAGTAATCAGGGAGATTTCTTCTGAGGAAGTGACATTTCATATACACCAAAAGGATAATTAGGAACTAAGTTTTTGAAGATTTGAGAGGAAATGAGTTCCAGGCATACAGAATAAGCATATGTGAAGGTTCTGAATCAGGAAGGTACATGGATTGTTTGAGGAGCTAAGATTCCAAAGTGGCTGTGCTGAAGACCAGAGGAGGTGTTCGGCATCCCGGGCGTCAGGCTGTAGGATACACCAGTGGATGGATGGCTTGACCCTGGTCTTTCTGGAGGGTAGTGATCAGCTTGTTGCTACTACTCTGTAAACTGTCCACGAAGTCCCAGGCCCCAACACTCAGCACTCTCCCACAGCTGACTGAGGGCACAAGTTTTCATTTTCATTCATGATCCTGCTTGCGGGAAGTGGGTGCTCTGTCTGCATATAGCTACTGTGATCAGTGACATAGGGGTTATCAGAATTTTACCAAAGTGTAAACCTTTTAGTGCATCACCCTCCTTGTCCCGATTAATCAGCAAAATGATATGGAGGCAGCCGAGAACACAGAGTAAAATCTGTGGCAATGTGCCTCAGCAGATATCCTTAAAAACATTTTTTTTTAAAGACTTGGATGATTCCCCAAATGATAAAAATGATTAGAAGGGCAAAGTCATCAGGAGCATTTGTATAATTGCAGTGTTGATGGTTAGAATCCAATCAGCCTCCATAACCAAGGCCCAGTGGGGGGGGGGGGAGGCGGGGCACTGATTCCTGCAGTCATGATGCCCCAAGGAACAAGGCTGTCAGAGCCATCACCATCACCGTGTTTACCACCATGTCATCAGGCCTTGGGCTCAGTGCCAGGAGGCAGGGAGAGCTGTGTTTACAAAATAGACCCTCACCTCAAAGGCCCCTTTAAGCTGCAATTATGCCGTGGTAATGACTTTCTGTAATTTGTGGGAAGGAGGAGATGGAACCCTGGACCCTGTGTTAGAAACAAAAAGAAAACCAAGGTGAAGAGAGGAAATAGCATTTTAATTATGTTTTTAAAAAATGCATATGGCACCTGCCAGCATTCTAGAAGCATGATCTCATGAACCCTAATAGCCCTATTGGCCCCACAGCTGAGGAGAGGAAATGGAAGGGGTAGGGTGCCTAAGTGGCTTGTCCGCAGCAGGAATGATCTAGAGCCCTCAGGGAAATAAAACCAGTCTTGTTGATTTAAAGGTTCTCTTTCACCTTTTCTTTTAGTTTTTAAATCTTGGCTCAGACTGGGCAGGAAATAGAAGCAGGCACTGGGGCACAGAGTGGCTGTGGGCCTGGTGATATTCAAGTGGGAAAACCCAGCATGATGTAGTCACCTAATTAAAAAAAAAAGATGATTTCTGAGTCTACATTAAGTGTATCTCACTGGAGCTAGACAGGCATGAGCAGTCTCTGTGTCCATTTGTGCCTTCATTGATTTGACAAATATTGGTTGAGTGTCTTACCACTTAGCACTCGCGCCTGGCACAGCGCGAGGCACCAGGGATAGAGCGGGGGGGGGGGGGGGGGTGACTCAGCCAGGCTCCGCTCTCATGGAGCTCAACCTCCTCCAGGGAGAGACACAGGCAATAAACAAGTCAAAAAGAAATGAAGACGAGAGCCACAGAGAGGGGGCCTGCTGTAGGAAGCAGAGCAAGAGAAAGGCAAAGGATGTGAATCTGGAGGGTGGGATTCCTTCGGAGAAAGTAGCCAGGGAAGAACTCTTTCAAACGTGCAGTAGGCGTGGAGAGCTGGGAGAAAACCGGGGATGGATTCTTGGTTGAGGTCTGCAAGTGCAAAGGCCTGAGACAGATAGGGGCAGGACCGGCAAAAAGAAACCATGTGACTGGATTGTCAAGAGAAAGAGGGCAAGTGGTAGAAAAAGCAGTTGGCGAACCAGTCATTTATTCAAAAAAGAAAAAAAAGACTGAATATGCCACGCCAGTCAATGCCCTAGGAGCTGCTTCAGTGGAAAGTTCTATGCCTTCTTTCTCTGGTTGGCTCTTTTGCAAGATTCCCCAGAAATATAAAATTGCAGAGAGAAAATGCCCTGCCTGGCGGGCCTCAGTCTCTTGTTTCTCTCTTGCTTGTTCTGCAGTGAGGCGCTTAATGACCTTATTTTGCCTTAATGTACTTTCATAGAAAAAAACCCCAGGACATGATTCCAGGCCTATTTTTAAGGCAGTTTATGAAATAGGAATGAATACGAGCACAGTTTGTTCCAGTGAGTCTCCAATAATCAAATGCGCCCTTGCTTGGCAGATTTTTGGCTTCCACAAAGGGATTCTAATTGCGAGGGGTTTTTGCAAAATCAGCATTTAGTATTCTGAGACACTCATTCAGCAAATACTTTGTTAGTATAATCGGCTTCGACGTATAAAGTAATTTGAAGAGTGATTCTGAAGAGAGTCTCTGACCAATCCCTGCGTGAAGCCTGATAAATGACACTGCAGAAGGTCTCCATCCAAATGGGATCAGCATAGATTTGTGCATTTATAGATTTGTGGGTTTAGCCGCTGTGTGTAAATCCAAACCACTTAACTTAAATCCTGGATCAAAGAAGATGTAGCTGTGTATATATGACTTCTCTTTTTCTGCTCTGGCCAAAGCTCTGATCACGACTGAGCCTGAGAAATCGCAAAAAGACTTACAAATCAAGAATTATTTTCTTCTTGTTTTTCTTCCCTTTTGGTGTAGGTTTTATGCTCACTGGGGCCTGCGGGTGTAGTCTAGCATAGCCGAGCCTGGCTGCCTAGAAAGGTTTAGTAGGAGGAATTGGGGAAAGCTAGCAGTGGCAAGCGGTTAGCATACTTGATGCACAGATATCAATGTACACGTTATTATTATTTTTTTAGTGTGACTTGAAAACCAATTATGTCTGTCCTGATGGGATTACAGGTGTGAGGAGGGCTGCACAATTTCATTATACGGCAAATTTGCTGACTTCCATCTCCCGCTACTGTCAATGCCTTGAGTAGATTGAGGCTTTATCTTACTCACTGTTTAGCCCAGCATCATAGTAGGTGCTCATTAAATATTTGTTGCCTGAATGAAATATTAATAAAAATGGGAACTACAGTGAATTAGTTACAGTTAAGACAGTTTTCTCTTTGTGTGGGAGAAACCAATTTTTAAAGTTTCCAATATATTCTCTTATAATACTTAATTTTCTTTTTATTAAAGATGATTTTATGTACATATGCTAATTTTACAGATGTATAAGTGTGATGATACTGTAAAATTGTTTTCTTCATTCAGTCATTTTTATTCTTCCGTTCACCAAGCTTCCTCCTCCCGCCACCCTCCAGCCCTCCAGTCCTCTGCTCCCACCTCCAAATCATATTGCTAACCTAACAATGTGTGTAATTAAGACCAGGAATGTGGGAGGAAATATTCTTTGTTCTTATCCCAGCACCACCACTTTTAAGCTGCATGACCTTGGGGAAGTTTCATAAATTTCCTTATCTGTAAAATAAAGATCATAAAACCTACATCAAAGAGTTATGAGAACTAAGTGAACTAATATGTGTAGAGCTCTTAGAAGAGTGTCTGTCACTTGCTTCTAAACATACACAGTGGTCCGCCCTCATCCACAGGGGTTATGTTCCAAGACTCCAGTGGATCCCTGAAACTGTAAATAGTACTGAACTTTATATATACTATGTTTTTTCCTATACATGCATACCTATAATAAAGGTTAATTTTATCAACTAGATGCAGTAAGAGATTAACAACATAACTAGTAACAAAATAGAACAATTATAACTACACTGTAATAAAATTAAGTGAATGTGGTCTCTCTCTCAAAGTATTTTACAAATTTTAACTAAACCTTTACTGTGCACTGTGGCTGTAACTTTTGCAGTTTGAAGTGCAACAGTAAAACCAGCATGAATTTCTTATTCCTTCTTCACAATTTCACAGATAGAAGATTGGCACATGATTTTTTGTCTTTCCTTAATTCAAGAACTTTCTCCTTTTCATCTAAAGGAAGCATTTTACCACTTTTCTTTGGCAGATCTGAGCTGCCAGCATCACTGCTCTTGCCTTTTGGGGCCATTATTAAGTAAAATAAACGTTATTAAGCGTAAGCACTGGGAATCCCATGACAGTCGATCTCATTACGGAGATGGCTTCTAAGTGACTAATGAGCAGGACTTGCTGGACAATGAGATGATTCATGTCCAGGGTGGGAAGGAGCAGGACGGCATGAGATTTCATCAAGCTACTCGGGTCAGCTTGTAAATGAATTGTTTATTTCTGGAATTTTCCATTTAATACTTTGGGCCACAGTTGACCATGGGTATCTGAAAATGTGGAAATCGAGGCCTCAGAAAAGGGAGGGACTACCGTACGTGGACTGGCCATGGACAGAAGGCTCCAGTTCCTCACCACGTGTGCCTCTCTCAAGGGCCGCTCACACTGAGGCATCCAGCTTCCTCCAGAGTGCGAGATCCCAGAGAAAGAGAGGAGGAAGTTGCGGTGCATTTTATGACCCAGTCTCCAGGCTCTGTAACGTTATAATGTAAAAATGTTTATATTGATTTTTAGATGACTACATTTAAAATAGCTTCAGATTTTCCAGGCTTGGTTAAAAGGGAACCATTTGTGTGTATATGTATTCATCAAGAGTTCTTACAAGACTTGTTTTATTTTTTGGAAAAAAATATTGAAGTATAGTCAGTTACAATGTGTCAATTTCTGGTGTATAACGTTTCAATCATACATATACATACATAAATTCATTTTCATATTCTTTTTCATTGTCGGTTACTACAAGGTATTGAGTGTAGTTCCCTGTACTATACAAAAGAAATTTGTTTTTTATCTATTTTATAAATAGTAACTAATATCTGCAATTCCCAAACTCCCAATTTATCCCTTTCCACCTCCTTCCCCCATCCCGGTAATCATAAGTTTGTTTACTATGTCTATGATTCTGTTTCTGTTTTGTAGGTAAGTTTCACTAGTGTCTTCTTTTTTCTTTTTGAAAAAAAATAGCTCTTTAATCTACCTGCAATTTAATACTATGTATGATATCAGGGTCTAATTTGATCTCTCCTCAGTGACTAGACACTTAAATAGCCAAAATTAATTTTATAATCAACTCTTTATTCTGAACTGAATTTGTATATTTGTCACTAATAACTACACCTGTATATAACTGCAAGCTCAGGGGCTTAATATTACAAAAAAATTATTTTCTTTTCGCTAATTTGTCCAATGTGGATGTTTCTGAGTGGAAACTCTCCTGAGTTACCTCTTCCAACCAGTAATTTGGGGACCCTGCCTCCTACCTATGGCCTCCCTATCTTCAACATGAGGTTTCTAAGCCTGCCTGGGTAGTCATCACTATTCCAGTTAGCCAGAAGTGGAAATGTGCGTAGGGAGTCAGGCGTGTAAGATTTTTATGGATCACACTTGGAGGTGGTACACAGTATTTCCATGCTCATTTTATAAGCCTGAACTTATAAATGCATGGCCACCCCCAACTACCAGGGAGGATGGGAAATAAATTCTAGCTGGTACCACGAATCTGTTTGTCATTTTCTGTGCTGATACTGTATTGTTTTGATTATATAAAGTTTAAATCCATTTTTTTCAATTCTGAAATCAAAATGAAATAACTGTAACAAAACTTTGTTGAGATTTTAATTGAAAATGTATTCAACTTAATGTTATTTGTACAAGTGATGATTTTCATATGCTGTTGTCTTTCCAACCAAGAACATGTGTTTTTTACTTCTTTTTTTTTTTTTTTTTTTAGGTATTATTCTATGTGCTTCCTGAAGATTAGATTATGAAAGAGACTAGAAAGAAGAGAAAAGTTTCATGGCTGAGGCTTTTTTTTTTTTACGTGAGATATAATTTACTTATTGTGAAATGGACAGATCTTAAACCCCTACCAAGATATGGAACATGGCCATCACCTCAGAAGGTTCCCTTGCACCTCTGCCAATGAGTCCTCCCCACAAAGGTAAGAATTGTTTTGATTTTCAGTGTATAGAGTTAGTGGTGCTTATTCTTGAACTTTATGTAAGTGGAATGATACAGTATGTACTTTTTGTGGCGCAAGGCTTCCTCTCCTCCGTGTGGAGAGTCATCCGTGATGCTCCACTTATCGGTTTGTCCTTTCTGTTGCTGAGCAGTGTCTCACTGTGTGGAGGCACCACAGTTGTTTATCCTTACACGTGTTGGATGACATATGGGTTGTTTCAGTTTGTTGCTCTCCTGTTTAAAGCTGCTGTGGACATTCACGTGCAGGTTTCCAGGTGGTCCCATGTTTTTATTTCTCTTGAGAAAATACTTAGGAATTCCTGGGTCATAAGATAGGCATCTGCTCAACTTTATAAGAAACTGGCAAACAATTTCCCAAAGTGTTTGTGCCATTTAACACTCCCACCAGCAGTGTCTTCTCCCCGTTAACACCTGTTGCAGGTTACATCTTTACAGTCTTTTTTAACTGTAGTCACTTGAGTGGGTGTACAGTATCTCACATACCAACTTTACTGCAGTATAATTTATATACAGTAAAGCACACACATTTTCAGGTGAAATCTGACAAGTATATCCATGCATATAACTACCACCACAATTGAAATATAAAGCATACCCAATACCCCAAAATACAAAACATCCCTATTACCCTTCGTATCCTTTTCATTCAATCCCCGCTTCTCATCCCCACCTCACCGGGGGGGTCTCATCTGCTTTTAATCATGTAGATTTGTCCTTCTAACGGTTTCACTTGAAAGGACATAAAGTACGTACTCTTTTGTGTCTGATTTCTTTCACTTAGCATAATGATTGTGAGATTTATGTATATTATTGTACACACTAGTAATGTGTTCCTTTTTATTGGTAAGTAGTGTTCTATTGTATAAATATACCGCAGTTCACCTATTGGTGAATATCTGGGTTGTTTCTAGTTTCTGGCTATTTTGAATAAAGCTGCTATGAACATTTATGTATAAATCTTTGTATGAACATATGCTTCCAATTTTCTTGAATGAATATCTAGAAGTGGAATTGCTGCATCACATAGTAAATGTATGTTAACTTTGCAAGGAAATGCCTAACTATTTTCCAAAGTGGTTATATAACCAGTCAGCGTTTCCATCATTAATGTATTAGAGTTACAATTGCTTTACACATTTGTCAGCACTTGGGGTTGTCAGTCTTTTTAAATTTTAACCACTGTAATTGGGTAGTCTCTTAGGTTCATTTTAATTGCATTTCGTTGATGACTAATTATGTTAAGCACCTACTGATGTAAGTATTTGACATTTGATTGTAACCTTTGGTGAGGGGTCTGTTCAAATCGTCTGTCCATTTTTAAAAGATTGGGTCATTACTTTTGTGATTATTGAGTCGTAAGGGTACTTTATATATTCTGAATATAAGATCTTTGTAGACACCTTGCAAATACTTACTTCCAGTCTGTGTGTTGTCTTTTTTCTTTGTAGTGTCCTTTGAAGAGCAGAACTTTTTTAACTTTGAGAAGTCTATTTTTTTCTATTTTTTTTTTTTATGGTTCAGACTTTTTGTGGCCTATATAAGAAATACACGTATGTTAGGTTTGCAGTGATCTTTTGTTATGTTTTACAGTAGAAGTTTTTTAGTTTTAGCTTGTGCATGGGGTCTATTTTCCATCTCTAATTATTTTTGTGTACTGAATGTGAGTATGTAGAGATTCAGTTTTTTTCCAGATGGGTATTGATTTGTTCCAAAATCATTTGTGGAAAAGATTTTTCCCCCTCCATTGAACAGCTTTTGTTGAAAATCAATTGACCATAAAATGTGGGTCATGTTGAAGTTTTTATTCTGATCCTTTGATCTGTGTGTTCATTGTTACGTCAATACCATACTATCTTGATTATTGTAGTTTTAAAGAAAGTCTTAAAATCAGATAGTGTGAATTTTTTCCACTTTGTTCTTCTTTTGTAGCATTGTTTTGGCTATTCTAAGTCCTTTGCATTTCCATATGAACTTTATGGTCAGCTCACTAATAAAGCTCACTTTAAAGACAATCGCTCATATGTGGAATCTAAAAGAAAAAACAACAAAAAAACATAAATACAAAACAGAAACAGACTCATAGATATAGAATACAAACTTGTGGTAGCCAGGGGGACAGCGGGTGGGAAGGGACAGACTGGGATTTCAAAATGTAGAATAGATAAACAAGATTGTACTGTGTAGCACAGGGAAATATATACAGGATCTATTGGTGGCTCACAGTGAAAGAGAATGTGACAGTGAATGTATGTATGTTCATGTATAACTGAAAAATTGTGCTCTACACTGGAATTTGACACAACATTGTAAAATGACTGTAACTCAAAAAAAAACGTAAATAATTGGTGTATTATATTGATTTTTGTCTGTTGAACCAATCTTACTTTCCTGGGATAAATTCTACTCGGTTATTGTTTTAAAATGTAGGTTTTATTATTATCCAGGGATGTTGAGGCCAAAAGATCAGGAAACAGTTTCCACTGAAAAGATAGTTTATTATGCACAGTTCCCAAGAAGAGGGGACACATTATGCCATGTGGGGTGGAAGGGGCATACGGAGGACTCACCATGTTCATTCAGGAGATAGAGGGAGTGAGGGAAAATGGGGGCAAGTATCTGTATTGTGGTTTCCATGAGAAGGAAAGGGGAAGCAGGTGTAGGGCTGGCTAGTTTGAATACTTTCAGCGGGCTCTGGGGCATAGGGGCTGGCTCTGGTTGTCTGGTACCTGGCCCTGGATGTTTGGCTTAGGGGGATAGTGGCACAGACTGTGAGAACCCAGTGAGAGCCTGATGAAGGAGACGGCTGAGATAGGTTCTGAATTGGTGGGTTTGCATAGGAAAGGAGCATGAGCAGATGAGTTGTTTATTGTCTCTAGCATTTGGCTGCCCTGGGAGGGACAGTCTCTCCAGAGTCAGCAGGGTCTCAGATTTCAAAGCATAAGGATAAAAAGACATGCTCAATACAGTCATGATATATAATTCTTCTGCTCTGTTGCTGGATTCAATTTGCTGGATTTGTGAAGGATTTTTCCAGCTGTACTCAGAGGGGATATTGGTCTGTGGTTTTCGTCTCTTGTGATGCCTTTGATTTTGGTATCAGGGTAATCCTGGCCTCATAAAAGGAGTTGTGAAGTGTTCACTCTCCTATTTTTTGGAAGAATTTGTGAAGTATTCTGTACTTTAATTACCCTGTAGAAGTTTGGTAGAGTTCACCAGTGAAGCCAGTTTGTCCTGGGCCTTCATTTCTGGTGAGTTTAATCACCTTACTTGTTGAAGGTCGATTCAGGCTTTCTCCTGGAGTTAGCTGTGATAGTTCATGTCTTTCTACGAATTTATGCTTTTTATCTAGGCTGTCTAATTTGTTGGCATAAAACTTACACATTTTGTTTTTCACAGTAGTTAAATAGCTTTTTATCAACACACCGTTTCATAAAATGAAGCAAAACCACATGAAAGTCCATGTTAAAGTACCTGGGTGTCATCTCAAAATAAATTTGGGGAGACAGAAACAAAGGTAGTAAGTGATCATAGTTGATCTGTTCTTTAAAGCATCATTTGGTTATCAGAAATCCCCTAAAACTGGTGCAAGTGAAGAGGTCAGTTATTGTAAGAATGATAGTACATGAAAATGGAAATGCCGAGACTGGAGGCTATAAGGGTTAAAGTCTTGAAGATTAAGGAGCCAGAATTTATGAAAAGATTTCTGAAAGCTATGCTGTGTGCTTTGTCCCCCGCTTCCTTCAAAGGGCAGAGGTGTGTGAGTCTGATTCTCCCCCTCCAAGCCTAGTAAAGGTGATTTCAACAGGATTGACTGAGAGAGCAGATGGAGGATGCAGAACACTGGTGTCTGACCTGAGGTGCCAGAGAAGACTGAGAGGTGGTTGCTTTGGGGTTAGTCTGCCCACCCCAGACTTGCCAGGGCAAAGATGCACAGGTGCCTCCTGAGGCTCACAGGTGGACCATATATATCAGAGAGGCCGTGTGACATTGGATTAGGTTCTTTCAGTGGGGCCATTAGAGTGGGAGATGGGATTGCAGCAGATGGAGGCTGAAGAAGGACCACAGGGTACTTTGGCACTGTGATAGAAATAATGTGTTATCCTGGTGAAGGATACATTCATCTGAGTTAGAAGAACTTCTCGAAGAGATGTCTCACAATGGATTCTTCAAAGAACCCATACAGGTAATGCAAACATTTATCAGGCTTCCATAGAAGGAGAAAGCTGCTTTTGACAGTGATAAGTCAGAACCTCCTTTTCTGTTGCCTCTCCTTCCTCTTACTGACCACTCTCCTGGCCCTTTAGGAACCAGAAAGTAGCAAGTGAGTAGAAGAGTGGTGAGAAGTGAAGAAAAGGCAACTATTACACCTTTCCCTGGGTAGAACTTCCTACCTAGAGAGAAGGAAATGTCAAGAACTGTGAAAGGTCTGAGAGTTCACCCTATTTGTAAGTTAGCTTGCTATGTTTCATGGAGGCTGGTAGAAGACAGAAGTCTTCTGTGCCAGAGACAACAGTTTTTTACTCATAGCCGTGGTATTTTTAAGCTGGTTCCCTGACTCTCAATTCTCACAATGCACAGAGGGCCAGATTACACCTGCACACATAGTGGATTCTGCTGTGGGAGAGGAACCCTAAACTTAGAGAACACAAATGTTTTTTAACGAGCAGTAAACATGCCCGCCCTTTTCTCCAGAGAGAGGTGTTATCTTTCTCATACAGGACAGCAAGCAGTCTGTTCTTTCCTCCTGAGGAAGACACAATTTCTGTCTAAGGCTGTTCACTATACAGAGATCCTTGAAAAATGGTCCAGAACACAGGAAAGTTAGCGCCTCTCTAGTAGATATGGAGAAACATGGGAGACCCCTGAAGAATCATCCTCCCATAGGAAATAGCTGTAACTTTGAGGGAAATTAGAAGCTTTGTCCCTTGCATGGAACGGGACTTTATAAATAACAAGATTTGGGACTATTCTTCACTATTTAAATGATCATAGGGTGTTATGTTTTATGAGCAAAAAAAAAAAAAATTCAAATAGGGGTAAGCAAAAAACTCTCCCACCCCAAATAAAATGTAAGGGGGAAGCAGGAGAAAAAGTTCAAGTTGCTTTGATTAATATGCCCATTTCACAAGAGCTTGATGAACAACCTTAAAGTCATGTAAGGTCTACTAATCTGCAAATAAAATACAGCCAAACTTTGTGTAAGCTGGAAAGGAGAATTACAATGTCAGAATTAGATAAATTCTACCTCTCCCTTTGAACTTTTTCTTCTCTGGTCTCTCATCTCTGATTTCTCTGTTTGTCTGTTTATTTTACTTTCTCTGGCTTTGTTTCTGCCTGGGTTTTCATGCTAGATCCTACTGCCATTTACCAGCAGCCATTTTGCCTCTTGGTTCAGATTCTCCAGAGAGGAAATCATATGGTTATTGTTCAGCTGATGGATTAACTTCTCTTAGTCAAGTGATTCAGTAATCGGGAGGCGTGGCTGGGGCTGGCATCCGGTGAGGTCCAGAGGCAATGATAAGGCCACAGCAGCTACAAACCTGGGTGTGTTCTGCGAAAAGATAGCTGAGGGAGTGGCAAGTGCCCCCAAAGAAATTTCCAAATCCTGACTTAAGTCTGTTCTGAATTCAGAAGACTTTCCAGGTATAACACGTACAATTATAAATAAAAAGTTTGACTTATTTGTTGGTAATGTCTATAAAATTACAAGGAAATGGCAATTGAATTCTGTAAATACCTGATACTGGTCCCAGGAGCTTGGTGAGTAAAGCTGGCTCAGGTCAAGCCCATCCTATTCGTAGGCAACCCAGAGCACGTGTTCCACTGATGGGAGTTATGTCTCCCTGCTGGCAAAGAGCAGACGGCCTAAAGCAAGTGAGAGGACGTTTAGTCACCATCCCTAAAATGCACACCGAGGACATTTTTCAAGGTAGTTTTCCTGTTATGGATAAATCGTATGCTATTAGGCTGTTAATGTTATTTCTGTAATAATTTAAATGACCCTTTAAAATATAACAAATAAGAAAAAGACAGGCATTTTTTTTGTTCCTGAATAAGAACTGAAAATTTAGGGTAGTACTAAATCCTGTTATTAGCAAAAGCAACTTTTTTTAGCATGACTGTTGGCTTAAGGCAGTGATTCCTTTTTTTTTAAGTAACACAAAGCAAAGGTCCTTCTGAACTAGCACTAAAAGTAAAGAACAGACTAAGGGTAAAGTAAGAAAATGAGACAGGGTGTCAATTTTTCTGATTTTTTTTTTTGTAGTTTTTTTTTTTTAATTGAAGTATAATCGGTTGACAGTGTAGTGTTAATTTCTGGTGTAGAGCACAGTGATTCAGTTGTACATATATATACATATATATATTCCTTTTCATTATAGGCTGTTACCAGCTATTGAATATTGTTCCCTGTGCTGTACAATAGGTCCTTGCTGTTTATCTATTTTGTATACAGTAGTTAGTATCTGCAAATCCCAAACTCCCAGTTTATCCCCGCCAGCCCCCTTTCCCTCCTGGTAAAGAAAACAAACTTGCTAATTCTTTTTAAAACTCATTTGCCTTCTATTATTCCCATCTGGTTTTTTATTTTATAGTGTAACAAATCAACCTTGCAGATTGATTTAAAAGAAAAGAGCTTGGAAAAGCTCTTATAAATTAAATTTGTGACATTGACTTACATCTCCCCCTTTTACCTATTTTTTCCAGAGAAAAAGCTTCTTCTTATAATGGACTATGGTTGAAATCATTATATTTATTATCATTATATACAGGCACAACGATTTCTTAAAGCATAAGGAATCCATTCTCTGGTTATTTCTTTGTGGGGAATGCTTGTTGGCACAACATTCTTCTTCATGTCTCCCTGAAGAGCCTACAAGGTTTTTCAGGGGCCTAATAATCAGTTATGCAGGCATTTTCTAAAACAGTGAAATGTGTATTTAGTACGTATTTTCTGCTGCGGCAAAATTCTTTTGTTGTTTTGTTTTCTCTCTCCTTGAAAAGATCGCTCCTTCTCTGGTTTCATTTTAAGGGTCCCTTAAGACCAAGCTGCTTCAGGCCATCTTCCATTTTCATGTAGATTTGTTAGTTATTTTGTTTGTTTGTCCAGAAGGAGGTTTTGTTCTCTGTCCTAGAGCTGACTTTGAAAAGGAAGCTAATCATATAAGTGAAAATAATCAATTATACTCATGGTTAAATCCAATATATTGTTGGTTTCCCCACTGCTCAGTCAGCTTCTAAGACCCCGGATCAAGGGCAAAGATGCTTAAGGAATTTTAGTTGGCTCTGGTGTGTGTGCATCTGTGTGTGCGTGTGCATGTGTATGTGTGTGTGTGTGTGTATGACTGAGAAGCAGACTCTCAGAAAAACTGCAGAATGCAGGACAAAGATCCAATTTTAGAATTTACTTTATAAACAAACAAATAAATACAGACAATAAAGGGTGGGTCTGTATAGTTAAAATATGCTGAATTATGTCAGTCCAGAAATACAAAATGGTACAGCCACTGAGAAAAGTTTAGCAGTTTCTTAAAAAATTAAACACACACCTGCCATATAATCCAGCCAGTCTACTCCTAGGTGTCTACCTAAGGGAAATGAAAACACGTCTATACATACACTGCTATGTGGACATGCATGGCAGTATTATTTGTAATAGCCCTGAGCTGGTAACACCTGAATGTCCATCAACTGGTAAAAGGATCAACAAAATGGAGGTATACCTACTTAATGGAATACTATGCAGCCATAAAAAGATGACACATTTGACCACATGCAGGCTCTTGAAAGCTGCATGCTAAAAGAAATGCACCAGATACAAAAGGCTACTTATGACGTGTTCATTTGGGCTGCTATAACAAAATACCAGGGGCTGGGTGGCTTATAAGTAACAGAAGTTTATTTCTCACAGTTCTGGAGGCTGGGAGGTCCAAGATCAGAGTGCCAGCATGGCCAGGGGCTGGTGAAGTTTGTTTCGTTGTATCCTCACGTGGCGTGCGCCCCCGAGCCTCATTTATAAGGGCACTAATCTCATTCGTGAGTGTGGAGCCTCCAGATAACTCAGGCAGTCACTTAATTTACTTGTTTGTTTGCTTATTTGTTTATTTCTTTTTCTTGGCTTCTTCATCAGCACTGAAAACGTCACAGTAAGGCTCGCGTCTCCTATGTTACAGTTTTCAGAGCACGAGGAAAGGAAGGTTACATCTACTGCTTTACTGATGTAAGGGATAGGAAGAGCTCATTTATTCATGTATTCATGTTTTTGCCACTAAATTATTCATTCATATTCAGAATGTTTATGCTTAAAATCTAAATGATTCCATATAATTTCTTTTCACTTTGGGGCATGTTACCCTTTTGCTTTCTGATGTTTTTGGAGTCATATTCTACCCAATCTCTACTTTTGGATAGATCTATATTTCATTTTGGAAATTAAAAAAGAACCATAACCCTCTAAAACTGAGATATTTATTTTGGTCTTATCATCCTCATTTGAAGAAATACGACAGCCACGTCTCTCAAATTCTAGATCATTTGTAGGTAAGGTAATTTATAAGCATGGGATTTAAATACAGATCTGTGTGACTCAAATCTGTATACTTTCCAACCATCTTAGGCATACTCTAAGTATCTAGAAATAAAAACAAACTGATTTATCTCAGAAAAAGTTTTAAGTTACATGGACAGAAACAGAAATATTTTTTCCAGATAACAAGAAAATTTAATTCACTATAATATTATAGTCATTAAGGGTCCTATTTTACCAATTATTGTACAAAACCCATAGATAAACCGCACCTTCAGTAATGAGGAAGGCTATGATTTTGGAGTCAGAACACGTTATCAACAAAAGAGAAGTCTGAATAGAGGGGACACACAAGCATCTCAAAGCACCGATAGTAGATTTAACTGAAAAAGAAATACAACCCAAATTTGGGGGGTGATTTTTCTCAAATGATGAATCATAATAGCTAATATATATCCAGCATCAAATTTTGCAGACATTGTCTTAGGCCATGTACATGGAGATCTCGTTTAATCCTCAGTTGAACCTTATGTGTTAAGAACACTCTTCATCACCAAGACCCCCCGTTACAGGTGGGGAATCTGGAACTGACTAGGACAATCTCACCTAATGACATGCACTGCGAGTAGTGCGGGGCCAGGGATTGACACCAGAACCTGCTCTATCAGTCAGAAATTTACTATATGAAGTTACTGGCAACAGAGTAAACTAATGTATTATTTATTCTTCAAATAAGATTATTTTGTTCCACAGTGAGAATTGTTATCAGCACTGTAGCACCAGGATGCACACTTAAGATGAAATAAATAAAGATGTCTTTGTTTAATGAGCACTTGTCCCCATCCACTTTTTTTTCCAACTGAAATTGGAGGACTGGTGCATTTTGAGCATCAGTGGAAACTGGCAAACAGGACTTGGTTTTGAGTGAAAAGACAGGTCAGACGTATGCTATTCAGTTATTGAAAGAGAAGAGGCTCCAGATACTGCAACCAGAAACTTTTAGAGAAAGCAGAATACCTCGGTCATTTCCATATGAAAGGCGCAGGTAGGAGTTCAATAGCTCCTTTTCTTCTTTGGAGAAAATGAGTGTAGCTTTTTGCTGGCTGATAAAAATTTGATCAGGGGAAGAGGGGCCCCTGTGCTTCCTTCAGGCAGAAAATAAACTCTCTGACTGCTGCTTTCTGCTCGAGGTCTTCCTGTGTCATGCTGTATGTCTCGAAGACGGTGTCACTGACCTCCAGAGCAAAAGCAACCAAAGGCACCAGCAGAGTTGCAGGCGGCGGCCAGGTCATTTGTGTCTTCTTGCATTAGTGAGGTGTGGGCTGAGGTCTCACCTTGTTACTCATTTTGCTGGATGAATAGGGCCAGGTTTGGGAGCTTCCAAGTTAGTAAGAGCTATAAGGCAAAACACTGAGGCAAGGGCTTGGCTGTGTGAGTTCAAGTGTTGCACTCCAAGGGTTTGTATCCCGCTCCCACTCTTCGAGGATGTTGATGTTGAAAGGGGTTTTTGAATGAAGGTTGGGTGTGTTACACAGTCTTCCCTGGGTATCCGTGGGGGAGTGGTTCCAGGACCCCCCGTGGATACCAAAATCCACGGATGCTTAAGTCGCTTATATGAAATGGTGTAGTATTTGCAGACAACCCCGCACATCCTCCCTAATGCTTCAGATCATCTCTAGATTAATATAAGAATTTACATAAAGTAAGTGCTATGTAAATAGTTGTAGCACAATGTAAATGCTATGTAAATAAATAGTTGCCCCTGGGGCAAATTCAAGTCTTGAGTTTTGGAACCTTCTGGAATTTTTTTCCCTAATATTTTCTGTCTGGGCTTGATTGAATCCTCAGGTACAGAACCTGCAGACATGGAGGGCTGACTGTATAGTAAAGCAGTGAGAATAGCATACAACTCATTTCAGCTTAACACACACACACAGACATCGCAGGTCAGCCCCATTCAGTATTTTTGGCATTCTTTGGATTTTCATAAACCTTGAGTACCTCTTCTGTGCTAGGCCCTGGTAAAGTGCTTCACTTGTCCGACCTTCAGCTTTCATGCCAGCTGCAGCTCCCTATTCTGCTCCCTTCAGGGCCCCCTCCTACTGTGTCAGTTAGAAACAACACAGAGAATATGGTATTTCTCCATCTGAGAGGTTTGGGTTTTGGTTTTGGTTTTGACCATGTCCCTAGATGTGGGTTTGTTAACTTGATTTGGTGCCTTTAGTCTTCTGGGCATGTTTGTTTATTAGGACTAGCATTTAGACTCAGTATTGTAAACTGACTATACCTCAATTAAAAAAAAAAAACCTATCCAGGATCACAGAGCTAGAGAGCCACAAAACCATGTTATCAGTCAGCTTTATTTGTTCATTTGTGAAATATGACAGTCCCTACCTAAGCTGGCCATCTTGTAAATTCAGTCTATGGTCATACGGAGAATAAAGTAAATAAAGGTACGTGTAGTTGGGTGTAACCCATGACATTACCAGCGTTACAATTCAGAGTCCTAGAGTGAGACCAGGAGCAACTCCCTCTTATAAAAAAGAATAAACCAAGTGTACAGATTCACAAATTATGAGTGAAACAAAAGCAAACTTCAGTGCTGCCTCTTATCCTCCCGAGTTTTAGCAGAGAGGAAAGGGGAAATTTAGCAGCGGGAGTACAGGGTTATGGTTTCTTACCCTAAGATATCAGCACCTGGGTGCACAGTGTCTTGGTTCCTGGTGGGTATCCAAGGAAACTAGGAAGACCATTAGTCCTCATCCTGTTAGGAAAAGCAGCTTTTCTTCCAGTGGGTCTTAGCAGGTACAGCAGCAGCTGCAGACCCTGAATGTGTGCCCTGTTGCCTCAGGCTGCCCTGGAAAGACCTCCTTTATGGGATAGTTAGTGTAGTCCTGACTTACCTCAGGAGAAGTCAGGATTTTACAATCTGGGATGCCCAGACAAAAATGACCCATCCATCTTTTAAAGTATAGGGCTGAAAACCAATCTCGTTCTTTCACTTCACAATCTACTGAGTGCTTAAATTCAAACTGTTAAGTTATCACCAGATTTTATCAGATGGCTTTGCAAGTAAGGCTTCAAAGTGTAAGCTAATTTAGAGAACAGTCCGATGACAAAGGTGAGATGAACATCATTGCCAAACGGCTTTTGTTCGGTGGAGCTTAAACCCAAAAGGATTTTTGCAAGAACGAGGAATCCCTACTAATGCCAAACCCCTTTGGATGACAGGTCAACGACTTCAGCTTTGTATATAAAATACGGCACATACATACTTGTTATATATTTGTTTGGAACCAATGGAATCAGGTACTGGCTAGCTTACTATGCAGTGGCAGTGTATTGTAGCACCTTGAAAATAGTTTAGCAAGTAAAAATTTCAAAGTACAGGCTCAGGTATAAGAAATATAACCTTATTTCCCTTTAACTCTGCTTCTATTATGTAGAAATGCAATCTCAGTCAATTTGTGGTTCCTACCTGCTGGGAGTGTAATGTATCTAACAAGTTCCGGGGGCTTATGGGGTAAGGCCCAAGGCACTGGCAGGAGAGAGAGGAGAGGAACTGAGTTCTCAGTATCATGCAGGCACCAATGAAACATCCCTTGCTGCACCAGTCCTTGCACTGACCTGGGCAGGGCCTTCCTTGGAGGAGTGTAGGGTCTGGGCACCTCGGCCAGCGTGGGTCAGGCAAGCTCAAGGTGATTGCAGTTAGAAAGAAGCTTCGTTGCTGGTATTTCTAAAGCCTTTGAGATACAATTAAAGGCAGGAATTTCAAAGTTAACATTTAAAAAATTATGAAATACTTTAAGTATATGGAAAAATAAAGGACCATGAACCCCCAAGTACGCATCACCCAGTGGCAGCAATCATAAGTGTTTATCTCACCTACATCCCTTCTACAAGAGACTATTTTGAAGCGAGCCCCAGACAATATTCGATAACAGTGGATTTTAATGAGACCTGGACTCCCTTCTAGTACGAGGCCTGGGCCCTTGCCCTGGTTGCCCAGCCCAGGGGATGGGCTTGGTTGCATGTTGGTCACCCCTGAGAAGCCTCTCCTTTTGTGGTCCCTTCAGACCAAAGCCTCTCTCTCTGCTGTAATTGAGGTATTTATGGCCCCCTGGGGCACAGTAATTTTTCTGAAGTTCTCTGTGATTCATGTCTCCCCAGATAGGCACCAGAATCCCTCACTGACCCCAAGTCCAACCTGGGATGTGAGACGTTGGGTCCCTCGCAGATACCCACCGAGGTGTCTGCCCTCCCTTCTCCTGATGCTCCTTCTTCCTCAGTGCCGTTTCTAAAGGATGGGTGGTTGGGAGTATGGGGCACTGATGGAGGGAAGGCCTGTTACAAATGTCTAGTCTACCCTGGAGTTCTCAGAAGTCGCAGTCAGGAAGAGTCTTCAGCCAAGTTCTACTTTTGGATCTATTGTATCTCTCTGCAGGGGCCGGGAGCTCAGAACCTAGCATCTCTACAAATGGGATGGGAGAAAGGAAAAAATAATAATATTTCAGCAATCTTGTCCTGCTAGATATTGTGTTGAAAACTGTTTCAGAAAGTGAGTGAAGCCAGCACAGCATCCTTCGTAGTCTTGCAAGTTGTGAGAGGCTGGGCAGGGATGTGGGTTCTGGAGCAGATAGACGTGGATTGTAGTTTCTTTTACAGTTCAAGGTATTTTGTGTCTTTTCCTCTGCTTTCTAATCTGTATAATGGGGATGATAACACCTACTTAAATGTCATTATTAGGAAGTGAAATAATATCTTAATCTCAGTGCTAGTTACACATTAAGCACCTAATAGCATTAAGTATTATTATTATTATTATTATTATTATTATTATTATTATTATTATTATTACAGATGCTATGAGAATGGAAATGAATTCTCACTGAGGTCATATAGGAAGCTTTCTCAGGAAGGTTGACTCAAATTGAGTCTCGAAGAGCGTGTATGTCTTTTGTAGACAAATATGGGGGGTGGTGGCAGGAAGCACATTTTAGGTAAAGAAAACATGTCTGGCAGGGTCAGTGACCAAAATCCTTTTTTATCATCACAAAAAATTATTAACCACGAAAAATAATATTAACTAAAGATAGAATGGGTTTTCTTTTTTTTTTCATGTAGTTAAGCCCTCCTTTGTTATAAGCAAAACACGCTTAGAGAAAATATTTAGAAAATGCAGACAAAATTATACTACTTATCATACCATCTTCAAGATATAAAGCTTTTTAATGCTGGTAAAATATGCATACTATAAAATTTACCATCTTGACCATCTTTAAGTAGTGTTAATTACATTTACACTGTTGTGAAACCAATCTCCTGTTTTTGTTTTCATTTTTCCTAACTGAAACTCTGTCCTCGTGCAACAGTGACTCCCCTTCCTCTCCCGTCCCAGCCCCTGGCAGCCACAGCTACCTTCTGTGTCTATGAATTTGCCTACTCTAGGCATTCATGTAAGTGGAATCACATAGTATTTATCTTTTTGTGAATGGGTGATTTCACTTAAAATTGATCATTTAATCTAGTTTTGTTACCTGTTTTTGTATGGAAATGTTTGGATCCACCACTGTCTGTTTAACCATTTCCCTATAGCTGGGGGCTTATGATAAAATAAATCATTATAAATGACACTGCAGTTATTATCCTTACAGTAAACATTCAGGCACATTCATTGTTAGTTCTTTAGAATACATTTCTAGGTACACAGATACATTTCCTGGGTCAGAGGGCATGCACAGACACACAGATTAGGCTTTTGAGGTATATTGACACCTGCCCTCTAGAAACGTGGTAGCAAATTCCATTCCTATCTGTGATGTGGGTGCTGATTTCCTTGCCCCATTTACTTCTTCCTTCTTTTTTTTTAACAATTAGAACCAGTTTTGATCCCCTGTCAGTCATTGCTTAAAGCCCAGTGAAGCTCAGACTTCACAATGGATGCACCAAGCACCTTGCTTACATGCTGGCCCCAAGAGCCAGGGAAGCCAGCTGAGAACTTCATGCTTAAAAAGTTCAGAGCAGTTAACCTAATCCTGCTTAACCATGAAATCTCAGGCTCCCAGTTCAGGATTCTTCCGTCTTTGAAGGGACAGAGAATCAACTTATTTAGTGGCCACAGGATACAGCTCGCACTGACGGAATCTACCTTTGTTTTTTAAATTTAATTCCTAACAATACCTGTTTTGGGGGAAATTCAGCAAATGGTTTGATTCAAGTTAAAATGCCAGAATAAGAGAAAATAACGTCTAACATAAAACAGATGATCATTATCTACTAAAAAGAACCCCCCTACAAAGAGTTGCCTTGAAATTTATTCTGAGAAGATGCTTTTAAACGCTTTATTAAGAAAATCAAGAGTATGAGCATACAAATTACCTATGGTTAGGTTTTTTTTTTTATTATGTCATGACAATTGTATTTTCAAATATACTCATACAGGTACTAGGTTTTCTTGATTACTGTCAAGTGCAAATTTAGCATGAGTTTTGTTCAGTATGCTGTTTCCTAAACAATCAGTTTCAGAGATTTAGCAAGGTAATAAAAAATTAATCAGCTTGGAGATCAACAAAAACATTGCTTCTGGAAATAGATTGACTGGGACATAGAACTGAGTGAACTTAGCAGAGTAAAAGATATTGGAAGGATTCTAAACCCATGTCAGGAGGAAATACCAGCTAATAACTAATTTAGGCTTAATTGCTTCATGATGAATACACACTGGCACACACACACATACACACACACACACACACACACACACACACACACACACACTAAAATGAAGAAAGAGCAGGAGAACATAGAACAGCATTGGTTTGGAAGCCATTTCCTTTGCAGTTTGTATCTTGAGCATCCCCAAGGGTGGGCATGGATTTTGGTTTGGGGTTTGATGGTTCTGGACAGTGATTCAGTCTTCAGTCATAACTGGTGATTTTTTTCCCCTTTGGCTTGCCCCTGTCAGTTAAGGCCTTATTATGAAATTCCACTTGACTTTTTTCCCCTATCTTCCTCTTTTTATTATTTGTCATGTGAAGACAGAGTCACTGGTGTCAGCAGCCCCTGACTTATGATTAAAGCTGAGTATAGTCAGATCCTGGCCTGATTTCAGGACACGGCTGGGAGGGAAGGGGTGGTCGGGACTGGAGAAGTAGCTGTTGTGAGAACTTTGAGCAAGTATTCCCAGCAAGGGCCATCTCATCTCCAATGGAGCGAAACTGGGGACGAAAAAATATCCTATTCTTTTTATGTGTAAAGCACAGGTGCACAGTATATCTGTGGAGGTAAAATCTCATGAGGTTAATGATTAGAAAGGCTCAGGGTGGGGACAATAAAGAAATAAAGCTGAGAAATATTAGATGAATGGCAACAGTTGTTTAGCAGGCACTCAGCTGCCTAGGAATGACTAAATTTAAGAATCTCTGTTCTTTAAAAGGGAAGTGTTTGTCTTTATAGAATGTCTCCAAGGAGTGCTGTAGGGCTTGGGGGGAGGGTATAGACTAAGGTTCTCTCAGTTCTTTCCCACTCCCACCTTTCTAGAATTCCCAGGGGAGAGGGCAGCACAGGACAAAGGTCTGAATCAGAAATAAGAGTGTAAAAAATGAATAAACAAAAACCTCAGTTAAATACAGTGAGGAGACCATCCGGGGGGGACAGAAGGGAGCATGACAGCCTGTGACGACAGCAGAGCCCGACAGAAAGAAGGAAGACTCCTCTTTTTTCCCAGCAAGGACTCAGCCAGGGAGAAGCTGTGGACTCTTTGCTGTGGACTATGGCTCCCAGCCTCCTTCTCCCGCTCTGAAGAAGTTTTCTCCTTCCCTTGCCGGGGGCGTAACTTCACGTGGCTCACCATGGTGGCAAGTCTCAAATTCCGATTCTCTGCTGATCTTGAATAAACCTCTCTTTGCTAGAGAAATATCTGGCAGTCTGCGTCTTTCAGGTCAATAACATTCTGCCTGTATTTGTGAAAATCTGAATTGCTTCCAAAACGATGGCCAGAAGGACTGGGAAGGGAGCGCATAGTCATTGACCTTGTATTACGTGTCGGGCATTGAGGAGCTAGTTGATTCTGTATTTGAGGGGAGCTCTGGAAGATTGTTTGTTCACAAAAATGGCTACAATTACTCCTACAGCTGTGCCCTCTGCAATGCCACTTCGCAGCACCTCCAGTCAAGAGGTAGCCCTGTTTCTCCAGCCCTTGCCTGCTGGGGCCTCAGGAGGCCTTTGCATGCTTGTGTTTAAGGACCCCTGTGTCCTCTGAGTAAATAAGCTTGAGTTAGCCTGATGGGGGATGAGTGACCATGTGGAGCAGAGATGGGCCATCCCTGCCCACGGGGCACTTGACTGGCCCAGCACCTGACCACAGACACAGGAGTAAATCCAAGCAAGACTAGACCCACGGAATTGTGAACAAAACTAATGATTGGTGCTTTTAGCCACTAAGTTTCAGAATGATCTGTTTATGTGGTAGCAGCTAACTGGGACTAATTCAAATGCTACCTTAACAGGTGTGGACAAGGCCCCCAAACAAACAAACCAACAAGCCCAGCATGCACAGGCAAATAACATTAAAAAAGCACAAAAATCTACCCCAAATCAGATGTCTCCTGGCTTCACATGGTAAATGTGATGGTTAATTTTACTGTCAACTTGGCTAGGATAGAGTGCCCCGTTGTTTGGTCAAACACCAATCCAGATGTGGCTGTGAATGTGTTTTTTTTAGCTGTGATTAACATTAAATCTGCAGATACTGAGTAATGCAGATTATTCTCCATAATGTGGGTGGGGCTCATCTAATTACTGGAAGGTCTTAAAAGACTGTGGTCCTCTGAGGAGGGAGTTGTGCCTCTAGACTGCCTTTGGACTCAAGATGCAACATCAGCTCTTTCTGGAATTTCCAGCCTGCAGGTCTGCCCAGCAAATTTTGGACTTGCCAGCCTTCACATTCTCATGAACCAATTTTTAAAAATAAATCTCCCTTGCTGTGCATCTGATTGGTTCTGTTTCTCTGCAGAACCCTGACTAATACAGTAAAGAGGAAGTTATTATTTAACTCTCAGACTATTAGCTTTGCTCAAAACCTGGCTTGGGCTGTGCTAGCCTGCATAATTTAAGAACCAAGTTTTCCCTGAGATCTCCCTCCAAGTCTTGTTTCACAGAGAGGTTGCAGGGTCCAGGCTCAGCGAGGAGACTTACTCAAGTTTCTGCTCTTTACTTCCTCTAGCTGTCTTATGTCTCCGAGACCCCCCCACCCCACCAGAGTGTTAGTGTCCTCTGACCCTGGCAGGTAAGTTCTTGACTTCTGTGTCCCTGATTAATGTCAGTGGAGACAGGTGTGTTCCAAGTGATCTGGCACCGAGGCAGCTTTAGAGGGGTATGTGTGTGTGTGCATGTGTGCGCGTGTGCGTGTGCATGTGTGCGCGTGTGTGTGCACACGTGCCTGCCGTACCATGTTGGGCATGGAAAGGCCCCTCACAGCCTCTGCTGGGACAGATGCTACCACCACCACACAGTGACACAAGCTCTCCTGGGTCCCGAGGCTCTGGAATGGGACACACGCTTCCCTCTTTTATATCAAGTGTTCACTTCGGTTTTTCAAATAGGTCGGCAGCCCAGTGCAGCAGTGTCTCTAACATCTCTTTGACCGTGATACTCTGTTTTCACGTGAACATTTACATAAACATCCAACGTATAAAAGGGAGAAAAGTGGAGTGGCTGTGTTGTGGTGAGTTGGGAGGTCAACATTGCTTCCTTTTTGTCCCCTCTCGTCACGCTCTGGGCAGTTCCTGAGCAGACTTTGTGGAACTGCGGTGGCTTTGAGAGGCCATTTGAGCACCACTGACGCTCAGGTGTGGTAGGGCCAAGTCTCTAAACCTCCCTGGACCTCAGCTTTCTCTAGAAGAAGATGGTGATCTGCTAAGTGATCACCGAAGGTGCTTCCAGCTCAAATGTTTCCTGAGTCTGTGATTTCTTGCCTCCAATAGTAATAGTAATGTTTACTGGGCATGGACTATACCTTAGGCATTTCATCCATGATTATGTTGACCTGGAATAAATAGACTGTCAGATATTTCTCCAGCAAAGAGGGGTTTATTTGAGATCATCAGAGAATTGCAGTTTGAGATTTGCAACCGTGATGAGCCACATGCAAGATCTCCCCAGTAAAGGAAGGAGAAGACTTTGTAGAGGGGAAAGGGAAGTTGGGCGCACTGTGGTAAACAGAGTCCATGGCTTTTCATTGACTGAGTCCTTGCCAGGAACCAGGAGTGGGTTCTTCTTTCTGTTGGGCTCTGCCATCATCACACGGTGTGAGAGCTCTCCCTGCTGGTCTCCCCACTCTATTTAACTTATTATCTCAGTTAATATAACCACCCTATAGAATAGGTATATTACCCCCATTTTACAGAATAGGAAACAAAAGTTCAAAGAATTTAAGCAGTGATTAGGTGGCAGAACCGGAACCTGAACCCAGGTCTGCGTGATTCCAATGACCACCATGCCCTTTCCACTAGATGGTACTGCTCCCTGTGAAGCAAGCAGTTCAGGTGAAGGGTCCCTGAAAATCCGTTTTTGAATCCTTTCAGAAGCATTTTGTTTCTCTGCAGTTTCGACCCTTGGATGCTCCTTTAGTCACCCTATTACTTATGTAACCTGCCCTGCAGATTGCAGTCTGTTAGCCAGTCTTAAGGTGGTTCAAACGCAGATATCTCCAATCAGTATACTTTTTCATTGTCACTTACCTTTTATGAACTCTCCTAAAGTTTGTTCACCAATGGGGATCCTTATCACAGAAACAGCATTACCTATCAAACAAAAAAGTAATTTCCTGGATGCCTCTCATTGGAGATGGGCAGCTGTTACTGTCCATAAACCATGTCTGTTTCCTTTTAAGCCACCAGACGCTGTTTGGAAGTATGCTAATAACATGTTCTCTCTGTTAGAGTGGTTTTCCAAGGAGCCTTCTCTAAAAATTTTTTTCTTATTCTTAAAAGCCCCTGAATATTCTTTGGTTATATGTCGGTTATGTTGATTAAATGCAGACTGAACATGAATACACTCATCCAAAAAGAAAGAAAGTCCGCTTTTCGGTGGCAGCTTGATGTGGTGGCTGTGCAGGGCATTTAGCCAGCCCCACCATGATAGGAGGCCCATTCAGTCTTACTCTTTTAAGAACTGTCCCTTTAAAATATTGCCATATTCTTTTTCATTCTGTTACTTCCTGCCCGATAAATACTCCACAGTTTTCATTTTGCTCCATGTCATTACCACTCTGAGTTAGCTGAGCCTCACACCCGTGGCATCGATTTTGTTTTTCCAATGTGAAATGTCAGAAGGTTAAGAGATCAAATACTCAATAGCTACATCCCTTTTGTAACACATACTCCTTCATTTAAGAGGCAATATTCTGGCCATCCTAAGATGAAAGTGGGTTGTGTTTTCCATCTTTTTCAACCCTCTCTTCCATTATTTTCCAGCCCAGGGTGGCCTCATTCCTATCAATGATTAAGTAGCTGTGATGGTGGAGGTAGCTCGAGGCTCTTCTGAGGGAAGGTTTCTGTGCAACGGGAGACTCTTACTCCCGCCTCTCCTTTTTTAGTGATGGGAAGATAGCTTTCCTGGATGTCCACAGCATTTTGATATTTTAGAGAGAAATAGGAGTCTTGCAAACATAGAAATGGATTCCTTATAAAGCACTGTGCTCTGATACAAAAAGCATAATAAAACAAGCCGATGCTGAGCTGCTTTGTAAAGGCGTGCAACGTAAATTTTACTCTCCCAGAGCCATCAGAGAAGTAAGTAGCTAATTAAATGGCAACTCCAGAGACTTTCTGTTAAAAGAATATATTTATATAAAGTATATACATTTTCTCAGCTTTATTGAGGTAAAACTGATGAATAAAATTGTAATACACTTAAAGTACACAATATAATGATTTGCTCTATCTATACGTTGTGAAAGGGTTCCTATAATTGAGTTCATTAACACGTTTATCATCTCACATAGTTACCCTGGTTTTTGTTTTTGTTTTTGTTTTTGTTTTGGTGAAAACATTTAAGTTCTATTCTCTCAGCTGATTTCAATCTTACAATACAGTATCATCAACTAGAGTCATCGTGTTAAACATTAGATCTTCAGGCCTTATTTATTGTGTAACTGAAAATTTATACGTTTTGACCAACATCTCATTTCTTCCACCCCCCAGCCCCTGGCAACCACTGTTCTACTCTCTTCTTCAATTCAACTTTTTTTTTTGGCTCCACATATAAGTGATGCCATGCAGCATTTGTCCTTTTCATTTACCATAATTCCTTCTAGGTTCATCCATGTTGTCCCAAATGGCAGGATTTCCTTCTTTTTATGGCTGAATAATATTCCATTGTGTATATATACATTTTTTTTAACCATTCATCTACTAACAGACACTCAGGTTGTTTCCGCATCTTCGCTATTGTGAATAATGCTGCATTGAACATTGGAGTACTGCTGTCTCTTTGAGATAATGGCTTTATTTCCTTTGGATATGTACCTTGAAGTGAGATTGCTGGATCACGTGGTAATTCTACTTATAATTCTTTTTTTTTCTACTTATAATTTTTGAGGAACCTCCATACTGTTTCCCATAGTGGCTCTACAGCTTACATTCCCACCAACAATGCACGAGGGTTCTCTTTTTCCACATCCTTGCCAGTGTTTGTTGTCTCTTGTCCTTTTGATAATTAGCCATTCTAACAGTTGTCAAGTTATATCTCACTGTGGTTTTAATTTGTGTTTCTCTGATGATTAGTTATGTTGAGTACCTTTTCATGTGTCTGTTGGCCATTTGTATGTCTTCTTTGGAAAAATGTCTATCCAGGTCCTTTGACCATTTTAAAATCAGGTTAATTTTTTTTTTAGCTAATTAGTTGTGAGAGTTCCGTATGTACTTCGGATATTAACACCTTTTTGGCTATGTGGTGTGCAAGTGTTTTCTCCCATTCTATAAGTTGCCTTTTGATTTTGTTGATGGTTTCCTTTGCTGTACAAAAGCTTTTTAGTGTGATAGAGTCCCACTTGTTTGTTTTTGCTTTTGTTGCCTTTGTTTTTGGTGTCAGATCCAAAAGTCATTGCCTAGAACGATGTCGAGGTTATCCCCTGTGTTTTCTTCGGGGATTTTTACAGTTTTAGGTCTTATATTCAGTTCAAGTCTTTTAACTCCATTTTGAGTTGATTTTTGTTTATGGTGTAAGATAGGGGTACAGTTTCATTCTTTCTGCATGTGGATATCCCATTTTCCCAAAACCATTCACTGAAGAAACTCCTTTCCCCATTGTAATTCTTGGCTCCTTTTTTAAAAAAATTAATAGAGTATATATGCATGGGTTTATTCCTGGGTTCTCTATTCTGTTCCATGATATATGTATCTGTTTTTATGCCCATATCATAATGTTTTGATTGTTATTCATTTGTAATATAGTTTGATATCCAAGAAATGTGATACCTCCAGCTTTGTTCTTGCTCCAGGTTGCTTTGATTAGTCAGGATCTTTAGTAGTTCCAAACATATTTTAGGATTGTTCGTTCTATTTCTGTGAGGAGTGCCATTGAAATTTTCAAAGGAATTGCATTGAATCTGTATATCACTTTGTGTTGTATGGACATTTTAACAATACTGAATCTTCAGATCCATAAACATGGGATATCTTTTCATTTCTTTGAGTATTCTTCAGTTTCTTTCATCAACGTCTTATAGTTTTCAGTGTACAATTCTTCTACGTCCTTGTTTAAATTTATTCATAGGTATTTTATTCTTTGCAGTTGCTATTGGAATCATTTTCCTAATGTCTCTTTCTGATGGCTCATTAGAAATGCAACTAGTTTTTTTATATTGATTTTGTATCCTCCAACTTTGGTGAACTTGTTTGCTAGTTCTAAAAGTTTTTTTGGGGGGCAGAGTTTGTAGGGTTCTCTATATGTAATGTCATATCATCTGCAAATAGAGACAGTTTTACTCCTTTCTTTCAGATTTGGACACCTTTTATTTATTTATTTTTCTTGCCTGATTAGTCTGGCTAGCACTTCCAGTATTATGTGAATGAAAGTGATGGAAGTGGGCATCCTTGTCTTGCTCCTGATCTTAGAGGAAAAGATTTTAGCTTTTCTCTGTTGAGGATCATGTTAGCTGTGGGCTTGTCATATATGGCCTTTATTATGTTGAGGTGTGTTCCCACCAACCCATTTTGTTGACAGTTTTATTTTGTGTATGAATAGATGTTAAATTTTGTCAAGTGCTTTTTATTCATCTATTGAGATGATATATGATATTTTGCCTTGATTTTCTTAATCACATTTATCACATTTATTGATTTGTATAGGTTGAATCATCCGTGCATCCCAGGAATAAATCCCACTTGATCATGTTGTATGATCCTGAACTGCTGAGTTCACTTTGTCAGTATTTTGTTGAGGATTTTTGTACCTAAGTTCATCAGAAACATCAGAAACAAATTTCCTTTTCTTGTCGATTCTTTGTCTGGTTTTGGTGTCAGGGCAATGCTGGCCACGTAAAATGAGTTTGGAAGTGTTCCCTCCTCATCAATTTTTGGGAAGAGTTTGAGAAGGATTGATATTAATTATTCTTTAAATGTTTGGTTGAATTCACCAGTGAAGCCATCTGGTCCTGGACTTCAGTTTGTGGGGAGGGTTTTTGATTAGTGATCCAATCTCCTTTCTAGGAGCTGGTCTATCCAGATGTTCTGTTTCTTCATGATTCAGTCTTGGTAGGTTGTATGTTTCTAGGAATTTATCCACTCCTTCTAGGTAATTTTTTGTTGTCTTTAAAAGCACAGCAAACAAAATAGGTTTCCCGTGAGACTATGAAACAGACTGAATCTGATTCTAGAAGTTAGGATTATTTACCTCCAAGGTCAGTGCTCTTTCTTTGATACAAAACACCTCCCTCCAAATGAGAACAAAGTATGCCTCAAACAAAAACAAACACTTCCCTCCCAAAAAACCCCAAACAACAACACGAACAAAACACTTACCAACAATAGCAAAAATACCTGATACAGTTCAGTAGTTTCCTTGTAGGTATGTTACATATTTTTCAGTTCTGTATTACAAGTTTCATCTTATTTCACTTTGACCTTGTATATTTTCAGATGATGCTTCAGTCAGCTGTACTCAGTGGGTCTTTGATTTTTCTTAGCATGAGACATTTCTGTAATTTACAAACTACTAGGGCAGTTACACTTGTTTCCTTTTGCCTAATGGATAGTGAATCTTCTTTGTCTTACACATAGACTTTTAGAATTTTAAAACTTAAGTGGACTTAATTTTTTAGATAAGAAGTCAAGGCCCAGTGAATTAAGTGGCTTGCCTAAACTTACACAGTCTAGCAAGAGAACTGGTAAATAGGGAAACCCAGCCAGAAATGTGTGGAGGTCATTTAGAAGGCATTTTACTCTGCTGACAGAGAAGCATCTGAGCAAGAATTCAGGACATTTAAGATGTATTTAGATGACAGAAACTCAGCATGCATGGTTTGGTTTCTGTCTGCCTCCAAACATAAATATTTCTGTCCAACTTTGTACAAAATTAATACCTGCCCAGGTCTTTGACCAGGATTAAAATCCTAGCTCTGTCCCTCTCTGTTGAAAAGCAAATTAA
This sequence comes from Camelus dromedarius, assembly GCF_036321535.1. Taxonomy (NCBI): domain Eukaryota; kingdom Metazoa; phylum Chordata; class Mammalia; order Artiodactyla; family Camelidae; genus Camelus; species Camelus dromedarius. The sequence goes on along the minus strand of NC_087446.1, from coordinate 59,069,276 downwards.
TTAACATATTGAGCTTTCTATTTTCTCATCAATAAAATAGAGATAGTGATTTTTACTCCATAAGATAACAGTGAGACTAAAATATAATATGTGATTGTTTTTTTCCATTGTGAGTGGCATATTATACATGCTTAATAAGTGAGTTTTCTTTTTCTGGTCTTTCCTGCACATATGAAGACTGTGTGAAAGTATGCCCAATTCCATACCATTATGATAGTAAAAATAACTGGTCTGAAGAGGGTAACCTGAAATGTTAGGTCAGAGAATAAAAGAATAAAGAAGGCACATCTTGAACCTACAGAAAGCGAAGTGTTCTGTGATGTTTCCATGGCTGGTCTTTGAAGTAATTTCATGCATTTAATTAGGGTGGATTTTTAAAAAATAGGTTAGACAAGTGAATAGGAAAAGAGTGCATCTTGCTCATCATCGGTACTATAGAACACAAAGACGTAAAAGCAGCATTATTTTAATTGAAGGGAGGCATGTTAGCAGAAATAGAGGGAGGTGGTTTTTTAAAATAAATATAACAACCCAAATTTTAAAATTTGTAAACTAGCAATAGTTAAGACTTTGATATCAGACAGGTGAGGGGTCACATCGTAGCTTTTTCCCATGCTGTGGTCCGTGCGCAGGTAGCTAGCTAACTACTCTGAATTATATCTGTATATAATGGTAACATCTGTGAGGGTAAATCATATGAAATTGCCATTTTTGTGTGTCAAAACTCATCCAGCAATGGATAATTCATATGATTCAACCTAGTTGTGGGAATAAAAAGATCACATATGAATGTTTAGGACTTACTACTTCCAATCAAGTATTTAAGAATCTTAGAAGTCACTACTCTGTCCTAACAACAAGAAGAAAGCTGACCAAGCCAAAAAAATCAATAGTTCTTAGAGCTGTAAGAAAGGTGAGGTCACAGAGCAAAGCACTGCCTCTAAAACTGGAGAGATAGAGAGGTGAATGCAGAGAACCCCAGAAGCAGAAAACCCTGAGGGGACCAGGGCCAGGGTGGGAAAACCTGAACTGTAATTGATGAATTGCTGGAAATTCTTCTGTGAAAAACTTTGGGAGTTAAAAACTCCAAGGGGGCCCCCTGACTAGAGAGACCCTGAACTTTTGTGAGCTTTACTTCCAGGGGTTTGACCTGGTTCTCACGGTGAATATCAGAGAAGAAATGGTAAAACTCCTAGAAGATAACCTAGGAGAAAATGTAGATGAGTTTGGGTATGGCGGTAACTTTTTAGATACAACACCAAAGGCACAATCAGCAAAAGAAATACTTGATAAGCTGGACTTCACTAAAATGAAAAACTTTTGTTCTATGAAAGACAATGTCAAGAGAATGAGAAGAAAAGCCACAGAATGGGAAAAAAATATGTGCAAAAGACACATCTGATAAAGGGCTGTTATTCAAAACATACAAAGAACTTTTAAAACACAATAATAAGAAACCAAACAACCAGATTAAAAAATGGGCCGAAGATCTTAACAGACACCTCAGCAAAGAAGACATACAGATGGCAGATAAGCATGTGAAAGATCCTTGACGCCTCAGCATCATCAGGAAGATGCAAATTAAATCAACAATGAGAAACCACTTCATATTATTAGAATATGGACCATTAAATGCTGGCAAGGATGTGGAGCAGCAGGAACTCTCACTGATTGCTAGTGGGAATGCAAAATGGCCCAGCCACTTTGGAAGACAGTTGGGTGGTTTCCTACAAAACTAAAACATACCATTATCATGTGATCCAGGAGTTGTGCGCCTTGATATTTACCCAGAGAAGCTGGAAACATTTTCACACCGAAAGCTGCACGTGAATATTTATAGCAGCTTATTCATAATTGACAAAACTTGGGAGCAACCAAGATGTGGTCAGTAGGTGAATGAATGAATACTCTGTGGTACATCCAGACATTATTCAGGGCTAAGAAGAAATGAGCTATCAAGCCATGAAAAGACATGGAGAAAAGTTAAATGCCTATTATTAAGTGAAAGAAGTCAATCTGAAGAGGCTTCGTACTGTATGATTCCAACTATATGACATTCTGGAAGAGGCAAAACTATAGAGACAGTAAAAAGATCAGTGGTTGTGGGGGTTAGAGGAAGGGAGAGACGAGTGGGTGGAGCACAGAGGATTTTTAGGGCAGTGAAACTACTCTGTATGTAATTCTAATGGTGGATACGTGTCATTATACATTTGTCCAAACTTAGAAAATATACAACACCAAGAGTGCCTGTGGACTTTGGGTGATGATGACATGTCAGTTTAGGTTCATCAGCTGTAACAGAGGTATCTCTCTGGAGGGGCTGACAGTGGGGGTCTCTATGCATGTTCAGAGGCGGCATGTATTTGGGAAATCTTTATACCTTCCTCTCCATTTTGCTATAAACTTATAACTGCTGAAAAAATAAAATCCATTATAAGGAAAAAAGTATATCAATTTATTGCCACAATTATAGGCATCATCTATGTTCAATAAATAATTGTTATTAGTATGTTAATGCATCTAACAATAAGAGAATAAAAATTACAGTATGGGTTTCCTATACAATGGAGTAACATAAAACCATTAAAAATTATGATTATAGAAAATAAGGATAGAAACAAACAAAAAGGATAGAAATAGCATTCATGATAAAATGTTTAATCAGAATAATGAGTACCAAAAATTCAGCACAATTTCATCTCAATTTTGAAACATACACCAGTACGTTTGCCTACTTATGTGAAAGAGAGACTGGAAGAAAATACATGCACATGTTGAACATGATTATCTCTGGATAAGTGATACTATCTTTTTTACATGGTTTCTTCCCATTTACTGTGAGCTCAGACTGCTTTCCTAATCAATGAAGATATGTACTCTTCCTTCCTGTTCCCCCCAAACAAGAAGAATACCCACAAGAGTTCTTGCCACATGTAGGACACCATCCTATTTGATAAATGCTATTTTGTTACCCAATTAAAACATTTAAAAATGGGTGCTTTAGATATTGAATTTTTGTTGTTGTTGTTCTGCATTTCCTTTTGGACAGTATGTTTTTTGTGTGTGTTAAGAAGGACAGAATTGAAACAAAACTAAAAGGGATCATTAAGGAAGAGTTAGAGAAACATTTAGGCTTTTAAAATCTGGAACAAAGGCATAGAATTTAAGAAAGAAGTGGTCATTATTAGACATGGAATTAGCAGGCAACAACAAGGACTTTTTAACTCTTTATTTGTATTTCCTTTGAGAATTTCACTTTTCCAGTTTTGTGTAGCCTCTCTGCAATCATGCTTTTGGGGCAACTTAGGGATGAGACACAACACACCTGCGGGATATAATTTCAGGAAGCTCCTTTGGATGTTTCCAGCCGGCTTGTCTGACACTTACGTCTGCCTTATCAAGAACATCGTGATGGTAACAGATCATATGTCTACAGTGCTTACGTTTGTAAACTGCCTTGTCAATTCTTATTTCATTGTGATCCTGTGAAATAAACAGAGCGTGGATTATCTCATCCATCTTGCAGGATAAAAAAAGACGGGGACATTAAAAGAGTTCTCTTGTGTGCCACAACTAGAGCACAGTAAGGATCAGAACCTAGACTCCTCCCTCCAAACCTAGCATCCACCCCAGCGGTGCAGGGCATTGTTAGGGTCTCTTGTAACATAAACAGGAACACAGGGGAAAGGGTGAAAAATGAAAACGTGAGTAAGGGTAAATGAAAATTTTAATACTTGACCCCATTTTATATTACCTCCTGTCTCTGAGAACGTGCTAGTTTGAGGTGGTAACACAATACAGATATTCAGGTCCTGATCGGTTCCTCATGTGTAGATGTGCAGTGCTTGGTTTTTAAAGCCACGTGGGGAGCAGGCAGGTAATGGGAAGAGCTTCATGGGTGATCATAGCCGTGCTTCCTGCCGTGGTGCTGCTGTGGTCAGAGGTCTGGCGGATTTCCCTTCCCGTTCTTACAGAGATGCAGACCTACGTACAGAATTGATTTTCAGAAAAGAACGTTCACTAGTATTGTGAAAACACTTTACTCTCAAAGTACTTCCAACATTAACCCTTTCCCACTGAAATCAGCCCTTCCAGAGGGACTGTTAAATAACAGAGCTCTGGACATGTGGTCAGGACAGCTAAGGTCTTGGCCAGTGTCTGGGACACCCTAGACAAAGGATGGAAGCTCACTTGGCCCGCGTTACCTTTTCTGCAAAGTGAAGGGTTTGAATTAGACTAGTGGTTCTTGACTCAGGGTGTATAACATAGAACATAATAGCTTTTTACAAATGCTGCTGTTTGACCCAGCCTCCAGAGATTCTGACTTAACGGATGTGGGCGAATCTCTGCAGGTAATGCTGACACCAAGCAGGTGTAAGAGCCCCCGGGTTGGGTGCTCTCTGAGACGCCGCTAGCTCTGGGAGTCCAGGATACCGTGGTTGTATTTCTTCCCATAGCAAACCAGGCGGCACAGGGTTCTCCCTCTCCCTCTCCTCCACTCCTAGAATAACCTTCTGACTTGGGCTTAAAGCAGTGCTTTTCAAACTGTAGTGGTGAGTTGTAGTAAGGAGCTAGTTAAAAATGCAGATTCCTAGGAGCCACCCCATGAATTTCTGGTGATGCTGACCTGGGGCATTGCTCAGGAATCTGTGTTTTTCATAGGCACCCAGGTGATCCTGAGAACATTGGCTGAGAATCATACTTTAAGATACACTGTCAAGGGTATAATTTGTAATCCGAAGGATGGGATTTTGCCTGGAGAACTTCGGGATTCTGGAATTCAACTCCCAGCTAAATGATGGAGTAGGTGCAGTGACTCAAGATCTTGAGGTTCAGAGCTCTGAGCTTCCTCTTCATTTGAGCTCCAGTCCTGTAGCCAGGGTCCTGACTCCCATTACAGCCGTCTCTGAATGGGTAAGAGAGGGAGGATGAGAATCCAGATTAGACAAATAATTTTTCAATGGAAGAATGGGTCAAAGATACAGACAGGCAACTCATAGAGGAACAAACCCAGTGTTGACTAGGCACTCATCATATCAGAACAACAAAAATGGATAAGAAATACCATTTTTCATCTATCAAATTGGCCCACATTTAAAAAAAATTGATAGTATCAAGCGAGCGTGAGGAAGTGGCACTGTCAGGCGTTTACGGGGGGGGGGGACAGAGTGAATGAGCCAGTTTAGGGGGCAGGTGGATTGCATCTATTGCACGTGCTTATACTTTACAACGCTACAAGTGTAACTGCGCCTCTCAGTGTTAACCTGAGAAATACTGGCATATAAACAAAAGTATATTCAAGAATGATTTTAAAATTAAAAAAATGGAAACCACCAAATGTCTGTAAAGTCTAAATAAATTACACGTAGTCTTAGTGTTATGCAGCACTTGGAAGAAATGAAATAGATGTATATGGACTAACTTGGGTAGCTCTCCAAGACTTAGTGCTGAGTGAAAACCTACTTACAGAATGCACCATGGGAACTTGTATCCAAGGTGGCGCCATCAATTCTTCCCTCTGTGTGCACAGGCCATTCCTCCAGCAAGAGATTGTGTCTCTTCCTGCCCTCCCTTTGAATCTGGGATGGTCTTAGTAACTTCCTTAAGCAGTGGAATGTGGTAGAGGTGATTCTGGGACTTCTGGGGTTATGCTGTAAGAAGCAATGCAGCTCCCTTCTGTGTCTTTTGGACCTAGTTATTATAGCGCTTGCTCTGGGAGAAGTCATCTGCTGTGTAAGAAGTGCAGTTGTCCTGAAAAAGGTGTGTGTGGGGCAGGGAAGGTGCCGCAGCCCTCACTGTTTCACCCACTCTAGCCGTCTCATCTGAGACAACAGACGTGTGTGTGAAGCTGCCATCTTGGACATCGCAGTCCCAGCGGATGGCGTGCAGAGAAAAACCAAGGGGCTGCACATGTGGCCCAGTCAGGCTGTCCCAGCCATCCCTAGTCTTGAGCCACCCTGGCTGAGGCCAGAGACATATGAAGCAAGGTGAGCCATCCCTGTTATGCCCTGCCCTAATTTCTGACTCACAGAATTATGAGAATAATAAAAGTTGTTTTCCACTAGTAAGTTTTTGTGTGACTTGTTACCACCAATAGGATGACCAGAATATTCACAATACAATACAGTAATGTGTTAGAAAAACATAACAAAATTTTACCAGATAGTTTGTGTGTTTGTGTGTGTGTGTGTGTCTGTGATCTAGAAGGACAAACACTAAACGGATGACAGTATTTATGTCTGGGTCAGAGAGGAAGTCAAGCAGGATTCAACATGATGGTCCTTCAGAAGGGTTCAGCCAGGAAAACAGAAGTTACTGTGTAGATTCAAGGAGGAGGAGTTTGAATTCAGGTGATCAGATGTTGCAAAAAGGGCAGGAAAAGAGAAGGTGAGGAAAGCTGACATGAAAGCTCAAGTGCATCAGGACCTTTCAGAGAGTGAGGGAGTTGAAGGAATTGCAGGGAAGAACTTGGGATGGTCCCCTGTGCCCGGAGCACCAGCGGACACGCTTGGAGGCTGCTGCGACGCCTCAGTCACAGAATATCTGCCCGCCCTGTGTGGTGATAAGGATGGTTCTGTCTCCCTTCTGCCTGCCAGACCTCGACTGAATGCCTCCCAGTGATGAACTTTAACTCACAATCCTGTTGGCAAGGGTTCCAGGAAACACAGCACAGAGAACATAGAGGGTTGTGCTCAGATGCCAACAGAAGACCCTGCTCTGAAAAAACTGTGAAACGCTGGCCTTCTAAGGCGTGTATAACTGAATGTTGCTTCAGCTGGTAACTCTTTTAAGGAGGCGTAGATATGACGCTTAAGCTTGTTAAAAGAACTAGGTATTTTCAGCATTTATTTTTGCATCTTTCCCCCTTTGACAGTAAATAGTGAGGTGGCAAGGCAGACCCTGAAGGTGGTCCCATGATCCCCGCCTCCCGGTCAGTATCCCCTCTCTGTGTCTTCCCCCTCCTCCTGAGTTTGGGAGGCACCTGTGACTTGGATCTAAATGTTGGGGCAAAGGTGATGGAGGTGCGTGATTATGAGTTAGTGATCATGTGATTACTTTGCATAAATCTGTGGCTCTGGTCTTGCTGGGTTCTCTCTCCCTAGCTGCCTGTGAGGAAGGAAGTACCCATGTTGAGGAACCCATGTGGCAAGAAACTCAGCAGGCCCTGGGACCTGAGAGCAGCCTCTGGCCAACAGCCAGCAAAGCCCGGCAGCTCTCAGTCCGACAATCACAGGGACCCAGAATGCTGACAACCATGCGAGTGGGGAGGGGGACCTTCCCACAGCCAGACCTCCAGCTGAGAACCCAGCCCTGGCCAATAACTCGGCTGCAGCCTTGGAGGACCCCAACCAGGGCCCAGACTCCTACCCCAGAAAGTGTGAGATAATGCATGTTGTTTTAAGCCACTAGGTGTGTGGTACTGTTGTTACACAGCAATAGAAAACAAACACAGTGACTTTTTCTACCTCGGGTTTTCCTAAAATTGTAAGAAGGAATTTAAGCTTCCAGAATATTCAGTGTATAGATTGATGCTCACTTGATTCAGTTCACGTCTTAGGGTCACAAACTGGAGGACGGTGAGGTGCCTTTAGAGCAGAGTAGGTGTCCATAGGAAGAGGCTCGCACGCAAGAGGCTGTCTCCCCATTTCCTTCCCTTTGAGCGCACTGTACGCACGACACTACAGGGGAATTAAGTGTGATTGTATCTCGCTTGAGGAAGGTAATCCGCCCCCAATGGACCAGTGGTTTAGAGATTCTTTCAAAGAACGTAAGAAACTACGAGGTAATACTAACGTACAAGCATAAGTCATCTATGAGAAAATGGTAGTGCAGGTGGTTTCTATTCGTGTGAACTTTTTTTCACATTATGAGATGAAAAACCAGGATAATATAATCTTACATTATAAAATGTAAAATTATTAAGCGCGTTATTTGAAATATGAATGGATGCAAAAGCACGTTTTTATGGGGCTACTTCTTTAGCTGTTAAAACTAAGTATCCAAATAAACTCAAACCTTCGAACTGCAGTCATCTGAGGAAAAAAAGGATGTGAGAACATAAAGCTGTTTTGGGGACACTAAAAAGATGTGGAATCATTTAAAATATTTTATCGTATCTTTCAGTTGTTTAAAAATTCTATTCTTGTGTGTGTGTTTTGAAATGTTCCTAAATATTTGTAATTTATAAATAATTACAATCATGGAGGTAAGAGTTCAATCATATTGGTATTATAAAACATTATTATAATAATATTTAGAGAGACCAAAAAATATTTTTGTGCCCTTATAAAGGAAATAAAATATATGATCACCTAAACATATTTTTATTTCATCTTTGTTTCATATTTATTTTTGTATTTGAGTATGTTTTAAAATGTAAATAAATATTAATTTATATGCATATTTATAATTTATAAACATTCATCTCTGTATATTCGTTTTATGTGCCTATATATTTTTGCTACTGGGGTACAAAGTTAGTTTGAAGATCTGCCCTAGTGAATAAAAATACCTGCTGTGTCTAGAACTGAATACGTGGTTTCTCTGATGTTGTTCAGACTTACAGCGCAACCAGGGATGTCTCCAGTTTGGAGCTGATGCCCGCCATTGTGTGTGTGTTTCCTGCAGAGTTTATGGAAGACACAGAGACCAGGCAAATTCAATTTAGTTATTTAGTTAGCAAATTCAATTTCTTGATTAACTTTGAAGTCATTGTAGGGTGATTGAGAAGGGCCTGGATTCCTGCCCCAAAGGAGCTTAAAATGTCATTGTCACTGCAGAGAAAGACATAACTAAGCGCAAGTATGGGGTAATAAAGATGTGAGGGAGTCTGTGAGGGGGGTTAGGGAAGGTAAATATATTGAGGGTTCTGGGTTAGAAACGAGATTTTGGACCTCAGGCTGGTTACACTGCTGTGTGTTATTTTCTTAGCCTACAAAACAGCTAATAATGCCTCCCAACATACCTCAAAATCACTGTGAAGTTAAAAATAATTAAAAGTTGAGAACATAAGTATACAAATAATAGGAACTATATTTTAGCTTAGAAATCTACATTCTTTTAAAAGTTTTAATTTGAATTTTCCTTTCTCTTTTCCCCCTGCAAATGGAAATGATGGTGGCTGGATCTGTGCTTTAAATCCTGGATTACTCAGTTAGAATTTAAGCAGAATCTTTCATACTGAGCTATACATAAGATGGCGTTTAAAGTGGGGAAGAGTCTTTTCTGCCTGTGGGTCAAGGATTTTTTTGATTTCTTTGGAAAATTGTCATTTCTTTTACTTCTTTAAAGATTCAGAAAAACTCTCCCATGCAGAATGTAAATTAATTCATAACTCTCCTTGTTGTAAAAAGAAGATGGCAAATGGGAATATTGAATAAGCAGGGGTTTACTGACCTCTCGTGGCCAGACATAAAAACTACTACTTTTAGTATGCTGCATATAATGACAATATAAAGCTGTCTCTAAACGCAGCCCAAGTATATACTGTTGTAAAGCATTCAAGAATCATTGGCCAAGAAAAGGAGACCACAAGATGTCAACTAGTCAATCTTCCTTTTCCCAAGCAGAATCAGCCTTGGCTAGGTTCTGTTAAATCAATGGTAATTCATTTAAAAATGCTTCATTGTGTAAGTCAGAGTGATGTCAAAGTGTGTGCCAGTTTAACCTACATCACGAGAGTGATTAGAACATTGGAAGTATTTTAATCAGAAGTCCACACTCCATGAGTGGTTAATTAGCATTTGAAAGACTATGCAGGAATCCACATTAGAAAAATGACTGACTAGAGCATTTCAAATGCTACTATCTAAATCTGCATTAGAGTTTGTTAATTAGCAAAAGAAACATATGAAATAATGTTTCTTTGGAGAACTGGTGGTGTATGAGATACGTGGTTAGCTAGAAGATACTGTACAGGAATCTTAGCTTCTGCATGAACAGGGTATAAGAATCTGGCAAAAAATGTTTGTATGTGGAGCAGAATTTGGTCCAAATTTTGTCTTCACCCTGGTATGCCTGGTGGCGAGGTCATGAAGGAGGAGACGTAGAGCTCTCACTTCTACTCTTTGAAGGCATCACAACATCGAAGGAAAACTGACAATTGTGAAATGGCTACATTGCCTGATATCAATTTTATTCTTAAAACTTAAAAGAAATTATTCCAAAAGCGGCTTTAGTAATTTCTTTCCATATGTTTTATACCATATTTCATCAAGATATTCCTTCTAGTTTTTACCCCAAATCTCATCTGTTATAATTTACACGTGGTTCCACAGAATATACAGATAAAAGAAATGAATTAGCCCCAACCAAGATATTTTTCTGGCAGAGTTAGCTTTCAAAAAAAGTCCATGGTTAAAGACACTGGATTTAGGGAGTGGTTAGAAGGTGGCCCTGTTCTCTGCGTGCTGGAGCTAGCTGGGGGTTGCTCGGACATCTTAGCAGTCACCGTTGGTAGCCTAAAATGTAGTCATCCTTTTTCTGTGCGCAAGAAGCTTGTGCTATGTTAACGCCACTAATCTGTCAATTTACTAGAAGGGGAATTGGCAATAATGAAGTTGAGATGGTGATGTTATTTTTTTTTAATGTTTTGTTTCATGTAAGTAAGTATATACTTTAAAAATGGATTGCACCATACCTCTAAAAATGGATTTGTACTGCTTTGAAATCTGCATTCAGAACTCAAAAGTTAGCCTTAAGGCCGCATAAGATCTGGCCTCAGGGAATCTCTGGACCTCACCTCCTGTCCTTTCCCCTCATTCGCTCTTGTCTGACTGCACCAGCCTCCCTGCTCATCACACTCCCGCCCAGAGCCATGCTGTCCCCATTGCCTTGGAATATTCTTCCACCTCTGACAACTCTCCTTTCTCCATCAGATCTCTGCTCAAATGTCACTCAGATGGGAGTCCCGTGTGACTTTCTTTCTCTAAAACATTAGCCTCCATCACACTCCAGCCTCCTCATCTGCTTCATTTTTCCCACAGGACTTAGCCTGCATGTATCTACTTGCCTGTTTACGTCTCTTACTAGAAAGTAAGCACCAAGAAGGCAGAGAATTTGTGCCTAGTTTAGAGAGAGTGATCAGCGAAGAGTTACTGGCTGAATAAATGACTCTTCTCATGTCCGTGACCACATGTCTATCTTACTATTAAGTTTCTAAAGTTGTAGAATAAAACGCAAATGCCCAAAATTGCACAGAATACATTTGTAGCTTAATTAATTATTATAAAGTAAGTACCTTTGTAATCACCGTTTCAGGTCAGGACATCACTCTCCCAGACATTCATTCAGTAAATCCATGTGCCTCATTCTGCTCATACCCCTGGCCTCCCCATGAAAGCATCCGCTATGCTGATTTTTATAGTAATCACATCTTTGTGTTTCTATAGAGTTTTAGTATCCAAGTGTGCATCCCTAGTGTCTTAGTTTAGTCTTGCCCAGATTTTGGGTTTGTCTTCTAATTTTCTCCACGTCCTTGCCAGCACATGTTATTTCTTGCCTTTTGATAATAACGGTTCTAACAAGAACGAGCTGATGTCTTATTGTGGTTTTGATTGACATTTCCCTAATCGTGATGTTGAACATCTGTTCACATGCCTGTTGGTCATCGCTATGTCTTTGGAAAAGAATGTCTATTCAGATACTTTGCCCATTTTTAACTGGGTTATTTGTTCTTTTACTGTTGTTGTTGAGTTGTATGAGTTTCTTCATATATTTTGGATATTAACTCCTTATTGGTTACACGATTTGCAAATATCTTCTCCCATTTAGTAGGTTGTCCTTTCAATGTTAAGGTTTCGTTTGCTGTGCAGTGGCTTTTTGGTTGACATAGTCCCATTTGTTTATTTTTGCTTTTGTTTCCTTTGCCTGAGGAGACATATCCAGAAGAATATTGCTAAGACTGATGTCAAGTGATGCACTGCCTATGTTTTCTTGTAGGAGTTTTATGGTTTCAGATCTTCAAGTCTAATCCATTTTGAGTTGAATTTAATCCATTTTTGTATATGTTATGAGATAGGTGCTCTGGTTTCATTTTTGGGAGTGTGGCTGTCTCATTTTCCCAACATCATTTATTAAAGAGACTATTCTTTCTCCATCATCTGTTCTTTGTTCCTTTGTTGTAAATTAATTGTCCATGTATGCATGGGTTTATTTCTGGGCTTTCAGTTCTGTTCTGTTGATTTGTGTGTCTGTTTTTCTGCCAACACCACGCTGTTCTGATTACAGTCACTTTGGTGTAATCTGGAATCAGGGAATGTGATAATTCCAGCTTTGTCCTTTTGTCTCTGAATTTCTTTGGCTATTTGGAGTCTTTTGTGGTTCCATATAAACTTTAGATTTTTTGATTCTATTTCTGAGAAAAATGTCAGTGGGGTTTTGGTAGGGATTGAAATGATTTTTAAAATTTTATTTCTGCTAGCTCGTTGTTAGTGTATAGAAACAACAGATTTTTGTATGTGATTTTGTACCCTGAAACTTTACTATATTTGATTATTATTTCTAATAGCTTTTTGGTGGCGTCTTAGGGTTTCCTATATACAAAATCATGTCCTCTGCAAACTGTGATCGTTTGATGTCTTCCTTTCCAATGTGGATGTCTTCCACTTCCTTTTCTTGCCTGATTCCTCTGGCCAGGACTTCCAGTGCTGTGTGGAATAAGAGAGATGAGAGTCTTGTTCCTTATTTTAGAGAGAGAGCTTTCAGTTTTTCACTGTTGAGTATGATATTAGATGTGATTTTTGTCATAAATGGTCTTTATTATGTTGAGATACATTTCTTCTGTACCCATCTTATTGAAAGTTTTTATTATAAGGGGGTGTTGAATCTTGTCATGTTTTTTATGCATCTTTTGAGGTGATCATATGATTTTGATACTTCTTTTTGTTAATGTAATGCATCACACTGATTTGCAGGTGTTGAACCATTTTTGTACCCCTGGAATAAATCCTACATGATGATGGTATATAATCCTTTTAATTTATTGTTCTATTCGCTTTGCTGATATTTTATTGAGAATTTTTCTATCTTTGTTCATCAGAGATATTGGCCTATAATTTTTGTTGTATGTATTGTTTGGTCTGGCTTTGGTATCAGGGTAATTTTGGCCTCTTAAAATATGTTAGGTAGCATTCCTTCTTCTTCGGTTTTTTATAAGAGTTTGAGAAGGATAGGTATTAAATCTTCTTTGTTCTGTAGAAATCACCTGCAAAGTCAGCTGGTCCTGGACTTTAGTTTACTGGGAGGTTCAATCTCCTCACCACGGGCTGGTCTGTTCAGATTTTCTCTTTCTTCCTGATTCAGCCTTGGAAGGTTATATGGTTCTAAGAATTTGTCCATTTCTTCTGGGTTGTTCAATTTGTTAGCATAGAGCTGCTAATAATACACTACTATAGTCCTTTGTATTTCTGTAATATCCCTTGTTAGTTCTCCTTTTTTGTTTCTGATTTTATTAGAGCCTTTTCTCTTTTTTTATTAGTGAATTTAGTTAAAAGTTTGTCAATTTATCTTTTCAAAAAAGCAGCTTTTTGTTTTATTGATTTTTTTTCCTGTTGTCTTTCTAGTCTCTATTTCATTTATTTTCTGATCTTTATTATTTCCTTTCTTCTACTGGCCTTGAGTTTCATTTGCTTTTCTTTTTCTAGTTCCTTTAGGTGTAAGGTTAGATTTTTCTTCCTCTGAATTAAACATATATCTTAATTCTGTGCTCTTCAGGGTCATATTCTGATTTTCAGGTACATGAGCCCTATGGTTTAAGGATATAGGAGATTTGTTTAGGCCAATCAAAGGAGACTACTGGTTTTCTGACCATGTTTTAAAATAAAAATGAAGAATCTCCAAGCTCTTCAAGACAGTTGTTGTATCACCCACTCCCACTTGGACGACCAAGCAATCTCGTGAAGCTCTGCCTGCCACAGGTGCTCCATTCTAAGAAATCGCAGGTGATAATTTAAGCAGTCATTTTGCTAATGCATAAACTGCAAATGCCTCATTTTTCATAGTCTTTAGATAACCCCTGTCTTCAGATAACCAGTTCCACATTTCTGTCCTTGAAAGTCTAGTCCCCGCAACTGCTTGGAGTATCTGTGCCAGTCCAGCTTTAGTGCAGGAAATAGTCACCAATCTACGTATTTTAAGTGGAAAGAGATATAACACAGGGAATAAAATCCTTGAAAGGGCTGATGGAATGGAAATCAGGAGGGACCAATAGAATGATTGAGTTTAAGGTCACAATATGATGCAGTCCTCTTTGCCTCTGGGTTCTGGCAGTGACCCCCTCTTCATGTACTTCAGGCCTTGAGAGGTAACTGCCACTGTCACAAGCTTCAGAGTACTGTTTACCCCTTTTAGCAGTCTCTTTATTAAAACTTTCCTCAGACTTTCCCTAGCTAGATGTTTCTTACTGATTTACAAATCTAATCTTTTAGGTATTCTAATATGCCAAATTCTCTTCAATACTGCAAATGATTTAGATGTAACTATACCAAGACCAAACCACTGATTACAAATTTTTATTCTTGAACCTAACACAAAAAAATTTTAATATTCTACCTGGAGGTAAAATATACTTACTCATGAAGACTGCTCCTAATGGCTGCCTAGGTGGTTCCCTGATCAACTCTGGGGGCAACATTCATATCAACTACTATGTAAGAGGCAGACTCCAGAGTGGGCGGTGCACACCCAGTAAAGTTGCATATGGTGGCCTTTATTCCAAGAGCATGGAGCTTATCCTTTCAAGCAAATTGAGGCAAAAATTCCCAGCACGCTGAGTCTGCTGATTGGCTGGAGAATTTTGTCTTGGTCTAAGATTTGATTCTCTCCTTGCTACTGACCAGTATGAGATTTTTTTTCTTTTCAATTCCATGCCCTGCAGACAATGTGTTCTCACAGTACAATGTCCCAGATTCACTCTGAACATTATCTAATTCTGTCTGATTTGAGTCTGAAAATCCCATCCCAGGTTACTTCACCAGTTGATTGAATTTAATCTATTTATTGCCTGTTTACTCTCAGTTCTTCCTGTCTGGCCAGGCCATAGCCTTAAAGCTATCAAATGTCCTCAGATTGGATCCTGAATCTCTCTCTCGTCTTTCTCAGCAACACAGCAGGAGAGTGATTATGAATAAGGGGATGGTGACACAAAACGAGACTGAAGATGTAGGCAGAGGTCAGTCATAAGGAAACAAGCCTTTGAAAAGTATTTTTTTTCCCCACAAGGAAATCTATATTTTATTTTATTTTTCAGTTTTATTGAGGTGTAACTGACAAAATTCTGGAAGAAAAAAGGTAAAATAAAAGGTTAAAAAATTATCCACTCGCGCTACATTCACTGAAAGAATACTAGTTGAAGGCTTTGCTTACACTAGATAATTCTAAGTGCTGAGTGAAGAGGTGAACTCAAGTCCCTACGCTCAAAGTCCCTGCTCTCAGTGGAAGTAAATTCAGAATGCTGAGATGAAATGGCCAGTGCTGCCTTCAGAAAGAAAGAAACAGATAAAATTTGGGGTTTGGTTTTATTTATTTATTTTTTTAGACGTGTTACATTGATCCTGCTTTGTCCATTATTTTGTTGAACTTTGTCTAAGTGCTCTATTGGCCAGTAGTTCATAAGTTTGCTAGTTGATTTCCATAAAATGTTTATATTTATATATCCAGAAATATTGACTGATAAAATATTCTTCTTTTACCTGGTCTTTCTTGAACTTTATTAACATCAGAAGCCCCCTAAATATTACTCACCAGGTAAAGAAACATGTCAGAAGGAGAGGCTTTTATTAAATGTGTGTAAAATAACTTTATAACCCAAAACATGTTACAGAAATTTCCTTCTTCTTGCAGTTTTACAGTTGTAATTTTAAAATATTCAATATAAGCCTCTTCAGAGATTTTGGGACAGAAAGCTAAATTCTATGGAGAAGTATGCCTTCCTTAAAAATCTATTTAGGTTGAAATCACGGCATATTGTGTTCAAAACAAGGAAAATAATCTTGACAGTAGAAATAGGGTGTTGTTCTTGTTCTAAAATACATTCACTTAAGTTTCGGAAAACAGGTCATAGTTTCATTGAATACATCCAAGTTCTAAAATTCCCTCATTTAGAAAGATGTGAATTTTGCAAATAGGAGGTGAAAGTTGGGTTGTTTTAGAACAAACAAAGTAAATCCACGACCCCATCTGAAGGTCTTTGTGGGACAGGCCACCTTTGGGACTCTTAATGTAAGTAACAGTGCCATATTGTTGAGTATTGCTGATAATATTAATTGTTGACTATTAAACTGGTAATAACAACTGGGCAGGGAGGGATTCATTCTGCTCAGGCAAATCCCAATGCTAAATAAATATTTATTGAATGCTCAGGCATTTGGACAGAATCTTGAGCTACAACAATAAAAAGACTCAAAAGCTCTTAATTCAGAGAAGATTTCCTTCTTCAGTATCTGTCTGGGAAACACACATGGGTCCTGACGTGCTATATGGTACACACAGCTAAGAGCACGCAACCAGCATCCCCCAGCTCCTGCCTGTCTTTGGAACATTGCTCACTTTTTCATGTTGGCACAGCCCTCTTGTTTAGCATTGCTGAGAAACGGCATAGTCACAGATTTTTTAATACTTTGGATAACTGATGTTTGGTCACGGTATCAGCCAGTGTTCATTCAAGCAAATAGAAGTTGCTGTTTGTGTAAGAATATAGGGAATTAGAGGTTCCCTGCTTGTCAGATGGGATCAAGGGCAGGTCGAGAAGCCCACTGCCAATAATCTCAGCCAGCACCACGGAAGTGGGTGGTCCTTGAGGGCAGGAGAGGCCCTGCTGGGTGCTTCTCATCTGCCGTCTGCTCAGCATCTGCCTGCAACTGCCAGTAGAGCGTAACAGCCTCTTCTCTCCTTTGGAATCTCCCCCAAGTGCCCCGCCCCAATTCTCATGCCCCACCCCACCCCCACGCTCAACACCCTTTTACAAAAGAGGCTTGACAAAGTTCACTATGAGTTCAACTTTCTTTGTCATCCAGCCAACTATAGGATCACATTTTGGTTCTGATTTTCAAATATCTCAACCCTGTAGCTACAGGAAATAGAAGATTCTTTCAGGACAGTCATAAAGGCTCTTTGGTTCTCTGACTTCTTGAGAATTTAGAAGCTTGCCTTCTATAAGCTACCATGTTACGTACTCAACTCCATAGTCCTCGTTGTCAGATTTCCTACTAGAACATTCTATTGCAATAGTCCTGGTAGTCTTTCAACACTTAGTTTTCTCTAGACACTTAATTCCAGGCAACTAGGAGTGGAAATTTAAGGAATTATTTTGCCACTCCATGCTAGGCACCAAGAACTCTTACGTCTTACTAGCAAAGAGGTTATTATTTCCTTTAACTTCATTCAGATCTTGGAACACATCCCAGATTCCCTTCTTTGAGCTTCTGTTCTACTGAAACTGTGCCAATACTAAATGTTCTAAGAGCCAGAGTTTGGTCATTAAAGCAGAATTCATTTTGTATGTTTCAAGCATGAAGGGTTTTAAAAGAGGAAATTAAAGACCTACACGTCATCTGAAAGGCTAGGGGGTCAGAATCAGAAAAGCCATTTCTGAGAGCCCCATCCTGAAACACTGAAGTGGCGGATCTCAAGACCTCACTAAGACACCCCTGTGAATCCTGTGTCTGCTGACTCCCTGTGTGAGGGGTTGGCAGACTATGGCGATGGGGAAAACATGGTTTTGTACAGTGTGTGAGCTAAGAATAGATTTATTCTTTTAAGTGGTCAAAGGAAAAAAACCCACAGCAGAATATTTTGTGTCATGTGATGATTACACAGAATTCAATTTCAATGTCTATAAATACAGGTTTATTGGAACATAGCTGCACTCACTTGTCTATATATTGTTTATGACTACTTTTGCATTGCAATGGCAGCGTTTAGTACTTATGACAGAAAATGTATGGCCTGCAAAGATGAAAGTATTTACTATGCAGCCCTTCACAGTGTAAGTTTGTTGATCCCTGGTCTGTGCGTCTGATTGCAAGGACTTCTGCCAAATACTGGCTCCCTTTCTCTCATGCTCTCCGAGTTGAATGAAAGTGTCTCGCACTGGCAAACCCTCATAATCATACGGGGAAAATAATTTTGAGAAATACCACTCTCGGGTTCTCCTCTGGATTGCAGAAAAGCGGTAGTACTGAGTTGTCATCAAACAGTTGAGAATAGTGATGATATGGCTGGTGAGCCCCAAGACCACTTTTAGGTTAAATAATTAGCAAGAAGGACTCACAGAACTCAGAAGGGCTGTCATACTCACTCTTATGGTTTGTTACAGCAAAGGGATACCGAGGAAAAGCAGCAAAAGAGAAAGGCTCACAACGCAGAGTCCAGGAGAGGCCAGACATGAGTGTCAAAATGGCCTCTCCTAAGCAGAGTCCCACAGACAGCATTTAATTCTCTCTGCAGTGACATGTCTCAGCACACATGGAGTACCTTCTGCCAGGGAAGCCCAACCAAACCTGGTGTCCGTTCCATGACTTTTATTGGAGGTTGGTCACACTGGCCTGGCCCACATGGGTGACCTTATTTACTCGGTCTCCAGCCCCACCAGAGGTCAAGCGGACACCACATGGCACACGGCCCCGCTATGAGTAACATTGTTAGCATTAACGGTCTGGAGTGGCCCAAGGCCCCAGACAAACAGATACGCTTGTTGGGCTGGATATTCCAGAGTCGTAGAGAATATCTCTTAGGAATCAGACAAGGAAACTTTTCTCTGGAATGTGCAGGATTTGGACAACCCAGGCCTGCAGAGATAATCCTTTATTCCACCCCTAGACTCCCTGAAATTTGGATCTCTAGGAACCTCAGAGATTATCCAATTAAATCTCTTTTTTGTGGATGAAAAAATAGGGGCTTTGGAATCAGAGATGTGGGTTTAAATCCCAATTTCACTACTTACAGGCTGTGTGGCCTTGGAAAAGTTATTTAACTTCTTTAGGCCCATTTTTCCCCTTGCAGATTCATAGTTAATAGGATTACAGTAAGGGCTAAGTGGCACGAACTTGTAAAACTTCTTAAGTCAGATCAGTGGTTGAAACATGGTAGGTACAGGGATCACCGGCATCATGGCGGCAAGACACACTCTGTTTGTCTCTCTGATTCAGTCCTCAGCTGTTAAACATCCATAACTCAACTAAGGTTCCTCAACCAAGGTGCTCCAGCCACCAGGACGCCAGACAGACCCACACAGCTGTACTGCCGAAGATAGGTGGGCTGGAGCACTAGAGGAGGCAGAACTGGGGGAACAGTGGAGGCAGCGTCTGTAGTCCTGGCCTCCACCCGTGGAGCCAGAGGACTACTAGCCACAGAGGAGTAGGCACTCGTGGCTTTGACCTCCTGGCCACAGTAGCACACGTGGCCACAGGGAACCAGGCAGTCGTAGGGGCCGGGCTCACAACCCTGGTTCCTGCCCGAGACTCCAGCATCCCTGGCCGTGGCAGCAGCGCCTGTGATCCTGACAACCCCGGATATAGAGGAGACACCCCTGACCCCGGTTCCTTCCCCACTCCCCTCGCCCATCTCCCTCACAAGCCCATCACAGTGGCCGTGCCCCCAACCCCGGGGACCTTGGGTGTAGTGGAGGTGCCTGACAACCTGGTATCTCTGGAGGTGATGCCAGTGACAGCACCAGCAGTCCTGGAAGCATAAGCAGTGACAGTGAGGGCGACAGGAAGTATTACCATCATCATCATCATCACTGACAGCTGTAGCTGCAGCAGAAATAATAGTAACACCAAACTCGTCAAGCTCCACTTACAGCGCACTGCCTTCCACCTCTGCCAGGGCCCTCGTGTGGCCCTGCCTCCCGGGGCTCTTACAGCTTCTGGAAGGAAATACTGTGGTAAAGGAAGATACGCGTGGAATCGTTGTTTGAGATTTTTCTCTGGAATTTAAGATTAGTTTTCCTCTTAGTCTTATCTTTTTTTTTTTAAACATTTTTTATTGATTTATAATCATTTTACAATGTTGTGTCAAATTCCAGTGTTCAGCAGTGTGTCAGAAGGAATGGCCAAATTGCTTAATTAGTGAAGAAAACAAATGTAGCGGGGGAGAGGAGGCATCTGTTCATGGAGGACAGCACTCGTGTGATGAGCAGCAGCTGCAGCTTTCTGAATATTATTATGAGACACAGCATGTATGTTATTTCACATCCACACAAGCACTCTGACAGGTGGCTCTCCCGAGAGGAAATCACGTGGCTTGGAGGCGGCGGGCTGGGTTTGGCTCCCAGGTTGTCCCTGCTCTTCCTCGCTGCACAAGAGGGCACACGTGGAAGAAAGAATGTTCTAGGTACAAGGGAAGGCAGAGGTCCGCAGGGCATGTGTATGTTGCGTTTGTTTATTCCAGAGAGGAGCAAATGGAAGCCTTTGAAAATGGAATAAATGAAATCAAAATTATGCATCTTCTACTAGGAAGGAAAATGCTTTCAGATAAATTAAAAGGATGCAATCTTTGTTTATCTGAATTTATCCAGGTTCAGTATAGTACATCTTATATGCCCTGAAATGTTTAAAATGTCTTTGTGGGGGTCAGTGAGGGGCCATTTACAAGGTCATTAGCTGGATTTATTAAACGAAAGACAAAGGTCTCAAGTCAGATTATTGTTTGCTAAATATTCTGAACTTTCTCACCATGGTCCAAAGAGACAAAAACTGTTAAGTGTATACATTTTTATGTGTTTATAAACACAAATCTTAATTTCTTTGCATTCATGGATGTCACATTTTGTAAAACGTAGCTTAAATAATAGTTAAAATGTCAGAAAATATGACTAGACTGGAAGGGAGAAATATTTCATCAGATGGACCTATTGTCAATCATTTCAGATTTCTAACTACTCAAACTGAATTCTCTGGGATTTCTCTTCAATTTTTCCTTTCTTGCCTTGGATTACATCCCCCTCCCCTCACCCCACGAACTGTGATATCTTGGTTTAACTTCTGATGGCTGGGAGACTTGTTCTAACTGGTATCTTCCTACGGCAGTCGTTTCTGAGACGCTTAAATTAAATAAAAACATATCTGACAGTTTCTAAATCTAGACACATTATGCTGTATTCTTCCACAGGTCACAAAGTTAGTCACCAGCAAAATGGAATTATAACTGTGGCAGGGGTGTGTAGGAGAGCTATCATGAACTTGTCTCCATGGAAAACTAGTTCTGCATCTGATTTCTGTCACAGAAAATGTCCCAAGCACCGCTCAAAGGCCAAATCATCATTTTAGGCAGCCACCTGTAATTGGCTTGCATAATTGGTCAATATATTTAGTTACCTGAGAGTACATTTTGCAGCTAAATTATGTTGAAAAATCTCATCAGGAAGTTACATTGGTTAAAATTTGACATTTCAAGCATACATTACTGTGTTTTAAGGGCTGTAGTGAGAAACTGACACTTTCAAAACTTCACACTAAAGGAATTATTTTTGAGCTTTGATAGTTTAATTGTGGGAGCGAGCAGCACCAGCACCACTTTCTGGAGAAAGCTGGGCCCTGTGCGTGGGGACTCTTTGTGGCTCTCTGTAAAGGGCATAAGTCCCGGTGAGGCGTTCTGGTTTTCCTAGGACAATACCTTTGTTATCTTTTTTGCAGCTGCTCATTAAATCTTTTTTTTTTTTTTAAATTGACATATAGTCAGTTTACAATGTGTCAATTTCTCATGTACAGCATAATAGTTCAGTCATACGTATACATACACATATTTGTTTTCATGTTCTTTTTCATTATAAGTTACCACAAGCTATTGGATATAGTTCCCAGGCTATACAGTAGGACCTTGTTGTTTATCTGTTTTGTATATAGTAGTTAGTGTCTGCAAATCTCGAGCTCCCAACCTCTCCCTTCCCACCGCCTTCCCCCATTGGTAACTATGAGTTTGTTGTCTATGCCTGTGAGTCTGTTTCTGTTCTGTAAATAAGTTCACTTGTCTTTATTTTAGATTATGATACAGGTGATATGGTATTTTTCTTTTTCTGGCTTACTTCACCTAGAATGATGATCCCAGGTCCATCCCGGTTGCTGCCAGTGGCATTAGTTTATTCTTTTTTATGGCTGAGTCATGAACTCTTATTGAACAATTCTTGCCAAGAGTAATGACTGCAAACTCCTGATGACCTACTCTAAGGGTGTCATGACACCACATGCCCATTGACTCCCCCAGGGTTCTGAATGTGATGCTGAGTCAAGCCAGAGGGCCCACGTGGTGCTGGCCCGTGCAGGACTGTGCTCTCTTAGGTGCTGTGCTCTTGCAGCTCGTTGGGCTGTTAAACCGCACGGGCTGGCCACTGCTGGGTTTACAACTCACTAGCAAGGCTCCGTCTCTCCATCTTGCATAAACCCCATTTTGCCACTCTGGCTTTGATGCCAGTAGCAGAAACCAGGGGGTTTTGCCTACGATCTCAGTCGGGGTGGCTGCCTCTGGCTGTAGTGTACCATGGGGGGGTGCTGGTGACCGTGGGATGTTTGTGGGACAGTGGTCCATCACTTTCTGAGTACCCACTCCTAGGTCTTCCCTCCTGGTTGTCGCCTGGGTTTCTGAATATCTCCTCCCACGTTCCTCCTCGTGGTCTCCTTCCACAGTCCTCATTGCTCAGGGCTGCCGTCCTCTCCCACAGAACAACACTCTTCCATTTACAGTAACGGAATCCTGACCCCAGGTTCTTCTTCTTTCTCAGGTTACTCATGGCTCTTAACAGTGTCTTTATTCACTCTCACTGCGACTGACTTCTGCAGAGGGAAGACTGAGCACTGTCACAGGGCAGGAGAGGGGGAGGAAGTGGTGGAGTCTCCAACTCCGTTCAAAGTAACTACAGTTAGACACACTTCACCATCAATCTCAAACATTCATTATGTGTAGATGCAGCTGCAGTATTCACTTCAACTTGAGCTGAACCAAGCCCAGTTTGGCCTAGATTCAATTCCAGTCCAAGGCAAAGATTACGCTTTCATACTTTTCTTTGTATCCCAAATCTCAGCTCTACATCTCTTGAAACCAGTTGTTCAGTTGCCCTAGGAATTTCTCCAAGAAGACTGCCATAAAGAAAACTGTAAAACTTTGCTTAGGGATATAAACAAGAAACTGAATAAATGGAGAGACGTGTTGTGTTTATGGGAAGGAAGACAATAGCATAAAGATGCCAGTTCTCCCCAACTTGAATTATAGATTCACACAAGTGCAGTCAAAATCATGGAAATTGCTAAGCTGTTTTCACAATTTATATGGAAGACAAAAGGGTGAAAAATGGCCCAGATATTTCTGAAGTACCAGGTATCAGAACTCAGTGTGAAGCTATGATTAAGACAGTGAGATAGCAACACAGGGTTGGACACAGGGTAGATATTTACATAGGATTAAACTACCAGGCCATGTCTCAGGGAAGATGGGGGCAAGTATACCAGTTTATCGAGGGCAGCGCCCCTTTCCCCGCTGCTGCCCCAGGTTCCCGGGACACTTGTTTCCAGGTGAGTTGGCTCCTGGGAGGCGGGCACAGTGCTGTCAGGGGACAGTGGCGCCAGGGGATGGGGGTTCCCCCCGGGGAGCAGGTGGATGTGCTCCCACCTCCCCTGTGGCCTGTTTCTATTTTGTAGGTGAGTTCATAGTGTCCTTTCGTTTTTTAAGTTTCCACATATGAGTGATAAATGGTATTTTTCTTTCTTCTTCTGGCTTACTTCACTTAAAATGTGTTCTGATGTGTGCAGAAGGGACAGTGATATTTTTCGGTGACTAGTAAGTCTCATGTGCCTGAGTAAGATGTTTTGTCAACTATATGAAACTCAGTGCTGTTTCGTCACATTGTGACCAGCCTCAGGTTTATGTCAGACCCTGCTGCGAGGAGCGCCCGGCCAGGTGGGCCGTGTTGCCCCCTCTGGATCAGAGGACACTGACTCGGTCACTGTCTGGTCTTGCAGCTGGTCGAGGACGTGAGAGGGGACTCTGCTGGGGTGGCTCCTGGGAGATGGATCCAACCCCACCTGAGCTGCCACCCCGCAGTCCCTCAGTGCCCTACTAATCACCGATTCTCAGCTCTGCCTCTTGGAAGCGGCCACTTCCCTCCACGTCCGCCAGCACCCTCCGGTCTCCCAGTTCCCACCTGAAAGCTGCTCTGCCTTGCTCTGTCCACCCGCCGCTCCTCCAACTTAGATCAGCCAGAGCAAGTCCACCCCCAGTCCTGTAGGGCTTCTGTGGCTCTGAGCGCATGGCCAGCTGTCTGCACCCCCTCTCCCCGTGCCCCCACCCAGCAGCAGAGAGTAGAGCCCCTGCCTCTGGTCCCTCCCCTGTGATCGATCATCTGAGGCCTGCCCCATGCAGGACCCTGGGGTGGAGGGGCACTGCCGCCGTGGCTGGAGGTCAGAGCCAGAACGTCAGGTGGAAACCTAAGTTTTGCAACCAACTGGCTGTCTCAGGCCGGAAGCAATCTTTGGAGAAACACCAGGAGCAGACCCTCCACCTGGTTTCTTTCCATCCAAAGGCACCCCGCTCGGCGCTGGCACCAGGAGGTCGGGCAGGGTGTCATGGTGCTGGCTGTCCATAGTTCAGAGCCACAGAGGCACCTGCCCGGTGGACACTAGCCTGCTGAAGGGTGTGAGGGCTCTGTGTGATGTGGTCCCCAGGGCCCCATCCCTCGTGGACACTTGTTTTGCATTCCAACACTATTTATTTACAATTCACATACATGGGAAGCTCCCCTTCCATGCCCCCCTCCCCACTCTCCCTCCACCCCACCCCTCTACCTGAGTGCACCCCCAGCTGCCAATAAAGGAGTTGCAAAGACGCCTCACTTAGGGAACAACCTAAAGACGACCCTCTCTAACTCAAGGACCTCAGCCTCCTGCTGGCACCACTCCTCCTGCTTGTGCAAGGCCTCCACCTCCCCCCTCCAACTGATGGTACCTCTCCTGCAGCCCCTGGAACTCAGCCACGGAGTCCTCTGTGCTCAGGGCCGGGCGTTCCCCTGTGATGTGCCCACACCCCTACCCCCGTCATGACCCGGGGCTCCTGTTCCGCTGGTACCTTCTCCTCCATAAGATGACTCTCAAGAGGAAAAGAACTCCGCAGCTGATGTACAAACAGGATGTCCGGTGGAATGTGGTCCCAGGTCAGGGGCCCGCCAGCACCTTGGCCCAGTGACCCATCAGGAGGAGGATCACGCTCTGACGGGTCTCAGGCACAGAAATGCTGACATTTGAGTGCCTGCCCTTGCCAAAGGCTGCCATCGCCTCCTTGGACAACCACTGACGCCACTGCTCCGGCCACAGCAGCGGCAGATGGAGTCTGGCTTGGGCTGGTGGCCTCAAGATCGTTCAAATCTGGGTCAGGGTCAGGACGCCCTTCGGGTCCAAGTCACTCTTGCTGCTCCATTTCCTGGCCTCCCATCTGGCTCTGTAGGGAAGGCTGGGCTGGTGGTACTGGTTCTTCCCTTCCTGGTGTTTGGGGCTGGGAGTCAGGGAAGGAGCCAGGGCCAAGGTTGACAAGAGGCGATCTGAGGTTTCCGGGGCCCCTCTCCTCACCCACTGCAGCCTCTGGGTTCAGATGCTCGGAGGGCAGCACAGGGACAGTACGCATGAGGATTGGCAGAATGTCGTCTTCTTACAAGTAGCAGCCTCTTCCTGCCAGCTGACCTGGGCTGGGCAAAGGTGCCGACAGCCACAGGCAGAAGAGGCCTTGGGGTGCAGCCATGGGAAGCTTGGGGCCGGATACCCACCGGGCAGTTCGAGGGGGTCCTGGGGAGTGTGGTATGGGGGTCAGCGGCTGCCCTCTCATTGATTTTGTGTCGGGGGCGCTTGGCTGGCAGGTTAGAAGGTGGGTTGGGATGCCAGAGGCCTGGGAGGGGCACTTCTGGGATGGGCAGGAGTCCGTTGTGCTCTTGTTCTCAGAGCCCAATCCCCCGCTGCAGGGCTGGAAGCAGAAGGAGAGGAGCCAGGCCAGCCAATGCAGGTGCGGGAGGCACCGGGTGCGGGTGTGCGGACTTGCTGGCCTGCAGAGGGGCCCGAAGGTGGATCCTGGCATTAAAGTGGAGTACACGGTGTGGGTGAAGGACCCAAGGCAAGAGGAATGGGCATGGAGTGTGTCAGAAGTGGGAGCAGAGAAGGTGGTAGAGAATGCGGCCACAACCAGCAAGAGAACCGGAAAGGCCATCTCTGCTATGGCTCACCTCTGCAGCGGCACCGGCTTTTATAACCACCCATGGTGCGTCACAGTGCCTCCCTGTGACCCCTGCGGCCTCTCCGGCCAGTTGCCAGGCTGCTCTCAGCAGGCCACGCCTCTGGCCAATTGCCAGGAGGCTGTCACCGTGTCCCTCTGTAACAGAAAAGAACAAATCTGACTCCATATTGGATCTGTTCCTGTGGCTTTCACCACTGTGCCCTGTTTTCCAGGCTTAGTCTTGCTAGCTCTGCACCTTTTGTAAAACAATGTTGCCTTTAGCCTGAAATGTACAGGAGAGCCTATTCTGGGGGCTCTGACCTTTAAGGATGTTAGCACTTCTGCACTTACATAGAGACGGCAGGTTGCAAAATAGAAAACAACCTTGGTTTTGTTGGAGGTTTACAGGGACACCAAGGCCTGACCCACATGGACGGCTGCAGGAACAGACTTCCTGCAGCGAGAACTTTGCAACAACCACACCGCCTCCCCTGTTTTTCTGTATAAAAGGAGACTGTATTCTGACTGGAGTAGGATGGTTCTCCAAGACATTAGTCTGCCATCCTCTCAGTTGGCCAGCTTTCAGAATAAAGTCACTATTCTTTGCCCCAACACGTCGTCTCCTGGTTTATTGGCCTGTCGTGCGGCGAGCAGAACGAGTTTGGACTCCATAACAAGTAGGATTTCCAGTCACTGAAGAGGAACAGACTTCAGGGGTGGGAAAGCAAAGGCGAGATTTACCTTGGACGAGCGAGTTTGAGATGCTATTACACATCTGAATAGAGCTGTCAAATGCACAGTTGGAGATATGGCTCTGGAGTTCAAGAAAGAAGTTAGAAGGACAAAGATGGTAACTTGGAGGCTCCTGAATGTCCCTTCTAGCACAGAGGCACTGAGTACACAGCTATTCATGGAGCAATTTGCCTCTGAGAGAAACCCAGAGCCTGGCTGATTCCTACACATCAGGTAACAGAAAACACCCACATCAGAAGGGGTAGGAAAGGCACATCCTCCTCATAAACCCCACCCCCAGCGCAGTGCCCTGCAATTGAGGGGACCCCCCAACTCCCAGCTTCTCCCTGTGGAGCGAGGGGTCTAAACTGAACAACTAGCAGCCCCCCCCCCCCGCAACGCTTCCGTCCAAGGGATGAGCTCCAGGTCACTGCGCTCTGAAAGTCAGCAGGGCCTGTGTCCACCAGTCCCACAGGAATGCGGCCAACAGGGAACCAGTGGGAGCACCAGCACCTGCTGGGCTACTCCCCGAGGCCCCAGCTCAGAGGTTGCAGGTAGAAATGTGATCTTCCCGCTTCCACTTGCCTGGAAGGGGTTTGGTTGCAGACTTTGCAAAGGGCCGCCTGGGGCCCAGCATCTAGTTAGCACACACCCAGGTGCCAGCTGTGACCCTCCCCAGAGCCCCGCCTTCTCCCTCTGGCTCACTCCAGCAGTAAAACCAAGCGTCTCCCTGGAAGGAGTCTGTCCACACACCTAGTGCCCCAGCTTTTACAGCTGCCATTCGAGGGATGGGCCCCCAGTCACCCAGGTTTGGTAGCCTGCAGGACTTCCACTCCCGAGTGCCACAGGACTAAAAGAAAGGTGTGCTTTTTAAATGGACACAGGAGTACCCGCCTCAGCTATACCCCACAGCTCAGCATGGGGTGAGCAAGTCAAAACACTCATCTCCCAGTTTCTCCAAAGAAAGGGCTTCATTACACACTTTCTCAGTCCTGCCTGAGGGTCCAGCTTCCAATCAACCCACATTTAGGCGCTGCCTGAGAGTTTCCCCTTTGGAAAACTGATGGGTCTAGGGAGCCACTAAAAGAAAGATAGCAGTTTGGACAATCGCAGAGGTTAGTAAAGACACAACCAGGAGCTCAGGGCTGGCTGACTGCCAGGGTTCAACTCCTGCGGGAGACCATTCCATCCAGACTGGGAGGTGGTGGTTTTATCTAATGTGCAGAAACCAACACAGAGAGTCAAGGAAAATGAAGAAACAGGGGAATAGATTCCAAACAAAAGAAGCAGCTAAATCTTCAGAAACTCACCAGAATGAAATAAAAATGATTTTACCTGAGAGAGAGAGTTTAAAATAACAGTCATAAAGATGCTCACTGATTCAGGAGAGCAATGTATGAACAAAGTAAAAACTTCAACAAGAGATTAAAAATATTGAAAAGTACAAAACAGCAATCATAGAACTGAAAAATAGAATAAAAATAATTGAACTGAAAAATTCAGTCGAGAGGTTCAATAGTAGACTAGATTGAACAAAAGGAATAATCAACAAACTTGAAAACAGGGCAGTAGAATTTATTCAAGCAGAGAACAAGAAGGAAAAAGAATGAAGAGTGAAGATACTAGGGGGCCTTTCAGGAACCACCAAGCAGGTGAACAATGTACGTTATAGAGGTCCCAGAGGAGAAGAGAGAGAAGAGGCAGAATGCCTATTCGAAGAAATAATGGCTGAAAACCTCCCTAAACTGGGGAGAGAAACAGACGTCCTGACCCAGGAAGCCCAGAACTCCAAATAAGGCAGTCACAAACCACATGACCCCACTTATACAGAGCGTCCAGAAGAGGTGCATCCACAAACAGAAAGTGTGCTCCCGGTTTCCAGGCTCCATCATCCAACAGTGCAGCCAGGAGCTCGCTGGGCAACATGAACTGACTCCCGCTGTCAGCAGGAGGTCTGAGTCAAGCACACACAGCCACAGATGGCCAAGGGGGTGCTGAGTTGAAGGCACTAAAATGGTCTGAAACGGGAGTCAGCGGCAGAGGTCAGGAGACAGCATATTCATTTCTTCCTCTTCTTCCCACCGCTCATCCTGGGCTATCCGGGTACAGAAGAAGAGGCCTACAGAGGAAGGAAGACAGACGCATGGCCTTGACATCAGGAGACAACGCCCCTGCACCCAAACTCTGGGGACTGAGCCCCAGCCAGGCAGCAGTGAAAGAAATCCTGATGCAAAGACGAGCAAGCTGTGGGGACATCCACCCCCATCCCTACCCCCCAGCAAAATCCAATACACATGAGGAAATCGAATACAAAGAAAAAACAACCAACAAAATAATCAGAACAAAAAGTCACTCCAGAATTAATTTTATACAATTAAAACTTTCAAGTAAATATATTTAGATAATAGCAAAGAAATAAATAAAGAAATAAAGATGCATTTGAGAAGAACATGACATTATGAAACAAAAACCTATTACAGTAAGAACAGATATATGAAAAGCCATTTAGACATCTTGGAGAGACAAACACAGTCGTTACAATAGAAAGGGAAAGAGATGAGATAAGCACTAGTTTACACAAAATCAGAAAGGGGCTTAGTTAGTTAACTGGAAGGAGGCTGAAAAATTCATCTTGAATACAACTGAGAGAAACAGAGGTAAAATGTGAAAGAACAAGTAAGATACCTGAAGGGACAGATTAAGAGGCTCCAACATCTCTCTAGAAAAAAACCCAGGAGATGACCATGAAAGTAGCCACAGAGAAATACTGCCTGAAAAAATACAGCTAAACATTGTCTAGAACATTTCTAAAGGAAATACACATTCTCAAAATAGCACAGAATGGGAGGGTACAGCTCAGTGGCAGAGTCCATGCTTAGCATGCATGACGTCATGGGTTCAATCTCCAATATCTCCGTTAAGTAAAAAGTAAATAAATAAACCTAATTAGCTCCACTTCCCTCCCTCCCCCAAAAAAGTACAGAGCACAATGAATAAAAATGGAGCCTCTCGTACACACAAATTTCTGCGAAATTTCAGAACAATGGGGACAGAGAGGATATCCTAAAGTCAGCCAGAGACAAGAAACAAGGGCAAGAAACCATAAATTCCTACACAGCAACACGAGAATCCAAAAGACAAATGAGCAACATCTTCAAAATTCTGTAGGAAAACAGTTGCCAACTTGGAAGTTTATAACCAAATTATCACTAAGGTAAGAGAATAAAGTCGTCTTCGAATACATAATCTCTCACACACAAAAAAAATACACCTTCCACACAACCGTTTTTAGGATTTTTCCATCCTAAAGAGAGAGGAAACCAAGAAAGAGGAGGCTGCCTGCGAGGAGGATTCCTGGGTTACAGGAAAGGGGTCAGTGACGGGGAGACAGTCTGATCCAGACGCCATCCAGCCCACACAGTCCGGCCCAAGACAACGGCCACGTCCACGACCACGTAGAAGGCGTCAGTGACAGAATCAACATGCCTGTGATTTCATGTCTCAATGAAGAATTTTTATGTCATGTACATGCTTCAGGGCCAAACATCTGTACAAACCCATCCAAAATCTGGGGGAGGGGGGGTGAATCAGATCCGTTTTTTTTAAATTTACCTTTCACAGTAGTCTTTCCTTGATCATTAAAAGGATTCAGGAATATTTGGGACAAAGAGAATTAAATCCTTAAAATAATTAGGCTGCAATTTTTAATTTCACGGTAATTAACGTGACTAACATTAAGTAGATATTCAGGCCAACTGACGTACATACCGTATGCGGTGCCCGTGCTAAGTCTGAACGGAGAACGCTGCTACTGAAGGATCCCTACAAGTCAGAATCCACAGGGTAAGAAGTTTCCCGAGAAGAGTGAAAAATGGAAATACTTCATATTTTAGTATAGTATGACGATGAGTGACATTCCTTTGTTTTTAAATGTAACTTTTCTCTATAAGTAGAAATCATGAGAGGAAAAAGGCTGGAAATCTGCACGACATCTCTGGCTTTTCCGTCTCCCCTCATTCATCTCATATGAACACACCCTGGGGAGCCGGCCACTTGAACGTAAAAAGGCTGAATAGCCACCTCACTCCTAACACCACAACAATTCCAAGTAGACGGCATTTTTAAGTATGCAAAAATGAAACTGTAAAATGAAGGAAGAAAACACGGCAATTTTCTATACTCTTTGGTTGAAGCAGGACTTTCAAAACATGATATGAAACCCACAAGTCACAGGAAAGGTGACTATATACATTTTAAAACAGCTGGATGGCAAAACATATAATTAAGTTTAATGATTATTTGAGAAAATACCTGCAACAAAACTGATAGATTATTAGTTCTCTGAGACACAACAGTTCTTCAAAATCACTGAGAAAAACACCGGCAGCCAGAGTAAGAGGTGGACAAAAGATGGGCAAGGTAAGTGACGGAGGAAATGGAAGCCGTTAACACAAACCACACATGACTCTCGCCAAATAAAAAAAAAAAAGCAATTAAAACAAGATACCATGGTAACCTGACAAAACTGAAGTTATAAACAGTGCTGGTCAGTGTGAGGAAGCCAGTCTCTGCACACCCTGCTTGTGAGAAAGCTGATTACAGTTACTTGGCAAAGAATGTAAAAATTTTGTCTTCACCTACCATCTGAAAGAGCAACTGCAACTTCAAATTTATTCTGCAGAGAAAGTGCCACGAATGTGAACGGAGATGCACAGGGATGTTTACCCCAGCACTGCTCGTCCATCTAAACCTGCACACCTAAATTTCCATCCAGGGCCCTGGTCAGAGGTCACCGCTGGCAGCACTGGAATACTGTGCAGCCACCAGGGAGAACGAAGGACCTCGCCCTGCGTACACGGTGAAGGGAAAGAAGAAAGGCCCAGAACAGCATGCATGGCGCACTCCTTTTTCTAAAGTATGTTCATGTCCATCACACACCTGAACTCTCCGTGACTGTCTATGACCATGTGGCATGTGTAGGGGACACACAGGACAGTGACCAATCTCTTAACAGTGTCTTCCTCAGGGAAGTGGATTTTCAGAAGAATGAAAGTGACCAGCTTTACTTTTTACTCTTATCTCTCTAGTATATTTTTAAAGAACAAATATTACATTAAAGTAACCTAAAATTAATTTTTAAATTACTTTAAAAAAAAAACAAACTTCTGAGTTCAGTTCGGTAGGTATTTACTGAGGACTACACAAATGTTTAACTTCCTTTCCATATTCCTGTAAGGCATTTTAAGTAGAAGAATGAAACACAGTTCTCTGCTTCTGAGCTCATGCGGTGGTAGGGATATACTTTTAGACAAATACCTACAAGGAAATGCACCCGTCTTCTAACAGCATGTGCACTGAGAGATCAATGAATTCCACCAGGGAGGGGTTAGGAAAAGGGCAAAAAGAGAATGACGATCACACTCAGGTGCGTCTCAATGCAGGCAGTCTACCCACAATAACATGTATGACCGAAACACTGCACTGTATGCCAGAAACTGACACAACATTGTACACCGACTATACTTCAGTGAAAATACTTTTTTAAAATAGAGCAAGGCAGGTACTGGACCCCATTTGTGACTGTGTCTCGGTGTACGCACTTACACATGCAGTACGAACAAGGAAGTCTGGGAGGACCCCAAACCAAAATCAGTGGGAGATCGCTTTCCACCCCTGAACCTCTGAATAATTTTACAATTTAAGTCTCCAAAAAGACACATCTTATAAAAAAAGAAAACCTTATAAAAAGAAAATCTTACCAACCTTGGGGTTAGATAGAAGTAGGTTCAAATACAAAACTGTGACTTGGGGCAAGCTACTTCACCTTGGATTTCTTATCTGATAAGTAGAGAAACCACAGTCTGCTAATTCAGGGGGGTTACAGAATTAAATGGGACAACAAGTATGCCACTCCCAGCACAGCACTCCCTCCCTTCCCTATGTAGAAGCATGAAATCAAAATTAAGAGTGGGTGGTAATGAGAAATACAACAGGAATTCAGAGAAGAAAAAGATCATAGAAGATCAGAGGACCTACGAGAAATGTAAAGAAAAGGCTAAGACCGAAGTTGAGCTTTAAAAAAAAAAAGGCAGAATATTAGTAACAGAGTTGGGCTGGGTGGGAGGTATTACCAAAATAAAATAAATAATTGGAACACATACACAGGAAGAAGAACGAGAGGTGTAAACGTGCCCCAGTGCCGACCACAAAATGCGTGCATGAACAACATCCTTTACATCAATGAAAAAGGTGCACGTTAGGGAACAGGAAACAACCAGGCTGTGTAGATAGAATGGGCGCATATTTTAGAGATCCCTGAAATCAAAACGAAGATTAGATCTGATGCAGTTGCCAGTGTGAGGCTTCCAGGGCTGGAGTTACCTGGCAAAGCCACATTTCAGGAAGATACGGTCTAGCAGCAGCAGTAAGCCAGACTGACAGGGTACAGAGTAATCAATCAGTTACAAAGAATAATTAAGTCACCTACTTAAATATGTATTTACACACGTTCATACACACTAGGACACAACAACTATTACACACATAACAATACTATCACAGACAGGGCATGAGATGGGAACTGAACCAAAGAGGGCGGTAACTAGAATAGAAATATGACTGCGATACTGGAATATGCCACCAAATGACCACGCCTAGTCCTCACAGCTAGCACTTGTAGGTACAAATAAACACATATAAAAACAAACAAATGATTAATTACTTCTCAACAACTCCTACATGCTGACTCACCTAATCCTCTTGAAGCAAAACGCCTTTCTGGGTGTTGATTTGTCTAAACAGGTCCCCCCCTTCACAGGAATGTGTTTGGGTTTGATTCTTTTTATTTAAATCGTTTATTGGATTTTTCTTTCAAGCACCAAAAAATGTTTTTGTCCTTGCAACAACCCAATAACACAAGCATACAAAGGTTCTTAGGCCCACAGTCTGTCTCCAGAATTCACCCTGTGCTCACTCCTCCCCGAAAGCCACTGTTAACCGTTTTAGGCAAATAGTCTACACTTTCCTCTAAGATCATAAAAACATAAATGAGCTTGTATGCATAGATACTAGTTTTAATCTTTTAAAATGTGATCATAATATACATATTATTTTGCAACCTGCTTTTTTTAGTTTAACAGTAAATCATGAATATTTCCACAGAGATCAATGAATTCTTATTAATGATATCAAATATTCCATGATACAGGTGTACCAAAATCTATGTAACCATATTCCACTCGATAGACTTGGAGATGGTTTCCAATCATGTTGTTATTTCTGAAGGTTAGATTCCTAAAAGTGGGTTTGCTGGGTCAAAAAGTTTTTTTTTTTTTTTTCATTTTCACAGGTGCTCCTGTGCTTTGTTATATGTTTCTGTGTGACAAATCACCCTAAAACTTAGTGGCCTAAAACAACAATGCTTTGTAATTTCTCACAATTTTGAGTACAGGAAATCAAGCAGGGTTCTGCTGGGTGGCTCCACGAGGCTCCAGTGGGGGTCAGTCACCTGACTTCCTCTGCTGGCAACCGTGCCACCCGGATGATCCAAGAAGCTTCACTCATGTGTCTGGTGCCTTGGTGCCCCTGCACAAGGCTCCCCTCTCCACGGGGGTGGCTTGGGATGCTCACAACACTGTAGTCTCGGGATAGTCACACCCCTTTCATAAGAGCTGGCTTCATGGAAGGAAGAAATAGAATCTGTCAGTCCTTTAAAGGCAAGGCCACGAACAGGTGTGCTGTCTTCTCTGCCACGTTCCTGGTGAAAACAAGGCTCAAGGCCTGACATTTACAAGGACGAGAGAAATCAAAGCTGGCAGACTTGTAGACCATCTTCCACATCCCGCATTACTTTTCAGAAGTTTAAGAAATTCACATTCCCTTTGCAAATGTTAACCACTATATATAATAGATAAAAAACAAATTTTTTCTGAATACCACAGGGAACTATATTCAGTATCTTGTAACAGTCTTTAATGAAAAAATATGAAAATGAATATATGTATGTATATGCGTAACTGGGACATGATGCTGTACACCAGAAATTGACACATTGTAACCAACTGTACTTCAATTTAGAAAAATAAATAAAAATAAAAATAAAGAAATTCACACTCCCAGTAGCTTAGTAAAAAAAGTACCTATTTCCACTACCACTGGATGTTTCTCTCTTAATTTTGCAGAATTTTTAGATGTCTCTTCCGTGTCTGCTTTCTTTATTCCTTGCTCCTTTTCTCTTCCATTATCTTTTTATCAATTTGTAGGTGATATTTGTAAAATACGGAAATTAAACCTTTGTCACACTGTGGAACAAGTATTTCTGGCAGTCTCTCACCCATGTTTTGATATGTTTTATGGTATTGTTGGTCACACAGAAACTTGTACATTTGTTTGTGGTCATATCTGTCAAGTCTTTTTCTTTGTCATCTAGGTTTCTCATCTTCCCAAGCAAATATTCCTTCACCCCAAAATTATCTAAATAATTTCCAGGATCTTGTGTTTTAATTATCTAGTGAATTTAATACATTTGAAACGTATTTTTCTACACAAGTAACACAGGAGGACTAGGTTGCGGTTCTTTTGAAGGAAAGCTAGTTGTGCCAGAATCTTTTACTAAATGTGGTTTCCTTTTCTACTGATTTGAAATGTAAACTTTATCATATATTTAATTTACTATTTAATATCTACTTATAGATTTCTATTCCATTTACCTATTGGTTTCCTCTTAGCTAAGGGTAACACAGAGGGAACTTTCTTTTCTTTAAAAAAAAAAAAAAAAACAACACAGAATCTAACCCCCAATCCAACTATCGTACTCAGGGAAGAGAGGGGCACTCTCACCACTGTGGAAGGCGGCTATGGGTTGAGAACCGTGACCCCTTCTTCCTTCCTGTACGTTGGGCACTGGAACGCCTACAGCTGTCCTCACGCCTGGCCCACCGCAGCTTTGGGAACAGGCAGGCTGGTTCAGTTTGGTCCACAGAGGAAGGCGAGTTAATGGATTATAATCAGGGGCCTTGTCGTCATCTGATTTAGAAGAGATTTGGGACTTTGAGTTGATGAGATTTAGATTTAGAGGAGGTTCTGGACTTCAAGCTCATGCTGTATTAGCATGGGACCCTTGGGAACCATGGGAAGGGGTGACTGTATTTTACCTGTGAATCATTAGGGGATGAAGGGGCCAAAATTCTGACATGGCCCCAAGACTCCCAGGCCCTGATGAATGTGCCTGGTATAATTGTCTCTGCTTGAGTGTGAGCTGGACTCTGAGTACCGAAGATTTCACTTCTGTGATAACCTTATTGGTCAATTGACTTTGCTTTCATAAACAATGAAATTAAGGTTGCTGGGCTTGAACTAATTACATAGCCTCTTAAAAGAAGTCAGAGAGATTCAAGGAAAAGCAAGGGAAATTCTCCAACTGGCTTTGAAGCAGTAAGCTACCCTGTTGTGAGACGGCAACGTGGTTAGGACTTGAGGACCATCTCTAGCTGCTGAGTGGTCCCTGGTAAACAGCCATCAAGAAAGCAATGGAATGGGGACCTCAGTCCTAATTGTGTCATAGGACCCCAATTAAAGCCCTTTTATGTGCTATGTCATATGCAGCTATCAAAAAGAATGAGTTAGGTCTAGAATGTTGACCTTAATACTTATTGAGTGCTATGTGCCTATAAGATGCAAAGAAATACATATATGCAAATCAGCTGTTCATTATTCTCTCGTGCTTTTACCGAAAGCCCCCAAAGTGGACATAGTCAAAAGCGTTAGTGTGTGATAGAGTTTAATACAATCTGGTAGGGAAGCAAAGGGGGAACCTGGTTTGAAAAAAAAAATAAGCAAAAGATTTTTTTGTTGACAAATGGTAAAATTTAAATATGAAATAATTTTCAGATGTTGCCAATTTCCTGGCTGTGATAATGGTATCGTGATTGTCTTGGTGTGTTGGAGATGGTGTTATTCTAAGGAGATGCATGTTGAAGTATCTGAGTATCCTAATGTCTGCATCCTACTTTCACATGCTGCAGGGAAAAAATATACCTAAGTATAGATGAAGCTAATATAGTACAATCTTGGAATCTAGATGACTGACCTCGTCATGCCCATGGTTAAAACGCTTCCATGTCCTAGGCAGGTACCATGAGTAAGTTGACTTTAGCCTTTTAAAACATTGATTTTTACAGTATTTATCATATACCATTAAGAAATGAAAAACCATGTGAGTATGCAATGAACCGATTTCATACTTTCAAGGTTCGCTGGGTTTGAAATTTTTCATAACAAAATTTTTGGAGGAAAAGCTACTCAAAAAACCCAGAAAACTACAGTAGCTCCGAGGTACCTAGGATAAAACAAACTGTTGGGCACAACCGCTGACCCTGCACCATCCCTCCTTATCATCCCCCCCACCTCCTCATTTCCCTTCAACTAAGGCCACGGACACCTCCAGCTTCACACTTCTTCTGTCTTTGCCACCACCTACTGCTGGAAACCCCACTAGCTCCGGGTCAGAGGTCACAGAGCTCACTCTGTGGGAGGTTAGGACGTCCCACACCTCAGTGCTCTGTCCTCTCATGTCCACCGGGTACTGCTGGACACCCCTCAGCTCCGGGTCAGAGGTACCCTGTGGGAGGTCAGGACGCCCCACACCGCAGAGCTCCAGTCCTGTGCTGTCCTGGGAACCGGGCTCCTGGCGCGGGATCCGGGGTCCTGGACTGTGCATTGGCACACTAGGGGTTCCACGTGTTTGCCAAAAGGAAGTAAACTCAGCTCCGCCAATCCTCACATTACATGTTTTCTCCAAAATACTCAATTTCCCAGCGTTATTTTTGAGAATTCATAATGGGTAGCCTGGTACCGGCGCGGAGCCGTGCCCGCGGGAGAGCGCAGAGCGCCCGCTCTCCCATAACCAGCGCTCCCGCCACGACCGCCTCGCCTCCGCGCTGCCTAGCGCCGCGGTCCCGCCGGCACCGAACCCAAACTCCGGGACCCCGACTGAGCACGGTGCCCTTCGGGAGCGCCGCCCGGGACCGCCGCCAATCTCTGGCGAGGTCGCCGCCGGGACCACCGCGCAGCGCAAGGGACTCGGCCTACCGCTGGCAAAAGGCCGCGCCCCACGCGGTCCCGCCCCTGGGCGCTCCGGCCCCGCCCACTGCCTCGTACCGGCCGCCCCCTGCTCCCACAAGGAAATAATGTGAAAATAAGGAGGATCAGATTGTACTGAATCATTATTATTTCAGTTTTGAAAAGTTGAGGTTGAGTTACTGCTGTGATACTCTAAGCTCTCTATGCTTTTCTTTCATAGCCTTCATGATAGTGAATAATTACATATTTATTTGTGAGACTACATAATGTCTGTTTTCCCCAATAAAACTGTAAGTTCTAAGATTTCAACTATCATGTGTACTTTACTCATCTCTAATATCTCTAGTAACGAGTACTGGACCTAGCACATAGTAAGCGGCCTATGTTTATGGAATGAATGGATGAATTCGGGTGGAAGGTGTCCAGCAGGCAGTTGGATACGAGGAGCTAGCTGTCAGGAGAGATCGTGACTGAAGGAAGAGATTTAAAAGTTATCACCACTCAGGTTAGGGTTGAAGCTGATGATGACTGAGGTCCCCAAACAAAGAGTGTGTGTACAGTGAGAAAAGAAGAAGGGCCAAGGACAGAAATCCTCAGGATACTGACTTTAAAAATTGGGTAGGGGGAGAGGATATAGCTCAAGTGGTGGAGTGCATGATTAGCACGCACGAGGTCCCTGGTTCAATCCCCAGTACCTCCTCTAAATTAAGCAAACAAACCTAATTACCTCCCTCCCCTCCCAAAAAAGAAAATAACTTTTAAAAAATTGAGTAGAGGAAGAGAAGCCAGCAAAGGACAATGAGAATGAATAGGAATAGAAGCGGGAGAACTAGGAGTTTCCCAGGAGCCCCGAGAAGAGAGTTATGAAAGGGTGCTGAAGGATTCTGATGTCAATTCCAACGTTGGGTATGGGTGTGTTTCTTCACACATCCACACCAGTTCTTCGGACACCAGCTGGAGGTCTTATCTACCCAGAGATAGTGTCAGAGTCCACAGGTTAAGGGTTCAGTCCCACAAGCCTCCCCCTCTCGCTTCAGAAGCCAGTCATAAGCCCAGGTTGTTACCTGTGCTTCTGACTGACTGGCTATAAATCAAAGGTTCCCACGACCCCCTCCTTTGGTTTGCCTAATTGGCTAGAGTGGACTAGGACACGAAGCAGCTGCAGCTCTTTTGAAAAGGTGTCAGCATTAAGGCTGAGAGTCCCAGTTTGCAGAGGCTGGTCTCAGGTTGGCAGTCTAAGTGTGGGCTCTGCTTCTCTGCTCCCTGACTCCAGCAGAGGCTCCAACTCGGAGGATGGGGGCTGAAGGGCAGGTGCAACTCCTTGGCTGGCTAGGGCAGCTCTTTTCTTTCTTTTGCTTTTTACTTTGGCTGTATCAGATATGACTCTCCAGCTGAGCAAGGATGACCCTGGTGAGAACTGCCAACTCAGCACAAGGGAGGGGAGCAGCCTGGACTCTGACCGCAAGAGGAAGGTGTTGTGAAAGCGGTGTGGAAGGTGGGGCTGGGCAGCATGGGGGGAAAAGAAGGGGATGCTGCCCCGTGCGGATTCATGAAGTCCTCTTCAGTTTCCAGGACTGGACTCTTCCTGAGCAAATGAATCTGTGTGTGTTTGTGTGTGTGTGTTTGGTTGGGGATAAGATCTGTTTGGAGAGAGGTCTTGATTATGGTTTTCAATTTTCTTAAAAGATCCTTCAACTTTGATTCCTGAAAGAAATTTCATCACCGTTGTTTTCTCTTTTTTTGGGGGGGGGGGATCTTTACTTTTTGGAGTTTGGGAAAGTATTGCATAGAAGTTGGGGGTGATTTTATATTTACAAATAGGACCTCCTTGGTATGCTCTGTAAACTCAGATTCTTGACAGTGGGGGAAATTAGCTCTTTCATGGTTAATGCTGAGAGCTGTGGGGTAAGTTTGTGAAAATTTGGGTAAGCAAATGGGGCCTTATGTAATTCAGCCATGAAAATTGTGTTGCTGAAATTCTATGGTCCAGTTTGGGTCCCGCCCTAACCCTACCCCCATCTCCCACTGTGAACAAGGTCCTTGCAGTGGGAATGGTGATTTTGTTTGTTTGTTTCTTTTTTTTTTTTTTTTTGGTCTTAACCCACGTGACCAGTAAGCAACGGTTTAAACAGTCCCGTTATTCCCTCTCACTTGTAACATTTCTAATCCTGTGGAGCAGTTAAACAAGAAGTGTTTGAAATCTAACAGATATTCCCAAACAAGAATTCCTCAGGTAACATTTTTCCTTTCTCTTTGTGGAATCTTATGTACTGATATGACATGAAGTGAGATAGAGATGCATATCTCAATGCCACTACAAAGCATCTGCTTCCAGAATATTTGCTAATTTTTCATTTTTTCTCACTTGGCAGAGGGATTGAGTGAGTCAGCTTTTGGGACAAGGCTGAGATTGGAGAATCTGTTAAGTTTTATTCTTCGACAAGTATAGCATCTTTTAAAAGAGTTTCAGGTTACCTGAAGTAAACGACACATATACAATAAGATTATTGAAATGCAAATGGAAATATAAAAAGAAATAGAAAAATCAAAGTGCCGGAAGAGGAGAATAAAAGAAGCTGTTTCGAGGGCTAACAGAATTACTGTGATTGAACACTAAATTTGGCCTTGAACTTCTAATATGAAAAACTAGATAGTTTTAAAATAATCCATAGTATACTATTTACTTAGAAAAGACAAAATCTTTCCTAGTACTAAATACATGACTGGATTTATATAGATGCACAGTGTTCTTGATAAGAATTTTACAACAAATAAATACAGAAGGGATTTTCCTCAAACTGTTTCTTTTCTTCTTTTCTAATCAGAGAGGTACTTTAATTTTTCTGATTTGAGTTGAAAACATGCAGATCATAGGTGGACAGTTCCATGCGTTTTCACAAAGTTAGCACTTCTGTACAGCCACATCTGTCAAGTAATACAACATTACCAGCACCACAGACAACCCACTAATAACTTCTCAATGGTTAAGCCCTACCTCCTCCCCAAAGGCAACCAGCAGTCTGACTTGTAGCAACTCAGATTAGTTTGGTCTCTTTAAAGCTTTGTGTAGATGAAATCACTTAGTATGTGTTCTTTTGTATCCAGTAGTCTGTTTGTAAGATTCATTTGTGTAATTGTGTGTAGCTGCAGTTTGTTCATTTCTGTCACTGTGTAGCATTCATTGTATGAACATATCTCAACTATCTTATCCATTCTACTGTTGGTGCACGTCTCGGTTGTTTCCAGCTTTTAGCGATTACAAGCAATGCTGCTGCAAATACGTCTTATGGTACACATGTGCGTATCTGTGGTGGTTACATACCTACAGTGGAATCTCTGAGTATAGAGAAGGTGGATCTTTATCTTTGGTGGATAAGGACTGACCATTTTTGCCCCCAAATTGATTGCATCAACTTACTCTTTCAGTACTCATGTTTGTTTTTCCATATCCTTGCCAACAACAGACACTGTCAGCCTTTTTCAGTTCAAACATTATGATGGGTGCATAGTGGCATCTAATTGTGATAAACGATTGTTGGCTTAAGTATGTCAACTGAAAGAAAAGCACAGAACGTAAGAGCTGTGAGTTGAGTTTATTCAAGGCCCTACTGAGGGCTATAGCTTGGGAGGCAGCCTCTCAGGCAGCTCTGAGGAACTGCTCCAAAGAGGTAGGGGGAGAAGCCAGTACATATGTGATTTTGGCTAGAAAGTGTGTGGAGTCAAGCATACATCTCAGTAAAAGGTTACTACTAGTCATGAAGATCAGGTATCTCAGGTAATGATTTTAGTGCTTTTCTATGTATGGGAAAATGCGAGAATATGGTTTCATTAAACTTTTTTCCCTTAGATATCTCTTACTATCTAAGGTGTCTGTTTTTCCAAAGCACAGAGTGCCTTATCCCATTTTTCTCCTGAATTCCTTTCAGGATGTGCTGTTGGCCAGCAACTGCAGGGGTTAATGACATGATCCCTGTAGAACTGGCCCATGGGCAACATTCTTTCTTTTACAAGTAACATCTAGTTTGTATGCCCAGTATGAGAACAAAGAATGTCGCAGCTGATCAGTCCATGAATCCATCTGCAGTTTGTAGACTCACTCTTAGGATCAGTGACTAGACTGACTGAAGCTTATACACAAGCCCAGGTCTGAAGATTTAAAAGAAGGGAATAAAAGCTATTCCTTACTTTGCCAAGCACTGTATTACAGAGAGAGAGGTCCTCTGCTTGAAACTGAAGAAGTCAGGGTGAGCTAGCACAGACCAGTGCAGTGATGAAAGGCACACAGACATGATTAAGGATGTTGCAATACCTGCAGTTACACATATGGTGAAAAAGTGGTGGCTGAATGCACCAGATAGTGTGAGTTCCCTTGGTGAAACTTTCCTTCTGTTAAAGCCTGGAGGAAGAGGTAGGGCTCAGGGATTCCAGACCTAGAATGGCAATAATAAAACCACCACCACCAAAATAATACTAATATCTAACAATTATGTAGTGCTTTACATGCGTTAACTCACCTAACTCTCCCCCAGATCACGGAAGTGTCCTTTCCCTATGCTGAAGATGAGCATACAGGGACAGAGAGGTTAATTCACTTGCCTAAGGCCACACAACTAGTATATGGTAAAAGCAGGATTTGAACCCAGATAATCTGGCCTTAGAATCCATTTTGATGATTCTGTGTTATCACAAGATCAGGGTGTTGGGGGCAGAGGAAGTCATGCAGAGAGAGTCTTGGAAAGGAAGAAAAGGCAGAGTAGGCAGGTACCTAGGCAGGTAGTCTCACTGGTATCATAACAGTTTCCAAAAAAAAAAAAAGCGTTCTGACAAATGGAATACATTCTGCACTGTTGCTGAAGAGAAAATCATAGAAGCCTGCAACACCTCCAGGTTCAGGTGTGAGAGTCTTTGGCACACGTTAAGCACAATGGCTGGAGGGGGAAGCCCAGGTTAGCAGAGAGCCTCACACTAAGGATTGACCGTCTCCCTAGGATTTTCCCTTGGTTTTCCCTTTTTCCCCCCACACCTGTGCCAGGTTTTTATGGTT
Source organism: Camelus dromedarius (assembly GCF_036321535.1). NCBI lineage: Eukaryota > Metazoa > Chordata > Mammalia > Artiodactyla > Camelidae > Camelus > Camelus dromedarius. Next base: position 59,026,240 of record NC_087446.1, on the reverse strand, counting down.
GCTCTGCAGAGGGACAGATGACATGGTATCATGGTTAGTTTCTATTGGGTTTCCTGGTTGTGGAGAAAACAGTCATGGGTAGTAGTCAGTACTGACCTTTCTAATATTCACACCAGTGGCTTGGGACCCTGTGTTTGACGCAGGTTCCAAGGTATCCAGAGAGGACAATTCATGGGGCCCCAAACCTTCCTGTTTCCACCCTGGGGCCCTGTCACTCTCCACGACCGGGGCTGGTGAGGATGGGATCTGGAGACTGATGATGGGGAGGGAGGAACAAAGAAGGGACAACCTGGTGGGTGCTTAGGCAGATTAAGCCATCTGTCCTTCCTTCTGGAGCTCCTGGACACCTTCTACTTCTCACACTTTTTTTTTTCTTTTTTCTTCCCCTACCTTTCTCTTCTTTTCCCCCATGCTTACATTGCCCCATCCACAAAAATCAATGATCTTCCCTTGGAGAAGCGCTCACTCTGCTAAGTGGGGAGAGCAGAAAGGAATCTCAGGCTGGCGGATGGCCAGATGACCTCGATAGTTCCTTGGAGATAGTCTCAGGATGAAGTCTCCAAGATGGAATGGGCCAATGACTTCCCTGTTGGTGAAGAAAAGGCTCAAGGGTAACACCTACAGAGACATGTTTGGATTTGAGCATCTTCAGCCCAAGAAGGTGGCTCAGTGAAGATGCCTGCTAAGCAGAGCCCAGCCCTCAGTAGTACCCATTTCCCTGAAGCTTCTCCCAGCCTTTCCCTTTCTTTCTCCTAACCTCCTTCAGGTTGTTCTAGTTGTTCTGCCTGGAGACTGATGACACAGGTGGATTTTTCCCCCCATCCTTGCAAATACTTATTATGTTTTGTCTTTTTTATAACAGCCATTCTAACAGGCCTAAAGTGATATCTCATTGTGGTTTTGACTTGCATTTCCCTTATAACTAGTGATGTTGAGCATCTTTCCATATACCTGCTGGCCATTTATATGTCTTCTTTAGGAAAATTTCTATTCAGATTCTCTGTCCATTTTTATCTGGATTTTATTAGGGTTTTTATTGTTGTTGTTTTGGGGGTTTTTTTTGTTGGTTTTTTTTTTTTTTTTTTTGCTATTAAGTTGTAAGAGTTCCTTATATATTTTGGATATTGACTCTTTATCACATACATGGTTTTCAAATATTTTTTCTCTTTCTATAGGTTGCCTTTTCATTTTAGTGTTTCATTTGTTGTGCAGAAGCTTTTTAGTTTGATGTAGTCCCACTTATTTTTGCGTTTGTTGCTTTTGCTCTTAATATTATATCCAAAAATTTGTTGCCAAGACCAATGCCAAGGAAGTTTTCCCTATGCTTTCTTTTAGGAGTTTTACAGTTTCAGTTGTTACATTTAAGTCTTTAATCCATTTTGAATTAATTTCTGTGAGTGGTGAAAACAGGGTCCAGTTTCCTTCTTTTGCATGTGAACGTTCCAACATTTATTGAAAAGATTATTCTTACCCATTGAGTATTCTTGGCTCCAACTTTATCAAATATTGCTTTGAACACTTATGTGTCAGTTTGTTTCTGGGCTTTTGATTCTGTTGCATTGGTCCGTGTGTCTGTTTTTAATGCCACTACCATACTGCTTTGATTACGATAGCTTTGTAGTATAGTTTAAATTCAGGAAGTGCGATGCCTCCAGCCTTATTCTTCTTTCTCAGAATTGCGTTGTTGTTCAGGGTGGTTCCATAAGGATTTTAGGGTTGTTTTTTCTATTTCTGTGGAAAATGACATTGGAGTTTTGATAGGGATTGTATTAGATCTATAGATGGCTTTATTATGTTGAAATCTGCTCCTTCTGTACCCAATTTGTTGCAAGTTTTCATCCTAAAAGGGTGCTGAATTTTGTCAAATACTTTTTCTGCATCTTTTGAGATGATCATATGATTTTTATCTTTCCTTCTATTAATGTGCTGCATCACATTTATTGACACGTAAGAATGTATACTGAACCATCCTGTATCTCAGGGATTTGAAACTGGGAATTATTCTAGGACTCCCTCATCTAATCACTGTGTCTGAGGGTACCTGCCTTTTGTATATTTCAAATTCTTCCCTTCTTCTCATACCTGTTGTTATGTTGAACTGTTTTACATCCTATATATTTTTACTCAGATGTTGCTTTCTCGGTGAGGCCTTCTCTGATCACCATATTTAATGAAGCAAACTATCTCCTCTTCAGCCCTTCTGATCCCCATTACTCTGCTCTTTTTCTTTTGTCCAAAGTGCACACCCTTTTCTAACATTTATTATGTCTATTTTATTTAAAAGCTTTATTGAGATATAATTTACACATACAATTCACTCATTTAAAGTATACAATTCAGTAGATCTTAACATATTCACAGACTTGTGTAACCATCGCCACAATCAATTTTAGAACATTTGCGTTACCCCCAAAAGAATTTCCTTACACTTTAGCAGTAACCCTCCCATATTTCCCCCAACCCTGATTTCCCTAGGCAATCAGTCACCTACTTTCTGTCTCTATAGATTTGCCTATTTTAGAAAGTTGATATAAGCTGAATCATACAATATGTGGTCTTTTGTAAGTGAGCATGTTGTCAAGGTTCCAAAGCAACTATACCACTTTACCTTCCCACCAGCAGTGTAACTCAGTGCCTACCACATGGGGGTGCTCACAAATGTTCACTGAATGCATGAATGACAACATGCAGGACACAGTCCACATTCTTCAGCATGCCATCCAAGGGCTTTCCTGATCAGGCCCTTACCTGTCTTTCTAGCGTTGCCTCTTGCTACTCCATGGCCTATGTTAACTTATAAACCTGTGCGCCATCTCTCATCCTGCTCCTGCTGCCTGGGCTGTGCTCCCCTTCACTCTGTTCAGGCTGCTAAACTTCTGTTCACCTCTAATGCGACCTCTTCCATACCACCTTAGGCAAAAATAAGCACCTTCTTTTGTTGTCCTTTCCACATTAAAAAAAAATTTTTTTTAATTTTGGGGGGGAGGTAATTGCATTTATTTTATTTATTTAAATGGAGGTACTGGGGATTTATTCCAGGACCTCATGCATGCTAGGTATGCACTCTACCAATGAGCTATACCCTCTGCCCTTCCACATTTTAAAAATAATTTTTTTTAATTATTGTGCGTTTTTTTTTAAGTATAGTTAGTTACAATGTGTTAATTTCTGGTGTACAGCACAATGTCCCAGGCATGCATATTCATACATATATTTGTTTTCATATTCTTTTTCATTAAACGTTATTACAAGGTATTATAAATGGTTCCCTGTGCTGTACAGAAGAAATATGGTTTTTTGTCTATTTTCTTAAACATTTTTTATTGAGTTGTAGTCATTTTACAATGTTGTGTCAAATTCTGTTTGTATATCCCCCACTAGTTCTGTGAGCTCCTTAATGGTAGGCACTGGGTTCTACTTATCTTTGTACTCGCAGCACTCACCCAGGACTTGGTTCACGGTCGTAATTAATAAATATTGATTCATTGGACAAACACAGGAAATAGCAAGAGCAAAGCTCCAAAGGTCAAAATGTGCTGGCAGGTGTGAGAAATGGCGAGTTTCCCAACTTGACTGCAAGCGGACATTTGTGAGTGGACTGTAGGTGGAGGGCCTAGAGTCACCTGGTCAGTTTGCCCTTTGTTTGGTGGACAGTGGGGACTGCTGGAGGGAATGGCGTGACTAAGACTGGGCCCGAGAAACATTAATCCAGCAGTGGTGTGCAGAATGAGTGGAGGTGAGGGGACAATGTAGGAGGCTTTAGGCCAGGTGAGCAGAGTGAAGGTGAAAACCAAGGTAGAACATAAGGAAGGGCAGAGATGTGAGACAGAATGTGAATGAATCTGTAGGGTTTGGAATGTGCCTGAATATGAAGAATGAGGAAGATGGAGGTGCTAAAAACTAGTCAAAGGCTTTTGTCCCCAGGTACCAGGCGGAATGGTCAGGTTGAAAAAGCACAATCTTAGCTTACACTTGCCTCGTGTGTCTTTGTGAAGTTAGACACTTTCTAAACAACTATAGAAAAGGAAAAGATTTGTAAAAACACTTACTATGTATTATATTGTTGTTGCTACTTTCAAGAAAAAGAAAAATAATGCAAGAAGTAAGAGTGACATATGGGGGGAGGGTATAGCTCAAGTGGTGGAACACATGCGCAGCATGCATGAGGTCGTGGATTCAATCCCCAGTGCTTCTATTAAAAATAAATAAACCTAATTACCCCCCCCAAATCAGTGACATTTAACTACAGTCCATCAATTGGGCAAAGTAGCCTTATGTGCTGAATATGTGTTACAAACAGGCTCTTTCAGAAGTGGTAATCATCCAGTTTAGTTACATACTGGACCAAAGCCCCGAAGTAGGTACTTCATCAGTTGCAAAGATAAATCAGTCACAGAACTGCCCCAGGGGTACCAGCCCAGTTGGAGTGATGAGTTACACAGGAGCAGTTTGAGTATATTGTTATGGGAGAGCAGATCTACTGCTGATAATTCAGAGAAGGCTTTATATGGAGGAACTGTGATTTGCTGAGCTTTGCAGGATCGGTAATAAATGACGTGCGTAGATGAGCAAGAAGGGCATTACAGGCAAAGGAGTAGTGAGAGCACAGATCTGGAGCACGAAAAGAGCAGCGCACGAATAAATGGAGAGCAGCAGTCTCCTCGGTGTGCATGGAACACAGGCTGTGTGAGTGGGAGCAGCGGGAGACAAGGTTGAGGCCCAGTCATGGATTTAGATGACTTAGATTTTACTGAGTAGGTTGAATGCTTTTCAGGTACAGACATCAACAGAACTGTGCTTCAGGAAAATTAATCAGACAGCACCGTGTGGCTGAGAGGGGAAGGGACTGATGCTGTGGGGATAGCGAGAAGGCTGCTAGGATTGGCCAAGCAAGGGGCATTGAATGTTGAAGACCTGAACACTGGACATGGCCACAGGAATGAAGAGGAGCGGCAGGAGCTCCAGAGCTACTGCAGAGCGAGACTCTGCAGCCTCCTCTCCTGAGGTAATGCACGGGGCAATGGGGAGGAAACGTCAGAGCCTCAAGACTGAAAAAGCAATAGAGATAGAAATTGGGAGTACTGGAGGAGAAAGTTTTAGCAGAAAGTAAGATGCATTCTATCTTGGATATATTGAGTATCTGGCTGGAGAGTACTTACGGAATTTAGAAACACAGGACAGAACCTCAGAAAATGGTCAGGTCAAGGGCTATAGATGTTTGCAATACTCAAGGCATCGTCGGATATATATTTGATTCATGTTCAGCTTTGGCTCATGTTTTGGGACTCTGACTGGCCTGGCACGCCCCTTCTGCAAGTTCAGTCTTCTTGCTCTGTGATGGTTGAATAGTAACACCCAGGGAGGCTGTGAGGTCTGAGCTCCTCCCCAGTGGAGGGTGGATTTTCATCTGTGACTGGCCTCAGGAAACTGCCCTTTTAGTCCATAGACAGGCAGGACAAGCTCTGTCTGTGACTACAGTGCAGCAAAGAACACCCAACTGGGCAGAACAGAGGTAGCTGGCTAGAGAACGCAAAGAGCTGTTGGAATGGAGAGAGCTGAAAGCTTGGGGGAGGGGGAGAGAACAGGGATGTGGGAGAGAGGGGAAAGGGGAGAAAGAGAGGGAGTGATGGAGGGAGCATTAAATGCCTCTGTCCACTATTTTCTCCCCTTCACTGGCTCTCCAGTGTTATTCCCTATACCCTTAACAGTTCTGGACCCACTTGCAACAAACCCATTCTCTGCGACACTGGCCAGGTGCCCCACAACTCAGCTCAGTTCTGACACTCACTATCAGGAGGTAGCATCAGACTCCACGGGTTAAAGGTTCGGTCCTGTAAGGTTACCCACTCCCCACCCCACCTTCAGATGCCAGCTGCAAACACAGATTATCACTTGTGCTTCTGACTGACGAGTGTAGGTTGGGGAATCCAACAACCCCATCCTTGGGTTCAATTCATTTGCTGGAGTGGCTCACAGAACTCACAGAAACATTTTACTTACCAGATTACTGGTTTATTATAAAAAGATACAGCTCAGGAACAGTCAGGTGAAAGACATGCTCAGGGCAAGGCAGGGGGAAGGGGCGCAGAGCTTCTGCGCTCCCTCTGAGCACAGCGCTTTCCCTGAATCTCCGCATGCTCACCGGAAGTTCTCTGAATGCTATCCTTTTCGGTTTCTATGGAGCCTTCATTACTTCATTCATAACTAATTTAAATAATTGGCCATTAGTGATTAAACTCAATCTCCATCCCCTCTCTCCTCTCTGAAGGTCTGGAGGTAGGACTGAAAGCTCCTACAGCCCAGTGTTCAGCGCAGTGTGGGACTCTGCTGGGCAGTCTTTGCTCAAGGACCCCCATCAGCCTAGCTGAGACTTTTTGGGGGTTAGGCTGCATTTTAAGTTTCTTTCTCTTAAATCCCCCTGCCTTCTCTCTCTTCTTTCAGAGGTGTCAGGCCTGTATTGCCACCTATTTCTGCACTCTCCCCCTTTATTCTCTATAGATGTTGCCCCCAGTGAGTCCCTTGCATGTCTAGGTCTGTCTTGATGTCTGAACTGACACACAGGGATATGACAGGATCTGCCTTACATGGCTGTTGTGAGAATTCAGCATTAATATATGTGAAATGCTTAGAACAGGGCCTGATCATACCAAGTGCTACACAAGTGTTACCTCCCTTTACTGCCATTTGATTGTGCTTTAGATCTCAAGTTATGTTTACTTCTCACTAGGAAACTTCTCAGATCTTCCTAGACTGGCTTGGAAGCCTTTCCTGAGTGCTCCAGCAGCATCCTTCCCTTACTTCAGTTACAGTCAGCTGTCCATATCCACGGGTTCTGCACCTGCAGATTCAACCAACTGTAGATCAAAGATACTAGGAAAAAATTCTGGAAAAGCAAAACTTGAGTTTGCTGCAGGCCAGCAACTACTTACATAGCATTTACATTGTATTTGCAGTTATTTACAGAGCGTTTACATTGCATTAGGTATTATAAGTAATCTAGAGATGATTTAAAGTATATGGGAGGATGTGCATAAGTTATATGCAACTGCTATGCCATTTTACATAAGGGACTTGAACATCCTCAGATTTTGGTATCTGCGAAGGGTCCTGGAACCAGTTCCCTGTGGATACCAAGGGACGACTGTGTATCGCATTCTTTTCTTGCCGGTCTTTACACTTAAGACTGTGAATTCAGTGAAAATGGAACCTCGTTTCCTTCACTGTCACATATCAGTGCCTAACACTGTGTCTGGCTCACAGTAGATGCTGAACTGATGTCTGCCGAATGAGAATGATGACTCAGTGGAGCCTGAACAGATGAATGTTATTTCTCAAAGGGATGAGAGCTGGGAAAGAAGGAACTGTACACAGAATTGTGTACCAAGGCATGAAAAGCCTGTAGTGTGTAGGGTACTGGACGGTGTTTGTTATGACTGAAGAGTAGGGTGCAAAAGAAGTGTGGTCAAAGAGAAGGCTAAGGACGAAGTCGAGGGCCAGAGCACTGGGAAGGCCTTAAAGCCAAGCTAAGGCAGGCACTGTGTGGGCCTTATGATGCCCTAGTGGGCCCAAGCCCGCCTTTGACCTCTACCTGTAACTTTATGAATCATGTGTTAGTTCAGCCAACAACTGTAGATTGCCCCAAAGTGGTAGATGTTTCTCCAGAACTACATACAGACAGGTAGGCATCTCTGGACACCCAACACTCATCTCTGAACAATGCAACTGATTGGTCTATATTTATAAACTACTTTGGCTGCAATCTCTCACCGAAATTGTGGGTCTCTTAACTAATCTCTTTGCCTTCACCACACCCCTGTTTAATCTTTCCTCCTTTCCCGCTGTGAGGCAGAGCTTTCTAAAGCTAAGTCTGGCCATCTTACTCCTGCATTGAATACCTTCTAGTAGCACACCCTTGTGGCCTGCAAGACAGCATCCCGATGCCTTAGTGCAGCCCACGGGCCCCTCCTGGCCCGACTCTTCCCTACCATACCTTCCACGTCTTCCTCTGTGTGCTCTCTGCCTCACCGTGCTGAGCTGCCTGTCGGTAACAGCAAGTTTCATGTTGCCCACCACTCCACTCACATGCACATTATTGCTGCCTGGAGTGTCCTTTCATCCTTGTCCACTTTTTGAACTCAACTATCTTGTAGGAAGTAGCTCCAAAATCACCGCCTCTGTGGAGCTGTTTCTAACTCTGCAGGCAGTTGGTCACTGGCCCTCTTCTGCAGCCTCATTAGACTGTGTGTACGCTTCTGTTGGCACCTACCACAAGGCAGTGCATTTATTTGGTTACTTCCCTGACTCCCTCCGTGGACTGTGACTAGAGGATTGGACTAAATATTAGTTAATAAAGAGTCCCAGCACCTCATGCAATGCCTGGCACATAGTAAATACTCAACACTGGTTAGAGAAAAAAAGGAAGGAATAAAATAAAACTGTTCTTTTTCTTTTGAAAGGGAAAGGAGATCTTCTCACTATGTGGCTGTACCTGGCGGCCCTGGTGGGCCTGTACTACCTCCTGCGCTGGTACCGGGAGAGGCAGGTGGTGAGCCACCTCTGGGACAAGTACGTCTTCATCACGGGCTGTGACTCGGGCTTCGGGAACCTGCTGGCCAGGCAGCTGGACCTGCGAGGACTCAGGGTGCTGGCTGCGTGTCTGACCGAAAAGGGGGCCCAGAAGCTGAAGGGCCAGACGTCAGATAGGGTGGAGACGGTGATCCTGGATGTCACCAACACACAGAGCATCGCTGCGGCCACCCAGTGGGTGAAAGAGCGTGTGGGGGACAGAGGTATAGAGAATTATTTTCTCCTTTCATTACTTAGGCATGAAGCTGTTAAAGTTATATATGTGCGTGTGTGTGTGTGTGTGTGTGTGTGTGTGTGTGTGTGTGTGTATATAAAATATATAATGTATATATATAATATATCACATATTTTATATATATATAAAATCTCAAAAGCAGGGCTTAAATGCTGGCTTTGTCATTTGAAGGGCAGTCTTGATCTTTTGTGCTGTTTCATTTTCTTAACAATTTCACATCGAAAAATGAACCCAGTCAATTTGATGCTGTTATCCCATCTTGCAACTGGAATGTTTACAACCACAATTCTTTGCTTGAAGAATTTTCAAGGTATTCTTTAGAAATCAATTCTTCTTCCCTTGGCTACCATCTAAAATATAGACATTCACTAATGTCAGCCTTTGGTCCTCTTCTTTTTTAAAAAAAAGTTTTTATTTTTTTTCTAATTAGTAGACAGCGTTTCTTAGAGCAGTTACAGGTTTACAGAAAAACTGGAAAGTACAGATTTCCCATATACAACCCCCACCTTATAGTTTCTCCTATTATTAACGTCTTGCATTGGCGTGCCACATTTATTATATTTGATGACCCAGTATTGATGCATTATCATTAACTGAAGTCTGTAGTTTACATTAGGATCCACACTGTGTTACACAGTTCTATGGGTTTTGCCAAATAGAAATTATTGTATATCCACCATTAATAGCATAATGTAGAATAATTTCACTGCCCTAAAAATCCTCTGTGAGCCATCTAGTCATCTCTTCCTCCGTCACCACCTTCCCCCAAACCTGGGAACTCCTCAGCTTTTTACTGTTTCCGTAGTTTTTTTTTTTTACCAGATGTCATATACTTGGAATCATGTTGGGTATGGCCTTTTGGATTGGCTTCTTTCATTTAACAATATGCATTTAAGGTCCCTCCATGTCTTTCTGTAGCTTAACAGCTCATTTCTTTTTATTGCTCAATAATATTCTACTGTAGTTACCACAGTTTATTTCTTCATTCACATATTGAAGGATATCTTGGTTGTTTCCAATTTTCGGCAATTATGAGAAATCCTCTTTTCTAAGTTGCATTTTCTTTGGATATTATCCAAATCCTCTTTAACCTCTTTCTTGTTCCTCCCCCTTGTTTTATGATTTAATAGATCTTATTAATTGGACGTCCTAAATGTCTATTTAACCTAGGAGTTGCAAACTGGCAATAAAATTGTTTTGCTTGGGTTGCAGAATGTTTAATTTTTTTTAAATGTACTTTAAATTTGAAAATTGACTTTAAACTATTACTCCTACCTGAGGACGTTCTTGACTCCCCCAGGCAGAACCAGGAGTTACAGGCAGTCACAGCCTCTGTGCTGTGCTGTTCGGAGCAGTTTATTTCTACAGTGTTGTTGTTGTCATTGTTTTCCCATCAGTTAGAGCGTGTGCTCCCTGAGGACACAGACCTCTCTTACCCATTGCTGTATCTCCAGTTTCTGACATCTTGCCTGGTACGTGATATGGGCTCAACCAATGCTGAATGGACCCCACCTACCTACAGTTTTATCCATTACCTTTATGCCCTTGATTGCTAAGTTATTTCTTGTTCTTCACACCTGAATTCCCAACCGCTTGCTGGCTTTCTCATCTGCAAATTCTGCTGGAACCTCAGATTCATAAAATCTAAAGGAGGACTCTCTGTCTTTTTATCTTCTCTTCACCACACCTGCTTTTCTCTTTGGCCCTTCTCTCAGGGGAGTATGCTGCCATCCCTTCAGTGACAAAGATTGTTGCCTCAGAGCCTTTTTCTGACCTTACACTTTCAAACTTTTTATATCTCCATATTTTATATGAGTCTTTTGTAAATAGCATACAGCTAGATATACAAAATAATTCAGCCGGACAGTTTTTGCCTTTTTGACTAGAACATTTCATTCACCTACACTTACTTAAGGACGGGTATGTTTGAATTTATTTCTGTCGCCTTATTTTGTGCTTGTTTGTCCCACATTTTCTGTTTCTTTCCCTCTTGTGAATTGATTGGATTTTTATTCCACCTTTTCCATTACTAAATTGAAAGTAACATATTCTATTCCTATGTATTTAGTGGTTCCTCTAGAAATTTGAACTGCATCTTTACCAATTGTCATTTTATTATTTTTTTCTCCTGATTAATCCAAGGCCTTCAGAACACTTTGAACTTCAATCACCTCCTCTGACATATATGCTATTGCTAGTATGTATTTTAGTTCTGTTTTTGGCCCTACAATATATGATGTTTAGATTTATTCCCTACTTACTGTTTTCTGTCTTCATCATTCCTTCTTGAATGTTTCATCTAAAATTACTTTCCTCCTGACTAAGTATATTCTTTAGAATTTAGAAGATATTAGGGGTAAAACTTCTCTTTTTCTTTTCTTTTCTTTCCTTTCTTTTTCTTTTTTCTCCTTTTTCTTCTCCTCCTCCTCCTCCCTGTTCTTCTTTTTTTACATTTCTTTAAATGTCTTTACCATCATTCCTAGATAAGCATTTGTAAGTTTACAGTTATTTTCTCAGCCCACTGGAGATAACATTCCACTACCCCTGGTTTCTGTTGTTACTATTGATAAGTCAGCTGTCAGCCTGTTTCACCTTTTGTAAATCTGTCTTTTCTTTCTGACTATTTAAGGATATTCTCTTTCTTTGGTCTTACTAAGGCTTTGTTTTAGTCTGTCTAGATGTGAATTCCTTTATTTAGTTTATACTGCTTGGGGTTTATTTGGCTTTTTGACTCTATGGGTTAGTGTCTTTTACAGTCAGGAAAATTCTCATCTGTTGTGACTTCAGATTATTGCCTTTATTCCATTTTCCCTCTTTTTTCTTCCTGAATCTGATTAGATATATGTTAGATGTTTTTAATTTGTTCTTGTGTCTCTTTTCTTTCACTCTTTTCCATCTCTTTTTTCTTTGCACTGTATTCTAAATGTCTCCTTTTTTCTATGTTGCAGCTTACTATTTTCTCTTTTCTGCTCTTTCTGTCTGCTATTAAATCTGTCCACTGAATGTCAGCTATTATACCTTTTATTTCTAGAACTTCTATTTGGTTCATTCTAAATCTTCTTGATCAATTTGATAGTATCTTGTCTGGATTAATATTTTCAATCCCTTTTATTTAAAACTCACATTTAGCACACACATTTTACTTTATGTGTCTTATAATTTTGGTATCTAAAGTCCTTGTGAGCCTGTCTCTGCTGCCTATGGTTTCTGCTCTTCTTTGCCTGTGATGCTTTGTTACCTTGTGTATGTAGTGACTGATGACAGTGAACTCCTATTTTTCTTAGTAACTCTCTTGGTGACTCTTTAAGGCCTGACGTAAAGATTCCTTCAGAGAGGATCTACATTTGCTTCCATCAGGTGCCAGGGGGCACTTGGCCACCTTAAACTTAGTTCTTGTCTTGAAGTTTTTTGTTTTTTGCCTTTTTGGCCTCTCAGATAGTGTGAATTCAGCTGCAAACTCTTATGAGGGATGACCTGTGGTTACGATTCCTCAGGGCCAATTCTCCCAACACCAGAGTTCAAGACAGGCAGTTATACTTTCAGTCCTTTGGAAGGACTTTCTATCTCACCCTTATGTGACAGTGTAGCCAGTTAGCATCCCAGTTTAATGAAGAAAGTGTCTTTTATTAGATTCCCTACCTTAGGTGGGCCCTGGACTTCATACCTTCTTAATGTGTATGTTTTTTGAGGCTATATGTACTGAACTTCAATTTCACACTGGTTGGCAAATTTTCTTGAATCAAAAAGCTAGCATCAGTGTTCTGTTTACCCTCCCTGGATTCCTACCTTCTTTTAGTTTTTAGCCTGACCTTTCTATACTTTCTTACTGATAGATGTGTTTAAGAAGATTGAAAAAATATATTTTGTCTAGCATTTTGTTTTCAGCAGGAAGATTGATTAAGGTAAAAGTCTCTCATTTTTGTCTGAAACTAAACTCCTGCTTTGCCTTTATTGTTTTAGGACTTTGGGGTCTGGTCAACAACGCAGGCACTTTTCACCCATTTGGCTACACTGACTGGCTGAAGATTGACACCTACATGAGTACCCTCCAAGTCAACCTCATTGGTTTGATAGAGGTGACCTTGAGCATGCTTCCCTTGGTGAAGAGAGCACAGGGGAGAATCGTCAATGTCTCCAGCATTCTGGGAAGACTTGCTTTCTTTGGAACAGTCTACTCTTGCTCCAAGTATGGAGTGGAAGCCTTTTCAGATGTTCTGAGGTAACACTCTTAAGTTAAAACAGAAGCAACGACTGAGCACTTAAACATGTCTCCGATACCATGCTCGTCACTTTCACCTACATTATCTTATTTCATCACTCTCAAAATCTGATCTGTAGATATTGTTACTGGTCTATTTTATACATGAAACTGAGCCTCAGATTTTAGTATCTTTATCAACGTTCACCTGCCACAATCAGGACTTGGCAGACCTGTGTTTTTTCCGCACTCCTTGTCTCCTATCACCACATGACACTTTAATTCAAGATTGACCCTTGATACAATTTCATTTCTGAAGAGAGGATGATTGTCTTCTTTCCTCCTTAAAGCACACTTGTTTTTGTTTCTTCATGGTGACACTTTCTGGTGCTTATCTGCTTCCAACTAACTTATTCCTTTGCTTTACTTTTTGTATCTTTTCTTTATCGAATAGCTTCTTTTCTTTGTTATATCTTCAGTTTGCCACAACCCTTAATGGCCCTGTCTCTACCTCCTGGATCTTTTTTAATACATCATTTCAGCTTCATGTCTATCAGCTGCTTTTTTTTTTTTTTTTGTATTTCCCTTTATATTTCAATTTCTGAGAGAGAGAATTCTGTTAGCTGAGTTCATTCTTTTGTGTATGCCAGGTGACACTACATCACATGATATATTTTGCACTTACTATGTGTCAGGCACTGTTGTGAGTACTTTGCATCTATTAAATCATTTAATTTTCATAGCAACCCAGTGAGGAAGAAATTATTTTTATCCTTATTGTACGTCTAGGGAAACTGAGGCACAGAGGTTCAGTAATTTGTCATAGCCATATAGGTAATAACAGGCAGAGTCACTGTCCAGGCCTGAGAGGGGCACCCCTCCCATCAAGCACCCTTCCCGGTGTAGTCAGCTATAGACATTAGGGTGCTGTACAAACTCCCCTTTAGCAGGGGCTGACCTTAGGGCAATTTCATTTGGAAATGAGCTGTAAATATTATAGGCATCATGTATAAGCTTCCTATGGCTGCCATAGTAAACTACCATAAGTAATTTATGTATGGTGTCTTAAAACACCACATATTTATTCTCTCGAGCTCTGGAGGCTAGAAGTCTGAAATCAGTATCATTGGGCCAATGTCAGTTGTTGTCAAGGCCGTGTTCCTTCTGAAGGCTCTAGGACAGAATTCGTTACCTGCCTCTTCCAGCTTCTGGTGGCCACCAGCATTCCTTGGCTTGTGGCCACATCACTCTAATCTCTGCCTCAGTGATCACATTGTCTTTTCCACTGCTGGCCTTCAAATCTGCCTCTGCCTCTCTTGTAAAGAAAACTTGTGATTGCATTCAAGGCATGCCCAGATAATCTAGCACAATCTCCCTATCTCAGGATCCTTAACTCAGTCACACTTGCAAAGTCTTTGCCACCTACAGTAACAAATATTTACATTTCCAGGTATTAAGACCTGATATCTTTGGGAGCCATTATTTACTACCACATACCATGACTGATATGTATCAATTACAATGTGCAAAGTACATTATCTGCTTAGGAGGGGAGTAGGGAAATAACCGAGGACACTGCATAAGTTGTTACTATGTGGCAGGCACCTTGCCTGGCTTCCTGTCTGCCCGACATCCTGTCTACCTCCACGGGGCTTCTCCCTGCTGATTTACCACCACTCATGACTCTTGGACTCCTTGACTCATTCCCAGACCAAGAGCAAAGATATGCTCTTCCAGCATTCAAACCACTAATTCCTTTAGAAAGTTCCAATTTGCCTTAATTGTGCTAGGAATCAACAGGAACAGGAAGTTCTGTCCCACATCTGAGTTGGAGTTTGACAGGGGATGGAGATGTTGTGATGTGCTGGGAATCTGTGAGCAAGCTGCAAGGGGAAGGGAATGTAGAGGGCAGAAGCGCCCCTGGCTTGCACAGCCCCTCCCCTTCCCCAGCACACTCAAGCACCTGGAGAATCATTTTCTGAAGCTCTAAATTGGAGAGTTTTATGTTTTGGTTCAATGAGGGAGGATTTTCCTTTGGAACGGGGAATTTTTACTTTTGGCATGCCTCACAGCCACCTGGAGGGCTTGTTCAAACAGACTGTTGGTTCTCATCTGGAGAGTTTTTGATTTGGACTGGGGCCCAATAATTTGCATCTCTAACAAGCCCCCAGATGCTAATACCGTTGTTCTGGGTCTACACTCTGAGAACCATTCATTGCTTTAGAGGGTCACGATGCTTTGTGTTTTACATTCTTATGGACCATTATTCGAAACATTTCTGTTTAACATCAGCTTGGGCTCATCTTCCCTAGCAAGGCTGCTTGAACTTCTAGTTTAGGGAGCCTCATCGCTTTCCCTGGAGTGCCTACAGTATGTGTCTAACATGGTGCACAAGGTCATCTTACTTCACTCGGCAAAGGCAGCACTTAGCACAGTGCCTGGGACATGCACAACCCCTGATAAGTATTTTTGGAACTGTTTTTTGAACTACCTTGAATATTCTGGAATGACCAATGACTTGTAATTTTAAGGCCCATATCCTATTCCATTAATGGTCTCTTGCAGTCTTTGAACACTCTGTAATTTTTCACAGTCCCCTGCTTCTGTGTGTGCAGTTTCCATTGCCTGATATTCCACTCCTCCTCTTTCTTTGTGGGGAAATTCCTTCCTTATTCTTCAAGGCTCAACTGAAACATTTTCTCTTCACTGAAGCCTACTCTAACTCCCTCAGAAAGTCTGCGTCCCCCGCTCTACTTATGTAGCCCTTTGAATACCTCTCCTTTAGACTTCTTTTGAATTATATTGCAATTATTTGCTTACTTGTTAGATGCACTCACTCACTGTGAGCTTTTTGAGGTGGGGAGCAGAGTCTTAATTTACTAAGATTGTGCATGTAGCACAGTAGATATCATGAAAATGCTAATTTTCATTATTATTCCTTATATTCTTCATGTTTCCAGTGTCTGGCACGTGGTAGGTACTTAATAACTCTGTTAGAAGAGTGGATGTGTTGAGAACTGTTGAATGGTTCTGGTAGTTTGTATAATCATGTCCCGGTTGTTGCATCTAGGGATGTTTAAAATTTCTTTTTTTCCTCTCCTTAAAATATTCAGTAAATGTGCTTTTCATAACTATGTTTTGTTTTGTTTCCTCCCTGAGAACATTGAAATTATGGTATCTTTCAATCAGAGGAGTTAACTTGAGGGTTTTTTCCTAGGCGTGAGCTTCAGCATTTTGGGGTGAAAATCAGCATAGTTGAACCTGGCTACTTCAGAACAGAGATGACAGATCTGCAGAAGGCCTCAGAGACAATGAAGCAAGTCTGGAAAGAAGTCCCTCCTCATATCAAGGAGACCTATGGACAGAAGTTTTTTGATGCCTGTGAGTTTTTCTTTTGAGGGGATAATGGAAACCCTCGCATGAGAAGGGCAAAGAGGGTTGGTGGGGATTGATTGGCAGATCCTCTGAGAATAAAGCTTCTTAAACAGAACCTTCCCAAGATAGGAGGGGCTCAGAAATGCCCACTGCCCTCATGGTTGACTTGGTGATGGCTGCTGCGGCTGGGGAAGAGACATACAGGCAGCCTAGGGCCAGGGCCTGCCCTGCTTGGTCACCTGTGGGCCTGGCCACCTAGCACAGGGAGGTATTACATGGTTAGAGGCATAGAGTCTCTGGGTCTTGAGAGGGACGTGCCTCTTCATTGTTTTGCCAGACTGGTGTGGGAGGCCTGCTCAGGTAAAGTGCAGCCTGCAGTATCACCTACCCTTTTGGTAGCAGGGCCTGGCCACAAACTCCATGTCTGTCTCACTGTGAGGGGGCGGAGGGTGTATGTAGGTGGGCAGAGGTAAGTGAGTGGGGACCAGATTTGCAGGGCCCTGTTGACCATTCCCAGAGGCTGGACCTCATGTGCAGGCCACGGAAGGCTTGTAGGAGTGAGATGGTTCAATTTTGTGTAAGAATATCATTCTGATGACCTGGAGGAGGAGGCAGTTTTGGGGGTGGATGGAAGGCAATCTTCCTAGTAGAAGTAAGTCATGCACACTGGTGTGGGGCACCTTCCTGGGGAAGGGATGCTTTTTTCCCCACACAAAGAAGTCAGCAGCTTGCCAAGGCCAAAGGGAGCAGCTCTCCTTTCCATTTCACAAAAAGGCCGTGCGGTCGGTAGCAGTAGCCCTGTCCCTGGCCTTGGATGATGTCTTAGTACAGAGGAAAGGTGAAGGGCAATGCACAGAGAGAAGATTTGTGACCTACAACCCTGTCTTCTGGGTTCATCAGGCCTAAGAGGGTCACTACCAACGGGGGAGGGAAATTGGATCAAGGAAAGTCTGACAAAAAACTGAGTTTCTCAGAACTCAAGCTACAGAACTAAGTTTCCTAAGATGCCAGGAGGCCAGTCATTGTTCTAAGCTCCTCCCCATCTAAAGTTTTAAACTAAGAGGGAATTTGTTTCCCCTTATGGGTACGTATAGTTTACAACAGAAATCAAAGGAAAATAGAATTTACTAAAAAGTGACTATATGTAAGAGGAGGGATATATTTATTTCATGATTTAAAAGGAATTGACATTATTCATTTATTTGTCAATGGATCAGAATAATCTAGGTCAGTAGGTCAGTACTGTCCAATAGCTATCTAAGAGCTATATATATAATAAATTTTCTAATAGCTACTTCTAAAAAGAGGAAAAGAAACAGCAATATACCCCCAAATACTGCCATTTCTACATTTATTACCAATATAAACGTTATTAATAAGATATTTAACATATTTTTTCCCTTTAGTCTTTGAAAATTGGTATGTGTTTTACACTTACAGCACACCTCAACTTGGATGCTAAACTTTCCCAGGACATACTTCATCTATATTTAGATTCATACAATTTATAATTGCCAGCAGCATTATTTCATAATAGCCCCAAAGTGGAAACAGCTCAAATGTTCATTAAATGTTGAATGGGTGAACAAAGTGTGGTATAGCTGTACAATGGAATATTACTCGGCAATAAAAAGAAGTGAAGTACTGATATACACTGCAACATGGATGAACCTTGAGAACAGTTTGCTCTGTGAAAGAAGCCAGTCACAAAAGTCCACAATGTATGATTCTATTTCTATGAAATGTCCATAAAAGGCAATCCATAGAGACAGAAAATAGATTAGTGGTTACCTAGGGCTGGGTGGGTTGGCAGGAAATGGGAGTGACTATTCATGGGTACAGGGTTTCCTTTGGGGATGATGAAAATGCTCTCTAGTTTGTGGTGATGGCTGCAAAACTCTGGTTATACTTAAAGTCATTGATTTGTACACTTTAAATGGATGATTTTTATGATGTATGAATTATGTCTCAATAGAGATGTTAAAAAATTTCCAGTTGAAAAAGTAGATTAACATACCTACATTATTCCAAAGATACTTAAAAGTATTCCAATAACAGAACTGAGTTTTAAAATTAAAATTAATTAAAATTTAAAAGTTCAATTTTCAGTCATAGTAGTTGTATTCTAAGTGCTCAACACCTCCATGTGGCTAGTGCCTGTTATATTGGGAAGTACGGGTCTGATCGTCCTAATCCTTGCGGAAATTACATGTAGTTAGACTTCTGTGGCTGAGTGCAATAGGATCTTAAAATACAAGGAATAAAATTGCTGACCACAATTTATCTTTTTGTATACAGATTTTGAGAACATGAAAAATGGACTGTTGCAAAGTAGCACAAACCTGAACCTGGTCACTGACTGCATGGAACACGCTCTGACATCTGTGCATCCCCGCACTCGATATTCAGCTGGCTGGGATGCTCAATTTTTCTTCATCCCTCTATCTTATTTACCTACATCACTGGCAGACTACATATTGACTAGATCTTGGCCCAAACCAGCCCAGGCAGTCTAAAGAAAACTGGCTTTGTGGCTCTTGAAATGAAGAAGGCAAAAATCTGAAATTGATTGTTAGTGTTCCAGTAATCCTTATTTATAATCTATACTTTCGGCAACAATAAGCTTTATTGCCTAAACGCATTTATCTGGCATCATCAGAGAACCAGCATGTTTATATTCCAGATATTCAAAGTTTATTCCTTTTAGGTGATGAATCTTTACTATTTTAAACAGTTTTTGATGACAATATTTTCAAAATGCATCATTCTTCCTTGTCTTATTAAACAGAGTGACTAAAAACAATTTAATTTGTTTTGATACTGTTTCTTTATGTAAATTAATAGCTGTTCATGATGTGATGAACTATTGCTCAGGGATCATTAAGAAGTATGTGGGTCTCCTTATCTTTACTTGAAATGGGTGTACTTGGTAATTTTTTAAAATATTTAATTTTGTTTCCTCCTCTCTATTTGCCAGCTGTTTTTGAATATATTTCTTCTTTACTTGAAAAGAATTGTCTTCCAAGGCAGTAGAAATCAGAGCAAAGATAAACCAAAATGGTATCTAATCAAACATACACACTTTTACTTAGCCAAGGAGCCATCAACAAAACGAAAAGACAACCTAGGGACTGGGAGAAAATATTTGCAAATGATGCAGCCAACAAAAGCTTAATTCCCAAAATGTACAAATAGCTCATACAACTCAATAACAAAAAAACAAACAACCCAATTAAAAATGGGCAGAAGACCTAAACAGACATTTCTCCGAAGACATACAGATGGCCAATAGGCACGTGAAAAGATGCTCAATATTGCTAATTATCAGAGAAATGTAAACCAAAACTATAATGAGGTATCACCTCACACCAGTCAGAATGGCCATCATTAAAAAGTCCACAAACAATAAATGCTGGAGATGGTGTGGAGAAAAGGGAATCCTCCTACACTGTTGGGATGAATGCAAATTGGTGCAGCAACTATGGAAAACATATGGAGTTTCCTTAAAAACTAAAAATAGAGTTGCTGTATGATTCAGCAATCCTACTCCTGGACATATATCCAGAAAAGATGAAAAGTCTAATTCGAAAAGATACATGTACCACAATGTTCATAGCAGCACTATTCATAATAACCAAGACATGTAAGCAACCTAAATGTCCATTGACAAATGAATGGATAAAGAAGATGGGGTGTGTGTGTGTGTGTGTGTGTTGTTTTTCAGCTGTTCTCTCTGGTGTTAGAACACTACCAGTAGTATTTTCTCGACAGTTAAATGGAGCATAGAATTACCCACTGTATGTTAACTGATCCAATATAGGATCACACTGATTTTTCATGTCCCTGTACTCCCATTTAACCTATAATAGTTTCTTAACTTAAAAAATCTCTTATGCTTCTGACATTTTTGAAGAATATAGACCAGTTATTCTGCAAAGTGGCCTTTGATTTGGATTGTATGACCTTCTCTCATGATCAGATCCAGGTTACGCATTTTGGCAGAAATGCCACAGAAGTGATAAGAGTGTCCCTCTCAGGCCATTACACCGGTAGGCACATAATGCAAGTTTATCTCATTGTTGGTGATGTTAAGTTAGAACCCTTGGTTAAAGTAGAGTCTGCCAAGTTTTTCTACTGTAAGGTTAATAAGTTTTCCTTTGTAATTAATAAGTAACTTGTGAGGATATTTTGACATTAAATGGATGTCCTGTTCCTCAATAAACTTGTACTCACTAATCTTAGAATTATTAAATAATTCTTTTTAAAATCAGTTCTTACTATGATGGCTGCAAATGGTGATTTTTAACTCCATCATTTCATCTACATTTACAAGTTGAAATTTCCATCTCCTTTTAAAAAATTATTATTAAGAATGGAGTCATAGATTCTTATTTTATTCAATTGGTTATGAGCTATTTCTGTCATTAAATGCTTCATATTTTTATAATTCCTATACCTATTGCACTAAAAAAATCCAATCTACTATTTGAAGTTCAATATTTACTTGTGGTTCTTTTTGCCTTTAAACTGAAAATATATACAGAACTTCCAAAATTGGGTCTTTTCTTCCCATTCAGTGTGTTTTTATTATTTATTTGAAATACAGTTTGGTTCATTCTATTTGTTAGTATTTAATTTGGCCTCCTCCCCTGCTCCCACATTCTTATTGATTTAATTTTATTCTTTGAATATATGAAACATTAACATGATTCTAAAGTCCAACCTAAATTATTTTGAAGAAATCTCAGACATCATATAGGGACTGCAGTTTTTCAAATGTTACAATTTGCAATAGCAACTATAAAAAATAAGGTACCTAGGAATAAATCTAACAAAAGATAAGCAATATCTTCACACAGAAAATTATAAAATTTATTGCAAGGCATTAAAGAAGGCCTAAGTTAATGTAAAAACATACAATATTCCTGAATAGGTATTCTCAATATCAGAAAAAGATACATCAACTTTCCCCTGAATACTTTATGAATAATTCCAATCCAGTCAAAACCCAACAGCATTTTATTCAAATTGAGAAGATGGTTTTTAAATTTAATTAGAAGACCAAAAGGGCATGCTGAACCAAGAGAACTTTGATAAACAAGGTGAGAGAAACTTGCCTCTTCAAGCATTAAGACTTACTATAAAACTGTAATAATATAAACAAATAGATGGAAAGTAAAGATAGACAAACAGATGTAAAGAACAGAGTGGAGAGCTGAGAGACATGTGGAACTAGATCTAACAGTGGTATCATAAGGATGTAGTGGGGAAACAATTCAATAATGGTGATAAGACAACTGTTTTTTCCTATGGAGAAGAATAAAATTAGATCCTTACCCCATCCCACGCACAAAAATGGATTCCAGAGGAACAAATACCTAAATGTGAAAAGCAAAACTTTAAATCTATCAAACTAAAACATTGAAAGCATATTTACTTACGTCATTGGGATAAGCAAGTCTCTTTAAACAAGATACATGCACAAAAACAGAATCATAAAGGAAGAGTATTAAGTCTGACTACAGTAAAATTAAGGACTTCTCTACATCAAATACACTCCTTACGTAGGTCAAAAGACAAGCCACCAGTTGGGAGATATGTTAACACCACAGACAACGACAAATTATAATAAGAATAGAAATAACTCCTCAAAATTTGTAAGCAAAAGAAACTTTGGTAGAAAAATGGATAGAGGAAAAGAAAATCTAAATCACCAATAAACATACAAAATATGCTCATTTTAGGGGGCAGAGCTCAGTGGTAGAGCATTTGACTGCAAAATGTGCTCATTTTAACTCATAACTGGAGAAATGCAAAGTAAATCCACAGTGAGATACAGTTTCACATTCATCATACTGCCCAAAATTAAAAAGCTAACACCAAAATTGAAGCTGTAGATTAATGGGAGACCACACACTTCTGGTGCAAGAGTAAATCTGTACAATCATTTTGGTGAGCTATTTGGGAAATAGCTGATAAAGTTGAAATACATTTGCCCTATGACCCAACAATTCCACTCCCAGATACAGATCATTAATATCATATATGTACAAAAGGAGACCTGTACAAGAATCTTCATCGCTCTACTGTCTGCATCATCATAAATTGGGAAGAACCTATCTGTCCATTCACAGGAGAATGGATAAACTGTAGTATGTTCATATAATGGCCAGTCAGCATGTCTGTATCTATTTATCTATCTAGCTATCAATCCATCCGTCCATTTGATGGTTACTGTGAACAAAATTAAGCTACATGTATTAACATGGGTAAATTTTAAGAACATAATGACTGAAAAAAATAAGTTGCAGAAGATATGAATAGTGGTATGATATCTTCTGTTTAAAGTATTAAAACTTACAGAAAGTCCTATATATTGTTTACGGATAAATCTACATAATAAAAGTACTAAAGAGTTTATGAGAATAATAAACACCAAATTCCTGATGGTAATAATCTTTGATGATTTAGGAAGAGTATATTGGAGATGTCAGTTGAAATAATACTGTTGCATTTCTTAAGTTGGGTGTTAGATACACAGGTGCAGGTATTTTGTAATACACTATTTTGTAATAATAAAAATTAAATCTAAAAACGCCATAATCTGCGTAATCTCGAAGTGTAGGAATGACCTCTTTAAACACCTATTACTATGCCCTGTGTATAGTAAATAGTAAAAAACACTTGTTGAACGTAAAAAATAAACCATAGTTTTTCAATAAAGTGTAGTCATTTTTATCTGTCTTGCTATATTCTTCTTAGTGGATGTTGCTGGAAATTTAATTGCAGCCAGACACTGTTTTGAAAGATTTGTTGAAGTAGATCATTAAGAAGAAGACCCGTTTATCCTGTCAAATGATGTAAATGAAGTGTAGAATATTTAGAGGGTAGCAGCACTACAAAATAGCTTAGTCCTTGGGAAGGAAATCATCAATAAATGTGTCAATAAAATTTTAATCTCTAGGACCTTGCACGTAGTAGTTATTAAATAAATATTTGCTGAATCCAGCAAATACAGGAAATATAAAATTATATAACGTGTAAATGCTGTTTTTCTGATGCTTTGGGAGGGAGGTTTTCTTGAGAAGTTAGCAATCCTAGGAACAAGAGTCACAATTTAAATTGCTGACTGGAACACAAAAAAGTGAGAGAGCTCTATGCACATTTAGGAGTTTTCTTTCATAGACTAGACAGTTTTGCAATGCTAGAAGCCTCTAAACATTCACTTAGATCTGCTGGACAGGATAAACGAAACATTGATCTTCCTGTTAATGAATTACTTGAGCAAAATCTCCAAATCATTAACTTCTTATCTACGTGGAAGGCTGCATCTGAGATACATACATTATTCAGCAAAAAATATAGAGTAGCACATATAGTTTTGGGAAAGGGAAAATTTCTCTTACACCCTCCCTTCTTTGGTTCTTTTTGGCTGGTCGAATAATTAAAATGACACGAGACAGGTTAACTGGGGAAAGCTGAATTTAATTTCATATGTATGGGAACCCCAGAGACATGAGAGGGTCAGACAGGAAAGTAAAAAGAGGCAGATATGCCATCCTGACCTAAGGAATGAGCTAGGGGCCTCACGCTTCCAAGGACAGCGGTCATTCATAGGATGGTAAGAAGAGCAGATGTTTAGTAATTAGATGTTTTCTTTGCCATATACGTGGGCCCACTTAGATAAAAGTTGTATCTGGCAATAACTCTTTTTTCTTCCTGGGGAAAAAATCCCCAATTTAAATTCTTCTAGGTAGTTAAAAGGAGCAATAGTTTATCTTGAGCTCACAGGGCCTCCGTTGCCTTTAGCGCAAAATAATCCACACGCCATTTTGGGGAGGCCTATTCTGAACTCCTGTAATAGTATGAAACCTATGTAAAAATAAATATCTGTGCATACACTATATGCAAGCTTGTGGGGTGTGTGTGTGTGTGTGTGTGTGTGTGTGTGTGTGAGAAATAATCCCAAATGTTGACGTTTATCTCAGAGATGGGTTAGGGGGTTGGACCTACACTTTCTGCATTGTACATGTTTATACTGTTTGAGTTTTCTGTAACTTATATTGTGTTTATGGTGGGAGGATATTTATATTTAACACATTCCTGGCAGGCCAGAAAGCCAGTCTGCTAATCAGCGTGGTGGGGTTTTGTTCCTAGGGAACAGGGGAAACACTTGGAGTAGACGATGGGGTGGTGGTTGGGGAGATTATAGTAATTTAAGGGCCAGCTTGATGCTCTTACCACCTGTACAGCTTCTTATTGCAAGAGGAGCAAATACAGTCATAAGCAGTTGTAGTCAAATCTGTTCTCAAAATAATATTTTTTCTAAATGTAATAATATAGGTCTGTGAATATTAAAGCATAAAATATTCTTTATATTGATTATTTAAACATTAAAATGGCCTAACCAGAATTCTTATTTTTGGAACTTACATTCTTTAATCAGCATATCAGCTGTATCTACCTCTACTGAATCACTGGAATTGTTTTTGAAGAATACGTTTTCTGTATATGGTCTTATTAAACTTTTCATAAAATTGCGCATAATTGGTCAATGAATTTGAAATTGGTGACAAACATTGACTTCTGTAGGCCAGAATATATTTTTTAAAATTTTTATTTATTTAACTATAGTTGATTTACAATACTTTGTTAATTTCAGGTGTACAACCTCAGATTCTTTTCCATTACAGGTTACTATAAGATACTGAATATAGTTCCATGTGCTAGACAGTAAATCCTTGTTCTTTATCTATTTTATATATAGTGGTGTGTATCTGTTAACCCCATATTCCTAATTTATCCCTCCCCTTCCCACTTTCCCTTTGGTAACCATAGGTTTGTTTTCTATGTCTGTGAGTCTCTGTTTTGTAAATAAGTTCATTTGTATTTTATTTTAGATTTCACATATAAGTGATACATAATATTTATCTTTCTCTGCCTGACTTGCTTCACTTTCTATTTCACTTGCTTTTTTTTAATTCAAATGTTTCATTAAAAATATTTCATACATATTGTGGTTTGGTGTGTTTTTTTTTGTTTGGTGGGTTTTCAAATTTAATTATAGTTGATTTACAATATTGTGTTAGTTTCACACAAATAATAATTTCTATGTCCATCCACGTTTCTGTAAATGGCATTATTTCATTCCTTTCATGGCTGAATAATATTCCATTGTGTATATGTGTGTGTGTGTGTGTGTGTGTGCACGCGCGCACGCACGTGTGTGTGTATACCACATCTTTTTTATCCATTCATCTGTTGATGAACATTTAGGTTGTTTCCATGTCTTGGCTATTATGAATAGTGCTGATATGAACATCAGGGTGGATGTGTCTTTTCAAATTAATTTTCAGCTTTTCTGGATATATGCCCAGGAGTGGGATTACTGGATCATATGGCAGCTCTATTTTTAGTTTTAAGGAAACTCCATACTGTTTTCCACAGTGGCTGCACCAGTTTACTTTCCCCTGACAGTGTAGGAGGGTTCCCTTTTCTCCATACCCTCTCCAGCATTTATTATTTGTGACTTTTTGATGATGGCAATCCTAACCAGTGTGAGGTGATACCTCATTGTAGTTTTGATTCATATTTCTTTAATAATTAGTGATGTGTAGTTCATAAAACTGAGAGAATACTTTCTCTATAGGTGCTGAATAACTAGTAACTTTGGAGGAAATTCTACTAAATGGAATCTATTTTCAATTTTTTTTTTGTATTGAAAAGTATGTGTATTTCAGCCCAAATAATTTCATATATACTTCTTTTGGGCTACATTCAAAAACTATTTTTGACAAAAAACTTGCCTCTATGGTTCCACCAAATCTAGATGCTGCAAAATCATAACCTGTTTTTTCCATTCCAGTACAGAATATAATAAGTTCATCCATTAAAATTGGAGTTCTGTAAAAGATTCATCCCATAAATCCATAGAGTCCAAAATATAATTATGGAATATAGATTTTCAAAAGTAAAACTTATATGCTGTTTGGATTCTTACTTTTAACTTGTTTTGTTCCTCTTTTGTTTTGCAAGGATGAGTTTAAATGTCTTGTTTTTGAATATGAAAATGAATATATGCATGTTCATGTCTGACTGAAGCATTACGCTGTACACCAGAAATTGACACAACATTGTAAACTGACTATACTTCAATAAAAACATATATATGCAAAAAAAGTCTTGCTCTTTACAGTGTTTTCAATAGCTGCAGTTTACTAAATGCTTTAATAACACTCTTCCATTTGTTGAATATTGAATACATATTTCCAAATGTTTTTTGAACAAAATTCAATAAAATTGAGAAGACTCATTTTTAAAAAAGAAAAAATGTAGGGCACAGACTGATTTACAAGGTAATTCTTCAAAAGCTCACACATCTCTTAAATCTAATTAATGGCAGGCAGGAAAGAGAAGAAGGGTGTCTTGCTGCGCTAAAGTATTTTTTAAAAACTGCCTTATTGAGATATAATTTACATACCGTAAAATTCACTCATTTAGAGTATACAGTTTAGTATATTCACAGAGCTATGTAACTATTTCCAGTGCCTAATTTCAGAACATTATCATCACCCTAAAAAGAAAACCTGTACCCATTCAAAGTTATTTATTTTCTTTAATTTGATATTTGCTGAGATTTGCTTTATGGCCTAATCTGTGGTTAACTTTTATACAGAGCATTTATTTTTTAATATCAGTTCTGCCACAACACAATTTTATAGTTCAATTATTCTTTATATAATTTAAAATATCTATAAATTTTGAAAGATATAACTTCAACTTTGAATTGGTAGAAGGTCACAGTTTGTTTGGAAGCAATCATTAACATTATGTATATTACAACCAAGGCCAAGTACATTTTTTCCCCATAATTTTTGATTTAGAGAGGACTTTGCTCTCATTATGACACTGGGTTCTATCAACTTTTGTATTTGTAACTATTACTGCCCAAACTAATTAACTTTACCTTCAATGTTGAACTTTTAAGTTGAATTTACAGGTACATTTACAATGTCACAAAGTTTTTTAACTTTGACAGAATTAACTCAAAAACTTTACTTTCATTTTAATAATTGAATAAAAAACAAAGCATTATTGAAATTAACTCATTTTCTACTTGAATCACATGTTAATACTGACATAAAATGGCATTAGTTAGCTGTTTATAATGTTTTTCTGCTAAAGGAGTTAACACATTAACAACTTTGGCCTCATCATACGTGCACAAGAAAAATTTTGAAATCAAAATTGTCATTTGTTCAAAATGAAAAGTGACTCTTCATAGAGTGAAACGTAAATGTATCACCTGTAGCTGCAGGTGGCAAATCTATGTCTTTGGGTGCAGTCTTCTTAAAACAAGGACTAACTTTTGAAGTAGATGGAGATGCTTCTTTTGCCTTCCTGGCTTGGTCAGTGGTATTAGTATGGCTCCCAGTTGTTAACAAATCTTTGCAAGTTACATTAACTGTTTAATGAAATGGAGGAGATACTGGGGATTGAATCCAGGACCGACCACATGTTAAGTATGCGCTCTACCGCTTGAGCTATACCCTCCGCCCTTAATTTTAAATGAAATATGAATTTTTAAAGCTCACTGCTGCCAAAGGTTTAATTGCAAAATAAAAAAGCAACATCAAACAATACAATAAGTATTTGTAGATTTGGTGAGGGAGATTAAGAGGTACAAACTCCCAGGTGCAAAATAAATGAGTCACGGCTATGAAATGTACAGTGTGGGGAATATAATCAGTAATAGTTCCTGTCAACTATACTTTTAAAACAAACAAATAAACAAACAAACAAACCTGTAGAAAAAGAGATCAGATTTGTGGTTACCAGAGATGGGAGTGGGGGAAGGGGGAATTAGCTGAAGGCAGTCAAACTGTACAGAGTCCTAATTGTATGATAGATAAGTACTAGGGATAGAATGTACAACACAATAAATACAATTAACTGCTGTGTATTATATGTGAAAATTGTTAAGAGAGTAAATCCTAAGAATTCTCACCACAAGGAAAAAAATTTTTTTAACTTATACAGTGTTGTATGTCAACTGTATCTCAATAAAAGTGAAAAAAAATTTTTTAAGTTGTAGGTTTATACCGTACAACATCACTGAGAGCAAGAGCATTCGGACTCCAGCAGCACCACTCAGCTCGCTTCCTGTACATACATCAGGTACACTAACCTGCATTCCTCACTGCCCCCTAGACTTACAGCTCAGGACTGAGTGCGTCTCACAGGCTTCTCTAGACGTAAGCAACAGCAACCAACACCAGCTAACTAAACAGAAAGACAACTTATGGGAAGAATTTGCAGGGTGGGTGGGTACAGCACTGAAAGCTAAAAAGCCAGCCTTGGAGAAGGATTCTCGGCCCCAAGAACTCCTTGTCAGTTTTGTCAGGGCACCACTATGAAATAATTTGTCCCAACCGTCCTTTGCATTTGTACTGCTCTGTACTGCTCACAGTCGAGCAAGCGAGCGAGAGAGAGACAGACACAAAGACAGAAGACGGAGAGAGAGGGATTCCCGCTGGTCTAACTGTGGTGCTGCACCAGTCCCTTGGGTAGAGGAGGGCAAGGAGCTGGGATGTGCACATCCACCGAGTCTGCAGACCATGAGAGAGGTAACTCCCCCGAAGGAAATCAAGGTGCTGTATTAAAAGAGGAAGACTGGGAAGTCAGAAACCAAATGCCCACCATTTCCAGAACATTCTGTCACATGGTTCTCTTCTCTGCCTCTGGTCTGCCATCAGTCTCAGTGCCTTCGGTGCTCATGAAGATATCTTAGTTTAACACTTTCTTGATCTTCCTAACTTCAGTGGCCATTTCTATTTCAGGCAACTACAGGTCATAACCTTGTGCTGGATTTTTTTACAGTCAGGATCATTTCTTCTCTGTTTTTTTTTTCTGAGAGGAAGTGTAAGAGGGGAAAAGACTTTTCCCCACATCTCTTCATAGCTTTTTTTTGAAAGGGGAGGTAACTAGGTTTATTTACTTTTTTTTTAGAGGAGGTACTGGGGATTGAACCCAGGACCTCATGCGTGCTAAGCATGCACTCTACCACTTGGCCTATACCTTCCCCTCTTTTCTCTGAAGTCTTAAACTTCAGTACCAACTTTCTGATCACGTGGTCCTGTGTTTCCAGAACTCTCCTTTCTATCCTCCCAAATTCTTGTTCTTTGATCTCATGTAGACTGCAGGTTCCTTGACCCTTTTCTCTGTATTCGCCAATCTGTGAACCTGCTGCTGCCTTCACCTCTTCCCAGGACAGAACAGACACCTGGGTCACTGTTTTAGTCAGTCTCTTGCTACTAAAATATGGAGTTTGAAGTCTAATATCAAGCTATTGCAGCAGCTTCTGTGTCCCTAATCAGCTGCCTCCCACTTCCCTAGACGTTTTTTCAAACATTCACCATAGTTTTCAATGCCCTGAACCCCACAATCTTCTTGTCATACTAAGGGAAAAGTGAGGGTACTAAATGAGAAATCCCTCCATTTCCTGAGTTCCCTGCTGACCAACATAATCTCCTCCCCTGCAGTCTGATGCAGTAAGTGTCTCTCCTCCTATGTAAGGAGAATTTCTTCTCCTGTGTTGTGAATCCAGTCCCTTCCTGCATTCTTTCTCCAGCAATTACTCCTTCCCTAGCCTTATTCTCAACCACTCCAGTCACTGGCTCTTTCCTCAAGTCTAGATACACACTTCCATCTGTGCCATCTTGAAAACACTTCCTTTGTACCCTGGTATCTCTTTCTAGACACTGCCCTGTCTTGCTCTTTCCTTCGAAGTCAAATTCTTCAAAAGGAGGAGTTTCTTCTCTCCTTTCTAATTTTTCACCCTCATACCCACCTCAGTCTAGTCTAATTTAGCTCTTTTCTTTGCCAGCACCACAGCTGCTCTCGTAACCTCCAAATTAAAAGATTAATGGATGCTAATCAGCTTTGACTTCAACTGACCTTGCTATAGTATTTGTCTCTTGACTGGCCCCTCCTTCCTGAGACTTCTCCTTAACATCACATCTTTAGAAGTCTCTTTTGAGGAAAGCTCCTTCCTCTGTGTGTCCCCAGGCTCCCCTCACCTCACACCAACATTGTTCTCCACAAAGAACCAACTTTGTAAACTTCTTTATTGAGTGAGAAACTGAACTTCCATTTCTGTGCAATTTCATTTTAGGAGGAAGAGTGATGCATTTTGTTACAGCAGACAAGTTCTTTAGTTGTGCTGGTCTGAGGACACACTTTACTTCTTATGTATTCTAGTCACTTCTCACTAGCTATAGGAGCTGAAATGAAAATACAGTGTATACAATAAAGTTTTCCTAAACTTTAGCAGCCTTACTTTTAAAAGTTGTTTCTAGATGGCTTGTATCATGCTGCCATCCTGTTATTAAATTTTAAGAGACACAGGGAAAACTGGGTCACAGGAAGTACAGCATGTAATGACTTTGAGAACATGAGCTGCAGAAGTAAAGCTGGCTGCACCCTCATCCATCATTATTCAGTGTCTGGGTGTACCTTTATAATAGCACTTTTGTATGTCTCTTGCAATGGGTCTCAATGGGGCTGCAGGGTACATCAAAAGAGATTGTTCCTTGAACATAATAGTTGCTTAATAAATATTCATCGAATGAGAAAGCAGAGACAGGCACTTCAGAGCTTTGCAGATATGAAGAGTTGTTCACTGAGACGTGCTGCAGGTTTTTGGTGTGGGTGGAAGTGATAATAAGATGGTGGTTTTATGTGGAACATGCAGGACACAGAGGCAATTTGATGGAAAATAGTGCCCTGAAAAACTTCTATGTGCTTATGTAACAAAGTTACCCAGAGCTGACGTCTCTGTATTTAGTCTACACCCAAGGAAATACTGTGCCCCCTAAATTTTTCTTACATTCCTTTTGCTTTTATTTTTTTTGAAGTAGTGTCCATTTAACAATACTAAGCTTCCTGGAGCCAGGCACTGGGACCACAGAGCCAAGGAGGCAGGATCCCTCCTTTGGGAGAACATATTGTTAAGACTACAGCAAGCAACTATAACCCTGGGTGGGGTGACAATGGCTGGTACTGGGACAATGGGGCTCAGAGAAAGGAGCCATTACTTAGAGGGATAGGAGGAAAGAAAAGAACTTGGGGGAAGGTTTCTCAGCGAATGTAACAGAGAGATGAGCTAGGCCATGGAAGTGAAGCAGAAATTTGCTGCCAAGGAAATTGTATGTGTTTATAAGCAGCGACTTGTGTGTGCTTATAAGTAGCAATTGACAAAGTATGAAGCAGGCGATGAATCAAATATGAAGTTGCCAAAAACCATTTTCAAGGATTTTAAATCAGTTAAAAGTTATGCTGAATCACCCTCCTTGTGGCTGGAGGTTCTTCAGGCTGGTCTTTCTCTGAAGGAGTTGTGAGAAAATAAATGAGAACGAGTCTCCATATGGAAAGAGGAGTAAGGATGAGAACTTCCTACTCTCATTTGAAAGAGTAGAAAATGATGACTAACAGATGATGGACAGAAGGGAGAAGGCCTAAGTCCATACATAATTTTTCAAGAGGGCCTTTACTTGCTGAGCCCCCTTGTCCCGTTTGCCACCCCCTGTCCCTTTCCTCTGGGAGGCCCTGCCAGACCCCGGCTCCTACCCTCTTCTGAGTTCTCACAGTACTTGTTCCTGGATTCGCCCTGTGGTGCTTTGCACTGTACATCTTCTTGTGCACACTTGCTTTGCTGCCCTTGAGGGCTAGGACCTGTTTTCATTTCTCAAGGTCTCTCCCAGAGCTCCCAAGGCACTGGGAAGGCAGCCAGGGCACAGATAATTACACTGGCCTCTGAAGTGGCCCTCTACATTTAGCTTCCTCTGCCCCAATTTTCTTTTCAGAATACTTTTTCATGACAACCTCATCTGTCTTCCTCAAAAATTTCAGGTGTCCATCATCTGTGAGAGTTAAAAATAGTCATTAAAAATCAAGTTGTACTCTTTCTAGCCAGCGCC
Source organism: Camelus dromedarius (assembly GCF_036321535.1). Classification (NCBI taxonomy): domain Eukaryota; kingdom Metazoa; phylum Chordata; class Mammalia; order Artiodactyla; family Camelidae; genus Camelus; species Camelus dromedarius. The sequence continues at coordinate 58,993,869 of NC_087446.1, read as the reverse complement.
AAGCAATGGGCATCTCTCGGGACAACTGGCACAAGCACAGTAAGACTGGGGGCAAGAGAAAGCCATACCACAAGAAGCGGAAGTATGAGCTGGGACGCCCCGCGGCCAACACCAAGACTGGCCCTCACCGCATACACACAGTCCGTGTGCGGGGAGGCAACAAGAAGTACTGGGCCTTGAGGCTGGACGTGGGGAACTTCTCCTGGGGCTCCAAGTGTTGTACACGCAAGACAAGGATTATAGATGTTGTCTACAATGCATCCAACAATGAGCTGGTCTGCACCAAGACCCTGGTGAAGAACTGCATCGTGCTCACTGACAGCACACCGTACCGACACTGGTACGAGTCCCACTGTGCACTGCCCCTGGGCCGCAGGAAGGAGGCCAAGCTGACTCCTGAGGAGGAAGAGATCTTACACAAAAAACGATCAAAGAAAATTCAAAAGAAATATGATGAATGGAAAAAGAATGCCAAAATCAGCAGTCTTCTTGAGGAGCAGTTCCAGCAGGGCAAGCTTCTTGCATGCACAGCTTCAAGACCAGGCCAGTGTGGCCGAGCAGATGGCTATGTGCTAGAGGGCAAGGAACTGGAGTTCTATCTGAGGAAGATCAAGGCCCAGAAAGGCAAATAAATCCTCCCTTAGCCATGTAATAAAGATGTTTATTCTAAAATAAAAAATAAAAAAAATCAAGTTGTAGAAGGATGAACCTTAATGAATAGTGAGTATTCATGACATATGGTTAAGTAAAATGTGGATTATGTTCAGTATAATCCATATTTTGTTAAAAAATGAGCCAAAATGACTGAAAACATATAAATCAAGATGCTGACAGTAGTGAGATTTCAAACAATTTTTATCATCTTTTGTATTTTCCAATTATCTACAACAAATATATCTTACATTTGTAATCTCACAATAAATTTTTTAAAAGACAAAAAGCGACCATCAGTAGAAAAACGGAGAAATACATTGCAGTATAGTCATAAAATGGAAACTATTTAGCAGTCAAAATGAATGAACTGTCCTGTCTAACATCAGTGGATTAATCTTAGAAATATACGGTTAAGGGACAAAAGCAAGTTTAGAAGACAGTAGTATGAAAAGATTTCTATAAAGTTTAAAAACAAGAAAACAGAAAGAATATGTTGTTTAGGAATGTGTATATATGTGTGTGTGGGGGGGGTAAGTATACAAAGAAAAAGAGGGGAAAATACAAAGTTCAGAATGATGGTTACCTCTGGGAGAGGAAGGAGCTTGGGATGGGAAGGAGTCATGTGGAACTTCAATAATACTGGTAATATTCTAGTTCTCAGATTGGTGGAGGCCTCACGGCTGTTTAGTTATTTTGCTTCTGAACTTACCTATGCACATTACACATATTCTCTTGCATATGCAAATAATTATAATTAAAAAGTGGGGGGATACACTGCCTGAAAAGGATTTTGACCTGCTGCTTCTTTGACACCCCACCCCCACCCCCCCACCCCCCCGCCTGAGACTTTCACCTCAGCTGCCATGCAGCACCGCCAGCAGCCAGGGGTAGCTGAGGGTTAAGAGGCTGAAGCCAAGCTACAGAACATGAAAGCCTCAGGGAATCTCAGGCTCTGGAGCACTCTGGAACGGAGGAGCTGCGTCCTGGCCATGAAAGGAGGCACTGTGGCATTTGGGGAACAGGCTGTAGCAGGTGTTTTTTCCTTCTCTAACTCTGCTGACTGAAGATCCTGAAGCCTTTATCCAGCTTCCTTCACATGGCTCCCCACTCCTTAGCAGAAAAGACTGGCCTCCTCGCTTTCCCTGTAAATGCCAGCTCACTCTTATCCCCATCTTTGTTCACGCCATCCCCTCTGGATCGTCTTCCCTTCCCTTTTCTTTCATGGGCCTCTAGGGAGCCTGTTCTGACTCTTCTCACCCAAACTCCTTCCTCCCTAGTTTGCTCCCTGTGGAACTCACAGTCTACACCATGCACTTCGGCACTGTGCAAGCAAAGATTGAAGCTTGTCTAAAGATGAACAAAAATGCATATAAAGGGCCTAGTGTTTAAAACATAAGATAAACTCAAAAAGAGTTGCTTTCATTGATTGATCTAGCTCTGTACCCGAGCTCTGGTAGGAATGTTTGGTTTTGTCCCCACATAAACCCCAAAGCAGAACTCAGAATCTTGCTAGTTTCCCCCCAAAGAATCCACTTACAAAAGAACAGAGTGGGCAACACAGCTTTTACTGAGGATTTTGTAGGGGAGAAGATGGAAGGTGTTCACATGCCCTGAAGCAAGCAATTTAAAGTCCATAATCAGCTGGTTTGATTCCCCCAAACCTCTCCTCTGCTATCTTCATCCCAGGGGCTTCTCGGCCTGAAGCTCTTCCCCCTGCTTCCAGCCTTTTGACTTCTTCCCATTGCTCTTGGTGTCTCCCTGGAAACATCAACTTCTCCATCATGTAGATTAATTTAGTTTGGTCCCATTTCCTGCCCCAGGTGGCAAACCCAGGTCCCTCTGGGTGCTCAGCAAACAAAGCGTCCTTCAGTTACCCAGATCTGATCTCCTTATGGGGTCCGTATGCCCTTTTTTGCCCAGTTTACTCCTATTGCCTCAGCATAACTATTAATATCTTCCTTCATACTCTCAAAAATGGATTGGTTTGGATGCTAAATTATATATTCCAAGTTGTAGATAACTTTTCTCCCTAAGTAGATAGTTTTTAGAGTCTACCTGGTTTCTCAGATGAGACTGACAACTCTTTTAGGCAAGGAATTCAATCTTTATATGTTTGTATCACTTTTCTTGGTGGCTGTTCAACAGGTACTTGTTAGACTGGACAACACGTGTCAAAGTGTTTGAGCAGGACTGTGCAGCTAGGTGTGTGCGGGCTGAGGGAACTTTCCCTAAAAAGAAAGTTTATGCTGGGGAACCCTGGGGAGACAGCAGGTTGAATGGAAAAGATGGGACCTGCAAGGGGCAGGAACAGAATGAAGATAAATGAGACTGTGTGTTTGTGTGCATGCGTGTGTGCATGTGCGTGAATGCAGACAGCTCCTAGCACAGCGGCATGTAGTAGGTCTCTACATTTGCCTTTTGTTGGGCAGTTTCCAAAACGCTGGTTAAAAAAAAAAAAAGTCTAACTTTAAGCTTCAACTTTAAGCCTCTGTGAGGTGTGTATTGTTTTTATCCCTATTTTACAGAAGGTAAAATAACAAAATAACTTTGTGTTAAATAATCAATAGCTAGATTCTAAAAAAAAAAAAAAGCAGTTTAGAATTTTGCATGAACAGCCTTCATGGAAATGAAAATAAAAGAAAGAGAAGAAGACACTTTAACACCCCAAAATCAGAGTCTGAGCTTTTCCACATTTCCTTCTAATTCTTGTCACTTCATAGTCAGAATTTTAATGTTTTAATTATAGTGTCAAATAATGTTTTATTTTCACTTAATAATCTATCATTCTACACAATCTTTATATATTTTAATAAACTGTATTATAATTCATAGTTCATGGAACTTCTAGTAATTGGACATTAGGACATAAAAAATATTTGTGATTGTAAATAATGTTGCAGCAAGCAACACTGGGACTATAGATCTGTTGTCTTTTGTATTATTTTCTTGGGAGGAGGTCAGGGAGCATAAATATTTTTATAGCTTCTTAACAGGTAGCTGAAGAGAGAAAAGTTCCTTTAAATTATAGTAAAGGAGCCTGAGGTCTCCATAGATCCATTTATTTTCTGTCCCATGGTACATAATTCTATGCCCCTTTATCTAATGGTGTTCTGATGTTTTTGTCTACCAACATGCATGGATCTCTGTATGATACAGCTGTCAAGCATTTGCTTGTCATATTTTTTACCACTTCCATGTCCCAGAGAAGAGATACACTTGTGACCAAGATACTTAAGGTCTTTCATGTCAAATTAGTGGGAAAAGAAGAGGGTAAGACTGGAGAAAGGGGAATCAAAACAGATAGAAAAAAATGCATCCTAGAAGCACTGCAAGGAAAGAATGAGTGGGGTTTGGTGACATTATATATAGTGGTGAGGAAGGATTCCAGTGATTTAAAATGGACCAAGTGTAATTATCTTGAGCACTTACCATATACTTTTCTATGAAAAGGTGAAAAGGTGTTTCTTTTTACCAATGTCATCATTCTCATCTATAAGATATGACTTGTGAACTTTTGTAAATTGCTTAGTGTGTATATGTGAAAACAAGTTTCTTTGCTTCTATTTCATAAAAGATAAAGTAATTTGGAGTTAGGTTAGAATATAAACTATCTGACAAAATTCAGTAACTCCAGTTAGGAAAACATCAAGCTCAACTTATATAACACTTACATAACACTGACACCTTTTTACAAACAGGATATGTTGACAAATGTATTGAAATAGGTGGTTTTGATAACATAGGTCATGGGTCACATGGCTCTGGGCAGAGATACCACAAGGCACTATTTGAATTAAAAAAGACTTTTAAAATATCAAGATGTTTATCTTGAGTGGGCAGGTTAATGTTCAGAATTAATGTTTTCACAGATTAATGTTTTCACATTATTTCAGAATAATGTACTTTAGGAACAGAAAAGGAGTGGATTTGAGAAGAAACATTCCAAAGCATCAATGTGATTAAGACTAACATGGCCACAAGCTGTATATTAAATTCATCCACTAACTTTTCTAACCCCACGTTGGCTGAGGTGGTGTCTTTAGAAGCTTCTCACAACTGGGTTCTTTCTCTATACCTTTTCCCTCCTGGTGAGGCCAAACTCCTGTCTTCGATGTCTAGTTACTTCTGCCTGTGGTTTCCCAAGGGGCAAGACTTTTCTGTCTTTAATCCATGTCATTTTAAATCCAAAATCTCATATCCCATTTGAAGATTTGGAACCTAAAATGAAAAAGTCAGAAGAAGGAAATCTCCCCTGGGATGGGAGGAGTGGCCAAGATAGCGGAGTAGGAAGACCCTGAGCTCACCTCCTCACATTCACTGAGACCGCGAGTATTTACAGGTAACTATTGATGAGAATAACATGAAGACTAGCAGAAAAGATTTCCCACAACTGCAGTTATAAAGAAGGAACCATACTGAGATGGGTAGGAGGGGTAGAGACCTGTAATAGTCAAGAGCCACACTATCCGGTAGGTGACCGAGGAATGGGAGGGTAATCACAACTGCAGAGGTGTTCCCAAAGGAGCGGGCTCTGAGCCCCACACTGGGCTCCATAGACTGGGAGCTCTGCACCGTGAAGATAAGCCCCTAGAACGTATGACTTTTAAGGTCAGTGGGGCTTGAATACTATCCTCAACTAGAGGGACAACTAGAGGGCTTACAAAACAGAGACCTTAAAGGACACATGCAAAATCTCACATACCCTGTGACCTAGTGCAGAGGCAGTAATTGGAAAGGAGCCTGGATCAGACTCACTTGTTGATCTTGGAGTGCCTCCCAGAGAGGCAGGAGGCAACTGGGATGCCCCTGGGACCATGGATGCTGGTGGCAACCATTCTGGGGATCTTGTTCTACCATGAGGACACTGGTGCTGGCAAGTGCCATTCTGGAGTCCTCTCTCTAGCCTACTCATGCTGGGGGCTTACCCCCTCCGCCACCAGCCAGTCAGCACTAGTCCCAGAACTCAGGCCAAGTCGCCAGCCATGTGGGAATCAGCCCCACCCACAGTGGACCAGCACCATCCCCAGGACTCCCTGGGCAGTGCAGTCTGCCATGCCAGGACCCAGCCCTGCCCACCAGTGGGCCAGGAAACCATCAACAAAATGGAAAGGCCACCTACTGTATGGGAGAAGTTTATCATTTGCAAACGATGTATCTGACAAGAGTTTAATATCCAAAAAATACAAAGAACACATACAACTCAAGGTCAAACAAATAAACAATCTGATTTAAAAAATGGGCAAAGGACCTGAATAGGCATTTTTCTAAAGATATACAGATGGCCAATAGGCATGTGAAAAGATGCTCAATGTCACTAATAATCAGGGAAATGCAAATCAAAACCACAATGATATATATTCTCACACCTGTCAAAATGGCTATTATCAAAAAACAATAAATAACAAGTGTTGGGAAGGATGTGGAGAAAGGCAACCCTTGTGCACTGTTGGTGGGAATGGAAATTTGTACAGCCACTACGGAAAACAGTATGAAGGTTCCTCAAAAAACTAAAAATAGAACTACCATATGATAAAGTAATTGTACTTCTGGGTGTTTTTCTGAAGAAAATAAAAACACAAATTTGAAAATATATATATGAACCCCTGTGTTCACTGAAGCATGATTTAACAATAACCAAGAAATGGAAGCAATCTAAGTGTCCATCAGTAGATGAATGGATAAAGAAGAGGAATATAACTCAGCCATTAAAAAGAATGAAATCTTGCCATTCGTGGCAACATGGATGTACCCAGAGAGTATTATGCTAAATGAAATAAGTCAGACAGAGAAAGACAACGTATGTGTGATTTCACTTGTGTGTGGAATCTAAAAAACAAAACAAATGAATAAACATAACAAAACAGAAACAGACCCATAGATACAGTGAACAAACTGGTAGTTGCCAGAAGGAAAGAGGGTGGGGGGATGAGAGAAATACATGAGGCAGATTGAGAGGTACAAACTTCAAGTTACAACGTATAGGAGTCACGGGCATAAAATGTACAGCATGGGGGTTACAGTCAATAATATTTGTTTAATATTTTTTAACGGGGGTGCTGGGGAGTGAACCCAGGACCTCATGCATGCTGGGCATGCGCTCTGCCCCTGAGCTACACCCTCCCCACTACAGTCAATAATGTGGTAACTTCGTATGGTGACAGACAGTGACCAGACTCACTGTGGTGATAACTTTGTAACCTATAAAAACATCAAGTCACTATGTTGTGTGCCTGGAGTGAACACAGTGTCCAGATCAATTATACTTTAATTTTAAAAAATGATTTTAAAAGTGAAAACATCACTTACAAATCTGAACAGAACTGCACTTAAGGCCTGCTGTGCTACACAGCAGAGAAATTCAACTTTAGAAAAAGTGGAAGAAAAACATTAAGATCAGGTTGACTTTTCATAGGCAAACACTGCCCAACTGTTGCTTCTCTCTCTGATTTCTTTTGTTTAATGATAGAAACCAATCTCAAGATTCATTTAAATGCATATTTCTTTTAAAGGGAAAATTTACCCTGGAGAAGTGACTGTCTTTCAGTACAGAGCCATTTACATTTAATCTGTTGACTTGCCTGCTCCAAGGTACAGGCTGTTCTTCTGGGTTAGCCTTGGGCCTGCTTCCTCCTGCCTTCTCACTGGTGTTCAGAGGTCATTCAGGGCCAACCAGTTGCGCCATCCATGGCCTTCAGTGGAGCCTAGTTTCAGCTCTTATCAGTTACCAGGAACTTAACAGCATGACTCTTCATTAAATGCAAATGAGGATGAGTCAAAGAAATCTGCTTGTTCTGGTTAAACCGTATGATAACTGGGCAGTCAGAAAATTCAGCATAGAAGAATGATTACTTTGGATGGGCTTTTAAAAGAACTGTGATTAAGTTTCTTTGACAAAATCAAAACTTGGTGGAAACTCAGGGGACATTTTGCCTAACCTAGATAATAAAAGCAGTCATAATCTTTTTATTGTTTAAATGAGATGACAGAGGCTGAGAGTGAACTGAGAGATCATGGAGATCTCTATTTGGAACATGGGAAAACATTCATGACAATTAGGAACAACAATATTGATCACTATTAATTTAACTACATCTTGTAAGTTGACTACTTTTTAGGGAAACAGAATTTTGTCTAGACTATTGGTAATCTCTGGAAAAATAATTTCCCCAATGAAGGTTTTGTCAAACTTTTTTTTTTCCGTTTTTTTTTTTTGGTGGGGGGAGGTAATTAGGTTTATTTATTTATTTTTAGAGGCAGTCCTGGGGACTGAACCCAGGATCTTACGCATGTTAAGCATGCACTCTACCACTTGAGCTATACCTCCCCCCTACCCCAATGAAGGATCTGATTCATCAATTTCCATTTATGCTTTGATCAAATGGCCAATATACTGCAGGAATGGTTTAAGGTATTTGCCTTTTGTTATAGTGTCAATTATAAAGTTGGTGTATTATTAAGCAAATGAATCAAAACTGTCCCTGAAAACCTGAAGGAGAACTATTGAGGAAGGAGTTCATGCCATCTGTAGATAACTGGCTGCACAATTATTCTTCTTTTTCAGAGGAAGTCATGTGTTTGTGATAGACATAGCAGCTGCCAATGTCACCCAACCATCAGAGGATACACTGAACTCCCAAACTCTTTGTTTTGGCAGCAAAATATATAATAAGAAAGCCAAAAGTGCACACAAGTTTAAATTTTGAGGTAGCCCAATGTATTTTTTCCTTTTCTTGCCTGTGCTTTTGGTGTCATATCCAAAAACAAATCATTGCCAAGTCTAATGTCATGAAATTTTTCCCCTACATTTTCTTCTAAGAGTTTAATAGTTTTTGTTCTATAGCTCTCTGATTCATTTTGAGTTATTTTTTGTATATGGGATAAGGTAAAGGCCTAGCTTCATTCTTTTGTGTGTAGCTATTCAATTTTCCCAGCACCATTTGCTGAAAAGACTGTCCTTTCTCCATTGAAAGATCTTGGCATCTTCATCAAAAATCATCTGACCATATATGCAAGGGCTTATTTCTGGGCTGTCTATTTTATTCAATTGGTCTATGTGGCTGTCTTTATGCCACTACCACGCTATTTTGATTAACATAGCAAGTTTTAAAATCAGGAAGTGTGAGACCTCCAACTGTATTCTTCTTTGTTAAGATTGTTTTGGCTATATGGAGTCCCTTGAAATTCCAAATAAGTCTTAGGGTGGATTTTTAAAATTTTTGTAAAAGACATCATTGGGATTTTGATAGGAATTGTATTGACACTATAAATCTCGTTGAGTAGTATTAACATCTTAACAACATTAAGTCTTCCAATCCATGAACACAGGAGGCCATTCCATTTATTTGTGTCTTCTTTAATTTCTTTCAGTAATATTTTATAGTTTTTACTGTACAAGTGTTTTTACCTCTTTGGTTAAGTTTATTTCTAAGTATTTTATTCTTTTTGATGCTATTGTAAATGGAATTATTTTCTTAATTTCCTTTTTAGATTATTTATTGTTAGTGTATAGAAACACAATTGATATTTTTGTGTTGATTTTGTATTCTGCAACTGTGCTAATTTGTTTATTAGTTCTAACAGTTCTTTGTGTGGAATTTTTAGGGTTTTCTATATATAAAAATCATGGCATCTATAAACAGAGATAACCTTACTTCTTTTCCAATTTGGATGCCTTTCATTTCTTCTTTTTGACTAACTGTTCCGGTTAGAACTTCCATTACTATGTTGAATAGAAATGGTGAAAGGGGGCATCCTTGCCTTGTTCCTGTTCTTAGAGGAAAAGGCTTTAGTCTTTCACCATCAAGTATTATGTTTACTGCGGGCTTTCAATATACGGCCTTATTGTGTTGAGACACTTTCCTTCTATTATTCCCAGTTTGTTGAGTGGAGAATAGTTTATCTTTAAAGCTAACTTTTTAAAGCAACTGCCTGGATTCCATTCCCGACTTTGTCAAAACTTGCTGGGTTATTTTGTGCACATAACTTGACATTTCTCACCTTAGTTTTCTCATCTACAAAACGGGAATAATTAGAGCATCTACAGCACTGGGTTGTTGTGAAAATGTACTGAGTTATTCTGATAAAGTGGCTAGAACAATGCCTGACATGTAACTCAAGTGTACTGAGCACTGAGACTCAGGGAAAAGACCTGTCAAGGCACAAGGGAGGAGCAGCAAGTGAGCCTGGAAACTGTGCTCAACAAATACTGTTTAAACAAATATGCTTGCTGTCCTGCTCCTGGGGGATCAAAGAGGGAATTGTAGCCCTTAAAGAACTTGTCTCCTAGCTTTCCTTCACCCACTGCGGCTGCTGGGGCCCCGCAGTCCTGGAGCATATTCTGTATGTTGTCAGGGTTCAGGAGACCTGTTTTAGAGCTGCCTGGTTCTGTGATAGCCACATGAACTTCACAAGGAGAAAGCTCTCATGAAACACAAGGCAAGAGAGTATGAACCACGGGAAACCTAGGAATGCCTGTGAACAATCCTTCCCTATCCCCCAAAGATGCCCAAGGCAATGTGCTTTGGGAAGAATATGAAACAGTAAACCCCAGGCAGCTGGGGAAGATGTCCAGGTTGCAATTCAAAGGCACAAGACAGAAATAAGTTTCCTTACAAACTTTGAGGATACTTCAGGCCGAGGAAGGTGTGAGCGCTGCGTCTTTCTAGCCCAGCCTCACACCTCTCTCGTGGACCCACCCTCAGCAACAGCCATGCTGTATGCCACTCACTCCCCTCGACTCTTGAGCTCTTGTAAAAACCCTCTTTCCACGCCTTTGCACAGGCTGTTGCCACTGTCCAGAGCACCTTCCTCTCCTCACCTACTTCTTAGTTGGCAGCTCAGCTCCATTGTCTGTCCTTGATCTGTTGCCCCAAAGGAAATCACGTGTCTTCCTCACTGGTTCTCTGAGGACCTGATATTTATACATGTATCAGCATTTCTTCAACCAGTGTTTGTTGTACACCCCTATGCTAGGCCTTGGGCCAGCTTCTGGGCCAAAGGCACAGACCCAGTCTCAGAGAGATGATTTCAGTGACTAACAAGTCAGAAATCACAAAACACAGTTACCTTCTGAGCCACAGCTCTTTTTTTTTTTCCCTGAGTCCAGTGCCCACTGGATTCAGACAGTGAGGACTTGCTGCATTGTCACTGACCATTGACCTGCCTGTCTTCTCTGCAGGCCTCAAACTCCTCAAGCTCATGGATGTGATTCATTTTCCAAACATCCAGCTGAACATCTTGCATTATGGAGCAGCACTGAACCCAACTGGGAGACAGGGAGAAGGGAAGGGGCCATCAGTGGAGACTGAGGAGGAACCAGGGAGGAAGGAGGAAAACAATGTGAAGTGTGGCACCCAAGGAACAAAGCACATTGAGGAGGGAGCGATCAGCTATGTCAAATGCTGATAGGTCAAGTAAGATGGGGACTGAGAATGGACTATTAGATTTATCTGCGGTCATTTGTGGCCTCAACAGGAGCATTTCCAGGGCTGTGGTGGGGCAAAGCCTGATTGAAATGTGCTTAAGAAAGAATGGGAAGAAAGAAACCAGAGGTAGCATGTATAGACCACTACTCGGAGGAGTGATCAATGTAAGAGAGCAAAGAAGTGAGGTGTTACCCGGAGGGGAGTTAGTCAAGAGAAGTTTTCATTCTTGCTTGTTTCCTCCTCCTTCTCCTCTCTTCCCCTTCCTCTTCTTCTTTTTGGTAAGTTGGGAGAAATAACAGCGTGTTTCTGTACAGAAGTCCTGGCTTAAGGGGGAGAGAAGATACTGAGTGTGACAGAGGGGAGGACCTGCTACAAAGGCAGAAGGATTGGCTCTAGACAGGCACACAGAGAATTCATCTCCAGGGACAGGGGAGAAGTCTGGCTATGTCCTTGAAGACACTGGTGGGTGGGTGATGTAGTGCTGACAGTGGTGGAAGTTCTCTTCAGAATGCTTCAATTTTCTTTGTCAAGTAGGAAGCAAGATCATTAACTCAAAGTAGGTGGGGGACATATTAGAGGTGCAAGGAGCCAGGAGATGTAAACTAGTTGTCTAGGGGAGAGAGAGATAACAGACTAGGGAAGCATAATATGCCTGATGGACAGCATTCAGGGCCCAACAGAAGTCTGTCAATTTAAATGTACATTAAGCTTAGCTGTCCTTCAGTAATGTTCAGCTGTGTGGAACAGACACAGAGTTGGATTCAACCAGGGTTGAGATTTGGCTGTGACGACAATTTTCCTAGAGTTAGGCAAGTGAGTTGAGTATAAACAAGAAAGTGATTAAAATGATTGCCCATGGAGTCTACCCAAGCAATAGAAGTAAAAGTAGAAATAAACAAATGGGGCCTAATTAAACTTATAAGCTTTTACACAGCAAAGGAATCCATAAACAAAACAAAAAGACCACCTATGGAGTGGGAGAAAATATTTGCAGAAAATGAGACTGACAAGAGCTTACTTTCCAGAAAATACAAGCAGCTCATACAACTTAATAACAGCAACAACAAAAACCAACCTAATTAAAAATTTGCAGAAGCATAAACAAGCAATTCTCCAGTGAACACATACACATAGCCAATAAGCAAATGGAAAAAATGCTAAATATCACTAATTATCAGAGAAATGCAAATCAAAACTACAATGAGGTATCACCTCACACCAGTCAGAATAGCTGTCATTAAAAAGTCCACAAATGATAAATGCTGGAGAGGCTGTGGAGAAAAGGGAACCCTCCTACACTGTTGGTGGGAATGTAGCTTGGTGCAGCCATTATGGAAAACAGTATGGAGATATCTTAAAAAACTAAAAATAGACTGACTATGTGATCCAGCAATCCCACTCTTGAGCATATATCCAGAGGGAAGTCTAATTCAAAAAGATACATGCACCAAAGTGTTCATAGCAGCACTATTTACAATAGCTAAGACATGGAAGCAACCTAAATGTCCATCAACAGATGACTGGATAAAGAAGTTGTGGTATATTTAAACAAGGGAATACTACTCAGCTATGTAAAAAAATAAAATAATGTCATTTGGAACTGGAGATTGTCATTCTAAGTGAAGTAAGCCAGAAAGAGAAAGAAAAATACCATACGATATGTAGAATATTAAGAAAAAGACACAGATGAACTTATCTACAAAACAGAAACAGACTCACAGACATAGAAAATAAACTTATGGTTACCAAAGGGGAAGTGGGAGGGGGAGGAGGAAAGGGGTCCCTCTTTGATTTGTGTGTGTGTATAAGTTCCATGGCTATTTGGACCTCACAGCCCTAGTCTAGGCCTGGTGACCACCTTACCTCAGCTCTCTCAATGCAGACAGCTCTTTTTTAAAAATTGTTTTTAATTGAGATACAGTTGATGTACAATACTATGTAATTTATAGGTGTACAACATAGTGATTCACAAGTTTTAAAGGTTATACTTCACTTATAAAGTATTGGCTGTATTCCCTGTGCTGTACAATATATCCTTGTAGATTATTTATTTTATACATAACAGTTTGTACCTCTTAACCCTCTACCCCTTTCTTGCCTCTCTTCCGTTCCCTCTCCCCACTGGAGTAGTTTGTTCTTTATATCTGTGAATCTGTTTCCTTTCTGTTATATTCACCACTTTGTTTTATTTTTTTAGATTCCACATATAAGTGACATCAAATGGTGTTTGCCTTTTTCTGTCTGACTTATTTCACTTGGCATAATACCCTCCAAGTCCATCCATGTTTTTGCAAATGGAAACATTTCATTCTTTTTTGTGGCTGAGTAGTATTCCATTGTGTACATATATACTGTACCATTATCCATTCATCTATTAATGGACTATTAGGTTGCTTCCATGTCTTGACTATTGTAAATAATGCTGCTATGTACATTGGGGGTGCATATATCTTTTTGAATTTGCATTTTTGTTTTCTTCAGATACATACCCAGGAGTAGAACTATTGGGTCATATGGTAGTTCTATTTTTAGTTTTTTTGGGAAACTAACATACTGTTTTCCACACTGCATCAATTCACAGTTTCACCAACACTATACGAGGGTTCCCTTTTCTCCACATCCTTGCCAACATTTGTTATGTATATTCTTTTTGATGACAGCCATTCTGACAGGAGTGAGGTGATATCTCATTGTGGTTTTAGTTTATATTTCTCTGATGATTAACAATGTTGAGCATCTTTTCATAAATCTGTTGGCCATCTGTATGTCTTCTTTGGAAAAATGTCTATTCAGGTCTTTTGCCCATTTTTCAATCAGATTGGTATTTTTGATCTTGAGTTGTATGAGCTGTTTATATAGTTTGGAATATTAACCTTTATCGGTTCTATCGTTAGCAAATATTTTCTCCCATTCAGTAGATTGTCTTTTGTTTTGTTGATGGTTTACTTTACTGTGCAAATCTTTTAAGTCTAATTAGGCCCCATTTGTTTATTTTTCCATGCAGACAGCTCTTGTCCCAGGCCTTGAGCCTGTGGCCATAGCATTCCAACTCCCTCTGTCTATTCGAACCACCCACTGCTTGCCTGCACTCTGAGGTTTGTTTCCAGTGGCCCTCTTGGAAATAGACAATATGTGTTCCTGCTCACCTGGCAACTGTGGACCAGCTCTGGCCAGGGTAACCCAAAGAAATCTGCCATCTAATGGACTGCAGGAACACATGAGTCCTGGCCCTGGAGAAAGAGCCCTCGTTCCAAGTTCATCCTTCCTTGGGTGCTCTCCCCCAGCCCCAGCTAGCCTTTGGAGTTATCTTAATGAACTTATAGACACTTACAGTGTCTTCTATGACAGCTTAATGCTTCTTTCTATTACCTGTGTGGTTTCTGTCTCCTAACTGAATCCAGTTGGAAAGAAATAAAAGATCCATATGTTATACCACATACAAAATCCAGATGAACAAAGTATAAATATTAAACATTTAACAGTAAACATTAAAAAATCTATAGATTATATTAAAAATTGATACACAAAAACCTCAATTAAATAGAGGCAGGAGACCAGAATGGGGAGCTCTCATGCCCTGCAAAGATAACAGAGCATAACAGGAAGAAGAAAAGATTCCTCTTTTTTCCTGGCAAGAACTCAGCCAGTTAAAAGCCACGCACTCATTTTTTACTACAGCCCTCCCAACTGCCTTTTCCTGTCTATAAAAGTGTTCTCCTTGCATGTGGCTCACCACGGTTGTCGCCCTCAAACTGTAATTCTATGCTGATCCTAAATAAACTCATCTTTGCCAGAGAAATACCTGGCAGCCTGCTTGTTTTAGGTCAACACTTGGTGACTGTAACAGGGACCAGAGAGGGCCCCGGAAGACCTTAGGACTGGTGAGCAAATAGGGGCAGGACCCACACATGGAGCCCATCGTGCTCACTGCATTTCTTGCTGACACTGGAGTTTGAAGATAAATCTTTCACCTGGATCCAGGCTTATGCTCTCTTTGTTTTTGAAGTTCTTCAGGTTTTATCTGGGATATATTTTAAGGTTTTGTGTTTCTGGATAAGGTCTTGTTTTCTATGCAAGTACTTGTTTGGCATTTTGGTCTGATTTTTACATCAGATTGTTTCAACTGAAGCTGGCTGAAAACACCTTTGGCTCATTCCTTTGTGAACAGGAGTTTTTCAGCCTTTGGCCTATTTCTTTGGAAGGGGCTATACTTTGGAAACCAGCCTTTGGCTTGGCTCCTCTGGGACCAAGCTGTTTCCTTAGAATCGGCTAATTGTGAGATTAGCTCACAAACTGAATTGAGTTGTTTGAGCTGTAAGCTATTTAAGCTGTTTGAAAATTGCTCTTTTACTCCAGGGAAGGGCCTCTGAGAAATGGGAGCCCAGTTATCTAAATATTTTGAGGGCACCTTCCCTACAGGGAGTCTGGTTTATATTATGTTTAAAAAACATGATCGTTTCTCATGTGCATTTCTAAGTAAATGGGCCAACCTGACCAAAGGCAACCTAGAATATCAATGGCCATTTTAGGGAACTTCTGAAACCTCCAAACCTAATTTCCTAAAAACTGAATTGGACTACAATAGCTCAAAAATTTCTAGAACCGAGTGGAATGCTTATTTTGATTGGGATTTTGAGGCTTCCCAATGATATTAGGAGTCTAAAGTTACCTCTCTGCAAAATAAGATTTTATGACTAACTGAGGCAGACAAATGTTTAGAGAAAGGTAAAATGATGCCCAAAGCCTCAGGCTCTTCCTCCTTGGCATCTCTGACTCAGACTCCACCTCCGGCACCGCCTTCCTCCTTCCCTCCTGCCCTATGCCTCCTCTATACCCTCAAATCTCCCATACTGTCTTGACAAGCTTCCCCTTTTCTCTGAAATTCTCCCCACTCCCTTTTCCTCTGAACTTGTCAGAACCTGTCCCTTTAAAATTAAGCCTTTTGAGGATCCAGAGGGTAACCAAATTAATTTCTCAGATTCCTTGAACTAAAGTTGAACTGTAAGCCATAAGCAAAGTTCTTCCCAAAGTAACTGAAAATCCTCATAGATTTGCTGAGGAATTTAATATAGTCATTCAACCATATCAGCCTGGGTTCTCTGATTTGTATCAGCCAATTTATATGCTTATTGGTGAAGGGCAGGCCCAGCATTGGATGAAAATTGCTAATTGGGAAAGTCCTGAAAGTTCTCTAGACTTACAACCAGGAGATCAGCCTGCTTTTTATACGGTCAGGCTCAGGCAATCACTAGGTGACTTCATCAAGAAATTCCTAGGGTTCTCCAAAGCCTGTTGATTGGAACAAAATTCACGCTTGCACACAAAAATCTGATTAACCTGTTCATAACGATTATAATCAACTTCAGAATGTTTTTAAAGAAAATTCTGGTCTAAAACACTTCCACTACTTAAACTCTCTTTACTATCCTACCTTCAGATGTTGATTACAACCAGGTAGTTTTAATTCTATGTTTATTAATGGGATGCTTTTCCGTTACTTAGTAAAAAGGACCAGGATGGAATCAGAAACTCCACTCCAGATTTACTTAATCTGGCAAACCAGCTTTCTTACACTCTACATGAGTCACTTCCAAGGAAGATCATCACAATTCTTAATCTTCAGTTCTAAAAAATGAAGACTCCTAAATGAAACCCAAACTCTCCTAGTTTCTGCTATTATTGCAAAGAGCCAGGACTTTGGGAAAGAGATTGTTCCAAATTTAAGCACTTTAGATGCCTTCGGCCCTCTAACCAGCCTTTCCAGCTTCCTCCCAATTCTTAATGGCAGGGCTCCAAGGAACTAAAGGGGCTCTCCCCAGTACTTCCTCTTAATCAGCTTTGAGAAACATTTATCCAGGTTGAGGATGAATCTCTTCCAGCCCTAACTGACACCGGGGCCACACTCTTGGTGCTCAACCCCACTGCTATAAACTGGTCCCTGCCTCAGAGAACTAAAAGAGTTCAAACAGTGGGATCTTTAATGAACCTCAGGAGGTTCGTCTCTGAGCTTGTTCCCTTTGTTTAGGCCCTTTGGGAGATAAACACCCCTTTCCCCTTAGTTCCTCTGCCCCTGTCCATTTATCAGGTCAAAGCTTCTTAGAGAAGTATTCTGCTAGAATTTTCTTCCTTCAAAAGGAGAAAAAATTTTTAGAATTTGACAATAATCATCAAAGTAAACCACTAGGTGAACTGAATGACACTTTGACATCTTTTATTTGTTCCATCTCTGATGGTGTTAGAGATGAATCTGGAAACACTGTAGCTAGTTAGCTGATTCTGTTTGTCCCTGTTGAATCAGCTACTATCCTCCTTATGGGCAAAATCTCCAAATGATATTGGCAAAATTCACAATATTGCTTAATTCTTCTTTTGGTGTTTTGTCTTGTTCTTTCATTTGGCACATGTTCCTTTGTCTCCTCATTTTGCCTAATTCTTTTTATTTCTATGTATTAGGTAGGTTGGTTTTATTTCCCAATCGTGGAGAAGCGGTCTTATTACACTCCCTCCTGGTCTCCAGAGCTACATGCTCTAAGTTTGCCCCCCATGGGGGCTGCATGGCCCCTCCTGTTGTGGTAGGGCTGACTAATGTGGGCATCTGGTAAGCAGGACTGGGTTCTGGCACAGTTGGCTGTACGGCCTGGAAGTCCTGGGGCTGATGCTGGCCTGCTGGTGGGTGGGATTGGATATCCATTTCGCTGTGGGGTTGGCCTGCTTTCTAACATTTAAAACTGCCTAATGGATCATTTGAGGTCTGGCAAGTGGATTTCCTGCAACATCTTCTATCTAATGGATATAAATATGTTTTAGTCATGGTCTGCATGTTTCCACACTGGAGTGAAGCCTTCTACTGCAGGCAGGTTACTGCCTCTTCTGTTACTGAAGTCTATTTGGAAAAGATTACCCCTGCCTGGGGAACTCCTCTTGAACTTCATAGTGACTGAGGATCCCATTTTGCTGGCCAGGGACTCTGACAAGTTTGCACTGTTTAGACACTTTTGTAACACTTTTACTGCGCTTACTACTCTCAATTCTCTGGTTTACTTGAATGCACTAATGACATTATTAAAGACTCATTTGCCAAAATTGGTAGAGGCCTTCAAATACCTTGGCAGAAAGCATTGCTATTGGTCCTTCTATATCTCAGACCTACCACTTCTGGAATTTACAAACTCTTACCCTCTGAGACACAGGACACCCGATGCATTTGGCTTCTGCTTCTTTTGACCTACAATTGATGAAAAAGAGAGATACTCCAGTATTGCCAAGGCTAAATTGTTTCTATTAAAAATAACTATGCTTTGGTAGAGCAATCTTTTCACAGTGGAATTTCAGGAGATGAAGACCTTAAGCATCACAACTTGCAACCTGGAGATTTCATCTATTGGAAAAGACACTTTCAGAAGAACTCAATTCATGAATTATTTCAAATGCTACCTACAACCCAGATGAAGAGATAGAACATTAATAGTGTCCTAGAAGCTTCTCTTGCTATCCCATCCAGTCATTTCTCCAATCTCTTCCCTCGAAGAAATTACATATTATGACTTTTACTACCATAGATTAATTTGTCCATTTTTGAATTTTTATATACATAGAATCATGTAGTATATATTTCTTCAGGTCTGGCTACTTTCATTTAAATATTGTGTTTATGAGATTTATCCATATTTTTCTTCCAGGTTTATGGAGTTTTAATTGACATATAGCACTGTGTAAATTTAAGGTACAGAGAATAATGATTTGCCATATACCTGCCACTTATTATTTACTGCTTTTTTGATAATAGCCATTCTGACAGGTGTGAGGTGATACCTCATTGTGGTTCTGATTTGCATTTCCCCGATAATTAGCAATGTTAGCATCTTTATATGTGCCTGTTGGCCATCTGTGTGTATTCTTTGGAGAGATGTCTATTCAGGCCCTCTGCCCATTTTTAATCAGGTTGTTTGTATTTTTGTTGTTGAGTTGTATGAGTTCTTTGTACATTTTGGATAACAACCCTTATTGGATATATTGTTTGCAAATATCTTCTCCCATTCAGTTAAGGAGACTTTTCATTTTGTTGATAGCATCCTTTGCTGTGCAAAAGTCTTACATTTAAGTCTTTAATCCGCTTTGAGTTTATTTTTGTATATGGTGTGAGAAAAATGTCCAGTTTGATTCTTTTGCATGTAGTTGTCCAGTTTTCCCAACACCATTTACGGAAGAGGCTGTCTTTCCCCCATTGTATATTCTTGCCTCCTTTGTCATAGATTAATTGACCATATAAGGGTGGGTTCATTTCTGGGCTCTCTATTCTGTCCCATCAATCTATGTGTCTGTTTTTGTGCCAGTACCATACTGTTTTAATTACTGTAGCTTTGTAGTATATTTGAAGTCAGGGAGTATCTCTGAACTTTGTTCTTCTTTCTCAAGATTGTTTCGGTTATTTGGGGTCTCTTTGTGTTTCATACAAAATTTTAAATTATTTATTCTAGTTACGTGAAAAATGCCATTGGTATTTTGATAGGAATTGCATTGACTCTATAAATCGTGGGTAATATGGTCATTTTAACAGTATTAATTCTTCCACTCCATAAGCATGCTATATCCATCTGTGTTGTCTTCAATTTCTTTCATTAGTGTCGTATAGCTTTTGAGCACAGGTCTTTTACATCCTTAGTTAGATTTATTTCTTGGCATTTTATTCTTTTTGATGCAATTATAAATGAGATTATTTTCTTATTTTTTCTTTCTGATAGTTTGTTGCTAGAGTACAGAAATAAGACACTCTCTGTATATTAATTTTGCATCCTGCAACTTTACCAAATTCATTGATAAGTTCTAGTATTTTTTTTTTTTGGTAGCATCTTTAGAATTTTCTATATACAGTGTCATGTCATCTGCAAGCAGTAGCAGTTTTACTTCTCTCTCTCCAATCTGCATTTCTTTCATTTCTTTTTCTTGTGTGATTGCTGTGGTTAGGACTTCCAAGACTGTGTTGAATAAAAGTGGTGAGAGTGGACATCATTGTCCTGTTCCTGATCACAGAGGAAATGCTTTCAGCTTTTCACCATTGAGTATGGTGTAAGCTGTGGGCTTGTCATATGTGGCTTTTATTATGTTGATCTATGTTCCCTCTATACCTACTTTCTGAATGGTTTTTATCTCTCCAGATGAATTCTGAGTTTTGGCAAAAGGTTTTCCTACTCTGTTGAGATAACTGTATGATTTTATTCTTCATTTTGCTAATGTGGTGTATCACATTGATTAATTTGTGGATATTGAACTACCTTTGCATCACTGTACAATCCCAACTGATCATGGTAGATGATCTTTTTAATGCATTGTTGAATTTGGTTTGCTGAGATTTTCTTCAGGACCTTTGCATCTATGTTCATTGGTGATGTCAGCTTGCCATTTTCTCTTTTTTTTTTTTTTTTTTTTTTTTTTTTTTGGTGTCTTTGTCTGGTTCTGGTATTGAGGTGATAATACCGGCTTTGTGAAATACATTTCAAAGATTTCCTTCCTCTGCAATTTTTGGAATAGTTTGAGAAGGACAGGCATTCATTCTTCTTTAAATGTTTGGTAGAATTCACTTGTGAAGTTAGCTGGTTCCAACTTTTGTTTTTAGGGATTTTTTAAAAATTATTATTACTCATTCAACTTAATTCCCAGTAATGAGTCTGTTTATAGTTTCTATTTCTTCCTGACTCAGTCTTGGGAGATTGTACATTTCTAGGAATTTGTCCAGCTGTTATAGGTTGTTCCTTTTATTGACTTGTAATTGTTCATAGTAATCTCTTTATTATCCTCTGTATTTCTGTGATGTCTATTGTAACTTCTTTCTAATTTCTGATTTTATTTATTCAGGCCCTCTTCTGGGTAAGTCTGGCTAAAGGTTTATAAATTTTGTTTATCTTTTCAAAGAAAAAGCTCTTAGTTTCATTGATCTATTCTAGTTTTTAAAAATCTCTATTTCATTTATTTATGCTCTGATCTTTATTATTTCTTTCTTTCTAATAACTTTGGGACTTTCTGTTCTTCTTTTCCTAGTTACTTAGGTGTAAGATTAGGTTGTTTGAGTTTTTCTTGTTTCATGAAGTAGGCTTATTTTGCTATAATCTTCTCTCTTAGAACTGCTTTTGTTGTGTCCCATATCTTTTCAGTCATTGTGCTCTAATTTTAATTGTCTGCAGGTACTTTTTGATATTCTCTTTGATTTCTTTAGTGACCCACTGGTTGTTTAGTAGTATATTATTTAGCCTCCACGTGTTTGTATTTCTTTTTTTGCAGTTTTTTTCTTAAATGATTTCTAGTCTTGTAGAGTTATGGTTGGAAAAGATGCTTGATATGATTTCAATTTTCTTAAACTTTCTGAGGTTAGTTTTGTGGCCTAGCACGTGATTTATTCTGGAGAATGTTTCATGTGCACTTGAAAAGAATGTGTAATCTTCTGTTTTGGGGTAGAATGTCCTTGTAGATATTTATTAAGTCCAACTGGTCTAATGTGTCATTTAAGACTACTGTTTCTTTATTGATTGTCTGGATGATCTGTCCATTTATGTAAGTGGGGTGTTAAGTCCCCTATTATTGTGTTACTGTCAATTTCTCCCTTTATGTCTGTTCATATTTGCTTTATGTATTTAGGTGCTCCTATGCTAGGTGCATGCATATTTACAATTGTTACATCTCCTTGGATTGATCCTTCGATCATTATGTAATGTCCTTCTTTGTCTCCTGTAACAGTCTTTATTTTCTCTTTTGTCTGATGTAAGTAATGCTACCCTGGCTTTCTTTTGATTTCCATTTGCATGTAATACCTTTTTCCATTCCCTCATATTCAATTTGTGTTTGCCTTTAGATCTGAAGTGAGTCTCTTGTAGGCAGTATATACACTGGTCTTGTTTTCATATCCATTCAGCCACTCTATGTCTTTTGACTGGAGCATTTAGTCCAGTTACATTTAACGTTGTTATTGATATGTATGTCCTTATTGCCATTTTGTTAATTGTTTTAGGATTGTTTTATAGTTCTTTTTTGTTCCCTTCTTCTTTTGAGATTTGATAACTACCTTTATGCTGTTTGGATTTTGTTCTCTTTTTTTGTGTGAGTACCTATTACAGATTTTTGGTTTGTGGTTACCATGAGATAGATAGACAGACAGATAGATAATTGTTTGATGTTGCTAATCTTTTAATTTCAGATGCATTTTAGCAACCCTGCATTTGTACTCTCCTTCCCTCATGATTATTGTTTTTGACATCATTTTTACATCTAATTGTTTTGTGCACCTCTTAACTGCTTATGGTAGATATAAATGATTTTACTATTTTGTTTTTAATCTTCCTACTAGCTTTGATATGATTGATTTACTTCCTTTATTGTATATCTGCCTTTTTCCTTTTGTAATTCCATGTTACTAGTTGTGGTCTTTCTTTTCACTTCGTGAAGTCCCTTTAACAATTCTTGTAAAGCTTGTTTGGTGGTGCTGAACTCTAAGTTTTTGCTTATCTATAAAACTTTTCATCTCTCTATCAAATTTGAATGACAGCCTTGGTAGGTAGAGTATTCTTGGTTGTAGGTTTTCCCCTTTTGTCACTTTGAGTGTATCATGTGACTCCCTTCTGGCCTGCAGAATTTCTGCTGAAAAGCCAGATGATAGCTTTATGAGAGTTCCCTTTTACATAATTTTTTGCTTTCCCCTTGCTGCTTTTAATATTCTCTTTAATTTTTTGCCATTTTAATTACAGTGTGTCTTGGTGTGTTCCTCTTTGGGTTGATCCTGTTTGGAATTCTCTGTGCTTTCTGGACTTGGAAGTCTGTTTCCTCTCCCAGTAAGTTTTTGGCTATCACATCTTCAAATACATTCTACTGATTCCTTCCAGTGTAGAAGGGCAATGAAGGAAAAGAAAGAGTGACTGTGGTGTAGCAACTTTAATTAGCAGATGTAGTATACTCTGAAAATCCAGAGTAAAAATGTTAACTCTGTTTCCTTTAGTGCAGACTGCCGACATGTCACTGTGCATGTCTTTTCCTGAGAACAGTATAAACCTGTCTTTCTCAAACTCAGCAGATGATGAAAATCAGAAAAACCTACTGCATCAGGAGGGTTTCTGGGAATCTCTTTACTGCTCACCAGTGCCCACAGGTGAATTTATGATGAGGCAATTTGAGAAAATAAGTAAGATCAAATTATACCGAAACTCTGATCACAAGACCGGAGCAACATCTTTCTGTGTATTATTCCCTCTTATCAGTCCTGGGACGAGGTTCTGAGGAAACCCAGGCAAGGAGCAGAGAGGGTTTCCTGTGAGCCTAAGCAGGTGCCTGACCTCTGACAAGGGCGCAGACAAACTTCCCAGTCTTCAAGAAGGAAGTCCAGGGTGGACCATTTGGGAACTGGAAGCAGAGAAACCACCAAGGACAGCTAAGTGAGCATCTAGTAGACTAGTAGCTTTAGGTGTTGACTCTTTCTCCCTTTCCTGCACTCACTTGGCCTTGGCCCAAATGCATCCTGGGCAAGAACTCTGAGTGGGAGCACA
The DNA here is from genome assembly GCF_036321535.1 of Camelus dromedarius. Classification (NCBI taxonomy): domain Eukaryota; kingdom Metazoa; phylum Chordata; class Mammalia; order Artiodactyla; family Camelidae; genus Camelus; species Camelus dromedarius. The sequence continues at coordinate 58,970,267 of NC_087446.1, read as the reverse complement.
GGGAATCCCCAAGGGAGAGGCTGTACCAAGGAAAGGCATGCTGTCTGCCCCACCTCCTGTGCTGCGCTAACCATAAAGGAACTGCTGCTTTCTCTGTAATTCACTCTCAAATTCTCCTGCATGTTCCTTCCTTGCAGAGCCCTCCCACTCCCAGTTCTGAGAAGGAGATCAAGAATTAATCCCCTCTGCCCACGCTGTGTGGTCCTCCCACTCCCAAGGGCTCCAGTCCTGGCAGTGCAGGAAGACAACAACACTTTATTACCATTTTTGTATAAGGCGCTGGGACCATTCTGGGGCGGGGGAGTTAAATGTCTTCCTTTGGGGCTTTTGCAACAATGCTTGTTCACAATTACTGACAGCAGCATTATTTTCTAGTTTAAATTCATGACATGAAAACTGGTTAAATTTTCTGTCTGAGCTGCGTAGATACTGAGGTCAAATAAAACAGGGTAAGATATTGCCTCGCTTCAGCCTGGATGCCCAGCAGGTTACCGTGGAGGCCATGCATCACACACCAAGTCAAATGCATGGAAATGCACCCATACCCACGTAGAAAAAAAAGATTTTCTCTTAGATAGTAATAAATTTTAAAATAAAGTTTTATTTGAAAATAAACTAGTGCTAAAAGTGAAACTAACCACCAGAACTACTCATAATTCATTTTAATTGGTGATAGGCTGTGACTCTATAGCAATCATCACAAACACTCAGAAATCTGTTGATGTGAGGAATTTTAACTCCTAAATTGTTTACAGAATAGTGAACCATTCATGAGGTTGATGCACATTTTTTAATCATTTAGTTCAATAAGGGTTCTATTTGGTCATTTTACTTCAAGATCCTAGTATGAATAAAGACCTTTTACTGCCTCCAGCATTTCCAAAAACACCTAAACATTCCTTAGGCCCCAGGAGGCGTGTCTCCTTTGAAGTTACACTTTTCTCTCTCTCTCCAGTGGTAATGAGAGAAAAACGAAAAAGGGGCTTGGCCCTTCCAGAGACAAGTCTGCATGTGTTAATGACAGTTTGAAGCCACAAGACCTCACATGGTCAACATTTCAGAAATAAGCCTCTTACACTTAAGGAGCTAAATCTGATGCGTCTGGGGACTGCCGATGTCCATGGTTTCCTGTGGTCCCCTTTTCTTCTTTCTGCAATGCTCAATTGGAGTCTTTCCTTTAAAGGCCACCCCCCAGCATAAAGCCTTCTTTGTAAATCTAGTTACATATACTTTTCTGACTCTTATGGTATTTAATCTTGATTGAAATAATTATTCATGTATTCCCCTTTCCCAATGTAACTTTTATCACAAGTTTTAAATCCCTTTCAGAGAAGGACTGATGTCTTAAAAAAACATTTACAGATGCCCTATTTATGCATATGGTCTCCTATAAGACTGGATGACATCAGCACGTAAGAATCAGTCAACCCTCCCTGTGTGGTGTCTGCCAGTACAGACACAGCATGGATCCCTCACTCTCTCCCTTTTGAGCATAGGCTCTCTCTAGCGGAAAGTGGCTTCTGTTGGGATTTTAAGCCAAGGGTGTAAATTGTGGTAGATGTCACTTCTTTTCTAGTCACACCTCCCCACATCCCCGCAAAGTTCTAAAAAATGAAAATAGGGAATACAGTTATTGTCAAAGAAAAAGTAATACTGATATTGGAAAGTCAGCACCCGAGGGCCATTTTCACCAAGCAAGAGAGAAAATCCCTCTTCTTCCAGTCATTTTGGGTTATGAGGGTAGTGGGAAGAAGACCAGGAATTGTGAGATAATGAATGAATGTTTATTTTTGCAAATTGCAATCTGTTTATCTGTTTTCCCTGAGTCACTGTCCCTTTGCAAGGACCCTGTTGCCTGCGCCAGATCACTCTGCACACTGCCTAATATCAGCAATTCTTAGTCAGGGTGTGTGAAATTACCAGGCTGTGTCAAAAGTCATGGGAACAGTGCAGCAATTTATTAATACTTAACATCTGAGTTACAAAGGATGTATGGGGTTCAAGACAGATTGGAAAGGAGTTGAAATTATCTATGACCTCACTCTCTTTTGGCCAATCATATCCCAATTGGTTTTTAAAAGGAAGGGAAGGGTAGTCCATTATCTCTCAGGTATGGGAGAGTGAGAAAGGTAGTATCTGAGGCATGATACCATCCTGCTTCAGGATATTGCACCCAAAGCTTAATTAATTATAAAAATAAATACTTTTTGAGCTCTGCAAGTTTTTCAAAGCACAGACAGAGCAGTGGGGCTGAGGCCTACTGGTCTCACTCCTAGAAGCATGCGGCAACTCATTCTTGCAACCACCACCTCTCATTTCCTCACGCCTGACCTTGTGGAGTTGATTGCGGATGGAGAAACCTGAATCCACACATGATTAGTCGTATGAAAAATCCATGGCCACAAACCTTTAGTGGGCTTTTACGCTACTGTCATATGGTGATACTCCATTCATTGTCCTAATTTCCAAACAACCATTTCAAATCTTTCCTCTCTTCATACCTCCAACTTGTTCTCTCCTATCCTAGCCCTGATCTGATGACCAACTTCACTGAGAAAAACTGAAGCAACTGGAAGATAATTTCCCCAGGACTCTTCCTACCGCCTCCATCTGCCTACCACCACCTGCACCAGCACAGCCTGTCCTACCTTCCCCTTGTGTAAACCCAGGCCATTTACTTATGCTCTAGAGCATACTCCTCTCAGCCTGTTCAGCACAGCCCTCCAGCAATTCTATTCTCATTCTTTTTTTTTAAATCATTAACTTTTTACTCTCTACTATTTATTTCTCCCATCTTCCTGTCCCTTGACTGTCACCTCCATCACTGCCATGAAATCTTTTTCTTGTTGCCACAAAATTCCTTTATGGATCTATGTTCACTGCCTCCAGACCCTCCTCCTATTTTCTACTGGAGCATTTCCAATCATGCACCAACACCCACCACTCTTCCTAAACTGCTTTTAACAAGGTGTCCAATGACCTTCACCTTCTACATCTAAAGGTCAATTCTCAGGCCTCACCCTACTTGCCATAGCAACATTTGACCACTTTCTCTCTCTCTCTCTCTTTCTCCTTCTTGATATATATCTTCTTTCTATGGCTTCCAGGACACCACTCTCTTAGAATGTATTTCCTCTTCCCTCAATGTTCTCACTCAGCTTCCTTTGCTGGTTCCTCCACTTCCCCCAGATCCTTAATGTAGAATGCCCTCAGGCCTCAATTTTTGGATATCCAAGGTATCTACACTTGTATATCCAACCCCAACCCAGACCTCTCTCCTTAGCTACATACTCAAATTTCCAAAAGCTTCCTCCATATTTCCAATTGAATATCTGGGAGACATCCCAAATTTAACCTCAGTGAACTGAACTCCTGACTGTTGCCCGTCTCCAAACCTTTCCCATCTCAGTTAGTGGTAACTCTATTCTGTTGCTCATTTCAGCAAAATCACTCTTCCTTTCCCTCACCATATTCAAAAAGTCAGAAATTTATACTGTGTCTTTAAAATCTGTTAAGAGTTTGAGTTCTTTTTGCTACTGCTGTTGCTACCAATCCAGTTCTAACGGTCATCATTTCATGCTTGGATCACTGCAGTAACTTCATACTAGCTGCCCCTGTACCTACTCTTGTCTACCCTCAGTCAGTTTAACACAGCAGACACAGAAGACCTTTTAAAAATAAATTAGATCAGTCACAACTCTACTCAAAACCCTGCAGTGGTTTCCCTTTTCACCTGAAGTAAAAGCTAAACTCTAAAATGATGTACAAAGCATTGCATGACCTGGCATCCCATGGCTCCCCTGACCAGTTCTCTACTATTTCTCAACTATTGCCCACTGCCCCACACACACTGGTCTTCCTACTGTTCCTCCAACAGGTCAGGCATCCCCCGGCCTTAAGGTATTTATTGCAGCTGTTCTTCCCCTGGAACTACCTGCTCCAGATTGTCCCTTTGACCTATTTTCCTTCTGCTAGTTTGCTCAGTTCTCAACTTTTCAAGGAAGCTTGTCCTGACCACCTGACTCAATATGATGGCACACATTCCTCACCTGCTCATTTGTTTTTTTAATCCATTATGACTTTTCACTTTCTAATATACTTTATAACTTACCAATTTATTGAGTTTATTGTTTATCTTCCTGAAGAGAATGTAATTTGAACACTGAAATGATTCTTAAATGAGTTTCCTATTTCTAACTAATACTCTTTGGCTTTTACCAGGCCTCTGGGGTTTGGTGAACAACGCCTGAATTGCCCCGCCTATTGTCCCAAATCAATGGCTGACCAAAGACGACTTCTTAAAGATCTTGAATGTGAACTTGATTGGCCTCGTCAAGGTGACCTTGAGCTTTCTTCCCCTGGTCAGAAAGGCCAGAGGAAGAACAGTCAATGATTCTAGCCCAAATGGGAGAATGTCTGCGTTGGGTGGTGGACTGCATTTCTAAATATGGTGTAGAAGCTTCTTCTGACAGCCTGAGGCAAGGACCAGCCTCAGAGGAAGACTTGACTGTGGCTGGGAGTGTATCTGTGAGTGATGGGCCTGGGTTCCAGATATATTGGTGCTGAATGAAATGAAGGACTTTGGGAATGGAATGTCTAAATCTTTCAATAATATAAGGTGATACATTACAGAATGTGAAAAATATGCTAGGACTTTTTTTTAATTGAAGTATAGTTGACTTACAATGTTGTGTTAATTTCTGGTGTACAGCAGAGTAATTCATTTATACATATATATTAATATATACTCCTTTTCATATTCTTTTGACTTACTTTGTTTTATTGCTATTCCTGTAAGATGTCTATATGTTTCAAACAAATTTAATGTATTTCTGTAAGACATATATATATCATATTCATATATATATGAATATTATGTATATAATGTATATCCCACATGGGAATGTTAAGAGTTTATTACTAACACATTATTTGCCTTATTAGTTAGGTGCTTTAAGTCACTAAACCTGACTGATGGTTCTCAGGAGGGGAGAATGAACACTGGCGGATTAATTTAAAGGTAAAGCTCTGTGCCAAGTGCTCCATTTACTCCTTACAGAAAGCCTGCGTGTTAAATGTGATTCTCTACGGTTAAGTGTGAGGTCAAACCAGAATCTGAACTCAGTTCTGTGGGAGAAAATCTTCTGTAGTGGGTAGTCAGCAAATATGAACACGGGTGTGTGCAGGTACATAGAGGCAATGATGAGGGGGTGACTTACCTTTTTGTGCAGCAGAGGCCAAAGGAGGCCTAAGCCTCACAAAGGAACTGAGCAAGTAGGTAAGGAGGAGGAGGCAGGGGCCAGGAAGGGGCGTGAGGGCTCAGGGAGCTGTCACAGAGGGTGGCTCTGTGGGAGAGAGGTGTGAGGTGGGCAGGAAGAGGCAGCACCAGTGCCTCCGGCCCAGATCTGAAGCTTCTCAGAAAGCAGTCTATGGGTGTTGACCCTTTGAATTTTATTTGAACGTCTTCTCCAGATGCTTGGGTGTACTCTTTCATTTTCTTCCTTGACCTAAATGCCTTTCTTGCAACAGTGCCTGGAGCAATCTTTGTTTAAGAAGGGGTGGGACTGATTAGGTCACAGAATGATGCTGTTTCCCTGGTTAACAGTCTCTTGCCTTGTGTTTCAGAAGGGAGCTCTGTTCTTTTGGTGTTCAAGTCGCTATCACAGCACCTGGGAAATTTAAAACATCCATTTGCCATGACAATATACAGGGTGTACTCAAGGGGATCTGGGGTCAAGCGTCCCCAGAGGTGAAGGAGAGTCACAGAGACAAGTACTTTGAAGGCTGTAAGTTCCTCGGTCCCCACAGCGCAGGGACGGCAAAGTTATTAACTTGAGAAAACTTCTTGACTGCTTGCTCCATGCCAGCACGAGGCTATGCTCACTTGCTGCTGCCCCTCCTGCCTCGCCCAGGCTGCCGGCTTCCCCTGAGCCCCAACACATACTCAACACACACGAGGCATTGTGGAAGGACTAACTCAGTCAGTCCTCATAACCCTAGAAGGAAAGTGCTGCTGCTAGTCCTCATTTACAGATAAGGAAATTGAGGCCTGAAATGTTGAGTGATTTCCCAAGATCACTCAGCAAAACAGTGCAAAGTGATGAACTGAACCCTGGCAATGTTGCTCTAGACGTTAGCCCAATAGAAATACAATGCTAGCCACAAACGTAAGTCATATTAAAAAAAAAAACAAAAACCAATGGACAGGTGAATTTAATCCAGAACAGACCATTTCCAGAATACTATCATTTCAGCAAATAATCAATATGAAAATTGCAATTGAGATATTTTACATTCTTTCTTCGTACTAAGTCTTTGAGACACAATGTGAATTTTACATTTGCTGCACATCTCAATCACACTGGCCACATTTATTTTAAATTGCTACATGTGGCTTGCGGCTGCTGTACGGGACAACACAGCCGCAAAGCCTGTGCCCCGAGCCCTGTGCCCGCCTCCTCTCACAGAGCCCTCCAGCAGCCACCACCCAGCCATCAGACCTGGAACACAGAGCCCTCCTGTTCTTGTCCTGCACTCTCCCACCCCTCCAATACTGTTTGTACCTTGTATTTTATCCTGCTTCTTTCCATGTTAACGTGTTTTTACAGCTCTAACATTGTCCCTCTATAACAGATTGCCAGTATTTAAATAAACTTGTTTCTAAAGGACAAGAATCTGAGCCTGGTCACTAACTGCATGGAGCACACCCTGACCACTGTTCAGCCTCGGACCCACTACTCTGCTCGATGGGACACCAAGTGCTTCTCTCCCTCTGTCTTTTTTACCAACACCAGTGGCAGACTTAATTCTTCATCTTACTTCAAATCTAGTAAGGCCTGCTGATGCTGTGTAGTCTACAGTTTCAAACTAAACACTTGATGCTACGTGGGGGCAACAAGTCAGATTTTCCTCTTGAAAGGAGAAAGAACCAGAGGAATGTGTAGCTCCCTACTTCAACAGGGAGCATGCCATACTTTAGTTCACAAGTTTCCATATTCATTTTCTCAAAAAATGCTCAGTGAGCATCTCCCATATTCCAGGCGGAGTTCTGGGTGCTAAAGATTCATCTGTACACCAAACAGGGCCCCTGCCTAATGGTACTTACATTCTAGCTGGATCGCATAGTGTGGGATAATGACTGCACTGAGAGAATTATTAAAATGTAAAGGGTTATGGGGTCTCTTAACAACCTGGTGTAAAAGATGTGGGCAAGGTCACAGCTGCTAACTTGAGAATCACACGTTATTAGTGGTGTTCTACTTTAGATGTACAGGGTTTTTTTCTAGCAGTTAAAAAAAAAACTTAGTTTTCCAAAAATTAAATAAGCTAATCACTAAATCAGTTTATCAAATAAATTATTAAATTAAATAATTTAGTCCTCTTCCTCTAAACTTTTGAAATACCCGGACTTAACTACCTCTGCCCAGACTCTCTGGCAGTGGATACCTCTTTCAGTGAAAGTGTTCCCCTAGTCCATGCTTTGTTTTTTTGACTCCTGCTCTGCCCCAGATCAACATCACTCTCCTCCCCTTCCTCTCAGCTCTGCCTGCTTCCTCCCCAGCTTTGGGGAGAGACAGTTGAATGTTAAGAAATCTGGCTTTCGAGTCAAAAAGGGCTGTGGTCAGACCCCAGCTCTGCCACCTTCAACAGTGTAACTCTAGGCAAAGGTATGCTCTGAGTTTGTTTCCTCATCTCTTAAATGAGAATAATATTGTCCCATAGGTCAATGTCAAGAGTTCAAAGAGACAGTAGGCCAAGGTGCCTGGAAATGGGTCCTTCTTTTTCCCACTGGAGGATCTTCTGGGAAGCTATGCTTCAACTAGTCTAAAACTAACTGTTTCTCCTTGTGTCTCTCTTAGCAATTTCTAATAGCTTCATGCCTGGTACTCATCACACCATGCCCACATTTAAAAACACTTAGCTCATGTGATAATGCTCTGAGGTGGGCATCCCCTGATTATCCCTCCTTAACCAGTATGAAAACTGAAACTGAGAGAGGCTCACTTCTCTGAGTTCTGAGGATCCCTAGCTAAGGGCAGGGCAGGTCTCCTGACCCCAAGTCCCATCCATGGCTGCCTAAATGGATTAATAGAACTCTGGTGTTTTGCCAGCGTTTCTGTTTCTGTAGTGATAAAACCACACTTTTCTCACAGTGACAACTTATTCATCTGATGCCTCATCCAGGCATGATCTTAGGTATTTCAAAGAGAAAATAACGTCTGTGCTGGAATTATTACTAGGTTTGGAGATGTGGGAATTTGCTTTCTTGGATAATACCTTCATCCTATCAAATTACTCCACTTTACAAATGAGAGTATTTGATTTCTTGCTATCTTTGATTGCACTGGCCTGGTCCTAATAAAGCCGACAGTTACAGAGCAAACTTTTGGCACTACTGCTGTGCCTTTCTTTTCTATAAGACTAGGTCTAAAATGGGGTATCCAACAAATCAAGCCATCATAAATAGATGGTCATATGTCAGGGTCCTCCTAAGCTGGAGATTTCCTATACACATGAATATCACTGCCATTTAAATAGTAAGCTAAAAGAGTCAAATCTATGAGACATATAATTCCACAGCCCTGAAAAACAGAGATGGCATGACACTGCATATAGAAAACCCTATAGACTCCACACAAAAACTACTAGAGCTGATATATGAATTCAGCAATGTAGCAGGTTACAAGATTAATACACAGAAATCTGCTGCATTTCTTTACACCAGCAGTGAAAAATCAGAAAAGGAAAAATTTAAAATTCCTTTAAAAATCTTTAGTTGTGTTTCCTACTCACAGGATCATTCTACACAACCACAATATCATAATGAAATTAACAGTGTTACTTTACTACCATCTAATCTTAGGCCCTGTTTACGTTTTGCCCATTGTCCTAATATTGTTCTTGGCAGGCAAAATCCAGTTCAGAATCACATGTTGTTTATTTAGTTGTCATATCCCTTAATCTCCTTCAGTCTGGAACAGTTCCTCAGTCTTTTCTTGACTTTCATGACCTAAATATTTTAAAGATTACAGACAAGTTATGTTGTAGACTGCCCCTCAATTTGGTCTGTGATTTCCTCAAGGTTGGATTCATATGTATCTTTGGCAGGAATATCACACAGGTGCAGCTCCGTTCCTCTCGTTGCATCCCCTCAGGTTGTGCACGATTTCAATTTGTCCCGTTACTGACAAGGTTCACGTTCATCACTTGATTCAGGTGTTGTCTGTCTTCTCTACTATAAAGTTACGTTATTTCTTTTTTTTTTTAACATTTTTTATTGATTTATAATCATTTTACAATGTTGTGTCAAATTCCAGTGTTCAGCACAATTTTTCAGTCATACATGGACATATACACACTCATTGTCACATTTTTTTCTCTGTTCACATAACGTTTTGTGTAAATTTCCCTGTGCTATACAGTATAATCTTGTTTATCTATTCTATAAAATCGACAAACCTCTGGCCAAACTCACAAAGAAGAGAGAGCACAAATGAGCAAAATAAGAAAGGAAAATGGAGAAATTACAACAAATAAAATAGAAATACAGAATATCATATGAGAATATTATGAAAAACTATATGGAACCAAACTGGATAACCTAGAGGAGATGGACAAGTTTCTGGAAACATACTGCCCACCAAGACTGAATCAAGAAGAAACTGACCACCTGAACAATCCGATCACTAGAAAGGAAATAGAAGTAACAATTAAAAACCTCCCTACAAATAAAAGTCCAGGACCAGACGGCTTCACCGGGGAATTCTACCAAACATACAAAGAAGAACTCATACCAGTCCTTCTCAAACTCTTCCAGACGATTGAAAAGGAGGGAATACTCCCAAACTAATTCTATGAAGCCACCATCACCCTGATACCAAAACCAGGCAAAGACACTACAAAAAAAGAGAATTATAGGCCAATATCACTGATGAACATAGACGCCAAAATCCTCACCAAAATATTAGCAAATAGAATCCAACAGCACATAAAAAAGATTATATATCATGACCAAGTGGGATTCATCCCAGGGACACAAGGGCGGTTCAACATACGCAAATCAATCAATGTAATACATCACATCAACAAGAGAAAGGACAAAAACCACATGATCATCTCAATCGATGCAGAAAAAGCATTTGATAAAATTCAACACCCATTTATGACAAAAACTCTCGCCAAAGTGGGTATAGAGGGAACATATCTCAACATAATAAAAGCTATATATGACAAAGTTACGTTATTTCTTTTTGTAACTAGTAAGGATTTTGTAGGGAGAGAACTGTGAAACTATGAAAATTTTCTATTACTTATTAACTAATTAATATCAACATGAGCTCATGGTTTCCTATTTTATTCAATTGGTTATTTTCTACTAACTTTAATATTTATTGATGCTCAACTTGTCATCTATTTAACAACTGGGACCCCTTTCAAACCACTTTCTGTTGGCTAAGAGTCATGTTCCCATCATCTTTGAGCATTTTCTTACTTTTTGGCGCAAAAATATGTTTCAGACTCACTTTTTTACTTTCCCTGCTGTTTCAGTTCTCTTGTATATGTATCTAGAAGTGGAATTGCTGGATCATATGGTAACTTTATGAACTGTTTGGTGAACTTTCCAACTGCTTTTCAAAACAGTTGCACCATTTAGTGCAATTAACTTTACTGTATGTTTTACCTGGCCAAATTCCCTAAAATTGTATATATTTGTGGTATTTAATTTTCTTAGCTGCTAAAGCATTATTTGGCTTTGGATTTCATCCCTGAATCTAGAGAATATCTTAATATATTTTCGGTGGTTGGGCATTTTCCTATTCTCCTCTGTTGTTCACTTTAAGACACTTTACGAGTAAAATACACTGCTTTTAAGTATTCTGGAGTGCATCTCTGTGTCCTAGTACATGATCAAATTTGTGACATCCATATATTATTGAAAAGAAATGGCAATTCTTTGTTCTATTCATTGTAATATATAACTTTTGGGCATAAACAAAAACCCTAGAGTGTATAACAGATTCTTCACTGAAAATGTTGCTTACTAAATATCATGATTTGATAGTGAAACACTGGTATCTTTAATTATTTTTCTATCTCTGCTTTCTTATTCTTCTCCTTTATAAATTGTATTTTGTATCTAGATGTTCAGGATCATTAACTTTGTGTTATTTTTATTATGATTGAATGTTCTTGTTTTTTCCTTAATGATTTAGCTCTGAAATTTGATATTATGTTGATAATTTTTTTTTTTTTTGAGCAGAGAAAGGTTTATTGCAGGACTGAGCAAGGAGGACAAGGTGGCTCATGCCCAAGAAAATCCTGAATTCCAACTCTGATAACGTTTAACTTTCCTAAATTATACATAGGTCTCCTAATTCTTATAAGTGTCTTTTAAAATGTGTCTGATTGCCAGCAAATTATTGACTCTCTTAAAAATATTCCTAGCAACTCTTATTTCTATATGAGAGTTAGTCCATTTGCATTTAATGCTCTATTTGAGAGATTTTTTTTTTACTACCCTCCATTTTTCTGGTTGTTTACTCTCTGTTCAGTTATGTAATTTCTATAGTGGACTTTGACCTCATTTCTCTTGTAACATGAGTATAAAATAGTCTTTTCTAAACCACATGTTATTCCATGTCAACATCAAACATTTAAAAATCATCATCATATTTTTTTCTGTAACTGATTCTATTATCTAAGCAACCTCTGACTTTTATTTTCAGAGGTTATAAAGAGCAGAGATATTTTTGCCAGCTAGCCTGCCAGCCAATCTGGAGCCTCACGTGTCAATTACATCCTGGTAGATAGCATGTATGGGCTGCTCTCAGAAGCTCAGCTCTGTATGTAACCGCTATGACAAAGCCTTTTGGCAGTGAATACTTCCCTCTCCCACAGGTATTGTATAATCTTTGAGATACAGGCACTGTGAGCTGCCATTTTGAGGAAGATGAATGTAAAGATTTCTTTGCTCAGTCCCAACTAAGGAGGCTGGCTTTATCCAGAAACCCTGTTTGCCCTGAAGCAAGGTGTTAACCTTAAGCACTTAAGCTGCTATCTCTTTTAATTCAGTAAAGTTTTACATCTTTAATTTCTTAAACTCTAAAATTGTTAATCTGTTTCTGCATTGTTTAAACATATTTTGCCTACTTTATTTTTATATTTCTGATTGTATTGTATATTTTATGTCTAATCAGCATAAATTTCCTTATTATTAATCATTTCAACTGTTTTTTATTTAACAATTTTTTTGTTCTCAATAATCTTATGTTTACCTTTATTTTATTCATCGTAATTGTGATCAACATGCTAAGCTTTGACTTCTATATATGTAATCTTTTGTATTTTATTTTCCCTGTGATTTAAAAAATATTTTTTACCATTTTAGTTCTCTTTTAATGTCACTTTCTTTTATCTTTCTTGTTCAGAGTATTTGCTATTTTAATTTTAGACTCCTCGATTTACTAATAACAAATTTTATAATTTGTTAATCTTTTAACTGTTGGTGTTGAGCAATCTGTTTTATTTTTAATTAATTTTATTATTTATTGTTAAGAAGTGGTTCTGGTTTTTTAATTTAAAATTTTTTTCCAGCTTAATGAGATATAACTCATTACAAATCTGTGTTCATTTAAGGTGCATAACATGATTTAATTATGTATATAATGTGAAATGCTTACCACTAAAGTTTGTTAACACTTCCATTACTTTACATAATTATCATTTGTGTGTGTGTGTGATGATAATATTTTAAATCTATTTTTAGGAACTTTCAAGTATACAATACAGTATTTTTAACAACAGTTAGCATGCTGTACATTAGATTCCCCTCATTTGTTCTTATAAGTGGAAGTTTGTACCCTTTGACAAACATCTCCCCATTTCCTACACCCCTACTAGCCCACAGCAACAACCATTCTACTGTCTCTGAGTTCAGCTTTTTTAGATTCTACATGTAAGTGATATCATATAGTATTTGTCTTTCTCTGTCTGACTTATTTCACTTAGCATAATGCTCTCAAGGTCCATTCATGTTGTCATGAATGGCAGGACCTCCTTTTTTTAACAGCTAAATAACATTCCACTATGTGCTGTGTGTGTGTGTGTGTGTGTATGTGTGTATATACGTCACATTTTCTTTATCCATTCATCCATCAGCAGACTCTTAGGTTGTTTTCAATCCACTAAAATGATAGTAAATACCTTTTAAAATAAGACACTAAAACCACAAGTGCTATGAGAAGATTCCTATAGCACTGCAATTTCAGGAGACAGAAAGCAAATGCAAAGAGGTGAATGATTTAGCAGAACTGAAAATACTGAGTAACAAGCCAGCAATAGGGGACCTAAGAAGCAACTCAGTTTAGCTGAAGAGTTTCTAAAGGCTCAACAATTGAAGCACCAGACAGCTCTGGAATTAGGGGTAAACAAGGGACTGAGAAAAAGATTGTTTGAAAGCCTATTTAAGAAACAGACCATTGAATCCCCTCCCAAACATGTACAGAAACTGTTCCTCTCACAACAGGGAAGAGGGGGTGTAGATACAACAATATAAATATACAGTAATGAGTAACTGGATGACAGTGGGATCAGGCATTTGGCAGAGCTGAGGGCACATATATTGTGTATGGAATGCACCGTGAAGAGACTCATAAAACAGAAGGTGGGCCCAGCCTTCTTCCTGCATTTAGCAACCAAAATGGTGGCAGCCAGGCATATGCCCTCCAGGTGGGAGACTGGAGGAACTTCCCTAGGGAATCTGACAAAGCCAAGGGGGGAATAAAAACAGCCTAGAACACTGATATCAGGTATCCACTGAAATAGTCCAGTCAGAGCAAAAATAGCAAAGAGGGTAACTGACAAGCAACACCAATCTGCAGTTCTTTAGTTCCCCACTCCTTGGTGTGAGCAAATAGCTCTCAGATTGGAGCTAGCCCAGAGGCTCCAAGTAATCATGCTGGAAGATGAAATTACAGACTGCCTAACATGTTTGAACATATTGGGGGGTGACTTATAAAACAGGGGGTGGAGAGAGAGAAGGGAGAAAGGTCAATGTAGGGGTAACACATCAAAAACTAAGCAAAGTTAATTATTAACTCTAGAGAAAATAAAATGTGTAAGGCATCAAGAGTAATTGTTTACACGAATCAGCATACTGCCAACACTGAGTATCAATCTGGCCAAATTTCTGCAAGGATGGGGGTGATTGGAATGTACCTGGGGATGGAGTTGGAGTGGTGTCGAAACAGGTTCATCTCAACCCCCCATAGAGAAGCCAATGGAAAATACTCAGATCAAAAACAAGCAACGTAAGCAGGTTATTTAGATAAACAGAAGTAAATACCACAATAACTCACTAAAAGAATCCAAAAGATTGTCCTCAGAAGCTCTTTATATCTGTACCCATATCATTTTTTTAAAATTATCAATCTTGTAAAAATAAAAATGACAACTTAAAAAGGAATGACATAGGGAGAGGGTACTCTTATTTCTGTAAGTAGTCATCTGTTGCAAAGGCTAAAGCTGTGGTTTGGGGGAAATATCAGAAGGATAAAGAAAAAAACAGAAGGCACTAGAATCTCACCACCCAAAGATAATTGCTATTAAAATTTCAGCTGAGATTCAGTGTAATTCCTCCAAGCCGAGCATTTAACCTAGCACATTTCTGTGGCAGCCCAAGATTCAACTAAACAAACCAAGCATGAACTGAGCACCTACTATGTGCTAGGTATTAGGTACTAAGAACATGGAGACAAAGATACACAATCCCTGTCCTTTAACTCTCTCACAAGTCAGACTTACTCTAATAGAGGTAAAAGGAACATGGTATTTTAATTGCCTCGAGAAGTCCCTCTCCTTCATATTAACAAACCAACACTTAAATTTATTAAACTTAATCTCTGTAGCTCCAGAAGTTCTAAAAGGAGAAGAAACTTTGCCAAGGCCAGTAACACATCTTCAAAACGAAACACACTACAGCCTAATCACGAATCTACCAAATTTAATTCTTATTATACATTTGCTACCAGCACGAAACGTCAAGTTCTTACAGCCCTTACTTTGAGGTAACTAAGAGTGACCATTATCCTCATTGCGGTTTTCTCACTGGCAAAGCCCATGAACAATTCAGGAAATAAAAACAGAATCTGGATAATAAAATAAAGTCTAACCTTTTTTTTTTCGCCCTTTGAGCTTCGTCTTGTTTCACTTGCTCGGAGGGTGTCACGGGCAGAGGCCTTGCAGCCGGCACCTCAGACTAGAGTTTCTAGTGCAAAACGGCTGCGTCTGACAGCTCAGCCGGAGGCGGGCCGTGTGGAGAAGTGGGCACACGACCTGCAACTCAAGACGGCGAGAGCAGACTGTGCAGAGGACCTGCAATTCAAGACGGCGAGGGCAGACTGCGCGGGCAGACCGTGCAGAGACGCCACCCGCGGCCCTTCGCTTCCTGTGCCGCGCGCAGAAGCTCCCGGCTTCCGCCACTCAAGATGGCGGCAGCGGGCTGCGTGCAGAGCGGCAGCGCCCCGCCCCGCGGCCCGGAGCTGTGGGCGGTGCCGCTGCGCCCCGCCCACGAGAGCTCCGCCCCTCCCCGCGGGGAGATCACACAGCTTCGCTGCCCTCGGCCTGTCGGGGAGAGCATGCATGCTAGGAAAAGCTCGAACCCCTCCACTTTCTGAACCAAACTCAGTCTCATCTTGTTGGTTCTAAAGATGCTGGGCAGAAGGATCCTTATTGCGCGGACTGACTCAAGAGGGTGGGTAACAGCTTCACCACAAAGCTGGGGCAGGGCAATGGCCTGATGACCCCAGGTGGTTTATTTCTCCCAGCTTTATAATCCTAATAAGAAAATTAAATCCTGCCCATTTTAAACCCAAATGTGTCAAGAAAGCCAAAGCTTTGACTTATCCCAATCTGATTGAAGGAAAAAGTTAAACAAGGCAAACAGCTGAGAGAATGTTTTGCCTCGAGCTGTTTATTGGGGTTGGACTCCAGCCTCTTCAATCCACTACTCTGGAGTTGCAATCCTGTGTGAAGAAGGGTGGTGAGCAGCATCCTACATGTCTCTGGAGCCTGACAGCTGGGGTTGAAACCCTGTTCTCCTCTGACTCAGTTCTTCATCTGTAGAATGTGAATGTTAATCACAGCAAACTGTTGTTAAGGAAGATTAAATGAGTTAGTGTTTGTAATGTACCTGATGGTGCATTTCCCGGTTAATGGAAATAAATCCTGTTTGAATGGACTCAAATCAAAGTCTGTGCCCTTTACTATTCACATAAGATTACAGATTTAAGAGTTAGCGAACCATTTCTTCCATTCTTTATGCTACCTTCTTAACAAGCTGCTGGTTGGCTTTCTTTCCCAACCAATTCATGAGAAATAAGCTACTCCACAATTATTATTAGATGGCAATATATCTTACTAAATGTTAGACACAGTTTTAGTCATTTTGTGCACATCATCTCTTTTAATCTTCACAACAAGTGATTTTACAGTTAAGAAAACAAAGGCACAGAGAAGTTAAGTTACTTACCCAAGGTTACATAGGTGGTAAGTGTTGGAGCCAAGATTCAATCCTAGACAAGCTAGCTCCAGGCACCATGTGCTTCGCCGTGAAAATGGGCAGCCCTTCAGAGAGCATGCTGTGTTAGGAATAACATGCACCTTTAAACACTAATCATCTTCTTTCTGTCTCTGCTATGAACAGAAAGCAGTTATTCCCCAAGCCTCAACAAGACTCACCAGTTCCCTATATGATGGCGTTTCCATTGGCCACACAGTCACCAACTTCTTCCCTAACTGAACTTTCCTTTCCACTTCCATATAAATTAGTTATATTCCATCGAAAGATCAAAACCTACTTATTCTGAATTCTACATTCACCAGATTCATAGCCAAAGTATAGAAAAGAAAAGTCAGCAGGGATGTACATTGGACTCTTGCCTCAGGCTGAACCTCATTGGTGGGTTCTGATGGTAAAGGGTCCCTCAGTCAGTTCTGTATTTCTGCTTTGCTGGTCCTTATATCCAGTTCCAGCTGTAACCCAAGATCAAATTCTGGGAGGAGGCTGATTTACAAACCAAGAATCAAGTTTACAGGGGAAACTATTTCTGAATATTAAAGCTATGGAGGGCATTATCATAGGACTTATTCTGGGTAAGACCTAGAACACCTGGAGTCTCTATCATTGATCAGAATGTTGTTTAGTGATGATAGTTTTAGAGCCAAAAGAATGAGATGCTTTTAAAGAATATCTCCAACAAGTTAGTACACTAAGTGAACTTCCCTCTCTCCATCCTAGCACTTTGGGGTCCTGAGGAACAGCAGCAGCCCTCAGGGCCAGAGCAGCTTCTCTCCAGGGTGGGGCAGCAGACCATCTGGAATGGCTCTCCTCTTTGGCTGTCTTCTCCTAGGCTCCATGTAACCTATTAACCCTTCTGTCAAAACCCTGCCATACCCTTGTGGCAGCTTAAGTAATGTATGCATGTAATGTACACAAATCACATTCCAGGCTTGCTTTATTGCGGACTTGTCTCACCCAAATAAAACTCAGTAGTTTCTTACAACACTTCACAGTGACACTAGCAAACTATCTCTTGGGTAGGGTTACTTCTAAAGTGACTCACTTCACATTCAGAGAGTGACATTATTTCTAAATTTATTTCCAAATTCTGAGATCATCTCCCCACTTAAAGCCAATTAACTAGGGAGTCTATATTTACAAGGGAAGTGATAAGATACGATTGTGGTGATTTGCAGAAGAGGGGAGAAAAGAAGGAAAGGAGGACTCTGTGGTTGAATTAAACCTGGTTAATTACCAGTGATTGATTCTTTGTTTGTTTGTTTATTATTCTGACTAAAGGTTTATTATTTTCATATAATTTTTCAAAGTATTAAAAGAACACCACGTTGAGAAAAATCATTTTTAAATACTGCAATAATTCTACTCTATATACATTAACACCAGTCTCTTAACTCTGAAAACATTCTTCGCGTGTACAATGTAAAAAATTTTTTGACAGTATGTGACTAGAAATCTTCCATTACCATAAAGCTACAAACATTTACTTTCCTAAGAGCAAAGTTAGAAAAGCAAAAATAATCATTATTAACAGTGATAAGCACCAAGACGGAACTTTTTTGCACTTAGGGCCTGATTGGTTTTATATAAACATAACTTCTGATATTTGCAAAATATATCCATGTCCATATTTCTTCCTCGTTAGTACACTTTTTACAATTCAGACGGCTCCATCTTTGTTAATGTGCTGTCACACTAGTGTAAATAAACATGCTGAGCCCCGGGAGTTTGCCGTAAGGAATCCAAACCATCAGAGCCAGATCCAGTAGTGCAAACAATCTTAGTTGCACCTCATTCCAACTGATGAAACAGATTATCTTCATAATTTTTGAAAACCTTAGCCAGATGAGATATTGTTTGTATGTGATATTGTGTGTGTGTGTGTACATGTACAAGTTTGCGAGAGCAGTGTGAGAGTGAGTGCGTCCCAGAGAGAAAAGTGACATACAAACAACTGTACACAATGGCCCGAAAGACATGGGTAGCCAGACGTTAACTTCCCCCAAAACAAATCTGAGGCTGAGCAATGGGGGAATTAAGTGACAGGTTTGGAAAATGAAGCCTAAGGCAGGATGCCTCGCCATAACATTCCCATGACACTGGAGGATGCGAAGCAGCGACAGGGACCAGGGATCGACTCTGGCTGCACTTGGATGGATTTCCTGGGTCTACAGCTGAGGATCCCTGGAACTTCCCCCAAAGGGCATTGCAGTGGCCTCTGACAGTGGCCCTCCACCTCTTCAGTGAGAAAGTCTCAGGGATCTCAGTGTCTGAGCCTGGGTATTCTGTCCTTCTGGTCTAGTACAGATACCATCCCACCTAGAGACTTGGCCAAAAACCATCTACCAGTGATTATTTATTGCAGTAACTTTAAAACTTTGTACTTCTTTTGTTTGCCTTGGCTTAAAAAAAAAAAAGTGTTATCTGTTGTTACAAGAATGACCTTCGAATTTGGGACTTTGAGTCAGACAGACCTAGATTTTACAGATTCCAAACAGATGTCATTTTAATATCTTTAAGATTTGTTTCACTACAGATAGGAAGAATATGAAAATTATTCATATTAGACTATAATCAGAAATGACTCACTGGATCCCATGTGGGTGAGAGTTGCAGGCATCAATCAGATGTGAAAATTAGGGGTCGCACATTCAAATGCAGGGTCAAGGGATTGTGCAAGATCCCCTTATCTGGCAATAGGGACATTAAAAGAGGCTTCTAGTAATGTTTGTCCTCCATCACTGTGAGAAAACTCATCCTAGATGTTGTTGAAATAAACTTCGAGGTCCAAGATGGAGCTGCTCCTGTCAAGGAGGAGGGCAGGGAGTGGGAAGGGTGTACATCAGCAAAGGGAACTTTTCTGTTTCTGTGAATGCTCCTCGTGGCCAGAAATGTAGTGAACCCAGTCAGCCACTCCCAAGCACCAGGCCAGCTCAGGAGTCTGTACTCATTTCCTTATCCACTGATCTTTGGGCAAATATGCAAACCCAGCCAAACATGCCCCGTTTCCACACTGGAATTTGTAATGCTTTGCAAAACTCATTGTTGCCCCAAATCTCTTGACAACGGTGCTCCACTGCACTCCCCCGATCCATGGATTGTTTTCCCTTGAATAAAGGATATTAATTTTGTACGTACTTCTTTTATGGCAGTCATCCGACCATTCATTATCTTACCATGGTGAACCTGAGTTTTGTTCTTATTTTCTCCAGACAGAAATGTAAAGATCAAACCATGCAACTATTTAAAAATGCACATGCTGTTTTATTCAAATGCCTCTTTTGTACATGTTCATGTTCAGTGTTTTCTTAGAATCAGCAACTCAATGAAGGTACTATGAGGATTTTTCTCACTGGCATAATTTGATTACAAGCTAAACAGGAATCTATGTTAATATGAGGAAATGTAAATTAAATTAGTTATAAATAAATAACAAACCAAAAATGTATGTAAACATTCAAATGATTATCTGAACACATGGAATTTTGTTGTGTTTTTCTTAACCCATGTGATGTCCTCCAAAATGTGTAGGGTAAAAATTCGCAGGGCTTCCAGATAACTGTTTCACTATTAAATTTTATTTATATAATGTTGACATCTCATAATTCATAATGTAATTTTGACTCATGCAGCCTTAATTACTGTCTATGTGTGGGGTATATGTGTGAGAGAGAGAGACAGTCAGTCATCAGGTCCTTCCATTAATGAAGTAAGGTTTTTAAATTTATGTTTCTAGAAATTAGAGCTGCCAGTTTATAGTAGTTTGAGCACAGAGAATGATTTGCAAAAAATCAATAGTTATTTTCCTCTCCTCTAAAAAAAAAAAGATATTACACTCATTACTAAGTTGTTTTCATTTCATCATTTGACAATGTCCTCAGCTATAAGTATTCTTACCCCAAGGTCTCAGGGCCACACGCAACCTCAGCTACCCAACCAGGCAATGGCAACTACCTGAAGAAAACTGGCAGGATGTCTTCCTTTTCCACCATGTAGCAGCCTCTTCCTGCCAGCTGACCTGGGCCTGGCAGAGGTGCCGATGGCCACAGGCATAAGAGGACTTGGGAAGCAGCCATGGGAAGCTTGGGGCCGGATACCCATGGCTCAGTTCAAGGGGGTCCTGGGGAGTGCGGTATAGGGGTCAGCGGCTGCCATCTCTCTAATTTCTCCACATGGGCACTTGGCTGGCTGGTTGGAAGCTGTGTTGGGATGCCAGAGACCTGGGAGGTGCAGTCTCGGGATGGGCAGCTGTGCTCCTGTTCTTGAAGCCCAATCTCTCGCCGCGGGGCTGGAACCAGAAGGAGAGGAGCCAGGCTAGCCGATACAGGTGCAGGAGGTGCCAGGTGCAGGTGTACAAACTTGCCGGCCCGCAGAGGGGCCTGAAGGTGGATCCTGGCATTAGAGTAGAGTGCTCGGTGTGTGTGAGGGGCCTGGGGCAAGAGGAAAGGGCATGGAGTGCGTCAGAGATAGACACGGAGAAGGTGGTCCAGGACACGGCCACAACCAGCAAGAGAACTAGAAAGGCCACCTCTGCTATGGCTCACCTCTGCAGCGGCGCCGGCTTTTATAACTGCCCGTGGTGCATCATAATGCCTCCCTGTGACCCCTGCGGCCTCTCGGGCCAGTCGCCAGGCTGCTCTCAGCAGGCCACGCCTCCAGCCAGTTGCCAGGAGGCTGTCACCGTGTCCCTCTGTAACAGAAAAGAACAAATCTGACTCCATATTGGATCTGTTCCTGTGGCTTTCACCACTGTGCCCTGTTTTCCAGGCTTAGTCTTGCTAGCTCTGCACCTTTTGTAAAACAATGTTGCCTTTAGCCTGAAATGTACAGGAGAGCCTATTCTCGGGGCTCTGACCTTTAAGGATATTAGCACTTCTGCACTTATGTAGAGATGGCAAGTTGCAAAACAGAAAATAAATAATCTTTGTTTTGTTGGAGGTTTACAGGGACACCAAGGCCTGACCCACATGGACAGCTGCAGGAACAAAGACTTCCTGCAGCAAGAACTTTGCAACAACCACACTGCCTCCCCTGTTTTTCTGTATAAAAGGAGACTGTATTCTGACTGGAGTAGGATGGTTCCCCGAGACGTTAGTCTGCCATCCTCTCGGTCGGCCAGCTTTCAGAATAGTCGCTATTCCTTGCCCCAATACTTCGTCTCCCAATTTATTGGCCTGTTGTGCGGCAAGCAGAATGAGTTTGGACTCCGTAACAAGTGGGATTTCCAGTCACTGAAGAGGGGTACTGCAGGAGGGGCAGGCTTTAGGGGCAGGAAAGCAAAAGCGAGATTTACCTTGGACGAGCAAGGTTAGAGATTATTACACATCCAAATAGAGCTGTCAAATGCACAGTTGGAGATACGGGTCTGGAGTTCAAGAAAGAAGTTAGAAGGACAAAGATGGTAACTTGGAGGCTCCTGAATTTCCCTTCTAGCACAGAGGCACTGAGTACACGGCTATTCATGGAGCAGTTGCCTCTGAGAGAAACCCAGAGCCTGGCTGAGTGATTCCTACACATCGGGTAACAGAAAACACCCACATCAGAAGGGATAGGAAAGGCACATCCTCCCCATAAACCCCACCCCCAGCGCAGTGCCCTGCAATTGAGGGGACCCCCAACTCCCAGCTTGTCCCAACAGTAAAACCAAGCATGTCACTGGAAGGAGTTTGTCCACACACCTAGTGCCCCAGCTTTTACAGCTGCCATTCGAGAGATGGCCCCCAGTCACCCAGGTTTGGTAGCCTGTAGGACTTCCACTCCCGAGTGCCACAGGACTAAAAGAAAGGTGTGCTTTTTAAATGGACACAGGAGTACCCGCCTCAGCTATACCCCACAGCTCAGCATGGGGTGAGCAAGTCAAAACACTCATCTCCCAGTTTCTCCAAAGAAAGGGCTTCATTACACACTTTCTCAGTCCTGCCTGAGGGTCCAGCTTCCAATCAACCCACATTTAGGCGCTGCCTGAGAGTTTCCCCTTTGGAAAACTGATGGGTCTAGGGAGCCACTAAAAGAAAGATAGCAGTTTGGACAATCGCAGAGGTTAGTAAAGACACAACCAGGAGCTCAGGGCTGGCTGACTGCCAGGGTTCAACTCCTGCGGGAGACCATTCCACCCAGACTGGGAGAGGTGGCGGTTTTATCTAATGTGCAGAAACCAATACAGAGAGTCAAGGAAAATGAAGAAACAGGGGAATTGATTCCAAGCAAAAGAAGAAGCTAAATCTTCTGAAACTTACCATAATAAAATAGAAAGAAATGATTTACCTGAGAGAGAGTTTAAAATAACAGTCATAAAGATGCTCACTGATTCAGGAGAGCAATGTATGAACAAAGTGAAAACTTCAACAAGAGATTAAAAATATTGAAAAGTACAAAACAGCAATCATAGAACTGAAAAATAGAATAAAAATAATTGAACTGAAAAATTCAATTGAGAGGCTCAATAGTAGACTAGATTGAGCAAAAGGAATGATCAACAAACTTGCAAACAGGGCAGTAGAATTTATTCAAGCAGAGAACAAGAAGGAAAAAGAATGAAGAGTGAACATATACATTATAGAGGTCCCAGAGGAGAGGAGAGAGGAAAAGAGGCAGAACGCCTATTCGAAGAAATAATGGCTGAAAACTTCCCTAAACTGAGGAGAGAAGCAGACGTCCTGACCCAGGAAGCCCAGAACTCCAAATAAGCTGCATCTAAAGAATCCCACAGTGAGACACATTGTAATTCAACAGAAGTTAAAGACAAGAAGACAGTCTTAAAAGCAGCAAGAGCAAAGCAACTTATTATGACAAGGGAACCCTCATAAGACTGCCAGTGGATTTTTCAACAGAAACCTTGTGAGTCAGAAGAGAGCTCTCAGGATGATATACATTCAAAGTGCTGAAAGAAAAAACCATCAACCAAGAATCCTCTACCTGGCAAAGCTGTCCTTCAGAATAAAAAGAGAAACAGTTTTACAGATAAACAAAAGCTGAAGAACTTCATCACCACTAACATTGCCTCATGAGAGATGCTAAAGGGAGTTCTTCAAAAGGAAATGAAATGATGCAAATTAGTAACAGGAAAACATAGGAAAGCATAAAACTCACTGGTAAAATTAAAAATAGAGTTACATTCAGAATACTCTCTTATTGCAATGCTGGTGGTGGTGAAATCACTTATAAATCTAGTTTGAAGGTTAAATAACAAAGCATTGAAGGAACTATAATTACAATAATTTGTTGATGGATACACAGGTAAAAATAGATAAATTGTGACATTAAAGACCTAAAATGGGGGGGGGGTGTAAAAATGCAGAGCTTTAATATGTGTGCGAAGTTGTTATCTTAAAACAGACTGTTGTTTCCTGTAATCCTCATGGTAAACACAAAGCAGAAATACATAGTAGATATACAAAATAAGAAGAGAAAGGAATTTAAGAATAGCACTACATAAAATTACCAAGTCACAGAGACAGAGAGGAAGATAGGAGTGGAGGAATTACAAAACAGCCAAGAAATAATGAACTAAATGGCAATAGTAAGTCCTTACCTATCAATTATTACTACAAGTGTAAATGGACTAAATTCTCTACTCAAAAGACACAGAGTAGCTAAATGGATTAAAAAAAAATAAGACCCAACTATATGCTACCTACAAAAGACTCACCAGCTTTCAAGACACATGCAGACTGAAAGTACAGGGATGAAATAAGTTATTCCATGCAAATGAAAACCAAAAGAAAGCAGAGGTATAGCTCTACTTACATCAGGAAAAATAGACTTTAATCAAAATACTATAAGAGACAGAAAAGGTCATTATATAACAATAAAGGGGTCAATTCAACAAGAGGCTATAACATTTGCAAATATTTATGTGCCCAACGTAGGAGCAGCTAAATATATAAAGCAAATACTAATAGGCCTAAAAGGAGAAATAGCAATACAAAATTATGGGGGGGACTTTGATACCCAACTTTCATCAATGGATAGATCATCCAGACAGAAAATCAATAAGGAAACACTGGCCTTAAAGAACATGTCAGAACATTTCATCCAATAGCAGCAGAATACACATTCTTCGCAAGTGAACATGGAACATTCTCCAGGATAGAGTCTATGTTAGGCACAAAATAGATCTTAAGGAATTTAAGAAGACTGAAATCATATCAATAATCTTTTTCTGACCACAGTGGTATAACACTAGAAATCAATTGTAAGAAGCAAGCTGGAAAGTTCACAAATACGTGGAGATTAAACAAGATGCTCATGTTCAACCAGCCCACAGGTAACATCATACTCTACAGTGACAATCTGAAAACTTTCCCTCCAGGATCAGGAACAGTCAGGACATCCATTCTCACCAGTTCTATTCAGTGTTGTACTGGAAGCCATGGCCTGAGCAATTAGACAAAGAAAAAGACATAAAGGGCATTCAAACTGGAAAGGAGGAAGTAAGATTTTCTCTGTTTATAGCTGGCATGTTATTATATATAGAAAACCCTAAATATCCACCAACAGATGAATGGATAAGGAAAATATGATACATATATATAAACAAAGGAAGAAAATCTTGAAATGATGAAACTTGAGGGAATTATGTTAAATGAAATAAATCAGACAAGGACAAATAAATACTGCATGATCTCAAACAGGATTCAAAAGAGCCAAACTCATAAAAAGAGACCAGATTGGTGTCGACCAGGGGTTGGGAGGTGGGCGAAATTAAGAGATGTTGATCAAAGGGTACAAACTTACAGTTTGTAAGAGGAGTATGTTCTGGGTGGCGACTACAGTTATAATATTGCATTCTATAACTGAAATTTGCTAAGAGAATAGAACTTAAGGGTTGTCATCAAATAAAAAAGTATGTGAGATTTTGGATGTGTTCATTAACTCAGTAGGAATCCTTTCACAATGTCTGTGTATTTCAAATCACAGACACTTTAAAACTTTTACAATTTTATTTATCAAGTTTATGTTAATAAAGCTGAAAAAAAGAATTTAGCAGTACAATCACGGAGGTGAGTTTTAACCTGCAGACCAACCACAGACCTCTGGTTACTTTACAAAACACGAATAAGAAAAACAAAATCAAAACATTAACTTAGCATTTAAAAACATTTATTTAAGGACAACAGAAGCATGTCAACATAAGTTTATTCTACTGCTACAAATGAACATAACCTCACAAAGAAAAAAAATTAATAGATGTCATCTTTTTTTAATGAACAGTGGTTGAATTTCTTTGTAATAGTATCTTACATACATGTACATGAAACATATATATGCAACTTTTGAAGGCATAGAAATAATTTTAAGAATTAATATTCTAGTTAGTACCTACAACTCTAATTATTATTTAATACACAGTTAGAATTCACACCCCCATCCTTAAGCTTCCCAAATTAAAGTCATAAGGTACAAAGCCAAATCAAATATTTATGGGTGTTTAAAAATGAACACAAAAATAATGTGACCATATAAATTGGAAGACATTAACTCTTAAATAGTATATGTAATAAAATTAGTAGAAAGTATTTAAAGACATGTAAGGTAACCATTTATATATAGAAAAACAAAATCTTTTACATACAGGATAAAGGTTTATGGAATAAACAGAAGAGGTTTTGAACTTGTATTAAACACTGTTTAACTAGATAGTAAATCCTGTGAGTGCAGAAATAATTTTCTTATAACTCTCAAAGAAGGAAATCATATAAACTTTAATTCATGGTAACAGAGCTGGCTGGAAAAATGCCAGTTTGACCTCGGAGTTTTCCTTCCCACCAATCAAAATGTGAGTCTGTTTTTGATAAAACTGTGATTCTGTCTCCAGCTTGAAAATTCAAGTCCCCGGGCTGTTGTCCTTCAAAAGAATACAGTGCTCTCACTTCTGTAGTCTGGTCTGAATTGCCTAAAATAAGAGAAAGGTATTTAAATTGCTCACATTTTTATGAGGAAACTGGAAGCATGTGTCAGCAGGATATCAGCTAACAACTCGGGGCTTGGTGTGCGGACGCCTTGGAAGCACGCGGACTGTGTGAGTTCACCCCACTGTGAAGAGCACACGTTTGGTAATAACACTCCCTACATCCACACGCGTCAAACTGCATTCGATTATGTACTTAAACATGTGTTTAGCAAATATTTGTGGTTATAAATATTTAAATTTTGAATATTCTGTAATATTTTTCAATATTTGTTTTAATAGAATAGTTAGGATAGTTTCCAAGAATTATAGTTATTTGATAGAAGTTGATGCTTATGATCCTGATTGGATTATTAAAGCCTGCCAGGTCCCTAACACCAATGCCCCTCCACGCCACTGACCGCGTCCTGGCACCCAACCAGAACCACCACCAGCCCCGAGCTAGGCAACATCCCCCAATCCCACTCCCCCTGCTCACCGCCCCCACCCACATCACTGCCTCCCCACCCCAGGTCAGGCCGGGTCGCAGACCAGACCCCCTAGACAAGGCCTCTTCTCCTCACACTGAGTACCGGCCACTACACTCCGCCCCACTAGGTCCTAACCTACAGCCCCCGCAAACCAACCTGACCCCTCATGCCTCACCCAGGGGTTCCCCCACCCCTCAGCCGGGTCCTCCCACTCCGAGCGCCCCTCACCCAGGGCCTGCCACTTCACCTCTCAGCCAGGTCACTTCCACTCCCAGCGGCTCCTCACCACTCAGCCTGTTCCCTATCACCATGGGATCCCCCCTCACTCAAAGTGCACCCCTGCCCCGAGGTGACCCCCTCACCCCACTGGGGGCGGGGAGGTCTGGGCTCCGGTCACCATGGCAACAGCCACCAAACACGGATCCTGTGCAGTGTGCAGGCATACATTCATGTGTCGAAGGGTCTTGGGCCTGGCGAGCAGGGATCAAGACAGTTCTCATTCCAGCCTGGGTGCCCTGCCTCCCATGCCTGAGGCCTCGTCAGAGCCAGGAGGTCAGGGTGTCCTCGGCTGCACGCTGCTTGCCAGTGGACCTTGGGTAGGTGATGGCCTGGATTTTGACCCAGACACCGAGGGTGGAGGCTCTGGGCACTCGGACCTGCACGGGGGACTGGCAGTAGGCAGCGGCAGGGGCGGCGGGGGAAGGGGGCTGCCCTAGGAGAGCCAGTCTTCTTGCTCCTTTCTACCACGCGGCCTCGCCTGGGAGAGGCCACTTCTGCCCCAGCTTATAGGAAAGCATTTCTCCCTGTCAGCCTGCTCCTGGGAGGCGGACACGGTGCGGTCAGCGGGTGGAGAAGGTGGTGATGGCTGGCTTGGGACTGCCCTGAGCTAGCACGGGGATTTGCTCCCATTTCACGGCTGTGGCTGCTGCACCACCCGCCCTGCACACTGACTGCACCACGCCCGCCTCTCAGGAGCAGGCTGACCTGAGAACGTGCCTCCAGCGAACCTGGGGCAGCAGAAGCAGCCCCCAGGCCAGGCTGTGGGGGAGATGGGACCAAATCCACCAGCTGGCACTGGGCAGACCCCCTTCTCCCGCCACCGCCTCAGCTGCCACCTCTGCAGCCTTCCCTGCTCCCTGACTGAACCGTGCAGGCCTCCAGGAAGGAGGCTGACCTAAACATGTGAGTCCTGCAAACCTGGGGCAGCAGGGGCTTGCACAGGGCAGCCTCCTTCCTGCCACCGCCGCCCTCGACCCTAACCCCACCATGCCAGCCTCCTGGGAGCAGACTGACCTAAAGACGTGGGTCCAGTCAAACTGGAGCAGCAGCGTCCACCCCCAGGTCAGGCTGCAGGGGGGATGGGAGCAAATGAATGGCTCCCAAGGGGCAGCCCCCCTCCTCCCGCAGCTGCTACTGCTGCTACCATCCTCCCAAGCTCAATATCACGAATTTTCAGAGAAATGCAAATCAAAACTACAATGAGGTATCACCTCACACCAGTCAGAATGGCCATCATTCAGAAGTCCACAAATGACAAAGCCTGGAGAGGCTGCGGAGAAAAGGGAACCCTCCTACACTGCTGGTGGGAATGCAGTTTGGTGAAGCCACTGTGGAAAACAGTATGGAGATTCCTCAAAAGACCAGGAATACACTTACCATATGACCCAGGAATCCCGCTCTAGGCATATATCCAGAAGGAACCCTACTTTAAAAAGACACCTGTGCTCCAATCTTCATAACAGCACTATTTACAATAGCTAAGACATGGAAACAGCCTAAATGTCCATCAACAGATGACTGGATAAAGAAGATGTGGTATATTTATACAATGGAATACCATTCAGCCATAAAAATGACAACATAACACCATTTGCAGCAACACGGATGTCCCTGGAGAATGTCATTCTAAGTGAAGTAAGCCAGAAAGAGAAAGAAAAATACCATATGAGATCACTCTTTGTGGAATCTAAAAAAAATAAAATAAATAAATACAAAATAGAAACAAACTCATTGACAAAATACAAACTTGTGGTTGCCCAGGGGGAGGGAGGTGGGAAAGGACAGACTTGTAGTTCAAAATTTGTAGATACTGACAGGCATATTCAGACTCTGCCTGCATTCCTCCTTCTGGGATTCTCTGACCTCAAGGCCCTGCAGGGCCCCCCCGTTCTGGGTGGTGCTTCTGGTCTACCTGGTCACCTTGCTGGGCAACTTCCCGATCATCCTCCTCACACAGGTCAGCCCCGTCCTGCACTCACCCATGTACTTCTTCCTGCGCCACCTCTCCGTGGTGGAGGTCCTCTAAACCACTGACATCGTGCCCAGGACCCTGGCTGACCTGGCCTCCCCACACCCCCGGGCCATCTCCTTCTGGGGCTGTGCAGCCCAGATGTACAACTTCATTGTCCTGGGCATCTCAGAGGGCTGCCTGCTCACAGCCATGGCCTATGACCGCTACGTCGCCATCTGCCGGCCCCTGCACTACTCCACCCTCATGAGCCGGCGGGCCTGCACGGCCATGGTGGGCATCTCCTGGCTCCTGGGCATCATCACGGCCACCACACACTCCTCCCTCATCTTCACCCTGCCTTTCCCCAGCCGCCCAACCATCCCACACTTCCTCTGCGACATCCTGCCAGTACTGAGGTTGGCCAGTGCTGGGAAGCACAGGAGTGAGATCTCTGTGATGACAGCCACCGTGGTCTTCATCATGGTCCCCTTCTCTCTGATTGTCACCTCTTATGTCTGCATCCTGGGTGCCATCCTGGCAATGGGCTCCACCCAGAGCCACCGCAAGGTCTTCTCCACCTGTTCCTCCCACCTGCTCATGGTCTCCCTCTTCTTTGGAACGGCCAGCATCACTTACATCTGGCCCCAGGAAGGCTCCTCTGTCACCACGGACCGCATCCTCAGCCTCTTCTGCACAATCATCACACCCGTGCTCAACCCCATCATCTACACCCTTCGCAACAAGGAGGTGACAAGGGCCCTGCGGCACATGGTGAAGAGGCAAGTCCCCTCACCCTGAAGGGACTCAGGGGTTGTCTGCTGACTCAAGTCTGCTCCTCCTCTCAGCCTTCAGGTGCTGGACTTAAACCCTAGCCTAACAGAAACCATGCAGCACCTCAAAGAGATGAGGCCTCCTCGCAGAAGGTGTTGGAGTTAAAACAGAGATAAATCTGTATCTTATCTCCTCTCCCACACTCCAGACTCACTATCAGAGCATGAGTTATTAGACCAGGGGAGAATGGAAGGGAATACTGCCTAGGGGGAAGAACATTTAACATCTTCTAGATAATTCCGGATCCCTGAGCAAGCTGATTGCCATGGTATACCAGCAGTCGGAGGTCCATGTCAGTCATGAAGGCAGATTTCTATGAACTTGACATCCAACTAAGTGACCCACCCAGAACCCCTGGCGGAGTTTACCTGGCCCTTTGATCTAGTTTTCTCCCAGAAACACACTGCAGTCTTAGGCCCTGATGCCTTTTAGAAGAGAAGGAACTGCTACCTCCTTGAGACATTCCACGTGAATATTCTTCCCTGCCTTTCCCATCCTGGATTTCTGACCTCATCCTTAACTGGTGATAACATGTCCAGCTGGACAAGAGCAACTCCCTGGCTTCCCTGTCCTTCTCCCAACACGCACCATCAGCCAGATCCTGTGTGCTCTTAGACTAGGTGAAGTCCTGAGGCCGTCCTGGATAGGAACCAGAGAGTGGACACTTAACGGTCACTGTGGCCACCCAGCATTTGACCCTCCTTCAGTGTTCAGAGAATTTTCCACTTTACAAGTCTGCTGGGGAGAAAAAATCACCTCCCTCTGTGAGCTGAGAACATTTCCAAACCCCCACGTATGGGAGCTGGTACCACCAACTGGATGCACCGCTGCCTGACCTTGAGTAGCCCGGGCCCACAAGAGGCAGAGAGCAGCGCTCTCGCTCTCGCTCTCGCTCTCACTCTGACTCTCTCTCTCCCTGTCTCTCTGGCAATAGCAAAGAAGGCTGCAGCAGCAGCAAGTTTCTGGCACACAAGTGGCATCTGGTCCCTAGCGGCAGCACCAGTGGTTTCCTCCACTGACCCAGTTCATGTTTGGGAGTTACTCCTGGAAGCTTAGCCTCTGACATGGTCCTCAACCCTCCCAACACTATATTTTGCTAATAAATTACTTCTCAGTTTCATCATCCAGACAGCTTACTTCTGTTGCCATCAAAAATTCTGACTGATACCATCAGCTGGGAGGCTGGAGGCAGCAGAGGGAAAACCTTAACCCTGGTGTCCTAGGAATGAAACGTCCAGCCCCCGCTTAGAGAAAACAGCTCAAAGGAACCTGGGGTCAGAGAACATCCTCAGACAGACACAGAGTCAAGGAACCAAGAGCTATACAGCTCTCCTAATCTTCAGAACAAAACTGAGAAGGTCCTTCCCTCATGGGGCTCCTAATCTAATGGGGGTGGTCATGGAGAGAAGAGAGTGAAAACAAGCAAACCAGCAGAAACATGTAATGAGTAATTACAAAATGTGCAATCATGCAGTAGAAGGTTAACGGTCGATTACAGTTCGCAGGTGTTTCTGGAGGGCTTCCTGGAAGAAGTGACTCAGTGCAGTACTTCCAACCTTCCTCCCATCATGGCACACATAGGAAGTGCTGAGATTTGAGTGACACACCAGGGTAAACAGAAGGGGATTTGAAGGCATCTAGACAGGACTTCATGGAAAAAAATTCATTGCACTTCTTGTAATACAATCATAAGAGAAATAAAGAATACAGTACTGTGGACGTTTTTAAATACTGGTTTTACATAAAAGTTACAAATAAAAATTTAAAGTTTTATAAGAAACTTGAGCTTCCTTCTTCAAACATAATTTTTACATTATACTAGGTTTTGTGTTTAAAAATTGACACAGTAAACACTTCCTGATCAAGATTTTTTAAGTATTGATTTCTTAAAATAACTATGGTCATCATGAATGAAAATTACTCACAGAAATGGGTGATAAAAAATCTAAAACCTTTTACAAAGTCATTCGAAATTTTGCAATAGCTGAAATTACACATAAATATATATTTATATTTACTAGATCTTCCTTTTCTTTCATGCACAAAGGTAGTGTTCAAAATTCTTGTTAATAATGAAAAAGAATTTCATATCCAATCATACTTTTTCACGTCAAGTGCCTCGGTGCAGCACTGTTGGAGCGCTAACATGCAGAACGCGGGGCCGGCTTAGACACCGCCACAGGGCACGTGGGCAGGCAACAGGCAAGATTCGGGTCCACTGTGGAGAGCTGAACTCTCAGGACGCCCCTCGGACTCCCCACCCTCCGACCCCCGCAGGCCACACGCTGGGCTGTGCACTGTGTTCCTCAGGCACGTGGAAGCCCACCTCCTCCACAGCTCCACAGGCCCCTCGCCCACAGAGGGTAAGGGGACACCGGGGAGCTGGCCCCAGGAGAAGACGTGAAGGCTTCAGAGCCCTTCATGGGCTGCCTCCTCCTACCGAGGCCAAGCAGTGGCTACGGCTCTTTTCTCTCAGCGACCTCAGGAAACTCAGTTTATTACTAAACCCCACTCCTTTTGGGCTTCCCCGTGAGGGTCCCAGGCAAGGCTGTTTATGACCAGATGCAGTGGGCCTGGGAGCTCCATCCTTTCCAAGAGTCCACACGTGCAGAAACCAAGGCCTGAGAGGATCACTCCAATCCGTGTGGTCCCCCAGCGTGCCATGATGCACCCGCTGGAAAGCTCAAGTTCAATAACTCACTCAGAAAATACTACGTCAGGCTGTGTGCTAGGGATCTGGGGCAAAGGGGAATAAAACACAACCAAACAGGACAGACACACCAACTAACAGTCGACTGCAGTCTCACAATTTTATATGAGACTTGTGCCAAAGACAGCAGCAAGACAGGACAGTGAGGAGCACAAGGGAAAGGTCCTAATCCAGCCTGAGAGGATGGAGCAGGCTTCACGGAGGAGGAGATATCTTAGCTGAAGTCTGGATAACAGGGAGGAGTTATCCAGGGAAAGAAGTAAGAAAGGGAATAGAATGTGCAACTGTCCATCGGTGACAAGGAGCATGGCACACACTCCAGGAACCGCAGGGTGATTATTACAGTTACGTGTGTGTGTC
Source organism: Camelus dromedarius (assembly GCF_036321535.1). NCBI lineage: Eukaryota > Metazoa > Chordata > Mammalia > Artiodactyla > Camelidae > Camelus > Camelus dromedarius. The sequence continues at coordinate 58,937,180 of NC_087446.1, read as the reverse complement.
TGTGTGTGTGTGTGTGTGTGGTGAGCAACGGGGAAGTGACAAGAGAGGAGGGAAATGCAAGCGGTGACCAAATTTGCTGGGGTCTGAAGAGGCCCAGTGAACCTCACAGCTCGCCCTTTTGGGTTCTCCGCCAACGAGGAGAGTACACTGGAGTTAGAGAGAGAGCACACGGTCAGCTTTATTACCAGGCAGGCTGAGCTGGGGGAGACGGCTTGAACCCAAGGTCAAAATGAGCTTCCTACTCCCCACATTTACCACCACCCCCAGTTACAGGCAGAGGTTCTGTACAAACTGCTGGTCACCCCAGCGGGCCTGCCCCCAGCTCACCACCTGAAGGAGAAAAGAGTGTGTGCAGCCTAAGGCAGGCCAGCCCGCGACAAAAGCCAAAGAGGGCTTGGGGCGTGCTTTCTACAGCATCACCAGGCCGTTCACTCCTCCTCCCCTGAAGAAGTGAGTGAGGGGCTAGAGAGAAAGGCAGGAAGTGTTTCCACCCCTGTTCCCTTCTGGGAGTGGGATAAAAAATCCTTCATCTCATGGAAGACCTAAGGAGCCGGGTAACAGCTGTGCTCCCACCTCCACCCCGTACAGATCACGAAGGATGTGGGGGTCAGTTTAGAACTTGAGGACTCATCCTGAGTGGCAAGACCAGATGTGAGGGTTTTTTTAAAATCATTCTAGTGGTGTGAAAAGTAGGTAACAGCGGCAGGAAAAAGAGACATGGAGATCATTAACCAGTTTATCAGCGATGGTGCTCAGTTGCCAACAACAGATTCCAATCTGCTCATCTCAAGCAGAGAGGAATTATTTGAAGGTTGAACAGTGCACGGAATCTCCAAGCTGGGGACAGAGAGCCACGGTCCTCAGCGGTGCAGCAAAGATGACACTCAACAGCCCAGGACCCACACCACTGACACGAGGAGCTCGGTTCATACGCCACTGCCCAGTGCACACTGATGGCACTCGGGACAAGACGTCACAGCTGCCCCCTAGAGCCATCCACAGTGGGCCGGTGGGAATTCGAGGCAAAAAGTAACTGATTAGGGCCTGAACAGGAAGCACAGAAGGGCATCTGAGCCACAATGAACAGTAATAGTAAAAGCTAAGATTGTTTCAGAGCCTAATACATACAATACGAACCCCTTGACTTGATTATCTTATTTAACTCCCATAAAAACCCTATGTGGTAGATGCAGGGATGGATCCCAGACATGTGGGCCTAAAGCTTATACCCTTTGAGATGGCCCTATTTAATAACACAGAAATATAAAATTAAGTACAATGTTCATTTAAAGGAAAAAATACATTACTAAAATTAGAAAACTTTTTAAACTGGCAGATGCCACGAATGATACAATCCAGGAAAACAATATATTTTTGGTTTCCCTGCTCACCTCTGGAATTCTTTTTTTCTTATGTTTTTTGCTGTGCACTCTTTGATTGCCTTCCTATTCACAGGACAATGATTTTGTTATACACTATCTGCAAAGAGATTAGAAAGATGATTTGTCCTACCCCTTGCATGGTTGATTGAAATGTATTGTTTTAATTGGTAGTTTAGGAAAGAAGTTTTAACGTCACAACTCATTTTTGGCAATTTTATGTGAGATTTTAGGATTGTTGTCAAATTTGATCAAACCTCTATCAAGTTTCTTTCATTATTAGCTGTAAATTTTCACAATGTTTCAAGTTTTCTTGTACAATGAATTATCTTAAGTAGTCTCTGAACTGACCTCACTCATTAGCCATTTTGCCCTCCAGGCTCTCACTGCACTAGCATATTAAATTTTATGTTTCCTACTTTGATGTCAGTATTTATGTCTAATCAGCAAGAAATCTAAATCTTTTCCCAATGTGTTCATTTGATTCACTCTCTTCATTACTTGGATGGTGTTCAAGTGACCTATTGCTGCATAACAAACCACCCCAATCTAGTGGCATAAAACAATGATCAGTTTGTTGTGCTCTTAATTTCTGTAGGTCAGGAATTTAGAGCACAAGGATTCTCGTCTCTGCAGCACAATGTCTCTGTCATCAGCTGGAAAGACTCACTAGGTAGAAGTGACTTGAACGGCTGGGAGCAGAATCATCTAACAGTTTCTTCATTCCCACGTCAGGTGCCTGTAATGACTGGGTTTACTGACCAGAACACCTACACGTGATCGCTCCATGTGGCTCGGCCTTCTCACAGCCTAGCAGCTGGATTCCAAGAGGGAGTGTCCCCAAAGAAGACATCCAGAGCCAGCATTCCCAGAGCCAAGACAGAGGCTGCAAGGCTTCTTCCCACCTAACCCTGGAAGTCACACAGCATCATTCCCAGCACATCCTGTTGGTTACAAGTGGGTCACTAAGACAATCCCAGATTTAAGAGTAAGGGGTTAGACCCCACCTCTTGATATAGGAGGGTGACAAGGTCACGTTGCAAACGTGCATGTGGGACGGGATATACTGCTACTGCCATCTTTGGAAAACACTATGTCAGAGACAGATTATCAAGTAATCCATGAGAGCCTATACTTCATGCAGAATCTCTCTCTTCCTCTTAATAAATTTCAGCTTTTAACACAATTTGAAATTTCCATTATAATTCGTTTCTGAATGTAAGAGTAACTTCATCACTGTTATTGCTTTTGTTTCATATTTCATTATTTTCATCTAGATTTTCTCTTAGTTCTTTTACAAATAAATTTGAAGATGACAAAAGCAGATAGTTTCACATACATCCAAATCCATAAAAGTTGTTTGGGTTTTTGTTTTTTTGAGCAGAGACAGGTCTACTGCAGGGTCAGGCAAGGAGAACAGGTGGCTCAGCTCAGAAACCCAGCGCTCTAAAGTGGTTTTAATTTTTCACTTTTTAATTGAAAAACTCAAAACATCTTTTCAAATTTCAGTTAAAATGAAGTACTTACATTTAATCAAATACCCCATTCCCATTTTTTTAAAAAGAAGGAAATTAATGGTATGTTTACAATTATATATGTTCCTGCATCATCAAGGATATTTCTGACAGTTGATAACTTTTTTTTACTTAGAGGATGAAAATCAAATCCCACTGACAACTTTACAGATGTGATGGTTGGAAAGGTCTTTTGCCATAAACTAACTTCTCAATCCCTGGTTTCTCCTCCACTTCCCACATATTTTCAGTGCCCAGCACCATCAGACACACTTTTGCTGTAATAAATATCTGGTGCTAAACTTTGTGTCATAATGCTGATGATACGGCACCGTGGGTAGAAGGTGTGTTCCTGGAAGTCATTCCTGCATCAGGACAGCTGGCAGTGACTTAACTATGCACAAAAGTGACCACACAAACCCAGACGCTACCATCCCATCAAACTTAAACTTAATCTATCGCCAACTCAACTTAGACTTAGATCCAAAAGTATCCATGGTCACTTCAACATCACCCATCACAAGGGGAAATGTGACAGAGAAAGTCAGAGAGGAGAAAGACAGAAGCTACAAAAGACTTCAGTTAAAATAGATCACTTTGCAATTTTTAAGAAAACTTGGCAATTTATATTTTAAAATGTGACCATAGGAACGTAATTGCTAGCAATTCCTGGCCCTTTTAAGGAGCCCATACAAGTTTGGAGTCCCCAGAATTCAAGCTTCACAGTAAGTTCACCTCTAAGTAGGCTCTATTATTATACCAATCTCAACAGGATGAGGAAACCAAGGCACAGCGATGTTGAACAACTTTCCCTAGGTAACACAGCTAGGAAATAACAGACTTGAGTTTCCAACTCTACAGCCGGCACTTTCACTCTCTACATTATTAATTTCCCCTCTGATAATGTGAGTTTAGAGAAAGTAGAAAGATGAGAACAAAGAGCTGATGAAAATAAGCAGAACGACAGGTGGAAGGTTAGTGGCACAGAGGAGGAGAAGCAGGACAGCCTCGGCCACCAGAAAGCCACTTCTCCTCATCTGGACCAGATGTGCAAATACTGAGTAAGAAAATGCATTTCTTCACTACCTTGTAAGTGGAAAACACTCCAGAATCAGTGCAGGGACAGAAGTTAGCCTTTCTTGTCTTGCCTCAGAGTCACACCAGCTCTCACTCTGCACCATCATTTAATCCACACCAACCTCAGCATCTCATTTTCCTCTAGGAACCACACCACTTCAAAGCTGACAGCACCTGGAGAGAAGCACACAGCAGGTATGCTAGGTGTACGCTCATACCAGAGGGTAGGAGATAAGCCCCCTCAAATTCAGAGACCCGGCACCTCAGTGAAGGTTCTCTGGAAATGTCAAGACATCTCCTCAAGTGTTAAGGACAAGCTGCCTCACCTTTTTCTCTGTAGGGTAAGAAAACAACCTCCTGTGGGTCTCTGGATTTGGGAAGCAACATACAGCCCATTTGGGTGTGCTGCTTCAAACCCTCTAGCAGATGTCTCACAAGTCAGAGCAAGAAAAGGCTCTCTAGCTGGTCCAGGCTGCAGTTCTGCCATCTGGACCTCCTGAACACCCAGCAGACCCGAGGATGCTCAGCATCATGGCGCTGGAAGCTCTGATAAGTCCAAGAGGCAAATCACAGGTTTGGGAACCAAACCCAGGTTTTGAGAGCCACGCCTTGGCCTTTGGGGCAAATAATCAGTATCCTTTTGTGAAACTGTTCTTGGGCTCGTTGTAGGCAACAGTACATACTGAACACCTGACCACTGAAGACCAGGTGACCATCTATTGAACTCTTTTGGTCACCGTAGATTGGACATAGCTGATCCATCCAGCCTAAAATTAGGAATTTCCAGTAGCACTTCACCAACAAGCAGAAGTGCTGAATTCAGACAGGGCCCAAGCACACGTCCTGAAGACACAAGAAAGTTGCGTCTACCTCCTTCCTCAACAAATCACACCCAGTTCGTTCTTAATGGGCCTGTGAATAGAACGGCCATAATGGCAGGAAAGGAGGCCGGGCATGAACTCCACAAAAGCAGCTTCTCCTCACCAGCCAACCAACTGACCCCACCGCTGAGATTCCACTTTGGTTTTTTTTTCATTCAAATGTTTCATTAAAAATGTTTCATACATATTGTGGTTTGGTGGGGTTTTTTTGTTTTTGGGTTTTGTAATTTAATTACAGTTGATTTACAATATTGTTTTAGTTTCAGGTGTACAGCTTCAGATTCTTTTCCATTATTATTATAAGGTCACAAGATATTGAATATAACTCCCTGAGCTATACAGTAAATCTGGTTGTTTATCTGTTTTGTATATAGTGGTGTGTATCTGTTAATCCCGTACTCCTTATTTACCCCTCCCCCTCCCCCTTTGGTAACCATAAGTTTGTTTTCTACATCTGTGAGTCTTTTTGTAAATAAGTTGACTTGTTTTTTTTTTTTAGATTCCACATACAAGTGATATCATATAATATTTCTTTCTCTGCCATTTACTTTTATTTGGTGGTTAAGAGCTTTGCGAGAAGACAGAACTCCCCCATCGTCTACAGAAGACAGTAAGGCCAAAACACTGGCTTTCCCTAAACTCTAGCAGCCAAGACACACGCCTGTGACCTTAGCTAGTCCCCGAGGATGTATGTGCCTCATACTTCAAGTCAGGGGCAAGTGATGCAGAGAGTAAAGTTCACAGTTCATCTTGGTGACGGCAGTGGGGGCACCCAGGACCTAGAGGCGGCAGCACCACACATGCCAAAGAAGCACCAAGAACCAATGGTGGCCGTGCCAGCAGCATCCTAGCCAGACCACCCCTGTGGTAAAAACTTGACTTGGCTCGGGTCTCTGGGTGTCTCTTGGTTCCAGATCGTTCCCTAAGCCTGGTCCTCCAGGATTCCTATCAGCTCTGCGACCAGCGGAGTCACTTTTTCTCCCCCCAGAACTGCTCACTTGCTACCCCGTTCCCTTCCTCCCAAGGCCCAGAGGAAGGGGGGCCACATGCCCCCTGCGGAGTTGCCTGCACTCAGCCTGCACCAGGATTTCTGCATTTCCAAATCCCTTCTCTTCGAAAAGTCCACACACAGCTTCTCCCTGACATAACACAACGTAACACATTTTCTTTCGGCTTTCCTGCAACTTTGGGAGAATCCTTTTTAGTGGAGAAGGTCCCAATGTTTTTGTTGTCAAGTTAATCCTCGGCCCACTCACACGGGCGGTACACACGTCCCAAGGCGAGTCCACCCCCCACAGCGCGGCTGCGGGCGAGGGAAGGCGCGGGGACAGGGGGACCAACCCTCGTCCCCCCGCGGCGGCCGGGCCCCGTCGAGGGTCGGGGGCTTTCTTCTCACCACCGAAACCCCAACCACGGCCACGCTTACCTCCGAGGCCCGCAGGAGGCCTTAACAGCGGCGACGCTTTCTTGTCCGGACGACGCTTCCCGCTCGCAGGAGATGTGCCGTGTAAAACGCCGGGGACGCGCGGAGGAGGCCGGGTTCGGCGGCCCCGCACCGGCGGCCCCGCACCAGCGGCCCCGCAGCCCGGAGGCCGCCGCCGCCCGGAGGCCGCCACCGCCCCCGAGGTCGCGACCCCGCGCGTTCGGGGCGAGCCTGCGGGGAAGCGGCGGCGGCACAAAGGCGGGCGGGCGGGGGGCGCGAACCCCCGGCCCCCGGGCTCTGCGCTCACCCCACCCGCCCGCCCCGCCCGGAGCCCCCACGCCGGCGCCCGCGGCCGCGGCCCGTGCGCCCAGAGGCCGGCCTTCCGCCCCCAACCCCGCGCGGCCCCGCCCCGCACCCCCGCCCGGCAAGCCGGCCTCATGCCCCCGACCCCGCGCGGCCCCGCGCTGCCCCGCGACAGCCTCTGCGCGCGAACCCCGCGCCCCCGCCCTCCCGCTCGGCCGCTCACTCGGCCGCCGCGGGTCCGGGTGCCGCGAAGAGGCATCTACGCCAACGGCCTCCGGCCTACGCTGCCCCGAAGTGTTTAAGACATCTAAAAACCTCAATGAAAGTTATCACTGAAGTTCATAGAAACGCAAATGATAGCAGTAGCACTCCTACTATTAATTATCTATTGGGCAAATATTTCTTGAACATCTACTATGTGCCAGGCACTTAGTCTAGGCACTACGAAAACACTGGTAAACAAGACAGGCAGCAACCCATACGGGACATGCAGTGAGAGATGAGAAACCATTAACAAATTGATTTCCGATAATGTTAAGTGACTGTGCAATAAAGAATGCCTGGAGAGGGTCTACATTAAATTCTCACAACTATTCTATGAAGCATAGAAACTATTGTAACTGCTGTTCTACAGATTAGGAAATCCAGGCATAAAAATGTTAAACTCCCAAGATGGGAAAACTGTTAAGAACCCTCCAAGGATTTGATCTTGGAGCCTCCTAGCACCACAGCCATGCTGTAAACCACTGTGTCATAGTGCCATCTGTATCCAGTCCTCTGGTCAACCTTTCTTAGGCAGCTCCATATTCTCCACTCCTAGAATTTCCAATACAATAAGGGACACTATTCCACTCTTTAATGCCCCTTATTCCCAAGGATAGACACGGACTCCTCCGTCCCTAGCCTCCCATTTCCTCTTTTGCACTTACAGGATGGCCAACATTCACACAAGTAACAAGAGTGAGTCTCTGGTCCAACAAAGGACTCATATCAGGGGAAATTACTCTATTTCCCAAGTAGTTTCCTTCTTCCTGAATGGAGGTGATCAGAGCTTTCTGCTTAGATCCTCACATCCAACTGCAGTTCCAGCCCTGCTTGAATAGCACCTGGGGCTACAGTTGCCAGATTTAGCAAATAAAAATACAAGACATATAGTTAAATTTTATTTTCTCATGAACAATGAATAATTTTCAATGTATCTATGTTTCAAACATTTCTTTCCCCAGAAAGATAAAGCGGTGCAAAATCCTGGCCAAATAGTTCATGGGACACACTTATACCAAATAATTACTTGTAGTTTATCAGAAATTCAAATTTTACTGAACATCCAGTATTTTCCTGGCAACTCTGTCTGGGGACCCTGTAAATAGGGAGCCTCAGCTTCCAGAACTGATGGTGACCATCTCAGGTGAGAGAAGCACAAAACCACTTAGGGCTGAGCCAGTCAGATTTCATGTCCTCCTCCTGCCTCCGCCCTCAGCTCACAACAATGAGGAAAAAGCCTCTCCCCCTGTCTTGTTCAGATACCAACTCTATAGGGAAGTCATTCCCTGAGTCTAACTTTGATGCCTCATGTTGCACTCTCAGTCCATGTATGTCTCACACAGTCCTTGGTGGACTGGGAATAAATGAGTTTGTGTCCTACTTGTAAGGTCTTTTCTGAACTACAAGAATATTAAATATCCCATATCTCCCCCATCCTGCTCTTCCCCGGGCTCCCTAACCCTACTGCTTCCTGACTCTTAGTCCATTTCCTTCCCCTGCAAATGGGACTGCCCTCAATTGGACTGTAAAGCTATAAAAATTCTTTTGGAGGACAGTTTGGCAATATGTTTCAAAAGCTCTAAAACTGCGCACATGTTTTCACTCAACAATTCCATTCCTAGAAGATGGTGCTCAGAAAAGCATAAACATACAAAGATATAAGTGCAATGATATCTGTCTCAGCAATATTTAGAACAAAAAATATTTTAATTCCAATAATAGAAGATTGGGGGGTTCATCTTTAGTTTTTTTTTTTTTTTATTGAAATGGAGTCAATTTATAATGTTGTTAGTTTCCGGTGTACAGCATAGTGATTCAGTTATACATATGTATATGTTCCTTTTCATATTCTCTTTCATTTTAGGCCAATAAAATGTACTGAATATAGTTCCCTGTGCTGTACAGTAGGACCTTGTTGTTTACCTGTTTTGTATACAGTAGTTGGTATCTGTGAATCCCCAGCTCTCATTTTATCCCCCCCAACTCCTTTCCCCTCTGGTAACCATAAGTTTGTTTTCTATGTCTGTGAGTCTGTTAAGACTGTTTAAAATTAGTACATTTCTATAGTAGGCTACTACATGGATATTAAAATAATGCTTTAGAAGCCTACTTAATGTTACAATATAGTTTAATAAAGTGGAAAACAAAAGTTTTGAGCAATTTAGACAATATAATCCCATTTTTAGTTTTTAAAAATATGTATATATATATATATATATACATACAACTATATGTATATATATACATACAAACACATACACAGAGGGAAACCAGACATAATTAACATAAAAATGTTAATAGTTATTTTCATTTCTTCTGGATGCAAAATTCACTGCAATTAACAGTGTTACTTTTGTAAATTGGAAAAGAAAATCAATGCGATTTTCAAGGCCCTCATTTATTGTGCCTTTAGAGTGATTTCCCTGCTTATCCTCTCCCTCTGGCAGCTTATTGCTAAGGGAGAGTTTATGAACAAGCAAGAATGGGCTTCCCAGGGAAAGTAAAATGGTGCTAGGTTCTTCTGGCAGGCAAATGAAGGTGGCTTCAAGTAGAAAGAGTGGACAGTTTACAAGAAACAGAAGCATCATCTTGGGAGTGCAGGAGCCAGATCAGCCCTTCTGATTGATCAGAGTCAGAGGCGAGAGATGTGGGTGCATTTCTACCCTAGGACCACACGAGAAGATGACCAGCGAGCCAGGCTGCAGGTGAGAAAGTAGCTCAGGAGAGAATATCAGGGTCTCAGGGATCCCAGGAGAGAAGATGTGAGTCAGGAGAAAAGTGACTAGACAGATGCTTCCAGAACTAAAGTGGCACCGGGCAAGACTCATCACCTGAACGGCCAAAGCCAGACCACCTATTCCCTGCCCCGTTCCTACCCCAGTAAGACCTCCCACCTGGAGCAAAGGCGCTCATGTCATATCAGGGGTGACTTATGTGAAAGAGAAAGGTTTGCAGCGAGGATTCTGGGAGAAGGAGGAAGAGCAGTGTCTCCAGGAATCTTAGGCCCAGGAAGGCGCCCCAGGCCTCAGGAGAGACCAGGAATTGCTCAGTCATCACGCAAGATGGGCACAGCGCCTTCCCTCCTCAACCGCCCCTCAAGTGCCTGTCTCTCCAGCTTTGCACATGCAAACAAGTCAGGTCAAGGCCGTAAGAACAGGCCCCAGAAGCTGAGTTCTGAGGAGCATGTCAGAGCCCTGGGTCCTTGAGCTGGGCAGGCAGGGTCCCCTACACAGACCACACCGAGTGGGCCAGACCCCCGTGGCTGCAGCCCCCAGCTGCTCCCTCCTCGTTGAGAATCCCCAAGGATCGAACCCTTATCTCCAAGAACCTGAGGGGTCAAGGGCTCCAAAGGTATCTCATGAGCCGCCTCACTGCCCCTGTGACCTCCTTGTTCCTCAGAGTGTAGACGAAAGGGTTGAACATGGGAGTGACAACTGTGTAGAAGAGGGCAAGGATCTGGTCCCTGTCCTGAGAGGAGCTTGCCCCTGGCCTCATATAGGCAATTGTCCCCGTCCCAAAAAAGCGCACAACCACAAATAGGTGGGAGGAACAGGTAGAGAAGATTTTCTGACGTCCCTGGGATGTCGCGACGCCAAGGATGGTGGCAAGGATACAGGCATAGGAGGCTACCGTCAGCGAGAAGGGCGTCAGGATAAAGGCTATGGTGACGACAAGATTGCCCACTTCGCCCCAGAAGGTGCTGGCGCTAGGCAGCCTCAGCACGGGCAGGGTGTCACACAGGAAGTGCTGGATCGTGTTGGCACCGTGGAAGGGCAAAGTGGAGATGCAGCAGGAGTGAATGGTGCCGGAGACGATGCCATGAGGTAGGAGGCGCCCGCCTCGCCGGCGCACGCTCGCGGGCTCATCAGCGTGGAGCAGCGCGGCGGCCGGCAGGTGGCAGCTTAGCGGCCACGGGCCATGGCCGTGAGCAGGCAGCGCTCGGCGACGCCAAAGAGGGCGAAGAAGCGCAGTGGGTGAAGCACTGGCAGGCGGGATGGTGGGGCAGGGGCAGAGGAGACCGGCCGGCACCCTGGGCACGATGGTCGTGGTGCAGAGGATCTCCACCACCGAGAAGTGGCGAAGGAAGAAGTACAGGGGCGAGCGCAGGGCGGCGTCCGCCAGCGTGAGGAGGATGATCAGCAAGTTGCCCAGCAGAGTGACAGGTAGACGCAGAGCACCCCCCAGAACAGAGGGCCCCGAAGGCAACCGGCACCTGAGAACCCTAGCAGAACAAACTCCGTCACTGCTGTGCCACTGCCACCCGCCATGTCCCCAACGTCAGGCTGGAAGAGGGAGCCGGGAGAGGGCTCAGACAGAGGGCTCGGGCAAAGACGGAGGCTCCGGAGGCAGCAGGAAAGGCGGGAATGGTCCACAGGAACATCCCAGTGATCAGGAGTGGGATGGGCCAGCACCCTGGCTGCTGGCAAGTCCCTCCCAGAAAACCCCTCTGGGCGGGAAGAAGGTAAGTGAAGGTGGGGAGGGACAGAGGCGAATGGCAGACCCTCCTGGAAGCTGGGAACTTGCAAGACACCAGGATGTTCACCCCCTCACCCAAGTTCTGGGTTCTGGGGGCGATGAGCTGGGACCTTTGAGAAACTGGTGGAGGACATGGGCAGAAAAGTGGGTGCACAGACAGAATAAATAAAGCTGTCAAGGGGGAGACTGGAAGAAAAATGGATCCAGCATAAGGCAGAAGAGCTGGAGTGAGAGCAAAAGCCAGAGAGAGAAAAAGAAGACGCAGGATTAAAGGCTTCAGAGAGAAGGCAGGTGGGGCTTGTACCTGTACATGGGTCCCCACGGCCGCCAGAATGCCCCTCCCAGCAGCACAAGAGGGAAGCTCAGTGTCCCCAAGAGCCCGATTCCCGAAGCAGAGGATGGGGAAGGAGGTGGGGGGGCGCTGAAGGAGGGGGAAGGAAGTGCTGTCTGGGAGAAGGAAGCAGTAACTGAGCCTCTCTGAGTTCCCTGCTGTCCGGCCTGGGGCATGGAGTCTGCACCCCAAGGACGACTGAGAGACCACAACGCAGAGGGGTCTGGGATGTACCCAGGTCCCTCAGCAAGGCCTGAGTGAAGCTGGGCTCAGAAACCGAGTGTTCCAGCTCCCTGGCTAGTGTCTACCTGCTGAACTGCTCAGCCCACTGCCCCAGCCCTCTGCCCGTAGCCCATCCCCAGAATTAGTCCAGTGCCTGGAAAGCAGGGGAAGCACTTTTTTCAAAATCCTTTTGTAAAACAGTGCTAATGCTCAAAGAAGAGAAATTGCTGAAATAGCGACAGGTCTGACTTGTGGCAGAACCTCCCAACCCGGCCTGGGGGTTCAATCCACTCCCCAGCTGCTGAGGAAGGTGTTAGAAGTAGGAAAAAGGTCTCAGCTGGGGTAAATGATGTCACGGAGAGCAGGGGATGACAGAGGTGACCCAAGAGGATGCCTCAAGCCCTAACGGCTCAAAGAGTAAAGACCAGAGAGAAATTCCAGTCCTTAGAATTATGTGTATCACTTAGCCGGGAAGGAAGCCTTTTTCTTCCTCTATAGCAAACTTTAATGATCTCATGATTACAAGTCAACAATTCTTAGAACACTTAAGTCAGTATTATTGGAAAGTTCTTTGCCTTTTTTCATGAACACACTTAGATAGAAACTCAACATTATGGCAACAAGATACAGAAAAAGTATGACTTTAACCTAAATTTTGTATCTGATATGTAAATATTTCCGAACCTTTTTCATCTGTCTAAGCAAAGGCCTGTGCGAACCCCAAGTTTTGCATCCTCAAAGCACTTGTGTCATAGTTTCTTTCTCTTTTTAATTATTTTTTATTGAATTATAGTTGACATACAATATTATGTTACAGGTATATACAACATAGTGATTCACAATTTTTGAAGTTATACTGTGTGTATAGTTATTATAAAATATTGCCTATATTCCCTGAGCTGTGCAATATATCCTTGTGGCTTATTCTATACGCAACAGTTTGTACCTCTTAATCCCCTACCCCTGTGTTGCCCCTCCCCACTCCCCTCCTGCCCCTCCCCCTCCCCCTCCCTGTAACCACTAGTCTGTCGTCTGTGTCTGTGAGTCTGCTGGAAAGAAGCCTTCTTTGCCACAGGTTCACCTCCTGTTTAGAGTTCTGCGGAGACCCTCCTAATTCAAGGAAGTCTCTTGTTCATTTGGGTTATTTTCTTTTTTAGATTGCAGTAAGTTTATTTATTAAAAATTTCAAACAACTTATGTAGACAGCCCACCCTCAGGGAAAGGAAGCATAACTCCCCACTCCTTAACTGTGGGCTCTGCACAGAACTTTCTGGAAAGAAAAAAAAAGGGGGGGAAATGAGTAACTTCACAGAGAAGCAGCCTGACAAACACCTCCTCAACCAGGTGATTAAAGTGAACATCAGCCGTGGCAAACCAGGTGACAGTGCGTGCCTTTGATCTGATGTGATGGGAACGGCACGTCACCTGTGTGGTCTTCCTTCTAAAACCCCCTAATTTTGGTCTAATTGTAAGAGAAACAGGCAAGTTCCAAGACAGGAACTGGCTACGAAATATCTGACCAGGACTCCTCGCACACGTCAAGGTCCTCCAAAACGAGGAGCGCCTGAGAAACGAAGGAGCCGTAACAACTAAACGAGCCGAGTATCCTGCAAGAGAAGAAAGGTCATTAGGAGGAAACTGAGGAAATCTGAGTAAGTGTGGATTGTAGGTAACAATAATGTGCCAGTATTGGTTCACTAACTGGGACAAATGTATCAAATGTACTTTAAGTTGTGACTAATACAGAAAACCGGAGGTGGGGAGTATGAGAACTCTGTCATCTTCGCAGTTTTTCTGTAAATCTAAAACTATTCTAAAAGAAAATGTTTATTTTTAAAAGTTAATTGATGTGGGAAGATGTTCACAATGTATTACTAAGTGATAAAAGCAACGTAGAAAACAATTCTCAGTATAAAACATAAATTCAGATAAATAGGTGGCTGGACAGACAGGCAGACAACGTTAGATATGCACCAAAGTATCAGCAATAATACGCTCTGGGTGGGATGGGCTTGGAGTGTGCGTTGCATTCTTTTTGTTTTGTGGGGTTTTTTAATATGTGTTTGATCCATTGATCACACAATAGGAAAAATCATACATGAAACATTTAAAGAAAAAGATGGGACTTGTTTTAACATATTTTGGTGTTTTTAAATATCTGATTTATTTTCAACCAATTATGCCTACTTATGCCTTTGGAAATGTTTTTATCCACAGTTTAATTTTGCGGTTGGGTCAATAGTGAATGTTTCCAATTGTCAGCACACATCTGTCAAACGTATATGACATAGAAAAGCTGTGAGTGTAATCACACTGCACAGGGCAGGAAGAAGCTGTGAGTAGCACTTAGGTTGTTTCCAGATGTACAGTGTTGAGCATTTCTGCAATTTCCACTTTAAAAATATAAATGAAAAACAAGAAGTAGGTGGAATAAAGTTTGGGAAATGGATCCGAAAAAAAGCAGACCTTTTTCCTGAAGAGCAGTGTTAGTTCTGGGTTTGTTCAAAATAGGATCTCATCGCCCCCATGTGGTGAGTCTCCAAATAGCCACTTTCAATGTCGTCCCCTCTATTTGAGCTCTGGGTGAGGAGATGGTGAAAGGAAGGGGCCTTGAAGATCTTCTACTTGTCCAAACTCCAGTCTACAGACAAAAACTGGACACAACCCAAAGGCCCATCCACAGCTGAATGGATATATAATTTGTGGTATATCCACAAAATGGGATACTATTCAGCAATAAAATGAATGCCAAGTTGTTGATTTACTTTAAGTAAAATTTCCTTCACCATTATGCATTAGCATTATACAAGAGGGGGATTATAACAATCTAAAATCTCACAAGGACCATTTTCCAGGGCCACTGATGACCACTGGGGAAGGACTGAGTTTAAACAAAGTCCCTGATTGGGACGGGAGCTCAAAGACCACTGCCTCTGTCCTACCGGTCAAACCCACTGATGTCACCATCCCGGCCGTTGGGGGCCTCAGAGAAGAGGTCTGGGGACAAACCCTGAGTCAGGCGGGGATGAACTACTTCAGGAAGACGTCTCCTGCACTGTGCTGCTGGAGCCCGAGTGGCCCCTGTGCCGCTGCCCAGCAGAAAAGTCCTGTGACAACCCTCCCACCCCCACACCCCTACCCTTCCCACCCCCACCCCCTGGTTAAGACACATTCTTCTTGGTTTTTGGCTTGTATCTGGGGCAGAGGCAGGTTACCGTTTACAAAGCCCTGGGGGTGTGCCAGTGGCACCCAACCAGAACTTCCAGCTTGCATAAACCGAGCAGAACCTGAGGACCGAATCAGGCCAGGGCGGGCCGGCGTGAGTCAGCTCTGCTAGGCATTTGGCCCCCGCAAACTGTGATCAGAGACATAGCCCCCCTCCCCCTTCTCTCCCTTCTGAGATGGTCAGCACACACCATCCTCTTCAACTGGGCAGAGCGCCCCGAACTCAGGACACACTGGCGCCACCTGTTCCTTCGCCTCCCATAAAATCTGCTGAAGAGCTTGTGGGGGCTTGGGACCTGTGCCCTCTGGAGGGATTTCACAGATCCACTCCACCCGGCGAGGAGGAAACTGCCAAGTAGGAGACAGGGAGCAAAGTCCTACCACGGGGCAAAAAGAGACGCGCGTCTGCAGCGGCCGGGCAGCGCGGAAAGGCCGGCCACCAGGGAAGCGCCGCTCCCAGCCGGGCTGCCATGGACGCCCTGGTCCGGCTCCTGCAGCTGCTGGTGCTGCTCCTGACCCTGCCCCTGCACATCATGGCTCTGCTGGGCTTCTGGGAGCCCCTGTGCAAGAGCTATTTCCCCTACCTGATGGCCGTGCTGGCGGCCAAGACCAACCGCAAGATGGAGGGCAAGAAGCGAGAGCTCTTCAGCCAGATAAAGGGGCTTGCGGGGGCCTCGGGCAAGGTGGCCCTGCTGGAGCTGGGCTGCGGCACTGGTGCCAACTTCCAGTTCTACCCATCTGGCTGCAGGATCACCTGCCTGGACCCGAACCCCAACTTTGAGAAGTTCCTGACAAAAAGTATGGCCGAGAATAGACATCTCAAGTATGAACGGTTTGTGGTGGCTTTCGGAGAGGACATGAAGCAGCTGGCCGATGGCTCCATGGACGTGGTGGTCTGCACCTTGGTGCTCTGCTCAGTGCAGAGCCCAAGGAAGGTCCTGCAGGAGGTCCACAGAGTGCTGAGGCCGGTGAGCAGAGTGGGAAGGGTGTGGGTGCGGGGCAGCAAACGTAGCATCGGCCACCGCCGTGTCCGGGGCACCCAGGACGGGGAATCTAGTGAACTAGTGCATCTGACACCCGTCCACCCCCATCTGCTGGTGAACATGGCTGGATGTGGAAGCCCACAAGAGAGCCACCCAGTGAAGTCGGGGAAGAGGGGAGGACACCTAAGGATGGGATGTTTACATTGAGATCCGAGGGATTAAGCAGGGGCTGGAGGGAGTGGGGCAACTGACAGTGTTCTAGGTAGAGATATCAGGGGAAGTAGAATCCGTAAGATTGGGAACTGGGTGTGGAGAGAAAGGAGTTTAGGATGGTTTCCAGGTTTTTGGCATGAGCAGCTGATGGAGGGAGGGACGGTAGAGGGAAATGCCTTTTGCAAGACAGGAGAAACCTGTTTTGAACTCTTTAGGTCTGAGGTGCCATGAGGCAGAGAGAACCCAGAGGCAGTTGGAAGTCCAGATCTGGAAGTCAGAAAAAGAGGGAGCATGGAGATAGAGATTTGGAAGTCACCAGCTTTAGCTGGTAAATTCCAAGCACAGAGGTGTATGAGATCACCTAGGGAAGGCACAGCGAGGAGCAAAGAGCTGGAGGAACCCCAGTTTAATCAGAAGCCCAGTGCAAGTGTTCCCCAAAATGCTGGCTGAGATGTCCAGGACACGTGTGTCTGGCTCGCGGGAGGGGGCTCTGGGCAAGCATCTCTGTACCCAGTGAGACCTCTGTTCCTGGTTCTCCGCCTGCCCGTCTGTCTGCCCTCGGTTACGCTGTCCTTCTGGCCGCCCTTTGAGAATGTCTCACCAGTCGTCCCCACTCAGTCACGGGAGGCTCGTCACACTCGCTCTGGGCGGGCAGCCGGAGCCGGGGCGCAGGAGGCGTCACGGAGCAGGACGGGTTTGCTCCCCGAACTTGAAGACCAGCACCTCCCTCTTCACCGAGAGGTTTCGGGCAGGCGTGGCCGGCGGGACGGAGGTGAGGTTAGAGGCAGGCGGTGGGTGGAGCAGGTGAGTGACACGCTCTTCTCTCCCAGGGAGGATTGTTCTTTTTCTGGGAGCACGTGGCTGAGCCGCGTGGGAGCTGGGCCTTCCTGTGGCAGCAAGTTGCAGAGCCCACCTGGAAACACATCGGGGATGGCTGCCGCCTCACCAGAGAGACCTGGAAGGATCTGGAAAGTGCCCAGTTCTCCGAACTCCAAATGGAACGACAGCCCCCTCCCTTCAAGTGGTTGCCTGTTGGGCCGCACATCATGGGGAAGGCCGTGAAGTAAGCCTTCCCCAAATCCTGCCTGCGGTCGGAATGATCCCACCCATCTGCTGAGTCTGCCTTCTCCTGAGAGGATCTGGGCAGAGAGAAGCCATCCCCCCACCACCCCTCCCCCACCCCTCCCCCCCACCTCTGCCAGGGGACTCTCCAACCCTTCCCTCTTCAGTGGAAAAGCGCTATTGCTCCCCTGACCGCGGGGAGGGAGCAGTGACACCCTGCCGTACCCCTAGCTGCAAATTCCTGGACTGGGTCTCCCAGTTTTTGCCCAACCACCCCAGGACAGCTGCCCTTTCCTCTTTCTGAGACCACACTCAAGTGCCCCAGGACCTGGTCACACAAGTCATGATACGTGTGTCTGTGCCAGGCCCCCAGCACTCCCTCCCGTCACCACCTTTGACCTGAGCTGTGTGCGAGCAGAGAAAATCTGCCCTCTCCTGCAGACCCTGGGCAGGAGGCGGCCAGACTCAGTAAAGGAGCCAGGTTTTGTCCTCAAGTATTTTTTAATAAATAGACAAAATCTGCTAGATTGGATCAGCCAACTAAGGTCAGAGGAGAGGGGAAGCTAGGGAGGGAAGAGCCCCTGAGTCAGCGACATAACCTCCTCCCCACCCTCTGGGCTTAAGGCACTTTTGGGGAGACAGGTCCTTGGGGTTCCATTAGACAGGGTGAATGGGAGAGGGAAGGATTAGGGTCCCCTTCCCCACTTTTGCATCAGAACATCGCTGCCCTCCTCACCCTCCCCCATGACCCATCCCTGATTTCCCCTCTCACCTAACAGCATCCTAAGGGGATGTTTGGGGGGTGGTCCTCATGGGGGTAGAGGTCTGTGCCCTGAGGAAGCAGATCCTGCCAAATTCTGATGGGACACCAGCGACCGGGTCCCCCCTCTTCACCCCCAGGAGCCGTCTCTGGGGAAGGGGTGGCGGGGGCCCCAGGGCCAGCTGGGACAAAGGAGGCTAGGCAGTGCTTGGCACAGGGTGGCCATTGGGGCCCAGCTCGGGCTGCCCATCCCCAGCCAGGATGGGGTGCGCGTCGGGGCCCTCCCGCCGGGGGCTGCCCCAGTTGTTCCTCAGGATCGTGCCCGTCTTCTCCTCCTTGAACTGCTGCCGGTCTTCCCGCGGGATCTTCACCGCGTGGTACTGGGGCACTGCGGCTTCGGGGTACCGCGCTCGCTTGAAGAATCCCATCTAGAAGGACACCAGGCCAGACGTGAGGAGCCTGCGGGGCTGAGGTCCCTGGGGCAGGTGCTCAGCACAGCCAGCTGCCTGCCTCCAAGGTCCCTGAGACAGAAAGGACCAACGGCAGCAGGAAGGAGACAGGCTGGGCGGCAGCCAGCACAGCAAGCAGCCCCAATGAGGGCCACCATCCATGCTGGGTCCCCAGGTACTCATTCACAGCAAGAGAAAGACCAGGAGAGGGCCTGAGGTGCAGGACCAAGGACATCTCCCTTGGCACCTGAAAGAGGGGCTTGAAGGTAGAACATCAGGACCGCTGACCCCAAAGGTTCCCACGCCCTCCCAAGCTTTTAAGAGGCCCAATAGCATCCCCAGGAACACAAACGAGTTCGGAGGGAAAACATGGCTTCCGAGACCCGTGGAAGCTCCGGAATAATTCCTCTTCAAGCCTGTGTGCTCGTGCGCTGGGAGCACCCCCCTCGGGCTGGGCCCTCCCCTCTGTGAATAAAATGGCCTGGCCCCTCCCTGAGTCATGAACATGCTGGCCCTTCCACACCAAGATGGAAACGTGCCCCGTGCACACTCACGCTCAGGACTGCTCACACTCAGGACGGCCCAAGACTCCTACATGCTCAGACTGCACGGCACCTCCTTGCACGACGGCCTGCACACTCATGCCCCCAGAGGACAAGCACGGCACCTCCCTGTACTCCCACATGCTCACAGCCCAGGAGCCCACCCAACCCTGGTGCGTGCCCCCGGCTGTGTATACGCCCCCTCATGACCTCACCCTGGTAAGTCCCTCCCACCCCAGCTCCTAGAACTCACGCGGCCCCCGGGCAACCTCATTTCTTCAACCCGCACATCCCTGGTCCCGTGACTACTGGGAGTATCTCACACTCACACACACACATCCCCACACAC
Organism: Camelus dromedarius; assembly: GCF_036321535.1. Lineage (NCBI taxonomy): Eukaryota > Metazoa > Chordata > Mammalia > Artiodactyla > Camelidae > Camelus > Camelus dromedarius. The sequence continues at coordinate 58,917,727 of NC_087446.1, read as the reverse complement.
GCACACACACATTTACACACACACATGCTCACACACAATTACCCCACAGTCCCTGGACCCCCGGCTTCCATGGCCGAGGGCTGCACAGCCAGACGGGCCCGGTGATAGTCGGTGGGAAAAGATGAGCTCTGGCTGCTCCGATGGAAGAAGCCACACTGGGATGTAAGGGAGAAGGGGAGCAGAAGAGGAGGAGGATGGGAAGACTGGAGAAAGATGGGGGCCCCCATTTCTGCTTGGTCCCCCTTCCATGCGAGCAGGGAGCAGAGAGCCAGTTTCTCCCAGGCATCAATCTCCCCTAAAAAGAGCTGGCAAGGTTCCCAACAGTCTGGACGCCCAGAGGCCTGGTCCACTGATGACTCGCATTTGCCAGAGCGTGTGCTTGGTCTATGGTCCCAGGGAGGAGGGGAGGGGCAGTTCCTCATAAAGCCCCAAGGGCGTGCATGGTTCCGCAAATGTAGCATATGGTTCAGGGGATGACCGCAGGTGACGGGTGTGACTGTACGGACATGTGCTCGTATGTGCTCTCAGTGGAGCCCCAGATGCAAACGTGGTTCTGGCTACACTCTGTGTACAAGCATGGTTCCCCGTGGAGCCTGGAATGTGCAGGTTCCGAGTTCAGTCCTGGAGACAGTTCCCTGGAGGCAGTTCTCCACACTGGTTGGCTTCCTTGGCCACAGCTTCCTTCCTAGCCTTACTTGCCATGCTCTAGTTAAATCAGCCCACATTTCCCTGCCTCCATGGCTTTGCCTCCCATGGTCCTTTTGAAAGGCGCAGACCCACCCATTCACCTCCCCACATCCAGACCCTGCTACCCCATCTGCTAAGGCCCAGCTCCAGGCCCCCGGCTCTCAAGCTCTCCCCCCTTGAATTCCCCCTGCACTCTCCTGACTTAGTACCTCTGCCTTGTGCTTGACCACAGGCTCCCCTCCCCCACGAGACTATAAAACCTCTGACAAGATCTGCGCCTGCCTTATCTCCGAACCGTCCAGGGCCCGACAGGGTCCCTGGTACGTGCAGGGTAAGGGCTCAGTGCAGATCTGCTGAAGAAATGGGAGTGTGGGTGAGAGAACCACACCTGGAGAGGCCACCTGCCTGACAAGGAGCCCAGCCCCCGCCGGCCTCCCCCTCCCCAAGCCTCACCTTCCACATGAGCAACACCAGTAGCGCCAACACCAGCAGCCCGGCCAGGACAGCCAGGAGGATGACCCACCAGGGGACTCCTTCTGCCACCACCGCCACGGGGTCCAAGTATACCATCACTGGGATCTGGGGAGGGAGGGGTTCGCAGAACGAGGGCGGGAGCGTCAGGAGAGAAGAGAAGCCCCGGCCCCTCCTCCCCAGCCCTGCAGCTCACCACCGTGGAGGCGTCTCTGAGCAGCAGGTTCTTGATGGAGGACTTCACGGTGATGTTGGCTCGAACAATCACCTCCAGGGACTTCACAGCTGAGTACTCCTAAGGGAGCAGGGAAGGAGACCCTCCTCCTAAATGCCTAAGGCCCCCCTCCCCCAGCTTCTGAAGCTGTAAATGGAAGAGGGTGTTTCCTCCTGTCTTGGGCTGTGTGTGCTGCATTTGGACACAGAGGAGGTGGGAGGAGAAGTGAGTCCCCGAGGGGCTGTTGGGGAAGAGGACGCCCAGCCCGGTGCCCCGGCCGTGCTCTCACCTCCAGGAAGGTGCTGTTCCAGAGGCGGCCCCAGACGTGCAGCACAGCCGCGCGGTCAAAACTGTAGAGAGGGCAGCTGAACACCATGCAGTTGGCCGTGCCCTGGGCGCAGTCCTGGGGACAAGGACAGGAGAGGCTCTGAGCCGCGTGGCCCCACCCCACGGAGCTGCTCAGGGCCCAGCACCCTCACGGTCGTGCTCACACAGACACTGAGTCTGCCCAGAGCCTTCCCTCCATCCCTCCCTGAGCCCCCCTTTCCCTTGGCTCCTCATTCAATATCTATCCCATTTTCCTTACTTGGCTTCAAACCCCCTTCCTCCAGGAAGTCTTCCCAAACTAACCCTTGGTCCAAAACAGCAGCCTACCCCAAATCTGGGCTATTCGGTGTTGAGATGCATGGGGAGCAGGGAGGACAGCAACAGGCAGAGCAGCTTCTCCAGGTGCCGCTTCTGCTACCTAATGACGGTCCCATTTACTGAGCATCTACTATCTGCGAGGTACTTGCCCCATTTAAATGTGCTACTGTCCTGCAATGTGCATATTACCATCATCTCCATCTTTCAAACTAGGAAATTCAAGTTCAAAGAAGCCAGGTGACCTCCCTCAGGTCACACAGCTAACAAAGCTGCTAAGAGGTGGAGCAGATATTTGAACCCAGGTCCAGAGTGGGCAAAGCCGCATTCCTCTGCTAAGCCCAAACTCACTGAAGGAGGATGAGGCTGCCCCAGAGCCGCTGGGGGGCAGCGGACTTAGGCCCTGCTCCTTCCAGGCCTGACTTAAATCCATTTGGCCCAATCCCACCTAATGGCCTGTTTGCCTAAGATTAATGTTCTATTTATCACACTTCGTATACAGAAGACTGGCTTTGACAGTGTTTGAACTCTTTGCGTCATCCTTTATTTTGCCACTTTGGAGCAATTCAAGAATCCTTGGTCAATTTGTCTAAATGCCATTTTTAGTAAAAGAATCCATTTCAAAGTTCTTATCAGAAAGGGAGGGCTTTCCGAGGAAACCAGTCACATGGGGAAGGCCAGGACTAGCCACATATCAGGGAAACAGCGATGACACAAGCTCTTACTATTCCTGAGGCGCCTTCGTTTGCTTCAGGTCATGCTCTCAGGGGAGCAGGGACGCGGAGGAAGCCCCGAGAGGGATGGGGTGTGACAGTGGAACTCCCTCCCAGACAGCTGACACCAGAGCTGGCCCCGCCGCTTACCTCCCCCTGCAAAGGCCTCTTTGACTCTTCTTGCCTCTATTGCCCTTCCTTCCGCACCTGGGATTCACCCCCTTGCCACCAGACCAAGTACCCCGCTGACCTGTGTCCCCTGCTCACTCTCCCTGCCAGCACCGCCCTGCAAGGGACAGCACAGAGCATGCGCTAATCTGCTCAGTAAGTCTGCCTGTGGAACAAAGCTAGGTGACACAAGTAGGAGAAGGGGGGCAACACTGCTCAAAAAGGAGAGACAATAAATCACGTGAATATACCATCAGTTTAATTACTAGAACTGTCAAAAACCTAAAGCGTCCTTGACATTGTGAAAATCAAGCAGGTTTCCTTATGCAAATTGACTTTTTGTCGAAAAAGAATTCAAAAGAACAACAAACAGATCTCAGAGGTGGCTAAGACCATCCCACCTCTATAAACCGTGATCTTTCATCCACAAGATGAAAAGGCTATAGGTAAGCGCCTGCCCTGGAGTAAGCACCTGGCGAGCGTGGAGGGGTGGGACTTTGGCGTCCGCAGCTGCCTCACAGGCGTGTTGTGCACTGTCCTGTCAACTTGCCCAGCTGTCAGACCATCGCACCTCCCCACGCGCCACCCACCGTCCTGACGCACCATTCCCTCCCCACCACCCGCATCCTCTATCACACCACGCGCCCCCTCCCCCATTCTGGCTGCACCAAGTTTGCCCTGCCCGCACCAGGGTGATGTTTTTCTTCTTCTCAGCAGAGGACACTGGCCACCAGGACGTGCTGGGCTCCGGCTGCTCACGAGGCTCCGGCTGCTCCGGCTGCCCCAGCTCCCGCCGCCTCCTGTCCCTGCTGTCCACATCCTGAGGTGGGGAGGGGGCCCAGTGAGGGTCCCTCCAAACGCAGCAGTCCTGAGATGGCATCTCCTACCCACCACCTTCCTCCGGGCCCCCCACCTATCCACACACCCCCAGCCCACAGCGTCCTTTCCCAAGTCCTCCTCCCACCCTGCTTCAGCAGCCCTGCCCACCCGGCCTAAGACTCACCAGGTAGAGGGCGTTGGGCCTGGGGGAACAGAGCCCCTTCTGCCCGGGCCCCTGCCCGCCCTCCAGCTCGACCCGCATGGGGTACAGCAGCCACTTCCCGTTGGCAATCTCGTGGGGCCACATGATGTTGAGGAAGGCAGAGCCCAGGGTGTTGAGTGACTGGCCTTGGTTGGAGACCTGTGGGCACAAGCAAGCGTGAGGGCCACTAAATCCCTGGGGATGGAGAGCACGCGGGCTGCGGGGAGGCCTCGGAGAGCAGAGTCTCCACAAAGACCCAGGATCCTAGATCCAGGCGCCAGTCTCTGCCCGCCCCAAGGCCAGGAAAACCTAGAGATGCCACTAGAGGTGTGGGAAGGCCCCAGCCGCGCCAGGGCAGAGTCCGGGAGAGAGACAGCAGCCCTGCCCCCGAGTCCCCGGCCCCCAGCTGAGGCCCTAGGCAGAGCAGCTGCCCTGGGCCCTCATGGGCCCCCCAGACCAGCAGGTGAGACGGCCGGCCAGGGCCGAGCAGGAAATGGCCATCTGAGGCCCCAGCACAAACACCTGCCCACAGCCAAGGCCCAGGGGCTGAGCGAGGCCTCGAACTCGCTAGACCACCATGCGGCCACATGGGAGAAGAGCCACAGCTCCTGGGGCAGACCCCAGCCCCTCCTCTGTGCCAAGAAGGAGGGGCCTCACCAGGACACTCACCGTGACCTCGTACTTGACCTTGCTGCCCACATCCCGCTCAGACCGCATGGCACTCTCACCCTGCACCACGCCGGAGAAGAAGAGCTGCTGGGGAATGGCCACCCTGGCGAGGAGGGGTCAAAACGGGGGCTCAGGAGGCCTGGGGCCTGATGGAGGGTGAGGTAGAGCCCAGGCCTGGGTTTGGCAGTAGCAGTGCCCACCCCTCTGGCGGCGGTGCCCCCCTGGGCAGGGCTTACCCTGTGATGGACAGCGGCAGCTCGATGAAGACACGAGCTCGGGCAGAGACCGGACGCAGCTCCTGCTCGCTGATCCTGGCATGTGGCAGGGCGGGCGTGGGCAGCGGGCACAGACGCCACCCCAAGGGGTCAGGTGAGCACAGTGAAGCCCCTTCTAGGTGGACTTCCAGCCAACTTCCCCCACCATCACCCACCCTGGCCCCACCAGCCTTACGTGGCTAACAGCAGCTCCACCTCTAGCTCTGTGGTCTCAATGGTGATCCCTGAGGTGCTAAGGATGAGGTAGAAGGTGACCTGGAGCAAGGACGGAGCAGGATGAGAGTCCAGAAGGGCGAGGGGCTTGAGGAATGATCGGGGGATAGAGAGCCCCTTGGATAGGGACAAGGGTAGATGTGCCAACCTGGGCGCCTCTCTTCATGGGGTTCCCAAGCTCACACTCGACGTGGGAGGCGTTGTCATTGGACAGGCACAGTGGCTTCTCCTGGAGTGGGGAGAGAAGGAGAGGTCAGCTTGGGTTGCTGGAGCCCCTGAACACCCCACGCCTACCCTGCCCAGGTCCTCACCGCAGGGTCCAGGGCCCGGACTCCTGAGTAGTGCAGAGAGGCAGGGAGGGTGACCAGGAGCTGGGCCTCGTGAGCGTCATCCCCGTCGGCCTGGGGCTGGGCTGGGTCCGAGGGCAGATTGCTGACCTTCAGCTCCAGGCCGATGACTGGCTGCCCACTCAGTGCAAACAGGGCTGTCGTCCCATCTGCGTCCCTGGAGGGTCAGATCCCACTCACTCTAAGATCTGAACACCTCCCCCGGCCTCCCCCCTCTCCTGCCTCCTTCCCCCAGGGCACGCCCCCTCTCCTCCCGCCTGGGTCCCCCAAATCTCAGGCTTAGGAGAATCAAGACTTGGAGTCAGGGGACCTCCATTCTGGTCCCAGCTCCACCACTACCCGACCTTGGGCAAGTAACCTAACCTCTCTAGGCCTCCATTTTCCATTTATAAAGTGGGATTTACAAGAATTCCTATCTCACAGGGTCGTGAAGACTATAAAGAGAGATATATGACATGTGAACTGTATGTTTGTATATATATATATATGTATATATGTATATATATAGTGAAGGCCTGTCATTCCTTGCCAGGGGAGCCCCTGTGGGTCCACCACTGCCCTCATCTGCAAACTTGTGAATTATCAGCAGGTCCCCCCAGCCTTCCGCTTTCTCCCTGCAGACTGGCGCTCCTGAGGGGACTTCCTTCCGATCCTGGAGCTCTTGCCTTCCCACCCCGCCTGCTCCCTTGCTCCGCCTCACATGGGCAGAGGCTGAAACTCGGTGTCACTGATGCGGGTGCAGAAACGGGCGTGGACCAGCCGCAGGTTGCTCTGACAGATCTTATCTTCCCCACAGCCTTGCTTCAGGAAGTGGATCTGAGGAGAGATTCGAGGAGGGTCATTGCTAGGGGGTGAATGTGCCTTGCCTAGGTGGGGTAGAGGATCACAGGGGTAAACAGCCTGTGTTCAATTCGAAGACCTGCGGCTTCCCAGCTGTGTGATATCGAGCTGGTCACTCAACCACTCTGAGCTGGGGCCTCATCAGCAAAATGATGGGAGTATTACGATGTCGCAGTAGAGGCTAGCAGGCTAGTCCAGAGCAAGGCCATATTTCCTCGGCCTTTCTCCCGTGTAACCGAGCCCCAGACTTAGAACGCGAAGCGAAGAGCGCCACTGCCAGACCGGCCGTGAAACCCATGCAAGGAGCTCCAAGCTCCCCTCCAGCAGGCTGGGATAGAGGTGGCCTTGGAGACCACATCTGAAGACGGCAGAGCCCCACACCCCTGCGCCCCTGAGTGCCTGCCTGCCCCTCCGACTAGCAACTCATGGTCACTTGGGCCAGGTTTCATCTGGGGTCCCCCCTGTTACAGCATCTAGAAACAGGAGGAAATACCGGGGTAACCGGTGAAAGGGTCTCGCACGCTGTGAGTGCGTGTCACTGGCGAGGGGCCACGGCTCCTCTTCCTGGGCTAAGCTGGAACCCAGGCTCACCTCCGTCCGCTGGGTGCTGGGCTGGTGGGCATTGAGGATGGGGGCCGCTGGGGGCAGCCCCTGGCCAGGAGCCTGTCGCCGGAGCCGAGGGGTCGGGAGACTATAGGACAGGGTCACCACAATGGCCCGAAGCTTGTCTTTGACATTCTCCTGGGAAGGGAAAACACAGACATGGATACAAGAACAACCCCCAGCCCCAGCCCTGCCCAAAGCCCCAGCCAGACCTGAGACAGATCCTGAAATTCGGAAAGAGGCTCAGGGAGGTGCAGGAGAGAGGTGGAGAACTGGGCAAGGAGGAGGGAGAGCGACTGGGGTAGAGAAGGGAGGAGAGCAGGGCTTTGAGAACCAGACGTGAAGACAGAACCTGCTGTCACCTTCTCCAGGGAGGACAGAGCTTAACAGGAGACGCAAGAAGGCAGCAGTTGGGGGATGGGGGTGGTCAGCGTCTTTGTTTCAGCTCTGTGGGACTCGGGAGTGTAAGTCCTGCAGGCTACCAAACCTGGGTGATTGGGGGCCCAATCCTGGAATGGCAGCTATAAAAGCTGGGGCACTAGTTGTGTGGACAAACTCCTTCCAGTGACTTGCTTGGTTTTACTGTTGGAGCGAGCTAGAAGGAGAAGGCAGGGCTCTGGGGAGGGTCACAGCTGGCCCCAGGGTGTGTGCTAAGTAGATGCTGGGCCCCAGGCAGCCCTTTGCAAAGTCTGCAACCAAACTCCTTCCAGGCAAGTGGAAGCGGGAAGATGGCATTTCTACCTGCAACCTCTGAGCTGGGGCCTTGGGGAGTAGCCCAGGGGGTGCTGGTGCTCCCACTGGTTCCGTTTGCCACACTCCTGTGGGACTGGTGGACACAGGCCCTGCTGACTTTCAGAGCGCAGTGACCTGGAGCTCACCCCTTGGATGGAAGCCTTAAAGTTGAGGGGGGTGCGAGTTGTTCAGTTTAGACCCCTCGCTCCACAGGGAGAAGCTGGGAGTTGGGGGTCCCCTCAATTGCAGGGCACTGCGCTGGGGTGGGGTTTATGGTGGGGATGTGCCTTTCCTACCCCTTCTGATGTGGGTGTTTTCTGTTACCCGATCTGTAGGAAACACTCAGCCAGACTCTGGGTTTCTCTCAGAGGCAATTGCTCCATAAATAGCCGTGTACTCAGTGCCTCTGTGGTAGAAGGGACATTCAGGAGCCTCTAAGTTACCATCTTTGTCCTTCTAACTTCTTTCTTGAACTCCAGACCCGTATCTCCAACTGTGCTTTTGACAGCTCTATTCGGACGTGTAATAGCTCCTCAAACCTCACTTGTCCGAGGTAAAGCTCGCCCTTGCTTTCCCGCCCCTAAAGCCTGCACCTCCCGTGGTGCCCCTCTTCAGTGACCAGAAATCCCACTTGTTACCAAGTCCAAACTCGTTCTGCTCGCCGCACAACAGGCCAATAAAACGGGAGATAAAGTGTTGGGGCAAAGAATAGTGGCTTTATTCGGAAAGCTGGCCGACCAAGAGGTTGGCCGACTAATGTCTTGGAGGACCAGCCTACTCCAGTCAGAATACAGTTTCCTTTTATACAGAAAAACAAGGGAGGCGGTGTGGTTGTTGCAAAGTTCTCACTGCAGGAAGTCTTTATTCCTGCAGCTGTCCATGTGGGTCAGGCCATGGTGTCCCTGTAAACCTCCAACAAAACAAAGGTTATTTTCTGTTTTGCAACTTACCATCTCTACATAAATGCAGAAGTGCTAACATCCTTAAAGGTCTGAGTCCCGAGAACAGGCTCTCCTGTACATTTCAGCCTAAAGGTAACATTGTTTTACAAAAGGTGCACAGCTAGAAAGACTAAGCCTGGAAAACAGGGCACAGTGGTGAAAGCCACAGGAACAGAGCCAATATGGGGTCAGATTTGTTCTTTTCCGTTACAGAGGGACACGGTGACAGCCTCCTGGCGATTGGCCGGAGAGGCCACAGTGGTCACAGGGAGGCATTACGATGCCCCACGGGCGGTTATAAAAGCCGGCGCCGCTACCAAGGTGAGCCATAGCAGAGGTGGCCTTTCTGGTTCTCCTGCTACTTGTGGCCACGTCCTCGACCGCCTTCTCCATACCCACCTCTGACACACTCCATGCCCACTCCTATTGCCCCGGGTCCCTCACCCACACCGAGCACTCTACTCTAGTGCCAGGGTCCACTTTCGGGCCCCTCTGCGGGCCAGCAAGCCCGCGTACCCGCACCCGGTGCCCCCTGTACCGGCATGGGCTGGCCTGGCTCCTCTCCTTCTGGTTCCAGCCCCGCGGTGGGGGGTCGGGCTCCGACAACAGGAGCACAGCGGACCCCTGCCCATGCTGGGACTGTCCCTCCCAGGCCTCTGGTGTCCCAACACAGCTTCCAACCAGCCAGCCAAGCAACCACGCAGAGACATCGGACAGAGGGCAGCCGCTGACTCCTGTGCCGCACTCCCCAGGACCTCCTCCAGCTGAGCCGTGGGTATCCGGCCCCAAGCCTCATGTGGACGCACCACAAGTCCACTTATGCCTCTGGCCGTCGGCACCTCTGCCGGTCCCGGGTCAGCCGGCAGGAAGAGGCTGCTACATAGTGGAAGAGGAAGACATCCTGCCGGTCCTCACGCGTGCCGTCCCCTACCTTGGCCCTGGTTCCCTCCCTGACTCTCAGCCCCAACCTCCTCCACAAAGGGAAGAACGGGTACCATCAGTCCAGCCTGCCCTACAGCCAGCCAGCCAGATGGGAGGCCGAGAGACAGACCAGAAACAGCAACCTGGACCCAAAGGCCGTCCTGTCCCTGACGCAGACTGGAAACATCCCAGGCCACCAGCCCAGGCCAGGCTCCATATACTGCTGCTGCGGCCGGAGCAGTCACGTTGGTGGTGGTCCAAGGAGGCAATGGCGGGCTTTTGCAAGGGCAGGCACTCCAACGTCAGCATTTCGGTACCCGGGACCCTTGAGAGCGTGGTCCTCCTCCTTATGGGTCACTGGGCCGAGGTGCTGGCAGGCCCCTGGGCTGGGACCACATTCCACCTAACACGTTCTGGTTCTGTAACACCTGGCGGCATCATTTTCCTATTCAGACTCATCTTGGAGAGGAGAAAGGTGCCAGCAGAACAGGAGCCCTGGGTCGTGGCAGGGAGGGAGGGGTGTGGGCACATCCCAGGGGAGCCCCCGGCCCTGAGCATAGAGGAGTCCTTGACTGAGCTCCAGAGGCTGCAGGAGAGGTATTGTGAGTTGGAGTGGGAAGTGGAGGCCTTGCAGCAGCAGGAGTTGTGCAAGCAGGAGGTTGAGGTCCTTGCCATCAAAAGGGTCTTGGAGTGTTTGCTCAGTGAGGTGTCTTAACTCTTCCCTTGGCAGCAGGGGGTGCACTCGGGTAGGGGGGGTGAGTTGGGGGGAAAGGGGGTGGGGGGGCATGGGAGGAGGGCTTCCCATGTATGTGACTTCTCAATAAATACTGTGTTGGAATGCAAAACAAGTGTCCACGAGTGATGGTGGCCCCAAGGACCACATCGCACGGAGTCCTCACACCCTTCAGCGGGCTGGTGTCCACTGGGCAGGTGCCTCCATGGTTGTGAACTACAGAGCCAGCACCATGACACCCTGCCCGACCTCCTGGTGCCAGCGCCGAGCGGGGTGCCTTCGGACGGAAAGAAACCAGGTGGAGGGTCTGCTCCCGGTCTTTCTCCAAAGACCGCTTCTGGCCTGAGACAGCAAAGGACAAAGGTTTCTTCCACAGTCCCTCCCATATGATTGTCATCTCTCTCTCTTATGGCAGCTGCATGTTTATGTACATTAATCTTTCTGCAAAAGAAGAAGGTGTTTTCAACAAAGGAATAGCTGTGCTCATTACTTCAACTACTCCCTTGTTAAACCCTTTCATTTACACTCTAAGAGAAGCAAGCATTCAAGGACAACATCAAAAAGACCGTGAAGCTTTAAATATATCTATATATATCTATATATCAAGGAAATACATTCCACTTAATAAACATGTACTGAATGTCTACTACATTTCAAGTGCTGAACCAGCACTTGAGGACAAAAGTATAAAGGGCATACGCCCTAATTTCAAGGAATCTACAATCTAATGTGATAGAAATGTGTATAGACTGTAAATTGATGTCATAAGTTAAAAAAAGAATAACATGGCAAGTGTTATTAGAGAAAGTTGACTGAGGATCCCTGAAAAGAACAATTGGAAAGAATTAACTGCTTTCTGGAAATCACTTGAAATTTAAGAGGCAAACATCCTGCTTATTTAGGAGAGTGGGAAAGTAAAAATTTAGAGCAAGAAAGAGAGGCCAGATCATAAAGGTATTTATTACAAAGTGTGGAGTTAGCTGGATCTTGGTGAGTCAAGAGATGTTTAAGAAAGGAGGTGATGTTACCAGCATTGTCTGCGAGGAGGTCGAGCACGGGCACTGCTCTTCACCGGGGAGCGCTGGAGACCATCCTTCTATCAAAGTGTCAATAATTTTTTATTCTCCTTTCCTTTTTCATTTATGTTTCAACTGTAGCCATTGCAACTTCCACCCTCCCATAAAGAAAAAAAGCTTTACATTTGATCCACTTTTCTCCAAATGAGGTGAAAATTCTCAAGATTTTGTCAACTTACACATCCGTTTTCTAGAAGTTATGGTTAGGTTTCCAGAGGGAAGGTTAGAATCCTCTCACTTCTCCTATTGGTGGTTTTCATAAACTGACATTTTTTAAGGTTATGAGTCACTGACTCTCCCTCTTTGTAGTCTCGCATGATTTTCTATTGTGATTTTATTTTGATCTTTTTGTTTATTTTGTTAGGTATTATAGAGGACAAATTCTGTGATATGACTTCATTTGTTTAAGTTGTTCCCAAATTTTTGCTTTTTTTTTTAAAAACATAAGCCATGGATAACTGTTTCATAAAGTAGAGAAGAATATAAGGTATTCATACAGTTTTATGTCTAGAATGTTCCAAATTTTGAGTCTCTGCAACCAACTGGAAACAGACTACCCTACCAAGATCTCTACATAGAGTCAAAGGGAGAGCAAATTCAATTTGAATCAATGTCAGTGGAACAGGGCATTTTGGAAATCTGAGTATTTGTACATTGTCTGGTACTATCCTAATTCATTGCAGAATGCTGATTACTGTTTGGGGTACAAATGGAACATTATCTGATGTATTCACATCTGTTATACGTTGTAGTAACACTGAATGGCACAATGCTCCTCAAGCACTTAAGGAGCAAACTGTACTGGACTGATCGTGAGACCAAACTCCCAGAACCCCAGAAAGCACTGAAGAGTATACAGTAGTTTTAATAAATGGCCTTTTATATAAAGCCACTGCTGTTTTGAATATCTGGGTTTCCTTGGTGGATAAGCTAGAGATTAGTGGTGACTTTCAATTTATTCCAGCTTCACTGAAATGTTAATAAATAGAGAAATGTTCTTAAACAGCCACACCTGAATCATTAAGTTCCCCCAAATCGACATTTCTACCAAAACCTATGATGAAGTGGGAGACAACGCCACATTGTGGTTGAAAATACAGGCTTTCGCTCAAATCCCAGATTCTCAACCTTCTACCCAAGTCTCCTTGCAACAGTTTTTCACCTCTCTAAAGCTTACTTTTCTCAACTCTAAAATGTGGATAATAATAGTGTCTATATTTTAGGATCGTTTTGAGCATTAAATGAGATAGTAAGTATTAAAAAATTTAAAGCCATTATTAAGTGTTTAATAAATGGTATCAATTATAACAGTATGGTAATAATAACCAATGTCCTTTTCAAGAAACTCAGGCTTAACTGGTAAGAATAGGTATTAAATTGTTTGGTTTAACCCGAGACTGTAAAGATGTTGGCCATTCTACTTGCCACAAGGCCAGCTTGTTTCCATTCCTCTTCTGTCCAGCTGCATCCTTGATTAGCCAGGTCAGTGAAGGTCTAACCCGCACTTCAGATAAAGCCAATAAGAACATCCGGCAGCCGACTGTTAGGACTGGGCTACCGCCAACTCCCCGTGCATCCAGGCGCCAAGTATGCCGAGATAAAGAAGACTACTTGTGTAAGTCAAAGTTCAAGAATATGAGCCAGGGCTCCACCCAGTCTTCGTAATAAAAGCATTTTGAAATGAAATCAGGAGGGAATGTGTCACCTTCTACAAGAGCTTGTCCAGAAGACAAAAGAAAAAGACAAGCCATGCTCTTCTGAAACTGTCCACCTGGCTATCTTTATGTTAATATTGACTTGGAATGTAACCCAAGTCACAGAAAAGCAAAGGAATGAGCTTACTAATTCTGCAGCTGAACCTTTAGAGCATTCAGGGTCTAATTAAGTTGATGGGTTTCATCCTCCTATCACCGCTGTTGATGAGAATCAAAAGAAACAGCTTTACAGCCTCATATTCCCAGGATAGTATCAGCAGGGCTGGGGTGAGGGGAGAATAAAAGCAAGTGAGACCGGATCTACTGTACCAAGTGTTCACTCCTCTCTTCTCTCTCCCTGAGCCCCCAGAGCTTGTGGGCTTATGAATTGTAAATCTAAACCCAAAGCCACTTCTTGCAAAGAGTTTAAATAAAATTCAAAAGGAAAGGAGAGAATTTTTTAAGAAGTCAAGCAAGGTAAGAACAGTTCTAAAATGTCTTGGGTTTTCCAGCCTAAGGATCATCTTTGTCATTTCTTTAAATTCACCCAGAAGGTCACAAACCAGGGCTTAAGCTTCAGCCCTTACACATCACTAGACAGTATCGCTGAAGCTCTGCAGGGGTTATGAGTTCAGAAGCCACAGTAACCACCCATCTGAGGAATACAGCCACTGTGAAGTGGGGGCTGGGTGGGGAGCAAGATTACACACAAGACAACAGAGGAAGGGAAGAATTATAGGGACAGAAACACCAAGAATTTAACAAGTTTATACTGTAAATAGTACAGGGAACTATATTCAATATCTTTTAGTAACATGGTGAAAAAGAATATGAAAGTGAATATATGTCTGTTCATGTATGACTGAAGCATTATGTTATACACCAGAAATTGACGCACTGCAAACTGACTATACTTCAATTAAAAAAATATATACATATACAAAATTTTTTTTACTAAGTATAATCTCCTCAAAAAGATAAGAATGATACTGGTAACATGAAGGACAAGACATTATAAAAATAACTAGGTAAAAAATATGGCTGAAAAACCTAATAAATGAAACAAAGATGAGGCTAATACCAAGAGAGAAGGAACTAAAACATTCATTAAAACTGAGCTAGAAGACCAGACCTGATAAGGAGGGAGGGTATAGCTCAACTGGTAGAGTGCGTGCTTAGCATGCACAAGGTCCTCAGTTAAAGTAAAACAAACAAATAAATAAAATAAACCTAGTTACCTTCCGCCCCCAAAAAAGATCAGACCTGATAAACTCTCCCAAAAAGCAACAGAAAACAATAAAGATATTAGATAGATAACATAAAACAATAAAGATATTAAATTAGGTAGGTAGATAGATAAACAGGCACCAAAAGACCATTGTAGATGCCAAAATCCAGAGAATAAGCATTGCAGGTGAAGACAAGAGAAAAAATGAAATAGTAATACATTTCCTATACTAGAGAAAGGTGGGTATGTCTGAGTATGCTGAGACAAGCTAGATAGAGAAAATTTACTTCTCAAGAAACCAGACATTTAAATGTGATAGTAAAATAAAAGAACGGCTTAGAAGGCTTACTGCACAAAGAACAAATTCAAAACACTTCTAAAAGAAATACTCAAATAAAAGGATAAATAAACAGAAGGATGATGCAAATATGAAACGTAAAAATTACAATATAACATATTAATTACATAATGTGTATTTTTAACTTTTAAAAAAGGAAGACTCAAAGATGAATAAAAGAAAATCTATATCCAAAGCAGAACTAAAATTCTAGAAAACATGTAAATGGTGGGGTTGTGAAGAAAGACCAAAGTAACATACAAAAACGGTAATATATTTTGTTGTGATCCAAGAAAGAAATACAAATGCCTTAAGTTTAAGAAATCAGTAGATGAAAATAAACAAAAATGAATCTTAAGGTATCAATCCCAAAAATAAAATATAATTTATAACTCAACAAAACAAAAAGTACCCACCCAATGAGAGACAGGAAAAGATTTTTAATAGTAGTAACTAGTGGAATAAATGGCATATATAGAATAAGATGGCAGAAATCAGTCCAATTATATAACAGTCATCATGGAAAGAACCTATCAGTGAATCCCATAATGAAAGACACAGAACTCAAACTGGGTTAAAAACAATAATAAATAAATCCAGGAATGTATTGTATATAACAGACACACAAGTCTATTTTACCAAAAATATAAATTTTACTTTCATGTATTCTGGTAATTAAGGGTTTGAACTGAAAATAGCACTTTGGGTCTACAGGAGTTAGAGGCTACTATTAGTTTCAGAAAGTTGTTTAAAAATAAGACATTTTAATCAAAATGCAAAATTTCATTCATACCTATTTGTATGCTAAAGCAGTCATTTGCTTGAATGTAACTAATTGATGAAATGGAATGGACATAAAGTGTTAATTCAGTGCTTTGTTTGTCTAGAGCCCAGGATTTCCTACCACGTATCACTAAGGAAATACCTGGACTTTACTCATCACAACGAGTAAATGATAGATTAAACACCACCCCCGCCCCTAGAAAAAGACTAACTAGAAAAAGACTAACTGACCTGATTGCAGGGTGCTCTGTAAAATTATTTGGATGATTTTCTTAAGCACAGCTGCTTCTACCATCTCTATAATCAATGTAGTAGTTTCTTTCGCCCCTACTATCCTTCATGGATTTACACTGACCACATGTCTGGGTCAGGGGAGGTCAGAGGTGCCCATGCAATGCACTCATCCCATTGCCACTGTCCTAATGGTAGCAGTTGCTTATTGGGAACATTCCACATGAACAGAAGTATTTCACATGCTTAAAACATTTAGTTCCAAAATACATTCAGAGTAGCAGCTACAACCACTTGGATATATAAAATGCCCATAAATACTTTGACTATCAGCCCACTGCTGGAAGGCTTTGTGAAAACAGGTGCACAAAACTGCAGACGGTCCAAAATGCTGACAAACATCAGTTAATTTCAAGGACCCCAGTGGTGGGAGCTGTTCTTGACTGACATCCTAAATCTTGCAACTTTATTTCTACTCTACTCTGATGATCAAAAGTAAATTATAAGCCCAGCCAAATGAAAGAGAGAGAAAAGAAATCGTGTGCCCTGATGGAGACACTGACACTGTTGTTTTCTTTCAAGATTTTTTGAACATATTGTACCTACAGAAAGGAAAAAAATCTCAAAATTCTAAAGCCTAAGACTTTCCATTCAGGTCTCTCAAATGACCAGCACAGCTTCCCCGGCCTCACAAGACCAACCGTGTCCTGCCAGGTCCCTGCGGCCCACCACCCAGGCAAAACACTCTATCTTATTTGTTAGTATCTGTTGCTGTGTAACGTTGTCACCCCAAATTTTGGTGGAAAAGATAAATTTTTATCACTATAGTTCTGAGAGGAGACGGGACAGCTGAGTGGCTCTCACATGGGCCTTTCATTTAGCTGTAATTAGCGGTGACAACATTTGGAATCATGGAAAGGCTCAACTGAGCTGATGTCCAAGATGACTTTAGGTCACAGTTCACTACAGCTGAGACGGCTGGATGAGGCGGGGGCTAACCAAGTCTCTCTCTCTATTCAGCAAGGCTGGCTTGGGCGTCCTCGTTGCACGGCAATCTCACAGTATTTGAACTTTTGTTGTTGTTGGGAGGTAGGGGGTAATAGTTGTTGCTTTCTTTTTTTTAATGGAGGTACTGGGGACTGAACCCAGGACCTTGTGCGTGCGGGGCATGCGCTCTACCACTGAGCTATGCTCTCCCTCCTGAACTTTTTCATGACTCCTGGATCCCCACAGAGCACATGTTCCAAAACAGAAGGGAGAAGCTACAAGTCTCCAGTGAGCTAATCTCTGAAATGACACAACTTCACTTCTACAACTAATGTCAAAATCAAGTCACAGAGCCAGTCAAGATGAAAAGGGGGAGGGAAGAAACTACCCCCCACAGTCATGAAGCTGCAAAGGACCTCAAGGGCCACCGGGGCCAAGAGGCAAAACAGCTGTCTACGTCAGCCCCTCCTCCCACAGCTCTGCCTTTTCTAGGATCTCAGCCCCTCTGACCCTCATTGTTTCAAACACAGTCTGATTGTAAGTCAGTAACTTTTGTTTTTTACCCATATTTGCTGGTTGTGTTTGAGACAATTACAGACATATCTCAGAGCTATTATGGGTTCAGTTCCAGACACAATAAAGCGAATATCACAACAAGGTGAGTCACAGAAATGTTTTGGTTTCCCAGTGCATATTAAAGTTACATTTACACTTTACTGTAATTTAAGTTTGCAATAGTACTATATCTAAAACACCAATGTACTATCTTAATTTAAAAATACTTTATTGCTAAGAAGCGCCATCATCTGAGAACAAAGGGTTGCTACAAACTTTCAATTTGTAAAAAATGCAGTATCTGCAAAGCATCAAGTCACCTCTCTCTCATCTATTAGCTGAGTGACCTTGGGTAAATTATGTCACCTCTCTATACTCCATAATCTACAGAGTCAGCAGGAATACTGCATCATAGGGTTACTACAAGGTCTAAGCAAGATAAACCACATAAAACATTTACAATACTACTCAGCACAGATGTGAAGCACATTAAAATGAGGTATGCCTGTAGTCAGAAGAGGAAGTCTATCGACTATCATTAAAGACCACTTGGTTATGTTTTTTAGGCATATGTTTTAATAAATTCCTATTAGGAGGGGCAAGGAATATTATTATAATTTTGTGAAAATCCACATATTTATTCTGAGACAGTATTAACGGGTTAGATTTGAAGATTAAGGCAGCTTATATTTCCTAAGAAACAATGTTTTTATTCTCTTGAAAAGGGAAAGTACTTTGAAAGAGGCTGTGTTACAAAGAGGGGAAGCACCCCATGGAAAGAACAGATTCAATACGCAAGATTAATGAATAATGTGTATTTGAGAAAACTAAAAAAAAAAAAAAAGATTGAAATACAGATTAGAAAAAAGTTTCAGAAAAGTAGAGAACTACCTATCTGCGTGATGCTAGGTCCCTCACGGTTCTTTCTTAGACTTTCTTCTCAACTCCCGGGTTGCTCCTCTGCATTAAAAGACCACATCCACAACAGCCATGCCTCAGTTTCCACCCAGATGCTGGTAACTTACTGTTTTCATTTGAATTCCCAATATGAAAATTGAAATATATTTCAATTAATATTTCTTTGAAAGAAGTGCAAGTCTTTTCAAGATGTCATGGAAAGACTGCTTTGCTTGCTTATTTCTCAGGGTATAAATGAAGGGGTTCAACAAAGGAGCAACAGATGCAGTGAGCAGGGAAACTCCCTTATTAAGGGCCACTTCATCCTTAGCTGAAGGTTTGATATACACCGAAATGCAGCTGCCATAGGTCATGGAAACCACAATCATGTGGGAAGAACACGTGGAAAAGGCTTTTTTTCCTTTGCTGAGCAGAGGGTAATCTTAGGACCATCCTGATGAACTACACACACAAGGGTCATTATGAAGGTCAACACAGCACAGAATATAACCAGCTGCTCTATGAACCATGTATCTGAACATGAATTCTTCAGTATTGGAGAAGCATCACAGAAAAAATGGTCAATAACAGAGTCACAGAATTCCAGGCGGAGACTCAGGCCAAGGGGCGGGAGAATAATCAATAAGCCAGATACGCAACAACAGACGATGAGATTCCTGCGGACTCTGCTGTTCATGATGGTCACGTGGTGCAGGGGTTTGCAGATGGCCACGTAGCGGTCATAGGACATCACGGCCAAGAGGAAAAATTCTGTAGCTCCAAAGAGGACAACAAAAAATATTTGGCTGAAGCAGGCATTGATGGTGATGGTTTCGTCCCCACTTGATATGATGTAGAGGTACGTGGGGACACAGGCAGCTGTAAACGAGATCTCTCAGAAAGAAAAATTTTGAAGGGAAAAATACATAGCTGTTTTTAAATGAGAATCCACCAAGATGGGGGAAATTATGGTCAGGTTCCCAACTGCACTTAACATATGTGATCAACAGAAAGCTAAAGGCCAAAATCTCTAGTTGTGGGTCATTCGTCAAACCCAGGGTGATGAACGTTGTTACAGCCGAACGGTTTCTCATCACTGACTTCGTACTATGGCCACTGGTTCAAGACTGCTTCACATAAAAGGCACAGAAATTAGATCTGAAGAGCAATGTCAAGACGTGACAGAGGCAGACCGCATCTATAATGCCCAGCAAACCCAGTCACATGCATGGCCTTCTGGAACTTAACAGTCCGATTTTAGTGAGATGATTCCCTCAAATCCACTGAAATGTGCCACAGGGAGGTGAAGCTTTGGGGAAATTTCTTTTGAAAATTACTGCTACTAAAATTGTTTTAAATATTCTAGGATCTCCCAATTCACAGCACTATTTCCAATTCTCTTTTTTTTAAGTCCATACTTCGGTTGAGACGTCTCCTATTGGATCACAAGTTGGCCACTTTTGAGCTATACTTTGACGGGTCATTGAGTCTCTTTATTCCAAAGCATTTGTACTCAAAAGCTAAACCCTAAAATTCCTTTGCTTTAAGTTATGGTGCCTGATAAAATGCAAATATATGGAGGATGGCATTATGCCCTAGGTGTAGAATCTTTCCAGAACTTCCCTCCAGTGAACGAAGCATTATTTAAAGGTCAAGTTAGATTTCTCCCAGAAAATAGTCATTCAATGGCCCCTTTCTCCGGACTTTCTCTAAGTTCCTCTTATTTCCTTATTTTCCATCTCTGTCCTCAGCAGAGAGCTTTAATGCATGACTATTTTAATGCAATTTGAAGAAAACATAGGTAAAAAAGGATAAATAGCTGAAGGATATCAAGATATACTTTGCTTTCCCTCCTCCCTGACAGCAGAAGTGTGATGCATGTTTCACAGGGGCTAACGTATGGACCTTGGAGCAGTTTGTCTGGGATCAAGTCATCTCTCTCTCATCTACTAGCTGAGTGACCTTCGGCAAATTATTTAATCTCTCTGTACTCGGACTTCCTAATCTATAAAGTGGAGTCAACGGGAATGCATACTGCATCATAGGGTTACTATGATGTTTAAATGAGATAAACCACGCAGAATGTTTACAATAGTACTTAGCACATGATTAATATTACACTTTTTTTTTCTGAAGCCAATCTTTCTCATTATCTCAAGAAGGCATTTAGCCCCACTAGGAGCACCTCTCTCTCTCTCTCTCAGTATCATCAATTTCTTCCACTTTTCTAGATTTATTTCCTCAGCATACAAACATTCTCTGGTATGACCCTATACTTAAAAAAACCATAAAAATACTCGTAGGGAGTGACACTTCAATCACTATACTCTTTATATAGTTTTTACTTTAGGAAACGTGTTAATCTACATATTCAAAAATAAAATATATCTTCCAAACTGGTAACTGACCTCTTTATCAATATAATTTCTGTCTACTCAGTTGTTTCAATGTGATATTGAGACCACTGCCTAAGTGTGTGGTAATTCAAGATCTGGGCATTAGGCCCATAATAATAGTTATATTGGTCTATTCAGCTATTTGTCTTCATTCAATGTTCTCTCTTCATTCAATGTTCCAGGCCTCCACTGCTCAATGCAGTAGCTATCAGCCATATATCTAACACTTGAGATGTGGCTGGTTCAAACTGAGGTGTATTATAACCGTGAAATACACATCAGATGTCAAGACTTAGAATACAAATATATAAAATATACCATTTATAATTTTATACTGAATACAAGTGGAACTTTTAATATTTTGCATATATATGGAGTTAAATAAAATACATTATTACAAATCAAGATCATCTGCTTCTTTTTACCTTTTAAATGATATGACCAGAAAACTATAAATTATAAATGAGGCTCACAACATTATATTTCTGTTGCACTATACTGTTCTAGGTTTTCAAATTCTTTCACATTGTGGAATTTTGAAAAAAGGATCTCCTAAGACAAATGAGTTCGTTTTCTAAACGGCTTTCACTCTTTTTTAATATAACCCTCAAATGACTTTCAAGCGTATGCTCCCTGAAACTGAAAAAATGAGGCTCTTTTTTGTCTTTGGGAGGTGATAAGTATCAACTCCCACCAAGTACAGACTTACTACTGTGCATTGCCAGGTTGCAGACATTGCAAAAGAAAAGGGACATTAACCTGCATTTATGAGACAAATAGTTTGCAAAGAGGTGATACAGGTACTGAAAGATGGGGGGATGTTAAAAATGGAGCGTTTACCAATGGTAATTGAGGTATATAATATAAACACATAGATAGCGACAAAATAGATAAACGAGAGACAGAGACAGACAAGGAAAGAGAAAGTGAGGTAGATAATAAATTGGGAGTTTGGGATCGGCAAATACAAACTACCATGTACAGAACAGATACACATCAAGGTCCGACTGTACAGCATAGAGAACTATAGTCAATAGCTTGTAATAACCTATAATGAAGAAGAAATATGTGTATATATATAGCTGTATCAACATGCTGTATATCAGAAACTAATACACATTGTAAATCAACTATACTTCAATAAAAATAAAAAATTAAAAAAAGACCGGCAGAGAGAGATCCGGAAAGGGCTTCCTGTGTGTCAGTCAGACCACAGCACATGGTGTTGCACCAGCTTAACGATGCATAAAATGCGTCCTGCCCACGTTTCCAACTGGTGAAGGTTCATGAGCTCGATAAATAACCTCAGAAACGACTGGATTTCTCAATAAAATATCAAAAACAAATAAATACTGAAACTAGTAATCGTTTGTTTTACTAGAGTGAAACATAATCACAAACGCCTTCTCTATAAATTATTTGCTGAAACAGGCCTGGCTTGAAAACACCCCAGTACTTACCTCTGACATTCTTCATCGTTTCGCCAGGAAGCTACACCTCAAATGACCTCAGTGAGCTTCACAGTTAAACAAAAAGTTACTAGTAGGATCGTCTAAGTGCATTCCCAGCCCCTCGCCCCTGGGAAGCTACAGTCACCATATATATACACATGGTTTCTAAACATATAATACCATCCTACTCTAAAATTAAGATATACTTCTGTGCACTCTGGGTAACTGAAAGGAAGATAAAGTCCAAAGGGCAAGGAGGAGTTAGGAAGACACTCTGGCTCTGCGAAAGTGGATGTTCTGATTTTCTCTGCTCAAACAGGTTTTTACATTTATGACCCTATTTATTTCCTTCATTTCCAACAGGTGTGCACAAAATAGGTGTGAATAAAAAATTCCTCGGAGGACCTGATTCAAAACTCTCCATTGAATTAAAAACATAATTTACTTTACAAAAAAAAATCCTAAGCCAAGAAATAAAGATAATTTCCTGAGAGAGAAAAAGATGCAGCAGTAGTAACAAGCTCAGTCCAAGCATCAAAAGCACTAAGATTCCAGTGTCCCATCAGAAACCTGTTTCTAATTATTTGTTCACACATGGTTTATGCAATGCAACAAGATAGCCTTCTTATCTAAAATTACACCCATAACAATATTTAATATAGAAAATTCAAAAATAGATACAAAAACTGAAAAAAGAAAACCATAGAAACTGTAACATCCAGAATAAACATTATTATTTTGGTGTTTCTCCTTCCAAATATTGCCTACCGTTAACATGTGACTGCTGCACTATTACTAGTTTATTATAAAAGACACTTCTCTGGAACAGCCAAATGGAAGAGTTTCATAGAGCGCAGTATGGAGGATGGGGCAGCATGGAGTCTCCATGCTCAACCCTCCCAGCATCTCGATGTGCTCCCCAATCTGGAAGCTCCCCTCACCTCCCTGTTCAAGAGTTTGTGTGGTAATCTCCCTCTCTCACTCACCCCGCCCCAGAAGCAGTGGACAGGGCTGACAGCTTCCGTCCTCTAGTCCTTTGGTCTTTCTAAAGATCAGCCCCATTCGGAGGCTACCTAGGGTCCCCATCCTAAGTTTCCTTATGAGCATAAACACAAGGTAACAAAAGACGCCCCTATCAATCAGAAGATTTCAAGAGTTTTAGGAGCGCTGTGCCAGGAACAGGGACAAAGACCACATACTTCCTATGACATATATATTTACAAAGTGCAGGTGCAGCAAGAGAGCAGTAAGCTTTTCAATATCTTTCTCTTAATTAATAGAACAAGCAGAAAAAGAAATGAGCGTGTGCAATGAAGACCTGATCACTATAGTATATAAGGAGAGTAACAGATATATGTAGAAACGCACCCAAAAGATGAAGAAGACACTTTTTCATTTTTTGCTTAAACAAGAGAACTATGTCTTCTCACAGTTTGGAAGCTAGAAGTCCAAGATCAAGGTGCCGGCAGGGTTGGTTTCTTCTGAATCCTCTCTCCTCTGGCTGTAGATGACCGTCTTCTCCCTGTGTCTTCACATGATGCTCCCTCTGTGCACCATCTGCCTAATCTCCTGTTTTTAGAAAGACACAGTTAAATTGGATTAGGGATCACGCTAATGACCTCATTTTAACCTATTACCTCTTTAAAGATCCTATCTTCAAATATAGTCACTTTCTGAAGTAATGGGGGTTAGGGTTTCAACGTATGAATTTGAGGAGAATGCAGCCCAGCCAATAATAGGATCCTAGGGAAATGTACAGCCTGGAGTTGTGTGAGATTCTGAATTGCTGTTAGAAAATAACTGAAACATACCGAGAATAATACAAAGAAACACATGATGTACTGGAAGCTCAGCTTATTAAACATTTCCAATACAGCGCGAGTCCCTGGTATAAAGATCACGGCCATGGTCTCCCAAGCTCCAGAAGCATCCTCACCTAGAACTGAGCACTTCTGATTTTCTTGTGCTCCTTTCTGCCTTGACTGCATTCCTGTGCAAATACAAACTATATGTTATACTGTTTGTATGTGGGTGTTTTAAACTTTGCATAAATGTTATCATTCTGTATGCTTTCTTTCCAATTTGTTTTATTATGGTAAAATACACATAATATTTTACCATCTTAGCCTTTTTAAATGTGTAGTTCAGAAGTAATAAATACACTCCCAACGTTGTCCAGCTATGACGCCCACCCATCTCTGTAACTCTTTTCATCCTGTAAAACTCAAACTCTGTATCCATTAGACAATAATCCCCAATTTCCCGATCCCCCAGCCCCTGGCAACTACCATTAATGCTTTGTTTTTATTATTTTGCCAACTTTAAATACCTCATGTAAGTGAAAAAATACAACACTTGTCTTTTTGTGACTGGCTTATTACCCTTAGCATAATGTCCTCAAGGTTCATCCACGTTGCACCATATGTCAGAATTTTCTTCCTTTTTTAAATGTGTATTTTACCACAATTCTTTAAGGGAAAAATATCATACCACAAAAGAAGAAATGATAGAAATTAATTATCTCCATCTTAAGTTACACAAAGAATTTGATAAACATATGTAATGAGTTGTGTATTACGTTCACAGCAGCCTTATTTATAGTGGCCAAAACATGGAAACAGCCCAAATGCCTGTCAACAAGGGAAGGAATGAACACATTCTGGTATGTTCATACCATGGCAAAGTGGGTAGCAACAAGAGTAGGCAATCCTGAGCTATACACAAATAAAGGACAAATCTCACAAACACAGTCCTGAGCAGAAGAATCCAGACACAAAAAGAATACATACGGTATTACTGCCTGTATAAAAAAAAATTAAGGAACAAAACTGAATGACAGATTTTGGAATGCTTGCCTATTTCGTTAAACTACAAAGAAAATTATAACTTTTTAATTATTACTATTAAAGTCAGCAGAGTGGTTATCTTTGGGAGCGAGAAGGATTTTAGCGGTTGGGAGAGGCACAAAAGGCACTTGTGGGGTCCTGGCAGTGTTCTATGCACCGCCCTTGGACATTTATTTTTTTCCACATTTCACAATAAAAGTAGCATAGGAAGCTTTTGATCTGTTTGCTTCCAGGCAGTGCCTTGCACCAGTGACCAAACCAAAAACCCTTACCAGACTGAATTCTTACACCTGCTTTATTTCTTCACTTACTTCTCCTCACGCCTCTCTACATTAATGCATCTACTTTTAGGGACCATCCAAAACAGAAGGCTCATGTGGGAAGTTAGCAACCTTCTCTCTGACTGTTTGAGGTCCAGAACCAGTTGGTTTTGCAAAAACCTATGATGTCCCCAATGTCTGCAATCTCTTACTATCTAATCTAGTTGCAAACCAACCACTTATTGCCCAAGTTCAAATGTTTCTTGAAACCATTAGTTGAACCTAGCAGAGAACGTCAAACAAATACTGGCTCTTTTCAGCCACGCCAGCAATGCCCCTCAGAGCCAGAGACTCAGCAGACTAGTCCCTACAGGGAACAGTTTTATAAAATGTTGTATTGTGGCAAATTAAGAATCTCCAGCTCCAAGGCTGCAATATATTTTTCTTTACCACCTCTTATCCATCCACTGAGTTAATGTCACACATTTTCTTTTGTGTTATGACAGGACTTCACTTATAGTATGAACTTTTATATTAGTCTTATAAAAGGACAGACTGCTGAAAAAACAAGACCTAAAAGTATCGTGGCTGAAATAAGCCAAAAAGTTATTTTTCTCCAAAATTCTAAAAAGAATGTCAGCAAGCAATTCTCTTCCTCATAATTTAAGGAGGGCGGCAAGAAAAATTATCCATGGCAGACATACCATAAAGAATAGGTAAAAGGAGTTCTTCAAACAAGAAGAAAATTACAAGATAAGAAATCCTGGTGCAACAGGAAAGAAGAAAGAAAAATGGAAGGAGAAGAAATATGGGTAAGTGAAATAGACTATCCTCATCCTCGTGAGTTTTACAAATCATGTATGATGACAAACAAAAATTAACACCATCTGATACTGAAGACAATGATATTTAAAAGTGGGGTGGGTAAAGTGATCTAAATAGAAGTAAGATTTCCACATTTCACCTGAAATGCTAAAACATCTATGCCAGTAGACTGTGATAATATATGTATGTTGTAATACCCAGAGCAACCACTAAGAAAATCAAACAAAGTGATACAATCAAAACTACTGAATTAGGGTGGGAGGTAAAGCTTAGAGCATGTGCTTGGCATGCACAAGGTCTTGGGTTCAATCCCCAGTACCTCCTGGCGATTGGAGGGAAAAAACTAAATAAATAAATACTACTTTTAAAAAAATACTGAATTAATGAATTAGTCAAAATAGAATCCTAAAAAGTGTTCAAACAACCTACACATGTGCAAAAAAAAAAAAAAAGAAACAAAGAAAATAAACAGAAACAAATGATAAAAAAGATAAATCTATACACATAATTATCTTAAATGTAAATAGTTTAAATACATCAATTACAAGGAAGAAATTGGCAGAGTGAATTTATTTTTTAAAACAACCCAACTATATGATATTATCAGCAATTTGCTTCAAAATCAACAACATACCGAGGTTGAAAGTAAAAGGATAAAGAAAGCTATGCCATGAAAAATCAAGAAAAAAAGCAGATAAGGCTACATTAGTGTTAGATAAAGTAGACAGAAGCAAAGAAAATTACAAACGGGAAGCAAGAGACATTTATATAATGATAAAAGGACCGCTCCACCAGGAACCCACCTTGCTTTATTTATAGTCACATTTATCATCATCTCACTTATTTTACATTTACCTGTGCATTCGTTTATTGTCCCTAGGCCATGTCTAGGCAAGGACTTCAGTGGTTTTGTTGACAGTCATATACTCAGCGCCCACAGCAGTACCTGCACAGGGTAAGTACTCAGTAAATATTTACTCATCAATGAAAGTGTTATCCTATTATCTATCAATATCTGCCCTTTAGATACAAGGCACTAATCATGATCAGCTCAAGTGATTTAAATACTTTAAACAGTAACATTATGAACTAAAATATTCCAACATCAGATCAGAAATGACCAAAAGGTTTACTAATTCTTATTATAGCATCTCATGCACAAAATTTAAGTTCTACTTTCTTCATCATAAATATACTAATTATAAAATCAGCAAGCAAAAACTATTGACATTAGAATGCTTCCTGGAAAAAAGTCATCATTTCCAAAATAACCGTCTTCCATCAGTCACAGTTACCTCAGTCATTTCCTCATCATGCAGTCGAGGTACTTCCTAAACTTTAGAAAGAAGCGTAGCTTTTCCATACTACTCAGCCACAAAAAAAGAACAAAATCTGCCATTTGTAGCAACATAAATAGACTTGGAGGACACTGTGCTAAGTGAAGTAAGTCAAAGACAAATACTCTATGGTATCACTTTTACATGGAATCTAAAACATATAACAAACTAGAGAATATAACCAAAAAACGAAGCAGACTCACAGACACAAAGAACAAACTAGTGGCTCCCAGCGAGGAAGGGAGGGGAGGGACAGAGTATGGGTGGGGGAGCAGGAGGTACAAACTACTGGGTGTAAGACAGGCTCAAGGATGCACTGTGCAACACAGGGAAGACAGCCAATAGTTTGTAATAACTGTAAATGGAAAGTAATCTATAAAAAATTGTATTAAGAAGCCTCTACAAATTTAAGAGGACAAATTATTTCAAGCATCTTTTCTGACCACAATGCCATAAAACTAGAAATCAGCCACTGGGGGGAAAAATGAGAGAAAAACAACTGTATGGAGACTAAACAACATGCTACTAAAAAACCAATGGGTCAATGATGAAATCAAAGAAGAAATTAAAAAATACCTTGAGACAAATGACAATGAAAACACAATTACATAAAATCTGTGGGATACAGTAAAAGAAGTCCTAAGAGGGAAGTTCATAGTGGTACAGGCCTTCCTCAAAAAACGAGAACAATCTCAATTAAACAATCTAACCTACCACCTAAAAGAATTAGAAAAAGAACAAACAAAACCTAGAGCCAGCAGAAGGAAAGAAATAATAAAGATCAGGGAGGAAATAAATTCTTTTAATTTAAGGACTAAGATTTAAAATTGCATTAAATTTTTTAGAAAAAAGAAGTATAGCCATAAAAAAAAGTGTAGCCTTTCCAAATAATTCATTATCAAATAATTTCCTCCATGAATCACTTCCTAAGCAGATTTCCACCTCTTGCTCTCGTTTTATTTTATGTTGATCTTTGTTCCCAAATTCCAAGCCTGCCCAATTTGCAGCCTAGACTGGCTCATCAATGACCTGCCACTCAACTTACTTCCTCTCCCTCCCCTTTCTAAAGAAGAGATTCACTCTAACCCAAATAGAGCATTCGCAATCTGTCAGACTCAGTTTCCACTGGTAACTTCAGCTTTCTTGTCTGTAAACACATTTGAAAGAAACAACTGAAAATTGCTAAATACAGTTGTATAGTAATTCCCTCATTGGAGAAAAGAAAGTGGGAAACGTCTGTGAGGCATGTACTGTGTAGCTGGTACTTAGCAATTATAAGCCTATTTGAAGGGCATCATGGTCTCTATTTTACAGAAGAGGAAAGTGAGAACCAGAGAGATGCAGCTTCTTGTGTCACTCAAGGTGGAGGTGATTATTGTGTTAAATTTGGTGAGACCACATTCATTTTCTGGGCCCCACCATTGCTATGAGAATTATATGCAACCATGTATAAGGAAGCCATTTATAAGATATTTGTACAGTGGGTACTTTGTTCCTAATTCTGGAATTTTGTTCACTAGCACTGGTTCTTCTGATGCTTGAATTCTGTTGATAAACAGGTGATGAATCTGATAAATTAACTGCTATGAAGATGTCTTTGGGTAGCAAAGGGTTAGCCCTCCCAGGTAATATATACATATCTTAAGTTCTTCACTACCTTAAACTGGAAATTTGCAAGTGTTTTCTCAGAAGAGACTCACAAGTCAAATGGGATCCCACCCCTATCTCAAACTGAGCAATCCCCTTTTATATGTTCTATATTTCATTTATGCACACACTTCGAAAAATGAAAATCACTGCTTACTGTCTTCAGCCAGTAGTCTATAAACGGACTAATTACAACCAGGTTAACAATGTTTATCAACTGGGACTTTTCAGGACATTTGTGACCTGCAAACGGTTCCACCTAAGCTGTTGGTCTACAGCCAAGTCCAGCCCTGCCCACCCACAGGGAAAGGCAAATGTCATCACTCCACAGTCTTCCCTGCTCTCTGACTACCGCCCACCCGACTCCAAGCTAGTCTCTCTGGATCTCATCGCTTAGCCATATATTTAAAATTTGTTCCCAGAGTTGTTGACAAAGGACATTCATTAGCCTGTTCCAAACAAGAATCCCCAGGGCAACTTGTGCTTCCTCACTCAATTGATTCCCCCAGTGCAATCTCTCAATAGAGCAAATATAACCTTTGTCACTCTGGTTAAAGGACAGCTGAGGTGGGAGAGGGAGTTCATATTCTGCCTTCTGAGGTCATTAACATCATTTTTCCTAGAACAGAAAAATCCAGGGCTACTCTGCTCCTCAAAGTCCTTCTTTTAACCTTTATACTGGCTCCACTTTTAAAAGACAGGCTATCCAAAAACTCTGATGCAGCCCCAGTCTTAATGAGTGGAAAAACAGAAATGGGCAAATCCCCACTAAACTGGTAAGGAAATGGAAAAGACTATTTCTTACCAAGAGAAGCCCTGGAAGATTTGTAACTTCTGTGAAATGCTGGATAGGACTTGGTGGCAGATAACATTGAAAATGCAATACATTTTATTTTATTTTATAATAATATAGCCTTATAATTTTTATATACCTCTAAGAATATTTAGGACTAAAATCTCACTATAGCCATTTGGATAGTCAAATGAGGAGGTATATTCCCTCTTTACAGCTTCATTGATTTTACCTCTCTGTGGCCGTGAAGCCTGAAACCAATGCAGATGTGAATATTCAACCTTTCCCTGAAGATTTCAGGTTGGTAACCAGGAGCGCAAGGGCATCCAGAGCACTGTGTAACTTTTCCCGGTCCCTGATTCCAACTGTGGACTGCACCCCACTAGTGGCTTATGGAATCAATTTAATGGGTTGCATTCAGCATTTGAAAAAAAAATTTTAGTAAAATAAAATTTAAAATACTATGTTGTACCACATGCAGTAATAAGGAGTGTTCTGTAAAACCTTTATTTAAGTTAGACATATACAAGTTTGCCAGAAAATGATTTAAAATGCAGAATACATTATGGTCAAAATGCTTGAAAGCAGCTGCCCTATAAATGTTTGTAAAAACAATACATAAAGAAAATCTTGAATAAGCCATCAAGGATGCTCTCATATAATGCGATTCTTAAACAACATGAACTCACAAATCAGTAGAGACTTGAAATGTTCTTGAAGTGCTTAAACGTGAAGACTCCTTAGAAAACCCTGGATCATAGTTTTTATATACTTTTCCTGTAAAATTTCTATACCCATATACCCAAAATGTTTTACACATGTTTTAGTGGGTTCATAGACATGGTAAATCCAATCTAGAATTAACAGATCCCTAGTTTAGAACTCCTGCTTGAAATATCCTGAAGCTCCTAAAATTTCCTTGAAATGTAATAGCATCTGCCTGTCCTTAAAGGAAAGCAAAGTTCTAGATCTAAAGATTCTGAATGCATTTGTGTAAATGGAGATTTTTATTCTAATCTAATATTTGCTGAACTGTAGACAGGTAGATGGAATGGTTCAAAGGACAGAAGACTTTTCAATCTAATACACAATCTTTGAATTCTAACAGACAGAGAAGGAGGGTCTGTTGAAGAAGAAGTGAGGAGCTGGTACTCTTGGCATCGAGGGAATTGAGGGAGTTGAACAGGAAGGAAAATGAGAGGCTGATATGATTGTATGAAAAATAAAAACAAAAATGGCAGAGAAGCGTAAGAAAACGAGCTCATCTAAGAAGAGTTAGGCAGGCAAAGGAAGCAGGGCAATAAGTGGAACCAGTGAGAAGTAAGGAAAGTGAATACAGGGGAAAGAAAATTAGTAACTTCTGGAAGGAGACAGCTGTTGCAGGCATTCCTTTATTAACTCTTTTCAAAAACTATTTAAACATCATCTACGAAGCGATTATTTCATATTGGCACTGGGGAGAGTACATTTGGAGAAATCATAAAAAGAACTTTCTATATAGGGCAAACAGGACTGGCAAGAACCCAACACCATTCAAATGGGCTGCTGGGCTGGGTCATGTCATCAGAGGAAAAGTTCATGGTCCCTCTCCTTTTGTTCTCTTCAGATTTCATGTCCCTTTCAGAATACCTCTTCCTTTCTCACCTTTTATTATTACCATTTTACCTTGAGACTCAAAATTTTTTAAGCAATGCAAAATAAAACCGTATTGACTGAGTTCATCCTGCTGGGTCTAACAGATGTCCCTGAACTCCAGATGGTGGTTTTCACCTTTCTGTTCCTTGCCTATTTGCTCAGCATGATGGGAAATCTGACGATCCTCATCCTCACCTTGCTGGACTCCCACCTTCAGACCCCCATGTATTTCTTTCTCCGGAACTTCTCCTTCTTAGAAATTTCCTTCACAAACATCTTCATTCTTAGGGTCCTGATCAGCATCACAACAGGAAACAAGAGCATCAGCTTTGCTGGCTGCTTCACTCAGTATTTCTTTGCCATATTCCTTGGGTCAACAGAGTTTTACCTTCTGGCCGCCATGTCCTATGACCGCTATGTGGCCGTCTGCAAGCCCCTGCACTACACGACCACCATGAGCAGCAGAGCCTGCACCCAGCTGACTCTCTGCTCCTGGCTGGCTGGGTTAGTGGTTATTATACCACCAACCACTCTGATGAGTCAGCAGGACTTCTGTGCCTCCAACAGGCTAAATCATTATTTCTGTGACAATGAGCCCCTTCGGGAACTCTCCTGTTCAGACACGAGCCTCATAGATAAGGTTGTCTTCCTTGTGGCCTCAGTGACCCTGGTGGTCACTCTGGTGCTAGTGATTCTCTCCCACACGTTCATCATCAGGACTGTTCTGAAGCTCCCCTCTGGTCAGCAAAGGACAAAGGCCTTTTTCACTTGTTCTTCCCACCTGATTGTCATCTCTCTCTCTTATGGAAGCTGCTTCTTCATTTACATTAAGCCCACAGCAAAAGAAGTGGATTCATTCAACAAGGGAGCCGATCTACTCATTACTTCAGCTGCACCTTTGTTAAACCCCTTCATTTATTCCCTAAGGAACCAACAGGTAAAACAAGCTTTCAAGGATACAGTCAAGAAGCTTATGAAACTTTAAAGAATTTCAGAATTAAAACCTTAACGGGTGAATCCTTACTACGTACCAAACTCTCTGCCAGTTACTAGATATCCAATAAAGAGTTAAACTCCAGGACAGTGAGAGAGATTTGGAAATTAAAAAAATACAACCTAAATGTTCATATAAAGAAATGATTAGGTTTTATTAATGAAAAAGCAGCTCAATCTGAGTTAGTGAGTCAAAAAGTTTTCAGAGCAGGTGCCATTTAAATTGAGTCTTGACAAGTAGGAATAGGTCAAGCAAGCAAAAATAGAGAAAGAAACAGGTAGAAAGAATATTGGTGGTGGGAGCACAAATTTTCAGTCCAACAAGATTGAGGAAATGTTGTCATTCATTTCAATTAAATAAAACAGAGAAGGAAAAGACTTGTGGAGATAAAAGTTTTAGTTTTGAATTAAGTTAAATCCTATTTTAAATAAATTAAATGTTCAAAATGTCAAGCCATTTGGATTTGGGACAAGATCTGTGAATTTAGAAATCCTTACCATGTAGATGGCAACTGATGTGGAAACAGAGGAGGCCACGAATAGAAGCAAGTACAGAAGTTCAAATATTAAACTCTTAGCATCCTCTCATAATTTGAAGAGCACAAGAGGCAGAAGATAAGAAAGTCCACAGAACTGTGGGATTCATAAGAGAATGTCTCAAGAAACACAGGTTATTTGGCAATGTGAAATGCTGCAGAGAACAATTAATATGAAGAATGAAAGCATGAGAACTGACAATTAGGCTACTGTTATTGATCACAGCCATTTTCAGAAAATGTGGAACTTGGGGGTGGGGTAGGAAGAAGTCAGACCACAGTGGGATACTGGTGGTTAGGAGTTGAAAAGCTAGAAATGGTAAGATGGAATTTCAAGAGTATGGGTCAATGGCTTTGGTTCCTAGACTTGAGGGCATATAACACTGTGCCATGCCTATAACAGGCACTCAGTAAATGCTCAATTAATTAAAAAAAATGAGTAAATGATGTCTTTATTACATAGGATTCAAGTAAGCTTTCATAAGCTTTTTTATCATCTACTAGTTTTTTAAAGGGCCAAACTCTTTCTCTCCTGAACACTTTAAAGCCTATTTTGAACCACATAGTTATTTCTTTGTAGAGATATCCACAGACAAATCCTCTGTTAATGTCACCTTGTTTAACATTATTTTAAGAGTTTTTTTCTCCTTTTCTCAGGGATATTTATAGGTAAATAAATTAAAAGGAGAATCAGATTTTCACAAAAGCTGTCTAAGCATGTTTTCAGAAGTCTAGGAGACGCACATACCCTTTTATAAAAGTGTGTTCCCCGTTAATCTATCCCTTATATCTACAATCTACTATTAGGAATTAAATTATTTTCTTTTGAGTCTTCTTCCTATTAAAATGCAATCAAGAGAAGCAGTGTACTAGTGTACTATAGAAGTAAACAGCCTCAAAAATCTCAGTGACTTAAATAACCAAAGTTTATAACCTCTCATACTATGTTCAATGTGGGTCAGCAGCCAACTCTGCTCCACATGGTAACTTCTGCATCACCTTATAATGCTGCCATCCCCACATCAGATGCTTCAAGGGTCACAGAAGGAAACACACAAAACAGGAAATGTCTCAAACCTGCACTTAAAAGCTCCGCCTAAAACCCACTGGCCAAAACGAGTTAACAAATGCAAAAGATCCAAGCAGTGTGATCTTCCCACACATATAGAAGGAAAAGAGAACATGAGAACTTGTGAGCGAAAGATGAAAACACCTTATAGGCTAGGATATGTTACCTTTTTTTCCCAAATGACAGCCAAGTCCTGTAAACAAAACTGGCTAAAGAAATTTGGCAGAGCAAATTACCGCCATGAAAATTGTAGTGAAATGTTGGTGGGGATGTAAACTGGGGTGGCCACTATAAAGAACAGTATGGAGGTCCCTTTGAAAACTAAAAATAAACTTACCATATGATCCAGCAATCCCACTCCTGGCCATATATCCAGAGGAAACTCTAATTCAAAAAGACACATGAACCCCAATGTTGACAGCAGCACTATTTACAACAGCCAAGACATGGAAGCAACCTAAGTGTCCATCAACAGATGACTGGACAAAGAAGATGTGGCATATATATACAAACTACTCAGCCATAAAAAAGAATGAAATAATGCCATTTGCAGCAACATGGGTGGACCTAGAGACTATCATATTAAGTGAAGTCTAAGTCAGAGAGAGAAAGAGAAATCATATGATATCAGTTATAGGTGGAACCTTAAAAAAATGATACAAATGACCTTATTTACAAAACAGGAATAGACTCAAAGACACTGAAAACAAACTTATAGTTACCTAAGAGGAGAGCAGTGGGGGGAGGAGCGATAAATTAATTTTGGGATTACATATACACACTACTATATATACAATATATAAACAACAAAGACCTACTGTGTAGCACAGGTTATACTATATTCAATAACTAGAAGTTAACCTATAATGTAAAGGAATCTGAAAAGAACATAGATATATATTATGTATAACTGAATCACTTTGTTGTACACCTGAAACTAACACAACATTGTAAATCAACTATACTTCAATTAAAAACAAAAACTGCAAAAATAACATATGAGATCGCTCATATGTGGAATCTTAAAAAAAAACAAAACAAAGCATAAATACAAAACAGAAATAGACTCACAGACATAGAATACAAACTTGTGGTTGCCAAGGGGGCGGGGGGTGGGAAGAGATAGACTGGGATTTCAAAATTGTAGAATAGATAAACAAGATTATACTGTATAGCACAGGGAAATATACACAAGATCTTATGGTAGCTCACAGAGAAAAAAATGTGACAATGAATATATATATGTTCATGTATAACTGAAAAATTGTGCTGTACACTGGAATTTGACACAACATTGTAAAATGATTATAAATCAATAAAAAATGTTAAAAAACAAAAACAACAAAAACTGTAGTGAGACAGACTGAGGAAAACAATGTCTCATGGCTTCATCTTTTAAAAATATAAATCATATCATGTCACTATCTTTCTTAAAACCCTCTGAGAGCTTCCCATTACTTAAATTCCAAATTCCTCACCACAGTCCACAAGGCACTACCTCAACTAGCTCTGGCCCAGCTCTTTCAACACTCTGCCCTCGGCACTGACTAACAGGCCCAGAAGAGGTAACAATTACAGCTCATGTTCCTTCTCCTAAAAGAACTTCAGAACGAATTACATCCTGTTATTTCCTCCCTGTCAACTTAATCATTACCAGAAAACTCTCTAGATCCTCCTTCATTACCCCTGAGTGATCTGTCATCTTCAAAATCCTCTGAAAACTCTCAGCACACCTGTCCTTCACATATTTCTGATCCTGGAGAAGGGGTAGGTACCCTCCTCGCTCTCCACTGCCTTTTTTTTTTTTCATTCACGAGATAGTCAGTAGAGTAACATTTATTGATGGTCTACTTACACCAAGACTGCAAAAAACGCTGCAGATAAATGGATGAAAAGTCATGGTTCTACCCTCAAGGCCCTTATAACCAGTAGGAGACCTCATGCTAAGTATTAGGGCAGAAATACACCAACGCAATCAAAAGGGAGAGGACAGAGCAGATACTACCACCTGGAGAAGTTAGGGAGCATCTCATATATGTATTCTCTTATCCTTAATTCTCTTCCATTCTTTTGTCATTTTCCCATTCATTATCATACACATGGATGATATTGAAACTAATTATCTTATTGGAGAGAGAACAGAAATTTAAAATTTATTTTTCCTTTTTTAAAAAAAAATTTTTGAAGTGCAGTTGATTTACAATGTCAGTTTCAGGTATACAGCAAAGCGATTCAGTTATACATACACATACATGGTTTTTTTTCTTTTCAGATTCTTTTCCATTCTCTCCATTGCCTCTTACAGACCACTGTCCTCTATTTTCAAAACCTGTAATTCCGTTAAAGCACATGTCATCAGATTATATCACTCCTTGTTCAACTACTCCCTCAGGTATCTGGTTGGTTCACTGATAAATT
Organism: Camelus dromedarius; assembly: GCF_036321535.1. Lineage (NCBI taxonomy): Eukaryota > Metazoa > Chordata > Mammalia > Artiodactyla > Camelidae > Camelus > Camelus dromedarius. The sequence goes on along the minus strand of NC_087446.1, from coordinate 58,881,543 downwards.
TAGCAACTGGCTACCCCAACTCTACCACTTACTCCTGGTTTGATTGTTTGGTGACTTGAATAGCTACAGAGATCGATGTACTGAACCAGTGTGATGTTCTGTGGGCTGGTGAACTCAGCCTGGCTCAGATGGCTGGCTCTACTTCAAGCTGTGGGTCTGTTCACGACACTGAGGACAAGAGGACCTAAGAAACAAGTAGCTGGATTCCATGGTAAGACACACGCTTGCCCAGGGGAAGAAGATAAATTCCAAGACACTGTCGTTCCCTGCTTCCTCAATGAAGTTTCTGGGATTCCGGGTGTCTAAGGGCATATCAGGGTATACCTTCAAATTAGAATAAAAATTACTACATTTTGTACCTCCTAAGAGGAATCAAAAAGTACAATACACTACATTGACGAGATAATATACACCACATTGGTGACTGCTGTTCTGGCCCACGTACTAAGTAATCCATAAAACTGCTCACAATAAGGGAAAGCTCTCCAGATGGCCCAGACTTTGATGCAAGCAGAGTCCTTATGACTCTGTGGATTTCACTGTATTCAAAGTGTCGGTGGGAGATCAGGACGCAGTGTAGAATTTGTGGCATGCTCCCGTAGGTAAGTCTTAATACAAACCCCCTAAGATAAATCCACACCATCTTTAGCAATTAACTTGCTGTTTTGAGAAATAAGTGTTTTGCTCGTTACTGGGCCTGGCACAGACTGAATGTCTATTCGTGGGGCAAGCTAAAAACATGTACCTTGAACTACTCATCATGAACTGAGTGAATATCTTTCACTAAGTCATAAAAATAGAAGTGTCTAAAAATGCCCCAGCTTCAAGTGGAAGTGAGACATAGGAGATGAAGCTCATGCAGACCCTTCAAAGCAGAAGCAACGTGCACAGGCAGAAGGCTCACACTCCTGATGTATTAACCCTTCCTCTGGTGCCTCTCCTACCTCAAACCACACCTGTAACTTCATGTTTGGTGAGGGTCAGGGAGGCGGGTTCCCAATGACTAATGGACTAGGGAAGAGAAAATAAAGCCTTCTTTACAGATGGCTCTGTGCAATACACTGACATGAGCCAGCGGTGGACTACCGTGGTGTTACAACACCACTGAGGCACGGCCATGAAAAGTAGTTGGGAAGGGAAATCATCCCACCAGCAGAACTTTGATATTAACAGCTGTCACTCTGTCTGGAAGGAGAGATGTCTAGAGAGTTAGACCTATACCATTCAGTGCTTAGAAGATAATGGTTTGTCTATATAATCAGAGACTTAGAATGAAAAAAAAAGTTGGAGGATTGGTTAACCAGGAGGTTTGGGGTAGAGGAATAAGGATGGACCTCTCACAGTGTGACTGAAGCTGAGGACACTTGTAATACCTTATGACTGAGTGCTCACCATAAGTCTCCTGCGGCAAACACACACATCCACCACGCACATCTATCAGAAATTTGGTAGACTTTTCCTTTTCAGGGCACAGAAGACTAAAGTGAAGGGAAAGGGTCTAATGGGGAAAACGCTAAACCCTCTACATGGCTCGTGTTACCTGACCAATGTAAGAGTACCACGGCAACAGAAGGCAAATGGCCTCCTACCCCTTGTTCTTTAGGAGGCATATGGTGCTAGGAACATTAAATAATTAAGGTATGTCGTCCAGCATTATGCACAATGTAATGAAGGTGTGTTGTGTAGCGTTATGCGTAGCACATGGTAAATGGCTCAAAAAATATACTGTTGTTCTAGCTCCCACGATTATTTTTCATTGTTGTCATTACTCCAGCTTCCACGAGGCTTTTGAACTATACTGATGCTCTCCTGCTAACTTCCTCAGCGTCTCTTTGGACTTCTTCCCCAATCCCTTATTAAAAGTTCAATTCCAGAGTTCTCAGCAAATAGGGCTCATTAGCATGCTCTGAATGGGGGTCTCCTGGGATCTTTTCTCTCCTTCCTCATCTGATTATGCTGAGGTCTCCCCCGAATAGAATATTTAAAATATGCTTCCATCTGGTGTAAAATCAGAAGCAGCACATATCCAGGCTCAGATGAGTCAGAACGGAGGAAACTAGACTTTGAAGGGAGGGTGGTTTCTATTATCACTACCATAAACACATTTAACTTAAATAAATCACACCTCAAAGGATTACCTGCTGGCTGGGGGGCATTTTACATTTTATGTGGAGATAAGAAGTGGCAAATGACAGCTAAGCTGATATACAGCAGGAGGAGTAGGAGTTTTTCTACCAAATTTTCATAAGTTTGTGAACTTTTGTGATGAATTAGGTCAGTAAGTAGCGGTGGGAAGGCAGACAAGTTCAGTTTTATGCTACCTTTCCTCCACATCTGACTTCTAAACTGTGATTCATTCCATAGAGGTGCACGGGTAAAACCCTACAGAACTTTCCCTGAAAGTCAAGTGTAAGTATATTCTCAGCTTCTAGTTAAATCAGTGTTACCTGTTTGTGATTATAGAGCATGAAATTATATTACTGTGATTTTTCTTAATTAAAAAGTAACTCACGCTTGTTTTACAGTATTCATGGAATACAGACAAATATAAAGTAAAAAGAGACAGCTCCCCTTATGTCCTCCACTTCCTCATCTAACTCCATAAATGCAATACTGAAAATTTCTCCAGATCTATGTGAATACGCACATAAAAATATAGTTTTAGAGCATATACGATATATACTTTTTAACCCAAATGGGATAATACACTACTGTTCAGCAGCTTGCTTTACTCACTTAGCAATATATCAAATATATCTTTCCAAGTGAGTTCACATAAATACTTCCCATTTATTTGTATTGGTGTATTGCATTTTATAGTTTGGATGTGCCAAAGTTATTTAGTCACTTCCATACTGATGGAAACTTTAATTGTTTCCAAATTTTTACATTTATAAACAAGGCTATAATGAACATCCTTGTAAAATTATTGAAACAGAATTATCATAGAATTTATATAGAATATGAATGTGAAATTTTGAATGATAACATACATCTGTTCACCAAAGACCAACAATTAATGACCAGGAAGTGCAAGAGCCTGGACATTCAGGTACTGGATGGCATTACCAGGTTCCACACATCCTGTGATTGGGACGTTCCTAGGGACAATGGCAAAGATGGCTCTCTGGTGTTCCAGATAGGCACACGGTCCAGGGATGTACGGAGCGGGGCTAAGGATTTCTTTATTTCAGGAAACTTAAAAGATCAGAACAATATGAAAATGCCTAATTGATTCTAAAATTCAAAGCTTCTTTCTTGGAATACATGCCATCATTTCTGAAAAAGAATATTATGACCACATAATCTGGTAGCCCACTTCCTGGTTCTGTGTTCGGGCTGTACCTGTATCTTATGCAAAGTGCCTCAGCCCATCCAGGGAGCTTAGAGAGCACAGATGGAGGAGTCCAGGTACAAATGAACACCTCTCTCTAAGTGTCAGGGGTAAGAATTTAAAGTAGTTCCTGAAAGCCCCTCCTGAAATCATTTGCTCCCTGAGGTTTCTCTTTCCATCAGTGACAGGTCAGTATTACGAAAACAAAGCATGAAGGAATTCTGTGCCCAAACAAACTTTACATGCATTAAGTCATTTTAAAATTATTGTATCCCCCTCACCCTCAGTAACACATAACAGAAATACAGATTTTTATTGTTTGGGGATAGAGGAGCACCAACTATGAACAAGGAAAATCTCAAAATACAACCTTCCTAACAGAGGCCTGGCTCTCAGCTCCTAAAATCTCACCAGAGACTACATGACTCATTGATCATTCATCAGTGGAAGAGAGAAGGGAAGTGGTAACATCAATTTATAGATTGAAGAGACTTTACCCTAGACTAACTCTTGAAAGTTCCTATTCACTGTTAGACAAAAAAAAGCTAGGAAAATGCACAGTTTATATGGTTGATTTTCAAGGACAAAGGGTAAACAGAGAATAAAATGGGGGGAGGGGGTAAAAGAAAGAGAAGGGCACTACCTTTTTTCATTTATTTAATAACCATGTATTTTGATTATACTGTGTTTTTGCCAATGTTACTGGGGAGTAAAAGAACACCAAAAGAGGAAGAACGGATTTATGAAGAGCCTGGCATAAAACCAACACTACAGTCATTCAGCAGGTGTTGGCTCTCTTGCCCTTCCTCTGCATTTAAGGAACTTACAGTCTGTTTTGGGGAAAGGTGACATATACACAGAAAACAGGAAATGGTCAATGCCTGAAAAGAATGCATCCTACGTGTTAATTCTTATCTTAGAATCAGACATCTCTCTGCATTTATTCTGTGTCACAGATTTTCAGATACTCATTTTGATGTAAAAATTCCACATAGAATGCAGCCATTCTGGAAGGCAGCATGGTGGTATCCAGCAAAACTGAAAATAGAATTATCATAGGATCCAGCAAGATATGCTGCTGGGTATACACCCAAAAGAAATGAAAGTAGAATTTTGAAGATATATTTGCACACCCATGTTTACAGCAGCATTTTCACAATAATCAAGAGATAGAAGCAACCCAAACATCCATTACAGATGAATGGGTAGACAAAATGTAATCTATATGTATAATGGAATATTATTTAACCTCAAAAAGGGGGAAATCCTATCACATGGTACAATATAGATTAACCTTGAGAACATTATGCTAAGCGAAATAAGCCAGTCACAAAAAAACAAATACTGTACATAAGTTATCTGCTGAAAATGGCTTTGAGAACTTGAGAATTGTGGAGAAATTTAAACAGAAGTTAAGTAATTTTTATTATATATTTATGGTAAAATGTATAATAAAAAGATGTAAATATTCAGAAACCTGTTCCTTATCAATAAGCAAAAACTAATTACTTGAATTCTCAAAGTATGGTATAAATAGCCCCCTAATCATTCAAGTTATTCCTGAGAAACTTGTAAGTGAGGCTTGCAACTTTGGATTCCAGTTATATTTTTCTAGCCAGAGGAATATCACATACTTATTAATATAATAGACGTGGATATGGAAGAAAATTATAGCAGGGATCTGATTGGAGAGGTACCATCTATTTCTCTGCTAAAACCATCTAAGACAGGAGAACTAGGGCCTGAGGGAAAGCTGACATTGGCAGCAAAGATTTACAGACTGATAATACTAGTTACAATGGTCCACAAATTCAAAAACATCAAAGGGAAGTTAGGCCATCTTTGGTCACCACAGTTACAACAGCATTGCTGATCCCCTCCTGAAGGCTCCTCAACTGCAGCTAACAGGTGAGCTTTCCTTCTCACACAGAGACCAAGAAAGTTACAGGAATGAGGTGTCACTGCCAAATGAGCAGAAGCAATGAAAGAGCAAAACTAGGGCTATCATTCAAAGTGGAAATAAAAATAGAAAACAGAAAATGATCACGTAGGCACTGGTTTAGAAGACAGGCTAGGAGAGCTGAGGGGGAGCCTGAGAAGGGGCCACAGAGGACACCCTCCCACGTGAGACTTCAGGGAAATCGTTCTTGTGACGAGTCACCCTCTGTCCCATAGAAAACCTCATCCACGTCAAAATGACAGGAAAAAAAGGCATCTGAACCAATTCAACAAGAAAAGCTTAACCTCTTCTAAATGCTCCTGGGCTCCTCTTCCATTCTCATCACTGACTTCTTTCCTTTGTACCTTCATAGGCAGCAAAGGGCAGCAATGAGAAACCACACCTATATGACAGAATTCATTCTGCTGGGACTGACAGACATCCCAGAGATTCAATTTGTAATCTTTATACTCCTCTTCCTCACCTATGTACTCAGCATCTTAGGTAACCTGACAATCATCACCCTCACGCTACTGGACTCCCATCTCCAGACTCCCATGTATTTCTTCCTCTGGAACTTCTCCTTCCTAGAAATTTTCTTTACAACCACTTTTACTCCTAGGCTACTGTTCAGCATCTCAACCGGGAACAAGAGCATCAGCTTTGCTGGCTGCTTCACTCAGTATTTCTTTGCCATATTCCTTGGGGCCACAGAGTTTTACCTTCTGGCTGCCATGTCCTATGACCGCTATGTGGCCATCTGCAAACCCCTGCATTACACGACCATCATGAGCAACAGAGTCTGCATCCAACTGGTTCTCTGCTCCTGGCTGGGGGGATTCCTCATCATTGTATCTCCAATCATCCTAACCAGTCAACTGGATTTCTGTGCCTCCAACATGCTGAATCATTATTATTGTGACTATGGACCCCTCACAGAAATATCCTGCTCAGACACACGACTCCTGGAGCTGGCTGACTTTATCTTAGCAGTTGTGACCTTGGTGGTCACCCTGGTGATGGTGATTCTCTCCTACGCAAACATCATCCGGACCGTTCTGAAGATCCCCTCTGCTCAGCAAAGGAAGAAGGCCTTTTCCACGTGTTCCTCCCACATGATTGTCATCTCCCTCTCTTACGGCAGCTGCATCTTCATGTACATAAAACCCTCAGCAAAAGAAGGAGTTGCCTTCAATAAGGGAGTAGCTGTGCTCAACACCTCAATTGCCCCTTTACTCAACCCCTTCATTTACACCCTAAGGAATAAGCAAGTAAAACAAGCCTTCAAAGATGTGTCCAGAAAGATTGTGAGTCTTTAATGAATGTAAAGACCTCAAACTCAAAAGAAAATCTGAAGAGTAGTAATATTCTTGAATTCCTCCCCATGAAAACAAAGGCAGAACTCCTTTAACCCTCTCCTTAGTAAAATAGCATCTCAGATGAATTTATCATAAAGAAGTGTCGAAGTTATGTTCCAGACTTGCCAAGGAGGGGGGGGGGAATCTTCCAAAACCAGTTCAAATATTTCTTCCCAGTAAATAGATTTTTGAGCCAGACATTTTAAAATTTTACAAGAAACCTAAAACAATACCACTCTTCTCATGACTTTTTTGCAGATTATAGTTATTTTAAATAAAAATATATTATTTGTAAAAAAAAATTTGTGCTAAAAAGAAATGTTTGTTATACAATTATTCTAAAACAAATGAATATATAGATTTTTTAAGTTCTCAGTTTAATTTCTAATAAGATTAAAAATGGATATAGATATAACCACTTGATAAATTTTTATACAAAAAAGATGTAGCAGGTAACACTGTCAGTCTGAGTACAAAAATGGAATAACTGGATAAAATTACTAGGACTGTCACAAGACTGATGGTCCTGGGCTTATTGGAAAAGTTTAACTTTACAAATGAGGCTCTTAATTTCATGGACGTCTTTAAGAAAGTTGTGCAAACATATTTTCAGAAATACTAGACATTTTCCAGAAGAGGCTAGTAATTACATTTTGCAGTAAGGCTTTATTTCACTCTTGGAAAAAAAACACCATCTTCTCTTAAGGTTGAGACAATTTTCTTCCTCATTATTCTTGCTTTGAGAATTCTAAAACTGTCTCCTTTTAGACGTTTAATACAAAAAGGATTTTCAGTTGTAGGGTTGATACTTATGACTCTACCTCTCCTTCCAGTCATGAAATTAGAATGAAAACTATCACCAGGGGCATCTCCAACAGAGTGAATATCCAACTTCCTCTTAAGGGAAGATTCAGAAGAGTAAGACTCTTCAGCCATGTTGCAATGGACAAAACCTACAGCACTCTGAGTGACCCTGAGCTGTAGAGGACATATTTTGGAGATGAACTTGAGGAGGCTGAGTGAAAGAACTGCCTAAGGATGCCTTAGGGAAAAACATCCACATTTTGTAAGGATTTGTTTTTTAAAGTGTAGTTAAAGTGGGGAGGGCAAAAAAGCCTATATGGTGTAAGGTGTCTGCATCCTTTGAGGTAAAATCTTGATTCTAAGTGGACTGGGGAAAGTTAAGCATGCATATTGTAACTCCTACAGAAATGACTTCAAAAATTAAACACAGAGACACAGTCAAAAATCACAAGAAATAAGTGAATTTAAAGGGAATCATAAAAAAAACTTCAAATAACTGAAAAGTAGGCATGAAAAGGGAAACAGAAGAAATAAACAGATAATAATAAAATGATGGACATGACTCCAAACAGATCAATAATTACATTAAATATAAATGGTCCAAAAATGCCATTTAAAATAGAGATTATCAGAATGGATTTTTTCTAAATGACATAACTATATGCTGTCTAGGTGAAATTCTCTTTGAATATAATGATTTATGCAGGTTAAAAGTAAATAATCTAGAAATATATACCATGAAGACACTAATTACGAAAAGAGTCGATTCACCAAGAAGACATCCAAAATGCATATGTACTTAAAAACACAATTGCAAAATATTTAAGTTAAAACATATAATTCAAACAAGAAATAGAAAATCCACAGTTGTAACTGATGACTTCCACACCCCTCTCTCAGTAATAGATATAATTAGTGGACAGAAGATAAGCAAGGATATAGAAGAACTGAACAACTCTATAAAGTCAATTAGATATAATTGACATTTATAGGTGATTCCACCTAAAACAGGAGAACACAAAGCCTTTTCACATGCACATGCACATGGACTATTTACCAAAACAGACCATACCCTGGGTCACAGAACAAACCTTAGCAGATTTTAAAAAACTGAAATAATATAAAGTATGTTCTCAACTCATAATGGAACTAAACTTGAAATTAGTAATAGAAACATAACAGAAAATTCTCCAAGCACTTGGAAATTAAACAGCACACTTCTCAATAATTCATAGGTCAAAGAGGAAGTCTCAAGAGAAATTAGAAAATATATTGAATTGAATTAAAATGAGAACCCAATATATCACAAATTGTAACGCAGGTGATAACAGTACGTAAAGGGAAATTTATAGCATTAAGTGCTTGCATTGGAAAAGATGAGGTAGGATTTTTTTTCTGCTTAGCTAAGATATAGCAGGCATATAATATTATGTAAATTTAAGCTATACGGTGTGATGATTTGATATACATATATATACTGAAATAAGGTTACCCACAATAGGGTTAGTTAACACATTCAACACCCCATATAGTTAGTTTTTTTGTTGTGTGTAGTGAGAATAGAACTACTCTTTTAGCAACTTCCAAGTATACATTATTTTTTTCTTTTTGGAAATTTGAACAGTAAATTTTTTCAGAGATACCTTCATTTTTATTTTTTTCAGCCTCATTGAGATATAATTGACGTACAACCTTCTTGAACTTTAAGGTGTAAAATATGATGATTTGATACAGGTATGTACTGGGAAATGATTACCACAATAAGGTTAGTTAGCATCTCCATTGCCTCAGTAACCACCTTTGTGTGTGTGTTACAGAAGATGAGTGAATTCTGGGCATCAAATGTGAAATACTGTTAGCTATAGTCACATGGAGTACATTAGATCCCCAGAACTTAATCATCTTATAACTGGAAGTTTGTACCCTTTGACCAACATGTCCCTATTTTCCCACTCCTCAGTCCCTGGCAACTATCAATCTATTCTTAGTTTCTGAGTTCAGTTTTTTCAGATTCCATATAAAAGTGAGATAGCACAATATTTGTCTTTTTCTGTCTGATTTATTTCACCTAGCATAATACTCTCAAGGAACATTCATGTTATTGTAAATGGGAGAATTTCTTTCCTTTATGGCTAAATAATACTCCATTGTGTGCATATCCATCATCCTCTGACAGATGCTTAGGTTATTTCCATACCTTGGCTATTGTGAAGGATGCTCCAGTGAACATCAAAATGCAGATATCTCTTTGACATACTGATTACATTCCTTCAGATATATGTATATATATCCTAGAAGTACAATTGCTGCATTGTATGATAGTTCAATTTTTAATTTTTTAAAGAATCTCCATACTGTCTCCATAGTGGCTGTACCAATTTACATTTCCAGCAGCAGTGCACAAGGGTTCCCTTTTCTCCATATCTTTGCTGACACTTATTTCTTGTCTTTTTGATAACAGCCATTCTAAGTGGTGTGAGGTAATATTTCATTGTGGTTTTGATTTGCATTTCCCTGTTGTCGGTTACAAAATTCTGGTTTTTTAAGTGAAAAAAAAAAAAGTGAATGAAGGGCCACAAATGGCAAAGTATCTTTCTTTCTCATGTGTGAGTTGTATTCCATTACATATACGTATGTTGCATCTTCATCATCTATTCAACTATTGACATGCACTTAGGATGCTTCCACATCTTGGCAACTATAAATAATGTTGCTGTTAATAGCAAGGTGTATGTATCCTTTTGAATTAATTTTTATTTTGTTGTTGGCTTTATTTCTTTGATAACTATGTAAGTTTAAAAAGCTAAAGCTCTACATGTTCTTAGAAACAATGAACAGTACATATATGTAAACTAAAAAATACATGTGCAGTGAAAAAAATGAGCTATCAAGCCATGAAACACATGGAAGAAACTTAAAAGACATATTAGTAAATGAAAGAAGCCAGTCTGAAAAGGCTACAAACTGTACGATTGCAACCAAATGACATTCTGGAAAAGGCACAGCTACAAAAACAATAAAAAGATCATGGTTTCCAGGGGTTTGGGGAGAGGGAGGGAGGGAGGAATGAACAGATGGAGCACAAGGGATTTTTAGGTATGATACTATAGTGGTGGCTACATGACATTACGCATTTGTCAAAGCCCATAGAATGTACAACATCAAGAGTGAACCCTAATGTAAACTATGGACTTTGGTTGATAATAATGTGCCCATGCTGGTTCATCGATTGTACCAAATATGACGCACTGATGAGGGATGTGGAGGGTAGGGGAGTATAAATGTGTAGGTGGGGACAGCTATGTGGGAATTCTGTATTTTTTTTTGCTCAGTCTGCTGTAAATCTGAAACCAATCTAAACAAATGGTCTATTTTTTTAAAAAGTAATCTCATTAAATGTCATGGCTTTAAATAGTGAAAAAAAAAAAACTGATGTTGCAGTTTTTACTATTATCATCATCATTATTGCATCACTTCCCACAGGGCTTTTCTCCTGTAACTGACCCCCTTGTGACAGCTTCCTCACGGGTCTCTTTGGAACACCTTCCCTAATTACCTGATAAAAGTTAATTCCCAACATTATTTTTTTAAAGACTAATTAAAATTTTCTGGACATGGATCCCAGGACAATATTTTATCCCCCAATGTCTCTGCTGAGTAAACTAGATAAAATGTGTATCACTCAAACTGGTATAAAATTGAAAAGAAGTCCATAACCAGTCTTCAGACCAAATGGAGAAAATGAGACTTAAGAGTAAAATGTTCCTCTACTTTTCAAATAGTTTAAATAAGGCAGCATCTTCAGGACTTACAGATCCGATTATAAATGGGGTCAGTGTATAAAAAGGGTAGTAACGAGTGCTTGGTTACAGGTAAGGGGAGCTAGAAACTATTTCTTTCCAAACTAGTGCCTAAGAAGCCTGTGTGCTTTGTGAACAATCAGGGAATCAAGTAGTGTTAGAAAAGTGGAAAATATGTTACATTTTATTCTACTTTTTCAACCACATCTGACTTCTCAGTTTTGACTCACCCTTCAGTGTATCAAGAGGTAAGATCCCTCAGCAACTTTCCTGACTGTCAGAAAGTATGTCCACAGGTCACTGACATTACCCTTCTATGATGACAGATTATATGAGATCCACTTCAATGTGATTAACTCTCATTCAGGCTTGTTTTTTTCTTTTTAATTTTTAAATGATCAAGATGGGTACCACATAAAAGGGAAAGTCTTTCATTTTTTGTGCAGTGGCATTCCAGAAATAGCTATCACTGACCATTTGGTATTTTTCTAGACATTCTTCTATGCACTTTAAGAAATATGCACATGAATTTTCAGTTTCTTCCACAGATAAAACAATATACATAATGAGAAACAATCTAATTCACTAGCAGTATATTGTATCATGTCGAAGCCAGTACGAATAAATTTCACATTTTATTCCAAATAGAAATGGTTGTAAGTTATTTACTTATTCACCTATTGGTGGAATTTTTATTGTTTAGTTTTTCATTATTACAAATACTGATGAAATGAACATCTTAAAACAATTACATACGCAGACTTGTGCTGGTATTTCTCTGAAATGGAAATATAAATTTTTGAATGATAATATAGAGAAATTCCTTAAAGACTAAGGCTTGTGAACAGAAGCCCGAGCCTCCCAATCACAGGGTGACATTGCCTTGATATTACAGTCCAGTGGCTACAATGGTCCAAGGGCAAGGGTGGTCCTACACTATGAAAGTGTTCTGGATAAGCACCCACCTCAGAGGGCACCTTGAAGATCCTTAGTTCCAGTGATACTGGAAGATCAGAACAAAGATAAATGCCCAAAAGGATCCTTGACCCTGGCAGGTTCTTTTCTGGGAGGAATCCTTATTAGTCCTTAAGTGACTAGACTGACTCTTCTCTCTACTTTTCGGTAAGAGTCACATCTACGTCCTGGAGACTAAGGGAACATAAGAAGGGATCCAGGTCCACTAAACATTTCTCCCTGACTGTTTAAGCAGTTAAAGAAAGCTCTCCTAGAATTATACCCATCTGTTATCTCTCTCCCATCAGTTAAAACCAAGAGAAAGGGAGACATAAAGAAAAGAGTGCAATATTGCAAAGCTTTCTCCAGCAATGCTACCAGGCTCAGAAGTCTGAACACATAAAAAGAACTATTCGCTCCTGCACTGGAGGGTTGGAGATTGTTATTAGGCAAAGCAAAAGGATACAGCAGGTGTCCGATATGTTCAGGAGAGCATCAACAAAGCAAATCACCAAGGCATTAAGGCTGCAGAAAGATGAGACATTACTACCAGGATCTTAAGAGAGGGGTTTCATCGATATGAGAAGAAAACAAAACAAAGTATGGATAAAGGGGTAAACGTTTGAATGCAGGAGAGGAATTAAGGTGGGCCAGCTGACTACTGTGTTGTTCTGAGAAAAGGGCTTCGGAAATACAGCTGCCTACACGGGAACTTTAGTAAACAGATTTTGTGAAGGGCTAGTTGAGACAAACAGACACTCTGTTTGGATCAGATGGACAAAGGGATTTACCACTTCAAGAGAAATTGACATCCTCCCCTCAATACTCCCGAGTTTTGTTGTCCTTCTCACCACTCCTTCCTCTTCTTCTCAGCTTCACAGGCAGCAATATTAACAATGAAAAACCACACCTATATGACAGAATTCATCCTGCTGGGACTGACAGACATCCCAGAGATTCAGAGTATCATCTTCATACTTCTCTTCTTCACCTACCTACTCAGCACCTTAGGTAACCTGACAATCATCACCCTTACACTACTGGACTCCCATCTCCAGACTCCCATGTATTTCTTCCTCTGGAACTTCTCCTTCCTAGAAATTTTCTTTACAACCACTTTTACTCCTAGGCTACTGTTCAGCATCTCAGCTGGGAACAAGAGCATCAGCTTTGCTGGCTGCTTCACTCAGTATTTCTTTACCATATTCCTTGGGGCCACAGAGTTTTACCTTCTGGCTGCCATGTCCTATGACCGCTATGTGGCCATCTGCAAACCCCTGCATTACACGACCATCATGAGCAACAGAGTCTGCATCCAGTTGGTTCTCTGCTCATGTTTGGCTGGATTCCTGAGCATCCTCTCCCCTATTATCCTAACCAGTCAACTGGATTTCTGTGCCTCCAATGTCTTGAATCATTATTTTTGTGACTATGGACCCCTCATAGAAATATCCTGCTCAGACGCACGACTCCTGGAGCTGGCTGACTTTATCTTAGCAGTTGTGACCTTGGTGGTCACCCTGGTGATGGTGATTCTCTCCTACGCAAACATCATCTGGACCGTTCTGAAGATCCCCTCTGCTCAGCAAAGGAAGAAGGCCTTTTCCACGTGTTCCTCCCACATGATTATCATCTCCCTCTCTTACGGAAGCTGCATCTTCATGTACATAAAACCCTCAGCAAAAGAAGGAGTTACCCTCAATAAGGGAGTGGCTGTGCTCAATACATTAATTGCCCTTTTACTCAACCCCTTCATTTACACCCTAAGGAATAAGCAAGTAAAACAAGCCTTCAATAATATGGCCAGAAAAATAGGGCATCTTTATTCATTTTAATAGCCTCAAAATCAATGGAAATTCTGAATGATTCATGAAGTTACTCCAAATGATAATTTGAGCTTCTGATATCTGCTTTTGTAAAAGTTATTTCTCAGATAAACTGTGATCACATTTGGAAATTTAGTTTCAAATCTGCCAGCAAGAGAGAGGTATTCAAAGAAGTTCAGATTTTTTTTTCTATTAGATATCTCTTAATAAAGAAGGCAAATTAGGAAAGTAATATCTTTAGAGTACATAAAAAACAGAACTGTCTGATTAAAAATGATTTTACTCATCATAATTGTGGTGATCAGCTGAGTGATTAAGTCCACCTTCCCATGAAGGGCTCTTAATCTTACCAATCACTATCTCAGAGGAGATTATACGTGATGTCACACACACAAAAGAACTCTACTTCCTATAAACTTCTCGGGTTTTAAACAACTTTCTTTCTCAAGCTTCTCCCTCCAGCAACTCTTAAAGACTGCATCTCTCTGGCATCTCCTACAGAAAATATTTCCTACTGTAAGGCACAGTGTGGGACCTTGTGATTGTTCATAAGAGTATTTCTAACTCTCATTTGAGGGCTGAAATTAGAATGAAAACTATTATCAAGGAATCATTTGGACTCCACTTAAAGGAAAATTCAGGTGAAGAGATATCTTAGGCCATGTTGGCAATGATCAAAATCTGTAGGACCTAGAGTCTGGCAAGGCACACCTGACTTTCAGAAGCTACGTTTACAGACGGGCCTGAGGAGGTTAGGAGTGTTACAGACGATTCTTAGGGAAACCTACGATGCTGTGGTCTATCAAATTCCTCCACAACTTCCTGCACCTGAAGCCCCTTGACTGCCCCTCTGACCTTGCCAATCCTGTGGTAATTGCGTCTGACAGTTAAGTGGAGCCACCTGGCCTTACTACTGCAGGCCCCATCAGTCCTGTGAATATTAACAAGCCCGTCTCCATGACTATCTGTCCTGTCAGCATCCCCGGTAAATGAGAGCCATCACTGAACGTTTTCGTGATGCTGGTGCCCCGCCCCACAACACACTTCTCCTGGCCTACGTGAAAGCCGCGACCTCGGGCCCTCCTACGGAACAATCTTCTAGGAGGTCCTACATTCTTGCCTCATATGTTCATTCCATCTTTCCCACCTCCCTCAGCCTTTTTATTCCTTCCTTTACCACCTTCCACAGCGACTCACGTACTTCCGGGTCACTGAGTGTTGGACGTCACTTTTTCACGCACTAGGAGTCCCCCCAGCAGTGGTGAAATCCTTGCTAGGGTGTTAAATCCGACACCCTGAGAACGTGTTCCCAAGTCAGTAAATTCTTGCTCAGCCAGTCGTACATTCCGGGGCCCTGATCAAAACCCAATCCCACGAACACTTCTCTGACTTCAGCCAGTCAAGCTAGCCCATTTCCCTCATTCCTTCAGTGTACAGGATCTTTCCTCCTTTACCAAGCCCAGCATGTACTCAGCTGGATTATGCTGGGTTTAACCCTAGTCATCAGCCCGGCATCTCAGAGAGGAGCTGGGGACAGCTCCTGAGGGAAGCACCTGGTTCTTTGTGGGGAAGAGGCCTCCTAAGCGTCTTCCAGCAGCTCTTAGTGAGGAAGGGAGGCCACCTCTGCAAATCCAAGGTGTTCGTAACAAGCTGATAAGTTAAAATTCTCAGAAGCATCCATCCAGATATGCCTTTTCCATGTCTCCCCCATCAGGATCCTGAGCTTCCTAACAGGCCTGCCTGGCTAAGCATTCAAATGCCTCTGGAGCTCTGTGCCTCTAACAAGTAGATGAACATGCCACTCAACTATGTCTGTCCTCCCACTACAGAGATAAGGGCCTCTGTAACCCACCACAGAGGTAGGCCCCCGGCTCTCATACCTACCCAGGAACTGACTGGTAACAGCACTTAGACTCGCGTCCCTCCTCGAGGCATCAATACAACTTAGCATCAACCAGTCAACTCTACTGTCTTTCTGGGCATTTTTCCTCTGTATTTTTCTAATGCCTGCAACATCACATCTGCCACTGTGTTCCTCTCCACTGGGACATTTCTCCAGATCAACACAAGGGAATCTCAATTAGAAAATGAGCCACCACACTACACACAAGGTAACACCAGCCCACACCTGAAGGATTTTGAAGTCTGTGAGCTGAAACTATCGAGAGCAACAACTGAAACTCAACTCAGCAACTGAACAACTAACTAAACATCTGAAACTAAACTCCTGACTCAGTGGACTTGTGCTATTGACCAGCCTTACATAACAAAATGCATGGCCATTTCTGTGTACAAATACTATTTACCTCAGTCTCTACGGTTTGTCTACACATGATATTAAACCTGCATTCAGAAATTACAAGACACATAAAAAAGCCAGAAGAAACAACCCATTAATAAAACATAAAGTTTTAGACCAGACTCGGAAATGACACGTGTCAGAATTATCCTACAGGGACTATAAAGTAATTATGAGGCCAATGTTAAAATGTCTAATGAACAAGGCAGACAACATGAAGAATCAGCTGGGGAACTTTAACGGAACATTTTTTAAAGTAAAATAGAATGGTAGAACTAGAAAACACAGCGACAGAAATAAAGAATTTCTGTAGTGAGCTCATACACCTACTGGACAGAGTTTAGGAAAGAATCAATCAAACTGAAGAAAGGTCAACAGAAATTATCCAAGTTAAGAGCAAAGAGGAAAACGTGTGAGAAAAAAGCAGACTATTTTAGAGCAATGAGACAGTATCAAACATTCAAAAATATGTGCAATCACATGCTAGGCCACAAAACAAGTGAGGGTTACAGATCAGGAGATAACTGCCATTGAAAAGATAGTCTGTTGCTCACAGTTCCCAAGAGGAGGGGGCATGCCACACCACACGGAGCCTCATGAAGAAACACCAGAGTCGGTCAGGAGGCAGAGGGAGCTAGGGGATGATGTGGGCAGGAGACTGTTTTGTGCTTTTCATGGGAAGGACTGGGTGAGGCAGGGTAGGCAGGTTTAGGATTAGCTAATCTGAATAATTTCAGTGGGCTCTGGGTTTAGGGGCTGTCTCTGGTTGTCTGGTACCTGGCTTTGGGATGATTAGGGCAGGAGGATACTGGCCCAGACTATCAGAACTTGGTAAAGGTGGTGGCTCTGGGTATGGACTCTGGATTGCTTGGTCTGCATATAAAAGGCATGCTTGCAGGTAAGTCATTTGTTACCTCTAGGAATTAGCTGACTCTGGGAGGGACAGTCTACCCAGGGTTAGTAAGATTCTACATGTCAAAACATCAGAATAAAAAGACACGCTTAAACACAGGGACCAAATCACTGGGGTTCTATAGATCAAGTGAAGGAGTCTGCAGTTTATTCTACCTAAAATGAGAATCTATTGAGCTATTGGAGAGTTTAAAGAAGACTGACATCATCTGACTTACACTTGGAGAAAAATTACATGAGCTAGGTGGAGACAAGATATGGGTGGAACAAGAATGACTCTGATGAAGGACAATTTGCTGGACTGGGAATTTAGCAATAAAGGTGAGAGGTGGTTGCCTGGGATTCAATTGTTGATGCAGAACTAACAGGACTTGCTGAGAAACTGCATATGGAATATTAAGAGAATAAATGAATTTAAATGGACAGCCAGATTTTTGATCTGAGCAATTGGGTGGTAACAGGGCCCTTACTGCTGATGAGGACGTTTGGGAGAAGAAGAAGAGAGCTGTTTGAGACAAAGTAAGTATGAGATACCTCTAAGACATCTAAGGGGCTTCACTCTATATGTGAGAGGCCAGGGCCAAAGATGTATATTTGGGAGTCACAGAAGTTAAAAAGGAAAGTGTTTCAAGGATGAGAGGGGATCAAATATTTCAAATGCTGCTGAGAGACTGAATAAGATAAAGACTGAAAATTATCCATTGGACTTGGTAACATGAGGGCTGTTGGTGACCTTGATAAGAAAGAGTCAGTGTTGATGTAGGGACAAATGGAGAAAATGGGAGGTAAAAAGCAGAGACAGCACGTGTCAACCAGAAGATACCAGGAGCTGAGGGGAAGGCCCAGGCTATCCCAGGTAGCACCTCTGTTCTACTCCCAAATTCCACCACCCTCCCCAGACTAAAACCATTCAGAAGGCTGACTCTCTGTAAAGGACCCCACTAAGCACATCTGCAGGAACATGAGATACCTGGAGATTGATGGGAACCCTGAAACCCCTGCCATGAGCCCATGGGTAACCAGACAGGCAGTGTCTTCCCTGGAAACACTTTTCATCAAAAGCAAACCAGGCAAGGAAATCAATGTGACTTAACCACATCTCACTGTCATTAACTTCTAGAATTTTCCAGAAGCCTCTACATTTAAAAGGGAGCCAAGATTTCACATAGAGAAATGAATTACCCATGGTGAGATTCTAGACATAAGGGAGGAGGACTCGCAAATCTCCTGCCATTTGTGACCAAGGAGACCCTATGATGAGTGAGGCAGCAAACGTTGGCAGGAGAGGGAGAAAGGTAAGAGGAAAGGGAGAAGGACGCAGGTCAGCCAGGAAAAAATGAGCGCAAGGAAAGGGAAGGGGTCACAGCAGTCACGGGGGACCCCGACAGAGTCACCAGCCCATGACACACCTCAGCACAGAGATACTCAGGGAACCCCCAAGAGTCAGGGCCTCCCAGGTCCCCAGAGGGTGAGTTACAGCAGCAGCTGGAGAATAACTGTGGGCACCACCGGGGCTGAGTCTTCCAGAGGAGGAGGGAACCGGCAGAGCCCGAACCTGCGCCCTTCAGGCCCCACCTGGCTGGGTGGCCATTTCCATCGGCCCCAGGTAAGCGGCCCACACAGTGCTGGGCAGCCTTGGGCCGTCCAGGGACAGAAGTGGAAAAGGAACAGTGGGTATATCAGGGCCCACTTAGGGCCTACAACCTCTCTCTCTGGGCTGGAAGCCAATAATGGCACCTGGTCATGGGAGAAGAGTCCAGGGCAGGGTTCCCAAATCCCTACGGCTGCATTTGCAAAGATGTGATCAGATGCCACCAGCCTGGCTGGACAGGGAGAAGGGATAAGGAGGAGACAGGGAGCCTTGGACAATTTCTCCCAGATAAAACTGCACACAATACAGCAAATGCATGTATGTTCAGACCATGCAAACCTGGGTATGACATGAGTGAGCAGCTGTGCTGTGGGATCGGCCGTCCTGTGTGGTAAGTGTGGCGATCATGTGATATGCAGGTGTGAAGTGGGTCTAGTAGGGTGGGGCGTGTGTGGTGACGTGGTCGGGGTGAGGCAGTGGATAGTGAGTGCCGGTCTGCGGGATGACAAGTGGTATGTGCATCAGCTAGGCATTCATAGCCTCCATCCTGCCTATGGTCAGTGTCTGATGAAAACTTAGGACAGTCTTTTCAGGTTCCTGTTAATGGTCCTCATCTCAGAGCCCACAGATAGAGCTGGCTGTTTCCCCCTTTGCTGTCCCATATAGTCCACACACACACACACACACACACACACACACTCCCCCATGCACAGCTCCCATTAATACTTCAGACAAAACCACGAAATTTGAAAGAACGATGATGAGTTGTCTGGCTGTGCTCCCCAAGATCTCCCTGACTTAATAAAGGCTGTCCTCCCCCCATTTCCCACACCCCCCAGCAGGCTCCAGAACCCCAGCTCCCTCGCCCACAAGATGACGAATCTCCCCCTCAAGGGCCGCTTCCTATTCCTGCGCCCCTTAGGAGCCTCAGCCCCTGCATTCAGGGCTCTCCGAGCGACCAGCAGCACAGCTAGCCAGCCACAACTTTGTCCGCTCACCCTCTGCCCACCTGGCCATTTATCCACAAGTTACCTGTTGTTCCATTGATACACCCATTAATTGACCAGTTTATCCATCTCCCTGTCTCATTAAGACTTACTGAAAGCATACTTGGAGATGGAGGAGGGTCTGCATTAAAAAGGGTCACGGGAAGGGAGAAATGGGGAGTTGCTGTTTAACTGGCATAGAGTTATACTCATTTTTCAATAGAGAAAAAGTTCTGGAGATGTGTTACACAACAAGGTGAAGGTACTAACACCGCCAAACTATATGTGAAGAAATGGCTAGGATGATAAATTTCACCACGTGTATTTTTTACCACAATAAAAAATAAATTTTATTTTAAAGAGAGCCTCAGCTCCTCTTTATGACCCAGAAGGGTTCCCTGTCCTCTCTGCGAGACTTTGAAAAAGATAACTGTGGCCTCAGGGCCAGTGTCTCTCTGAAGATTGTCCCAACTCTGCCAGGATGCATGGGAGGTAAAGAGAAGCTGAAGAGGGAAACTAACGGAGGCAGAGTGGAAACAGGGGTGATGGGAGCTGAGGAACAGAGAAGGGAAGAGTCGATGACCCAGGAGAAACTTCTCTCTCCACCCTCACAGATGGTATCTTGGGCAGAATGTAACTAGGAGACAGAGGAGAAAGGCACGCACAGTGCGGCAAAGATGAGGCGGGTGAGGAGGCACAGGGCAGGGTGAAGAAGAATCGCAGCTTTACTCGGGGAAGGAGAGGAGGCTGGGATTGCCACTCGTGTCCACTTACAAGAAATCCAAAAATACATAGTACGTGGCAAGACCCATTAAAAAGTCCATGCCCTTAGCCACTTATTCCCTTGGGCAGAATTTCCAGGAGTGGGATAAGTTAATAGAAGCAAAATGAGGCATTTACAAAGATATTGTTTGCATCATTACCTAAAATAGCAAAGAAAAAAAAAAAGAAAGAATCCAAGTTGCCCTGCAGGATCTTACAGTGGAGACTCTGCACCCAGGCACAAGTAATGTCTCGTGAGAGCATGCAGGAAGATGCTTTCTTTAAATACTGGGAGGGCTGTCTGGTGCAAAAGGGCTTAGACATTCTATAAAATACTAAGAATTTAGCCAAGATCTATATAACGAAGACTCTTCCTACAGGCAGAGGAGGCCAAAGCTAAAGGGGGCTACCTCAGTAGATGGTGAGTTCCTGTCCCTGCAGATGTTCAAACAGACACTACAGCAACCTTCTAAGATGTTGCAGATAAGATTGGAGCATTGTCATGCTGACCTGTATGACCTTTAAGGTCACTTTCAATCCTGAATTGCCCTGAGTAATTATTTCTAACCATGAGGAGCAGAGAAGCTGCGATGGGGGAGGTAGACCTTAAGTTCAGCTTGAAGGATGAGTGGGATTTTAAGAGAACGCATAGTAACATGCCCTGTCGGGGGCACTCTCTAGGGAAATGCATGGAGACCTGGGAGAACAGAGTGCGGACAGCTGGTACAGCTGATCACAGGGCCCAGATAAGAGGAGAGCAAAGGACAACGTGCAACATGGCCAGTCTCTGCCCGACTCCGCTCACAGAGCAGGTCACAGAACCTGACAACCTACAAAAAGAGTTTGTAGAATCCCAAAGTGTGACACAACTGGGCAGTATTATCACACACAGTCACATCATAGCGTGGCATTCGAAATCCACAGCCCACCGCAGTGATCACTAGAGATAGGTTTGGGACAGTACCTGACTCAGTCCACAGCAGAGGTTTCTGGGTAGTTTCTTCCAGGCTGGGGTTTCTGTCCCAGGAGTACAAAGAGGGGTAGGACATGGCAGCTGCTCCATCCCTGCTCTGGAGAAAGATCCCAAGTACACACGGGAGTCGGGCCCTGCACACAGGACCCAGAGCGCAGGGAACAGTGGGAAATTCATGGAACGTGGAGTCAAGAAACCTAGATTCAAGTCATGCCTGCCACACCCTGCCTATTACCTCCAGCAAATTATTTAACCCCTTGGAGGCCCATGGTCTCATCCATAAAGTGGGGGACCCTAACTGTCTCCGTTGATTCAAGAGGGACTATATGAAAAGTGCTTTACTAAGTTACAGAAATGCTGATTGTTCCTCTATAAACTTCTCTTTATTGGCTGTGCCACAGGTCCTAGCCTGAAGTGATGGCTAATGCGAATCAGACTCTGCCTGCATTCCTCCTTCTGGGATTCTCTGACCTCAAGGCCCTGCAGGGCCCCCCTGTTCTGGGCGGTGCTTCTGGTCTACCTGGTCACCTTGCTGGGCAACTCCCTGATCATCCTCCTCACACAGGTCAGCCCCGTCCTGCGCTCACCCATGTACTTCTTCCTGTGCCACCTCTCCATGGTGGAGGTCCTCTACACCACCGACATCGTGCCCAGGACCCTGGCTGACCTGGCCTCCCCGCACCCCCGGGCCATCTCCTTCTGGGGCTGTGCAGCCCAGATGTACAACTTCATTGTCCTGGGCATCTCAGAGTGCTGCCTGCTCACAGCCATGGCCTATGACCGCTACGTCGCCATCTGCCGGCCCCTGCACTACTCCACCCTCATGAGCCAGCAGGCCTGCGCGGCCATGGTGGGCATCTCCTGGCTCGTGGGCATCATCACGGCCACCACGCACTCTTCCCTCATCTTCACCCTGCCTTTCCCCAGCCGGCCAACCATCCCACACTTCCTCTGCGACATCCTGCCAGTACTGAGGTTGGCAAGTGCTGGGAAGCACAGGAGTGAGATCTCTGTGATGACAGCCACCGTGGTCTTCATCATGGTCCCCTTCTCTCTGATTGTCACCTCTTATGTCTGCATCCTGGGTGCCATCCTGGCAATGGGTTCCACCCAGAGCCACCGCAAGGTCTTCTCCACCTGTTCCTCCCACCTGCTCACGGTCTCCCTCTTCTTTGGAACGGCCAGCATCACTTACATCTGGCCCCGGGAAGGCTCCTCTGTCACCACGGACCGCATCCTCAGCCTCTTCTGCACAATCATCACACCCGTGCTCAACCCCATCATCTACACCCTTCGCAACAAGGAGGTGACAAGGGCCCTGTGGCACATGGTGAAGAGGCAAGTCCCCTCACCCTGAAGGGACTCAGGGGTTGTCTGCTGACTCACTGTCTGCTCCTCCTCTCAGCCTTCAGGTGGACTTAAACCCTAGCCTAACAGAAACCATGCAGCACCTCAAAGAGATGAGGCCTCCTCGCAGAAGGTGTTGGAGTTAAAACAGAGATAAATCTGTATCTTATCTCCTCTCCCACACTCCAGACTCACTATCAGAGCATGAGTTATTAGACCAGGGGAGAATGGAAGGGAATACTGCCTAGGGGGAAGAACATTTAACATCTTCTAGATAATTCCGGATCCCTGAGCAAGCTGATTGCCATGGTATACCAGCAGTCGGAGGTCCATGTCAGTCATGAAGGCAGATTTCTATGAACTTGACATCCAACTAAGTGACCCACCCAGAACCCCTGGCGGAGTTTACCTGGCCCTTTGATCTAGTTTTCTCCCAGAAACACACTGCAGTCTTAGGCCCCGATGTCTTTTAGAAGAGAGGGAACTGCTACCTCCTTGAGACATTCCACGTGAATATTCTTCCCTGCCTTTCCCATCCTGGATTTCTGACCTCATCCTTAACTGGTGATAACATGTCCAGCTGGACAAGAGCAACTCCCTGGCTTCCCTGTCCTTCTCCCAACACGCACCATCAGCCAGATCCTGTGTGCTCTTAGACTAGGTGAAGCCCTGAGGCCGTCCTGGATAGGAACCAGAGAGTGGACACTTAACGGTCACTGTGGCCACCCAGCATTTGACCCTCCTTCAGTGTTCAGAGAATTTTCCACTTTACAAGTCTGCTGGGGAGAAAAAATCACCTCCCTCTGTGAGCTGAGAACATTTCCAAACCCCCACGTATGGGAGCTGGTACCACCAACTGGATGCACCGCTGCCTGACCTTGAGTAGCCCGGGCCCACAAGAGGCAGAGAGCAGCGCTCTCGCTCTCGCTCTCTCTCTCTCCCTGTCTCTCTGGCAATAGCAAAGAAGGCTGCAGCAGCAGCAAGTTTCTGGCACACAAGTGGCATCTGGTCCCTAGCGGCAGCACCACTGGTTTCCTCCACTGACCCAGTTCATGTTTGGGAGTTACTCCTGGAAGCTTAGCCTCTGACATGGTCCTCAACCCTCCCAACACTATATTTTGCTAATAAATTACTTCTCAGTTTCATCATCCAGACAGCTTACTTCTGTTGCCATCAAAAATTCTGACTGATACCATCAGCTGGGAGGCTGGAGGCAGCAGAGGGAAAACCTTAACCCTGGTGTCCTAGGAATGAAACGTCCAGCCCCCGCTTAGAGAAAACAGCTCAAAGGAACCTGGGGTCAGAGAACATCCTCAGACAGACACAGAGTCAAGGAACCAAGAGCTATACAGCTCTCCTAATCTTCAGAACAAAACTGAGAAGGTCCTTCCCTCATGGGGCTCCTAATCTAATGGGGGTGGTCATGGAGAGAAGAGAGTGAAAACAAGCAAACCAGCAGAAACATGTAATGAGTAATTACAAAATGTGCAATCATGAAGTAGAAGGTTAACGGTCGATTACAGTTCGCAGGTGTTTCTGGAGGGCTTCCTGGAAGAAGTGACTCAGTGCAGTACTTCCAACCTTCCTCCCATCATGGCACACATAGGAAGTGCTGAGATTTGAGTGACACACCAGGGTAAACAGAAGGGGATTTGAAGGCATCTAGACAGGACTTCATGGAAAAAAATTCATTGCACTTCTTGTAATACAATCATAAGAGAAATAAAGAATACAGTACTGTGGACGTTTTTAAATACTGGTTTTACATAAAAGTTACAAATAAAAATTTAAAGTTTTATAAGAAACTTGAGCTTCCTTCTTCAAACATAATTTTTACATTATACTAGGTTTTGTGTTTAAAAATTGACACAGTAAACACTTCCTGATCAAGATTTTTTAAGTATTGATTTCTTAAAATAACTATGGTCATCATGAATGAAAATTACTCACAGAAATGGGTGATAAAAAATCTAAAACCTTTTACAAAGTCATTCGAAATTTTGCAATAGCTGAAATTACACATAAATATATATTTATATTTACTAGATCTTCCTTTTCTTTCATGCACAAAGGTAGTGTTCAAAATTCTTGTTAATAATGAAAAAGAATTTCATATCCAATCATACTTTTTCACGTCAAGTGCCTCGGTGCAGCACTGTTGGAGCGCTAACATGCAGAACGCGGGGCCGGCTTAGACACCGCCACAGGGCACGTGGGCAGGCAACAGGCAAGATTCGGGTCCACTGTGGAGAGCTGAACTCTCAGGACGCCCCTCGGACTCCCCACCCTCCGACCCCCGCAGGCCACACGCTGGGCTGTGCACTGTGTTCCTCAGGCACGTGGAAGCCCACCTCCTCCACAGCTCCACAGGCCCCTCGCCCACAGAGGGTAAGGGGACACCGGGGAGCTGGCCCCAGGAGAAGACGTGAAGGCTTCAGAGCCCTTCATGGGCTGCCTCCTCCTACCGAGGCCAAGCAGTGGCTACGGCTCTTTTCTCTCAGCGACCTCAGGAAACTCAGTTTATTACTAAACCCCACTCCTTTTGGGCTTCCCCGTGAGGGTCCCAGGCAAGGCTGTTTATGACCAGATGCAGTGGGCCTGGGAGCTCCATCCTTTCCAAGAGTCCACACGTGCAGAAACCAAGGCCTGAGAGGATCACTCCAATCCGTGTGGTCCCCCAGCGTGCCATGATGCACCCGCTGGAAAGCTCAAGTTCAATAACTCACTCAGAAAATACTACGTCAGGCTGTGTGCTAGGGATCTGGGGCAAAGGGGAATAAAACACAACCAAACAGGACAGACACACCAACTAACAGTCGACTGCAGTCTCACAATTTTATATGAGACTTGTGCCAAAGACAGCAGCAAGACAGGACAGTGAGGAGCACAAGGGAAAGGTCCTAATCCAGCCTGAGAGGATGGAGCAGGCTTCACGGAGGAGGAGATATCTTAGCTGAAGTCTGGATAACAGGGAGGAGTTATCCAGGGAAAGAAGTAAGAAAGGGAATAGAATGTGCAACTGTCCATCGGTGACAAGGAGCATGGCACACACTCCAGGAACCGCAGGGTGATTATTACAGTTACGTGTGTGTGTCTGTGTGTGTGTGTGTGTGTGGTGAGCAACGGGGAAGTGACAAGAGAGGAGGGAAATGCAAGCGGTGACCAAATTTGCTGGGGTCTGAAGAGGCCCAGTGAACCTCACAGCTCGCCCCTTTGGGTTCTCCGCCAACGAGGAGAGTACACTGGAGTTAGAGAGAGAGCACACGGTCAGCTTTATTACCAGGCAGGCTGAGCTGGGGGAGACGGCTTGAACCCAAGGTCAAAATGAGCTTCCTACTCCCCACATTTACCACCACCCCCAGTTACAGGCAGAGGTTCTGTACAAACTGCTGGTCACCCCAGCGGGCCTGCCCCCAGCTCACCACCTGAAGGAGAAAAGAGTGTGTGCAGCCTAAGGCAGGCCAGCCCGCGACAAAAGCCAAAGAGGGCTTGGGGCGTGCTTTCTACAGCATCACCAGGCCGTTCACTCCTCCTCCCCTGAAGAAGTGAGTGAGGGGCTAGAGAGAAAGGCAGGAAGTGTTTCCACCCCTGTTCCCTTCTGGGAGTGGGATAAAAAATCCTTCATCTCATGGAAGACCTAAGGAGCCGGGTAACAGCTGTGCTCCCACCTCCACCCCGTACAGATCACGAAGGATGTGGGGGTCAGTTTAGAACTTGAGGACTCATCCTGAGTGGCAAGACCAGATGTGAGGGTTTTTTTAAAATCATTCTAGTGGTGTGAAAAGTAGGTAACAGCGGCAGGAAAAAGAGACATGGAGATCATTAACCAGTTTATCAGCGATGGTGCTCAGTTGCCAACAACAGATTCCAATCTGCTCATCTCAAGCAGAGAGGAATTATTTGAAGGTTGAACAGTGCACGGAATCTCCAAGCTGGGGACAGAGAGCCACGGTCCTCAGCGGTGCAGCAAAGATGACACTCAACAGCCCAGGACCCACACCACTGACACGAGGAGCTCGGTTCATACGCCACTGCCCAGTGCACACTGATGGCACTCGGGACAAGACGTCACAGCTGCCCCCTAGAGCCATCCACAGTGGGCCGGTGGGAATTCGAGGCAAAAAGTAACTGATTAGGGCCTGAACAGGAAGCACAGAAGGGCATCTGAGCCACAATGAACAGTAATAGTAAAAGCTAAGATTGTTTCAGAGCCTAATACATACAATACGAACCCCTTGACTTGATTATCTTATTTAACTCCCATAAAAACCCTATGTGGTAGATGCAGGGATGGATCCCAGACATGTGGGCCTAAAGCTTATACCCTTTGAGATGGCCCTATTTAATAACACAGAAATATAAAATTAAGTACAATGTTCATTTAAAGGAAAAAATACATTACTAAAATTAGAAAACTTTTTAAACTGGCAGATGCCACGAATGATACAATCCAGGAAAACAATATATTTTTGGTTTCCCTGCTCACCTCTGGAATTCTTTTTTTCTTATGTTTTTTGCTGTGCACTCTTTGATTGCCTTCCTATTCACAGGACAATGATTTTGTTATACACTATCTGCAAAGAGATTAGAAAGATGATTTGTCCTACCCCTTGCATGGTTGATTGAAATGTATTGTTTTAATTGGTAGTTTAGGAAAGAAGTTTTTAACGTCACAACTCATTTTTGGCAATTT
This sequence comes from Camelus dromedarius, assembly GCF_036321535.1. Taxonomy (NCBI): domain Eukaryota; kingdom Metazoa; phylum Chordata; class Mammalia; order Artiodactyla; family Camelidae; genus Camelus; species Camelus dromedarius. The sequence goes on along the minus strand of NC_087446.1, from coordinate 58,853,965 downwards.
TATGTGAGATTTTAGGATTGTTGTCAAATTTGATCAAACCTCTATCAAGTTTCTTTCATTATTAGCTGTAAATTTTCACAATGTTTCAAGTTTTCTTGTACAATGAATTATCTTAAGTAGTCTCTGAACTGACCTCACTCATTAGCCATTTTGCCCTCCAGGCTCTCACTGCACTAGCATATTAAATTTTCTGTTTCCTACTTTGATGTCAGTATTTATGTCTAATCAGCAAGAAATCTAAATCTTTTCCCAATGTGTTCATTTGATTCACTCTCTTCATTACTTGGATGGTGTTCAAGTGACCTATTGCTGCATAACAAACCACCCCAATCTAGTGGCATAAAACAATGATCAGTTTGTTGTGCTCTTAATTTCTGTAGGTCAGGAATTTAGAGCACAAGGATTCTCGTCTCTGCAGCACAATGTCTCTGTCATCAGCTGGAAAGACTCACTAGGTAGAAGTGACTTGAACGGCTGGGAGCAGAATCATCTAACAGTTTCTTCATTCCCACGTCAGGTGCCTGTAATGACTGGGTTTACTGACCAGAACACCTACACGTGATCGCTCCATGTGGCTCGGCCTTCTCACAGCCTAGCAGCTAGATTCCAAGAGGGAGTGTCCCCAAAGAAGACATCCAGAGCCAGCATTCCCAGAGCCAAGACAGAGGCTGCAAGGCTTCTTCCCACCTAACCCTGGAAGTCACACAGCATCATTCCCAGCACATCCTGTTGGTTACAAGTGGGTCACTAAGACAATCCCAGATTTAAGAGTAAGGGGTTAGACCCCACCTCTTGATATAGGAGGGTGACAAGGTCACGTTGCAAACGTGCATGTGGGACGGGATATACTGCTACTGCCATCTTTGGAAAACACTATGTCAGAGACAGATTATCAAGTAATCCATGAGAGCCTATACTTCATGCAGAATCTCTCTCTTCCTCTTAATAAATTTCAGCTTTTAACACAATTTGAAATTTCCATTATAATTCGTTTCTGAATGTAAGAGTAACTTCATCACTGTTATTGCTTTTGTTTCATATTTCATTATTTTCATCTAGATTTTCTCTTAGTTCTTTTACAAATAAATTTGAAGATGACAAAAGCAGATAGTTTCACATACATCCAAATCCATAAAAGTTGTTTGGGTTTTTGTTTTTTTGAGCAGAGACAGGTCTACTGCAGGGTCAGGCAAGGAGAACAGGTGGCTCAGCTCAGAAACCCAGCGCTCTAAAGTGGTTTTAATTTTTCACTTTTTAATTGAAAAACTCAAAACATCTTTTCAAATTTCAGTTAAAATGAAGTACTTACATTTAATCAAATACCCCATTCCCATTTTTTTAAAAAGAAGGAAATTAATGGTATGTTTACAATTATATATGTTCCTGCATCATCAAGGATATTTCTGACAGTTGATAACTTTTTTTTACTTAGAGGATGAAAATCAAATCCCACTGACAACTTTACAGATGTGATGGTTGGAAAGGTCTTTTGCCATAAACTAACTTCTCAATCCCTGGTTTCTCCTCCACTTCCCACATATTTTCAGTGCCCAGCACCATCAGACACACTTTTGCTGTAATAAATATCTGGTGCTAAACTTTGTGTCATAATGCTGATGATACGGCACCGTGGGTAGAAGGTGTGTTCCTGGAAGTCATTCCTGCATCAGGACAGCTGGCAGTGACTTAACTATGCACAAAAGTGACCACACAAACCCAGACGCTACCATCCCATCAAACTTAAACTTAATCTATCGCCAACTCAACTTAGACTTAGATCCAAAAGTATCCATGGTCACTTCAACATCACCCATCACAAGGGGAAATGTGACAGAGAAAGTCAGAGAGGAGAAAGACAGAAGCTACAAAAGACTTCAGTTAAAATAGATCACTTTGCAATTTTTAAGAAAACTTGGCAATTTATATTTTAAAATGTGACCATAGGAACGTAATTGCTAGCAATTCCTGGCCCTTTTAAGGAGCCCATACAAGTTTGGAGTCCCCAGAATTCAAGCTTCACAGTAAGTTCACCTCTAAGTAGGCTCTATTATTATACCAATCTCAACAGGATGAGGAAACCAAGGCACAGCGATGTTGAACAACTTTCCCTAGGTAACACAGCTAGGAAATAACAGACTTGAGTTTCCAACTCTACAGCCGGCACTTTCACTCTCTACATTATTAATTTCCCCTCTGATAATGTGAGTTTAGAGAAAGCAGAAAGATGAGAACAAAGAGCTGATGAAAATAAGCAGAACGACAGGTGGAAGGTTAGTGGCACAGAGGAGGAGAAGCAGGACAGCCTCGGCCACCAGAAAGCCACTTCTCCTCATCTGGACCAGATGTGCAAATACTGAGTAAGAAAATGCATTTCTTCACTACCTTGTAAGTGGAAAACACTCCAGAATCAGTGCAGGGACAGAAGTTAGCCTTTCTTGTCTTGCCTCAGAGTCACACCAGCTCTCACTCTGCACCATCATTTAATCCACACCAACCTCAGCATCTCATTTTCCTCTAGGAACCACACCACTTCAAAGCTGACAGCACCTGGAGAGAAGCACACAGCAGGTATGCTAGGTGTACGCTCATACCAGAGGGTAGGAGATAAGCCCCCTCAAATTCAGAGACCCGGCACCTCAGTGAAGGTTCTCTGGAAATGTCAAGACATCTCCTCAAGTGTTAAGGACAAGCTGCCTCACCTTTTTCTCTGTAGGGTAAGAAAACAACCTCCTGTGGGTCTCTGGATTTGGGAAGCAACATACAGCCCATTTGGGTGTGCTGCTTCAAACCCTCTAGCAGATGTCTCACAAGTCAGAGCAAGAAAAGGCTCTCTAGCTGGTCCAGGCTGCAGTTCTGCCATCTGGACCTCCTGAACACCCAGCAGACCCGAGGATGCTCAGCATCATGGCGCTGGAAGCTCTGATAAGTCCAAGAGGCAAATCACAGGTTTGGGAACCAAACCCAGGTTTTGAGAGCCACGCCTTGGCCTTTGGGGCAAATAATCAGTATCCTTTTGTGAAACTGTTCTTGGGCTCGTTGTAGGCAACAGTACATACTGAACACCTGACCACTGAAGACCAGGTGACCATCTATTGAACTCTTTTGGTCACCGTAGATTGGACATAGCTGATCCATCCAGCCTAAAATTAGGAATTTCCAGTAGCACTTCACCAACAAGCAGAAGTGCTGAATTCAGACAGGGCCCAAGCACACGTCCTGAAGACACAAGAAAGTTGCGTCTACCTCCTTCCTCAACAAATCACACCCAGTTCGTTCTTAATGGGCCTGTGAATAGAACGGCCATAATGGCAGGAAAGGAGGCCGGGCATGGACTCCACAAAAGCAGCTTCTCCTCACCAGCCAACCAACTGACCCCACCGCTGAGATTCCACTTTGGTTTTTTTTTCATTCAAATGTTTCATTAAAAATGTTTCATACATATTGTGGTTTGGTGGGGTTTTTTTGTTTTTGGGTTTTGTAATTTAATTACAGTTGATTTACAATATTGTTTTAGTTTCAGGTGTACAGCTTCAGATTCTTTTCCATTATTATTATAAGGTCACAAGATATTGAATATAACTCCCTGAGCTATACAGTAAATCTGGTTGTTTATCTGTTTTGTATATAGTGGTGTGTGTATCTGTTAATCCCGTACTCCTTATTTACCCCTCCCCCTCCCCCTTTGGTAACCATAAGTTTGTTTTCTACATCTGTGAGTCTTTTTGTAAATAAGTTGATTTGTTGTTTTTTTTTTTTAGATTCCACATACAAGTGATATCATATAATATTTCTTTCTCTGCCATTTACTTTTATTTGGTGGTTAAGAGCTTTGCGAGAAGACAGAACTCCCCCATCGTCTACAGAAGACAGTAAGGCCAAAATACTGGCTTTCCCTAAACTCTAGCAGCCAAGACACACGCCTGTGACCTTAGCTAGTCCCCGAGGATGTATGTGCCTCATACTTCAAGTCAGGGGCAAGTGATGCAGAGAGTAAAGTTCACAGTTCATCTTGGTGACGGCAGTGGGGGCACCCAGGACCTAGAGGCGGCAGCACCACACATGCCAAAGAAGCACCAAGAACCAATGGTGGCCGTGCCAGCAGCATCCCAGCCAGACCACCCCTGTGGTAAAAACTTGACTTGGCTCGGGTCTCTGGGTGTCTCTTGGTTCCAGATCGTTCCCTAAGCCTGGTCCTCCAGGATTCCTATCAGCTCTGCGACCAGCGGAGTCACTTTTTCTCCCCCCAGAACTGCTCACTTGCTACCCCGTTCCCTTCCTCCCAAGGCCCAGAGGAAGGGGGGCCACATGCCCCCTGCGGAGTTGCCTGCACTCAGCCTGCACCAGGATTTCCGCATTTCCAAATCCCTTCTCTTCGAAAAGTCCACACACAGCTTCTCCCTGACGTAACACAACGTAACACATTTTCTTTCGGCTTTCCTGCAACTTTGGGAGAATCCTTTTTAGTGGAGAAGGTCCCAATGTTTTTGTTGTCAAGTTAATCCTCGGCCCACTCACACGGGCGGTACACACGTCCCAAGGCGAGTCCACCCCCCACAGCGCGGCTGCGGGCGAGGGAAGGCGCGGGGACAGGGGGACCAACCCTCGTCCCCCCGCGGCGGCCGGGCCCCGTCGAGGGTCGCGGGGCTTTCTTCTCACCACTGAAACCCCAACCACCTCCACGCTTACCTCCGAGGCCCGCAGGAGGCCTTAACAGCGGCGACGCTTTCTTGTCCGGACGACGCTACCGCTCGCAGGAGATGTGCCGTGTAAAACGCCGGGGACGCGCGGAGGAGGCCGGGTTCGGCGGCCCCGCACCGGCGGCCCCGCACCGGAGGCCGCCGCCGCCCGGAGTCCGCCACCGCCCCCGAGGTCGCGACCCCGCGCGTTCGGGGCGAGCCTGCGGGGAAGCGGCGGCGGCACAAAGGCGGGCGGGCGGGGGGCGCGAACCCCCGGCCCCCGGGCTCTGCGCTCACCCCACCCGCCCGCCCCGCCCGGAGCCGCCGCGCCGGCGCCCGGGGCCGCGGCCCGTGCGCCCAGAGGCCGGCCTTCCGCCCCCAACCCCGCGCGGCCCCGCCCCTCGCGCCCCCTACCCCTCGCAGCCCCGCCCCCCCGCCCGGCAAGCCGCCCTCACGCCCCCGACCCCGCGCGGCCCCGCGCTGCCCCGCGCCAGCCTCTGCGCGCGGGCCCCGCGCCCCCGCCCTCCCGCTCGGCCGCTCACTCGGCCGCCGCGGGTCCGGGTGCCGCGAAGAGGCATCTACGCCAACGGCCTCCGGCCTACGCTGCCCCGAAGTGTTTAAGACATCTAAAAACCTCAATGAAAGTTATCAGTGAAGTTCATAGAAACGCAAATGATAGCAGTAGCACTCCTACTATTAATTATCTATTGGACAAATATTTCTTGAACATCTACTATGTGCCAGGCACTAGTCTAGGCACTACGAAAACACTGGTAAACAACACAGGCAGCAACCCTGCCTTTACGGGACACCCCCACCCCAAACTCTGCCCGGTAAACTGCCTCTCCTGCCTCCCACTCCCCTCCCATCGCTGAGAGACTCGCCGTTTACACGTGTCCAAGTCGTGCCTTGTTTTTCGCTGAACAGCGTAAATAGCTGACCCAAGCCATGTCAACGAGACAAAACAAAAAGATGGTAAAAATTAAAAGTAGGAACAAAGGAAATAAAGAGAAAGAAAATAAATGTTAACAAAGGAAAAAGAAATTAGGGGTATAAAATGGAACCAGAAATAAAACTTAAAAAGGCAAAATATAAGACCTACGCCCTTCCTAAGGGTGGGCTACGAGTTTGGCTCAACAGCGAACCCCAAAAGGAGAGTGCGGTCAGTCCCAGAGTTCACAGTGTCCGTGCGACAAAGCAGAGACAGGCTGCTCAGGGCAGGACAACCATTCTCGGAGCCAAGACCAGACAGAAGGTTCCCCCAAGGACACCCCTAGAGAGATGACTGTGCTGCACGTCCTTACCGTTGCCTTAGAAGTGAGTTTCTTGGAATGGCTTCTAATAACGGTCCTCGACCCAGGGGATGCCGTCACACCAAAGGACCTCAGCAGCTGTGGGGGAGACGGGAGGCAGCGCGCGCCCTGCTCTGTCCTGCCGGAGCCTCATCTGTGCAGGAGCGCCCCGTCTCGGTGTGACTGACGTTTGGAGCCAGATCATCCTTTGTTACGGGGGCTGTTCTTGCCTTGCAGGACAGTCAGCAGTATCCAGACGTCCCTCGGGGGACAAGATCACCCCCAGTTGAGAACCACTGATAGAAGGGTAGAAATCATTCCTTTTATTTCCTTTTTAATATGGAGCGGCAAAGAGGAACTTGGTTGCATTTTTATTATTTTTTACAGCTTTATGAGTATAATCTGTGTACCCTAAAATCCCCTCATTTTTTAGGGTTTTTTGGGGGGGTTAGTAATTAGGTTTATTTATTTATTTTAAGAGGAGGTACTGGGGACTGAACCCAGAACCTCATGCATGCTGAGCACACACTACCACTGAGCTACACCCTTCCCTTACAATCCACTCAGGTAAATTACGCAGTTCAGTGGGTTTTAGAATACTCACAGGACTGTGTAACTGTCACCACTATCTAATTTTAGAACAATTTTATCACTTCAGAAAGTAACTCCTTACCCCTTAGCAGTCACTTCCCATTCGTCCCTCCCCCTAGTGTCTCCTCCATGGATTTGCCTCTCCTGGACATTTCATATGAATACAGTCATGCAGTATGTGGTCTTCTGGGCCTGACTTCTTCCACGTAGCCTGACATTTTCCAGGTTCATCCACATTGTAGTTGTGTCAGTATTTATATCCTTTTTATTGGCACATAATGCTCCACTGTATGGATGTATCCTATTTTATTTATCCATTCATCAGTTTTAGGGGGTTTGGGTTGTTTACTTTGGGACTACTGTGAATAACCCTGCCATAAATGTTCATGCACAAATTTTTGAGTGGAGATGTGTTTTCAGTTCTCTTGGGCATATACCTGGAAATGGAATTGTTGGTGTGGTAGATTAATATTTTGACCAATTGCCAGTTTTCCAAAATAGCTGCACCAATGAATGATAGTTCTAATTTCTCCACATCCAACTCAGTATTGTCTTCTTTTTATTTCAGTCATCCCAGTGGGTATGAAGTGGTATCTCGTGGTTTTGATTTTCATTTCCCTAGTGAGTAACGATGTTGAGCCTGTTTCTTGTGTTTATTAACCATTTGTTTATCTTCTTTGAAAAAATGTCTATAAATCTTTTCCCATTTTTTTTCAATTGGGTTATTTGGCTTTTTATTGTTCAGTTACTTATTACATTTGTTTTTAATTGCTTTTTTAATTGCTATTCTTGTTCTTAATGGTTTTTTATTGGGGGGGATTAGGTTTATTTATTTTTTAATGGCGGTACTGGGGATTGAACCCAGGACGTCGTGCATGCTAAGCACACGCTCTGTCACTGAGCTATACCCTCCCCACTATTGTTCAGTTATGACTTCTTTATAAATCTGGGATACAAGTCTCTTATCAGATAATGGCTTGCAAATATTTCCTCCTATTATATAGGTTGTCTTTTCACTTCATTGATGGTGCCCCTAGAAGTACAAAAGGTTTTCATTTTGATGAAGTTCAATGTACAGATGTTTACATCTATAAATTCCCTTCTTTGGTGCATTGGTTATTTAGGAACATATTGTTTAATTTCCACATATTTGTAAATTTCCCAAATTTCCTTCTGTTATAGATTTATTTAATTCCATTGTGGTCAGAGAAGACACTTTGTATAATTTCAATCCTTTTAAATTGATTGAACCTTATTTCTGGCTTACTATGTGGTCTGTTCTGGAGGCTGTTTCATGTGCACTTCAGAAGAATGTGTTCTGCTGCTGGGGGACGTGGTCTGCAGGCGTCTGTTAGGTCTTGTTGGTTTACAGTGTTGCTCTGGCCTCTCTCCTGTTTTCTTGTTCAACTTCCAGTAATGAGAGCAGAGTGTCAGAGCCTCCAGCTGTCACTGCTGATCGGCTGTTTCTCCCTTCAGTTCTGTCTGGATTTGTCTCCTGTGTTTTGAGACTCTGTTGTTGGGTGGCTGTACTAACATCAGACAAAAGGGTTTAAGACGCAAGTTAATACTAGAGATAAAGAAGGCTCTTGTAATGATGAGAGATTCAATGTATCATGAAGGAAATCATAGACATTAAGTGGAAATAAATGAAATAGAGAATGAAAAAAACCATTGAGAAGATCAAGACAAAAAGTTGTCTTTGAAAAGGTCCACAAAATCGACAGACTTTTAGCTAGATTGAACAAGATAGAATCAAAGTATTAAAATGAGGAATGAAAGATGGGACATCACCACCCAACTTACAGGGGGGAAAAAGGATTGTAAGGGAGTGCTCTCTGTCTAGAAAGTCCACGTTTGGCCTTCCAGGGGAACATCCTTTGATCGCTATTTTTTTCCCTGTATATGGCCCGGTTTTTTTGCATGTCTCACAATATTTTGTTAAACTCGACATTTTAAATAGTATATACAGCAGCCCTGGAACTCAGATTGTCATCCCCTCAAGGATTAGTGTTGCCGTGTGTTGCTGCTGCTGCTGCTGTTCATTTGTTTGTGACTTTCCAGAAGTAATTCTATAGTCTGTATTCTGTGCCATGTGAGGCCACTTGGTAGCTTAGGAGTCAGCTAATAATTGAAGAGCGATTTCCTTACATGCCTCTGACCATTACGTGTCCCAGCCCTTCCGAGGGGCTGTTCTGTGGGCTGGAGCAGCTTCCAGCTCTGCCTTAACCCTCCCTTCTGCTCACGCGCAGCCTCAGTTCCCCCAGAAGTGAGGGGTGTGCATCCCTGAGCACGAATGTCGCTGACTGTTTGACCAGTGCCCTGAGGATAGGGCTCTCCTCACTGACCAAATGAGGACAAGCCGTGTGAGTGGGGCTTTTCCGGAGATCTCCCAGAAAGGTCAACCCGTGACAGCTCTCTGGGGGTCAGCTCTCTGGGGCCGCCTCAGGAGCCAAGCAGGACTGGCGCTGCTTGGGTGAGGAGTGAGGTCACAAGTTTTTGTGATATGAATACGTTTTTCCATTGTTTTTAGTGCCTTTCTTGTAAAAGGAAATGTAAATTTGACAGTGGTTCAGAACATACAGAACCAGAAGTTAACTTTCTACAATTGTCACAACTGATTGCACTTTCTGTCTACAACCTGCGTGTGGCAGGCAAGGCCACCCCGAGGGTGACAGAGGACTAGTCTCTCACTTTTCAGACCGTGGGTATATTAGGAAATGAAGAAATGCCAGAACAGAGTTACTAAAATGTTGTTGTATTTTAGGTATTTTTTTAACCAACCCAAACTTTGAATATAGCCAGTAAATACAAAGACACGGCGACCTTGTTTAGCAGTAACAGCAGTCTACAACTGAGCCCGTCACGAATGCAAAGCCCAGGTCAAAAAGCTCTCCCAGTTGCTGGAGTAACACGACCCTTCTTTTCTGTCCTGCTGGGGATTTCTCTGCTCCCATGGGAGGAAGGGAACAAGAATTCGGATAAATCAACCTCAAGGTCTCTCTTGCCAGGAGAGCACCTGCAGCTCAGTGGATCAGAGTGGTGGCTCCTCCCAGCAGAACCAAGGAGGTGGGGACAAGTGCGTCCTCCCCACCCACGGCCGTATCTCAGCCCCTGCCAGCATCCTCCTGCCCTCCCCCAGGCCTCCCCAGGGGAAGAAGTCACTCCCGGTGCCACAGTGGAGATCTGCACCATTCCTTGCTGTCTGGCCAGGGAACTATGACAGAGCGGTCAAGAATAAAAGGACTAGACGTGCTGCTTTACCTAAATAACTCATTTCCCTGCATCACACGAGCAAAGGAGCCCTTGTAGACCTAGATCTTAAGATAGAAAGGGTTTCTTGTGGAGCCTTCTTTATCAACCCATGTTCAAGCTTCAGATTTTAGCCAAAAGCTAATAGAAGTTTTCCTCTGTCCAGAATTTATCAGAACCAAAGTGGAGAGGAGCTCTCTGATTTCATAAACGGAGTAGATGCTGTGTGCTGTAGCCAGCTTCCCCACAAGTTATCTAAAAAGCCAGCACGTCTCACCATAGCAGGGATTAATTTTTCCCCCAAGTCCATAAATTCTGATTTCATATTGAGAAAGCATATACTGCAATGGAAAAAAGACAGTCTCTTCAGCAAGTGGCGTAGGGAAAGCTGGACGGTCGCATGTAAATCAGTGAAGTTGGAACACTCCCTCACACCATATACAAAAATAAACTCAAAATGGACTGAAGACTTAAATCTGACATGACACCATAAAACTCCTAAAAGAGAACGTAGGCAAAACATTCTGAGACAGTAAATCATAGCAGTATTTTCTTAGATCAAACAAATGGATTTAATCAAACTTAAAAGCTTTTGCACAGCAAAGGAAACCATCCACAAAATGAAAAGTCAACCTATGGAATGGGAGAAAATATTTGCAAACGATGCGACCCAGGGGGAGAGGGTGTAGCTCAAGTGGTAGAGCACATGCTTAACACACATGAGGTCCTGGGTTCAATCCCCAGTACCTCCTGTAAGAATAAATAAATAAATAAACCTAAATACGTCCCCCAACGACAACAACAACAACAAAAACCCAAACAGATGTGACCCACAAAGGCTTAAATATACAAACAGTTCATACAATTCAATTTCAAAAGAACAACCCAATGAAAACACAAGCAGAAGACCTAAATAGACGTTTCTCCAAAGAAGATATATACATGGCCAACAGGAACATAAAAAGATGCTTAACATCAATAATTACTAGAGAAATGCAAACCAAAACTGTAATGAATTATCACCCCTCACACCTGTCAGAATGGCCATCGTTAAAAATTTTACAAATAATAAATGCTAGAGAGGGTGTGGAGATTCCTACACTGTTAATGGGAATGTAAATTGGTGCAGCCACTATGGAAAACAGCATGGAGCTTTCTTTAAAAAAATAAAAATAGAGCTACCATGTGATCTAGCAATCCCATTCCTGGGCATGAATCTGGAAAGGACAAAAACTCTAATTCAAAAAGATGCAAGCACCCCAATGTTCATTATATAATTAATGGAACACTACTCAGCCATAAAAAATGAAATATTGCCCTTTGCAGCAACATTGATAGACCTAGAGATTATCATACTAAGTGAAATAAGTCAAACAGAGAAAGACAAATATTATATGATATCACTTACATGTGGCCTCCAAAAAATTATACAAACAAAGAGAAAGAGACTCACAGACACAGAAAGCAAACATCGTTACCAAAGGCAAAAGGGAGAGGGGGAGGGATAAATTAATAGTATGGGATTAACAGATCAAATTATGCATAAAATATATAAGCAACAAAGATTTACTGTACAGCCCAGGGAACTATATTCAATATCTTAGAATAACATATGATAGAAAATAATCTGAAAATATGTACATATATACATAAAATACATATAACTGAATCACTTTCCTGTACACATAAAACACAGTATTATTTGTAAATCAATTATACTATAATAAAATTTTTTAAAGATTATATTTTAATAAAAAGTAAACTTTTTTCCTAAAAAAATACATATTGTCCCTAATATTAAGATTTTGATGCTATTCCTTGAAAAATGATAACCCTAACATAACTGTCCTAAGGAACACGTGCCTTCTTCCCAAGCCCACATTCACTCTGCTGGGCTCCTCAGCCCCTCCCAGGTCAGGTGCCACCTTCAAATTTCAATCCACAACACTCCTCCCGGACAGAAGGGAAAAAGAGATCTCAGTACATTTTAACACATGTCATAGCTGGCATTTTAACTCATATCCAGTAGCTTCCATTACTTTTGCTGTGAAATACCAAACACCGCATCTGAACATAAGAGGGTGCATGCAGAGGTCACACAACAAACCTACGGATCAGGAAGGGCACGTTGGGTCACTGGAGGACACGTGCTCTTCTTTCCCTCCCCTCCCCGCTCCTTGCAAGTGTCCTTGGGACCGGAGGAGGCCTAAGGTGAAAGCCGGCCAGCTGCGGCGCAGAGCAGGCGTTTCAGCGCAGCTGCGCCTTCAGACGGTGAAAAGGCTGCCTCGGATCACCAGGAACGAAGTTTACGCCAGACATTCTGACCTTTACCCCAGCCCTGAGCCTCGCCCCATTCCTGAAGCTGAGGGCCCGACCCCAGCCCCTGCCCCAGTCCCAGGAACTGTCTCATCTGATCCTCCAGCCTTGACCCACGCTCACTGACCAGGCCTCTGCCTGTCTCGCCTACCAGTTCCATCCAGGTCCACCTCCTGCTGCACTGCCCCTGCCTGATCCTGCTGGACTCCATTTGGGCCGATACAGCCAAAGCCAGTCCCAGACCCCCGGCAGCTCCTGCTTGACCCTGCCTGTGAGGGGCTGCGTCTGCAGACCTGCCTACCTGGGCACAGCTGCTAGACTGAGTCCTTTGCCACCACCCACCCCTTGAAGTCAGGCCCTGGAACCTCCAGCCAGCCCCACAGAGCACTGCCTCCCAGAGGAACAAGAGGGACCAAGGACCCTGAGCTCACAACTCCATCTAGTGGAGCTCCAGCCAACAAAATGGTTTCTCCAGAGAGAGCATCTCAGACATGGCTGCACATATGAATGACCTGGGGTCTTGTTCAAAATGCAGATTCAGATTCAGCAGCTCTGGGGTGGGACCCAAGACCCTGCATTTCTAACAAATGCCCAGGCGAAGCCAACATCACTGGTCCAGGGAACACACTTTGAGGAGAAAGATTCCAGAATACTAATCACTACAGTTTTGCAAAATTGAAAGAAAAAAAAAACCCACTTCATAGTAATAAGAGCCCTAATCTCCACCAAGGGGAGGGAGTCATTCCCTCACAGAACGCTCCCGCCCACAGAGTCTGGAGCCTGTCCCTGCATACTTGGCGCTAATCACATGCAATTCTGCTTTGCATTTCACTTAATAGTTTCCTACAGGTGTGTTTCATTTACTGCTCAGGCACCTGGTTCCTTTACGGCATTCATCCATTCTGCAGACATTATTGATTATTCCTGTCTTGGGGCTAGAGGAAGATATAAGACATGGTCCCTGTGCTCAACGGGCCATTAAGGGAGACAGATACGTAAACAGGTTATTTCCGCACAATGTAGTGTGAATATAGTGCCTGTATATAGTGTGAGGGAGAAGAGGCCTAGAGCCCATCAGGTCAGGGAGTCATCAGGAAAGCCTCTCTGGGCACCGAAGAGCCTGAGCTGAATCTAACAAAGGCCAGGAGTGAGCCAAGTGAGGTGCAGGGGCCCCGCCTGGCACAGGCTCCGGCGTGAAACAGCCGGGGAGGACGGAGCCGCGCACGCTGCGGGCTGGCGGACCGCAGTCAGCAAGGGGGGAAGCCTCGGAGGAGAGGCTGAGGTTTCCATCGGGAGCCAGTCACACAGGGCCTTGTCTACCACGCTAAGGAGCTTGGGCTTCATCCTGTGGACAACGAGGAAACAACTCCGATTTTTAAATAAAGGTGTGGCATGATCATGTTTGGGTTTTAGGTAAAGCATGTTTGGGGACTGTGTGGAGAATGGACTTAAAGGTGCCAAAACTAGAAACAAAGGGACCCATTAGGAAGCTTTTTTCAGGGTCCAGAAACCAGATGACCTGGGCCTGAACTAAAGCACTGGTGGTTGGGCTGAGAAAGATGAGACGGGGGAGGATATAGCCTAATGGCAGAGCGGGTGCTTAGCATGCACGAGGCCTGGGTTCAATCCCCAGTACCTCCACCAAAAAAAAGAAAAGATCTATTTCGAAGGCATTTGGAAATGCATGGCAAGATCTAGTGCTTTATTGCATGGCAGTGGGGGGAAAGCACAGGGCAAAGGGCTCCCAGTGCTTGGCTTGGGGTATTTTCTGTTTCCACCCAAGTCAGAGAGGACAAGAAGGCTTGCTTGTTCGGAGTTCAGGACCAAACCCAACCTCTAAGCTAATGAGTCTCAAATCTCCAGCCTAAAATGTTCTTCGAAGTTCCAAATTCCTATATTTAACTGTTCACTGGACAGATCACCTCCAGCATGCCAAAACCAAATTCACCATCTTTCAAAAAAAAAATCTCTTATTCTGATAAATTGAATCCAGTGACCCAAGTTAGAAGCCTTAAAGTAATCTGCTAAGAATTATAAACGCTTGGTGGTTGCCGAAGGCTACTGGGGAGTTAATGTTTAATAGGTACAGACTCTCAGGTGGGAAGAGCACAAAGTTCTGGAGGTGGATGACGGTGATGGTTGCACAACGGGAATGAACTCAATGCCACTGAACTATACACTTTAAAATGGTTTTAATGGTTACTTTTGTGTTATGCATATTTTAACAAAAATTTTTTAATGAAAAAATTAATTATCAGTGCTACCTTCTTAACACCTCTGAGATAAATCTCTTCCTGTCTGTCCCCACCACCATTGTTCCATAGGTGTTCCATCCCGTCATCAGAGTATGACAAATTATCACTCAACTGGTGTCCCAGCCTCCAGTCTTTTTTCCTTAAATCAGTTGTCAGATGTTTCCAACAAGCCAATCAGACCATATGACTGGTTCCCATCGCCTGTAGGAAAAGATCCAAATCCATTGGGTCGGCATATCAGGCCCTCAACGATATGGACTTTTTATTCATCCATCCAATAAAGCTATGTTGACTGGTCCCTGAGACAGAAACTGGAAATGGCCCCAAGGACACAGCAACAAGGAGGAAAATGTGCTCCCTGGCATCGTGGAGCGAACTCACTAGCAAAAACAGCAGATTTTGAAACATAGACAAAATTGTTAAATGCAAAGAAAACAAAATTTAGAGGGTTGAGTAGATGAGAAAGACCTTTAAAGGGAGGGGTGGTGGGGAGTCTGAGAGGGAACGCCAGGGGAATGGTGTGGAAAGAAGAAGACTGTGTTGTTGGGGTAGCCTAGATGGGACTTCCAAGGGGGAAGTATTAGCCAGCATTTCTGAAGCTGTTAAGGGGTCAAATAAGACAAGAACAGGGAACAGCCACTAGATCTGGCGATGTGGAGATCACTGACAGTCTTGATGAGAACAGTTTTTATTAGAGCAATGGATTGCGGGGAGAGGAAAAGTACATGGGAGGCGAGGAAACTGAGATAACATGAGTAGAGACTGCAAGTATGACTCTGACGTCAACCTACAAAATGAGCTGGTAGCCAAAGGGAGATGTGGAGTCAAGAGAGAGAGTTGAAGTTTTTTTTGAGTGAGTTAATTTCAATTTGGTGGGGGTGGGGAGGTAATTAGGTTTGTTTGTTTGTTTGTTTTTAATGGAGGTACTGGGGACTGAACCCAGGACCTGGTGCACGCTAAGCATGTGCTCTACCACTGAGCTGTACCCTCCCCCCGAGAGTTGAGTTTTTGTTAACCTGACATATGTGAGAGCATATTAGTATGCTGAAAGATCCATGAAGAGGTAGAGATTGATGACTTAGGAGAGAAAGATAAAACTAAGATTAGAATTCATAGCAGCACTGTTCATAATACCCAAAAAGTGGTAGCAACCCAAGTGAACATAAACTGACCACTGCATAAACGAAATACAGATCACCAGCTGCATACAGCCCTGAGCTAGATCCCACAAACCCCCGCTGCTGTCCTGTCGTCAACACTGTCATGTGTTCTCCATCTGCCAAAGAGGGCAGAGCTGGAATTGCTGAAAAACTGCAGCCTTTGGGTCAGGCTGATAGAGCCTTGACTCACCCAACTTCACTGCTGCTACAGAACCGCCACTACCAGCAACTGCCACACTGTCCAGCTGGAAGCAGGAAGGTGCCCTGTGCTTCCCACAGTCTGATCTCCCTCAAATGCTTACCATTGGCAGAACTCACAAGGACGAAAGCCAAGTAAATGTAGTTTGCAGACTCCTAGTCCCAGCAATATAGTGCAAAGTATAAAAAGGCGGGTGAAAGGCTAAGAGAAAATAGTTATAATCTGGGGAAAGCACTGACGTATTCCCATTAATCTCAAGAGCAAGAAAAAGAATTTAGTATCCATACTACTATTTAACATTATTCTGAAGGTATTAGTTAAAGCAAGTAAGCAAAAGAAAGAAAGAAAGAAAAGATATAAAAATTAGAAAGGAAGAAGTGAAATTATCTTTATTTGCACAGATTATTTTATGCCCAGAAAATCCAAAGAATTAAATAGAAACAATTATTGTAAACAATGAGAGAATTCAGTAAGATGACTTGGTACAAAATTGATATACAAAAATCAAAAAGGATGTTACACATATGCAAATAGCAACCAATTAGAGGATACAGACTCCCTCTTATATTAACCAAAAAAGTAAAATAACTAAAAATCAACAAAGACATGTTCAATGTCTTTGAAATGCTGCTGAGGGGACAAAAGATGTGAATACTTGGAGAGACATAATATACACTTGCATAAAAAGATGTCACAAATGAAAAAGAAAAGCTATGTCAGTTCTCTCTAAACTATATTTAATACAATCCTAATAAAATGCTCACAACAAGCATCATACTCAATGGTAAAAGAAAGAAACCTTCTCTTTGAAGATAAGGAACAAGAAGAGGAAGCCTGCTTTAAAAACATCCACACTGGAAAAGAAGAAGTAAAATTATCTGTTTGCAGATGATCTGATCTTACATGTAGAAAACCCTAAAGATTCCTCCAGGAAAAAACTGTTAAAACTAATAAATAAGTTCAGCAAAGTGACAGTGACAAAAGTCAGTTGCATTTCTATACACAAACAATGAGCAATCTGAAAACAATTCCATTTACAACAGTATCAAAAAGAATAAAATACTTAAGAATCAATTTAACCAGGGAGTTAAAGACTTGTACAATGAAACTACAAAACTTTGTCAAAAGAAATTAGATATAAATAAATGGAAATACATCCCAAATTCATGGATTAGAAGACTTACATAGTTCAAATGTCAGTAACACAACCTAAAGTGATCTGTAGATTCAATGCAAAATCCCAATGATATTTTTTGCAGAAATAGAAAAACTCACCTAAAATTCATATGGGATCTCAAGGGACCCCAAATAGCAAAAACAATCCTGAAAAAAAAAAAACTGAAAATGGAACACTCTCACTTCCTGATTTCAAAATCTACCGTAAAGCTACAGTAATCAAAACTCCATGGGGGTGGGAGGGAGGGAGGATAAATTAGGAGTTTGGGGTTTACATATACGCACTACTGTATATCAAATAGATAAACAGCAAGGACCTAGTGTATAGCACAGAGAACTATATTCATTACCTTGTGATAACCTGTAATGGAAAAGAATCTGAAAAAGAATAGGCAGACAGATAGAGAAATAGATATGTAGGTAGCTAGATATATAGGTATGCATAACTGAATCACTTTGCTGTACACTGGAAACTAACACATTGTAAATCAACTATACTTCAATTAAAAGAAAGAAAAAAATACTATAATATTGGAATAAAGACAGATGTATAGACCAATGGAATAGAGTAGAGAGGCCCAAAATATACCCTCAATTGTATGGTCAAATGATTTTTGACACGGGTGCCAAGACCATTCAATGTGGAAAGGGCGGTCTTTTCAACCAATGGTGCTGGGAAAATTGGATATCCACATGCAAAGAATGAAGTTAGACCCTTACCTAACTCCACACACACACACACAAAATTAACTCAGAATGGATCAAGGACCTAAATGTAAGACCTAACTCAATAAAACTTAGGAAAACACAAGACAAAATCTTCAGGACGTTGGATTTGGCAATGATTTCTTGGGGAAGACACTGAAAGCACAGGTAACAAAAGAAAAAATAGGCAAATTGGACTTGGTGAAATTTTTTAAATTTTGTACGTCAAATGACACTATCCACAGAGTAAAAAGGCAAATCATAAATGTTACCGGCTTATTATCCAGAATATATGGAAAACTCCTAAAACCAAAAATAAATAAATAAATAAATAAACAACCCAATTCAAAACTAGGGAAAAGACCTGAATAGACGTTTCTCCAGAGAAGGTATACGAATGGCCAATAAGCATATGAAAAGATGCTAGATGCTCAACATCAGTAAGCATTAAGGAAATGCTAATCAAAACCACAGTGAGAGGGGAGGGTGTAGCTCAGTGGTAAGAGTGCCTGCTTAGCATCCCAGGTTCAATCCCCAGTACCTCCACCAAATAAATAAACAAACAAACCTAATTACCTCCCCCACTAATAAATAAACAAATAAATTTTAAAAAACTACAATGAAATATCACTTCAAACCCATCAAGATGTCTGCTATCAAAAAAAAAAAAAAAACAAAACAGGAAACAACAAGTGTTGGCAAAGATGTGGAGAAATCAGAATTCTTGTTCACTGTTGGTAGGAATATAAAATGGTACAGCCGCTGTGGAAAACAGTACGGTGGTTCCTCAGAAAAATCAAAAATAGAATACCAAAAAAAAAAAAAAGCCATATGATCCAACAATTCCACTTCTAGGTACATGTCCTTTAAAAGAATTGAAAGAAGTGTCTCAGAGAGACATTTGTACACCCACGTGCAGAGCAGCATTACTGACGGTAGCTAAAGCATGGACGCGACCCAAGTGTCCACTGATAGATGAATGAGTAAGCAAAAGTGGTGTATATACATAACAAAACATTATTCAGCCTTAAAAAGGAAGAAATTCTTCAATATGCTGCAATGCTTGAGGATGTTATGCTAAGTGAAATAAGCCAGTCACAAGAAGATAAACACAGCATCATTCCACTTAAATGAGGTACTTCGAGCAGTCAGAATCACAAAGATGGAAAGTATAATGGTGGCTGCCAGGGGCTTGGGAGGAGAGGATGGAGAGTTACTGTTTCACAGAGTTTCCATTTTACAAGATAAAAAGAGTTACGGGGATGGATAGTGGTGGTGGCTGCACAATAGTGTGAATGTTTTTAATATCTCTGAATTGTACACTTAAAATGGTGAAGATGGTAAGTTTTATGTTATGTGTCTCTAACCACCACAACAACAACAAAATTCAATGACACAGTCAAAACAAAAGAATAGTTACACATTTTAAATAATTGAATAAATATCCATTCCACAAGCAGGTGATGCAAACATTTGTCCACACGAAGACGCGTATATAAATGACCGTAGCAGCTCTGTTTGTAATAGACAAATACTGGACACAACCCAAAGGCCCATCCACAGCTGAACGGATATATAATTTGTGGTATATCCACAAAATGGGATACTATTCAGCAATAAAATGAATGCCAAGTTGTTGATTTTCTTTAAGTAAAATTTCCTTCACCATTATGCATTAGCATTATACAAGAGGGGGATTATAACAATCTAAAATCTCACAAGGACCATTTTCCAGGGCCACTGATGACCTCTGGGGAAGGACTGAGTTTAAACAAAGTCCCTGATTGGGACGGGAGCTCAAAGTCCACTGCCTCTGTCCTACCGGTCAAACCCACTGATGTCACCATCCCGGCCGTTGGGGGCCTCAGAGAAGAGGTCTGGGGACAAACCCTGAGTCAGGCGGGGATGAACTATTTCAGGAAGACGTCTCCTGCACTGTGCTGCTGGAGCCCGCGAGTGGCCCCTGTGCCGCTGCCCAGCAGAAAAGTCCTGTGACAACCCTCCCACCCCCACACCCCTACCCTTCCCACCCCTACCACCTGGTTAAGACACATTCTTCTCGGTTTTTGGCTTGTATCTGGGGCAGAGGCAGGTTACCGTTTATAAAGCCCTGGGGGTGTGCCAGTGACACCCAACCAGAACTTCCAGCTTGCATAAACCGAGCAGAACCTGAGGACCGAATCAGGCCAGGGTGGGCCGGCGTGAGTCAGCTCTGCTAGGCATTTGGCCCCCGCAAACTGTGATCAGAGACATAGCCCCCTCCCCCTTCTCTCCCTTCTGAGATGGTCAGCACACACCATCCTCTTCAACTGGGCAGAGCGCCCCGAACTCAGGACACACTGGCGCCACCTGTTCCTTCGCCTCCCATAAAATCTGCTGAAGAGCTTGTGGGGGCTTGGGACCTGTGCCCTCTGGAGGGATTTCACAGATCCACTCCACCCGGCGAGGAGGAAACTGCCAAGTAGGAGACAGGGAGCAAAGTCCTACCGCGGGGCAAAAAGAGACGCGCGTCTGCAGCGGCCGGGCAGCGCGGAAAGGCCGGCCACCAGGGAAGCGCCGCTCCCAGCCGGGCTGCCATGGACGCCCTGGTCCGGCTCCTGCAGCTGCTGGTGCTGCTCCTGACCCTGCCCCTGCACATCATGGCTCTGCTGGGCTTCTGGGAGCCCCTGTGCAAGAGCTATTTCCCCTACCTGATGGCCGTGCTGGCGGCCAAGACCAACCGCAAGATGGAGGGCAAGAAGCGGGAGCTCTTCAGCCAGATAAAGGGGCTTGCGGGGGCCTCGGGCAAGGTGGCCCTGCTGGAGCTGGGCTGCGGCACTGGTGCCAACTTCCAGTTCTACCCATCTGGCTGCAGGATCACCTGCCTGGACCCGAACCCCAACTTTGAGAAGTTCCTGACAAAAAGTATGGCCGAGAATAGACATCTCGAGTATGAACGGTTTGTGGTGGCTTTCGGAGAGGACATGAAGCAGCTGGCCGATGGCTCCATGGACGTGGTGGTCTGCACCTTGGTGCTCTGCTCAGTGCAGAGCCCGAGGAAGGTCCTGCAGGAGGTCCAGAGAGTGCTGAGGCCGGTGAGCAGAGTGGGAAGGGTGTGGGTGCGGGGCAGCAAACGTAGCATCGGCCACCGCCGTGTCCGGGGCACCCAGGACGGGGAATCTCGTGAACTAGTGCATCTGACACCCGTCCACCCCCATCTGCTGGTGAACACGGCTGGATGTGGAAGCCCACAAGAGAGCCACCCAGTGAAGTCGGGGAAGAGGGGAGGACACCTAAGGATGGGATGTTTACATTGAGATCCGAGGGATTAAGCAGGGGCTGGAGGGAGTGGGGCAACTGACAGTGTTCTAGGTAGAGATATCAGGGGAAGTAGAATCCGTAAGATTGGGAACTGGGTGTGGAGAGAAAGGAGTTTAGGATGGTTTCCAGGTTTTTGGCATGAGCAGCTGATGGAGGGAGGGACGGTAGAGGGAAATGCCTTTTGCAAGACAGGAGAAACCTGTTTTGAACTCTTTAGGTCTGAGGTGCCATGAGGCAGAGAGAACCCAGAGGCAGTTGGAAGTCCAGATCTGGAAGTCAGAAAAAGAGGGAGCATGGAGATAGAGATTTGGAAGTCACCAGCTTTAGCTGGTAAATTCCAAGCACAGAGGTGTATGAGATCACCTAGGGAAGGCACAGCGAGGAGCAAAGAGCTGGAGGAACCCCAGTTTAATCAGAAGCCCAGTGCAAGTGTTCCCCGAAATGCTGGCTGAGATGTCCAGGACACGTGTGTCTGGCTCGCGGGAGGGGGCTCTGGGCAAGCATCTCTGTACCCAGTGAGACCTCTGCTCCTGGTTCTCCGCCTGCCCGTCTGTCTGCCCTCGGTTACGCTGTCCTTCTGGCCGCCCTTTGAGAATGTCTCACCAGTCGTCCCCACTCAGTCACGGGAGGCTCGTCACACTCGCTCTGGGCGGGCAGCCGGAGCCGGGGCGCAGGAGGCGTCACGGAGCAGGACGGGTTTGCTCCCCGAACTTGAAGACCAGCACCTCCCTCTTCACCGAGAGGTTTCGGGCAGGCGTGGCCGGCGGGACGGAGGTGAGGTTAGAGGCAGGCGGTGGGTGGAGCAGGTGAGTGACACGCTCTTCTCTCCCAGGGAGGATTGTTCTTTTTCTGGGAGCACGTAGCTGAGCCGCGTGGGAGCTGGGCCTTCCTGTGGCAGCAAGTTGCAGAGCCCACCTGGAAACACATCGGGGATGGCTGCCGCCTCACCAGAGAGACCTGGAAGGATCTGGAAAGTGCCCAGTTCTCCGAACTCCAAATGGAACGACAGCCCCCTCCCTTCAAGTGGTTGCCTGTTGGGCCGCACATCATGGGGAAGGCCGTGAAGTAAGCCTTCCCCAAATCCTGCCTGCGGTCGGAATGATCCCACCCATCTGCTGAGTCTGCCTTCTCCTGAGAGGATCTGGGCAGAGAGAAGCCATCCCCCCCACCCCTCCCCCACCCCTCCCCCACCCCACCTCTGCCTGGGGACTCTCCAACCCTTCCCTCTTCAGTGGAAAAGCGCTATTGCTCCCCTGACCGCGGGGAGGGAGCAGTGACACCCTGCCGTACCCCTAGCTGCAAATTCCTGGACTGGGTCTCCCAGTTTTTGCCCAACCACCCCAGGACAGCTGCCCTTTCCTCTTTCTGAGACCACACTCAAGTGCCCCAGGACCTGGTCACACAAGTCATGATACGTGTGTCTGTGCCAGGCCCCCAGCACTCCCTCCCATCACCACCTTTGACCTGAGCTGTGTGCGTGCAGAGAAAATCTGCCCTCTCCTGCAGACCCTGGGCAGGAGGCGGCCAGACTCAGTAAAGGAGCCAGGTTTTGTCCTCAAGTATTTTTTAATAAATAGACAAAATCTGCTAGATTGGATCAGCCAACTAAGGTCAGAGGAGAGGGGAAGCTAGGGAGGGAAGAGCCCCTGAGTCAGCGACATAACCTCCTCCCCACCCTCTGGGCTTAAGGCACTTTTGGGGAGACAGGTCCTTGGGGTTCCATTAGACAGGGTGAATGGGAGAGGGAAGGATTAGGGTCCCCTTCCCCACTTTTGCATCAGAACATCGCTGCCCTCCTCACCCTCCCCCATGACCCATCCCTGATTTCCCCTCTCACCTAACAGCATCCTAAGGGGATGTTTGGGGGGTGGTCCTCATGGGGGTAGAGGTCTGTGCCCTGAGGAAGCAGATCCTGCCAAATTCTGATGGGACACCAGCGACCGGGTCCCCCCTCTTCACCCCCAGGAGCCGTCTCTGGGGAAGGGGTGGCGGGGGCCCCAGGGCCAGCTGGGACAAAGGAGGCTAGGCAGTGCTTGGCACAGGGTGGCCATCGGGGCCCAGCTCGGGCTGCCCATCCCCAGCCAGGATGGGGTGAGCGTCGGGGCCCTCCCGCCGGGGGCTGCCCCAGTTGTTCCTCAGGATCGTGCCCGTCTTCTCCTCCTTGAACTGCTGCCGGTCTTCCCGCGGGATCTTCACCGCGTGGTACTGGGGCACTGCGGCTTCGGGGTACCGCGCTCGCTTGAAGAATCCCATCTAGAAGGACACCAGGCCAGACGTGAGGAGCCTGCGGGGCTGAGGTCCCTGGGGCAGGTGCTCAGCACAGCCAGCTGCCTGCCTCCAAGGTCCCTGAGACAGAAAGGACCAACGGCAGCAGGAAGGAGACAGGCTGGGCGGCAGCCAGCACAGCAAGCAGCCCCAATGAGGGCCACCATCCATGCTGGGTCCCCAGGTACTCATTCACAGCAAGAGAAAGACCAGGAGAGGGCCTGAGGTGCAGGACCAAGGACATCTCCCTTGGCACCTGAAAGAGGGGCTTGAAGGTAGAACATCAGGACCGCTGACCCCAAAGGTTCCCACGCCCTCCCAAGCTTTTAAGAGGCCCAATAGCATCCCCAGGAACACAAACGAGTTCGGAGGGAAAACATGGCTTCCGAGACCCGTGGAAGCTCCGGAATAATTCCTCTTCAAGCCTGTGTGCTCGTGCGCTGGGAGCACCCCCCTCGGGCTGGGCCCTCCCCTCTGTGAATAAAATGGCCTGGCCCCTCCCTGAGTCATGAACATGCTGGCCCTTCCACACCAAGATGGAAACGTGCCCCGTGCACACTCACGCTCAGGACTGCTCACACTCAGGACGGCCCAAGACTCCTACATGCTCAGACTGCACGGCACCTCCTTGCACGACGGCCTGCACACTCATGCCCCCAGAGGACAAGCACGGCACCTCCCTGTACTCCCACATGCTCACAGCCCAGGAGCCCACCCAACCCTGGTGCGTGCCCCCGGCTGTGTATACGCCCCCTCATGACCTCACCCTGGTAAGTCCCTCCCACCCCAGCTCCTAGAACTCACGCGGCCCCCGGGCAACCTCATTTCTTCAACCCGCACATCCCTGGTCCCGTGACTACTGGGAGTATCTCACACTCACACACACACATCCCCACACACGCACACACACATTTACACACACACATGCTCACACACAATTACCCCACAGTCCCTGGACCCCCGGCTTCCATGGCCGAGGGCTGCACAGCCAGACGGGCCCGGTGATAGTCGGTGGGAAAAGATGAGCTCTGGCTGCTCCGATGGAAGAAGCCACACTGGGATGTAAGGGAGAAGGGGAGCAGAAGAGGAGGAGGATGGGAAGACTGGAGAAAGATGGGGGCCCCCATTTCTGCTTGGTCCCCCTTCCATGCGAGCAGGGAGCAGAGAGCCAGTTTCTCCCAGGCATCAATCTCCCCTAAAAAGAGCTGGCAAGGTTCCCAACAGTCTGGACGCCCAGAGGCCTGGTCCACTGATGACTCGCATTTGCCAGAGCGTGTGCTTGGTCTATGGTCCCAGGGAGGAGGGGAGGGGCAGTTCCTCATAAAGCCCCAAGGGCGTGCATGGTTCCGCAAATGTAGCATATGGTTCAGGGGATGACCGCAGGTGACGGGTGTGACTGTACGGACATGTGCTCGTATGTGCTCTCAGTGGAGCCCCAGATGCAAACGTGGTTCTGGCTACACTCTGTGTACAAGCATGGTTCCCCGTGGAGCCTGGAATGTGCAGGTTCCGAGTTCAGTCCTGGAGACAGTTCCCTGGAGGCAGTTCTCCACACTGGTTGGCTTCCTTGGCCACAGCTTCCTTCCTAGCCTTACTTGCCATGCTCTAGTTAAATCAGCCCACATTTCCCTGCCTCCATGGCTTTGCCTCCCATGGTCCTTTTGAAAGGCGCAGACCCACCCATTCACCTCCCCACATCCAGACCCTGCTACCCCATCTGCTAAGGCCCAGCTCCAGGCCCCCGGCTCTCAAGCTCTCCCCCCTTGAATTCCCCCTGCACTCTCCTGACTTAGTACCTCTGCCTTGTGCTTGACCACAGGCTCCCCTCCCCCACGAGACTATAAAACCTCTGACAAGATCTGCGCCTGCCTTATCTCCGAACCGTCCAGGGCCCGACAGGGTCCCTGGTACGTGCAGGGTAAGGGCTCAGTGCAGATCTGCTGAAGAAATGGGAGTGTGGGTGAGAGAACCACACCTGGAGAGGCCACCTGCCTGACAAGGAGCCCAGCCCCCGCCGGCCTCCCCCTCCCCAAGCCTCACCTTCCACATGAGCAACACCAGTAGCGCCAACACCAGCAGCCCGGCCAGGACAGCCAGGAGGATGACCCACCAGGGGACTCCTTCTGCCACCACCGCCACGGGGTCCAAGTATACCATCACTGGGATCTGGGGAGGGAGGGGTTCACAGAACGAGGGCGGGAGCGTCAGGAGAGAAGAGAAGCCCCGGCCCCTCCTCCCCAGCCCTGCAGCTCACCACCGTGGAGGCGTCTCTGAGCAGCAGGTTCTTGATGGAGGACTTCACGGTGATGTTGGCTCGAACAATCACCTCCAGGGACTTCACAGCTGAGTACTCCTAAGGGAGCAGGGAAGGAGACCCTCCTCCTAAATGCCTAAGG
This sequence comes from Camelus dromedarius, assembly GCF_036321535.1. Taxonomy (NCBI): domain Eukaryota; kingdom Metazoa; phylum Chordata; class Mammalia; order Artiodactyla; family Camelidae; genus Camelus; species Camelus dromedarius. The sequence continues at coordinate 58,828,385 of NC_087446.1, read as the reverse complement.
CCCCCCTCCCCCAGCTTCTGAAGCTGTAAATGGAAGAGGGTGTTTCCTCCTGTCTTGGGCTGTGTGTGCTGCATTTGGACACAGAGGAGGTGGGAGGAGAAGTGAGTCCCCGAGGGGCTGTTGGGGAAGAGGACGCCCAGCCCGGTGCCCCGGCCGTGCTCTCACCTCCAGGAAGGTGCTGTTCCAGAGGCGGCCCCAGACGTGCAGCACAGCCGCGCGGTCAAAACTGTAGAGAGGGCAGCTGAACACCATGCAGTTGGCCGTGCCCTGGGCGCAGTCCTGGGGACAAGGACAGGAGAGGCTCTGAGCTGCGTGGCCCCACCCCACGGAGCTGCTCAGGGCCCAGCACCCTCACGGTCGTGCTCACACAGACACTGAGTCTGCCCAGAGCCTTCCCTCCATCCCTCCCTGAGCCCCCCTTTCCCTTGGCTCCTCATTCAATATCTATCCCATTTTCCTTACTTGGCTTCAAACCCCCTTCCTCCAGGAAGTCTTCCCAAACTAACCCTTGGTCCAAAACAGCAGCCTACCCCAAATCTGGGCTATTCGGTGTTGAGATGCATGGGGAGCAGGGAGGACAGCAACAGGCAGAGCAGCTTCTCCAGGTGCCGCTTCTGCTACCTAATGACGGTCCCATTTACTGAGCATCTACTATCTGCGAGGTACTTGCCCCATTTAAATGTGCTACTGTCCTGCAATGTGCATATTACCATCATCTCCATCTTTCAAACTAGGAAATTCAAGTTCAAAGAAGCCAGGTGACCTCCCTCAGGTCACACAGCTAACAAAGCTGCTAAGAGGTGGAGCAGATATTTGAACCCAGGTCCAGAGTGGGCAAAGCCGCATTCCTCTGCTAAGCCCAAACTCACTGAAGGAGGATGAGGCTGCCCCAGAGCCGCTGGGGGGCAGCGGACTTAGGCCCTGCTCCTTCCAGGCCTGACTTAAATCCATTTGGCCCAATCCCACCTAATGGCCTGTTTGCCTAAGATTAATGTTCTATTTATCACACTTCGTATACAGAAGACTGGCTTTGACAGTGTTTGAACTCTTTGCGTCATCCTTTATTTTGCCACTTTGGAGCAATTCAAGAATCCTTGGTCAATTTGTCTAAATGCCATTTTTAGTAAAAGAATCCATTTCAAAGTTCTTATCAGAAAGGGAGGGCTTTCCGAGGAAACCAGTCACATGGGGAAGGCCAGGACTAGCCACATATCAGGGAAACAGCGATGACACAAGCTCTTACTATTCCTGAGGCGCCTTCGTTTGCTTCAGGTCATGCTCTCAGGGGAGCAGGGACGCTGAGGAAGCCCCGAGAGGGATGGGGTGTGACAGTGGAACTCCCTCCCAGACAGCTGACACCAGAGCTGGCCCCGCCGCTTACCTCCCCCTGCAAAGGCCTCTTTGACTCTTCTTGCCTCTATTGCCCTTCCTTCCGCACCTGGGATTCACCCCCTTGCCACCAGACCAAGTACCCTGCTGACCTGTGTCCCCTGCTCACTCTCCCTGCCAGCACCGCCCTGCAAGGGACAGCACAGAGCATGCGCTAATCTGCTCAGTAAGTCGGCCTGTGGAACAAAGCTAGGTGACACAAGTAGGAGAAGGGGGGCAACACTGCTCAAAAAGGAGAGACAATAAATCACGTGAATATACCATCAGTTTAATTACTAGAACTGTCAAAAACCTAAAGCGTCCTTGACATTGTGAAAATCAAGCAGGTTTCCTTATGCAAATTGACTTTTTGTCGAAAAAGAATTCAAAAGAACAACAAACAGATCTCAGAGGTGGCTAAGACCATCCCACCTCTATAAACCGTGATCTTTCATCCACAAGATGAAAAGGCTATAGGTAAGCGCCTGCCCTGGAGTAAGCACCTGGCGAGCGTGGAGGGGTGGGACTTTGGCGTCCGCAGCTGCCTCACAGGCGTGTTGTGCACTGTCCTGTCAACTTGCCCAGCTGTCAGACCATCGCACCTCCCCACGCGCCACCCACCGTCCTGACGCACCATTCCCTCCCCACCACCCGCATCCTCTATCATACCACGCGCCCCCTCCCCCATTCTGGCTGCACCAAGTTTGCCCTGCCCGCACCAGGGTGACATTTTTCTTCTTCTCAGCAGAGGACACTGGCCACCAGGACGTGCTGGGCTCCGGCTGCTCACGAGGCTCCGGCTGCTCCGGCTGCCCCAGCTCCCGCCGCCTCCTGTCCCTGCTGTCCACATCCTGAGGTGGGGAGGGGGCCCAGTGAGGGTCCCTCCAAACGCAGCAGTCCTGAGATGGCATCTCCTACCCACCACCTTCCTCCGGGCCCCCCACCTATCCACACACCCCCAGCCCACAGCGTCCTTTCCCAAGTCCTCCTCCCACCCTGCTTCAGCAGCCCTGCCCACCCGGCCTAAGACTCACCAGGTAGAGGGCGTTGGGCCTGGGGGAACAGAGCCCCTTCTGCCCGGGCCCCTGCCCGCCCTCCAGCTCGACCCGCATGGGGTACAGCAGCCACTTCCCGTTGGCAATCTCGTGGGGCCACATGATGTTGAGGAAGGCAGAGCCCAGGGTGTTGAGTGACTGGCCTTGGTTGGAGACCTGTGGGCACAAGCAAGCGTGAGGGCCACTAAATCCCTGGGGATGGAGAGCACGCGGGCTGCGGGGAGGCCTCGGAGAGCAGAGTCTCCACAAAGACCCAGGATCCTAGATCCAGGCGCCAGTCTCTGCCCGCCCCAAGGCCAGGAAAACCTAGAGATGCCACTAGAGGTGTGGGAAGGCCCCAGCCGCGCCAGGGCAGAGTCCGGGAGAGAGACAGCAGCCCTGCCCCCGAGTCCCCGGCCCCCAGCTGAGGCCCTAGGCAGAGCAGCTGCCCTGGGCCCTCATGGGCCCCCCAGACCAGCAGGTGAGACGGCCGGCCAGGGCCGAGCAGGAAATGGCCATCTGAGGCCCCAGCACAAACACCTGCCCACAGCCAAGGCCCAGGGGCTGAGCGAGGCCTCGAACTCGCTAGACCACCATGCGGCCACATGGGAGAAGAGCCACAGCTCCTGGGGCAGACCCCAGCCCCTCCTCTGTGCCAAGAAGGAGGGGCCTCACCAGGACACTCACCGTGACCTCGTACTTGACCTTGCTGCCCACATCCCGCTCAGACCGCATGGCACTCTCACCCCGCACCACGCCGGAGAAGAAGAGCTGCTGGGGAATGGCCACCCTGGCGAGGAGGGGTCAAAACGGGGGCTCAGGAGGCCTGGGGCCTGATGGAGGGTGAGGTAGAGCCCAGGCCTGGGTTTGGCAGTAGTAGTGCCCACCCCTCTGGCGGCGGTGCCCCCCTGAGCAGGGCTTACCCTGTGATGGACAGCGGCAGCTCGATGAAGACACGAGCTCGGGCAGAGACCGGACGCAGCTCCTGCTCGCTGATCCTGGCATGTGGCAGGGCGGGCGTGGGCAGCGGGCACAGACGCCACCCCAAGGGGTCAGGTGAGCACAGTGAAGCCCCTTCTAGGTGGACTTCCAGCCAACTTCCCCCACCATCACCCACCCTGGCCCCACCAGCCTTACGTGGCTAACAGCAGCTCCACCTCTAGCTCTGTGGTCTCAATGGTGATCCCTGAGGTGCTAAGGATGAGGTAGAAGGTGACCTGGAGCAAGGACGGAGCAGGATGAGAGTCCAGAAGGGCGAGGGGCTTGAGGAATGATCGGGGGATAGAGAGCCCCCTGGATAGGGACAAGGGTAGATGTGCCAACCTGGGCGCCTCTCTTCATGGGGTTCCCAAGCTCACACTCGACGTGGGAGGCGTTGTCATTGGACAGGCACAGTGGCTTCTCCTGGAGTGGGGAGAGAAGGAGAGGTCAGCTTGGGTTGCTGGAGCCCCTGAACACCCCACGCCTACCCTGCCCAGGTCCTCACCGCAGGGTCCAGGGCCCGGACTCCTGAGTAGTGCAGAGAGGCAGGGAGGGTGACCAGGAGCTGGGCCTCGTGAGCGTCATCCCCGTCGGCCTGGGGCTGGGCTGGGTCCGAGGGCAGATTGCTGACCTTCAGCTCCAGGCCGATGACTGGCTGCCCACTCAGTGCAAACAGGGCTGTCGTCCCATCTGCGTCCCTGGAGGGTCAGATCCCACTCACTCTAAGATCTGAACACCTCCCCCGGCCTCCCCCCTCTCCTGCCTCCTTCCCCCAGGGCACGCCCCCTCTCCTCCCGCCTGGGTCCCCCAAATCTCAGGCTTAGGAGAATCAAGACTTGGAGTCAGGGGACCTCCATTCTGGTCCCAGCTCCACCACTACCCGACCTTGGGCAAGTAACCTAACCTCTCTAGGCCTCCATTTTCCATTTATAAAGTGGGATTTACAAGAATTCCTATCTCACAGGGTCGTGAAGACTATAAAGAGAGATATATGACATGTGAACTGTATGTTTGTATATATATATATATATGTATATATGTATATATATAGTGAAGGCCTGTCATTCCTTGCCAGGGGAGCCCCTGTGGGTCCACCACTGCCCTCATCTGCAAACTTGTGAATTATCAGCAGGTCCCCCCAGCCTTCCGCTTTCTCCCTGCAGACTGGCGCTCCTGAGGGGACTTCCTTCCGATCCTGGAGCTCTTGCCTTCCCACCCCGCCTGCTCCCTTGCTCCGCCTCACATGGGCAGAGGCTGAAACTCGGTGTCACTGATGCGGGTGCAGAAACGGGCGTGGACCAGCCGCAGGTTGCTCTGACAGATCTTATCTTCCCCACAGCCTTGCTTCAGGAAGTGGATCTGAGGAGAGATTCGAGGAGGGTCATTGCTAGGGGGTGAATGTGCCTTGCCTAGGTGGGGTAGAGGATCACAGGGGTAAACAGCTTGTGTTCAATTCGAAGACCTGCGGCTTCCCAGCTGTGTGATATCGAGCTGGTCACTCAACCACTCTGAGCTGGGGCCTCATCAGCAAAATGATGGGAGTATTACGATGTCGCAGTAGAGGCTAGCAGGCTAGTCCAGAGCAAGGCCATATTTCCTCGGCCTTTCTCCCGTGTAACCGAGCCCCAGACTTAGAACGCGAAGCGAAGAGAGCCACTGCCAGACCGGCCGTGAAACCCATGCAAGGAGCTCCACGCTCCCCTCCAGCAGGCTGGGATAGAGGTGGCCTTGGAGACCACATCTGAAGACGGCAGAGCCCCACACCCCTGCGCCCCTGAGTGCCTGCCTGCCCCTCCGACTAGCAACTCATGGTCACTTGGGCCAGGTTTCATCTGGGGTCCCCCCTGTTACAGCATCTAGAAACAGGAGGAAATACCGGGGTAACCGGTGAAAGGGTCTCGCGCGCTGTGAGTGCGTGTCACTGGCGAGGGGCCACGGCTCCTCTTCCTGGGCTAAGCTGGAACCCAGGCTCACCTCCGTCCGCTGGGTGCTGGGCTGGTGGGCATTGAGGATGGGGGCCGCTGGGGGCAGCCCCTGGCCAGGAGCCTGTCGCCGGAGCCGAGGGGTCGGGAGACTATAGGACAGGGTCACCACAATGGCCCGAAGCTTGTCTTTGACATTCTCCTGGGAAGGGAAAACACAGACATGGATACAAGAACAACCCCCAGCCCCAGCCCTGCCCAAAGCCCCAGCCAGACCTGAGACAGATCCTGAAATTCGGAAAGAGGCTCAGGGAGGTGCAGGAGAGAGGTGAAGAACTGGGCAAGGAGGAGGGAGAGTGACTGGGGTAGAGAAGGGAGGAGAGCAGGGCTTTGAGAACCAGACGTGAAGACAGAACCTGCTGTCACCATCTCCAGGGAGGACAGAGCTTAACAGGAGACGCAAGAAGGCAGCGGTTGGGGGGTGGGGGTGGTCAGCCCAAAAGGGAGCCTTCCCCAAAGTCGAGATCTTAGAATGAGGTGTGCGTGTGTTAGGGAGGAAGCTGAGAGGAAAGCAGTGAGGAAGCTGAGAGGAAAGCAGGGAGGAAGCTGAGAGGAAAGCAGGAAGAAAGAGGATGTGATGACAGTGACCCTCAGGGGCCAAGGGGGCAGCGTGCACCTGAAGCTGGAGCGTGGTGTCACCACAGACTCGGTCACGCTGGCGTTTCAGCCACACGGTGCCTGAGGCCTGGTGCTTAGGGTCATCCGGGCCACGGCTCAGGAATGTCACACGGGGGACCTGGCCCCGGAGCCTCCGGTCTGTGTCCCCATCTAACGTGTAATCCAGGGCTGTGGCAGGTGGGAGAGGAGGAGCCAGTGAGCTGGGGAACGGCTCCAGTCGGCCCTTCCTCCACCTCGGGGGACGCACCGGGAAACCCACTGGGGTGGGGGTGGAGGGGCCTCACTCACCCACAACAGGGCTGTAGCTGCTGGGCGATGCGACGTAGCTGAAACAGACCCTTAGGTCCATGCTGCGGGGACAAAGGCGAGGCTGACAGGCCAAGGTCCCACCCCGACCCTGCACACTCCTGCCCCAGCCCCAGCCCCAGCCCCAAGCTGGGCAGAGAAAGGGAGATAGAGGTGCAGGACTGGACCCTGAAGGCTCCCCTCCGCCCTCCCCTGGGATCCCACCTCACCAGACTGAGTGGCCGCCGGCACAGTTGGGCTGTTCTAGGTCGATGGTTCTCGGAAGGATAGAGACCTCATGGGAGACGTGGAGGACGGGCCTGGCCCTGGGGAATGGGGAGTGGAGGGCACAGGAGGCACGAGAACTTGAGGCTGGGAAAGCGGGGAGGCGGTGGACTCTCCAGCAGCAGAGCTGGCCCGGGGCGGGGAGGATGGGGGGGGGGTGCTCCGGGCCTCGGGGAGAAAGAGGGCAGAGCAGAGGGAGGGCTCACCTGAAGAGCACGGCCGTGTCGGCCAGGGAGCCCACCAGCAGGTCCGGGTAATGGTTCCCATCCACGTCCAGGCCGCCCGACAGGGAGTAGCCAAAGCTCTTTATGCCCACGGCCTCGCCCTCCAGCACCTGCGGGGCCAGACCGTCGGCCTCCCACCCACCACCCCCGGGCCTCTGCCTCCCCTGCTGCTGCTGCCCCGCCGCCTGTCCCACCCATGCCCGTTCCTGGTCCCAGCCACAGCCCTCACCTGGGAAGCTGTGATGACAAGCCCCAGGCTGCTCCCGTGGTAGATGAAGACTTTCCCATCCCCATCGAAGGGAGCCCCCACGGCGATGTCTGCGGGAGCAGGAGAAAGGCAATCAGACCTGGGGGGGGCAGGGGGCAGAGAGGCACAAGGTCCAGGCCCCAGCTTTCCCTCAGTCACTCAGCTCCATGTCCTGTCTTCCCTATCTTGCTGAGCGGCTACTAAGTCCTGGGCGCCTTACACGCATCACGTTCAGTCCTCTCAGCTACTCTCTGCAGGTAACGCTAGCTCAGAAAGGGCACCTGCCCAAGGTCACAAAGCTGCCCAGGTGTGAGCCTAGGCTGCTCCCCTCCCTGGGCCCTCAGAGGACCTTCCTCTTGACCTCAGAGGTACTTCCCCACCCCTGCCCTGCCCCCTCCCTCCCCTGAGCCTCTCCCGGTCCCAGTCACACCTGGGAAGCCGTCTTGGTTGAGGTCCCCCAAGACAGCCAGGCTGATCCCAAACATGGAGTCAGGGGAGCCGCAGAGCCGGAGAGGGGAGACCCCAGCCCAGTGACCCCCCTGGTTCATATACACATACACGGCACCCCCCAACTCTTCTTGGCGCTCAAAGAAGTAGGGGGCACCCACTATCAGGTCTGTCCAGCTACGGAGAGAGGAAGACAGTCAGTGTGGAGTCCTCCCAAGCCTGGGGAGTCAGGAGGAAAGGCCAGAGGCCCCTCACCCTTCCCGGACCCAGCCTCCCCCAGGCTCCACTTCCCTCGGCCCTCTCTCACCCATCATTGTTGAGATCAGCCACAGCCAGTGAGTAGCCAAAGCCGGAGGTCAGGCGCTCCCCAGACAGTGTAACTTCGGGCACCAGGCGGCTGGCACTGTCTTTGCGCAGAATGACCACAGCACCCTTGTGGTTGGCACGAGGGGCCCCTGCCACAAAGCTCAGCTCCTCTGCTCGCATCAGCGCCTTCCCCGAGTCAATGGAGAAACCTGAGTGGGGGCGACCCACTAGTAAGCGCCCCCCCACCCTGCCCCTCTCCGAGCAGGTCGGAGCCAATAGGTGGAAGGCGCCTGCCAAGGTATCCCCACCACGGCTGCACCACTCCTCCTCCCCTCTGGAGGCCTGGCAGCCCTCCCCACCCAGATACTGGGGGCTGGCACAAGGGTTGCGGTGAGGTCGGCCTCAAGGACTGGGGAGGAGGGAGAAAGGCCACTGAGAAGGCCAAGGAGCTGGGCGGGGGGCTGTGGCACTGGTAGGAGCTAGGGCAGGTCGCCTCCCATACGATTCCCAGGGAACTGCTCTCCCCTCTGCACACCCAGGAGGTCCCCATTCCATCCAATGCACCTTCCTTGCCCCCAATTCCCACCATCCACGCAGGGAGAGAAAGTCTTCACATGGATGGGAGGGGGGAGACATGGGGGAGTAGGGGAGAACTTGATTCACCCAAACATCTCCCGGGCCTCATTTCCTCCTCTTCTGCAGAGGGATGCAGATGAGACAATGAGAGGGACTTACCAACACAGCTGGACCTGTCTCCACACGTGCCCACCATCCCTCCCTCAGAGGAAGGCCCCCAGAGGTCTAGCTTCCTTCCTTCCCGGGACAGTCCCACCCACCTGGACCTTCCTCCAGAGACCCCGGTCACAGCCCCCTAGGCTGTCACCCCTGGGGCCTCTTCTCCGTCCTGGTTACTGGGCTCAGCTCTTCTCTTTAAGTTGGGCCCAGTGGGTATTTCCCTGAAAGTGTGCTGTTGGGGGGCAGGGCAGGAGAGGAGGGGAGGCGAGGCCAAGCCCCCAGGGCCCAGGAGGACGTGGAGGGGCGCTTACAAACCTAAGTAGCTATTCAGGGCCAAGTCTCCGGCTGGTCCTGGGAGCCGGTCAGCAGGGTCCAAAGTTTTATACACCAGCTGGTCAGGGTCTGAGCTATCAATGTTGGTCACAAAGAGCAACCCTGCGGGGGATGGGGTGGGGGTGGGGGGAGACACCAGGGAGGGACATCCGGGGAAGAGGCCACAGAGTGGAGAGACCGAGGCAGACGGAAAGGCGAGGAGGAGGTAGAAGAGGAAGAAGTGGAGAAAGAACATGAGAGAGACAAAGAGACCAGAGAGATAAGAATCAGAGACAGAGAGACAGAGACAGAGACAGAAGGATGGGAGCGTGGAGAGGGAGGATGAGAGAGAGAGGAACAGAGGGTTAGAGCAGCTCTGGGCCGGGGAGGGGTCCCTACCGAAGTAGCTGTTGGCAGGGACCGGGATGAGGCGGGGGTCCTGCTCCTTCTCACCCCCCGCCTCGTAGGGCCCGTCGTCCAGATGTGCCAGGTCCGCTGAGCCCTGTGCACAGAGCTCCACCCTGGCCGTGCCTGCAAGGACAGATCTGTTAGTGCCCGGGGCAGGAAGTGAGGTGCACCCCCAGGCCGGATGTTAGACAGGCCCCCAGGGAAGCCCCTCCTCTCCTTTCCAGCCCTGTCTCCACCCCCTCCCCGGCCCAAGCTGCCTGGGGTCCCCCAGACTTGGCATCACACTCACCGAGTGTCAGCCTGGCCAGCGGCAGCGTGCAGAGATGGGAATGGGAGTGATGAAGGGTGGGCTGGTGTGTTGGAGCATGCGCGCCCCGGCTGGGCAGGTGCCCAGCGGTGGATGTGGGGACTCGTGCCAGCCTGTTGCAGAACACTCAGCCATGCGAAGGAGAGGAGATAGCCCCATTCGTGAATGTGTGTACACTGGCATGATGGTGGTGGGAGGCGTGGCAGTGAACTTGTGGGCATGCTTGGCCACGTGCTGCCCCCAGTCCCCTCTCTGAGGTACTGGGACATTTTGGTTCCCTTCTCCCCTCCCCTAGGTGTGACTCACCCTTCCAGTTATAAGTTCCTGGGGCTCCAAAGAGGAGGTAGTGGCTGTCTGGAGAGAAGGCAGCGGCTGTGCCCTGCTGGCAGAACCCAAACTGTTCGTGGCCCTGCGGGCGCCCCTCACAGAACTTCCACTCCCCACCATCCAGCTCGTCATGGATGGCCAGGTCTTGGCTTAGCACAAAGCAGCGACCAATCACATCCCTTGTCTCCAGGATCTGGTCCACTCGCTGCCGCGACTCGTATCGGTGTGCACAGGTCTGTGCGAGGAAAGGAGCCGTCATTCTACTGCATGGGCTGGGGACCTACTTGACCCACATGCATACATGTACATGTTTGGCAGACACTGGTTTGTGTGCACACGTGCATCTGCGTAGGTGCACACACATCCACACACTCCTCTGCCAGCATCACTTGGGTACCACTACCCAGCCAGTGTTAGGCAGGTATATACAGAACCCCCATCCTACCCTCTCTGCACCCGCTTCCCGGCCCTGGAGGGAGAAGCCCTTGCTCCACGTTCTGCCCAGGCGCCCACAGCACAGCGAAGCCAGCACACAGAACTCGTGCCTCCTTGATCCCGCCATACGTTGGACAATCCCCAACGTGCCCAGCTTGGTCCTGCCTCTACCCCTTCCCAAGTGCCACCACCTCATCTGCAAAGAGCTCTCTTCCCTCTCCACTCTCCAAGCATTGCTTATTCTTGAATTCCTGGCTCAAACCACCCCCACCTGCAGGAGTCTTTTCTCTCCTCTCCTCCCTCGGACTTTCATAGACTGGGGACTGTACCACTCACTTAACGTTAACCACATCCTGCCCCGTAGTGACTTGTATTACTGTGTTTGTGCGTGTTAGCGATGACACAGAGAAAGAGAGAAACAGACACAGAAAAAGAGAGAATGAGAATCTCTGCAGCTAGGCAGCAGGGTAGCTGAGGCACGGGCCAGGCTTTTCCCTGTGTTCACCTGTCCTCTCTCAGTAACTAGCACGACACCTGAGTTTGACAAATGAGTGGCTGAATGAACAGTTAGATGTTTTTAAATTTCTAAGGACAGGGACTGTGTCTTATGCTTTTTTATATCTCCCTGAGGTCCTGGGAACCAGACCATCACACCATATGGCCAACCTGAGTTCTGTAAGCACATCTGTATATATACACACTACACACACACAGATACCCACTCACACACACACAGATATACACTCACACACACACACCACCCTTGCATACAGTCAGAAGATGTACTCACCGCAATTATATTACTATTACACAGTCAAACTATTTTTCCCTCTTTTTAAAAATTAATTTTTGTGACTTTTTTCAATAAAAATGGTAAATATTAAAAGTGAAAAAAAATGTGGTACTCACAACAACCTTGCCCCCAGGCCCCTGGCTCCGAACACTGACTCCCAACCACTGGTTCTCCTTACTCTCCTTCTGCACATCCGCTAGAGGCAGGACACGGGGAATTAGGGGAGGGGAGTGGAGGGGCCTCCCCTCCCCCCGTCATGTGCTTCCCCCCACCCGACCCCCACAAGGCCCTCACCTCCCCGGTCGATGTCCACCCTGGAGCAGTCAGTCTCTTCCAGGCTCAGGGGGCAGGCGAAGAGTCCTCCGGTGCGATTCGCCTGCTGCCCAGGCAGAGCCAGAGCCTGGGGAGCGCCCACCAGCAGCCTGTGCAACGGGGCAGGAGTTAGTGGCCGGAGCCCTTCACCTCCCCAGAGCTGCCCAGGCCCAGCTCCTTGGTACCAGGCAGTGTTGGAGGACTCAGGAAAAGGGCCAAACGTCAGTTTTCCCATGTCCTGGTAAGGGCAAATTAGTACACTTGGCCATGCAACCATCACATTCCGTACGCACATACTATCTGGATGAGAGACCATATACATAGTTCACACACACGCACACACACACACACACCCACACACACACACCCCAACTCAAGCAGCCTGGCCAGCACTGCTAGTTTGAAAGAACTGCCTGTTCCCAACACCTGTTTCTGACCAGGTCTTCCCTACCCACTCCCTGGCCCCATCCCCAAGCTCTGCCCTCCTCCTCAGCCATGGGTCAGTTGAAACCTTCCCAGAAATGCCAAGAATGCTGGAAGCAAAAGTAACAGGAGCCCAGACTGGCACCATAAGGTGGCCTAGGAACGAGCTTTGGAAGCCAAGCAAAAGACTAGAAATGGCTCTGCCTCCCCCACCCCGTCATCGGGGGCCCATCAAGGACCCACCCACCACCAGCAATCCTGCCGGCCCAGGATTCTGTCGGTCATTCCGGCTGGCATGGAGGTAGGGGCAAGTGCCTCCATTCCTGCCCATTCTACCCCCACATCCTGAATCCCCTTCCCCATCCTCCCTTCTCCTCCCCATGTCCATGATTTTCCCCACTTCTCCCACCCACCCTGCCCCCACCCAGTCTTCTCTCCTACCTCCCCCTCGGACGCTTTCCCAGATACAACTTTCTTGGCAGGACAACTTTCCATGATCACAGCCAAGGCTTCTTCCCCAGGGAAGGACTGTGCTGGGAATGGAGGCTGCCTGGGTCCCCTAGGGCTGAACCCCTGGACCAGGAGTGAAGGAGAGAGTGAGGCAAGGTGACAGGCACCTAGCTGGCTACAAGGATCCTCTCTTCATAGAGGAAGAGACTCAAAGCGGCAGCAGAGCAAACCCCAAGGCCTCTCTCCTACACTCTTTCCCTCCGTCTCCCTCGCTGAGGGCCAAGGCCTGAAGCTGTGCAGGGCAATATTGCAGACAGGCATTCGCAGGGCACCATGCCAGTTCTGATGGGGCACAGAGCCATTCTCCCTTCCCACAACTCCTTTCTCTTCGCAGCTGTCATCCCATGTCAGAGCCAGTGTCAAGAGAGAGGAGGGGGTGGGAAGTGCAAGGGAAGAGAGCAGACACTGGGCACTGATTAACAACAATTTATTGAGAATCTATCACCTGCCGAGCCCTGTGTCAGGCACTGATGAGACAAGGAAGTAATATTTAGTCAGCACGTACTACGGTCAGACCCAGCCCTAGGCTAGATGCCAGGGATATGAGGAACTAACGTATTAGACTCTCTACTGACCAGAAATTGACACGACATTGTAAACTGACTATACTTCGATTAAAAAAATAAACAGACTCTCTACTGGGTGCTGGGCACCAGGCCAGGCAGGTTACCTTCACCAGCTCATTTAACCTTCACAACAATCCTATGTAAGGATTCTTCTCCTGTCTTTCAGATGAGGAAACTTGCCCAGAGACATTAGTAGTATGCTAGAATTCAAACTTACATCTGCCTAACTCCAATACCCGTGCCTTTTCCGCCACACTCAATGACTGGCCACCTCCAGAAAAGGGAGATGGGGATGGGGAGAGGAGGGTACCCTGAGCAGAAAAAGAAACTGAGTGGCATGGCCAACCTTTGGACAAGTCTGCGGTGCCTCCCCTCCACACACAGGAATGGTGACCCCTTGGAGGACCGGGGCTGTCTTATTCATCTTTGCACTTGCCCCCTAGGAGGTGTCCGGATGTGTTCACTGAACCCGCACATTATGTAGGCTCATGGAAGCAACCAATGCCTCAGCTGGTCTGTGCATAACTAAGTACCAGGAGAAGCGAACAACCAGTGCTCAGTGCTCACATCTCCCCTGGAGATCACGACCTGGGGTCGGGCTGGGGGATCCACCTGGAGGAAAGAAGCTGAGTGCATAGCTATGCCCAGCCCCACGCAGTGGAGAACAGAACAGACCATGCCTCCTGGAACAAGAGTTCCCACATGCAGCCACTCCAGTCCCTCCACCTCTGCACCTGCCACACACTCCTTCCTGACTTCATCCCATGGTCCTCAGCCACCCCAGGCCTCTGGACAGAACAATAGCCACAGCTGCAGCCACTGCAGAGAGAAAGACAAAGACATGCTGGCAGCTGGGAGCAAGGGACTCCTTGGGAACCTGACTTAGTGGAGGCGAAGGAGTAGCCCACTACCTCGGCACCTCTCACCTCCCCACACACTCCAGCCTCCAATCCAATCCAGCCCTCTCTGACTCTCAGTCTGGGTGGCCCTCTGGGGAGGGTGCTCGGCCTGGGAGGTTGGCTCAGCCCAGGGGGTGCTCTAGCCAAGCCGTTGGATCAGGGCTCTCTGTGAGGCACTAAAGCTACTCTCCAGCTCCGTGGATCACTACACAAGAATAAAAGTACCAGCACTGTCATAGCGCCCACTACAGGCCTGTGCTATTCCCAGCATTTTCCATATATTAAGAACTCTTTCAATGCCCACAACAACTCTATATGGTCGTACTATTGTTCATCTCCATTTTACAGTTGATGGAAATAAATGAGGCTGAAACCACAGCGCAAAGAAGGTTAAACTTCAAAGTCTCATCTCGGGGCCAGATCGAAAGACATCAAAATAGGTGAGGTCTTTCAATCAGCAAATGCTGGGGCAGGTGAACTGCAACTCCAAAGCCCGGGGGACTTAGCAAGGTACCTACCTGGCCTCTCATGTGCCACCAGATAGCGGAGTGCCCCCTGCTGAAGCAAGAGCAGGGTGAGGGGGTCAGGCCCCTCTGGGAATGCCCCAGGCTTGGCTCTGGGAGACAGAATCAGGGGCCACCTTCAGAGATGAAGGGGAAATGACAAGAGACCAAGCTATTAAAAATAACCTAGAATTTGCCTGGAAATAGCTCAGAGAGTTCAGCATGTCCTAAAAAGGCCTCCAGTCCTGGAACTCTGGCAGATGCGGGGAGAGGGGGGAAGGGAGGGAGACAGAGATGAGGGAGGAAGCAGAGAGAAGGCTGAAGAAGAGATGAAGTCAGTAGCTTTCTATCACTCCCAAAGTTTGGGGGACCACTGACCCTGCTCCCTAATGACAAAGGTAATGGAAGAAGAAAGATCAGAGCTAGCCCCTCCTCCCTGAACAAGGCAAGAGAAATGAGCTCTGGTCCCTACCCTCTGCCCCCAGGGCAACAGCAGTGGGGAGAAGAGAGTCCCAGTGGGTAGCACTGATCCCAGTAGTGGACACTTAGTGTGGCTTAGGGTCTGGCCTAGGAGAGAAAAGCCCCCCGCCCCCGGCGGGAAGGGGTGGGAAGCTTTCTTCCCCTTCCTGCCTCTTTTTCAAATGGCACACCAGAGCAGCGGCCAACTGTACAAGAAGCATGACAGTCACAGGCCCCACACACAACTGTGTCCTTCTCCCTCGGGTCCCAAACTGATCAGAAACTAACCAGAATTGTCCTCTGCCCCTCACTCCTCCCCGCCTTCCCCCACTGCTGAGATTCCTGGAACTGGAAATTTCCTGAGGAGGAGAAGAGGGAACCGCCTGGCCAGCATCCTTCCTGGATCCCCCTCACTGCTGCTGCCGCTGCTGCTACAGCTTTGGGGGTCTCTGTTCTCTGCCACTCTCGATCACCAAACCACCTAGTGCAGATTGCCAGACCACCCCCGCCCCCAGGTCTTCCGAGCCTCTCCTCCCAGCCTTCCCCGTGGTCTTGAGCCACAGAAGCAGCAGGTCTTTCCTGGCCTCCCAGTGTGCTGCTGCTCTCATCCCACCCCATGGCACTACTCTGGCAAGAAGATATTTATGGAGTCTACCTTCCATCCCTCCCATGGCACCTTCAACCTCTGTCCTTTCCCTCTTCTGCCCTAAGCAGAGGCAAAATGCTCAATCTCCCTTCCTGGGGGAGTTCAGTCCCCTGAAGGAGGGGAGCCACAGGCCCTGGGACTGGAAGGAGGATGCAAGTGGGGTGAAAGGCAAAAGGAGGTGGCTCCTGGCCAAGACAAGAACCTTGCTCTCAAACCCATCCCCAAAGCAAGACTCTGGGTCTCAGACCCAAGACAGATGAGACAAAGCTCCAGGCGGGGGTGTGGGATATCTGTGGGCAGTCTGAGAGTCTTGGTGGGGTTCGAAGATTGAGAGATGGGGCAAGGGGTTGGGGGAGACTGTGGCTCGGGCACGGGTATTCTGGGCGGGTGCGGTGACTCACCAGCTCTGGGGTCGGGGCTGCAATTGCCGGTGCAGAGCCACAGAGAAGCCGAAGAGGCTCCCCGGCTCGCCCTCCTTGCGCAGGGCGCCCATCACGTCCAGATTGAAGGCTACAGCCCCCGGGGAGAGCAGTCCGGCGAGCAGGGAGCCGAGAAGGTAACAAATCCCAGGGGCCCCCCAAGGATCGCGGCCCGGAATCCCGGCCATGGGGCGAACCCCGCGCGCTCTCCCTGAGAACGCAAAGAAATACGCTCGCGCCCTGAGCCCCAGGTCTTCCAGGGCGAGTCTCTGGTCTCCGAGTCTCGCTGGTCCTTCAGGGGGGTCTCCCAATCTCTCGCCTCGTCACCCCTCTTCTGACGCTCCGCCGCCCCAGCACTGCCCAGGACGCATGCAGCAGCAGCAGCCCGGCGTCCACTCGGGCTCCCGCCTCCGCCCCCAGGGGTGCCGCCCTCGCCCCGCCCTCGCCCCGCCCTCGCCCCGCCCTTCGGTGCCGCGGCAGGTGGAGGCCGACGGGAGTCTTTGAGGGATGCTCAGGCGGGCAGCTCCGGGTGGGAACTGACCTTGCTCCCTCTCCCGCCCCCCAGCTCCACCTCAGCTCCGGCACCGCCCTCGCCAGCGGTCTCCCCTTCCTCCCACTCCTGCCCAAGCCTGCGAGTGGTGCAAGAGGCGATTAGGAATGGGGCGGGGTTTGGGGGGGGGGGAGCGTAGAAATTCGGATAGAAAGGGGCCAAAAAAGAGAAGGGGATGCTGGAGAAATGAGAAGTGGATGAGGCTAAAGGCCAGTCTGGGAAGAGAGATGCAGACAGAAAAGGGTGATGGAAGGGTAGTGGTCTCGGGCCTGAGTCCGGTGTGGTGCCTTAATGCTCCCTTCTCCCCATGGACACACAGAGCACCTCTTCTGCTGTTCGAGTCACACCCTCTCCCATCCCATTCCATCCACCCCTCAGAGCCCGGCAGTGGCAACGGCTGTGCTAACCGCGTCGATAGACTTCAGGGGAACAGAGGAAAAGACAGGCACGAAGAGAGTAAAACTGAGCAGGCCTGGAGAGGGGAGCAAAGGAGGCATGAAGAAAGAAAACAGAAAGAGAAAAGAGATGGAGGAAGAAGGGCAAGAGTTTGATCAACAAGGGCAGAATGAAAGGAGAAAACAAGGAAAAGACTGATCCAGGAAGAGGAAATTAAGGGGGGGAGGGGCTGTCAAAGAAGGAGGAAGATGAGAGAGATTGGACCCTAGAGGCAGAGGAAAGGGAAGGATGCCTCGAGCTTCCAGACCCTTCCCAGGGTACATTTCCCACCCTCAAAAGGGGAAGGGATTGGAGGAGGCAGAGTCCTGGGCCGGCCTGGGAAGGGGCTGGCTGGGGCTTTCCAGGGATGTCCCTAGGGACCGGCAGGCCTGTCCCTCTGCGTCTTCTCTCCCCATCCCCCAGGCTGAGACAAAGGCAAAGGGAGAGAGGACATTTTCCAACTCTGCTATTTATAACTCCAGTCCAGAAATGGGGCCAGCAGGAGAGATAGGAAATAACTTGGCACAGCTGGAACCTCGCTTGCTCCCGCTCCCCTTCCTAGTTCTCTTTCTTACCAGGTGTTGGTCTTGAGTATATCCATCTGTCCATCTTTCCCTTCTCTCTCTCACTCCCTGGTTTTGTCTCATCCCCAGCTCTATCTTTGTCCCCTGTCTTGTCTCTGTCACTTGGAATCTTTCTAGACTATTTCTCAATGTCTCTAATGTCTTCTCTACCCTTCAAACACTCTCATATTCTTAAGATTCTCTCTTCTCTCTTCCTTTCTTAAAAGCTCCCATACATGTTTTCCCTAATTCTTCTTCCTATATCCCTTTGACTCTCTTACTTCTTTGTCCAGGATTATACCAAAATAACAAACAAACAAACAAACAGGTAGGCTCTCACTCTGCTGGCCCTGGGACAGTCCTTGCCCTGGGTAAGTTACTATACATTTGAAGGTTTGGGTCTCCATTTTTGCAACACTCCCCCTGCGGGCCTCCAGGGGACTGGCACATCTCTACACAGGTGCTATCAAGGTAATACAGCAGGCTGACCCCGAGATCCTACTTTTATTATCCTCCAGATATGCCCTCTCCATCCCTTTACTATCTCAGAGCCCAGGCAACAGATAAGAGCTAATATGAGAATGCAGAGGAGCGAAATCAGGGTAACCCAAAACTCTGGACTCTCAGCCCAAACATCCAACCAGGCTCAAAATGCCTTCAGAGGCCCAGCTGCCTTCTTCTCTGCACCTGCAGCTTCTGCCTCCCTCCATCTCCACTCCACTGGCTCCTGCTATATCCAAGCCTGAAATCAGATGCCAAGAATCTGCTTCTGACCTCCTCTGCCCAAATATTTGAGAAGTCACCTCACCCGCCACAGGAGGAAGGAGCAGGAAAGAAGAGAGAGAGGCCGCCCAAAATTAGCCTGCCTATAAATAGTGGGGAGAGGGAGGGCGGGGGAGCATGCAGGAGTCCCAGACCAGCCTGGTACATTTAGACATGTAGGTTTTCCCTAAAGGGGAAGTGAGACCAGGTTGTTGGAATGGAGAAGAATATTGGAGGTCAAGGAGGGAAATGAAGAAGCTGGAGGAATCCAGATAATGGAGGCAGCTCGATATTAGAATAAATAACCTGCCAGAGAACTTTCGTATTTGAGTCCAGAGTTTGGAAATTCATTCAGTTAAAACAAATGCTGATACCGTGTGATTCCACTCGTATAACATTGTCAAAACGACAGAGCTGGAGAGATGAGGAACAGATTACTGCTCGCTAGAGGACAGAGATGGGGAGGGGGGGGGCGTTAATATATAAAGATAGCACAGGGAGTTCCTTCATGGGGATGAAGAGTTCTGTATCTTGATTTTGGTGGTGGTTATTCAAACCTATATGGGAAATAAAATTGCATAGAACTACGCACACAGGCACACACATACATGAATGAATGCTTATAAAAAAACTGGGGGAAACGGAATAAAGCTTGTAGGCTAGTTAACAGAATTGTACCTGCGTCAGCAACCTGGTTCTGATACCGAGCCACAGTTACAGATGGTGTCACCACTGGGGGAGCTGGGGGAAAGGCACAAGGGAATGTACTGTTTTTGCAACTTCCTCTGCATCTGTAATTATTTCAAAATAATTTCAAAACATTTTAAAAATTGATAAATGTCCGGACCCAGCAAAGGCTTTGCCCCTTGTCTGAGTGGAAGCCAAGGTTTCTCCAGCCCCTCTGTCTCTCTTCCCCTCCCTCTGGAGCCCCTATTTTCCAGCTCCCCCAGATGACACATTTTCCAGCTGCTGTGTCTAGCTTAGGAGCAAACACTTTCAGAACACACTGCAGGGTTTACTTCTCCCTCCACCTCATCTGGCAGCAAAGCCTTGGAGCATACGTCCCAGGGCCTGCCTCTTCCTCCCCAGCACACACAGCCTCAGGACTTTCTCACCCCACCCACCTCTCCAGCACTAGAGTCCTTCTGTGGCCTCTGAATTCAGGCTGTAGCCAAAGTTCGAACTCCGGGAGTGGCTGGGAGAGAAGGAATAGAAATGTGATCGAGGGGAGTCCTTGGAGACATGGCTTGACCACTGTGGTCTTGGAGGATCCAAGGGAAAACCCCTTGCGCCTTGGGGAGAAGGACTGGGAGGTCACTTCCCACAGGGAGCCATTCAGACTGTCTTGAGGGCCCCTTTTCTTTGAGCGTGGGCTTCATGCCAAGATTTGGAACTTGGCCATACCACCAACGGCCCCCTCTTGAAGCCCAGCCAGATTTCCCCGTATGAGAAGCCTTCTCCGCTCACACCATGTCCTCCCTCAGGCCTCACCCAACCCTAACAACTCGGCAGCTTCCAGCCGTAATGCTTAGCCCAGCCAGTCAGCTTGGAGATAGCTAATTAAAGCTAACTCTGAAGGAGACCTCCAAAGAACAGGGAAATGAGTGGAGAAAAGAATTACAGAGTTGCGTTCATCCATTCTAAGAGAAAGTAATCCGGGTGGGAAATTGTGAGCAGAGGTGGGCAGAAGAAGATTTCAAAGTTCAAGAGTCATTCTCCAGTTATGTATGCAGCTAGTGTCTGTCTCTACCAAAGGCAGGTGGACACTGAGGTTAGACAGTGAGCAACAAGGGTCTAGAACAAGAGCAGATGGAGGATGATATCAGCTGGGGTTCTCAGATGCAGGGACCCATGGGCTCTGCCCAGATCTAGGGCAAAGGAACAGCCAGTGCATGGGAGAGGAGGGCGGGGCTGATGTCTGCAGAGTCCTGGCACTCTCAACACTGATTGTGAAAATGTCAGGAGGTTGTGCCAAGGGGGGTGAGGGTAATACAGCATGGGCCTGGCACTCTCCATGAGTCATCCTCTTCCCAACAGTCACAGACTTAAGGCCGAAACCCCCAACACCAACCCCCTCATTAGCCCCTGACTCCTGTTTCACATTCTCCTTGTCACCATTCTCTGGCACCCCTTCCAGCCCCTGCCTGTCTCTCCCAGCTTTGGGAGTGAGGCACTGGGCATCTTCCAATCTGCCTCTGTTTTGCTTGCTCACTGCAGTTGGAAGCTAGAGCCAGAGGGGGTGAGGACCGGGCCAGGCTGCCCTGCGATGCTCTCACTCTTCCCGTTTCTATTGATCAGCCGCTTTTTGGAGCAGAGCCTCTTCCCAAACACTCCTCCTCTGCCAGGATTCCCTTCAACTGATGTCCCACAAGTACAGAGGGGCACAGTGGCAGGAGACAGTGAGCCCTCCCTAAAAGTGCTTCTGGGCTCCCCCTCCTAGGGCCCCTCCCATGGAGTCTGCAGAGCAGCGCAGTGGTTACCCTGGGGATCTGGCATCAGACGGCCTGCGTCTGTGTCCTGGCTCCACTTCTTCATTACTACACTGCCCTGTACCGCAGATGCTTCCCTGCAAACTGGGGGCGACTATTACACTTCACACGATTGTTCTAGGGATTAAATGAATTAATACATGTAAAGTGCTTGACACACAGTAAGTACTCAGGAAATGTTGGGGAGAAAGTACACATTTAAGCATAGACACATACACACGGTATCCAACAGTTTTATTCAGAAGTTTTATTTTGGCACTTAATGTTCTGCTTTATGTTCCCACTTAACCATTTCACTCACTAATCTTTTGACAGCTGCTCATCTCCCAGGACTTAAGGTGCTACTCTGCAAAGAGCTGAATGACTTAATCTCCAACTGGGACTCAGGAAATTCATGAAGAATGTTTTATTCTAACTCAATCAGTATCCATTTCTTCCCCAGCCCCCACAAGTAGATGTAATGAAGTCACTTTTCAACTATGTCACTGAATCACCAAGTGAGAGCATGCCATAGTTGGAAATGGCCTTAGATGTGGTTCAGCCCCGTGATTCTCACCTTGGGTGCACATTAGAATCACCTGAACAATTTTTAAAAAAAAAACACCTATACCGGGGTTAATTAATTAAGTAGTCTCAGGCTAAGGTATTTCTTTTAAAACTTCCC
The DNA here is from genome assembly GCF_036321535.1 of Camelus dromedarius. Lineage (NCBI taxonomy): Eukaryota > Metazoa > Chordata > Mammalia > Artiodactyla > Camelidae > Camelus > Camelus dromedarius. The sequence continues at coordinate 58,807,091 of NC_087446.1, read as the reverse complement.
CCAGTGATTCTAATGTTTAGCCAGGGCTGAAAGTCACTGATTTAATCCAATCCCCTAATTTTAGTAGGAGAAAACCAAAATCCAGAGTGAGTAAGCAACTTGCCTGAAGTCACCCAGCATGTCAGTGCACCGTGCACCAGGAGAGATTGTGGCAACCAAGAATATGTTGGTAACGTTTATCATTGCTTCTTGTTGGGGTTAATCTCAGAAGTATTTCTCTGTAGTTCAGAAAGGTGTTATATAATTTACCTTTTACTTGGCCAGCAGCGCTTATTCTTCGCGTTAAGACTTAAGTGAGTTTGCATTCCCTGACCACAAAAGGACAGAGATGGAACTGCACGTTCACCACACGTAGCCAGCCAAATTAGCTAAGCTCCCTAGGAGGCCGCTGGAAGTGCCTAAAGTGCTTCCTCTCTACAATGATCACCCAGAGGCGAGGAACTTTGGCCGGGTGGTGAGAAGTGAGAGGGCTGGAAAAGAGCGGACAGCATTCCGTCCTAGAGGGAGGGAGCCAGGAACCAGCCAGAACTGCCAGGAGAGAAAGGCCAGGGAAGGCAAAGAATTTCAGTGAGTCCTGGGAGCCTCTGCTCCCCCAACAACCGAGCTGTGATGGACAGCCTGGCAACAACAACCCTCCTGGGAGCCTGAGATTCAGAGGAGATGTGAAAAACTGGCTCTGCAATATGAATACTAAAGAAAACGTCTTCCAACACTCACTGAAAAGTGAGCCCCCCATAAAGACAAAAGCTCACCTGCCCCCAACCCTCTCCTAGTCCCTTCCTTCTTAGCCAAGAGCCTCGCTACCTACCACCCCACGTCTCGAAAGAAGGGCGGTTCCGAGCCTCACGTGACACTTCGGCCACGTGACCAGGGCCCCGCGGGAGCCGAGCGGCGCGTTCCAGTTCCGGGAGCCAGAGGGGGCCGGGCTTGCCCTGCCCCCAGCCGTCGCGACCATGCTGTCCCGCCTGCTGAAGGAACACCAGGCCAAGCAGAATGAACGCAAGGAGTTGCAGGGTGAGCCGAATATCCCCCCCGCGGTTTTCTCTCCCGCCGCGGCCTAGCCGCAGCCCAGAGCCTGGACCTCGAGTACCAGCCCAGATCCGGGGATGGCCGCTGGCCAGTGGTCACGGGCGTTGGGGAGAGGAAATTAGACGGAGCTTTTCTGGAAGTTCCGTTCCCCTGCTAACCGGCTCTGGTCCCTTTAGCAGCACTCTGTGCCTCTCGGCAACGCCCCCCACCTTCGGGCTCGGCGGCGTCCTAGCCCCGCCCCCTCTCGTGGAACGTTGTGCCGATTGGTCCAGGGAGCCGCTAGGCCTGGAAGGGGAAGGAGCGCTCCTGGAGGGAGGAGGGTGTTGGGGACCCACCCGAGATGGGATCCTTGGAGGCCTGAAACCAGCGAGATGGGGGTGGGGTCCTTGTTTCCTGAATCCAGGCTGGGAATCCCGGAGTTACCAATCCTTAGACCGAGGTTGTGGGAAAAGAGTGCCTGGGAGTCTGGAGTCCTGGGCCCTGCCACTGACTGGTTAACATCCCTGGGTGAAGCACTTCCCGTCTCCGGGTACCAGTTTCCTCACCTCTAAAATGTCTTGCAAGGTCCTTTCAGCTGTGGCACTCTGAGGTTAGTTGAGATGTTCCCACAACTAGTAGAACAGCAGTGAATGGGTGGGGAGCCTTCAGCACCATCCCTCAAAAAAACAAATCTCCACTCCAATCCCTTTTCCCCCTCCCCCTAGAGAAGAGGAGGCGAGAGGCTATCACTGCAGCGACCTGCCTGACAGAAGCTTTGGTGGATCACCTCAATGTGGGGTATGAACCTCTTCCTCTCAACACTAGCCCTCCCCCTCTCACCAGGTTTAGACACTGACAGGATCTGGCCCTCAGACGCTCTTGAGAGGATGAGATGTTCCACTCATTCCCCTGCCCTTCCCCCACTCAGCCTAACTTCATGGAGAGAGGCTTGAGTCAGCTCTGACCCCTAACATTGGGCAGGGAGAAGCAGCTGCAGTGGTTGGAGAGGCAGCCACATCCCCCCTCCCCACAATATCTTCCCTGGTGCTCACAACTTGAAGCCATCTGGTCACCTCCCTTCACCCCTCCAAGTCCAGCTGTCACTTCCAGCGGGAGGGAGAGCACCATCCTTCACCAAAGCTTACCACACTCTCCTCCTCCACCTCCCGCCCTCCGGCAGGCCTGGGAAGCAGCTGGCAGGAAAGAGATGGCACAGCTGGTGAGGGTAAGGGCAGAACCTATGCCAGGAGCCACCACAGAGCCAGGCTGTCGCTTCCCTTCCTTCTGAGTCTCCAGAAACCACCCCTTGCCCCAGACCTAAAGGAGGATGCCAGTAATAGCCAAAGACTTGGGAAAGAGCAAAGAATATTGTCTCTTGACCCTGAGTGACCCAGAAGAGTACAGAGGTGATGATGCGATAGGCCAGGCTGTCTACTGGGAGAAAGGAGGCAGTGCAATGCCTTCCACTGCAGGGCAAGGAGAATAGCTTGGTTGTGAATCCAGAGACTGAGTCACCCAAGTGAGCCATGCAGGGGCTGTCATCTTCATTGCTCATCTCTGGGTAGGATTAGAGGGAGAGAAGCCTGTGGTTGGGGCCTCTGATCTCCCTCCCCTGCAGGCCTCTCCCTTCACGCAGTGTGAGTGAGAGAAGCAGGAGGTCAGCAAGGAAAAACGGGATGTCAGGAACTCCCAGGGGAATGTTGAAGCACTGCGAGCCCGTCCTATGGGTGTTTCAGCTCGAACACCACCCCCTACCAAGGCCAGCTCTCCCAAAGAGGAGGGACAGGGTCTGCCCCACCCCTCCCACATTGGCGCCTCCTGGGCTCTGCTGGGAGGTTGGCCCAGACTTCTCCCACTTCTCTTCCTTCGCTGGGCGCCACCCCACTTTCAGCTTAGAGGGCAGCTAAACCAAAGCCAGATTAGAAAGGGTCTTGTGTCGCTGCCCACGGCTCCTCTCATTCCCCGGAAAGGAAAACAAAGGCTCAGTCTATCCCAGCCCCTGTCAGGTGTCCTTCCCACTCTCTGGGTCCCCCCACCCCTTGCCCCCTCCAGCCCACACAGATTCCAGAGGGTGGGGGCACCGGATGTGGATTGTCCCAGCTGACCTCAAGCTTTGGGGTGGGCAGGGAAAGATTCAGCAGCCAATAAGGGAGAACAGTTACTGCAGGGTCTGGGGGGACCGGACAGAGGGTTGGGGACACCAGCCTCAGGGCAGTGATGTAACCGGAGTCAACCATGATTGAGGAGAAAAGAGAAACCATTGCCTAGAGCAGAAGGGAGAGAGAAAGAGATCGCTGGTCTGTGTGGGCGAGAGGAGAAGGGTTGGGAGAGAGACTGAGGGCCAAGAAGCAGCCCCTGGGACATCTTCTCTTGACCCTGAGTTCCTGGGGAGGGGGTTGCTCTCCATCCCACCCCAGATTCAGGGAGGGGCCCAATTTCCCTTCTCAACTTCTTGCACAGATCCCTGGCCTTCCGATCACTGCCAGATGTGTCCCTGCTGCTGGATTTTCCCAGCTTCCCCACACCCCGTTTTCCCTCCCAGCTTCTTCCTCAGGGATGTCTTTCCCCCCAGGTTAACCCTCCCTTCTCTCACCCAGCTTCAGAAACCCCTTTCGGGGGTAGGAGATGGGATGTTTCTAGTCAGCTCCCGGCTAGGCTCTCCTGGGAATCCTGGGAGCGGGAGGAGGGAACCGGGTTCATTTGCATGAACTGATTGGTAGTCATTTGCCTCACATCCAAGGATAGCTAAAATCACAAAGTCTTCTCCAGCCTGGTTCCTGGCTGGCCTCCCACTTTGCAGTGGAGTCTTAGTCCTGGAGACCGCTCCCCTCCAGCTGGGGGAGTTGACTTCCTCCCTCCTCCAACCTTCAGTGTGGCCCAGGCCTACATGAACCAAAGAAAGCTGGACCATGAAGTGAAGACCCTACAGGTCCAGGCTGCCCAGTTTGCCAAGCAGACAGGCCAGTGGATCGGGATGGTGGAGAACTTCAACCAGGCGCTCAAGGTGGGCCAAGCTTCTTACATCACCAGCCTCCTCATGGGCCCCCATTGGCTGCCTCCAACGGGGTCACCTCAGGCCTGGGGTTAAGGAAGAAGTGGGAATGTTCCTAGAAACCCCAGAAGTCTTTGGCCCCAGTGTCACAGAAGCTAGAGAAAGAGGTAAAAGCAGCTGGTGGGTCCAAGTAAAGCCTTTTCTAGGGGATTAATGGGAAGTGCCCCCATCCATCCCCTAGAGCCACACTCCACCCACCCTGACTCCCAGGCTCCCACCCCCTCCCTTCCCAGGAAATCGGAGATGTGGAGAACTGGGCTCGGAGCATCGAGCTGGACATGCGCACCATCGCCACCGCACTGGAGTATGTCTACAAAGGGCAGCTGCAGTCTGCCCCCTCCTAGCCCCCATCCCCCCCTCTCCTCTTGCCTCCCCCAGAGGAGCAAGAGGGAGGCTGACAGGCCATGAATAAAACCCAAGCCTCCATTTCTCTGTGTTTGTCCAAGGAGCTACTGGCTAGAGGGTGGGAATGGAAGGCTCGAAGGCTCTTTCCCTAAGAGTCAGGTACCTTCCTCTTACAGTCAGCTCTCTTTTCCTCCTTGGGCCTGGGACCTGTGCAGAGGGTGGGAGTTTCCCACACCTCCCCAGAGAAGAGCTGTGGGCGCAGTTTTCAGTTCAGCAGAGAAGCAGGACCGGGAGCCAGCCTGGTCCCAGCTCTGGCTCTCTGCCTCTCCACGTGTCCGTGGCCTCCCCAGCCTGGTGCTAAGCAGTGTCATGAGTCTGGGCCTGGTGGGAGATTAACTCTTGGGTGTGGGATCACTTCAGGGCAGGGAAGGAGGGGGGATGACAGGTCCAAGGTCACCAACAGAGAGGGGCAGCTGCCATCCTTGACCGATCTGTCCCCTCTTGAGAATCCACAACAAAGGTAGTGAGGAACCCCAGCTGGACTAGATGGCCAAGAAGAGGGCCCGGGCACTGCCGGCCTGTGCCAAGCGCTGGCTTCAGCCCGCAGGCTCCAGCTCCCCCAGCCTGTCCTCCCCGCCCTCCCCCACCCCACATGCACTTAATACTCTGGCACCCAGTCCACCTGCTGTGGACTTGGCCTTAGCTGTAGCTAGTGTGGAAGCCTGGGAAGACCGGGAGCAGAGTTTCTCAAGCAAAGCAAAAGCAGCGGCGTCAGGTGTTGCAGTACCTGCTAGCTTTCCCCGCAGGAGGTAAGCGAGGTGCCGGGAGCCCGGGTGGGGAGAGGGCGGTGCTGGGAGACTAGGAAGACACTCACATACTGAGAACTCAGAGCCGAAAGCTTTCAGTGTGCCCCCTCACACTTTATCCTCTGATTCTCCACAGCCCTCAGGTGGGCAAGGAGGGTGTTAGCCCCACTTGGTAGATGAGGAAACAGGTTCAGAGACACAGTGATCTGCTTAGCCTCACACAGTAAGTTTGGAGCCCCCGGGACTAACATGCAGGGGCCCCGTACATGTTTCTAAAACCAAGGCCCTGCTGTTTAGCAGGAGGTAAGAGGTGACAGCAAAGTCCCTCTGCTCCCGTGAGGCAGGTCTGCACACAGACCGGCTCACAGATACAGGCTCTGCCCAGATCTTTGTTCTACCGAGATAAGCCATAGTTTAAAAGTTACCTGCCAAGCAGGTAATTTCTCAGTCCGCTCAAATCAGAGACTTCCAGCCAGGGAGGATATTAGTGGCAAGGGCCTGAGGACTGGAGTCAACTAGCACGCCCTCCTGCCCAGCCTCGGCTGCCACCTGCAGGTCGTTTGGGCTCCGGCCATGTGGCTGCCTCTGCTGCTGGGAGTCTTGCTCTGGGCAGCGCTCTGGTTGCTCAGGGACCGGCAGAGCCTGCCAGCCAGCGATGCTTTCGTCTTCATCACCGGCTGTGACTCGGGCTTCGGGCGACTCCTGGCACTGAGGCTGGACCAGAGAGGCTTCCGGGTCCTGGCCAGCTGCCTGACCCCCTCAGGGGCAGAGGACCTACAGCGGGTGGCCTCCTCCCGCCTCCACACCACCTTGCTGGATGTCACTGATCCCCAGAGTGTCCAGCGTGCAGCCAAGTGGGTGGAAACACATGTTGGGGAAGCAGGTGAGTACGGCTGGGGCCCCAGGACGGGTCGGGGTGTAAGGTGTGCACTCGCGGGGCTACGTGGGGAGGAGCGTGCTCAGGTGCTCCCAGAAAGGAGAGGGGCCCTTGGAAGGCCTCACCCACCCCATGCCTTTCTCCCCACAGGGCTTTTTGGTCTGGTGAACAATGCTGGTGTGACTGGTATCATCGGGCCCACACCTTGGCAGACACGGGAGGATTTCCTTCCGGTGCTGAATGTGAACACACTGGGTCCCATCGGGGTCACCCTTGCCCTGCTGCCCCTGCTGCGTCAGGCCCGGGGCCGGGTGGTCAACATCACCAGCGTCCTGGGTCGCCTGGCAGCCAATGGAGGGGGCTACTGTGTCTCTAAGTTCGCCCTGGAGGCCTTCTCTGACAGCCTGAGGTGAGGGGTGCAGGGCCCCGGCTCCCAGCCCCAGGGCAGCCCAACAAGTGAACTAGCCTCTGCCCTGCAGAGGGTGAACACAGCCTGGTGGAATACTTAAGAGACAGTTTAGGGCTCGACTTCGTGGGCTCAAATTCCAGCCTTCTCCCACGCGAGCTTGGTGACTTTAGTCGGTTACTTCTCTTTACCCCCGAGTGTTCCTCTGTTAAATCAGGATGAGACCTGCCTCATGGGTGTTGAGTGAAGTGAGACACATGTGAAACCCGAAAATGCCCCCAAAAGCCTGCTCTCATTATTAGCGTTGTTAATAACAACTATTCATGATGAGCTAGTACCTTCACATAACACTTTCTCCCAAAAATATGGGAAGGGTAGGTATTAACAGACATCCTTAGGGTAACATGACTTACTCAAGCCCACAACAGTGGGAGCACTGGCACCCCAGGTCTGCTAGCCTACAGAGCCCGGTCATTACGTCCTCCTGCCCGTCATCTTTAGACAGTAATGTTCAAAGTCCCATGAGAGCACAGGGGAGACTGGATGAGGGGCAGGGCCTGAATTTGGAGCAGAAGTCAAGTCCCCCAAGCCAAGCCCACCTTCTGAAGGAAGCCTTCAATACATCAATACAGTAAATACACCAGTATCTACTTTGGTCCCTATCCCTGTTTTTTCATTTTCCAATCGGCATCACAGAACACAGACTTTATACTTGGACTTCTGCAGTCCGTGCCGGGTATCCCCAATTTCCCCCAGCAAATGCCAGCACTTGGGACACAGCCCAGTGTTTTGGGCGCTAGGGAGCGGGGCTCTTCCAGGGCAGAAGTTGGCACATTGTGGTTCTCTCCTCAGATCTCACCAGCTGCCTACAAGCTAATAATGGCTTTTATGTTTTTAAATGGTTACTTTGTAAGTGGTTATATAAGTACCTACGATTTATCATTAATTACAGACCTAGTGCCAATAATATTTACTATCTGGCCCTTTAAGAAGTTTGCTGGTCCCTGTTCTAGATGCTCTAGAAGAGAAGACAAAGGAAAACAAACCTCTAAAATACCTCCTTCCCTGTGCCCCCTTTGCCCCACCCCAGAGCAGCAGGAATGTCCCTTCCTGTCAGGACCCCTGTCCCTCCCTGGTCGGTGACCCTTTCCCATCTTAGCCCTCCCACCCGTCCCTGAAGGTCTTCTCCCTATAAAAGCAAGAACCCAGAAACCTCCCTCTGCCCCCATTCCAGGCGGGACGTGGCTCCTTTTGGGGTACGAGTCTCCATCGTGGAGCCTGGCTTCTTCCGAACCCCTGTGACAAACCTGGAAAGTTTAGAAGACACCCTACAGGCCTGCTGGGCACGGCTACCTCCAGCCACAAAGGCCCTCTACGGAGAGGCCTTCCTCACCAAGTGTGAGTAGCTGGGCCCAAAGGCCAGGCCTGCACCGGCCTGCTGGGAGGCGGTGGGCAGGGCGATCAGGGAGGGGGTGAGGGGGAACGGGATGCCATAGGAGAACACCCAGGCCGTGTGCAACCTGCCCACACCCCAAACTGGGGAGGGGACCAAAGCCCCCTCTCACCTCTGCTGGGCAACAGCCCCAGGACCCAGGAGGTAGGGCCTGAGGTGGGCTGGATCGGGACAGGGACGCTGATCACAACCGCCTCCTGGGCTGCAGACCTGAAAGCGCAGCAGCGCGTCATGAACCTGATCTGTGACCCAGACCTGACCAAGGTGAGCAGGTGCCTGGAGCACGCCCTGACTGCCCGTCACCCCAGAACCCGCTACAGCCCAGGCTGGGACGCCAAGCTGCTCTGGCTGCCCGCCTCCTACCTGCCAGCCAGCCTGGTGGATGCTGTGCTCACCTGGGTCCTTCCCAAGCCTGCTCAGGCGGTCTCCTGAATCTAGCCCTCCTGCAAGAGATTGTTTTTCAAAGCAAGGACTTTGATTTATTTCTGTCCCCACCCTGTTACTGTCTGGTGCCTGGCACAAAACAGCCACTCAATAAATGTGTATTATTCGAAACAAAACAGAAACACTGTAGGTGGTTAGAAATGAAGGTGCCCAGTGAGAGACTGACCTCACTTAACTCCACTAACCTAAACTGACATCCCCTAGCGTCTCTGGCCTGTTTAGTACCTGCAAAACAACCAGCCCCGCTGGGGGGCGCAAGGGGACAACATCACAGCTGGCAGTGATCTTTAACGCGGCACCTGAAGGAGTGGCCACCAGAGGGCACTGTTGGATGTTTATTTTCTATGGAGTAAGTGTTGAAATTCAGTGTTTGGCCTGGGAATGAAGGGGTGGGGAGGTGGTGAAGAGGGGTCAGGGCCAAACTAGGTGGTTTCCAGGGAGAAAAAAGGCAAAACCCTCTTAAATTCTACTAGCTAAAGTAAGGAGGATGGATACTGGCCCCGCAGGTATAAAAGCAACCTGTCACCACCCTGAAAGAAGCCAGGCAGGAGGTGGCTTCACAAACCCTTCAGCACTGAGCCTGGCAACACGAGACTGGGAGACAGGGAGCGGAGGCCTCAGCCTCCTCCAGATCCCCACTTCCACTTCCAACCCAACTCACGCCTTCAGCCCAGGTCTTGTCCCAACACCCACCCCTACTCACCCACCAACCCAAGATAGGCCTGCCTTTCCCAGAAGTGCAAAGAGAACAAGGTCCCAGAGGACAACATGGATGAGCAGAGGAACAGGACAAAGCATCACTCTTTAAGACAAACTGAGGCTCTCTCTTTTCGGTCTGAAAAAATAATCCGTTTAATGGAAAAACCTGGAGTATATGACTCCACTCCCCCTGGATGAGGGGGCTGAACAGACCAGACCCCCTACATCACCTCATAGCCACTTCGGATACTCTTCACCAGGCAGCAGGCAAAGACAATGCCCAGGATCTAGAAGGAAAAGATAAGAGAAGGGGTAAAGAGGAGTCAGAGCAGCAAGGCACCCTGGACCCATTCAGGAGACCCCAGACACAAACAGGGCTCCCCACCCCCTCCCTGGGCCAGTGCCTCCTGCTCAGCGCCCCCCCCCCCACTGCCCCGCGTTCCCAGATGCCCCAGGGCGCTTTCACCTCCACAAAAGCAATGCCCAGAGCTGCTGCAGCTGCCACCAGCACGTTGCTCCTCAGCCAGACCCCAATCTTCTCCACGCAGCCCTGAAGGGTGGCAGGCACACCATCAGAGACTTCCCACCTCCTTCCCCGGACCACCTGTCTCCCCCATGCTCTGTACCTTTCACCCTACCCAAGCATCCCCAGATTCCCTCCATCCCTGACCCCCAACTTCCCAGAGCACCAAGCCTCTCCACCAGCACCCGGGTTGCTCCTGCCTCCTGAAACACTTCCCAGGTTCCCCGAGTCCCAACAACCTCGGCCTCCTCCCTACCTGGGTATGGATCGCCTTCACGTTGAAATCGGTCCCACAGCCCTGAGTGACATTGACACAGCAGGAGTCAGGGACTCGCTTGGCCGTGAGCAGGATCTTCTCCCAATCTGTGTAGTTAGCCGCCCCGCAGCACTCAAACTAGGGGAGAGGAGAGATATGGAGAAGAAGGTTGTTAAGTGAACTTCCATCTTCAACATGGAGATGAGACTTCCTCCCTTACCCCTGCTCCCAGCAACCCTACTCACCTTTTCTTGCATCCTGTCCAGGATCAATGCCGTGTCGTTGTTTTTCGTATAATTCTGCATCTGCTGCTGGAAGTTTTTATTAAATTCTGACCTCACCTGGGAGTAGGGAGGAGCACTGTTGAAGCCAGAATTCAGAGCACCTGGATCCCAGAGCAGCCAGGCCTCTGAGGCAAGGTCCTCCCCTTATTCCCTGCTTACCTTGTCTCTAAACACATAGCCAGCAATGGCCGCAGCCAACTCCACCAGCATGATAAGAGACAGCAAGATGGCAAACTGCAGCAAAGGACAGGAGTCAGGTCTGGAGTCTGGGTGAGAGGGGCCTGCCAGTCTCAGGAACATTCACAAATGTTTCCCTCCCCCACCCACCCTCCGGAGAAATGCCCTTCTGGCAGTGCCAGGCACCCACACTGGCCTGTACCCCACTCACCGTCACCATAAGACAGTAGTTCTCCTTGCAGGTCCCACAGCAGCCCACAAAGGCCACCAGGAAGAGGAAGGCACCCACTGTGATGATGACCACGGGCAATAGGGAGCCAGGGGTGGCCCCTTGGGTAATGGTCTGATTCAGGACAAGCTGGACCCCTATACCCACGGCGATCAGTCCCACTGCACAGGCCTGCAAGGAGGGCAGGTCAGGATTCAGAAGACCCAAACACCATCAGGCCTCCACAGTGAAGGGCGACATGTGCACCCAGGACATGGCCAGAACCCCCATCCCAGAGAAACAGATTCTCACACCTCCAGGAAACTTTTGACTGTGGGGGAGGAGTCTGGGAAATTGTTCAAGGCTCTCAGAGAGAAGGCAGTCAGCAACCACGCCTTCCTTCAAGCAGCAATTCACCAAACACAAAAAGAGAAGTTCCCAGAAAGCCTTGACCCCAGGGCATGAATTCCCACCAGTAAAACTTCCTAAAGGTAGGTCTCTTCCTATGAGCCTGTAGGGCTCCCAGAACTGCCCTCTCACTACCCTCCAATCCCACCACATCATCATCAGCTGTGACTAGGCCAGAGCGAAGAGAGGAGAAAAAGGGGGTAAGAGGGTCTGCCCCTCCCTGGACGAACAGTAGCCTCTCAGGCCAGAAGACCAGGGCAGAGCAACTGAGGTGAGCAGAGCCCTTCCCCACCCCCGAGCAGCCCAGCCGACAGGGAAGAGGAGGTGGAGGGGGAGCCGGCTCTATAGAGGAGGAGCGGACGGGCACCCCGTGGCCTGGCGATAGCATCAGGCGGTTGGCTGGTTGCCCCACTGCCCCATATCACAAGAGGTTGGGTCACCCGACAGGAAGGGCCAGAAAGGGTTGTGGGGAGGGTGCTGAGCACCCGGGCCGGCCATTCTCGGTCCAGACCAGCCTCAGAGGTCCCTGAAAACTGGAGGGGATGGCCGCGCTGTCCTCGGTCGTTTCTCGGCTCTCCTGCTACATCTGGTCTCCAGCTGCCTTCATTCTTGATCCCTCAGCCCTCACCACTCCGGGCCAGGTCTCCCCGCACCCCGCCAGCGCGCCCTCGCCGTCCCCGCTCCTCACTCACGCAAAAGGCCAGCAGGAGAACGTAGAGCAAGAACTTGACACATTTCATTCCTCCTTCCACCGCCATGGCTGCCTGGCCTGGAGCAGAGGGGAGGGCAGCGGGATGAGAACCGGCCGAGGGGGGATCTTGGCTCCGGAGCAGTCTGCCGGCCCTCGAGACCTTCCCTGCGCGGCCCCCATTCCCGGCCCCTCCCACCCGGAAACCCGCGGTCAGATCCACGTCTCCCAGCCCCCTCTTCTCCCCGCAGGAGAGGGGTGGGGGCGCCCGCCGCCCAGCCCGAACCCCGCCCCGCCGCCGCTGGGGCCCGGGACCGAGCGGAGGGCGAGGTCAAGGGCCAGGGTCTGACGCCCACCCTCGGCCCGCCGGGCCCCAGGCGTTGAACACCCTCACCCCACCCAACCAGCCCGGAAAAACGGACCTCAGCCCCAGCCGGACCCCAGGCCACTTTCCCCTAGGCTCTGACCACCGCCAAAAATAAATGCAGCCGGCATCCCCACCCCACCAAGCCCGAGCCTCCGGAACTTTCCAAAGTTGCAAAGTTACGAGGGCCTCAGGAGCGGCGGGGGAGCGCGGCGGATCTTCCGAGGCCCAGGGGTAGCCCACGAGCGGGAAGCTGCCGGCGATCCCCACCACCCTACCCTACTCCACGCCGAAGCCGGCGCGAGCCCCGCGGCCTCACCTGGGCTCCCCGAGGCCTCACCTGGGCTCCCCGAGGCTGTGCGCTGCTCTCCCGCTGCGGCTCAGGGGCTCTCTAGCTGCGCCCCCCGGCTCCGGCCCCGCCCGGCTCCGGCCCCGCCCCGGCTCCAGCCACAGCCCCCTCCCCCGTCGCCTCCCCGCCGAGTGGCCGCCAGCCTCCTTCATGTGACGCGGGAACAGCTGCGGCCTGAGTCACCCGGCCCGCGTGGGGAGGGCCGAGCCCCCAGCCCAGTCAAGACCACGTGGCCCCTGCCCGGAAGACAGCGCCCACCCCCGCAAAGGGCAGGACCTCAGGGTGCCGGGGGCCCCGCTGGCGCCCCCAGCCTCTGCCAACTCAGGGTAGGAGAGCGCGACGGAGCGCCGCCTGATTCTTCTGGCTCAGGGAAGCAGAGGAGACATGTGAGAGCCAGAGGAGGGACGAGCGGCCCAGAGTTATCCTTTGAGCGCCGGGTCCGGGCCGCAGAGTTCAGGCAAGGTGACAAGATGGTCTCCTCACCCTCCACCCACAGCCCACTCCCTCTCGCTCCAACTCGGTTCCAGCCCCCAACCCCTTCCCCGAGTCAGCAGAGGGCGCTGTTGGATCTCTGGGATCGGGTGGGGCCTGAATAAACACTATCAGAAAGTCCCTGGCCTCACATCTTGGGAGTCCCCCAAAGTTCTAGAGTAGGTGTTCCCATCCCTCTCTTAGTCCCTTCTCCATTTTCTGGGACTCAAGAGTAGTGAGCTGAGTAGTGGAGGAAGCCCTTCTCAGAACCATCCCACGCAGTCAATCATGACACGTCAGAGTTATGTCCCTCCCTCTGGGGGAGGATTGCGGAGGTCGCTCCCACCGCTTGCTCATAGATCAGCCTGGGGAGGCCTGGGCGAGGGCACTAAGGCAGGCAGGCATCTATCTTCTGGGTCTTCCCCTCCCATCCTAGGGGAAAGTCCAGAGGGCAAAGCCAGGAGAGGACTGGAAGTTCAGGGCGTGGGCTCAAGCTGCCTCCCTCCCGGTGGGCCCTGGTCGTCCCCAGAAGGAGCTGTGTGAACAGGCAAGGACAGGACCAACAACCACACTCCTGCCCGCCCAGCCTGGACCCCACACCTTAGGTTCTTCTGGTCCTGCCTGAAGAACCATTTCCTGAGCTTTGGTGTGTGTACGCAAACGCGGAAAGAAACTGTAAGAGCAAAAGGAAGGAAATCTGGCTGGGCTGAGAACCAGTTTCCAGGACCACAACCTTCCAGCGAGACACACCAAGCCCTAGTGGACCTTGCTCCCTAGTTATCCCCGCAGGCAGACTGTGGAGGAGGAGCAAAGATGCTGAAGAAAGAAGTATCCAACCGTTTCTGCCAGGCATGTGCTAGGCTCAGGGGCAGCGAGGCGAGGAGGACTGTGGCCCTCTCCTCTGCCTGCAGACAGAGCCCACACTGTAAATAGAGGCACTCCCCAGAGCCAGACAGCTGCACGAACTCAGGGAGGAAGAAGAAAAAACTGATTTCACAGAGGTGAGTGGTGCTCTTCAAGGTGACCTTAGAGAATAAAAGGGCAAATGCTCAGTTCCAGGGACAAGGACAGGGCGAAGTATAAAAAGGAGTAGTTTTAAAAGCCCATGGCATGAGCAGAAGACCTAAATAGGCATTTGTCCAAAGAAGACATTGGCAATAGGGGGAGGGTATAGCTCAGTGGTAGAATGTGTGTTTAAATAATAACATAAATAAATAAATAAACAAGCCTAATTACCTCCCCCCCCGAAAAAGAAGACATACACACGGCCAACAGGAACATGAAAAATGCTGAACAGCACTAATTATTAGAGAAATGCAAATCAGAACTACAATGAGGTATCACCTCACAGCTGTCAGAATGGCCATTATCAAAAAGTACAAATAATAAATGCTAGAGAGGGTGTGGAGATTCCTATTTTGTTGGTGGGAATGTAAAATTGGTGCAGCCACTATGAAAAACTAAAAATAAGAGTTACCATGTGATCCAGCAATCCCACTCCTGGGCATATATCTGGAAAAGATGAAAACTCTAATTTAGAAAAGACACATGCACCCCAATGTTTATACAAACACTATTTACAATAGCCAAGTCATGGGAGCAAACTTAATGTCCTTCAACAGATGACTGGATAAAGAAGATGTGGTATGTGTGTGTGTGTGTGTGTGTATACATATACACACATACACACATACCTGAAGCTAACACAACATTGTAAATCAACTATATCAATTTTTAAAAAAAAGTCCACGGTAGGTTGGGGTTGGCTGACTCACAGGGCTCAGAAAGGATGTGGTGACAGATGAACAAGGGGGAAGGTGGTCTGAAGTCAATATGAAGAAACTTTGGACACGTAACCACCAAGTATAATTGCCTGAACAAACCAACTGTGAAAGACATTTTGGGAATAACTGGGCAGGATGTGAATATAAGCTGAGGATTAGACATGAGAAAATTATTTTGTTAGCTCTGATGATAATATGATTATATAGGAAAATTACCCTTTTTTTTTTTTTAATGGCTACTCTCCTGAACCATCTCTTTTTTTCAAGAAGAAGGTTAGACCTGGGGTAGGATGACAAGCAAGCACAAACCCAGGGCAGACCTGGCTCCCCAGACAACCCAGAGAGGAGCAGCTGTGCCAGGGACACCCTCTGTGCTACAGCACAGCCAGGGAGAGCTGCGGCCAGGGAAAGCGGGAGAGGAGAGCAAAGATGGGAACTGTGTGTCTTAGAGACTGTCATCTCACCTCAGTACTGACCAGAGTACTGACACTGCATCCCTTCAGGTGCCACGAGGTAAGAAGCCATTCTTCCTGGAGTGATCGTGTGTGCTTCCAGCTTCCTCAGCCTCAACCCTACTCTTATCAGACTCCAAGATCAATCTTGGCTGCAAACTTTGCTGGTGAGCAGGGAGAAGCCGCCAGCGATGGACAGCTCCACCTTTTCTCATGGCTCAGCCTGTGGAGAAGGACTTTGCTCTCTCAGGTATGGTTGCTGGTCTTGGAGAGACTCCTGGAGAGGCAAGGGCAGCTGCAGCTCACAGACCTTGGTGGCAGGCATATTGGGGGGCACTCAGCCATGTGAACACCCCTGGAGGCTGACGTCTTGAATTCAATTACTCTATTTTTTAAAGATGCATACTAAAGTATTGAAGGGTGAAATGTCATATCTGTAATTTACTTTGGAATAGTTCACAAAACAATAAATGAGGCAGAAAGAAGACAGTCTGGGTGATAGACTAATGAGATGGCTCTGCTGAATGTGTTCTAGAGCAATGGGGAGTGCTGGAAAGTCACTGAATGGGTTATCTTGGGGTTGGGATTGGGCTGACCTTGGAAGGAGGATGAATGAATGCCTGGAGGGCAGGTGGACCATCACTGCCACGTCCAAGGGAGAACTGATGAAGGCCAGGACCATGGAAATGAGAGAAAATCCTTGGAAAGGCCTTTCAGAGGGCCAAAGGACAGGGTGAATGCTTACCTGCAGGAGGGGGAGAGGAAGTGGGAAGAGTTGGCGATGGCTCCGAGCTTCCAGACCTGGGCACCCAGGGGAGGAGGTGGCAGTCACCCAAGGCAGGAGACCCATAAGGGGCAGCCAGGTGGCGATGTCCCACCTGGAGTTGGGGATGTGAAATTCAGAGGAGAAGAGCAGTCAGACTAAAGATAAAAAGTGATATCTAAATCCATAGATGAGTGAGGGCCAGAGCAAGAGAAGAAAACAGAGGCAGAGTTTCAGGAAACCGTTATGTTTCAGGAACATGGGGGAGGGGTGAGTAGCAGTAAAGGGGCTGAAAGAGAAAGGAAGCCGCAGGGCCAGACCCCTCACTGTGCCAGGCACCATCCTGGGCGCTTATAGCTATGAGCTCATTTAAGCCTCACCACAACCTGGCAGGGTCTGTGCGACTTGTCCTGTTTTAGAGATGAGGAAACTGAGGCTCGGAGACAGGAAGTGACATGCCCGGAGTCCAAGCCAGTAAAGGGCTGTGTTTGGACTTGAACCCAGATCTCTGGGGGTTCCAAAGCCCATGGTTTTTTCTCTCTCTCTCAGACACGAAGAGAAAAGAGAACTTCAGGACAAGAGGAGGGGACAGTGGTCAGAAGCGCCAGCTAGTAAAGAAAGCTGAGAAGCAAGAGAAGGCCACTCGATGGGGTGGCCTCCAGCCCAGTGTCCGGACAGGATCCCAGGATCCAGAGCACCTGCCAGTCCTGAGGAGGGATCCAGGCGGGCAGGGGCAGAGCTGAGGTGAAGGTCATGGGAGCGGGACCCTCCCACCGGGGAACAGCTGGAAGCAAACTGTGGCCAGTGCAGAGTAGTGGCAGCGGTGTGGTCACGCAGTGGGAGAGAGAACGGGGCCAGGAGACCCCGGAGAACAGACCCGTGTGGAGTTGGAGGAGGAGAGCAAGGAAAGCCCATTCCTAGTCAAGTTCATAGAGACAGAGAGTAGGGAGGTGCTTGCCAGGGGCTGGGGGAGGGAGGAACGGGGAGTTACTGTTCCCTCGGGTATTCGGTTTCCTCTTGGGAGAATGGAAGAGTTCTGGAGATGGGTGGAAGTGACAGTAGCACAACATGTGGATGTACTGAGAGCCCCTGAGCTGTAAGCACAAAAGGGGTTAAAACGGTAAATTTTGTGTTACGTGTATTTTAACACAATTAAAAAAGAAAAAGAACAGCCCACTTCCCTAGCCTGGAAAGTCAGCAGAGAACGCTGTGTACCTTGGGTGGGGAGGTGGCGGACCTCAGCCCTGCCCTTCACATTACACCCTCAGAGCCTCCGGCACCAGCTCCAAGTGCTAGCACCTGGAAATGCCACCGAGCCACCGGATCCGCTCAGGCTTCTGTCCCTTGGGTGCCTGGCACTGGCTGGTGGAGGCGAGCTGGGGTGGGCACCTGGCCCCCTCCCCACACAGCAGAGCTGGGCTGCCCTCTAACTCTGCCACACCCCCACCCGGGGCCAGATATTTGGGCGCCCACAGGTGTCCCAAGTGAAGGCAGTGTCTTCTGAGAGCGCATAGGCATCAGCTGGACCCAACGCGACAACGCACAGCAGCTTTTAGCCAGCATCCCAAGCCCAGACCCCATAACAGAGAGTTTGACACCTGCTGCAGACACCGCCTCCCCTCCACTCAGCAGGGCCCCTGCCTGAGCCCCACGGGAGGGGCCGGCTCAGAGATTAGACACAGGTGCCCTGGCAGGAGACCTGGGAACTTCCACCTGTGGAGGCCTGTGGGGGTGAGGGAGCAGGGGAAAGGAGTGAGGAGGCCTGAGAGGAGGGAAGAAGAGGGAAGAGAGGAGTTGAGGAGGGTTGAAGACGGCATGGAGATACAGGAGAGATGAGAGGAGGGGTTGGAGGATGTGAGAGAGAGAAGCAGACACACAGACAGGATGGAGGGGGTGGGGAGAAGGAAGAGGAGGAGATGGGGGTGGAGGAGAGAAAGGAGGATGCATCTCTTCACAGGGTAGGGCAGGAAGGGTGGTGCTGGAACTCAAGGTCAAGAGATTGGGTCTGAACTGGGGGCCTGGGATTTTAATCCAGAGGCCCCAGCTTTGGATATGAGGGAGGCCCCGATGCTTGATGGCAGCTCCCAAGTGGCAGGGTTAGATCAAAACAAGGGTGAGGTTGGAGATGCACTCCTTGGTGGAGTCTGGGGCCTAGAGAGGGGTCTCCAGTCACTGAGGGGCCCCCCCTTACTCCTCCAGGTGTCTGGGCCAGACTAGGTCACCAGAACATGGTGCCCAGGGAATATCATCATTGCCAAAGTCAGCTTACCTCCTCGCTGCCAGGTGAGTAAGGCCCAGAGAGGTGAAGCAACCTGCCGGCCAGAGGCAGGGACTTGGCCCACCAACGCCAGTGCTGGGTGCACCACGCCTGCCACCAGCAAGAAGCCCCCTCTGGTCAGAAGCCCTGGTGAGAGGCAGGTTCTGCCCCATGTGCAGGGGGTGAGTTTGGCTAAACTCACTCTCCCTGAGCCTCAGCTTTCTCCCAGTTCAGCAGGAGGAGAACCCCCGTCCTCACCTCCCAGGGCAATTGTGAGGATCAGAGGAGAAATGTGGGGATCAGTTTCATTGCTTTGAGAAAGTAAAGGCTTTATCATACCCTGTTTATTGACTCATGGGAGCTAAAATGATTCTGTAAATCAAATATCTGGACTCGACCCCACTTGAGACGGCCAAGGAAAGGGTCAGGAGGAACAACCCAGCCTCCTTTGGCCCCTTCTACCCACCTTGGCCTTGGCCCAGAGTTCTAGCTTCAGCCCCAACCCACTCCCCACTGCTCCCCAGTGCTCTGCCTCCCTTCTTACCCACTCCTTTCACTGCTCCTGGGGCTTCCAGCCCCTGAACTCTGGCCCCTCATTCTCCCCACCTTGCCTGACTCCTGTCCCGGTCTCCTCCCAGCCTGTGTCACTGTTCCCCACAGGGTCAATCCAGATGCTCAGCCGGTGACTGGGCAGGACAGACAGCTCCAATCCGTGGCCTCCTCATGCACCCCCTGAGCCAGGAACTCGGCTGGGCTGCCTTGTGGCTCTGGTCCAGGACCGGCTCAGGAGTGCAGCGGCCTCCACCTGGGATGGAGCAGCCGAGGGCCCTGGAGAAAAGAGAAAGAGGCAATGCTGGGGGCAGGGGGAGGCAGTTAGTTCAGGAATTCATTCAGTCATGTATCAATCCTTCCACTTACTGAAAGCCTAAACATACCAGGCACTAGGACTATAGAGATGAGTAAGACGTTGATTATAACCTGCAGGCACCAACTCAAAATACGGTGAGGTGAGGGCAGTGCCAAAGAGAGGCCCTGGATGCTGGGGGCCACCTAGTACAGGCTGGGGGATGCAGCAGGGTCCTGAAGGTGTTGGGGGCATTCAGCCAGGCTCTTCTCAGCTGGTTGGACCCCTCCCCAGGGATGCAGTCTTGTAGCTTAGGGAACTGGGGTGAAGAGACAAGGCAGGGTTTGAATGGGTGGAGGTCGCTGGCACTCCTAGGCAGAGCTCAGACCAGTCTGCCCTGCCCTCACATCTCTAATTTCCAGTTACCATTCCCAGACCCCAGCCGGACCTTCTGGTCATCCACCCACCCTCACCCTTGCTACACACACACACACCCCTCATCTAGCAATGACCTTGACTTTCACTGCTCTGTGCTCTCTCCATGAGATTGGATTTCCTCTGAACATTTCTGCTTTCCGCCAGTTCCCCTCACCTGGCAGCCCAGGTCATGCTTTGTCACTTCCTGGGTCAGCATATCCTCCAATGGTTTGAAGTCCCTGGAGAAGCAGACTGTGTGCTTAGACCCCTCCTTTTCTGTGACTAGCAGCTGGAACAGTGGTGCCTCCTGCCAGCAGAGTTGGGCCATGGGGCTGGCCTTGGCCACTGCCCCCAGTAGGATCCCACCAAGGCCCTGGAGAAGGAGAAAGACAGAAAGAGGTGGGCAGGGCCAGGGGGACCTCCAGTGAAGGTGGAAAGAGGGTGCATCTGAGGACTGGGAGGGCTAAGCCTGCCCTGAGAGGATGAGGAGTGGATGGTGCAGGGGCGGGGTGTCTTCTGGGGAGGCCAGATGAAGAGGTGACACCCAGTGATTCTCAGAGTTCCTCATTTGTATCCCCCCTCCACCCCCTTCCTCCAAAAATGAATGCTTTGGCTCCTTCCTCCCAATCTCCAACTTGTCTTGGAGGGCCTTGGGGTTAAAGAGGGTAACATGGCTGACAGGCGATCCAGGCAGGATGATTATAGGGTTGAGAACGTGGTGTGGGAGAGGATGGTAATTACACAGTAAGATCCTCCCTGGGGGCTTCAGGATTTGTGGGCAGAGACCTGGGAGGGGTCCGTTTCACCAACATACTATCCCCAGCCCAGAATAGCCTCACCACACCACATTCCCAGCGGCTTCTTCTGGGAGAGGAGGGGTGAGGGAAGCCCCTCCTGGGGAAGCCCCCACCCCAGCTTCCTCTCAATGGTCCAGCCCTTCCCCTCCTTGGAAAGACCTGCGATGCCAGGGAATGAGTCCACTGACTCTAGAAATAGGCCTTTAGGAGGAAGAAGCAAGAAGAGCTGGGTTAGAGGTCATGAGTTACTGCCCACTGAGCCCAGCTCCAATAGACAAGGCAGTTTGTGTGTGGGGGTGGCCTTTGTGGTAGGAGTGCAGAATAGCAAGAGTCCCTCCTCCTTAACGTGGTTCCCCTGTTCTGGGGTCAGCAGCTCTGAGAGTGGTCCAGGTGTCTCTGGCCTTGAACCTGGTGACCGGCTCCCAAGACCTACAGTTCCTCTTCCTGGGGATGTAACATAAGAAACCCTCTACCCAAGGCTACACGAGCACCTCTTTCCTCCAGCAGCTGAAACCTCATCACTGCTTCTCTCCCGGCAGCTCAACACCCTTCAAAGCTCAGTGACTCCCTTAGCCCCCAACCCACATTTGCTATGATCCAGTCAGGACCTTGAAGAAGGCGGGCCGAAGGTTGCCTGGGTAACACCGCCGAGGGGCACCCCTAGCTGGAAGACAGTTGCCTGGGAAACCAGGGCAGTGGGCGGGGCCCCAAACCCCGGTTAGCCTGTGTTGGGATGAGGAAAGAGCTAAATGTTCACATCTCTCCCAACTCCTTTTCTGTAAAGACAGCAGGGTCTCTTCTTCTGGACTGGGTCTAGGGCAGCCGGAAATCTGAAGCTCCTGAAAGACTCCCGGGGTTTACCTGCAACCCAAGGGAACCCAATAGTACCAAGCCTGAGGGAACTCGAGGAAAGAGGCAAGATCTAGGAGGGGTTGGAGACAGGAACAAAGCTTAATACATTATGGTACAGAACTTGGAATAGAAATCTAAAGTGGAAATATGCAAAGCATGCCCCCCCCCCTAAAAAACCCCACCAAAAAAAGTGGTTTTAGTCCCACGGCCAAGAATCAGAAGTTCCAGAATCCACCACCAGATGGCAGTGTTGCCCACTCATTGGATTAAGTGCAGTCCTGGAACCCACCGGGAGGAAGCCAGAAGATGGAAATCCTTTTTGTCACACAAGTTTTTCCTGACTCTTGCTCGCTGGTATTTGGCAGATACCCATAACTGCTTATGGTCATAAATACACAGTTTTATTTCCCCAACCTGGCTCTGACCCGATCCAGTTAGCAGACCTCATTCTTTTTTTTAACTGGGTTTTTTTTGGCGGGGGTGGGGGGGGGTGGATCTGTTTTACTTAACTTAGTTACTTACTTATTTATAGGTGAGGCACTGGGGATTGAACCCAGGACCTCCTGCGTGCTAAGCATGCGCTCTATCACTTGAGCTGTACCCTCCCCAGTTCACTCATTCTTTACTCAAAGCAGCTAAGGAATACTTTGCTGAAAAATGTTCCCACTCCCTTGGGTCTCACAGTGTGAGGCTGATAAGCTGGGGTAGTAATAATGGCTACTTATCTCATTTAAAACTGTGTGTCAGGCAGTTAATCCTCAGAACCTTATGAAGTCGGTACAGTATTGTTATCTTCATCTTACAGATGAGGCATCTGAGGCCTAGAGCCAAGTTCACATAGCCAGAAAAGGGGCAGAGCTAGGACTTGAACCCAGGCAGCCGAGTTTGAGTCTAGAAGCTGTGTGACTAACCTCTGTGAGACACAGGATGGTGCAGATGTAGCTAGGAGAAGCATCTACTCTAGACCTGGGAGTCAGGAATGGAATCCTGGACAGCATGTCTAAAATCTCATCTATACTGAGACCTGAAGAAAGAGTAAATTGGGGGAGGGGGCAGTGGCAGGAGAAGGGGGAGTTGTCCTGGGAAGAGGAAACAATTTGTGCAAAGATGCAGAGATAATCAAGAGAAAGAGGGTGGAGTGACATCCAGGTTTTTCGCCTGGATGATTGAGTGTCATTCATTAAAATGAAACACAGCCAGATGGAGGCACAATTTAGGGGAGAGAAGAAGTTGTCTGTCACATTTAACCTATGAGGTTTAAGGTGCCTTGGGACATCCAGACGGAGATATCAACGAGGCATCTGGCCTGGAGTTTTAGCCAGTATCATTTACAGTGTCCTGTCTACTCTGTTACCTGAAAAAGGGTCTACGTCTTATTGCTCTTTGCATTGCTCAGAGACCTGCCACTTGCTACATGTTTGGTGGAGAAGTGAAAGCTGGGCCACCTCCTCGAAGGAAGAAAGAGGCGACACCATCTCTTCTCTCAAGGAGTTTACAATTTTGCTGGATAGGCAATATGATCCTATTTTATAGATGAAGAAACTTGATGAAGTGTTGAGATGTCCATGTCGTGGAGGGAACCGGCTGTCTTAAGTTTTTTTTTTCATTCTGCTGCGGTCTTAGTTCCTGTTCTCCATGAAATAGGTCATCTCTTCAAAGATCCCCAGCTTGGTCCTCCTAATCCCTACCCACCTTCTTCCTTCACATCTGGGCTCCCACTTTCTTCTCTCATTCCACTTCAGCTTCCCAGCCCAACTCTGTCCTTACGCCCAGTGCTCCATCTAATCCAAAAAGGAAACCAGTGTCACTCTGTTCTGCCTGAGAAGCCCAATAATGGTCACCCACTTATTCAATAAGCACTGTGTGTGCCAGGAAACGAGCAAGATCTGACCGGACGGACGCCCTCGAACCTTTTCAGTCTGTTGGTTATTTGCCCATTGACCTCTAGGGCTTTAGACTCAAGAGATCAGCCTGAAGGAACCGAGGTCTGGGAAGAGGTATCCAGAACCAGAAGTTAAGTACCTCAGGAGCACTTTAGTACCTTAGCACTCTTCTGCTCTGCTACTGGTACCTCGTGTTACATCTGAAGATGAGGGCTCATCCCACACCTGGGTCTCTCCCCTCACAACTTGCTGTCTGCAGCTCAGGCACAGAGAGCAGACCTCTCTCTCACCCTCACCCCTGCGACTACAAGCCCCTTCTCAGACTTCGAAGATCCTGCAGGTCCAAAAGTACATCTAGGAATTCAGAGGCCAGATTTCTCTGCAAGCACAGTGGTCTCAGCCCTGATCCCTCCCACTCCTCCCCCGATGGTGCCCAGTTCCTGTCTGTTCCAGCCTCTGACTCCCTTATTCCCTTTCAAGCCTCAATTTCAAGTTCACATTCTTCCCAGCTCTAAGTCTTCCTCTTGTTTCAGGGCTTCCCACCACCTCTCCACCTTCTCAGATTGTCTATGGCCTCTTCTCCTAGTGTTCCTCACTGACTCCCATGTCAATCCTTCCATCCCAAGCTGTGCTTCCTGATCCCCTGCTGAGCCCAGCCTGCTGCTTCCCTCCAAGCCCCCTTCAAACATCTTTTTTGGGCTGCTTCTGGTAACTAGGGCCCTTCTGGGCTAAAATCCTCCATCTCCGCCCCCTCGGGCTCTCCGTGCTTCTACCAAGGCTGACTTAAGTGAGTCAGCCTTGGGCTAGGCTGTTCTTCCTTCCGCAGGAGTCTCTGTCTTCCTATCTCTGCCTTCCTCTGATCCTCTGTGTCCGCTTCCTCTGTGTCTACCAAGGAGGCTCCCTTGGTATCTCCCAGTCTCTGTGCCTCCTGCACCTCTTCCTCCTGATTTCTCTGTATTTCTCTTTCCCAGGGCTCTGGTCTCCGTCCCATCAGTTCTTCTGCCCAGCTTCCATCTCTGTGCACCCCTGACCTCCTGTGGTCTGGTCCATAGACCGCCATCTCCCCTCCTGTCTAGCCACAACTCTCTCCTCCCTCTGGTCTCCCTCCTCTATCGTTGTCTTTGATTCTCCCTACTCTAACTCCCCAACTTGTTATGCCTGTCACTTTCCTTCTCTATCTGTCTCTTTAGTTAAGTCTCTCCTCTCTGTGTCTTCCCCACCTTTGTCTCTCTCCTCTTCCTCCAGCTCTTCCTATCTCTATGTCTCTGATCTGTCTCTTCCCCTTTATCTCTCGGTCTTTCTTCGATTTCTCTGACTCTGACTTTGTCTATCTGCCCCCTCTTCTCCCCCACCCCAATATCTCTGTCTCTCCATCTCTCTGGGCCCTCGCTCCCTCCCTCTCTCTCTCTTCCTCGGCTCTCTCCGGCTCCCTCTCTCGCCTCGGATGACAGCGCTGCCTCTTTTGTTGGCTCCGCAGCCAATCGCGGCCGCTGACGACACGGGGGCCGGGGCTATAAAGGGCCAGGCCCGGGCTCGGGCCCCCCCAGCCGCCCGCCCCGGCCGCCCGCCCGCCCCGCCCGCGCGCCCGCCGCCCCCGGCCCCCCCGGCCCCCCCTCGGCCGGGCAGCCCCCAATCCCGCGGCGCCCGGACCCCCTCCTCCTCCCTCCCTCCTCCCTCCGCCCCCTCCCCGCGGGACTCCGGCGTCCCCGCCCCCCAGTCCTCCCTCCCCTCCCCTCCAGCATGGTGCTCGCGGCCCCGCTGCTGCTGGGCTTCCTGCTCCTCGCCCTGGAGCTGCGGCCCCGGGGGGAGGCGGCCGAGGGCCCCGCGGCGGCGGCGGCGGCGGCGGCGGCGGCGGTGGCGGCGGCGGCGGGGGCCGGGGGGGAGCGCTCGAGCCGGCCGGCCCCGTCCGTGGCGCCCGAGCCCGACGGCTGCCCCGTGTGCGTCTGGCGGCAGCATAGCCGCGAGCTGCGCCTGGAGAGCATCAAGTCGCAGATCTTGAGCAAACTGCGGCTCAAGGAGGCGCCCAACATCAGCCGCGAGGTGGTGAAGCAGCTGCTGCCCAAGGCGCCGCCGCTGCAGCAGATCCTGGACCTGCACGACTTCCAGGGCGACGCGCTGCAGCCCGAGGACTTCTTGGAGGAGGACGAGTACCACGCCACCACCGAGACTGTCATTAGCATGGCCCAAGAGAGTAAGTGGTTGGTGGGACGTGAGCGGTGGGGTGCGGGCTCCAGCTCCCGCTCGGGGAAAGTGAGCGCCTCCCTCTCTGATGCGGGGCGCTCCTGGCTGCTCCGTCCGGAAAGGCTTTTCGGCGAAAACTTGATGAATTGGGGGGCGGGGGCTGTTCCGCAGAAGTTTTTCGAGCTGTGGAGATGGGCTGCAGAGTTGTGTGCACGCCCCGTCCTTGGAGGTGAGGGGGCAAACGGAAAGGATTGCGAGATACCGACTCCCACCCTGGGTGTGCAGAAAAGACCGGTGTTGCGGGGATTCTGGGGAAGCAAGGGTCCGCCTGCAGCGGAGGGGAAGGGGCAGCAACTCAGTCCTGAAGGGCCGTGGTGGAGAGGCTGGAGAACAGAATCGGGAGGCTTCGGGACCCCCGCAGTTCTAGCCAGGTTGCAGTGCTCTCCGCTACCCAATGGCCCTGGCACCAACTCTCCACTCCTTCCACCTTGGGCTTCGCAACGCGCCCCCGGGGCTGCAGAAAATCAAGTGCCCCTCTCCCTCTCCCGGGGACGAGATCCCAGAGCCCTGTATCTCTCTCCCGGCAGCCCAGCTGGCACCCATTCTAGCCGGAGCCCTTTTGACATCGGGTCTCTCAAGGGGCTGGAAAAGCTGTGCCTTCTCTTACTGACCGAGCTCAAAGAACTCAACTCCATTGCGCTGGGGCTAAGGGTACCCGTTTAACTGTTCAAACCTTAGTGTTGTATCCCATATTCACCCGCCCCTACCCGCAACCAGGCTTGAGGAGAGAGAGGAACACTTAGGGAGAAAAAGAAAGAGGTAGATGGGAGGCAGGGGAAACCCAGGCATCCTAGCTCCTGGCCAAACGGAAGATGAACATGTTAATAGACTTGAGCTGCTTTGAAATTTTATGGCCTGGAAAATCCAGGCCAACACTCCCCGACACATACACCCAAACCCCCCAGCTCTCCCTAAGGTCAGATGACTCCCTTTTCCCCTCCCCCACTGAAGTCTCCCCCAACCCCCAACAACTCCAGGGAACCAGGCCCTCTCTTATTCCCTAGTGGTTTGGCAAAGTCGCCGCCCCCCCCTCCACTGTTTGGTTTTATGGCTCTGAACAGAAGAGGGGGAGACTGGTTTATTGGCAGATGGGTCATAAAAAGCTGGGGGCCTAGGGGAGTCCTAGTGGCCCACCCCCAAGGGAGAGGCACTGGAACCCAGGTGTGCATCTGGGAGGCTGAGTGCCTCACACTGCCACCAGTTTTTCTGCAAAGCTAACTCCACAGTGCTTGGTCAGGGCTGTACAGAAAAGAATACTCAAAGGACTAGTAAACTAACCTGGGGTTGGGGGTGGGAAGGCCTGGGATCTGGTCTTGGGTTCCTCAGTCTCCCTTCTGTTCTTAAGGCTTCTGCTTTATAGATGCTGGGGTCAGTCTGAGACTGACAGAGGGCAGGGTTGGGGGTGGGGAATTATAACAGAGTTAGAAACAGTGGTAGAGGAATTCTGAAGAAGAGTTTGCTAGAGGAAGATGAAGGATACAGAAAAAACGATACTTTGGTCTATGTGGTGGAGTGTGTGAGAGAGGCTTTCCAGAATGAGTGATGGAGCTGTGGGCTTCCCCCTGCCTCGTTCTGTCCCTAGCATCTCTTAACCAATAGGCCTAAGCCCAGAGTTAGCCCTGGTAATGCAGATGCAGGAAGGAACAGACACCACACGCACAGTTTGGGAAGTGCAGGTTAGACGTAGGGGGTGGACAGGACAGGGAAGGACACCAGTAGATGGGATTCCACCCCAACTTCTACCCTCTTGCCACCCCAGGACTTGGATAACTAGGGAACTGGGTCTCCAGCCAGGTATTGTGCGTCCCCTTTAAGAGCTAAGCTGAGCTCTTAAGAGAGGGAGGGGGAGCAGAGGGAAGGGGAGGGAGAGAGGGGAAAAGGAAAAAGAGACTTTTATAGTCTAATCCCCAGGGACCCGCTTTAATAAGAGACTTGTGCTCTGCTAATCGGGGGAGGTGTTTGTCAGCAGAGATGGCCTCCGCTCCCCTCCCCCTTCTTCCCCTCCCCCAGCCCTCAACCCTGGACCCCAGCCCCCACCTCTCCTGGGCTGCAGTGCCTGCCCTAGTTCCCTCCACCCTCTCGGGCTCTCCCACCCCAGCCTTCATCCTGGGAACCCAGCCCCCTTGCCCTTCTGGGAGCCAAGCCCAGCCCCTCAGTTTCTCTCTCCTCCTTACACCAAGAGGCCCCTGCCCTCTCAGCCCAACCTCCTGCCCCTAGGCCTTCCAGCCAGGGTGAGGAAAGTGTGTTTGGTGTTTGGGGGTGGCGGGGTGGGGGGAGGAGGAGGTGGTGAGCAGGGAGGGGGTTGGGCTTTTGCTGAAAATAGTGCAATGACCTCTCTCCAGACCACAGCCGCCTACTAAACCTGACCTGCTGCCTGCCACCAACCCGATCAATCCAACACAGATGTGGCTCCTTCCCCTCCCCTTGGGAGCTGGGCCTATGTGTGTGTTGGGGACTCTCTCAAGCCTCTTGTTCCTCTGTGGCTCTACCTGCTTCTCCTTTGTTCCTTCCTCTGTATCCTTCTATCCTTTCTCTTTTTCCCACTAGGCTTAGCTACCTCCCTTCTTTTGGCTTCTTAACCCCCACCCACTCCTTTTGCGTCCCTCCTTCTCTCCTGGTGTTCTCCAGCTCCCAAACTTATTTCTTCTCTCTCTGCCATGATCTTCCCCTCTCTCTTCCTTCTCTCCTCCATTTCACTGCCTCTCTCTTCTAACCTACCCCCATCTCTAAAATCTTTTCTCTATTCTTATCTTCCTTGCCATCTTCAGTCTCTCCCCTGTCTCTTCTGCTTTCCCTTTTCTTCCTCCATATGTCTTCATCCTGTCCCCTTATAGTACCAAATGTCCTCATATCCACTGGGTGAGAAGTGTATGGTGGTTCCTAGGGGTGAGGATGGGACCTGCCTGAAGGAACCAAAGACTGGCGCCCAGTCCCCCATCCCTAAGCCTTGGGCAGGTTTAGGTAGGGAAATATGTTTAGAGTTTAGAAAACTAATAATAAACCAACACTTACTGAGAAACTACTACTATTTTCAAATTCTTTATTTAATGCTCAGCACTCCTATGAAGCAAGTATTATTATCTGTATCACTGAGAAGTCTGGTGAGTGAGGTCAGACACTGAATAATATGGCAGACAGTGATAAAACCCACTTCAACTGCAGTCAAAGAACAGTGCTTAGATGCCAGGAAGAACTTTCAGGCACTTGCCTATATAATTTAAGACTGGGAGTTTAGGGAGTTAACTCAGCATGCACTTACTGAGCACTCCCTGGTATTATGGGAGGCAGTAAGGCTGCAATGGTGAGCAAAACAGAAATAGTACTGACACAGTGTCCACTTTCAGCAAGATTAGCACCTAATGGTGAAGACAGGCAGGAAAATAAAACAATCTCTGTGCTGAAATTAGGTATAGCACACTGTTCGAATTGTTGCTATCACTCTCCATCTCACCAGCGACTACCTTGCCCCAGAGACTCCTAATCCCCAAATCTCCACTCCGTAAACCTTACCCCATTGCAGCTCCAGCCAGAGTTAAGATAATCGGGAGGACTGTCAGTGCCCTGGGGCTTCAGAGAAAAACCAAGGGGAAAGAAAGCTGCAGAGGAACTTTGTGTCTTGTGTCCTGAATATATGAAGATCATTAAGCACTTTCCTTCCATTTAAATTGGAGTGTCTTCCCTTTCTTCCGGTGGGGGTTGGGGAATGCTGACGGGAGACAACAGATGCTAAATTATCTGTGATTATGCAGAACTCAAGACCAGGGTATGACAGACACATAAGGGCCTGGACTTCCTGATCATACTTACATGGCTCTGGAAGCTCATTCCTGATTCTTCCTGTTTAGCGTAAAAATGGATATTCCTATCCAATGGAAACATGACTTAGGGCATTCCCAACTAATTTAAGAAATTAGAAAGGGGAACTGAGAGGAGCTGAAATGGAAGCAGCGGCAGATATGGAGAATCATCCTTTAAACCCAAGAAGGGTCAATTTATGGTCCAGAACAAGGGGAAATGGGCCAAAATGTAAAATTGGGATGTTAAACCTTTGTAAAGACTTATTGGCACTGGACTAAGAAACCAAAGGAAGCTCAGAGGAGAAAAGAAGAGTGATTACATCTGACGTGGTGTGTTGACTATTATTTCCGATGCTCCAGGGAAGTATGAGAAAAAACCCCGGGAGGCAGTTTTTCCTCCCTTAAAAGTGGAGGCAGTGATGGTGATGCTGCGGAAGCAGCTGAGGGTCAAAGAAGTGAAGAGTCAGATGCAGGAGTGCTTGAGTATTCCATACTTTTGGGTGTGTGGTTTCTAGTGGGAATGATGCCAGAAGCCTAGATCTGAATTCTGGCTTACTTCATGGAATAAATTTGGCCCCTGCTCCGTATCTGGACCCTGGATTATCCATTCTTTGAGGCCATCTGCTTTGCGGGGGGGGGGGGGGGGCTGTGCCAGGATCCACTTGGCCACCAGACAAAACAGAGCAGAAACGGGGCAAGGTGACCTGAGGACAGCAGGTGTGATATGAGGTTTGGCTTCCATGAAGAGCATCAAAGGTTCAGGAAAAGTTGAAGCCCTACATGCTGGGGAAAGCTGGAGGAAGGAGAGGCTACAGGTTGAGGAATTCCCTAATAACCGTCTTTGCAGGTTATCTGGTAGAAGGGAACTCATGCATTAGGGCAAGCAGGGTAAGGAAGGGGTACAGATCAGTAAGGCCTGAAAGAACCATCTTATAGGGAAAGAGCGAGGGGGGTTCTGGGTACCAGTGACACTGCAGTCAACAAAACAGGCAAGAGAGAGGGGTAAGAACTCGAAAACAGGCTGAAGGGATTGCCAGTGCCCACAACAGCTGCTGACCCCTCCACACTCTTCACTCATGCTGTGCCCTTTCTTTTCAGCGGACCCTGCGGTACAGACGGATGGCAGCCCTCTCTGTTGCCATTTCCACTTCAGCCCCAAGGTGATGTTCACAAAGGTACTGAAGGCCCAGCTGTGGGTGTATCTACGGCCTGTGCCCCGCCCAGCCACAGTCTACCTGCAGATCTTGCGACTGAAACCCCTAACTGGGGAAGGGACTGCAGGGGGAGGGGGCGGAGGCCGGCGTCACATCCGAATCCGCTCACTCAAAATTGACCTGCACTCACGCTCCGGCCACTGGCAAAGCATCGACTTCAAGCAAGTGCTACACAGCTGGTTCCGCCAGCCACAGAGCAACTGGGGCATCGAGATCAACGCCTTTGATCCCAGTGGCACAGACCTGGCTGTCACTTCCCTGGGGCCAGGAGCTGAGGGGCTGGTGAGCAGGGAGCCTGAGATACTGGCAGATATATTAACCTGGCCCTGAGGAGGTGGGATGTTGGAAAAGGTAGACCAGGAATGTAAAGGGGGCTGAGGACCAATATTATTTTTCTAGGTTCCAGAGCTGATTCTAGAGGAGCAATTAGGTGGTAGTGATGGGGTGCTAATCACTTTTCAAAGATCCAAGGCAGGCAACAGCTGGAAACTGGATTTGGGGTGGTGTGTTAATAGATTCGTGGAAACACAGAGATGGGCTGTTGTTGAGACCTTGGGCCAGGGGCTGATGAGGGTCAGGTTGCCAGGAGAGGGAGAATTAGGGAAGGTGAATTGAGGGAGAGATGGCTAGCTGGCAGGAAGAGTGGGCAGAAGACGGGCTGGGGATGGGAGCAGGGGAAAGGCTAACAGTCTCCGTTTCTGATACTCCTGTTGAGGGGCAGGTGAGAAAGGAACAGGGAGTAGGAGCTCTTGGGGAATATGTCACATCTCTTTCTCCTCTCCCTCACCCCCAGCACCCTTTCATGGAGCTTCGAGTCCTAGAGAACACAAAACGGTCCCGGCGGAACCTGGGCCTGGACTGCGATGAGCACTCAAGCGAGTCCCGCTGCTGCCGCTATCCCCTCACAGTGGACTTCGAGGCTTTTGGCTGGGACTGGATCATTGCACCTAAACGCTACAAGGCCAACTACTGCTCCGGCCAGTGCGAGTACATGTTCATGCAAAAGTATCCACACACCCACTTGGTGCAACAGGCTAATCCAAGAGGCTCTGCTGGGCCCTGCTGTACCCCCACCAAGATGTCCCCAATCAACATGCTCTACTTCAATGACAAGCAGCAGATTATCTACGGCAAGATCCCTGGCATGGTGGTTGATCGCTGTGGCTGCTCCTAAGGTGGGGGATAGGATGCCTCCCTCACAGACCCTACCCCTCGAACCCTCAGCCCTGACCCCCATGCCCCCAGGCCCAAGAGCTCCCTCCACCTCTTCCCATGAACATCACACCTTGTTCCCTGCCCAAGCAGTGTGCAATACAACAGAGGGAGGCAGGTGGGGGATTGAGGGGTGAGGGGTTTGGGGGAAAAGGGGAAGAGGAGGGGGCATGGTCAGGTGGGGAGTGTTAGAGGTTTGAGGTGAGAACGTTTGGCAAGAAGACAGAGAGACGTAGAGACAAAGGTAGAGCAGAGGGATAGAGACAGAGGAACAAAAAAGAGCAGCAGTGAGAAGGCAAAAGGATAGAGATGCAGAAGAGACAGAGACTAAGGCAGAGATAGAGAGAGAAACCGAAATGGAGTTTTAAGAGAAAGCCCCACACCAAGCCTCCTTTCTTCCACTGGCAAGGTGAGGGGCTTGGTATGGTTTGGGGAGATCCCCTGACTACCATTCTCAGTAGGAGAAGAAATCAGAATTCATTCTTAGCTTCTTCCCTTTCTCTCTCCAGCAGTGGCTGGGGGAAGGGAAGTCAGGGCAGGGGCAAAGGGAGGATTTTGGAATTTTATTTATTTATTTATTGTGACTTTTCCTTTTTTGGTATTTGGCTTTACTGAAATAGAAGGGCCCCTGCCCACGGTGCCCCATTTGTCCCTTATTCCCCAAACCCTGTTCTCCCTCAGTACCCATCTACTTAAGCACTTGTTTGAAGCCTCCAGGGTTGAGAATGGGAGTAGAGGGCAAGAGGGCTGACACATGAAGTTCCCAACCCCAAGTCACCCTACTTAAAACCTTCCTGAGCCAAGTGGGTTGAACTGAATTCCAGCAGTCACAGAAACAGGAGGAGGGTTGGGGTTTAGGAGCTGGAGGGGTGGGGGGAGTGGGGCTCAACATCCAGGATCCGTATGAGAGCCACTAAACTAACCCTCAGGTCCACCCTCATAGTACTGACTTATTTAGGCAGAGGTGTGGCCTACTCATGCCCAAATTCCCCCCAGCTAAGAGAGAGACCAAAGAGCCTGTGGAATGCCTCTGCTGCCAGCCTTTATCTTCAGGTCAATAAAAAGAAGAGTAGAAAGCCCAGAGTCCCCTAGTCTGGGCAGCATTAGGAGGGGTCAAGAAAGTAGTAGTAAGGAGGCTGAAGGTAACAGGGCGTTTGAATCCAAATCACTGCTCTGGGCTAGGGAATAGAGCCGGCAGACCAAGGTGGAAGGGATTCTGAAGGGGGGACATTTTAGTCCCCCAACCCAAAGCTCAGGGTGGAAGAGGGGAGAACAAGGGAGCAGAGTGTCTATAATTATTTTTATCTTTTATTTTTTGGAATCTAGCAGTACCTGGCAGCAGGGAGGGGACAATACAGTAGGGAAAAGCATCTGACAAGGCCAGTTAGAGCAGATGGGAAGGATGGAGACTCCCTGGTTTGGAAGGCTAGGAAGCAGGCAGGGACTGGTTGCCACTCCAAGTCACTAGCTGGGCCTATTCATTCCTTCCACAATCCTGACCCACCCTCCTCTGGACTCACTGTGCCTCAGTTTCTTCCCCTCGATGGAATGAGAACTAGCAGCACCCGCCACAGCCAAGAGATGAATTCTGAGCACTTACCACGGGCACTTTATGGACATAAAATACCTCTCGCTGTGGGACAGATAACCAGGGCACCAGAGTAGTGGTGAAGAGATGTGAGGCTTAGAGGAGTCACAGGCTTCCGAGTACAAGTTCCCCTCTGCCTCCCAGCTGGACAGTGCCTGAAGCCAAGGAGCTGAGAATCTCCTGATCTGCACCCTATTCATACCTCACCACCAGACCTCTTGGCTCTGGGCAAAAGCCTAGAGGATATCAGGAGAGGAGGGGAAAAGAACCTTCAGCAAAATTGTCACTCTAATTAGAGCCAACAGTTACGGCTTTGATGCAAACAGTACTGAACTAAACTCAAGTCCAAGCTGGAGAGCTGACCTGGAAGGCTTGTTCTTCCCAAGAGCATGACTTTCCTGACTGGTCCAGCTGGTAGAAGGGGCAAAGGTATGTGACCACCCTTGGAAAGGTGATGCTGGTGAGTTTTGGCATCTTATTCCCATCCCCACAGTGAAAAAGTAAGATGAATTATTTCGGTATAGGAATGGGCAAGGGCTGTTAAGCATTTTAACTCACCTCTGCCCATATAGCAGCTATGCTAACCCCAGCCTCTCCTTTCTGGCCCTGTTCTTCATCCTTCCTCTGCCCCAATCTTGGAGAGCAAGATACACCTGACCATCAACACCATCCACGTTTCCTTGGTGGAAGGAGAGGGAGAGAAGTGAAAGTGAAGAACAGAAGATGCCTCCTCCAAGGTCAAATGCCCATGTCTCTTCATGTTGGCACAGGGTGGGGGCTGGGCAACAGGCATCGGGTGACTTCCCTCTACAAATTCTAGAGAGCTGGGGCATTAGACTTGGGGGACACTTAGAATATGACCCTTTAGTATCACCAAATAAAGACCTTTGGGGGGGTCTTTCTCTATGAACATATATCTATGAGTTGAAGTCTCATTCCCCTCGTCCTCCCCACCCCCAAAGAGGCATGAGGTAAAGAAGCCTGGGGGCACAGCCCAGCAACCACCCCCCATCTCCCACCTTATGATGTGTATGGACATGGTCAGTGCCCCTCCGATCAAAATTAGTGTAATTATTATTTACTTTGTGTATTTGTTACACCATGTGCGTGATTGCCTTTGTTTGTTAAGGGTGTCTGAGGAGTATGGGGCTGACAGGGGCACTGGAATGCCGGGAAAGGACTTCTTCACTGAGACCAAGGCTTCCTGGAGGGAACCACTGCAAAAAGGCCATCAGGCAGTTTTCAAGTTATGTGACAGAGGACAAAGATGGCCATAGGGTGCTCTGAGTTTTGGGATGGTCACATGACACAATCCAGCACTTGAACCTGAAAAAAGAAAAATAAAAGCAGTCAAAGAGTTTAGAATTCAGTGATGAGCTCTTCTCCCTAATCAAGCGCCACATTTACACCTTGGAGACCAGGAAGCAGACGATCTGAGAGAGAATGAAACCCTATGTTCAAGGACTAAGAAGATGGGGTCTCTGAAGCAACGGAAAACACTGAGGGCACCTAGGATGAGGGATGGGATGTGCAGCCCAAGGGAGGTTGGGCAAGGGACAGGAAAGAGAAGGGACTTAGAACAACTCTTCTTTGGAGACTTAATCCTAAACTGTCTCAAAGATTACAAAAACCCTCTCTCAGCCTCCACAGAACAGAAGATCTAAAAGTTCTCTTGAGATGACCTAGCTAATGTCTACCCTATTCTCCTGCAGTTCCCTGATCTTAAGGTTTCTTCAACAAAATCCTCAAACCAAACCAACATTCAACTTGCCAGTGTACCAAGAGTGGTTAAGCATCTCAAATATTGATTCCACCATAAAAACGTCTGCCTAGGGCCTAAAGAGTTGGGGATAGCAAAGGAATCTTGCCTAACTCGTATCTGGAAACAAAGGAAAGTTCCTGTGACATCAATCTGATCCAGATGGGGGACAGGGCCACTGACGGCTCAAGTGCAACCATGCTTTCTCTGTCCTGTCAGTTTTCTCAGTAGACTGACCCCACCTCAGACCAACTACAAGACTGAGGTTGAGGGAGGACAGGAGTGCCACATATTGTATTGTCCCCCCAAGGAAGTGCTTTACCCACACTTCTCCCTACCTTTTGTCCTGAGCTAAAAATAGGTCCCTGCCCCCCAACTGCTTATTGTTTCCTACATTGAGAGGACACCCAGAAGAGACTGCAAGATGACTTCCTGCAACTCAATGCATGAATAGCTATCCTATACTGTCTTTGCCCATGTCAGGAAGCTAGGAACCAACAGGCAGTGGCATTTATAGCTTCTGGTGTGTGGTCATGCAGAAGAGGGAAGTCAATGCCCCTGGCCACAACGTGAGCTGGGGTTAAGGGAGCAACTGGGACTCCTCCCATATCTCTAACCTCCAAATGCACCAGCACCTGCAGTAAGCATACACATACACACTCTCAAACTAGTCCACTCAGCCCCCTTTCTTCTAGCTGGACTCTACTCAGGGAAAAGAATGTTTCCACTGTAAATCACCTTGTAAAATTAGGAGCTAATATTTATGGAAAGATTACTATTCAAGCTATGTTAAGCAAACTGTGCTCAGTACATAATATGATAGTGTCAATTCTCACAGCAATCTTCACAATAGGGTTGCTCTTGGCACAGAGTCTGGGAACCAGCTGAGCTAGTGTGGTAGAACAAGGAATTACACCAAAAGAGTTGCAATACAGTATTTCATTGTTACTTACCTATTAACAGTGATCTGAGAGGTTAGAAAAACGAAAGGCAGGGACAACTGAGAAAGGAAAACAAAGAGAAAGCTGGGAGCACTTTGGGCTCAAAGGGTCCCCAAAGTTGTGAAGTCTGACATTTTTTAGTCCCTTTGAAAGGAGAAACAAGAGGAGTGTGGACATGTAGCAAGAGTGGGAGATTAGATTCTGGAGAATTCCAATCGTCAGAGGCCCTTATAAAAGGGAAAAACCGTTCTTCTCCCTTATTTGTGTAAGTTCCTTCCTTTCCCCTCATCTGTTTCTCATGTCAGATATGACAACAGGACTCA
The DNA here is from genome assembly GCF_036321535.1 of Camelus dromedarius. Classification (NCBI taxonomy): domain Eukaryota; kingdom Metazoa; phylum Chordata; class Mammalia; order Artiodactyla; family Camelidae; genus Camelus; species Camelus dromedarius. The sequence goes on along the minus strand of NC_087446.1, from coordinate 58,771,149 downwards.
ACCTCAACACCAAGAAGTCCTGCTCTTATTCACATCTTCCTTCCTTACAGCCCTCACCCCCCAAAGAAGCTTCTAGCCTTGTGTCTTCACAAGTTCCCAGGATTTGCGGAGGGGGAAGGGCAGTTTAGAGTGATGGTAGAGAAAAAGAGAATGATCCTAGAGAACCATAAAAAGGTGCAGATTTACAGCGGAGGAAACTGGTTCCCTCCAGCATCTTTTATAGACTCCCTCATTAAGAGCTTCCAGGTATGCAGAGAATGTCACAGCCTCAGGACAGGGGAAAGAAGACTGGGGTTGGCTAACTACATCTGGATCCTGGATTAGCTACACTAAAGAGACTCGGGGATAGGAAGGAAGGGTACTTGGATCTCAGATCAAGAATTGTAAGCATGGATATCTATTTTGCCTTTCAAGGGACTTACCATTTTAAGATTGAATTAGTAAAAGACATAGGCATCCTGAACTATTCCTGCTCAACAAGTATGTGTGGAATGGTTACAATGAGACAGGAAGAGGATTTGGTGATCAGGCTTGGAGGTGAGACTCCTGACCAACATAAGAATAGCTGCTGGAACAGGATGAAAAGGGTTAGTAAAAAATCCACACAAACTGAGAAACACTGTATTAAAGAAATGGGAAAAGTGAGTTGAGTGGGGAAAAGAATGATTAGGCTTCAGGAAGAGAATCCTCGGGATGGGGATAGGGAGGTTGAATAACTATCTGGAACATTATAGAGGATAAGGAAACAAAGTGAAGAAAACTTCTGAAGGACCTAGTACTCCACTCCATTATCAGCATCTACTCCATTCCTTTACCTATTTCTTATTTTGGGTAGAAAACCCTTACTGAATATATAAACTCTCTAAAGCTACAAAACTGAACGAATTCTCTCTGGTTCTGTTTTCAGAGAGACAGAGTAAGAGGGGAAAAGCTAAATTCAAGATCAGGGCCTGGAGAAAAGAAAAGGGAGGCCGACAGTAGAGGCCAGAGAAAGAGAAGGAAGAAGTTTAACCAGTGTTCCCTTTTGTTCCTTTCTCCAAAGTCTCAGAATGGGGCAAAATTCACAACCAGTGGACAAACAGGCAATCTCTGGATATGTTCTCCAAGACAGCGTATTCTTAGGCATCTAAACTTAGGTCCTTGTCCTCTAGCAAACAAAGGGACTTTGTGGAAAGAGATCATTAGGAAGGGGATCAAATCATTACCTTTCTATTAATCACAAAGCCAGACAGAGGTGTTAGTAGAAATGGGAACAAGGAATTACACCACAGCAACATGGGATCTGATCACGGTACCAAGGTCTTCCAGTAAGGTGCCAGGTTCTTAAGTTTTATTATCAAAAAACCCGAATAAAACCCAACCTTATATAGCTGTACAGAAATAAAGATTAAGAGGAGAAACTCCATACCAACAAATCCAAAAAGATTAAGCAGCACGTCTCAGATCTATATGAAACTTTAAATGCAAACAAGCAGTCTGCTTACGGAGAGCCAAACCTTTCTAAGTAGGAGGCTCAGCAGAGAAAATGGATTTTAGTAGTATTTGAGAAACACTACCACCAAAACTGCAGAAGGGTATTTCTGCAACAGAAGAAGACAAACTAAACTAGCACAAGGCTTGATTAAAAAATAGAAGCCTCTAGTCCACAACTTATGTTCCCAAGGATCTAGGTACTAACGCTTAACACCTCTGACATCCTGTCATACTTTGAATCCCTGTATTTTCTTCCAGTTCTGAGGGGTACCCAGCCTATCTGCTTCCCTGAACTGCATAACCAACAGGGTAGGTCCCACATACTGACTGCAGCACTCTTGAAAATGGGGATAATAGGGACTCTGGACTCCATTCCATAATAGACTACCAATCACTAGCCCTTGTATTTATATCCTTTGCACCTCCTAAAACCCACAGTTTTATCCCAATGGGTCAGGCCAACCTGCTAAAGCAAAGATTCAGGATGAAACCTGGCCTCTTCATGGAGAATAAAGAGGTAAAAGGATGCCTGTGAGTATGAGAGAAGGGAATAAACAGGCTTAAAGGGATAGACTCAATCCTTTTCCTTGTTCTCCTTTCTAAAGGATAAAGGCATTACGGCTAATTCTCTATAGTATTTACCCCTGAAGCTCCCCTTATCTGGTCTAATCTGGCTCTAAGAACTCAAAAGGAGCACCTGATAAAACACATTGTTCTTTTTTCTGTTTTTTTTTTTTATTAACAAGCAAAATAATAATTAAAAAACAATAACACAACAACAACAACCTATAAGTTGGAACAGCAATAAGTCAAATTGCTGAAGTTCACAGATGTACCTGGGGTACATGCTCCCTCACTGCGAGGCAGGACCTCAGCACATGACTGCATTTAGGCATACATGTGACCAGGAAGAGTCAGAGATGGAAACCACCAGAGAACAGAAAGCATCAAGAGCTTTTCATCAGGCAATCCCAAAGCGCTCTGCTCTTTTCCTCTTCTTTGCCTGTAAGGAAAAAGCAAGAAAAAAATTAAGATTGCAAGACACAGTGGCCTGGGTTCCTGGCTTTAGCCTAAACCCTCATGGACTGTCACAAGGTCCAAGAAGGAAGGCAGGCCGAGCTTAAGCTTGGCGGCCAGAGATTTAATGTCTGACTCTCTTCAGTTATCCAGTTAGTTATCCAGAGTTGGGGAGGTCTGGTGGAAAAGGAGGGTAAAGAGAAGACTGTGGGGAGCAGGGGGTGGGAGGGAGAGAAGAACAGTCATAGAAAACAGAAAGATTCCTAAAGGAGAGAGAGGGCCACTCGGCCTTATAGAAAGTTAGCTTGGAAACAATGGGACCTTAACAGGCTAGGGAAAGTCTTCCAGTCAGTGGAGAGATGGGAGATTTCAAAGAACAAAAGGTCGGCCAATGTTATGTCACGGAGAAGGTGACGGGGGATGCCATTCTGGGCTGTTACGCCCAATCAGCAACTATTCCTCAGGCCTCCCAATCCACAGAGAGGCATATAAATTTTCAGTGCCAACAGAGTAAATTCAGGGAAGGGGGAGGCGCAGTGAAGAGGCCAAACATGGATCTCTTAAGGATGGCAGCATTGGAGGGCATACAATGTGTAGAGGGGAGAAAGAGAAAGGTATTTTTGCTCTGGGAGTGACTCACAAAACAGAATTGAGTCCATCCTCACTCCAACCACTGCCCCAAAGCAAAGAGGGGACTCATTTAATTTAGATTAAAAAGAAAAGATGAGTACATGTAAGCCCAGTGCACTCCGCCTGCATCACTTACACAATTCTCTGGAATCAAAAGTTCATGTAAACTCCATCAGCCTCAGAAGTTACTACTCCCTTACATACACTTACTCGCCCCCAAAAAGCTACTATTCCTTTCCACCCCACAAAATCCTCACCTGCCTTATCTTGGAGGCCAAATTTACCAATTTAGTGAGCACTCCTGGTTTAGCAATGGATTCCCTGGCAAAGAGGGAGTAATTTTTAACTAGAATTAAAATAAGCCTAAGTTTACTTCTAGCTCATGCTGGCAAGTATCAGCTACATTTACTTACACCATGCAATGCTTTATCCTGAATTAGTAGCACAAAGAATACAAACTACTTTAGTTTTTTCCCTAGTGGAAAATGTAAACTGATCAGATTCTAAAATTTTCAGTGTTTATTACAAGATTGTTTTTGATATTTATTCATAAAGAGACTATAATTATTTTGAGTATATGAGGTAATAGATTTTCAGAGGCCATCTCCAGAGGTAGATGGAAAGAAGTAAATCTGGATCAAATGGAAGAAGCAACATTCCAAATTCCTTGCCATCTAACTTTCTATAATTCTAAACATATTCATTATTTCAACTGTTCACGTATACCTGAGGTGACACCTCGTCTCCATTATAGATATTCTCAAGTCAGCAAATCAATATCATCCATTAAACATCCGTTAAAGCTCCAAGAGCTGTGAGCAGTCTGCCAATGCTCAGAGCCTCAGTGAATGCGAGTTACTCCAAAGAACGCTGAGATACGGATGAACACAAGTCTTTTTTTTTTTTAAAGGGGTAAACCACTCTTTCATTTTGAGAGCCTATCTGTAAACAGAGTGATAAGAACATGAAGTCTCCTTTGAGCCCACTCTCCTATTCCAGAGGGCAGTTAGGCACAACTGTATTTGTGTCTGGGCTGGACATGGCCTTCATTAAATGATCAAAGAAAATGCTTGGCAGATAATCACAGACATTGCTACTTACTGAATACTTAACAAGATGACAGGCACTGTGTCTAACATTTTATATAGAATCATCTCATGCTTAAAATACCACTTTGAAGTAGGTTTTAGTATCGCCACTTCCCAGATAATGAAACTGAAGCAGAAAACTACCATAACTTGTAAGTAATACTGTGATATAAGTGCCACAGCTACTCTTCAAATCCAAGCTTAACTGATTCCATATCTTGTGCTCTTTCCTACTAGGCTTATCAGCTCTAACAGTGAATTACCTGTGGGGCTACTTTACCCAGAAAACAGATATTAAGCAAAGGACAAAAGATCCTGTCATCTGGTCACTTAAGAAGTAAGCCAGAGAAACAATAATGTTTCTCCACTGTTTGTCACCCTTATTTTCCCTTCAAGTGCTCTAGGAAGCAGTTCTCAGTAAATTTTACCTCTGTATCCTCTGTGGTTCCTGTTCCAGCTGAACTTGTGACAATCCCAAATCGCTCCTTCCTCTTTTTCAGCTTCTCGTCATCCTCAGACTGTTCAGGCATAAAGAAAAGAGTTAAAACAAGCTAGCCTCCATTCACAAGGTAAATGGGAATGAAATTATAACTTATTGGTCACAATATGCCAGCCAAGCTTGTGTCAAGAACTAAGGATCACACAAACATAAAGAACAGAAAACGGAATAAGCTAGCATGTAGCATATTGTCCTTGGAATGACTAAAAACAATCTTAAGTAGGGCCTCAATACTCATTAGACAAGTAGAGTCAAGAAAACAGTAAAAAATACTCATCAAACAAACTTTTGTGCTGAAGGAATTTTTGTAATTCAGAGACACGGAAAAATGAGGCTTTACTAAATAACACCTGCAGAGAGCAGGCTAGTAGAAGGCACCCAAATTATTTGTTGAACACTGCTTACATGTTCCATTCACTTGCCAAGGGAAGAGGAAGAGAGCCAGAGTGGTGTTTCTGAAGAACTTACAAAGAAAGCTAAGCATTATGAACACCTAGCAAAGTCACAGAAAGTTTTGAATAGTTTGAAATGATTTTAAAATAAGGAAACAGCGGCAGTCATCTCTCTGAGAGAGAGATTGTGGAACTTTTCCAAGCATCCAAGACTCATGTATCTGCCCTGTAACGAGAGAGAGAGAGAGAGAGAGAGAGAGAGAGAGAGAGAGAGAGAGAGAGAGAGAGAGAGAGAGAGTGTGTGTGTGTGTGTGTGTGTGTGTGTGATGTATACAAAGATCCTATCCTCTAAGCTATCCCAGGAGACACTCCACTCCACTCCATACACACATAACTACCCTCAGGTCAGGTCAAAAGGGCTCAAACAGACTTCTGAACAAGCTTCTGTGTGGTGCTCCTGAGCTGGATTTAAAAAAAAAACAAAAAAGCCCTAAGGAGTTCATATTCCTGCAGTCTGTAGGCAAGTTTCTGGGTGTCCCCAAAACCAGAGCCAAAAGGAAAGGCAATAAACAGAACTACAGAAACATGGGAATGTTCAAAATACCTTTACTCTCAACTCCAGCCGAGGAGCTACCTTTGCCCTGACGACCAGGGAGCCGCCTTCTGGTCCAAAGCAGGGCGGCCCTACAGCCTCTGCGTTCAGTCTGCCCACCTGCCCTGCTCTCTGAACACAGCAGGCAGCAGTACTTTCCTGTTCTTAGTTCAGCTCTTTCAACTTGAGAAGCATGTTCATTTTCTCCCTTTTATTGCACCTGCCTTCCAGCAAGGAAGAAAGGAGCTAAGAAAGGTTGGTGGCTATTCAAGGACTGAAGACTCCTATACAGGAGTTATCACTTAATAGTGTATTACTAGAATAGAATATTGCCTACATAGTTTTTCTGCCTTTTTCATTATAACCATGAGCAAATCCATAGTGGGAGCATAATTAATGTACTCTAAACTACTGTAAAACATTGAGCCAGGTTCCAAAAAATAAAAGAAGTTCTTGTCTTTAATAATCGTAAGTTAAAATAATGATGATGATAATATTAATCTCATTTATGTTTTAACAATCTTAAACATAGGTACTATGAATAAAATCATTTCATAGATAGGAAAACTAAGCCTTAGAGAAACTAAGTATCTTGCCCAAATCTCACAAATAGTAAGTGGAAGAGCCACAAGTGGAACCCAAGACATTTTACTCAAGAACCCACTTTCTTAACTTGACCATATTCTCCAGTATCTCACATAAGCATTTCTTTGGAAGAACAGTAGCAGAATGGAAGTAGTGCTTAATTTCCAAGGGAGGAAGGATCACTAAAGGATCCTTGCAAACTACTTCAACTACTTCCACTATTTCCATATCTCTCAAATAACTTGAGTCAGTGCTAGGATCCTATCCTTTCTCTACTATACTGTTTGCCTCCACTTTATAACTAACTAGGGATCAAGGGAAAGGACTCCAATTAGTAGTCTCATACTAAACATTTTCACAACTGAATTTGTTTCTAATTTTGGCTAATTGGCTCTTCCATCTGCTGAAATCTATGAAAAGAATTAGGATTTCCAATGAACACAGGCCTCACTATTTCCTTACCAAGGTCACTAGGGAAAGTTTTCTTGATTTTTGTCTACCGCCACTAAGATAAAAGTGATTAAGAAATATAAATGGAAATTTCAAAATGAGAACATCTATAGAATATTCTAAATGAAAGCCCTCCCTTTCATTAAGCCTCCAGGCCAAGCAAGAAACAGTTTCAGGGGGAATAAAAGGAGCATACCATACCCTTCTCGGGGAGAGGTAGGACTAGACTGTATCTTGCTCAACTACCACTATGTATTTTTTTCAGTGCTAGTGGGTACACAGCTAGGGGTACATCAGCAAGTTCAAATCACAGAGGGAGATGCTACTTCTGAAACCTAGCCATTCTCTCAGCACAAACCATGGGGCCATTCCCTCACAAATCTCATCACAAAGCCTAGATCCATTTAGAATATGTGGGACAGCCTTCCCTCTGGTTCTCTACTTTGCTACATCCTAAAATGTAGAGTTTCACTTCTAAATTAAATTTCCTGGTTTTTTTTTTGTTTTTTTTTTTTTTTTGTTTTTTTTTTAGTTCAAAAGTGAGGAAAGAACGAGGTAGGAAAAGAAGAGGGAGTGGGGTCAGGTGGATATATTTCTCTAGCCACTAAGGCTAGTATCAGAGATTTCCCTATGAGCTTCCTTTTTAAATCCCTTGGTGCCTCTCCTGGAGATCCAGGCAGAGCATCTGCTCCAAACCTACCAGAAGCTCTAGAGAGAAAAAAAAACAAACAATACAGATCCCCCCACCCACTATGAACAGCCTGCCCACCTCTCACCCGCAGAGACCAATAGGAGTTCTATTTATTTTGTGCATGCCTGCCCTTCTCTCCCCACCCAGTGCCCCTCAGCTCCCCTCCTAAAGCCTCTTTCCTCATTGCCCTGCAGGGAAAGTGCACAACAGGCCCAGTAAATCAACACAGTTCTAATGATCTCTCTCACTTGACCCTTCTAGCGTGACGGTGTCGCATGGAAACAAACATACAATAAACTTCACTCCATCTTTAGCTCCTTGCTGACAGGTTTTGATTCATGGGATGGTGAGACCCATTTCTGAGGGAAATTACCTCGATCAAAACGCATCTCTCTGTGCATTCATCAGGCCAATGCTCCCCCAGGCCATGCTCAAGTGCACAAATGGGGTTGTGCATCTGCAGGCAGCACTGACCCCTTTAACTCAGTGTCATATGCATTTGCAAACCTTCCTCTGCTTCATCCCTCCCCCACTTCTCTCCTGCAAAACTTCAACCACTAACAAATCTTTCTTCTCCCCCTGCAAGTCCCTATGTGGGAAGAACACTGCTGGAATCTGAAGCGCCCTTATTTGCTACCAAGTGAAAACTCCTCAAAACACAACTTGCATCCAAAATCAGAAGAGAAACCTGTCCTCAATGACTAAACACAGGCATTGGATATTCAGATTGATCCATATACTTCACTTCTCTCATTCTTACTCAAGATTTAAACAGCAAGCCAACTAACTGACTGATGCCAATAGTTTCAGCACAATCTTCACTCATCTCCCAGTAACTGTCTTTTCTTTTCAAAAGTTTGGTGATAAAATGAGAAAGAGAATTGTGCAGAAGAGGAGAGAGCCCATATAAGCAGCACAGGACAGAAAGCATGATATATATATTTAATAAAGACAAACACCCCCATGAATCACTATCACTGTATTTTTCATCATGGAACAAGATAGTTCTAAACTGTATCCTTCAGAAGATATCTTTCACTTTTCTTCTTGTTTCCCTTTCATATTTGGCAAATCCTCAGACAATATAAGGAAAATGATACCTGCTGAGGGAAAAGACTGAGACATTCCAGGCTGCCCCAAGATACAAATTACATGTGTGAAAGTGCTTGGTACACAGAAACTATCATACAAGTATTCAATAAATGTTAGCCATTATTTCTGTTGCTTCCTCGTGTTCCTTGAAATAAAGTCAGAGACCACCAACAAAATTTTGCAGCTAACAATGCCATTCATTCTTCTGCTACACTAGAAGTGAAGTCATCAAAGAATCATACTCATTACCAAGGCAACAAGGAAATTCCCTTTAGTTGCAGAGCAAATGACAGACAATTAGATTTAGCATTCCAATGTAGCAGAACAGTAACTGGACAAAACTCCAGGTACTATTAACCATCTTCTCTTTCTAGATCTGGCCTCTAACTCTGCAGACCTAATCCTAGATACTCTAAAGGCCCCTGGGGAATTGCTTTCACTGATTTACACATCAGTTTCTATCAACATTTTCAGTAACACTGAAATCATAAAATTAAATCATTCATTCACTAGTCATTCAAATATCCACTGAGAGTCTACTTTGGGTCAGGCACTGTTTCAGTCCTAGGAACAGAGATATGAATAAGACAAAGATCCTTAACCTCATGAGGCTTATGAATTCACAACTGAGTTACAATACAGATGTGTGCCACTGTTCATTATACTACTGAATTATGGGGACCCATGGGGAAATTTTCTTTCCCATTCCCAGACCCCAAGTAATTATACTTTTGCTGAGCAACTTGTTAGTTTTTACCTTCTGAACCCTGTGAATCATTGTAAACAGTACAACTGTGTTTTTCTTTCTGTTGACTACTATAAAGTTTGGAGCAAAATGTGTGGCCTGTCTCTGTCAAGTGGTTTTGAAAATATTTCTATTAGAAAGGTTGAAGTGAGAGAGAAACATGAGATCAAAAGATGGAGATCAAACACCCAGATCCAGAGGCAGAAGCTTAGAAGACAAGATGAAGTACAGATAATCACAGGATTGCTACTGGCCGTTTCAGAACTTATTTCTCTCTAAATATAATTGGATTAATTTAAAGAAACTTCAATGCCCCAAGAAGGAAAAAGAGAGGGGATAGAAATACAAGGTTATAGCTAGAAATTTTTAATTAAGGGCTCTTGTCAATGGTTTCCATGGCATATACACTGTAGCCAGGAATTAAGTCCCAAGTGGAAGATCAGCTGCAACAACTGGCAGCCAGTGTATCATAGATACTTTCTAAAGTGACTGCCTCTTATTATGGCAAAGAGTACCATGGATTAATCTCTACCCAAAATGGAGTTCCAGCTTTATCTTCCAAACCCAACTTGTGTCTCCAAGATTCAAATTCAAGTGAACATTTTTCAAAAACAGTAATTACTAATTTTATCTTGAATACAATAAAGAATACCACTGCAAGCTTAGTGTGCTAGGGTTATTTGCGCCACCAAAAGGAGCCCACTTTGATTTAATTAGCACCCCCACAGGTTGTATGCTAAAGCATTCACCTTCTTCAATCTTACTACCAGGGCCACCCACTCTGGATCATAAAGAGAAACTAGGAGAAACAAAACAGTGACCCAAATGTAACCCAGGCTTATTTAGGGGATTTGAACTTGGTAAATCCCAAAACACAAAGCAAGAGTATTTACTAAATTCAAATAAGAGATATCCTCACTATTCTCACAGGAAATCAAAAGAATTAACCAAGTCAGGTATTTTTCCTGGTCAGTACAACAAGCTCACTCATTCATCATCCCTTCTTATACTGTACGTGAGGAGCAGAAATTCCAATCTAAACAATTCAGTCAGAGATATCCTCACAAGTAGAAAGGGGGATTTCAGGGAAGCTCACGTACTACTGAGTTGGAACTGGCCCTTCTGCTATAGCTGTTTTAATGACTGAGCTCCTATTCACATCCAACACTGTTCAATGTAAAAGTCTCATATATATTCCCAACAGCACCTAAACCATGCCACTTTATTCATCTCACTTTAACAGTTATTTTCTCAGAAGTCTTTTCCCTGGAGTGATGGAAGAGAGGCTGACAGTGAGCTAAAGATGATCACAGCTTGCAAAAATAAACAAGTAATTGCCCTCTTTTGTAAATGAATTACCATACCAAGATGTTAATAATTCTCAGGCCAATCTGATTTTCCAAGGGAATGTAAGAGTGAAGCAAAAAGGAAGAGAGGGGGCCTTATGATGACTTTCCTGACTTTCACTGCCACATGACTGATGGTAGGATGAAAAGCAGAGCCTGGGGGCTTTCAGGCGATGGTAGATTAATAATGACATGGCCTTGACTTCCCAGAGGTAAAGGTTATGAAACACTCCAGGGTAAGTGGGCTTCCAATTTCATACTCTCGGGGTGAACGACAGCAACTGATGGTTTTTCTCTCAGAAACACTTCAATGCTTAAACACACAGCTGTCACCTCCCTGCCCCAGTTTCTGCAATTCATTTGAACATGTTTACTCCTGAGCCTTTACACCAGCCAGATCACAGAACATGGGGTGGTCCTAGAAACCAGTGCACAGTCTAAAGGTGAAGGACTGGACTAACAGAGGGTATGCCATCTTAACATATACATAGTAAAGAAATACTCTAACACTCCTGCACACACACATAACATACTTCCCAATACAATAATCTTACCTACTCACAACAATCTTTACACTGTTAAGATCAGAATCAACTTTCTAGGGCCACAAGGGTACCAGGAACTGTAAAACTACATCAAAATTAGAGACCACTAGGAACTGCATCTTCTATCTTTACAGTATTTGAAGCCCCAATATATACTCGGCTCAGAACCAAACACTCTTCTGGGTCACTGGCTCCCATTACTTTTTCTCTCTTATCCACATCAAGCTTTTCCCCTCGACCCCCACTCTTCCCCAACACCAGAGGAGGTCGTCTCGGTCTTGCTCTAGCTGACTGTAGGACAAAGCAAGGAAGGTGGAGGAAATGAAGGCTTCACACTTGAGACACTTGGAAATCAAGTTTCTATTAAAAGTCCCCACCTCCCTCTCTTAAAAGCCAGGAAGCTGCTGCTTTTAAGGATAAGTGATGCAGAGCTTGGCAGAAATGTCAAGAAATCAGTAGAGGGAAGCTAAAAACTTTCAAGAGGAGGTGAATTCTGTCTTCACGAAAATATACAGAGAATGAAAGACGATAGTTACCTGAGCATTCAGAGATTTATAATGAGTGCTAGGAAAATATGTTCTTTTCACCTGTAATATCTTAAAATGCAGATTTCTGGCTTCACCTCAACCTAAAAAATCTGAATCTCGAAAGGTAGAACCTAGGGAACTGTAAGGGACCACTAAGACCCTTAGGTGCAGCAGTAGTTAGGAACAACTGCAAAAGGCTTTGATAAAGTATAGGGGGAAAAAAATTCTTGTTAAGACCAAATAAGGCTGCTATTCCACTCCAATTTCCCCCCAAAAACACTGGAGGCCTTCCAAAAAAGCTTATGCTTCCTGCAAACAGGTTATCTCAGCTGCAAAGATGTGAAGGGAAAAAGAAAGCTACTAAGGCATCACAGCTGGCTCAAAGGCACACATCTGTCTTGCTGCCTTCCTAGAATTAAAATAGAGAAACAGACTTTTCTATCAGGGGAGTTTAATACAGGAATAACACGTCAAAATAAGATCAGGGAACACCTCAGGTGTGTGGGAAAAAGAGAGAGGCAACTAGTTTCAAGCACACAAAGGTATTTTTTTCTATAGAACCGATACAGGGGAAGATGGAGAGTATCAATAAAGAGGAGAACAGACAGGAGAACAGATGGCTTTTGTCTTAAGGCTCATGTGTTTTGCTAGTTCATTTAGAGCACTAAAGAGGTCCAACATCATGTAAGGCTCATCTCTCACCTTATAGGTCTGTTAATTTCCAATTGTTCTTCCTCCTGAACAATTACATACCTTAAGCATAAGCATGGTAGTGAAAATTCTATAACTGCCTCCTCTACTCTACACCCCAATAAACTCCTCACCAAATAAATATTTTCTAATATCCAGACACTAAGCACTTCAAATATAATCTCCTTCTCAATAACACATCTTCATTGTTAGGAATTTAAACATTCAATATTTGATATAAACTCTAAATGTAGAACACTCTGAAAATACATTTCTGTATCTGTCCTAAGAATCTGCTCTGGGGATGAGAAGCTATAAATACATTAAATACTACCTTTAAAAATATGTGAACAAAGTAGCAAAGGAAAAGGAAGGGAGAAAAGGAGTTAGCATTTTCTAGATCTTAACAAGGGACCTCAGATTTTATTTAAAAAAAAAACAAAACAGGGCCTTTGCTAGTTTGCAAACATCACCACCAAGTATCCCCCCCTATAAAACACCTAATCTGATACCCTACCCCTGCCTCATCACCATCTCCATCTCCAAAATACTACAGGATTTTATCTGACCTGCTTCAGCTTTCAGGCATGAACGCAACTTTACTATTTTGGTGAAAACATAAGAAAATGAATTATCATGTAATAATTAACCCTTACTTGAACTCAACCCATATGTATTTTTTAAAATGCTACTTCTCCTGAAAGAAAAATACCATATGATATCACTCATACGTGGAATCTAAAAAAGAAAAAAGAAAAAAAGAGGACACTAATGTACTCATCTACAAATGAAACAGACTCACAGATATAGTAAACAGTCCTATGGTTACAAGGAAGGGATGGGAAGGGATAAATTCGGGGGTTGGAGATTTGCAAATGTTAACCACCATATATAAAAATAGATTAAAAAAAATTTCTTCTATATAGCACAGGGAACTACATTCAGTATCCTGTAATAACCTTTAACAGAGAAGAATATGAAAACGAATATATGTATATATATGCATGACAGGGACATTATGCTGCACACTAGAGACTGACACACTGTAACTGACTATACTTCAATTAAAAAAAAGTTACCTCTCCTTATCAATATCAGCCCAACAAACAGTATCACTCAAGTATTAGTCACTCAGGTGTTAGAATACATCTTCAACATTCTGACACTGCTACAGCTCTTGTATCGTGAGAAGCCTTTGAACACCAAAATTTCATACGCCCTCCCAAAATTAATAACACACATACCAAAAAACCCAAACCAAAATAAAAAACATTCCACACTTTTCCCTCCCATACAGATTTTGAAGCATGGACAGGCCTGGATTCAAACAGTTAGCTCACATTTCACCATAGCCAGGGAGAGTATCTGGGAGTGTTCAGATACTGCTCTGCTTAGAGAGCCAGGCCAGCTACTGGTCACCCCAAAATTAGACATACAACCAGATATACAATCAGATATAATATGACTTACGGGTGGCTTTTAAAAGCCTTATGTACTATAGTGGCAATTTTTTAAAACCTGACATTCAAAGAATGATCCCACCCCCAAGAACTTGGTTGGCAAAAACAGCTGAAGGTATTTAAAAGCAAAACAGACTCAACAGAATGCAGCATTCTCCTCCTTTTCCAGGCTATGTTCACTCTTGAGGTAAAGACTAAGGGGGTCAACAGAGAAGCATAAAACTCGTTTTTTATCAAATTCATCAGTTCCAACAAATCAGAAAAAGGAATGTAAAGACATTAGTGGGAGTGGGGTATCAAGCAGAGGAGACAGAAAAGAGAATAAATTTTTTTTCTTACTACAAACTTTTTTACCTTCAGTTTTTTGGGGTTCAAATTCAATGAATGAAATGAGAGAGAGAAAAATAAAATGAAATGGTACAAGATCCTAGTGGTCTCAACCATGTACCTTATGGAAGTACAACCCTCTATCAGAAACTTCTCAGAGATCCAATTTACAGTAAACAGGGCAAATACCAGTTATAAATGCTAGTATAGCACCAAAAATTTCATTGTGTTTCCCCCAATTTTTAAAGATTTTCCTCTTAAAGTGATCAAGTTATATTCCTAACATTTCTTGCCCAATTTTCTTATGTACACAGCCAGATAAAAAGTGTATGTCTGAGGTTTAGGGCATAGAGGGAGGGTAGAAGAAGTTGAGCAAAGAAAACTCTGACTCCTATTTCTCCTGTTAAAATTAGAATATATTTTCAAGAGCCCTGGACAGGAGAGAGAAAAATTCCATTCTGCCTCTTTGCTCTTCCAAATTCCTATAGCCAAGTGGTTCAACAGCAGTTGAATGGCACACATAATGACATCATTGATTGGAACCATAATAGAAGGGAATGAGAAGAGAGGGTGGGGGGGAAAGTGGGAAGGGAAGGAGGTAAAGATGTATTTGTGTTACAGACAAAAGATAAGTTCTGTTCCTCAGCAGGGACAAATGAAGAACCAGATGAGGGGATAAACTGAGGTCAGAGAGTTTTCCCTATTGTTTCCTCTTTGAACAGCTCCTTCACCACTCCCTCAAGGTTTGTTCCAGTGGGTGGATGGAAAAACAGCAGCATATGTGTTATCTTAGAGGAGGAGGCAGAAGGGGAAAAAAAAACCCCAAATACTTATTTTCAAATTATTATGAATTAGAAGGGGATTTAAAGGACTGGTTAAATTTTAGTTGGGCTCTGAACTCCCAGAAATGCTGAGGACTATGTGGGCTTGGATTTTGGCTTTTCTGAAATTCATCTTCTCTGATGGCCACTCTCGAATGCCATCTCTATCTATTATATAACCTGTTCTTATCTTCTCTTCTTGTTGGTTAATGTAAGTTAGAAGAACACAATTTTGCAAGCGGAAGAAGCATTTTTTGAGACAATGACAATCTAGGATGAAGGAGGAGGGATGGAAATTTCCCCCAAAGCCCTTCATCTATTAAATACAATGACTTAGAGGATCTACACTGATGTTTCTCCATCTACAATCCTACTATTTTTCTTACTCTCATAGGGTACCATGAGAAAAGAGAATAGAGAATTAAGTGTTGCACTTGGCCTAAGTACTGCTGCTTGAGTATACGTGAATGTAAAGAACCCAAACCTACTCAGAATGCTATTTTTCCAACTTATCCTGTGATCTAAATCTTCTACCTTCTCTTCCTTTAAAAAATATTCTACCAAACTTCTTGCCATAGCTTACGGCTCCTCAGGTTCTTACAGCTCCATGCTGGCAATGTCCTATGCATGTCCTACAATTCTTCCTTTGGAAAAGGTTTGTATACACACGCTTAAACTCTCTAACAAATCCTAATTATAGACCTTGTGGGAAGGCTGATGACCAACATCTAATTCTATAGTGTGAACTTCCTTCTCTTCACATTCCTTCACTGGCTAACCTCTATACCAAAACTCACTGCTGAAGGGAGAAACAATCATTCTTCATCTCCTTCAGATGGTGGAATGCAATCTCAATACAATCAAACAGGGCTTCCAGAAGAGAGCGAATGGAGTCAAGCCCATTGTCAGCCACAATGAAATTTGTAGACACCGGTGCCCTCCTGTGCTTGGAACTGACTCTTCTTTGTCCTAGCTTCCTCTTTGATAACTCAACACATTTCTGCGACAAGCTCCTCAGAATCAAGGCAGGTCCAACATCTCTCACTCTGAAGTGGTTCATCCCCAGCAATACAAAAGGTTCATGAAACTAATCACTGCAGCCTGAGAGTCTTCTAGTTACCAGCCTCAACAAGAAGACAGTAGAGGGATATTTATTTTCAACCTTTTTATATTCTGACACTGTGTAACACAGTACATTCATCAGGGAAGATACTGGAAAATCACAAATCTGGAAAAAGTAGTCTTTAGGGTTTACAGGCCTTAAGATAACTCATCAGGACAGTTACTTATATGAAGAACTACAAGTAAGGAAAACTCAGTGATATCCTAGTAGAGAAGGAAGATGTATTAAGGTCAATATTTTCAACTACTAATCAAAAATCAAGAAGCAGTAACACATCCCTACTTTCTCAGGGAAGAAGAGTATAAACCATACTCCGGTTTTCTGCTTAATGCTTGGGCTTGGTTTTGTTTGTTTTAACTACTTACCTAACTGGATTTCCTGTAACTTCCTAAAGTATCAAGTTTCACTTTCCCAAATGTGTCAATGTTTGAAAACAAACCAAAAAAACCCAATCCACTCAAATCAGCTACATCAGTTAACAATACAACTATAAACCCAGACTTCGTTTTTACCAAAACTAACGTCCTATGACCAGCATATATTAACTGAGCTGGCTTCCCATCTATTTCCTCTATCCATCTCTCACTCCTTTTAGAGATGAATTTCTTATGTGCCAGGCCATGTGCTGTCCATCACCAACAGGGACTAACCCAAGCACTACTTCTCTTGGGAGGCATGGAAAACTAACTGACAGAGAAAAAAAAACCACCAGTCAAGCACAAGGTTGAAAACTTAGCTGGTGATCAATCAGAACCAACCAGGCAGAGGTTATTTATCTGCGTTTTGTTTTGAGGTGGTGGAAGGTTTCTCAGTCCATAGTCACCATGAGGCTTATATGAGAAAAGGCATGCCATTCTATCCTCAAATAGTCCAAAGAGTTGGAGGAGACAATTTACAGCCTCTTGTGTAAAAAAATGTCTATAAATGCCAGTGCCATTCTTTGCCCTGTCACTTCCCATTATTCTAAACCTACAGGATTCTATTCACTGAGACTTGAGCTGGAAACATGAACGGGCAGGCCTTTCTTGGGCAGGGGGAAAGGGGGAAGATGATGGGGGGAGGTGTGGTAGCCAGATTTCTTTAAGTTTCTGTGTACTGCTTAATATGTATAGTACACTAGTGGAGCTGAAAATTGAAATATATGAGCAGTCATGCACAAGTCAGCCTAGGAAGAACAGCAGAAATTTGATATCTTCAAATTTATAATATGCTGAAGTCATATATTTAAAATATGAAGAGGAGATGGGCAGACTGTGACAGTTAGGAAAAAAATCTGTCATTAATACTATTGATCTATGGCTCACTCCTTTCACACATCCTGTCTCTTTATTACATCCAATGCAGCAGAATCTACTGAAGAGAAATCAACCAAGCAATCAGGGCCTTACACTGGATCAAGCAAACACGCCATGCACTGGAGATGGTAAGAGGTAGATCTCTCATTGCCCCTTTTAGGATACTAGGATGAAGAAGAGGTTATCTTCACATCACCTATTAACTTCTACTATCTGTACCATATCTAACTAAATGAGATTTGTGCCTAGAGAATTGTACAACTTAAAGACAGATGACCAAACACACAGGAGGAGGCTATACTTGAACCCAGGACCCCAGGATGAGATGGACATTAAGTGTGCTGATCTGGCTGTTCCATAAATACAAATTTAATCACATCATTAACCTCTAACCAACCAAGTACGAGGCAGCAAATCATTTCTGACAATAGAGAACTGTTAAACACAAGACTCTAAACCAACCAACTCTAACTGAAAATATAGCCAGGTGCAATTTCAGATTTGGGTCTAGAACACTAAGTTCTACCAAAAAAAGTTACTTGGAAAAAAAAACCACTTCCTTTTCTTATTTCCTATTCCCTTTTCTCCAACTTTTCTCCTTTTACAGATTTACTCTCAAACTGCTTATATTTTACAAATACTAAAAAATTCTGGGCTATGGAAACAATGGTCCAAATATGCGGTTTGATAAATGATTTCTATGCTATGTAAGTATGAAAACTGTGTGGGAGATAAAAGCTAGACTTGAGTCTAATACAAATGTGGCTATTTAAATTTAAGATAATTAGTGGGGAAAGCAGCAGCTCAGTGGTAGAGCACATGTTTAGCATGCATGAAGTCCTGCGTTCAATCCCCAGTACCTCCATTTAAAAACATTATTTTAAAAAGTTAAAAAAATAAGATAATTAAAGATTCCGTTCCTCAGTCACACTAGCTACATTTCAAGTGGTCAACCACCATATGTGGCTAATAACTAGAGCACAGGCACACCTTGTTTTACTGTGCTTCGATTCACTGCATGTCACAGGTATCGTACTTCTTACAAATTTAAAGTCTGTGGCAAACCTATGTTGAGCAAGTCTATTGGAGACATTTTTTGAACAGCCATTTGCTCATTTTATGTCTCTTGTATCGTATTTTGGTAATCCCTGCAATATTTAAAACTTTTTCATGATTATTATACTTATGGGGATATGTGATCAGTGACCTGTGACGTTACTATTCTAATTGTTTTGGGGTGCCACTAACTATGCCCATATAAGACAGTGAACTTAATAAATGTGTGTGATCTGACTGCTCCACCAACCAGCCATTCCCCTGTCTCTTTCCCTCTTCCTGGGCCTCCCTATTCCCTGAGATACAATATGGAAATTAGGCCAATTAATGACCCTACAAAGGTGTCTAGGTGTTTGAGTGAAAGGAAGAGTTGCATGTTTCTCACTTTAAATCAAAAGCTAGAAATGATTAAGCTTAAGGAAGAAGGTATGTCAAAAGCTGTAACAGGCAAAAAGCTAGGCCCTCTTGTACTAAACAGCCAAGCTGTGAATGCAAAGGAAAGTTCTTGAAGGAAATTAAAAGTGCTATTCCAGTGAACATTAGAATGATAAGAAAGTGAAACAGCCTTATTTCTGATGTGAAGAAAGTTTAAGTGGTTTAGATAAAAGATCAAACCAGCCATAATATTCCCTTAAACCAAAGCCTAACCCATGGCAAGGCCCTAACTCTCTTTAATTTTATGAAGGCTGCTGAGAGGTGAGAAAGCTGCAGAAGTCTGAACCAAGCAGAGGTTTCATGAGGTTTAAGAAGCCGCATTCATGGAACATAAAAGTGCAAGGTGAGGCAGCAAGCGCTGATACAGAAGCTGCAGTAAGTTATCTAGAAGACTGAGTTAAGATAATTAATGAAGGTGGCTATACAAAACAACAGATTTTCAATGAAGACGAAACAGCCTTATACTGGAAGAAGATGCCACCTAGGACTTTTGCAGTTAAAGAGCAGAAGTTAATGCCTGGCTTCAAAGCTTCAAAGGACAGGCAGACTCCCTTGCTAGGGGCTAACACAGCTGGTGATTTTAAGCTAATGCTCATTTACCATTCTGAAAATCCTAGGGCTCTGCATGTGCTCTATACATGGAACAACAAAGCCTGGATGACAGCATATCTGCTTACAACATGGTTTACTGAATATTTTAAGCTCATTGTTCAGACCTATAGCTCAGGAAAAAAAAATTCTTTTCAAAATATTACTGCTCATTGACAATGCACCTGGTCACCCAAGAGCTCTGATGGAGATGTTCAGTGAGATTAATGTTGTTTCCACACTTGCTAATACAACATCCCTTCTGCACTCTTTGGATCAAGGAGTAATCGCAACTTTCAAGTCTTATTATTTAAGAAATACTTTTCATAAGACTACAGCCATCACACATAGTGATTCCTTTGATGGATCTGGGCAAACTGAAAACCTTCTGGAAAGGATTCCACATTCCAGATGCCATTAGGAATATCTGTGATTTCACAGGAAGAGGTCAGAATATCAAGTTTAACAGCAAGCTGAAAAGAGTTGATTTGAACCCTCATGGATGACTCTGAGGGGTTCAAGACTTCAGTGGAGGAAGTAACTGCAGATGTGGTGTAAACAGCAAAAGGACTAGAATCAGAATGGAGCATGAAGATGGGATTGAATTGCTACAACTCACTGCAAAACTTGAATGAATGAGGAGTTGCTTCTTATGGATAAGCAAAGAAAGTCGTTTCTTGAGATGGAATATACTCCTGGTGAAGATGCTGTGAAGACTACTGAAATGACAACATAGGATTTAGAATATTCTATAAACTTAGCTGATAAAGCAGGAGTTGGGTTTAAGAGGGCTGACTCCAGTTCTGAAAGAACTTCTGCTGTGGGCAAGATGGTATCAAACACCACTGCATGTTACAGAGAAATCATCTGTGACAGGAAGTCAGTCAACTGAACCTCACTGGCAAGTGTCACTGTTGTCTTATTTTTAAGAAATTGCTACAGCCACCTCAACCTTCAGCAACCACCATCCTGATCACAGTCAGCAGCCCTCCATGGCAAAAAGATTACAACTCACTGAAGGCTCATATGATTGTTAGCATTTTTTTAGGAATAAAGTATTTTGTGTGTATTTATATATACATATTTATATATATGTATGTATATATTTATTGAAGTATAGTCAGTTTATAATGTGTCAATTTCTGATGTACAGCACAATACTTCAGTCATATAGGAATATACATATATTCATTGTCATATTTTTTTCACCATAGGTTACCACAAGATATTGAATACAGTTCCCTGTGCTATACAGTGTAATTCAATAAAGTGTTTTTAAATTTAGGTGTGTATATTGTTTTTTTTTATTCGTGACTCGCTTTATTGCAATATTCACTGTACTTTGGTGGTCTGGAACTGAATCTGAAACATTTCCAAAGTATGCCTGTATTAGATAACACAGATTATTCAATAGAACAACATTCTACAGAATATTCCCATCATCACAGAAAGTTCCACTGAATGGTGATAATCTAGATGGCAAAATACCACCATTTCTGGAACATTTTAATGGTTTATGTGAAGCAAATTAGGGCAAAGTGTTAAAATTAGGATGGTTCTGAAAATCAGGATTTATGACTAATGTAAATGGAACCTATACTCAACCTATCTCAGAAAGTAATAAGTCTCCAAGTGGTTCTTGGAAGAAATCATATATACTCTAATACAGTGTTATTCAAAACGTGGTCTGCCTTTAGTGCTGTTTGTTACCAGTCGGCAGTAAGTCCAGAAATTGAGAGTGTTTAGAAATTTATGAAGCAACTTAACATTGCTTTGACATTTTTATTGTAGTTTACAAAAGTACCACTCTACAATTAACTGGAAATTTTAAAAACTAGTCTTTTGCCACAGAACTGGAGAAGCACTACTCTAGAACATGTGCGACAATAAATGTTATTAAAGAACAGAGCTCATATAGTCAGTTCTTCCAATTACCATTATCTCATCATAACTTCAGAATTTAAAACAGGAACTGAAATCTTATCAACGATCAACTAAAACACAGAAGTTAATTGACTCAAAGTGATAAAACCAGTTGGCCAACAGAACTGAACTAAGAAAACTAACATTTATTGAGAGTCAAAGTGTAACCATGCAGATAATTGCAAATATACAATTATTTATTCTTTGCAAACACGGTGTTAGGTTATTATTTCCAGTTTTACAGATGAGGACCAAAGAAGTTTAGTAATTTGCTCAAAGTCACAAAATTTGCTGGAAGTTAATAAATGTACCTCTTCATGTTTTATTCAGCCTCCTGTGGAGGCTAAAAAGAGATCAAATACACAGAAAGATTCCAGGAAAGGGAAAAGACAAGACTGATATCCCTGTATAACTCAGGTGGACAGTATAAAGTGAAGAACAAATTCCTCTCTAAATACAAATTTTATTTACAAACCGTAAATAGACTCACAGATACAAAAAACAAACTGTGGTTACCGGGGGGAAGGCGCGGGGTGGTGGTAGATAGATTAGGAGTTTGAGATTAACAGATACACATTACTATATATAAAATAGATAAACAACAAGCACCTACTGTATAGCACAGGGAACTATATTCAATTTTTTGTAATGAGCCGTAATAGAAAAGAAACTGAAAAAATATGTATGAATGTATGTGTACGTATACTGAATCGCTTTGCTGTACACTTGAAACTAACATTGTGAACTGACTACACTTCAATAAAAAATAATTAAACAAGTTTATACTGTACAGCACAGGCAACTATATTCAATATCTTGTAGTAACCTACAATGAAAAAGAACATGAAAATATATATGTATGACTGAAACATTATGCAGTATATCAGAAACTGACACAACATTGTAAACTGACTATATTTCAATTAAAAAAAAGAATTTTAAAAAACTCCAGGGGGCAGGGTATAGCTCACTGGTAGAGTGCAAGCTTAGCATGCACAGCATGCAGGAGGTCCTGAGTTCAATCCCCAGTACCTTCTCTAAAAATCAATAAATAAACCTAATTATGCACCCCCCATCAAAACACAAAAAATAAATTTAAAAAAATTTTTAATAAAAAATTTAAAAACCCCAAATTCCTCTCAGGAATGTGTCCATATGAGCTAAGGAGCAGGAGATATGATGTTCAATATTGTTAATTTTGATGGAATACACAATGTATGGCTGTAAGCATAACTGATGCCATCCATTTAGTTCCTCTTGTCCTTCCACTGACCCTACCTAGGACTATATTGTGTAATAAACCTCTTCTGTCATCAAGGGCTATTTTAATAGATACTAATGATCATTAGGTCTAGGTGGCCTCTATGCTCTGTTAGTCTTTAAAAAACAATGAAGACCTTTGCTGACATACTCCCAGTGCCCCCGAAACTAGTTAGCCATTCATAAATCTTGACTTCCCATTTCCAAGCATGTACCCACAAACCCAGGTTAACTATAAAACTGTCCCAATGGTCCTTCAGCAGTGCAGAGTGCAGCTGCAAATGCTTCCGGATTGTTGTGTAACCGATCCTAACCTATGAGTAAGTTACCCTATAATAAACTGATTCACTGATTATATGGAGCTGCATGTTTCATTTTTTGTTCTCAAGGTAACTTCTCAGTTCGGTGGGTACCTTTTGTTCCCCTCCGCCCTCCAAAACACAAACTCAACAATTCCCTACGGGAGTCAAGTTACTGCTGAGATTCTCAAAATACTTAGCCCTCATATACAAAAGAAGGAAACAGATGACAACTAGGGCCACAAATCCAAGGAACCCTTCCCCCTGACCATCTAGCAAAACACAAATGACTTTTGGTTTATAACAGTTCTTCCCAATTAAGCTGCATATGGCTTGAATCATATACTCTGCCTACCTCTCAACTCCTAACTTATTTCATATAAACTAGCAAATACTCCTACTGAACACCTATGGTCTCAGTGTCAACCTGGGTACACAGATCTGATGCTGTATTTCTGCTAAACATAAAAAAATGTAACCCAAAGGGAAGGAAGATGAAGCACAGTTGTGTTCAAGATTATGAGCCCCATAGAGACACAACTAGTGTTCACTTTTATGTGCTTTTTTTTTTTTTTTTTTTTTTGAACAAAACTATAACTACTATCAGGTCAGTTTTTTTCAATGGATTTCCAGGGGGCTAAATGCTTCTATATTCCAAATGGGAAATAATTCTTTTTTTCCCCAATGACAGTTTTTCTGGTTTGAAATAGTCTTCCCTTAACCCTACCACCACTTCAAACAAGAAACATGTTCTCATTCCCACAGAAGAAAGATTAAGAGACTACCTGGCTCTAGGCAAACAGAAGAGTCCTCAGCATTTTCTCCAATGCGCCTAGCAAAACTCCAAACACAACAATGCCCTATAGGACTGATTTACCCACCCAGCATGGTGCCAACAAAGTTATCTTGCTTAAACTTAATAGTATCAGTTAGCAGAGGGGCAGAAAGAATGAAATAACTTTCTCAATTTTGTTCCACAGAACCTCCAAATTTTGTTTCTAGGTACTTTTGACTTAA
Organism: Camelus dromedarius; assembly: GCF_036321535.1. NCBI lineage: Eukaryota > Metazoa > Chordata > Mammalia > Artiodactyla > Camelidae > Camelus > Camelus dromedarius. Next base: position 58,747,183 of record NC_087446.1, on the reverse strand, counting down.
AGACAGGATTGTCTTCCCCTGATTATTCAATTTCCATTATGCCTACATCACAAGTTAAAGCAGATGTAACAAGTTTTAAAATCACTGAAATCAACATCTTAACCAGCCTGCATGGAAGCTCTGAAAACAATCTGTGGGGAAAACAATTAGCTCTGTGAAACAATTCACATAATGTAATCAACAGTCAGTGAGAGGAGGTAATAGTAAAAGGACGGCATTAAATGAAGTGCTGAGCAGCCAGCTCTATGCTCAGGGCAGTCATTTCCAGACTATGAGCCCCAAAGGCTGTAATATTGCAAAAACAGTATCTTACCTTTCTGGAGATTGAAGAGACGTTCAAACCAAATCTTTGAGCTCTTTCTTTTAGCTTATCCAGGTTAACCTACAAAAATACAGGAAAAAAATTTTAAGAATCAAAACAGAAAATACGGAAAGCATAAACTATGGTCCAAAGCTAAGAGTTCAAGTAAGCCTACACACAGATACCCTATGTGCCAAATTAAGAAATTAAGCAACACCCATCTACGCCACTAATTATTAAAAGGCCTCTCCTGGAATGCAGTGAAAGATTTAGCCCTGCCTCCTTCATTCATCAAAGGTGGCAAGACCCCAAGGAGGGTTTAAGATCAAAGTAGGCCAAATACTGCTTGAAAAAGCAAACAAATGTCTAAATCATCACCTCCAAACAAGTCCATCATTCACAGTCCAAAACTGTTAATTCCTATACACAGTCTTGGCAAGTAGTTCTTAACTACCTCCTAGCAAAGAGAAACTATCACTGCAGTTACCCTTGCTTCAGAAGATAAATCTACTACCAGTACACAACTCAATTTTATTCCTTACTTTTTCTTGGAAGCCCTGATATGTAAGACTTATCATAAGGATATTTGGGACATTTTCATTACTACTACTGTTCTAATTACTACTACTACCACCACCACTACTATTACCACTACCACTACTACCACTACAACATTTCACCTTCACTTACAGTATTGATCTATAACCCCAAGAGCAGGATTTCATAATGCTGAATATAGTTTGCAGCATTTATTCCCATTTTCTAAATATGCTGAATAGTCATAATGGCCCAGAAGGGATCTTATTCTACTAGTCTTTATTCCCTGGTTTTATATTTAATAATTAGTGTTGAAAATTCCCAGTATCTACAAATAGAACTCATAAGTTGCTTCCACAGATTCTCTTGTGGTAATCAAGAACCAGACATTATTCAAAGCCACTGGTTGAGGCCTAAAAACTCCAGTACCATAAAACAAAGAGCTACATGAACTGTCCTCAAGCTAACAAAATCTACCCACTATTTTTCCCCCAAGGAGTGGCAGGAAGAAAGATATCTATAATGACTTTGAAGATGCGGCAATTTCCCCAACCTCTCAGTACCTCAAACAATTCTTTTTATTCAGGACATAAAACACTGCACTGAAAACAGTCACCAAACTCATATGATCTCAATTTCCTCTGATCTGGGGAGAAGTAAATCTCTAACTTTAACTGTACAGAGCTAAGATTTGGCACTCAAGGTTGAGAAAAAAAAAAGATTTCTTACCATAGGCTTAGTGTCAGATGACAGGCCTAAAGAAGTAAATTAAAAAGGTTTATTTAATATTTTTAAAAGTTGTAAAGAAAGTTGACAGTCTTCAACTCAAGTGAGACAGCACAGAAATCATATATAGGATAAATATCCTTTATCCTATGAAGGGAAAGAAAAGGCAGAAATTATATCTAGAGATCATGTCTGCATTCATTGCTGATGGGAATATAAAAGAGTACAGCCGTTTTGGAAAACATTTTGATGGTTTCTCAAAAAGCTAAACATGGAGTTTACCATATGACCTAGCAATCTGACTCCTAGGTAACTCCCCAAGAGAAATGAAAATATGTATCTACACAAAAATTCAGATATGAATGTTCACAGTAGCATTATCCATAGTAGACAAAAAGTGAAAATAACCCAAATGTACACTAACTGATGGAAAGATAAAATGTGGTATATCAGTACAACACAATATTATCCAATAATAAAAAGAAAGGAAGTAATGACATATCCTAAAACATGGATGAACCTTGAATACATTATGTTAAGTGAAAGGCGGCAGTCACCAAAGACAATGAATTATGAGATACCATTTATATGAAGGCAAATTTATATATACAGAAAAAATTTAGTGGTTGCTTGCTGGAGGTTGGGGGGGAGGTGATGAGTAAAACTGCTAATGGGTACGGGGTTTCTTTTTGGGGTGATGAATATGCCCTAAAATTAGACTGTGATGATGGTTACACAATCCTGTGAATATATAAAAAACACTGAATTGCATACTTTAAGTGGATGAGCTGTATGACATAGGAATTATATCTCAATAAAGCTGTTTTAAAAAAGAGAAAGACACTGTATCTGGACAAAAGAGCAGAGCTACTATCAAAACGAGTTAAAATCATGATCTCTTAAAGCCAATGTTCAGTCCTGAAATTATCACTAATAAGTAGTATACTGGCCTATAGGCCCAACCCCAATCTAGTCAATAATTATTTATTTAAAACTTGACAGAATTATATTTTAAGCAACCTCAATCTTGTAATTGGTTCCCTAATTGTCCACCATAAACATTCAGGTATGGACTCAACTTTTACCATAGCTATTTGCTAGGAACTTTTAGGTATTTTTATGTTCTCACTCATAAAAACAATACTTCCTTTAACTGCTGCCAAATTCTATTCTTTTAAGAGCCACTCTGTAGTTCTCCAGATTATACAGATAGCACTGCAAACGTTATCTTTACATTATTTTATTGACAATCTTCCTTTTCAGGCTAAGTATTAATTTTAACTTTTGTCTTTCTTCAAATAGCACCATCTAATAATGCCTTTAATAATTTTTATTGTACCATCACCAATCCTATTATCTCTCTCGATGTAACTAAAAGCCAGAAAATATTTTGTTTCTAAAACATGTAGTGACAGTGACCAGAACTTTGCTGGACTTTTATTAAAAAGCATAGCAGAACTCTCTAAGATTTTTGAAGCACATTTTCTTAACGGACTTGAAACTACTAACAGGTCACTAGAAGACTAGATTGGATCAGGAGACTACATTTAAAGTCTCTGAGAACAGGAACTATGTTCTTTTTAAAAAGTATAACTTTTCTCCCTAATTTGTTACAAATATATACTCACTGCAGAAATTAAAAAAAAAGGCATTTAAAATTCTACCAACCAGAGATAATGTGTTATCAATTCAGTATATATCCCTCCAATCTTTTTTCCTATCCATAAGTGCATTTTTATTACTAAAATAGGAACACACTACAAATATTATTTTATATTTTTTCCATTTATATGTTTGACAAATATTCTTCAATATAATTTAAACATCTGCATAGTCTTCAACTGTACTATGATACATATTTATTTAACCAATTCTCTATTGTATATTACATTGTTTCCAGTTATTGATAACTATAATGCTGTGATAATCCTTGTGGCTAAGTCTTTAAACATAGCCAAAGTTTTCTTGTAATTTCCTAGAAGGTAAAAGATACTCTCTTCTCTTTGCCACTCACACTAGGCAGTACTAACAATGGGCAGGTACACAGTAATTACATGCTGACTTGTGAAATCAGAATAAGTAAGTAAGGTACTAGAAACTTCCCTAAAGATGTCTAAGAAAAGGAAAACAGATGTTGGTGCTTCCTTCTATTCTCTCATAACTTCAGTACCTTCTCTAAATTGCCCAGGAAGGGTTAAGCATGGTTTTACCTAAAGCACAGAGGTGAATATAATAACCTCTTAAAGGCTTCTAGCACTAACAAGTTTACCTTAATTTGGAGAAATGGAATCTGTTGTGCCAAAAAAGACCATAAAGATAACTTTCTCAGAAGTCTCTATATTCTTACCTTTTGACGGAACGGAAGAAATCCCAAATCTGTAGAAAGAAAAACAAGCCAAATTTTAGGAAGCTGTTCACACTCCTGGTTGTCTGTCTCCGTGTCAAGTGTACATATGGCACTTCTTGCTTGTGATCTCAAGCCTTGCAATCATTAGCTAATTCTAACAACCCCATGAAAGAGGTCCAGTTGACTCTTTTTCTCACCAAGAGTCCAGAGAATAAACTAAAAGGAAGCCTTATCAGAACTGGGAGTAGCAGTCAGTTTCTGACTTTCACCTATTACAAAAACCCTGTTTGACAATAAAACCCAATCTACAACTACTATATTGAATGAACAGACAAGTCCTGAATAAAGTCAAGAGAGTATTTCTTTTCGGCAAAGGCCTCTATTTCACTTAAAATCAACAATTATATTTAAAACCTAGGAACACACTTCCTCATCTTTGTATGATCACTATCTCAGGTCCAAAACACTGGGGACACTCACCTAGCTGCTCTGGCAGCTTTCTTACTCTCCAAGCTCACAGGTACATTGAATCGTTCAGCTCTCTTCTGCATTCTCTAAGTGGTAATAGACAAAAGAAGGGGGAGAGAAACACTCATTTTCTGGTTTTCTTCTTTTAAGAGAAAAGTTGTTAAGAAGTGTGTATCTTTAGAACATAAAGAGTAATTTCTTAGGTCTAAACTGAGTTATATTGACAATCTTAGAAGATATCAGGGTGTACCCCTCTCAGGGCTTAACTCAACAGCCCTTTCCAGAAAGCAAACACAAAAAGACTATTATTACATTCATGTCCTCAAAAACAAAAGGGAAGGAATAAAATAAAACCCACATTCTGCATCAAGCCAAGAAGACAAAAGCTGTGTTTGGTTGACCTTTGAAAAGGGATCAAAGGAACAGCTTGGTTCCAACACTAGTTGTACTCTTTCAGTTAGAAATGAGGCAGCATTGTCCTATGCCATCTCTACTTTAAAGGTACAAAAAGAACACAGATCTTGACTGGAACATAGTTTCAGAGATCTTGAGATGGAATTCAGAGAAATTTCAATCTCTCCATCTAGCCAGTAGTAACTTATAAGTGATATCTTCCCTTGTTACTTTTCAGCTCTTCCAAGGTACAATCCTCCCAAACTCTAATCCTAGTTTGTAAATATCTTAAAAAGAGTTACCACTAAGACCAGAATATTATACACAAAAAGACTAGGGCTTCAAAGGTGACTATGCCAGCCAGAGTATTTTCCCAAATATAGTTAGTTGGTGGAAAAATGTATCAATACCAAAATCTGTCAATATTGATTTTCTGCCTATAAGTAAAATTTTTAAAGTGATGATACAGATAGAATAGAGGGTAAGAAACAGAAAACAAAAACTAAAACATATATATATAGACTGCTCCTCTAAAAGAATGCATACCTCAGTTTGTGGTATTTCAGATGTAATTTTTACTACTTTCTTCTCTGCTGCCCTGGAAAAGAAAGAGATTTTCAAAATCAAAAAACTGATATTCTAAACCAAAACCTCAGAATTGTATAAGAATTTACCTGAGTTATATCCTCTGTCCCCTATCTCTCTGCCTTCCCTTTGACCAAAAAAACATGAAGCCCATTAGCTCTTCAGTTCCTTAAACTGTCGTCTATTGATAAAGAGTTCAAATAATAGACTAAGATACTTTGCTAGAATATAAGAAAGTAACCAGGAAAGAAGTTAATATACTGGGTGAGGGTAACACTTAAAGGACATTGGCAACCATTTCATTTACCTTTAGGAACTTTAAATGTACTTCTGGAGTAATGACTATTCTTCTAACCCTCATTTAAATACCAGCTCTCAATGTTCATCACAACAATCAATGAGTGCTCTACAAGGTCTGGTTTTCTTCTTTTACAAATCCCTTATTTCTCCCATGGGGACTGTAGTTCTTGCTGAAACAGTCAAAATGGGACAAATAAAAATGCCAAAGGGAGTAGAAAGAAAAAAGCCTAAGAGGAGTTTGAATTAGGACAACATGGTAAGTTACTAGTCAAAAGGTTTAAGAGGAAACAAAAGCAGGGGGTGGTGGTGGGGTGGACCAGAGGGGCGGGAGACAAAGTTCGGAAGTACCTAGGATAAATGGAAGGGTATTAACTCTCCACCAAACAACTCCCATAAAACTGTGGGTCATAACCAGTCTCATTAAGGTCCCTCATTTAAGGACATAGGCAGCTTTTGTTCAAATATCCCGGACACTTTTCCCATTTGATGCCCTGAAAGGTAGTAATGGTGTAATAGCATTTTCAGAGGAAGCAATTCTGTAACAGGAACTTACTCTCTCCTCCATCCTTTTGTTGGAAGTCCCTGGACTCACAGATAAGCAATGGGAGCCCCCTGCTGACCATAACTAAGTCCTGCAATATTTAACTGCCTTAGCTTGGGATGGGGGTGGAAATCAAACTAGAAACAGAGGTATTTCTTTGGAGAACCTCAAGCGAAAAACAAAGCAAAGGGATCTACTTTTGAATGGTCAAAGGATCTAAATTAGCCCTGTATATTCTGACTTTTAAAGAAATTTCTGAATTCTTTCCATTTCCTGGTCATCCTTCCTTCCCCAACCCTCTGTTTTGTTCAGGCAGAGAGGGCCACTGAAGTTTAATGTTTTACTTGAAGTCCAATGCCATTAAAAAAGCAGTCCTCTCCACCAAACCCCAGGCTAATGACTTCCTCCACATTCCCATCTTAAAGCACAATCATTGCAGCACACCTCATGGCAGAAAGGGAACAAGGAGAGAGGAAGCTTCCTTCTGCTCTGTTCCAACTCCCTCAGGCACAATTAAGCTCAAGCAATAAATACACATCATATTCTGGGACTCATTCTTCTGTTCACTGAGAAGTTTCTCTCCTATCCAGTCATGTACAAAACATTCTCCAAACTACAGGCACCCAGAACCTTTCTGTATATACTTTAATCTAATCACTACTAGCTCTCTAAAAAGCAAAAGCACCCCCTCAACACACACACAATTTCAATTCCCTTGTTTAGAAATTCACTGATTAAATTAAAGCACTCTAAACAAGAGAATTACATATTTTAGATTTTCTAAAGATAATGAACTTCTATAAATTTTTAAATTTCATTATTTTTAACCCACACAGGCCAATTATTACTGTATTTACCTCATCTTCCTTTTTGCCCCATTAAGTCCTCAAAACATCTCTATCTTAAAGCTATTCCATTAGGCGTTTTCTCAAGGCATTATACCTAGACACTAACCTCCTATGATGGAAGATAAGTAAATGATTTTAGAAAGCAGTAATATTTGAGAAAATCTAATAAAACATTAAATGCACATCCCCTATGTTGCCTCAAATCCATTGCTAGAAATTTATCCTATGGATATATCTGCATAAATTTAAAACTAGTTGTATAAGGACATGTAGCGCTGCATTTTCTGTAATTATGAATAATCTAAATGTCCATCAACAGGAGACTGGTGAAATTACTGTCCATTCAAAGGATGGAGCATTATTAGCTACCAGAAAGAATACAATTCCAAGTTGATGGGTTCATGGGGGTCTATATACTATTCTCATAATTTTTATATATACTTGTAATATCCCATAATAACTAAAAAAAAGAGAGCGAGACCTACTACTTACTAGGATAATTATTCCCATTTCACAGGGTTGAAGTGAGGATTAAATGAGAATACATGTAAAATAGTTAGAACCTTGCCTACTATATAACTATATTTAAATAAGGACATTATTATATAATATAGAAAGAGATCTGTATGTGAAAAAAAATCAAGAAACCAACAATTTGCATGGTGTGTACATATGTAACTGTATATACACATATACACACAGCATATAAAATATTCCAGAAGCATATACTGAAAACATCTGAGAAGTCAGGTGGGGATGAAAACAAGGGTACTTAATTTTCAATTTATATACTCCTCTACGTACTGTTTGACTTTTTACTAGTACATATATTATCTTTTATAATTAAATAGATTAATACAGCTATGAGGAACAAAAATGTTAAAAAGGACTCAACTGTTCTTAATGTGCTGGAGTATAAGATGGCCAGACATTTGTGGGGAGATCCCAAATAAAAGATGTTTGTGATCAATCTTGTGGAATAATTTAAATAAATCAAGATTCACTTTCTACTCTAGTACTCTGTCCTCCCCTCCACCACTGTAAGTCAAAAGGAAGAGAGAATACAGTGTTACTTTGAGACATAATCTCTGCTCAGCACCCTCCTCCCTTACAAAATTCTTTATATGCAGAAAATTTGCATGACTCGATACAGAAAGAGAATCATCTATTACAGTTATACAACAAAGGCTAGGAGAACTAAACTTTATCTGGGCTTGAAGTCACCAGCTCCTAATTATTACATAACCCAGAGACAAACTTAATTTTGCTTCACTGGGACCATGCACTTGAAATGAAGTAGACCCTCTGAAAATGTATGATCTAACGAGAAATGAAAAAGCCAATGGGAATGTATGAGGTAAACAGAGTGAAACACTAAAAACCCCAGAACTGTCTGCTTTGTACTCATTATTAAAAAAAGGATAGTTACACATCAACAGTTTTTTCAGGTGGTTCTTCCTCTTTGACAGGCAGTTCTATGGGCTTTGGTTCTTCTTCCTAAAACCAAATGAAACAAGATGGTTAACATAAATTAAGAGTAAATACCCAATAATAGAAGAATATGAGAACTCCAAAATGAACCAGTCTTTCAGAACCTTCATTCCCCCTGTATGCTCCCCTAATGAGTTAGTATTTAAGCCCTCTAATGATTGATGTTCAGCAATGTGACCAAGGTAGTGGCACACTGCCAGGCCAGTGACTAACCTTACTCTCTCAACTCACCTCTGTTTCATCTCCCAGTACATCTTCTTCATTTGCCTCCTCTTCAGCTAAAGAATATTAAAATATTCAGGTCAAGCCCTGCTACAAAACCATCTTGATCACTGTACTTAGGCTAAAGTTGTATTTATTTTGCTTTCCCAAAATAAAATTAAATAATGAAGGCAGAACTGATGCTTACAAAATTTGTTCCACATGGAGAAGGTAAAACTCTTCTTTACCTAACATTGATATGAGGTTAAACTCTAGCTGGACTAAAGAAGTGAACGTGATGAGTTCAAACTACAACATTAATAAAAAATAATGTGGGAGAATTTAGTGTTGGTGAATAATTTCTTAAAAAAAAAACCCACAAACAAAAGTAATATGCAAAAAACTACAAATTTTTCAAAACTAGGGGAGGGCTCCACAGAAAAAGAAACAAATGAAAAAGAAGGTATTTGTGTCTAGAACAAACAAGGATATAGTTACTAGAATTAAAGAAGAAATGCCTGCAAACTAATAAGCCAATGATGGAAATCCCAATAGAAAAATGAGTAAAGGAGAAACCCAAAGAACCATGAACAAAAGAAATGTTTAAACTTTTTAATAATTAGAGGGATGTAAATTGAAACCACCAACAGATCAGCAAAAAATCGGGCCACTTGATAGGTCAGTGCCAAGTTTAGGTTTGTGAAGGAGATACAAAAACCCTCATGTGCTGACAATGAGATTTATAAAGCAATTCAGAAATACAACTTGTCTGTGTTTAGTCACACTGAGTAAACATTTATGAATAGATATTTATTAGCAATCCCATTCCTGGGTATATACCCCAGAAAGACTCTCACACCAGAATATAAAGAAACATGAAAGAAGTGGTTCAGGAGGCAATAAAGGCATCAGTCACCGAGTGAACTGAACAAAATGTGGTAAATTCCATATATCATACACTACCATGCAGGAATTAGAATCAACAGACTAGATGACCACACAGCCATAGGCCACACAAATACATCTTAAAAAAACACAGGACTTAGAGAAAAAATGAAAAATAAAGTAAGGCCTTATTAAGTAAGTATGGCCTTACTGCCAATGACATAAAAATACTGTATGCCAAACAACACTACATGATTTACAAGGACAAAGACAAAAAGTATTTATCAAACACTTCAGAATAGTTGCCTAAGGGAGTTGGGGTAAAAGGAATGGAAATAAAAACTAGGGAGGGATGACAGTATGCCTTAAATGAAGCGGTTTTTATTTGTTTTTAAAAAGGTGGAATTAGAGAATGTCAGAGCTAGAAGGGACCAGAGACTATCTAGGTTTATGGATTTCAAGGGTGGAGACATTTGTCTCATGTCACAGAACAAAACAGACACTTAGCCATGAAAACAGTGGCTGTCAAAGTTACCAAGTAAATTTCTGGCGTAAGAGTAATTAGAATTCAAATCTTTAAATTCTCAGTCTAATGATACTTTTTTTTACCACACTCTCTTCAACATAATTTGCTGAAATAAAATTACAATGTCTTAAAAGGGAGGGGGGTAATTTCTTTTCATTGTAACCACTGTTTTAGATGACCCAGAATTTTGATACAATTAAGAGCTTACACCATCAACAACCTAAAGGAAAAGAAGAAATCTTCCATATGGCAGAGCCTAGAAATTAATCCCCTCACTCACATCACTCTGCCTCCACAGAGCACTCACCATGCTCTTCAAGATATGCCTGGAGCCTGTTGATGAGATCTTGTTTTATTCCCTTGGTCTCCAAACCACGAGCAAGACACTCCTGCTTTAGTTCAGCAAGCTGAGGAAAAAGAATAAAGCTTTTCCTTAATTTATAGAATGAACCTGGGGCAGGCGGGGAAGAAGAGGTAGCTCTCACAAGAAAGAAAAAGAAAGTTCAACCCCAAACTACTGCTCTTAATCCCACCAAGCCTCTAGGTCCACAAAGATGGTGTACTTTCCCCTAATAATACTCAATATGCAAGAGGACTTTTCTAACAGATTCTGAAGAATAAACAGCCTAAGTCAATAAAATTTGATCTAATCATGTATCTGTTTACTATCATAAATCTTTAGCTATTTCTGAGGGGAGAAAAAAAGGTGTCTTTTTTTCCGCAAATAATTACTGTACTAGCTCATACATGGAAAGAATGAATCTAATATTCTAAAGGTAGATTATTCTTACTATCCCAGACTGTTTACTGCAATATTCCATATACATGCATACAAGTATGACCACCATAGAATAGGTAGGTATGTTAGCTTAATGTCAACAATTAATTGATTAAAGGATATCTGCCAAAATGGAAAAAGTAACAGCATGCTACAGAAGACATTATGTTGAAGACTTTGAAATCAGTAACATGACTAATTGTGAGGACAACAGAAGGAGGAAGAATTGATAGATTACTGACAGAACCAAATAGGGGGTGTCACTGGCTCTTCAGGGAGAACAATGAGTCAAAATGAAGACTCAATTTAGAAAGAATAAGGTACACTATAAAGTAGTACACTTATATTCAAAACTTAAATTGTTAAAAAAAAAAAAACAGATGATAGGGATCTGGCTCAACAGTAACTCACAGGATAAAGACCTCAGTCAGGGTTTTAGACGATTACAAGTGCAAAAAGAGTTAACAGTATGATTTGTTACCAAAGTAATTTTAAGTTAAGGGTAACTGAAAGAAACAGAATCTATATTAAATGATGTAATAGGTTTACTGGGCTCTGTATTCTCATTTTACGGAGCAAAATGATATGCTCCTCCAAGGAGAAAAACGAACAAAAGGAAGGTCCCAAAAATCCTATATGTAGATCAGTGCACAAATATGTATTTGTCCTGAAAAAAGACTTAACCAGTTTTGAGGTAGAGATCTAAGATCAACCAGTAGAAGTTAGAAAGCAGATTCCTACAGAAAAAAGAAATTTACAATTAAGGGAATATGATGGGCATCTTTAGAGGCTTTCAACCACAGGAGCATTTGGAAATGGAGGGGAGCTTTTTTTTCTTTCCCAACCGGGCAGATGGAGCATTCAGTGAGTGGGGCAGGCAGGGAGGAAGGGATACTATGTGGAAACTGTCCTACTCAACAAGCCAACAGCACCCTCTATTGAGAAACATGGTAGGTAACCACCTATTAAAAGTGTGGAGTGGATGCATAGCATAACATGGCCTCGGACTACCTTGGGTTCAAATTTCAGCTTTACCACTTACAGCTGAATAACCATGGGTGAGTAATTTAACCTCTGTGTGCTTCAGTTTCCTACAAAATGGGAATAATGCAACAGTACCCATAACATACGGCTGTTTTGAAGATTAAACCAGTGAATACTTATAAGGCATTTAGAATAGTGCTTGGCAGCTAACAAGCACTTTATAAGTGTTAGATACTAGATGAAGAGTTAGACAAGACTGGATAATCACTGCTTCTCAGATTTTTGAATTTCAGATTGATATATTTTTATTTATTGATTGATATATTTTAAAATAGGTAGACCGATAGGGCTGCCAACTTTTTATAATATTTCAGCCAGGCTGTGAACCAACACTTTTATGGAACAATAAAACCATTACTTGAAAAATGATCATACACTTGGATGTAGCAGTGATGTCAAACTGCTGAAGAAGTTTCTAAAAGTTTACCCAATTTTCTATTTTTGTTTTTTACTTTTCACTAACCAACACTGGCCTACAGACCATACCTTGAATAGTATTAATCTAGAATCTAGACTGTAAGTGATCTCTAAGATCCATTTCTTAAGTAAGACTCAATCTTTCCTATATTGGTACTTTATTTTCTTTCAGTTTCCTGGAGAACAAGTCTTCTGATTTTAGTTAAGAGTTTTGTTGATTTGTTATAAAAGTATTACATTCACCGCCAAATAGTTTGACAATTCTGAAAAGTACAGAAGAAAGTAAAAGCCTTATTATGTAACCCCAGGATTTAGGGATCACCTAACATTTTAAATATATCATTTGGGTTATTTGGTGTGTGTGTGCGCGCGCGCATGTGCGTGTGTGTTTAGAGGATGTTGGTTGGTTGTTTACAAAGCAATACAGCTTCTTTATTTCCTGTAACTTCTAATCTTCCTCAGAAGACTCCATTCCTTTTTTCTTTTGCTGGTTTAAGAACATTAAGACCACCTACAATAAAGGAATGTAAATATTCAGGCAATTCAAAATTCAACTTTCTAATAGAGTTGTTCCTTCCTTCCCCAAATTGTGTCTAGACATACGCAAAAGTTTACAAAAACTTCCAGATGACAAGGAAACAGACAGTGATGGTTTCTGCATAGGGTGCTGATCTGGTAGATTTGAAGCTGACAGACTGGTACAACTGGTTGTTTAGTGTGGATAGCATCTACCACTGCTGACCACTGACCTTGCCATTGCCTTTGGTCATTGAAATCTCAGCCTCCACTGGTTCTCAGTCCCAAATCTCAAATCTCTGGCTTATTAAGCAGTCTTCTCAGCACCTTCATATTCCCTTTCTGGTCATATGAGAGTGTTACATACAGTTTTTATACCATGTTGTATTACTTTAGTTATTACATTGTAGGTTCTGCTCCTATACTGGGACATTATTTCAAAAGGGAAATAGATGAGTAAAAACAAAATAGCTAAAGATGAAGTCGTTTTACACATTTTGACACAATTACGTTAGTAGTAGGACAAAATCCTTTTAAAGTCTCAAATAAGAACTTATAATATCAAATCTTACCCATTTTTATATGCATTTGACTTCAAAATATTTTAAAAGAACATATTTTAAAAGCAAGGTATACTGAATGAATTGCACAGTATGTGAAATTGTACCTCAGTAAGGCTATTTTTAAAAACCAAGCTATAGAACACTGTATACAGGATACTAACATTAATGTGAAAAATAATATGCACCCCCCCCATATAATGTGTATACATAAGATGCTTGGACAAGGAAAGAGCTAAATTAACACTAGTTTAAGGAGTTTGTTGAGGACAAGTGTAGGAGGGAAATTTTTTACTATATACCCTTATTATCTTCAGAATTGTGAACTTGTGCATGAATTACCTATTCAAAAGTTAAATTTTCAGTATCAATCTAAAAATATTATTTTTCAGTATTAACAAGGTACCTTTCATTCTACCTAGCCAACCAACAGAGAAAGGACCAATCAACTGACTACATAATACATTTGACATTACTCATTCATAGCCCTGTGATTTCTACTAATCTTGATTTTTTCTTTTTGGTATATACATATATTTTTATTGAAGTATATAGTCAGTTTATAATGTTGTGTGAGTTCTGGTATACAGCATAATGTTTCAGTTATACATGAGCACACATATATTCATTTTCATATTCTCTTCACCATAAGTTACAAGATATTGAATATAGTTCCCTGTGCTATACAGTATGAACTTGTTGTTTATCTATTTTATATATATTAGTTAGTATCTGCAAATCTCAAACCCCCACCAATTTATCTAATCTTGATTTTTGATTCAAATCTTTTTCATCTGTTATCTCTCAACCTGGTTTGTAAACATTTCAGGACAGAGACATTTTACATCATTTATAACATTTCATATGATAGAAACTAAAATTTCAAGTACCAATACGTGCCAGGAAAAGGGCTAAGTACTTTTAATGTATGTTCCTCATTTAATCCTTACAACATCATGTGGTTGGTACTATGAGCCCATTTCATAAAACAAGAAAATGAGGCTTAAAGAAACTCAGTAATTTGCTTAAAAATCACCCAGCCAGAGAACAGCAGAGCCAATACGCCAGCTCAGGTCTCTCTGATTCAAGCCCAGTCTTAACAACCAAAATGCGGCACTGCTCTTATGCACACTCTGTCTCTCTTACCGTTTTCCTCGTACCTTTCCTCCTCAGCCTCCTTGCTAGCTCTTCTTCCACCCAACCCTGTAAATACTGGTATTCACTGAGATTCCTTCTTTGGCCTTTTTATTCTTCCACTTATACCAAAGGCTTTTTCACTTCCTGGAATCCAATTATTGGCAAATCCTGTTGGCTCTACTTTCAAAATATATCCAGAATCTAACCCCTTTTTGTCTTTCTTTCACACATACTATCGTAAAAACTCTTCAGCCCTTGAGCCTCATTACAGTTTATTCTCAGCAAGGTAGTCAGAGTGATTCTGACAATTTAAGTCAGAATATGTCATTCTTCTAGTCAGAAATCCTCCATGGGTTTCCTATCTCATTAAGGGTAAAAAGCCAGAGTCCTAATGATCACCTCTAAGGTTCTCTTATTAATACTTTGCACAAGGCTCACTCTTCTACCTCCTTCAAGTCTTTGCTTAAACATCACCTTCTCAAAGAGCCCTTCCCCTACATCCTGTTTCAGATACCTTCTTACCACTGTACTCCCTGTTCTTATTTTTCTCTACAAACCTTATCATTATTTGACATACATCAATAAACTTCACTTATTTATTGTCCCTTCCCCCAGTAAAATATAACCTCCATGACAGCAAGATTTTTGCCTGCTATGTTCATTGCTGTATCCCCAGTACCTATGGTAGCTGGCACATGGTAAGCAATCCACAAATATTTTAAACTTTGATCAGCTCTCAGCTCTTGAGCAGGAGACCCCACATTTCCAAATGACTACTAAATATCTCCAAGGTCCTGTCTCAAAGACACTTAAACCCAAAACTGAACTTTTCTTCTCCTGCACAAAACTGGCTTCTTCTCCCAACCTAGACTAAAAGTATCACTATTTGGAGTCATGTTTCATTCCTCCCACATCTAGCTAACCTGTAAGTACTTATAATTCTATATCCCAAATTTCTTTCAAATTCATTCCTATTCTAAAAGCCACTACCTTTTCCAGGTCTTATTACGTTTATTCACTTGACAAATAGTTACTGAGTACCCACTGTATGTCAAGCATTATCTTAGATACAAGAAAATGATCATAAACAAAACAGAAAGTTCCTGCCCACATGGAGCTTACAATCTAGTATGGAAACAAGACAATCAATGATCATACATACAATGTTTAACTGATAAAAAAAAGAACTACAGTATAAAAGCATTTAAAAGGTGGCCTGACCTTGTGTGTGGATGGATGGAACCCATCCTACCTAAGGGTTCCTTGGATAAATGATGTTTGACTGATATCTGAAGGACAACTAACAGTTATTTCAACAAAGGTATGGAGGATGGGAGTAGCAAGAGCACTGAGTCCAAAAGCATATGTAAAGGTTCTGGGTACTAAGCTAAGGAGAGGCAGTCATGCACGGTGATTAAAAACATGAATTCTGGAAACAGATTGCCTGGATGTGAGCTACCACTTATTAGCTGTGTGACCTATGGCAAGTTATCCAACGTCTCTGAGCTTCCATTTTTTGAAATGGAAACAATAGAGGCATTCACCTTATAGGATTATTGCGAGAATTAAACCAGTTAACATGTAAAAACAGCTTTGACCAGCATTTGCCACATAGTAAATATTATGTAAATGTCAGCAATTAATGAACACAGCCATTCTGAGAAATGAAATAAAGCCACTTTGCTTGGAATGTGAGAAACTAAGCTGGAGAGACTGGCAGAGATATAATTAAAATGTTTTAAGCAGGGGAGTGACTTCTATAATAAAAATCTAACTGATGAAATATCTTCCTCTCCAGACCCCATCCTTCTTAATGCTAAAAGAACACAAGCTGATAACATCAGCTCCTCCTTTCAAAATTCCAAAGGCTCTCCACTTTCTGCCTACATGACAGAAACCAAACACTGTACACAACTTAAAAGGTCCTTTTCAATATCACTCCAATCTACCTCCAGTGACACAGTTCACCTACTTTACTTTCCAAACTATCTTCAACTACAAACATATATGCACTTTATGCTTCAATATCACAAATGTCTCACTGTTCTCAACACTCTTGACACTAATATACCCTTCTTGTTCTCCTCTTCTCTGTAGTCCCTTTTTTCATCCTGGATTGGAAATCTGGTACTATTACAGTTCAGAGCATTTTTACCCACAATTCAGTCTCTCTTTCCAACTGTGTTCGAATGACTGCATTTCTACAGAATCTTCAGAAATTTACAGTTGATGTGGACTTACGTATCAATTGGCAGGTATTATGTTTCCTTCCCACTTCAAAGTTTGTACCTTTCCTCTGAAATCCTATACTAAAGCCCCCAAATTCTCTTTAGAAAAATGGAAAGTTGTGTTTTTGTTGTTTTTTTTTTTTAAAGAGACAAACACTAGGTCAACCCAAAAGTCAGGATCACTCCACCAAGATCAACAGTGGAACCAAACATTAACCATCCAGGAAGTCAGAATTAAAGGCATGGGTTCTTAACCAGAGGTCCATGGACTCCTCAGGGCTACAAGGTAGTTTTATAAAGCCCCTTAAATCGCATGCAAAGTGTATGTACATGCCTTTTTCTGGGGAGAGGGTCCATACCTTTCATCAGAGTTCAAAGATATCTGTGACCTCCAAAAGGTTAAGAAGTGCTCTAGAGAAAAAGCAAAAACAAGCAAATATGATTAAAAGAGTGAATCCCTTTTAGGCTGTCAGGACTGTCTCATGTTCTCTTAGACTATAACACCTGAAATCAGGTCAGAGGACATTCCCCAATCAAAATGAAATTTAATACAGACCTGACAAATACAGATTTTTATGGAAGGTGGAACTCCATAAACCAACAAAATCCATAAAGACAAGTCACTAGGCTAGTACTTACTCTAGGGGTTTCAAAAATGGAACTACTAGGAAGAAAAATTAGAAATTCACATTTCCTTTTTATCTCATTCATTCAAAAGTTCCTTTTCTGTGTATATTTTATAACATACATAACAAGACAGTACATAATTTATATAAGTAAGTATACACATAATGGAGGTGTTTGCTCAACTTTTTTTACTTGCCATCCTACTTGGAGAGCACTGATACAATCTACACCTTTCAGGACCACCAAGTTAACAGTAACTCCAGGATAACACAAAAACCCACTAGGACAGTTTAGAATACAAGAGTAAGAAATCTATCAGCTTTCACAGAAAGGCTAATTGGTGTCAACTAGTAAGTGACTAAAAGGACCTCTCCCTAGCCTTAATCTCCTTATGCTCTTTTTTTTTTTTAAAGGCCTATTAAGCTTTAAAGGGTAAGTTTTCAGCTTGGGCTACACCACCTTGGTTTGTCAAAGGTTCCCAGGGCGTGACCAAAACATGTGATGGGAAAACTACTTGTGAAACCACAAATGGACATCTAATAGAGATATTTTATTAATTCACCCTAAAAGAAACTACTCTTTTCTTCCAGGAAAACAATAATCTAAATTTAAAAAAGCTACCAAGATTTCCAAGACACAACTCAAAACCGCTTTTGTGGTTGAGTGTCACCCAGTGGTGACACCAAGAGATGCAGGGTCCATCCGCGATATGAAATGGGACAGAGATAACCCTAATCTTGGAAATGCTTTTCCAAACTATCACAGCTCTGAGCGAGTTGCTCCCTGGTGGTGGGGGCAAGGCTGGCGGGCAGAGAACCGCGTGAGAGAACTCGAAAAACTTTTCAATCTAGGGTATCTGTGCCTTTACTAATTCTTAAGGTCTCTAAAGCCCAGGCCTCTACACAGAGGCCTATCTTCGGAGGCCTCTCCTCGGGTTTCAAAATTCGCCCCGGGGGCATCACCCCACCTAAAAACGGGGAGTGGAAGCATTTTCTGCATCGAGTTTGAGACCTGGATGGGCAGAAAAACACGAAGGTGCCATAATCTGCTAACGGGAAGCTCAGTTTTGGACGAGAGACAAAAAAAGCATCAACCCAAGGGAGAAAAAGGGGTCCCGGGTCCCGCACGGGCCAAGAGGAGGAGACAACTGACGTAATGCAGTCTGACGAGAAACGAAAAGGGAGTGGAACAGGTTGAAGGCACTTACACAACCCGGCGGGGAAGTGACGGACAACACAAAGGTGGAGGAAGGGGCCAAAATAATAAGTAAAGATACAGTAAAACTGGGAGAAGAAATGGGAAATTAGGGAAGGCGTAATGGGGAGGAAGGGAGGCACAAAAGAAAAGAACTACGGTAGTAGCCGGAAAACGAAGTGGAAGAGCCCTCAAGGAGAACACGCAGGAAAAGGCGCAAGCCACTCGGCAGAATTCAGTCTCCGGAGAAGTCCGCTCCGGTCCTTCCCCCCTCACGGTACCTTCAGCTTATGGAGCTCCACCGTCTCGGCCGCCATCTTGATACCCCTCCACTCGGCCAGGCCCCCACCCGCTGGCTCCGTCTCCAGGAGCTCCCGCCTCGGCGCCGACAGCCACAGCCCGCCAATCGCTGCCGCTCTTACTCCCGCCTCCTACCATCAACTCTTCTCATTAGTCGATAGCTGGCGTCGCCCTCACTCCAGTTAGAAGCTTTCCCCACCTCTCTCGAAAGGTGGGACTAGGAGAAGGGCGGGTTCGGGACCTTCCGATCGACGGAAATGGTGACCAATTGTGCGTCCAATTGGAGACAGATAGCCAATGGGTGGTGGCAGCCCTGACTCTGCTCCACCAGTAGGCAGCGCGCAGATGGGCCGGGGCGGCTGCTTCCTGGAGACCGCAGGTGTAGAAGCAGCGCCGCGCCCCGAGTCGGACGGGCTTCCGAAGTTGGCAGGTAGGGGTACCAGGAAACTGAAAAGGGGTGCCAAAGAAAAAAGGTGGGAGGCGAAAGTGGGGCGTGGGTGGAGCAGCGGCGAGCTAAAGACCGAGAGAGGAGAGCTGAAGAGAGCCCTGAGGGGAGCCGATGAAGGAGAGAGGGGAGCTGGGAGGAGCAAGGGGCGGGCTCAATACCAGTGTTTAGGGAATTTTAGGTAGAGGGCGGGCAAGAGCTGCTTCCTAACTGGGCATCAACTTCTGGGCTAACACGATTTTAAAGGGCCAAGTTCAGACTATCAGAGCCGCCCCTGGAGTCGGGAATAGGACTTCATCTCTCGAGACGCGTAGCTCAGGTCCCTTCCTAGCTAAATCCAAAAGCCCTAGGTGCATTCTTGCAGCGCCTCACGCTTGAGAGAAGGACACTGCCTGTTTACATGCCAAGGAGATGACAGGACGGGCGAGCCCCAGAGGAAAAGGTGGGGATTAGATGAGAAAAGGTAGTTCTACCCCATATCCCTCCTTAGTGGTTCCTTGTTTCCCATGTTCCTCTTCTGAAATTCTGGGTGTACGTAACGTCTTCAAGGTTCTTTATTAACTTCCTCAGGAAAGTAAAGTGAGGCACTTGTTTCCATTGCTCCTTTAAGCAAGTGCTAGGCTTAAGCCTTCAAGTTACAGTTAAGTGTAAGAATCAGAAGAAAGATTGCCTTCTAGTTTTCTCCCTCAAGTCTGCAGTTTTTCTTTTGTGCATTTTGGGGAAGTTCTTTCCTTCCCAATAGAGTTCAGGGGATTTTGGCTATTCAGGAGATAACTTGGAGGAACAGTCTCAAAGAGTGGTTGAGAGGAAATTAAGTTGGATTCCTGCCTGATCCCCCACTGTGGTAGGATGAATGTGGGGGTGGCACACAGCGAAGTAAACCCCAACACTCGAGTGCTGAATAGCCGGGGCATCTGGCTGGCCTACATCATCTTGGTAGGACTGCTGCATGTGGTTCTACTCAGCATCCCCTTCTTCAGCATTCCTGTTGTCTGGACCTTGACCAACGTCATCCATAACTTGGTGAGCACTAACCCATGCCCTTACCCACCCCAGGCCCTAACCAACCAAAAACAAAATAAAACCACCAATTATTTGGGGATTTCGCTCTTCCTTCTGGGGTCTAAGCATACTTCTTGGGCTGAAGGACTTCTTTCTGCCCTCCTCACAGGCTATGTATGTCTTTCTACATACGGTAAAAGGAACACCCTTTGAGACCCCTGACCAAGGAAAGGCTCGGCTTCTGACACATTGGGAACAGATGGACTACGGGCTCCAATTTACCTCTTCCCGCAAATTCCTCAGCATCTCTCCTATTGTACTGTGAGTCCAGGGGGAGATATGGGAGCTGCTTCAAGAGCCAGGTACAAAGGCCCACAGGGAAGCTTTAAAAAAGCAGACTACTACTCACTTAGACCCTGTGAAGACAGTATAGTATCCTAGGGTCTAAATCTAGGGAGAACAGTAAAAAAATAGAAGACAGTAATCAAGCATTACTTGCTGCCTCCTTGGTGGTAGGGGAATGGAGAAGGGACTGAGAAAAGATAAAACATATAATAAAACAAATTGTACACTTCCAAAAGAAGTGAATAAATAAAGGGAGAACTGACGTAAAACTGTGAAAACTGAGAAGTGGAAGCAAAAAGGAATCTAACAGTCATACAGGCTGAAACTGCTTCAGCTGTCATTTGCCACATGTCATTAACAATCAAAAAAAAAAAAAAACCACTAATTTATAAATCGCCAGTTAAAGGTGCTATCTGATGATCTGCCCAACACCAAAGTAAATAGTTAATATAGCTGGAATATTTTCAGATATCCTAGGATTACATGCAGTCAAACCGGTCATTTAAAATAGGAGAGGACGTCACTGGAAAGGCCTGATATGGAAGGCCAACTTGACTCAACCTATTTCTTCTCTTCCCCAGCTACCTCCTGGCCAGCTTCTACACCAAGTATGATGCTGCTCACTTCCTCATCAACACAGCCTCATTGCTCAGCGTACTGCTGCCTAAGTTGCCGCAATTCCATGGGGTTCGGCTCTTTGGCATCAACAAATACTGAGGGATGGAGCCGGGGACAACATTGGAACAAAGGGCTATAACATCCCTCTCCTTCCGTCATACTGTCTTCTATATCTTGAAAGCCTGAGAACTAGACAGCCTTTCCCAAACTCGCACTGGAAACGCAAACATCCCCAAAATTTCACTGGAAATGGGTGCCCTTGGCTCAGCCCTGCTAGGAGCAGGTTTCTTTGAATCACGAAAGACAGGTGAGGTAAGGGCCAAATCACTCTTCTCTACAGCAGGAAGCCATGTTTGGGCAGCTTTTTGGTTGATTATAAGTTTTTCCATATTATCCATTCCCACTGCCTTCCAGCTCTGTTTTGTTGTGTATTTTCCTTATAATAAAGATACACTTTTTTCAGATATGGCTACAGTCTGATCAGCAGGAGGGGTAAGGAGATGTCTTCATAAGGCTGGGGAAGAAAGATGCAACAGTGATTTACTTAGAGAAGTATAAAATTCTCTAAGGTATTTTTTTTTAATCCCCTGTCCCTTGGTCCAGTAGGAGGTGCCCTTCACTCTCAGCTAACAGTAGGGAAAAGATTCTCAAATGAAAAAAAGGGCTCCAGCTATATGGGCAAAGAAAAGAGGGCAGATACAGGTTGCCAGTTACATATTTATAGAAAGATAATCCCCTGGCTTTAAATAGATATGTACATACAAATATGAACAAACTTAAAAAAATACAAACCCTTGGATCATATGGGGGCTGCCGGGAACCTCTTTATCCTTCCCCATCACCCAAGGGCAGAGGGCATGAATCTGCTCTTTAAAAGTTACTAGTTTTGGCCATCCCTGCAACAAGCATGAAGTTGGATGCTTACCCACAAGGTGAGAGTTGCCACTCTGAACTCTGTATGTCCTGTAATGAGGCTTACATGCTTTCTTGTTCATTTTTACTAGTATATTGGGGCAAGGGAGGGGGGGGCTCCCTCCTCAAATGGGTCAAGAAAAAAGATAAGACTTGTAGTTTAAAAAGGGGAGAAAGTGTCATCTGCCATAGAAGCAAAGGACAAAACAAAGGCATACAGACCTCAGGGAAATACCCAGTTCCCACACTACTGTGGGAGATATTGTCCAGCCCAGATCCAGGCCCTTAGGTTCTTTGCTCTAGCCACCCTCTATTTCTTTGGTATTGTCAGAAGACAAGATTCAGTTCCTGGGTGCTGATGGAGGAGGGAGAGTGGTTCCAGGGCTTCCTACAAATACTGAGTGAACGATTTGAGCTTAAAATCTTCCCTTTTTAAAATATTTAAAAATAAACAAATCAAACTCCATCAGGTGCTATACACAGCCCTTTTGACTCCCTGACATTGATTTGAGGAAAGAGAAGAGGGGGTCAACGTTGGAAGGGCCTCCTCACTTTCTTCCGCCGCTTGGGTTTGGCTTCTCCCTTGGGTACTGTGCTGTTGGGCTTGGAGGCTGCAGTGGCCCCAGGACCAGGCTGAGGAGCTGCAAAGAAGTTCCCATTGGACATCTGGCCTGGGGGTACTTGAAAAATCCGGCTCAAGAAATCCTGAAGGTCAGCAGGAGGGGCATCTGGGGTAGCTCTGAGAGAAAAACAGAAGGCATGATGAGGCAAGAGATACTGCAGTCAAATGGTTACCCATGTTATCTATCTATACGTACGTTAAAGATAATTCTGAGTCAGTTCCCGAACTTCTTAAAGGTGACACGACTACATGTCCTAAACAGCATGTCATTTGAAACCATATTCAGAATGAGAAGAATGGATAGATTATTGAGAGAAATACCACCTACCTCTGCCGCCCACTGGTGCCTGGCATCCGCGAACCAAATGAGATGTGATAGGGGACTCTGTGGGTATCTGGGGAGATTCCCACACGCTGGCATCCAGCCCACTCTGCAAGCATGAGAGATAATTAGCCAAAATATCACAGTTTTGAGGATGTATGAGCCCGGACTTCTAGAGGGCAGAAGTATACCTGTGATGTCATACACCTTTCCATCCATCAGCGCAAAGTAGGTGATCTTGAGGCCCAACATGCTTGACTCTGCCCAGAAGTCTCCTTCCTCAGCAGGATGCAGCCTATTACACTCAGCACAGTATCTGGCATTCTTAGGTTCCCGGTCCATTTCAAACCTCCTAAAACCAAACATAAGGACAGTTCCTTAATAATTCGTGAAGCCTTCCTAGGGCACTGCTGTAGTCTCATCCTTACTGACAAATATGGCTGCAACAGCTAAAATGATCTCCATGTGTAACAATGATCAGTTGTTACATATGCCCACATACACCCTGCCCTCAACCTTCTACCTTACATCTAGAAATGTTATCTTTTCTTCTTGCTAATTCAAATTCTCAATCTCTTGACAATATGGCAAAAGTAAAAACCTCAGGGTCCTTTTACTCTTTTTACCATCTGTATCGCATAACTACCAATAATACTCACAAGGAAGGTTTTTGGCTACCCAGTTCCTAAGCTGTGGCTGTCCCATTCCTGTCCTATTTCATACCTATGCTTTCCCTGGCATCGGCTGCACATCATAGTATTCATTGCCTCTTTGAGATCATCCTGCAGCTTGGACAGAAACTCATTCACTGACCGGCTCAGCTCATTCTCTGCCATTCGTTTCCTAAGAGAAGAAAGGCTTTGTAAGTCAGGGTATCAAGTGAGGGACAAAGGCCCCTGGCCAGCTAGAAACACAAGCCACCTCAGTTCTCTCTGCCTCAGAGAGCCTCCATCCACAAGTCTAGGGATCTCTGTTATTGAAGATTGTTCATTTACCCAACCTTACAATTTCCTAGCCCCAACTTACATCTCATATTCCTTCCGTCTTTCAGGGTTGCTGACAATGTCCCAAGCTGCCCGCAAAACCTTGAAGGCCTCCTCAGCCCGGGGGTGATGATTTTTGTCAGGATGAACCTACCGACACAAAGATTTCATTACAAATCCATTGCAACCCTCTCCCCATCTTGAGTCAAAATAACCTCGTATCAAAGGGTTCTCTTTCACCACCCTTTTGGAGAGTCAGTACAGCTTAATGGTTAATTGCTTCAGCTCTGCAGACAGATCTGGGTTCGAGGCCCAGCTCTGTCGCTTATGGGCTATATGACCTAGAATATTTTCTCTCTCATGGATTGTTGGGAGTATTAAATGAGAATACACGTGAAGCATATGTCACAGAATCAAGTGCTGTGGTGATCCCAGTGTGCCTGGGACTGTCCCAGTTTTAGCACTGGAAGTTCATGCCTCAGGAAACCTTTCAACCCCAGGCAAACAGAGATGGTTGGTCACCCTACCTGGTATACACATACTAAACCTTCACATTTTAACTTTATTGTCAGTCATAGAGTTCCAACAATATTACATCCTCAGACTCATTGTTTTCTAACTAGGGAATTCTCTGATCTACTCAAAACCTCCTACAGTAGTTTGCCTTTCTGTCCCAGAAATGTGATAATACACCAAGATCCTCACAGGCTTTTTATCCACTTTTCAGCCTTTTCTCCAAGACAAGTAAATCCTCACTTCCTACAGCTTCCTGATTGTTCCCATTCTCATTCACCAACTAGAGAGAAAGCTGGTCTCTTGATTGATGCCAAATAAACAGAATGCTGTTAAATCTCTCAAATTCCCAAGCTCATAGAATGTGGGTCATGGTACTTTAGGGCCTAACAAGGGCAGTGAGAGGTATGAAAGAAGCCCACAGTAACTCTGGCCCAGAAAAGGGGGAGAACTTTGAGGTGTGGGTCAGGTCTACTAAGGATCAGGGAACAACTATCTCTACTCCAAGAAAGTAAGCTGAAAATGAGAATTTTTGAACGGTATTTCCCAAGAGAAGACATCTGCTACAAGACACGAATGAGAAAAAAGAGTTCTACCATTAGTAATAATCTGAGTGTAAGCATTGTTCCCCACTCAGAATATCCCTGGCTATCCACTAAGGGGCATACATTTCTCATTTAACTAATTTAGTCCTCTGGTAAGTTACTTTATTGTGCCTTGAATGGTTAATGGAAACTTTGATTGCCCATTCCTCTTTGGTGTCATGCAACCCTTGAAGTAATTTGCACACTGTAATATTTTACCAGTCAAGTTCCATACACTCAGATAGGCCTCCAATGCAATTTACACACATTACTTATATTCATAATACAGTTTTACTTGTATGGAAATATCAGTAACAATCATATCTAAAAACAGCAACCTAATATCTACTTCTAAAAACAATTTGATCTCATGCTTATATTAAACCATTTCTGTCAAGCATATGGTAAGTCACAATTGAAGCAACCATATTTTCATGTATGACATATGTATGCACATGCCTCTGTATGATTTATGTCCCATTCTTCTTCCCTTTCCCACTTAGGGAAAAGTTGGGTTGCTGGTCTTGAAAAAGCTTGTTTCTTTCACCTGGCCCTGGAATAATCATTCACATGTATTCCCTGAACCTTCCCCCACTAGTCCACATTTCCCTTACTGGGCCAGATAGATTTCCCTGTATTTTAAAAACTCTCATTTGTTCAGGGGAGAGAAACTGACAGGCTTCCTGACTAGGCCTCCACCCTGCTCAGAAGGATTTCACCTGGTTATTCCAGGGTGAGTGAGTCCAACACTCTAATACACCAGGCTCAATTATTTATATATTTATTTGAAAGAAAGAATCTCATGACAAAAAGCTTTAAATGAAGGTAAAGTCAGATCCCATAGTAAAGGGGAAAAAGTCTAATTCTTTCCTAAGGATTAAAGATACTAATCTTCAGATTGACTTTCTACTCTGCCTTCCATTTATTCTGCTCTCCCTAAAACCGTAATAGAAAATAAAATTTGGGAACAAAGAACAGGTAACAGGGAACAGGTAACAGTACTCACCATCACTGCCAGCTGCCTATAGGCCTTCTTCAGTTCAACATCTGATGCTGTGGCTTCAACTCCCAACACATGGAAAGGGTTTAGCTCATCCTCAGAAACCCCAGCCATGGTCAAGAGTCGAGCCACTTCCTCTTCAGGCTGGCAGTAGCGCCCACTAGCTACCGGTGCATTCCCCTGCCTCTTAGTCCTCTGCTTGACCCAAGGCAACTCCAGCCAACCCCACTGAACCATTCTTACCAGCTGCTGCCATGGCCTGCTATCTCTCAGCAGAATCAGGCACCGTTGCCAGGTGGGAGAAGCCAGCCAAGAGAAGAGCCAGGTGGCTTTACCCCTCCAGCCTAAACGGTCACCCAGTCCTACCAGAAACCGCCAACCCAACTGTAGACAGCCCAACAAAAGGGCCAGGGCCAGAAGCAGCAAAGCACCCAGTAGCCTAAGAAAACGGGTGAACAGCCCTGCCCCATAGCAAGACCCTTGGCTCAGAAATTGGAATATCACCTGGGCCCAGCCCCCCAGTCGCCCTGCCCAAACTCCCACCCAGACTCGAAAAAGGTCCAGATCACTGCCTTTCAGCTGCCTGCATGCATAGATGAGATGGCCACAAGTTTCCACGTACTCCCCCACTAATACCAGCAGTTCGATC
Organism: Camelus dromedarius; assembly: GCF_036321535.1. Lineage (NCBI taxonomy): Eukaryota > Metazoa > Chordata > Mammalia > Artiodactyla > Camelidae > Camelus > Camelus dromedarius. The sequence goes on along the minus strand of NC_087446.1, from coordinate 58,720,238 downwards.
AGCCACCAGAAGCCTGCCTGTCCAAGCTGACACAGCTCCTCTGCTCCCCACAATCCCAGGCCTCTGCGTTTATCTGCCTGACTTCGTTTGCGACCCAGCCGATGCCGACCAGGGGATCTGGGATCCCTGCGTCCACCCTCCCGAGTATCCTCCTTGGCTGGAACTCGGTGCCGCTGTCTCCGGGGTGGAGGTTTCTTTCCACTGGGCACACGTGAAAAATCACTGGGGAATTTAAGAGGTTCCTCATCATCGTATTCCTCTTCCAACTCTTCATCTTCCCCCAAAGCTGGAGCGGTACAGTGGTGGCAAAAGTTGCTAGAAGAGCTATCTCCTCCCTCAGAGTAAGGCCCTTCAGGGATTCCAGGGGTTCCCTGGCAGTTACAAACAGATGGAATGGAAAGAAAAGACGGGTTCCCATCCTCCTGGTGCCCAGTCTCATTCTCTCTTGAGAGTTCCTGGTCCACTCCTGACTCTTCTGAAGATGCCTCACACTGATGTGGGTCCTCTCCATCCCTTGGGGGTCCTGGACCCCTCGGGAGGCCATGGCTTGGATCCGACCAGTGGGCTGGATTTGGGGGCTGTGTGTACTTAGGACTAGAGTGCTCTGTGAGGCAGCGGGTACCATTAGGAGCAGGCCCCGCTGAGTCCCTGAGTCCTGAGAATGAAAGTATTTCAGGGTCCACAGAGGGTCCTAAAGTCCTGAGGGAGGCACCACCACTGTGGTGGGCTCCACACAACCCTCCTTCTCCGGGGTGCTTCTGGGCCATGACCCCGGGGCTTCCTGAGGACTTTAGGTCACAGCCATTATGGTAAGTTCTGATGCCTGTAACAAAGGTATCAAGGTGGGAATGAGCAAGGATAGGACAAAGAGAGAGGTTAAATAATCATATTGGGGATATATTGAGTAAACCAATCTCCCTTGTTTTCCCAAGTTCTTTTGGGGCATTCATTAACCCTAGCAATAAAGCCACTACATTAACGACAACCCTGATCCCTCCCCCATTCCTCCAAATCCCCTTATTTTCTCTCTGCCCTCAAAAGCTATAATCCTGAATCCAGGAAAAAGGGAGGTACCGCACAGGGTGTGGTCCCGGGGTCACTCTTGGGAAAAAGGAAAAGAAGACCGGAAAGGGGGTCGCAGGCTGCCAGAAAAGGGTGGGGACTGTACGGCCCTTAAGGAAAATCTGAGGGCGGAGCTAGGGGTTGCCCCTGAGAGAAAAAACCAGGGAACCTTTGAACTAGGTAGAAGGTGCGAAGGTAACGTACCAAAGAGCGGCAGTAACTCCTCCCCCTCGAGCAGCTGGGCCTAGGGCCAGGGGGAGCTACGAGAGCAGCTCCCCCGGCTCCGCCTCCTCCTCACGCTCTGCTTCCGCCTTCAGTCCCCGCCGCGGCCGCCGACCTGCGCCCACTTCCACTTCCGGGGTCACTAGAGAAGAGACGGGAAGGAAAAGTAAAAGCGGTTGGCGGAGGCGCGAGCCAGCGCCGCAAGTGGTATGTCAAATCAGAGGAGGCGGTCCTTGGGAAAGCACTGGCCCCGCCCCTTAAAGGGCCCTCTGCTGCCGCCCTCGGCGTGCTGGAGTGGGGTCTCCGAAGGTTGCACCACTGGAAGCGAAGCAGATGGGCGCTACAGCAGTGCCTGCAGACTGGGGACAGATTCTTAGGGCTCCTCTGGCTATATTCTTGGGCTTTACCGAGACCGGGAGATAGAGGAAAGCCACCAAGCCAGTCTGTTTCCCTTGCAGAGAAAACAAGGGAGCTTAGAGGAGCCACCGGCCTGATCCCTTCCTTGCTGGCTGTAACGAGAACAGAGGCCCTTTTGTATCATGCGGAGGTGGAGCGGAGGGGAGGACGCCCCCGGCCTACCCACGGCCTGGCCCTCCTTCTCTGCCCCTTCTTTCCCATCAACCCTCAGCCTCCCAGCGCCTGACCCAGCTGGCCAACTGCCCTGTATAACTGTAGCTCTCACGGCCTGGACCCCTCCTCTAGGTGCAGCTCTCAGGCCCCGTCACGAAGCGGAGCCGGAGGACTTAAAGCGTAGGCCCGCTGGGCTCAGGACCCGAGCCGAGCGCCAAAAATCCCTGCACTCATCTCATGCTGCTTTGCATCTCGTTTGCATACCAAGCTGTTCAGCCAACGTAGACACGCGCCCCCGCCCCCACGCAGACCCGGCTTGGGTTTCCTCTTTGTCGGTCCCCTCTTCTGCATACGCCTCTCTCGTTAGTCCCCCTTTCAAATCCCGTCTTGCTCCGCAAGTTTCTCCACCCATGAACCCTCTTGCCGACGCCCCCAGACCAGTACGAGCCCCTTCCCAGGTCCCCGATCCCCGATCCCGACCACCAAGTTCTCCTGAAGACAATACTCCAATTCTCTGGGAAGTGGAAGAAACCAAGCCGGAGCTGGGGGGGACGGTAGGACATGTAGGGTCTTTGAGAGCTTCGAGTTGTTGAGTCAGCGCCTAAATAGTCAGAGATCTTTTTCCAAACCTCTTATGGTTCCCCCAAGACCCTTCCCTGTTATGGTTGGGGATCTGTGGTCTCAGCCTAGAGCAGTAGGCAAACTGGGTCCCCACACACAGGGAAAAGAGTTGGAGGGGCCCGCCCCGTGATGTCACCCCCCCTCCCCACACACACACCGTGTCCCCTTCCTCCACCCACCAAGCTGGTTGCATTTAGCTTAGAGGGCTTGGGCTACGACTTGCAAGAGTTTAGGGGGCAACGAACAGAGTGGCCCTGGGGGTGCCCTCTCCCGACAGCCGCCCCGACGCCTAGGACTCCGGGCAGGGATGCAGCTGGGAGTCTAGGGAAGCACATCTACCCCCTCCTCTCCTCAGCCCTGGCAGGGTGGTGAGTAGCTAACACCCCCTCCCCAACCTCTCCTTGTTTAGGGTCCCTAGACTTCCAAGCTGATTGAGGAGAATAACCCCAGGGATTCCCCAAGCCAACTCTCCTGCCTATTAAGACCTTGATGTCCGAAAGACCTTGATGTCCGAAAGACCACTGAAGGGAAGTCCCTGCACCCACCCTACCCCACTCTCATAGTGCCCCAATGCCAGCCCCTCCTTGGTGTTCTCCTTTCAGGAACTGAGTTCAAATCCCATGGCAGCCCTGCCACCCCAGGGGAAAGGGAGAGGTAGGAAAAGTCCCATCAGTATCCTAAGGGGAGGAGCCAAAGGCTACCAGGATATGAGACGTCTGTGGGCAAGGCGCCTGCTTAGTCCATAAGGGACCGTGGGAGTTGGACTGTGACTGGACGCTCCTTCCCCAACAACTCCATCTTTTGAAGCCGAGGCTTCAAACCCCTGACAAAGTGTGGGTTACTGTCTCTGCTTAATTCCTTGTCCCAAACTCTTCTGGTGTCTGATTTTTTTCCCTTCTTCTCTGGGGTTGGAGCAGCTGTCAGGGGACCCCCACCATGACTCATTCTCTCCTCTTTCTCCTCCTTCTCCCTCTCTATTAACTCCACCCTTCCCAGTCCAATGGGATAGCTTTGAGTCCCGGCTGCAGATGGGGCAAGCTTTCTTTTCGGCTGGAACAGGCTGCAGGGCCTTTAGCCCCCAGTCTCACCCCTGGGCCTCCCTCTCCACAAACCTAGGACTTCCTACTCCTCCAGCCCCACCCTGAAAAGCCAGGGGGCAAAGATTCATTTCTTGTATAAAATTTTAATTTCTACTTTAATGTCCTTGTTTCAGAGGGTGGTAAATAGACAGCTGGCTCCCCTCAACCCAGCCCAGTAGATTTCTTCAGTGATCTCTTAATTTCTCCCTCCTGAAATTGGCCTTTCTTCAAAAGAAGTAGAGATACAGAGTCCTCAAGATTCATGGGCACCTGAGTTCCTGCCCCTTACCCCCTTGCAGGTTTCCCAACCCCCTCAAGACATTCATGGATGGATGAGAGGAGCTGACACTGACCTCCCCCTCTGTGACCACCTTCTCTTCGGCCATGGAGGAAGCCTTGCTGCCCCTGGCCATGACCTCTGACCCCAGGCCCTTTAATCAACAACTCCCAGAGCCTCCAGACCCAAGATGTGTCTTGGAACCCCAGGACAATCCTGAATTGGCACCTGCCCTGGTGTGTGCTCTTTGCTGCTGCTTTGGAATCATCTACTGCTGCTTCGGTGAGGGCAGGGCCAGGGTTCTGGGGGGCAGCTGCCCAAAACTGTCACCCTCAAGGATGATGCCAACTTTCTCCTTTGCTCCTGGGCCACCTCTACTCCTCTATCAGGGGACGCCTACCTTCAGTGTGGCCAATGCTGCTCTTGCCAGCTCTTCCATCCCCCATGCCCACTCACCTTCCAGCTCTGACTCCTGGCAACTATCACATGCTCTCCCCTTGCCTCCTACCTCAAAACTCCATTCCCAAATCATCCTCCTTGCTTAAGGCGTCTCCACCCTTCCCCAATAACCTGAATCAGCCTGTGCTGATTTCTTCCTGTCTACCATCCCTGGAAGGATTAAACCTTTTTTCTATACTTAGTCCCCTCAGTGCATCCATCTTACTTCCTGATTTGCCCTCCCATCCCCTCAGTTTCTGAAAAGTCCCTGCCCTCCCAAAAATGATCCTTTCTGCCCTTTGCCTTGATGTCCTTGAGTATGCTGTTCCTGTCTTCTGCACCTCTGGTTAGCCATTCCTCTCCCTTCTAATTCATCAGAGCTATCCCTGTAGAACCCCGCTTTCCACGTCTCAGTGCCTCCTGCCTCCCTTCCCAGGCTATCGCTGCTTCAAGGCAGTGATGTTTCTCTCCGGCCTGCTGTCAGGAGCTCTGGTGATCTTCCTGCTGTGCCACAAGGAGCGAGTACTAGAGACACAGTTGAGCCTGGAGGTGAGCGCGGGCATTGCGCTAGGCATCGGACTCCTCTGCGGCCTGGTCACCATGCTGGTTCGCAGTGTTGGGCTCTTCTTGACTGGTCTCCTGCTAGGCCTAACCCTGGGTGCCGGGGTCCTGCTGGGCACCGAGCCCATCTACCAGCCGCCTTCAGCCTGGGTGCCGGCCGGGGGGCTGGTGGGGCTGGCACTGCTGGGAGCCCTGTTCACGCTTCGGTGGCCACGTCCATTCACAGTTCTGGGCACAGCCCTGCTGGGTGCTGCGGTGCTGGTGTCCTGTGCTGACTACTTCCTGGAGGGGCTGGCACTGGGCAGTCGGCTGGGCCAACGCTTGCAGGCACTTCCAGCCTTGCCTCCTCTCTGCTGGTATAGCTGGGTCTTGCTGGGGACCTGGCCAGCCCTGGGGACCCTTGGGGCCCTGGCCCAGTGGAAGCTCATGGATGAGGAACATGGAGGCCACGCCAATGGTGAGTTAGTGCCGTGGTACCGAAAGCAGCCAACCTGTGCCTTCTCTTGTTTCTGGTTCCCAGACTTGAGGAGGGGAAGGGGGAAAATACATGTGAGGGCAGAGGGCAGAGGCATCTAAGATGAATGGGGCAGGGCTTTGAAAGAAAGTTACAGTTGGAGGAGCCAAATGTCTGGGTAACAATGACAAGAGAAATTGTTGTGGGAGGAAGCACAAAGAAGAATTATTGGGGACCGTTATGGAAGGAAAGGAAGATCTCAGGGATATCCAGAAGGAAATAGTAGGATGAATCCAAAGAAAAGCTTCTTTTAGAATAACTGGGGGGAAGGTGAGGTTTGAGAGACACGAAACAGGGAGATTGAATGGGTTTCCCTAGAGTGTGAGTGTATTTGGGGGTGGGTTTCAGGATCTAAAGAGGCCTCCCTGAATCTATATTGCCCCCCTCAAGCAGTGGTCTTGAGCCACCAGCGAAGGCATCTCCAGCTCCTACGGATCCGTCAGCAAGAGGCCAAGTGGCACCGGACCTCCTCTGGGGTAGGGATCTGTGAGGGCAGCTTCCGGCGCCAGCTCCCCTCCAGCACCCGGAGTCCTGCTGACAGTCTGGCTCCAGTGAGTGGAGGGGTAGGGGCTCTCTGGGGCATGGGGCAGAGGGCACATGGGATGGCCAGGGTGGGAGGAGGGCTCTGACCCAGGCCCTTCCTTCTGCCCTCTCTGCCCTGTGCCCCTCCAGAGTTACCTCCAGAGCCTTCGAGAACGCCAGCTGGGACCAGGCATCCAGGCCACAGCCCCCCACACCGTTCTGGACCTGGATTCTGACTGTGGCTCAACTGTACCCCTCACCACAACTTCTGGTTCTGTCCGAACCTGAGCCTAAACCTCCAGTGATGCCCTCACCCCTAGCAAGGGCCTAGGAACAGTAGGTGGTCAGACCCTGAGCCCAGAGGACACACAAACCTCCCGACCTCTTGGACTTGGGGATAGAATCTGTGCTCCAACCCAGACCAGCCCTGTAGGGATATGTTTCAGAGACAGACAGAGAGGAATCTTGTGGTGAGGGGAGCGTGATGGAAGTATGAGTACCTACCTCTGTCCAATAACAGAGGTGCCTTGGTCCCTAAAGCAACTGACTCCTTAATTGTCTCCAGACCAAGGAGGCCCGTTACCCAAATAGCCTTCTGTATACCCACCTCAGTGCCTCACAGCGATAAAACAAGGGGCTTTGTTTCTGTAGGATCTATAGAAAATCAGGAAGCCTCCTAAAGCACTTCATAGCTTTGTGATGGGGAGAAGGGCACAGAGGCGCTCCGGGATTCCTTCATCCCCGGACCCTTCATTAGGGGGTAGTTGGGTTCCTGGTTAGCCTGTCCCTCTGGACCCCCATAGGCTCAAGCCCCCTTCTACCTCAGTTGGGGGTACTGTCCTCCATGGTGCTTCCCTTGCCCTCCTTCTTAACATGGGGAAGAGCAGAGAGCAGTGCCTGGCTCAGTACCCACCTTCCCCAAAAGCTGGCTTCTTGCTCCAAGGAGAGAGCATTGGCCCAAGTGCCAGAGTCTTGCCCTTTTGCCCAAAGGAGCCTGGTCTGCGGGGCTGCATGGGAGACAAGTGCCTTCTCTGCCTCTCATTATAGGTGATGCTAATCTCCTTAACCAGAACATTGTCCCAGCCACTAACCCATTCTAACTCTCTCCCCTCCCCTGATCCTCCTGCCCAAGGTCTGTTCCCTGGTTCCCCAGACAGCATGAAGGAAGATATGTCCCTCTCCTGGGCAGCAAGGTTATGATGGGAGGAAGAATGTGGGAGCATGTGAATAAAATGGCATTGAACACTGAACCAGGGAGTCTGGCCTTTACTGTTGCTGTTCTTTTCTTTCTTTGCACCCCAAAACAAAGAGTTAGCCATACTGACAAGTCCTCTGTCCCTTAAAGATCTTATAAGGGTAACTTATCAGACAGAACTACCTCTGGCTGCACACACACAGCCAGAGGAAGAGCTGCTCAGTCCTCTCTTATGAAGATGAAGTTAACCTTTATTAGGCACAGATGTGCCAGGCACTTCACATAGAGTATTTCATTTAATACATCAACCCTGCGGGGTTGGTATTAACCTTATTTTGCAGATGGGGAATCCCAGGCTCAATGAGGTTAATTAACTTGCCCAAAGTCATAAGCAAATCAATGTGATTCTAAGGATTCCAAAACCCTTGCTGATTTTACTGGCCATGTTGTTTTCTTGCACTCTGTCTAGGAAGAACAGAACCAGGCATTCCCAGCTGTTGCCTCTTGTCACCTAAAGGCCTGATGGATTCCTTTCCTCTACCAACGTCCTCCAGAGAGTAGATAACACAGTTGGAAGTGCTATCTAGGATGGGGAAGAAATGGATGGAGTTGGGGGCTGTCCCAGAGTTAGGGGGTCACTGCCCAGGAGGGAAAGAGTACAGGGGAATGGTGGCTGGAGCAGGGACATTTAGAGGCCTGAGGTCTTTGGTTCATGCCGAAGCTGCAGCAGACATTTGACTCAGGTGTTAGGCCTCTGGGAGGGTGACATTACCAGGGAATGAACGAATGGCAGAGACTGTGGCTGAGGGTGAAATGTCCAAGATTGTATCGCTGGGTGAGTGGTCAGTGTTCAAGGTGATATCTATGGCCAAGGAAGTGGTATCCGAAGTTGTTCCTGTGGCTGAGTGGTCAGTGCTTGTGGCTGAGGAGGTGGTATCCCCACCTGATGAGGTGGCGTTTGGGGTCTCGGGATGACAGTGCATCCAGTTGTGGGCTATATCTCTGGGATAACCTTTCTCTACTCGAAGCTGCCGATTGAGGCGCCAGTACTGTTTGCCCTTGAAGAAGTAGACACGGCCATCCCGCCAACTCATAGCAGCTGACGGCTGGTCTGGCACTCCTGTAAATAACAGCTTGGTTGGTTTGGGGTAGCGGCTGAAGTCAGTTGGGGCCAGCTCGTCCCATTGCCAGTATTCGGAGCCCTAGGTGTGGGGTGGGCGGGGAGAAGAGAAGGATGAGGAGAGACTTTAGAGACACCCACAGGTCTACCCTCAGCCCACTGCAGCTGCAGAACTCCCTTCAAGAGCAAGTCTTCTTGTGTGAGGGAAGCCCACCCTCCTAAGAAAGGATTTGCCCTTGCTTTGAATTTTATACCTTAAAGAGGAACACCTTTTGGTTGACAGGCCAATAGAGAGCTGCATCCAGGTTGGGTTCCACCCTGTTCAGTTTCTTGGGGAAGCCAGGAGACATCTTGAAATTAACATAGCGCCACACCTTGTCTCCTGAGAGCGTGTAAGGAAAGATCAAGTCACCCCTGTCCTCAGGTGATAGCTTTCGGATCCTCCATTCCACCCTTTCAGAAACTTCTTATCTCTCCATCCCTTTTATGGCTTCTCTGATGGGAGGCCCTCCTCAGTTGACACACTGTAAACCAGCCCCCTTACCCTTAAAGAAGTGAATCCATTGTGTTCGAGGAGAGTACACAGCAGCATCCAGATTTCCTGGGAGCCCCTCCCACAGGGCAGACACTTGGAACAGGGGACCCAGCCCTGAATCTGTCACGGTCCACACGTAGTTTCCCTTGAAGGCATAGGTCTTCCCGCGGGGACCTGAGAGCACAGGTGCAACAAGTCGAAAAGACGGGGGTCAAATAAAGACTCGTGGGTATCTCAGGCAGGCTGATCATTTGCCCTCTTCCCACAGCTTGATGCCTCAAAAATTCATTCAACTTTAAGGAGAAGATTAAGGTCAGAGAAGGCGGACCCAGTGCTCAGCCTCTCCTTTGTTCACAGCAATTCAGCTCTGGTCCACTCAACAAAACAAAAGCCCTGCAGATAGCTGCTCCCCCTTGGGGCTCTCAGCTACTCCAAGTGACTCCCAAGCTGTAGGTCCATGCAGGTATAATTCCCTCTCTAGTAGACATTCCAGTTAAGACTGTTTTCTCCATCTTGCTGTATTTTCCAGATGTGTTTTAGTTTTAGTTGCCCTCATAAGGTGGCAGCCAAGGTAAATGCCTGCCTGGCCCACTTCCATTTGGCTCTGAGCCCTCCCTTCCCATGTCACATGCCTCCTTCCATGGCTACCAACCCCTGCTTGGTGTCTAACCTCCACTGCTCATGCTAAGGTCCCATGTCATTCCCATCTGTCCAGGTCTCAAGGTCAGCGGGCTGCCCCTACTGCCTGCCTATACAGCCTGGAGGGGAAGGGTCTTACCCAGCATCATGGCATCCAGTTCACCACTGCAGGGGTCTGGCATGGGCATGGGTTCTGTGGGCACTTGGGGGACAGTAGGGAGCTCTGTCTCTTCTTCCTCATTCTCTGTCTCTGGGGTCTTCTTGCCTGCAGAGTAACATAATGCTGCTCAGGGTAAGAACTCGGAGTGCTGGCTTCCCTACACTTCTACTGTCAGTTCAGCTCAGAGGCCTCATAGAGAGAGGAAGAGGGAATCCTGGAGAGCTTCCCTTGGTGGGAGGCAAGATCATATTTATATCAGCAGGAAACACGTCTTAGTTCTGAGAGGCACTAGAAAGGGAAAAGGAGGTTTGCTAGAATGCTCATTCTTTGTCCTCAAGAAGGGGTGTGAAGGGAGAGAGGCCTGGAAGGAAGATTAGACCTGGGAGTATCAGAAAAACAGCTCCTGAAAGTGAAGGAGCCTGAAAAACAGAGCAGCTGGAAGAGAAAGAAGCCAAGCCATTTCCTTCCCTGGAGATTAGACCTATCTCTTTAAGCCTGAAGAGATGCTGGTCTTGATCGCTAGGGGAAAGGACTGACCATAGAGAGCCTGGATCCCTGCCACGTCATCCGGGTGCAGCTTGAAGTGGGGTCGGTAGCCAGCGTAGACAGGGGCCATGAGGGCCTGGGTGTATCGAGAGTGCCCAAGCCCCAGGGCATGGCCCAGTTCGTGGGCTGCAATGATGCGCAGGTTCACCCCCCGGTAGGTCCCCTCAGTCCAGAGCTCATCTTCATCAAAGTGCACACTGCCCATCTCTGGGATGTCAGCATGGGCCAGGACCCTCCCTGGACAAAAGCAAAGGTAGATAGGAAGGTAGTCAGAGTCTCCTAGGCTGGAACATCCCCTGCCCATTATAAACTCCAATTACTCCATTCCCTTAAAATTCCCCCATGCACATTCAGTCTCTGGGATGCCTCTCTCGCCTTTCAGATTCCCCTGTCATCACCCAGTTCTCTCAGGGATGCCCATCACGCTGTCCCATTACCTCCCAGCCACTCTGTTCTCTCTGGCCCAGTCCTCTCTGAGGTCTGCCTTGAGCAGAGGAACTTAAACCAAAGAAGGCATAAGCTTTGTAGAAGAGGCTTAGAAAGCCTCAGGGAGGTGACATGCTACTCCCCAAGGGAATGTCAAAAGCTGGTTACAGAGTGTAGGGTGCAGCTGAGCATAGAGGGCAGCCTGAACATTAAGGTTCCAGAGTCACTGACTCAAGGAGACAGAGGTCTGTGAGGTGGGAGCTAAGAGCTGGTGCCTACCAGGTCCGTCAAAGCTATTGGAGCAGTACTGGCTTTGGCGGCCGTGAAAGGAGAGGCGGATGTCAGCCCAGCCAGCCTTCACCTCCCGGAAGGTCAAGGGAGCCACATTGCTCCAGTACTGGAAGGCTCGAAGCAGGGCTGCCCGGGCTGTGTAGGATGGGAGCGTGGAGGGCAGGTTCAAGATGCGGAAGGTCAGGTGCTTCTTTCTCCAGCGGCCTGGTTATTGGACAAGAAAATAGATTAGAAACACACATACTTCTGCCAACCCTGGAAAGCTTCCCGGAGTCTGGGCACTCACTTATCAAAGCTGTGTGACAACCCCTCCAGGCAAATGATGATCAGTTAATCACCATGTGATCAAACATTCAACACTGAGCTGGTCCAGGCTGTCCCAATGCCACCTGTGATACATAGCCGTGCCCCACCCCCAATTCATCCTTCCTTTCCCAGGCTCATTCCTCACCCAGCAACAGGTATTTAAGGGTCTTCTGGTTGAAGGGGTCCTCCAGGCCACAGCGTGGCTGCCTCATACGGGCCCTCGTGGCATCATCCAGCTGACCTGAGACTGGCAGCTCAGATGCTTCCTGAAAAGCTCTTAAAAAGAGAGAGAGGGATGGGTCCAGCAGGGCAGGAGAATCTGGAATGACTGGGAACTGGGGACAGCTCGTTGGCCCCCTGTTGCTCAAGGTGGTGGCTAAGAATAGTGACACATAAACTCTGTAGCTAATGGGATCACTTTAGGATCCAGTCCTCATAAATGGGACTTCCTCTTCTGTTCTGCAGAAAAGGGAGTACTCTAAATTCACCACCCATGCTCAGTCTCTTATTTGGGTAAAGTTCTCCTCCAGTGTAGCCTTCTTCCCTTACTGCAATTTCTAACCTCCTGCTCTGGTGAAGTGTCCTGCCCACTGCTCTGGAGACTCTCCTACCACAACTCCTACCTGAGGGCCTGTCCACCCTCAGCCTTCTCCCCTCCCGGATGCTCTGGGGCAATTTCATCCATCAGGCCCTGCAGGTACTGTGGTTTTTCAAGGGACTGTGAATATACCTGAGAGTAGATAGAAAACTGACCCATTAGATCCAAAATACGAAAAGAGGACTTCAAAATAGAAATAAATAAATGCTGAAATAAATGTCCACAAAAGGCAACATCTGTCAACAACTCAATCCCAACTCAACTCAACTCAGTTTTGCATACAAATTACCCTTTATGTGGGATGTGACCAAATATTAGTATTTTGGATACAATGTGAGCTGGAGCCTCCAAAGGAGTAATTAGGGCCTAAGAAGATCCAGTGACTGTGCCCTTCATCTTTGAATCGCCATCTCACCCCAGGGCCCACCACCCATTCCCTAGATCCCCAACATGGACCTGGGTCAGGCAGATGTGGGCCTGGGGAGTGGAAGGGATGAGGAGAGAGAAAGAAGACCTTGACACCTTGCGACCTTGATCCTGAAGCCATGTGCCTTACGACCTCTCACCTCAGCGCCTCCATGATATCTTCTGGCCTGAAGTCATCAGGTCCTTCTAGAGGCTTCTGTAGGTACCCATATTGCAATAAGTAATCCTATGATGAGTGTAGAGATCAGCAGAATAAAAATGGTGTTAGTAAAGATTCTAAGTGACATAACAGCCCATAGGATAGGAGGGGACAGACTTGAAAGGACTAAAGGAGAGGCATCTTAGGGAAGGAACAAGGGGAAGGAGTGGGAGATGGGTTGGGGTGGATCATGGAGGAAGGGAAAGGCAGGCAGTTGTAGGTCAGAAGGGAAGCTTGGATGGGACTGTGGAGCAGTGCCTCTATCCCTCCCCCAGCCTGGGTCCATATTTCCCAGGGGACTCACCACTGCTTCCTCCTGCTCTCCAGGCTCTAGGGCCCGGCCTGAGACTGTCATGGGGAATAGAAAGCCCAGCCATAGCCCCTGCCAGTTCATGGTCCCACCAGGCAAGAGTTCCAGAGGCTGTCTGTGCCCTCTGCCCTGAGCCTTCTGAGAGCCTGGGGAAGCAGGGCTAGGTGAGGGGCTCTTATCTCCAGTTCTTTTCACTCTCCAGTCTCTGGTCCACTTTATGAAACTCCAGGGGAGGGGAATTGGGGGGAGTGGCAGTAGGTGGTGACTCAGCCCAGAGATGTGTTGCAATTCACCATTAACCCCTGTCCTGCCAGAGAGCAGAAGTCAAGATAAGCCTCCAACCCACTCCCCCAGGGTCCTCTGGTGGAGATAGGAAGATATTTCATATTGTCCTGTGGGTGGTTATCCTGGCAGGATTGGAAGCAGAATATCTGCAGAGACTCAGGATAGGGGCTATGGCCATCCCCTAAAGCTGGACATTCTTGTGCCCCAGGGATCCCGGGGCAGCAACCCCCTCATCTACAACCTTCAGGTCTCCCTGTTAGCTCTAGGATAGGAAAAAAAAAAAAAAACAACTACTAAGAGGTAGGAAGCAGGTTGCTTAGATGCTTGGGTTTCAGGTGAAGGAATGAAGGATGAGATCTCTGTTTCTTCACATCCAAGACCAAGTTGGGAATTGAAACGCTCTGGAAGCCTACTTGTGTCTGCTTTAATAAAAAGTCATCATATCAAGCATTTAATGAATCTGGAATGCATGGGTGAGGCTAAGGGTTAACAAAGACACAAAGAAGTAAATGTCTGGAGCCTACCTGCAGGGAGCTTACAGATATAGGGTGAGTCCAACCCAAATACCTGAAATGCAGGGAATAGGATGCCAGGCAGGAGGTGCCCCATCCAAGGGGTCATGGGGCTATGGGGGGGGGGTTCACTGAGAAGGCAGGCTTTGAGCTGGACTGTGAAGGCTGGCTATGAGTTAGATTGAGTAAAAGAGTCTTAAGGCACAGGGACAGGGCAGGTCTTGAGTAAAAGTACAGAGCTGAGAAATGCCAGCTGTGCTCAGTGACTAGGTTCTGAGGGTCTGCTTCATGCACCAGAGTCCCCAGTGCCCACCCCAGGCTAGCTCAAGGCTTCAGGTGATGCTTAATAAATCTTTGTTAAATGATTGACCAGAGTGGGAGAGTGGCTGGGAGCCAGAGTTTAGAGAGGGTCTTGAATGCTATTTAAGAAAGCAGAGAAAAATTTACATTAAAAAAAAAAAACCCTACTTTGTGTTAGGTGCTTTATATATCATCCCATTTAACTCTCACTATCCTCCTGTGAGGGAGGAATTACTCTGGCCATTTTTTATGAGAGGAAATGGAGACCCAGATAGGGAAACGGTGACTAAGGACATGGAGCTCCTAATTGATTCAAATCCTTCTGCCAACTCCTTAACCCATTCCCCTTCTGTGTGCTACAGCGACTCTTAGAGCTTTGTTCTCTGAGTGGTTGGGAGCCACTGAAGTTTCCACCATCATTTGTGCATCACACAACATTTACATGCTGTTTGAACTCAGGGAAGTAGGGATAGGAGTGGGGGAAAGGGTTACTGAACTCATGTTCTCAGTAGGACCCCAGTTCTGAGCCCTTCCCCACCTCCCCAGGCTTAAAGGCTGACAGGCCACCAGGGAACCCTTCTCACCCCAGGATCGAGGTGGGGGATACCGCTGACTCATATAGCTGCCCTCAATGATGCTGGTCCTCTTGACCCACTCAGCGCTCAACTGGGTAACAATCAAATGACTAAGTCCCAAACGGCCAGTGACAGGCAAGGAAGGACAGAGCCTCTGACTGATGAGTGACAGAAGCCATGACTAAGGCCATGACCAAGGCTGATTCCCCAGGAAAAGAGGGAGCTTGGAAACCATCTCCATTCAGCCTCTTTCCACCCCTCACCCTTCAATCCCTCTTCTTTTGAGAACAGAACATGGGCCAATTGGAAATTATATATATATATATTTTCCGATTGACGTCTTCACTACCTTTTTTTGAATAAAAGTTATCCATTGCTCATTGTAGTAAATTTGGAAAATACCAAAATAAGCAAGGAAGAAAATGAAAACCACCAGTAAATTCTACCCAGAAGAGAACCACTAGTAACATTTTCATGCATTTACTTGAAACTGTCTGTGGCTCTGAGTTCAGCTCCAGCTCTGCCAGCCCAGCTCAGTCCCTGGTGATGGAGTGGGATGAAAGAGAATGATAGGAAGTAGTGAGGACAGTGGGGAAGGGCCAGGAGCTGATGGCGGTGTGGGGAGAGGAGGACACAGGGGAAAGCGGTGGAGTAAGATGAATGTGATAGCACATTACTCCCTCCCCTTAGACACCTCATAAAACAAACAAACAAAAGAAGTGGAGAGGAAGCCTAGGTTTGTTAGTGTGTTAGTGAAAGAGATGGTGTTTATTATAAGAGGTGAAGGATGGGCACTCACTGTCACTCTGGCCTCAGAAGACCCAGGAGATGGAACCACATTCTAGATACAAAGGAGCCAGGGAGAGAGCAGAGTGAAACAGTAAATGCTGCCAAACAGTTTATCTCATTTAAATCTGGACAACAACCTGTGGGCTGCTAGTATCACCTTTCACAGAAGAGGGAACTGAGTCTCGAATAGGTTACTTCAGGTCACACAGCTAGGAAGCAGCAGGGCCTCAGACCCAAGCTATGATCTCCTCGGCCTCCCAAGAGTTTCCGCAGGCACCCAAACAAAACCCCCTAGAGCCAGGAGCTGCAGGCTGGGCATGTGCACAAAGACGGCATGACTAACTGTTCCCCAAACGGCGTCATGACCAGCCCTTCCGCCAGCCCCCTCTCCCTGAACGGGCTGAGCCAGCTCTTTTCCCCACTGAATTCGTCACCTCTCACTGGGGGAGATGTGGGAATGTGTGCAAAGGGTTGGACCTGTGGTCTGCCTGCCCCGAAAAGGGAACTTGGGTCTGACAGCAAGAACTTCTGGGTTCTTTGGCTGGTTTGCTCCTGCCCTGCAAACTGGTTTCCCTTTCTGCTCATAGTTTGTGGCAGAAGAGTTTGTACAGAAATATGTTTAATTGAAATATTTTAAACTGTAGCGGCAGGGAGTAGGTGAGACTCTTGAGAGTACTTTCTAATGATCAGGGGCTACGGGGCTTTGGATGGAGGGCAAAGGTTTGTAGAGGTCTCTCAGCCCAGGAGGAGCCAATCTCTAAACCAGCCCCCAGCCCCTTGGACAGCCATTCATACCGAATAGGGTGGCCTGGAGGGCTGGGCATCCTAGTAAGTAAAGGGCAAGTCTGGGGCCTGAAACTGGAAGCTGGGGGTGAGAAAAACATAACGCATAACCAAGTTAGACACTGGCCTAGACAGCGCTCTTGATGGAGAGAAATATGAGAGAAACATAGTGTTAGCCTCTGGCCTGTTTTCCCCTCAGAGCCCTGGGGGAGTCAGGAGAGAGGGAGATTTTGCTGGCTGGGTGAGACTGAGTTCTCGCCAAGCCGTTACCCTGGAAACCTCTGTTTTAACAGGACACCCCCCCACCTCCACACACACACTCCTTTAATTAGTCATGAGTTCCTAGAAGCCAGATGGGAAAGGAGGGCCAGGACTGCGCACAGCTGGAACCGGTTAGTAACCAGGGAAGTGGGTGGGGTTTGGGGATGGCTCAGGCTCATATTCTGCTCCCAGGTTGCCCTAGACTTCCTCAACCCCCATTATAAACACTTTCCGGTATTCCCTCCCACCCACTGCTCCTTAACACGCATCCACTCGCTTGGGACTAGCCTGAACTGGCTCAGGTGAGAGTACGTCAGACCCAAATTCTTTAATTCTTCGTTTCCTGTCAAGTACTGGGGAGACCAAGATTAGCTCCCCTTCTCCAATTCACAAAAAAAGGTGTTATCCCACAGGACTCCCCGGGAGATGCTTGAGGTCCCATCACCCAGTGCCAGTGCCCAAGGGATGCACAAGTTCTAGCCTCTGGAATAAAGAGGGGAGCAGAGGAATAAGGAGTTTAAGATGACAGGGAAATGATGGTAACACAAAAGATTTTTGCTCCAGAAACAAAGAATTTTTGCTCCTTCTGGGAACAGCAACCTTTTTCTTAGCAAAACCCAAATGGATCTTTATTGCTTTTCCCAAGCAAAGTAGGATGTAGGGGAGCACTGTGGCCTCCTGTCCTCATCCTGTGACCCCAGGAAACTGATCTGTCCTAGTGTTTGGGGACAGTCATGGGCCTGGAAAATCCACATTTGGCTGCCTTTACTGTTGGCAAAAGTGTTTGATAGGGGGTTGGCAAGGGAAGGAGCTCAGCACTGCCTTCCCCTTTTGAACTGGATGGGGGAAGGAGACCTTGGGAAAGACCCAAGTTTCTCTGTTTTCTGTCAGGCCAGCAGTGGAGGAGAGGGCGGTTGGGGTGAGAAGGCTGCCCTGATGAGGGTGGGGGAGGCAGGCAGGGAGAGGGTTCTCCTCGGCATCCTCTGTTTTGCCCCTATTAAGAAAGATAGTGGATGTTCACCAGTTTAGTTTTATTTTTGTTTCTTGGTGAATTTATTCATTTGACGATGGAGGAAGCGTTGATACTATACAAGCATATTGTGCACAGAGTGAGGAAGAAAGAGCAACAGGATTTTAAAGTGACAGAGGGGCACAATTCCAGTTTGAGTTGGAGCCCCGTGCCACTTCGGCATAATGAGCGCTCCCCTTCAGCTGTGGAAGAAGATTTTGAAAGGGGAAATAAGAAAAGACAGCTGAGAAAGAAGACCATTAAGAATATGAAAACAAATATATGTATGGCTGAAACATTATGCTGTACACCAGAAACTGACACATTATAACTGACTGTACTTCAATTTAAAAAAAAAAAAAAGACCATGAATCCTAAGGAAGACTGTGTTCTCAGATTTTTTATCCAGAAGCTATTCATAACTATGTGTGCTTGCCTCTTGTCTATTTTTATAAGCCCCTTGTGTGTGTGTGTGTGTCTGTGTGCCTGTGTGTGCACATGCATGTGTTATTACAGGAGTGACGCTTCCCTATTATAAACAATTGAGCTGATATATAACTGTTTACCTACTTCCAAAAAGGAAGCCAGATATTGATAGAATAGAAGCACACTGGGGGGAAAGATTTGAGGGTCTTTGAAAACCAAAGGCTGGAAAAATATCCAGTTGATCACTCACCACAAAGCAAGTCTGGCCACTGACCAGAGGTAGCCATGGTGATCAATAAGATCAGAAAGAACTGATTGACAAAATGTTGGCCTCTATTATGAGGCCAGTGGTGGTGGCCAGAGGCAAAAATAGAGTAAAAGAGAAGCAAGAGAAAAGGGCAATCCGGTTGTGGAGCTGAAGGAGCATGTGAAACCAAACCTGGCTTAGATTACGGTCATATATAGAGGGCAAATGGAAAGAGCTGTTTTTATGACCAGACAAATGTAAGAATGAGTATTGCAGGGGAGGGGATAGCTCAGTGGTAGAGTGCATACTTAGCATGCACGAGGTCCTGGGTTCAATCCCCAGTACCTCTATTTAAAAAAAAAAGGATGAGTGTTGGCAAAAGTTGTATTCATCTGTCACTCATTACCTTACTTATTGAATTTATCAATGCTTCAACTTTTCTGCAAGTATTTCCCAAGTAGATTATAAAAATATATATGAAGAGTGTAGAGGTGTAGGTACATAACTGTGGTGGTTACACCTTCAGGGTATTTGTCCATCTCACAATGATGACCCCTTCTCTGCCCTCCTTCCACAGGGTCAGGGGGTGGCTTCCAGCAGCCATGTTTATCCTCCGTAAAACTAAGTATAGAATTCGATATTGACAGGTTTTCTTTTTCCCTTAGAGTGCTTTAAACTGTCTTCTGATCTCCACAGTTTCTGGTGAGAAATCCATGATGACTCAAATTATTTTTTCCCCTGTGTTGTTTTTCTCAAACTGCTTTCAAAATTGGTTCTACTTTTTGGTTTTCAACAGTTTGAGTATGATGTACTTAAATGTGGTTTGCTAAGCTTCTTTTTTTTTTTTTTTACTGTATTTTATTTTATTTTTAATGAAGTGTAGTTGATTTACAATATTATATAAGTTTCAGGTGTACAACATGATTTACAAATTTTAAAGGTTATACTCCATTTACAGATATTTTAAAATATAAGCTATATTCCCTGTGTGTACAATATACCCTGTAACTTATTTATTTTATACAAAGTATTTTGTATCTCTTAATCCCCTACCCCTATTTTGCCCCTCCACCTTTACCTTTCTTCACTTATAATCACTAATTTGTTTTCTGTATTGGTAAGTCTGCTTCTTTTTTTTCCTATATTCAATAGTTGGTTTTATTTTTAATTCCACATATTAAGTGGTAAAGAGTATTTGTCTTTCTCCGTCTCACTTATTTCACTAGAAATAATATCCTTCAAGTCTATCCATGTTGTTGCAAATGGCAAAATTTTCATTCTTTTTGATGGCTGAGGAGTATTTCATTGTATAAGTACACCACATCTTTTTTATCCGTTCGTCTGTTGATGGACACTTCGGTTACTTCCACATCTTGGCTATTGTGAATAGTGCTGCTATGAACATTGGGGTGCATATATCTTTTCAAATTAATGTTTTTATTTTCTTCAGATATATACCCAGGAGTAGAATTGCTGGATCATATGTTAGTTCTATTTTTAGTTTTTTGAGAAACCTCCATAACGTTTTGCATGGTGACTTCACTAATTTACATTCCCACCAACAGTTGCTGAGTTTCTTTGATCTGAAAATTTGTGTTTTTCACCAAGTTTGGGAAGTCTTCAAACATTATTTTGTTAAAGAGTTGTTTGCTCCATTCCCTTTCCTCTCTTTCTGTGACTCCAATTACATACATGTATATTAGATTTCTGAATTTCTGTTCACAGTTTTCAATCTTTTTTCCTCTGTATTCTTCAGACTGGATTCTTTCTATTATCTATCTTTAAGTTTACTGACTTTTTCCTATATCCAAATGTCTATTAAGCCCATTTAGTGATTTTTAAATTTCAAATACTGTATTTTTCAGTTCTAGAGTTTTCATTTGCTTCTTTTTTTATAGTTTCTGTTCTTCTGCTGAGATTTTCTATTTTCCCACTTATGGTGAGCACAGTTTTCTTTACTTCATTCAGAATTGTTAACAAATTCAGGCTTTAAAGTCCATGCCTGATAATTCTGATAAATGGGTTATTGTATGAGTCTGCGTCCAACCAGGAAAGAGAAACTACGTGGTAATTTAAACAAGAAAAGTTTACACACACACACAAAAGCAAAGAATAAGTGTGCAAAAAAAGAGAGAGAGAGAGAAAGTTTAACATGCTAAATGGCAGGCAAGAAGCCGTGGTGCCACACCAATAGGACCTTCTGGAAATACACCCTATAAGGTGTCAAGGAAAGCTGTTCATAGGAAGACGCCCCGCCTTTCACTATAAAACCTCCTGAGGGTGAGGGGTTACCATGGAAAGCTGTTGGCTTCTGGGTGCTGCCAGTCCCCACGCACTGGAGAAGCCACACATTGCAGGAGCTTGCTGAGTGAGCACATCAGAATTAGGAAGCAAATATACACAAAATGTTATGATAACTCACAGAGAAAAAAATGTGACAATGAGTGTGTATGTGTCCATGAATGACTGAAAAATTGTGCTGAACACTGGAATTTGACACAACATTGTAAAATGATTATAAATCAATAAAAAATGTTTAAAAAAAAAAAGAATTAGGAAGCGAAAGACGTTTCTCTAGTGATGTTTCTCCAGCACCTTCTACTGACAAAACTTCAGTGCCCACTGGCAAAGATTTTCCAAAGGGCCCCCATCCATTTTTATGGAGCAGGCAAACAGGTGAATTTGGAGCTGAGAGGCAATAAATCAATAACCAGCAAGGTCATTTTAGGGTTGAGCTCTGTTGATTATCTTTTCCTTTGAGAATTATTCACATTTTCCTGATTTTCTGTGTGCATATTGTAGATTTTTGGATTGTATCCAAGACATTGTGACATGGTGTGGGGACTGTTTTCTGTTATGTTCCTCTACAGAGTGTTATTGTTTCTGAGCAGACCATTAACTGGATTAGAAATCAAACTACAAATTCTGTCTCACCTGTGGTGGTTGATAGGTCAGATCTCAGATTATTTTAGCCTTAACTGCAAGCTGCTTTGAGTCCGCCACAAGCAGAGATCGTCCAGACACGTGGGTAATGTTTATAAACAGATATGGGGGCCCCACTTTCTGATTTTTCTCCTTCCTGTGATTACATCCTCACTGTCCCATGGCTACGGTTGCCCTGGGCTCTGAACTCTGGTTCTTCAGGCCAGATAAAGGTGGGTTTTCTATCAAAGTTTTAGCTGTCACATGCCACACTATGACTGTGGTCTGCCCTCAGGCTAACATTGCAAAACTGAGAAAATCGTTCTTGACTAATCCCTTTTTCCAAGTTTTGACTCTCTTCTAAAATATACCTGCTTTGGTTCCTCCTCCAGAGCTTTCAGGTGGTTGTTTTGTATTGCGTCCTGAGTTTATAATTGTTATCTGCAGAAATGTAGGACTGTTAGAGGTTTACTTCACTGTTCTGGAAGAAGAAGCCCCTAGACTCATGTTATTATTAGTAGTAAAAAAAAAATTGTTCGTTAAGAATTAAGCTACAGTGGTGATTATTTTATAATGTATATAGTACCATGGAATAGCTATGTTGTGCACCTGGAACTAACATAGTGTTGTAGGTCAATTATAATTCAATTTTTTTAAAAAAGAATTAAGCTATAAACACCAACATATAATGAATAATAACAGAGCTAGGCAAAGCCTCCAATTAAAGAAATAGAATAGTTCCCAGCAAGATGAAAGACAGAAAGACAGGAAGAAAGACGAAAGAAAGAAAGACAGACAGAAAGAAAGGCAAGCAAAGAAAGAGAGAGGAAAGAAGGGAGGGAGAAAAGGAGGAAGGAAGGAAAGAAGGAAGAAAAGAAAAACTAGGCAAATCAAAAGGAGTTTTGTTAGTCATGGAGACATCAAAAGGCAGAGTCAGAGAAGCAAACACTGGCAACGGCCATCCAAGCACTGTATTGAGAAAATGAATCTTAGCAATGGACTTTAGTATTCAGCATATTTGACACGACCATCCCTACTGTGAAAGTAAATGCATCACACAATGTAGTCTGGTAACTTCAGTCTTTCTAGTATAATTGACTTTTCATGTCCCAATTTCCATCCTGTAGAAGCTGAAAAATGTGCCTCCTAAATAAGATATCCATCTCTGAATCCCTGGAATTTATACATAATACCTTATATGGCCAAAAAAAAAAAAAAGTGAGGGAGGTCTTTGCAGATGTGGTTAAATTAAGGATTTTGGGATGAGGAGATTATTTTGGATTATCTGAGTGGGTACTAAATGCAATCACATGTATCCTTATAAAGCAGAGAGAGGGAGATTTTACATACAAAGAGGAGAAGATAGTGTGAAGATGGAGGCAGAGATTGGAGTGAAACTGTCACAAGCCAAGGAATACTGGCAAACACCAGAAGCTGGAAAAGGCCAGGAATGGAGTCTCCCCTAGAGTCTCTGAGGGCACTGTTGTTTTGCTGTTACCTTTATTTTGATCCAGTGATACTGATTTTGGACTTCTGGGATCCAGAACTGTGAAAGAAAAAGGTTTTGCTGTTTTCAGCCACCATGTTTGTGTAATCTGCTAGAACAGTCGTGGGAAACATGTGTGTTCACCAAGTGACCTTATGAATATAGTTTGGTGAACCAAATTAGGAGCAATGTTTGTGGGAAGTTGGAGTGCTGGTTGTGCTGGCCCAAATATTCTGTTTCCCATGGCAGGTGTAGTATGTGTAAATTGATAACTTGACATTGTAGTTTATAAATTCTGGTTTATATATCAGTCTTATGAGCTTGACTAATATGAATCTGACCCGAAGATCTACTATTTGTGCTGACAAAACCAGATGTCTGTCTCTGTAGGGATATTTGCAAGATCCTGGCCATAGTAAACACACACGAAACTAAATACTATATTGTTGAAGTCTCTTGAGAAATATATCTGGCATCTCCTGGTTATTCCATGATGTGATCATCAGTTCTCTACTTCTAAACTTCATTAATAATAACTTAATCATAGAACTTACAGTTTAAAAGCGACTTCATATTTATTATCTCATTTAATTTTGATAATAATGCTGTGGACTAGGTTTTATCATCATTCTTATTTTTATAGTTGAGGAAAGCAACATTCAAGAAGGCTAAGAGTTTTGCCCATGGCAAGTGGAACTGAGATTTGAACTCAGATTTTCTGACGCTGAACCCTAGGGACTAGATTCAACCAACAGACATTTGTATTATGTTTCATTATATGCTAGGTACTAAAAACCAGGAATTCAGATATGAATAAGACCAGCCTTATTTCCACTGCCATGAGGAGCTCCCAACCTAGTAGGAATAAGTATGCAAAGTGTAAAAATGTTTAGAGCAAGGGCGAAAACAAGTAGCGCAGAAAAACTAACCTTACATTGTGCATAAGGAACTATAATTCACTGAATTTGCTTTGTATTTGAGAGTTTTAGAATTGTTACAGCCTGCACATTATTGTCTGGGATGTTATTGCTAGATAAGATGCCATTTTTACAATCCAGTTAAAACAAGCTTGCCACCCAGAGGAGGAACTCTAGGCAGAGGGATTCGTGTTAAACAAAACCACACTTATAATTAATTCTATGCGTGTCTACGTTAGATTTTTGATGAATATAGAAGTAGTTTACATAGTGTTGTCCTTCCCAATAATCTCCTTCATTTCTAAATCCTGGGTTAAACAATTTACTCAAATATCATTAACCTTAGAAATACCTATACTCAAGAGGACCCATCCCTTCCTCTAGAGCAGTCTTGATGCCTGGGTCAGACTAGCCCCTGCTGAGTGTGCTAACCTAAGTCATACAGATTTTTAATGAAGTGGTGCTGAAATAAGCAAAATCCCTGATTTTTGGTAGTGCCTGGTAAGCTAGTCTCACATATGTTCAGCAGGAGAGGTAAGCATGATTCATAACTAACTTTAATACATGGATCTATGTGATAAGTACCATGAGAGACATATAAGAGGCTATAGAATTTGAAAAAGAAAAGAACTATTCTTAGTTGGGAGATTCTGAGAACAGTTCACAAATGAGTAGCTTCTCAGCTGACTTAGGTTAGCACACTCAGCAGCTGAAAAAAATGTAATAAACTTCATTTTTTAGTTTATTAAAAATAGTACATAATTTATGATAATAATTGTAGAACATAAAAATTATATAAAAGAAAAATCATCTATAATCCTACTACCCGGAAACCCAGTGGTGGTTACCGCTAACATTTTTCAGTATTTCCTCTTAGTCTTTTCATGTAATTAAGTGTCCTTCTTAAATCTTTTCAAGATTTCTTTTTAAGAGACTGTAAGAAATAAAAAATACCATTGTATAATCTTAACAGGAAATTAGACAATGCAATTGAAAGACTTGAAGGCATAGAAATAAAAACTATCTAAACTGAAGCATAAAAAGAAAAGAAAGCTAGGAGGAAAAATGAACAGAGCCTTAGCAAACGATTAGACATTATCAACTACTCTACCATACATGTAATTTGGAGTAGTGGAAAACAGGAGGAACAGGAAAGAATATTTGAAGAAATTATGGCAAAAAATTTACCAGATTTATGGAAAAAATACCAACACACCTATATCCAAAAAGTTTGGTGAACCATGAGCAGGAAAAACACAAAGAAAACTATAGCAAGACACAGCATTAATCAAATTGCTGAAAACCAATAATAAAAAGGACATTTGAAAAGAAGCCAGAGAAAAAGATCATTACATACATGGAAGCAAAGATAAAAATAACTATTAACTTCTCATCAGAAACAATGTAAAACAGAAAACAATGGAATGACACCTTTAAAGTGCTAAATGAAAAAAGTGTCAATCTAGAATTATATACCCAGAGAAAATAACCATCAAAAATGAAGACCGAAAAAAAAGAGATTTTAGAGGAGGAGAGTATAGCTGAGTGGTAGAGTGCATGCTTAGCATGCGCAAGGTCCTGGGCTCAATTCTGAGAACCTCTGTTTAAATGAATGAATGAATGAATGAATGAATGAATCTAATTCTCCCCCTCACAAAAAAAGAAAGAAATTTTAAGACAAACAAATGTTGCAAAAAATGTGTCATTAGCATTACAAGAAGTATTAAAGGAGGTTCTTCAGATTGAAGAAAAGTGATACCAAGTGGAAACTGAGATCTACACAACAGAATTAAGGGCATGGAAATAGCAAACATGTGGGTAAAGATAAAAGACATTTTTAAAATTCTTTAAAATATGGAAACAAATATACATATGTATATGCATGACTGGGATATTGTGCTATATACCAGAAACTGACATTTTGTACTTCAATTTTTTTTAATTATTTAAAAAAATCATCAACTCTGTAAGACAAAAGTAGTCATTATATATAATGAATATACTTTATGTAGAAGTTAAATATATGACAACAATAGTAAAAAGGATGGGAGAAAGGAAAATGGAAGTATACCTTTGTGAAGTTTTGACATTACACGTGAAGCCATATAATATTATTCGAAGGTAGACTGTGATAAATTAAAGATGTATATGGTAAACCCTGGAGCAACTACTGAAAAAATATATAATTAATAATAGAAGATTATCACTAAAATAAAATACTAAAAATACTCAATCCAAGGTCAGCAGGAAAAATGGAGCAAAAACAGATAGGACAAGTAGAAAAAAAATAGCATGATGGTTGAGCATTAAACCCAACCATATCAATTGGAATTGTCTATTTATGGAAACT
This sequence comes from Camelus dromedarius, assembly GCF_036321535.1. Classification (NCBI taxonomy): domain Eukaryota; kingdom Metazoa; phylum Chordata; class Mammalia; order Artiodactyla; family Camelidae; genus Camelus; species Camelus dromedarius. The sequence continues at coordinate 58,694,759 of NC_087446.1, read as the reverse complement.
GCCTATTTTTCTGTTGGAGAGTTTGTCTTTTCTTGTTGATTTGCAAGAGCTCTTTATATAATCAAATATAAGTCCTTTGTCATATATGTTTTCTGCCTTTAACATTATGCTCAGGAAAACTTTCCTCTCCCAAAACAGGTAGTGTTTCGACAAGGAAGATGAAACTAGTATAAATTTAAACACTGAGGTAGAAAATCATAAGCTACATTTAGGAAATTAATATTGATTAGGTGTGTTTGGCTATAAAAAGCACGTAAGGGAATCACAGAATATAAAGTAGAAAGAGTAATTCAAGACCAAAACTTTGAGCGCTGTCTTAGTCTATTCAGGCTGCTATAACAAAGACTTATAAATAACAGAAATGCATTACTCCCAATGGGGAAGGACTATATAGGGGTAAGGGATTAAGAGGTACAAACTACTATATATAAAATAAGGGGGGAGGGTATAGCTCAAGTGAAGGAGCGCCTGCTTAGCATGCACAAGGTCCTGGGTTCAATCCCCAGTACCCCCTCAAAAAAAAAATAAATAAATAAACCGAATTACTCCTCTCAAAAAAATAAAAATAAAAATAAATAAACTACAAAGTTTGATTATACAGCACAGGAAATACAGCCAATAGTTTATAATAACTATAAATGGAATACAACTTTTAAAAACTGTGAGTCACTATGTTGTACACTTGAAGCTTATATAATGTTGTAAATCAACTATAAACCTAGAAAAAAAGAAAAAAATTTATTACTCACACTTCTAGAGGCTAGAAGTCTGAGATCAGGGTGCCAGCATGGTCAAGTGAGGGCTCTATTCCAGGTCTCAGATTTCTCTCCTCACGTAGTGGAAGGGGCTCAGGAGTTCTGTGGGTCTCTCTCTCTTTTTTTTTTTTTAATTAATTAATTAATTATTTTTTTGGTGGGGAGAGGTAATTATGTTTACTTATTTAGTCATTCTTAGATGAAGTACTGGAGATTGAACCCAGGACCCCATGCGTGCTAAGAGCGCACTCTACCATTTGAACTATACGCTCCCCGCTGTGGGTCTCTTTTATAAAAGTATCAATCCTCTACATGAGGGCCCCACCCTCATGACCTAATCACCTCCCAAGGGCCCCACCTACTAATACACTTTAGGGGTTAGGATTTCAACGTATGAATCTGGGGGGACATAAACATTCAGACCCAAGCAACTGCCTTTGGTAGACCAAAGGGAACCCATTAAATGTTTGGTGAAATGATACCATCAACAATGGGCTTAAGGGAGGTAAATCTTGTTGAAGATCAAAGTGTGTGGGACTGACTGGGGAAGTGGGTTGTGGAGAGAGATTTAAATTGGAGAACAGTTAGTGTGCTTTTGCAGTAGTTCAGATGAGAAATGACTAAGAGAGCAACCCAGACAATGAATAAGGATAAAAACTACATGATTACTATAAAAATCAACAGCCTCAGGCTTCTTTCAGTGCTTGGTTTTAGATAAATTGAATCTGAAGCACCAACATCCAAATAGGAGATACTGGATAGGCAGGTTTTAGAGATGCCTGGGCTAGAGAAAGATTGGGAGTTACTAGCACTGAAATCACAAGAGTAAATGAAGAACCTTGTGGATTTCTAGAATGTTGGAGGGCTCCTACTCGTCCTTCCAGACTCAGCCTTAATCTAGGTGTCGTCTTGTCTGTGGAGCCTTTCCTGATCACCACCTGCCCCACCCCACAGCTGACTTAGGGGTCCCCTCTTGGCCTCCACGGCAACCTGGTTATGCCCCTAGTAGAGTATCTTTCATACTTTATTATTGTTGAGTGTTTGCCTCTTTTTCTTGAGACTCTAGAAAGGAGTCACCAACATGTATCCATCTTTGTGTTCTCTTGGCCTATGGAAAGCTCTTGGAGAATGTTTGCTGAATTTAATCAAATTCCATGTATTGTTGCTTTCCCAAGGATGAGATACTTTAACATTTCTCTCCCCTCCTCTCAGCCAATTTTACTACCCCCATCCAGCCAGTTACTCGTTCTGGGGTATAACCTCCACCCTTTCCACTTGAGTTCAGCATCCGTTTTGATCTTCAGGGCAGAATGGAAAGGATTGCTGTTGACCATCTTTTGAGAGATGGCATTACTGACAAAAAATTGTACCCTCTCGACCCCAGATTCTCTCTCTCTCTCTCGATTTGTAGCACGAAGTTATAGTTGGGAAGGGGAGGGAGATCTAGACACCCCTTATCCATGAGTGCCTGTGAGCCTGAAGAGAAAAGATTTTCTAGCTGAGTAAACCTCTCTGCTAATTTCAAAACAAGCTGGAGTCTAGGGACAAGATAACTTGCCAGCACTGGCCCCTCACAGCACCACCTAGTGGACATAAAAAACTAACACGTGGACTCTGAGCCTGTGAGGGCAAACGGCCAATCCTAAAATAATTCACTTCTAGATCCCAAAAATCTTTGCTATTTACACATTAGGAGAGAGGATGCACCTGCAAGGAAGAAAGAAATGCCAAATAAATAGTAATACAGTCTCAGGAATGGAAAAAAAAACAAAAACAAAAACAGGGGCTAATGTACTTCGCCTTAAGCTGAAAGAGTCCTTGGGGAAGTAATTAAACTAGTATCCTTCTATCCCACTCATCCCAAATATAAAGCCCAGAAGGAGAGTATGATGCCTTAGCCCCTCAGTATTGATTTTATCAGTGGCTTTGGAATTTATTTTTCTGCAAACCAAGGTAAGGAAAATAAATCTCTTACATTCTAACCCGGTACTCATATAGTATATATTTGAAACAAAATTATCATGAGACATATTTACTCTTAAGTATCTCTCTCTGCTCTTTTCTATTCTATTTAAGAAACGATATTGGTCACAACTTTCTAAATTGATTTCATAACCCACATTTAGAAAAACACTAGCTTATCTGTAAATATCATCCTATAGCATGTGATTAACATTGATTTTTATGTAAAGAAATGTGTCTCTGCAAAATTGAAAGCAAATTTAAGGGGGAGGGGATAGCTCAAGTGGTAGAGTGCATGCTTAGCATGCACAAGGTCCTGGGTTCAATCCCCAGTAACTCCTCTAAGAATAAATAAATAAATAAATAAATAAATAAATAAATAAATAAACAAACAAACAAACAAATAAACAAATAAACCTAATTTACCTCCCCCCAACAAAAGAAAGCAAACTTACCACGTACCTTTCATGCTGCCAAGCCTTTACTCATTTACTTGCTCTCCCTTACCTACCTTTCTTGAGATGTGAGGGTCTTCAAATTCCAACTCCACCTTTAAGCCTCCCCATCCCCCGAATCAGAAGTTTCTTTCTTAGCTCTCCCTCAACACGTTGCTGATCTCTCTACCATAGTAGTTAGTGATTTGCACGCTTAACAGCTTCCTTAAATGAAGGGTCTACAATGTCTTCTTAATTGCATCCCTCCGGACTAACACAATGATTGATAGGACCCAACAAATATTGAAATAAACTTTAATCAAACCACTGAAGACCCAGAAAATGTAAAGGTTTACTGTGGTAAATTCTTTTGCAAAACAATTAATCTCTCCCTAATAATGATTTTTAAAGTATAGATTCCTCTGAAACATCAGAACTTACAAAGCATCAAACACCTACTTATAAGCCAATTAAATCTTATTTAAAATCTTTATAATTGCGTTGGGGTCCTTTTGGTTTTTTGGTTCTTTGGGCTTTTGGTCTCACACTGAGGTCCCTAATCAAGTTCTCATAACTGCTCAGGTGTGCCAGGCACAAATTTTCCCTCCTCTTCTGTTTCCCCACATGGCTTGTGGCTTCATTTGTTCAGCCAAATATTTGAGAATTTATTCTGTTGGGCACTGGGATGCAGTGATGATAAACACAGTCCCAGAGCTGGAGGAGCACATGATCTAATGAGGAGGAGGAGGGCTAACAAGTAAACAAGCATGACAATATAATGTAATAAATGCCACTACAAATGTTAAGTGTGGAGTGTTAAGGAAGTAAGTTAAGAAAGGTGCCTAATGAAAAAAAAAAAAAAGGTACCTAATGTCTGGTAATGAAAGTCTTCCCAGAGAAGATAACATTTAAGCAGAGATCCAAATGCTAAGAAAGAGTTGATTAGGGAGAATGAGTCCGGAGAAGTATTCTAGGCAGGGGGGCCAGCAGGGGCAAAGGCTTAAGGCTCAGAGAGAATGTGGCTCATTTGTTGAACTGAAAATAGTTCAAGAGTTGGAGCAGTTTGACCAGAGTTGAGGAATGGCCAAGAAACAAGGCCAGATTGTGTGGGACCTTAAGAGTCAGGCTAAGAACTGTGAACTCCTGAAATAGTTCATTACAGCTGACTTTCCCCTCTGTTGGTTTCCATACTGGCAGCTGGCTAGAAAGACTGTGATAAGTGAGGATGTGGAAATCAGAGGATAGACAAAAAGTGACAGCTCTTTATGGCTGAAAATTCCTCTTCCTGTATCATTAGTTGGCTCCACAATGCCGTCTGGGGGTGGGGTGGGGGGCATGTGAGAAGGTAAAATTTCATGAGTTGAGTTGCGCCAGTGAAGCTGTGAAGTAGGTCGATGATCTTCAGAAATAAACAGCAAGGGAGATACCAAGGCCCCATTGCTATGCAGCACGATAATGATGACACATGTAAATTAACGTCCAATTTAATTTTTGTTTCACTTTATTATAACACTAATTTCTGTTCACTGAAGTCTGGGCAAACGTACAGAAGTCGGTACTAATTTGGTAATACACATCATTTTTAAAAATTAAAAGCAATATTACTCCCAACACTTACCTTCCTGCACCAAACTGATGGGGATAAAACACCTAGAAGCTGACAAAAGAGGCAAAGCAAGACATGTTGTCTACTTGAGTTTATTCTGTTCTTTTTTTTTAAAAAAGAAAAAAAAAAAAAGAGGTGAGGGATGGAGGGGGAAATAACCCATAAACACTGTGAACAGGAACCAAGACTCCAAGACTTGGGCGTACTCCCCCCCGACCCTTGACCTCAGTTCTCCAAGAGACTCCCACCCACCCGATTTTCTTTTAAACAAGACATCCAAATCAGCAGCAAAGGTACCTCCTGGGGTAGTCACGGAGATTTTGAACACTGGGAATGGGAGGGAGAAAAGTCCAAAAAAATAGGAGTTGGTAAGGAAAGGGAAGGAATGAAGGAGAGGCTAGGCTCTGGAGGACAGAGTTGGGCCATGAGAGGTGAAAGCGAGCCAGTAGGGGGCACCCCTCCTGACTGCCGCTGCCCACGTTCCCCAGGACCCCGGATAGCCCCGCGGTTTGTTCTGCAGTCCGTTCCCTGTTCCCGGGGGGGCCTCACAGGCCCAGCTCCAAGTCCTCTAGCTCCTCCTCCAGCGCCCTCCTCCTCGCCAGCTTCTCCAGCTGCTCTTTGCTGGGCTGGCTGATTTCCCCAGCCTGGATCCGCTGCTGCAGCTCCTCCACCTGCCGAAGCTTCTTCTTTAGGTTCTTTATCTTCTTGGCCTTCTCGGTGGCGGCGGCTGGGTCGGGCTGGTCCAGGGCGGCGGTGGGGGCTGCCCGGGAGGCCTGTGGAGCGCTGGGCACCTGGGCGCTCTCGCCCAGGGACACCTTCTCGAGAGTCCGGCTCAAGGCCTCCGCCTCCCCCTTCTCCTGCTGCTGCCGCCTCTTCTCCTTCCGCTTCAGGTTGCGTTTGGCTGTCTTGGAGAGGCCTGGTTCACCGCCTTCAGGCCTGGATGGGGTGACGGGAGCAGTGGCCTCGGGGCTCAGCCCGGGGGGCAGTTCTGGTTTACTCTTGAAAAACTTCACATACTTGTTCTCATACCTGCGGGGAAGAGTGTCAAAGAATCACGGACTTTTCCAAGTCCCCCCCTTTTTTTCTTTTCTTTCTTTCTTTTTTTTTAAATCAAGCCCTCCACCCTTTTTTTCCGAGCCCTTTTCTTAACAGTATAAATTATTTCACCCCTTTCTTTCCTGCTTCCTTCTTCTCCCTATGGCCCTTCCCCAGCTTTCCTCTGCTGTGCAGGTTGTAGGATCCCCCGGTCCTGAAGCTCCGATCTCTGAACGCTATTTACAGGTTCTGCTGAACAGAGGCCATAGGAACAGGGCTGGTCACTTGGTTACTCATCCCTCACTCATCCCTAAATCCTAGCTTCCTCCTCTCCCTTCTCTGATAGCTGCCCCCTCCTTCCACTTCGGAGGATCCTGGGATCAGAAAACTCCTCCTTGAACTCTTAGGCACGCATTTTCTTTCTTGCGGCAGGGACCCCATTAGGTACCCCCTCCTCACGCCTGACCACGCACACTGGGACCTCCTCCTGGGGCACATAGCCTTCTTTCACCCTCCGCTGCTTTCGCCAGGTCCCGTCTGGTCGCTGAGTGGAGGCGATGTACTTGCCTGAAATAACAGAATTGCGTTGGAGTTACTCTTTCTAATTTTCAATAGACTTTTCAAATAGATTTCAAATAATTTTAAAAACTTTTTAATTTCAAAATCGATTATATTACAGTCATGCTTGTGGAATTAATTGTACATAATAAACTATTATATATGTATATATACACATTTTAAGTTATAGAGAAAGTTTATTTTGGCAGAGAGTGTTAAACAAAATTAAAGTTGCATACATTAGTAACATAACTCAACATCGTTAATTTGGTGTAAGTGTGACTCCCGGAATGAAAGAATGCATCAGAGCACACAGCTTCCCCCAGCACCCATCCTTCCACTAAAAGCAACCATTAAAGCATCCTTTTCTCACATCAATCAACCCTTAATTAATCTCTCATCATTATCTATTGCGTGCCTATACACTGTATAATACACCATCCCTGCCCTCAGGGAATTTCTAATTTTATAATCTAGTTGGCAAGACAGGACAGGCATGGAGGGAAGTTTAAAAAACACAAGACAATAGCATGGGGACATCAAAAGACAGCAAATGAATAGGAGGCTAAAAAGGGGCAAAAACAAGAATCATGGGAAGGAAAAATGACCAGAGAAATTGTAGAGAAGGAGAAGTTTTATTAAGGTGAATGGTGAGAAAGAGGTCAACTTTTAGGAATCCATACTGTAGATACAAAAGCACTAGCACACAAGGCTGTATGTAAAGGATGTTTGCATTAATAATGTTTCTGTATTATTTAAATTAGCGAAAAGCTGAATGCAACTTGAATGGCTATCAGTAGATGAACGACTACATAGATGTGGGTCATCCATACGATGGAACACCATGCTGTTATGAAAAACAATGTTAGATACAAATGCACTGATCTTGAATGGTCTTCATGATATACTTTGGGATCATAAGAGTATAGATCCTCAAAGTTTTTAACGTCAGGATCCCCCACACACTCTTATTTTGTAATATTATGCATTTCACTACGCAATATAAAAAACAATCGTTTTAGATTCATAAATCTCATCAGAAAAGTCCTTACTAGGAAACTGCCATGCTCACAGTGGCAAATACAAGTTTTCCAAAATTCCGATTTCCTCTTGAAGGTTTGAATTTTATCACTGGCAACAAACACTGTCAATTGTTTTCCTTGAAATGACAGGCTCACTTCATTTTCAGGAAAATGCTATCAGATACTGAGGTCTGAATTACCATGGTTTGTCAGTGGTTCTTTCAAGTAAAAATGGGGTTCCATGAAATGGAAGCTTGTTTAGCTTGCAACTCGGACAACTGCACCAGTGCTTTTCCTTGAGACACCACCGCACTTCAGTGTGCAGCAGTGCTTCATGCTTGCGTCCTACTTAATTCACAGAGAACACCAGAAAGCTGTGTAACTTTCAGTTATAAGATGAGTAAGTTCTGAGGGGGTCTAAGATACAGCATGGTAACTACAGTCAGCAGAACTGCATTGTATATTTGCAAATTGCCGCAGAGAGTAGAGCTTTAACATTCTCACCATAAAGCAACGAAATGGTCATTACGTGAGGTAAAGGATGTGTTAACTAACCTTATTGTGGTAAACCTTTCACAATACATATGTGTATCAAATCATCACACTGTACACCTTAAACTTACACAATGTTATATATGTCAATCATATCTCAATAAAGCTGGGAAAAATAATAAATAAATTAAAAGATGTACATTAAGGGGCCAGGGTATAATTAAATTAATAATGTTACAAGGACATTCTTAAGTGAAACTGGCATTATTTACTGCAGTGTGTCAGTGAAGAACACAATGATTAGTACAGTTGGTGCCATCACCTTGATTACTGTTAAGGGGCCAGGAGTTTCCCCCATCATTGCTTTTGCACCCTTAGTGCCAACGTCAACCCAGCAAAAGAGGCAAATAGCATCTTAGTATATTATCAAAAGAGTTATGCTTGCAGACCTCCTGAAAGGGTTTTAGGGACTCCCCAAGGGTCCTGGACATTCTGAGAAACGCTGGGGTAGAGGACACTCCCATTCTTGGGGCAAGAGAAGCACTTAGAGGTCCATACAGTCTGTGTACAGGCGCAAAGAGAAAGGTGTGGAAAGACATAACAAGATACCAAGACTATGCTGGCTACCTTAAGAGGGATAACCTAGAAGAAGAGGTGGTAGAAACCATTAACTCCTAATAATATATATATATATATGTATCTTGTGTGCCTCTTGTTCTTCCTTTGAGCATCACTTTTGTAAAAAACAAGAAAGGGGGGAAAAAAAGAAAGATTTAAAAACTTAAAAGTCAAGTCAAGAGCCTCCCACAATGGATTATACATGGTTACATGAATTGAGTTTTTCTCAAAATACAAATATCATTAATAAATTAAAACTAAAAAAAAAAAAAAGTTAAAGAAAATGGGTAAGATTTGACAGGTAGGGGGGATAGGAGAAAACAAACATGAGCCAAGAAAGATGTGGCTGTGAGGCAGCCTGGAATATGCAGAGAGCAGAAAGCAGAGGAGTCCAGGTGAACCAGACAGTCCCTATTGGGGAATAACACAAAGTGAGGTTGAAAATTTAAAAATTTAAAGATCTTAGAAAGCCTAAAAAACAAAGTCAAGGAATTTGGAATTTATCAGGTGAACAAAAGAGGGCCCACTGAGGATACTGTTTGCTTAGCTGTGACCGTTTCGAGACAAGAGTTAAAAACTCAAGGCTCCGTGGAGGGAGGACTGAGACTAGAGGTGGGCTCCGAAGAAAGAGTCAAACTAAAGTAAATGAAAAGGGAAGCAGAATGAGATTGTAAACAGAATCTTACTCTAAAGCAAAATTTCAGACATGGGAAGGTAGATGGCATGTTCCAGAAAGGGAGACTAGACCAGTCCGGCTGAGTCAGGCTGGTGTTAAGTAAATGAGAGAATGTTCAGACCTTGAAATGTCAGTTAAGGAGCTGAATATCTGGAACATGGCATGCATTCAAAAAATATTTGTCAAATGAATGAATCTTTTATCCAAAGCAGTATTTTAGGGCAATTACTCTGGCATGATGAAAAGATGAATTGTTAAGAGAAAACACTGGAGACTGGGGAAATCAGTTAGGAAAAAAAGACTGCAATAATCCTGGCATGAGGCAGAACTGCCTGAAACAGTGAGAATGGAAAGGAAGAGAATGATGCCAGATACATTATCAAAGAATCAACAGCCTTCGGTAATTCCCTGACTTGGGGAGGGGTAAGGAGGTTGAAGTCAAAGACAATTCAACACACTTTGTTTCAGTAATTCTGATCTTGAGAATTTAGCGTAAGTAAATAGTTGTAACAGGGAAAAAAAAACAAAAACAGAAAAAAGAAGAAAGGGAGTAATCATGTGAAAATTATGGTATTATCTATAAATAGCTAAAAAATAAAAACAAACTTCACATCCAGTTATACAGGAATGGTTTACAAAACAGGCATTAAAACTAATAACAGTAAATTTTTTAAAAAATCATTAATGTGATACAGTGGAATGTAAAACATAATAAAATTATATAAACACCATGATTTCAACTCTTAAATATTATATTCAAAAGTTTAGGAAAGAATGAGCAATATGAAGTTATGTTGGGTGACTGGATTATAATTTTTCCTTTTAAAATTTTCCATTAATGTCATATTGTGGGTTTTTTAAAATCTCATTTTGTTTCAAACCAAAGTGGCTTGGAGAATGGGTACACCAAGGAGAGTGAAAGTACTTTTGACCAGGTGACCTATAAAGTTACAGAAGACAGAACATCTTTGTGATCTTTGGAAGATGAGCAGGATTTAGACAGGTGGAGGTGGGGGTGTGGTTAATGAGGAAAGAGGAAAAAGGGAAGATTTTCACGCTTATAGAAGAATATAAACAAAGGGACAAATCAGACTAGTCATGCCCCTACTTAAAATTCTTCCAGGATTCCTCTTGCCCTTAGGGAATTTACATGGAGGATGGAACCACACACAAAGGTCTTGTGACCCAGCTCTTGTTAGTCTCCAGCCTCTCAGCACCCAGTCACTCACCCCTGTGCTTCAGCCACTGAAATATTCACAAATTGCAACTGACTGTGTCTTTACTCTCTATGCCTTTTTGCTTTTGCTTCCTTTGGCTTGCAGTAGACTTTCTTGATTCTTATCTGAATTCCTATTGGTCTTTAAAGGTCCAGTTCAAGTGTAAACTCCTCAGTGAAGTCTTTCCTAACCTCCCCACACCAAACCAGTTTAGAAGTTGCCCTGTGTACACCCACAGTACCTGTTTTGGCCTTTTCTCATGATCTAATGTTTAATGTAATTGTTTGCTTGCTTGAGAGCAGGGACTTTGATCTTTGAAGCAAAGGTCTTGGCCCCTAGAAGACTGTAATTATTCAAATTAATAAATAAATAAAATTAAGTATCATATTAGGGAAGAGCAAATCTCCAGTATATTTTGGGCAAAAGGTGTATGTAATGGGAAAAGAGACTAGAGGTAAATTAGTAAGACTATGAAAGGTATCCAATCTCCTCTTGAGTTTGGACTCAAGCTTCAGAATGTGGGAGAATGTTAAAGGCCATTAAGGGAGTACAGACTCTGCTCAAAGCTTTGCTTTATGGAGATTAACCTGAAAGTGTAACACAAAGGTAGAAAAAAAATGAAAGCAATCGCTGCCATGTGAGAAGACTTAATTGAAATGATCTCTATGGGTATTGAAAAGAAAATGAAAGAGAAATTCATCATGAAGAATTAAGTAAATAGGATCTGACAACTGCCAAGATTTGAATGAGAGAGGAAATCATTGAAATTGCTACAGCGGATTTAATCTGGTGCTTGTCACGTGTTCTCTCTTATTTTTCCACAACATACCATGTGGGTAAATAGGGCATATGGTAATAACATCCATTCACACATGGATTTTAAATGTTTATTGAGTACTTGTTGTTGAGCCAGGCACTGTAACAGGAGCTAGGGATACAATGAATAAATAAAACAAGCAAGGGTCTTGCCTTCTTGGAGCATGCATTCTAATGAGGAAGAAAAAAAATAAGTAAGAAATAAACACAAATCAACAAACTAACTACAATATCACTCTTGAATGTGGACAATTTGGAGGAGAATAAAAACCACCGATACAAAGAAAGTCCAAAGGACAAGACAACTTTGTGAAAATAACTAATTCAATTCTAGACAGGTAGTGTTTTTACGTGGGATTAAGGAGAAAGGGACAATGCTAGAAGCGTGTATTTACGTAACTGCACAGAGATGATAACTGAAGCCTTAAGACTAGTACAGATGAAATTAGAGAAAAGCTAGGACAGAAGCTTCTTGAATGGCCATCCTAACTAGAAGTCCTCAGTGATATAAACAGCCCATCATCACAAAGGAGCACCCATTTTATGTTATCTTGGTTCCATTCTCTGGCCTTGATGGTATTCAAAGGTAAAGTCAAAAAGAAGGGGGGAGTGTGCCGATTTATAACCCTAGAAATAAAAACCATGGGCAGAATATTGGGATTTTCAGGTGGCATCTTTTTTTTTTTTTTTTTTTTTGAGACAGGGAGGTAATTCGGTTTATTTATTTATTTATTTGCATGGCAGTACTGGGGATTGAACCCAGGACCTCATGCATGCTAAGCAGGCACTCTACCACTGAGCTATACCCTCCCCCTCAGGTAGCATCTTTGAGAGGCAGAACCGAGAGGTTAGAGACTGCTACTATAAGAACTTCATAAACTTTGTTATTCCTCACATCTGCTGTTTTGTAATCCTCAATCTGTTTCCTTAAACTGAAAAGGGCTTTGTTTTCAGGGCTGGCAGGAAGACAGAGAAGAGACAACACAGCAAATCTTGGGAGGACTCCAAAGGATTAGGGGGAAGTAACTGGTAAAAGGTGTACTGAATCCCTGGAACCTGCTTCAAAGTTAAGAAAGGAGATCTGGGTCACAGATCTGAGCCTGAGGATGATCTCGGGGCCAACAATGATAAGACTTAGACATGGTTTCTAACATAGAGAAAATATAAAAAGAGAAGATCCATCTTGGAGGCATGACCCTCCAAAATGGTCATGGTCATCTTCCTCAAGGAAAAGGTGTCAGCAACACCAGGAAATGATCCTAGAAAAGAAGGACCAGGACAGTGCTATGCCATGGAGACCAAAAGGATCTGAAGTAAGGGCAGATGATTACCTGTATAGATACTGTAAAGATTGTGGTAGCTCACAGTGAAAAAAAAAAATGTGACAATGAATATACATATGTTCATGTATAACTGAAAAATTGTGCTCTACACTGGAATTTGACACAACATTGTAAAATGACTATAACTCGATAAAAAAAAATGTTTAAAAAAAAAAACACTGCAAAGAGATTAAGAAAAAGGAGAACTGAGTCGAAAAAGGTTATTCATTTTGGCAATTTGGAAATCCCTAATTATGTACAAGACTTTAGCTTCAGAAAAGTAGAGTGGGCAGAAGCCAGACTACAAATTAATTAAATGTAATAAACATTTACTGAAAGCCTCCCATGAGAAAAATACTCCACATTCTATGGGGATTATCAAGATCAGTAAAATGGTCCCCACTTTCAAGAAATTTACAGTTTAGGTCAGGAGAAGTAGGAGCAAGTTAGGCAAAGAATCACACAAAAATATACATGTCTTAGGTATCCCTAAGAGACACTGATACATACTAATAAGAGATTTCAAGAGAATAAATAAGCACAGCCTGTTTGATGGGAGAAGGTGACAGGAAATTAGGAAAATCTCAGGGACTTAATCTTAAAGACTAGGTAGTACTAGTAATGATATCAACAATAAAGGAACGGCTGATACTTCTGCAGGCAGAGAAAGGAAGGGAAAGGGCATTCTAAGAGGAATAACAACAAGCAAAATCATGGCAGGCTAAAACTCACAGTATGTTAAGAACAATCAGGAAAGAACATAAGGAGCTCCATTACACCAGGAACTTTACATCCACCACCTCACTGAATCGAGATTATGCATAGATTACTATCACCCACAGCCGCTGAGGCAGAGTCTTCAAGAAGTAAAGATATGTCCAAGATCACAAGGGTAGCATGTAGCTGCGATCTGAACTCAGTTCTGATGCTGAAGCTTACATACCAGCATACTGCTGTTCCACCTGCTTTATACTGTACAACCCAGTTTCCCTGGAGGGTTTAGGCAGAGATGTGATGATACTGTATTGGAAAGTGGTTTGTGCTCATACTAGAGAGGAGTATCTTGAATGAAAGAGCAAATTGTCCGTATGTAAATTTGACAGTCCATTCCAAAAAGATAACAGCACCTTTACTGAGTGCTTTGCTTCATGCCAAGGACGGTGTTTATATACATGATCTTATTTCATTCTCACAACTCCATGAAGGCTTATTCCAGATGATGAGAAATTTAATAACTTGCCTGAAGTTACAATGTCAGTAAACTGCAGCAGAATTCAAAATGAGGCTGTGGGTTTCAAAGGCACTGCTTTTTACATTATTACTGTGTATTGTGTTATAAATGAAAAAGATACCAAGAAGTTCAACATCACTAATAATCAAAGGAAATACAAATTAAAACAATCATTGTCAGTGGTAAAACCCTTTAGAAAGCAATCTGGCTACATAAACCAACGCTAAGCTAACTACTAACAACTAACTAGTACTAAGAGAGTGAGGTGGTCCTCTCATATAGCAGTATTTCCCAAAGGTTTTGTTAGATAAAATACTACTTCCGTAAGATATTAGCAAGGAATGCCCAAAAGAACTGTTAAATAAGGTTGGGAAATTCTGGGTTAAACATTAAAAAAAAAAAAAAGATTCTGTTTTTTATCAGTAAGACTTAAAATAAGCTATGTTCTTATTCATGTGAGTATTAAGATGTAAATGTAGTTCATCACTGTGTTTCCCAAATTTATTTGACTACAGGAATCTTATTTTTATATCATTTTATTTTTTAGATTTTTATTTTATATCCCTTCTCACAGAACTTCTAATTGTTTCAAGGATCGTATTTTGGTAAGTACAGCCATTCGGTACAATCACAATTATGTTAAATAGATATGCTATGTATGTATGTATATATACATATACATATGTGTGTGTGTGTGTGTGTGTGTGTGTGTGTGTGTGTGTGTGTGTGTGTATACACATAAAACTAAAAGGGAATGTAAATGTAGTTATCTTTGGGTTCTGGAATTACCAAACACACATGTGACTTATATAATATACTAGTTATGAAAATATTTTCCAAGTTTTCTACAATCAGTAGGAATTAATTTTTTAATTAATTAAAAATAAATAAAAGTTTGTACCCTCCAATCCAGTAATTCTACTTCTGGAAAATCTATCCTAAGAAAATAACCCTAAATGCAGACAAAAATTTACGCACAAAAATATTCATAGAGTTCTTATAACAAAAATTCTGGAAACAGTCTAGAAGTCCAATAACAGAAAATTGGTAAGAGAAGGTGCATGCCCAAACAATAAAACACTCTGCCAGTATTTCAAAAGATGTTTACAAAGACTTTTTAATAACAAAGAGAAACATTTTATGTGTTGCTATGAAAAGGCAACACATAAAAATATATATACTGTCTGATTTTAAAATGCACAGAAAAATAAATATCAGAAGGATCTATGCCAATTTTTTAATAAATTTTTTTTAGCTTTTGTTTTGGGGAAGAGGTAATTATGTTTAATTACATTTTTTAAAAATTTTTAATTTAAATAGAGGTCCTGGGGATTGAACCCAGACCTTGTGCATGATAAGCATGCACTCTACCACTGACCTAAAGCCTCCCCCTGGTATATGCCCAATTTAACAGAGGACTCTGAATGAATTATATTGAACAAAAATTACACAATTAAGTTTGTACTTAAGGAGCAGTAATCTGGTAACGGTGTGTCAAATGAACTGGACTAGAGAGAGTGACAGAGGTAGGACAACTATTTGTTGTCACAGCAATATCTGCAGGATAAAGGAAACTAAAATTTTATCAAACACTTAGAATAACCAAAGTATTATGCCTGATACTTTACATATATAATCTCTTCTAATCCACACAATAATCTTTACATAACAATAATAATTACAGAACCATTTCTTGGGCACTTTCTATGTGCTAGACGTGTACATTATATCACTTAAATTTTAATTCTCACAATAATCCTATATTGTAGGAGTTATTATTCCTATTTATTGATGAGAAAACTAAGGCTTGGATTCCCTAGGCTTAAAATTCCTAAGGCCACATAGTTAACAAGTATTGAAGATGGAATAAGGGTAACAGCAGTAGGAACAGAAGAATGATGTTTTGACAACAAGGGCCGATGAGGAGGGAGTAAAAGACAATGCAAAAACAACACCCCAGTTAATTTTGTTACTAGCAACAAAAACACCTAGTGCTCTGATCTTGGTTTCCTGTATCACTCTTCAATAAAGGGAACAAAGCCTCCTTGGAGAAATGACTCATTCTAAGACTGGGACAGGAAATATGCAAGATGAGGCTGGAGCATCTTCTAGGGCCAGAAAGTAAGGAAGAGCTTTTAAAAAAAAAAAAAAAAAAAGAGGAAAAACAAAAAACAAAAAAAACCCTACACTGATGGCAGTATGTCAAAGGGTCATGGGGCCAACTAAAGAGCTCCCAATGTCCAAAGCTGGAATGTTTGAGCAATAAAATAAATATAATAACCCAAAGTTCAAACTGATATAAATAAGTGATTGAATAAATAAATGAGGAAGAAGAGACAAACCTCCTGTGCAGAATTCCAAATGATGTGTATAAATAAATACTCCATCCTTAAGGAAGAGAGCATAACTCCCTACTCTTCAAGTGTGGGCTGTGAATAGTGATTTTCTTCTAAAGAGTACAAAATGGAACGGAGAGAGGAAAAAAGTAACTTTATAGTGGAGAAACCTTAACGCTACCTCAGCAGGAAGAGCATGCTAAATATCAAGAGTAAAAAAATCATTGTGATACTGTGTATCCCTGTAAAATATGAACTATGTATCCCTGTATGATATGATGAAAATGTTACTTTACTTCTAAGGTTGTCCCCTAAAAAGTACACAACCCCACTATAATCGTGAGAAAAACATCAAATTCCAGCAGAGGGGCAGCCAACAAAAATACCTGACCAATACTCCTCAAAACTGTCAAGACCATCAAAAACAAGGAAAGTCTGAGAAACTGTCACAGCCAACAGGAGTAAAGGAGACATGAGAACTAAATGTAATATGCTATACTGAGTGGGATACTGAAACAGGAAAAAAAAAAAAAAAAACTAGGTAAAAAATAAAGGAATCTGGTAGGGAGGATATAGCTCAAGCAGTAAAGCACATGCTTAGCATACACAAGGGCCTGGGTTCAATCCCCAGGACCTCTAAAAATAAGCAAATAAATAAACCTAAAATTACCCCTCAAAAAAGGAAATCTGAATAATGTATGAACCTTAGTTTATAACAAGGTATCAATACTGGTTCATCAACTGCAATAATGACACCATACTAATGTAACATGTTAATAACAGGGGAAGCTGAAAAAAGGTATACGGGAATTATATCATTTTCTCAATTTTCCTACAAATCTAAATCTGTCCTAAAAAATAAAGTCTATATAAAATTTTTAAAAAGAGAGAGAGAAATGATGCAAAAAGTTGATCTTGGTTTAGCTAGAACAGTACTGCCTTTAACAGAAACAAGGAAGGAAAAACTGATACTGATTTTGGTCAGACTGGATTTAAGGTGTGACAGTACATCTAAGAATGAAAGCTAGTCACCAAACAATCAGAAAAGGGAACTGGCAACTCAAGAGAGAGGCTGGTGCTAGAAATAAATCACTGTAAAGAGTTAAGAAACAAATAAGCAGTAAGGAAATGGAAATAGTATGTGTGGACCTGATATTCAAGAAATCAGGCTATGAACAGGTAAGAAAGAGAAATGACAGACCTTGATTTCTCAGTGAAATAAAAAGTGAGGTCATTTGCCACAAGAAGGAGATTTAAAACTGAAGGTTACAGAGAGCTGAGAAAGGTAGGGAAAATAGCCATGGTAGAATGCAAGCAAACCAAGAAAGAAGAATTGGACAGAAGCTGTGATGTTGGCAGAAGTTAACATTAAGTTACATTGTATTGAATGTGCAACTGTCTGTGTCTTTTCTCTACCCACGTGCTGTGGCCTAGAAGCAGAAGCCAAGAAAACAGTTGATGGGTATGATTCAAGATAACAGAAGTGCTTGCTTAGTATAGAAGATCAAAATGAAGGAAGAAAACAATGAGGACAGCATCAAGTGACTGGTTACAGAGGTCTAGATGGGGGCCTCAAAATTAGTCATGAAAGAAATGGAAGACTCAATGAAATGGGAAAGGTAAAGGACCAGAGAACCTAAGGAGGACAAAATCTGATTCTGTGAGTGTGATGCAGTAAAAATGGTTATTGGGTAAGGAGGTTAAAGTGAGAGATGGAGAGGACCTAAAGGCAGAAGCAGTGTCATAGGTGAGGTCCTATGTAGTAGGTAGGTCCAGATTGTAGTGATTTTGATGTGTAGTTGGTTTCAAAACTCAAAGGAAAGTCAATGGTCTCATGCTGAGGAACTATAAGATAAGAGTATTCCAAACATGCTGGAGACACTGAGAATGAGTGGAAACACTGAGAAACAGAATGGAGAAAAAAATATGATCGGATACATCTGGGTCCTTGTGGGCAGTAAATGATGGCCCTTGAGGTTTTAGAGAAAATGCTATAATTGCATGGCAGCATCTTCCACGAGGATGAGAGTGATAGTGGTGGATCGATGATCTGGAAGTAGTAAGGGAAAGCAAAATAGCAGTGTGATTCCTCCTCTTCCACATTGTCATAGAAAACAGAAGATGCTTCTTGGTGGGAGGGTAGGGTGAGATGTGATATCTGGATTTTCATTAAATCAGTTTAAAGAAAACAGAATAAGGAGACGTGTACTGGACAATGAGTAATATTTTCAAAGCACACATTAAAGGGAGCTGGTTGAAGAAGGACCTACTATGTAGACAGCAGAGGAAGAGGTGGTACCACTTTGAAATGTGAGGTTGCAGAGAAGTATCAAAGACTTGAGTTGTCATAGATACCATAGGAGAGGTGGGTTGAGAGGTAAGTAACATGGAAAACAGCAAAGCAAAACGACACATTTTAGAACAGTCTGCATGTACCAAAGCACGCGTGCACACACACACATGCACACACACACTGTCACTTCTACAGGATATACATACACAATGAGGGCTACAAAAAACAGTAACATCTTGCCTTGCACAGCATTTTTATAAGTTGCTTTCATATATACTATCTTATTTATCATCAATGAGTAGATATTACTATGCCCATTTTTTTAAAGATGAAATTATAATGGGAAAGCCAAAATGAAAATCTTGATTCTCAATTTTCAACACATAATTCTCACACACACAGCAGACAGTTCAGCATCTCAAGCAGCCAGGCTGGAAACTCTTCTCTAGCCAGAATTAATAGTAGATTCTACCAGCTTGTTAGAGAGCTTGAGAGGCCACTAGACACCTTCCTATTTGCCTTTTTGCACCTGAGATCTCTCAACTCCTATCACCAACACCAGAGAAGGGACAGAAGGCTGGTGCCATCAAGGAGAAAACTCAAGCTGAAAGTTGTATTAGGTTCCTCTTCCCTTCATACCTCTAGACCTCAGTGATCCAACAATAAAGATGAGGAAGATAGTGGAAAAAGCACTATGTAGCAACGAGGAGGTTTCCAACAGATACAGCTTCGAGAAAAAGAATTAAAACGGGGCTAGGGTAGGGCAGAAAGCAGGCATACTAAGAGATGGGGGAGGGGAAGGGGGCGAGCAGGATTTGGAGGGAACTGAGGGTGGAGGAGTCCCCAAGGCTGAAGAACCCAAAAGAGATATGGGAGCTCCAACTGCTGGAGAAAAGTTAAGGGCCAGTGAGGGTCCTGGAGCAAGGACCAGCACTGAAGAACCCCAGGGTTTGGGTGACCGGAAGCGGAGACCCCCAAACTCGAGACCAAAAGGGGGCGCAGGTGACACCCCGTAGGGGAGAATGAATGGGGAAGGCGGTCCGGAGGGCGGGGCAAAGGATGGGCCCCGGGATGGGCGGGGCACAGACCCCTTTCCAAGTCCGAACCCCTGCCCCGAGAGCCCGGGGAGAAGCGGCTCCGGGTCTCCCGCACTCACCGCCGGTCTCGTCAGTTACATAGGGAGTCGCCATCTTGAAAACGCAAACCACTTCCGGCGTGAGCGGGCTGGGGTCCCGCCCCCCTCCCCACCGGAAGTGGAGTCCTGACCGTAGCAAGCCACCATTTTAGTCTTAAAGGGAGAGTACACCATTTTATGGACCGAGGTGGAGAAGGAGGGAGTAGAAGCTGAAGGCTTTAATAAAATAAGAGCCGTGGTCTTGATAATGCCACTGATAACATTATTGAGGTCCTGCTGCGTGTATAGCAGTTCTCTGGGCGCCGAGAGAAGTGCCGAGGCACAGCCCCTCTCCTCACAGGCATTCTTCGTCCGTCTAGGACCTGCGGGAGAAAAGGGGGCAAGGCCCATCTGCACCCAGAAAGGGGGAGTCGCTAATAGATGAGGAAAAGAATATTCAGACCCTGGCCTGAACCCAGGTCCCAGAGCAACTTGGGGACATGGGGCGGGGCAGGTCAACTCCGGGAACGCACTGGGGCGCACCAATGTTAGGGGCGAACGCAAGACCCCAACTGACCCTCTCTTAGAAGGTGGGGAGGTCGAAATCGCTTGCCGATTGCCCTTGGCCGCTCAGCTCGACCTCCGGACAGAGATCCGCGAGAGGGGCGTGCTGGGGCAGAAAGCGCTGCCGGCTGGTCACCGGTCCCTGAACCTCAGGGTTGCTGGCGGCTTCTATGGCTGAGGAGGCGCCGGGCCTGGCCGGGCTGGGCGGGCAGCCCTGGGCTAGCCCTGCCCCTCGGGCGGCCCCAGGACTCGGCGGCGAAGTGCTGACAGCCCAAGTTTATTCTGGCCTTCGACCCCGGGAGCCTCCTCGGGTTTGGCCCCAGGGTCAGAGGGCAAGTTGAAGGCTTCTGGGCGGACCCAGTTAGTATTCTTATTAACCTTGTCCGTGTGTCTGGGCGCTGGGGATCGAAAGCAGGGCAACACGCCAAAAATCCGAGCCGTACGGTCGGTCACTCCCTTTGCAGCCCTGCCCTGCCCCGCGCCTCCCTATTCTTTAGACGAACCCAAATGTTCTCCCTCCCCCGCTCTTTTCAGCAGCTCTTTTTCCTTCTGGACTAAGTCCTGCTAAACTCGTTTCCCCTACAGCCTAGGAGGGGCCAGCTGCAGGTTTCTCTCCTCAGGTGTCTGCCCACCTCTTCCCCCGACGTTGCTTTTTCCTTATCAACCCTTCTACCTTCCTCCAAACCCCCAACTTTGGCTGAGGTTAATATCCAACGGAACCGCTTAGGGACCACCTCCAACGCTAGGCTGTATGTCCCATTTATAAAACAAATGAACAACAACAACAACAAACAGAACAGAGCAATGGCTGACTAGGAACTTCCTAAAGCTTTGATATGAAGCTTCAGAAATTTTCTGGGGTCACAGCTTGTCCTCCCATACTCCACCTTTCTGAATTCCACCAAAGGCTCAACTCACAAGAGCTCAAAAAGATTCATTTAAAAACTGATTTGCATTCACAGTTATTGCAAGTGTTTTAACACTGCCATCCTTAACCCTTGCCCTTCTTTCACCGGTAGTGCTTCAGCCCTGGGGATCTAGCATCCTGTCAATAGCCTTGTTACTAGCAATTAGAGGTAAGGGTGAGCTGAAGCTTCTAAAAGCTAGAGAGTTACATTAGTCCTGACTGTACTACCTGAGGAGGCCTAGAGTACTAGTACTAGTGGGCTGCTCAGTGGACCTTTTTTTGCAAGAAACGTGGCCCCTGTTGACTACCCACCTCTAGGCCCCCCACTACGCCCCCCTCCATCCTGCCTCAGCTCTGGGGTTGACAGGAAGTGAAACTCAATGTCTGCCTAGCAGACCTGCCTGGGACCCAGCCCTGAACCCCGGATATGGCCCCCCCACCCTGAGGAGGAAGAGGAGAGCTAAGAGGCTGAGGAGAACAAGGCTGTTGTTTTTTCCTTTCCCTTTGTTCACTGCGGTTTCTTTCTTTCTGATTCTTATGATGTGGTTGATTAAAGACATGAGCACCTGGAACTGTAGGCATTAGACGCCTCCTCCTTAGATGTTTCTTGGCCTTTCTTCCTCCCACCCCCACCCATAACTGACTGGGGTATGATGGAGCACAGATCCTAAAGAAGACGCAAGCCTAGAGTATGACTGATTCCATCTTATTCCTTATTAGAGAGATCACCTCAGGCCCCACATTGAAGTCTCAAAAAATGTCTTAGAAGAGACATCTTTAACTTCATGTAGGAACATAGCTGAGGATTACAGAGTGAGAAACACAGGCCATAAATAGAGTGGTAGCACTGCAGGAGTTACTTGTAAGGAAAGCTGAGTACCTTAAGGATCAGTGTCATTCCAGGATTCCTAGATGAGGGGTTCAGGGGCAGAAAACTGGTTGGAAGAGGGGCTAGGGTACTTGTTCTTACTTAAATTCTATGTTTGTTTAGGATGGCTTTCAGTGGTGTGGCTTTACACACATACCCACACACACCAAGCCACTCTCTGGTGCAGTCCATAAGCTGGGCTATGCTTTTGGCTGTCCTGCAGAACTAAGTACAGGACCTGGGCATAATAAGTCTTCAAAAGTTCTTATGATTCCATGACTAAGGAGGTCACGTAGGAAGGGAAGATGAAGGATGGGGAGTGGCAGGGTCCTTATCTTTTTAAGATTAGAGGGGAGAGGAGCAGAGAGACAGGCCCTCTCCAACCCCTGCCTCAGATCTCCAGTTCAGATGCAACCACAATACTCCCAAACCCTATTACTCAGCAGCTATATTTCTAACAAAAATGGAGGATTCTCTTCCGACAAGGATATCTTGAGACGGTCTGAGAACTGCTTAGATCTCTCTGTTTCCACTAGAGGGCCTCATGTATTCATTCCTTCTCTCCAACCCCCACCAAAAGTATGTCTATATTATGTGTGTTTGTATGTGTGTACATACAAACACAACATACGCACAACACGGACATATACCTTTCCAATCAGAGTTCTCCCCTCCCCACTCTTCCATCACTAGGTGTACCAGGGAAGATTCCAGGAACTCAAGCCTTTGTTACTGTGCCCTATTTCAATGAAAGGTAGGAGGGGGTTAGATGGGGGTTAGGGCGGGGCCAGGGAGCAGGATGCCTGGGTCCCCAGTTCCTACCAGTAAGGCCCTAGGCCTCTGTCTTTCACCCTTGCTCTACCAGCATCCATGCTGCCCCAAGAGCTGTAACAACTCCAGAACAGATTCCAGACAGAAGAAGCTGAAAGGATCTCCTTTCACCCTGATTTGTGGCCAGGGCCTTCCATACCACCTGCTGAGGCCAGCAGGCAAAGTGGGAGGGTTTGGGCATGAAGAAAGGGTGGACACAGACCAGAATGCTGTTTGCACCTAAACCTCAACCCGAGAATTAAGGGAAGAATCTGAGTCTTGAGAGAAGAAGTCGTCCTTAGCCTGGGGAAAACAAATCCCTGACATCTAGGGTTTGGGTTTAACCTAGGTGAGGAGGCAAAGATGGCCAGATTCTTTCAGATAGTGTCAAGCAGTGGAGCCCATGGTGGCAGGGTGGGTGTTTGGTTTTAGGATGTGGAGTCTGGAACTCTGGCCTTGCTGCTACAGCATCTCCTGAGTATGAATTCAATCCATGGTGGATGGAAAGGAGTTGGGAAGAGAAGTCCCCAGGTGGCAGCAATTAGGAGAGGGTGAGACCGTTGGGTGGACAACTGACAAGCTGTCTCATCAGTGACCCCGCCTCCAACCTTGGCCTCCAGGGGTTGGGGATGCAGGGAGCGGTTTTGAGTGGTTGAAAGATAAAAAAAACAGAGCTGTTATATCGGGGCAGGAATGAGTGGCTCAGGAATGTAGAGAAAGTGGCACAAATTAGAGCCCTGGAGATATTCGGGGGAGGGGAGACTCGGGTCTGGTGAACTAGAAGTTCCCGAAGTTGGGGGCGCCGGGAGCTGGCGCGGGCGGGCGGGCGGGCCGGGGTGGGGGGCGGGCAGCTGTGTCGTCAGGAGCGGGGCGGCCCCGCGGCGGCCGCGTCTGCCTGGCCCGTCCCCTCCAGCCCAGCTCAGGCTCCAGCTCCCGCGCCGGCGCTCCAGCTCCGACCGCGCGCCCTCCGCCGGCAAGGTAGAGACCCCGCGAGCCCCCCGCCGCCTCCAGTCCTCCCGCTCCGGAGCAGGCGGGGACGGGGGCCGCGGGAGGGGACGCCCCAGGGGCTGGGGTAGGGCTGCTGGGCCGAGAAGGAGGAAGCGTGACAGCTGGAGCGGGCAGCTAGAAGGGTTTGCGCCAGGAGCTGGGGGCAGCGGGAGGGCTGGCTCAGAACCCCGTAGGCTGCTTTTCCCCCAGACCTTCCCCCGCATCTCTCCCGATCACTCGGACGGATGCTGAAGCCGGCTCCTAGAGACGCGAGTCGGAGGAAAGTCCGTTCTGGAACCTCCACAGAGCTGCACGGGTAGAGAAGGGTTCTTGTTTGGCCTCCCGGTCTCCAACTTCCCACCCATCTCCTTTCCACACCTGTCACCGGGAAGTTTCTGAAACTCCCTGGGTCTGAATCCCACTTTTCTCCTTTAAATGGGGGAAATGAACTTTGCCGGGAAGAAATGCAAATGTTACTGGGCATCTCCTCAACCTCATAACGTATGAGCCCACATCCCCCAACCATGCCAACATCGTAACTTCCTCCTGTACCACATAATGACACCCCCCTACACAGACACACTCACATGCACACACCACCCTCCTAATCAAGCAACACTACCATCTGCGACGTTTGTGGAGGCTTAACACATTTTGAGGCTTCAAGCCAAATGATTCCCTCTAGGAGCCACTGATGGGTAGCAGGAATGGGCAGTAAAGATGAGACCTTCTCTCGGTCCTCAGAAAGAGGAGGAGGTTGCAAGCCCTGGTGTGGTGAAGGGATTGAGAAGTCCAGGTGATCAGGGGAGTGCCTGCTCCTTGGGGTGTTTTGCTGGGTCAGCCTGAGTGTTCCGGGGGCATAGCTGATTCTTGAGTAATGGTAAACCGACATGACTTGGAATGTTAGCAATGAATGTTGAAATGAAGAAGGAAACTTGAAATGTTAGCACTGGTTTTAAAAATCATATTTCTCTCTTGGTTACCAGTAATTTTCATGTTTAAAATAAGATCTAGAAGACCAGAGGCACTAAGATTTAATCGAATGGACTAAGGACAGGATGTCTCGAGTCTGGGTGTGACCCTGAAAGAGTTGCTTTTTCTCTGGGCCTCAGTTTCCTCCTCTGTAAAATAAGAGCGTTGGTGCCTCCCAGCTCTAAAGATGTTCA
Organism: Camelus dromedarius; assembly: GCF_036321535.1. Classification (NCBI taxonomy): domain Eukaryota; kingdom Metazoa; phylum Chordata; class Mammalia; order Artiodactyla; family Camelidae; genus Camelus; species Camelus dromedarius. Next base: position 58,669,970 of record NC_087446.1, on the reverse strand, counting down.
GGATACTCTGCCTCCAAGTCAACTTCTTACTTTCTGACCCCCAAGTTTGTAGGGGCAAGCAGGGAAAACAGGAGGGAAGGGAAGCGTGAGTCACAAATAGCTGGCGGGCGGGCAGCAGACCCCGCCCTCCCAGCCCTGGCACTCGCCTGAACTAGCCCAGGTTATAGCCTCGGGGTTGGGATGGAGAAGGACAAAACTGGACTCATTCCAGGTTTTTAAGACCCTGGACAACTGGAAAAAAAAAAAAACAACCCAGGAGCCCTTATGGCCAGTGTCTCAGCCCAGGGATGTCCTTGGACCCTGACAGTCTAGTTTCTATAGCCACCTCCTCACACTCCCAGAGGCAAAGTGCAGGATCCTGATACTACATGTCTGTGCCTGAGATATGACACAAGAGGGAAGGTATACAACTGGGCTTCACTGCTGCTGGGAGTCCCTAGAATTTATGCCTTCCTGGTCCAAGGCATTATTTTTCCTAATCTCCAGATGTGTTTCTCTAGCTACCACCCTTGTATAATAATAATTAATAATAATAGTAGTAGTAGTAATGATAATAATATAATATTCATTGCCTTCTTTCTCTGTGCCATGCAATTTGCTGAGTATATTGTGTGTATTACCTTATTAATCCCCAATTTGTGACTAATTTGTCTAGACACCCATTTTACCAGTGAGGAAACAATTTCAGGGAGATGAAATAACTCACCCAAGAGCTAGCATTCCAATCCACGCCTATCTAATTCAAAAGTCCATTCTCTTAACTTCTACTGAATACTACATTTAAGATCTAGGGGGCTAGGAAGGTTATTGTGAAAAGAGAGGCAAGAAAGAAGTATTGTGTCCTCTCTCCTGTTTGTCCTTTTTTGCTCTCTCCCTGTCACTTTCTCTCTCAGATTCCATTTCCTAGAAGCTTGGAGCCATCTAAGAATCCCCAGGGGTAATCAGAGAGGCTAATTAAGCCATACAGGCCCCATTAGCCATAAGACTATTATGTATTCATTAGATCCATTGGCAGTAGAAGTTGGATTATAGTCATTGAAAGGGCCAGAAGGGTGGAGTCCTTTCTCCAGAATATCAGTGTCCCAGAACCCCCTTCTAAGAGTTCCCAGAGAGCCTCCAGAATGGGAATAGTATACTACACAGCAGTGAGCAGCAAAGATGTCCCAAGGGCAGAGGCTACAGAGAAGGTTCTTGCATCATCAGAAAGGAAATTCTAGAAGGCCCTAACTGCCTCCTTAAGCCTGACCCAACAACCCTCAATAAATGGGCAGAAGAGAGATAGAAGGTCAGAGCCTTGGGTGGAGTACCACAATAAGTACTTTCTAGCATCATTTATTCATTTAACAAATAGTTATTTAGCACCTACTGTATGTGCTCCAGATTGTCTCATATTCCCCTGATTGTCAGGATGGATACTCTGGCATCCCATTTAACCATATTTTGATTCATGGTCCCCAAATATGATTCCTTAACTTTACACAACTATTTGCACAACCAGTATGGAACATTTGCAACAAGATGGGCATTAGGTATTGGGGATCCAGTGGTGAAAAAAGACTGACAAGTCCCTGCCCTGTGGAACATACATTTTGGTAGGAGAGAACAAACAATAAATAAAGAAGCAAATGCATTGGCAAGACAATTTCCACTTGTGATAAGCTCCCAGAAGGAATCAAAGGAGGATGCTGTGCAAAGGAGAGGGGCAACTTACGACAGAATGATCAGGGAGGTCCTCCTGGAGGAGCTGACATTTGAGATTAGGCAAGAAGTCAGCTCTGCCAAGAGTAGGAAAGGGTGTTCCAGGCAGACAGAACAGTCAGTGTCATGGCCCTGAGCAGAAAGGATTTGGCATGCTTGCGGAAGAGAAAGGAGGGTAGTGAGACTAGAAGGCAGTGTGTGAAGGGGACAGTGGAACAAGAGGAGGACAGAGAGACAGGCGTGAACCCCGTCATGCAGTTTTGGGGTTAGAGCCTTGGCTCCTCCGCTTATCACCTGCCTTGTGAAGTCCCAGCCTCTTTGAGCTCCCATTTCTTCATTTGTAGGATGGCTATACCAATAATTCCCTCCTAGAATTTGATTTTACTTGTTAATACAATAATAGCTACCATTCCTTGTAAGTCTTCTATATGCCAGGCATTATACTAGGTACTTTTCATACGTTATTTCACTTAATCCTTGCAACTATGAAATTGGGTATCATTCTCCCCATTTTATAGATGTAATTTGCCCAAGTTCCACAGTGGTATCAGAGCTAAGAATGGGGCCCAAATATGACTAACCCCAGTTCTGTTTGACTCCAAAGTGGTGCTGTACTGTAATACTGTAAGATATTATTGTTATTGCTGTTATTGAATCCTCAAGGCAAGTTGCCCTCTGCAACCTGGCCCTTGGGTCAGTGGTCAGCCTGATCCACATGGTGGCCCCTCCTTGGTCCCTGAGTCCCATAGTGGGAAGTTGGGGGTCCCCAAACACTGCTAACCTAGCGGAATGGAAGGAGGAACCCAGCATCAGAGACTCCCGCCCTCAGCACAACCCTCCTGGAACTGAGAAGCCAGGCAGATGCTCAGCGCCTTCCTCCCCTGCCTCCTCCCAACCTCTCTGCCTGGGTCCCCGCCCTTCCCCTGTGGAGCTCTGCAGGGCGGAGGCGAGGCGGGGCCGGGCCGGACCCGGCGAGAGCTGGTTCTGTGTCGCGCGCGTCAGAAGCGCTAGAGGTCGTTGCGGGGCGTGGGTGGCTCTGGGAGTGGGTGGCTGAGCGGAGCTGGGGACCGGGGCTGGGGACCGAGGCTGGAGGCGGAGCAAGATGGGGTCGCAGCCAGGGAGGCGTTCCGCCATCTCAGTGAGAACCGCCGGAGGGCCGGGACCGCGGGATCCGAAGGGAGATGGGACGGAGCGCAGGCCCGGCAGAGACCGCAGAGACTGGGGGTGGAGGGAGAAAAGGTAGAAGCAGGAGAGGGACACGCTCACAGAGACACATACAGCCTGGGAACGCGGGGCTGGGGCGCGGGGAGGCGAGGGTGGTCAGGGATGAATCAAATTAGGGGAGAAATCAGAGAGCTGGAGAGGGATCCACAAATGTTGGAGAGAAAGTCAGAGATGAGTCAGAGAAACAGAGACAGAGGACAGACACTGTCAATGAGAGATAGAGACATAGGGGAGAGGAACACAGGGAAAGGAAGAGACTTAGGGAGGGACTCAGAGACAAGGAAAGAACAGAAATTATAGTAGCAGTGGAAAATGAACAGAGTAGCTGGAAGCAAAGAGGAACAGACAGCTGGCTAGTCCTGCCACATGCTTTTGTTACCTTCCTCCAGACCTACCTTTGGAAGCGGAGGTGCAGGCACCGGAAGTACTACTACCAAGCTGCCTTTGCAGCCATCCTTAGGAAAAAAAGAAAGATGGCCAAGGAGAGGGGCCTAATAAGCCCCAGTGATTTTGCCCAGCTGCAAACATACATGGAATGTGAGTCTTCCTCTCAGCCCTTCAGTTCTGGGGACCTCACTGTTAAAGAATCCCTTCTCCTCCTCATTCCCACCCAACACCCCCTATTTTCTCCAGCGGCCTTGAGACAGTGTGCTGCTGAGATCTGCCTGGCTGGGGAGGGGAGGAGAGGAGAGGGAAATGGGGAGATGCCTGGGGTCTCAGCTCTCTTCCCACCTTCTCTGAACCTTGACCTCTGGCTCCAAGTCTCAGAGAAAAGAAGTAAAGAAGGCAACCACCTTGGAGGATCTGAACTGTTTTTCTCTCTGTATTTCTGAGTTTCTTTTTGGAATCTCTTCTTTTTTCTTGTCACTGGAAACTTCTTTCCTTTTGGCTGTCTCGGCAAGAATCTAGCAGAGGACAGGGAGAACTGAACCAGACTAATGCTCTACTCTCACTCTCTTCACACCCTAGACTCCACCAAAAAGGTCAGTGATGTCCTAAAACTCTTTGAGGATGGTGAAATGGCTGAATATCTCCAAGGAGATGTGAGTGGCAGCTGGGAAATCCTCTCCATCCCCAATTCCTCCCATCTTTGTTTTTGCTACTGCATTGGGATGCCCAACTTCCAGGGATTATTCTGAGCCCAACCCTTGCTGTCCTCTCTCTAGATTCCCCAGTGCCCACTGTCATGGCAGCTATTGCTTTGGGACAAAACAAGAGATTCCATTAACTCAGACCTTAGCCCAAGAAACCATATTCCCACTTTGGTTGCTTCTCAGCTCTGCACTTATTGTCACTGTCCCCACCACTCTTGATTCGTCAGTCCCCAACTCCCATCCTGTAGACTCCCCCAGGGTAATGCCTGCTCTCATCATAGGCCATTGGGTACGAGGGATTCCAGCAATTCCTGAAAATCTATCTGGAGGTGGATAATGTTCCCAGTCACATAAGCGAGGCACTGTTTCAATCCTTCCAGACCGGTTACTGCTTAGAAGAGACTGTAAAACAAGGTATGGTCATGTAGGTGGGACTGGGCTGGGCCTCTGGAAGAACAAATTAAGTGTGAGTTCTGGGGTGAGAGTTGAATTGAGTCACATGTTGGGGGCAGGGTAAGAGGAGAGAGGTGGAGGGTGGCCAGACGGGTCTAGGAGCTGGAGGGAGGAAAGTTAAAGGGAAGAGTTGGAACGAACAAGGGAAAAGAGAAGAGCCAGAGTGGAGGCAGCTGCAACCTCAGATCTGCTGTACTTTTTGTACCCAGATGTGGTGTGTCTCAGCGATGTCTCCTGCTACTTTTCCCTTCTGGAGGGTGGCCGGCCGGAAGACAAGCTAGAATGTGAGTTGCCATTCAGAACTGGGAGAGGGGAGGAAAGGTGAAGGGAGAGAAGGTATTCCCCAGCCTTCCTTCCCTCATTTTTTCAGGACTCCTAAAGGCTGACAGGGCCAGACAAAGGTGGGGCCAGAGAATGGGCCCATTTCCTCTCTTCCCCCAGACTCCTTATATGTAATGCCATCCACCATAGTCACCCCAGTCCCCATGTCTTGTATATTTTCACGTGGGTGGCCTGGGATGTTCTTGGGATGTGGGAGGTGTCTACTGTCTCCCCTGTCAGGTTCACCCAGGGTAGCATCCAGGCCTGTTTCCCCTCCCTGTTTGTCTCCTGTCTCAGTCTCAGCCCCAAGTCCTGGTTGTTCATCCAAAATGTCCTTCCTTATCTCTTTGTTTTCCCTGTATTCTGTTATGAATTCTCTGGGTATTCCTCACAAACTGACCCTGGCCCCCTGAAACACCCCACAGTCACCTTCAAGCTGTACGACACGGACAGAAATGGGATCCTGGACAGCTCAGTGAGTTGGGGGACCTGTATGCTGGGCAAGGGAGTATGTGTCCATTTGTCTGTGCCCTCCTGTTCCCAACTCTTCCAGGATCTTAAGAAGCAGAGGAAGCTAGAGGGAGAAGTTGAGTCCTTTAGGGCTAAATTTGGGAGTAGGTCCCAAGCTCTTGACTCCCAAAAGAGGATGCTGGAGACATGAATTGGGGGCTGCCTTGCACACATACAAACACACATAGACACTCATTTACTTGACAGAGGCACCTGAGGATTAGAGAGGGTCTGCGGGTGGAACTTAGAAGCCCTGATTTCTAGAGAAGAGTTTGGATGCTGGTAATGAGGGGAGATATGGCTGTGGCTCTTACCCTCTTGGCCCCCAGGAAGTGGACAAAATCATCATACAGATGATGCGAGTGGCTGAATACCTGGATTGGGACGTGTCTGAGCTGAGGCCGGTAAGGCAACTCTTCCTGCATGGCCCTTCTTGTACCTTCTCCCTGATGAGTCCCACGTCTCCCTTACCTCATCACTGACAGGCAGGCTGGTGCCCTTGGCTAGGATGGCTAAGCTGGGTGTCCTAGGGGGCAATGGAGAAGTGTCAGATCTTAGGGACTACTCATACCAAAAGTCCCCTCACCTCCATTCTCTGTTCAGATTCTTCAGGAGATGATGAAAGAGATTGACTATGATGGCAGTGGCTCCGTCTCGCTAGCTGAGTGGCTCCGGGCTGGGGCCACCACTGTGCCCTTGCTAGTGCTGCTGGGTCTGGAGATGGTGAGTAGGGGAGACTTGTGAGGGTGAGTAAGACGGTTGCCTTGGGTTGTGCTTGCCAGAGGTTGGCCCTCTAAGAGCTTAGACACTCCCCAGCATCTGCTGTGCCCTCCCAGACCCTGAAGGACAATGGGCAGCACATGTGGAGACCCAAGAGGTTCCCCCGACCCATCTACTGCAACCTATGCGAATCGAGCATTGGTCTTGGCAAACAGGGGCTGAGCTGTAACCGTGAGTGATGGGACCTCAGGGCATGGGAGCAGAAGGGTAGCCCAGCTGTCTATGGGAACACAGCACTCTGAACTTAGAGAGACCTGGGTTTGAATCCCAGGATCTGCCACTGATTAGTGATGTGACCTTGGGGAAGCCACATAACCTCTTTAAGTCTTAGTTTCTTTGACTGAAAATGAGGTAATTGTGAGCATTACATAAGTTGATGCAAGAAAAGTGCCTCATGCAGTGCATGTACACACTATTAAGTCTGCAATAAAAATTGGCTACTGTTATTCTTTTTGTTGTTGTTGTTCTATCTGGGCCTCCTTTACATCATCCAGTTCGGCTCCTGGCACATCAGTTGAGTGGGACTGGGTGTGGGGTAGCAATTGCTCTTTGAGGGGGAAGAGTGAGCAAAAGGCACAAGTGTGGGAGGTGAGCCCCCACCCCAAACTTTCCTACCATACCCTCAGAGCAAGGGGTTATATGTATCGTTTCAGTAAGTGATCTTGCCTCACCCCCAGGTAAGGAGGGAGGAGGGGCTGCAGCGAAGGCTCTGACCTTCTTCCCTCTCACCTAGTCTGTAAATACGTCGTTCACGACCAGTGCGCCATGAGGGCCCTGCCCTGTGAAGTCAGCACCTATGCCAAGTCTCGGAAGGACATTGGTGTAAGTGACACCATGCCCACCCACTCACCACCAGCATCCTGGCCCTGGCCCTGGCTCTTGGCCCGTTGCTGCCCTCAGCCCTTCCCGGAGTCCCTGCTCAGACCCTCTCAGACAAGAGATTGCCTTCTTCCCCAAGGTCCAGGCACACGTGTGGGTGCGAGGAGGCTGTGAATCGGGGAGATGTGACCGCTGTCAGAAAAAGATCCGAATCTATCACAGTCTGGTTGGCCTGCATTGTGTGTGGTGCCATCTAGAGGTCAGTTTGGGAGCTACCCCTCCAGCCTTGCTTTGGGGCCCCTCCCTAAGCTGCCCTCTTTCCAGTGGCCTCCTCCAGCAGCATGTCTCCCCTACTGTCACAGTTGCCCTACTCCCAAGGGCTCTCTGTCAGTACCAGACCCCAAGTTGAGAGGTGACAGGATTCCCTCCACCATCTCTCCATGCCTACTCTGTGTTTCAGATCCATGATGACTGCCTGCCAGCCATGGGCCCTGAGTGTGACTGTGGGCTGCTCCGTGATCACATCCTGCCTCCATCTTCCATCTATCCCGGCGTCCTGGTGAGACCCTTGGGCAGCGGCTGGGAGAGGACAGGAGTGCTCCCCTAATTTAAACACACATGCATACACACAGTGCCATTTAGAGCAGAAAGCCTGTACTTTTAGGATTCAAGTCAGACTCTCATCTGCTTATGGATTCATACAATCCAGTTTTTCTTCCTTCTGTTTCACTCCCTTCCTAGGTCTCTGGACAGGAGCGTAAAATTAGCAAAACAAGCCAGAAGACTATAGATGATATAAATTTGAGCCCCTCTGAGGCTCTGCGGGTAAGGGGTTAGAGGCTTGAGTTTCGTCTTGGGGGCCAGTTTTTCTTCACTAGAGCCCTCATGGGAGGGGATGAAGTGGGAAGCCTGGGGAATGGTGCCTACTCTGCAGAAGCCCCACCTGGTAGGGGAGGGGAAAGCCTCTTGAGAATGCCAGCCTCTGCCCCTGTCTCCAGGGCCCATCCCAACTCTGACAAAAGTCTGCTTTCCTTATCCCTCAATGTTTTCTTCCCTCAATGCAGATTGACCCTGTTTCTAACACTCACCCACTTCTGGTCTTTGTCAACCCCAAGAGTGGCGGGAAGCAAGGGGAGAGGTGAGGAGATATACTGGGTCTTCTAAGATGGAGACATTGGGAATCTGTGTGTATGAAAGGGACATACCTTGAGGAGGGCATCAAGAGAGTGGGGTACAGAATATCCCCTGCCATGATCTTTCCTTTTTCCCCACACAGGGTGCTCTGGAAATTTCAGTATCTACTAAACCCTCGACAGGTGTTCAACCTCCTAAAGGATGGTCCTGAGCCAGGGTGAGTGTAGTTAGGGGCTGTGTCACAGTGTCTGCTTGTTTCTGCCTGTCGGTGTTGGAAGAGAGCAGGAAAGGGTACATGTTGAGAGGGGAGGGCTAGGGGAGCCAAGAAACCAGACTTCCGAATGCTGCTCTAACTGGGTATCCCAACTTCTGAATTCTCCGGCTTATCTTTGTTCTGCTCGCAAAGGATGGAGATGCCAATCTCTCCCTCACCACTGAGGAATGGCTATAACTTCCCCATTGTACTTTTTCTCTGCCCTTAATAGAAACAAGTCTTTTGACGAAGGGGAAGGGGGTTGTAAGGAATGAGAGACAAGAAGTACTCTGCCTGTCCAGGAGTTGGGTAGCCTCAGTCCTGTTGTCCTTCCTCATCTTCTCTCTCGCCTTTTGTCTTAGACTCAGATTCTTCAGAGAGGTTCCTGATTACCGGATTTTGGTGTGTGGTGGAGATGGCACAGTAGGCTGGATTTTGGAGACCATTGGTCAGTGAAGGGAGAGGCTCCGGGCAGGGCGTGGGGCAGTGGCCTTCCAGAGCTAACTCCCTCTATTCAACTCCTCACCTGCCTCCCCAGACAAAGCCAACTTGCCTTTTGTGCCTCCTGTTGCTGTGTTGCCCCTGGGCACTGGAAATGATCTGGCTCGTTGCCTAAGATGGGGAGGAGGTAAGTGGTTAGAAATTGTTTTCCTGGAGGGATAGGGGTTGGAACGGAAAGGCACATAGAGAAGGCATCTAGGCATCTGGTGTTGAAAAAAGGTTGGTAGAGAAGAGAGGCAGAGATGAGTAGGTCCCAAAGTGGATTGTCCCAAAGAAGAGAGCTTTGGAAGAAGCAAGGATCACAGTCTTAACCTAGAAGGGTCCAGGGGTGGCAGTCTTCTTCCCCATAATCTAAAAATATCCCAAGTCTTAGGACTCAGAGAATCAAAGAATATGGGGGTGGAGAGGACAATGTGGGAATAAGGAAGGTTGTGTAAGAGCCAAGCCAGATGCTGAGTGATGGAGCTAGCAGGGAGCTTGGCCATGATTCATTCATTTATTCAACCAGTTACAGTTGAACAACGTGGACTGGAACAGCGCTAGTCCACTTCTATGCAGACATTTTTCAGTAGTAAATCCTACAGGACTACACAGTCCACCATTGGGTGAATCTGTGGATGCAGAGAAACAGTGGATATGGAGGGCAGAATATAAGTTATATGCCAACTAACCCCAGTGTTATTCAAGGGTCATCTGTAATCAGGGGTCATTCATTGATTCATCATGATTTTTTCCCAAGTCTATTACAACAGTCTCCTAACTGCTCTCCAGTTTCTAGTCTCTATTTTCTTTCAAAGAGAAGGAGTTTAAGGGATGGTATTGGTAGATAAAGAGATCAGTGTGGTGAGATTGTCTTGGAATTGAGGCAGTTGTCTTGGAAACGAGGCTCTTGGATTCAGAGTCCAGCTCTGAGATCTCTCAGGAGAGTATGGAGTAGGGGTCTGCTAAGGACTGCAAAAGGTATTCCAGGTGGAAAAAGTTGTGTAAGTCCAGAGGAGCCACCAAACAACATAGTGGTGCATTAGGGAAGGTGTGCGTCATTCTCTGTGACTTGGACACGGGGTGCACAGTGGGCAATGGGAAGAGGGAGGGCTGAGTTGAGCAGGGTCCAGATTATAGAGGTTCATGGATGCTGTGCTGAGGCGTTGTGAACTTTATCCTGCCGGAGACTGAAAGCTGACAGTCCACGGAAATGATTTGTATTGTATTGTGTACCTTGCTGCTTTTTTAATCTGACCTTGGTTATTTCTAAGCAGTGGGTCATGTATTCTTCAATTCACCACAATTCCCTCAGCTCCTGACCACTCATTCACTTTACCTTTCTAGCCACTGAGACATTTGAATATGCAATCCTTGAACCATGGGGAACTCTTAAACTCATGAAAGATGTAATTAAAAGAAAAAATTGGTGTATATATATATATATATATATGTTTTATTCCTTATAATATATATATATATTATACTTTTATATAATAAAAATTACTCCTTACATAAAATATTATTCCAGAAAGTAGAGATATCTCTGCATATTATAATTTAAATCTTATATATAAACATATGACTTTTTTTTGGCCAGTTCTTAAATCCTCAACATCTGACTTTGTTTTCATTTATAGTATTAGACACTTCAAAATCATGAATTTTTGAGTCTTCACTTTGTGTTCTGCAAATGAGACTTTCACAGCAACTTCTGCTAATTCCATCTGAATCATGAAAATAATGATATATATATATATGGGACTAATGAAAATCTGTGTTGATATTGAAAAAATGATGAGATTTGAAGAGGGGTTGATGAAAAGAATACGGCTATGGGAGCATGATGGTGGTTGGATTGAGGAAGGAGGCAGGACCTCAACTGCAAAAGCCTAGTCAAGGGATGATGAACACAAAAGTGGTGCATCAGTGGAGTCATGAGGTAGAAGCCACAACATTTGGTAACTAATGGATTGTGCAGGAGGAGTTGAGGACAAGTCTAGGACATCTTCTAGGCTTGTGGAATGAGCAGATGGGGGTACCATTTATTAAAATAGGAAATACAAGTGGAGGACTAGTTTAAGGAAGAAAGATAGGTTCAATTTTGGACGTACTGAGTTGATGTACTAGATGTCAGTGGAGCACCCAGATGGAACTATGTGGTAGGTAGTTGGAAATCGATATTAGAAATTTAGGAGAGAACGTGATTGAGAGTCATCTGCTCCTAGGAGGTAACTGACATCCTCAGAGTAGTTAAGTTACCAGGGAAAGAGGTAAGAAGAGAAGGTAGATAAGGACAGCCAGATCCTGATAAACACCCTATTTAGGGGTTGAACAGAAGATGAATTATTAAAGGAGTCTGTATTAGTGTCCTATTGCTGCTGTAACAATGCCTTAAAACAACACAAATTTATTCTCTTACAGTTCTGGAGGGCACAGGTCCAAAATAGTTTCAACTACACTAGCATTGAGATGTTGGCAGGGCCATGTTTTCTCTAGAGGCTCTAGGGGAGAATTCCTTGCCTTGCCTTTTCCAGTTATGAGAGGCTGCCTGCATTCCTTATCTCATGGCCCCCCTTCCAACCAGCAGTGTTATCATTCCAGCCTTGGCTTCCGTTGTCAAATCTCCTTCCATGACTCTTCCATCTTGCCTTTCTTTCACTTATAAGGAGCCCTGTGATTACCTAGGGCCCAGCCAGATAATCCAGGATAATCTCCCCATCTTAAAATCCTTAATTTAATCACATCTACAAAGTGTCTTGCCATTTAAGGCAACAGATTCACAGAGTCTGGAGATTAGGATGCGGACATCTCTGAGGGGCTGTTGTTCTGCTCACCGCAGAGACTAAGAAGAAAGAGAGTGGGTCCTCTGATACCTAGAGGTATTTTAGAGGCCAAGTGAGGAGTTTCATGAGTTAAAATGAGAACTGAAGATATACTGTTGCTTTTGGCAGGAATTATTGGCAAGTTTGCCAAAAGAGCTTCAGCAGGGTGGCATGGAGAAAGACAAATTACAGTAGGTTGAACCATCAGTGGAATGTGAGGAAGTGAAGAGCTATTTTTTTCATCTTTTTTTTCCTGATTACAAAAATGATACATGCTTGTGGTAAAAAATAATTCAAACATTTCAGATATAGATGCCAAGAACGTGAATGTTCCCTGTAATCTACTTCCTGAAGTTTAGGAGTCTATTCCTCCATTTCTCTCTAGATCTCTCTCTAGATTTCTCTCTATTTCTCTCTAGATACATACTAATATATATTTAAACAATGAGATCATTTACTGATGTTTTTCTTCTTATTTTAACCAAACAGTTCATCTTGGTTATCATTATATTTCAATACAATCAGGTGTGCTTCACTGTTTTTATTGCTGAACAGCATTCCATTGTGTGACTATGTCGTAATTTATTTAACTAGTCCTATATTGATAGATACTTGGGTAGCATTCAGTCTTTTGTTACAAACCGTGCTGCAGTCTATCTCTGCACACAGATGTGAGAATTTCTCTAGGAGAGATTTCTAGAAGTGGAATTGCTGGCTCAAAGAATATGAACATTTTACTAGTTATTTTATTTGTTTTAAATTACACAAATAATGCATCAGTACATTTTCCCTGTAAAAGATTTTAAAAAGTAAAATGTATGAGTCTTCACATACAGGTCTCCTCTTCCCTCCCCACTCCACCACCAAATTCCACATACTTCCCCAGAGATAACCACTGTTTTCTATTTGCACTCATTTTTCTGTTTTCACATGCACACATATACAACACATATACAACTTTTAAACAAAGATAAATATGATCATACTATATACATTGGCCTGGGACTTTTTTCATTGACTATGTCTTGGAGAACTTTCCATGTTAGTAGGTAGAGATTTCATTCTGATTTCAATAGCTGCACATTATTTCGTGGCATGGATTTGGCATAATTTATATAACTTTCGCCTCCCAATGGGCTGTAGATTGTCTCCAATTTTTTGCTGTTTTAGTGAGTACCTCAGCAAATATCCTTGCACATGCATCTCCGTGCATGTGTTTCTGTGAGAGAAATTCCTACAAGTAGAATTGCTGCGTCAAAGGATATGTTTTGATAAAATTTGATGATATTTTGATAAAAGTTGCCAAATTGCCTTCCAAAAATGAAATACCAATCTATGCTCCAACTAACAGCAGTTGAGTGCCAGTTTATTCATAATCTCATTAACACTTGGTTTTCTCAATCTCTGTAGTTTGTCAATCTGATAGGCAACAAAAAGTTAACTGATTTACAGTTTTAATTTATAATTATTTTAATTATCAGTAATATTGAGCATCTTTAATATGCATATTGGCCATCTGTATTTCTTCCATGATTGGCTTATTTGCCCATTTTTCTATTGACTTTTTAAATATAGGGATTCGTAGCATTTTTTGAATGTTGAGGAAGTTAGTCTGTTATATGTGCTGCAGATAATTCTTCCCTGTTTGTAGTTTGTCTTTTTTTAGGTGTATGTTTATTTAACCATGCAGAAGTTTTTTGTTCATTTGATTGGTTGGTTTTGGGGTTTTGTTGTTGTTGTTAGAACTATTTCTGTTTATTTTGTGGCAATTTTGAAAATCCCAAATATATTTTCTTTACTTTTGTTTGATTTCAGAAGTTTTAACTTTAATATAATTGTATTTATCAGTTTTTTTCTTTTTTGGCTCTGGGTTTTGTACTATGCTTTAGAAAGCCCTTTTCCACTCAAAGATTATAAAAACATTCACTCATGTCCACTAGTACAAATTGTGCTTCAACTTTTTACATTTAAATTTGTTGACCCATCTTGAATTTATTTTAGTGTAAAGGTTGACTTTTACATCTAGCACCATTTACTGAGTAATCTGTCTTTCCCCATTTATTTGAAATGTCATCATATTCTAAATTCCAGTGTATACTTGAGTCTATTTCTGGGAACTCTGTTCTTTACTGCTGAACTTTGTATTGTATTCACTGTGCCAGTGTCACCCTGTTTTGACACCATTGCTTTATGCTGTGTTCCATCTGGTAGAATGAGGAGGGGAAGCATCAGAGAAAGAGAGAGACTATTCATATTCATCACTTGTCTTTTCAGCATTTTGCATTTTCCTGGCTATTTCCTTTACTCTTCCAGATGAATTTTGGCATTTATTGCTAAGTGCACACACACATTTGGGAATATACACCTTCCATGACAGTGACAGTATGGAGAAAAGGGTCAGCAATGGTCTGACCTTAAGACTGGTCTGTGGGAGCCATGACTGAGCACCCTGCCCTTTCACTGCTTAGGGGTGGGAGGGTCTGCAGAACCAGGTCAGAGGATCCCTGGGAATTTGTGGAGCTGGGAACTGAGAGGAAGTCCCTCTGGGAGCCGGGGCTCAGTGCTAACCTGTCTTCTCCTCCACCCTTAGGGTATGAGGGACAGAACTTGGGAAAGATCCTCAAGGATTTAGAGACAAGTAAGGTGGTACATATGGATCGATGGTCCGTGGAGGTGATACCCCAACAAACTGAAGAAAAGAGTGACCCAGTCCCCTTTCAAATCATCAATAACTACTTCTCCATTGGTGTGGTTAGTGGAGTGGAGCATGGGGGAAAGGGAGACGGTGGGGGTTAAGTAGGCAGAGGCCGGAGAAGGGCAGAAAGGGAAGGTAGAGGGTAAGGGAGCTGTGACACAGGGAAATCAGGAGTGGGGTACAGTGGTGTGAGTTGTAAGAAAAGAACGTGGGACATATTACTCCCCAACTTGGGAGTTAAAGAGACGGAGGGCTCTGTGCTGAGAGAGGGGGCAGCCTCTGATCTCACACGCCCTGAACTCCCCAGGATGCCTCTATTGCTCACCGCTTCCACATCATGCGAGAGAAATATCCTGAGAAGTTCAACAGCAGGTGAGAGAAGGGGGGATGGGTGCGGGCATACACAGCGGCAGGGACCAGGCTGTGGCCCAGTTTGACTCAGAACTTAGATGAGCAGTGAGACCTCTAGGAAGCCCCTCAACCAAGCCTCCCTGACCGCCATGGGACTGCATGTAGCCCACCTCTGCCTCTTGTCCCCTTCCTCCTGGGGCTGCTGTTGGGGCCGACACAGAATGAAGAACAAGCTATGGTACTTCGAATTTGCCACGTCTGAATCCATCTTCTCAACGTGCAAAAAGCTGGAGGAATCTCTGACAGTTGAGGTGGGTGTGATAAGACCCAACCCCATATCCCTTTCAGTTTCTTGTATCTTAGTTTCTTCCTCCACAGGCGCCCTCGGGAACTCCGCATATTCTTGAACTTATACTTTGACCTCCCAGCTCTCCAATTGTGATTTCCCAAGTTCTCAAGATACACCGGTTCCTGTTTCCCTCCATGTCTTGCAAGCCTCCAAATCCTAGCCTTCCCAGTTCATTGTCTGGTGGAGGGAGGGGTCACGTCCATGATTATGCCATGAGGTAAGGATCTGTGCTCTCCTCCCCTCAGATCTGTGGGAAACCACTGGATCTAAGCAACCTGTCCCTAGAAGGCATCGCAGTGCTGAACATCCCAAGCATGCACGGTGGCTCCAATCTCTGGGGTGACACCAAGAGACCACAAAGTGACATCCATGGGATCAACCAGGCCTTAGGTGCTACAGCTAAAGTCATCACCGACCCTGATATCCTGAAAACCTGCGTACCCGGTAAGAGGAGCAGCCTTGGGAGCTGAGTGAGTGGGACTAATGGAAGGTGTGACTCTTTGGAAACACCCTGCTTCTACAAGACCTATCTCCCTACTTTTCACCCCCAGATCTAAGTGACAAGCGGCTAGAAGTAGTAGGGCTGGAGGGTGCAATTGAGATGGGCCAGATCTACACCAAGCTCAAGAATGCTGGACATCGGCTGGCCAAGTGCTCTGAGATCACCTTCCAGTAAGGAAAATGCCAGCCAGGGGCTCTGAGGGAAGGAGCGGGGCAGGGAAAGCGGAAGGGGTCTGGGGATGGTGTGGAGGGGCTGTACCAGATCTTCCTCAGTGACAAAGAGTCTCAAAACCAACCTAAGAAACAGAGTTTTGGTACTTGGTTGGTAATCACCACCAATCTACCTTGACCTCACACAGCACCACAAAAACCCTCCCCATGCAAATCGATGGAGAACCCTGGATGCAGACACCCTGTACAGTGAGTATTGCCTATGGCTGCCAAAAACTGAACCCTCATGGATCCTAAATTTCCATTCCACAGCTTCTTTACTTCCTCCTGAGGCCCGAAGTTCCCTGTGCACCCTTCCTCCCAAATCCTGATTTCTCAGCCCCTAGTCTTCCTACCATGGCCTCTCTAGGACCCTTATAACCCACCCTAAACCCCACAATGTTCCCCAAAACTCTGCTGCTCCAGCCCCAGAGCCCCAGGTCCTGCCTCTGAATGTGCCCCCTTCCCTTCCAGATCAAGATCACCCACAGGAACCAGATGCCCATGCTTATGGGCCCGCCTCCCCGCTCCTCCAATTTCTTTGGCTTCTTGTGCTGAGAGGGACATCTCAGCTTCCAAGCCAGCCTTGAACCCACCTCCTCGTCCCTGGACTCTACCTGCTAGGCTCTGTACATTGCTGCCACACCCTCCTGCCAGCTCAGGGGAGTGTTCCTTCACCCTCACAGTATTTATTATCCTGTACCACCTCCACTATTCCCCATGCACATGTGCACACACACACACACACACACCCCACAAACAATACATTCGAAGTGCCTCATCTGAATAAAATGACTTTTTTTCCCACTGGGGTATCTGTTAAGTAAGTGGTACCCCTCCTTCCTTTATGCCTCCACTCCTTAAATGACATGGATTCTCCCAGAAGCAAGGAAAAAGCAGCACCAGGTTCTGAGTGTTTATTTCAGGCAATGGTAGTCTCCAAGGGAAGACTGAGGAAAAGACAGACATTGCTGTCCCCCCCTGGGTAAATCATGACATCACATGAGGGTACTCAGACCTGCTGCCCACTGAGGAGGGGCCTGCTCTCCCCAATGGGGCAAGAGCGGAAGAGCCAGGGCAGACGCAGCCAGTGGGTTCTACATTGTGGCAGCTGGGGAACGGGGAGATCCGAGCCCCGCTTCACAAGTCTGCGCCTGATATTGGGAGAAAAGGGGGGATACTGGTTAGCAATGGTCCAGGGCAGCCCGTTTGTGCTTCTCCAAAGAAGAGGATAAACGCTATCCCAGGTTTACTTGGCCTGGATCCGAGCTCCCTCCCCTTCTTACTAACAGGGTTCATCCTCTCCTGTTTTTGTGGTAGCCTCTGTCCATGCCCCTCTCTCCCTACAAGCTTCCTTGCCTTGAGGACCTGGCACTCTAGGCCTGGGGAGTTGCCTTGTTATGGGTGGAAAACTCAGTTCACCCAAACTCCTCCACTCTTCATGTTATTATTAACAGTCATCAACATCATCATTTATTGTACTCTTGCTTCAGAACCAGATGCTTCATAACCCCATGGTCTGGAATCCTGACAATAGCCCCACAGGGCAGGTATTAGTTTTCCTATTTTTCAGAGGCTCAGAAAGGTTAAGCTACTTCCCCTGAAGTGCCACCAGGAAGACCGCAATCCAGGCCTGTTTAACTTCCAAGTCTGGGCTCCTTCCTGGACACTGTGCTCCCTCCCTGTGCTTCTTCCCTTGAAGAAAAGTGAGTGGTGGAAATGAGGGATAAGGGGGTGTGAGCTGGATGGTGGGGCTCTCACCTATATATCAGAGATGCAAGCAGCAAAGCCATCAGCCCCAGCACGATGCCCACGAACAGGGGAGCCTGCCCGAGGCCTGCTTCTTGACCTACGAGCAGAATCCCAGACAGAGCTACAGTCAGTGTCTGCTTCCTGTCAGGTAGCTTCTGCCACTCCCCTGCTTCATCCTACCTCTTGTCCAAGTACCTACCAGGCATGACAAGCTGGGTGCTGACCATTGCCAGGCTGTTGGTATCAGTCAAAGACACATTGAGGCAGTAGGTCCCCGAGCCACCCGTCAGTACCTGGTGCAGAACCAGCTGGCAGGTTGGGCTGGGTGGCACAGGCTGACACAGCCGCTGGGCAGGGGGCTGGCACCCTGGCGATGAGATGTCCATACAGGCTTCCTTGGGTAGTCTGGGAGAGATGTCACCTTATGTCAGGGGGTCTGGGAAGGAACACTAGACACCAGAGTGTGGGGCAACAGTCAACCCAAGAGTTCTCAAGGCAACCAGTGGGCTACTCACCTGCCTTGGCAAGACACAGTCAGCTCAAATGCATCCCCTTCGCTGGATGGCACAGCCTGCAGTATCTCAGCACTCTCAATGCCCTCTGCAAAGTTGCAGGATTTTAAGTCTGGAGTTCCTCTCCCAGTCCTCCCCAAAGGCCCACGGACAGGAACAGCCTAGGGCTGTTTCTCCAACCCCATCCTCCTGCCTTCAAATGAAAACGCTGGGATATGGGTATTATTCTTGTCCAGGTGAGCTTCCTCCTTTCAAGCTGTGCTTCCACTCGGCAGCCCTAGGCAGCACACGCCTCCCTCTAGCAACCCCCAAAATACACAAGACTCACGGACAATGTCCAGGGTGAGGGAAAAAGAGCCATATCGATACAGAACACAATCCAGGGGGACTTGTCGCTTCACCAGGATTAAGGCAGCTGTGCCATCCAGCAGAGGGCTCTGGGAGCCTGGCAGGAGAGGATCAAAGAGGAAAAGTCAGGAGACAAATGACTCACCTGGAAACAGAGGCCAAGCAGGCATTTTTTCCAGGTAGGGCCAGAGCTACTGGATCCAGGCTTGGAATCAGACAAGACCTGGGAAGTCTCATTTTATAGATAAGAAAACTGAGGCCCAGGAGGAAAAATGACTGCTCCTGGGTCACACGGGTAGAGTTGGCGTTTTTAAAAATCTCAAATATCACACCCCACACTGTGCCAGGTCATGGCCTAGACACTCAACACACGTTAACTCATCTAAGCATCACTATCTCAGTCCTCCCTTTTCAGTGTTCCTACCACAGTCCCAGGTAGGCCTGCTTTGGGGTAGGGATCCAGGTGGGTGGGGTGGGAATTGGTGTCAGAGTCTGGGAAAGATTTCTGTGCATTTACAGTAATCAGAAAATGAGATATAAATATTATGTAAATGGTTACAGTCTGCTCTCTGACCTTCCCTTCAGGGAACAGCTCTTTTCATGGGTAGAGAAGCAACAAGTTCTCTCCCCATGGCCTAGAGGAAGACCCTGGTTTCCTGAACTCCAGATCTATTCCATGCCATTAAAAGGAACTTGTGGGGAGTGGAGTATAGCTCAAGTGGTAAAGTGCATGCTTAGAATGCACAAGGTCCTGGGTTCAATCCCCAGTACCTCCACTGAAAAAAACAAATAAATAAACCTAATTACCTCCCCTGCAAAAAAAAAAAAAAAAAAAAAGAGGAACTTAAGGGACTTTAAAACCAGTGAAGACTGAAGGGACTCCACTGCTAAAGCTAAGGATGGGGTAACATCCGGGTCCTGAGTAAGTCCTTCAGCTCTTTAGAGTGGTGACAAATGCCCCACCTCAAACCTCATTCACACTGGCCCCCTTACCTGTAATCCTTTCTGTAGGCATGAATGGGCTGGCATCTGGACCCTCAGGCTCAGGGGTGGGTGCCTCTCCAGCAGTGCCCTCTACCAACTCTGTAGTTGTCACCTGTGCAGCTGTGGTCCCAGAGGGCTCTGCGGCTGGCACTTCAGGTGTGGTACCTATGGCCTCGGCAGTTGGCATCTCTGCAGGTGTGGTACCTATGGCTTCTGAGGTTGGTACCTGCTCAGGTGTAGTGCCTGTGCCCTCTGTGGTTGGCACCTGCACAGCTGTGGTTCCAGAGGGCTCTGCAGTTGGCACCTGACCAGGAGTAGTACCTACGACTTCTGCAGTAGGCACTTGCCTGGCTGTGGTGCCTGGAACTGGGGAGGAGCCACAGGAGGTGAGGGGAATGGCAGCCTGCAGCACCACCTGGGCAGTGACTGGGCCAGGCTCTAGGTAAGTGTGAGTGACCACAAGTGCCCGAGAGATCAGGGTCCCAGTACTGTCTCCGAAGTCCCAGGTGTAGGAGAGGTCAGCCCCAGCCAAATAGCCACTAGGGTCGTGGAGCTGGAGGGCAAAGGTCAGAGGTTGCTTTCTCAGGAAGTGCTTGTTGCCTCCATCCAATGCCTGCAGCTGAGACACGCTCACGGAGAAGGGCACCTGGTCTGGGATTGGAGCCAGAAAAAGTGAGGACCAGGCCTGGGCCAGAGCTTCCCCTTTCACAGCCACACCCTCCAACCCCAAGCTGACTGGCCCTTCACTGGCTCCAAGCCCCACATTCCTCTGCCCACATCTTCCTGGCTCTGCCCCTTTAAGGTTACACACCATTACCTCTTTCCTCTTTCCTGTCCAGCCAAACTTCCCCATCTCCTGCGAATGGCCTTGTCCCTTCCTAAATCCTTACCAGTAATGATGAAAGCTGAGCGGGAGTGAGCGAGGGGTACGTAGCTCTGGGACCCCCGGCGGTGGTAGACAGTCACTTCCATGGTGTGTGTGCCCAGCACTGCTGTGCCTGTCCCAATGCTCAGCCCGGACACTGGGCCCCCCAGAACTTGCCAGTATTGGCCTGAGGTTTTTGGAAGGAAAAGTAGGGAAGGGGGTTACTAGTCAAAGGGAACTGAGGCAGGATTAGAGAAAAGACAACCAGAGAAGGAAGGTCAGGAGATGTATTGAGGATGGTAATTTCAGAGGGAAGCTTATATATGGGGGGCAGGAAAGGAGTCCTAATGAAAGGTTCTGTGGGATGGGACTGTAATTGGAGAATGGTTCCCAGAAAGAACTGTAACAGAATTGACTAGGTGCTATGGAAGAGGAAGGAGTCATGGGGGAAGTGAAGACTATGGAAACTCACAGAGTTTAAGGGATGAGGCCAAAAGGAAGGGGATCAGGCAGGAAGAGGTGAATCCAAGTGTGGAAAACAGGCCAAAGAATGGAGTCTCTTACCCCAGGTCTTCCATACATAAACAAAGCTTCTCCTCCGAGATGAGGGGCCAGATGGGCAGGACCCCCCATCAGGGAAGACACAGGTATCATCAGGTTCCTGGGAATACACTGGCTGTCCTCCCCACACCTGACTCCCTGAAAGGAAGATACAGAGTCCCCCTCAAACTCTGGCATTCCTTACTATACACCAAAACCTTAAACATGGCTCCCAGAGACAGGCTCTAGGAATACTCCTGAGCTACAAAATATGTTCTCCTCAGTATAACCCATTTGGGGTGATGGTGGGGGAGGATGGAAACTATAATTAAAGATTCTTATGTATATACTTAGCATAGGAAAGAGATTGGAAGGCCATATGTCAGAATGTTTAGGATGATTTACTCTAGCTAGTGGGAAAGGAAAAATAACAGCTCAACTAACATTTATTGAGCCTTCACTGTAGCCTAGGGCAGGCATTTTGCTAAATTATTTATATATTATCACATTTTAATCCCTTACAACAACTTTTAAAATAGGTATCATCCCCAACCTACAGATAAGGGAGTGGAAGCACAAAACAATTAAGTGATTTGCCCAGGGTCACATACTACTAACAAGTTTAAAACCAAGTCTGTCCAACTTCTATATCAACTGGGTCTTCTGTCCCCTATTTGAGGGACTATAATCTTTTTTCTTCTTCCTTATCTGTGTTTTCTAATTTTTCTACAATGAATATGTATGACATTTATAATTTGTGGGGGAAAAGAAGTAGAAGAAGAAGGGTCATTCCTTGAGCTCACTGAGGGTACCAGGGATTCTGAGCCCTGGGAATGAGGCCTGGAGGAGAGAGGTACTCACCATTGATGATGGTGTTGTTGGTCCAAATGACCTGTCCATCTGGCAGCACCTTTTGGCTTTTAGGAAACTGAAGGGCAATAGAGAAGGAAGCATTTGCCCCAACCAGTGTAGGCCCATCATTGCTGACCTTCAGGGAGACCTGGCCACCTGAAAAGGGTAGCTGCATTAGCTGGGACTCCTTGGCTTCCCCTCCCCACTTGCCTTTTCCCTTCCTATCTTCCCAAGCTACATTCAGCCCAGTTCTTACTCCTCTCCCCACCCCATTCCTACCATGCCCTCCCCAGAAATTGCCAAGTTCCCACCTCTCCAGCAGTCAGACCCCTGGATTTCTGTCCACTCTGGATAAAGCTTCCTGTTCCATGATTTAGTTCTGAGCTGCCTTGAGACACCAAGCCAATCCCGGTCTCTGGGTCCTAAAAGGAAGGTACCATGAGGGCCCTAAGGTCATCTCTCACTCCCTTCTCAAGGGATAACAATGTCTCATGTCACCCCACTCATTCTCACATTCAAAGTATATTTTAATTTACTGAATACCCACCTCATACCAGGCACTGTGCTAGGTTCAGAGAACTTAAGAAATGAAAAAGAAATGGTCCTGAAGGGATTCAAGTTAAAGTATATGAAATAGACATATGCATAAATTATTATAAATTCCAGGCGCTGTATAATATGAGCCATAATAGACATGCACGAAGTACAACAAAATGACAAACTAAACTGACAGTTCCACTCTGGTATATTGGGAAAGATTCTATGAGAAGCTGGCCTGTGGGATAAAGCACTCCAGGCAGGAGGCCCAGCCTGAGCAGACACATGGCGGTATGCAAGCACACGCATGACAGGGGACCACTAGGCGATGTGGTGACGTACACTGTGAGAGATGAGGCCAAGAAGAGGGGCTGGGGGCTTTTCTCCTGTGGGCAAAGCTGCCTGAGAAGATTTTCTTAGTTTGTTTTATTGAGATAGAATTCACGTACCATACAATTCACCCTTCAGAAGTTTTTGAATAAGATCAGATTTGTGTTTTAGAAGGACCACTATGGCAGGCAGTGAGGAGGATGGATCAGAAAGGTAGAAGTTGGGCGTGGGGCCAAATAAAATTATTATAACTGACCAAGACAGAGGTCTGAGAAAAGGGGACAAGATGGATCTCCGTATGTCTCGCCCAGATCCAACAATTCTCAGCTTTTGCCACATTGGCTTTATCTATTCTTTATTGTTGTTGCTGTTTTGTTTTTTGACTAATATATTTAAAAGTAAATCCCAGACATCATGTTATTTTAAATCCTACAAATTCAGTATGTACCTGTAAAAAAATTTTAAAAATATTTTCTTGAATGAGCATGTCAGTTCACACCAGACAAAATTATCAAACGCAGTCCATATAAAATTTCATGAATATCTAAAAATGCCTTTTTCTGATTTTAAAAATCAGGATTCAGAAAGTAAGCATAGTATTTTAAGAGCGTCAGGTGGACACATATGAACAAAATATTTTCAAAATACATTAGGAAACACAGTAAAAGGGAAAGACTTGAAACTGCACCATAAGTGAGGGAAGTCAGATCAAGGAGAACTTCCTAGAAGTCTGTGAGATCTAGAGAAATGGTGGCACAGGGATTTGATATACATATTTCAGCACAGCAAAAACTGTCCTCACTCCATTTGTAATGTGTGCTGGAAACCTGGTGGATTCTGCTGGGGAGGATCTGGAATCGCCCATTGAGCATCCCACCACTAGAGCAAAAGAGTCATAAGATGTCCCATTCTTTCTCCATGCCCAACCCTCCCTCCTCAGAGCAGCACGGGACATTCCAGACCCTCTCACCATCTCCACCCCCACCGCTCACTCCTGTCACGAGGCTCCAATCCCCCAGAGCCCTTTCATGTGATACTCAGCTGAGACCCCTCTGCCTGTCTCTTCCAGTAACAGAGCCAAAGCCTGGGCTGTGTTCACCCATGCCCATCCCAAAGAGGGGGTGTGGCGCCTCATTACCTTTCTATCCAATACCACATTCTCTTTCTCCTCACGTTAAATACCCTATCCCAAGTGCCTGAGACATTGTCTAAAAGTCTCCCATTCATTTCGCCCCTTTTGGAGACCTGTTCCAGCTCACTGCCCAAGGGGTTTTAGGATTAGGACCAGAAAGATTCACTATTCTCTTGCCCTTCCAAGCAGATGGGATTATTTTCAGGCTCAGTCCCAAATCTCCATGTGGGGAGGGAGCTCAGGTGCCCAGACACTCACTAAATCAAATTGGGAGAGAAGCCAGAAGCATTGCTGCTATCTCCCATTAGGAAGCGGAAAGCCAGAGCAGGCGTGCAACCCCAAATTTACACTTGTTTGTATCCACATATCCCACACTCACCTTCTGTGGCCCCCACAGTCAGAAAAACACCCATCACAGCCACATGGAGAAGGTATTTTCTCACCACCAGATCCATCCTGTTCTTTCTTCCAGCAACCAAAGGTGCTGGAAGGTGGGACAAGCCCCTATATAAGAAAGGGGTGCTCATTTGCATAGCCCTTCCTCCTCTCCTTCTAAGGGAGGCCTGGGAGGAGCAAGAGGACCTGAGAAAGGCAGAACTGACGAGGGATCCTGTCCCTGGACATCTTGCTACTCAGTGAGTTTCTGGTTTCAGAGTCATTCTCATCTTCTCACACTCTATCCTCCTGGGAAAGAACTGACTGAAGGGCAGCTAAGTAACACAACACGTACCGGTACACACTATTCACCATGGAAGAGTAGATCAATCAGTTGTGAGTCAAATTTAGAACCTCTCAAAAAGACTTTAGAAACAGTGACCCTGCATCCAAAAACAAAGAGAGACAATTTCCGGGTAGTCTGAGAGGCGGAGGCAACGACTCCTCTGAGGCCCAGGAAATTCTTACAATGAGATTCCCAGCTTCCTGCTTTTCAGAGGAATCTCCTTGGGCCAGGTGGAATTTAATCTCAGATCAGTACACATTTTCCCGGGGGTGGTGAAAACGGCGATTTAGAGATCAGGAAATCCTTACAGACTCAGGACACAGGTAGGATTCTCGAGTCCAAATCAAATACTTGGAAACAGGTATTCGACCTCCCTACCTAGGTTGAAACTTATCTTAATATCCCTCAGAATCAAACTTGTGAGGGGCGGGGTCATTTGCGGCGCGGGGCGCACGACTGGCACCGCCCCTCTGACGTTGGCCAATAGGAGGGCCTGGGGGCGGAGCCATGGAAACGCGGGAAGGAGGGGCGGGGCCTCTGGTGGCGGTCGGGAACTGGGGGGGGAGGCGGCAACATTGTTTCAAGTTGGACAAATTGACAAGAGCGAGAGATACAGTGCGTTCCATCCCGACCTGGGGTCGCGGTGCTGGGCCCTGTTCCCCCTCCTCGGCCCCTGAGAGCTGGGTGCCGCTTTCTGCAGGGTTCCCAGGCCCCCGCTCCAGGGCCGGGCTGACCCGACTCGCTAGCGCTTCATGGAGAACTTCCAAAAAGTGGAAAAGATCGGAGAGGGCACGTACGGAGTTGTGTACAAAGCCAAAAACAAGGTGACGGGAGAAGTGGTGGCGCTTAAAAAAATCCGCCTGGACACGTGAGTGGCCTCTGTACCCGGGACTCCTAACTCGGGAGTTCCTTGAGTGCCCCCCACCCCCACCCTAACAGTTGGGTAGCCATCCAGGGACCGGAAGGTAGCAGGGAGCGACTTCTTTGGAAGTGGAGAGGTGGGTTGAAGGACAGTAGAGGATTTCCCTGTGGAGAATATAAGGTACTGTAGAATCCATGGTAAATTTCCTCCCCAAAGCCGGGTTATGACCCCCAAATGTACAGTCAGAAAGACTCAAGAAGAGGAGGAAGGAGGCCTCTGAGAGGGGGCCCAGGACTCCCGTGTAGTTGGGTTTTGTGGTAAGCAGTAAAGAGCACCTTTTTGAATGATAGGCCCTCCTCACTGCCCCAACCCCACCCTCATCTTAGAATTCTCTCCCTCTTTCAAAAGAATGGCAGTTGAACCTCACTGGCCCCTCTAGAGAGGCTCGGTGCTGCTACTCCTTTTTTTTTTTTTTTTTTTTCTGTTAACCTTCTTCACCTTCACCAGGAGGCTCTGCTAACCTACCCTCGGGAAAAGAAGAAATAATGATCTTAATGTATCCAAAAGCCATTCCCTTTCCCTGTCCACCCATAAATTAACCCCTACAGCCCCCCTTCTTTCCCTTTCCTAGGGGATGCTGGGGTGGTGTCTCTGTAGGGGAGTGGGAAGAGTGACTGGGCTGGGGGGAAAGGAATATTTGTAACCACATTCCCATCTCTGCTTTCCCAACTTCTCCAAGTGAGACGGAGGGTGTACCCAGTACTGCCATACGAGAGATCTCTCTGCTTAAGGAGCTTAACCACCCTAATATTGTCAAGTAAGTATGTATCTGGGAGGTGCTCTGACAGTAAAGGAGGATGTGTTCTGTGTGTGTTGTCTAGGCATTTCTCTCCTTCACCTCTATTCCTGGACTCCCTTTCCCTAGGCTGCTGGATGTCATTCACACAGAAAACAAACTCTACCTGGTTTTTGAGTTTCTGCACCAGGATCTCAAGAAATTCATGGATGCCTCTGCTCTCACTGGCATTCCTCTTCCCCTTATCAAGGTAATCCTTCTTATCACCTTCTCTCCAACGTGGGCATGTCTTTTGGGGACTGAAGGCAGGCAATCCAGACTGAGTGATGATTTGTGATCTTGGCTTCCTTCCCAGTCCTCATCCCCACCCCACCCCCAATACACACATACACACACACTCTTTTGTTATTTGTATGTGGCTCTTTCACTGCTTATTATGCTTATTATGCTTATTAACCCTAGGGCTGGGCAGGAGAATCAAAGAAGTTGAAACTCTAGTGAGTCAACTTAGCTCAGGTGGAAGATGAGCTGAAACTCAGATAAATCAGACTTAAGGGCACTTGGTAGATTCCTCCAAAGAGCTTTTCCACCTGTTTGGTGCGGAAAATAGCCAGTCAGTTTCTGGGTTGTCTGTTTTGCTGGGTTCTTTACTCCTGGAGCTACTTTCAATCTGTCAACAAACATTTATTCAACACACATTTACTGAACACCTTCACTGTGCTGGACACAAGATATGGAAAAGAGATGCAAAACTGAATAAGACCTGATCTTTATCCTCACTGGACTGAGGGTCCACTGGGAGAAATTGCTTGTTAACATGTAATTATAACTTAATATAGTAAAGGCTTTAGTAGAACTTTAGAGGCACAGAGCAGTCCCTAATCTGCTCACTGTGATGGAAAAACAGTCTTTTCTCTCCCCTCTTCAGAGCTATCTGTTCCAGCTGCTCCAGGGCCTAGCTTTCTGCCATTCTCATCGCGTCCTGCACCGAGACCTCAAACCTCAAAATCTGCTTATCAACGCAGAGGGGTCCATAAAACTAGCTGACTTTGGACTAGCCAGAGCCTTTGGAGTCCCTGTTCGTACTTACACTCATGAGGTGAGTTCTCGGCATGTCTTCTCTTAACTTCCTGGGAGGTGTTAACAGGGACATTCACAAAGTTACTAAAAATATCTAGCCAGCAGTTTCTCTCTCACTAGATGGAAAGTATCTCTGACACCCCAAGAGGTCTTAGAGTATGCACAGAGTTCATAGTTTGATATCAAGCCAGGAGAGCTGGATGGCACAGCATTAAAATTATGATCACTTGCCTCAAGTTTTCCAGGAAGGTCGCAAATTGGGCTTTCAGAAAATATGGTCCTGAGAGCCAGGGGCTAGGTTAACTCTGAGCTAAGAAGTTGTATGTGGTTATTTTACTTAGGGGAAATCACAGGGGTGAGAAAGGGAAAGACGGAGGGAAAGAAGTTGCTTTTTAAGAAGCTGAGAGTTAGCAGACTAGTGTTGAGAAGCTGAGATATGGGCATCTCTATGCCCCCTACACCACCCTCCCCTTCCTGCTCTTGTCCCCAGGTGGTGACTCTGTGGTACCGAGCACCTGAAATCCTTCTGGGCTGCAAATACTACTCCACAGCAGTGGACATCTGGAGCCTGGGCTGCATCTTTGCTGAGATGGTACGGAGGCATGCCCGAGTTCCACCCAGCCCACTCCTCCCCACATTCAAGAACAACCAAACTGTTTCTTGGCCCAGAATCATGGCCGTTCTCTTATCACAAGGTTCTTCCTCTAGAGTAGCACAGAGGGGTGGTGGGGAAAGGACTGTCAACCCTGATGCCACCCACAATGTTAGGATATCCTCAAACAGCCTTAGCACGCACTATACATGTCTCATCCCTGAATTGAGCTAAATCATTTCTACAGCTGTTTTAGCTGTAGTCTGCATATATTTGGGGAATGAGTTCCATTTAGTGTCTCCTTCTTTTGGCCTGTAGACCTTATTGTAGGGTACCAGGAATGTGATGAAACCAATTGTCTTCACCTTATCCACACCTTTTATTTAAACTGCAGACTTAGATCACGTCCCCCCTCCACCTCTGGCTTTTCAGATTGAAGGATCCCTGAGGCCCAGCCTTATAAGAGAGCTCTCATCCCCTTTAATACAACAGTGGAGCGAGCTGAGTTTTCAAATCAAATCAGCAGCATGTTTTCTGATCCCTTATCTGGGTTATAACTGGGGGCTTGGAGACCATTAGCCTATAAATATAATGTGAATTTATCCCCAGTGCATTACCTACAATTGCCCATATTCATCTCTCAATTCATCAAAAAATATTTGTTAAGCACCTAGTGTGTACCCAGCACCATGCTAGGTGCTATGGGGAACACAGAAGAAATGGAAGACACAGTCTCTGCCCGCTGTGCTCCTATCTAGAAGTGGCTGCATCACAAGGAGGGGGGATGACCGAAGTGTCTACCCCACACCCCGTGAGTGGCTTGGGATCCCTTTGCTACACGTCAGTGGCACCCCAGACATTCACCCCCTCCCAGCCCCACCCAGCCTTGGGGATCTGCAAAGCCATGGTTGGGGGAAGGAAGGAGGGGGCAAGGAGACAGATGAAGGGACTTCATTGTCTCAGGCTCTGTGTGACTGACCCCATGAAAAGCCCTGGGGAGGGAGTCATGGGGCCCTGCTGACCTTCCACTGCCTGTGGGAACCCGCATTATTCAGTGGGCAGTTTTTACTGACGTCAATGTGGGTCTTGGCCTTTCCTCTCTCCCCATTTTCAGGTGACTCGCCGGGCCCTATTCCCCGGAGATTCTGAGATCGATCAACTCTTCCGGATCTTTCGGACTCTGGGGACCCCTGATGAGGTGGTTTGGCCAGGAGTTACTTCTATGCCTGATTATAAGCCGAGTTTCCCAAAGTGGGCCAGGCAAGATTTTAGCAAAGTTGTGCCTCCGCTGGATGAAGATGGACGGAGCTTGTTATCGGTGAGAGTGGGGGCTGGGCACCCATTTCTTCTCAGTTGCTCCCCTAGGGCAGGGTTTTTCCAAGATGAAAGAAGAATGAGGCCTTGGACTCCTGGTCTCAGCATCTCCCCAGCCCCTGCTTGCCTCTCGTCATTTGTGCACCCATTAGATATAGGGAGGAGGGAAATAGGAACTCTGCCTTGGGTGAAAGGAATTCTATTTTCCTGATTTCTCAAAACACCTGCTGCCCATTCAGTCCATTATCACATTACTGAAGTCAGCATGCGTCTCTCCCTCCAGCAAATGCTGCACTACGACCCCAACAAGCGGATTTCAGCAAAGGCAGCTCTGGCTCACCCTTTCTTCCAGGATGTGACCAAGCCAGTACCCCACCTTCGACTCTGATGTCCTTCTCCAAGCCCCTGCCTCCAGGATCACCCTCTCCTCCAGTGGGGGCCCGATCTGCCTTGGTCCTGGGATCTTAGCCCACTGATTTTGTCTGGCTGCCTTAGCACTCACCTGCCCCTCTTAGCCAGCCAACTCTGGGGAAACAGCAGGTGGAGGGGAGAAATAGGTAAAATTGAAAGGAAGCTTCAGTATTAGATGCACTTATGTCAGCCTCGACCATCCTATCCCCCTCCTCTTAGTCATTGCTTAGGAGGGCTGGTATTTAAGGAAAAAAAAAAAAAAGATTGACTCTTCCTCATTCCTCCATATAGGGTTTGCCATCCCAGTCTCTGAAAGCCCGGCAATTATTATTTTCTGTGTTCGGGATGACAGAGACCCCAAGCCTCCTGCAGCCACTGTGTTTGTAAGGCCAACTGAAAGCGAAGGGGCTAAGTTGGAACTTTTGGAAACAAAGCAAAACAAAAACATAGGGAGGGTCCTGTTTTAAAGAATTAGGTTAAATAATAGGTCCAACCAGTTTATATCTTAGTTTTAGTGTTTCATCTCACCTAATAGTTTGGGAGACTCCAGATTCCCAGTCTCCACAGTCCTGGTGGGGCTGCAGTAGAAATGATTACTCCTAGTCTTCTTGCCTGTCCCTTTTATAGGCAAGGAGTGTCTGGGAGGCTCTGGGACAGGGACTGCTTCACTGAGGCCTTATGGAGACAGTGAACGATGTTTGAAATTTTCTCTTCTTTTTAAGATTCTTAATTCTTCAGGTGCTAGTTCCCATCTTCCTCTGAAGGCCACCCCATGGAGTGAAAGTGAAGGTTTAGACATCATTTTGAGAATGCTGACACTTTTAGGACTGAGTGGGGGGGTTGGGAAAAAAATTTTTTTTCTTTAAAAGAAGGATGAACAAGTATATTTATATTTCAGGTTATAATAGTTTTTTAAGTCGGAATGATTGGACTTGTTGCCATGGGCACCTTGGGATTTGTAATGCAAATGTCTTTAAAAAATCCTTTTCTCTTTTTATGATTTTGTCTCTCTTCTCCCACCTTTTGTCCTTGAATGTTCTTGCTATTAACATTATTTGTAATTTAGTTTGTAATTCATTAAAAAAAAAAAAGTTCCTGGTTTTATAGTTCATCTTTTTACTCTTTTACTTTTGTGTATTTACTGAAAGAATGTTGTGAGAGAGAATATGAATGTGTGCATATAATTGATTTCAGACCCCACCCCCTCCTTTTCCTAATCTCTCTGTGCAGGGTTACCCACCTCACCCCTTTTTGACTTCTGTGATAAAATTGGGATAGTCCCGAGGGTGGGCGAAGTGGGAATTATTGCCCCCATTTTACAGCTGGGGAAACTGAAGCCTATGTATTTCCTACTTCACTTTCCCCACAAACCTGCATCTAGCCCCCGACCCCCTAACACGCACAGACCAAATACACACACATACAATGGGCCTGTTCCAGAATTTCAGTGTTAGGAAGGGCTTAAGAACAGTAATTTGGTTGAAAGTGGGCTCCATGGGAATTTGCCTTGACACTGCAA
Organism: Camelus dromedarius; assembly: GCF_036321535.1. Lineage (NCBI taxonomy): Eukaryota > Metazoa > Chordata > Mammalia > Artiodactyla > Camelidae > Camelus > Camelus dromedarius. The sequence goes on along the minus strand of NC_087446.1, from coordinate 58,639,126 downwards.
TTCCCAGTAAGCTCGTCTTTTTTCCTTTTTGTTGCATATCACTAACAGCAAAGTTTTCTAAGGCTACTTTATACACATTTACATACGATTCAGAATACATCAATCGTTTCATGAAAAATCATTATAAAAGAGCTAATGCCTCCCTCAGCTACCACTTCTCAGAGTTGCCATTGTCTTAACCTCACCTAAAAGAAAAAATCTCAGGCAGGCCCGCGGGCCACCCCCAAAATTCTTGTGCTCTTGGGCCCCACCGAAAGGAGAAAGCACCGACAAGAGGAGTACTTAAATTCCCAGGCTCCGGGTCCCTAGGAGAGGTATTTCCCTTCACGCCCACGAATTTGTCATAGAGGGCGGGGCACCGGAGGCAACCCCCGCCAAATCCGGGGGGAGGGGCGAAGGTCAGTAGCGGCCTTCCTAAGGCTTTTCGACCCCGCCTTGCCTGCCATTCAAGTACCGAATTTTCTCAGTACTGGTTAAAGTTTCACATTGACCCGCCTCCGTCGCTCACCTGATTAGATGTTTATGAGTCAAAAGGCGGAGTCATGAGGGTGTCGAGAATTTATTGGTTGGTGTATACGCCTTCTACAGGGCACCGCCCCCACCTCGGGAAGCTCGCTCTTTAGTGGCTCGTCACCTGGTCCGTCTTCAAGGTTTCTCTCTCTGTATTGGTCCAGGATCCCGCCTGTCCAGTCCTTTGCTCGTACTCGTTGGTGACAGCGCCTAAAAGGACCCGCCTTTCTCCAGAGGATTGGCGGGTTAGTGCGCACAGAGCCCACCCTTGACGGTAGGCGGGTAGTCGTGCTATTGGCTGTGGCCCCCGCCCCAGGGCGAGGAGGAGGAGGAGGAGGGGCAGGAAGGTTTGGTTGAGCTGCAGCTGTTTGTCTGTTCGACACAGGCTTGGGCCCGACGGGGGAACGGAGCCCCAGGTACCGGGCTGATGGAGCCCGCAAGGGCAGGGGCGGAGGCGCCCGGGAGAAGAGAGCGCCCTGGCCTGAGGGCAGAGGCGGGTCTGGGCCTCAGTGAAGGGTTAGAATGGCCCACTGGAGAGGGGAGAAGGGGGCCGGGCCCCCGCAGGCCTAATGAGGGCGCTGAGGAGGGGGCCGGGCGGGCTGGGAGCCCGAAGTTGGTGAGTCCGGGAGGCGGCCGGGTGGTGTTGGCGGCCGGGCTTGGGTCGGCGCGGGAGGCCCGGGGCTCGTGTGCGGGCAGGGGCAGGCCTCACTGAGCGGCGCGGGAGAGGGAGGAGCTGGGGGAAAGGGACGGGGCGGCGGGTGAGGTAAGCCCATTCGCCGGGAGGTGAGGAGGGGTCAAGTCCGGCGCCCGGCCCCGGAGGAGCTCTCTCGAGATGTCTCATTGGAAGGGCCAGAGAAGAGCTCTTAGCTGGGTGAGAGAAATTCTTTTCAGGAAAAGCGATTATTATAAAAATAACTAGGGTGCCCCAGAGTTGAGCCGAGAAGGGTTTGGGTTCAGGGAGGGAGAACTGAGACAAGGGAAGAAAGCTTTCCTAATCTAGAAGACTCAGGGAGCTGGGGCAATGGAAGTAGGGCCTCGTATCAGTTTAGGGAGTTTATGGGAATACTGAAGGGTGGGCTGCAAGTACCCTTGGGAGTAGTAACTCTTGTTCCCATTAGTATGGAGATGTGGCAATTTTAAGTTTTTTGGTATTCCCAGGGTAGCCAGTAAGACAAAAGTAATTTTTTTCTGTAACTATTGGCTGTTCCAAATTCAGCCCCTAACACTTTCCCTTGCCCTCAAGCTGGTCTTGGCTGCAGTCTCTGTTACTTCTTACCTACTGTTTCATGACTGTGAAAAAGCTAAAAAGTTGGATTTGGGGGATGTTTGTTGGTTTCTTTCCAGCTTAATAATGTGGTCTATATTGGATGCCATATCTCTGACCTAGAAGTGGGGAATCAGTGATTCATTTTCTGCACTAGAAATGGGCTTAGGGATCCCCAGCTATCCAGAGATCTTCTGACCATAGTTGGTGAAACTTTTATGTCTCTTAGACTTGGGTATTTCCCAGGCAGGTAGTGGTTAGGTAGGACCAAGCTTGGAAATATGAGGTGATATCACTGAGGAAGGGATTTGGGGACAAGTGAGAAATTCCATTCCAGAAGGTTGGCATCACAACTGTTCTTTATCTACTTCTTCAGGAGCCCAGGTTTCTGAGCTATTAGAAGGTTGGGTCAGAGAGGCACTTAGGGAAGATGGTGAGTAGAGAAAAGATGGATTACTAAGACACAGGAGTCCCCTCCTATTTATGTTTAATGGCCTACTGACCTCCTTAGTCCCCCCATAGATTGGAGCTTATTTGATTTTCCCTTGTTATACTTCCTCCTTTTTCCCTTTTATACTACCGTATTTTATAACTACATTTCTTTTTAATTAGAAAAGTAATATGTACATATTTTTAAATATTCAACTTTTACAGAAGTGTAAAAAGTGTAAATCCTCCCACATATACCTCACTCATTTCATCCAGAAAGATCAGAGATAAGAGACAGCACATCAGACCAATCTTGCTTCGCTTTGGGGGATGTGCCACCAAAGGCAATTCTGTTTTCATGTTTTCCACCAAACTGATTTCTCATTCTTTCCAGTTTTCCCTTCTGAGATGATACTCTGTTATTCATTGTGCTCCTTTCACAGTTCATTTTGTCTTGCTTTTATCAAAGTCACACAAGCAGAGAGCTCTACTCTGGGTTATCCTGTACATCTTTACATACACCCCCTTGTGCATGGGTATCCTAGGAAATAGCCAATAGATGGCCTGCTTCTCTTTTATGGGCAGGAAAGAAACATTAACGTGAATTATTTTGTTTGGGAGAATTATTGGCATCTCTGCTAAAGTGAGGAATTTGAGACTTCTATCTTCTGGTTCATGGTCTCTGCATGTTCAGATTATGTGACTGTCCCTTCATTATCCTAAAAGAAGATGATGGGTCTCCTAAGGGGCCCCTGTATCTTTCTGTAGTGTTACATGAAGGCTCCAAATTTCTCTGGATATGAAATTGATTTTCCTCTAAATCTCAGCACAGCTGGGATGCTTTATACACCACCTTATTAACTGAATTTGTCCTTACTGGCTGTAGAAGCCCTTTAATGTGCCCAGCCTTTGTACAGTGCCCCCAGAAACCTTGATTGTTGTTCCCCCAGGAGCTTTTATTTTCTCTTCTGCAAAGCCAGTCCTAGAGAAGATTGTGTAGATGCATGTGTGTGGGGGGAGGGCTTTTTTTTTAATGCTCACTAGGCTTCCTACATCCTAGTGGTATCCTGTCCCTTTCTTCTTCTTTTTGTCTTTTCCACCTTCCTCATAGTCAAAGTCTACCTTCAAGAAATGATCTGGAATTGCTCCATGTTAAGTTATAAATAACAAATAGTCACTTAAAGTATTAATCATTCCAAGGGTTTTTGCTTCTTAACATGGAGCTAAGGAGTAGAATTATCAATATAGAATTTCAAACATAGATCTGGAGTTACAAAAATACTTTTGGAGAAGAGGGCTTTCCCATTGCCCTTGAAGTCATACCTCATATCGTCCAACTCTTAGTTTGCCCAGGAGCAAGGATTGCTCTTTGATAGTTTGCTTGTTTGTGTGCATTGATACGAATTTGACTTATGAGAGGGGGCATAGTGTAGAAGAAGCAAGTGTACAGCCTGCTCCCTAATCCTAAAGCATTTCAGATTAGAAAGTAACCAAAGTGTAAGACAGTGAATTTAAAATAAGGAAATGCAACAGCCTTCTAGGAGGAAGGATACCTTAAAACCCTACATAATACAATCCCACTTGTTTTAGAAAAGATTTAGCCCTTGACTGCACAGTAACTGAGCTGAATAAGGAGCTACCCAGGTGAGCAAAGTGTGTGCAAATTTCTGGGCCAGGTTGTAGTTTCTACTGAGGGGCAGTGGGTACCTTTTCAGTGTCCTCTAGGTCTGTGGTGGTATGATTTTTTTTTTAACTTGTGTTTCTTAAGTTCAGAAATTAATAGAGATAATGACCCAGTGTTTTTTGAACACTTCACATAACTGAAAATTCAGAGAACTTTTTTAGCCACTGTTGCTTCAGTGTTAGGTTGGAAGGGCAACATATTTAGTGTGATTAGGCCATCTGAGGCATAGTAACGGGTGACAGGAAAAGCAGTTAGCCCATGTGAGTTGCAACAGTACCTTGTGGCCTGGGTCCCAAGAGGGCCCTCCATCCAGGGGAGATCACAGAGAGGCAAGAGGGAGAATTGGTTCTCTGAGGCCTATTAAAAACATTCCCAAATGGAACTGAGTAAGAATCTATCCAGATGGCACAGAAGGGAAGGAGTAGATGGAGGAAGGAAGCAAGATTGCTTTGGCCTTAATTAATTTAGGGAGCATTTAATGAACACCTACTAGGGACCAGGTATTGTGCTCTGCTCTGGAGATTCAAGATGACTTAAAAAATAGTCACACTTAGTGAGAATATCATAGTTTAGCAGAGAAGACAAACACAATTAGCTCATATAATGTAATGAATGCTGCAGTAGAAATAGTCTTAATACTCTAGGATCCCAGAAGCAGTGATGAATCCTGCTGGAGTGAGAGAGTAGTCATGGAATTTCACAGAGAAGGTGGCATTTGAGCGTGGCTTTAGAAGGTATCTTAGGAGTTTGCTAGGCAGTCTAGAGTGGGGAAGGGCATTCCAGTCTTTCCTAGGTCAATAACAGGGAGTTTGTAGTACCATGCTAATAAGAGATAGGTATGCTTTTTGCCTCTTGGGGAACTACAAGGGAGAAATGTAAGTGGGGGAAGTGGAAGGACTCTCATTTAAGCCAGTGACTCCCTGGTTAACATTGGATGAACACAATGAAAGCTGAGCCAAGTAGTGGAACTCAGTTTAAGATTTTGGTAATTTGGGGTCTAAACAAAGTTGGAGAGTTTAAGGTACTTACTGGCTTCTGCTCTATCTTCCCTACTCAGTAAATCTCACATTAATCACAAGGCACACTGAATCGTGCGGAAATTACCACTGCTTTCCTGACGCCTTCCATTGAATTGCTTCTATTTCAACTGTCCTGGCAGGGGTTGGTCAAGACCGTCTAGAGAGGCATAGTAATGAGTGAGTCCTTCTGTCAGAAAAATAAAGGGCTGGATCCCAGTTCCCAGGGAAGGCCTGGGCCTTCCTAACTTGTTTTTAGTTCCCAAAGGAAGTGCTTATCTAAACTGAATAGAGGCAGAAACTTTATCCAGTCTAAGCTCTTGTTCCTCTCCTGGTGCCTTTGGATTTCAGTTCAGAGTTTAGCACCTCCTGCTTCCTTACGAGGTGTGGTGGTACAACAGGAGCCAGAGTTCCTGACTAGGAGTACTGGCTAGCTAGGAGATTTGCTAAGCGGTTGTGGGGTAGCTTGCTGTATGGTAACACCTGGTAGGTTGATTGATTTGCCCCAGTTTCCTCACCATAAAATACAGAGACTAGACCAGATGACCTCTAGACTGCCTCTTATCTGGCAAACTGAACTTATAGGGCTGACATTTGGGAGTGGGCTAGACTCTAGTGGCTCTGTACCTGGAACTCAGTCTCTATTGATAGATGACAGACTTCTAGAGGCTTCATACTTAGTTGGCATAGTGACCCAAAGCTACCAAGTAGAAAGGGACCTGAGGAATGGAGTTTTGCCCTACCTGGGATTGGCAGGCTGAGGAACTTATCCTATTCATATTTTCCTGTGCTGCTGGGAGAGCTGCCCACACTAAAGAAGTTACCCCTCATCTTCCACGTCCCCCTTTCCCAGTGGGCTGATGCCATGGTCGAGCCTTGATCCTCCCTAGTTAATGGTCATTTGATAAGCCATTCTTGTGGAAAGTTAAGTCTGATTTCTTCTCTTCTGAACTGAAAGGGTTGAAGAAAGAAAAACTTCCTTGGGGAGGAGGGTAAAACTCAGTGATATAGCACATGCTTAGCATGCATGAGGTCCTGAGTTCAATCCCCAGTACCTCCATTTAAAAAAAATTTAATTAAAAAATAAATAAACGTAATTAGCACCCCACCCCAAAAAATGAAAAGAAACCTCCTTCTCCTTTTTTTGCCTCCAGTTTGAAGGTAATAATCATCACACTACATGACTGGTTGGCTGTGGTTTATTTTTGCCTTTGGATGGGTCGTTTGCCCACTGTCAACTCTTAGCAAAAAAAATCACCATCAGAGTAGAAATCAGTTGAGTCTTATATGTATTATTCCATTTCTGTACCCCTGAACTTTTGAAAGTCCAGCTATTGCCTAAGAAACATAATACCCCTATAAACATGTTGGGATTAAAGATAAGGCACAGAGATGACAACCCATCAATTACTGTGAACAGAGAAGGTAGGACATACCCTTGAGTTAAAACTTTGGGGTAGAGGTAGTCTCCTCTAATCCAGTAGTTACTAATCTGACAATTCAAGAAAGTTTGCTGATTGCCGATGGGCTCTGGCTTGACTTAAAATCTGTGAGGGTTAGTGACCAAGGGCTTTGCAACCCTAGTGTCTGACTGTTTCCTGTCTTCACACTTCTCCAACTCCCTACTGTTTTCCCAGGCCTAGCATGATGTGTTTGCCCATGAGAATTCAGTCTCTTCTAACTCCCATATATTGTAGAGCAGTAACATTAAGGCTTAGTGTTCTGCCCCTTGAATCACGTGCTTTGGTAGATAAAAATGTGAGGGAGTAAGTCGAAGAATCTAGTAACTTTCCCTGTTGTTTCTTAAGAGTAGAGAATGTGTATGGCACCTAAAGGAAACTTTATCAGCTTATTTGTAGGGTTTTTTTCCTATTATGTTATCTGTTTTAGAGTGTAGAGTTATGATGGCCTATCTTCTTTTCCTATGAAATAATGTATATGAAGTACTACATAAATGTTTTAAAAAATAATTCATCCTCACAGATTCTGAGAAGTCAAGACCTAAGAGAAACAGATATCTTAAATGTACCCAGAACTTTGGGATTGAATTCAAATTCTGCCTTTTGCTACTTTCACCTATTATCCTCCCCACCCCACCCCCACATCCTCACAGATAAGGAAACTAAGGCTCAGAAAGGCAAAGGGAGTGAATAGTCTGAGATCCCAATGGGTTCATTGCAAAGCAGAGAATAAAACTCAGGCTTGCCTGATTGCAAAGCCCTTACCATTGTGTGGGACTGCCTCTGTCGGCTTTGACTTCCCATTTTCATAATTGCTCCCTAACTTTAGTAGCAGGGTTGGAGAACCTCTGACCCCTGGAGAGCTATATTCAGCCCTCATCTTAATTTCATCTAGAAGTGCTTTAGTAGTAACCATAGCCTATAGGCTGGCCAGAGACTGGCCTTCCTGTTAACCCATCTTGCAGTGTCAGACATCTCCAAAGCACTGTTTCTGTATGTCCTTGTTGTTTATCTGTCTTATAGATAATAGTGTGTATCTGTTAATACCAAATTCCTAATCCAAAGCAATGTTTTCTAAACTTTTTTTGGTCATGGCATTTTAAAAAATTTTTTTCTTTACTTCGTAATTCATTGTGTGTACATCTACCCACAAGTGAAACATTTTCGCAAAATAATTCTTATGCTTATTATTTACAATACATTTGACTTTTTTTCTTTCTTTCTTTCTTTCTTTTTTTTTTTTTTTTTTAATAATACTGATCATGATCCACCAAGTGATTTCAGGGTCACTGTTGGCTTACAGCCACAATTGGAGAAACAGTGCTTTAAAGGTTTGAGAATGGAAAGAGCTAAAGAACTGTGACTAGTGGTTAAGAAGTGAGTTAATACTGATTCTTGCAATACTAGTTCCCAGGATTTTGGATTTAATAGACCAATTATTTAAATTTTGGCGTTTTTATTTTTATACATAAAACAAGGTTATTTAGAAAGCCTATCAACACTATTTTTTAAAAGCACTAAAAAAAAACCTAGTTATATGGGAAACTAAAAATATATATTTCCTGTTAGAAAAGGATTATGTAGAATGAAAAAAATCTGAATCCTTCACATACCACTCTCCTCAGAGGGAGGTAACCACTGTTAACAGATGAGTCTGTATCTTTCCATACTTTTTTCTCCGTAGGATTTTGTTTTGTTTTATAGAAATAGGATCAACCATGTGTTTTGTTCTCCAGTTTATTTTTAACGTTAACAATAGGCCTGAGAGGTTTATCCATGCAATAAATATATATTTACCTCTGAAAGAAAATTGATGCTGAGAAAGTAAGAAGTTAGAAATCTTAGAAAGGATATTTTTAAATTGAATAAATTTAGCTTTATGAAAAACTTGCTATGTCATTTTTCTTTTAATCATTTTATCGTAGACTAGTGAAAACTTCACAAAGTGGCACATGTATATCTAGATTCTTAGAACTCATTGACCTAGGAGACTACAAAATACCCAGTAGGATCAGAGTAATTTCTTACATTCCTCTGTCTTAATTAGTCTACTTTGGGACTTTTCTGAGTTCTCACTTCTGTCTCATTCCTCTGTTAACTTCCTCTTTATACTTTTTTTTCTTGTTTTTTTTTTCCCTCTATCTCATATCATGGCTTTTAGAAATATATTGATAACGACTAATATTGAGAAATTTAATATATTAAATTGATCTTTTCTGTGAATCAGGGCCTCTAAATGACATACCTACCTTATTATTTATTAGCACTATGCTAAATATATCTTTCATTTAATCCTCATGGCTACTTTATGAGGTAGGTTTTTTTTCCATTTTATAAATGCAGAAGGTAAGGCTCAGGCAGAGAAATTTTCTTGATGTTATATTCATAATGATTAGTAGCTTAATAATCATTGAGCACTTTTTGTCAAATATTTAGGTTCTTTGTATATATTATCTCACTTAATCCTCACACCAACCTTATGAAGTAGATGCTCATAAGGCTATTAACCCATTTTACAGATGTGGGAGTAAATACACAGATAGATTTAATAACTTGTCCCAAGTTTCACAGCTAGTAAGCAGAACTATAAAATAAATCCAGTGAATTGGACTCCACAACCTGTGTTCCTCTGCATTGCCTCCTGTATGGTTTTTCTATCTTTTATTTTCTGTCTTGTCTTCATCTAGGATTGCAGAGATTTTTAACCCTGATTTGACTCCAAAGCAACTTGCTATAGTGACAAAAATGTTTCCCCCTATATGTCAGAGTATGTTTGTGGAGTCAACAGAATTAACCCTAGAGCAGGGAAAGAGTCACTTGAACAAGCAAAGTACAACCCAAGCAACACTTAGGTTTTAGAGAGGTTTTGCATGCTCTGATCATGCTGACATTTCTTTGAATCTTATAGTTCATTTCCCCTCAGAGTCAACATGATATGTGTTCAGGTTTGGATGATGGGACACTCAGAGTCCCAACTTTTCTGTCTCCTCCTCCACCACCAGCTGTCCTAGCCACTTGGAAGGTAGAGAAGGTGATTAGTTCTATTCTTTCATCAAATATTTATAGCTTGAAGACTTAGCCCCTATACCATCCTCTAGAGACTTTTGCATGTATTGAGAAGGTACCTTCTTTCTCTGCCTGTAATTTGGAGGGCTACAGCTGTTGGGCCCTTTTAGTGTGGAGGGTAGTCTAATCCCTAGGCACCAGGAGGACAGCTGCAGGTTGAGAGCAAGTCAAACTTTCTGACTCAGAGTTTCAGGTTCGGAGAGGTGGCAGAAGCAAAGTGAAGAATTAATACTGAATGTGTTCTCTTGGTTGTGTTTCTATACTAACCTTTGACCAGAAATGAGAAAAGATAGATTTTTTTTGATAATTGGACCTTGATTAGATTTTCATACTGAACGTGGGCTCTTGGTTGTGTTTCTGTACTTACTTTTGACCAGAAGTGAGAAAGGACACATTTTTTGGTAATTAGACTTTGGTTAGATTTTCAGAAATGTCGAGAAGAATGGTCATGTATGAAGGATATAGAACAGAAGCTACCCTCCACTGAGGAGGGGTGACTTGTCTGACACCCCTAGAGTAAATCTCTCATTTTGAAAGCTAGAAAAAAGAGGAGAGTAAAAAAAGACAGTATCAGGACACCAAGGAGTTAGCAGGGATCTAGTGTCCTTGTGGGTGGATATGGGTGTTTTAACTAAAAAGTTGATCACTTTGCCTTTCTTTGAAGACCTGTTCGGGAATGAATGGGAGGTTAAAAACTTCTCTCACACGATTTTTAGTCTCCATTTCAGCAAACTCTATTTTAGATGCAGTTCTTATTTTACTGTTTCCCACTCTTACCACTGAGTGTCTGCTGTCTAGGTATAACCTTTTAATGATGGGTGATTATAAGAGTTAAGTCCTCATGGGAGCAAAGAAATGAAGAGATTCTATCCTTTCTTTAAAAAATGATTGCAGCTGTAATGGCCCTGTGTTTAATTTTGCCCACTTTTTTTCTTGCAGGACTGTTGAAGCCTGGAAGTCCCCTCCCCTCCCCCCTCCCCCCTTCGCCGCTTTGTGGCATCCCCCTCCCTTCACCCTTTCCCACTCTGATAATCTAGCCATGACTAGCAGAAGCACAGCCAGGCCCAACGGGCAGCCCCAGGCCAGCAAAATATGCCAATTCAAATTGGTCCTGCTGGGTGAATCTGCAGTGGGAAAGTCTAGCCTGGTATTACGTTTTGTCAAAGGGCAGTTCCATGAGTACCAGGAGAGCACCATTGGAGGTGAGTACCTCAGGGAGAGAAGAGGTTCAATGCTTAGAAAGGCTTTGAAGGGAGATATAGGGACCTGATTGTGGAACTGGCCCTCTTGGCTCCCTGAAATGGAAATCCTTTGTGAAACAAAAAAATTGCCATAATGCCAGAAAGCAGGTATATGTTCATCCTCTTACTTCCTAGAAGGTTAGAAAGGTTGGCCTTTGTGCACCAAGAAAACCACTAATTTTCTATCACAGTCTGTTTTCCTCTTCCTACTCTCATCTTTATGCCAGTGAAGTTCAGTTGAGTGTCATCTTGAGCAAGGTTGGTTTGGGGCAGTGACTCATAATCAGAGATGTACATTAGAATCACCTGGAGACCATTTTCATCCCATGCATGCTTGGGTCCTACCCTCGATCTACTGATTAGTATTGGGGGTAGGGTTAGGTTGGTGATGGTATAGACATGTATGTTTGGAAAAGCTCTTTAAATGATCCTGATGCACATATCTGGTAAAATAGAGGCTGGAACTAAATACAAAAGATAAAGGACATCTGCCTTTTCCACCTTTGCTACCTTCTCCCTGCCACTACCCCAAAATAGGGTGCTAATTCAATAAAGGATCTTTTGCGAATTCCCATGTCTTTCTTCCCCACTTTTATTAGTCACCTTGGAAACGTGTTCTTGGACCAACAGAAGAAGATATGAAAAAGTAGCAGCCAAATAATATTGATAATGGTGGGACCTCACATCAGGCTTTAAAATCTTCTAATCAGTTCTTGATGTGACTTTTTTCTGAAACTTATGATCTCTGTCATCATCTTACTCCTCTGTTTTGGTTGGAAGAGGGATGACTCTGGTATAAGTGCCAGTTCTTCTTTCTGTCCCTCAGGATTTATGACGTGCCCCCATTCCTTAGCTAGAGAGACTTCTGACAGGAAGGACTTAGCCAAGAGCAGCCTTAGTTCTGGTTCCAGGACCTGGAGGAGAATGCTAAGCCTTTCCTATAGGTGAATAGCCTGGGTGGTGACCGGTCTTGGACTGAGAGTGGAGATATTTTGAGGAGGGGGTGGTGGGATCTTCTCATTCATCCTTCCACTTAACAACAACTTCTCCTCCATTCTCTCATTCATAGCGGCCTTCCTCACCCAGTCTGTTTGTCTAGATGACACAACAGTCAAGTTTGAGATCTGGGACACAGCTGGGCAGGAGCGGTACCATAGCTTGGCCCCCATGTACTACAGAGGTGCCCAAGCTGCAATTGTGGTTTATGACATTACTAATCAGGTAAGTGGGCTGAGAAGATTGTCCTTGCTTTTATTTATAGGAATTAAATTAGGTGGGGGAAAGAAAACTGGTTCTTAAAATAGCAAAATAAGAATACAAATTATGCTTCCAAGTGCTGAGAAGACATAGGTAATGAATTGTCAGACACAGGTGGTTTCAGTGAGTGAAGGCTGCTTAGAAGAGGTGAGTTTTAAGACTGGTTTTTGAAGGTGATGGGCCTGGATCGGCAGTCATTCCAGCCCATCCATTCTCATCCTCGTGTTTTCCTAGGAGACCTTCGCCCGAGCAAAGACATGGGTGAAGGAACTACAACGACAGGCCAGTCCTAGCATCGTTATTGCCCTGGCGGGGAACAAAGCTGACCTGGCCAACAAGCGCATGGTGGAGTATGAAGTAAGATGGCCATAGAGTCCCTCTCTAACACTCTCCCTCTGTGCTTAGGACCTCTCTTTTCCAAACCTGCCCTCTCTGAAAACGTCATCTGAGGACATTCATCATCTCATTCCCCAGTTCTGCACCAAGTTAAATACAGCAAAACTGTGACCCTAATGCCAGCCAGGAGATTTTAGAGGAGTCAGAAGACAATTCCAGAGCAAAGGGGTAGGGAAGTACCGGTACCAGCTGTGGGAGTACCAGCTGTGGGGGTACCAATGTGAAAACAGGAAAGAGGGAGCAATTGAATTTGAGGTAAGGGACTATTCAAGTGTCAGAACTCGAAAACCCCCAACCAGCTTACCTTCTTCCCCATAATTAAGATTCCTGACCTCTGTTTGTGGGATTAAGTGGGCTAGACCCTGGGTTATCCTTGAGGGAGTCATCACCAAAATATGGGTCCAGGGCCAGCTGGCTCAGAGGGGCAGTTAAGGGAGGGAACCTAGGATATTGGCTAGCTCTGGTGCTACATGGGAGTGGAAAGGCAGTACTTGTTCCTGCCCTGCATTCTGAGCACCAGTCCACCCCACCCCTTTCAGGAGGCCCAGGCGTATGCAGATGACAACAGCTTATTGTTTATGGAGACTTCAGCCAAGACAGCTATGAACGTGAATGATCTCTTCCTGGCAATAGGTAAGGTCAGAGCAGCATCTTAACTTTCCATGTGACCCTCTGTCCTACCACTGCAGCTTAAGACCCCTCATCTTCAGTGTAGTTTACAGTGAACCCGCCCCCCTGCAGAACATCCCCTTTCCCTCGTTCCCCTACTTCTCCCCCACCCAGTAGTCTTTTTGGGAGTATCAGTAAAATTGACCATGCTTTGTTCCCTTCTGTTTTTATCTCTAGCTAAGAAGTTGCCAAAGAGTGAACCCCAGAATCTGGGGGGTGCAGCAGGCCGAAGCCGTGGTGTGGATCTCCATGAGCAGTCCCAGCAGAACAAGAGCCAGTGTTGTAGCAACTGAGGGGGTGGCTAGCAGCAAACAAGCACGGAGCTAGCACGAGAGCTAAGAAATAACCTCCATCCCCACCCCTCAGCACACAGCCCCTATGGTAACAGCACACTGAGCCCTGGCTCCAAGGGCTGCCTCCTGACAGCTCCGTCATGGCACTTTTTAACGCTTCAGCAACCAACACCAGGCAGCTGTTGCCACTGGCCTCCTACCCCTACTCTGGGGCTTGGGGGTCAGATCCCCCAGGACTTACCTTCCAAAACAAACTTTCTTCACTTTGTATTATAGGTGCAAGACAGTGACCTACTTATCTTTCCTCCTCCTCCTCCCCATTTTTTCAGAAAACATTTTTTGTCTCCTGCCCCTTCCCCTTCTGCTTTTGGTCAATCTCTGTTCTTGATCCCTTTTTCCTCCTCTCCCCAGGATGGAGAAGGTGGTGAATCCAGGAACTGAAGGAGTTTTCTACTTCAGTCACATTAAGGGCCCTGGGGAAAAGTAAGGTGCGGAGCAGGAGGGAGTAAGGAAACGTTTCCTTTTTGTTTTTATTTGGTTGGAGTTTCTCATATTTGAAAACACTGCAGTATCCGTGAGTTGGTCTTATGGAGGGTGTTTCTAGGTGGAGGTGAGAATGGGAAGGCAAGCTCTTGGGCACCAGGCTGGAGTCATGTTGTTAGCTAACTGGGAGGAGGAGGTGGAGACGTAGTGTCATCTGTGGCTCTGGCATTCTTCTAAGGCCTCCTTTCCCCTCACCCAGCCTCTTAGGTAGCTTCTCCCCCATAGCGGGGGAGATTCTGGACCCTAGAGTCCTCCAAAGAATCTTCACTGGTTGCCTGCATCTTTGGCTCTGCTGTGATCTAAATGGAGGAGGGACCAGTTTCTGATACCCATCCTCTGACCTTTACATATGCATTTTTTCCCCTCTCTGGCCTTCAGATGGCCTCAGCCCCAGCCACTGTATCCCCCTGCAGTTTGCACTTTAATTGATGGTAGTTCAGTTGTGATATTTGTTTTATGGGGGTTTTGATTGATTTACCTGCCCTCTACTCCTTTTAGTTAAATGGAATCTGAGGTGTATGTGAGGTTTGGGGAGGGGCTGTAGAGAACAGTACTGGTGGCAGCTACTCAAGCCCAATCTCCACTGCTACCTTCCTCCAACTCTGATTCTTACCTCACCTGTATTCTTACCATCCTAGCTCTTGGGTATAGGTTTGCCTTTCCTGGGGAATCACTGAGCAACTGAAGAGGAGTCTCAGGACAGCATAGGCCATGGTAGGGGAGTGAAGAGGAGTCAGGCAAAAGGGAGGCATTTTCTGTCCTTTCCCAGGGTTCCCATTCAATTTGATCCACCAATTACCATGTCTTTTCTACTTCCCTGTAAATAGATATGATCTTTATTCCCACTGTACAGTCTGTTCTGTCCCCCATCTCCCTATTTCTTTTCTTCTTTGTTAGTATCTTCAGTTTGGTTCCTCCATGATATCCCCACCCCCCATACAACCAGTGGTTTAATCCACACACCACTAGGGGGTAGTACCATAGAGGCCTACATGTGGCTCCCTCATATCTTAACACCTGTTCCTGTGGACAGGGTATGACTGGCACTGAAGGTCCCTCACGGTGTCTCACATCCCAGAGGATGGTTGTCCTTTTAAATCTCTAGCCTCTTTACATCCCTCATCAGGAATTTTAGGATGGCTTTGGGAAGCCATCAAGGCAAGAGAGAACTTTCAACTCCTTCTCGTTCTAACCCAGAGTTTTGGGACTGTTGGGGGAAGTAAGGAGAGGCCATAGTGACCCAGGATTGGAACCTTTCTGCCCTTTCGGCTTCCAGACTGCCTCCTGTCCCAGAGCAGCTGAGAAATCCAAGAAGCTGAGCTTCTGGAGGACCCAGCTTAGGTTCTTCCACTTAGGCCTCAATTCCCTTCCTTTTCCAGGGGCAGCCTTAGTTCCCGTGGCCCTGAAACACACAAACATTTTCCCCTTTCCCAGCGCCCACTAGCACCAAAAGCACTCAGTGCATCCCTACAAGTGGAAGAACTAGGATGGCTCTCTTAAGCCTCTTAGAAATGAAGTTCTTTGTCTGCACAGCTTTCCTTGTGGAGCAGGAGTAAAAATGTTTCATTGCCTTGGGGCTGGGAAACCATTTCTCCAGGCTTCTTCTTCCCTCCCCGCCCCCCCTTAGGAACAGGATTGGCCTTAGCTTCTGGGCCTGTCTGCTGCCTTCCATCTACTTCCAGCTCTTCTGCTTTCCTTTGAGCTCTGTTGGGCTTGGGGGAATCTTAGTTTTTATTTCCCAGCTCTTCATTTTTTTTCTTCTGATCTTTTTTTTAAGCGGGGAGGCTTTTTTTTTTTTTTTTTTTTTTTTTCCCCTGAGAAAGCATTTGCCTTTTCCCCCCTTTCTCCTTCTCCCAACATAACAATCGTGGTAACAGAATGCGACTGCTGATTTACCGATGTATTTAATGTAAGTAAAAAAGGAGAAAAAAAAAGTGTACTGGAGTGTTTCTTTTTCTTTTTATTTATTTTTTCCTATTTCTCCATCTGATACTAGAAATTTGGAAGGAAGGACACCCAATAATGTTTATTGAATCAGAAACACCCTCCCTTGTGTCTTGGTACCACCATATTCCCGCTAATCTTTTCTTGAATAGTGAGGTAACCCAATTTGGAAATAGCCCATTTATTGCTGTTTAATAGCTCCTGTTCCCAGGCCACTAGAGACCTCATCAAATCTGACCCTAGTTTGTTTATTTAGGCCATCTATACAGAATGAATATAAGGGAAAGGGTGGTGGTCTATAGACCTCTGGCAGACAACTGATGAAATTGGAGGAAGAGGTGATATTTATAAATGCTTTGAAGTATTACTCAAAGATTTATGTGCAGCTTTCTAGGGAGAGGGTCCACAGCCTTAATTAGTATCTCGGGGTCTGTGACCTAAAGAACTTTTTTTTTTTTTTTAATCACTGAATGTTTTTGATTGATCATGTAGTTTCTAACCCAATAGGAAAATTTCAACAGGAAATTCTGCTCTTGTTTCCTACCATACTTGAAGCCCTTCAGTCCATCACAATCTAAGTGGAAGTGGGTGGGGGATATTGATACAGAGAAAAGATTAGGTATGGTTGCAGAGGGAGTTTTAAATTCCAAAGAATCTGAAGGATAGGAAAGACAGAGTCAAGTATTCTGTTCCATCTCTGCCAGCTTAACCAGCTGTGGCTTTGATCAAGTTACTTAGCCGCTCTTTGCCTCCGTTTCTTATGTAAAATGAAAAAAAAAGTTGAGGTTTAAAAGGTCAATTATATAAAGCATGTGTGTGGCTTTTTATAAGGTGACACTGTTATTAGGCAGAAGTCTCATCCATGGCTTCAGACAGTCCCTAACTGACTTCTTTGTATACTTGGGCTGAGCCCTGTTTCTTAAGACTGGTGGGAGAGGTTGGGCATCAGGCCTCTTTGATGATTAGTTTATATACAGTTGAGTTGGGAATCATTTTCCAAAAACTTTTTCCAAAATCACCTTTTCACTGTCGGTTCCCTTTTGTGTATATCTCTTAGTACTCCCCACACAGCTCCTTGATTCGTAGTAAAAGCTCAAGTTCAGTTGAGAGCAGAAAGGGAGCGGAAGTGATCTTCCAAAATTAAATAAGGCCGTCACTTAAACTAAGGTTGTAATTCAACCTTCTAGTCTCTAGAGGGCAGTGTGGGATACGTTTGCAGCTAGCTAATGACAAATTCTCCGCACCAAAAGATAAAAGGGTAATTTGCAAACAATTTCTATTAGTGTTCTTTATTCTAAGATTATGAGCAATTATAATCTTCCTACTTTTGAATGTTGAAAATGTCATTTATTTTATTAAATGGCAACTAAGCAAAATAAAGATGGCTATTGAATGTTGCTTCTATAATTTGAGGGAAACTTCAACTAGTCCAAGGAATCTCGAAGTCTTTGAGCCACTTATTTAGGCCTCATTTCTGCCCTCATTTCTGGATATAAGAGACTCGAGCGCTTGATCCTGTTTTCTCTAAAAGACAAACAGGGCTGTTGTAATTGCAACACAGACGTTTGTCAAAAACAGGGTAGAGGCCGAGCTCACCACCGGGAGAAAAGCCAGCTGGATCCCGAGGTCTCTAGTGAAAGCACCTTGTGTCTCTGCCGGGGCGGGGGCATCTCTTAGCCCAACCTTTGGAGTCCTTGTCACCTTCCACTGCCTGGGTTCCGGACATTGTGAGGGTCCCATTCATCCTCTAGCGGGAGGTGGAGACAAAAACATCGCTCCTAGCTCGGAGCCCAGGGGGCGCCCCGCCAGCATTAGCCTCCGGGAGGCGGTCACAGCAGCTGGGAGGTGGCCTGCAGCCCGCCAATTGCTGAGGGGTGAGCCGAGGGGCGAGAGTGGTCCTTTACTCTGGCCCTACGTCACGGCGCTGCCCCCGCCCCTTCGCCGGCAGCTGCTGGGCCGGGCGGGTAAAACAGCCACCGTGTGGACTGCCGCCGAACGGGTAAGGAGGCTTGGGCCGAGAGAAGGAAAAGGAGGAGGCAGGGCTAGTAACCCGGGCGGGGGTCTTGGCACCCAGAGCGCTCCGAATACCACGGACAACAGAACCGCCAGTACCCGCCTCCACTCCCGCTAGCCGGGTGCTCCTGGGGCCGCGGGGTGTTGCTATAAGACACTTGGGCCAGCTGCTGGGCAGTAACATGGGACCGGGTGCTTGTGCCCTGGTGCTGGTTATATCCATATTCTAACTAAAGTGCCCCCTGGGAAGTGACTGGCTACCACCTGCACAGGGGGGTGACATTGTGTTTTGAAGGCTGTCTCTCCCAACCTGGGACACTGGACTGATCACCTGCAGGTCAGTCCTATTTGCACCGCTCCAGTTTTGTTCTAATGGGTTGCTGGGATTGAGGGTAGGTGGAAGGAAGTGAGGGTCCCAAGGTACAGGAGTAAAATGCAGACTCTATTCCAACGCCTAGCTCCCTCACAGTCTCTCTGCCCGCCCCCGTCTTTAGCATCTCATCAGCAATTCTGACTCGTACCCCTCCCCACTTTGGCCCTGCTGGGGTCAGTGATCTGCTCAGTGCTGTGAAGAAGAAACTGCTGCAGGCAGGCCAGAGCAGGAAAATTACCTTCTTCCTTCTCTAGCCCATCCCCTGACACCCTGGCCATTAACTTCTCAACTTGCTGAGCTCATTGGAATGGCATAGACAAGGTAAGGGTGGGAACCCCAGGTTGGGGTCCAGTTCCCAGCAGGGTTCAATGTTTATTTTTTTAGGGTGGGTGGAGGGATGACAGGGAAAGGCCTTCAGTGACAGGGTTATTACTTGTTTGCTCATCACGTCAGCTCTGCTACGCAGATGTCATTTCATAGATGAGGACACAAGTTCAGAGAGGCTTGGTATCTTGCCCAGGAACAAGGCTGGTTAATGGTAGGGCTGGTTTCACAAATGCAAGGCAGTTTAACTTCAGAATCCAGGCTTCTTTACCCCATTAGGCTGCCACTACCTTTTTTACCTTTTTTGTCCCTGTTTAAGTAGTCTGCCCCTCAGTTGTCCTCTGCTGACTTCAGAAAAAATAAACTGGCAAACTGGACAATAGACTTTTGGCCCCCAGACATTGTTCTCTGTAGTGGACAAAGTAGAGAGTGGAGGATGGGAGACAGGTGATTCTAGGAGACTCCACATAGACACCGCCTCCCATTCCTTTCCATCTTGTCAGCATAGTCTGTCTCCGAAGTGCTCCAGATTTTCTCTAAGGCCCATTTGGACCCCCACTTCCATCCTTTGACCTCATTGCCACAGAAAAGTTTTCCCCATTTGTCCAGAGAGTTCCTTGCTGAACTCTGTGTCTTCCTCCCATTCCCTCAGTCATCACCTCCCAGGACTCCCTATCTTGATCCTGGAATCTTCCTCCTATCCTAGGTCTGCCACAATGCTACTGCTGCTGCACAGAGCTGTAGTCCCAGGGCTTCGACAGGCCTGCAGGTAGGCCATTCATTTCTAGGACTTGTTTCCAATCTCATATCTCCTAATCCCCCACCCACCTCTCCCTACCTTTATGAATGTTATCTTATCTGCCAGATAAGATTGTTGAGGTAGTAGCCAGGGAGGAAAGGGAAAGCCACATCCCACTTGTCCCACCCATCCTGGGAGAAACTAAGTCCCAACTAAAGGAACCAATTGCCAACCAGGGAGAGGTACACCCTGGGCCTTCCTCGGCCCTTTCTTAAAATCAGGAGTAGTGTGCCACTAAGACCTCTCTCTCTTCCAGACTCAAGTCAACCCCCTCAAGGTTCTGCATACAGGCCTGCTCTACAAATGATTCGTTTCAGCCCCAGCACCCCAGCCTCACCTTCTCTGGTGGTAACTCCAGCACCAGGGGTTGGAGAGTCATGGGAACCCTGCTAGGCCTCGGTGCAGTGTTGGCCTATCATGACCATCGGTGCAGGGTAAGTAGGGAAGGAAGCGACTTTACTGTCAGAACAAAGGGGGCCTAGTGAACTCCCCAGGCAACCTAGGCTTTATTTACCACAGAGCCCATGGACACTGTCTTCGTGTGCAGTAGAGATGGAACCCATTACCTCCATTTCCCAGTGGCCACATTTTGTGGATTGGGTCAGAGTGAGCTAGAGTGATTTCTTCTTAATATTCTGTTCCCTTTTGCCTCACCCCTGCCCTGACTGCAGGCTGCTCAGGAGCCACCACACATATACACGAGGGAGGAAGTGAGATCCCACAGCAGCCCTGAGACTGGGATCTGGGTGACTTTGGGCTCTGAGGTCTTTGATGTCACAGAATTTGTGGACCTACACCCAGGGGGGCAATCAAAGCTGATGCTAGCAGCCGGGGGTCCTCTAGAGCCCTTCTGGGCCCTCTATGCTGTTCACAACCAGCCCCACGTGCGTGAGATACTGGCTCAGTACAAGATTGGGGAGCTGAGCCCCGAAGACAAGGCACCCTCCACCTTGAAGACCTCTGACCCTTACGCTGATGATCCTATACGTCACCCAGCTCTGAAGATCAACAGCCAGCGCCCCTTTAATGCAGAGCCCCCTCTTGAGCTGCTGACAGAAAACTACATTACACCCAACCCTATCTTCTTCACCCGGAATCATCTACCTGTACCTAACCTGGACCCAGACACCTACCGCCTGCATGTAGTAGGGCCACCTGGGGGTCAGTCCCTCTCCCTATCCCTGGATGACTTGTACCAGTTCCCCAAACACGAGGTCACTGTCACTCTGCAGTGTGCTGGTAACCGGCGCTCTGAGATGACTCAGTTCAAAGAAGTAAGAGGTCTGGGGTGGAATGCAGGGGCTATTAGCACTGCACGCTGGGCTGGAGCACGGCTCTGTGATGTGTTAGCCCAGGCTGGTCACCAACTCTCTGAAACTGAGGCCCATGTCTGCTTTGAGGGACTGGACTCAGACCCCACAGGGACTGCCTATGGAGCATCCATTCCTCTGGCTCGGGCCATGGACCCTGAAGCTGAGGTCCTGCTGGCATATGAGATGAATGGGCAGCCTCTGCCTCGTGACCATGGCTTCCCTGTGCGGGTGGTGGTTCCTGGTGTGGTGGGTGCCCGCCATGTTAAATGGCTGGGCAAAGTGAGTGTGGAACCAGAGGAAAGTTACAGCCACTGGCAGCGGCGAGATTACAAAGGCTTCTCTCCGTCTGTGGACTGGGACACTGTAGATTTTGACTCGGCTCCATCTATTCAGGAACTTCCTGTCCAGTCAGCCATCACACAGCCCAAAGATGGGGAGACAATAGAGTCAGGGGAGGTGACTGTGAAGGGCTATGCATGGAGTGGTGGAGGAAGAGCTGTAGTCAGGGTGGATGTGTCTCTGGATGGGGGCCTAACCTGGCAGGTGGCTGAGCTGGATGGAGAGGAACAGCGCCCCCGAAAGGCCTGGGCCTGGCGACTATGGCAGCTGCAAGCCCCTGTACCACCTGGGAAAACGGAATTGAACATTGTTTGTAAGGCTGTAGATGACAGCTACAACGTGCAGCCAGACACGGTGGCCCCAATCTGGAACCTGCGAGGAGTGCTCAGCAACGCCTGGCACCGTGTCCATGTCCATATCGCCCCATAGAAGGTGAAATGGAACCATCTACTCTTCAGAATCACCTTCTCAACCCCTTTCCACATCCATCCTTTGGCCTCATTACCACAGAAAAATATTTCCCTCTACCTCTCCATGTCTTGGATCACAACCCTGACTATGCCTTCCTAAGCCACACAAACATACACACCACACATTTCCACCCAGGCATCCACCCTTCCTTTGACACTGTATTATATACTCCTCCTGGCTACTAACCCTGTGCCAGGAGGTGAGAGCTGTTGGAGCAGAGGACCAGAAGTGGGAAATTCTGGAAATAAGCACTATTTTCTCTACCTACCCTATCTCCTTTTCTAATGCTCATCACCACTGAAGCCTTATTTTGCTTTTCTTCTTAGGGTCTTCAGAGAATGTGTGAGAATATGTGTAAGAAAACTGTATACAATTTTTTACTGCCTCTGTAGTTTGCCAGGGGTTGTGAGGGGCTCAACCCTCTTCTTTTATAGTTACACTTTTCTAAATACTTCAATAAAGTATCTGTTTAAGACTACCACTATGAAAAAGCAAAAAATAAAAAGTGACTTCTGGGACCTCTTGAGGCTAGAGTGAGCACGTTGCAGGAAGGAGATTCAGTGGTACTGGGATGTCTAGTGAGACAACCCAAACAAAAGGTGGAGGGGAGGGGAAAAGGAAGCAGTACAGGGAAATCAAGAAATGGGGTTTCTTTCTCTGATGTCTGTCGGCATCTGCAGGGCTGCTTAGGTGAATGACCTCAGGATATCCCCCCAAGAGGAAAATATTTTAAATTCGGCATCCTTAAGGTCCTCTTCCCCCTCCCCCGCAATCCCTACGCACTTGGCAGGAAAGGCAAAGAATGCTAAGAGGTTAAAATCAATATTGTCTTAGGACAGGCAGAGACAAAACTTGGCACTAAGAGCAGATGTGGTAGGACAAGTAGGGCGTCCAACGTGGCCTAGTTTGCAAATTAGATGGAGGTGAAGGGGCAGCGATTGTTACGCTCTGCCCGGGACCGCGCCTTTAGGACTCGAATTTTTCGGCGCTCGGCTACTCTCCCCTAGCTCTTCCATCTCTCCCCAGCAGTCTCCAGGGCTTGGGGGCGCTCGGTGTTCGGCCACGCCGCCTGTCGCCTGGTGGTGGGGCCGGAAGTTGTTCGCGGGAGGGGGGAAGGTTGTGATGGGGGGGGCTTATGGGGGGGGGCCGTCCCTCCTCAGGTGAAGCCGCTGATGGAGATGGAGCCGCCGCCGCTGCTGAACGCCCGGATGCCGCCTCCGGCCCGGCTGCGGCCACCTCAGTGACCCCACTCCCCCCGCACTGGGCCGCCCGGGCCAGAGTGGGGGACCGCCGCCGCCCCGCCCCCCTCTCCCCCAATACCGCCCCCTCTCCCTCACCGCCCCCCCAAGCCTGCGCGCGCGCGGAGCTGCCTCAGGTGAGTGAGGGGCGGGGCTTGGGCGAAGCGCGGGGGCGGGGCCTCTGTGGTCGGGGGCGGGGCCTGAGGGGCTTGGGAGTAAAGCGCGGGGAGACGTGGGCGGGGGCCAGTTGGGTAGAGGGTCGCTGGGTGGGCTGCGGCCCGAAGGAAGAAGCTGTCATGGGGGAGTTTGACGCGAGGCCACAGGGTTGAGAGGGAGGTAACAGAAACCAAGGCAACCTAAAAAGGCGGGAGACTGGTCAAGGCTGAGGACCGAGGACAGGCAGGAGCTGGCGTGCGCGAGGCTCCTCTCGGGGTACGACTTGGGTAGAACAGAGGAACAGGGCGGAGAAGGCATAATTAGACAGGGTACCTGGGCAGAGAAGCTAGAGACCGGGGATTTGGTAGAGAAGGTTAGAGTGAAAGACATAGGCCGAAGTGCGAAGATCTGGGAGGCAATGAGCCGAGTGGGAGAACCATGTAGTAGAGAACAAAGTCCGGAATGGAGTGAAAAGTGCTGTCTGGAGTACTGTGTAGGGTGAGAAGTCTGGGGAACCTGGGAAGGAAGAGATTCACTGCATAAGACCTCCAAGAAAGAAATGTAACAGAGAAAGTCCTGGGGCAGACAACCAGAGAGAACAAAAGACCTTGAGAAGCAGGTCTGAACTAAAACAGCCCTCCCTGTACCTCTTCACACAGACCCATTCCCAGTTATTTTCTTCCCCTTTATCTAATAGAATTGTAGATCCTCACTACCTTTGATTTCTGTGCTTTTTTTTCCCCTCTCTAATTATGAATGGCCCTATCGGGTGACAGTGGAATATTTAATGGGAACATAGACCTAAATATGAGATGTTTAGGAAATATAGTACCCCATTTCCCCCTCCAAGGTCAAGAATTTACTAATTCTGCTTCCAGGAAGATTTGATGTATTACCAACCACATTGTGTCAAATTTTGCACACCTTCTTTCGCCTCAGTCCCTTCTCTTATAAGCAAAACTGTCTACTGTTGTGACTCTTACCCACCCCCACTTACATGTTTGATAGCTGCAGCTGTGCCCCAGTCTCCCCAGTATGAGCCCTCAAAGCATCAAGGGTGAGCTTGGTATATTTTTGACTTGCTCACAGGTCAGCTCTAAGCCTTCTAACATCATAGCCAAGCAGAAGACTCTGGAGGCCTGGCTGTTTTCCCTTACTGCTACTTGTTCACTTTGCCTATGTGAAGGTACATGTTCATATCCTTAGGAAGTATTAAAAACAGGTATCTCACTACCTAGAATATTTCCACTTAAAGATAACTAAAATTCTGAGGACAAGACGAGATAAAAGGCCAAATCAGACGCTGTTTGAAAGTATAGCATCTTGTTTGGTAGGGGTTGCTGGGAATTCCTCACCTCCTCATGGGTCTGCCAGTGGGTCCTTGAATCTTGCTTTGCAGTGTGCAGAGGACTTCAGCCTTCCCCACTAACAGCCTAATTCAGAGAATCCAGACAGCTCCGTGGGTCATGAGAACAGTCAAAAGAGTGGCTCCTTAGTTAAAAATAAAGTCTTAAAAGAAGAAAATAACCTTACTATGGGGAAGCAGGAGAGGTCTCTCTAGAGTAGGCCCCAGGACAGTGGGAGCTGTCCTCAATTTGGCAGCTTCAGAATCATATCTTGTCCTAATCAATAGATGCTGAGGTCTCAAGCACAAAGCATGTTTTCATTGCCCACTGAGTGCAGTTAGCTGAATTGTAGCTTCTGGGCGGTCCCCTTACTCTCAGTAGGTTAAGGGTAAATCATGTTTCAAGACTTGGCTCAGAAATAAGTCCTGACTTTTTTTCAGTAAAAATGCAACTGAAAATTTATTCCTTATTTCCTCTTAGTATATAGTCAGTACTTCCCAGCATGGGAGGAACATTATCCTATCTTTTATCCTACCTTCCCCACCCAACATCCACAAAGAAGTTATTTTCTCTCAGACTGGCCATCTCTTTTCTCAACACACACACAGAATAGTCAAGGAAAAATAAAGATAAGTTATTGTTGGACAGGTACTTCCAGCCTCATTTTACTCTGTAGGAACAAATAAGAGTGTGGGGCCCTGTGCATGTAGACAATGTCACAGGCAGAGGGACTCTCTTTGTTGGTCTCTTGACCCTGCTGGCAAAGGCTCTGAATTCCAAGCTCTTTTATTTGCCTCCTTTTCTCAGAAGTTGTGGATTCTGTATTGGGAACAGAGACAGGTTCAAGGTTTATCAGATGAAAGCACCTAAGAAAAGACAGTGCTGATGTGAATGGCCTGGTCCCCACCCTCTTGGGGGAGGTGGGGAGCATCAACCTTGTAGACTCTCTGGAATACTGCTGGTCTAATCCTTGAGCCAAGGAGCCCTGTTCCTACCTTAAAGAGATGTAGTGAGAGTCTAGGTTGACTTTTTCCTCAGGCCCATAATCTCTGAAAGCAGACATGGGAAGGAGAGGGTTCTTTCTTTTCCCATCATAAACCTGTATTTCTAGTTCAAGGATTTAAGTCACTGAGATGCAAACCCCAAAACTGTTCATTTCATTACTCAAGAAAGAGGGCAAGCAGAGTAGCCCCAAACCTTACAGTTGTGGCAAGATTTAACTTTGTGCTGTAGTAGAAAGAACCCGACTGGTTACCTGGGTGCTATTTGTCTTACTTCTATTGCTAACCAGATAGGGGACTCAGAGCTTAATTTCCTCTTCTGTTAAAAACCAAGAGATTGGATGTCATCTCTCAACTCCATTCTAGCTCCAGGATTCCCTAGGTCCTGGAGTAGCCCTGCCCCAGACCCTCCACATGAAGAGAGGCTTACTAAATTGGATTGTCAGAGCAAGATTCCTTGTTAGCCGAGGAGCCTGAAAACATCTTTTTCTGGCCCAAACAACAGTGAGCTGCTTTGGTCAGCATGCATTAGGGACTTCTGGCCAGGACAGCCACCAAAAGCAGTTGTTCCTGTCTCTTCCACCTTTTTGCCACCCTACACCAACCAGAATAGTTAATTGAGACTTCCGTGTCATTTCAGACTTCACTTGAGAGAGCAAACCGTTTTGGGCATCACCTCAAATTGAACTGTCCTGCTCCACTTTCATGACCCCTGCCCAAACATGCAGCTGAACAGCGTGACTTTGTGGGGCCTTTCTATAGAAGCAGGGCTTGTGTACTCAAGGGTATACCCAAAAGACTCAAAGTATCGTCTCATGCGCATCACACCTAGTGATTTAAACTGTTTAGTTTGGCCCTTTCCTTATTCCTTAAATCCTGAAGTGAGACATGGAGGGGTGAGATTGTTTCCCCTCCCACCCATAACCCTTAGCAGCATTCTCTCTCTTCCGCAGTCTGCATGGGGAGGACAGGGAAGCGCAAAGAACAAGAGAAAAGATGCATCCATCTGAGATCTAAAAGGAGAAATGAAGTGATACTTTCCCACTGCCCAGGTGTTGTGTTTCCCGCTCTTACCCCTTCTTGTTTTAGAGACTGGCCATTCCTAGGGAGATCTGGGAATTCATCCCCTCCGCTCTGCTCCCCAAGCACTTGGATAACGAAGCTGAGCTGTCTTAGTCTATGTTGTATGTAGGCAGAAGGTCACCATCTACAGCCTAGTGGAAAAAGGAGTCAGAGCTTTCTGCTGTACATACAGACACATGAGCTGAGAAAAGGTTGGTGGGTTTCCTTCAGAGGGCACTAGGTTGACCGTCAAGGTCATTTCAGAGCTACAAACTGCTCCATGTCAAGGTCTGGATCCTGGAAAGGGGCATGTAGTCAGGTTGCAGACAATGCCTAATTCTACCTCTTCCCTCAACCCTTTCCCCTCCCCAAATATGCAAAGTCCTGGTAGAACGCAGAGCCAGCTATGTGATTCCAGTGTATTTGCTCAGATTTCATTCAGTTCAGGAGGGCACAGACAGGAGAAGATGATGCTGTGGGTTTGGTCTACTTGTAGTATCTGAACTGCTCAGGTCCAGGAAGGTGGAAAGTTCTGTCTTATTAATAATCACTGGGCTCTGCCTTAGATCCCAGATCTTAAGAGGGGCCAGAGGAAAAAACTTCCACTTCTCCATGTTGCACTTTGGGAATAATAACCAAAAGGATGGCATGGACCCTTGCCCCTCTCTCCACTCCCACCCTCTTTCCCACCAATATCCTCCTCACTACTTTTCTACCTAGTATGCTACATGGTGGGAGGAGGGAGTGTTTTAAATTCTCATTTTGTAGTGTCACTGGATCAAACAGGATTCTTTGGAGGATTTGAAGAGTTTTAATTACTTGTGATGTCCATCTTATTTCAGGCTTTCAGGGCCACTACACAGAGAAAATTTAATGCTCTGGTATTTTTGTTACCAATAGTTAGAGCTGGGGGAACGTTTTTGGGGAGATGGTGAGATGGAGGTGCTAGCTGATGCCTGACCTGCCCTTGGAAGTCAGACCTTGGATTGGTCTCCCCTGCTGCTTGTCAGGAAGCGTGGTAGGAAATCTGTCTAGAAGGGGTGCCCATTCCTGTTCAAATGTGATATCATGTTGATGGGAGAAAGCCAGGGCCATGGAGGACTCCTGTGATGGTGCAAAGTGCATTCAAAGGAACAGGGAAGAAAATCTTTGTCTCCAGAGTTACAATGACTAACCTTTCCTCCCTTCTTACAGAGCTACTTTCTTCTGAATTGGGAGACTGGCTGTCTCTAGTTGCTTTGTATTCAGCTCACTGAACTGAATTTACAGTACATATGTGCCGACCTCCGTCACTGAATGATGTCTATGTTGCTGTAAAGCCAGTTTCCTTTCAAGATCTTTGAGCCAAACCTGTCTTGTGAAACTAACTTCTCCGTCCTTATACCTCTTCCCCCTGTGGTGTGTCTCCAATTGGCACTGCCTAATCTGACCCAGTTCCTCTAAGGAGACACTAAGATCTGCCTGGCTGGCCAGGCAGGGAAGGAGGTGCTGTGAAGGGCAGGGAGTGGGAAGGTTGAGAGGGATGTGCTGCCTGGAGAGTTGAGCAGACAGTGAAGTACATCTCCTGATGTGCTTGTGGCTCTCAGAATACCAGGATTGGGAACAGCAGAACCTCGATCCCATCTCACTCCCAGGGGTCCCAGCGTGGCATTTAGACAGTTGGAGGCAGCTAAAGATGGTTTTTGCCCAAGCTGTGTCATGGGGCACCTGTTAAGAACAATTAAGAAGCAGAAGAGCTCAGTTTACTTCTAAGAACAAAGTCCAACTCAGAAAACAACTCCTTCAGACCCTTCTGGCAATTATTTTGGGGCCATTTGGGCAGGTGTCCAAGAATGAGATATACTTCCTAAGCCAGTACTAGCTGAATGCTATGCTTCAGCTGCTCTGCCCACCTAGTGCTTGTCTAGCTCCTGGTTCTCACACACGCACACACACACAATTGCATTAGCATATTTCTCCCCTTAGAGCCTGCTCAACTTGTTCTTCCTTTTCAAGTAACAGACCCCACTCCCACAGGGATCACACCAAAGGAAAATATGCAAACCAGGGAAATTGATGTTAGAACCAGGACAAGCAAGGAGATCCACGAAGGCCTTGAGTACCCTGGCTTTTGAAAGGAAGCAAGATGGTTTAATGGAAAGAGCACACCTCAGAGAGGCTGGAGACTTACTCTTTTCCTTGTTCCGATCTCACTGTGAGCCCTGAGACAAGTCCGTTAGCTGCCCTGAGCCTCAGGTTCTCCAAGCAGAAAACAGGGGAAATCCTGCTCACTCTTGCTTCACCTGCCTGGGGGCAGTGTGTGTGAGGGAAGTTACTTGTGGCATCTTGAGCTTTGCAAAATCCCAAAGGGCAATTATGGAGCTAATGACTCAGAAATGAAAGGGGCCCGTGGGTACCAGACTGCCTTCCCTCACATTTGCATCCCTGACCACCCGCAAGTTCTAAGGCTAGTTCCAGAGGCTCTGAGTTCACTAACCACTGTGGACTTGGGCTCTTCTCATCATTGCCCCTAAGGGAACCTTCAAGGAACCACTTATTCTTGTGGCTTGGTTTAACAGTCTGGTCCTAAGTCTCAGTCCATCCCAGGGAGGATGTCAAGAAAAGAGGAGCTGAAAATAAATTTAGAGAATTTTTTCTTCCACACCCAGGCTTCCTGGGTAAAGCTAGGAATCTCTCTAATGAAATCTAGGGAGAGCTGCTTTGCAAAGTGAAGCAAAGCCTGTGTCTTGGGCTTTCTCATGAGACTATTTACAGGAGTATGTCTCTCAGCACTAAACAAGAATGACTGGGGAGGAGAGACAGGGTAATAGATACTTTCCCTCTGGAGGGGGTGCCCTCCAGAACCCCCTACTCCCACTTTTCTCAATATAGTATTACAAGCAAACCAGATTTTCATCTGTTTGCTTCAATGAATCCTTTAGAGACCAAGAATCCTTGTGCAGCTCAGCCTGTTCCCTTGGCCCACCCTGGCTCCCCCAGATCTGCCCCTGGGGTATTTGTTTTTCATTAGATGATGGGTGAAAGCAATTTTGGATATATGTAAATTTCCACCAAATAGATTTTTTTTCTCCTCCCACAGGCCCCTAAGGAGATAATTCATTGCAACAAATTATCACTTTTAATTGTTCTCAGTTCTTGGTTGTTTAATACTCTACTGCCAATTACTGTTTGCCTTCCCTCAAATAGACTAGCCTGCATTTTAAATTCAGAGTCCCCCCACCACTCCACTTAAAAAAAAAAATCATAGCAAAGTAATTGACAAGAAGGTAAGGGAAGCCACTTAAAGGTTTAATTTATTACCCCTTCAGTAGAGGAGTCTTCACTGAACCTAAGGTGGGCTGCTCTTCTCCATCTTCTACTTTCCTGTCCCCTCCCATGCTCCCTCCACCCAAAAAATATCCCTTGAATGACTGAATCTAGCTTCTTCCTCTTATTACTACCCCATCCTTAACAAGGTTTAGAGCCTCTATGGGGCTGTTTCTTTGCCACCCGAGGGCTGGCCTGTAACCTGTCTCCATTCCTATTCCATCACCCCATCTACAGGAAGAGGGTCTACTCTCAAAACAACACAACCAGGGACCAGTCTGGAATAAGACAGTGTTTCTCCCCAAGAGACTGGGGAAGTCTGCAGAAGTTGGGGTTGGAGGAAACCCTGGGGTTTGCAAGTCAGTGTACATTGTCTTTCTCACCAGGACAAAGTATGAGGTTTTGATTCTTTAGGATAGGGTCAGAACACACGTAAGTGATCCTGTAGGGTTCTTGCTAACTCCAGAATGTTAGAGAGAAACCTCCTCGTTCCTCACGTCTGGCTTCTAATATCAGCTGTTTTCTCTTCCAGCAGAATCTCCCTAAGATGGACATAGAAGACTGCAATGGCCGCTCCTATATGTCTGGTATGCCCTCTTGTGCATTCTGTTTGTAAGGGGCTGGGAGCAGACACTCTCCTGTGGAGCAAAGTGGAGAGCCCCAGTCACAGAGCTGACACTCATGCTTGCTAGTGTGCATTTATTGTGGTCATTTTACATTCTGTAAACAGTGATTCTCTTCCCAGACTTCTTGAGGGATGGGGGAGGGGAAGGCAATAGGAAGGGAAGATGAGTGGAGACTATTAGAGAGAGAAGTGATTTGAAACAAAGAGATGGAAGGAAGATGTGTTTCCTTCTCCTGTGCCCTGAGGACACCAGCCAAACTTGACATTCTGTCCCAGCCAGGTAGAGAGTGGAGCAGGGTTTCAAATCTCAGAAGCCTGCAGGGGCCATGCGGGTATGTAGATGAATGAACTAGGCTCAGATAATGAGCAGAAGAGACCGATGGGGCTGTCATGAATGAAGAGCACGTGTCCTAACCTACCTCAAGGAGCAGCAGCTCTGCAGTGTCCACCAGGCACTGCCATGTGGGAGTGTGTATCCAGTGTAGCCAAAACTTACAGTTTTTCAAAAGAAATCAGAAATTGAAATCTTATAGGAAATGCCACCCTTTAAAAATAATAACTCAATATTAAAAAAAAAAACCAAACATTCCATGGGACAAGCCAAACTGATCTATGGTCTGAATGAGTTCAGCCAATGGGCCAAGAGCTTACAACCATTAAAGCAGAGCTTCTCATTTCCCCCAGTCCTTTCCATGATCATAAGATGTTGTAGTTTTTTATACTGGCCAAATGCTCTTATTGAGGTGGAAGAGATCACTGCTTATAGTATGGATGGCTGTCAGGGATATGAAAGTAATCAGGATCCCCTCAGAGTTTAACAAGATGAAAAGAAATGAGGAACTTCATCTGGCCTCCCCTCTGAGGGTGGAGAAAAGGGCCTAAGACAGAGTTTGTCTCGAGGATGACAGGAATCATTTTTTGTACCGTTAGAATGCCAGGGCAGGAAATGATTTTAAGAGGTAAGGGAAGGGGGATGGGTATAGCTCAGAGGTAAATGCAAGCCTAGCTTGTGTGAGGTCCTGGGTTCAATCTCCAGTACCTCCATTAAAAATAAAAATAAAAATAAAATAATAATAGTAATAATTAAATAAAAGCCCACCTTTGGGACCATGGACCCATAAACAAAGAAGAGGGAAGGTATAACTCAGTGGTAACACTCATACTTAGGATGCACGAGGTCCTGGGTTCAATCCCCAGTACCTCCATTTAAAACAATTAAAATAAATAAATAAACCTAACCCCCCCCCCTCAAAAAACCCTAACATCTCTTAAAAAAAAAAAGAGGTGATGGAACCAGAATTGGATTTTGATGTGATGCTTATCCCCATTAGTAATCCAAGCACCATTGTAGAAATGACCTATAGCTTATTTTTTTTTACCTTAAAGTGGGACCAATGCGTGAATTATGAGTATGCACTAAGGGAGATAGCAGGACAGGTCAGACGCACATATGAGAGTCATTGGCAACACCCGCATAATGTTAAGGAAGAAGTTGACTCTGACCCCTTTCTCATTTAAGGAAGAAAGGAGTTGGAATGGGTACAGGCAGACATTTGATCCCTGCCACATACTGGACAGAGTGACAGGGATCTAATGGACTGATTTAATTGAAAGAGACTTTATTGGAACTACAGTCATGGCCCTTCTGAGGAGCCAGCCAATCTTCCTAACTCCTGCTCAGTTGAGCCTATTCAGAGAACCACTGTTGAGCAACACCAGTTCTCAGGACCCTGCCTTGGTGCTGGGGATCACTCAGATGGAGAAAATCCGTCCCTGCCCTAAGGCAGGCAAATGAGAAACTAGGAAGGCAGCTGGGGAAATATCCCGTGGAGCTCTTTTCAGTCCTATCTCTGGAAAATGTTGGACATTAGACGAAAACTTCTGAGGGTGTTGGCTTTACTGTGCTATGAAACCAAACTCCCTGGCTTTCAGCAGGTTGGCATTTCCTAGGTAAGAAGAGTCTTCTGCACAGGATGGCTTTTGAATGAAAGAAAGCCAGAAACCCCTCATCTGTGTTTTGAGAATTCTAGACGTCAGCAGCTACCTGAGAGAGGGACAGGGAACAGTCAAGGTAGGGCTAACCCTCACTCTGAAAAGCAGCCCTGCAGGACTGAGCACGGCTGTGGTAGCCCACCTGAGGGGCACCTGAGTGCCCATGGCTGACCCACCTCTCCCGGATTGATTCGGAAGCAGCGGGGAAGGCGGCAGTGTACACCACTCCTGAAGCACGCAGCGGCCCCTTCAAGGTCATCACAGCTCTTCTGCCTCCACCCGCATCTGGTGGCCTTCCTTTGCCTGGCCCATGATGAAGCGGGTATCTCTCCTGTTCTTCAGATAGATTTTCCCAACTCACAGAACCTAATTTGGAGTCCATGTTTTCTTCTTCTATCTCTTTCTAAAGGTACAGATCACCCCCTCCTGGGGAAGAGAGGGAAGAAAGGAGGAATCCATTAATTTGCCCCACAGAGGCTCTCCTCACCCCTATTCCCTGTCTTTCAAGTGAAACTGAGTTGCTCAAACCCAGCCCAGGCAACTAATTGACTGAGCATTGCTTGTCCCGAGTTTTCTGGGACTGAGATGTTTAAGGGAACCTTGGCCGAAAAGGATCCAGGGGTAGGCAGCCCAAAGTTTCACGGCCCCTCCCACCCCCAAATTCTTGGAGTCAGAAAATCTAGTCTTCCAAAGTAGGTCAGCACGTCAGTGAGCAGCTCCTCTGGAAGGGAAGGGAGCAGAGGCCTTGTCTTGATAGAGGGCGGATTCATCCAGGGCTGTCGGCTGCTGGGGCCCCAGGGGCACAGGAGGGGAGGGGAGGCGGGGAGGCTATACCAGTATTTTGCCTGGGATCTGAAAGGACTCAGGGCCACAGAGCAACACCAGCCGGAGATCTGGACTGTGCAGGGCCTTCTCCCTGCTGGGAACAGGGAGGCTGTCAGTCCCCAGATCTGGAGAGCGACCTCCCTCCTGGAGGAGTAAGGAGAGGAGGGAAAGGAGTGCCTGAGTTTGGTGGGGGAGGGGCTGTCTGCCGATCTGAGAGCCTTGAAGCTGCCCCGTGTCCTGGGCCCCATGACCTCTGAGGCCTTGGCTTTCCCCAGCTGGCAGAGGATTGGGCCTTCCCTGGGGGCCCCCTGTCTCCCCCCACCCCGCCGGCCCATCCATCTCTCTCTCTCTTGCACACACTCTTGTCTCTCTCAGGCATTTGTTGTGCGGTTCCTCTTTGTCTGCTGGGCACGAGGGCAACGGCGTCTGCCTCCCCCTCCCCGTGCACACCTCCCACCCCTAGCCCTTCACCGGCTTGGGAAAGGGATGCTGTAGCCTCACGCACCCCCGCCAGACACACATACACACTCTCTCCAGCCCCCTCCCCGGGCACATCCAGGCGTGAGCTGCTTGCGCTCTCCCTCTCTCTCTCCCTCTCTCTCTCCCTCTCCCTCTCTCTCTCTCCCTCTGTCTCTCTCTCTATCACACACACACATACACACACACACACACACACACACACACACACACACTCACTCACTCACTCACTCACTCACTCACACACACATACACCCTGGGCTGAGCTCTTCTTGCTGGCTGCAGCCGTGGGCCCCTGCTCACCGTGCCGCTGCCGCTGCCTGCGAAATGACGGCGGTTCCCCTCACTTCCAGGAATCCACGCTTCCTGGAAGGTGAGTGGCTGGGCTCACCCCTGCCTGCCACCGAGACGCAGACATGCACACACCGCCCGCACTCCCTCGCCGTTTCCAAGGCGGCGGCCGCGTTCGCACCCCAGGGTCTCACCGGCAAGGGAAGGATAATGTAAGTTCAGGCAGAAGGTGGCTAGTGGAGGGGGGGAGGGGGGTGCTGGGGCTAGGGAACCAATTCAGTAACAACTCCCAAGCCTGAGGAGAGGGAGAGGATGGGGGCTGTGTGTGTGGCGGGGGAGGGGGCGTTCCTCCTCATACTTGCGGAGGATGGGAAAGGGTGTTTGGTGTTGCTAAGCAAAGACTGCGACTTGGACAGTGGGAGCTTGTGGTGACATCTTGATTAGGCCTTGGGGACAGATGTAGAGCTGCCTGGGGTGAAATGCCGAGACAGGCTGGGGTGGGAATGGGTAATAGAGAGAATCTACGTAAAGAGGAGCCCCGGCAGCAGATGCCTCAACCTGAAACAGAGATCTAAGGGGCCTCAGCCTCCTCCCCACAATAGAGCTGGGGATGGGCGTCTTTCTTTGCTCCTGTACCCCACTCTTCCCTGCTAGCAGGCTAGCATCCTGCTCCCCCGGAGTCCATGGTCAAGAAAGGGAAAGCAGTTAGGATAAGGTCCCTGGCAGAGAAGTGTGAAGGCTCCGGACCTCATGGCTCTTCCCTAGAGGTGGCCACTCTTTGAAGGGATGGAGGAAGGGCAGCTGGAGCGAGGGCTCGGCTCCCTCAACATGGGAAACACATTTAGCATGTGGGACATTGCCCTGGTTCCTTTCTCTCCCTACTGCTTTTCTGCCCTTTACCCACCTCCTGGTTTCTCTGATGTGAACCTCATGATTTGGCTTTGCCCTCCAGGGGTTCAGCCAATCTATGATGACTTTGACCAGGAAAATTTCTCTGAGACCTGAGAGCAGCCCTAATTCTTGGCTTTGACAGTCCGGGATTTCTTGGGAGTCCCAGGCATTTGAAATTCCCTCACTGGGGTTTCTGGGGCTGAGAGAGGAACTGCTGAACTTCCTAAATCTGACTCAAGTTCTTTTCACCGTCTGGCTAGAACTCAAAATCCCTGGAGCCCAAAAAGGCTTTCTGACCCCTGAAACTGATTCATTTTTCTGTATCAGCCCCATAAAAGTAGACTTGAGCCTGTTGTGCCTCTTACCTTTATCCTAGGAACGGCAACGACATCAAAGAGCCCCTTGAACTACTGGCGTGACTCTGGAGGTACCTGCTCTTCCTCCTGTTCCCAGGCCTTAATAGGGAGAGCCACAAAGGATGTTTTCCCCTTAATGTCCCTAAATATCCCTTTAAGGATATTTTCTCCATATACCAAGCCCCAGGCCCCAAGAGGCAGCCTCAGCCTAGTAGGCTGGGACCAGCGAAGGATTTCCAGCAAGCTCACTCATCCTTTTAGGGTCAAGGACTCAGCGCCAGGGCCCCGAGCCCTGTTCTTCCCCCATTACTAACATCCAATGATTTAGGGCAAGTCAGCACTAAGGTTTGAAAAGGAATGAGAAGATACCCTTCCAGCCCTTCTAACCTTAGTAAACCCTACTCTTAGTTGAAAGGACTTATTTAAAACTGTGTCTGGGTCTACAAGTCTCAACCCTCAACTCTGAGATGTTCACTTCATGATATGTGTGTGGTCCTGATTTGGGTCAACTTTTTTTTAGATAACCATGGCTCATCTAAAGAGCCCCAGCTGGGGAACCTCAGTTTCAAGCCATAAGGTTTTTTTCTATAGATAGTGAACAAATTTCCTCAGGCTTTGACGGGATAGAATGGGGGAAATGGGACTTTTAGGAGAGGATATGAATGGGAAATGGTCCCAAAGTCCTGAGTGGTTGTTTTCTTCCCACTGACCAAAGCTGGAGAGGGATCCCTCAGG
This sequence comes from Camelus dromedarius, assembly GCF_036321535.1. Taxonomy (NCBI): domain Eukaryota; kingdom Metazoa; phylum Chordata; class Mammalia; order Artiodactyla; family Camelidae; genus Camelus; species Camelus dromedarius. The sequence goes on along the minus strand of NC_087446.1, from coordinate 58,603,421 downwards.
AGGGTGTGTTCCGGATTTCTTGCCTCAGGCCCAAGACTCCAACCATTTTATAATGGAATCTTTATTTTGTGAAAGTAAGTATGTGCATAGCCGGGAAATTGGGTAAAGTACTAATAGGTGGACTTCAGGGATGAATTTTAGGGTTTGTCTCTCTCAGCGTCTTCCACATTAGGCCTGTGTGCACATGTCTATGCATGTTCATGTTAGCAGATAACGTAGACGGCTATGGCCATGTCTATCCCGCAGGTATGTTCTCTCTGTGTGTATCTACATATGTGATATGTGTCTGTGTCTGTGTTTGTCCACACGTGTTTTATTTCACCCGTATATTTGTGCAGAAGACTGTGGGGAGGAGGGAAATTTTTTTAAAGACATGATTCGTATCTTCAGGTATGTTATCTGATTTTTTAAAATGTATATGACACTCTTAAAAAAGCATTTTTTACGAAGCAATTTGTCAACAAGTTAAAATGAATATGTGGAGAATTAACTGATGATTTCACTGTCAAGGGAACATCAAGTAGTAAATGTGTGATTGGAATCATATCAGATAGGAGGCTTTTTAGAGTAGCCACATTTTTGCTGATTTTAGAGAGTCGAATGGGCCCACCTCTCCCCTCCTGAAACAGTGACTCCCAATTGGCTGTACAGGTGATGTTAAGGACATGGGTACTTACTGTTTGTTGATCAGATCCAGGTTCTACCACTAGTAGCTGTGTGACTTCAGACAAGTAACATAACCTTTTTTGTGCCTCAGTTTCCTCATATGCAAAATTAAGATAATATTGGCACCTACTTCACAAAGTTCTTGTGAAGATTAAATGAGATAATTCGTTTAAAGTGCATAGAATGATGCCTCGCATGTAGTAAGCACTCAGTTAATGTTAGCTGCTGTCATTATGATTACTATTACTATCATTAGATTCAGGGACAATTCCAGCTGCCCTTCCTGCAGATCCTGAACCTGGTGTCAGGGGCACCGGAGAGGAAGAGTAGGGAGGAACGGCTGTCCTGAACCGCCTCCCTCCTGAGGCCCCCATTTTCCTCTCCACCCCGGCCCGCCCAGCCCCAGCCCTGCTTCCTGTGGACGTCAGGCAGTGATGCTCTTCCCCTCAGGCCTAGATAAAGGTAGGGTGGGCAAGGTGCGGCCACCGAGCTCGCGGAAGTCAGCACCGGGCACCCAGCCTGGCGAGGGCACAAGGTACGGTGCCCAGCATACAGCACTGCCTTGTACTAGGCTACAAGATCAATGTTCATGAAACTTAGCTGAATTTTGAAAAGATTAGGCGAGGGACAGTAAGTGGCTCCAGCTGCAGCTTCACCCTTGCTCTTGTTCTCTCCTCCAAGGTAGCGGGGACTCATCTCTGGAGAAGGAGTTCCTCGGGGCCCCAGTGGGGCCCTCAGTGAGCACCCCCAACAGCCAGCACTCTTCTCCCAGCCGCTCACTCAGTGGTAAGTGCAGCTCCTGCCCTCCTTTGGCTCCAGGCGCCCCGTCTGTGTCTGGCCCTCCGTTCGCCTTCCATGGCAGCCATTTGTTTCCCCAGCGCTGCCTCCTTCTGGGTTCCGGCTCAGAGTCTCTAACAGCACTGAGGAGCTCAGTGTCTAGGGTTCCCCCGACTTCTGAGAAGAGAGTGAACGGTCACTGCCTAGTGACCAGGGGGGGATTAAAAGATGCATGGGTGGGATTACGGTAAAGGCTCCAAAGAGAAATTCTGGAGCTGGACAAATGAGTAGATAGAAATGGCCGTGAGCTGGAGGTAGGTAGGAAATAGAGATGAGAAGGTTCTCATCAGTGCCCCCCAGTCTCCTGCCCAGACAGGGTCCCCATGACTGCCCCTCCTCAGCTGGCCCTGGATCTGTGACATTCTCTAAATGGTTGGAATAGCCAGGAATGTAGGTCAGAGCTAGAGCCAAAGCTTTCTCCTCAATGGCTCCTCCCTCCTCCATCCCCCTCTCCAGATTTTTACGGAGAGTAGAGATGTTCAGTCCTATGGGGGCGATAATGTGAGCCACGTTCGTCTTCCAGTTTTGCTCTCTCTTTAGCCCGCCATCTGCAGTCTTCCTAGGACCATTTTCCCGCCACTGTTACTTGCTGGCTTCCTGCTCAGGGCCAAGCCAGACATCTTTCTTAATGACAAGAGAGGGGAGAAAAAGGCTCCCCTTATTCTCCTCCTCTCCCCAGTGGCTGAAGACATCCATGTACCCCAGGCTTTTTTCTCTCGAAGTCTATCTGCCTGGTTGGTGGGACAGGAGGAAAAGGTTGTTTCAGGTCCCAGCAGGACCCAGAGGTCACCACCTGGGATACTTAGGGTGTTGGCCTCTTCTAAAGCCTGAACGTCTCAGGGCTTGGAGATAGCGTTTTGGACTTCAGGAGTGCCATGCTGGCCCATGGGCAGGCTGCCCCCTCTGCCTATCCCTCTCCTAAACACCATCCCACCCTCCAGCCAACTCCATCAAGGTGGAGATGTACAGCGATGAGGAGTCGAGCAGACTGCTGGGGCCGGATGAGCGGCTCTTGGAAAAGGATGACAGTGTGATCGTGGAAGACTCATTGTCGGAGCCGCTGGGCTACTGTGATGGAAGCGGGCCAGAGCCTCACTCCCCTGGTGGCATCCGGCTGCCCAATGGCAAGCTCAAATGTGACGTCTGCGGCATGGTCTGCATCGGCCCCAACGTGCTCATGGTGCACAAGCGCAGCCACACGGGTGAGTCCACCAGGCTCCGGGAGGCACTCCAGGCGGGCTGGCGAGGCAGAGGCAGTGCTGGGAGGCCATGCTGCGGTGGGGCAGCCTCGGAAGGGGAAGGGTCTCTCCTCGCAGTTTCCAGCTGAAGGAAAAAGGAGGGGGGATGGAATTTGGGCTCCCTCAACACCTGTACTTCCCAGCACTTCCCTCTGCCATTGTTACAAAGAAAAGCTGATATTTGTCTCAGGAGGTGATGGAGAGGAAGGTGTGTAGCCTCAAGAGGGTCCTGGGTAGTGTTTGAGCCCTCCTGTCTCATGATTTAAAAAAAAAAATAAAAAAAGGAAACAGAAGCTTCTTCTTGGCTGCTCCGGGTCTGGGGGCAGAGTGAGCCCCATGGGCCTCAGTTTTTGATGACAGTCTTTGGCCCAGTGTTCTAGGCCTGGTGTCCTGCTCCCTGCCACACACCTCTAGTCCACACCTTCCCGGGGTCAGACTGTTCCCACCTCCTGAATACCCTCCTGCCCCCAGGGCAGGGTGGAGCGGAGGGTGAAGGACTAGGTTCAGCCTTCAGAGTTGCTCACAGCCGGTTCTCTGGGATCTGTTCTTACACTCGCAGGGGAAAGACCCTTCCACTGCAACCAGTGCGGTGCCTCCTTCACCCAGAAGGGCAACCTGCTGCGCCACATCAAGCTGCACTCTGGGGAGAAGCCCTTCAAGTGTCCCTTCTGCAACTACGCCTGCCGTCGGCGTGATGCACTCACTGGCCACCTCCGCACACACTCAGGTCAGTGGCCTGTCCAGTCCACCCAGTGGATAGAGCTCGGCGACCTCTCCTGTGTTTGGGGAGTTACCGTGCCTGTCGCTGAGGAGGGGGGAGCACTCACAGAGCGGGGTAGCAGGGCCCCATGGGGAATTTAGGGGACTCTTTGATGGGGTATTTTACATCAGCCACGTTCCGTGACATGGACCAAAAGGAGCACAGGCACTGCTCTTGGCTCTCTACAGCCACCCTCCCTGACTTTGTTTTTAAAGTTCATGCTGATGTCAGAACCATCTGGGCCCCATCACCCCCTACCCCTGAGCGCCAGGGGAACCCCTCCTTCCACTCCCATGTGCTCCAGGCCCCACACCTGTCACCATCTTCACCTCCCCCCACAGCACCACAGGTCACGGGCAACCTCTGTCAGTCCTCCTCTTTATTTCCTGCTGATTCTTGTAAATATCCATGAGCCTCCCAAACTGGAAGAAGGGAGGCCTAGGAAAACTGTATCCCATTTCTGTTTCCCGTCCCAAGAGGTTGTCACCTCAGAGGCAAGAGCAAATCCAGAGGGTGCCTGAGGTCAGCGTTTGGGACAGTGCCAGGGAACTGGACTAACCAGGTTTCCTAGCCCCAGCCAAGGCGGCTTGAGTCAACATCTTTCTGAATCAGCTGGACAGATAGCACTTTTGAAGCTAAGTCTTACGCTTTCGGCTTAGACTTGAGAAGAGGCCAGGAGCTGAGCTGGCAGGAAGGAGGGAGCTCAAGATTGGGAAAAGGCCGGAAGAAGGGCAGAGGGGAAAGAATTAGTAGGGTCTGTCCTTGGAAACTTTCTTTGCTGTTTTTCTCTTTGCTTAAACTCTTCTGGGCCAGGATTTAAAGGGACAGAGCAATCACCTCCCCACCTTCTACTTTGCCCAGCCACCTACCTTGTTCTAGATTCTGTCACTTTGGGGCTGGGACCCCTTTATCTCTGTGTACGTGGAGAACGATCATTATTGATTCATGCCTTATAACCTACAAAGCATGTCACGCATGTCTCCTCCCTCAGGTGATCCTTATAACAATTCCAAGGTAATGTTGTTATCACAGAGCTATTCCGCAGCCTCGCTGGGCTCCCACTAATGTCAGGTGCCACGGTGTCATGCTCCTTCTCCTCAGAAAAGGGGCGGCTCCCCCTGCTGGTTTGGAACAAGGATGGCTTGGCCCCGAGAATTCCTACCAACAACAACTAGGCCAGCTGGGCGGATATTAGATGTTGTTCTGTACAAGATTAGTAGGGACAGAAGCGAGCACAGATACACTGTTGGGTCCCATCGCTGTGAGATGTTTTCTATCACAGTCCACACTGTAAGGAAAAAGAAGTCCCTCCCCTAGACAACAGGGTTTTTTTTGCTTTATTAATTAAATTAAACCTATTTCCCCAAGAGGCTTGGGAGGGTAGGGACCATGACATTCATCTCATCCCCTAAACACTCGTGTTTACGGAGTAAGAGCGAAATGGCAGATTGATTGAGTCAAGGCCCAGTTTAGGTGTTGTGGTGGGAGGTGACGGGGGGGGGGGGTAGTAATTACCAGCCTCCTGGAGATACTTTCTCCTGTCTTCCTGCTCAATAGTACCAAGAAATGTTAAATATACAATACCTTGTTTCTCTACTCTCACAAATACGTCTCAAGTTGTCTTTAAAGGAAGTATTGATCTCGGTTTTCCTAACCTTTTTTTTCAGTGGAAACAAAAAAAAAGTTTTAATACATAATTTCTACTTCATTTCTTTTTTTCTTTGTGTATATATATATTTTTTTATTGGAGTATAATCAGTTTACAGTGTTGTGTCAATTTCTAGTATATAGCATAATGCTTCAGTCATACATGAACATACATATACTCGTTTTCAAATTCTTTTTCACTATAAGTTACTACAAGATATTGAATATAGTTCCCTGTGTTATACAGTATGAACTTGTTTATCTATTTTATATATAGTAGTGTGTATCTACAAATCTCGAACTCCCAATTTATCCCTTCCCACCCTCTTCCCCCACTGGTAACCATAAGTTTGTTTTCTATGTCTGTGAGTCTGTTTCTGTTTTATAAATAAGTTCGTTTGTCTTTTTTTTTTTTTTCAGATTCCACATATAAGTGATATCATATGTTATTTTTCAATCTGTTTCTGGCCAAAATCTTTATAACCTTTTCCTTATTTAAAAAAAAAAAAGACCCCAAAGTTGGTGTTCTCTTCCTTTTACTCTTCTCCTTTACTTTCCTCTTGTTATTTTATTCTTTTTTGGTTTTTCTTCTTAGAATTTCTCTCAGTGGTGAGTTCTCTAGGGCTCTCTTGGTATCTCAGTATAGAGAGACAGAAAGAAAAATGAGCAGTACAACCAGGTCGGGGAGGCGGGTAAAAGTACAAGTAAAGGTCAATGAAAATTGCCCCTCCCCATATTGGCAGGTCTAAGGGCTCTTGTTTCTGTCACCCCAGCCCACCAATTTCCCCCAAACTGAAGCAGATAGTTCGTAAGCAAAAAAATCCCCTTGTCTGATAAACAGCACTTACACCCGCCTGCCACGTGGAAAGGTTAAACCACAGTCTGGGCCCCAGACTCTGAGATCCTGGGGTGGGGCCAGCCTGCCTGCCAGGGATGATCCCCTACAAAGTCCCTGGGTCCTCCCTTCCTCTCAGCAGCAACGTGGCCATCTTGAGGCCCACCAACTGTCCCTGGGGCCCCCTCTCCTCCCATAGCTACATGTTGTCCCTCTTCTCCAAGGGTTGGTCACCTATCCATGCCTGCAGCCGAAGCTGGAGAAAGAAAGACAAGCAGAAGAACTCAGCTGAGCAGCATCCCTTCGTCATGCCCATGTCCACTTGCTCCTGGGTGACTGTGTCGAGCCAGGGCTCAGGGGGAAGTACCTCTGATGCTCTTTCTCTCCTGTCTCCCCCAGTCTCCTCTCCCACGGTGGGCAAGCCCTACAAGTGTAACTACTGCGGCCGGAGCTACAAACAGCAGAGCACCCTGGAGGAGCACAAGGAGCGGTGCCACAACTACCTGCAGAGTCTCAGCACTGAAGCCCAAGCGCTGGCCGGCCAATCAGGTGAGGCTGCGGGAGGACCACAGGGCAGTGGAGGGCCAGGCTGGAGGGAGTGCGGGACACGGACGAGCCCAGCACCAACCCCAACAGCGAATGAGGTCTGTGGAACAGGGGACTGTCACTTCAGTAATTGTGCTGAGCGCCCCAGGGGGTGAAGAGCCCTGTGGTGGGCGCTGAGGGATGGTCAGAGGTAGAGGTGGATTTGCTCTATGTCCTCAGTCTAAAGGGAGAGAGAAAACATAAGCATAAAATCAAGGTCAGATGTACGTGATTGTCTCCAGTTACCTGAAACACACTGCGGTGAGGTCTAGATGGGGTGATGTGAGGCGAGCCACATTTCCCAGTCACTGGATGTGACCTCCCTCAGCTCCTGAGCTGCTGGTTTTCCCCCCGGCAGAGGCTGCTGGGCCCGTGCTGCCCCTACTAAGCCGCTACTGTCTGTTCCCACCTCCCTCCCACTAGGTGATGAGATACGGGACCTGGAGATGGTGCCAGACTCCATGCTGCACTCATCCTCTGAGAGGCCAACTTTCATTGATCGTCTGGCCAACAGCCTCACGAAACGCAAGCGTTCCACCCCTCAGAAGTTCGTAGGTAAGAGTCCAGTTGGAAGGAGACGTCAGCTTTAAGCCACAGCTCACCTAAATCTGAGCTCCGGTGGCCATTAGACCAACTGGATCTGCAGATTTGCTTGAGGGAAAGAAAGCAGTCTGGTGGTCTCCTGTGCTCAGAATCCATCCCCAGAACAGGAGGGGAGCAAAGAGGGAAAATGTACCTCAGGAGGGTGGGAGAGGGTCAGTGTTGAAGCAGGGGTGCGGGGACTCGGCTCTTCCAGTTTTGGACACTAATAAAGACTTAAGTCTATGGGGGCCAAGAGAAGGGCCCTTAGAGTCAGAGACAGAAGGTGCATGTGTGGTCGCCTGGCCTCGCCCTTGTCGTTAGCTCCCTAAGGACCTGGAGCTTTGTAGAGAGTAATGAAGGGGGAATTAAGATTGATGAGCTGGGACTGAGTCCTTCTCTAAGATTATTGCCCAGGGTCGGGGAGCAGCCCCACAGAGGACCTGACCTCAAGGGAAGTAAATGAGGCATGGTAAATAAAGTCACAGTCATCCCCAGGGGGAAGAAACAAACAAAGAAGTAATCCTGAGGGGCTTAGGAATGATCCAAACCCAGCTCTGCTGAGACCCTCCTCTCCGCAGGCGAAAAGCAGATGCGATTCAGCCTCTCGGACCTCCCCTACGATGTGAACTCGGGCGGCTATGAGAAGGATGTGGAGTTGGTGGCACACCACGGCCTGGAGCCTGGCTTTGGAGGTTCTCTGGCCTTTGTAGGGGCAGAGCATCTGCGTCCCCTCCGCCTTCCACCTACTAATTGTATCTCGGAACTCACGCCCGTCATCAGCTCTGTCTACACTCAGATGCAGCCCCTCCCCAGTCGACTGGAGCTTCCAGGGTCCCGAGAAGCAGGTGAGGGACCCGAGGACCTGGCTGATGGGGGTCCCCTCCTCTACCGGGCCCGAGGCCCCCTGACTGACCCTGGGGCATCCCCCAGCAATGGCTGCCAGGACTCCACAGATACAGAGAGCAACCATGAAGATCGGGTTGGGGGGGTGGTATCCCTCCCTCAGGGTCCCCCACCCCAGCCACCGCCCACCATTGTGGTGGGCCGGCCCAGTCCCGCCTACGCCAAAGAGGACCCCAAGCCACAGGAGGGGTTACTGTGGGGCACCCCAGGCCCCTCCAAGGAAGTGCTTCGGGTGGTGGGTGAGAGCGGGGAGCCAGTGAAGGCCTTCAAATGTGAGCACTGCCGCATCCTCTTCCTGGACCATGTCATGTTCACCATCCACATGGGCTGCCATGGCTTCAGAGACCCTTTTGAGTGCAACATCTGTGGTTACCACAGCCAGGACCGGTACGAATTCTCTTCCCACATCGTCCGGGGGGAGCACAAGGTGGGCTAGCGACCTACTGCCCCCGCCCCACTCAGCCCACCACTCCACTGCCCGAGCTGCAGGAGTCTAGCCCTGTCCCCACCACATCCCAAGCTGTTTGGTTGTGTAGCCCTCACCACTGGCTACAGGACGTCACACTTGACCCTGACCCCTCCCCACTACGCTCCTCCTCTTCCCTGACTGATCTAAGCGTTGTGATGAAATAGGTCTTTTGCTTATTTTTCTACTTTTTCTCTTCTCCTCTCATCCCACCATCTCACTGAGTTATTTATTAATATAATTTGTTGATTTTTCTCTTGCTTTTTTTTTCTCTTTTTTTTTTTTTACCTTATAGTGGTTACTTACCACTTACTACTCCCCAACCCTCCTGCCCACCGTCCCCTTCCACTTTAGGCCTCATTTTTCTCTTGGATCCAGCTTCCTCCAGCAGCCCCAGGGGTAGGAGGCTCCTCTCAGTGCTAAGAGACCTTGAGCTTCTTGAGTTAAGTCCTCACCTTTTACATTATCCGATTCTTCAGTTTTGATGCTGGTAGCTCCCTCTGGCCCTACCTTAGCTCTGTGGCATTATATCTCCTCTCTGGGACCCTTCAAACTGGTACTTCATACCTCTCGTGCCCTCTCACTTTAGGCAGCTTGCACTATTTCTGAACGAATGAAGAAATCCCTCACTTGGAAGTAGGAGGGGCTGGAGAAAATCTCCCCAGGCACCGTGGGACCTAGGGTCCTGTTGACAGACCCCTGGTAATATGAGTTCCCCAAAGCCTGTATTCGGGATCTGTCTTCTCTCCTCAGACAACCCCCAGCGCTGCTCTACTCTCTTCAGCCTGCCAGTCTACTCTGGTGGTTTTTCTCTCCTTGGAATGCCCCAATTTTATATTCTCAGGGGCCAAGGCTAGGTCAGCAATCCTGTCTCTGACACATTGGGAGCCACAGGTGCCTAACTGGGAACCAGGGAAGGGGGTGGGTCAAAATCTTTCTCTTTCTCTTCCACCTCTCAACTTTCTTCACTCTAGTGACCTTCCTGGGCTCTCGGGGGCTCCGGGTGTCCCTGTCCTCTGAGAAGCTGGTGGGTTGCTGCCTGATGACAAGGGGGTAGTATCCTCAGCCCCCCAGTCATGCTGCCTTCTTCTCCCCCTGGTAGGATTCACCCTCTCATTCCCGGGCTCCTGGCCCTGTTCTTAGGATCAGTGGCAGGGAGAAAAGGATGTGTCTTTTCTCTCTTCTAATTTTCAGTGTAACCAAAAATTATCCCAGGATAAACAAGGGCACGTGGCCCTCACCCCATTCCACTCCTGTCCCAGCAAGAATGGGATGGGTGCAACTGAATTGGGGGCCTTCCTTTACTGCCCCCTCTACAGTCAGCTCCCAGACGTAGGGCAGGAGGGGGGCACTCTCCTGGCTGCTGCAGAGACCCCTGGCTATTTGGGTCACCTAGAGAAAGGGGCAGGAGGAGATACAGCTCCATTGCAAGTGGAGGTCTCTTTCTACAAGAGTTCCCTGCCCAAGGCCACAGCCATCCCATTCTCTGCTTCCTTGAGATTCAAACCAAAGCCTGTTTTTCTATATTTAAAGAAAAAAAAAGTAAAACCAAACACAACACCTCACAAGTTGTAACACTTGGTCCTTCTCTCTCTCTCTCCCTCTCTCCTTCTCTCTTCCCTTCCATCTTTCTTTCCACATGTCCTTTCCTTATTGGCTCTTTTGCCTCCTACTTTTCTCACTCCCTATCAGGGATAATTTAGGGGGATGGTAAAGGGTTGGCTAAGGAACAGACCCTGGGATTGGGGCTCTTAAGGGCTCTAAGAGAGTCTACCTTACCCTCTTCTGGGAAAGGTGACCCTAAAAACCTTCTCTTCTTCCTCCTTTTCTCCCCCATTATGCGGTCTCCCCAGGAGAACCAGATTGCCAGGGAGGGGCACTGTGGGTTGGTTGTTCCTCCTTGACAATGTAGCAATAAACAGATGCTGCCAAGGGCAGAGGATGGGGGAGTCCGCTGGGAGGAGAGTGGTCTCCGGGGAAGGGGAGAGTCTCCAGAGCACCCCAGCGAACTGGCTCCTTGTTTCAGAATGGCAGCAGAGCTGAGATTAGTATCTGGGGTTCCCCTCAACTGTTCTGGTTATTGAGCCCCTTCCCGACTGACGTGCCCCCACCACCTCTTCTACGTCTGCTGTGTATTTGGTGGCACCTCATTAGGACTATTCCCTCCTGGGGCATCAGAGCCTTAGGGTGCCCCGCCCCCTCCCCAGTCAGTTTTGGCACCTGTAGCCTCCTGGAACATGAAGGACTATGCTCTGAGGCCATACTCTGAGCCCATGAGAGCAGAGACTGGAAGGGCAAGCCCAGGTGCTAAGGAGGGGAGAGAAGGGCACTCTGTCTCTCTCCAGACCATCACTGCACTTTAACCAGGGTCTTAGGTACAAAATCCTACTTTCCAGAGCCTTCCAGCTCTGGAACTTCAAACATCCTCATGCTCTCTCCCAGCCCTTTTTGCATAAAAAAAAAAGTAAATAAAAAAAAAATACGTTGAAACCCACATGGAGAAAAGAGGTGTTTTTCTTTTATACTGATATTTAAAATCAACACCACACAAGAAAATTTCTAAATAGATGCTTTTCCAGACCTTTGTTTTTTCTTGTCAGTATCCAAGCTGCAGATGGGATTTTGTAATACTTCTGGCAGCTTCTTTCCTTGTGTACATAATATATATATAATATATATATATATATTATATATATTTTTAATCAGAAGTTATGAAGAACAAAAAGAAAAACTAAAACAGAAGCAAGTGCAATACCACCTCTTCTCTCTCCCAGGGTTTCATTTGTAGCCTATGCTTGGTGTCTCCTTGGATTTACCCCTTCACCTCTTCCTCTGGTTCCCCTCTCCTCCTCTTTTTTTTTTTTTTTTTAAAGAGTTTTTCTCCTTTCTCAAGAGGAGTTAAACTAGCTTTTGAGACTTATTGCAAAGCATTTTGTATATGTAATATATTGTAAGTAAATATTTGTGTAACGGAGATATACTACTGTAAGTTTTGTACTGTACTGGCTGAAGGTCTGTTATAAATAAACATGAGTAATTTAACACCCCTGGTTGTTTTTGCAGACTTCCTTTGCCTTGCTTTTCTGCTGGGAGGGAGGGGAACCTCCTTGCATCATATTGTGCCAACTACTAAATATTTTGAAGGTGAACAAGCCTAAAACTGAGAGGAAACCAAACAAAAATGCTCAAGTTGTTGCTACAGAAGAACAGATGAATTTTCAACCCAGAATGGGAAGTAGAGGAGATTTTCCCATCAGGAGTGCCTTCAGGATAGAAGAGAAAGCCTAGCCTGCCTATGCATCCAAAGCAAAGATTCATCAAATAGTTGTTGAGTACCTCTTGTGTGCAAAACACACTATATGCCCAGGGAAATACAAGATACAATAGCATGAATGATGATGATAATAGGGTCTACCATTTCTTGAGCATTTCATAAATGCCAAGCCCTGTGCCAGGTATTCATTTAATTGTACAGACAACCTCCAAAAGAATGATCACCATTACTAGTGAAGAAATAAAAGCCCAAGAGAGAAAAAATAACTTGTCCAAGACTTATCAACCCGTAAATGACAGAACCCAGATTTGAACAGAACAATATGTTACTCCAAAGTCTATATCCATCCCTTAATGCCCAATTATGCAGCCAGTGAAACCCTCAGGCTATGAAAATCCAAAGAAAAGCCAGCACAGGAACATTAACTTGGTTCTGTCTCTTTTTTTTTATTTTATTTTATTGATTTTGTTATTGAAGTACATGTTCTGTCTTCAATATTAACTATTTTCTGTCCCCTTCACTGAATTTTTCTGTTCTTTCCTATCTACCACATTGCCATTCCACACAATATTGTCTGCCTCATTTTCCCAGGAGACTATATTGAAGTGAAAATTGGAGACACTTCCATCCAGAGTCTATCATTTTCCATGCCCCATTGAAACTAACAAATTGAAACTCAAAAGAGACCATGAATATAGCTGTTTTAAAGCCAAAACAAAAGTTAGAAAATAAATTCAAACCCCAATAAAGTGGGTTAGAGGTTAAGAAACCATAATAAGTTGTTGGAAGGAAAGTGAATCTGCTGTATTCAGATTTCAGAATAATTCATGAATGAATTGTTGGTCTCCATCTGTACTGTCTTGGGTCTAATGCTGGGAGGTCTCCTTTACACCCAGGTTTCTTCAACTTTGGAGACAAGTGAGTGGTTGGCTGCCCATGTATAACACTTCTGTTTAAGGCTAAAGACTTTCTGAAGGCTCTTTAGAGGTAAATGAGCTTATACATAAGAAAGCATGTTTCATTAGGGGGCCAGATATTTCAATGAGTAGTGAAATCACTTTAGTGGGCCTTGATCAGCATTTATTAAAATAGAATAGAAAATAATAGAAAGTGGAACATACCAGTGCACCTTATGTCCTTAAGGGCATTGCTTCATTGTGTTTCAGTTTTGCATGTGTGTGCGTGTTTGTATCTGTGTATGTGCTGAGTACCAGTGTAAAATATATTTCCACGAGGGATCAAAATCAAAATAGTTTAAGTCACTGGTCCAGACTATACCTCCATCCATTTGTTTGTTAGGTAAGAGGCATCAGAGTATAGTGAAGTCAGAACACCACTTATCTAGCTCTGTGTGACTTTGGGCAACCTCAGTTTTAACCTCTTATACCTCAGTTTTTCAATCTGTAAAGTGCGGATAGTAATAGTTCCTACTTTGTTGTGGGGTGGGGGTATATAGCTCAGTGGTAGAGCGCATGCTTAGCGTGCACAAGGTCCTGGGTTCAATCCCCAATATCTCTATTAAATAAATAAATAAAATTTAAAAATAATACTTCCTGCCTTATAAGCTTGTTGCGGACTTAATGAGTTAATGTTTTTACAGCATTTACTACAGTACCTGGTACTGTGGTAATAGGATCCCGGAATAAAAAGGTGAATGAGAAACAGCCCTCGCACCAATGCACTTATCCATGGCCCCTCATTGTAGAGTCTTCCCTGTACTGGAAGTGGGAATTAACAAGATGTTTTGTCTTCCCCCAGGTCTTCCCTTTCCCAATATTACACCAAGTAGCAAGACTGTCAGAGAAATGAGCCGAGAGCGTCCCCCGGTGGCGTAGTGCCGCCTTTGGTGTAAGTACCTGGGGCCCGGGGCCGGCCAACCTCGCACTACAATGCCCACAATGCATCTCTTCCCCTCTGTCTTCTAATAGGGAGTATGACTTATGGTCCTGCGCCGGGCAACTTCCGTTCCTAGCGTCGCAAAAAACTAAGAAGTATAAACGCCCAGAATTACTTCCGGGGTGGGCGTCGCACGGCTTGATGGGAAACGCATAACTCTAATTTTCTTCCGCCAGTTGGTTAAATAGTCCCATTGTCACTTTGTATCACGGAAAAATAAATTCGAGAAACACCTTTCTACCGTGTACTTCAGCGGAAAGGCTGAATAATAAAGAAAGTTTGAATAAAGTGGCTTGTCATTCTTGGCTTGCGCATAGGGGACGTCTAGGAAAACTCTCCCAGCCTAAGCGTAGGGATCTCGCTCTATATAAGAGAGCCGGAGAGAAAGCCGGATCCTCTCTCGCGTACTCGCTTCCAAGATGGTGAGTTGTGGCGCGTGGGGAACGTGCTGGATTGGGTGGAGGCCGAGGTGTGCAGACTCTGGGATTGGGTTTTAGAAGACTGGCCCACGGTGGAGGAATGGCCAGAGCGTATGTTTCTTTTGGGCTTGGAGGGATTGGAGATCTGACTGGCGCTTTTCTGGGGGTTGCCGGCCTTGAAAGTAGCCGGAAGGGGGCTAAGGCTGGGTGAGTTGCATTTTCTTCCTAATGGGATCTTCATCCCGATGCAGACCAAGAAAAGAAGGAACAATGGTCGCGCCAAAAAGGGCCGCGGCCATGTGCAGCCTATTCGCTGCACCAACTGTGCCAGATGCGTGCCCAAGGACAAGGCCATTAAGAAGTTCGTTATTCGAAACATAGTAGAAGCCGCAGCCGTCAGGGATATTTCCGAAGCAAGCGTTTTCGACGGTGAGTGAGCGCTCGGCGCGAACTGTGCAAGTATCCTAATACCTAAAATCTCCGCTCGCACCCCGCACCCGCAGGCTCCGTTCATTGGCGCGTGCCTCGCAATTTCCTTGCACCTTTGAGGTTGTTGTTGGCAGAAGAGAACGAAATCTTTTCTCTCTTTTGCGTTTTGAGCTTTGCTTGGACAGAGGAAGACTCTTCGTCGTAGTGCGCAGTCTTTAAGCAATTTTGTGACTACTTGTGTAGGGGGTGAGATCCCAAAAGCACGTACAAAAGATACTCTGTCGAAACTTGGGGAGTACTAGCTGTAACCGTCGTTAAACGTAATCTTGGGTTGTTGAAGACTTGAGTACTCGTAGAAAAGTGTGGGTTAAGTCTCCTGAAAACTTAAGAATGAAAGCTGTCTAGTTTGGTCGACTAGGGTGATCTTTGGAACAATGTGACGTCGTTTTGCTCCTTTCTTTTTCGTGAGACAAATTAACATTTCTTGGACAACAAGAAGGGGTCCAGGAGTAGGCATTAGGGCTGATGCAGTTTCCGAAGGAACTGGATTCTTGGAGTTATTATATCTATGGGGTGGATTCGGTCTCCATGGTGACAGGATGGGTTAGTAAGGGGATACTCATTTGTGAAATTCTGTATGTGTTTAGGCATCAGAAACCAAACAATTGAAGGGAAGTGGGTTAAGGCACTTGCTAATGTTAGGTTAATTCTTTCTGGCAAATGGCTTAAGTTGGTGTCTTAAAAGTGGGGCGGAACTATCAAAGTAAGGAGTGTTAGACGTGCCTAACAGACGTTTAAGTGGGTTTGCTTTTTTTTTTTTCAACGCTTGTGTCGAGGGCTGATTTTCAATAGCTGGCAGCAAGGGAGCTGCTCTGCTACGTATGAAACCCCACGAATGGGTTTGCTTTAGACTGAACAAGAAGGAACGTGCAAGGTGGGTGTCTAATTCCTAATATTATACCTGTAATTTTCCTGTTTCTTAGCCTATGTGCTTCCCAAGCTGTATGTGAAACTACATTACTGCGTGAGTTGTGCCATTCACAGCAAGGTAGTCAGGAACCGTTCTCGCGAAGCCCGGAAGGACCGAACACCTCCGCCCAGATTTAGACCTGCAGTGAGTATCTTAAAGAGCAGATGTGTATAGGAGTCAGAGGGGTGGTGGACAAAAGATGTGTGAGGACTAGAGGAATATCAAGATCTCTGCCTATGGATAAGATTGTCTGGTGAGGCAAATGAGACCCATACCTAAAACATTTGCTTAGAGACACTTAAGAAGAGTTGTTAGAATCTGTTTCAGATTGAGTACTGTGGTTTTCTTCCACAGCTGTTGATTTTCCATGTGTTTATGGCCCAGATACATTGTTAGTGAGGGGGGAGTAGTGGTCATGTTCTTAGAGAAGGGAGCTCTTCCATCGATGGTTTTTAATTTACTCTTTCATTCCTTTGTCTTTCAGGGTGCTGCCCCACGACCTCCACCAAAGCCCATGTAAGGAACTAAGTCCTTAATGACTGAAGAAATACTGTTCTTTGGAAAAGAAAAGCCTCAATAAAATGGAAATTATACTTTATATAGCATGTTGAGTGTATGTTGCTAGGTAGAGTGAAGGTTGTGTATGCCATGGGAACTGTAATCATTTTTACCAAGCGTGGACTGCCACATAGTCTTTTTTCATGCCAGAGAAAGCTTATCCATGTAAGTTAAATCTTATCTTGGTTTTCTTTTGTATTTCTGTCTTTGGCCTCACTGATCTGTATAGCTATGTTGGAGGGAAGCAGATTAAAGCACTTGCTAATGTTAGGTTAATTCTGCCTGGAAAGTGGCTTAAGTTGGTGTCTTAAAAGTAGGTGGGGAACTATCAAGGTAAGGAGTGCTTTTGAGTGAGGAGCTCTTCAGGAAGTGACTTAGACTGAAGTGTGTGTACCCCTGATGGAGGCCATGAGGGCTTTAATACAAGTTTGTGACTTGGTTTAGCTTAAGGGGATCTGTATCCAGAATCTTTTTCTTTTTTTTTTTTAACAGTTTTTATTGATTTATAATCATTTTACAATGTTGTGTCACGGAATCTTGACTGCACAAAACTTACCTGCCTTCCTTGGAATTGGTCTGCTGGTAAGCCAGTTCTCACCCAACCTGCATCTTTCTGTGGTGCGTTTCTCTTGGAGTGAAAATGTCCAGGACACCAGAGGCATTCCTAGAAACTTGTGAGAGTCCCACAAGAGGGAAGTTGCCAGATGAAATATGGGGAAAGACCGTACCTATTTTCTCTGTGTGACAATGGTTCACTTGTCCCAGATTTCAGAAATCAGAAAGTTTCAGCTGAGGGTATACAACTGACCTTTGGACAACATGGGTTCAACTGTGAGGGGTCTCCCCTGCCCCCACCCAGATGCACACACTGCATGATCCACAGTTGGTTGACTCCTAAGATGTGAAAGCCCAGATACAGAGAATCAAATCTGAAGTTATATATAAGGATTTTTGACTGGGCGGTGTCTAACCCGTGCATTGTGACAAGGGTCAACTATATGTTTATTTGAAAAATTAATTTGGGAGTGGATTAATATGGGCTGGCTTCACTGGTTAAGTTATTTTTTTCCCCTTAAGCTGAACTAATAACTTGGGAGGGTTTAATTAAAATACACATGGTGCTGGGAAGCACATTTTTAGAAGTGTATTCAAAAGACGGAAAAAAACAAGATAGGGAAGTAATTAAAATCTAGTAACACCTAATTTTTTAAAAGACAAGGAAAGGGTAGGGTATTTCAGAGTGTAGAGGTGGTCCTGTTAGACCCTTAACTGAAAAAAACCCAGATGGAAACTGTTCATGCTGACTTGCTCATGGTCAGCATTACCAGTGCACGTGCTGGAACAGCTGTGGCAAATCCTGAATTTGCCAACACAATGTCGGCAAGAGCGTCTCCATCCACTGGGGAGATCCACAGTATCTGCTCCTTTACTCTTAAGTTGTAATGACCCCTTTACACCAGGGATAAAACACTGAATAGGAAAACCAGATTCAAGGTGAAAATAAATGCTAACCCTGGTGGTCCCAGATCCCACCTTGCTCAGTGAGACCAGATGCAAGTATAAAGAGCCATGTGACTGCTGTGAGATTTCTCGATACTTAGTCATAAACTATCCTTTTCTCAGGGTAGGTCTTAGCTGGCTCTCCCATGAGCTTAAAAATTGATCTAATGCAATTTAAATGCAATGTATGATCCCTTCTCCAGGAACCTTACATTAAAGAACCTAACACTGCTGAAAATTGGATTAATTTTACCTACTCTAATTCCAAACTGATTTTGGAGTGCCAGAAATAACTTTCACAAAAGGGCTCTCCCTGTGCTCCATGCTCAAATAGCCCCATCCCACTTCCCAATCGACCACCAGTTGCAAATAAATCATGTCTAATGGGCAACTGGGATATCTAGTTTCCACCTATGGGAAAGTTACCTGCTATATAGGCATTCACCTATCCCAGAAATGAAAGCCACATCTTGTCAGATGTGGCCCACAGGTCAGCTTGAGGGTCTCCAGGTGTTTGGACAGCAAAATCAGTGTGCTCTGCTTAACCTGTTGAGGACTGAAGTTCTAGTAGTTGGTCACAGAAAACTGTTGGTATAGACCTTTGAGCCCCTGCCTCCCACCCCAATCACCCAGCTTGTTTTAATGAACTACTAGGGGAGTTAATTGCAGTCTCGGCACCTCCGTAACATTTGTGATGTGTTCTTTAAACTCAATGTGAAGCCGGATTGAAGCCTCTGGCCTCTTCCAGTCATTTTTTCAGTGGCTACCTGTGAAGTTAATTGGATTTCAAGTCAATTCCTTGTGGTAGACAGGATTCATTGAGGTCCTGGACCACCCTCTCCTTCAACCTCAAATCCTGGGTTTTCATTTTTCTTTGTCTTCCTCTTCATGACTAGGCATGTATGAGGAAAAAAGTATTCACTGCCTATCACACAATTTAGGTTAATGTGCTTTTCTAGTTTACACATTTAGCCTATTCTTTCAATATTGGGTATAGAGGGGTTCGCACTAACAAGCTAATAAGCTTGTCAAAAGAGACTGAGCAGTAGATGAAAGAATGGGCTGGAATCTACATTCATTCATTTATTTGTTAAATAAATATCAATTGCCTATGTGATTGGCACTCAGTTAAGAAAACCTAAGAAAGCTAACTCCTGGATGTAAATCTCACCTCTTACTTTGAGCTGTGTAACCTTGGGTGAGTTACCTAACCCCTCTGTCTTCAATTTTCTAATCTTTAGGACAGTCACTCTTACAGTATTTTTACAAGATTAAGTGATACAAAGCAATCATTTATTTAAAAAATACTGAGTACCTACTATGTGTCAGACATTTCTAAGTGCTAAAGACAGGCAGTGACCAAGACCCTGGTCTGATACGGCTTTACATTTTAGTGGGGGAGCAGTGTGAGAGGGTGGTCTGGCATGAGGGAGGGCTGCAGTTTTAAGTAAGTTTTACATAAGGTGGTCTTATAAGAGTGACAGATAACCTTTGATTAGAAAATTAAAGTGAAGGAGCAAGGCATTTGGATAAATGGGGAAAGAGGTTTACAGCAGAGGGAATAGCCAGTGCAAATGCCCTGAGGCAAGAGTATGCCTGGCATGTCACAAAGGGCAAGACAGTGGCTAAATTCAAGTGAGCTGGGGGAAAGTGGTTCAGGTCTACAGTCCTTTATTTGAAGTCCTTGAAAACTTAACTTGTATTGGGGTTGCTTTTTGGTTTTAGGACAGTAGTACAGAGCATATACTATTAATATATAACATTCCCAGAGTGACCTGGAATAGCACTCAGGATCAAACTATTTCTACAGCAAAATATAAGGATAGTCATGTTAAGTAGAAAAAAGACTATAAATTACCTAACAAGAGTTTCCTGCCAGGTTTTGCTGCCATGTGAGTTTTTAAAAATCTTGATTTTCATAGCTGTTCTGGTTTTTCAGTTGCAGACAAGGGATTATGTATCTGTGGTACACAAAGTTACAGAAGACAGGTCCAGATCACATGGGGCCTTGTAGTCCCTGGCAAAGACTCGACTTCACTCACAGTCTGATAGTAAACAATGAGATACCACTTCGCACCCACTAGGATGGCTATAATAAGACAGATAATAACCAGTGCAGGTGAGGATGGGAAGTTGGAATCTCCACGCTGCTGGTGGGAATGCAAAGTGGTTTAGCCACTTTGTAAAACAACCTGGCAGTTTTTCAAAAAGTTAAACAGAGTTACCATATGACCCAGCCATTCCACTCCTAGGTATATGCCCAAGAGAATTGAAAACACATACATCCACACAAAAACTTGTACATGAATGTTCATAGCAGCATTATCCATAGTAACCAAAAATAGAAGCAGCCCAAAAACCCATCGGCTGGTGACGGATAAATAAAATGTGGTAGATCCATACAGTGGATATTCAGCCATAAAGAGGAGTGGAGTTTTGCTACATGCGACAACATTCATGAACCTTGAAAACATGCTAAGTGAAAGAAGCCAGTCACAAAAGACCACATACTGTATGATTCCATTTATATGAAGTGTCCAGAATAGGCAAATCTATAGAGACAAAATAGATTAGGGATAGGGAAGACGGGAAAGGGGACTCGCTGTTAAATGGTACGGGTTTCTTTTAGAGGTAATGAAAATACTCTAAAATTGTGGTAATAGTTGTACAGCTGTGTGAACGTACTAAAAACCATTGACTTGTACACTTTTAAGTGGGTGAAGTGTGTAGTATGTTGAATTGTAGCTCAATAAAGCTGTTAAAAAGTAAAAGTGTGCTGGTAATCCATTGGAGAGTTTTGAGTAGAGCAGTGACATGATATGTGACTTAGATCTAGTTAGTTCATGAAAAATATTAACTATTCTATTTCTTCTTCCAGTTTTGTTGAGATATAATTAACAAAGCACTGTTTAAGGTATACAGCATAACGATTTGGCTTACGTCATGAAATGACTCTCACAATAACTTCAGCAAACATCATCACATGAAGATACAAAATTAAAGAAATGGAAAAAATATTTTTTCCTTGTGATGGGAAGTCTTAGGATTTACTCTTTTAAACGTTCATATATAACATACAGCAGTGTTAATTTTATTCATGATGTTGTACATTACATCCCTAGTACTTATTTATCTTGTAACTGGAACTTTGTACCCTTTGCCCACCTTCATCCAATTCCCTCTCCTCTAACCCCCAGCTATTCTTTTTTCTAACTCTTTCTTGTGCCACAGCTACCTCTGAGGTCCGAGATGACTATTTCCTAAGCTTCAGGCACTTTTGTACCTCTTCTGGTATTTCTGTCATATCTACACTATCATTTTCTTTAAATTGACTCATTTTTTACATGTATTTATTCTTTTTTAAAAGTTATATCCGTATTCCCAATGGGAAACTAATAACTTCTATTTAGAAGGCAATTTTTAAACTATATAGTTTTTAAATTTAAAAAAGGTTCATCAAGAGGGAGGGTATAGCTCAGTGGTAGACCACATCCTGGCCTCAATCCCCAGTACTGCCATTTAAATGAATGAATGAACATGATTCCTTCCCCAACCCCCACAAAAAAAACAAAACTAAAACAAAACAAAAAAAGTTTATCACTATTTTTTATCACCAAAATGACTTTTATCACCAAAAACAGTACCATCCAATGTAAAACCGAAAATATCCCTGGGAAATGTCTCACAAGGTCAGGGAGAGTGTCTAGATGGTCTGTTATATTGTCTGATGTACAGCAGGTACTCAGCATTTGCAGATGAGTAAGAATGCTTGGCCTATGGAAAAGTTAGGGGTTAATGAAATAATTTTCTTTGTGTGAATAAAAATCACTTCTACCATTTGAATACAATGCACAATCCTAAAGCCACACTTCTAAAAAGCATGATTCAGTGCTTGAGATTGGGTCTGGGAATCTGCACTTTAATAGCATCCCAAGCAATTCTGACATAATTGGTCTGCAGGCCATGCTTGGAAAAATACCAGGGAACTGGACTAGAGAAAGAAGATGCATGATTGGTTTGCTCTAGTTTGAGAATACAAACATGCAAATCATGGTGCTTTTTCAGTCATGACTGTTGAATGAAGGAGTCCAAGATCTACTGGGAGAAAAGGGAGGCCAAAAAGGAACTGATTGGAAAAAATGAGGGTGGCTGAGGGACTGAGAATCTTGAGCAAGAGGGCAAGTTCAGAAGGTATAGGGGAAGTAGCTGGAGTCCCCCCTCCAATTAGTTATAAGGCAAAAGATAAAAATTCAAAAAGTGCAAAAGCAAATATAGTGAAAATAACTTAATCTTCTCCCAGCTACCCAGGAGGCAAACACTTATAACTAGTTTCTGAATAAATATATTTACTATAAGCGAATACATTATACTCAGCACAGATGGTAGCACACTACATACCTTCTGCAAGGGAAGAAAATGTTGCAAGGAAGAGCAAGTGATCAACTGTGCCAACTGCTGTTAATAGGTCACATAAGATAAGGACTGAGAAAATGAAAACTGGCCTTAGCAACATGGAGTTACCAGTGACCTCGATGGGAAGTTTCAGTGGAGTGGTGGGGCAAAAGCATGGTCAGAGTGGCTTCAAGAGAGAATGGGACACAATGTCTCTAACACATTTTTTATTAAATATGGTACTAATTGTAAAAAAAAAAAAAATAATGGAAAGAACATTGGAGACAACTTTTTCAAAGAGTTCTGCTGAAAAAGGAAAGACAAATAGGGCAGTGGCTGGAGGAAGCAGTAGGGTCAAGAGAGGAATTTTATCAAATGATAGAAATACTAGAATATTTCCTTGAGGCTGGGAAAATTGAGAGAAACAGAGAAAAGTAGATGATGCAGGAGACGAGGTGAACCATGTCCTTGAACAGACAAGAAGGGATGGAGTCCAGTGCACAAGCAGAGAGGTTGGCCTTGGCTAGGAGGATGGATGGTTTATCTACAGTAACAGGAGAGAAGACGGAATATATAGTCCAAAAGCAAGTACGTTCTTTGCTACTTCTGTTTCTCAGGAAAGTAGGATTCAAGGTCATCCGCAGAGAATGAGAGTTCAGGGAGGAGCTGAAGGTTTGAAGACAGAAAAAAGAATGGAATAGGCATCTGGGAGAGTGGGAAGGGAGTGTGTCAAGGACTGTGATCCAATGTAGTGTGAATGCCCAGCAGCACTGGAGGTTAAAGGGCAGGGATTTAAAGTGAGATCAGTTGGCATGACTAAGTATTTTTTCCCACTTACTCAGTTCTTTGGGTACAGACCCAAAGTGGATGGAGACTTGGATTTAACCAGAGCTGTGGGCTAGCCACATGAGTATGCTAAAGTGAGAAGGGCCAAAGGAACCAGGGAGTGATTTTAAGGACATCATGGAAGTTCAGATGGACACAGAGGAAAGATAAGACATGGGGAGGGTGAGGTCCAGTGAAAAGGGGATATAATCAACGGGTTCAAGTTCTGTTTGGGTTTAGGACAGTAGAGCTGGTAAAATACATGAGATCAAAAAAAAAAAAAAATGAAGTCAGAGAGTGGGATGTTTAAAATAGAATATATGGAGGGGTTTCTTTCCGTTGCTGGTCAAGGGTCCTTTTGAGAGAGCCAGGTTTCCTTTACAGCAGATGGTGACGGGAATGTTGAAGTTGGGCGATTTTACTGATGATGAGCCCTGAGCTCTAGAAGGTCATGCAAAGGTTTCAGGAGATGGGGGAGAAACGGGATCAGAAAGGACCGCATGGGCGTTAGAGTCTGGAAGACAGATGAAAGGTGCCCTGGGCTTCTTGTGGTGACGGCACTGCATGTAAACAGGGATAAGGGCTGCAGTGCAGTGAGTCCTGGCCAACATGACACCTCACAACTCAGGTGTGTGCAGTGGGCCCGGAGTCCCAGCTCACCTGTCTGCAGGGACCCGGACCTCACAGCTCCTCCTCAGGGCTGTTTTCCTGACGTTTTCTCTCCGCTCTCTTGTCTCAGGTCAGCGTTGCCCTCAGCACTGCTGACATGGTGGGTGCCTAGGAAGGCAGCAAGGTGAGGGTAGCCCAGAAGCACTGGGATGGGAGTGGGGAGCTCTAGGAGAGGAGAGAAATTGGGGTGGGGAGGGGCAATACAGGGTCTCCCTCCCATCTCCCCATCCATCAAAGAGAAGTTCTGAGAACATACCCTTTTCTCCAGTATAAAGCATTACAGAGCCAGGCCACCTGGATGATTAGGTTCAAGAGCATGCCAGGGGCAGCAAGACAGGCTTCACCAATTTTAGTGCCTGGAGATGACCAAAGGGGGCAGTACAGTGTAGCAGTTAGGTGCTCAGCTTTGGAGTCAGACCTGAGTTTGAACCCTTCTTATGCTATGCAGTAGCCTTTTGACTTAGGGCAAGGTACCTACTCTCTCTGAACCTCCATAACTTTGTTTAAAAATGGTAATAGCTATTCACAGGACTGTTTTGAGAATTAAATGAAATCATATATGCAATGGACTTTGCATAGAACCTGATAGTTAATAACTTTGCATGCTTAAAAACTCAATTTTTAAAATAACTTTATTGAAAGTAATTGATATACAATAAATTGTAGATTTATGAAGTGTTCAATTTGAAAATTTTTGTTGCTGTTTTTTTCAGGGAGGAGTAATTAGGTTTATTTATTTATTATTTATTTTTCAACCGTGCATGCTAAGCACACACTCTACCACTGAGCTATGCCCTCCCCTCAAAATTTTGGACATTTGTATATACCTATGAAACCATCACCATACTCAAGATAATGAACATATATGTCACCCTAAGAGTTGTTTCTTGCTCCTCTGTAATCTCACTATCGTCACTCTTGGCTCCATACCCAGGCAACCAGTGATCTGCTTTTTGTCATTATCTATTTGTTTGCATTTTTAAGAATTTTACATAAATGAAATCCTATAGTACATACTTCTTTGTCTTGGCTTTTTACTTTGGCTTAAATACTTTGAGATTCATCACCGTTGCATGTATCAGTAGTTGGTTCCTTTTCATTGTTGAGTAGGATTTCATCATATGGATGGACCACAGTTTGTTTATCCATTCACCTGCTGATGAGCGTTTGCGTGTGTTTCTAATTCTTGGCTATTATAAATAAAGCCATTATAAACATTTATGTACAGAGTCTGTGTGGACATACGCTTTCATTTCTCGAGTAAATACCTAGGAATGGAATTACTGGCTGGTCACACTGTAGGGGCAAACTTAACTTTTTAAGAAACCGCCAAATTGTTTTCAAAAAGTGATTGTACTATTTTACATTCCTACCAGCAGTGTATGAGAGTTCCAGTTTCTTCACATCCTCTCCAATATTTGGCTGTCTTTTTAATTTTAGCCATTCTAATAGTTATTTAGTGCTGTCTCATTGTGGTTTTAATTTGTTTTTCCATAATAACCAATGATGTTGAGCATCTTTTCATGTGCTTCTTTGCCAAATATATATCTTCTTTAGTGAAATGTCTGTTTGAATCTTTTGCCCTGTTTTTAAAATTAGGTTGCTTGGGTTTTTTTCCTTCCAGTTTTATTGAGGTATAATTGACGTACAGCCCTGTGTAAGTTCAAGGTGTACAGCATAATGATTTGACTGACTTACATCATGAACTGACTACCGCGATAAGTCTAGTGACCATGCATCATCTCTAGAGATACAACATAAAAAGAAAAAACATATTTTTCCTTTGTGATGAGAACATAGAATTTACTATTAACAACTTTCTTTTTAAATAAAGGTAATTTGTTGGTTCACTCAGTTGAAAATATGGGGTACACAGTGTACATTGTATCTCCAGTACTTACTTATCTTATAACTGGAAGTTTGTACCTTTTGACTGCCTTCCTCCAATCCCCCTATCCTTGCCTCTGGTAACCACAAATCTGATCTTTTTCTGAGTTTGTTTTTGAAGTATAATTGACTTACAACACTATGTTAGTTCCTTGTGTACAACACAGTGATTCGGTATTTCTATACATTACAAATGATCACCACAAGTTGCTAGTTTTTTATTGAGTTTTTTGAGTCCTTTATTCTGAATGCAGATCATTTATCAGGTATGTGATTTGCATATTTTTTCTTCCAGTTTGTGACTTACCCTTTCATTCTCTTAACGTTGTCTCTGAAATCAGAGGTCATTAATTTTGTTGAAATCTAGTTAATTGTCTTTTGTGGATGGTATGGTACATTTGGTATTGACTCTGAGATATTTTCCTTACTCAAGGTCACAAAGTTTTTCTCCTGGAACTTTTATAGTTTTAGGTTTTTACATATAGATTTCATTAGGTCTGGGATGCATTTTAACTAATTTTTGTATCCAGTATGAGGTATAGATTGAATTTTTTTGTGTATTGATATCCAGTTGTTCCAGCACCATTTGTTGAAAAGACTATCCTTTCTGTATTGAATTGCCTTTGCACTTTTGTCAAAAATCACTTGACTGTATATTTGTGGCACTATTTCTGGACTCTGTTCTGTTCCGTTGATCTATTTGTCTATTTTTATGCTAATATCACATTATCTTGATCAGTGTAGATTTTAGTGAGTGTTGATGTCAAGCAGGGTAAGCTGTCAACTTTGTTGCGCTATCACTTTCTGCCAAAAACAAAAACAAAAAACTCTGCTGAGTTTGTAACTGGGATTACATGAATATATCAATCAACTTGGAGAAAATTTGACATCTTAACAATACTGCATCTTTCCATCCGTGAACAGGGTGTATCTCTCCACTTATTTAGGTCTTCTTTAATTTCTTTCAGCAGTATTTTTTAGAAAAACTCAATTTTGACAGCTCACTCAGAGTCAAGCTAGCCACACACTCTGGGTCAGGAAATCGGCTGAATCACTGAAGTTTCATGTGGACTCTGGAGTCAAGACGACCTGGGTGCAAATCCTAACTAAGATTTACTTTCTGTAATATGTAATTATAAATATAAATAAATATATATATACACATACATACACACACATACACACACGTATATATTTTGCAGCTGGGTGTCTTAATCTGTAAAATGTGAGTCATAATAGTAAATTCCTCATGATGTTGTGAAGATTAAATGAGGTAATATGTACAAGACACTGACTGTAGCATCTGGCGCAAAGTAAGTGCCCAATAAACGTTAGCAGTTATTACTCTCTGCTAGGCACTCTATAATTGTTACCTCATTTACATCTCAATCCTAAGATGTCTCTGCTTTTGGATCCAATCTTTGATGACGTATTCCTAGCATTTCAAAGATTCCCATTAATGTTGAACTTCCCCTTTACCATAAACACAATTTACTGGCTCAGTTTGCACTAACACTAAAGACTCACTGCTCTCTCACTATAGTTGAATTTCACACTACATCAGGGCTTCTGTTTTTCTGTTTCATAAGACCTATGAAATTACAAAATACAATGAAACTATGGTTTTCCATTTTTTTAGGTGGCAGAACCCTTTCTTCAAGTGAGTGTCTCTCAGAAACTCAGTATGTACGAGGTTGAAGTGCTGCTTTTGCTGATGCAGCGTATCTCTGTGTCTGTGGAGTGCTCACATCCTTCTCCTCATCCCTTCCTACCCCAAAGAGCCCCTGAAACACCTTCAGGGGTCCCAGAAGCACAGTTTGAAAAATACTGCAAAACAAACAAAACAAACAAATCTCCCACACAAATGCTACAATTGCAAAATAGCTCCAAAAGCAAAAAGGTGACAAATGCAGAAACCGAACTGTTGGCTGTTAGGAAGCATCATCATATAACTGCATCATGGGAATAATTCCTCTGCTGATGTTAAGAAGGAGATTGAGAGTGCAAATATATAATGTGCAAAATTGCCGGTATTGAAAGCTCAGCATAGAAACGTTGAGGACCCTTATGTTATCCATCTAGAATGGTCACTGGGGACAGGGGCTTAGAATTCTGCTGCCCAGATCCTTTGAGGACTTTCCTTCCCTGCCTCTCTGTTCCTTTGGCATGGCATGCAGCTGAGGTGCCACCAGTCCCTAGTGCTTTTACCTCCCAATTCTAGCATAGTCCAAATGCACCTTGCCTGTGGTATGAAGTTCATGGTTTTCCAGTTACTCTTGCTCTCCATTTCTAAACTTTAAACACAATAAATTGCAAAGCCCAGATCTGGACCTATTCAATTCCAAATGTTGTCTTCTTTATCATTTGCCCAGTTGTCTCCTAAAGCAAAGGTGCCTATATATGTTCCTATTTCTTTTTTTTTTCAATTGAAGTATAGTTGATTTACAATATTGTGTTAGTTTCAGGTGTATAGCAAAGTGATTCAGTTATACATATAAATATATATATTTTTTATTATAGTTTCTTTTTTTTCCCCAACTTTTTTTTTTTTTTTTTTTTTTTTTTTTTGCAGAGGCAGTAATTAGGTTTTACTTATTTATTTTTAGAGGAGGTACTGGGGATTGAGTTGAACCCAGGACCTTGTGTACGCTAAGCATGCGCTCTACTACTTGAGCTATACCCTGCCCCCCTATAGTTTCTTATAAGATATTGAATATAGTTCCCTGAACTATAGAGTAAACCCTTGTGGTTGATCTATTTTGTATATGGCAGTATGCATCTGTTAATCCCATACTCCCAACTTATCACTCCCCTTTGGTAACTGTAAGTTTGTTTTCTATGTTTCTGAGTCTATTTCTGCTTTGTAAATAAGTTCATTTGTACTATTTTTCAGATTTCACATGTAAGCGATATCATACAATATTTGCCTTTGTCTGACTTACTTCACTTAATATATGATAATCTCTAGGTCCATCCAGTTTGCTGCAAATGCCATTATTTCCTTCTTTTTTATGGCTGAGTAATATCTCATTGCATATATATGCATACACACACATATATATACATATACATATATATATATATATACGCACACCCACCGTATCTTCTTTATCCATTCATCTGTTGATGGACATTTAGGTTGCTTCCATGTCTTGGCTATTG
This sequence comes from Camelus dromedarius, assembly GCF_036321535.1. Taxonomy (NCBI): domain Eukaryota; kingdom Metazoa; phylum Chordata; class Mammalia; order Artiodactyla; family Camelidae; genus Camelus; species Camelus dromedarius. Next base: position 58,574,921 of record NC_087446.1, on the reverse strand, counting down.
TAAATAGTGCTGCTGTGAATATTAGGGTACATGTATCTTTTTAAATTAGAGTTTTCATCTTTTCCCAATATATGCCCAGGAGTGGGATTGCTGGATCACATGGTAACTCAATTTTTAGTTTTTTAAGGAACTTCCATACTGTTTCCCATAGTGGCTGCACCAAATTATGTTCCTAGCAACAGTGTAGAAGGATTCCCTTTTCTCCACATGCCCTCCAGAATTTATTATTTGTAGGCTTTTTGATGATGGCCATTCTGACTGGTGTGAGGTGATACCTCATTGCAGTTTGCATTTGCATTTCTCTAATAATTAGTAATGTTGAGCATCTTTTCATGTGTCTGTTGGCCGTCTGTCTGTCCCCTTTGAAGAAATGTCTATTGAAGTTTTCTGCCCATTTTTTGATTGCGTTGTTTGTTCTTTTGTTATTGAGTTCTATGAGCTGTTTGTATATTCTGGAAATTAAGCCCTTGTCAGTCACATCGTTTGCAAATATTTTCCCCTGTGTACGTATTTCTGACGGCACCTATCCCTAGCAAAAGAATTAAGATCGGTTACTTCCGTGGGACAGTCCCTCCAACCAGGTAAATCAACTCAGGAGACCAAAGTATAAAACTGAGGGTTGTCCAATTAGCACCGTTTAGAGCTGAAGTAGTAAATTGCCCCTCTCTACTCTAGGGACAACTTTTACCTAGGAAAGGTAATTTCTGCATAAACACAACACACCCTCTATGACTCTATAAGCGTGATACATACTTACTAACCTTTCTAAATTTTCATTTAAAAAAACAATCAAGAATGCATTTGCGAGCGCAGAGTGGGTTGGGCGGTCGTTGGAGGGGCTCCTTTCCTGCTCGGAGAACGGGTTCCTCACTGGGCGGCGTGGCGGACAGGAAGCCGCCTGAGACGTGGGCTCCGGGTGAGAGACGCTGGCCCGACCCAAGCCCACCGCGCGTGAGCCCCGCGGGTGGGAACGCGCCCCGCAAACGCCCGGCCGCTCACGCTGCCAGGAAAGGCGCGCCCTCTACCCGCAGGGTGAAAAAACCCTCACTGCTTCAGGCCTGGGGCCGTTGCGCTTGGAGAAGTCGGTCTACCGGAAATCCACCCAGCCCCTGATGGGGAAGCTGCCTTCCCAGAGGCAGATTTGAGGGAGAGAGCCCAGAATTTCAAAACTGACCTGAGGTTCCAGAGTGCCGCCACTCGTGCGCTCCAGGAGGCTCGTGAAGCCTACCTGGTGGGTTTGTTTGAAGATACCGATCCGTGTGCCATCCACGCTGAGAGTCACCATCAAGCCCAAAGGCATGCAGTTGGCTCGCTGGATGATGGGAAGGCAGTTTTTACGGTGTAGCAAATTCTTTGTTTTAAAATACTTTGGTTTAATTTGTGACATTTTTTGTCAGAAATTATTTCTAATATGTTGCATTTGTACTTGAGGCATTCCATCTTTCACTCAGGTTGAATGTGAGAAGTGTTCGCAGACCTCAGCGATGTGAGCACTATTGCTCAGGAGTGACAAGCTGCTAATATGCAGAGGGGCTGAGTGGTAGTTCTTGCTTCTCACGATGCGTGTTTCTGTGTGCTAATGACTTGCTGGGCGGCTATTAAGGTACTAGAATTGATAATGGTGTACAGGGTCCTTCCTTTTGCAATAAAACTGGTTATGATTTGAAAAATAAAAGTAAAAATGCATTTGCTATGTTTGTGCATAGAACAGTTCTAGAAGGATTCCCAACAAACTGATAGCAGTGTTTGCCTCCAGGCTGTGGACACTGGCCCCAAGCCATCACCACTTCTCAGGTAGATTCCAGCAATGACCTCAGAACTGGTCTTTTTGCTGCTAGACTCAGCCCCCACAGTTCATTCACTACACAGCAACAAGATTTGATTATTTAAAAAAATAAACCCTATTCTGTCCCTCCCCCACTCAAATCCTTGTAAGAGCCTCCTTCTGCAAGTAAAATAAAATCCCAGCTCCTTGCTGTGGATACGAGCCTCCGCATGATACGGCTCCACCATTCCTCTCTGACCTCCCATGACCCTTTCTGCTCCAGCGCATGGACCTCCTCTCTTCCTCAGACACTCCGAGCTCATTGCTCCCTCAGGGCCCGTGCCCTTCCTGGTTGCTCTGCCAGGAATGCTCTTCCCCAGATCAACATACAACTGGTCCTTCTCGTCATGCAAGTCTTGGTGCAAATGTCACCTGAGAGAATTCCCCTCTGACCATTGTGTCTAAAGTAGCCCTTCCCCTGGCACACCAGTGGTCCTTTCCCTGGTACCTGGTTTCGTTTTCGTCATGCCCCTTACTACTGCAGTTATTTCTTGAGTTGTCTGTTAATTGTCTACCCTCCCTAGAATGTAAGCTCCTTGAGGGCAGAGACCTTGTCTCATTTTACTGCTGTTTCCTTGGTGTTTAGAACAGTGCATGGCACTGAATGAATGACTGATGTCTGAGGTCACGAAGGAAGGTTTCAGGTCGTGGGCCGTTGTACTAATACAAGTTCCCATGGTTGCTGTAACAAAATTACCACAAACTCAGTGGCTTAAAACAACACAGATTTATTTATTATCTTACAGTTTCAGATGTCAGAAGCCTGCAATGGGTCATGTGGAGCTAAGATCAAGATAGAAGCAGAGCTGAGTTCCTTCTGGAGGCTCTTCGGAGAATCCCCTTCCTTCCCTTTTCCCACTGCGAGAGGCTGCCTGCGTTCCTTGGCTGTGGCCTCCTCCTCCATCGTCAACGTCAGCAGCACAGCAGCTGCACATTTCCCTGACAGTCACGGCTCCCTCTTGTAAGGACCCTGTGATCTCACTGGGCCGACCCAGACAATGCAGGAAAATTTTCCCATCTCAAGATTCTTAACTTAATCATGTCCTCAAAGTCCCTTTTACCATGTAAGGTAATATAGTCACAGGTTTCATAGGGGAGGATATGACATCTTTGGGGGCCATTAATCAGCTTGTAGCAGCCATAACCCTCAGTCCTAGTTTAATCACCCTGACTCAGGCTCTGCACCCACCCTGTAGCCTTCTCAGACCATGTCCCCTGCCAGAACAGATAACCAGTCCTTTTGTGCCTGCACCGTACTGGATTCTGTCACAGCACTTACTGCTCTTCATAGAAACGAATGCATCTGTTAACCTTTCTGCTCCTCCATTAGGCTGTGTGCCTTTTAGGGCTGGATCCAATGTTCATTCACCTTTGCGTCTTCAACACATAAAATGCTGATTGGTTGATTCATTCATTCATTAATTCATCCAAAAATATTTACTGAAGGCATACTATGCTCAAGATGCTGGGAAATATAGTGCTAAACAAACACAGAGTTGGTCTCTGCCCTCAAAGAGCTTACAGTCTATCTGGATAGGGAGACAATTAAACTGCCAGTAACATAAAAGGAGACCAACGATAGGGTCAGTGCAGTGGGAGATCAGAACAGGAGCAACCACTCTCGTCTGGAGGTGTCAGAGGGCTTCTGAGCTATGTGGTCTCTGCTGAGGGCCAAGGATGAGAAGGAATGAGCCATGAGTGCAGTCTGAGGGAACAGCTCGCAGCCACCCAGCCACCACTGAGGCAGCACCACTGCCACCATTGGGCCCCCCGCACCACCAGGTCCCACCATAGTGGGCAGGTGCCCCCAAAGCAGCTATAACCCAAGTGATGCGTTAGAAATGAGTGCTCCCGAGGAAACTTCGAGAGTCATAGATACGTTCATTATCCTGACTGTGATGATGGCTTCACACACATACGTCAAAGCTTATCAGCTTAGACATTTGGAGCTCACTGTCAATGTCAGTTGTACCTCAATAAAGCTGTTTAAAAATAGCAATGAACTGAATTAAACTAAATCAAATGTCTCTTTAAAAATAAATCATTATCAAGCAGAGTTTATCGTGGTAATGCAAGAATAATTCAATAACAAGAAATCTAAAAATGTAATTTACCACATTAATAGACTCAGTGAGAAAAATCATAGAATTATCCAAAGAGAGACAAAAAGAGCTTTTGGTAGAGTTCAGTGCTGTTTATAATAAACCTAAAAAATAACTTTCAATAATCAAAGATAGAAGGAAAGTTGCTTCACCTGGTAAAGGTTAACAGCTGTATATTATATGTTAACTATGGTTAACATAATACAAATGGTCACTGGCACGACTGCTGTTTAATATACAGCCTCTTTTTGCAAATAGATTGTAAGCTTTTTGAGGGCAGAGACCTCAAAAATGTTTGCTTAGCACGTAGTTGGCTGTCAATAAATATTTTTTGAATGAGTGTACTAGAGATTCTGACCAAAGTTCAAAAAATAGAGAAAGAAAAAAGTGTAATACTTAGCAGAAAGAGCTAAAACTGCATTATTTGCAGGCCATATGCAAATATACTTTGAAAGCAATTAAAGCACAATTAGAACAAGGAAATGACCCTGGCATGAACTAAATGTCCGGAGGACTGACTGCAGTGAGAAGGACTCTGGAAGCTCCCCTCTGCTCAGGGCATGGGTCTGTCATTCTACCTAAAGGCTTTGCTCTTCTTAAACTGACCACTTTAAACATACGTGGTTCATTATATGTCAGTTATGCCACAATAAAGCAGTTTAAGAAGAAATGTTTCCTTCCACAAAGAGACCATCGGACAATTCCATCAGAGCTTGTTTCCTCCCCCCACTTCCTTCCTTCAGTCCAACACTACTGTCTGCCTCCCTGACCTGCCTCAGTCCCAGCCTCTGTGCTCTCCTGAACCCCCACTCTGTGATGAGCACCCCTGGAAGATTCTTTCCTCTCTCTCTCTCCTTTTTTTAATATTTAGTAATTTTAATTTTAGACCTCTGCACGACCGAAAAACTACCATCTTAGAAACCTCAAACCCAGCTCTCCAATAACCACCTCACCTTCCAGGTCACTGGCTCAACCATGCCGATCTCAATAGTTTGTTTTCTTCACATTTACCTCCAATCCATGGATCCCACCATTTCCCCAGCATCCGGCAGTCTCCACCTATTTCTCCAAGAAATTTGGTTTCTTTAATGAGAAATGGAAATTAGAGAGCACCATGAACTAGGAACGCTCGTGACTATTGCGTTGGTCACTCGAGGTCTTTTCACTGGACAAAGCTATGTAATAGAGTGTTCATACTGATATTTCTAATTCAAATTTGGAACTATCAAACTACAAAAAAAATCTGTATTTTCTTTCTTGCATCAAAAATTGTGGTTCTTCGTAGAGATTGCACCCAAGTTTACATGAGGCTGTTTCTTCCCAGGTTCTAAAGACGAAGCTTCACACTCTGGCCACAGACAAACAGGCACGAAGGAGAATTAGCTGGAAGTTGAAGGGGTGGACTGCAGTCTTTGATGTGTCTGGACCAACTTTTTGTTTTGCTACTGGCTGTATGTTTTTATCTGTGGATGGCTTGCTTGAGTGCAGATTTTGGTGACCTTGTACACAAAGATGTGAAGAGTTGGGTTGGCTACAAAGCATAGAACAAGGAATTTTAAGCAAAGGCAGACCTTCACTTACTCTGAAGATTTCAAGAGCATTAATGACAGCAGCAGTCATGCAGCTTACCAGTTGACAGGCAGCTTGCTGGATACTTACGGGATAGAAGATCAATCAACTTTCAATTTTAATAAACCTCTATAAACCATAAATAATAATAATCATGGTTCTTAAAGGTACATAAATAGAGAATTAGAATATTTCATAATTACTCATTTGCTTTACCCCACATGACACATTCAACAGTCTCAGAATAAACTAGTAATATTGCCTCCACCAATTATGATTACTGAAAACTGATTAAAAATTTTTTTGCAAATGTCATTCCCTCCCATTTTGTGTGGTTATAATATCTACATTGTCAGATTCTATGGTCATTATATACTATGCTCTCTCTTTTAACCTTCATTCAGTCCCAGTTTTGTAAGTAACTAATATTACAGTACTCATTCACAGCCCTTATGTTGATGTCCGTCTAGGAAGCTGGGTTGTCTGAAGTGCATTCTCTAGTGGATTTCTTAGGAAAGACTCATGGGAACAATATTCCCTGAGTTCCTGCATATTGATAACAATTTGTCTGTGGCCACTATAGTTGAAGATTAGTTTGCTTTGGCTCACATGCTCTTTTCTTGAATATTTAAAATATGTCAACTTCATTTCCTTCTTGCATAAATTACTGCTGTCAAAAAGTCTGATAATTTTCTAACCTGACCCTTATGAGTCATACTCTTTTTGTCTGATCAAGAATTTTTTTTTCCTTTAAAGTCTAGTAATTTTATTAGAATATGTCTTGGTGTTGGTCATTCTAGATCAATATTTTTGAGTAACTTCCATATTCTTTTAATACACAGTTTTGAAAATTAAAATTTTAGGGAAGTTATCTTGAGTAGTATTTGGTGTTTTTCTGTTCCTTTGCTTTATTTTTCTTTTTCAGAGATTTATATTAACCTATTAGTGGGGTCCATGAAGACACTCTAAGTGTTACCTAAAGAAAGAAAATACGAGTCAAGGATTTTATATCTTCCTTGTTTGTAACATTTGTCATTTTTTTCTTGAATCCTCTTACTTCATTCAATTTTTAATTTCTTCCTGTTTTTCATCATTTCTTTTAAGGCATTACTGGTGTTTATTTGCTCTTGGGTTCCTTATGTTTCAGTCTTCATTGCCAGAATGTTTTTTCCTTTACTTCAGTTTTTTCCTTGAGTTCTATTACTTCAAGCTTCTTGAGCTTAAATTTTCTGGCCTTTGTTATTCTTTCATGTTTCTTATCACTTTCTTAATGCCTTTTGGCTCATTTTGAAATAAAATGTTACAAGTTTCGCCTGTTTTGTGAGCGTATGTCTCTGGCAGGCTTTCTTTGCCTACAGGGCTGATTTTCTATTTCTGATTCTCTTTTTTTTATATAGTAACTTTGTATAGGATTTAACTTGATACTTTCTGCTGCTTATCTTTACCTGAATTTAATTTTCCTGAAGGATTTGTTCAGGTAGGTTTCCTATCTCGACAGAGCTCCCTGTTCTGTTGCTTTGGGGTCAGTGTTTAAAATACGGTGGCTTGCTCTGTGAGATTTTCCTGCTTCGTACCCCGACCCCACTTTCCTCCGGACCTTCTCTTCTTTTGTCTCCGTTGCCCCATTCCTGCTCAATTTTTGATTCCTCTCTCGGCAGTTTTTCTTAAGTCTGGGGCCTGTCCCGCAAGGGAGCCCTGGATGGTCAGCTTGGAGAGTTTAAAGGGGTGAAGTAACTAACCCAAACTCTTCAGGCCATGCCGGTACGTGGGGGCCTTTGCCTTCACCCGCCACTGGGGGCGCAAAACTTCCCTCAGTTTCAGCTGCCGTTGTCGGATCGGCCGGCCAGGCTTGCCATTTGGAGCTCGTCCTGTTCTCCCTCTCAGACCCCCGGGTTGCTTCCTCTGCTCTCTCCTGCATACACGCCCATTACAACAAGTAGGTCTTGTGGCTTTCGGTGTTCATTCCCGCTGCTTGTATTTTGGGGTTTGTGGGGACACTTTGTCACCTAGTTTTGTTGTAATGTTGCCCATGAATTTTTGGTTTTGCCAGCTAGTTACTCTGTTCTGTCTGTGTTTTATTTTGGTGGGGATTTGTGAAATCCAAGAACCGAGCTGCCTTGCGGCTGCCGTCTCCCCACCCACCACCACACAGACCCCCCCTCCTTACTCTTGTATGGGACCCTGCTTATGCTTTACTCTTCTTCACGTGGTAGTGATATGTGTACTTGTCCATTATCTTTTTCTCCCTAGGTTGTAAGTGCCGAGGGAGCTCAAGAATAGCGCCTGGGAAATAGGGCTCAATAAATATTTGTTGAAGGAAAAATGTTCCAGAAGAAGTAGCATATTAGGAGGTTGAGAGAAAAGAGTCAGTTTGTGGCAGATACACAAAATGGGATAGAGAAGTGGTGAGAGACAAAGCTGGAGGATTGGACCAGGTCAGTGTAGGGCTTTGTAAGCCTTTATCCTGAGGGCAATGAAAGTCCTTTAGAAGATTTTAAGTAAGGGAGAGGTCTGATGAAATTTCTGTTTTGTTTTGTCTTTTTAAACATCACAAACTGCAGTAAAGATAATGGATTGTGGAGACAAAGATTAGAATCCATGGAAATAATACAGTATAAATGATGAATAAAAAACTGAATTTCAGTGATCTGATTTTCAGATAGCTTGCATAGCAGAAAACATTATCAGAATCCAAAAGGCAATATAATGGCCAGAAAAAGGATGAATCTCAAAAAGATGATAAATAGCCAAGATAAGTGAAAGCTCATTCAGACCCCCAATTCATAACGGATGATCGAGTATAGGCTGGTTTAATAACAGCTTCTGGAAAGACAAGTCAGCAGCAACCCTATACGAAGTGACACTATGATGAAATTGACCAAAAATGTTAATTTACTTTTTTAAAAACAAAAATATATTCTTTCAAAAATTCACATTGAGATATGATTTATGTATGTAATTAACCCATTGAAAGTGTACAATTCAATGGGTTTTAGTATATTCACAGATACATGTAACCACCACTATAGTCAATTTTGGAACGTTTCCATCACCTCAAAAAGAAACCTCAAAACAGATAAAAAACAAATTTCTTCTGTATAGCACAGGGAACTAGATTCAGTGTCTTGTAATAATCTTTAATGAAAAAGAATTGAAAATGAATATATGTATGTATATGCATGACTGGGACATTGTGCTGCACACCAGAAATTGACACATTATAACTGACTATACTTCAATTTTTAAAAAACTTCATACCATTCACTATCATCCTCCTATCCCCGCATCGTCCTCCCAGACCTAAGCAACCATTAATCTACTTTCAGACTGTAAAGATTATGTTTCTCAGGATGTTCATAAAAATGGAATTATATAATATGTGAACTTTCCTGTCTGGCTTCTTTCATACAGCATAATGTTTTCAAGGTTCATTCAAGTTGTAGCATTCATCAATATTCTATTCTTTTTATGGGCAAATGATATTCAGTTGTATGGATATACCACATTTTGTTTGTCCATTTTCCCGTTGATAGACATTTGGGTTGTTTCCATTGTAGGGGAGGCAAAACTTTACCTCTACCCATCTTAGGTTCTCAGCTGGGGCTCTTTAACAAAAAGATAGATTGACAAGACAAAAACAAACAAGTTTATTAGCATATGCAGTGCACATCACACAGGAGAAACCTCAACAAAGAGTAACTGGAAGCAGTGACTTGGAACTCTGTCTAATATGGCATCTTCAAGAAGAAAGAATAAATTTGTGGAGAAATGATAGGACAAAAGAAAAGGGCTTTAAGCTTCCAAGGGTAGGAAACTGTGGAAAGATAAATATGTGTGAGGAAACTAATGGAGTGAGATTTGTTTGCAGATTTTTCTGGTGCCATCTCTGGGCTGATAAGGGTCTAGAGTGTCTCCAGTAAAGGAAATTTTATATCCTGCCTTTAGGCAGAAAAGGAAGAGGGGGGAGAGAGAGCTTTTTCTGTGTTTGCTGTTTGTAATTGCCTTTAGCTCAAAATAATTTTTATGTCAAAGAGACGTATTTTGAGATGACATATTCTGGTTTCCTTCATCTTTTGGCTATTATGAATAATGCTGTTATGAACACTCATGTACAAGTTTTGGTGGGGACATATGTTTTCATTTCTCTGTGGTATATAACCAGGAATGGAATTGCTGGGTCATTTAATTTAGTCTTTGTTTCCATTAATAGACATAGTGTTCAGGATGTGCTAAGTGATAGCCCCACTTGCAATCTGATATTCCATCTTGGGCGACACACATTGACAAACTGGACCACGAACAGCCAAGAGAGACGGGGCAATAGAGAAGAGATTGTTAAGCGAGTCATTTAAAGAACAATGGGAGGACCTGGAGACATTTGGCTGGAGAAAAGAAAACAAAAGGAGAAAAGACAGACATCTTCAAACATGTGAAGGGTTGTTACATAGAAGCGGGATTAACCAGAGGGTAGAACTAGGCCTACCTGGTAGAAATTACAGAGAAACATATTTGGTCTGAAGATTTTCCTTCCTTCTTACCTTCCTTCCATCCTCCCTCCTTCCTTCCTTTCCAATTATTTCATTTTTTGACTACATAAAACATGAACAAAACAAAAAGTACAGAAGGATATGCAGTGATGTTTGCATCCATTCCTATAGGCAGTTTCTTGTGTATCCTTCAAGATATATTTTAAGGATATATAAACAGCATTTTTTGACTTTTTAAAAAGGAATCTGGGGCGGGTATAGCTCAGTGGTAGAGTGCATACCTAGCATGCACGAGGTACTGGGTTCAATCCCCAGTACCTCCATTAAAAATAAATAAATAAACCTAATTACTCCCCTACAAAAAAATACATTAAAAGATAATTTAAAAAAAAAAAAGGAATTTAGTGCACTTTTAGAGAAAGTAAAAACATTTCTGACTCTCAGAGTGGCCCAGCCCTGTATTGATTGTCTCAAAAAGACATTCCTTATCGTGGGAGTATTCAGGGGAAACTGAAATCATCTATTAATCTTCTAGGGTATCTTTCTCTTGCAGTCTGTTTGTTAAAGAAACTTAGATTGTTGTCCTATAAAATATCCTGCATTCTGTATTTTGCTGACTGTGTGGTATCTTTCCTCTGTTCTATGAATTTGATGTAAATTGGTATTGGACTGAGAGGCTGATCAGATTCAGATTTGGTTACTCTGGTGAGACTTCATAGATGTCGGTGAGTTCTTCCATTAGGAGGCATATAATATCTCGTTATCTTTTTAGTGATGTTAGCAGCTATTGTTGCTCAAAGCTTAAATCCATAAATTCATTGGGAGTTGCAAAATGGTGATATTCTAATTACATTATCACTTCTTCATTTATTAGCTGGTATATTCGTGTGAGAAACTTCCCCTCAGAGCTGTAGTAGGCTACTCTGCTGTACAGTTTATATAGGAAAGACAGGATAAGTGTTTGATACTTTATGTAGAGTTTTCAAAATAATGGGTTGGTTCCTATCACCTTCCAGTGATGACTAGTTCGTATTTCTTTAAGGAGCATTATGAACTCATGGATTTAATTATATTTAATGTGCTCCAGTCCACTGTAGTTATTACCCTAGTTACATTGGGGTTCTCTTCAAGGTGGCTCTTGAATTCTTCTGATAGTAGAAGGGTAATCTGTAGGGTCTGAAAGTAGATAGTAGTTTTTGATAGCTTCCCCCAGTCTAGCTTCAATCCACTATAAATCAGGTTTAGTTTCTCAAGTGAGAGAAACTTGTCTTGTTAAAGTCATCAAAAATCTCCACATATGATCAAATCCCTGGTCAATTTTCAATCCTCATCCTTTTTGCCCTCCCGGCAGTGTTTGTCCCTGCTTGTTAAAAGTTTCTTTGCTTTTCTTCTGAGACAGTCTTCTCTCTTGGTTCTTCTTCTTCTTCATGGACACATTTGCTCTCTCTCTTCTTTGCTGGATCTCCCCTACTTCCTAACTTATGGAGTGAGAGTAGACACTGAAACACAAGGACTGAGCTCTAAAACCCCTCACCATTTAGAGATCAGAAAGAAGAGGAAGATATAGCAAAGGAAGAGCAAACTAAACCTAATGCTAGCACAGGAAGGAAATGATAAAGATTAGAAAAGAGACAAATGAAATAAGGAATAGAAAAATAATAGAATAAATGAAACCTAAAGTTAATTTTTTGAAAAGAACAAAATTGACAAAACTTTAACTAGTCCGAAAAAAAGAGATAACAAATAACTAAAATCAGAAGTGGAGACATTACTAGCAACCTTACTATAAGACAATACTGTGAACAATTGTACACCAACAAATTAGATTACCTAGATGAAATAAGCAAATCCCTAGCAAAGGGAACTATATTCAGTATCTTGTAGTAACTTATGGTGAAAAAGAACATGAAAATGAATATACATATGTTCCTATATGACAAGTATTGTGCTGTACACCGGACATTGACACAACATTGTAAACTGACTATACTTCAATAAATATATGTGTATATATATATATATACACATATATTTATTGAAGTGTATATATATATATATGTGTATATATATATACACATATATATATATATATATACAAAAAATAAAAATAAAAGAGAAAGAAATGAGCAAATCCCTGGAAACACAGGGATTAGCGAAACTGTATCAAGAGGAAATAAGAGGTCTAACAGACTCATAACAAGTAGAAAACCCCCTAATCAAAAAAGTCCAGGACCAGACAGCTTCTTTGGTGAAATCTACCAAACATTTGAAAAACTGACGCTAATTCTTCTCAAACTCTTAAGAAGAGAAGGAAGAAGGAGAAGGAGAAAGAAGAAGAAATGCCCTGACTCATTCTATGAGGCCAACATTACCCCAATACCAAAGCCGGAAAAAGACATCACAAGAAAAAAAAAATTGCAATGTCATTCAGTTCATTTACAGTATTATACAACTGCCACCTCTATATAGTTCTAAAACATTTTTCTTACCCCCAAATAAAACCCCATGTCCATTAAGCAGTTACTCCCCATACGCACTATCCCTAGCCCCTGGCAGCACCGATCTTTCTGTTTTTATGGATTTACCTATTCTGGATAATTTATATAAATGGAATCAAACAATATGTGATCTTGTATGCCTGGCTTCCTTTCACTTAGCATAATCTTTTTAAGGTTTATTTGCATTGTAGCATGTATCAGTAGTCCATTTTCTTTTCTTGTGGCGGGGTGGGGTTAGGTTTATTTATTTATTCTTAGGGGAAGTACCGGGGATTGAACTCAGAACCTCATGCATGCTAAGCATGCTCTCTACCTCTTGCACTGTACCCTCCCCCTAACAATAGTCCATTTTCTGTAACAGGGGAAAACTTTCAATATTTTACCACTAGGTATGATATTTACTATAGGTTTTTGACAGATATCCTCTATCAAATTTTTAAAAGTTCCTATCTATTCCCAGTTTAATACATTTTTAAAAAATCATAATGGGTGTTGAATTTTATCAAATACAGTTTTGTTTTCCTAAAAATGTTTCTATTTCAACCAAATTTTAAAATTTATTTTAATAAAGTTATTCATGATATCCTCTTCCTAACTGTAGAATCCGTAGGAAGTCTCCTTTTTTATTCCTGTTATTAGAACAAACTTAGCTTTGTTGATCTTCAACATTGTATATTTATTTTATATTTCATTAGTTTCAGCTCTTGCCTTTATTACTTACTTTCTTCTACTTTCTTTGGATTTAATTTGTTCTCTTTTTCTAACTTCTTGAAATCAATACTTACGGCTAGTGGCTACCATATTGGACAACAAAGATCTAAAGGAAGCAAATGTCATAGTCTCCATTGTATCTTCAATTGATTCACCAGTCTGGTCCCTGCAAAAGACAAACAGACCCTGGAGGATTACAGTGAACGACTGCAAACCCAACCAACTACTAGCCCTAGTAGCAGCTGCTTTGCCATATGTGGTATCATTGCTAGAGCAGAGTAACAGGGTCTTGCCGTATGCAGTATGCCATATGCAGCCCGTGGTCTGGCAAACACATTCCTTCCCAGCCCTATCAGATAGGAGAACAGTTCACATACATTCATCTGGAATAGGCGATGATATACATTTACATTCTTGCCCCAAGGCTATGTTGCATCTCCTGCCCTCTGTCATAAAATAGTCTAAGGAGGCCTGACCAGCTGCACAGCTCCCAGAACACCACTACATTGAGCTGCTGGTTGATAACATCATGCAAAATGGACTGGTTGAGCAGGAAGTGGCAGGTATGTCGGATGCCTTGGGTAAGACACTTGGTCTCCAGAGAGTGAGAGATTAATCTTTTTCCAGAGTTCCCTTCAGAATTAGTTGAAGCGTTGTGACTGCTCAACTTCTTCCAGTCTTGTTTCCTTCCTTTCCTGTAAGTACTGATCCCAAGAGCACGCACTAATAAACTGCCTGAACTCTAACCTACACTTCAGAGTTGGCTTCCCTGGGAACGCAATATGTGATCAAGGGAAAAAGCTTTACCAGGCAAAGATAAACCAAAAGCAAACTGGGATTTTAATGTGATAAAAATTAAGGCAAAAAATTATGGGGCAAAGGAGAGAGTTACCTAACAAACAGGAGAACAAGAAAATATATCCATCATAAGTGTGTTTGGCAATGTAGGCTCAAACTATATAAATTTTAATACTTAACTTTACTGAGTACCTTCTGTCTGCCAGGCATACTCTTGTAGGCTTTACATGGATTAATTCTTACTCTTCATTGTAATCCTATAAGAAAAGACTATTATTCTCCTCATTTTACAGTTATCAAACACCAACTGACACATTCAGGAGAGAAATACAAATCAACTATTGGAACTGGAAATATTTACATAGCTCTCTTAGAAACAGATGAACCAAGCAGACAGACAATAAGGAGATCTAGATCTGAATAATGCAATTAACAAGTGCAATATATTAGACATGGAGAATTCTACCCCTAACAAACAGATCATATACTTTTTCTAGCACTTGTGAAACATTTACGAAACATGACTACCTACTAAGTTACAAAGGAAACCTAATATTCCATGTTAAAGAATCAACATTACACAGTCTGTGTTCTATGACTAACACAATAACATGAGAAATTACTAATCAAAGGATAACTTTTTAAAGTCCTCAAATGTCTGGAAACTAAAAACATACTATTATTAGTAAACCTGGGGTTAAGAAAGATGAGAAATTATGAAATACTTTAAAGGTTCTCAAACTTTCTAGGCTATAAATAAAGTTTTAATTAGAGACATGGAATGTTAAGTACATTTGAAAGAAACCAAAAAAGTTTAGAAACTAATGAACAAAACATTCAACTCAAGAATGAATCAACTATTAGAACTGGAGATTTTAGAGTGAAAATCTGTTGTACTGTTTTCAGTAGCCAAGACATGGAAGCAAACTAAATGTCCATCAACAAATGAATGGATAAAGAAGTTGTGTACACACACACACACACACACACACACACACACACAGGAATACTACTCAACCATAAAAAAGAATGAAATAATGCCATTTGCAGCAACATGGATGGACCTAGAGATTATCGTACTAAGTGAAGTAAGTTAGAAAAACAAATGCCACATGATATCACTTATACGAGGAATCAAAAATATGACACAAATGAACTTATTTACAAAACAAAAACAGACTCACAGACATAGAAAACAAACTTAAGGTTACCAAAAGGGAAAGGGGAGTAGGGATAACTTAGGAGTTTGGGATTAGCAGATATAAGCTACTATATATAAAATAGATAAACAAGGTCTTACTTTACAGTCCAGGGAACTATACTCAACATCCTGTAATAAGCCATAATGGAAAAGAATATGAAAAAGAATATGTATCTACGTGTATAACTGAATCACTTTGCTGCGCATCAGAAACTAACACAATATTGTAAGTCAACTATACTTCAATTAAAAAAAAAGAACTGAGGATTTTGATATACCCTCTCAAACAATAAGCTGCAATATGGAAGATCTGAAGGATATCATTAAGAAGCTAAATCTATGAGTTGCATGGAGAAGAAATATGAATAGAGGGAATAATATAATCAATGAACCAGAGGGCAAACAAAAGAGAACTCTAGCTAGAAAGATAAAGAAGACAAAAAAAAAAAACAAAAACAAAAACATAACGCCATTTGCAGCAACATGGATGCTCCTGGAGAATGTCATTCTAAGTGAAGTAAGCCAGAAAGAGAAAGAAAAATACCATATGAGATCGCTCATATGTGGAATCTAAAAAACAAACAAACAAACAAAAACAAAGCGTAAATACAGGACAGAAATAGACTCATAGACAGAGAATACAGACTTGTGTTTGCCAGGGGGGCGGAGGGTGGGAAGGGATAGACTGGGATTTCAAAATTGTAGAATAGATAAACAAGATTATACTGTATAGCACAAGGAAATATACACAAAACGTTATGGTAGCTCACAGAGAAAAAAAGGTGACAATGAGTGTGTATATGTCCATGTATGACTGAAAAATTGTGCTGAACACTGGAATTTGACACAACATTGTAAAATGATTATAAATCAATAAAAAATGTAAAAAAAAAAGACAAAAAAAAAAGAAAATGCAAGTAAGCAAAATACAGGATGGAAATGGGACACAAACACCGCAGACAGAACACACAGATACAATATTTTTAAAATATTTTACTTACTAGATTACTAGTTTATTATAAAAGGATATAATGCAAGAACAGCCTGATGGACAAGATGTATAGGGCAAAGGATGTGGGAAGGGGCAAGGAGCTTTGGTGCCCTTCAGGTGCCTTCCCCCCACGTCTCCATGTGATCACCAACTCGGAAGCTCCCAGGACAGAGACTTTTAAAAAATAATAACATTATTAATAATCATACACTAGTGAATTTATAAACCTAGGTGAAATGGATAACTTTCTGGGAAAATATAAACAACAAAATGGGTCAAAGAGAAATTGAAAACTTGAAAATACCAATAAGCACTACAGAAATTAAAATGTTAATCAAAGACTTTCCTACCAAAAGTTTCGACCTGATGATTTTGCAGATATGTTCTACTGACTTTGGAGGATAATTTCTTACTACTTTATGCGAGTTTTCCAGAAACTTCAGGAAAGAAAGTGCAGATGATTATTGTTTAATACACTGATTAAGTTAACTAGTATTTTACTTAGGCTATTTGATATACACACATTAGAAATGGACCAATAACATTTGTTTCTTGAATTTTCATTATTCAGTTTTAGGATCAATCTAACTAGTATTGATTGGGTAATATTCATGTTGTACTCAGATATCTTTTTAATGTTCTTGCTAATTCTAATGCATATGTGGAGCTTTGTTCGTTTTTGCATTAATTCTTGTATTCTTGCAGGGGCTTTGTGTTACATGAAACTTACCTGGCATATACTTTTTACCTATTTTAAGTATTTGACATGGTCCAGTTCAAAGGATTCTATATGTAAAATACCTCCCCTAAAGTTTTCTCCCCTCAAAATAACTTTAAAAAGTGCCAATTTTTACTATGTAGTACTAGCATTTTTTAGTATTAAAAATCTACTACTAGGAACAAATGGTGCTTGAATAATTGGATATACACATGCTGGGGTGGGGCAGCGGCAGGGGGAGATTATGGGGAAGGATTACCAAAGGGCACGAGGAAATATTCCTGGGTGATGGATATGTTCATTACATTGACTGTGGTTATGGTTATGTATGTATGTCAAAACTCATCACACTGTAGACTTGAAATATGTACAGTTTACTGTATATCAATTACATCTCAATTATACCTCAATAAATGTGTTGCAGGGTGTGGAAGAAAGTCTTTAAATGTATCAAGATCATGAATCATATGAAGTAAAACTGACTAATTAAATTATGCCAAAATTAAGGATCTCTGTTCAATAAACAATATGATTGACAGAGTTACTGATGCAAGTTGGGAAGAGATATTTGCAGTGTCTAAAATCAATGAAGGACTAATATCTGAAATATATATAATAAACAGCCAAAAATCAATTTTAAAAAACTGGAATCTCAATAGAAAAATTGGCAAAGGAAAACGAATATGCAATTCATTAAAGAGAAAAACCAAAAGTAAGAAAAAATTTGAGATGTTCAAACATATAAATAATTACAGAAATGCAATGAGATATTTTAAATTCATGGCAAATTGAAAAATTATTAAGTTGAATAATGTCAAGTATTGGCGAGAAGGTTGGGATATAGAAATCACACCATTAGTGGTGTGACATTCCAGACAGTGTGGAGCTCAATATGCACAAGAAATTATCACAGGACCAAAGGAGACATATACGTACAAGGATATTTATTTCAGCATCGCTTGTGGTAGCAGGAAGCTGGAGGCAATCATTAGAGTAGTGAACAAATAAAGCATAGGGACCAGTATAAGAGAGTATCTTGCAGTAGTTAGAAGCAAAGAACTAGAAGGCCATGGGGGTCAAAGAAAGTTTGTTTTATTTATTTTTTAAGGGGGCAGATATTACAGCACACTTGTATGCTAATAGGAATGATCTAGTAGACGGAACAGTTGATAATATAAGAGAAAGGGGGTAAGAGAGGAAAAAGGCAAGGAGAGATGACTGAGGTGTAGAACTGGAGGGTAGGGTGAGGGTGGAGGTGCCGGATGGGAATGGGAGAGTGACAGTTGGTTTAAATAGCAGCAAACAATTCATTGTAACATGATGGTAGTCAGAGTATATAAGCAACGATGGAGGTAAATTAACCAGATTGGTGGTAGAAAGATAAGGATGTTTTCTTTTGGTTACTTTTATTTTCACAGTAAAATAAGAACCAAAGTCATCAACTAAGAGTAAGGAAAGATAAAGGGATGCTGGATAACTGCAACAAGCTTTCCTAAATAAATCCTCCCTTCTTTCATTTATAGAGTCAGGCAGCACCCAACAGAGATGAAAGAAGTAAGAAAGAAGTAAGAGATGAACAAAGACTTGTCAGCTTTATCCAGTGTTTATATCCCTGATGTTTAGCATAATGTACTGAAGAAGGGAAGCCAGTAAGCACACCTGGGGATCTAGTTGGGGAGGGAAGGGTTGGGGTTGGTAATAGCAGGAAGAAATACTGCTAGCTAGTAACGAAGAGCTCTACCTACTTTTTCTCATTAAATACAAACAATAACCTTTAAGTAAATATGACTGTTTGACAAACAAGGAAACTAAAGGGGTTTCCTTCTTCAGAACCAGAGCCTTAAACACTAGGTTGAGGTGGATGAGTAATAAAATGAAAGGCACCTTAAGTGGTATTAGTTGTTATCTGGTGGGAGTTTGATTCTGAGCAGATGAAGCTCTAGTCTCAGAGTGACAGAAGAAATCCTCCTCCTGATCACCTGATCATCTCTCCAGGGTCACCAGGTGGATGACCTTGGAGTAGTCACACATTTCCAGTTCTGTAAAATGGAGAGTGATGTCGCTTAGCTCACATAATCTTTATGTTAAGTGAAACATTCTCTAAGTTTGAGGAAATGCTTGCAAACGATGTAGTATATGTATGCATGTGTTAATGTTGCTATTACTATTATGACTGTTACGTAAGTGGTCAGGGCAAAGTCAACGCCCCAAGGGCAAAGGTAGCCTCTAACAGAGAATGGGCTCTCCAGGGTGCATATTAAGACAGAGCAAGTTTAAAGAATTTTAGTAATCTTGGCTCAGAGTGAGAGGCGAAATTTTTCTTCATCAAGGCTCAACTGTTCTTGACGTCTTCAGGCTTGAAACTCTGAGGGAAATTATTAGGCTCTCTGGGCAGGATCCGGAATGCAACGCCGTGTGGGGCCTCACTGCCATCCGCTGGGCACCAGGGGGTGCCCGAAGGAGCTATTCAGAGCCTGGCAGGGTTTAGGGGCCGCCACTCGCGGTGAGCCCGACCGCCTCTGGCCAGGATCCGGGTTCTCGTGCTGGAGGTGCCCGGAGTCCATGTCCTTCGGAGACGCAGTCTCTAGTGCCCTCTCCGCGTCCCCCTTCACCGCCCCCTCCTCCTTTTCTCCGGCGAGAGCCCGGGCGCGGAAGGCCTGGGAAAGCGTGAGCGCTTGCGGTGGGAACGGTGTGCCCATCTGGGTCCTCAGTAGAGCGGCGGCAACGGCGGCCGCCCCGACGGCGCGGTCAGAGTCCAGTGGGCAAGGGGAGGCAGCTGTTCTCCCAGGCGGCCGTGGGGGGGCAGCAGAGGGGACGGCGACAGGTGCGGGAGCCCCTCCCGGGGTGGAAGTGAAAAGGCGGGCTTCGGGGTCTGTTCCCAGGCTGGAAACCACCCCCGCCCCCCAACCAAATCCCCGGGAGAGGCCGGGCCGGCGCCGGGCCTGGAGGAGGAAGCGGCCGGAGACAGTGCAATTTCACGCGGCCTCCGGGGCTCGGGTTCCTCGGCAGCGTGGATGAGTTATGGGGTTTCGAGGAGGTTCCGGGGAAACTGAGGTGCCCTAAGCAGGCGGCAAAAACACCCTCCCCTTCAAAAACACACAGAAACATTCACATTCAGACAGAAAATCCCTCAAGTGACCCAACCGGCTAGGGGAGTTGAGTGATTTGGTTAGTGGGCGAGGCCAACTTCAGGGGGTCGGGCTATGGAGCGTTCTCCCCACCCCCATTACCTTTCTCCTTGGAGGCATTTTGGGGGCGTTTGGGATCTTGGCCTCAGCTTAGTCCAACTCCTGGAGAAAGATTAGGGTGAGACCCGTGCGGGCTCTGCGTAGCCAAGCTGCAGGGCACTCGGGCGTGGGGCGCGCTCGGGGCGGGCCGCCCAGGCTCCAGCAATCCCGACTCCGGCCTCGCGCCCGAGGGGGCGCGGCCGTGACTCACCCCCTCCCCCTGCGCTCCCTCCCAGACTACACCCCTCCCCTGCCATCCCGCCCCGGACTCCGGCTCCGGCTCCGGCTCCGGCTCCGGTTGCAGTTTGCAACCTCTTCTGCCGCCGCTACCAAGTCGCTGGTGGCTCAGGTGGCTCCGCTTCGATGTCCTAGTCCCGGGGCCCCTCCGGCCGGATTGGGCTGGGCTCCCCTCACCCTCGGCTGGAGTCATGAGGGTGAACGCGGCTCTGCAGGTGTTGGGCTTCCTCCTCAGTCTGGCCCGGGGCTCCGAGGTGGGCAACTCGCAGGCAGGTAAGCGGCGCGGGAGCACAGGCAGGCTCGGAACCCGGGATCCCGAACCGAGTGCGCGGGGTCCGGGAGGGCAGGGGCAGGAGCTTGGGCGGTGTGAGCCTGGGGGTGCTGAGCCCAAGCCCGCTGCGACCCCCCGGGTGGGGACCATCAGGCTCGGGTTCTCGGGCGGGGACGGGATTCCTGGACCACCATCTCCCCACCCCGGCCGCCTACCCCGCTCTGATTTGTCTCTTCGGATAGGGCTGATGCTTAAACAGTTCACACTTATGAGGGGCCCTGCAGCGAGGGGAGCTGGGACCTCCATTCTGTAAATGTGAGGGGATGATTGGAGGTGGAGATCTTGGAGGAAGCGGAGTTGGGGGAGTCTCGGTTTGCTCTCCCACCTCCTGCCCCCTGGGTCTCAGCCACCTCCAGTTTCGTTGTTTTGCCGACAGGGCGGAGCTGTGGAAGGGGGGGTGGGAGGTTGTTGTTCTCTAGTGTTGAAAAACAACAGCGGCACCTCCTCTTCCGTGAATGGGCCTGCCCTGGGAGGGCCAAGTCCAGGTGACCGCAGGGTGAGGGACCACGCAGAGGCTGACTGCCCGCTTTCCCTCAAAACAATAAAGTTGGCTGGTCCCCGACGTGACCTCTCTTTGTCAAGAGCCAGATCAATTCAAATATTTATTGAGCATCTACTATATACAAGGCCAGGAGCTGTAGGACCAAAGACTTCCAGCGGTATTTCTCTCTTTGTCTTTTCTCTCCCCAACCTGAGCGCCAGCAGGGCACCTCTCCCATCTTCTGAGCCCCTGTCCCGGGGAGCCTGTCTTAGACCTGCTTTTCCCACACCCCCATTCTGTTTACTATCTGGCTGTCTCTAGGAGTCTAGACAAGAGTCAGATTGCTCTCTATTCTTCTTCCCACTCTCATGCCAGCTGAGCCTACCCACCACTTTGGGGTGCCTCTGGGACCATGGACACCTGAGGGGTGCTGGTGTTGCTGGCATTGGAGGAATCCTGTTGATCTCCTCCCCTCCCCCCAGATCTCAGCTCGAGGTCTGGCACAGCCAGGGCCCCTTCCCCAGGGTGGGAGTGGGAGAAACACCTGTGCTTCCCTCACAGTTGCTGGGCCTAAATTTAGACCCTGGGATCTTGAGAAGTGAACACTCCCAGCTGGTGGAGGGCGGGTATCTGGGGAATGGAGTGGGACTGAGTAGAGTGACTGTCACTGTCCCATCCAGACTCCTGGAATCTTCAACTGGGAACCCAGGAGTCCCAGATCCTGGCCACCTTCCCTGAGGGAGACAGGAGGCAGGCTTGGTTGGGTCTCTTTACCCTTTATCTGGATCCTGCAGCCTCTGGGCATCCGGCCCTGTCTCAGTCCTTCTATAGCCCCTTTGTCCTGGCTGTGAAGGGGGTGGGGGACTTTGGAGAGGAGGCCTCTGGTTGAGGAGGGGCTGGAGATTCTTGCTCTGACCCACCCCAGTGCTCTCTACCAAAGGAGGGCCTGTGATACTGGCCCTCCCTATGCCCCTGGTCCCTGGTCCAGCAGGAACTTTATGATTCCCCTCCCCCACCCCTCCCCCAAGCTGCCTGGTTCCTCCTGAGAGGTGTTGTTAGTGCTCTTTTCCCGCCCAGCCCTTTGCTCCCTGTTTGTGTAATACGGACTTTACCCTCAGGGTGGCCAGGGACTGGGCCCTCTAACACTGTAGCCTCCCAGGCACGGACACTGTCTGCACAAACACATATGGGCAGGTGGGACAGATGGGGTCACCTGAAATACTTCCTAATGAGGAAACTTAAGGACAGAACCAGTTCAGACTTCTGGGCCAGTAGAGGAGCTGTGTACATGTTTGTGTGCGTGTGCGCGCGTGTGTGCGTGTGTGTGTACAAGTACACACCCTGCTTCCCTGTGCAGAAATCCTGGCTCCTCCCTTATCTGGGGAGAAGGGTTGCTGCCTTGACTTGGAAGAAGGGGTATCCTGCCAGGAAGGGGGGTGGGGTGGGGCTACTCTAGAAATGATTAAACTTCCTAGTCCTTTTCTTTTCAGCCCAAGGACCCTGGAGGTCCCAGGCTTCTCTGGGAGCTCCTGGCATATTTACCCTTCTGCTGGGTCCAGCTCACCCCTTTCTGGTCATGGGGAGTGATAAGGAATGGGAGCCCTTCAAAGGTCAAGTGGGCAGACTAGGGGTGCACTAGGAGGAGGGGTGGGGCCTCACCAGTCTCCCTCCCTCCATTCCTACTCCTGTCTCCCACTAGGCTGCCGCTGCCTCAGGGAAGGGTGGTTGCAACAGGTGGTAACTGCCGCCCCTCCCCACGGTCTCTCACTGGGCCTGAGGAAAGAGACAGGGATAAGCCTTCAGGGTCCAAGAGTTCCCATAGCCCCTGTGTCCTCCACACTTACCAGGTAAAGGAAGCCCCCGAGACTGACAGGCCTCCTGCTCCCTGAGTCTAGGCTCTCCCTGAGGGGAGTGAGGACTGCCATGTTGGAAGGCTTTTTAATGAATCTCCTCTGACAATGAAACGGGCTAGACGGTTTAGAATGGAGGCAGTCAACTGCTGTTTCCATCCAGCTTCTCTGTGTTTGCTGAAAAATACTCTAGGGCTGGAAAGTGATGCTGAGGGAACTTGAATGTGTTGGGATGGGGAAGGGAGTGAGAAGGGAAGCCAGAGTTTAGGAAGGGGGTGCAGGGTAGGCAACCAGCTCCTTATCTTCCAGCTTTATAGACAAAGCTCACAATGACCCCCCCCCACCCCCGCCACCACCAGAACGCCCCTCCTCTAGTGAGGTCACTTGTCTGAGCCCAAGGCTTGAGGGTGGAGGGGGGCTGCTGTTGAGGACAGGGTGTCTGGGGACAGGGTGGGGCAGCCCCCTCCTCCTAGATAGAATCGCCTCATTGTGGGCCGGACTGTGGCCCCGGGCACTGCCCCCACCCTCTGCCCCCATCCCACCCTCGGTAGACACAATAGGGGCTGTGTGCTGCCCCAAAGAGATATTTATTCCAGGACCTAGAGAGGCAGGATGGGGGTAGAGACGTAAGTGCCCTGGTTGGAGGGGGAGGGGAAGAGGAGGGTAACCAAATTGTGGCCCTTTTCTAACTTCTTTCCAGGGAGGGGAAAACAACCCCACATCCTCCTCGGTTAACTCCTTAGTATCCAAAGAAGCGCCCCAAAGAGGCACAGAGGAGGCCCAGGTGGATAAAGGAAACCTTTTCACCTTCCTTTTCGGGGGGGATGGTGAGGGGATTCTGGGAAAAGAGGAAGTTTAGGCTCTCAGTCCCACATAGGCCTTCATGTCTGCCTCTAGGGGTGAGGGCTGGAGGCAGCTGCCTTCTGGGCCTATTGAATGTTCCTGGAAGAGGGCAACCAAAGGGATGGTCTTGGGGAATGGGGCTGAAAACTTGTGTCCAGCCCTCTGCCACTCTCACCTCCACTTCAAATAGTGTGCCCTGGGACTCTGAATGGGCTGAGTGTGACTGGCGATGCCAAGAACCAGTACCAGACGCTGTACAAGCTCTACGAGAGGTGTGAGGTGGTGATGGGGAACCTCGAGATTGTGCTCACAGGACACAACGCTGACCTCTCCTTCCTGCAGGTTAGCATGCTCGACCTCCTTCCTCAACCCGTTCCCCCTTGCCCTCCCCAGAGACGCCTCCTTCATATCCTCAGTGCTACCCTCTGCTGGAGTTCAGCATTTCTAAGACTCTATAGTTTCTAGGATCCAAACCTGTGTTTCTGGGGCAATGATTGGAATCTGGGACCTGTGGTCTGGTCGCTATGGCCGGGGAAACAGGTGCTGGCCATGAGAAGGGGGCGGGGACAGGGAGGTGTTCTGCACCAGGGACCCACGTGGAGAGGCACCTGCCAATGGAGAGATGCCTGGGGAGGTGAGGAAGGGGTAAGCACAGACATGAGGAGCATGAGAAGCTCTCCTGGCATGAGGAGCTCTGAGAAGGAAAGGACAGGAGCCCAGAATTCCTCAGTCATTTCTGCTGCCTGTCTTCATTTGCAGAAGTCTATGTGGTACCATCTACTCCCTACTCCAAAGCAGGACTTGGAAAGAATTCAAGGAGTTAGGGATTCTCAGTGCCTCAGGGAGGGAGAGGGGATTGAGACTTTTCACCCCACTGTCCCTCTCACTGCTGTGATCTGCTCTGTCACAGTGGATCCGAGAAGTGACTGGCTACGTCCTTGTGGCCATGAATGAGTTCTCTACGCTGCCACTGCCCAACCTCCGAGTGGTGCGGGGGACCCAGGTCTATGATGGGAAGTTCGCCATCTTTGTCATGTTGAACTACAACACCAACTCCAGCCATGCCCTGCGCCAGCTCCGCTTCACTCAGCTCACTGGTCAGTTCCTGGTGATTCCTTCCCGTCCTGCCCCTCGGCCCACCTGCTGATGGTGACCCAAGACTGATCCCTCTAAGTGCTCCGCTCAAAGTCCCCAGCACTTTGACCACTATGGTCTGAGGGTCCACTCCTCCTTAGATAAAAGAGAGCCCTAACACGGAGCTGGGGCATCTGTCCCCTGGGGAGGGGCTGGAGCTGGAGCTGGGGCTGGGGCTGTTACTCATTCTTCTGACCCGGGTACTGTGTACCTTGATGTCCGGCCTTCCCTGGGGATGGGGATCCCACCTCCTTCCCCTTTGCAACCCCCCCCCCCCCCGGGCTGGAGGACTGCGGGGCTGAAATACCGCCTGGCTCCCTTCTACTTCTCCCTGTCCCAGTCACTTGAAAAGCACTCAGGTAGGGCTCGCGGGGGTGGGGGGGTGAGTCAGGGATCTTCTCTCCTTCTTTCCCTTCCCCTCCCCCACTGGCTAAACCGGATCTGGACAGGTGTCTGAGGAGGCAGGACTTTCTTTTGGCCGGGCTCCTCCTCTTTCTTACAGGTCCAGCCTTCTCTGCAGTTTGGATTTAATTGGACATATCCGCCCCTCCCCCCACGTCCCCAGCTCCCGACTCTGGTGGCCTTTCGGACCGGTGGGGAGGTCAGGAAGAGGAGGGCTTCCGTGACCAGCCCTGACCCTGTCACTTCTCTTCCCCACCTCAGAGATTCTGTCAGGGGGCGTTTACATTGAGAAGAACGATAAACTTTGCCATATGGACACAATTGACTGGAGGGACATCGTGCGGGACCGAGATGCCGAGATAGTGGTGAAGGACAATGGCAGGAGCTGTGAGTGGCCACGATCAAGACTGCTTCCCTGCCCCCGCCCAACCAGAGTGCCTCCTTCCCGCCCCACACCCCCATCACTTAGTCCTGATCTGAACCCACCTCTCCACTGAGCAAACTTCAGGCTCCAGACCCAAGAAGCCTGCCACCAGGAAGCAGGCCAGTCCCCTAGAATCTGAACCA
The DNA here is from genome assembly GCF_036321535.1 of Camelus dromedarius. NCBI lineage: Eukaryota > Metazoa > Chordata > Mammalia > Artiodactyla > Camelidae > Camelus > Camelus dromedarius. The sequence continues at coordinate 58,548,949 of NC_087446.1, read as the reverse complement.
CGGAAGCAGGGAGTGAAGAAAAGGGGCTAAAGATTTCTGTGTTCTGAGTGAGAAACCAGATCTCTGGACCAGATATCCATTTCTCTTTCCACTACAACATCCTCCCTTCTTGGAACCTACCTACCCTGACTGCAGTCTGCTGCTCCCTGTCCACTCACTCGCACATACTCCTGCTCGGTGCAGTTTGCCAAGGAAGACCCAGATAACCAGGTTGGGACTGGGCTGAGCGAGGCATGTGTCCCAGGCCCTCCCCTCAGCGGCCCTGTGGGTGGTGCGGAGGCGTGGCTCCACCCCGTGCTGACAGGTTCACTTGAGCCCAGCCCTGCTCTGCGAAGGCAAGGAGGGCCGCTGCCCTGGCTCTTGCCTTCCCGGGACTGGGTGCCTGTGTGCTGACATCATCCTTGATGACTCGAGCAAGCCGTTCTTAGCCCTGACAGTCCCTCGTGTTGCTTTCTCTCCCAACCAGGTCCCCCGTGTCATGAGGTCTGCAAGGGGCGATGCTGGGGTCCCAGACCAGAAGACTGCCAGACATGTGGGTTTTCTTCCTTCTAAAAACTTCAAACTCGGGGGAAGGTATAGCTCAAGTGGTAGAGTGCATACTTAGCATACACAGGGTCCTGGGTTCAATCCCCAGTACCTCCTCTAAAAATTAATAAGTAAACCTAATTACCTTCCCCCCAGAAAAAGAAGATTAAAAAAAAAACTTCAAACTCACATACACTTTCATATCCTTGCTCACTTCAGCCTGTGTCCACACGGGGTGAGGGTGAGCCTAGAGGGCAGGAGGGTGAGTGATGGCCTCAGAATACAGTCCTAAGAGCTCTGACAGCTGTGCTTTCTCTCCTCCGCAGTGACCAAGACCATCTGCGCCCCTCAGTGTAATGGTCACTGCTTTGGGCCCAACCCCAACCAGTGCTGCCATGACGAGTGCGCAGGGGGCTGCTCAGGCCCTCAGAACACAGACTGCTTTGTACGTACGGTACCACCATTTGCCTTGTTCTGCAATGGGATGTGGGTTTTGGGGAGGAAGTAAAGGGATATCTGTAACATGAGTTTTATGAGCCTCCTGTGTTCCTAGGCTTGCCGGCTCTTCAATGACAGTGGAGCCTGCGTGCGCCAGTGTCCACAGCCTCTTGTCTACAACAAGCTAACTTTCCAGCTAGAACCCAATCCCCACACCAAGTATCAGTATGGAGGAGTTTGTGTCGCCAGCTGTCCCCGTAAGTGTCTGAAAGGAAGGAACGATGGTAGTGGAGCCAGGATTTTAGACAAAATTTTAGGAGGCAAAATGGATTGAGTTGGGTGGTTAATAGAGGATGTAGAGGCCAAATGGGTGAGATTATCTAATCACCCCTGATGTATGACCCCTGGGTCCCGTTCCCCCATCTACTTCCCCGTGACTTCCAGCAATTGCTCTTGGTTCTGCTTTTTGGATCAACAATGAGCAAGGGCCTTTCTAATCCATAAGATAGCACTTAAGGAACGTTAGGTTGTTGATTGGAGCCAATCCGGTGCAGAGGAGAAGGGAGGAGTTTCAGCTGGTAGTTGGCAGTGTTCCTCCCTCATCCTTAAGGGTGCCCTCCTCTTTCCTAGATAACTTTGTAGTGGATCAAACGTCTTGTGTCAGGGCCTGTCCTCCCGATAAGATGGAAGTAGATAAAAATGGACTCAAGATATGTGAACCTTGTGGGGGTCTGTGCCCCAAAGGTGAGTAGGTGATGGTAAGGAGTTGGTGAACAGACATCTTTCCCCTGCGACTATTCAGCCTCCACTCCCCAATGCCCACTGAGCCTCTTCTGTGTTCACAGCCTGTGAGGGAACGGGCTCTGGAAGCCGCTTCCAGACTGTGGACTCGAGCAACATTGATGGATTTGTGAACTGCACCAAGATCCTGGGCAACCTGGACTTTCTTATCACTGGCCTCAATGGGTTAGAGATTCTGCTTTCCTCCCCCGACCCCCCACCCCCTCCACCCCCTCACAGCTTGCTGTGTTGGTTCAACCCTTCATATGTGGAGCTGATCAGGAGTCTAGATCATAAAATCTTAGCAGTCACAGAGGACCTGACAGTGCTTAACTCAGTATCTCAGCCACGGCTTGAATCCCCTCAGAGACATCCTTAAGCAGTCCAGCTAGCTGAGTGGTAAGGGACAGGGACATCGTGTCCTCCTTGTTAAAGTTTTCTAAAAGTTCTTCCTTAAATTTAGATAAAAATCTGCCTCCCCGTGACTTCCAGCTATTTTCTCTAGTTCTGCTCCTTGATTTGGAGCTACAAAGAACAAAGGGACGTTCTAATCCATAGGGCAGTGCTTACAGTGAGTGAGTGTGTGTGTGTGTGAACGTGTGTGTATGTGTTTGTGTGAGAAACGTTAGGGCTATCTACACTAAAGTTGCAAAAAATGGTATAAAGTTTTCCCATACACTCATTACTCAGATTCTGCAAATGTTAACGATGTACCACATGCTTAGAATTTTTCTCTCTACACATGTGTGCACACACTATTCATGCTCTTGTTTTTTGGAACCACTTGAGGGTAAATTTCCAGACGTGGTGCCCCCTCATCCCAGTTACATTTAGGTGTGTATTACTTAAAAACAAGAACATTTGCTTACATAACCACAGTACAGTTGTTTAAATTAGGAAATCAGCATCGATACAAAGTGTTATCTCATCTACAGACCTTATTCAGATTTCACTAATTTATTTTACTAAGTCCTGGATCATACATTACATTCAGTTGTTCTATCTCTTCAGTCTCCTTTAATCTGTAACAATTCATGACCTTGACTTTGATGAGTACAGGCCAGGTAGTTCGGAGTGTTCCTCAGTTTGGGTTTGCCTGTTGTTTTCTCATGCTTAGATTCAGGTTATGCACTTTCAGTAGGAATACTTCAGATTTATTCTCAGCGTGTCCTTGCAAGGAAGCACGTGTTGTTGATTTGCCCCATCATTGGCGGTGAGATCTCTGGTCACTTGATTAAGGTGGTGTCTGCCAGCTTTTCTACTGTAAAATTACTGTTTTTCCCTTTGTAATTAATAAGCATCTTGTGGTGAGGTATTTGCCTGAATCAGTTTTTATAATAAGAGTTGCAAAATGATGATTTTCTAACTCCATTATTGCTTCTGCATTTATGCGGTGGCATTTTAGTGTTCAGAAGAGTTTTCCTTTCCTATTTATTTGTTTGTGTGTTTAATCTGTGTGGATACTTGTTTCATTCAGTGTTTCATAATCTCTTACGATCATTATTTCAGTTGACCAGTTCACTTGTCCCCGATCTGCTCATTGTGGGGCCCCTTCAAACTGGTTACCTGTATCCTTTGGGCTTGTACCCTTCATGCTTTGAGCATTTCCTTACTTTTTTTGCACAAGCTGCTGTAGCTTAAGTTATATTTCTCCTCCCTCAACTATTTCTCCAAAGAGCCCTCTTTCCTTCTAGTGGAGAATGGTATTCAGAAACTAAGTTCTAAGGCTGGGCATGTTCACTGCAACTGTGTTATGCCTCTGCTTTGTTGACTGGTTTCTACTGTTCCCTCCAGAGACCCCTGGCACAAGATCCCTGCTCTGGACCCTGAGAAACTCCATGTCTTCCGGACCGTGCGGGAGATCACAGGTGAGTGGGAGGAGAGGCTGCCCGTTCTGAGATGGATGGATGAACCACTGGCAAAAACCGCAGTATAACCACTTGAGGAAAATCATGTCCCAAGCAGCAGGGGAGGGACCAGGAGAACTCGAGAAAGGAAAGGGAGAGACTCCCCGCTCACATGCCTCTCTCCAACCCCTCAGGTTACCTGAACATCCAGTCCTGGCCACCCCACATGCACAACTTCAGTGTCTTTTCCAATCTGACAACCATTGGGGGCAGAAGCCTCTACAAGTGAGTAAGGGGTTTGGAGGTGGTGGTATCTCCATGCAAAGAACCCTGTTTCTCAGGCATCCCTGAGTGAAGTACAGCATTGCCTCATACAGTGGGAGTTTGATGGGGAAAAGGCAGAAGGAGAAGGATCCCCTCTCAGCGGGTCTGACTAGCCCAGAGCAAATTTGTTGAATGAAAGTGAATCCACTACACTGTCGATTTGCCCTTTGTAGTCTCCCCTCTCATCCCATCTCCTCGTTCTCAGCCGGGGCTTCTCATTGTTGATCATGAAGAACTTGAATGTAACATCTCTGGGCCTCCGATCCTTGAAAGAAATTAGCGCTGGGCGTGTATACATAAGCGCCAACCGGCAGCTCTGCTACCACCATTCTCTGAACTGGACCAGGCTGCTTCGGGGGCCTTCGGAAGAGAGGCTGGACATCAAGCATAACCGGCCCCGCAGGGACTGCGGTGAGGGAAGGGGCCCGCAGCGGGGTGGGCGGAGGGGGTCAGGAAGCAGCAGCTGCGCAGATCCTTCTGCCCTGCAAGTGGGAGTAGGACTGGGGGACAGAGCCAGGGAGGGTTAGGCTGGAAGCAGGAATTCAGGAGACGGCTTGTAAGGAGTCCTCAGCCTCCTCCTAACCCACCCCTTCCTTTCCAGTGGCAGAGGGCAAAGTGTGTGACCCACTGTGCTCCTCCGGGGGATGCTGGGGCCCAGGCCCCGGTCAGTGCCTATCCTGCCGAAACTACAGCCGAGGAGGTGTCTGTGTGACCCACTGCAACTTCCTGAATGGGTACAGTGAGGGCAGAGAGTCAAGAAGGGGTGGGGGAATGGAGCTGTTCAGGTGGCACCTGAAAGCTTTTAGACCACTTTCTGCATCTGCCTTGGTGGGAATTAGGTAGGTGGCCCGTGTTTGGGGGATCAGGACATAAAGGTGAGGCCTTGGCAGTGACCCCCTCCCTTTACCCCCTACTGCAGGGAGCCTCGTGAGTTTGCCCATGAGGCTGAATGCTTCTCCTGCCACCCGGAATGCCAGCCCATGGAGGGCACGGCCACATGCAATGGCTCGGTACAGTAGCAGCACCAGGATCTCTCAGGGAGAGAGGGCAGGGGCCACACTGGAGGGTCTAGGGAATGATATGGCCAAATCTCAAGGCCACAGAGAGGCACAGGGAGGCCAGATAATGCTAGGGTCTGTGGGTGGAGGGTCTTAAATGGCTGGGTTAGTCTTTGCTGGGGATTATGGAATTGACCTTGAGATCCCATTCTTCCTGACCTCTCTTCCACCCAGGGCTCTGATGCCTGTGCCCAGTGTGCCCATTTTCGAGATGGGCCCCACTGTGTGAGTAGCTGCCCATTTGGAGTCCTCGGTGCCAAGGGCCCCATCTACAAGTACCCAGATGCTCAGAATGAATGTCGGCCCTGCCATGAGAACTGCACCCAGGGGTCAGTGATGGGATGATAAAAGGGTGTTGGGGGAGGGTTAGGCGCACAGAACTAGGGGGAAGGAAGAGGGTGAGGGGAGCAGAAAGAAGAAAGGAACTATGACTTAAGAACTACTCCCAGCTGTGCAGTGAAGGATTGGAGAAAGGGACACTCACTAACAGCACAAAATGACACCACGTTTGGGGAGCCTGGAATAACTTTAGCTTGGGGGAGTTTCATTCAAGAGAGGGACTTGGAGGGGGTTGGGGGGCCATGTCTTGGGGTATGCTTTGGGCTCCAGGGTGGGATGCCATGGTAGGTCCGAGACAATGTTGTATGTTGGGGCTGCTGGCATTGAGCCTCCTGTGGGAGTCTCCCAAGCCCCCATTTAAGGAGGTGACTTTCTTCTCCAGGTGTAAGGGACCAGAGCTACAAGACTGTTTGGGCCAAACACTGGCACTCATCAGGTATGATGGGCTTGGAGAATTAGGAAGCTGGGGATATTTGGGGGAGGGCAGTGACCTGCTAGGAAGAGTTGAGTATCTACTGATTCTGGCCTTTGATATACAGTCTACTGTCACTGGACTCAGGATGCAGAAATCCAGGCTTCTGGCCTTCCCTTCCTAAAATGAACTTGCAGTAGCCTCAGGGGCTGGAGATTTAGGTTAACCCCTTCAGTGCTCAAGGAGATATGTAGGTGTGAATGTTAACTTCTTGCCCCAGACCTGCGCCATACTTTTAGGACAGGTATGGATGACATCTGTGAGGGAAATGTAGACCGAGGATAATGCCGGGCTTCTCTGTCCTGCAGCAAAACCCATCTGGCAATGGCTTTAACAGTGGTCATAGGATTGGCAGTGATTTTCCTGATCCTGGGCAGCACTTTTCTCTATTGGCGTGGGCGCCGGATTCAGAATAAGAGGGCTATGAGGCGCTACTTGGAACGGGGTGAGGTGAGTGCCTAGCTTACTCCTGAAATGTTCCCTATACCATCATCACGCTTTTAAGAGCCTCTTCCTTTCCCAGAGTTTTGATCCATTTCTTCAAGGAGGTAGTATGGTCCACATGAAAGGACTCTGGCCAGGGAAATGGGAGACGTTAATTCTAGTCCCAATTTTGCCATTAATTTGCCTCGTGACTTTGAAGAAGTTGCCTTTCTTCTCTAGGTCTCAGTTTATGCATGTATCCCAAGGGAACAATAACATCCATCCTTGCAGGATGGCTGTAAGGGTGAAAGGGGATGATGTATGTGAAAGTGCTTTGAGAAACAGAGAGAAAAGTACTGAAGGTGATAGTATTACCAGCTTTCTCCCCTACCCGCCGTCAATGGGAAAGCCCAGCCCTCTTGACCCCTCATCTCATGAACACAACTTCCTTAGTCCTCAGAGCCCATTACTCCCCAGTATGCCTGCAATGCTTTCTAAGACTAGAGACATCCCTTTTCCTGCTCCCACCCCTTTGGACTTTGCTGCCCTTGGCATCCACCTATGGGAGAGGGGGTTGGAAAGGGACATGGGAGTGGGCTATCCTGAGGACCTCCTTCCCATCTGCTCTTCAGAGCATAGAGCCTCTGGACCCCAGTGAGAAGGCTAACAAAGTGCTGGCCAGAATCTTCAAAGAGACAGAGCTGAGGAAGCTTAAAGTACTGGGCTCGGGTGTCTTCGGAACTGTGCACAAAGTGAGTGGCCCACAGGCAGTCTGGGGAGGTGGGGAAAGGAACTCGGGCGAAAGGGGAGAAAGGTTTAGGGAAAAGACTAGCCTGGGGAGAATAACCTTAGGCTGACTCCTGCCCAAAACTTCCCAGGGAGTATGGATTCCTGAGGGTGAATCAATCAAGATTCCAGTCTGCATTAAAGTCATTGAGGACAAGAGTGGACGGCAAAGTTTCCAAGCTGTGACGGACGTAAGTGAAGGCAGGGTGTCCTGTACACCACTAGGAAAGGGTCAATATTAGACACGATTATGAAGAAGCATGGTCTGGTGCCAACAGGTACTGTGTTAGCCACATCGATGTCCTCGATTGTTGGGGGAGCCCTGGTCGGGGTGCACATGAACCGGTTTGCTCCCTGGATAACCCTTCTTGTGTCTCTTAGCACATGCTGGCCATTGGCAGCCTCGACCACGCCCACATTGTTCGGCTGCTGGGACTGTGTCCAGGGTCATCTCTGCAGCTCGTCACTCAGTACTTGCCTCTGGGTTCCCTGCTGGATCATGTGAGGCAACACCGTGGGGCACTGGGGCCACAGCTGCTGCTCAACTGGGGAGTACAAATTGCCAAGGTGAGAGGAGGAGTTTTATGATGAAACTGGCTGGCTGGGGGCCAACAGGGAGGGGAGCGGGAGTCTGAAGTGCTGAGAGGTGTCTTAGGGTGTGGGGTGACTGACTCTCAAGGACCAATTCCCTGACCCTTGAGAATACTTCTTCCCCTACAGGGAATGTACTACCTGGAGGAGCATGGTATGGTGCATAGGAACCTGGCTGCCCGAAATGTGCTGCTGAAGTCACCCAGTCAGGTGCAGGTGGCAGATTTTGGGGTTGCTGACTTGCTGCCCCCTGATGATAAGCAGCTGCTGCACAGTGAGGCCAAGGTAAGGAGATGCAAAGCCTGGGTAAGGAGGCGGGGGTGGAATGAAGCATGGGGACGTGGAGCGAGCAGGTGCTGCAAGGTTAGTTCAAGGAGAGGAAGCTGGAGATGCCAGAAATAAAAGTTCAGAGAGCAGCAAAGAAAAGAATGATGGAGAACGTAGGTTTAGAAATGCTAGGAAAATGTGGAAATCAGCTGGTGACATCTCTGTCTCTAATCCTCCAGACTCCAATTAAGTGGATGGCCCTCGAGAGTATCCACTTTGGGAAATACACACACCAGAGTGACGTCTGGAGCTATGGTCAGTCCATCTGGATGCCCTCCAAACCATCACTGGCCCAAATTCCAAAGCTGTCTCTTGAGACCCCTCCTTAGACTCTCTAAGCCCTTCAGATCCTCTGTCAGATCAAGTTCTGCCTTCCCTTCATCTGCACGCCCATGTCTGCTCTTTTGCCATCAACTCTTCGTGTCTCCCTGTGCCAGGAGTGACAGTTTGGGAGCTGATGACCTTTGGGGCAGAGCCCTATGCAGGGCTGCGACTGGCTGAAGTACCAGACCTGCTGGAGAAAGGAGAACGGTTGGCGCAGCCCCAGATCTGTACCATTGATGTCTACATGGTCATGGTCAAGTGTGAGTTTCCTGCTGATGCCAGCCAATTTCTAAGTGACTTTCCTCCCTACTCTACTCACCTCTCATGGCTCTTTTCCTACATCTTACTCTCAGGTTGGATGATTGATGAGAACATTCGCCCGACTTTTAAAGAGCTAGCCAATGAGTTCACTAGGATGGCCCGAGACCCACCACGGTACCTGGTCATAAAGGTGAGTAGGGACTAGTAGGTGTCAAGGAGATCCAGAGAAAATGGTACTCCAGCTGGAACCAGGATCTACCTTAACAATCAACCACCTGCCCTTCTAGAGAGAGAGTGGGCCTGGAATTCCCCCTGGAGCAGAGCCTCCTGCTCTGACAAACAATGAGCTGGAGGAAGTAGAGCTGGAGCCGGAACTAGACCTAGACCTGGAGTTGGAGGCAGAGGAGAACAACCTGGCAACCACACTGGGCTCTGCCCTCAGCCTGCCACTTGGAACACTCAATCGGCCACGTGGGGTAAGGCACTTTCTAGTTATCCAAGACTTTCTGCACCCTGAGCCCTCTGCACACCTGTGCCCTCGTGAACCCTACAGATGTCCAGGTTAACTACACAAAGGCCCCCGTGGTAAGCAGATTTCTCTCTTAATCTAAGCCTCTTCCTCATTTTTTTCATCCTAGAGCCAGAGCCTTATAAGTCCATCATCTGGATATATGCCTATGAACCAGGGGAATCTTGGGGAAGCTTGTCAGGTAAGGTCTGTCTCTTTAGGAGGATGCTGAGAGGCTGGATGGCAGACTACTGTAGGATTGATAGGGGTAGTGTGGGAGACTTTAGAAGCCTCTGAGGTTTATTAATCAGTGTCCCACAAAAAAGAAGGCACTGAACAACCCAATCTCCTGCTAAACAAATCTCTCTTCCTCCCTCGTCTCTGTGTAAATCTCTGTGTATTATTTTCCTCTTTAGGAGTCTGCAGTTTGTGGGGGTAATGAACGGTGCCCCCGTCCAGCCTCTTTGCACCCATTGCCACGGGGACGCCTGGCTTCAGAGTCATCGGAGGGCCATGTGACAGGCTCTGAGGCTGAGCTCCAGGAGAAGGTGTCCATGTGTAGAAGCCGGAGCCGGAGTCCACGGCCACGTGGAGACAGTGCCTACCATTCCCAGCGCCACAGCCTGCTTACTCCTGTCACCCCACAGTCTCCACCAGGATTAGAGGAAGAGGATGTCAATGGTTATGTCATGCCAGATGCACAATTCAAAGGTGCCTGACTCCCTAGCACTTTCCTCAAGTCTTTCTTTAATTCTTTTTCTCCAGGCTCCTCTTAATCCTTTTGTCTTCTCTAATCATGTCCCTCCCTGTTCATTTTCCCCCAGCTTTCCCCCATCTCCCACTGCCTATTACCATGAAGTTCTCCACACCCCTAGCCTCTCTTCTCAATCCCCAGGTACCTCCTCCCGGGAAGGCACCCTTTCTTCAGTGGGTCTCAGTTCTGTCCTGGGTACTGAAGAAGAAGATGAAGATGAGGAGTATGAATACATGAACCGGAGGAGAAGGTGCAGTCCACCTCATCCCCCTAGGCCAAGTTCCCTCGAGGAGCTGGGTTATGAATACATGGATGTGGGATCAGACCTCAGTGCTTCCCTGGGCAGCACACAGAGTTGCCCGCTCAACCCCGTGCCCACCATGCCCAATGCCAGCACAACTCCAGATGAGGACTATGAATATATGAATCGGCGACGTGGTGGAGGTGGTCCTGGAGGGGATTATGCAGCCATGGAAGCCTGCCCAGCAGCTGAGCAAGGTTATGAAGAAATGAGAGCTTTCCAGGGGCCTGTACACCATGCCCCCCAAGTTCAATATGCCCACCTCAAAACTCTGCGGAGTTTAGAAGCCACTGACTCTGCCTTTGACAACCCTGATTACTGGCACAGCAGGCTTTTCCCCAAGGCTAACGCCCAGAGAACATAACCCCTGCTGTCTGAGGTACTCAGGGAGCATTTGATGGCAGCTAGTGCCTCTAGAGGGTACCCCTGTTCTCCTTAGTCCCTCTCCCTCACAGGTCTCAGCCCCTCTGCCCTAGTCCTTGACAATTCCATTCAACCTTTGGAGGCCTTAAACACTCGGACATGAAATTCTTGTGATATGTAGCCAGCTGTGCACTTTCTTCTCTTTCCCAATCTCAGGAAAGGAGACGGTTTTCCCTATTTTGTGTGCTTTCCCAATCCCATTCCTCAGCTTCCTCAGGGGAACTCCCTGGAGATATGAAGGATTACTCCCCATGTCCCTTTCTCTCAGACCCTGACCTGTTGAGACTAGGCTTTAAAGTGTGCCTTAGTTTCCCACTAGACTTTTACGAAAGAGGAAAGGGGGTAACCTGGCAGAGGAAAGTAAAATTTTGGCTTATGACTCAACTCCTTAGAAAAAATGAAAAGCTTAAAATTGTGTGAAGAGGTTGGGAGCAGATGATCGTGATTACTATTAATTGAGCGTTTACTATGTGCCAAGCATCATGCTAAACTTTACATTATCTCACTTAGTCCTTGACACCAATTCTGTGAGCTAGGTATTATCCCATTTTTACAAATAAGGAAACTGAGCCTTAAAGAGATTAAGTAAATTAAGTGGCAGGTCCAGGATTCAAAATCTTCCAATGCATGTGCTCTTAAAAGTACCAAGGAAAACTTACATAAGTCAGAGCCCTTTTAAGGGGCATTGTCTTCTTGTTTTTGCACTGAATCAAGTCTAACTCCGACAACCACAGCCTCCTGCTACACCTGGACTTCTCATCTCGGGAAGTGGGAGTAAGGGGGTGGTGAGAAGGAAAAAGAACTGGCCATCTTCATGTAAACCATAACCTATGTGTCCTATATAATCTCCACTTCTTACCCAAGGGACAGATTCACAAGGGTCCCCCGAGCTACTTTTGGGAGCTATTCTCACCCAGTGGTGGGAAGCTTCCAGTTGGGATACAAAGAGGACCCAGCAGCTTCAGGCTTCTGCCCCCTTGGATGGGAAACTGGGGGTATCTGTTGTTATCCTTGAAGTTTTTTGTTTTGTTTTTATACATGTCTGAATAAAAATGCCAAAGTTTTGCAGCTTCCTGTCTGTCAAATGAAAACCCTTAGTGTGAGGTAGACCTCCCCTTTTCTCTGTTCCTCAGCAGTGGACAGCTAGCACCGCATGCTGCCTTCTCTGTCTTCTGACAGTCCTACTCGGCCTCATGTAGTTTCCTCCATACTTTTACTTATATCCCCTTAAGACAGTCATAGGGCAAAATCCTTTTCATTTTAGAGTTTTATTGGAAATCTCCATAGGGCTACCAACTGGGAATAACAAACAAAAACAACACGTTTGAGGAAGTTGGATAAAGCTCTAAGAGATGGAACACTGAAACGCCCATCAGTTTCAGAACTCTCATTCTCAAAAGTTTCTGAACAGTTCCCTTTGGTGCCATCAAATCCTGTTGTTGGAACAATAGTGCCATCTTCAGTGGGAGTCCGGCCTCTAGACTGGGAGGTTGTAAATGGATAATCCCTCACAAGTCTGGCTGCTCAGTTAGCCCCTGCTCCACGCACTCTTGGTCTCCTTCCCACTAGCTCTCCCGGTTTCCCAGCACCTGGGGACAATCGGACCGGCTGAGCTGGTCCCGCCTGCCGCTCCCGGGATCAGGGAAGGGCGTACCCAGCCTCCCTGCTCTCAGTGCAATTACCCTTATTCCTCTCGGCTCCGCCCTGCCCCGCAGCCTTCAAACCCACTTCGCCGCTGTGGCTCCGCCCCCTCTCCCTTAGCCCGCCCCCCTCTATTACGGGTTCTCCCTCAGCGCTCCTGGTGAATGTGGTTTTTTCCGGGACAGACCACGCTTCCCCCTCATGCTCTCCAACGGCTCCGCCTTCCCGCGGGAGCCTGACCCTTCCCAGCGTGCTTGGCGATTCCGGCGTGCGAGGCCCTTGGAGGGCAAGGCCCCAGGGCCTGGCTTAGGGGCGCGAAAGGCAGGCTGGGAATTGTAGTTCACAGGTCCGTGAAGGCGCCTAGAGGCTGGCGGCAGGAAGGACTCGTTGTCCCAGCGTGCCCTGCGCCTCAGCCCGCGCGCTCGCAGCTTCTCGCTCTCGCTCGCCCGCCCGTTCCCTAGCTTGCTCGCGCTGTTGCTTGCGCTCTCCTCGCGGATCGAAGGGGCTCTGGCCGCAGCCTGTGGCTGGGAAAGGCGACAGAGGCGGCGGCTCAGGAAAAACGAGGCTGCAGTTGTGGTGGTGGTGGTGGTGGGAAGATGTCGGGCGAGGACGAGCAGCAGGAGCAAACTATCGCCGAGGACCTCGTCGTGACCAAGTATAAGATGGGGGGCGACATCGCCAACCGTAAGTGCGGCCTCAGGGGTCCGGAGATCGAGGCTGGGAGGGAAAGGCAAAGGGGACGGTGCTGGGCTAGCCCCCCAGGGGTTGGACTGGTGGGGTCATGCGGAGTGAGCTAGTGAGGGCCCCGTACTGGTCTGCTGGGGCTGGCGTAGTGGGAAGGCTCTGAGTCGTGCCTGGGACTTGAGCGGCTAGGCCTGGGCTGGAGTCTTGTGGAGGTGCGGGCAGGCTGCCGGGAAGAGCTCAGAGCGAGTCCCGGAGCGGGCTTCGACCCTAGGCCGTTGGTAAGGAGGCAAGGCTTATCTCCTGCCCCTCACCTTTGGGTCCGGATAGCTGCCTCCTCCGATTTTGGCAGCAACGAGGCCACCTTGGAAAGGAAGCACCCCTCTATTTTGTCGCGGCTCCCCCCCACCCCCCATCAGGACCCTGGCTGGCACGTGTTGCCGGGTCCTCTGTGGGTCGCCGGCTCCCTTCTTCCTCCGCCACGGTCCCTGACACCAGCTTGCCTACCACGTGCTCTGCTGTAGTCTTTCGTTCTTTACTTTAGCTCCTTCTCCGATGGAGGCCGCCTTCTACTTTTGGTCCAGCTCAGGGACCGTTGAAGGGTACCCCTTGGGGCTCCTAACATAACTCTTGGAGGTACATCTGGCTGTTGTTGAAGTTGTTCATTACCATCTCCAGTCTGCGCAGATAGATTTAGTTCGCCATCAGATTTGATTGTTCTCAGGGGTTTGACAACTCTAAAAGTGTTTTGAGGTTCTCCTCATCCCAACTAGGCAAACCTGTGAATAGTACCGGTGGAGGGGGGACCGATGATAGGATCATAGAAGCCGTCCTTATTAGGACCTTGCTTCCACTTTCTCAGCAGCTGCCTGCCACTCTAGGCAGATGTGTCACTTTCTATTTTCTCTCTTTCCAATTTAAAACCCAGTTAGGGGGACAGAAAATGCTTGTCTTTGGGCTTTTAAGTGGTTTTTGACAGTAAAGATAGGTATTTTAGGATGCCTTTGAGCCTGTGACTGAAAACCGGAGTTTTTCAGGCTTCTAAAGAATCACCAAAACTTGGATCACAGAAATCAAACCTGAAGTTCAGGATGGTCCATGGAGTGGGTATCCAGTGAAAAGAACAGTGCTTTTTAATGTAATGGACATTTAGTGGTTTGAATCAGAATTTTTTTCTTCTTTTTGCAGTTTATAATTTCTGAGGCACTTGTAATTGCAGATACCTGTTTGAAATTCTTTTGGGTCACATACTTCTTTGAGATCTGCTAAAAGCTATAAGCATGAGCTTGCTGAAGCCAGGGACCTTAGGTTAAGTCTCCTGGACTTGTTATGTGAAGAAATAAGTCTTTATATATTGAGATTACTAACACCTAATTGGGGTGTCTGGGAAGGGCAGAAGGTAGCATTTAACAATGCATCAGCTTCGAGTCAGCAATTCTGTCTACCTTCCTGTTGTCCCTGACGCCTATAAATTTCCTCCAGTCTGCTTTGCATGTATGTTGAGTACCTTGGTGAGAACCCCCTGAAGTTCATAACTCTGTCCTACCACACCACAGGTATCATCTTTGGAAAGTCTCCCTTGCCTAGGGAGACAGATGGTGCATACCCAGTTATCACATTATATAAGGGAGGAAAAGGAGGTAGAGATTGAGAGATTGTAGGTAGGTACATCCCAAGAGGCAAAACTTATTCCTTCTTTCACCCTTCGGGCAGCGGCACTAGGGAATATTAGAAACTGTGAGTCCCGTTTCTGGATAAATTGCTTGGATGGTATCTTAGACAACACATGCAGCACTGATACGATGGGCTTCTATTTCCAGGGGTCCTTCGGTCTTTGGTGGAAGCATCCTGCTCAGGTGTGTCAGTACTGAGCCTGTGTGAAAAAGGTGATGCCATGATAATGGAAGAGACGGGGAAAATTTTCAAGAAAGAAAAAGAAATGAAGAAAGGTAAAAAACAATCCCCCACTAATTTCCTAAGTTTGACTCTTACTCAGTTCTGTTTGTTTTATTGTAACGATGCAACCCCTACACCAGCACTTGTTGAGATATTTGGAGATTTGGAATGTCAGGGGACATTTAAGCAGTTTCCTACCCAATCCAAGCTGATTAAACTTAGGCAAGACCCTGAAGAAAATCCTTTCATTTTTCTGAAGGGCAGCAGGGCTCCAAGAGAGCGAGCAAGGCAGTAAGGCTGATTGTCTCTTTACAGGTATTGCCTTTCCCACCAGCATTTCAGTAAATAACTGTGTATGTCACTTCTCCCCTTTGAAGAGCGACCAGGACTATATTCTCAAGGAAGGTGACTTGGTAAAAATGTAAGCTTAAGCCATTTTAGAGACTTGTCTTTTTCCTAAGAATTCACAATAGTGCCCATTGCTAATGCTGTGCTCTGTCTGCTCTTGCCTTTCAGTGACCTTGGGGTCCACGTGGATGGCTTCATCGCTAATGTGGCTCACACTTTTGTGGTTGATGTAGCTCTGGTAGGTGGACTGCTTTTTCTCTCCTGACCACTGGTGGGCTTTGCATAATGGGCAGACAGCTTTTAACTGAATGACCAGCTGAGTTAAAGAGCTTTCCAGGAAGGCATTGACTGCATTTCCTTATCTACAGGGGACTCAAGTAACAGGGCGGAAAGCAGATGTCATTAAGGCAGCTCACCTTTGTGCTGAAGCTGCCCTACGCCTGGTTAAACCTGGAAACCAGGTAAGCTATTTAGTCCAACTCCAAAGCTTGCTAGAGCCGAAGATGCAGTGAGCACCTACAGCTATTCTGTATTGAACAGCCAGCTTCTCCTTCAGCCCCCTTATAAAACAAACAGCTTTTTAAAATTAGCAACATCTTAGGATGGGACTGAAAGAGAAGAGGCAGGCACTACTAAAAAGCTTAATACCAAACAGTAGTGAACTCTGAGTGCCTACCATAGGTGGATGGTTCAGTGCCAGGTAGAGGGAATGTGTGGGCCCTTCCTCATGGAACCTATAGAGATCCTTCCTTTTTCATGTCTTGGATGTGTGTCTTTCCCCAAAACAGTTTGAGATCAATAGCTTACAATAAAACACAGATATAAAAATTCAGTTTATTTTTTATTATTATTTTTTTAAATTGAAGTACAGTCAGTTACAATGTGGCAGTTTCTGGTGTACAGCACAATGCCCCAGTCATGCATATATATACATATATTCATTTTCATACTCTTTTTCATTAAAGGTTATTACAAGACATTGAACATAGTTCCCTGTGCTAAACAGAAGAAACTTTTTAAAACTCAATTTTAAAAGTTTGTAAAACAAAAATCATAATCATACCAGTAAACTGTGACAAAGACAGGCCAAAGGTCCTTGCAGGACAATATTGGGAAGGCCAGGGATCATAAACTTCTCAGGAATTCATACAATTTAGCGTGTTAGACTATCAGCAGAGGCATTTAACACTTAAATTTCCAGAGACCTGTTCAATACTTAAAGCATCATCTTTTTTTCTCCTTTTCTGTGTTCCCTTGTTCTTCACACTGTTCATCAATTTGTCCCATTGTTACTTAATTGCATCATTTTTACTTAAGCCTCTGTTGTAGTATCCTTATAATGGTACCTACTTTGAACAGTGCCTGGCACACAGCACTTCTGTTAGCTATTATTATTTTGCACATTGATTATTTTTTGTTTATGTACTTAACTACTGTGTATCTTCACTGGAAGGCTAGTGTTGTGTAGTGGCTATTATTTAGCTATGACGTCAGACCTGGGTTCTTACCCTATTGCCACCTCCTACTGATTAAAAATAACTTCAAGTTCAGATTTCCTCATCTGTGAGATGGGAAAAATTAAATTGTGCCTCATTCTCACAGGGTTGTGAAGATTGAGATGATCCATGTAAAGTGATTATTATAGTACCTGGCACATAGTTTAATAACTAGCGGTGACTGGTAATTCACCTTACCTTTTCTTTTTTTCTTTCTTTCTTTTTTTTTTTTTTTTTTTTTTTTTTTTGTCTTAATAACTGTAGTTTAGGTGAGGATCAGATCATGTTTGAAAGAGGTAAGAAGAGGGAAATAGGAGTTTCTGTACCCTCTCTGCAGGTTAGAATGCCAGGCATAATGAACTTAACACTTGGACTGTTGTCAGAAAACCTGAGTTTATACCAGATTCTTTCAGTTAACTGCTTTAACTCTGGGCAGATCAGTTAACCTTTCTGATCCTCAGTTTCCTCCTCTAGATTGGGGTATAGATCTGCCCTGTTCACCTTCCAGAATTGTTGTCTAGGCCATCTCCGTGAAAGCACTTTATAAAACGGTATGCAAGTGTAATCTTTAGGTTGTAGGGTTGACAGGGCTATGAGATGAAAAATGGATGAGAATCATTGCACTTGCTGGAGGATGTCAGAACCCTTAGTTCTTTTATGCTTCTTACTCTCGTGGTAGACAACTTACTACTAGCCCCTGGTAACTTAACTTTTATTTGATTTTGTATTTCTAGAACACACAAGTGACAGAAGCCTGGAACAAAGTTGCCCACTCATTTAATTGCACACCAATAGAAGGTGAGACCTCAGTAGGGTTGAGGGTTGAGGTATGAGTGGTTTGGCAGAATTAAGACCTTTGCTCCCTTGAGGATCCATCCTGGCTCTGACACAGTCCAAGCCAAAAACCTCAGGGCCCTGGGTTTCCATAGCCAGGCACTTTGCTCTCATAGCCTGCCCTGTGAATCAGCTTGGGTGGGTGGGTTGAAAATCTTTTGGGATTCTAGATGGGCAGGACCACAGGCTTTGTCCTGTCTACAGGTATGCTGTCACACCAATTGAAGCAGCATGTCATCGACGGAGAGAAAACCATTATCCAGAATCCCACAGACCAGCAGAAGTAGGTGCCCACCCCACCCTGTACCTTCCATCGTACAAGACTCGTCATGAACTTCTTCCGTACTCCAGGCTAATCTTGTCCACCTTTTACTCTAAACTCCAGGAACTACTGATTGCTCTTTATGGTTCCCCTTCTGTTCCTTTTAGGAAGGACCATGAAAAAGCTGAATTTGAGGTCCATGAAGTATATGCTGTGGATGTTCTTGTCAGCTCTGGAGAGGGCAAGGTGGGGAGCGTTTACCAGAGCTACCAAAGAGGGGCAGCTGAGGGTGTGTGTGTTCCGAGAGCACGGGACCAAAATGTGATCTAACTTCTTTAGGCTAAGGACGCAGGACAGAGAACCACCATTTACAAACGAGACCCTTCTAAGCAGTATGGCCTGAAAATGAAAACTTCACGTGCCTTCTTCAGTGAGGTCGAAAGACGTTTTGATGCCATGCCCTTTACTTTAAGGTACTGCTGCGCTTAACGAGGATGGGCTTGAACCAGTCTGCTGCACAGACCACACACCCAGGAACACACTTCTTTCCCTCCCCGCCCCTCCCTCCATCCCTCCTACTCCCCTCCTGCCTAGACTTGTAGTTCCAGCCTGCGTTCTATCCCTCTCCCCATCTCCCTCTCATTGAAGGTAGTGTGAAAAAACAGTCCTACACGTGATTTCTGCCCAAGGCTAGGAGCTATTTAAAAAACATGAGCAAAGTGGTGAGACATGATAGGGAGTTCAGGACACCTGAATTTGTCTTTCCCTCCCCAGAGCATTTGAAGATGAGAAGAAGGCCCGCATGGGTGTGGTGGAGTGCGCCAAACATGAGCTGCTGCAGCCATTTAATGTTCTCTATGAGAAGGAGGGTGAGTTCTAAGAAGAGAGCCCCTGATTACGGTCCTCTCCTCCCTATAGCTTACAGAAGAGTATGACAAGGGGACATTTTATCAAAACACTTTGTTTCCCTCATAGGTGAATTTGTTGCCCAGTTTAAATTTACAGTTCTGCTCATGCCCAATGGCCCCATGCGGATAACCAGTGGTCCCTTTGAGCCTGACCTTTATAAGTCCGAGTTGGAGGTCCAGGATGCAGAGCTCAAGGTTAGTAGTGGGTGGAAAGTGACCAGCACGTGGCACTTGTCCTGGGAGTGAGGACTAAATGATGGCAAAGTCCTGAAAAGAGCTACGGTACTGAGAGTGACACTCGGTGTTTCCTCCATATTCTTCAGAATTTGTTTTCCTTCTTATTTTCCAGGCCCTCCTCCAGAGTTCTGCAAGTCGGAAAACCCAGAAAAAGAAAAAAAAGAAGGTTTGTTATGACCATCCCTCTGTGGCAGGATGAACCTGATCCCTCTTTGTTCCGCCTTCCTGGGTCGTGGTGGGGGTATCAATTTCTGTATGTCCTTCTTTTCCCCCCTTCTCAGACCTGACCTAGAGAATTAGGATATTTTTGTCCTTGATCCCCTGGATACTACCCCAGGTTGTTAGAAACTGACGCGTCTTCTCCCTCTCCTTTCCACAAATATAGGCCTCTAAGACTGCAGAGAATGCCACCAGTGGGGAAACTTTAGAAGAGAATGAAGCTGGGGACTGAGGTGGGTCCCATCTCCCCAGCTTGCCACTCCTGCCTCATCCCCTTCCCACCTCACCCCAGGCTCTGTGAAGTGCAGTTCGTCTTCTCCACCCAGGACCGCCAGCAGAGCGGGGTCTCCCTGTCCTCATCCCAGTCCCCCAACCCACCCCCTTCCAACAACAACCAGCTCCAACTGACTCTGGTCTTGGGAGGCCAGGCTTCCCAGCCACCGAAGACTACTTTAAATAGAAAAGAGAAATTGAATAATAAAATCAGGAGTCAAAATCCATCGTCTTCAAGCCCCTCTTTCTAGCCTTTTTCTACTGTTCTCCGCTTGGTCGATGTTCATGGCCCTACAACAGAATGGGAAGGAGGCTAAAGTAGCCACCACCACTAGAAACTCAGCTGAAATTTTTTTATACCACTCCAGTGTCAGCATTTTCCCATCTATTGGGACTTGTTGCTCTCTCTTCCCATCCTCCCCCCATGTATTTTATTAGGCCTCAGTATAAAGAGGGGCTATTCTTCAGATTGTTTTTTTGCCACATGCCAGATTCCTTTTATGACCCAGACTGTCTATTCAGGCCCCTCCCATTTTTAGGAGCTGGAGCCTGCATTTACTAAGGGATTCTCATCAATCAAATGGATCCTCATTTGTAAATCTTTGTAGTCAATTTTGTTCTGCAGGACTCTTTTTCTTTCTCCTCCTCACAAAGCTGTAAAGAAGTAATCCATCTCAACCTTGTCCATTTCTTTGGAGTCAGTGGGGTTCTTCCCTTGCTCCATCCTAGAAACCTGAGCTGGAAGCTCAACTGTGGTTTTGTTTCCTGTTTGAATTATTTTGACCTCCCTTCCTTGAAAGAAAGACCAGGAACCAGAGGAGCAGACTGAAGAGACAAAACTGGCTTTCTGAAGCTGTGCTGGCTTTCTGAAGCTGTGGACTTGGATTGGATGAATTGCTAGGGGTTTGGAGAGAAGGGTGACAAATTTCAGTACCTCTGGCATGCTGTCCCAGGGAACTTAGGGCTCCCGCTAATTTATGAGGTTTTTAAACATATTGAAAATGACATGGCGTTAAAATAAATTTGGATTTGCTCATAATCATGTGCCTTTGTGTGCTGCTCTTATTTGATGTGGTGGGGGAGATATGAATGATCATTTAGAATGTTTGTTTTGGTTTTTTTGTGATCATTTGGAACTGGTTTTCTATAGCCTTTCTAAAATAAGGAATATCTTGGGTTGGGTTCTCTGAGTTAAGAGTCAATTTTCTATGGGAGTTTGATTTTTCTAAAGTAAAAACATCCCTTGCTGCTGACACTTTGTTCAAGGACACAGTGTTTATTGCAAAGAAGTGTTTATCTTGATTTAGGAAGCCAGGAAGAACGCCTTTAGTATTACGCAATTTTTCACAGCCAGTTTAAGAGTAGATGCATAATTAGAGCATTTTAACATGAGGCATTGCTGAGCTGAAGATACTATACTGAGCAAAACTTCTCTTTTTTTTTAATGGAGGTATTGGGAGCTGGGGAGTTATAGCTGTAGTAGTAGAGTGCATGCTTAGCATACCAGAGGTCTTGGGTTCAACCCCCAGTACCTCCTCTAAAAATAAATAAATCTAACCCACCCACCCCAATAAATTAATGAGTGAATGAATGAATGGAGATACATGCACTCTACCACTGAGTATCGTACAGGCCCACTCCCCTGTGCTGAATAAAGCTGAACAAAGATTCCTTCATAAGAGCTTACAGACTAGGGGGCAATCAACAGGTGCAATCTTGGTGGACATGATACAGAATAATTTGGCTCAGTTTTTATTTTTTGTTTTCAAAACCTTGGTAGATTCTGATGGTGACAGTAGTAGAACCACTTAAGCACTTGGAACAAGGGCTCTAAATTTAGAAACTTGCCAGAGTTAAAAAGGTGAAATGTTACAAAGGAAAACCATTGAAAAAGGAGGGACTATAACAAGCCTTAAAATATCTTGCTGTGAGTAAGGTGAAGCCTCTATGATTAAGGGTGCTCTTTCATCCTTCATAATTCAAGTTTCCTGTAGTCAAATCTTTGGGTGTCTGTTTTCTGGGTGCTTCTGACCTGATCATATCATGAGACTGGGAATGTTATCTTACCAACAAATATTCTCCTAAAATGTCTAGCCAATCTTGCTTCTCCTCTGTCCATTGATTTGATCCTCACCCTATGTAGAGGGAGTATCACTGAAGTGTTTTCTGAACAAGATGCATTGTGGCCAGGAATCTAGTGACATTCTGCCTCAGGCGTTGTGGAAAAAGACCAGAGTTGGCAAGGGAAAGAGCTGATCCATTTCAGCGACAAAGTTCTCTTTGTATTATGGCAGTTTTCTCAACTCCCCACTTAACATTCTTCCATGTTCTGGAATCTTAGGACCTTTGGAAGTTCCAAGATCGATTCTCCTTGCAGCAATTAAGATATAAAATAAAGCAAACCAGTACAACAAATCAGGAATTTTTGTACAGTCCGCACCTATCCATGTATCCAAAACTTCATTCAACCCGCAGTAAAATGGAGGGTGTCGCCAGGAAACTGCAATTCCCATGAAGCAATGAGGGAAAGCGGAAGTTGCTATCTTTGCTCGTCTGCATCTTTGTCTCTTATTGGAAACACTGTGCTCATATTTAAGTAATTCATTATAAAACTGGGGAAAGGGGGATTTTGTAACTCAAAATACGGTTTTCCAAGAGAACTCTCCTAACTCAATCACTTATCAGGTACCAGAGAAGGACCGAAAACTACCTTTACTGGCCCAGGGCAGCCCCGCCCCGGGGGCAGGGCGAGCTACCGGAAGTGACGACACTGAGCGTTTCATTAAATATCCGTAGGCGTGCCTTTCGCGCTCTCTCGGCCTTAGCGCCATCTTCTGAGGTGAGTGTCGGTTTTGTCTGTGTTCGGATTCCGAGTACAATCCATTAACATCTCGTCTCTGCACTTACCATCATTACAGCAAACTAACCGTAGCCTTTTTTTCTTTACCCGTAGAAGCCTCCTCGCAATGAGAGCGAAGGTAAGCAGTCCCTGCCAGTAAGCTAAGGCTGTAGGAATTGGCGATTGCGGCGAAGACCCAGGCCAGGGAAGTTCGCCATCATTCCCAGATCATTGGGTTCTCAAGGGTGCCCAAGGGCTAGTGGGAGAGGGAGGATAGTTTGGGGAGAAGCAGCGGAGGTGGTGGGTAAATGTGGAAGAGAGGGCGGGAGTAGAAGAGAGCATGCGGAATTCGGGGTTTTACGTTGGAGACCCGGCTGGGAGTCTGGATTGTGTTTGTGATTACTGCAACTGTGCCTTCATACTTGGTCAAGAACTTGCCAGGTTTTAAATGATGCTCTTCGTAACCCTACCTAGCTTGTTACTGAAACTAATAATCTCTTGTTTTAATCTTTGTCTCTGGTTATGATCGGTTGCCAGTGGAGGAAGAAGCGAATGCGCAGGTACGCTGAGACTTTGCAGGGTAGGGGAAGTGGAGCACTCCTTGGACAGAACTTGGGAGGAACATTTGGTTTAGAAATCTGAAACATCTTTAAGTGAAAAACGTTATGAGCATTGACTTGTCAAAGCCAGGGATTGGACACAAGCTAATAGAACTGTAGTGTTTGTTGATTTTTACCTATTCCGTGTATTGTATGCACATTTTAGATGGGAGGGAAAGACTGAACCTCGGACTTGTGGGCAGGAAGTGTATTCTCATGTTTGATTTTTCAGGCTGAAGCGCAAAAGAAGAAAGATGAGACAGAGGTCCAAGTGAACTTGTACACCCGTGGAAGCCACAGGAGCAGAAGCAAGGAAAGCCAGAGGCCAGGGACACTGTTAGATAATGTTGGACTGCATGTCTACTGTCCAGAACTTGTCTCAGTGGATTTGGAACATCTACCGCCATTCTGATCGCCTCGACCACTTTTAAGAGACCCATCTTGCTCATATCAAAACGGGCCCTTTTGGTCCTTTGCCCTGGACCTGTGATATGGACTAGTTCTGTTCTCAGTTGTGGCTGAATGTAACACGTGTACAATAAACCATCTCTTCTGCTGTTTTAGCTGAAGGAAAAAAATCGTCTTGTCTGTTCCGTGGCTTTTTTTGTTGTTGTTCCATTGGGAAGTTTTTTTTTAATCAGTACAGTCGGCCTCTACCCCGAGCTGTACAGGATGTCAAGCGAGCTGTATAGGCTTAAGTCGCGGATGTGGGCCCCGCCCCTGACCAACATCTGGTTCCCGTCCCTCGGAGCTGCCAGAGTATTGAGTGGCCCTTCCTGGAAAGGGGAGTTATACACGCCAGGGACAGCTTTCAGGTTGATTTCGGGGGCATAGGGGTCAGTGGTGTCTCAGCTAAATTCCCGCTTTTTAGGTACTTTGCTGTGCCGTTTTATCGGGTTGCCATGGTGACACGCAAAGCTTGCTGGGAACTTCCTGCGGCAAGTCGCGCAAGTACTTTGCACACCATAGAGTATAGTTCCGGGTCTGCTGGCTAGAGCGTCTTTTCTTCCGCAGGAAGCGGAAGGACGATAGGGTAGGCGGCTCTTTGTCGAAGCTAGAGGACCGGCAGGCGGCAGCAGCAACTACGGCGGCGGCGGCAGGTGAGGGAGGCGGGAGACTTAGGTGGAGACCGCGCCCGGAGGGGAGGAGTCGGGGCCGGCCCAGCGGCTGGTCTCAGCCGGGCTACACAAGGCCCCCCAGGGCCGAGTTGGTTCTTCTTCATGTCTCAGGGCCGAATCTCTTTTCTGATTGACCCCGCTTCGCGAGTAAACGCCAGCTCCGTGACGTCACAGCCCTGCCCATCCCCTCAGCTTGATGTCACCTGGAGCCCCCTCCCCGCTTCAGTTCGTATTCCCATAGTCCTATTCACCTGGTCCCCGGCTGAACTCCGGCGGCATTGAACGAGAGTCTGCCAGGCTGTAAGACTTGCTGCAGGAAACTCCTTGACTTTTTTCGCCAACTCTGGGGTGTTGCGAAGCGTCATAATCACCGCCCCCGAGTCTAATCCGCCATCCCACTGCACTGTCAGTCGCTGCCCTTGCACGGCTCGCTGTTCAGAGTTCCTAATCCCAACCCTAGGTCGAGCCCTGATCCCCACAGCCTCCTTCATCTTGAGGCAGGGCGCCCCTCACCCTTGTTCACTTGAGGCTGGTTTTCAAACCCATTATCCTAGGCTCTCCAAATTGGTTCTACCCCTTACTCTTCTTGCTGGCAACTTTTCCTCTTGACAAGTGAAGTTCAATTTGAACCCTAAGGAATTCTTGAAGTTCCCAGAGCTCTTGCCTTTTTGTCAGACTTCAGTCTTGTAACAACCACCCGCTAGTACTCCATTCTTACCCCTTCTCCCACCCAAGTATCTGTTTTTCTCCTGTTCAGAACCCAGCAGTGATGTGGAGGTGGAGACCCACAGGAGCCCCGGACTTCACCTGAGCTACCTCAGGTATCGAACAATCCTGGGAGAGCTGGGTGGGAAGGGGTATCTCGTTTGATTTTTCTGTGTCTGGTGGGACTTGCAACATGAATCAGGCTTGGGTAGGTGCCATTTATTTTTCACCAGGTCTTTTCCCTTTTAGTAAAAGTTTCTATCTTTTCTTTTCCCGCTGTTCTCCTTGATTGTTTCTATCATTCTGGGACTACCTCCCTTTGGAGGAAGAGGACCCCTCTTTTACAGATGCTCTCGTCTCTGATCTGGTCGGTTCATTTTAGGGTTCATTTTACCTTGAACGCAAAGTCGAGGCAATGGATTAGATGGTTGAGGGGCGATCAAGGCCAAAGAAACTGGAAAGATTCCCTTATACTCATGGGGAAACAGCATGGCGTTTTACTATTTGAACAGCAGAGGGAGCCTGAACACTGCCTAGGAAAGGCTTAGGAGGTCAGACACGTGGTAGCAGGGACTCGTAGTCTGGTTGGGGGTGGGGAGAGGGGAGGGCTAGAACCACGGCAGTGGACTGACGTTCCTGAGCCCTCTTGGGAAAGAGAAGACTTAAAAAGCTTTTATAGAGTCTATAAATAAAGAGGATCTTTATGGGGTGAGGAATGGTGTGGTTTCATGTCGGTGGGATCTTCCTATGGAAGAGTGGAAGGGGTATAGAATGGGGAAAGAAAGATCCCTTGTCCTTGTGAAATTAACTCCTTTCTATTGCCTTGACCTCCCCAAAATGCTTTAGTCCTTTGTAGGGGCCTATAAGTGAAGAGTCTAGCTGTAGAATTCTTCCTCTGAAATGGAGGGGAGAGGCTGACCACTCTAGGGTTGAGAACGGTGGTGAGCTGGCAGAGAATACCAAAAAAATGACAGGTTATAGGGACTGCCCTCAAGCTGGTGATACCAGTCTCCTTACTCAGGATTTCTTGGGATCTAGAGATCTGATACTTCACAGAGCCCTTACCTGAGATCCCATGGAAGAGAGGTTCAGGGAAGTTCTGTCACCAGTATCTTTATTATCCACAATCTTAATAGCTTACCAGCTTATCTTGGCCACTATTCCTAGTCTCCTCTTAGCCTATTCAGACAACGACAAACAGCAGTTTTAATTTTGCTTCCACAACTTAAATTAGGTCAGTTCAGAAGGGGAAATAAAATCCAGTGCTGTTCTTTCCCTGCCCCCTCCTTGGCCTGTCATCGTTAGGTGAGATGAGGTGACTTGACCCCAGCTCCCTCCCTCCTCTGTTAGCCAGGCAAGGATGAATCATTCTGATCTGACCCAGGCCAGGTGCACGAGCTAGTGCCTGGGTGGGACTTCTGACAAGCCAGCCAGTCAAGGCAGAATTCTCATCCCTTGGATTCTCCATCTCCAAAGCCATTGCCCCTCTGGCCTGCCTCTTGCTGGACTGCCTCTCCTATAGTCAGGAAGAGTTTGACCTCCGTCGAGGACTCCTATTTGACACAGTTCTCCTCTTTTCTAGCAGTCACCAAGGGTGGCAAGAAAAGGAAGAGAGCCCTGAATTGGGGGTGACCAGGATGCCGGACCGGGACAGCTATGCCAACGGCACTGGGAGCAGCGGTGGAGGCCCTGGAGGCGGTGGCAGCGAGGAGGCCAGTGGGACTGGGGCAGGCAGTGGCGGGGCCAGCTCAGATGCCATCTGTAGAGACTTCCTGAGGAACGTGTGCAAGCGAGGCAAGCGCTGCCGTTATCGCCATCCAGACATGAGTGAGGTGTCCAACTTGGGGGTGAGCAAAAACGAGTTCATCTTCTGCCACGACTTCCAGAACAAGGAGTGTAGCCGCCCAAACTGTCGATTCATCCATGGCTCCAAGGAGGATGAGGATGGCTATAAAAAGACAGGAGAGCTTCCTCCTCGGCTGAGGCAGAAAGTGGCAGCCGGCCTGGGCCTTTCACCAGCTGACCTACCAAATGGCAAGGAGGAGGTCCCTATCTGCCGTGACTTTCTCAAGGGTGATTGCCAGAGAGGAGCCAAGTGCAAGTTCCGGCACCTGCAACGAGATTTTGAGTTTGATGCTCGGGGTGGAGGAGGCGCTGGTGGTGGGGGCTCAACAGGCCCAGTTCCCCCAGGACGACGTCACGATCTCTATGATATCTACGACCTCCCTGACAGGGGCTTTGAGGACCATGAACCAGGCCCCAAGCGCCGACGAGGTGGATGCTGCCCCCCAGATGGCCCCCATTTTGAATCGTATGAATACAGCCTGGCTTCGTCCCGAGGGGTGGAGTGCAGACTGCTAGAAGAGGAGAATGCCATGCTCAGGAAGCGGGTAGAAGAGCTGAAGAAGCAGGTCAGCAACCTGCTGGCCACCAACGAGGTACTGCTGGAACAAAATGCCCAGTTCCGCAATCAGGCCAAGGTCATGACCCTCAGCTCCACTGCACCAGCGACTGAGCAGACTCTGGCCCCCACCGTGGGCACTGTTGCCACTTTTAACCATGGCATCGCCCAGACTCACACTACTCTCAGCAGCCAGGCTCTACAGCCTCGCCCCGTGTCCCAGCAAGAACTGGTGGCCCCTGCTGGAGCTCCAGCTGCTCCCCCAACTAATACTGCACCTCCTGCTGCTCCACCACCCCCACCCCCACACTTGAACCCAGAGATCACGCCACTGTCAGCTGCTCTGGCTCAAACCATTGCCCAGGGAATGGCACCCCCACCTGTCTCCATGGCTCCTGTGGCTGTATCTGTGGCTCCTGTGGCCCCTGTCGCCGTATCAATGGCCCAGCCCTTGGCAGGAATCACAATGAGCCACACCACCACTCCCATGGTGACTTACCCTATCGCTTCCCAGAGCATGCGTATCACAGCCATGCCACACTGATGGGGCTAATGGACACTCCCCTGGTATAGCCTTCCAGGGCTGGGGTCGAGGGGCCCTTACCCACCCACTCGCCTAGCCATCCCAGGCCCTGTCCGAAGGGCTCACCCATGAACGAGGACGAGAAACTACAAGGAGTTTGCTTCTGAGAAGGGATTGGGTTGGTGTGTTTTCTCTCACCTCCCTTTTATGAGGGTTATCTTGTCCATCTTCCTTCAAGCCTCACAGAGGGGGCTTGCATAGGAGCGCAGACTGAAGCCAGCAGAGGAAGGACTGACTGAGGGCTTGTGTGTCCTCTGATGGGAAGTTGGGGACATCCCTGGTCTTGTCCTCTCTTCTGCACAGCACAGGTTCCAGCACTAGCTTTGGAAGAAAAAAATACCCTGTCCAGAGGGAAAGCCAGGAAAGATGGGGAAGTGGGTGGCCAGGAGAAAAGGCCTCGTAGGAGCCTTCAGACATTTGGGGGCCTAGTTGAGCTGGACAGTACAGGAGCTGCTCCTGGTCCCGTGGGAAGGCGGGGACCACAGTACTCCAGCCCAAACACTAGGGGAGCTTTCAGTACCTGGCTTGGCCTGGCAATCCATAGGGCAGGGCCCACCATTTTCCAAAGAAATAAAAAAAATTATTTTTAACAAGTGGAGGCAGTGAAAACTTGCTTAGATATTCTGTGTGGAAGATGGGAGCAGTAAATAGATCTCATGCCAAAATGAGATAAAGACCCCACTCTCACATAACTTGGGTAAGGTTGGATGGAAGCCAGTGAAGAAAGGTAGGACCCAGGACAAGACCAAGACCAAAGGCTTTGGGGAAGGCAATTCATAGCGTAAAAACATTGGAGCCACCTAGTCTAGTTTAAAAATAGTCCCATCTGTTCAGGTTTCTATCTGCATGTACTATTCCCAGGTTGCCTTAGTAACCAGGGTTCCTAGGGTCATTTAGGGGGGCAGGTACTAAGGAGGGGGCTGTGCTGGGAAATGGGAATGGGGTATGTACTGACAGATCTTCCCTTATTCAAACAGAGCAGGGCAGGTGGCTCTGCAATCTGAGTTGTTGATGGCAGTTACATCCCTCCCACCCCATCCTGTCCTCAGTTACCAGTGCCTTAAGCCTTCAAGGCTTGAGAGGTGCTGGGAAAAGGAGAGTTCTTCTGGGGACTCCGGCCTCAGGGTTCATCCCTTTCTTCCCTCTGCCTCCACTTAGAACTACAAAGATTTTCGATCCAATTGAAGAGTAAGGCCAAGGGTCCCGGTAGCCAAACCTCAGTTCCTCCTCAGCTCATGGCTGATGTAGGGGAAACAACTCAGGTGTCTAGTCTAATGGTCAGTGGATTTGGGGCTAGAGAAAGTGATCCTGGGTTGTTCTCTCCCCATCGTTTCGTGCTACCTCTTGTTCTCTTGTCTGGTTGATCACTCAGGTTACACCTGGGGTTGAAGATGGTGGGCTAGGTAAAGGCTAGTCATTAAGGGGGGGGGGGAGGCTGAAGACTAAAAACGGGCAAATACTAAAATATTGTACACGTTGGAAAGCTTAATGTTGATTTTCTGGCACAGTTCTGGATTATTAAAAGAGATTGTTTATGAGCATCTAGACAAATGTGATCATAGATACCAATGTGAATTCATCTTGGCCAAATTCTGACAAGCTAACTTTATTATTTTTTTTTGCTAAGTATCTCTAAAGAGGTAGATTTGGGAAACT
The DNA here is from genome assembly GCF_036321535.1 of Camelus dromedarius. Taxonomy (NCBI): domain Eukaryota; kingdom Metazoa; phylum Chordata; class Mammalia; order Artiodactyla; family Camelidae; genus Camelus; species Camelus dromedarius. The sequence goes on along the minus strand of NC_087446.1, from coordinate 58,519,772 downwards.
GTAGATGTTGTCGGTACTTTATTAATGTACTCCAGCTAGAGACCACCAGGGGTACACCTGCAGTTGAACAAATTGGATTTAATGCTCATTGCAATGATGGAGAGAACATGCCATGCAGAACCATAGTGTATCTTGCAAGAGGGTGTCAGAAAGGACTTACAGGACCTGGACTTTGCTTAAGTGACTTAGGGGAAGGTTTGAGGAAGTGGGGCTTCACTCTGGATTCAGTGCTGTCAGGGAAGCAGGGATAATTCCAAGATTGGCTATCTTTATCTTATCTAGAAAAAGGGCGGACTAAAGTGAAGCTGAAGCTGTACTAGGTAATGAAGCAGCAGTCACTCATTAGCTGGGAGAGGGGGATGTTTGCTGTTTTGTGGTTTGCTCACTTACCTTGTTTAGTGCTTGAGCACAATTTCAAAGTGGTCTTCTTTTTTGCCTCACTTCATCACAGTTACTGAGTGTCCTTGGCTGATGTTGGTGTTTTGTGAGACTTTCTGTCCAGCAGGAGAGCACCATTTCCTACCTATGAGCCCAGGTTAGCCCCTAACAGTTCCAAACCTAGCTGTATCAGGCCAGTTCCCAGATGTCGGAGCTTCTTTCCTCTTTCTCACCTGCTAAGTCACTGCAGATAAGCAAATAATTAATGGGTTGGTTAATAGTAGCGTTTGACAGAATTAAAACTGAACATTTGTGCCTAGTAGATGTTGATGAGCACATTCATGTTAGAGAAATCTCTAGTCTCTAGTGATATCCCCAAAGGTTATGTTTTATTTAAAAAAAAAAGAAGTATAAAAATATGAAGAGCCCAGTTACCAACAGTAACACAAGGAAGTACTAAGTAATATTGAAAGTGTCTGTAACTTGGATTGACTAAATTAACCCAAGGGGTCAATTTGGATCAATTTAGATTGACTCTCCCCATGAAAAATTGTTTGCGCCTCTCTGAGGAACAAATGCAGAGATCTATGTTAGCAGTAATTCACATGAGAACAACGTGGGACTTCCAATTGGTTACATAAAATTAAAATCTTACTCTTCATAATGTCAATAAATATTAAGAGCCTGCTCTGTTCTAGGTGCTTTTCTAGGAGCTCCATAAGGATAAGAGAACCATAGTTACACAGTGTAAATATAGCAGTTCAACCCTGTAGGAGTGGAACCAATTCTGAAGTGTGTGTTCTTCTAAACAGTTTTTAGAGAGGGCCCTTGACAAACTAGTGTGGTACCTGAAAATAACTGACAAAAAGACTGAGGGTAGACCCAGTAGATGTCTTCAAAGATTTGAAGGGCTGCCTAGTGGAGAAAAGGTCCTACCTTGTTGCATAGGAAATAAGCAGGAAGTTCTAGAAAAACAGCTAACATTTGAGTACTTTATATAAACCAAGGCACTCTGCTCAGCACTTTACATGCAGTATCTCATTGACACGATGAGTATTATTAATCTACCCAGTTTGCAGAGGAGCAGGCAGGCTTAAAGAGGGTAATCAACCCAGGGTTCTGCAATTAGTAAGGAATGGAGCCAGGAATCTATTTAGGCAGACTTGGCATAAGATAATTCTAATGATAACAGCCATCCAACAAGGGGACCACTATGCAGTAACTTGGTAGGAATAATACAGAGGACGTTTCCTCAAATCCTGTTGATCCTTCCATCTTAGAGTAGGCTGGGACCAGATTACCACATCTGACCCTCTGCCTCCCCTGAGAGGCAATTGTAGTTTACATATAAATGCAGATTGCAAACCCGGGAAGTCTCAGTACTCTCCTCACTTAAGACACTTCCTCTATCAAATGGCCATCTTTTTTACTGTTACCCACTTACTGCTTATCACCACCAGGTGGCACCTGGGCAGCAGAATTGTCAATGGGCGGGGACCCACCCTGTTTACTTGTTCTGGTGCCTGCATTGCAGCTGCTGATTCTGTGGCTCCTGGGTCCCAGATGGGAAGAGACCTTCCTGGGGATGAGCTTTTGTCCTCCATATACCGTCTTCAGTGCGAGGGTCTGATGACTTAGATAGGATGAAAAATGTAAAGTATGGAAAGGAACCTCTATAGATCGCCCTCTCCATCCTCCAGCCTAAGGGAGTCCTTCCCCCTACTCCAATGCTTGGCAAATTTCAGTTTAATGAGAAGTTTCTCTCTAAGGAGGTTCATCCAGTTTCCTGCCATAGTTCTGCTTCATCAGTTGGTAAGTAGATCCCTCTTACATCCTCCAAAGAAGCAGTTTAGATAGTGTTATCTTCAGGGAAGTAGAGAAAAGGAAGTGAGAAATTTTAAGATTAAGGGAGGAAGGCTGGGCAGGGACAGGTTTTAAGCAGCTTTGATGAAACACAGCCTGATGAAATCTGTCCCGCAGAGCCAGATAAAATTTAATGGCTGCAGATCTAGTCTCTTTCAAAAAATCAATCCTAGTTCCCCTGCTGCATCAAACAGAATAACACAACGAGCCCCACATATACTGCATTAAAAGGTAATCATCTTATCCCCAACCCTTCCCTCCTGGGCTTTCAATCAGTCCACTTTCTAAGTCCCTAGACAACATTCCACCAGTTACCTTAGTCATCATCAATGAACCCTGCATTTTTCCGTTCGTAAACCTACGCAGTGCAATGTAGAACTGCATTAGTTCTACATCTGACAGTATTCTAAACCTTCCTTATAACTCAGGCAAATGAGAAATAGAATCGTCTCATTACTTTTGATTTCTCATTTTCGTGTCCTAGCAGTTCCTCAGGGTCAGGAAATTCTAGGAAAATGTAATCATTTCTGCTGCAGCTGATCCCCTCCCCACTTTGGAGCCAATTTAGTTTTAATCTGTCCTTTAACTCTTGGAGACAGAATGGACTAACTTGGAGATTTCTAAAGAGAAACAAAGCCTCACTTCCTATTCACTCCGCCTCCCCCCCCCCCCTTCCCTGAAGGCTGGATAATCTCAACTCTAATTCTCAGATTCTCCCGTTTTCTGTAGTGTCTGTCTTTACAGCGCATAGACAAGGTAGAAGACTGGGGAACAGGATAAACAAGGTCAGTCATTGAACACTTTCATTCCAAATAGGGTAATTTCTTTCCTTGTGTAAGGAGACCCAGGGGAAAAAGTATGAAAGCTAGGGAAAGTTAACAAATGAGCATGTAGGAATCCCAGACTAAATCCTGCCAAACTGTCTGAATGGAGTGAAAGGAAATCCTGATCCTCCACAACTTAACTTCACAACCCCAGCTTGCTCTAAAACCGAGTAATTCGCGACGCGGCTCTGCATGACGTCATACCACAGGCACTCCAATCCCACGTGGGGGAACTCCTGGTCCCACCTCTCCTCTTTAAATGGTACGCTACGCCTCCTTCTCTTTCTGCCTAATCACAGGCTGCACTTTTAGCCTTTTTACTCCTTTTCCCGCCATTCCAGACCGCCTATCTTGGCACTCTGGTCCAATCAGGAAGGTCCTGCCTTTCCGGAGCCCTCTCCCGCTCCCCGCGGAAGGGGGCGGGGTTTCGAGCTTTTGACTCCACCTTGGTCTCTGCGGCGCGGGCCAACCCGAGTCGTCAGGGAAGAGGGCGTGGCTTGAAGTTCCCTCCCCCATTCTGGGATTTTTGGTTTGTAGAGGGGAGCTCGTCGCAAGACTAGGCAACCGCTAGCTGGTCTCTGGGTCGGGTGGGTCCTCCCAGAGGTGGCACCATGGAGCGCTCTCTTGGAGACGACTCCAGCCCTAGCCCCGTGGACCAGACCTCTACTCCCTCCGACCCCCCTGACCTGTCCCCCACTGCAAACACAAAGCCGGAGCAGAGTTCTGGGAACCAACCTGCCGGCCCAGGCGCGGCGGGTGAGGCCCTGGCGGTGCTGACTTCGTTTGGGCGGAGGTTGCTGGTGCTGGTGCCGGTGTACCTGGCCGGCGCAATGGGACTCAGCGTGGGTTTCGTGCTCCTCGGCCTCGCCCTCTACCTGGGCTGGCGCCGGGTCCGCGAGGAGAAAGAACGGAGCCTTCGAGTAGCGCGGCAGCTGCTGGACGATGAGGAGCGGCTCACGGCAAAAACTCTTTACATGAGCCATCGAGAGCTACCTGCCTGGGTAAGCGACCCCCCTCAATCCTCAGTGCAGCATAGCCCCCTTCTAGCCCTCCAGTAGTAGGGCTCTCCCTCCCTGTCCCTAAAGTCAGCTCCTCATCTTGGGACGATGGACCCCAGACTTTCCCCTCCCGCCTCACTAGCCTCCTGCTTGCTGGAACGCGCCTCTCTTGGGATCGACTATTCCCCTCCCCTCGCCGTCCCACCTCCGCCTTCCGCACGCCCAGATCCCGGTTCTTCAACAAAATCAGGACTTTTTCCTATACGCTTGGGCAAGAGCAGTAATAACATCTGAGGAGCCCGTCTCAGCAGTGGCTCTTCCTCCAAGCTGCTCGAATGCCCCTCCTCGTTCCTGGTGCCGCTCACGCCGTTGCTGCTGCTGGGCATCCCCGTTCCCGCTCAGAGGGTTCCCTCGTCTTTCCTGTCCTCCCAAGGACTTTTAAAAAATTTCTTAAGGCCATAAGGTTCTTCCTTTTCCCGCTCTTATCCTTGGGTACCCCTGGGACCCAGCTCCGGGAGCAGCCAAGCCCCTGCACCTGGACGGACCCTCCGGCCCTCGTCTTCCAGCCTCAGGCAGCGGGGCCGCAGCGCAGCGGAGGCGGCTTCTGGACAAAGGGCGGGGGTGCTGCGGGGAGGGCAGTGCGGCTGCTGCAGTGCCCGCTGCCCACACTCCACCGCCCCTGGCCGGCCCCACCCTTTTCCGGACTGTGGGCCACGCTTTCACGGTTGGGGCCAGGACCCTATTACTACGCCCCTCTCCTCTGTTGAGGGGCCAGAATGGCTTCTCTTAGGCCTTGCAGAGGCAGAGCCCGTTACCCGGCCCCTCCCTTCCTGCTCCTCCCAGCAGAGGTGCCCGTCGAGGGAGAATCAAAGTTGACACAAGGCAGACACGGCCTTGCTACCCAGATCCTGGACTGGGGTGGAGAAAGGGGGAGAAGTGGCCCCAGGAGACTTATAGCCCAGGCAGCAACCTGCCTCTGTTCCTCCTACTCCTCATCATGGAAATTAATCTTTCTGCTAAGGCAACTCCTCCTCCGCCCAATACAAAGCACAGGTGTCCTTCCTTCCTGTAAAAGGAATCACATTGACAAAAAAGAAAACAGCAGCCTGGGCCTAAATAACTCCTCTGGCCCCTCCCTAACTCAGGAGCCGCTTCCCTCTTCACCTTCTTGGTATAGAAGTCCCAGTCTGAGGGTTTGAGGGAAGGCTGGTAAAAGGAACCCGGACTAATCCAGTCCCAGGATTTCCTCCTCAAACTCTGACTTGTCAGGACCTCCCCCTCCAGAAAGAATGTGCCCTTCTCTTCCCTCCTCCTCTCTGCCCCAGCAGCTGTCAGTTCACCTCCCTGAGCTATCCGCAAAGCAACATGGTGTGGCCTGCACCCTGGCAGCTCCCTTTGTCAGAGACCTCAGTGCCCCCAAACCCTGTGGAGGAATGAATCTCAGGATGCCCCAGCCCCTCCCCCCAACCCCTGGGTGTGAGGAGGCTCTGTCGCACTTGGGTTTCCTCAGAGGGCATCCCACCTGGCACCTTAGTAGGACCCAGGAGTAGGGGTGTGCTCCTCACTGTCTGCTTCCTCCACCTCCAGGTCAGCTTCCCAGATGTGGAAAAGGCTGAGTGGCTAAACAAGGTGAGGGCTGATTGTCTTGATTTTTTTTTTTCATGAGGGGGAATGGGGTTCGTTTCTCTTGCCAGGCCCTGTCATACTTCACTTCTAGCCCCAGCCTAGTCCCCAGTCCTCCCTGTGGGGAGGATTCTGAAGGCACTTGCCTTAGAGGCCCAGCTCTGTGACCAGATCCCTTTCCTCCCAGATTGTGGCCCAGGTCTGGCCCTTCCTGGGCCAGTATATGGAGAAACTTTTGGCTGAAACTGTGGCCCCAGCTGTTCGAGGATCTAACCCTCACCTGCAGACATTTACATTCACACGAGTGGAACTGGGTGAAAAAGTACGTATGTAGGAGGGAAAGTAATGGAAGAGAGGAGATGGGACAGGGGAGGTGGGTGGCCCAAAGGAGGCTGAGGTATTCCTCCCTTTCCATCCCCTCTCAAGAATTCATCTCTCTCCAGCCACTGCGCATCCTAGGAGTCAAGGTTCACTCTGGTCAGAGAAAAGAGCAGATCCTGATGGACTTGAACATCAGGTAATGCCACTCACCACTTTTCCCACTTTCCCTTCCTGGTCACTCTACTTCACTCCCTGGACCCCCACTACAGCCTTGTACTAACCCTCTCTGTTCTCTTCCTCACCAACCCCCAGCTATGTAGGTGATGTACAGATTGATGTGGAAGTGAAGAAATATTTCTGCAAAGCAGGAGTCAAGGGCATGCAGGTGGGGCAGATGTCAGGAGCCTCCAAGGGAAGCCTTTGCCCTAAGTTTCATCAGGTGTAGGGAAGTGGGAGGTTGGGAAAACCCAGGCTGGGGAGGTTTGTGGGAGAACGAAGGCCTCTTCTGAGGAAAGGCTTTGCTTTTCTCTTCCTGCCCCAGCTACATGGTGTCTTGCGGGTGATTCTTGAGCCACTTATTGGGGACCTTCCTATCGTGGGGGCTGTGTCGATGTTCTTTATCCGACGCCCGGTAAGGGAAAACATTGAGGAGGGGTAGATGAGTGAGGAAACAGAGGACTGGGAGGGGGAGGGTGGCCAGCTATGGGGGAGGGAATTGACAAGCAGGCTGAGGGGTCTGGTACTTGTTGGATGGGGTGACCATGCCACCATATGCTCTGTCCTGATCCCCTTGCTCTGTGCTTCCAGACCTTAGATATCAACTGGACAGGGATGACCAACCTGCTGGATATCCCAGGACTCAGGTATCAAGGACTTACTGAGTACCGCTAAGTATTCCAGCCCTGGCTTGGAGGATTAATGAATACAGAGCAGTAAAAGCTGAAGCCAGTGTCCTCCAGGAGCCTTGACCCTAGTTGGGGACATCAGACAAATACCCATGAAAAGTTGCATACTGTAATTTTTTTTCTGTGGGAGGACCGTGCATTTTGGTAGAGGATGAAGAAGGCTACAGACTCCTCAGCAGGGGCAAAAGGAGAAAGACGAACTGGGATGGTAGTGAGGGAGGGACAGAGCAGTAGGTGGGAAATCAGGGTAGAAGCGTAGCAAAAAGGTGTATTGAAGCAAGGACTTCCCTATAGCTTTACATCTCTTGATTGTGGGAAACAGTTGGGGGTGGGGAGATATGGGAAGCTAGGGCCACACTCACCTCCTTTTCTCCTCCCTCATTCAGCTCCCTCTCTGACAACATGATCATGGATTCCATCGCTGCCTTCCTTGTGTTGCCCAATCGATTACTGGTGCCCCTTGTGCCTGACCTTCAGGATGTAGCCCAGTTGCGTTCCCCTCTTCCCAGGGTACGGCCTCTCCCCTATTAGACAGATCCTTCTCTCAGGAACCCTGTGCTGGATCTTTAACTTCTCACAATCTGATTCCTGCCCTCAGGGCATTATTCGGATTCACCTGCTGGCTGCACGAGGGCTGAGCTCTAAGGACAAATATGTAAAGGGCCTGATTGAGGGCAAGTCGGACCCGTACGCACTTGTGCGAGTGGGCACCCAGGCATTCTGCAGTCGTGTCATCAATGAGGAACTTAACCCCCAGTGGGGAGAGACTTACGAGGTGGGAGAACCAAGGAAAGGGGCTATGTCAGGTTGGGAGGCTCTGGGAGGTTTTGAGAGAAGATGCTGATGGGATGATTCTCACACTTGCAGACCCTTATCCCTCTGTGTCCTTCAGGTGATGGTACATGAGGTCCCAGGACAGGAGATTGAGGTGGAGGTGTTTGACAAGGATCCAGACAAAGATGACTTTCTGGGCAGGTGAGACTCTGCCTGTGTTGGGATTCTAAAGCCCCAAGGCCACCAAGTTCCCAGAGGGAATTATAATCCTTTTCCAAGCTTGAGAATCATGTGTCATTTTCCTTCCCAACCTTCCCACCCCTTATCCCCACCACACACACACATGCACACATACATAAATGCCTCCTGAGTCTTCAGAAGGGAGTCTGAGATCTGCCAGCTATTTCTGGGTGGTTGAGTGGAGGGCCAATGAACAACATGCTGCTAATTACAACACTCCCCTCTTTTCCCTTTCACTGCCATCATCACCACCACCACCACCCCTAGAATGAAGCTGGATGTGGGGAAGGTATTGCAGGCTGGAGTAATGGATGAAGTAAGTTGAGAGAAGAGGAAGGTAGAGGGTGGTGTCACCCATTGGGTAGACAATGGTTGCTACGTTGGCGGGGAAGAGGTTGGGTGGGTATCTGATCTCTACTCTACTTCTTCTGTAGTGTATACTATACTCACTTCTTCCTCTCCCTCTCCCTCCAGTGGTTCCCTCTACAAGGTGGGCAAGGCCAAGTTCACTTAAGGCTAGAATGGCTTTCACTCTTGCCAGATGCAGAAAAACTGGAGCAGGTAACTAACATGTACAACAGGAACCTAGTAGGGGAGAAACAGGTAGTTAGTATGGGGGCCTGAGGGGATGGAGGTCTGACTGCTACCCGCCCCCACCAGGTTCTGCAGTGGAACCGCGGAGTCTCCTCCCGACCAGAGCCCCCATCAGCTGCCATCTTAGTTGTCTATCTGGATCGGGCCCAGGATCTTCCTGTGAGTGTGGCTTCTGAGGGCATTCCCACACCATCCCCCTTGCCCCTGCTCCAGAAGCAACAGCATGTGACACAAGGGTTCCAAGAAGGGGATCAGAGCCACCTCAGGGAAGAGATTCTGATGAGAGCCCACCTTCCTTCACTGAAACAAAAACAACCAAGATGGTGACCTCTGAATTGTATCCCCCACAGCTGAAAAGGGGGAACAAGGAGCCCAACCCCATGGTACAGCTGTCAATTCAGGATGTGACCCAGGAGAGCAAGGTGAGGGCCAGGACAAGGACATCACTGTGGGAGGTGTCATACGTGTGTGGGGCCAGAAGGAGGGAGGACTGTTCTTGGGATGAAGTCTTCCCTTTAGAATGCCTGTAAGGGCAGGGGTTTTCTGGAGAAGTAGGAATGGTACTGTGCCGTGTACCTTTGACCCCATCCTGCACATCTCCAGTCTGTCTATAGCACCAACTCTCCAGTGTGGGAGGAAGCCTTCCGATTCTTCCTGCAAGACCCTCAAAGCCAGGAGCTCGATGTGCAGGTAAGAGAATCACCTATCAGCCCCTCCTGGATTCCCTACTCTGTCTTTCAGATCAGCACCATTTCTTCTCTCCATCTTCTCCTCTGATCTCTATTTTCAGTCCATCTACCTAGACTCTCCACCTCCTCCACTCTCCATAGTTCCTCACCCTTCTCTCTAGAATCATTATGATAATTGAGAATTTTACACTGAAAATAGTGATTTTTGTGGTATGTAAATTATAGCTCAATACAATTATTTTTTAAAAGAGAAGAACATACTGAGCACCTGCAGACACCTAACACTCTTAAGGTCATAGAGCATGAAACATGGTATCTGCCTTCATGAAGCTCACTGGCTAGTTTCATAGACACAAACATATATAAAATCATCTAAGTATGATTCAACATTAACCAGTGGGTGTGAAATACCCATAGTATGGTGCTAAGGATGGCCAGAGAAAGGTACAGAGGGTGGAGAAAGGAGAGACTTTGTGAAGGAAGCAGGATTTTCAGTGGGTCTTGAAGTATCAGTAGGATTTAAATAGGCAGAGAGGAGCAGAATGAGAACTTTCCAGGTAATGGGACCACAAAGAGCAAAGGAGGGACCATCGAGTGGGCAGAGGACTGTAAAAGGAGCAAAAGTTTTGTCTTTGGCACAGAGGGAATGAAGCTGCAGCCATGTTATTGTTTTTTGAGTCCGCCTCCCTCTTCCCTAATCTCTTACTCCATCCCCTTCTCCTGGGCCTGTAGGTGAAGGATGACTCCAGGGCCCTGACTTTAGGGGCACTGACCCTGCCTCTGCCTCGTCTGCTGACTGCTCCTGAGCTCACTCTGGACCAGTGGTTCCAGCTCAGCAGCTCTGGCCCAAACTCCCGGCTCTACATGAAACTGGTGATGAGGGTATGGAGATGGGGAAAGTGCTGTGGGTAGGGAAGGGCCTTGTGGATTCCTCGGTATTAAGAGTAGGGAAAGGGCATCCCCTAAGATTAAATGAGCTAGTGTATGTGGAAGCATCTAGAAGGAACACAAAAAATGTTGATGTCACTGGAGGAAGAGATGGTTGAGTAGAGTGAGCGAGGAGGGAACCCTCTAGAGATATGCCCAGCCCAGGCAGGGACCTGTTTACCCAGTCAGAGCCCCCACTCTGTCCCCTAGCCCCCTACACCTTGCCTGCCGGAGCCTAAATGCACTGCTTTGACTCGACAATCACAGTCACTCCCCTTCCCAGCTCCTGTACTTGGATCCATCCGAAGTGCGCTTCCCTGCTGTGCCTGGTACTCCGGGGGCTTGGGACCTGGACAGTGAGGACCCCGAGACAGGCAGCAGTGTGGATGCCCCACCTCGACCCTATCAAACTACTCCTGACAGTAATTTTGGGACAGAGGTGAGTCACTATCTGGAAGGAACTAGAACTGTGTGTGTGCAAAGCCTATTTCAGGGCTGGGTCTGACAGGTTCCTCCCTTTGACATCTGGTGCCCCCATCTGTCCCTTTTGCAGAATGTGCTTCGGATCCATGTATTAGAGGCCCAGGACCTGATTGCCAAAGACCGTTTCTTGGGAGGATTGGTGAAGGGCAAGTCAGACCCTTATGTCAAACTAAAGCTGGCAGGACGAAGCTTCCGGAGCCGTGTTGTTCGGGAAGATCTCAACCCCCACTGGAATGAGGTCTTTGAGGTCAGAACCGAGTGGCTAGGACTCCTCCCAGCCCTGCCCCCTTCTTCCCCCAGTTCTGACAGTGGTCCAGAAAACCTCTGCAGTCAGCTGATGGGCAGGGGTGGGGGTGTGGTCTCGTCATTTGAAGAAGGAAAGGAAAGGATTCCCTTACGTCCCCACTGTTTTCTCCCACTAGGTGATCGTCACATCAATTCCAGGCCAAGAGCTAGAGGTTGAGGTTTTCGATAAGGACCTGGACAAGGATGACTTTCTGGGCAGGTGAGAGGGTAGGAGGCTGGGCCTCTGTAGGCCATGGAAGTTTGGCCTCCTGGAGACAAGAGACTGGCTTTGACCATAGACTTGACTCTTTCTCCTTTACAGGTGTAAAGTGAGTCTCACCACAGTCCTAAACAGTGGCTTCCTTGATGAAGTGAGTATGGAATTAGAATCAACCATCCCTCCTGAACCTGACATGTCTCATTCTCATAGTCCCTGTCTCCGCACCCCCAAGTCTTAACCCTACCTAATTCCACAGTGGCTGACCTTGGAGGATGTCCCATCTGGCCGCCTACATTTGCGTCTGGAGCGTCTGACCCCTCGTCCCACTGCTGCTGAGTTAGAGGAGGTAAGGAAAGATGCTGGAGGAAGGAAGGGACCACAGATGGGTCAAGGTAAACTCTTCCATCAGCTTTCAAGGCATATGCCAGGCCCCAGGGTGTCAGTGACCACTCCCCAGCCCCTGTGTGTCCTCCCCCAGGTGCTGCAGGTGAACAGTTTGATCCAGACTCAGAAGAGTGCAGAACTGGCAGCAGCCCTGCTGTCCGTCTACCTGGAGCGGGCTGAGGACCTGCCGGTGAGATCTGCTCCCCACACCCCATAGCTCTTTGGCCCTTCTTCCTCCCTCAGGTTTGGATGCTGCTGGTGTATTTGGAATAGTAAATTCCAAATTCCTCTCTCCCAGGTGGGAAGAATTGTCTGTCCAAGAACAGGAGGGTGGTGGCTGTCAAGTGATAATGGGGACATAGGCCACTGGCTGTGGATGTAGTTTGTGGTGGGGATCCACTGGTCCAAATTTAAGACTAATATTCTCTTTCCAGCTCCGGAAAGGTACCAAGCCTCCCAGCCCTTATGCTACTCTTGCTGTAGGAGATACTTCCCATAAAACTAAGGTATTAGGAAATGCTGCAGGACTAGGGATGGGAGGGACGAGAGGAGTAGAGAGTGTCAACCACTGATCATCACCCCCCATCTCCACCAGACTGTTTCCCAAACATCAGCCCCTATCTGGGATGAAAGTGCCTCCTTTCTCATCAGGAAACCAAACACTGAGAGCCTGGAGTTGCAGGTACTGTAACTTCATTCTACAAACATTTTGCAGATTGCTGTCATGGGTCAGGCACTGAAGCAGGCACAGGGCATTCAGAGATAAAAAGTATAGTTCTTATCTTTTTGGAATTCACACTCTCTTGGGAGAAAAATGACCAGAGAATACTTCCAGACAGATAATAACCACTAAGGTAAAAGGCAACGTGAGGAAAAAAGGAGAGGTTCTAACTCAGACTAGGGAAAAGGTGAGGTGGCTGCTAAGAAAGACGTCCTTAGCTTACAGGTAAATAGGCCCTGACAGGAAAACTCTTTAGGCTGAGAAGGAAATGGAGGAGAAAGAAGGCAAATTATAGATTAGAGAGGCAGGCAGAAGCGAGCTCACAGGAGCTCTTAAAAAATATGCTAAGAATTTGGATTTTACCCTAAAGGCATAGGGAACACTGGAAGGAATGGAGGGTGGCATATCCAGATGTGCATTTTAGAAAGATCTTGCTGACACCAGGGTGAAAGATGGACTAGAGGAAGGCAACACTGGAGGCAGGTAGATGAGTTAAGAGACTATTAGATTTACCTGAAGCAAGAATTGACAAAGGCCAGATGTATTTAGTGGTTATTTTGACATGGAAGGGGAGAAGGAACAAGGAACAGCCTAGGTGCTAACTCCCAGGTTTAGCATGGGTGGGCTGGCTGGACAGATAAAGGTACTGTTGCCAACACAGGGAATGCACAGAGCAGGAGTTAGCATTTGAGATCTCTTGAGGGCCATCCAAGGGGAGACAGCCATCCTGTTGGTAGATCTACAGCCCATTACAATGTTCTTCCCTCTCCCTCCTGTTTGAGCATCGTGAGCAAGCAACAGGGAGCAACTGTAGTCATGAGGGTGAGCAAGATCCCTCAGGGCGTGTGTAGAGTGAAAAGAGGACAAAAGGATGGACAATGAAAGGACAGATGGGGGAAGAAGAGCCTTTCAGAGGGCCTGAAGTGTAGCCATGGCGGTAGGATGCTCACCAGGAGAGAGTGGGTTACAGAAGCCGAAAGAAGTGTGTTTCAAGAGACAGGAAGTGGTCAAATGTTGCCGAGTGTTAAAATTCATCATCTTGCATAGCAGGGCATCACTATGTACTAAAGTCAGCAAATTATGAAGTAGAGATGTAGGCAGATTAGTTAGAACTGTTAGAACGAAGAAGCAGGAAGGGCTTAAACGTCATTACATCTGGAGTATGGACGTGGGGGTAGGATGGGCAGAAACTTAATTCCGTTTTTACTGTCCTCCGCCCTGTGCAGGTATTACTGGTATCATCTGTGAAAGCTTAGGAAGTAAATAGCACAGCCTGCTCTGGTTAAGACAGGAAAGTAGGGAAGTGGGACCAGAAGGAGCGTCTCTCACCACAACCACCCAAGCCTCCAAGCGTTTGGACCTGGGATGCCAGAACTAAATCATTTCTCTTTTTTTTTTAACGTGATTTTTTTTCTTTTGCTTTTTTTTGGGGGGTGGGGGTAATTAGGTTTATATATTTTTAGAGTAGGTACTAGGGATTGAACCCAGAACCTCCTGCATGCTAAGCATGTGCTCTACCACTTGAGCTATACCTTCCCCCTGAATCACTTCTCTCTTGATCACAGTCCTGTTGCTCCGCAGGTTCGGGGTGAGGGGACTGGCACACTGGGTTCGTTATCCCTGCCCCTCTCCGAGCTCCTCGTGGCTGACCGGCTCTGCCTGGACCGCTGGTTTACACTCAGCAATGGTCAAGGGCAAGTGCTACTGAGAGCACAGCTGGGGGTGAGCGCCAGGACATGTGGGCAGGGGGAGGGAGGGCGGGAGCAGAGGGCCATGTCCTCCTAGCCCGGGGGGAGCAGGACGCTGTGCAGCTCACGGCATTCTTGCCCGCCTAGATCCTGGTGTCCCAGCACTCGGGGGTGGAAGCTCACAGCCACAGCTACAGCCACAGCTCCTCCTCTCTGAGTGAAGAACTAGAGCTCTGGAAGGGACTCCCACACATTACCTCCTCAGCCCCAGAGCTCCGGCAACGCCTAACGCACGGTGACAGGTAAAGCTCTGGGACAGAAAGATGGGACACAGTCAAGGAACTAAAGGATAAGCTATAGGCTCCCGAGGCACCACCTCTCCCAGGCCCATCTCCATCTCTCCACAGTCCCCATGAGGCTCCAGCCGGGCCTCTGGGCCAGGTGAGACTGACGGTTTGGTACTACAGTGAAGAACGAAAGCTGGTCAGCATCGTTCACGGGTGCCGGTGAGACTCTATCCATCCCAGACTCGTTTCTCCCCATCCCTCCCCTGAGGCTCCCTCATCACTGCCTTCCTCCTGTTCCAGGGCCCTTCGACAAAATGGGCGGGACCCTCCTGACCCCTATGTGTCACTGTTGCTACTGCCAGACAAGAACCGGGGCACCAAGAGGAAGACTTCACAGAAGAAGAGGACCCTAAATCCTGAATTCAATGAGCGGTAAGTCAGTGGGCATTCAGGTGGGGAGACAGCAGGCTCAGGAAGGACCCTGCCCCTGACACCCAGTCCCTCCCCAGGTTTGAGTGGGAGCTGTCCCTGGATGAGGCTCTCCGGCGAAAGCTAGATGTCTCTGTGAAGTCTAGTTCCTCCTTCATGTCACGAGAACGTGAGCTGCTGGGGAAGGTAAGAGGGCAGGGGTGAGCAGGGTGAAGAGGAGCGTTAGAGGCTGCCAGTGGCAAGGCTTGCAGTCCTTATTGGGAGGAATCGCCCTGGTGACACTACTCTACCGGTGACCCAGTTACCTCGCCACTGATTTGGGACCAGGAGTATGTGAGGATGGTCTTTGGATGTATCAAAAGTAACATATCACCCCAACTATCCTCCAACACAGGTGCAGTTGGACCTTGCTGAGATAGACCTCTCCCAGGGTGCAGCCCAGTGGTGAGTATCTGGTGAGCTGGGGATGGGCCTGGATCTTTGAGGAGACATCCCAGTCACAGGGGGAGAAAAGGATGTAATCTGAGCTGAGAACCATGATCTTCTGAAGTACAAGAGCCTCAGATCATGTCTCATTTATAAGAGGACACAAAAGTCATCTTTCTACCCGAGCTGTCTCTGCTTGTTCCTGCAGGTATGACCTCATGGATGACAAGGGCAGCTCCTAGGATCCGGGGATTCCCAGCCTGACTGCTGTCTCCTTGCCTCGTCTCTTGCTGCATCACCACCTCAATGTGATGAGCCTAAAGCCTGGGGCCAGCGGACAGAGCCTGCGCCTCCCAGCCCTCTCACCTCCAGGCCCATGCTAGGGCCTTTGCCTGACCAAAGAGGACCGTACGTTACCCTTTGCTGCACGGCCTTTATCCTTCTGGGGTCCTAGGACAGGGACCTGAGCTGGCTGTCTCCTGCTCTGCCTGCACATCCTTCTCCTTTTCTCCCAGCTCCTCAGGGCCTTGTGTCTGTGCCTGGCCACTGGCAGCACTAGCAGTGGCATTAGCTTATGCCAAATATAGCTTTTGGAAAGTTCTTTTTTCTTAAATTGGACAGTCACCTTCTTCCCTACCATAAGCAGTCAGGGAGGGTGGAAAGGCAAACCACTCAAGCTGAGAGCCTCTTGGATTACTGTATGTGGCAAATGTACAGCAACCTAGACCCTGTGTCCAGTTCTGTACCTACTTTCCTCAAGCCTGTCCTGAAAATTACACCTGCTATGTTGACTGGGGCCAGCCAGTCTCTTGATTCACTCTGGGAATTGGGAACACCTGGATTCCATCCAAGCCTTCAGGTAGCCAG
Organism: Camelus dromedarius; assembly: GCF_036321535.1. Lineage (NCBI taxonomy): Eukaryota > Metazoa > Chordata > Mammalia > Artiodactyla > Camelidae > Camelus > Camelus dromedarius. The sequence goes on along the minus strand of NC_087446.1, from coordinate 58,503,846 downwards.
TATCAGTCTTGGCGCCTCTAGCTGCTGCTGTGCAGAGGGCTTTGGAGGACTCAGGACAGCAGGGCCAATTTTTATCCAGGTGCCTAGGCTATTAACTCACTGACTAGAACTGAATCTCTTAGCTTTGTACCAACTCTGCCAATCCACTGTTATCTTACATTAAACGTTATACTCAAATCAGCTGTGGCTCTTTTCCTTAAGAACAGGGACTCCAGCCTACCCATCAGATATTTATTCCAAGTGTCAAAAGCCTTTATTCAATTCACAAATGTCAGTTTGTTTATATTTTTAACAACCAGATGATCAGATTATTAAAAAGGCTGATTTAAGCAAACGATCCCACGTCTTAGAACCTTCACCACAAGTTGTCCTTGTAATTATTCTCAGAGTCTTGGTAGGCATCCAAACTGGTCCTTTCCCTTTGAGATTCCTTTCCTATCAAGTCAGCATGTACCTTCTCCAAAGATTTTACATTCTGGCTCCTTAGAATAACTCTAACTTGGTGGATCACAACCTCTGGTTCCACCGGAGCTTCTCCGGGATCTTTTAGAGCCAGGCTGCGGTGCAGCTTCTTCACTGACTTGTTGCTCCGTGAAAGGGGAAAGCAGTGAGGCAGGCGCAGGCGGGTGAGCGCCATGCAGCTGGGACTGCGTCAGTTTCGATAGTGGTCAGAACCCCCTGTATTTGCCCCCAAGACTGTTGGTTCCGTTGAGGGTGGTCAAGGGACCTATGTGAATTAGCTACTGTGTTGTTTCTGGTGAGATTCATTCCCTGTCACCGTGACAAAGTCTTACCCATCCACCTGTCTGCTGACCATTATCATCCTGTGGGCTTCCCAGGGAAAGGATTTCTAGCCCTGGTGAACTTGGAAGCTCTGTGCCACTGCACAGGGTCACAGAGTGGCAGGTTTAGCCATATCCAAAGAAGCTCTGGGCCCACCTGATGGGCAGCTACATGAGAAATATTTATACCCATTCAGATCTCTCACCCTGAACCCTGCTCCTTTTGGGACCCTTCCTGGAATGCAAGTATAGAAGCTGTGCCTCCTCCCTTCTAACTGCCACGTGAAAGGAGGAGTGAATTCCTGAAAACCAGGTCCCTGGAATAGGAACTTGGAGATTTTGTAACTGCCTCAGGGGGGCTTTATCATCTTCTCTGGAAGAATATAAACAGGCTGCTGTCCACTGGGAGGAAAGGAGAGGCTCAAGGGAAAGAACTAAACTCAGCTCCACAAGGAGTTGTCAAATCTACCCAATTAGCAAAAGTTGAATTTAAACTCTATGCCATCAACTAACTGAGCTCCTTTTTTCCCACCAGTAATTCCTTCATACTCACTGCTAGTTCTTTTGCCCTATTTCCTCCTCATCAACTTAAGGGCCTTGGCCATGAGCAAGAAGTCTCTGTTGCCCTTCCCCAGACCCACAGAGTTAAGGGCTGAAAACCCCAAAACACACGGCAGAGGAGCTCATATTTCTAAGGTCTCTCATCTTATTATTCAACACTGGGCACATGGCCCAAGGCCTGCTGTTCTAGCTGGCCTCAGATAATACAACCAGGGATCTTGCAATGTGTGATTTTAAGAAGCACTCTTGACCTAGTTCATCACTTCCAAGTAATTACATTTCCAGAAAGCTAAAGGACATGGCACAAATTCTCCCATCCCAAAAAGGTCCCTCCTCTTTTGCAACCTTTTCAAATTCAGGATACATAAGGGAAGAGGTATTGATCTACATATTAAATATAAGGCAAGACACAATTCAGTACATTGTTGTGCTTATACATACAAAGATGAAGCAAATTAAGGGTCATTAATCATAGGAATTAAACATTAATGCATGTCTCAAAACAGCTGACCTCTGACACTGACACATGATGCCTACTTCTTCCAGAGAAAGGCAGAGTTAACTGCACATGGATACACTGTCACTGATGTTTGCAAATACTGCCTTCCTGGAATGTGACTATTGGCCCAAACAATGTGTTGCAGTTAACTGGGCATGGCAACAGATGTCTACCCAAAGGCCATTTGCCCCTCTTCCCTACATACAGAACCCTAGAACATTCCTGGTGGCAGTGTGCCAGCCCCAAGGGATTAATCACAATCCTCTTTTTTGGAAACTCACTTCCCCAGCCTCCGCTGCAACTCAGAATGGCTCTGTGACCCAGCTCTGGTCAATAAGATGTAAGAGGAAGTCATCTGGGGATGGAGCGTCAACAGAAGAAAACCCTGGTTGCCCCCCTTCCTTTACCACTTGAGTCATTAGTGAGAAGATGTGATGCCTGGAGCTGCAGCAGCTTTCTTTAAGGCCTTGAAGTCACTAACACAAGGAGGAAAAGCTAACATGATTATAGGAATATGTATTTTATAAATTAGGGTCATATTATAACCTGCTTTTTTCACTTAATACATAATAAGAATTTTTATACTTCATTGTTTTTTGAAAATATAATTTATAATGGTGATAATGTGTACAATTCCATAGAATGACTGCATCACAGTTTAACTGATTATTGTCAGAAATGAAGGTACAGGGGGAGGTATAGCTGAGTGGTAGAGTGCATACTTAGCATGCACAAGGTCATGAGTTCGATCTCCAGTACCTCCAGTTAAAAAAACAATAAAAATAAATAAATAAATAAATAAACCTAACTACCTCCCCCCCAAAAAAACAAAACAAAGAAATGAAGGTAGTTCTCACTGTGCTATTCACTGTGGGAACATAAAAATATTTATACACACTAAAAGGATTTCCTTAGGATACATAGAATTGGTGGGTCAATTTCTGTACAGTAACAATTTTTAATAAACTCTTCCAAACTGCATTGTAAAGAAATTATACAAATTTTCTGTACTCCCACTAGCATTACACAAAAGTGTTTTCCTATATTGTCTCCTGGATATTATAAAAACCTGCCAACTGACGGGCAAAATTTTGTCTACTTTTATAGGTTTTCCTGTCTCTTCTCTCACTGTTACGATTACCAACTGTCATTTCTTTGTGAAATCAGTAAGCCTTCTCTCTAGCAGCAATCCCCCCACCTGTCAATTTTCTTTTCTAATCTTGGGCTGGAATCCAGATAACATTTGTGGAGTGTTGCACTAGGAAGGTACTACTGAAATGTAAAGGTAAGACTGCCCTAAAGAACTAAAATCCAATCTAACACAAAAAGCAAAGGCAACGAAAGCAAAAATAAACAAGTAAGACTACATCAAACTAAAAACCTTCTGTACAGCAAAAAAAATAACCTGCTGAGTGGAGAAAATATTTGCAAATCATTTATCTGATAAGGGATTAATATCAAAAACATACAAAGAACTCATACAACTCAACAGCAAACAAACAATCCAATTTAAAAATGGGCAGAAGATGGGGAGGGTATAGCTCAAGAGGTAGAGTGCATGCTTAGCATGCACGAGAGCCTGGGTTCAATCCCCAGTGCCTGCTCCAAATGTAAATAAATAAATAAACCTAATTCCCTCCCCCTCATAAAACAAACAAACAAAAAATGGGCAGAAGATCTGAATAGACATTTTTCCAAAGAAGACATACAGATGGCCAATAAGTACATGAAAAGGTGCTCAACGTCACTAATCATCAGGGAAATACAAATCAAAACCACAATGAGATAACACCTTACACCTGTTAGAATGACTATTATAAAAAAGACAAGAAATAACAAGAGTTGGCAAGGATGTGGAGAAAAAGCAACCCTTGTGCACTGTTGGTGGGAATGTAAATTGGTGCAGCCACTATGTAAAACAGTGTGGAGGTTCCTCAAGAAATAAAAAGTAGAACTACCATATGATCCAGCAATTCCACTTCTGGGTATTTTTCTGAAGAAAACAAAAACACTAATTAGAAAAGATACATACACCCCTATTTCACTGCAGCATTATTTGCAATAGCCAAGATACGGAAACAATCTAAAGGTCCACTGATGGGTGAATGGATAAAGAAGATGTGATATATATTATATACAATGAAATATTATTCAGCCATAATAAGTAAGGAAATCTTGCCATTTGTGACAGGATGGATGGAACTTGAGGGCATTATGGTAAATGAAATAAGTCAGACAGAGAAAAACAAATACTATACGGTCTCACTCATGTGAAATCTAAAAAACATGACAACAAAACCAAGCTCATAGATACAGAGCACAGACTGGTGGCTGCCAGAGGCAGGGGACGGAGGGTGGATGAAATGGGTGAAGGGGGTCAAAAGGTACAAATTTCCAGTTATAAAATAAATAATTCCTAGGGATGTAATGCACAGCACAGTGACTATAATTAATTACACTGTATTGCATTATTTTTAAGTTGCTAAGAGAGTAGATCTTAAAAGTTCTCATCACACAAACTTTTTGTAACTGTATGGTGACAGAGGTTAACTAGATTACTGTGAGGATCATTTTGCAATGTATACAATACCAATCACTATGTTGTACACCTGAAACTAATACAATGTTAAATGTCAATTATACCTCAATTTTAAAAAAAAGAACTAAAAACCTAGGTAGGAGTAGGGTAGTCAGGCAAGCAGAGTAACTGTAACACAGCTGAACATAAGAAAGGTATAAAGAACAGAGAAGTAAGAGAGCAGCTGAAGGGCTCCTTCAAACATTTTCACTGTGCTCTCTGCAAACCTAGTTCCACATAACACTTCCCACTCACTATATCCCTTATAATTCTTTATCTTTATTTGTACAAATCTCACTGTGGCCTCCCCTGAAACCTGGCTCACCTCCCAAGAAAGCTCAATCCTGGAAGCACCCTCTAGGGGAGAACGTCCTTTCTCCTGAACCCCATATACTGATACTGGGAGGTGAGCTGTGCATTCTCCTTGTGCCCCAATGCTGCCTCCCCATCCTTATTCTCAGAGCAGTGAAAATCTCAGCTTCTTTGGGGATGATGCCAATCTGATATACTGTCTCTACCTTTTCCCATTGCTATCACTCCCTAAATGCACACACACTCAGTATTTACAGAAGGGTGTGGCACCCTGAATACTGCTGTCACCCTGGATACTGCTGTCACCCTGGAGTCTTCAATGTACACTGTAGGTAATTCAATAACTAGTATCATAGTTCCTCACTGGGGTGGACACTGCTGGTTTCCTTTCCTCTCCTCCCCACCTGGATGGACTCCAATCCAGTTCCACTGGCAGGGAAACACCCTGGGTGACCCAAGTGAATCAGAGCAACACCATCGTCCCCACCACGGGAAAGGCAATAACCCAGACCTAACGCAATCAAGGCAATTTCCCTGGGCATGGTGATTAGTTCAAGGATGGATGGTCAAGAAAAGCTTGCTCTTCCTCTCGTGGTATAAGGATGTAACAGCTAAGCCATATCTGGCCCCAGGAGGGGACACAAGGAAGAAGCTAACACACGGACAGTGGCAAGTGAATTAGAGAACAGGTCCCTTTATGTCATGAAATTCTTGATCAAAATAAACTGAAGAGGGGAGGGATACAATTCAGTGGTAGAGCACCTGCTCAGCATGCATGAGGTCCTGGGTTCTATTTCCAGTAACTCTGTTAAGAAAACAAACACACCAAAAACCAAACAAAAACAACAACAAACAAATGAACTGAAAACCCACCCTACCTGTAGACTTTTCAATTACATAAGCCAATAAATCCTCTTTATTGCTTAGCCAGTGTTAGTCAGATTTTTTGCTATTTGCAATTGAAAGAACCTTCAGGGACACTCTCCTCAAACCCAAAGACCTTCACCTCACTACCCTTTCAAACATTCACTCCAACAGCCATTCATCCTAGTTCCCATCTTCCTCTACATCCTCTGAAATTTTAATCTCAAATGCACTATTTCTCCAACTAAAACTCTGAGATCTCCAACCACCTTAATTCTTCAGCCTCATTGAGACTTGAGCCTCTTGTGACTTTCCATATTCTCTCAATCTAATCGGCCACTTTCATACTCATTCCTTCTCTATTTGGCCTGAACCACAAGCCCTCTTTTACTCAGACTCTCAACCTCCTTGCTCCCAAGTCCACCCATTATCCCTGTTCCACAAAACTGCAACCCATTACCATTCCAGGTGCCTCTTCTCCAGCTCAATCATCCAAGCAGCTGAGTACTGCTGGAAAAAGGAAATCACTACCTGCAGATTGAAGCCATTACAAACACACAACCTCCCAGTGCAACCATCCTCCATGCTGCTCAAAAAGTCCATGTGTGGAGCACAGACTAGGCACTCAGTAAATGTCAAATGAGTATTTGTGGATGGGTCCCCAGTAAGCTGTCACCCATCTTTCACAGCACCTATTTCAAACATTCACTACTAGGGGGAAGGTAGAGCTCAGTGGTAGTGTGTGCTTAGCATGCATGAGGTCCTGGGTTCAATCCTCAGTACCTCCATTAAAAATAAACAAACCTAATTGCCTCCCTGCCCAAAACAAACAAAAAACCTTCATACTTTCTCAGGTCACCTCCTTCTGTTTCCCCTTTTAGCAAATCAATCACCTCACTTTCTATTTCAGGACAAAACAAAGAGTTCAATACATGGGAACTCTCTCAATCTCTTGAATCCCCAACCTATCAGTGTCCATCCTTGATTCTTCCTGTTCACCCAGATAGCCATTCATCCTACAGATATTTGAGTGCCCAGTATATGCAAGGCACTGTGCTCTCCTTGGCCCTGGAAATAGTGTATTGGTGGGTAGAGAGGGGGCAGAAACATAAAAGGACAACCTGAGCAAAGAGGACATAGCACACTTTTGAAGATCTGAAAGCTAGCAGGTGTGGCTGGTCCAGGCAAGGAGTGTTTGAAACTGTGCTGGCTTTGGTGGGCCAATGTAAGGATTTAGTTTTTACCAAAACACATGGAAGGGGTTTAAGTAGGATGATGACATGATCAAATGCATTGTTTAAAAAGATTACTCCTTTTATTAAAGCTGTGGTTACCAATGTCTGTTAGTTTATTCTCGTGCTTTCCAGTAGGCTAAAAATATTTCAAATAAAATAAGCCCCAATGCAAACCTAGAGTCAGAACCTTTGGGGGCAGAATCTGGAAGTTTGTCTGCTTAGAAAGTTTCCAGGTAGATTGTGAAGAACAGCTAAGTCTGAGAACCACTGTTTTAGAACGTTACAAAAATCAAATTAGCATTATTTACCATTAAATCTATTTTCCTGTTTATATCTTGCATCTAGTATGTGTCTAAAAAAATGGGATTTGAAAACAACTTTATAAACCCCCTACTTATCATAAAACATCCTCATTATCCTGCCTCTTCTGTGTTACCACCAGTACCACCTTTCTGGTCAAAACACCAGAGGACCAAAGACGTTTCTATTTAATGGTTGAGATTGTGTTCTCTCCACCTAAACTATCATCCATCTTAACACATTGGCTAGTGGTGAAAGAGCTAGTTAAGCTGTATAGGGTGAACCCACAATTTTTCAAGTTACTGAAGATCTATAGTGTCATGTAATTTCAAAAATTGTTCTATCACGTTTTTTGTTGTGTTTCATTTTTTAATGGAGGTGCTGGGGATGGAATCCAGGACCTGGGGCATGGTAAGCATGTGCTCTGCCACTGAACTATACCCACCCCTCTATTAGGTTTTTAGTGTATATCTTCTTTTCCTTTTAAAGATGTGCCCTTCCTCACCTCACACCTGTCAGAATGCTATCATCAAAAACAACAGAAATAATAAATGTTGGCAAGGATGTGGAGAAAAGGGAACACTTGTACACTGCTGGTAGGAATGTAAATTGGTGTAGCCACTGTGGAAAACAGTATGGAGGTTTCTCAAAAAACTAAAAATAGAACTAATATATGATACAGCAATACCACTCCTGGTTTATATCTGAAAAAAACACTAATTCAAAAAAATACATGCAGCTCGACACTCATAGCAGCATTATTTACAATTCCCAAGACATGGAAGCAACCTAAGTGTCCATCAACAGACAAATGGATAAAGAAGATGTGGTGTGTATACATACACACACACACACACACACACACACACACAAAATGGAATACTACTCAGTCATTAGAAAGTACAACATTTTGCCATTTGCATGAAGACATAATGCTAAGTGAAATTAACCAGACAAAGACAAATGTTGTATATCTCATAGATGTGGAATCTTAAAAATACAGCAAACTAGTAAATATAACAAAAAAGAAGCAGACTCAGAGATACAGAGAACAAATTAGTGGTTACCAGTGGGGAAAGCGGCAGAGGGACAATGCAGGGGTGGGAAACTGGGAGGTACAAACTATTGGGTGTAAGACAAGCTCAAGGACATACTGTACAACACAGGCAATACAGCCAACAGTTTGTAATGACTGTAAATGGAAAGTAATCCTTAAAAACTGTATAAAAAATGTGCCCTTCCTAATTAAAATTTTTTTTCCTTTTTTTAAATTGAAGTATAGTCAGTTTCCAATGCTGTGTCAATTTCTGGTGTACAGCATAATGTTTCAGTAATACATATACACACATACATTCCTTTTCATATTCTTTTTCATTATAGGTTACCACAAGCTATTGAATATAGTTCCCTGTGCTATACAGTATGAAGTTGCTTATCTGTTTTACATATAGTAGTTAGTATCTGCAAGTCTCGAACTCCTAACTTATCCCTTCCCATGCCCTTTCCCGGGACCCAGTAATCATAAGTTTGTTTTCTATGTCTGTGAGTCTGTTTCTGTTTTGTAAGTAAGTTTGTGTCTTTTTTTTCGATTTCACATATAAGTGATATCATATGGTATTTTTCTTTCTCTTTCTGGCTTACTTCACTTAGAATGACAATCTCAAGGTCCATCAATGTTGCAGCAAATGTAATAATTTTATTCTTTTTATGGTTGAGTAGTATTCCATTGTATACAAACACAACTTCCTTATCCAGTCATCTGTCAGTGGACATTTAGGTTGTTTCCATGCCTTGGCTATTGTATATTGTGCTGCTATGAACATTAAAGTGCATGTATCTTTTTGAATTAGAGTTCCCTCTGGATATATGCCCAGGAGTGGGATTGCTGGATCATAATGTAAGTCTATTTTTAGTTTTTTGAGGAATCTCCATACTGTTTTCCAAAATAGCTGCACCAAACTACATTCCTACCAACAGTGTATTTTATGTTGACTAATATTAGAATACCTAATCCTTAAGAACATACAAGTCACATGAGAGGAGACAGGCATTTGTCACAGAAAATCCACACACATGATGTATAAATCACCTATGCCTAGTTAAGATTATGTTCAACCTAGTCAACATTATTTATGATTAAAAAGCAGAGATAATATGGAAAATGAAGGACAGTCCTCCAACCTATATTTCTGCCAAAGGTCTTCATCTTTTCTCCTTGTACTACTTCTCTATAAAGCAGACAAAAAATGCTAGAAAGTCAGATGATGCCATAACCACTTCTACTTGGCAAACTGCCAAAGAGATGGCTCTAGCTAAAGGAGAGGAAGAGAGAAAAAATCAGATAAACCACATCTTCGAAATCAACCTCTGTGGAAGTGATGAAAGACATAAAAAGGCATCTGTGATGTGGCCCTCCCTGAGTCTTATAACCAAACACTTTAAACAGAAATGTATTCTTTCTTGCTCTCCATCTCTTCATGCCTAGTGATCCTTTACGGATGTAAAATGAGGAAATACCAACTACTTCATGTGTCGGGAAAAGTAAAGGAAATTTAACACTCATATACCACTTACTGTACCTGGCCTATTCTGTTTTATAAATTATCAACACATCGAATCCTCCCAAGAGCACTAAGAGGTAGGTATTATTATTCTCATTTTATAGATGAAGGAACTGAGGCACAGCAAGATAAGTAAACTTGCTGTAGGTTACCAGCAAGTACCTGGCAAAACCTAGATTCAAATCTTAAGTAGGCTGGTCTGAATCCATACTCTAACACACACTGTGGTTCATGCAGTACCTGCTCTGTGGAGGCTTCCCGGAATGGTTGCTAACATCCTCATCACCAGTGTTGTTTCTATCATACAACCCATTTCCACTCTTCCAAGAAGCTTTTCCCAAACAGCAAACATCACTTACTGCATTGCCCATAGAGTTCACCTAAGCCTCACCCCTCTGATCTCCAGCAGCTCTTCTACACCGATCCACTGCCTGTATGCCCACGCAAGCCCCCGTCTCCAGCGTAAAGTTCACTTATGCCTTCACCCTTCTGACTTCCCGCGGCTTTTCCACTCTGATCCACCGCTTAAACGCCCATGCAAGCCCCCGTCTCCAGCACAGTATGTGCCTACGGGCATTTACGGATCCACTGAGCGAGGCTGGGCCTGGCCGGGCTGGTTCTCTCCCAGCACAGAGGAGACTGTCGATAAACATCTGGGGTATGTATAACACAGGAAATACAGCCAATATTTTATAACTATAAATGGAGTATTACCTTAAAAATTGTAAAACTATGTTGTACACCTGAAACATTTAATACTGTACATCAACTACAACTCCATTTTTAAAAATCTAAAAAACCCCCAAACACCTTGGGAGAATTATATATCAGAGAAAAACCCAGCCCTCCATTCCAAGACCTGTCAGCAGCAAACAGGGTGACTGGCGCAAACGCGGCCGCAGAATGGAGAAATTTCAACGGAGGCTTCAGCTGCATTTCAATTGAGAATTTCAATTGCGTCTCTTCAATTGGTGAGACTGGGGCAGGTGACTCGGCATAAATTCCTTAACATGTACTTGAAATTCATTTCAAAAAACTTTAAAGTAACTGTTCCAAGTCACACAGCAACTCAATAGCCTCTGTTCTCTCTACCAAACCGCAAGAGAAGCTAGAGACCGAACCACTCTGCGGGGGCAGTAACTGCCTCCTACTATCTACCTCTACCTGGCCTGCTACAGCTGCAGCTTCAGCCTTTCCCCTGGTTCTGCGTCCTCACCGGTGAATCCCGGAAAATATCCCCGCCCACGCTAAACGGGGAACTCAAGGCTAAGCAAGGGAGATATCCTGAGGGGCCGCACGCGGTTTTAGGGTCAGGGATAGGGACTGTAAAGTGCTCATTGCCTTTTGGTTCCGGGACAAGAATCGGGTCCCAAAGATCCTGAGTCACCAACCGACGCCTCGGGCCGGAAGCCACTCACTGCGCGGGCGTCCGCCTGGCGCCGGAGGACGGCATTTCCCGTGAGCCCGCGGGCGCGCGAGGACTACGACTCCCAGCATGCTCCGTGGCCGCCGGAATTAACCCTTGAGGGCCCGCGGCCGCCCTGCGCCCCGCCTCCGCCCCTTACCTGGACCCCGCGGGGTGAGTTTTGGGGAGCTGGGGAGGGACTCTTTCTTTTATTTAAGGCTCAAGGGTGTGTGTGTGTGTGTGTGTGTGTGTGTGTGTGTGTGTGTGTGTGTGTGTGTGTGTGTGTGTGATGTACACCCGGCTGGAGGAATTATTCTGATTTTCCTAAAATGAGACAATTTGCCGTCATGAGATTCAGACGCTTTTTGGGGGTGGGAGATCCAGCGTCAACTCTTTGAACCCTAGGGCCTAAGTGGAATCACTACTATCTTCCTCCGATTGCTACCTAAATCATCTCCTTCTTTACCCCCACCAAAAGAAAAAAGCCAGCAACCCCTCCCCTCTTCTACACGCCCCCGACTTTGACCCTTCTCCAGCGCTCTAAGCAAGGTGTGTAACCTGGCTACCGAGTCAGGGTTTTATTTTCCCTCTGGTTGGGGGTGAGTACTCATGGAGCCCAGAGGACCTCCCACAACCTTTTGGATTACAGATTTTAGAAATTAGGTCATTTGCCTCTCAGAGCCTGCCCTTCCCCCCAGGTGCCACCACGGAGTCTCTACAGGTTCAGCAGACAGCCTACCTTTGTCTGACTTGAATGACCGTACGCTTGTGGACAAGAATTTCTTCCTTGAGAGTATGGGTGGTGGGTGTTAAAATTGGTCCTTGCCCCCATCCCTACTCCTAAAACAACACTAGGCACAGGAGACAATGCGCGGTGTGTGTCACACTCTTCTATTACTATTCTTTCTCTATATTGTGCACAGTTCCAGTTCTGGGCTGGGAGGGAGGGGGTCAGAGACTTTAAGCATTGAGTATCATTAGGCTGTGGGATCAACTACCCTTGCTCTATTCATCCATGGTCAGTGGAGAGGAAGGACTGCTTTTTTTTCCCCCCATCTTTCACTGCTCCCAGACCCCACTTTAACAATCCCAGTTCACAAGACCCCCATTCTTGCCTCAACCTTCAAGTGTCTAAAGCTGCTAGGAAAAAGGGCTGTTCTGAATCAGGGGGTTGAGGGCCTGGAATACCTGGATCTCCTTCTTTGCCTCACCCCTAGTCAGCATTTGTCACTGGCAAGCATCCTCTCCACACTCTGGAGGTTAACTCCTCCATTCTGGGCTGTCGCTAGCTTCCTCCCCCTGCCCCCAAAGGGGCCATTGTTCTGGTCAGCTTTTGGGGCGGGGTGATCCAAAGGGAGAAGACCTTGGGGCAGGAGTCCTGAACCATAGGAGCCCAGGGGAGTGAGGACAGGCCGGCATATCTTTCCTCTATCTCACCCTCCCAACCGCCAACTGGCTCCCTGCCCCTGCCCCCGCCCCTTGACATCCCAGACTCCCTGGCTATTTAAACAGAGATGGGTGCCCCCATCGGCACACTGTCCTTTGGCTACCGGACATCATGCCTCCCAAGAAGGATGTTCCCGTGAAGAAACCAGCGGGGCCCCCAATCTCCAAGCCCCCTGCCAAGCCAGCAGCAGGGGCCCCTCCAGCCAAGCCCAAGGCTGAGCCAGCACCAGAGCCAGCGCCAGCACTAGTGCCACTTGTACCTCAACCCCCTCCGAAAGTCCAGGAGCCCCCCATTGATCTCTCCAAAGTGGTGGTGAGTCTCTGGGAAGTGAGAAAAGAGTTTGGAGGGGGTGGTACAAGGGTGGGATACAGTCTAGGAGATTAGGGGTCATCCAGAAGGTAGGGAATCAGTAAGCACTGGATGGTGTTGGGGCTTCCCCTTAGTCCTCCATTTGGAACAATCCAGGTTTATGACTGTGCTATTGTGTTTGTTGCTCCCTTCCTCTAACCTATAACACGTGTGTACACACACACACACACACACACACACACACACACACACACACACACATTCTCACTGACCCTCTTGCTGGAGGCAGGGACTGTGTGATGGGGAACATCTGGGTTCTGAGGACAGTTTCAAGGTGAAGGGAGGGAGCTGTGTCTGTGCCTGGCTGACTGTTCACTGCAAAAGTCCACAGCTCTGAACCCCAGGAGGGAAGGCTGAAGAGGACAGACTTGTTAGACAATCACAGCTGGGGGCCAGGGGTAAATTTAGCCTTTGTTCAGCCCCCAGTTATGTGAGGGATGCAGGGCTCAGGGCAGTAGAGGGAGTGGAACAGGTGGCATGGGATTAACCCTGTTCCCAGGAAACCCTCCCCCCAATAATTCCTCCTCTTGGGATTCTCCCAAGGTCTGGAGCTGGGAATGGGACTGAGGTGTCTGGGCTCCTGGCCTGGTCCCTTTGGGCCCCTCCCCAGAAGTGGCTGCCAGTTGGTGGGGAGGAGTGCTGGGGAGGGATGGAATGAGCCCTGTCATCCTTCCTCACCTGCTCTTTTCTTCCACAGATCGAGTTTAACAAGGACCAGCTGGAGGGTGAGGAGAAGCTGGTCCCCTGAGCCCACTATCCAGTCCCAAGCCCCTGGTCAGATCCTCTTTCTCTTCCCCTAACTCTGGTCCCGACCTTGAAACCTCCTACACTAGTGTTCTTTGTGTTCCCTGCTCTACCCAGCTCAAGCACACAGTTTCTGAATCTCCTTTCTTCTGATGCTAATGGGAACTCCTTGTCAACACTGACCCTTCCTTATACTTCAGAGTTCAAGGAAGCCTTCGAGCTGTATGACCGAGTGGGAGATGGCAAGATCCAGTTCAGCCAGTGTGGGGACGTGATGAGGGCCCTGGGCCATAATCCCACCAACGCCGAGGTGCTCAGGGTCATGGGGAACCCCAAGAGTGATGGTAATGGACCCCCTGGAACAATGCAGGTTTTCAGTTTGGTGGTAGAACTGAGGAATGTCGGTAAGGTAACAAAGGATGTTGAAGTGGGTCCCAGGACTTCAACAACTGTCAAACCCAGGGGCAGAAGTACATCCTGAACGTTGAACGGATAAAACCGTTTGTGGTGGGGATGAGAGCTGAGTTCTAGGTGATACCACGGTGACCTCTCCCTTACCTCTTTAATCTCCAGAGCTGAAGTCCCGGCGTGTGGACTTTGAGACTTTCCTGCCGATGCTCCAGGCGGTGGCCAAGAACCGGGATAAAGGCTCATACCAGGACTACCTGGAGGGGCTTCGGGTGTTTGACAAAGAGGGGAACGGCAAAGTCATGGGAGCAGAGCTCAGACATGTCCTCACCACCCTGGGTGAGGCAGGGACCAAATTGTGGGGTGGAGAGGAGGAGGTGAACCAAAAAAAGGTTAGCCAAGTAGGCAGAGTCAGGGAGTGATTATTGTCCTGTAGGTCATGGGTAGGAGACTGAGAAGGTCAGAACTTTGGGGGCCAAATCTGAAGGTCTTCCTCCTGTAGAGGCTAAAGTGAGGGGGATGCAGATGCCTCCCCAGAGGGCAGAGGAAACGGGATGAGGTGGGAGACCTGAATTTCTGTTTGGGAATAGATGGTTATACTCTATGATATGGTATGTCTCTTAACCCTCTGGAGGTCAGTTTTCTTGTCTGTCAAAGTTTTCACCAGATGTAATTGAGGTGAAATGGAAAGCAAGATTCAGGGACACATTGAAGGCATGACCATTACAAAGAGAGGATTCTCTTGGGGGACTGTTGCTATGGGCAAGTCTCCAGGGTGGGAAAAAAGGAGATACCACCCAGAAGACTGAGGCCTGGGTTGGTGAAAGAGGGAAGGCTGGGGCTAAAACGCTGTGTCTGGGGCTCAGGAGAGAGGATGACTGAAGATGAGGTGGAGACAGTTCTGGCAGGACATGAGGACATCAATGGCTGCATCAACTATGAAGGTGAGAGACCAGAGGAGCAGAAGAGACAGGAGAGGAAGGGAGGCAGGAGGCTCGCGTGTGTGGGTGGGGACACCCTGGGGCCTGGTTATCTAAAATCAGATGGATTATCATCAGGCCATCTTGCCTCCTCTCTCTGCAGCCTTCCTGAAGCACATCCTAAGCGTCTGAGCATTACAGGTAGGGCCATCCCACTCCGCCTTGAAAGGCAAGCCTCCTTCCTTTTCTTCCGCCAGGGTAGAAAAGCCGAGAAGTACGTTTTCACGTCCTGCTGCTCGCAAACGCCAGGGTTTGGCAAAGTTCCTCTTTTTCCACAGGTGCAGTGGGTCGAGCACTGCCCGCCCCGGCCCCCAAAGGCGAAAGCACGTTCCTGCCACTAGGAGGCCACCTTTTGTTGAAAATAAAGAGATGGTTCCTCCCTGGCCTCCGACTCTTGCTTTCTTCAGAGGTGGGGGAGGGAAGGGAAGGGAAGGGAGGACTCTCTTCTCCCCAATCTAACATCCTGGGATCTCCCTGCTGCTCGGAGGAGCAGATTGCTTACGCCCCACTCCACCCTCTTCTGAGGATTCTGTGCCCCAGGTAGGGCTCTTCTGGAGAAATGAAGAACAGCGGGCCCCGCCCACCTCATTACTAATGTAGGAATACTATCTGCATAAGCCAGGGCCAAGATTCCTATTGGCTGGGTCCGCTGGGGATGACGTCATTGAGACGTACTAAGACTAGGGTTGGGCCAGGAACCGGAGCCATTACAGCAGGAAAAGGTCCCGCAGAGCTGAGCAGTCAAGATGGTGGGGCCCGGGCCCGGGAGGATGAGCGGGATTTGGGGCGAGAGGCGGGAAGCCGGGTGTAGGGGGTGAGGGGAAGGTAGAGGGTAGCGGGCAAAGGAACCTGAAGGCCTCGAAGGTTGGAGGTGGGGTTGTAAAGTCGGGCATCCTGTCCTGCTGGGAAGTGAGACCCAAGCATGGAACAGGAGTTTGTGGTTCAGAGTTCGTGGGACTGGGATAGAAGCTTGGGGGATTGGAGTTAAGATGCTGACCGCTCCCCTCTTCTCTGAGCAGTGTGACTTCACCGAGGACCAGACCGCAGGTAGGTAATCTCCGACCCACTGAGGTCATGCTTAGGGAGAGGGACACTGCCTCTAGCACCTACCCCCCAACCTGTCATCCCTTCAGCACCCCTAGGGGAGTAATTCGTGGATTCCCTTCTCCCTCCTTCTGGTTCCTCCATTTTCTTTTCTCACTCTTTCTTCCTCCCTCCCCTTCTACTCTAGATCTGAGCCCCAAGCACTGGGTGAGTTTTAGGTGGTGTGGGCATGTGAAACAACTTGGTCACCTAATGCCTGCTGTGTGTGAGGTTTGGGGGCGGTGTATTAAGCTGCCTGTGCTCCCCTGTTCCTTCATCAGCTACTTCTGCCTCTCCTCTCCTCCTGTGATAATTTCCTCCTCCCACAGCTTGGAATTGTGACGGTTGTAAAAAGCAGCGACCTGTTATTTTGTGAAAAGGGGATTTTGCTGAGGGTACTTCTTTGTAGCTGTACCCTCTGAAAGAGGGCTGTGCCCTCTCCTTCTGACCAGAGGGGTGAGAAGCGGCAGGCTGGGATGACCCCAGTCCCAGGCTGCTGCTCCCACTTCCTTATAAGGACAGGGCCCAGACAGGGCGGTGGCAAATTCCTGCCCTGAGCAGTGTAGTGAGGAGGCTGGGCAGGCTTGCTGAGGGTGGAGGGGGTATGTGAACGGATGTTGCCACTCTGCCAAAGTGGGGAGGAAGGCTGTTTCTTTATGTGGGATATCTGAGTTGGGAGTAAGAGACACTGGATCCCTCTTAGAGGACTTGGGTGTACAGTGGTATAAATATCTGGTTTCCTCAGCATGATCCTGGTTGAATGTGCAGTAGGAACTGCCTGGGAGGGTTTGGGTTAACCCTTGCATGCCCAGTGCTGACGTTTATCTGAATCCTCAGAGTTCAAGGAGGCCTTCCAGCTGTTTGACCGAACAGGGGATGGCAAGATCCTCTACAGCCAGTGTGGGGACGTGATGAGGGCCCTGGGCCAGAACCCCACCAACGCCGAGGTGCTAAAAGTCCTGGGGAACCCCAAGAGTGATGGTGAGGGTCATTAAGTACAACTCCTCAGTGTGGGAAGTGGGCCCACAGTCTTCAGCTAAGAGCTTCCCTTCATCTTCCTAGGCCCTGAACTCAAGCGGGTCTTATCTAGACTAACAAATCCCACAGACTTCTCCTGCCTTGAGTGCGAGCCCCATAATCCCCAGTCCTGAGAACGCGTGTGACTTTGCTTCCACCTCCTTTTCGGCAGAGATGAACGTGAAGGTGCTGGACTTTGAGCACTTCCTACCCATGCTGCAGACTGTGGCCAAGAACAAGGACCAGGGCACCTATGAGGACTATGTCGAAGGCCTTCGGGTGTTTGACAAGGAAGGGAACGGCACCGTGATGGGTGCTGAAATTCGGCACGTTCTCGTTACTCTGGGTAAAGCTCTGCCCTTGCTCTTTGAGCCGAGATGCCACCTGATACACCTCATCTGTTACCTGATTCCAGCGTGGTCACTCTTTCTTCCCCTCTGCAGGTGAGAAGATGACAGAGGAAGAAGTAGAGATGCTGGTGGCAGGACATGAGGACAGCAATGGTTGTATCAACTATGAAGGTGAGGGACGAAGTGGGGCTCTCATGGAGGAAGCAGCCACACAGGGCAGGTCAAGCACAGCTTTTGAGGCTTTCCCTGTCCCTGGACTTGGGCTCCAGAAAGTGCCAGGAGGCAAGGGGCAGGGCCCAGCCCAGCCTAGGGGTGGGAGGCCAGGGGGGTGTGACAAGAAAAGAAGGGGTCATGTGGCATGAAGGGTGGGGAAGGGATGGGAAGTAAATGGATGGCTGTTCCCTCAACGCCTGATCCCTTCACCCCATGTCTGTGTCTTGTCTTCACCATTAATGTCTCTTCCTTCCTGCAGCATTTGTGAGGCATATCCTGTCGGGGTGACGGGCCCATGGGGCGGGTACGGCTCCTCCCAGCCCCCCCTTCTCTAGTTGACCTCCCCAGTGTTTTTCTTCCTGGCCTTTGCTCTCTAGCCCCTGCCCTCCCCCTACTCCCATCTGACTTTCTCCTGGCATGCTTCTGCATGGAGCTGACTGGGGAGGGGAGGGGTTCCTCAAAGAGGAAGACAGCCTGGGGGTGTGGTACCTCCTCTCCTAGAATGGGCTCTGAGGTTGGCTTATAGGGCACTGGTGTCTGGGAACTCACACCAGCTTGTCCCCTCTTGCTTTAGGGTGATCCTCTGGCCCGGGAGCAGGGGCAGTTTTGGCTTAGAGGGGTGGGTTGTGTGCCCCATTGTGCTGCTGTAGCTGCAGTCTCTTCCCTTCCTTCTGCTGGGCAGCTTGGAGGTACCCTAACCCCAAACTCTGTCTTCTCCTCCACCAGTGGCTGACAGTAGCTGTAGGTGTAGCTGGAACTCCTTCTGCCTCTGCTGTGTTCTTGCTGCTCAGGGTGGGGTGGGGAACTAACAGCTGGCGGGAGGGGAGCTGGGGGCCGAGGGAACCGGTCAGACTCAAGGTGGCTCCTCTGCAGACTGACCCCCCAGGTTGGTTGCTGTGGGCACGTTCCTTCTTAGGCTGCCTTCGTGGTCTTGTGGTCTCCTAGCCCCTGGCGGACCCCTCCCCTCGGCCCTGCTCGCCGGTTCACCCCTCTCTCCTTTCCACAGAGCTCGTCCGCATGGTGCTGAATGGCTGAGGACATTCCCCGTGTGCCCGGAGACTGTGCCTTCCCCTGTGGGAGGCTGTGTATGTGGCCCCGAAGGCTTCCTAGGTTCCCTTGTCATCACAGTATTTTTCCCAACTTGTCTCTTTTGGATGATGTTTGCCATCAGCAGTCACCAAATAAACTCTGTGCCCTACGTGCGGGTCTCCTTTCCTTCCTGAGCCAGTGAAGGCGAGGCGAGACTGTCCAGGGTCAATGGACCGGAGGTTGGGGACAGCTGGGGAAGAGCCTGTAGGAGCCATCTCTGCCTCATTTAAGAAGTGCTGGCCCCATTCACTGATGCTACAAAGGCTACCCCTTGGGGATTAGGAAAGCCTTAAATCCCTGTAGGACCCTTGTTCCATCCCGTATCTGGCTGAGTTCTCTCCTAGCCCTCCCCAGCACTGAAGGCCTTTGGTGAGGGAGCCCAGAGTGTTTATTGGAGCGAAAGCCAGGCCATATTAGCATTGCCTGAGCCTGTCTGTCACCTCAGCAGGGCTAGGGGCCAATAATAACAACTAGTGAGTGAGATGCCTGCCTTCTCCCCGCCTAATAAGGGAAGAAATGAAGCCAGTGCTTCTGAAAGGATAAATAGACAAAATCTCCAGGTTGTGAGGATGTCCTTCCAAGTCTTAGATGGCTATTTTTAGGGCAGGTGAGAGCCTCTGCCCAGCTCCTGTGCCAGCTGCATGGTCCTGACAGCTGTGCTGCTCTTGGCCTGCTGTGGAGAGAGGCCCAGTGTCTGCGGGCCTATGGCCTGCCGAGTGCCTCTAGCCCCAGTGAATGCCCCTGGGAAGGACTCCAGGGATGCTGCCCCCAGCCCAGTCCCCCTGCCTAACAGCCACAGGTAAGAGAACACAGAAGGCATCCACAAGATGGAACTGAAAGCAAATTAATTTATAAAAAAAAAAAAAAAAAAAAAGAAAAAAAAATTTACAGAAAACTTTTGAACAGAAGGTGCCAAGACGCAGAGGAAGAGAAACATGGGGACATGAGGAACAAAGGGCCTGGTGGGAGGGAACTAGAAGAATGGTTGGAGAGCCTGGAATCACTTCTGCCTTCACACAAGGATGAAGAGGGGAGAGCTGGAACCGGGGGCGCTGGAATCTGGGGAGCAGAGCCGAGCTGCAAGCTGGTGGTCGAGCTGCTGGTGGTCGGCACTACCCCAGGTCAGGCACCATCCCCAGGCCCCTGACCGCTGCCCCTAAATCCCAGGGAGTCCCTAGCTACCAGCCAAGATTCTGAAGGTCTTGGTGGGAGACGGAAGAGGCAAGAGGGGTAACCCACCAAGTCAGAGAAGGAGGTGCTTAAGTGCTTTTTGACAATGTCAGGTTTTTAAAACTCCCCATCCTCTTACAGCTCCCCTCTCGGTGTCCTCGGGGAGCCCGCTCGCTGACAGCCGAGGGAAGGAGACAGAATAGCCCCCTGTGCCCTTTCCTCCTCTACTACCTACCACAGGAATCCCCAAAAATGTTTCCCCACCAAATACACATACACTGACATCAACTACGCAGGTGACTTTTAAAAAACACAAAACTGACATTCAGAGGGAAAGGGGTCATTGGCTGAGCTGGGGTGGCCTAAAACAGCAACAATGAGGAAGCAGCTGGAGAGCTTAGAGGGAATAAACTGGGGGGTGGGTGGCTGAGGGGGAGCTGACTGAGTTACTAATGAGGGGCTGGAGGAGACAGATTCTGCACCCTATTCTATCCCCAGACCCTCTTCCCCTTTCCTAAAACTCTCCCCTCCCTCCTCCAAAAAATGTAAAAGTTGGATTTTTTCCACTGAGTGGAGGGAGCTCCAATGTGGCTTTTTAAAAATCTCTCTACTTCCTTTTAAAGGGCTTCATCTTTTTTTCATCGATAAAAAAATGCAGTAGTTTTGAGGGGGTGCACCCTTAGAAGTGGTTAATTAGAACCTTGTATAAACACCTTCCCCCAGCCCTTCCTTTGAGGGCAGCATCCCCGTCCTATCTTCTCTCCCAGACATTAGAAACATCTTTCAAACAGGAGTCCTTGAACAATCCGATATAAAAATGCACGCCTCTGACGGGCATGGTGGGGGCTTTGGAGGGGCAGGAGCTTTCCTTACGTAGTGATGAACTCTCCAGGCTGGGGGAGGGTCCCAGTGGTGGGGAGAGGGCTGTTCCTGGAACCTTGATCTCCATGTGGGGTGAGGGAGAGATGTCTGGCTGGCTCCTCACTGTGGGGGTGGCACAGGGGTAACCGTGCCTGGGCTCGGGGCCGTGGGGTCTGGAGGCAGGGGGGTGCCTGGGTCTGTGGAGAGAAGGAAGCTGCATCAGCTGGGGTGTGTGGGAGAGAGGGCTCCAGACCCAGACCACCACAGACAGACAACAGGGCTTGGCATGCAATGGACGGGCAATGAATGAACACCCACAATGTACAACTTCTTTTCCCCAGCACCCTCTCCCATCACACCCTGGGAAAACTGGTATACCCCCAAATCATCCTCCTGCCCCAAGGGAACTCTCTAAATGAGGCACTTGAACGTGAGGGGAACAAGCAAAGGGGACTCCAATCATCATGCAAACAAGTAGCTGTTTTTCCAGTTACAACTGAGATGCTCTGTGCCACAGGACTCCTCCGTGACCCACCAGTGAAAGGCCCCAACGTCATCCCAGAGGTGGCAGCTGCCAGGCTAGGGAATGGTGGAGGACAGCCAGAGAGGCCCTTCCCTCCTGTATTCTAATTTTATCAGAGCGTTCAAAAAGGATCGTGGAAGCTCTAGTGCCTGAACCCCTCCCCACCTGCCCTCCAGCCCTCCACATGGACCCCTCTCCCTCACCCTTCTCCCCTCCAGGACCCTTCTCACCTGGCAGTGGGCTGGCACTGGGCAGGAGGTTGCCCTGAACAGCTGCCACAATGGCAGGGCTCTGGGCTGCGGCGGATCCGAGCCCCGGCCCGAGAGGCAAGGAAGATGGCATGGTGGTGGTCGCCGGCAGGTTAGGATGTAGAGGGTTCGCCATGGACACAGGCAGGTTAGGTGGGGGGAGAGTGGCCGGGGCGAACGGGAGATGGTGGTGATGCCCATGCAGGTTAGGAGGAGGGGGGAGGTTAATACTGATGGAGTCGGCTAGGCTACCAAATGGGATGATGGATGGAGCAGGGGGGGGAGGCGGCATGCCAAAAGGCAAACCCAAAGGAGCATTACCCGCCACGCCTGGGTGCCCGCTGCCTGGCACTGCCCCTGGCATCATTGAGGGAGGAGTTTGTTGGTTGGGGAACGGTGAGGGGCCTGGGAACAAAGAGGAGAGATTGAGAAGATTAGAGACATAAAATCTCGCTCACCAACTCACTTTCACAGTGAGGTAACCTATCCACTCCTAGGCACCACCTTGCTCTTTCCTGATACTAGAATAAGTGGCAAATCCTTAGAACAAAACTCTGGGTCGAGGAGGGACTCCTGCTGGCTTAGGGATGTAACTGAGGTGGGCCCACCTGTAGAAATGATCTCCAGTCCTATCACATATTCCCTTTGAGGAGGACAGGAACATCCACCCCAATCCCTCTAGTCAGCAAGAGTTCCAGATCCCATCACTCACCATGGGGTCCAGGGGGGGGTACCCCTGGTGGGACTGCCCCAGGCTGGGGGGCTCCAGCTGGCTGCTGCTGCTGTGGCCCTGCAGTTGACCCTGCCTGCCCAATCTGTTCAGTGGGGCCCAAGCTTCCAGGAGGGGCCCCACTGCTGGCAGGAGCAGGGGCCACAGAGGCCGGAGCCATAGCCAAGCCGTGGACGCTGGGCGGCCCAGCAGCGCCTGCAGCTGGGAGGGGCTGGGAGCCCGGGGGCAGGGCCGGCGGTGGCTGCTGCTGCTGCTGGTGCATCTGCTGGAAGTGCTGCTGCCGAGCCCGCATCTCCGCATACTTCAGCTGCTCCATGTGGAAGGCTTGTCTGTCAGCCAGGAGCTGCTGCCTCTGGTACTCCAGCTGCCAGTGGCAATTGAGTACTGTTATCCGGGTTCAGAAGGTCCTAAGGGAAAAGGCCTTGCCCCCTGCTTTGTCTCCTGACAAACCCAGACTTTCGTTCTGGAAGTTTCCCACGCCAAATCTCAATCTTGTGCTTGGCTTCCTCTGTCCTCCCTGCCCTCCCCTCACCAATTCCCACCAGCAGGTCTGGCGGCCCACAGAGCTTCTCACTGCGGTGGAGCTCATCTGGTGGTAGCCCTTGCTCATTTCAGCTCCAAAGCTTTGAATTTGTCATTACGTTAATTTGGAAAACCCTCTAGTTCCTCATGTCAATTCATATTCTTTTCTTCCTTCAAAACTGGAGAAAAACTAACGACTCTTAGGAAGCCACCCCAGATCAACTCACTAGCCCCTGAGCTTTGCCTTTATTCTGTTATCTCCCAGGATTTTTATACTTGATCAGAAATCTCTTAATTTACATTTATCAGACACTTTAAGCACTGTTTTAGATGTCTCCATACTGTATATTTGATGTTTTTAAGGAGATCAGAGTCAGGGTCCCTGTCTTCTATTTTGTTTATATTTTCTCAAAAACAAAATGGTTCAACATCTTGTCCATCCCATCCCCTTTCTATGTTCACCTCCTGGACCTGAAGCCCTTGGATTTGTTCGATCACTCAACAAATATTTATTGAGAGTCTACTCCGGGCCAAGCACCATTCAAGGACCTGGAGATGAAGTAATAAAAAAATGACTGGAATCTCCCCCATGGAGCAGACATTCTGTAGGACCTTGGTCTCCAGGCTCCACCTGTGGCTCACTTGTTCTTAACCACCTGGGCCGGCTCCTCTTGCCCTGGCCTGGGCTCTGCTATGAAGCCCTGTCAGCCTCAGGCTCTCTGCACAGGAAGAGCTGACTGTAAAGTTATATGTAGATTTCTGAACCGTGTGGGGGCATCAGCGCCCCTAACCCCTGCTTTGTTCAAGGGTCAGCTATCCCAAATTAAGGAGACTGCAACTAATCAAAAAAACTGCTGCCCTCTCCGTCCTAAACTGAGGCCCAGCTCAGTGTTAAGGTGGGGGCCCGGGGCTTGGCTGGCCTCTCCAGGAGACACAACTCACCGCTTCTCGCTCCCGGTCCATGATGGTCTCTAGCTCCTCAAAGTGCCGGAGTTTGATCTCCAACTTTTTCATCTGGGTCTCCACCAGCAGGGCCACCAGAGATTTGATCTTCCTCTCCTCCACGGCAGCCAGGTGCTAAGGAAGGAGGGGTGGGGCGGCCCGTCAGCAGGAGGACCCAGCTGCAGACATTCTGGGGCAGAGAAGGGTAGTGCGGAGGCTGGCAGGTTTTAAGACATAACTTGCTGTGGTCACAACCCAGAAGAACAGCATGGGCTCGACTGTCTTTACAGGGGCAAAGGATAAGACAACGTCAAATAATTCAAGGGTGAGAACAGGCCCAACGGCAAAGGCTTAAAACAGCTTAGAGAAGTGATGACTGGGGCCCCCTCTCATGATCAAAAGAAAAAGGAAAGAGGCCAGCAATACCTGAAGGGCGACCAGGAAGGACTTCCTCCAGGTGACGGGAGATTAGGGAAGGGGAATCTCCTCCCCTGGGTCTCTGGCCCTCACCTTGGCCTTCACGGCAGCAGCGGCCAGGGCGGCAGCGGCGGCAGTGGACAGGTTGCCCTCGCCGATGTCGCGCTCCACCTTCGTCTTCCTCTCCCCGTCCGACTCCACCACTTCCTTCAGCACTTCCTCCTGCCCTTCCTTGGGCTCCTTCTCTTTCTCCGGATCAACTGGGCCAGGAAAGGGGTCGTCAGCCCTACAGCCTCTTCATTCTCTGGCCCCGACCACCACGCTGGTGGCTCACCTATTGGGTCCCCATCACTCTTCTCTGACTCCTTCTCGCTGTCGCCTTCCTTGCCTTTCTCATCATCCTTCTTGGGTGCCTCGCTGGTCTTCTCCTTTGCTTCTTCCTCTACAGTCCCAACTCCTTCTCGCAGCTCCTGAAGTCCCAGGGAAAGGAGAGCGGAGAGCATCAGGGAGGCTGGTTTGCACGCAGAGGGCTCAGACCAGGAACTGAGTTCATGCCTCTTACTTGGGAGGTGACCTGCCTCCGGGACGCGGCCCCATCCAAGCCCAGCCCACGCCTGCCTGAGCCGAACAGAGCCAGCTTCCCCCTCCACGGTCCACGCCTGGCCCCTCCACCCTCCCAGCCCACATCAGTCCTGAGATACCTTGGGCTCCTTCTTCTCCTCCGTGGCCTGGCCCTCCGCCCGTGCCTCGTCAGTCCCGCTCTCCTCTGGGCCCAGGGGAAGAGGAAATGGGAAATGTCTGACAGAGTCTGTTTGCAACACTTTTCTAACAGCCTCTTCTCCTAGCTAAGCTCTTAGCGAGAGGACCAGCGGGGAGCCACAGTCCCCAAGGTAAAGTTCCAGGGAAAATAAAAACCTCACCCACTTCTCCCCATATCTCTTGTGTTCTGAGGCCAACTGGAGGCAGGAACAGCACGAGGAGGCCAAGAGGCTCTGGGTCTTGGTAAAAAGGGAAGAATCCAGGAAGGTGCAGGCCTTACCGATCCGCTCAGGCTCATCAGAAGTGGTTCCTGCAATGCCACTGCTTTCTAGACCAAAGGCTGGGTCCGCCTTGCCTGTCACTTTGGCTGCTTCTTCCACTTTCCGAACGTGGGCCTCCACCAAGGCTGTGGGAACCTCTTCCTTCATTTTGGAGAATTCTTCTGTAAGACCCAAACCCAGAGAGGAAGAGGCTGGGAGGGGGCAGGTAGGCAGTTCTGGCTCTCCCTGTGAGAGCACCTTCACAAGCCCATCTCTTCATCTAAACCCGCACGGAGGTGGACAGCTGCCTGGGCTGATGCCAGCAGCAGAAAGGCCAGGAGGGCAGCCAAGCTTGAGGAGGTTTCACAGCCTGAGTACCCAGCCCTTCAAATGCAAACCAAAGAGGGCCAGGACCCCTCCACATTACCTAGGGCTGACTTCGCGGCAGCAGAAGCCACTCGAGGATCAACAACAGAGGCCAGGAAAGCAACGGTGCTCATCACTGGGTTGCCCGACTGGCTGAAGGGGATGGGCTGGTAGGCCAGGGGGCCCAGGGAGGCCTCCGAGTCTTCCAGGTATGGGTCTTCAATGGGAAGCCGAAGAAAATGCAAGATGCACTCGTCCTGCGTGCGGCTTCCCACGTGCTCTGATACTTTGTTCCAGTCATCTTTGTACATTTCCAGTGCCTGGTGGTGGAAATACAACTTCACTTACTTAGCCACTTCCCTTGAAGGTCCGCTCCCCCCATCCCACTAGGCGGGTCTGGCTTCAAAGCTCCGTGTCCTGGTATTTGTGCACTCTGCTGGGGCCAAGGGGACCTCCAAGTAGCACTAAGAGGACCAGGAGTTAACGAAATGGCCCAAATCCCCGGCCTGGAGCTGGTCCCCAGGGCAAGATAATGCTCTCTCTACTCATGACTGCATCCAGCACCCTGGCCACTTCTGTTTTCGAAGGACTCTCCTCCCCTTGCCCCAGTTACCTCCAGGAGTAGCAAGGTCTCCTGTTCTGTCCACTCTCGAGTGGCACTGGCCGCAGCTTTGCTCTGCAGGGGAAACAGGGGCAGGTCAGAGAGAGGCGCCCACAGCCCCAGAGGAGTGAAGGTGCACTCCCCCCGGGCAGCCCGCACCCCCGTACCTTGGAGGGTACGTTCTTCTTCGTGTACATGTCTGTGCGCAGCCCGAAGTTCTGCATATCTGTTGGTTTCTCTTTGCCTTTGTCAGGGAAGTTGAGCATTTGCTGGGAAGCAGAGGTCTGCTATTTGTGGAGGGGAAAGAAAGAGGTGAGTCCGAGTGGCCACCAGGAGCCAGGGGCAGACAGAGAGAGAGAACAGACAGAAGGAGCTTCCTTCCCGCAGCCAGGGACACCCCTGGGCAGGACTTCCTCCCTCACTGCTGCGGTCCTCTGCTCTCAAGGCTCTTCTTCCCGGGCAGGGGCCCCCCAGTTAAGGGGCAAATAAGAAGCCCAGCGGGGTCTACACCCCACCTACCAGCTCTGGCTTGCCCTTAGCCGTCTCTGGCACCAGGTCATCCAGCTCTTTGCCCTTTCGCCCAGCCTTGGTATCAGCATCAACCTGGCGGCCCTGGGGGACAGAGCTTGGCGTCATGGAGGCTGGGCAAGGAACGAGCAGGCCGAGGCCCTGGAGGCCTCAAGACCAAATGCTGGGCGGCCCGCAAGTTCGGGGGGCACTCATGCCACTCCTCCGTGTTCCCTTAATGATTAATTAGATCAGTAGTTGGCATGTTACCCATTGGTATTCACACATATCTTTACAGTTCTCTTAGGAGCTGGACAAGTAGGTTCTAATCCTGGATTTGATATGCTGTGACATTGGGCAAGCCACATAACCTTTCTCCTCTTAATTTTTGTAATGTATGAAATGGAAGTGAAAAAAAATGGAAGTGAAAAAAAACTATGAGGCAAAAATGAAAAAATGTTGGAAACATGACAAAGTTAAAAAATTTCATGCAATTTAATTTTAAGCCATTTTTCTCTATCTGCTTCATCCCCTACATGAGCCTGTCTGCTCCCTGAGGGCAAGGAACATCTCTTCTCCCTCAGCACGTCCTCCCAGTCTTAGGTACAAAGGCTGAGAGAGGGTGCTAAACACACGGGGCTGATTCCTGTGGCCCTTTGCATCTCATGGAAAAGGAAGAAGCCTCAAAACACTCCTGAACCATTATCCTAAAAAACCAGAAAAGAAAAGTCCAAAGAAGCCCCGTTTTGCCCCACCCCACCCTGTCCCCACAGCCCCTCACCCTACCTGCGGGGTCTTGGGCTGCAGAGGCACCAGCCCTGATGGTGTGTCCGCCAGGACGTGGAAGTGAGAGGTGGGTGGAGGCCCCATTGGGGTTGGTCGACTCTCAGCATCCACCTGGTAGTTAATAAGACCCCACTGTTCTAGGAAGGCATGGACTCTGTGAGGAGAGAGGCAGAGACGGAGTCACACGGGACAGCCAGACAGGCACACCCAGAGGAGAGCTGGGGTGGAGGTGGGGCACCCTCTTCTCTGCTCTTTCTACGTCCTGAGAAATCCCACCTCCTCCCACCACCCAAATGCCAGTGACAGCCAAGTCTACACCACAGCTGGGGCCCCTCTCCCCATCCACCCGCCTACTTAACATCTCTTCTTGGGTATCTCGCTGGATAGCTAGTAAAGTGAACCAGGATCCTTCTCCACAGACCTGCTCCTTTCCTTCCTCCACCCTTTAGAGACTGCCACTGCCACTCCCTCAGGTGACCAAACCTGGACTTCACCTTTCTCTAGAGGTGCTTTTCCCACTCGTCCCCTATGCTCCTTGCTGGCCTCTCTACCCCAGCCAAGAGGCATCTGTGGGCAGACATCCTCACATACCCCTGCCCCTGAGCTGCAGACCCACCTCATGATGGCGCAGACATCGCCCGCCAGGTTCCTGCGGCAGGCAGTGGATGTGAGATACTCCTGCGGGTTCAGCCGGTAAGTGTCGATCATGAAGTTTCGATAGGCCAGGTAGCTTAGAAGAGAAAAAGGTGAACGATGAGAGGGCTGAAGGGTAGGGACGATGACACGAGGGCTAAGGACTCCTCCTAGGTGACAGGGACAGAAGAACTCACCTGGCTCAAGTCCCACCTTGGGTCTACTGTGTGCTAGACGCAAGGTATTCAAACCCTTGATGTTGTTAGTTAAATAAATTATCTCCTTGGCTATACTTGGGGATGTTTCATCCAACTTATGAACAAGGAATCAAAAGGTAAGAAAAGGTGCCCTTAACTCCAAAGGCAGATGCTAAAGGGAAGGGAGTCCTTATTGGCGCACCCACCTAGTCAGCATGACGTGGTACTGAGAATACACGTTTTGAAGGTGGAAACGTCTAAGTTCAAATCCTAGTTCTCCCGTGACAGCCCTGGGCAAGTTGCTTAGATTTTTTGAACCTCAGTTTCCTCACGTGTAAAGTGTCTGCTGAGAATCAGAAGGGTCTGTAAAGATGAAGTACAATGCCGGCCACGCTGGCAGAGCTCCAAAAATGGTAGCTGCTGTGTGGTGTAAAGCTTGAGAACATGAGCTAAAGGATTCATGTCCCAGTCTTACTACTGACGAGCTGTGTGACCTTAAGCAAGCGACTTAACCCCTCTCTACCTCAGTTTCCTTATCAGGAAACTGAAGATAATAGGACCTACCTCTGAAGCTGATGTGAAGATTCAATTAGTTGAGGTATGTAGGACACTAAGGGCAGTGCCTGGGAGACAGTAAAGCACTCCACGCATGCAGGCAACTACCATCATTTACGATCTCATACTGAGAGTGCACAGTGTAGAACAGCTCAAGTTCCAACCCTGCCTGCAGATCACGGTGAACTCATGTCACCTGTCACGCCTTCCTTTTTCTCTGGAGAGAGCAAGGCTTCTGCACACACTGCTCTCCCCAGGAAGAGGAGGAGGAGAGAACCAAACCAGGCTACGGGGAAAGAAACACAGTTGAAGGGAGGGTGGCCTCAGAGTGAGGAGCGGGGAAGCTGAGGACCGGCCGGGAAGCAAGCTTGTTCAGTTCTCAGGGGGCCTGAGCTCAGCACTAAGTCTCACCTGCCTCACCACATTTATCCTGGAGCATCCCTAATCACAGAAGATGGCCAAACTCATCCAAAGCCAAGCAAGTCTGGCCTGAGGGGGAGCCTTGAAGGACATGAAAACTTCTGAACCCCAAGCCCCCACTTTATAAAATACTTCTCTCCAGAGAGCCCTCTCCATCCCTTAATTCACAGACTTGGGTCTTCACAGTTCCTCCTCCCATTTTTTTTCTATCAAAACCTATTCTCAGGGACCAGCCTAGTAACAGTCACTTACATTTTAGTCAAAGCTATTACTTGTGCCAGGGATGTGTGCATTTTAGATGGCGTCAGTAATTATGGATGGAAAGGCTCTGTGCCCTGTTGAAAGAAATGGAGGCACTGGGGCAGATACCTGTTTTGTACAGAAAAGCACGCCCCCAGGCAGATCCTAGACAAGCAGGCTGGGGGTGTCTGTGGACAGGGACCACGTCTTTGGAAGCCTAGCACAGGGCCTAGCTCGTGGAAGAAGCTCAAGAAATGTTTGCTAAACTGGATCGGGAAGGGTGAATGGGG
Organism: Camelus dromedarius; assembly: GCF_036321535.1. Taxonomy (NCBI): domain Eukaryota; kingdom Metazoa; phylum Chordata; class Mammalia; order Artiodactyla; family Camelidae; genus Camelus; species Camelus dromedarius. The sequence continues at coordinate 58,474,022 of NC_087446.1, read as the reverse complement.
GGCAGGAGGGAGAGAGAATCACGAGCTGAGGTTTCCTTACATTTCTGGAGTCTTGGACTTGTTCTTGCCGTTGAAGAACTCGGGGAGCGCTCTCCGCTCTATGGCATGAACACTGCAAGAGAAGTCAGGGTGTGCTCAGAAGGCGCCAGTGGAGAGACGGGAGCCTCAAAGAGGAAAAGCCCAAAGATGGGGCGGGCAGGAAGGATGAGACGCTTGGAGAGAACTTCCCGCCAGGGCTGGAAGATTCAAAGAGGCCAGAAGCCCCACTAAAACTGAACTGTACCCGGGCCTGTCTGGCTGAGGAAGAAATAACTTATTTGGAGGCAGGAGGAGGAACAGCACGCTGAGCCCCAGCAGCAGGGAAGTAAGGGTTTAATGAGACGCTGAAGCACTGCTACCTGTTATAGTCAAACCAGGCAGCATAGCTGGGGATGATGATGTGATGGGTCTGCTCAGTTACGTTGTCCTCGTGCAGGTCTGGGTTCTTGGTCTGCTCCCCCTTGTTCCCTGTGCTGTTCTCATCTTCATCCTATGAGTATGGAGGCTGCTGGACTCTCAGCATTTCCATTTCGCCCCAGCAACCCCGTGCTTCTCCCACCTCCCAGGAATGTGGGCACTAGAGATGGGGGTGGGAATCAACAGTTATGGGCCCCAGGACTCTGACAGGGTCAGAGTTTTTTGAGCAACAAGTCTGGGGTGGGAAGAGTCTGGGCAGTGGAACGTTCTGGGTAGAAGGAATTTTATAATCACAAGTCAGAATCACATAGAGAGGTAGGGCCTCTCTAAACTGGCTCCACCTTGCCCGTGGTCTCCATGCTTTCATCCTCCTGTTCATCTGAAAGAGAGACATCAAGATAGAAGGCTGGAGCCTCCTGAGGCAGGGGAGGACAAGTGTGCTCTCTGAAAGGCCCCAGCAGGCAGGGGCGGGTGGCAGCGTCCCCTCCCCTCCTTCAGGCTCTGGATGCCTTGCCCCGAGCTCCCCGTCTTACCCAGGTCAGTCATGGTGCCTCCTTTGACTGGGGCTGACTCTGAGTCCTTCTTAGTGTTGACTGCCAGAGGAGAGAGTCACTTTATCAGATAGGTTCTGCCTAAATCAGACCTTCACCTCCACTGTTAACAGTTTCAGAGAGCTCACTTTCTTCAAAATCCTGCTCCATCTGATGACAAAATGTAGTAACTTCCCCCGGTCACAATCATTCTAGGGCTTGAAATTCACTGGCCTGGCCACCTTCCCCCCTTCTCCTGCCAAAAATTCATTTAACTCAACTTCTTTCTTATAAAGAGGTGTCTTCTATGTACATTCATACAGCATTCTTGTCTTTGATAAACCCTTGTCTTCATCTATGTGTCTGTAAGTTCTTAAGAGACTGAGATAGAGTCTGAGCAAATCTTAAAACATTTTTGAAAGCAAAGGACACTCGCCTCAACTGAATTCATACATTAAAGTTTGGGAGGAAACACGGACAGAGAGGAGAGCTGCCCTGACTGATGAGGGGATAGGAGCTGGAAGGCCTCTCTCTCAGTGGCCTCCCCGGCCCTACTCCTGAAACACACTCCTGGACGTCTGTGGAATATAGGCTGTAAGCAGCACTGCAGATCAGCGGTCTCCAAAGTGAAGATGTGAAAGATGGCCCACTGGAACACAGGCTGAGAGCATTAGGACTTCTGTTTGTATTTGCTTTTTAGTCTTATTCTTTACATTTTCCCATTTTTAGATAACATTTGCCTGTTTTATAATGTTCCTAAAGTAGCAGTAAACAGTATGTGTATATAATTTGTGCTCAAATACATTTTACTGCCAGTAGTGTATAACCCTGAGTTTAGAGACAACTACTGTCAAGTATAGAGCACAGTCCTCAACTCAGACATGGATATGAAGTCAGAGGATTGTCTGTGGTGATGAAAACGATTCCAATAACTAACTAAGCTGAAGGGCAAGGTCCTCTACGCTGAAGCTGTGCCTGAGAGGTCAGCCTAACCAAGGGGTTTGACACAGGAGGGGCAGGACTGGGAGAGGCGGGCGGCCTGGTCCATACCTGTTTTGGGCAGTGTCACCTCTTCCACATTGGGGACCGGTGAGGGCTCATCCATGTCCTTTGTCAAGTCTTCCTGCTCCTCTTCCCGGTGGCCACGCTTTGACTTGGTGTAAGGTGTTGAGGGACTGAGGAGGAAAGACAGTGCAAGGGAACTGAGTCCTCCTTAGACAAGGAACCTTTGGAAGTTGAGGTTCGAGAAAGGAAAGAGAGATTCCCAAAGGGACTGTGATGAACGTGATAAATACAAGTAACACCACTGTGTGGTCCACATGAAAGCTGCTAAGAGGGTAAATCCTAAGAGTTCTCAACACAAGGGAAAAAATATCATTTACTTGTTTTTCTATTTCTTCAGTTTTGTGTCTATATGAGATAATGGATGTTCACCTAACTTATTGTGATGATCACTTCATGATATATGTATACCAAATCATGATGCTGTACACCTTATACGAAGCTGTATGTCAACTACACCTCAATAAAGCTGGGAAAGAGAGAGAGAGAGAGAATCCTGAGGGCAGGGCTGAGCAAAAAGAGAAACCAATCACTACAGAGTGATGGGAAGAGGTGAAGACCTTTCATTTCGAGATTGAGTTTACTAGTGGCCGGGACCAGAACCAACCACTGGCCAGCTACAGAAGGCCTCCTCAGCTCTGTCTCAGGCTCACCCAGGTCAGGGCCCAGTGGTTAAGGGAAGGGATTTGTCCTTCCTGCCTTCAACAGGATATGGACAGAGCTGTGAAGGTGGGGCAGGCTAGGGGCTAGCCTACCCTTTCTTAGCATTCTTCTTCTTGGCTTCTGGGGTCGGTGAAGGAGATGGGGAGCACTTCCTCTTCTTATAGTTCCCCCCCTTCTTGTCCCGTCGATCTGAATCTGGGCTGTTCACCTGCAAATTGGAGAATTGGGGCAAATGTCAGCCAACAATCTCCAGTGAAGACTTGTTCTGAGACTTAAGCTAAAGGCTCAAGGAAGAAAAGAAGAGGAGCTTTCACCTCATCGGTCAGTGTCTTGGCTGAAATCTTCTTTCGGCGGGAGACGGGGTTTTTGTCATCATTTACTTCGTAGTCTTCCTCGTTCATCCATTCATTGAAGGTGTCTGTGTCCAGGATCCACTTTGCATGAACCTGAAGCACAAAGGCAGACTGTGCTGGAGAGAGGCCTGGAGGCCCCAGCTCTGTCTGTGGACCCTTAACACAGGAGCCTCTGCTTCACCTCCAAAGAGTGGGCTGGTCCTGGCACTCTTCTTGGGGGATGACAGGGGCGGACAAGAAAAGCTCACCTTCCTAGGTTTCTCAGGAGTTGGAGCATCTTCCACAGATGCTTCAATTTCACTGGCTGGGATCCACGTGTCATAACTGCCATGGGGATTAAGCGTGAACCAGAATCAGTGGGATGGAGTCATGGAAAAACGAAGCGCAAATTTTTTCCCTTTTCCATTTAGAAAAAGTATTGGGTTGTTGGATTATTTTTTGGCAAGATTATTTTTCCAATTAATATTGGGATTCTTTTCAGTATAAAATACAAATGATCATAAATCATTTCAAAAGCAGAAGAAGGAAAAGGATCACCCTAACACAGATACTTGTGATATTCAGCGCATTTGTTCCCCCAGTAACTTTTTTCTGTACAATTTTGTTTTCACATAACTGCAATAATAACTACATCCTACTTTTTACAATATTCACCTACAAATTATCTATCTTACGTCTATCAGTTTAAAAGCTGCAAAACAGCCCACTGACTAGATACACAAATTTGTTGAAACATTTTCCCACTCTTAGACATTTAGATTATTTCTACCATTTACTTATCAAAAATTATACTATGATAATCATTTCACACAAAAAACCCCCATCCTTTTAGCCTAAGCCTTGTCTAGTATGTCCAAGACTTAGGATTTGCATAACGGGGGTGGGGGGGTGGGGAGCAGAGAACAAATTAACAGACCTAAAAATAACCCCTAAAGAGTGCCTTCTTGCTCTGCTAGATGCTCTAGGGCGTCTCAGTTTGGCTCCTGTACCTACACCTGCCCCAGGAACCCGTCCTCACCTGTCAGGATAGTAGCCCCAGTGCAGAAGAACCTGCTTATCCCTCTTCATGACTGGCCGCACCCATTCCTCTGGGGACAGAGACAGAGCAGGGAGAGACATAAGCTAAAGGGATATGCACCAAAAATAACTCTGTACCCAACGCCTGCTGCAGCAGGGACCCTGGGAATAGGAACAAAGATGGTAGGAAGATTCAGGGTTGAAAGGAGAGAGGAGCCCAGGCCCTATGTAGCTGCTGAGTTGTCCTCCACTTCCTAGTCCAAGCCATCCACTGCAGTGACCAAGAAAACCCCAGTCTCACCTTCCTCCAGGTTCCCCGGGACAGGACACACAACATGGGAGGCGCTGTTCTTATCCTCAGTGACTGTTCCCTGTATGGCACAAGGAGAAGCAGGTAAAGCAGAGGTTATGGACCCCTCCGAATGACTCACGGGTGTAAATAAACCAAAGTAAGACTTAACCACAGCTATGCCTTCCTAATTAGATCTTGCTCAGAATGGTATTAAAGTTAGTTTGCATTCTCCAAGCACACATCAGCTGAGTGGCAGAGGGAAATAGCTGGGATTGTGCTATTAATGGAGAAAAGTCAAAGAATTGAAAATTGCTACAGATAACCCTCTGAAAAGACAATCTATTACACATGGGAAATGTAAAGTCAATTTTATGCCCCTGTACGTCCCAGCGACACCTGCTTGTTATTATAGAGTTCCAAAGAGCAAAAATTTCATTTATCTGGAATTAGACAACCTCTAGCTCAACGGAAGCAGATGCCCCTCCCCGCCAGGCCCAAGCAGTCTCTAGGAACAGTGATCCAAACCTGTCAAGACTGGGAAATGGAGAAACAGACAAAAAGAGAGGCTCAATGCTTTAATTCTAATATTTTTCCAAGTAGGTAGGGCTACCTCAGGGCAGCTTCTTGCAGGGAAAACATCAGGAAGAGGGTCATGGAGTTTCTGAAACCTCTCCTGACCCATCCACTCACCTGATGTCTCTTGATAATGTCTTTTAATTTCCCTAACAGTTTGGGTTCAATTTCTGAGCACAGAAAAATGTTAGGTCGAGACAGGCAATTATTCTGTGGGGAGAAGAAATAAATGGGATGAGGTCACAGGAAAAGGGTGTTTCGGATTCTCACTGAGGGAAGGGAGATGGATGCGGGAGGCTCTTGACAATTACCTGCACCAAGGACTTCTCAATGGTCATGAACATTTCCACATTGCGGTCCATGCGTGATGGATTCTGGAAATCGTAACGCCGCCTTGTGAAGAGGCAATAATCTAGTAAGTGGCAAAGCTCAAGACTGGGGACGAGGTTAGAGTATGTGACTTTTTTAACATGGGAAATTAGGAGGCAATCTTGCCTTCAGTTTTGCCAAAATCACCTGGGATCTGGGGTTCACTAATCTCAACTCCATGAATCACTTCATATTTAGTCCAAAAGGACAAAGAAAAGCTTGAGATGCCAACCTAAGAATCCCTTTTCCTCTCTAACACACATGCTGATGTACACACACACACATTCACTCATTCCTAGAGTCTATGTTGGCTCTGACTTCCAGCCATTTTTCTGACCTAGCAAGTCAGGCCTGCTGACCTAGCAAAGTAAGAGACTTGCGAGAATGTCTGTGCTCTCCCACCCCACAAAGACCCCAGGTAATCATAAAGGGGGATTCCCTCTAAACTAAAGATAAGAAGCACAGAAGACAGACGAGAAGGCATCTCACCATCCCTGGTCACTCTTGAATTTGTAGGCAGCTGCAAGTATGTGGCACAGGGAGCCCCCTGCTTTGAAATCTAGGAAACATTTGATCTACAAAATTGAGACAGAGAAGTATGTGAGAATTACATCCTGAATTGTCTTATGGCTTAACAATCTTTTAACAAAATCCCATGATGAACTGATCTCCCTCTGGAAGCTGGAATTCTTTAACCCCTGTGCCATTGTATCACGTGGCCCGGAAGAGGGGAGAAAAAGAAACCAATATTCGCAAAGCCCCGTCATGTGCCAAGCACTTTACTAGGTCACCTCCTTAACCACTACAGAAACGCTACAAGGTAGATGTATTAATCCCATCCAGAGATGAAGGACCAAGATTACAGAGATACCAAGTGGCAGAGCCAGGATTTGAACACAAGCCTATGCAAATCCAAATCTCACATGTTTTAACCATTCCATGAGTTTCATGACTGTGCTCAGATACTCCAAGACAACCTGTTGCACAAAGTATTACTAGGACAAAGGGACTGGTAAACTGGGGACTCGGTCAAGCCAGTAATGCAAAGATGATGGTAGGAAATTATCCAAATCTCAAAATTTTGACATTTACAAAAACATAGAAAACAACTCTCTTTCCGGTTTGGAGGATTCACCCCCTTGCTTTTTGCACTCACCGGCAGTTTAGTGAGCGGTGCATTGCTGACATGTTTGCCAAAAACTTCTTCCTGAAATTGTAGCAACTGTACAACCAGGCTAGACAGGGACTTGTTGGTAGGTGGTTCAGCTTGTATATACTGGGGAAACAAGGGAGAGGAAAGAAAAATAGACCCCAGATCAGTCGTCCACCATCTTCCTTATCTCTTCCTCAGGAGCTCTGGAAGCATCTAGGGCAGAAGAAAATAGTGTCTTCTTTCCTGATGTGTCTAGTCTCTATAAAGAAAATGGCAGAAGGGAGGCTCTAGATGCCCCTCACCAGGAAGCTGAAATTCTGCTGCCCCCAGCCTAGGCGGCCAGTGTTGTGTGCCGGAGGTAAAGGCGGCTTCCTACTCTTCCTCAGCTACACCCTAAAAATGGGGTTTCAGGACCCTGATGTCTGAGGGGTGTAAAATTCTAAAGATTCGTGGACTTCAGAATGGAAGATGGAAGCAACATCTTCAAGGCTCTAAGCGAGACAACCGTCTGTTTCTTGGGGTAACTTTGTGGCAGGTCAAGACTCCCCCTATAATACAGCCTAATGAGGCAAGTGCAAGGAAGTAAGGTGGGGCGGACAGATGGAGAGTGAAGTGTACACTCTGCTTCTGCGAGGAACTGGACACAAAAGTCTTCAAAGGCCTTCCTAGGTGGGAAAGACCAGCTACTACCCAGCCTGGTGGGAAACAGCAAGGTAACATCTGTCATTTCTCAGGAAACTGTACCCGAGACAAGCAACCTTAAGCCTTCTTAAACATTTCCACAGTATGCTACTTAGCATCCTAGCCTTCTGTTCTCATTTAAAACTGAGCCAGGAAGCTAGCTTTCACTTTACCTTTTGACACCTTTTTCCTCAACCCTAATCACAGAGAAAAGTGCACCTTTCAGTGGGAGGTGTACAGAGATCCCTGAAAGAAAAGGTAAACGACAAAGAGCTAAGAGCTAGAAAGCTGAACCAGGTCACAGGCTGTCAATCCCCCGAGGCCAGAGATTAAGCCCCTAGACTGATCTTCCTTCCAAAAGGTCAAAGGTAAAAGCCTGGGAACCACAGTCTCACGCTGGGGAACAGACAAGCCACAGATCCAGCAGTTGTTTGTCAGGATCCTGACACCCAGAGAGACCTCCGAGAGCAGGGCCGGGTTCATAACCAGGATCAGAGGGGCGTTCTCCTAAACCGCCCATCACATTTCTGGCAGGCTGCAAAGCTGGGCAGGAAGAACTAGGTTGCGAAGGAAAGTCATAAAGAGAACCCCTAACTGGGGGTAGTGAGAAGGAAGAGAGATCATTTCCAGAGGAAAATTCTATGTAGAGAGATTCCCTTCAACCAGGCCTAAAGACAAAGACACCACCAGGAAGAGGTCTGGTAGAAAAGACAGGTAAGGCTTCTTGAACCCTTTGTTCATTACCTTATTATCTCCTGTTATGGGGTGGGGGTCTACAGACATAAAGCGTGTCTTAGCTTCTGAACCCCAAACCCAAGGCAATGCACGGCCAGGTGACGGGGTGACTTCATTGTGAGACTGAGGAGTGGTTTAAGAAGGGGTCGCTGCCCAGGAACTCCTATACTCTGGTTCCCAAAGAGGTTCTGTTGCCCCTTGGACCGAGGTGGGGGACGAGCGGCAGACAGGTGATCCCGGGGTGGGGGCCCTTTTCAGGCTGATGAGCAGTCAAGGGCCTGCTCTGTGGCTGTTTACCCTCTTGCTTTCATCGTCTCTCTGAACACACACAAAGCACAGGGGAGGCCTCAGCCCTGCTGGTACCTGGCTCCGTGGGGAGCTCTGGCGGGCACCGTGGCGGGCACGCTGTGGGGCGGGGGGGGGCATTCCGTCCGCCCCCGGCCGTCTCTCCCGGAAAAGCCCGGAAGGCGATGGTTTACAGGAGGGTGGGCAGCTGGCAACGGGACCCGCCGGGGCAGTGGAGAAAAACAAGGGGCAGAGGGCGCAGCAGCGGGGGCGGGGGCTGGAATCAGAGCCTGGGGGGGGCGGTAAAAGAGGCTGGGGGAGGGGCGCGGGGCGGCGGAGGGCGCGCTGGGGCTGCTCCCGGCGCCACGGGGGAGGGGCCGCGGGCCGCGGGCCGCGGGAGGGTGGGCAGGATCCGGGGGGGCCGCGGGGCCGCGGTCCCTTTGTCCCGCCCCCGGCCCCCGCGCGGCCCTGCCCGCGTACCTTCTTGTAGTTCTTGCCGAGCCAGAGTCGCACGTTGTCGAACTGGGTCACGGTGTCCGCAGCCTCGTAGTACTTCACGTTGGGGCCGCCGTCCTTCTTCCGCACCGCCATCTTCTCGGGCTCCGGCCCCGCCGCCGCCGCCCGCCCCGCTCAGCTCAGCTCCCGCCTCCTCCGCCTCCTCCTCCGCCCGCCTCCCGCCGCCTCCCGCCGCCGCGGCCGCCGCCTCCCGCCGCCTAGGCCGGCCCCGGCTCGTGCAGCGCCCCCTGCCGGCCGACCTGGCGCGGCGGCGGCGGAGCGCCGGGCGCGGGGCGGACCCCGGCGGCCTCCCGGGCGGCGGCGGTCGCGGCGGCCGGAGCATTGGGGCGGAGGCTGCTTCCTGGAGGGGGCGCACACTCCCCTGAGATCGCTCTTTACCTGACGTGAAGCCTGTTCTCTTCTTGCCTCTGAGCCCAGGGAGTGGGGTACCTCTCTATCCTACCCCAAGGGGGTGCCCGTCGCCTGAGGAGCCCCCAGCCCATAGCCCCGAGTGGCCCTAACCCCACTGCACATTACTAACCCTATGCAGCCCCTAATCCCAAGGAACCCCCGAGTCCTTCCCTCGAAAGTTCCTTCCTTTCATCCATCCCCATAAGTTCCCCGTTTAAACTCTTTCGGAGCCTCCCTCGCCCCTAACGCCTTGTCTTAGCTCTCCTCTCACTCCTTCACTCGAGGAGTCCCCTAGCCGCCACCCTAGGGGCCCATTCTCTTCCCTCCAACTGCTTTCTCCGCAGGCCACGCCATCGCCTCCTAAATAGCTTTGCGCTCCTTGAGACCCCGAATCTTCGCTGGGCGAGAGACTCTCCCTCCTTGTGTCACCCGTTCCACACGACTTTTTTCCTTTGGGTGGCATGAAGCAAGAGGTAAGGAGCCGAATGGGAGGGGGTCACAGGGTGTGCGTGTTCGGCCCCGGGCCCGGCTTCCTGCTGCTGCCACACTCCCTCCCCGGTCGCAAAGCGGACCCCTTCTGTAAGTGCGGTAAAGACCGGTTTTGGAAGTCACGGTGGCCGAGTGGTTAAGGCGTTGGACTCGAAATCCAATGGGGTTTCCCCGCACAGGTTCGAATCCTGTTCGTGACGGCCGTTTTTTTCCCATCAGTATGTGTTAAAGGAAATCCCTTGTCTTCACACGCCTTTCGTGCACCTCCCTTTCTGTCTAGGAAATAGAAGCCAGGTCTCACCCCCGGATTTGGGGGAGGGGGATGAGAGTGATCACGGGAAGCTTAATTATGCACAACTGTATTGGCTGCTAGGACACAAAGCACTTTAAGAATTCTGTAACTTCAGGTTTGCAGGCAGAGTTTCGGCATGTTTCATTATTTTGGGAGGGCACAGCAAAGGATTTGGTGAAAGGGTTAACTGTTGATTGGGAACATGAATGCCTCTTGTGCCACAATAGTCAAAACTGGAGTTCCCTGGGGAAAAAGGGCACGCTGGCTTTCATGACCAGATGTCACATATTGTAGGTCTGATTACAATGAAGACCCAGGAAACAAGACATTGTCTCACCGGCATTTCCTTGAGGAGATGCACCTCCTCAGGTATCACAGGGCTAGAGAGGAGTGGCCTATTGAAATACCAACACTGCCAATCTAGCTGGAGCTAGAGTGTGGGAAGATAACTTACTTTTTATTGAGTGCTCATTGTGTGCCAGTACTGTTCTACGTTCTCCGGGTTCCAAATTCCTAGCTAGGGAATTTATCTTCTCTAACCTCTAACCCTCCTGTACTCACCTCAGCTAGTTCTTACTATCTCCAATTTCTGACTGTGGGGAATATCTAGGATACTAGTTGACGATGTTCTTTTTGTATTTAATTTCTTGCACAGCTTCAATTCCAAGTAGGATCCACAGAGGGCAGGGGTTCATAGAGCTTTTTACACATTTACACTTTGGAGTTTCCCCCTTTCCTACCATTCCTCATGCTGTATTTTCCAAGATCACCCTCACTGCCTCCCCTCCACCTCCCATTCTCACTTTCCATCCTGCAGGTCTGTTTACTCTTCCTCTGTAAGGCTCTTGATTACAAAAGCTGGAACCGATCAGTCTACCACCACCATCCACTAGGTTGCATGCAAGGCATCTCCTTTGACATGCTTCTGCAAAAATTAATTAAAATAAAAACAAGTTATATTTATTCTACTTCCTATTTATTTATTTTTAACATTTTAAAAAATTGAGTTATAGCCAGTTTACAATGTTGTGTCTACTTCCTATATAGATAGTCTCAACTGTGTCCACTTTTCTCAGGGGTGAGTACAGGATGGACCTACAACCTGCCAGAGCTTTCATTTGGAGGGTAGGGGTACTTGTGAGGACTAATGAGTTGCTCTACGTAAAGCTGCAATAAAGCATCCACACTGTAGCAGAGACTGTAAACCCTACCATGGCTGCTTTCTGTGTTCCACGACCTGGTTCCTTTTTTTCTCCCCACTCTTCCATATTCACTGTGTTTCATCCACTGGTATTCTTTTAGTTCCTGCTGTAGTATTTATCTGTGTTCATGCTGTTCTCTGCTTGAAATAATCTTTCTCATCCTCACCTTCTCAGTCTTCACTTACATGTTGGTTCTCCTGAAAGTCTTCTCTGACCACCTGTCACCCACCATATCCTACACCCTAATCTTACTATGTGAGATGGTTGTTTTTTCACATGGTTATGTGTACATGTTTTAATCTTTACTAAGACTGTACTGTAAGCTTCTTGAGAGATAGACTGTGTATTTTGTTTGCATCTCCACTACTAGGCCTTAGACATAGATGTGATCAAAAACGTACTGAATGGATGGAATCTAATGGGCTCAGTACTGGACTTCCTACCAAATCCCACTTTGCGCATGCTCTCAAATTTAAACACCTAGAGAGCCAAGACCAAAACTGACCAGCAGAGGGCAACCGACAACTATGTTGTGAAGAGAAGAAGCACTCCCCCCACCCCCATGGTTTACAAAATGGAGGATCTGGACCGAGAATAGCGGGCTGAGGTTATTCGGTACTTGAGATCCTACCTTTCACTCTCAAATACCTCCCTTGTAACTTTCGGGGTGAGGGGCTAAGACTTAGAACCTTCGTGTATGAGAGAGAACTTCAAATTTTTATCATCCTCAAAGCCCACAACTCCACAATTCTTTCACTCTTCCATCCCAACAAATCCTGTCTCTCTATCCTTGTATCTTTGTGTTGCATAATCAACACACACACACACACACACACACACACGCCCCCTTCTTACATATTTACTACGTTCTACTCACGGGCATTCTTTAGTTTCTGGCTCAGTATTTGTCCTTGCTCATCCATCTGCCCTGATGTTACCTTCTCCACCTGTGCTTGCAGTCTCACTCATTTCAACCACCTAAGGAACCGTCCATAAATATTCTTCCATAACAAGTTAAGATGCTCCTGTCCCACTGGTTCAATCCTTCGTTAATTCAGGACAAACAGAACTACACCTTCACCCGACACTTCCAAATCACCATGTTGTATTCTACTTTTTTTTTTTTTTTTAAATAAAATGTATACCTTCTACCTCAGCTTCATGCTATCTTTAATAACACTGTGGCAGAAAACTTTGCTATGTTGAAAACCATTGATTTATTATCGGGCTTCAGAGACTCTGTACTTTCTTGTTTTTCTCTTAGAACACTATTTCTCCATCTCATTTGTTTTCTCCCTTCCTCTGTGGCTTTGTATGAAAGCTGCATTCTTCTCTCTCCTCCCAAGACAAAAACCCCATGCCACCATCCCGGACATGGCCTCTCAGGCAAACCGTGGTCCTGTATCTCCCTCTGCCTATATGTCTGCGTGTTCATCTGCATGGCTGAGCTAATGTCTCCTAAAACACAAACAAAACTCTCTTTCCCAGAATCACGTTCTCAATTTTTCCCATTTAATACGATTATCTTAATTTCGTCTAGTTTCAGCCTTAAGAATTACTAGACATTTTCTTTTCCCGTGCCCATCATTCATCAATCATTGCCTCTTCCATCACATCATCTAATTCACGCTTTTGTTACAATGGCCTTTCAGGTGCCCCAGTTTCACCATTTAAATCTCTAAAACACAACTTTCATCGTATTAATCCCGTCTAGGAATTTCAGAGCCCCATCTGTTCAAACACATGCTCCTATTCTCGATACACTCTGCCTAAATCACCCATTTTTAATCCTTAATTCTTCCCAGTAAGATACCACCAATCTAATCAGGCTAGGCGCCTCCACGTCACAGCCTAATTCCTTCCTTCTCTCGTGAAGTTCCTTCTGTCTCCACCTTATAACCAATGACTAGCTAATGCCACCCTATACTGATTTTTTTCAGCTACAATTTCTTAGATTTTAATCAAATTTGCTTTTACCTGAGTAAAAAGCTAAAGTGGGGAAATCTAACACATAGGAACTCACTATCCCCTTCCAAGTTGTTGACTTGTTCCAAATGTTAAGAGGCTTGGATCTCTGCAGTTTATCCAGTAAAGCAAATTAGAGGACTTCAGCTGAAATGATCTCAACCTACGCTTATTTCAGGAATGCTGTCATTGCACAAAACATTTCTGGAACTCCTTCACAACTAGTTCATTAGCCAGATTTAAATGATTCATTACTTCAAAATTTCTTTTAAAAAAAAAGCTGAAGCACTAGCCACCTTTATCACTCATCTATTTTCCAGATTTTGTTGCAGATTACTTCTGGAATTCCCCAAGGTCACATTCTTAGCCTTCTTGCTGTTCTTTCCTTTAGTGGTTGCATTCATTCTTAGAATTTCTTCATCATCTTTGGGCAGATAACTTGCAAATCCACCTCTGTAATCCTAACTTCTTGCTCTTGAGCTCTAGACCCACATTTCCATTTTCTGGCTAAACCCCTCTGTGTGGAAGCACTTCCAACCCATTGGCCCCCAAATTAGCTCATTACTTCACCCCCAAAACCTGCTCATCCTCTTCTCCCTATTCAGATTAATGAACCTATCTTCTCATTCAGACTAGAAATCCGTCTTTAGCTGTGACTCATCTTTGGTTACCTGCCCTGTGTTATGTGCAGTGGTTGGGAGCTCAGGCTCTGGCATGACTTTCAAGTCCCAGTTCTGAGTATTAGCTGTGCTAATTTTGTCCTTTGTCTTGGTCTTCCCACGTAGAAAATGGACATGATAATGGCATCTTTTTATGAAGCTGTTGGGATGACTAGATGTTTAATACTTAGTGCGTGACTCACAGTAAATGCTGAGTCTGGCTGTTGGCCCCTTTCCTCACTGCTAGGATCTGATTCTATTCAGAACTCAACTCCAATGATTCCTCTGAGAAACCTTCTCTCCTGCATCCCACCAGGTATGTAGCTGACCCCCTTCCTCCTTGTTGTCCCTTTGTACTTAGTTCTTACCTATTAGCAACATGGTATTCTGTGTTTTCCATTATTTGTTCAAGTGTATGTCAACTACTAAGCTGCACATTCCTTTCAAGGCTTCTCAATTACTTGTATATCTCAAATGCCTAGAACCACATCTGGCATAAGACAGGTATCAATGTTTGCTGAGTGTATCTAGTCAGTTACTAAAGCCGTTGACTTTTCTCCTCTGATGTCTCTTGTCCCCTTTCCTGCTCTGTTTCAGGCTCTAATTCTCTTTTGCATGAATTACTGCAAAGCTTAATAATATCGCCATCAGACTCACAAGTTGGAAGTCACTCTTCTCAAAAACTACCTATAAAATTAAAGTCCAAACTCCCTGCCCTGTATTCAAGGCCTTCCGAGAATCGACCCCAAATTATTTCTAGTCTTATCTTCCATGTGTTCCTTCAACAAATTCAGATTCTGATTAACTAGTCTCTTCCTTCAACAAATCTTTCACCTCTATTTGTTCTTATTCATGCTATGATCTTAGCCTAAAACAGAGGTTGCAAACTGGTGGACCCGATGTTTTTGTTTTGTTCTTTTTTTGGCCCACATTTTTAAAAAAATTGAGCTAATATTTAAAAGTTGTGACATTTAGTATAAACATTAGGGTGTCCAAAAGTTCTTGAAAAATAGGGGCAATGTTGGGCCCTGTTCTCGTATAGCAGTAACCAGGCGGAGCTGCACTGCCAGCTGCCCCTTGTCTCAGGGCACGTGTCTGTCACCTTGCCAGCTTTAAAAACATCTCTCAAGTGTACAGTGGAGAGATCAGAGTAATGGTGGGACGGCTGGGCCTACGTCCTGATGTTTCACAACGTAAAGAACATCTCTCCCGTGATGTCTTTTATCCCCAGAACTGTTTAACTTGAATCTCTCTGACTCTAGACCTAGTTCTGTTTAGTAGAAACAGGGGTTAGAAAAACAAGTTAAAGGACACTGTCAAGAGGCAATCCATCAAATCCAAAAGGCCACTCTCCAGACAACTGGCCCAATTTCTTCAATTAGTGTCACCAAAAAAGATTGTTCCAGGAATCCAGACTAAGAGGGTTAAAACACGTAACTGGTGTAATGGCAGGGTTCCTGGACTGGATCCAGGGTTGGACAAAAACTAGCTCCAAAAGTACTTTTCTTAGGACAATTGAGGAATTGTGAATATTAATTTAATATTAATTTTAAGCATTTGTTATTTCGGTAGGAAAATGTTCTGACTTTTCAAATGTATACTGAAGTGAAAAATCAAAACAACCAACCCTCTCTGCACTTCCCTGCCCATTCTCCTGACCTTAAAAGTCCAGAATAGGTTGGCAACTTTTCTATAAAGGATCAAATAGCAAACCTTTTAGGCTTTGTGGCCATAGTTCTATGGGAACTACTCAGCTCTACTGCTGTAATCTAAAAGCATCCATAGACAATATATGTAAACAGAAACGGGCATGGCTACGTTCCAATAAAACTTTTTTTTACAAAATCAGGCAGCAGGATACAAGCTGTAGTTTGCCAAACTCTGATCTAGAGCAAACACTGTATCTCCTGGAAAAGTCTTTCCTGGAACCCATCAGAACTGTGGCTTTCTCTTCCCTCTGCTCACATAGGTGCCATTTTGCTACATGAACCACTGCCCCCTCAGTCCCACTCTAGTGAGTTCTTGTAGAATAGGCACTCAATGAATAGTTTGCAAAAACCAAATCTACCCTAAAAAGATTTTGCATCATTCATGACATTCAAAAGAATGAACAGCAGCTTCTGAAAGTAATTTTGAAGCTTTTTTTTTTAAACACTACTGGTATCACTAGGGTACAAATATTACTGCTTGTGCTCTAGGTTGTGATTTGTTCATCGGCATTTTTAAATCAGACCTTGTATTTATGAAAGTGTAGTAGATCCAGTGGGCACAGGAATGCCCATATGTGGGTGTTTTGTGGGGTTTTTTTTTTGTTTTTTTTTTTTTGCCCCACTAGAGTAGCTAGAGTACTACCAAATTTATATTAGGTGCATGATAAATGCTGAAGAAATTTAAAATATAGCACTGTGGTAAAAGATTATTTTCTCATGATAGGAAGATGGCAGCAGATGCCTACAAAAGGGCTTAGCAAGACTTAGCAACCACAGCAGGTGCAGGTGTTCCAGGTTCTTTCCCTTGTGTTTACCTTCTTGGTTAGGACACAAGGGTGGAGGGTTCCTGCCTGTGATGGAATCCCAGACTCCAAAGCAAAGGTGCTTGGGTGACAAGGGAGAAAGTTACTAGCATATCATCATAGAAAGTGTCCTGAAATCCCAGAGCACCTAAGAAGATGTGGATTTGGAGCAAAGGTAAACCCTGAAAAGAATACAGTTCAGATCACTAGTGAGAGCTTTGGTTGTACAAAACAGGGGACAGGAGGGAAGGACACAGGAGGGCACGCAGGGCAAAGAAGATACGAAGTGCACTCCTCCCAGACAGACATCCTCCTAAAACAGAGGCTCTGAGACAAGAGTGGGTTACAAAGTGGGGAGGAAGTAAGGGGAATTAAGGCGAGAGAAAGGACAAGGCAGAGGAGAACCTTCAAGAGGGGAGTGATGTGAATTAAGAATTTAGAGTTGAGTAAAAGGTTTATTAGTGCAGTCAACACCGTGGAACAGCACATAAAACACAACCAGCAACCTGCAGAGACACTAGTGCAAAGGGTAGGGAAGCCTTTACTGAGCTTCCTGGCTCCATCTGAGGGTGACGACAGGAGGGTATGGGCCTTGGTAAGGCGGGCCAGGGCAGTGGGGGTGGAAGAAATGTCGTAACCAGACTAAGTATAGCAGCGTTTTCAAATTCCTGAGCACAACGTCCTGGAGCTGGAACATATGACGACTGTTCCGCACGCCCTCCAAGCTGTATCCCTCTCCTGCCCACAGTCCCACTGGGGCCATGACCCAACTACCCAGACCTACAGCAAGCTGGCCCGGAGAGCAACTCCAAAAAGAGCAGCAGCTGTTACACGGCCATCTCTCTAACCCCACCTCCCACCTGCTTATTAAGACCCACTACCCACTACCCCACACCCACCATCTCCTCTCCTCTTACTCTGCCAGTCACCCTAGGGATCACAGCATGCCCTGGGCAGCCTGAAGTGGAGCTCAAGTCCTTGGGGGCCTGGGTGAGGCAGAGTACAGCCTGTACTCAGGGGCATACTTTCTATCCCACTTTGCCTGGTGAAGCTTAGAACCCAGCTGTTTATCTCCAAGGAAACCAGGGGGGTGGGGGAGGCGCAAAGTGGGCAGGATTTCTTCAAAATTAATACTCTAAGTCCAGAGTTTTACAATGAGACCCTGGATAGGCTGGGAGCAGAGTTCTCCAGAGGGCACAGGCATCGATGCTGGACTGTCACATCCATCACTGGAATAGAGGAAGCTCCTCATCTCGGATGGGTTATGGAGGACTGGGACAGACATAAGTTCAGCCAAGGACTCCCTTGGCCCTCCTATATTAAAGCCAAAGGTTGTGCTGAAAAGGAAAAATATAAAACAGATCCCATCCCTGTCCCACCCTATCCAGAATCCCCACAATAGGAAGAGCAAAAGTTTTAAGTTTTGTTAATTTTTTTTCTTTTTCCTTTCATAAAAAAAAAAAAAAGTAAATAAATTAAATTGCCAACAATGTGGCTGGGCTGGAAAAGTGGGGTAGCCATAATCAGGCCATTCTTAAAAAAAAAAAAAAAAAAAAAGTGGGAGGGAGGGAGTGAAATATAAACAAGTAACAACGGCCAAAGGAAATTATCAAAATAACTAGTTACAATCACAGGGCTGGAGAAGGGTCTACGGAACCATTCGGGCCTGTGCCACAGAGGCAGCGCCTACCCGATTCCAGCAAACGCCAGAGAGCTGCTTCCTGCTGAGCATATTCACCCCAGTAGACTAACCCCTCACCCCCACCCCTGTCATTCCCTAACCACGAGGAAGTGTAGGAAAGAAGAGCTCATCTGGAAATTTTCAGCATCCTAACCTGCACACCTGCAGACCCAGCGGGGGCCCACACCTTTAAGGTGGGCTGAATGGGGTATTGCTTGGCACAGAGGTCCAGTCTTCCCCTAAGGGCCACCAACAATGACCGGCTGGCCTCCTTATTCATTTCTAGGGTTTTGTTCCACCCTTACCATTTCTCCCCAGAGCTGCCCTCTAAATGCTGTTTAGAGTCAATAGTCCTGCCTGTTCTGATTCCTTGGTTTTGGAGGAGGGGAACCGTTAGAGATTCCTCACTCCACCCTGATCCTCTGGAGAAAATGAGTATCCTTGTGCTTTCTGAAAATAACTGGAACCAGGGACCCTAGGCAGGAAAATAGATATAGAGGTGGGGGCTTTCCCAACCAGATGGAAAATTTACAGACATCTTAGGAGAAGAAATGAAGCAAAAGGAGGGAATCTGGGTTCCCCACCTGAAAGGCTGAGCAGAGTGCCCCGGGGCCCCCCTTCAGTGCCAGAAGAGCAGGGAGATGTGTGGCTCAGGTGTAAGCCACGGTATTAAGGGAAGTGGGGAGGACTCAGGGCCCCGCTGCTGGAGTGACAGGATTTTCTGATTTTCAACTCCTCCTCATAGCCCGTCGAGATCTCCTATATCTCTTCCACACCATGCGCAAATATCATGACAAGCCCCGGCTCCTGCACCATGTCGTCACCCATGTGCTGGTTCTCACAGGCCATGACGACGACAGCCTGCTTGCCAGGGATGCGCTTGGCCACGTAGTTCTCATAGTAACGCCGGTTCATCTGCCTTGTCTCTAATGTGGCCAGACCCTGGGGCCAGCTCCGCTCATGGGCATTTTCAATCAGCTCGTTGACAATGGAGGCAGGACAGCCACTCTCCACCAGGGAGCGCTTGATTACCGCCTGGAGCACAGCGTCCGGGGTCGAGATCATCCCTCCCCAGCGGGTCACTCTTGCTGGCTGCAGGGAGTTCACCCACCTGTGTGGAAGGAGTTGGAGGTGGTCATTCCAGCTCATCCCCTTTCTCTGCATTGGCTTTTCCTCCAAATAGGAACGACCACCCGCTCTGCACTCAGCCTAACCTGATTCGTCCTTCTTTCCTTCCATCATTGGCTCAGAAACTTCAAACAATTCCCTGGTTGGTCCCATCTAAGTCACTACATGTTTCTCACCAGATTAAACTCCTCGACTATAGGGTCCCTGTTATTTTTCTTAAAAATTTCAATACTTATTAGCACATGGTACCTGGCATGCAGGAAGCACTCCACAAACATGTACTGAAAGAGCAGCTATCCCCCTCTGCTGTGTCCCGGGCAGCACTGTGTGCTGTATATACTGACTCACACTTAACAGTTTAGTCTATGAACTGTACAGAACCCCAGAACTGAAAGGGATCTTAGATTTTGCTTGTTTACTTTGCTTATTCTTGCTACATTTTACATCTCTTTCCTGGATTTGCACCTTCTTCTCTGAATTGTAAGCCCCCTGAAGGCATGAACAATATCTTCTATTTCTTTTTGGTCCTCCTAGCACTCCACAGGCCTTTAACAGACGGCTCTGTACATGTGGGTACCCACCTAATTCTTGGGTAAGTTTCCCCTTCCATCCACCCAAAAGAATGAGATCCTCAAGATTATCCCTTTCTCCTCCAGCCTTGTTCTTCACCCCAACATCTGAGAGGCGGTGGCCCCAGCCCAGCCCTCTTATTACCCTCCTTCTGCCACTGCCCTGCTCCTCCCCCGCAGGGCTCAGTGCCAGGATGTGGAGTGACTCCACGTCCTGAACGACACTCACTCTAGGATCTCGTTGTACTCAATTGTCTCCTCCAGGTTCTGAAGGTTGGGGTTGACACTGCGGATTGCACGCATGTATGCCTTTAGCAGCTGGATGTCTCGCTTCTGTTAGAGGGAAGGAAGATGAGGGATAATGGTTATGACAGACAACAGACTAAAGACAAAAGTTTGTCTGAGAATGAGGGAAATCAAGAGATCTGAGGAACAACCAGACTGGAGGCTTCATGAAGACAGGGATACGACTGTCATTCACAGCTCTAGCCCCAGTGCTTAGCAAAGTGCCTTCAAGGGAAGGCATTTGATAAACAGTAGGTGAATGAATGTCACTGATGGGAAGAAGGGAAGCAAGAAGAGCTCCAGTCTGATTGGCTGCTAAGCACAGAGTATGTACTAACCGAGGCTCGCAAGCACAGGCACCGACCTGCCACTCACATCGGAGCCTGTCACCCACAGGCACAAGGTTACAGCTGCCTACAGAGGACATGTTCTGCCCTGTGTCCTCTGGGCCCTACCTGCTCCGCCAGCTGGTGTTTGTGTTCCGCTGAGGTCTTCTCCAGCTCTGCAATGCGTGTCTGCTGCTGCTGGACCACTGAGCGCAGGTGCTTAATGCAGTTGTGGTTTGGCAGCTCATCTTTGGGCATCTCCAGGCTGCCCCCCAGGGTGGGAAAAGAATAGGACAACAGGAGCATTCAATGATACATGTGGCCAAAGGTGCACAACTGCTGAGAGCGCTCTCTCCTACCCCAAATTTCTAACATGCAGTCATTTCTAACATTCAGGCTCCCTCTTGTTTATTTCCTTCACCACCTTCTGCCCCACTCCCCTCCGTCCCTTTGCTGTCTACTTTCTCTGGGGGTCCTTCCCTCTCTGAAAGTGGCTCATCTCCCACGTGCCTCTCCTTCCCCCCCTAGATTCTGCCTGTGCACTCATTCCTTCTGAGAAGCACTAGATTCACGGCCTAGCTATCAGCACTTAATCAAATATTTCACACCCCAAAGAAAGAAAAAAATAGGTCCAGAGGGAATATGAGAAGGCTGGAAATTAGAGCAGTCAATCTGACAAAGAAAAAGTAGTAATGGACAAAAGGGAGGACTAAAGTAAGCGAGTTTTTAGTGCTATCACACAGATTGCTGAATTGCTGTCTCTCTCCTTTTATTAAAGCAAGAGCAAAAAGACCATAGCTGGGAAAGCAGCACAAAAGTGAGATCCTGGAGCAGGGAGCCAGGGGGGCCAAGAACACTCTTTGCCGACATGCACAGGAAACTCCTCAGCGAGTGAGCAGGGGATCCAGAGATGGGGTATAAATGGGAAGGCCCTTATCTGTGTGGGCAGGAGGAGGGTAGGAATCTTACCCACATCCCTGTTCACAGGTCACAGGCCGTTTTGGGTTGTGCTCACAGTCACTGAGGTGAGACATGAGGTTGTCAAGCCGGACAACAGCACTGCAGCCAAACACAGCGTTGTCGCAGGCAATCTGCAGCTTTGACAACATGTTCCGCATGATCCGAGGTACTGGGCGCAGGTGGGCGACCGTCACAACGCTACGGTCCACCGGACACGTCTGCTGCTGAGAGAACCACTGGGTGATGCAGGCGTTGCAGAAAGCATGCTCGCAGTGAGGCGCCTAGAAGGGGGAGTAGGGCAAAAGGGGCACAAGAGAATTAGCGGGAGCTAAGAGCCTGGGTACACTAACTCTGCAAAGCCAATCAAGCCTCTGAGCAGCTTCTAGGACCAGAGGTCCCCGGGGTCACAGCAAAGTACGGATCTACTATGGGCCAAGCATTGTGGGCGACAGGCTTCAGATGTGTTTCCTGTGCTCAAGATTCCAAATGGATTGTGACACAAGAAAAACAAAGTTATTTAACAACAAAAGATATAAATAATATTCCAAGACAATGGGAGAGATGACATAAGGCAATTATTAATTGCTAACTGGATTATATACACAATAATTGCCAAAGAAATCCAGAGGGTGAGATCTTTCCAGTCTAGGTCAATCACGGCAGATATTTCTGAAGAGGACAGGATTTTTTTTTTCCACATAAAATCGTACTTTTAATAGTATATAAATTATATCTCAATACAGCTGTTGAAAAATACCCAAAACTCAAAAAACAATACCCCAAAGTCTTTCAACAGGGTAAACCTCAGCCACAGATGAGCTCACTAATAAGATCTTCTGAACATTTAAGGAGGAAGTAATACCAATTCTACACAATCTTTCCCAGGAAACTGTAGAAGAAGGAACACTTCCCAACGTATCCTACGAGACTAGTATTACACTGATACCAATATCATGAAAAGACGTTATAAAAAAAGAAAACTACAAACCCATATCCTTCATGAACATAAATATAAACATTAACAAACTTCAGCAAATATAACTCAGTTTATAAAAAGATAATACATTATGACCAAATGGGGTTCATCCCAGAAACGCAATGTTGGTTTAACATTAGAAAATCAATCAGCATAGTACACCATATTAAATTACATACACCAAATTAAATTAATTTTGTGAAAAACACAAAATTATATGATCATCTCAGTAGATGCCACACAAAGTTTTTGAGAAAATCTAACACTCTTCATTTTAAAATCGATTTTGTCTGATATAAGTATTGCTACTCCAGCTTTCTTTTGGTTTCCGTTTGCATGGAATCTTCTTCCAGCCCCTTACTTTCAGCCTGCATGTGTCTCTAGCTCTGAAGTGGGTCTCTTGCAGACAGCATACCTGTCAGTTGGTCTTGTTTTTGTATCCGTTCAGCCGGTCTATGTGTTTTGGTTGGAGTGTTTAATCCATTTACGTTTAAGGTAATTATTGATATGTATGTTCTTATTGCCATTTTGTTAATTGTTTTGGGTTTGTTTTTGTAGGTCTTTTTTTTCTTTCTTCTTTTTGTTCTCTTTTCTTGTGGTTTGATGACTAGAGAAGTTCCTTTAACATTTGTTGTAAAGCTGGTTTGATGGTGAATTCTTTTAGCTTTTATTTATCTGTGAAGCTTTTGAATCCTCCATCAAGTCTGAACAAGGGCCTTGCTGGATAGAGTATTCTTGGTTTTAAGTTTCCCCCTTGCATCACTCTAAATACATTGTGCCGCTCCCTTCTGGCCTGTACAGTTTCTGCTGAAAAATCAGCTGATAACCTTATGGGAGTTCCCTTATATGTCATTTGTTGCTTTTCTCTTACTGATTTTAATGTTTTCTCCTTATCCTTAATTTTTGTCAATTTGATGACTGTGTGCCTTGGCATGTCCCTCTTTGGGTTGATCCTGTGTGGTACTCTGTGCTTCCTGGACTTGGGGTGACTGTTTCCTTTCCCAAGTTAGGGAAGTTTTCAGTTATTATCTCCTCAAAAATTTTCTCAGGTCTTTTCTCTCTCTTCTCTTTCGGGGACCCCTATAATGCAATTAGTGCATTTCATGTTGTCCCAGAGTTCTCTTAAACTATCCTCATTTCTTTTCATTCTTTTTTAATTTTTTCTGTTCTGCAGTAGTGATTTCCACTCATCTGTCTTCTTGCTCACTGATCCATTCTTCTGCCTCACTTAGTCTATTCTTGGTTCCTTCTAGTGTGTTATTCATTTCAGTAATTTTATTCTTCAACTCTGTTTGGTTATTTCCAACTCTTTGCTAAAAACTTCGCTCTGTGGATCTATACTCCTCTTGAGTTCTCTGAACATCTTTGCCACCATTACTCTAAACTCTTTCTTGGATAGATTGCCTAAATCTTCATCACTTACTTCATCTGGGATTTTATCTTGTACCTTGGCCTGGAAGGTATTCCTCTACCACCTCATACTGTCTATTTTTCTACTTGAACTTTTTGAAGAGGATAGAATTTGATACAGGTCTTGAGGGATGAGTAGAGATGAGGGGGGCAAAGATTTACTGGCTAAAGTTCAATATAAGAAAGTAAAACAAAACAAAAACCTTGAACTTCTGGTGAGGGGTTAAGGGTCCTCTCTTGGTGGGCCCAAGCTCTTATTTCATGAGGGCCCATCTAAGGCGTTGCTCTGAGACCCAGTGAGCAGGCCTATGCTCCAAAACAGGGCAAGCTTTTTTTTTTTTTTTGTAGAATCACATTCTTTTCAGTTTCATAAAGGTATTTCAGCCTGCTTCCCTGATAATTCAAAGTGCGAGGATTCCCTGGCCTTTGGGGAGACACTATCTGGCCTCCAGTGGGACAAACACAGCAGGCACTCAGTAGATGTGGATGAATGAATGAGTAACTGGAGTGCCTATTCTGTCCCTGCAGTTCACGACGTCCTTGAGATAAAAAAAGAAAGACAGTTTCTACCCTCAAGATGCTCACAAACACCAAAGTCTGTAACAGAAAGGTTTCATAACGAAAGAAGTCATTCTCAGTATCGCTAATCCAACTGTCAGTACATTGTATTTTTCACTTAAAGACATATTTGATCCTTTCCAAAATCTTATAGACCCTATTTCCAAAAAAAATCCTAAATTTGTCCACTTTCCCCAACTAACCCAGTTCAAGCTATCTTCTCTCATCTACATTATTTTTTTTAAATTTTATTGACGTATAGTTGATTTACAATGTTGTGTCAGTTTCAGGTGTACACATCTACATTATTAAATATGTCTTCTAACTGGTCTTCCTACTTCTGCCTTGCCCCTTTATAATCCATTCCACATTCAGCAGCCGGAGTACTCATTTAAAAATGCAAACTAGATCATATCCCTTGCCTGCTTGAAACTTTACAATGGTTTCCCATTGCACTTAAAATAAATCCAAACTCCTGCTCAGGACCCATAAAATTCTGCTTGATCTGGCCCTGTGCCTCTGGCCTCTCCTCGCCTCACACCATGCTCCCAGCACCGAGTTCAGGCCATTTGGGCTTTCTCTCTGTTCCTTGTCCACACCCTACTCATGCCTGCTCTTGCTTTTGCTGCTCCCCTCTGCCAGAATGCCTCCTGGCATTCAGATTCCAGCTCAACGGCACCTCTTTAGTGACCTTCTTCTCTAAACCTGTCACCTCTGTGGAAGTATACAGAATGTGCTACATTTTGTGCAAGAAAGGTGGGCAAATATATATATAAACATTCATACTTGCTTATCTCTGCCCATATACACACTGGAAGGATACCAAATAAACCAATAAACATGGTTATCCATGGGGGGATTAGCTAAACTGGGACAAGAATGGACGCAAGAGTTTTCACCGTGTATCTTTTTATACTGTTTTGATTTCTGAACCGTATGAATTCGTCTATTCAATAAATAAATAAATACGATGTAGGGAAATCAGCATCCCTATCAGGGGCCCTTCTACCCTTGGAAATGTATCTGGTAACCTCAGAAGGTAAAGCCTGGGGGCTGGGGGTGGTTTCTGCCTTAGACAGTCACTTCTCCACGTGTGACTTACCTCAAATGATAGTGCCAGAAAACAGACAAGGCCCTGCCAGGGTGGGGAGGGAACTGACACACCCCATGACCTCTTGACACTGCCAGGAGAGCTTGCTCCACACCCAGCCAATCTGCTTCTGAGGGCAGTAGGCGGCAAAGGCCTAGGCAGGGGATAGGTCCAGGGCTAGCTGTCATTGATGCAGTCTGATTTTCATCCAGCTTAGGCATCTGTGCTCTGGGGAGTTGAAAACTGGACAGTAAGAATAAACTTCAAGGATCGAGGAGAGCTCCAGGGAGCTGTATAAGCAGTGAGTAGGCGAAGGGCCAAGAGACCTCACTGACTGGTGTCCTGGTTTGCAAAATGGGATTATTTCCAGCCAGGCAGGAGTGATGGAGGATCAACTGGTATTTACAGAGTGTGGGCAATAAGGACCATACAGGATGATGTCCCATGAATACAACTGTTAAGAATTCATCTCACTCATTATACTTGCCTGGTTAATCATGAGCTTCTTCTCATACCTGCCCCAGGAAGACACAACTGACTCTGGTCTGGCAAGGCTGGTAGAGAAATGACCTAATGAAAATGGCAGCTTTCATACCGAAATGCAGAGTATATGGCTACATCAAAAATTGTTTTTTTTCAATAAATCCCAGGAAGAAACTAGGTCAGTACATACAGTTCCCCTACTTCCTATTTGTTAAATAGTAGGCAGACAGAAGAGGCCTGAGGGGAGACTGGCTGATTACCCGAAATACTACATCATGAAAATGCAGAGAACTTCTTGGGAGAGTCCTGAAGTTCAGTCATGGGTAGGAAGATAGAACCTAGTTAGAGACCCTGAAGAGGAAAAGAAGCTACCAAGCTACTGTCAGAGGACAGAAACAAACAAACGCTTCACAGCACAGCAGTCTCACAGTGACCTCAGAAGGAAATCTGAACCGCTGCACTCCTGCGGCGTCCACCTCTAGACAGACTCTGGGAGGCCCCATTCCTCTTGTAGCTGCCACTGCTCCTCTGCACCAAACCTCTATTCTGTGTGTGTCAGGAGTGTGGGGAGTGGGGACAGGGAGCCAGGACACACTGACTTCCCCATTGGCCCCATCACCTATGAATATCTCCTACTAGCTCCACTGCCACCTATTGCCTCACCAAAGCTGCCGTCAGACTCACCTGGACTGGCTCCTCCAAGACTCCACTGCAAATAGGACAGATAAGGTCTTCGTCAACATCCCCCTGGAAACGGGTTACATCATACCCCATGTCTCATCACTGAAACCCAGGTCCTGGAAGGAGCAACAGAGGAAAAAGAGGCCAGTTCAGAAGATCAGATATGTGCCAACTTGATCTCATTGCCAAGATCCATTCATTTGTCCAATAAATATTTACTGAGAGCTTACTATGTGCCAGTCATTTGGGGGGAGGTAGATAAAGCTGACTCAAATTTAATTCTAATGGGAGAAGATATTATATAAGTATACACTTAGAATATGAAATGATAAATGCTTTTAGGATAAGCACAGGGCGTTATGAGGGCAAGAGATGTGGATACCTAACCCAGGCTGAAAGGAGAGGGAGGTTTTGAGAAGTTTTCCAGAACTAGGTGTCACCAGCAAGACACACAAGACTTAGCTAGGCTGGGTAGGGGGGCAGGGGGAGGCAGACCAGGGTGGGACATAAGAGTTTTAGGCACATGACATAGTATATTTAATGGCCCAGAGCAGGAAGGGATACGATGAGTTCAGGGAATTATAAACGGTTCAGAAAAAGGCTGATATGAAGGGTGCCAGAAAGGGAGTGTCAGAACATAAGGCTGGAGAGTCCAGCAAGGGCCAGGCCCTGAGAAGTCTTATATAAGGAGTTTGGACTTCATCCTGAGGGCTATGGGGAGCATCTGAAAGACATACAAGGAATGATGTGATAAAAGTCCCCTTTAAGAATCAGTCTGTGAACAGGGGCAAGATCTGAGACAGGAAGAACATCTAGGCAGGAGAGAATGGTGAGAGTCTGAATGGGAGGGAAATTCAGGAGAACAAAGACTCAAAGGGCAGTGAGGCTGCCGTGCCCTTCTTTGGGCTCCTAAAGGCCAAACCCAACGAAGAGGTCACTTAACAGTAACTGAAACTCCCCTGTGGACATCCAACCAGTGGGCTAATTGGATCAAGGATGAGCAGACAATCTACAGATCAGCCATCAGCTGTGATGTCCTGAAAAAGATGAGCTGAGTCAATCACATTGTTCTCAGGAATTTAGAATCACTCTGTCCAGTAGGGGCGGGGCGGGCGGTGACGATGGGATGGATGCTGAGGGCCTCGACAGGTCAAGTGCAAGCCAAAGTACAGCACTGGATTGAATCAAAACTGACGGGTGTGACATCCCCAAGTCTACTACTGATTAGCTGTGTGACTTGGGTAGGCGCTGCACATTTCCAAAGCCTGAATGGTTTTTTAAATAGATAAAATGGGTATAAGTAATAATAGAAGTGACTCTCACAGAGTTGTCCTCAAAGAGACAAGGCATATGAAACATTTAGCAAAGTGCCTGCTGGCACATACTAGGCACTCAGTACATGAGAGTAACCATTATTTATGTACACATCTAATTTCTATTACTTGATTAAAAATTTCTCAGGAGTAGGAACTCATATTCTACATCCAATTTTGCAGCAAGCACAGTTCTTTACAAAACAATAAAATGTTTGGTGTGATTAAATGTTGCTTTAACTGGAAGCTTCCCAGCAAGCAGGGTAGAGTGGACATGTATTTTATCTACTTAACACCCTATTGTCTGCAAACAGCACCAGTTTTCCCTCAGGAATCACACCCTGGTTCCTAGTGGACATGTGACCCAACCCGGGTCAGTGAGAGATGCCTGGGACTCTACTGGAGCTCTCAAGGGGTGCTCTTTCCCCTGGGGGTGCACAGCTGGTAGGATGCTCAGCTCAAGAGTAGTCAGTGACCATCTCTGCCATTACTGAGGAAAGGCTGCTTATAGAATGCAGCTATAATGCAGAAAGCCAAGCTGAGAACTCAAATTCAGATGAAATCACTCGAGGTCCTGGACTTAGCCACGCATGAAGCCACAATCACTTTCCAAACATAAGTTACACGAGCCAGTAAATTCCCTAGTATGTTTACTAGTTTATCTCTTTAACCTGACAAAAATCCTGATTAACACACAAGGCTGATGGATACAAGAAATTACAAGGCTCACTTTGGAACCACTTATCTTTCTTTACCTGTTTTATAAGAGACAATGATACCCGATGCCACTGCTACAATTACACTGACCTCCGTCACCACCATTTCTCTGCATGCTTATTCCTCCATCTCAAGGGCCTAAATTCAGGGCCTTGGGCTTACTAACAATCCCTCCAAAATTGCTACTGTAAACCACCCTCGTCTGGCTATCTTCATATAAAATGGGGATATCCATATATGTGTCTCTCATTAGACTGCTGACCTTCAGTTCCTATGCCAACATTCCCTTGAATAATCCGTCAACAGTGATGGATTAGGATGAGTACATGAAGGATGATATTAAAGACATAAAGTGAAATGTAAAACCCAGAACTAAGGCCCCTTGTGATTTTCCTTATTGCAACTCACTGAAATGAACAATGAGGATGGTGGAAAGAGAGCCAAGAGCAGCCCACAGTGTCACTGCCCTGTGTGCCTCCGTCATTGAGAGCTGCAGTGCGTACCGATGGCGTGCTTCACTAGGAATTCTCCTTTTCTCTCTCAGCCACATGGCTCACCAGTAAGACCTGACCCTAAGCTACAGCTGACTGGGCCACGGGTGAGTGTGCAAGCCAAGCAGGGTCAAAGGATCCTATCTCTGAGAATTTGAGCTTGACACCAAGAAAGAGAAGTTGTTCTTTCTCTACCTGTTATGTGGACTGAGGAAGACAAATCTACAGAGCGAAAGACAAGACTGAAACAGACACAGTGAGAAAGGCCTGGATGAGAGCTGGAAAGTCCTGAGGCTTCAGAGGGCTGGATTTGTTCCCAAGACCCTGCTGTCTTCCAACCTTTGGTTTCTGTGAGACACCACCCTGTGTATCCTCTTTTTGCTTAAGCTACTTTAAATTGGTTTTGTGTATCTTACAACCAAAAGAATCCTGGCTCAATCAACAGCAAAGAAATAGCATACTAGCACCAGAGGTTCGGAAAGGGATGGATAAATTAAGAGTAAGGAAGGCCCTGGGACACTACACCAGCACTAGAATTAACCTGAAAACTACAGGAATACCTGAAGGATTCTTTTTGTTGACATAAACCTGTAGGTTTTAATTTTTTATTTTGACAATTTCAGACTTAGAAACATCCCATATATACTTCATCCAGATTCCTTAAATGTTAACATTTTACCACATTTACTTTATAATTTCTGTACATATACATAAACAGATGAATAAAAATTTTCTGAACTGCTTGACAGTAAATTGTAGACTTGCTGCCTTTAACCCTAGATAACTTTAATGTGTACTGTATTTCCTAAAAAGAAGAACATTATTTTACATAATGATAGTAAAACTATGCAAATCCGGAAATTAATACTGATGTAATACTGTATCTACCTTTTTCCAATTTTGCCTATTGTCCCAATAATCTCCTTTAGCAAAAGAACATTCAAGTCTGTGCTGCACTAAGTTGTCAAGCTTCCTTAATTCTTCAATCTGAAAAAGTTACTAAATCTTTGTCTTTCATAAATTTAACATGTTTTAAGAATACACACCAATTAAATGAGAATGTCTCTCAATTTAGAAAAGACAGTCTCTTCAGCAAGTGGTGTTGGGAAAGCTGGACAGCTGCATGTAGATCAATGAAGTTAGAATACTCCTTCATACTATACACAAAAATAAACTCAAAACGTCTTAAAGACTTAATCATAAGACAGGATACCATAAATCTCCTAGAAGAGAACATAGGCAAAACATTCTCTGACATAAATCTTGGCAATGTTATCCTAAGTCAGTCTCCCAAGACAACAGAAATAAAAGCAAAAAACAAAAACAAAAACAAAAACAAAAACAAAAACAAAAACAAAAACAAAAACAAAACAAATGGGACCTAATCAAACTTATAAGCTTTTACGCAGCAATGGAAACCATAAACAAAACGAAAAGACAACCTACAGACTAGGAGAAAATATTTGCAAACGATGTGACTGACAAGGGCTTAATTTCCAGAATATACAAATACCTCATATAACTCAGTAACAAAAAAACAAACCCAATCAAAACTGGGTGGAAGATCTAAATAGACATTTCTCCAAAGACATACAGATGGCCAACAGGCATGTGAAAAGATGCTCCACATTGCTAATTATTAGAGAAATGCAAATCAAAACCACAATGCGGTTTATCACCTCACACCAGTAAGAAGGGTCATTATTTAAAAATCCACAAACAATAAATGCTGGAGAGGATGTGGAGAAAAGGGAACCCTCCTACACTGTTGGTGGGAATGTAGTTTGGTGCAACCACTGTGGAAAATAGTATGGAGATTCCTTAAAAACTAAAAACAGAGTTACCATATGATCCAGGAATCCCATTCCTGGGCATGTATCTGAAGAAAACTCTGACTCAAAAAGATACATGCACCCCAATGTTCATAGCAGCCCTATTTACAATAGCCAAGACATGGAAGCAACCTAAATGTCCATCAACAGATGACTGCATAAAGAAGATGTGGTGTGTATATATACAATTATATATACATATATATACACACACACAATTTTATATATATATATAATATATATATATATATATATTATATATATATATATAATGGAATACTACTCAGCCATAAAAAAGGATAAAATAATGCCATTTGCAGCAACATGGATGGACTTAGAGATTACTATACTAAGTGAAGTAAGTTAGGAGAAAGACAAATATGTTATCGCTTATATGTGGAATCTAAAAAATAATGATACAAATGAACTTATTTACAAAGCAGAAACAGACTCACAAACGTAGAAAACAAACTTTACGGTTACCAAAGAGGAAAACGGTAGGGGGAGGGATAAATTAGGTGTTTGGAATTAGCAGATACAAACTACTATACATAAAATAGATAAACAACAAGGTCCTACTGTACAGCACAGGGAACTATATCCAATATTTTGTAATAACCTATAATGACAAAGAATATATACACATATATGTATAACTGAATCACTGTGCTGTACACCAGAAACTAACACAACACTGTAAATCAACTACACTTCAATTTTTTAAAAAAAGGTCCTCTCAATTTGGATTTGTCTTATGTTTCCTCATGATTAAGTGCAGGTTTCATTTTGGGCAAAAATACCACGGAGCACATGTTGATTTGTACTGTTCCTGGTGATACTAACTTTGACCCTTTGGTTAAATGCTGTCCGTCAGGTTTCTCTACTGTAGAGTTATTACTTTTTTCCTTTGTAATTAATGAGAATCTTGTGAGGGACAATTCTCTGAGTGTGTGTACACCTGAAGGATTTTTAAGAAATTGACACAATCAGTTTTCTGTTTTACACAAATGATTCTGGCACCTATGGAGAAAATACAGGGGATAGGGAAGATTAGAGAAAGTTAGACCTTTTTAGGAGGTTGTTGTAAAAATTCAGATTTTAAAAAAGTATAAAGGCTCAAACCAAGGCATTTAAGAATCTATATTGGTTTGGAAAGCAATAAAAAGATGATGAGTCCTTTGTTTCTGCCTCGGATAACAAGTGGTGAATTCTTATTGACCAAAATAAGAATTTCAAAAAAAAAAAAAAAAAAAAGATCAGGATTGGGGTAAAAAGATAATGATCTTAATTTTGGACATACAGAGTTTAAGATTTCAAGTAGGCAACATCAAGAGTGAACCCTAACGTAAACTATGGAATTTGGTTGATAATAATGTGTCCATGTTGGTTCATCAGTTGTACCAAATATGCCACACTGATGAGGGATGTTGAGGGTAGGGGAGTATATATGTGCAAACTCTGTATTTTCCTCAATTCTGCTATAAACCTGAAACTGCTCTTAAAAAAAATAAAGTCTATTAAAAAAAGAAAAAGATTCCAAGTAGGAATCCTGAAGGTGATAGCTTATGATTTCTCTCTTTTATTTTTTTTAACTTTTACTATGGTGAATTATATTTAATTGTGTTTTACTGTAGGATCTAGCTGATGACTTCTGAGAAGCCACACAGGGAAAGTGCATAGAATGGAAACAGAAAATGAAGGTGGGTCTGAAGACTATAGTATCCTTGCTTTATTTTTCAGTCTTTCCTTTTCCACAAGAAATACATATGACTATATTCTCATTGAAAAGAAGATGGCCTCTCTTCCCACCTTTCTCTCCCCATCCATTGCTTGGTGAACATTCATTCTTTCAGTTGCTCTTCTTTGCTCTACAAAGATTCATGTATGAGCAAGACACGTAAGGTCCTTGCCCTCATGTAATTTACATTCTAATTGTAAGAATTTCCAATCCACCAGTCTACACTTTGATTACAATGTATTCTGCCATTCCCCTCATGACTAAAGTTTACCTGACTGCCAACTTTTCCCCTGGAACAACTCATGTTGCAATTCACATCTTTGTAATACGATTTTTTGGGAGCACAAGGACAAATCTCTCTCCTAGGACAGATACGCAGAGGTGGGACTGCTGGGCTGAATGGTGTGCCTACTATTTCTTTCCCTAGACACTTCCATACTGGACTTTGGGAAAGCCTTTTCAACTTACACTACCACTAACAGTGCATGAGGATACTTTAACAATGACAAAAAAGGGAAAAAACAATAAGGAGCTTGCAAAAAAGACTGAGAAAGATTGGCTAGAGATAAGAGAAAATCACTCACAAAAGTCAAGGGAGTTGCAGAGGGAGGAGGAGGAAGGGGAATTTTTCTTTCATGAGTAGTTTCAGTTTTGCAAGATGAAAAAGTTCTGGAGATCTGCTTCACAACAATGCGAAGATACTTAACAGCACTGAACTTTACACTCAAAAATGGTTTAAGATGGTGAATTGTTTTTTTTACTACAAAAAAATGCTAAGGAAGTGGAGTGCTTAGAGGGAAAAGAGGTGTCAAAAACTGCAAATACAAGTCAGATTGAAAAAAAGTGAAAATTGTCAGGACATGGAACTGTGGAGACCACAGCAGAGAGTGGTTCCGTGGTTCCGGGGAGCTGGGTGGCGCCACGGAGAGCAGTTTTGTGCCGCGTGGCCAGTAGAAGCCAGGCTGCAGCGGTTCAAAATGAACAAATGACACAGAGAAACAGGGACTGAGGAGAACCCTGTCAAAACGCTGATCTCCAGGGGAGAAGAGAGGACTAGCTAAAGGAGGACAGGAGCTTGAGGAAGTAGCTTGTGTGGGATGTTTTCCCTCAGGATGAGAAAGGCTTGAAGATGTTTATGTACTGAGAGGAAAACACTAGTAAAGAAGGAAAAATAACGACAGGAAAGAATCTGGTCACTGAGGGAGAGGTAGGGAGGAGATCTGGAATTATGTTAAATAGGAAGAGGGACACCGCTAAAGGAGGAAGGAAGAAAGAATAGTAGTAAAAGAGGTCCAAATAGATTTGCAAAAATCATACCAGTAAACTTAAAAAAATCAGATAATCACTTATTCATTTAAATGAACAGTAAAGGTAGTTAAACAATTACGGTAATACAAATTCATTTAATGGAATAACATATCTTTTAAATGATGCTTATGAGGAATATTCAGTAACATGATATAATAATTGGTGAAAAAAGTAGGACACAAATTTACATACAGATCTGCTTAAAAGCATGTATTTATAAACAATCCATACACAAAGAGACCAGAAAGAATTATCAAAATA
Source organism: Camelus dromedarius (assembly GCF_036321535.1). Taxonomy (NCBI): domain Eukaryota; kingdom Metazoa; phylum Chordata; class Mammalia; order Artiodactyla; family Camelidae; genus Camelus; species Camelus dromedarius. Next base: position 58,440,021 of record NC_087446.1, on the reverse strand, counting down.
TTAACAATGGTTTCATTTGGATGTAAGACTGAGTATAATGTTCTTCTTCTATTTTTAACTACCGAAAGTTTTAATTAGTATACTTTTTTTTAAAAGTCATAATTCAGTGGGGAGGTTATAGCTCAAGTGGTAGAGTGCACGCCTAGCATGCATGAGGCTCTGGGTTCAATCCCCAGTACCACAATCAAAAATAATTAAATGAATAAACCTAATTACCTCCAACCATCCCCCAAAAGTCATAATTCAAATTTAAACATCTGTCTTCCACAAATATGGAAAAAATATAAATTTAAATTTAGAAGTTACTTGAGAATAAAAAAATACAAGAATGCTTTTACTTTGAAGTACAGGAATAAAAGATGACAGAATTTGATCATGGCTAGAAGTTTTTCCCATTGACCCTGTTAAGTGAGTTTTATTTTTGCCTTCAGAATTAGAATGGACCGTAAGAGTCAATCTGGTTTAACAACCCAGAGCAAGAATCCTCTCCACAGTACCCAACAGCAGTCACCCTGCACTCAGACAGTCCTGGGAAAGGTCAAGATAGGGTGCAGCAAGAGCACAGAGGAGAAACAGCGAGCCCAGACTCTGTTCTCCCACAGCGTTCTAGGATGCCCATGGCCCCTAAAACAAGGTACCCAGAGCGCCACCTGTGGGCTGGCCAACATGGACATAATGGGACTATCACCACCTCTCCTCTCCTTCAGTTAATACAACCTTAGACTGCTTAGTCAGGAAGAGGAGTTACCTGAGACAGCTTCTACACGATTGCAAAAATATCCCCAAACAGCCATAACTGAACTGTTGAACTGCTTACTTTACAATATCTACCTCAATTAAATAAATTGTAAGTTGGTTTCTCTACAACATCTATAAAACTAATCACAGGGGAAAAAATTATTGCTGCCTTAAAATGCACCAGGTATGCAGTCTTCTAAGACACACTGTTAAGAGAAAAAAACTAAGGTATATAATAGTATATGTAAGGTATGCCACCATGAGTGCAAAAAAAAGTATGTATATGTATATCCTTTCATATGCATGGAACTCTCCAGAAGGAGATGCACGAAACTGCCAACAGTAGTTGCTGCTGAGGAGGGGTCATTAAGGAAGAGGAGTGGGGGAAATAATTAAGGAAATTAAAAATTCCTTTGTACCTTTCAAAAAGGTTTTCTCTGTGTGTATATTCAATATTCAAATTAAGAAATGAGGCTATAATTATCCTGTTATGAAGGAATATTAAGGTTAAATCAAAAAACATGTCCAAAGTACTCAATGTGTCACCGACTATACCTGTCATTTATGTAATAAAACATAGATGACATACACATATAACATGTCATATACTATACCAAGGTCTGGAAAAATGTCCTCTTGCAAGAAAAATTTGATCAAGGTGATCAGGTGAATCATAACCAAGAAAAAAAACAGTAAATGTCCTAAAAAATATATATATATCCTTTAACCTAGCAATCCTAATTCCAGTAACTTAGCCTAATGAAATAATTACACAAGGGTGTAAAACAATATACTAGATTGTTTAAGGATTGTTTATACAAGAAAAATAAAATCAGAAATAATATAAACATCCAGTAGAATTCCTTGTATCCATAAAATGGGACACAATGTAGCACCAGTATGACTTTTTTTTTTTGATTCTTGTTAATATTTATATTACTTAAATGTATTCATTATTTACATAGTAAGTAAAATAACATTTACTATACATACTATTATACATATTATATTATAGTGCCATTTGTGTTCTAAAAAAGTGTGTGTACACACACTGAAGGATACATACAAGAGAAGCTGTCTCTAAATGTAAATTTTTAGTACTTGTAATTTCACTCACAGCTTTGCTTCATTAATTTTTCTCCTTTCTTTAACAATGATCATGTTTTACTTATACAACTAAATAACAATGAAGTCAGTATTTATTGAATATTTCTATATGCTAGGCACTATTCCAAGCGTTTCTCGTATATTAACTAATTCTTACAACTCTTATGAGTTGCTCTGTGGGGTTGGGACTATCATGATCAACATTTTACAGATGAGAAACATGTGTAAAGGTTAAAAAGCTTGTCCAAAATCATACAGCTAACAGGTGGTAGAGCCAGACTCCAACCCAGGCAGACCAGCCCCAGAGCCCAAGCCGTTAACTGCTATGCTAAACTGCCTCTCAAACTGAAAAACGCAAGTTGCAAAAACAGTATGAATATTATGGTCCTGTTTTTAGAAGAACTTTTTTTTCCAAGTAGTGTATGTAGTGTGGATATTTTAAAAATATAGATGCTGAGATTATACTTTTGATCTAGGTTATATGTTTCTGCAAGATTTAATTTTAAAAAATCAGTTATTCTTAAAGCAAGGGGCAAAAATGAAAACATTACCCTTCTCAAAAAACAAACAAACAAACATTACCCTTCTCTCCCTTGTTGCTGTAGGGCAATGTAGAAAGCAGGCTGTAAGTCTGCACTGTGTTTCACTGCACTTTCATTTTAAAACAGTGCTAATAATGTTATCTTAAGGAGGCATACAAATTCTGAAAACTTATCTTAATGAGGTCTCAGGAGATCCCATGTCCCCAAAAGAAACAGCAAAGAACTTGCCTCAGTTGGGGCAGAGACAGCCAGGGGGTGTGGGAAGCCACCAGTCAGGGTTAGGAGTTGCAAGGTTCCCACCGTAAAATCAGGGTTTCCAAAACTCTGCAGAGATGCTGGGCATTATTCTTCCTAAATCAAAACCTCTCCTTTATCTGCTTAGAGATGCTCCTGTTTTGTCCACCCTCCTATAACTACATCCTTTTAGAGGTGCTGAAAAAGAGCTAAGGAGAAATTTAGATTTGTAATCTGGTCAGGGTATTTCCCATTTGTCATCTATGGGAAACAAAAGCTGACGTGGGTTATACACAACCTTGGAAGCCAGCTCCTTGCCCTGTCTCGCCCTGCCCCTAGGCAGACAGTCCAGCTGACAGGCTAGGCTCCTTGACTATTCCTTCCACTCTCTGGGACTCTCAACACTGCTGCGGGGCTGTCATAGGGATGTGTTATCATTCCAAGGGGGATGTCTCATGAGAACTCAACTGCTCACTGCCCTGGGGACAGAAGCCTTAATAAAACTGAAACCCCAGGGACCTCAAGAGATAGCCAGTCACCACAACCACTGGAAGCAGTTTCCTAGATATTCTCCTTGAGTTGTGGAAAAGGAAAAGGCCTTGGAAGGTTTCACTTAAGTTAAGGAGCTGAACTAAAGTAGCACTGAGGTGCCCCTTCAGGCTTATAGTTCAGCCAACTTCCCTGATTTGAACATCCTGAACCCAAACTGGAAACTGTATTCCCAGCCTTCTATTCTGCAGGCCAGAACATAACCAGGTAATTATGTTGCTATACTTCCGTAATGTTACACTAGGGTGTCTCTCTCTGTTCCTCGTCAGCATTATTATAAAAGTGCAAGAACTTTACTAGACCCTTTCCTATGCCCTTTTAACTTACTGCTGCAGTTGTTTTCTCTGATCTTCTACTAGAGACAGCGAGGAATTCAAAACAGACTGTTCCTAAAGGAGCCCGAACATTTAGCCTCCTTTACTCAGGGCTTCTTGAACCCATGTACAGATGTGCAAACCATGCATATTCACATTCACACATTCACACACACACACACACACACACACACACACACACACACACACACAAGAGGAAGAGAAACATTAGAGAAGCCACTCCAACCCATTTTAGGGTAACTGGGCATGCTGTCACCAATTCTTGGAAAAAGCATAAGGTTAAAATGCAGGTAAACAGTCTCCCTTTTACTAATTCTAATACTAATACAAGTTCCATGATTCTAAGATTCAGCATATAAAACAATAAAAGGTTATGTTAGGGGATAATTATGTTATAAAAGGTACCCTGGCTTAACCAGAGCAAAGTGTGACCTTATTCTCTTTAGGCAACTCGACTTTCTAAGTGAAAGAAAGTGGTCTTTTTCATTTAATTAGCAGAGTCCTTAAAGCCACTCCCCCTCTTAGAGAACTGAGCTCTCAGAACTCAGCTTCCTCCCTTCTAAGATGAGGAGGTGGGGTACATAGCCTCTAAGGTTGAGTCTAGAATGTTGTGACCCATATGGGATTTGCCCCAGGGGGTTTTTTAAGTCAGGCTTCTTTAGCACACTTTAATTGGTTCAACTTAAAAAAGAATCCAGAGGGCACATGATTCTTCACGAAGTCATCTGACACTGTAAGTGAGGCCTACCAGCAAGGGCCTGCCACTTGGTCGCCAGCACTATCTGTACGCTCACCCCGAACCTCGTCTTCGCCCTATATACACAGTCCCCTTGCCAGTAGAGACATGTAAAAGAAACAGAAACATAATCCTTATTCTCAAACTAAGCTATAGGCTTGAGCCCAATACGTGAGTATACAGGATATAAAACACATAAAAAGACATAAGTGTACTAAGCAATTTACCAACAAATAAAAGTTCATAGTTCATGTAACACATAAAAATGCAAAGAAGAACAGACTGAAGTGGGTTAATCACAGAAAGTTTTATGATACAAGTTTTCAGAATCAGGTTTTCAAGAGCAGAAGGAACCCAGACTGGCAGAGAAGGGGGCTGAAGCCTGGCATGAGATTCTAAATCAAGGCTCTTTACCTTCCAAGTGTTGGGGGGCAGGTTCCCTGTTCACAAGGCTCCAACCCCCTGATGCCTCCACTCAGTGCCACTCAGGAGACGCTCCCAGTGACCCATCTTGTTGGCTATTCTCCGACTGAGTCTTCCTTCCTAGTGACAAGCTCCATCGCCAAGGGGATGGATGTGATGTCACAATCAGGAGCACTCTATTAATAAGAACAAGGAAGAAAAAGGTGAGTCAGGAGAACCACCTGCACTTGGCAGTGAGACTAGACAGACTTGGATCTGGAGGTCGGCTAAGGAGGATGAACAACTCCATAAGTACTACAGGTTTCAGGGCTAGGCATCCAGGACGACCCCCTAAGGAGTGCGATCATCGGCTAAGGAATCACATACACACCAGCCAGGAGATTCAAACATAGCTGAGAGGGGGAAAGAAAGGGACAAGAAGAGAGGCAGTGAGGAGGAGCTGTTTGAGATAGAAAAAGTGTCTTTTCTTCAGTGCACACAACTGTAAGTAACGTCAGTGAGTCCACATCTGTAGCTATACAATGCAGTGACCCACATACCCTGTGTGCACAAGATGAGGCTTTAAGGTTTCCAAAGTGCTTTCACATAAAGTATTTCGTACAAAAAGAATTCTGTCCTACCCTCCACTTGGAAAACACTATTTCATAAGGAGAGGATACTCAAGAATGTTGGTACAGGTGCAGTACTACTTCCCAAGTCAGGAAATAATTCCTGAGGGGATTGGGTTTAGAAAAAAAAAAAAAAAATGAAGAGGCAATGGATCAGGAAGTTATTCCAGGGTAGGCAACTGGGAAGACTGGAGGTAGCAGTATGATTAGGCTGCTCAGATTCTCAGTACTAAAAGGATGAAATCAAGAAGAGGGAGACAAGGCTTCAAATGCAGAATAGAAACTATTCAAATTCCTTTCCTCACCTTCACATCCATCAAGATTAAGGGCTATGTTAGGAAGGAATAGGATGACGATGATCTTTACACATAAAACAGAGACCATTTCATCTTGAGTCTGGTATACATGCTCATAAGTTTACTGTGCTCAGCAGCCACGACACGTTAGTGTGGTATTCTAAAACTAATCAGAGAGATAACGGTGCAATGCCAGATACACTTTCTCTTCCCGGTGGTTGGGAAGGAAGGTAGGGTGGAAATTGATATGGCTCTCCCTCATCCATAATACAGAGGAAGGTATAATACTTCTTCCATTCTGACAACACCCTACTTCCCAACCCTACTTCTGGTATATGCACCTGCACCTCAAGAAATGCTTTCAGGAACCAGTGTTGTTGGCTATGTTGTCTTCTTCTAGTGAAATGTTCCAGACTCAAAAAGCAAACAGTTGTCCATCCTAGGAAAACCAATCCTACATCAGTGCTTCCTTGATCAGAACAAAACAGGATTTTTCAACTGAGAGGACCAGAAGACATGGGTTCTGGTCCCAGCTCTGTCAACTGTATGACTTTTATCATGCCATGTAACCCTTATGTACTTTCCAATTCCTTCACCTGTCAAGTAGGGAAAATGACAACCTGCCTTACCTACCCATATTATTAAGAAAAGTCAAATGACATGATAAACGTGAAAACATACCAAATACTGTTGTTCTCAGGTAAGGTATTTGTAGTAATACAATGTAAAGTAAATTTAGAGTACTGAGGACCCATGAAGAAATGCTTGAAAGAAGCTTGTTCCTTCTTTTCCATTACTGGGAACCAGACGCAGCCACAAAGTCGGCGGGACACAGAGAGTTGTAACATTATTGCATCACTCAGATTCCCTACCACGACTCTACCCCATACCTATCTGGGGGGAAACTATCAGCCTGCAACACTATCAGCTTCTTGCTCTATTGTCAGACTAAAACCACCTGTATAGGAAGGGATTAGACTATCACTCACAGCCCAGTCTACAAGAACAGTGGCTCAGTAGTCTCATTTAACGACCACATTCGCTACGATGTGGAATGAAATCAGTTTCTGAATGGGGAAGATGTCTGTCAGTGCCTCAGGCAAAACACCCCCCCCCCCTTTCTCAGCTTTCTACTCCTCCAGCCCCCTCCTCCCACTCCTCAATTTCCCCTGCGTTCTGGTTTGGAGAAGGCTTTCCGGTGTGTGAAGCCTGCGAAGAGGGACTGGCTGCAAACCCTGGGCAGGGATGTAAGGAATGTGAGATTCCTTCATGGAGGGGGGGGGAGGGGGAGGAGGAAGGAACGGAGGAGGAAGACAAGGCTGCCAAAGACAAGGCATGGGAGAGGAGCCAAGCTATGGCGTTTCGAGGGCGGGGGTTCAGGTTCCGCCGCCCCTGCCCAGGCTGGCCCCCAGAATGTTCCCTTCCTCCCTTCCCAGCCCGTCAGTCACTGCCCATTTAAACACCACGTTGTTCGCCTGAGTCCCCTCCTCCCAGTCCTCCAGCCAGCTCAGGCCCTCTCCTGCACTTCTTAAGGCTCCCCCACTCCACAGAACCTCCCGAATAACCCACCCTCCAGCGCCTCTTTATCACTTCTGGACTTCTCCCTATCGCTGCTCCCTTCCTCCATTTTTCATCTTTACTCCCATTCCTGTTCCCGACCTCCAGTATCTCAAACCCCCGCCCCAATCCCCCTGGGACATCGCCCCCTCCCCTCCCACACCCTCTTTAAAGGTGGGAGCCCGCGCAGGCGCCGTACGCACCGCCCTGGAAGCGGTCTGGACTCTCCGTACCCTGGCCTGGCTGGAGCTGAAGCCGCAGCGGCCGCGGGATAGCCCGGGCGCCGGGTCCCAGCCTTTCCTGGGAGGGGAAGGGGAAGGGGAAGGAAAGGGGAGAAAGCTCCGACCACTCGTCGCGGTGTGAGACAGAGCCTTGGCCCCGCCCACCGCTGCTACGCAACCCGGCGGAAGCTCGTCACCAAACCCCGCCTCTTTGTTTAACTCAGCCCTGGACTAGAAACCACGAGCGGCCAACGAGGAGAGTGGAAGGCTAGCCAGACCTCCGCTCTAGACCGGAAATCTTTATGGTCCCAGCGAGAGCTGTGTAGTCATTTGGGAGGGCGAACTCTGTGTTCTTCTCAGCGTGAACGTCAGGGGCAGAGCTGGAGGCCGACATTCCCCCCCGGGCGCAAGACTTGGCTTTGGAGGGGTGCACGTGTTCCATGCCCTAAGGCTGATGCGGCTTGGTGCGAGATCGTCGCTAGGAGGCTGGCCTGCAGTGTGACCTGCCGTCTGTCCGGCCCCTCGCCCGTTTCCAGAGCCGCGGTCAGCATCCCAGAGCCTCCCGATCTTATGACGCATAGTCGTGGGAGTGGATACTGTAGTCAACAAGGCGATCAAGGGGTGGGGAATGCGGGAGTGTCTGACCGGAAAACTTTGATCTAGGGTGCCCTATGGGTTGTCCGCCTCTCTCCTAGCTGCATTCATGGCATACTTAGGCGGCTCTCCGAACACTCGTACAGCTCCCTGAAACACTTAAGGAGAGAGAAGGGAGATAAAATGTCCTTCTTCCTGGGTTGTGGTTTGATTTCCTTGGGGTACAACACCGTGGCTGGGAGTGTGGGAGGGAGAGAACCTGATCTTCGAGGAAAAGTCCAGGTGGAGCCTAAAGCGCTCTAGGAGAAGGTAAGGGATTGATTCACCAAAACAAGACATTACATTTACAAGACCTCTTAGGTTAATCTAATATTAAGCACTGTTTGTTATGGATATTCACTAAGCAAATGGTAATGGACGTGTATATACATTATTTGTATGTAATTGGTTTACACACAGCATTACAGAGCTAGCTACCTTTTGTTGACTATGTAACAAATCTCAAAGGAAACTAAAGGTTCAGGCCTCTTTTCACTCCTCGGGGGGACCCTGAGATCTAGTGAGATAAGTGCATTAGGAACAGGTGGCTTTCGAACTGTGAGAGAGACTAATGCGAATGTTGCTCTTTGGGCCTCTAATTCCATTACTTCCAAAGGTGTGTGTGTTGCAGGGGGAGGGGAGTTAGCCTATCGTCTGTCTCTGGTGTGAATGCTACTTTCTCTAGAGACCTTGACCAAGCTGGATAGTGCATTAAAGATGAAGACCCCAAATCAGGAATAAAGATGAGGGTTAGAGCAGTTGCAGAAGAGGAGGAAACTGCCTGCTGCGTGGTAGGCACTGCTTTTTATATAACTTCGTTTTCTTCTCTGCAAAACGGAATCACAAATTTAAGAACTGTCGAGAAAAGAAGTGAAGTGATGAGCCAGGTTTCATGCTTTTGTCCGCCGGATTCCAAAAACCTTTGGCCCTTTTTCTACTGTGTCACTTCTCGGAGAGAAAATCTTAGTCTAAGTGCTTTCTCCCACTCAAGTAGAGGAAAATTGGGATCTGATGCGCCCCCTCGTGGTCTATCTTTTTCCTTGCGGAGTCAACCCTCTCCGAGGCTCCTTTAATGCCTGAAATCCCACCCCCTTGGCGGCGCGTGAATCTCAAATCCCGATTGGTTGAGCGGGGACGGGCGGCAGGACGCGGGGTGGCGGGGACGAGCCAGGGCGGTGCTGATTGGCTGGAGGGGGCCCGCCGGGGGAAACTTCCGGGAATGTTCGCACTGCTGCGTTTCATTGGCCCGCATCCGGCGGTAGCCGGGCTTTTGGCTCCCCCTGCAGGCGGCTCAGCGGCGTACACTGTCCGGCCGGTTGGCTGGTGGGTGGTGGGCTGTGGGTGGGGGAGGGGATGGATCGAGCCCCCGGTTGTCCATATAAGGGTTCGGGAAGGTTTGATGAGTAAGATTCCATTCCCTGGCTCTGCACCAGGTTCCCTAATCGGGTCTCCGTTGTCTCTCCCACCTCGGGGTCTGAGACTGAAAGAGCATGCCGTGAGGGGGGCTTCCAGCCCCGCAGCAGCCTATCCGGAGGTCGTCAAATTCTGATCTTAAGTTGGAGACCCCAGGGGAAGTTCGTTTTTAACCTTTTAGAGGAGTTAGAGGGTGTGAGGCTGCCTGACCCCAGCTTAGTGTAGTAGATAGGCCTTGCGAAGTGAACATGGGGGCAAAGACTCCAAGCGTTGAAACTTCATCCCCCTTTCCCCCTTCTAGTGGGGTGCTGAGGCTCGGGCAGCATGACGACGGAGACCTTCGTGAAGGATATCAAGCCCGGGCTCAAGAACCTGAACCTCATCTTCATTGTGCTGGAGACAGGTGGCTATGCTGGGGTGGTGGGCCTCCTGCGCGGGTTCTCAGAGTTGGGGGCCAGGAGGGGGAGAACATCATCTCCATTCTTAGCTTGCACCTGGGATGCAGGGCGCACCCCAAGATACTGCGCACACCCAGTCTCTCCCCTAGCCCCCTCCCAGAATGTAGGGTAGATGGAACTCTGGCCAGATCCAAGCCTCCAATGCCACTTGGGCCTCTTCCCACTCAGGGCCCTCTCCATGGTGCTGCCCCTCCTCCCCCGCTGCCCCCCGGCCCCCGTACCTGCCCCAGAGATTTGGCTTTGCCCTATTTGTCCACCTTTTTCCTCACTCCACCGGTATCTAAACCTCATCCCTCTGGCCACGCCCCCACTTATTTGAGCATCCCCCTACCCCCACTGATCTGCTCCCTCCAGGCCGAGTGACCAAGACAAAGGACGGGCACGAGGTTCGGACCTGCAAAGTGGCAGACAAAACTGGCAGCATCAACATCTCTGTCTGGGACGACGTGGGCAACCTGATCCAGCCTGGGGACATTATCCGGCTCACCAAAGGGTAAGCCAGGTGGTGACTTTTGGCTATCCAACGGCAATAACAGTCAAGGGGGTGGGATTAACAGTCTGTAATTCTGAATCCTGCTTTTTTTGCCCCCCACAGGTACGCTTCAGTGTTCAAGGGTTGTCTGACGCTGTACACTGGCCGTGGGGGTGATCTTCAGAAGATTGGGGAGTAAGTCCTATCTTGGGGATTGGGATGTAGAAGAACCAGACCAGGAGGGGAGTTTGAGGTTTGCAAGGAGGCAGCATAAGGGTGTTCATTTCATGTCCTGGAGGCCTCCAGAATGGCACAGAGGATGGGTCTGAGGCTTTGCCACTCTCTGCCCTCGCAGATTCTGTATGGTTTATTCTGAGGTTCCTAACTTCAGTGAGCCAAACCCTGAGTACAGCGCCCAGCAGGCACCCAACAAGACGGTGAGTCCCATGGCCATGATGTGGGGAAGGAGGGCATGTCAGGCCAAGAAGCATGGAAGGGAGCAAGGTCTAAATATGCCATCTGTACCTTCAGGTACAGAACGACAGCAGCCCCACGGCTCCCCAGCCTACCACCGGACCCCCTGCCACTTCTACAGGTAAACCTGTTCCTTCCCACCCATTGGTCCTCTTTGCTCTCCTAATCTCCACAGCCTGGAAAGATGCATTGCCCTCATCCCTTTTCCAAATCTCTCTTTCCTCAATATATCCCCTTCCACCTGATTGTTCTCCCAGCTCTTTTGCAAGTCTCTGGGGTGAAAATATTTAGGGACGTGTTTCTATCACTGGTGGAGCTCCCTTTTGCCACTACCACTCAAAGGCAAAAATGAGAGCAGTTTCTCCACACAGATTGCCCTCATTCATTTTGCTTGTTCCTCTCTGTTTCTTCTCTGGAAGAACCTTGCCCCTTTTCCCCTTGCCCATTTCGATTCATCACACAGTTCTAATACAGCGTGTTACTTACATGACAACATGGAGTCCACACTGCACAGCTGTAAACGCTAAATAGTTCCCTTTCGGGGTTGCCAATCTTCTTGAAACTAGACTTTGCTTCTAGGCCTTGACCCTCAGGGTTATGATTTTTCCAACTCAAAATCTAGAATATGGTTCGGTCCCTGGTGCCCTATGTATGTGAGAGGCAGGTTTCTGCCTTCATGTAACAAGCATTTCCTGATGGGGAATGCCAAGGGAAAAACACAGCACTTCCCTTAGGAGCTTGTAGTCCATGAAGGAAGCAGTCCCACAGGTGATGGTTATAATATACTTTGGTTGAGTGCAGTGATCGTGATAGACACAGCTCAGGTAGTTTAAGGAAGCCATCAAAGGCTGAAAACATACACAGAAATGTTGCTCATTATTTTGGGGGCATGAGAGTATGTACAATAGTTTTTTTGCTTATTCTTATTTATATTTTCATCATGATACACACCACACCTTTTTCTTTCTTTTTCTTTTTTAAGATCCTTCTTATATTTAAACACAGAAACTTCAGGCCCTTCCCTTCCCAATGCTTCTCCAGTTTTATTGTCACTTTTGGTCAAGGGATATTTTGTCAGTGGTCTTTGAGCCTAGAACTAAACAGCTAATTCTAGGTCTGACTCCCAACAATACAGAAATGAATAAAGGAGGAAAAATATCATATGAGGGTTCACGTAGCAACTGTCAAAAATGTCTTCTCTGGGGCTGCATTCCTACAACTTAACGTTCTTTGCACTTGCTCCCATGACATCAGTGCACAGTTGTGCTTGGTGAAGACTGCTGCTTCCTGGAGCAGGGAGGGAGGCCTTGCGGGTAGACAGCTTTCCCACCTCAGTTCTCTAACTCCTGTGTTTCTTCCCCTTCTCCCACAACTAGCCTCTGAGAGCCAGAACGGGAATGGACTGAGTGCCCCACCGGGTCCTGGTGGTGGCTCGCACCCCCCTCACACTCCCTCCCACCCTCCCAGCACCCGGATTACCCGAAGCCAGCCCAACCACACGCCTGCTGGCCCTTCTGGCCCTTCCAGCAACCCTGTCAGTAACGGCAAAGAAACCCGGAGGAGCAGCAAGAGATAGCAAGACATTCTTCCTCCCTTCCCCCCACCAACTATAACCCAGGTGTCTGCTAGAGAACACAGCTTTATACTGGGCTGCTGGCTTTGGGGAGCAGGGGGGTTGTAGCAGTATTTTAGCCACTAAACTTCACTGGAGGGGTGGTGAACAGTGGCCTTATCCACCCTAAGCCCATACTCCCTTCCTTGTCCAGCTGAAGCTGCCTGTCCCCCGGAATTCAGGGCCCTCCTTCCTCTGTAGAAACGACAATTACAGTCTGTTTCTTGTGCGTGTGATGTGGAAGTCGAATTGAATCCCCTTCCTAATAAACATTACCACTCTGTACTAGACTCCTTTGCTGTTTATGAGAAAGTGAAGAGATCAGCAGCTGGGCATTTGGGAGGGTGGGGTGTCCCTAGGAGGCGGAGGGGAGATAGGTTGCAGGTAAAGCCTAGGCAAAGCAGGCCTGCCCCTTTAAGGCAGCGCCCCTCCCTTGCCCCCTCCCTGCTGGTGACCCTTGTCCGCCTGCCTGCCTACCCCCCTCCCACGGCTGGAACCAAGAAGGCTGTGTCCCTCTTCCTCTGGGCGTTCTTCCTGTTTCCTGCTGTCAGGTAATGCCAACCTCGACCCCCTTGACCAATCACCCCAATCAGACTATGCTCCTTGATCTTAAACCAGGTCAGACTTATGAAGGGGACCCAGATACTTCTTTTCCCACCAGTGCTTCCCTTTTCTTGGTCATCGATTCCCAGAGTTCTGGCTTTTACTCTTTTGGGATGAGGAAGTTCTACAAACAATTTCTGCCCTATACATCTGAGGTGGCCCCTTAATCTGCCTCTTCACTTTCTTCTCCAGCTTAGGGACACCTGGGTCCCACCCTCCCAGGGAATGTGGGGATGGGGGTGGAGATGAATGAAGCCCAGTGCCTGATGTCAGGCAGGTGGGGTGGGAGTGGACACAGGGAAAGGCTAAGATGGTACTAGCTGGGCTGGTATGTGTGCAAATTATTTAGATCAGGCCCAGTTCTTCTTAGCCATGTGGCTTTTCTAGGGGCAGAGGGTGGCCCTTCCCTACTCAGGGGCCCAGGCAAGACTGACCTTTGACTCCCCCATCCCAGAGACCAGTGAACCATTAACTCCTATCTGATGTGAGCCTTCCCACATTGGCCCCTCCCCTGACCCCGCCCCCAGGCAGGTGGGCTGGGGGTGTGGGGAGCTTGTCCATCCAGCCCCTGCCTGACGTGGCCTCCAATCTACCTGGGCAGCTGGAGGCTGAGCCCAGCTCCCCTTCCTGACTCAGGAACCTCTTAGTGTCCACAGCAAGGCCTGCCACGGACCTGAAGTGACAGCTCTCACACTGCCAGTGGGGGTGAGGCCCTGGGGATTGAGGGGGGACAGAGGTGAGGCAAGGTTGAGGGGTCAGGTTTGGGGAACAGGGGAGGGATGGTCAGCTCTGGGTCAGGTAAGGGGAGTGTTCTGGTTCAGAGATGGTGCTCTAGGAACTGGCAAACAAGTGCTGCTCAGGAGGTGGCACTGGGGGGAGGAAGGAAGGGGCTGCCGCTGGATTTGAGGTGGGGGCAGTCTGAGGTGTGTGGGCTCCCCAGGTCCTGCGAGGGACGGCAGAGCAGGAGCCCCAGCCCCTCCTCCTTGTTCTTCCAGGGCACAGTGTTCAGGATGCTCCTGGGGGAGTAGAAGCCGTGACCAGAGCCTCTACCCGGTCCCCCCCAATAATGAGGTCCCCCATGAGTCATCTGCTGGCTGGCATGTGTGTATGGGTGTCCTTGGGCTGGGGAGGGGGCTCAGCCCCCAACCTGGGCCCTGCTGAGCAGGAGCAGAACCATTACCTGGCCCAGCTGTTTGGCCTGTACGGGGAGAATGGGACGCTGACTGCAGGGGGCCTGGCGCGGCTGCTCCACAGCCTGGGGCTAGGCCGAGTTCAGGCCCTCCACCTGGGACACCATGGGCCGCCAGCTGGCCGGGCTATATCCCCAGCTGGAGACAATTTCACGCACAGGTAGTAACCCCCACCCCACCCCAAAATGTCACACCCCAGCTCTTCTCAGTGCTTGGCTCAGTCTGCAGTTGCCCAGCTCTGCTCCCTAAAATCAGATTCCTGGAATTACAGATTTTTCGGAACCTGATTCCTTGTATCCTTTCAAGCCCCCTTTCTAAAAGAGCATGAGTCTGACTGGCTATCCCATCCATTCTAGGCCACAAGACCCTGAGCTGAGTGTGGATGTCTGGGCAGGGCTGCCGCTGGATCCCTCAGGGTGGGGTGACCTGGAGGAGCCAGAGGCCCCAGTACCACCTCATGGGCCAGGCCCCTCGGGCCTGGGCCTCTTTCACAGGCTTCTGCTGCTGGACCATTCACTGGCTGATCATCTGAATGAGGATGTGAGTCTGATGATCTCTAGAGAGGGGGAATGAGTCACGGGATTTCAATGGCCTAAAATGTTTAGAGAGTCAGTAATTTTAAATGGTTACTTAAAAAAAAAAAAAAATCCAGGTGTGATCTTAGGGTATGTTACTCCAGTAGAAATATGTTCCCTCTGGGCTCAGAACAGATAAACCCACATTCAGAACTCCAAGACTTGGTTTAGGGGCCACATTTTGCAAAGCAGAGAATTCAGAGAAGCAGCCCAGGGTAGGATCTGGCGTTGGTTATCTGGAGAGGAGGCCTGCAGGGGGTAGATGGCTGTCTTCATTCCAGAAAGCCAGTGAACTTGTTCCACGCACACCAGAAGGCAGCCAAAACCAGCCACGAAGCAGGCCTGGTAAGGGTGAGCACCCCATCACAGGAAGCATTCCAGCCAAGGCTGGGTGAACGAGTGACAGGGCTGTTGAGAGGAAGGGTGCATGGCATTTTAGGTTCTTTTCCCTTCTAAGATTTCGGGATGGAGGGCTCTAGTTGTCCAACCAATTGCATCACCAAATCAATGAAACATCAAGGGCTTGGGAAGGAGGGAGCTGGTGGCAATGTTCACTAGCACCCAATTCACACTGAATTGAATATTTACATTGGATTGAATATTCACTAATAATTAACACACACTGATTATACATAACTGTCCCCAGTCCCTGACGCACTGCCAGTGAACAAATGGGACCCTGGGAGAGACCCAGGAGTCCACGCAATGGAAGGGCAGACATTAAAGATCTGAGTCACAGTTCTCAGACTTCCCCAATGTATGACCTCCAACTCAACTCCCCTAGTGTCTGAATGGCTCCCAGCTGCTGGTCAATTTTGGCCTGAGCCCTGCTGCTCCTCTGACCCCTCGTCAATTTGCTCTGCTGTGTCCAGCCCTGCTTTATCAGATTGAGAGCCGTGTCTGCATCCAGACCCCAGCCCCAACTCCCCCAGGGGATCTACTGTCTGGTCAGTGGGTGAGAGTGGGTGGTGGGCCCCAAGCCGAGGAAGAGGGTTCATTGGGGTCCTGCCTCCCCTTGCAGCATATCTCTGCCCCACCTCACCTCCAAGGAGGCCTCCATCCAGCCCTGCCTAACTTCAGCCCCTGATTCTCCCCAGCTCTGGTTCATAGTGCCCTGGCAGTTCTGCTGCTCAGCCTCCCCACTCCCCTCTCCCTGCTGTTGCTGCGGCTCCTGGGACCTCGTCTGTTGCGGCCCCTGCTGGGTTTCCTGGGGGCCCTGGCCGTGGGCACTCTTTGTGGGGATGCGCTGCTACACCTGCTGCCACATGTACGTGAAGTCCCTTCTTTGTTCCCCTGCCCCCAGGGGTGGACAGCCTCCACAATCCAAGATGTTCCCAGCCGTAGGACATCCTCTCTCCCACCCCGGCTTCAGCCTACAGCTGCCTTCTGGTAGAGCGTATGCGTGAAGGCTCGCCACCTCCCACTCAGGAGGGGGTTGGTGTTGGGTGCCGGGGCTTCCAGAGTCTGCCCTGACTGCCTCTCTGTCAGGCACATGGAGGGCAGCACGCTGGATCTGGCGGGAGGCCAGAGGAGGACCTGGGACCAGGACTGTCGGTGCTTGGTGGTCTCTTCCTGCTCTTCGTGCTGGAGAACATGCTAGGGATTTTGCGGCGCCGAGGGCTCGGGCCAGTGAGTGACACCCTTTTTCCCTCTTTCTGCCATGACCAGAGTCCTAGAAATGGCCACTCGAGCCAGGAGGTGAAGGGCTGAGCATGCTCCTGGCTCTGCCGTTTGCCTGACTGCAGGACCTGACAACAGGGAGTGGGTGGGGGCTCCTCAGCATAGACCTAGGACTTCCGGCCTCCTCTCTGAGTTCAAGTCAGCAAGAAACAGGGAGGTGCCAACCTGGGAAGAGAGCAGAGGCCAAAGAACACCCCCAAGTACCAGAGGTGGAACCGGGTGTTCATTTTCCCAGCTGGTAGCCTGGCCTCTCCTTAGCCCCCGCTCTGCTGCCTCCTCCACCAAGAGGGATACCTTCCCATTTCAGAGATACTGCCGACGGAAAAGAAAGGATGTTGGAACACCAGACCTGGACCCGGAAAACGTCAGTGGGATGGCACTTCAGCCCCTACGGGCAGCTCCAGGTGACCAGAGGAGAAAATGAAGAGCAGGCCCCTGACTCCTCGCTCTCAGTTGCAGCCACCAACACTGCTCCTTGTCCTCCTTTCTGCAGAGCCAGGGGCTCAGGGCCAGAGGGAGGACAGCCAGGCCCCAGCCCCTCCTGGGCACCAAGGCCACAGTCATGGGCACCATAGTGGCAGTGGCACCAATATCACGTGGATGGTCCTCCTGGGAGACGGTCTGCACAACCTCACTGACGGGCTGGCCATAGGTGTGAGGGGAGGGGATGGAAGGAGTGAGGTCCAAGGAGAAGGCAGGGCTCTCAGCTACTGGCTGGGGCTAGGAGAGGGCTACCAGGAAAGGGGGATGGGAGGACCACAGAGGGAACCCAGGCCCCTGCCCCTGGGGAGAGCTTCCTTTCGGACTGACCACCTCCAATCCTGCCCACCCCAGGTGCTGCCTTCTCTGACGGCTTCTCCAGTGGTCTCAGCACCACCATAGCAGTCTTCTGCCATGAGCTGCCTCACGAACTGGGTAGGGATGGCAGAAGCATGTGGGGTGGACTTCAGAAAGGACAGACTTGCAAGGGATGGAAGCTGGAGGCTGGTGGGTGACATGGCTGAGGGACAGCCCTGTCCTCTCCCCACAGGTGACTTTGCGATGCTGCTCCAGGCAGGCCTGCCCTTCCGGAGCCTGCTGCTGCTGAGCCTGGTGTCTGGAGTCCTGGGACTGGGGGGTGCAGCCCTGGGGGTGGGGCTCAGTTTGGGCCCCATCCCCCTCACTCCCTGGGTGTTTGGGGTCACTGCCGGGGTCTTCCTCTATGTGGCCCTTGTGGACATGGTGAGAGATGTGGGGAAGTACAGGCAAACCAAGGGAAGCGGGGAGGTGGGTGTGGAGGAGAGGGCGTGTCGGTCCCTCTGCCTTCACGGTGGCCACCTGGCAGGGGGCTGGACCACAGGCCTGCAAGTGTCTGAGAAACAAGGGCTTGGAGGGGTCTGAGTGGGGCTGCTGACACTCTGACATCTTCGTCTGGAGTTTCAGGGGCAGAGACCAGGCCAGGATCCTGACGCTGTTCTTCTCTTTCAGCTCCCAGCCTTGCTTCATCCACCTGAGCCCCTCCCTACGCTCAACATGCTACTGCAGGGGCTGGGGCTGCTGCTGGGGGGCAGCCTCATGCTCACCATAGCCCTGCTGGAGGAGCGGCTGTGGCCCCTGGTCTCTGATGGCTGATGGGGGCCAGTGGAAAGGCGTCCAGGTTGCCCTTCCTTCCCCCCAACCACAGGAATGGAAGCGGGACACAGGGCCAGTAGGAGCAATAGGATTTTAATAAACAGAACCCATCCCAAAGCCATGACTACGACAGTTGTACTTGCACCAAAACAGCATAGAAAACCAGGATGTGGCGGGAGGAGGGCTCAAAGGGGGGGAGGGAGGGGCCTCGAGGATGCAGGGTGCTTCGATCTGCGATTTGCGGGGAGAGCATTGTGCTTTAGCCCAGGGAGGAGGGGGAGGGGTGGGGCAAATGCACTGAAGTCCCCACTTTTTCCTGCTGCCCTCAGCACCCTGGGGATACAGGCATCTGGGCAGGTCTGCCCTTTATTGCTGCCCACCAGCATTAATCACCCCCAACCCCAACACTAGCACCACAGATGGATCCAGGGCAGGGAGAAGGGCAGGAAGGGGAACATTGCTTAGAGAAAGATTCAACTAGAATCCAGTGAATTGTGCTCAGTTCTCTTTACTTCCTACAACCGAGTACATGGGTCACAGGGTGGAGGGTGCAACAGGACATGGGACATGCCCCTCAGTGCCCCCAACACACCCCTGCACACAGGATGGTGGTGTCTGCAGCATCACAGGTCATGCAGGGCACAGGGAAGGGGAGGTTCACACACACAGAGACGCCCACAGCGGGTACCAGACAGAGAACACCCCTGAAAATACACAGCTGTACACAGGGAACCCCCAGGTGCCTAACCCAACCCTCTCCCCTGTCTTGCCATCCCCCAGGCAGGAGGAACTGTATTGCTTTGAGAGAGTCACCCTGGGGGCCGCTCTGCCAGGCACCCTCCCCCCCCACCCCCATTTTGGCACATCTGCAAGACACACGGCAGCTAGAGTAGGCACCCTCCCTCCCAGGCTTCTGTGGCTTGGAGTTGAGGAAGGGGGTAGAAGAATGCATCCTCCATCTTTCCCCTAGCCCTTCCCAAACCCCTACCAAACCCACTCCAGCCAGAACCCACCCCCCACCCCCAAAACACACACACACAAAGCTGAGCTATCCAGGAATACAGGGGATCAAGGAGATTGTCCGGGACGGGAGCAGAGGCAGTGGGGAGAAAGGACTGGAAGCAGAGACCCCACCCTGTGTCGTGTGGGGTAAGACTGGCACACAGCTACTTTAGTGCAATTGGAGAGGGTGCCCAGAGTGAGGGATGGAGGTGGGAGGGGCAGGCTCGCCCTGGCTTCCCTGGGGACAAAGACAGGCTCCTCAGGGAAAGGGCCTAGCAGGAGTGAGCGAGGGCCAAGGGCAGATCCTCTCGTCACCCGCCACCCTCCGCCCTCCCAAATGCAGTGACAGTGTCCCCCTCACACCTAAGTGGGCAACAGCAGCCTTGGAGTCAGTACCTTCAAGTAATTCATAGAGCAGACCCTCCCCACCCCAGCTTCCTCCCATCTCTGGGATTTGGTCGCTTCTCTAGGGGTTGGGTCAGGAGGGGGTCCCCAAGTCAGACCCTTCCCTCTCTACCTCCCTCTTCCCAGACCACTGGGCTTGGTCCTCAAGGATTCCTCACCTCCGCGCTCGCCCAGTCTGGGCCGCGGAGGGCTGGAGTCGCTGCGATTGGAGGGGAAGGGGCTGCTTTGCTCCTTATCCCTCCTTCTTAAAAGGTAGGGTTCAAACTAGGCAGGATGGGGCCCCGTGCTGGTGTGCCCCGGGAGGAGGGTTTCTGGGCTAGGGTCTGTAAGGCTATTTTCCTTTGTGGTGGGAAGGGGAGGTGGGGGATGAACACTGGATGCGGGGAAAGGGTGAGAAATGGCGGAGAGGGAAGGAGGAAGGGGCCTCCCTCTGGAGCGCAGTCACTGGAGTCATTCAGACGAAGTCACACTCATGTGCACAAGATCTTGAGCATGCCTGCTCCCAGTCCCTCCAGCCTGGCCCCAACACCTCCTCTCCCAGGGTCCCTTCCAAGACCCCAGAGGAGGCTTTGGGGGTACAGCTGTAGAACCGTTCACTCTGGCCCCCACCCCCTGTCCCACCCCCGCCCTTCTCCCCTCCTAAGTCTGGGGAGTAAGAAGGTGCTCGGGTGGGCAGACAGCGGTGGAAACAGTATTGAGTTTTCCTTTGGTTACATATTGAAGGCAAAGGTGAGCTGGACTTACAGTCAAAACGGATAGGGGTGAGGAAGGAAGAGGGGCCATGGCTGGGGTTGGAGAGGGAGGCAAGCCCTCCTCAGCCCCTCCACCCCAAGGAACACATGTCTAAGTGGGGTGGCAGTCCCTCAGTCTCATCTCTCCCACCCCCCACAGCACCAAACAAAAGGAGAAGCCCCCTCCCCCAGAGGCTGCTCCCCACCCCAACCTGGGCTGTACATTCAGTGGTTTTCAGCAGTCCTATGGCTCAGGGGGCCACGGGGCGGGGGAGGTGGCCCGTCAGTCTCAGTTGGACAGTGGCAGTGACCTGGGTCTGTTGGTCCATCCTGGGACCCACAGTTTGTGCCATTTGTTTTTCTGAAGGATAGTACACAACCCTACCAAAGCCACCGCCCAATCAGAAACAGCTCCCCAAAAATCAGAAACTAAAAACTGGCTCTTTTCATCTCGCCCTCTGATTCCCACGTCTGTTTCCCTGTCTCCTATGTAGCCCTCGCTCTGTCTCCTTTGCTGGGACCTGGGGCTGCACCCAGGGTCCTCACTTAAAATAGGCCTTTTCTCAAAAGTGCTTATTACTTGAAGCAAGTGCTTTAGAGCTGCGGTGGGGAGAGGGGGAGGGGGAGAGGGAGGGCAAAGGGAAGATGTTTCCTCCCCACCCTACCCCCTTAAGATTGGGGGGCATTCTGCCTGTTTTACTTCTCCACACCCGTTTAAGTCAAAGAGGTTTAAAAAAAAAAACAACTTAACATTAAAATAAATATGCAGTGGCCATGAGAATGGTCAAAATGCTTCAAAGACACTAGGGGCTGGGGAGCCTGGGGTAGGGTGTGGGGTTTCCTTTGGCATAAGGACAGGAGGCTGCCCATCCCCCAGGCCTCCTCAAGACCACACGAGGAGGCACAGAGGACTCCCCACAACCGGCCCCAGCACTGCTGACGGGTGCTGAAGGCGCAGCAGGGAACGGGCAGCCACCAGAAATCTCATCTAGCACAACGATGGGGCTCCTGACAATACTCAGCTTCTTCCTGTCGTCGCCAAACATTGATAAAGGAGAACACGACTGATACCCCGAGTGTCTTCTCTGGAGGACCCATCTCTCCACTCCCCTGCCCCCCAACAGCTAATTCCCAGCACCAAAATGAGAAGGCAGAGGGGGGTGGAACGGGAAGATCTGAGGAGAGAGAACTGAAGTTGGGGGCAAGCTTTGCAGAACCAGCAGGGTTGGGGGTGGGGGCTGCAGCCCTTAAGAGAGGTCACATTGATTGTCGTATAGGGGAGGATAGGGTGTGAAGGGAGGTGGGCAAGAGGGGCGTCGCAAGGCCCTTTGGCTTCGAAAACAAAAATAAAAACTAAAAACTGCACAATCCTTCTCACCAATAATGGTCATTTGGAAGCTTTGAAATGGTTTAGGAACTGAGGGTTGAGGGGAGCGAGACACAGAGAGAAAGGGGATAAAAAGGGACCACGACAAAAAGAACAAGGACTTGGACAAACACCCCCAGGCTTCAGGGAACCAGCATGAGGTATGGCTAAGGGTGTCAGTCGGTGGGGAGGGGTCACTGGGATGCCCCCCTCTCCCCTCAACTCACCCTCAGCACGGGTGGCAAGACTTGCAGGGAACACAACTGAAAAGGGGGTAAGATCATGAATAAAACAAGCATGGGTGGGGGAAGGAGGCTGAGGGACCCCCAGGGGGAGACCCTGTTCTGTGTAAACGAAGCCTGTCCAGTTCTCAGGGGACAATACTGATGGCAGCCAAACTGGGCAAGGATGCACTGTGGGGGCGGAGGGGGCATGACCTCTATTCAAGTTCTGTGTCTTGGCCCCTGGCTGAGGTATTGAGTGTGAGGAAGGGAACACTGGGCTGCAGGAGCAGGTCCAACTGTCCAGGAGGCTTGGCTAGGAGATGGATGGACAGGGCATCTGAAGGGACCAGGGCCAAATGCAATGCTACATTTAGAGAGAAAACTGCCCCCTCCTCACTCCAGCCCAGTTTGGCTTTCGGGGTGCGACTTTTAGGAATCTTCTCAGTGCAGCCCCTAGCTCAATCCCTTCTCTCCCCGCTGCTGGGAAGGCAGGAACCAAGCCTCAGTGTCTATTCGTCGCTCCCTAGATCAGAACTTCATCCTCACACAAGAGGGGAAGCCTGGGTCCCTAAGTAGCCACGGTCCCTAGTCTGCCCTGCCCCTCCCACCATCTTTGGCTTCAGATCAGGAGTGACTGGGGGCGGTGGGTACTCTTGGACCTAATAGAAGGTGGCGGCAGACGGGGCACAGAGGAGCTGTGGGGTTAGGGGGCCTAGGAGGAAGAATATGGTCCCTCCCTCCACACACATGCAAACACATGCCTGAAACACAGAGGACATACTAGGGCTGTGGTTTTGAAATGGGCAGGAAATTAACTTGTTTCTTCCCCTAAAGGATAAAATGCTTACTTAAAAATTCATGACAAGCCTCAAAGTTAAGGGAGAGGAGAGCCAGAGGGGGAATGGCCACAGGCTCCACCCTCCCAAAAGAAGTTAAAAGAAAGAAGCAAGGTTAAAGTGCGTGGTCAGGGGGCCAGGCCAGGGAGGGAAGCAGGGCGGGGCAGGCTGTGGGGGCAGAACCAGCCCTTGATTTGCATATGAGGAGCCAGGGAGAGTGCAGGATTGGGGCCCAGGTACAGTAGTTGCTGCTTCAAGTGTTTTGCATTTGAACTTTAGGGGTGATGGGAAACAGAAGTGGGGGAAAAGCTCCAGGCCCCAGTGCTAAGTACCCTCCCCCCTCGTCCACTAGCTGCCCCTGAAGGGGGAGGGGGACACCCCCAGAGTGCTCACACAGTACCAGAAATTAAGGCTTCTCACTGCTGCGGGGATGGAGGGGCCAGCTGAGCAGGGAGGCAGTGATGGGTATGGAAGTAGAGGGAGGGATCTGCCTGGCAGGGGCAGGGGACAGAGCGGAGAGTCAGAGGGAAGAGTTGAGGGAGCTGGCAGCAGAAAGGGGTACTGAGAGAGGGGATAAAAGAAGGGGAGCCAGGCATTGAGCAATCATTTTGGGACACTTGGCAGAAGGGGTTGCCCTGGGGGTACCAAGGGCCTGGGGTGCTCCCTGTCAGTCCCAGAGCCCTGCCAGGCCAGGATGGTGTGGCAAAGGGGTGAGCAGCTGCTCCCCAGTGCTTTTCTCCCCCCTCCGCCCCCCAACCCAGTCGTGTTCTCCTTTAAAGTGCCCTAAATGTATAGACTTTTTCTAAATAAATAGAATAAGATATCAAGCCACCGGCAGGGAGAGGGACACTGGAGGGGCTACTCGGAGTAGCAGCCATCTAACCCAATGGCGCCGTGCCGCTCCTGGCTGTAGGGGCAGGAGGCCCCGTGGGGCAGGGCGCCGCAGCCACCCACCGTCTTGGCTGCCGCGATGCTGCAGTTCTTGAGCAGGCTGAAGCTGAAAGGACTGACAGCGTCCTTGGGTGGGAAAGGCTTCATGGTGGAAAGGATCAAGGCCAGGCAGTCTGCCACATCTTTGTTGGGGGCACAGGCCAATGCCGGGGTGTGACCTGCAGGGCAAAGTAGAGAATTGAGCCCCAGGGTCCTGGATCCCTGAGTCCCCCTCCACCCCCCCACCCCAGGCCCTGAGCTCTCTTATCTGTGCAGGGTAGCCAAGGCAGGCAAGACCCAGCATGGTCAGAATTCAGGGGCTATGAGGGCCCAGGGAGGCTGACAGGCAGACTGTCCGCACATGGGGTAAAGGGCAGAGCCGATGGTCAGGAGGCTGGGACACTGAGGTGTGTGGGAGGTCTTCCTGAGCACTCCGCTGCCTCCACCTAGTTCCGTCAGACTCCCCTCAGAGACGCTAGCGTATTGGTGTTGGAGCCTTGCTCTGAAGACTTCCCATGTGAAGAAAATTCAGTTTCTCAACCAGTAAGGTTAAGAAGTCACCTCCTGAAGAACATCTCTGACCCCAAACCTGGGAGAGGCGGGGGCCTCCGGACCCCACCCACCTTCTTCATCCACAGCCAGCACTGTCGCCCCACGACTCAGCAGGGCCTGCACCACGGAAGCTAGACCATTCCGGGCAGCAATGTGTAGTGGCCTTGGAAGAAAGGAAAAAGAAGGAGTGTGGAGGCAGCTTGCTGCACTGCCACCCCCAGCCACGGGAGCAAGGGTGCTGAGCGGATCCTGTGCGCTGCCCCTGGGATGTGGACAGCAATTTCTTTACCCACCTGCCTCCCCCAGCCAGGAGCCCCCTTCCCCATGCACTCACATCTGCAGCGCACTGTTGGTAGCATTGATAAGGCCAAGGTCTTGGGTTTCTGCCAGGATCATGAGGGCACATTTCTCGTGGCCCTGAGGGAGAGAACGGGGTGGGGGCTCGTGAAGTGGAAGCACGACAGTAGGAGCTGAGGGCATGGCAGGGGGACAAAAAGCTATTCCACCAGTCAGACAGGCTGGACAATCCTGCCCTCCACTGAGCGTGCTCTCGGTCCCCAGACCCAGCCCCCTTCACCAAGCATGGACCCTACCAGCAGCCCAGGCAGTACCTTGCTACAGGCCAAGTGGAGGGCAGTGTTCTTGTTTTCATCCAGCACAGTAAGGTCTGCCTTCCCTCGATACAGCAGAAATTCTACAAGGGAAAGGGGCAGAGCAGACTGACGCTCCCTTCCAGGGCAGCACCATCCTGGCTCTCCACCCTCCTATCTGCACACACTTTGCATCCCCTCTGCAGAGGGGGAAAGAGCTAAAGACATGCCTCCTGTATCCTGAGTCCCACAGGCAGGGCTGACCCATCTTGTGAAAACCCAGGGGAGCGCCTCCCTTTCCCACGCGGCCCCTACACACCCACAGCAGCGGTCTGCCCGCTCTCAGCCGCCGTCATGAGCGCAGTGCGGCCAGTGTGGTCAGTGGCGTTCACCTCAGCTTGATGCTGCAGCAGCATCCGGAGCCCAGAGACGTTGTCCGCGAAGGCAGCGGCGTGAAGAGGGGTCCTGGGGGGCGGGGGGCGGGGAAGAGTGAAACAGGGAAGGCCCTTTCTCCCGAGTGAAGAGGAAGCCAGAGGCAACGGAGGCTTCTCCCTGGCTCCTAACACTCACCGTCCTTTGGCATCTCGGCTGTTCACAATCTTGGCACCCAGAGCTCCCAGCAGCATCTCTGTGGTGCTGTCCTGGTTATTAATTCTGGGGAAAGAGGAAGGGTGAGTGGGAGGGGCAGGGGAAACAGACTGCCTGTCCTAAGCCTAGATCACAGAGCCTTGAGAAGGGCTAGGGTGTAGGAAGGGACTTACACTGCACAGTGCAAAGGAGTGAAGGGGTTTCCTTCCAGGTATGAAAACGGGCTGTGTTCAAGTAACAACTCCAGACAATCTTCATGTCCTGGGTACGAGGAGGGAAGAGTGGTGATGGAGAGAAACAACAACAAAGTCCCCCACGTCTGTCCTGTCCCATCTCTTGACACTCCATTCCACTTCCAGATCAACCCAGGTCCCTCCCTCAACCCACTTGTCCTTGTCTGCTCCCCCCACACACACACATGGCTGTGCCTCCAGAGGCCCCAGAAACACACCAGTGTAGGAGGCCCAGTGCATGGGCGAGTATCCGCTGTAATCCACCCCAGCATCCAGGGGATCTGTGGAAAGGGCAGCCTGCAGCAGGGTGCGCAGTACTGCAGTGTGGCCACAGGCGGAGGCCAGGTGAATGGGGGTGCGGCCCTTGAAGTCTCGGCACAGCACAAATGCGTCGTGGTCCAGCAGGGCAGCCAGGCAGTCCTCACAGCCAGTCACTGCCTGTGGGTGACATGGGGGTGTGAGTGAGGGTGAGGAGCTACTCTGTTTCCAGTGGCCAGTCACCAGGGCTGGCTCAGGAGGAAGAATCACTTTCAAGGCTCCAACCCATCTTTACAGCAATGATTCTAAGTGTTAGGGAGCAGCGTCTCCTTTCCTGATTCTATGCCAACAGACAATCAGGATGGTGAGAGTCAATCCTGGCCCTTTGCAGAGGGAGACTAAGGGGCCAAAGAATCCCAGGGGACGAGGAGGAGGCGGCTATAGGACAGGTGACTGTGGGGAAGGTAGTGACATCGTTATCTAACGGGACAGGGCCAGCCGGGTATCCTGGGACAGAGTCTGGGCAGTGAGCAGGTGGCCGTATGTGATTATAGAGCAAGGTAATCAGGGCTCTTAGCTACAGATGTCAGATATGCATCCTGGAGCAGACACAGTAAGGCCCACTAAGACCATGGGCACAAGATCCTGGCCCACTTGCTGGACAATCTGATGTCTTACTGCTGGTGGGTCCTGTGCTCCCTATCCAGGCCCATCTGTGAGTGACCCACCTAGGAGCTCACTCACCCCACGGTGGAGGGCAGTGCGGCCGCGGAGGTCAGCAGCATCAGCGGTGGATCCTTTCTCTAGCAGCAGATGTACACAGTCCACGTGGCCATTCATGATGGCCAGCATCAGTGGGGTTCTACAGAGTGGGCAGGAGAAAGGGTGAGGGCCCGGCAGGGACGGGAAACCTGCACCCCACACCCGGCCCACACTCACTGTCCATAGGCATCCATGACATCTGTGATGTCAGCTCGCTCCCCACTGTCGATCAGCAAGTGCAGGGAATCAGTGTGGCCAGAGGCAGCTAGGAGGAAACGGGGCCTGTGTCAGGGCATAGTGAGGGGGAGGAGACCAGGTAAAGCATAAAGGACTTGAGCGTGGAGGCTATGGGAAGACCTGGGACAGGACGCTGCAAATCAGTATTTGAAGTTTCCATTCCCCTCACCCTACTCCACTCCCAAGCCTGGTCCCAATCAGAAGGGATTTGGGGACCAGTCTCTGAAGCCTGGGGTGGGTGGCAAGGGGAGGGAGCAGCCTGAAGGGCGCGCTCACCAGCAGCGTGCAGGGGTGTCCACTTGCGCTTGCGCTCCTTGATGAGGGCAGAGGCGCCGTGGGCCGTTAGCACCTCCACACACTCAGTAGAGCCTCGCTCAGTGGCCAGAAAGAGCGCGGTCCGGCCCTTGTGGTCCCTTACATCCAGATTCACCAGCGTCTCCGCCAGTGTCTTCAGGGCTTCACAGTGACCGTTGTAGGCCTGGAGGGGCACAGGCAACCAAGGGAAACAGCTCAGGACACTGCCCCTACTTGGCTCTCAGGGCCCATGGGGAGACTCCAGGCAGCAGGCCTGCGCCCAGCTGTGGGCTCCTCGGGCCTCTCTCCAGACCCCTGCCTGCATAACACATCCCTACAAGAAGGCGGAAGCAAGGACCGACTCACAGGTGCTTCTAGCTGTGTGTAGGCATGGGGCAGGTAGGGACAAGGAAGGCGAAAGGAAAAGACCTGGGACTCACAGCTAAGTGCAAAGGGCTGACTGGAATGGTGCTCTCCACATCCTCCAGGCAGTTAAAGGACATTTCTAAGAGCTGCAATGGACAGAACAGTCAGTAGGTGCTGAGGTTCTGGTACTCCCAACATTTTACTCCTGACCCCCTTACAGCAATCCCCTTAGCCCCTGGATCTAGAGACCACATTTGATTCATCCCTTGGTTTGAGAATCCACAAACACAAAGGTAGACTGTGGGCCGTGCCCTGCCCTGCTCCCCACCTCCAGGCCAGGTCCCACACATACCAGTTCGAGGTTCTGTCTGTTGCCATAGGCAGCTGCATAGTGCACAGCTGTGTAGCCCTGCCTGTCCCGCAGGGAGGGGTCTGCACCGTTATCCAGTAAGAACTCCAAACAGCTGGGGGCAGGAACAGACTGTGAGGCAGGGACAGGCCCAGCCAGGGAGGGGCAGAGGAGAGGGTGAGGGAGCCCCTCCAGGCCTAGCTGGCCAACACCCATCCCCTGCTCTTGGTAGACTAACTCCTGTCCATTCAACTCCAGCTCCAGACCCACCAGGTCTGCCCTGGCTTCAATGCCCTCCTTTATTCTTGAATGCTCTCCTAGAGAACCTGGAGCACAATCATCAGTTACCAACCTGCTGACTGACACACTCTTCGCCCATCTCCAGGCATGCTGAACCCCTGCTTTCTCTTCCCAGCCCATCTGAAAAAGTCCGACTCATCTGAAACTCGCTCCCAGAATCTCCTCCTCTGTGAGACCTTTCCCAACCTTCCCAGTCAGGTGCCTCCTCCTCTGTACTCTATTGGCACCATTCGCATAGGTTGTTGTGGTTGTACTAGTAGTAATATTAATACGGTATTTACTATGTGTCAAGCATTGCTCTAAGTACGCCATGTGTATTAAATCATTTAATCCTCATAATGATCCTATGAAGTAGATACTATTCTTATCCCTGCTATGATTGAAGAAATTGAGGCACAGAGAAGTTAAGTTACTTGCTAAAGGTCACACAGCTGAGCCTCTTGGATTTTTTTTTTTTAAAGAAGCCTTTAATTTTAAAACCTGTGAAAATAATACAGAGTTTCCATATATCCCTCACCCCGTTTCCCCTATTATTAATATCTTATGTTAGAGTGTATAAGTGCCCTTTTGCTTATCTTTCCCAACAAATTATTAGTTTTCAAAGAGCAGAAATTTGGGGTAATTCATCTTTTACCCTTACTACCTAGCACAGTACTTGGTACCTATTAAGTAAATACTCAATTAATGCTTGTGGAATAAACTAATGAATTTGTATGTTCGGCTTATCTAGTTCCTTCAAGATCATTCCTTGAGGGAAGGAACTGTGTCTCCTGCGCCCACAGTGCATAGTCCAGGACTAAGCTCAGGTGCAGGGCAGCAGCGGTGGTGGTGGTGGT
This sequence comes from Camelus dromedarius, assembly GCF_036321535.1. Lineage (NCBI taxonomy): Eukaryota > Metazoa > Chordata > Mammalia > Artiodactyla > Camelidae > Camelus > Camelus dromedarius. The sequence continues at coordinate 58,411,095 of NC_087446.1, read as the reverse complement.
GGGAGAACAAGGGGACCAGAGTCAGCACTGCTGGGAGAACGCACCCCAGGGCTCTCCGCAGCTACTCACAAGAAGGCCTCCTTCCTGCGGGACTCCTTCAGCGGCTCATCCTCTTCAGCATCGTGGGTGGAAGATGAGTGGGACTCCGCCCTGGGGGGAGGGAGAGGGAAGAAGTCTGGGGGGAGCCTGGGTGGGGGGGGTGCTGAGAAGAACCAGGTGGGCGTCTCACCTCCTGTAGGTGTCAGAGGCAGCAGCATAGTGGAGGGGAGAGCAGCCTTTACAGTCAGCCTCGTTGACGCCTGCCCCAGCAGTCACCAGTGTGACGGCGCACTGGTAGCTGCCATTGGCAGCTGCATAGTGCAGTGGGGTCCTGGGGAGAAGTGGAAGAGGGTAGGTAAAAGAATCAGGGGCAGATCCAAATGCAACTGGATGTGCAGCCAAAAGCTGCTTTGTAATGTTCTCCTCACTTAGTCTCCAACTCCCCACCCCACCCTCCATCTCTTGTCTCTCAAATCAGATGTTCCCTATGTATATATACCCCTGCACATCAGCACACCTTCCAAATTTGTCTCTCCTCCTCAAGTCAGCTCCACTGCTCAACAGCAAATTAAGACATTCAACATTCCTGGAAGGAAGGAGGACGCAGGTTTAGGGAGGGAAAGAGCGCCTCTGGCTTCTCCCCAGGGAGGGGCTGAGGGAGGTTGCAACCGGACAGCCCTCTCTGCCACGACTGCTCTCACTGTGAGAGGGGAGAGCTCCGGGCAGGAAAGGAGGGGTCCAGACCCTTGCCGACAGGCCCTCCTCTCAAGACCTGGAAGAGAGGGAAGAGAACTCACCCTCCAGAAGCAGCAGCATGAAGACAGGTGCGGCCAAGGCTGTCAGGCGTATTGATGTCAAACCCAGCTGAAAGCACATGCTCGTTGCTGAGTGAAGACACAATGCTGTACAGCTGACCTGCGGGGCCAGAACAGCCGCAGATCCCACGTGAGGGCACTGAGCAGAGTGGGGAAAGGCCTCTTCCCTCCTGCCCAAGCCCCGAACCAGTCAGCTCATACCTGAGGAAAGAAGCTTACGACAACAGTCAGAGAATCCAAAGAGAACAGCTAAGTGCAGGGGGAACATGTCGTGGATGCCGCGCCTGGGGAGGAGTGGAGGGATTCAGGCCTCAGGTCAAGGAGGGCGCAGTTGCAGACCTCTTTTCTGGGACCTCCCACCAGCCCAGGAGACAGCGAGCTTCGCTGTGGAAGCTTCTCCGTGGTCTCTCCAGGTCTGACGTGAGCAGTCTGTTCAGACCTGAGACAGCCCAGAAGTGGGGTCGGGGGCTGGACTCACCGGGCGGTATCCGCGCCGTTGGTCATGAGGGTGCTGATGAGCAGCTCGTGTCCGTAGCGAGCGGCCACGTGCAGTGGCGTGTTCCCAAATTTGTCGGCACAATCAATCTCGCTGCCTGAAGGGGGGATGCACACCCACACACTCAGACCTTAGGCTTCCGACCACTTACGCTAGTTAGCTGCCGTCTGAGTGCTTGTTATGTGCCAGGGGCCAGGCTAAGCCTTCTACACGTGTTATCTTGTTTGTGAGCCTGAGGGGGCTGGGCAGGCAGAGCAGGGCCATTTCCACAGGTGCCTTGCTCAGAGCTCCAGGTGCCCATCCTGATTGGAAGACGGGGTGGGAGACGGAATGAGGAAAGAAAGGGGTTTCTAGGGAGGGGTTCTCTGGTGGGGAGGAGAAGGATCACAAAATCTCCCAAGTCCGTACCATTCTGGATGAGGATCTGGGAGCGGGTAAAACGACCATGGATGGCAGCCATGTGCAGAGGACTTTTCCCTTCTTTGCTCTGTGGAAACATGGCATTTTTTTCTAGTGCAAAGCATGAAGAATGCCCTGTTCCCCCTTCCAAAGGACATGTCTCTGAGAACGGAGTGATCGTGTGGACATCTTCTCAGCCCACACCCTCCTGGGTCCCTGGGAAGGTCTGATCAGCCCAGGAGGCAGTGGACAGTTCCCCAGAGAATTATCCAGTGGGGATGATACGGTCAGGGCCCCCAGAGCCAGGTTCCTCTCCCCATTGGTCTCAGACTCATCCCTTCAGGCACCTGGTAGTTGACATCAGCCCCGTTATTGACCAACAGCTCCAAGCAGAGCGCGCCATTGGTGGAGACGGCAGCTACATGCAGTGGTGTGAAGCCTTTGTCATTCGGCTGGTTGACATTGGCTCCTGCATTCACTAGCTCGATAGCCACAGCATCCTGGCCCAGGTAGCAGGCGATGTGCAAAGCTGTGTTTCCAAAAGCGTTGGGCTCATCGATCTGGATTTCCAGGGGTGAGGGTAAGGGGATAAGGGAGGTATCAGCTTAAAATGGAAGCCAGCACAGGCAGCCTAGAGAACCCCAGAAATCCAACAACTGCCTCAGGTTCCAAATCCAAAGACAGAAGGCACTACTGCTTCCAATAAGCATTATTCAGACCCTCTTACCACATCCTCCTGACCTCCCCAAAGCACAGCAGCAATCCCAACACCTCATCTCCCTAACAGACTGTGTGAGACCTCCCCCTCCGTACCCTCAGCCTCAGCCCCCGTGCCCAGCACCCTGACCTCAGCCCCCATCCGGAGCAGGTACTTCACCACTTCAATCTGGCCACTGGCAGCAGCTGTATGGAGCAGCCCATAGCCCTTGTGGTCCTTGCAGCCTAGGTCTGCTCCCCGTGCCACCAGCAGTTTCAGGACCTCCAAATGCCCTGGGAAGAGAGAATATGCTCTCAAGGAGGTGGAGGGCAAGTTCTAATGCCCCAGCACCTCTCTCCAAAGGCTGCAACCCCCGCATTTCTACCCTAGGAATCCCAAATGTCCAATGTCTGCTCCTCCCATGATTCTTCTCTCACCTAGGAAAGCTGCCCAGTGCAGAGGCTGCCGCTCCTTTTTGTCACAGACATTCAGGCTGGCTCCCTTACTGAGGAGCAGGTTCACCGTCTGTATCAGGACATGAGAGACTCCTGTTCAGAGCTGGGTTCATGTCCTCAACGTCCCTAAGAGCAGAGCCCTCAGCCTCTGAAAAGGCCGAGGCAGCCTAACATCTCTGTTCTTGGGAAGCACAATCTAGAGAACTAGAGGGGACAGAGAAAGCAGGCACTAAGGAGATCCCAGGTAGATGTGGAAGTCTGAGGTAAACTCAAGGGAGTCTCTCAGGTGATCTGGTGGTCCTTAAACTCTTAAGAAAAGTCTTCGAAACGTGCTGAAAGACAAGGACTCTCACTTCAGAAAAAGGCATGTAGACAAACATGTTCCATGCAACTTCAGAGACTTTATCACCCTCTTGAGGTCCAAGTCAAGAATTTCAATCTAACCTGACCATTCATTTGGTGCTTGAACCCAAGTGTTTGTATAATCATCTGGGCTGCTTCCCCCCAGGCCTCATGGCCCGGAAGCCAGGGAAGGTGAGCAGGAAGGGAAGGGAAAAGGCACGAGGCTGGCGTGGACTTGGAGCAGTCCTCACCTCCAGATGCCCACTGTGCACTGCGTGGTGCAGGGCACTACGCCCACTCCTGTCAGCCACGTTGAGGCTGCTCAGTAGGGGTGCCAGAGCCTCAGCACACTTGGTGGCCCGGTTGGCGGCAGCAACATGCAATGGTGTCTGCCACAGCTTGTCCCGGGCATTCACATCTGCTGAATGTGCCAGCAGCAGTCCCAGCACCTTCTGTTGGGGGGCAGGGGAGAAGAGAGAGGGGGAGGAGGTAAACCAACAGGAAACAGAGGGGAGAGGAGGTCAGCACAGCACACGTGGCCCTGTCTCCGCACCCTGCAAGCAGAGTCTCTTCATTTTTCCAACATACCTAGCCTCTCAACACCTACTTCCCATCTTCTGGATCTTCTTAGAGCTTAAAACCTTCCCCACCTTGCTGAGGAAAACGTGGATCTCTTCCTCCAGTCACCTAGTATCATTCCCCAACCCAGACCCTGAAAATCTTCACCCACACGTAGAGCTACTACCAAGCGAATCTACACACGTGGAGGATCCCAATCCCCCACCACTTCTGGGAAAAGATAAATGCTCCTGCTGCATTAATGCCTTCAGCCCTTCTATAGGCATCAAAGTCATTTCCGTTACCTAGGTAAGCAAACAGATACTGGTTTCTTTCCAAAACCCAGGCTACAATGCTCCTCCTAATCACCACCCACTCCACCCACTGGCCTCAGTCCCTCCCCCTGGTGGCTGGAGCCAGGGAAGAGACTGACAAAGCCAGAGGAAGATCTCCTTTTCCCATTTTTCAGGGCTGAAGGACCCTGCTGATGAGGAATGTTTCATCCTTGTGCTGTCAACTTTCATGCTGTTTGAGGGGCAGGGATGCAAAAGATCACTACCCTCATCCCTCCATCACAAGGAAAGTAATCTCAGTGCCCAGGGGGGATCAGACTCCAAGGTGGCCCCCCAGGGAGGGATGAGTCACTCAGGCCTGGCAGCAGGGCCCCCTACAGTCTGCCAGCCCAGTGTTAAGCTCTACTCTGACGTCACATCAGCTGGCAACACTTAGCTCCCCCTTACCAGCCAGTTCTAGGGGTAGGAGGGAGGGGCCGAGGTCTGGTCTCCTCCCTACCTGGGGGAGGACCAGTTTGTAGGGCAGAGGACAGAGACTCTCCAACCCTTATCTTTCACCTTTAACCAACTCATCTTCTTTGGAAGGGTGAAGGGAGGTGGGAGGCCAGTACCTCATTTCGGGAGGCAGCAGCACGATGAAGAGGGGTCAGCCACAGTGTGTCCTTAGCGTTGACATTAGCACCTGTGGGGATATAATTTGCACTTTTGGTGGGAGGTGGAGAGCAGGTAGGGAAGGAGGCCAGTAACCAGGCCAGAGAATCTGGATGGAGATGGAACCTCGTCTGGACCAACCACCAGAGGACAATCTCTGGACATGAAAAGAAGGCTCCTCCCTCAGGCCCCCTCCCTTGGCGCCACACCTTCCAGCTCCCCACTTTCACCTGACATCAGTAGCAACTGGAGAATGGGGACATCGCCTACATAGGCAGCAGCATGCAGTGGGGTTCGCCTCTCTTGGTCCTGGGAAGGCAGAAAAGAGGAGCAGCTGTGGGGGTGAACTATCCAGGACCCCAGCTCAAGTCTTAGAGTTCGAGGCCTTTCCCCAGAACCTCTTCCCATAGATTCTGCAGCCTCCTAAGCCTCCATCCTAGGTCAAAGCAAGCACCTAGGGAGGGTGGAGTCAGAGGGTCGGCGCCCGCGACGGAGTCGCCTTCTTCCAGGAGAGGTGGGGGCGCTGCAGACACGGATGGTTCAGAAGAGAACACCGTTTCTGGGCATCCTCAGCTCCACTGGTCTGTGCTCCAAGTCTGACCTGCTCTCCATCCCCGAATGTGGAGCAGTCGCCCATCCCAGGGTGGAAAGAGCTGTGGCCTCACCCAAGCCGAGGAGACACGGAATCGCCCCACTGGTGGGGAGGGGTCCAGAACACCAGGGCCCAGATTACCGGCTCGCCATCCTCCCCGATCCCAACTCACCAGCACATTGATGTTCTCCTTCTGCGAGAGGAGGGAACGCACTTCCTCCACATCTCGGCTAAAGATGGCCTGGACCAGGGGCGGCTGCAGGGAGAACCGGCGTTCAGGGAGCGGGCCGGAGCAGAACCGGGGAAGGGAGCGGTGCGGGGGGGCACCAGGTTTGGGGGGCGTCGCTGGAGGGGCTCCGCTCTGGGGTCCTAGCTGCAGGGGGCTCCCGCGGTGTCTCCGCCGGTCGCCAGGCCCCCAAGGACACCGGCTCGGTTGAGGGGAGCGCGGCGTGGGGCGGGGCGGGAGCCCCGGGCTCGGGCCCAGCCTAGGCCGCACATCCCCGGGCTCGCGTGGCGGCGGCGGCCGGCCCTGGAAGGAGGAAGCGCGCAAGGGCAGGAGGGCTGACCTGGTCCGTGATGCTGAGGATCCCCATGGCCCGGCCCGGGCTCCGTCCGCATCGAGCTCCCGGCGGCGGCGGCGGCGGCTCCACCGGGGACACGGGGCGGCCCAGGCGGCGGCTGCGGCGGCGGCTGCGGGGAGAGCGCGGCCCCGCCTACCGGGGGGCGGGCGAGCGGGAGCCTGCAGCGCTCCCTGGCGGCCGTCCTGGGTCCGGCCGCAGGGCGCTTGCCGCGCAGGCGGCCCCGGGCCGCGGCACCCTCCGCCCCGCCCTAGCGGTCGAGCGGCCCCGGCGTCCAGCATCTCGCGCGCTGGTTCTCCGGCTGCCCAGGCTGGCCGCGCCGTGCTCTCCGCTCCGGTCTGGCGGTCCGGGGCGTCCCCCTCAAGACCCTAGCGCGAACTCGCGCCTTGACCCTGCGGTGTCTTCCAACCTGAGGACCAGATAGCTGACCAGATCTCACCCAGCCCACAATACCTCTGCTGGAGCTAACTCCTGTCAGCGATACACACCCCAAAACCCCCCACAGACTTGGGGAAGCAGGGGCGTGGAGATCTGGGGGTTATATAGCAATAGTCCCAGAGGAAGGGAAGGCGCGTGTCTCCACTGGCAGTGACAAGAGTTGGGTAGAAAGGAAAGAGCAAAAGTGCCAAACTGCAGAGAGAAAACGCAAGGACTCTCAGCTGCAGACCCCACGAAGAAGCTGGGACAGCTGGCAGTAGAAGAAGGCCTCCAAGGCCTGCAGAAGGGGGCTTTTTGACTCCCTAATTACTTTGTTGCCAGGCTTAGGTGATAGGGTGTCTACACTTTAAAAGGCTCAACGGTTTATCCCCAGAAAACGGTCGGGATGCTTACCCCACTCCATTGGAGAGGCCAGAGAGCAGCCAGGGAGGCAAGATCTGGATGGAGGTCATCCCATCCCAGAAAGGGAAAAAGAGGGGAGAAGAAAAATGGATATTGAAGAATTGGTACAATTTATAAAAGGTGATTCAGGTACTGTTCAGAGCTTAGCAACTCAATATGTGTCCTAAGAAAGAAACACATTTAGGAAATGTAGCACACTGGCCCCCCTCAAGGTAGAGGTATAAAAGCCCTCCGTTGCTCTCCAACAATCTATGCTCCTCATCACCTTCAATATCTTGATTCCCCTGGAAGGATACACACAACACTGGTGCCAGTGTTTTTTCCTGGAGAGAAAAACTGGGAAACAGGGAATAAGGAATGAAAAGGAAATTTACCTCTCACTATATACCTTTAAATTTTTTGAATTTTTACCATTTTGAAAATAAAAGTTCACAGTATTCCTGGAAACTTACCTCTTCCAGGAAGTCTTCCCTGGTTAACATGTTCTTTCCCTTTTGTTAGGTTTCCTTAACATTTCCATACTTAGCTTAGACTGTCACAATCTTTTTTATTTTATTTTACTTTTTAAAAAATAGAGATAAAGTTGATGTAAAATATTAGTTACAACTGTACAACATAGTGACTCAATTTTTACAGGCTATACTCCATTTACAGTTATTATAAAATATTGGCTATATTCCCTGTATTGTAGTCACAATCATGTTTAAATTACACACCTTTATCATTCATTTCACCTTACATCTTTGACATACAGGAGTCTAATGTTTCAGAATGAATTTTAAACTCCTTGTTAGCCAGTCTTCCAACACAGGACTGTACGTTGTTTTTGGCTTGGTTTTCTATGAAAAAAAGGATGTTGAGCTCTCTGAAGGCAAGTATATACATTAAGTTTTCTTTGTAGCTCAGGTAGAGCTGCATATGGGAACAGACACTTAATGCTTGATGATGATGATGATGATGATGAAGACGATGAGGCTGAAGATGTAGAAATGAAGGTAGCTGGGGATCCACTGGATATGGGTGTTGGGACAAGTTGACTTGGCTATTGGCTATGATGGACCTTCCAGGAAGGGCTAAGCTAGGATATGGCCCAGAGGATAGGGAGGAGGGGACTACATGGCCTCCATTGCCCAAAATAGCTCTTGGTAACCTGAGGAATTGGAGTCAGGGGTTGAGCTGGGGTCACGTGCCTAGTTCTGGCTCCTGAGTGGAGGTGAACAAGGGAATCTGCCAGACGGGTTCTCTAGGCAGCTAAAAGGAGGAGGAAGGGCTAGAAGAGTTATTTTTAATATTATTCAGAGCACAGAAAGAGGATTTCCCAGTAGGGAAAAAAGGACTGTGATGTAGGTAACACAGATACTTCCAGAGCTCAGGGAGATGCATAGTGTTGGGGGGAGGAGGAGGCCGGAAGTGGTGGCAAAGCTCTCTTATGCAAACAGTCCTTCTGGATTCGACTACTGAATTCATATTTGAATAACTTTAGACAGATGCCTCCCTGTCTTCAAGCCTCAGTTTTCAGTCTTGTAACAAATGTTGATTGAGGATTCATCATTGTATTCAGCCTGGTTTGGAGGTAGAAACTTTGAAGTAATGGTGTCTATTTCTGTGGAGTTCATAACAGTAGAATATACATATACATGTGAAACCACTAGAGAATATAGGATTCATGCTACTTCATGCAGCATTATGTGTTCACAGTAATGTTGAGAGATGGGTTCAGTCAAGAAGGTCTTTCTGGAGGAGGTGTGTTTTGAGTCAATACTTGAAGGAAGTTATCGATGTAGAATGACAGGAAAATAGCAGGAAGTTGGTTGTTTCAGGAACATGGAATGAACTAGGAGAAGTTTAAATGGCAATAATTACCTAATCTAATTAGTGGGGGGACAACAAGCAAATTGGCTTGGCAGGCCTATTGTACCTTGGGGACTCTGCAGCAGTTAACTCGGTTAAGGCATAGTGTTAAAAGAGGTCACAATTTAGTCATGTATCTCAGTTAATTTCTGTCTTTATCTGACCAAATCCTTTCTGCTCATTCTAAGCAGCTGTCTCACATGTGTAAGCCCTTAGTCAGAGGGAGTGGGGCTGGACAAGAGAGTGGGCTTGGAAAGGGTAAGTCTGTTCCTTAAAGTCACATGCCTTTCTGAGAGTGGCTCCTCGAAGGAGATACTGTATCTTAATGGTGGGGGTGGGAGTGCTGAGGGAGAAAGAAGAAATGTTAAAAGAAAAAAAGAGGTGAGACCATTCCCCAATTTGGGACTTCATGTATGTATAATATAAAGTAAGGATTAAAATGCTTTTCTTACAAAATGTTAAATATAAGCCAGAGTTTTATGGGAGGGCTCCTGTTCCTCGAAATCCAGATAAAATGGGCTCGCATTTTATATCAACTCAAATCCCGTGGAATTCCCAAAATTAATGCCAATCTCAAGGAGACGGGGGGCGGGGGTTGGAGGATTTATATCTGTTTCCAGGCCCCTATTTCTGGGCAAGATGTCTCTCTTCCATACCAGTTAGACCCAAAAGGCAATACAGACTCTAATTATTTTAGCTCCTCACCCTCACCTCCACAACACTACTCAGATGAAACTTTCCTGAATGTGGAGAGCATGACTAAAGACTTAGAAAGAAAACAAAGGAGAGGCTTGCACTATAGTACCATAAACATCTTTAAATGCAACAGCAGGCACCACCTTTCTCAAAATGTCCTTCCTCTACTCTGCCGTAGGAGAATTTCAAGGGCTCTTGTACCCACCAGATCCAGTCTCTCTCTCTAATATCTGATTTCTCTCTTCTCTCTCCCCACTTTTTTTCCTTCTCCCCACTTCTGTTGAGAGCTTTTTTCCCCCTCCTTGTATCATGATTGAAAGCAGTGTAGTGACATTTCCTTGCCTGGGTTCTTGTTCATGAGGTCTCACCTCCATAAAGTGCACACTTTTCCAGACAAAGATGGTTCTCTTCCCCAAAAGTGAAAGATGATTCTCTACCCTAAAAGTAAGTCTGGTTCTTCCTACCCCGAATTCTTTCTATAAATAGTAACAGAAAAAACTATGCAAAGTCTTAGCCCAGAGGTTGGTACGTTAATTTCCCTTCTCAAGGGTGTACCAGGTGTATTAGGCACCACGGAGGCTACAATGATGAATGGAACTTCTAGCTATAAACAAGGCAGAATCTGGTAACGGTTCAAAGACAGACGTTCAGAAGACCAACGAGTGTCTGCTGTTGACACGCCCATGAAATCGCCTCAGTGCTTATGTATCAGGTTCCTGACCACAGACTCGCTAAGTAGTTTGCCTGGCGACCTCGCTCCACTGGGCCATATCTGCAAGCTTCTCAAACACCCACTGCAGCGCCCTTTCTCGCCAGAGGTGTGAAACTACATCTCCCGACAGGCCGCGTGGTCCCCTTCCTTCCCCCATCTCCTGGTCCCGATCCATGGCAACGGCGTGACGTGGGGGTACTGGGAGCTGCTGGAGCCGCGGTCCCGGCTTCAGTTCTGACTACCCGGCCGCCCGGGCGGGAGCAGGGCGAGAGAAGCCACCGCCCCGCGCCGCCCCTGTGCTCGGGGCCCTGAACCCGCCCGGCGGCCGCTTCCCTGCGCTCTTCCTCTAGAGTGAGGAGGGCGCAGCGGGTAACAGAGCGGAGGGAGTAAGGGAGGGTCGCGCGCATGGCCTCGGCGGGTGCGCGACGGCTCCCGGCCGGGACGCGCGCGGCGACGCGAGGCTGTTGCGGCCTCTCGCAGCACCCGGCCCCGCCCCCGGGCCCTCTGCGACCGCCGGGACCAATGAGGTGAGAGGGAGGTGCGGATGTCCGCACCCGAGCAAAGGGGGTCGCCCAGGACCCCGAAGTTCCGCGGTGGAGGATTGAAACTCTGGCTGCAGGCGCGGCGGGGGGCGGCAGCGGTCGTATCCTGGGGTCTAATGCAGAGCTTTGGGGAAAGCTTTTGCAAGTTATTACCGAGGCAAATTCCCACTTGCCCCTCGCGGGCGCAGCTTGAAGAGGCCCCTGGGACTGTGATGCTGCCTGAGAGTCTTCGCTTTCAGCAGTAGGGTAGCCCCCAAAGGCAGCTGGCGCTTCGCACTCACCCCACTTTTCCCCATCTCCTCCCCCGGCACCGTCCTCAGCTGCTCTCGACCTTTCGCACTCGTGACTGCCTGGCCAGGGAGCCTGGCCGACTGCAGCAGGTGCTACAGGAAAAGCTTGTCTGGACGACCTTCCTCTGGGATGCGCCCCTCTTCCCCTTCCCCTGGGAATGGTTGAGGGACACAAAGAAAGAATCGTGACGTTGTCTCTCTCCTTTCCTTTTGGCCTTAGAGTTCTGATCTCCTGCAGCCTCTTCTTGCCCCGAGCTGCCCAGGTCTTGGCGCCTGAGGCTGGCTTACCTCCCAGCCGTTCCTTCATGGGCTTTGCTGCCCCCTTCACCAACAAGCGAAAGGCTTACTCGGAGCGTAGGATCATGGGGTGAGCATCCTCTCCTCTTCACCATCCCTCCACATTCCCTTTCCCTCCAAACAAAATGCCATGTCCGGGCTAGAAAGTAAAGGTAGCGATACTGGGCAAGATTCATCCTTGGTCATCCCTCTCCCCAGCTACATTACTGACCCTTTATCCTCCTCTACCAGCCTTCCAACCTTAATTCCCCCCTTCTTGGTTGCTGTGCATGTGCATTAAGTGAAACATGACTAGGGTTGGACAATAACGTAAGACAACAGGATATTATTTCTCTGCAGAACTATGTATTCTGAGCAGGATGAGAACTAAATTATTGAGCACTTGCTATTGCCGGCAGTTAGGATGCTTAGGTGTTTTACCATAGATTTCCTCATGATTACCTCAACAAACCTATGACTCAGGTACTATTATTACCTATGACTTACAGAGGAGATAATGGAGACAGGTAATTTATCCAAGGCCACATTGTCAGAAATTTGTAAAGCTGCGATCTGACTCCTTGCGTGATCACTAGTAAAACTGACAACCTGTTTTCCCTAGATGGTCCCTCTTAAGATCAAAACAGATAGTAAATGCAAAAGCATTCTGTAAACCTCAAAACTTACGGTAACATGAACATCATGGAAATCTGCACATTTGCTTTTGGGAAGTCATTCATCCTGGCTTATTTGGGTTCTCCAGCTCCTGAAGGTGCATGGTTAGTGGGCAAAAGTATGAGGTGAGGGTGCCTGGGCAAGGAGGAACCTGGCCCAGATGGCAGTTCCTTGGCCTCTCCCTGTGATTCCTCCCCCTAGGTACTCAATGCAGGAGATGTACGAGGTGGTAGCCAATGTCCAGGAGTATCGTGAATTTGTGCCCTGGTGTAAGAAGTCTTTGGTGGTCTCCAGCCGCAAAGGTCACCTGAAGGCCCAGTTGGAGGTTGGCTTTCCACCTGTCGTGGAACGTTATACTTCTGCTGTTTCCATGGTCAAACCTCACATGGTCAAGGTGAGGCCAATCTGGGAGGGACTGATCAGGAAGTTTTTTCTGAGTTCTCTGGCAGTTTTGTATTTAAGGGCTATTTTGCCTTTCCTTGTAATGGTTTTTGTCTCCATGTGTCAAATATTTCCCTAATAAAATATTAGAAGGAAAGGAAAATGGCTTTCTATTCCTTCTTAATGTCTCCTATACTTGACACAGGCTTTATTCCATTGTAATATTGTTTAACTAATTGTCCTATTGTAGGCTGTTTGCACTGATGGCAAGCTCTTCAACCACTTAGAGACCATTTGGCGGTTTAGCCCTGGTATTCCTGCCTATCCCCGAACTTGCACTGTGGACTTTTCGGTGAGTCAAGAGGCTGTGTAGCACAGGGTTACCACTGGGTTGTAGGGGATGAACTGAATGAAGTATTGTGACGGTTATTCTTTAAAGCATAGCTAGCACTTAGCATTTTCCAAGTCAGTGATGCTTTCCACAGGTCTGAGCTTGTATTAAACCTGTACTTTGTACTCAGTTCTGGGGCTTTTGAGAGGATTAAGGAAATGGAGGGGGAGGGAGGAAAAGGCACTGAATAGTATCCTTGCATTTGTCCAGGGACTATCCAACATAGTCTTGAAGAGTTTCTGACCATCTCTTACCCATCCCCAGATTTCCTTTGAATTTCGTTCTCTGCTGCACTCCAAGCTGGCCGCCATGTTTTTTGATGAGGTTGTCAAAAAGAATGTCGCTGCTTTCGAGCGCCGGGCAGCAACCAAGTTTGGTCCAGAAACAATCATCCCCCGTGAAATGATGTTCCATGAGGTGCACCAGACTTGAGGCAAAGGATTGTTCCCTAGCCTCTCCTCTCCTCTCCCTTCCCACCCAGTTCTCTTATTTATTTCATTTGGCTCCTGCTCTAATCTGAGAGAAGAATCTGTGTTCGTAATACTATTCTCCCTCTCAATTCCCCAGACACTGGGCTCTAAGCTGGCTGGAAATGCTGGGAGAAAGAAAAGGCAGGGAGGTATGGAAAGGAGAAATGCCTTGGAAATGGTCAGGCTCATCCTGAGAGCCCTGAATGCTTGATGCCTGCAACCTTCTCACACTGAATTATAATCAGGACTACAGAGTTATCTCAGCTCTTGTCAAAGTGCCTTAGTGTGTGACCAGGGAAAGACAGCAACTTTTTAAGGACTGAATTCATTGAGCTCTTTCCTCTGACAGAGAGCTGTTGGGTGGTCAATAACTCTGCCTGCCTGAAAGCCTCAGATGCCCGAAATCTGGCCCCAGCTTGAAATCCATATGACCTCACTTTAAGAGTATTTCCATGCTGCCTGGATAGTGGAGAGCGAAGGGCTTTCTTACCACCAGTGCCACAGGGGCAAGGAGCAAAAAACACTGAACAGTTGTACTCTTGGGTTGTATCTTATTCTTCCACTTGGCCTGAGTTTTTATAAAATTTCAATAAATAAGTTATGACAGTGTGAATTTGGCTTTTTATATTGTTTTTCGGAGGGGAATGATGTAGGTATAGCAAAGAAGAAAAGTCATGGCTTCCTTCCCTAGGGGAGTGAAGGTGCAAGAAGGCCTCTTGGACATAATGTCCCTGCTAACTATAGTAGCACATTCTACAAGCCAGGACCTAGTACCCACTCCCTTGCCTATTTATAGACTTTTTCAGAAGGTCAGTTGTTGCAGGATTCTCAGGACAGAGCAATCTGGTCTCAGACCTCCTATATAACTGATGCCCACAGGACTACCTCTTATTTTGGGGGGTCTCCTTAACAGAGGCTGCAAAGAATAGGCACTCAGTGAAGTACCCGAGCGCTCTAGAGGTGCAGATCCTGAGCCAGCAGTCCCATCCTGTTTGCCCTTGGTATCGTTTGTACCTTTCACCCAGTGGGCTGGACTAGCTTCCTTGGATCAGTCACATAAGCAGTTGTGAGGTCTCAGCTCTAGTCCTTGAGGCTTCTACCTTACAACAAATTTAGGAAGGATGGGGGCTAAAGGTCAAAGACTTCTAACCTTGAAGAAAGACAAAAATCACCTTTGGAAATCTCACAGGGAGCCTGTCTTCTAATTAGGGTAAATGAATGCCAAACCTGCCTCAAGATAAAGGGATACACAGGATAACTTATAATCCACTAAGTCTAGGATCTTGCTAGCCAGATTCCTTACCTCATAATAGAGACTCTTTTAGACCTTATTTAATAGGCTCAAGCATTGTTAATAAAAACATTTATTTTGTATTTTATACAGAACAACCTGAAGTCTGCATTATGACTTGACAGTTACCCAGGGGTTTACAGACAGTATTATCCATCTCAACAGCGTGGTTCTGGGGATTAGGGATCCACACAAACACAGGCAGGAGTTGCGAGGGAGGAAAGGGGCACAGCAGGAGTGTATTTCAATCCTTTCTTAAAAAGAAAAGGCAGTAGAGCATTCTGAGTCATTGGAAACCTGTGCATATGGGGCTTCTAAAAACAAACACTGTACTGTGAGCTCTTGGGGAAGGTGCAGGATTAAGGACCCTGATAAATAAAGGGATATCTGCTTGTGGCAGGGGATGAGGAGGGAGGTTTACTATTTTTAATGCCCTCAGTCCCAGTACTTGATATTCAAAGGAGACCATGTCCAATCTTAAATCATTTCCCTGTTCAGAAAGAGGTGCTAGCACCTCTGGGAAGAAATGTCAGTCATCCCCAAGTCTCTATTCTATAGCCCATAGCATGTTAAAGGGGAAAAAAGCCAAAGGGTAGTGGTTTGTGTTCTGTGGAAGTAAAAAGCTTAGCTTATGTTAAGCACTGATAAATCCAAATGACTAGGAAAGACCACAGATCAGACAGTGCTATATACAACCCGTGAAAGAGGCCTCTAACAGTGACCAAGAGGGGACAGTCCAGAGCAACCTCGGCTTGAGGCGCAGCAGGTATAGGAAATCTGGAAGGAGGTGAGTATTAAAGTAGTGGGCAACAGAACACTCCCAGATCTTAGTTTTAATGGGATAACTTTAAAAAGATAAAATAAAAATCAAACACTGGGTGCCAGTCACAACAAATGCCATGGCCTTTATAAAGATCATGTGGTAGCATTAAAAAAAAAAAAGCCAAAGCATAACCAATAGGCCTTGCTTGGAAGTGTCTGTGTGCATGGGAGGTTAATGGGGCTTGGTACAGCTGACGATCCAACATGATTCCTATGGAAACAGAAGGGGCAGAGTCCTGGTTTGCTGGCCTATTAAAGGGTGGGCAGAATAGAACCAAAAGCTCTGAAGTGACAGCAGATTCTCTGCAACCAGCTTTGACCCAGGGAAAGAGGAGTCAGATTCTCTCTCTGGAGACTAGGGGGTGGCAAACCTAACGCATACCACATGCATTAGTCCTGGTCATCAACAGTTGATGGGCAACTCATACCAGGCAGGGGAAAGAGGTGGTTAGGGAAGAAGGGTCACTTTTCATCTTTTAAAATCTTAATTTATATTTTAAACTCAAACTTATCATCAGTGCCTCAGACACAATTTAATCTTAAGTCTTTAAAAGCCCCCTGAAACAAAAGTATATTTTTTAAATTAAGCTCCCTCACTTTGTGGTAGTTAGTTTCCTCCTAGCCTCCAGTTTCACCCTGACTTAGAGTCCACAAACTTTATCAGACCTTCAGTGCTCATGGACTTGGGTCTCTCTAGAGGGAAGCCCAGGGCTCGGCTCCAGATGAGTTGTGCTAATACACCCAGTGCCCGCGATACCCCAAACAGGACTGTGTAGTAATTCATCTCCGTCATTCCATAGTACTGTAAGGTAAAGAGAAACAGGTTTTGTTAAAGGCCTACAGGTAGTGGCATGTACAAGCCCAGGGTGATAAAAACCTTAAACTAGTTAGCCTTCAGTAGAAATGACATTGGGAAAAGTATAGCAATTGGATTTTGAAGAGAGAGCACCCCTTTCCTCCAGCCCACACCCTCCCCCACACCCCTTAACAAAGGCAACTTTATCAAAAAAGGAAGGAAGGAGGTGTGAGAGTCCTTGCTCTGACTAGGGAGTTGACTCTGTGCACGGTAGAGAACAGTAGGGTTTGGTATAAATGAGAGAAAGCTGGGAAGGGAGGACTCACCTGGAGCAGCACCCCACTGTGAGCATCTACATTGGGCCAAGGATTCTTGGCCTTGCCCTGCTCTAGGAGGATATTGGGCACAATCTTGTACAGCTGAGCAACCAGCTTAAACATGGGGTCATGAGGCAGGTGTTTCAGAGCAAACTCTCGTTGACAGGTATATCGTGGATCAGTCTTCCTTAGCACTGCATGGCCATAGCCTGGGACAACCTGTAAAGAATGAGGGGAAAAGCCAGTTGTAGTCTCAGAGATTCTTATCTCTTCTGAATTCTTCTGGGTAGGCAAATGGGAAAAAAAAAATCTCCCTCTGTAATTTAGGGAGTTATTTCATTCTTTTCTCCTTCATTCTTCCAAATTACAGAACTTGAGTCTTGGCTTCTCTCCTGACTGCTCAGCATCTCTGCTTACCCGTCCTGAGTTGAGTGTGTTCCAGATGTAGTCACGTAACTTCTCATCTGACACATCCTTGCCAATTTCCTTCTGTAGTTGTGTCAGCCAAACAAGTACTTCCTGTGAGTAAGGTTTAGAGAATAAAAGAGTGTCAATGCGTATGCCGGGGGAGAATGACAGGATCAGACACAGCATGGGAGTAAGAAAAACATGGAGCAGGAAAAGAAAAAGAGTAGCCTTACCTGATTTGCCAGTCCATGGAGGGGCCCTGCCAGCCCGTTCATGGCAGCTGCAAAGGACAGGTAGGGGTCCGAAAGGGCACTGCCCACCAAATGGCTGGTATGGGCACTTACATTGCCACCCTCATGGTCGCTGTGGGGAAGTAAGAAAAGAGAATCAAGGCTGAGAGAAAGGAGAAAGAAGGCATAGATTATGGGAACACAGACCTTGCTGTTCTCTTATGGCCACACACTAGCCTAGTTATGGGCTCACCAAGCCTACAGCCAGTCATTTCTACATAAGCTCTTGTAAGAGATGCCCCAATCTTACTACCAGCCTTTGTTCACTAATCCACAGGGCTGGAGAGGTGACTGGTTGATGATGCTGCTGTGCCAAGCTCCCTGACTCTCACCCCAACTTTAATAGCAATGGCCAGAAGAGGGAGCTCCTGGAAAGCTGACGGACCTATCCAATGTGAGCAGCTAGTACCTCTTCCTGGCTAGAAGTATGATCTTAGGGCAGTTATGGTAATTTCCCTAGACCTCCTAACCTTCCATACTGAACCCCTTTTTTGCCTTGTATCATCTCTTATGCTGTGTTTCCATCTCCTTGCTGCCCACCACCTGTTCCCAGAAGATGAGAATGTTAAGGAGCTTTTCTTAATATTCACAACCAATCCAGGCACCTGGTGGCTACGGTTGCTGGGTCTCCCTCACCTGTGGATGGTGAGGTACAAGCGCATGAGCTCCGTGAACCGAGCATCAGTATAGCCTAACATGTTGGTGAAATTGTGGGACCAGTCCAGCTTAGAATCAATGGCCCCAATACTGCTGCCCTCCCGGTAGAGATTCCGGTAGATCTTTGCTGCAACACAAGGTAGCTTTGCGATCAGATCCATACAGTCTTCATAAATCAACTGAGGGAAGAAGAGGAAAATGGAGAAAAAAAGAAATTATCAAAAAGAAGAATTAGGCAGGGGTGGTGTCTGTCATCCATGGATTGGGCTATTTGGGTGGATGATTATATGCTGGGTGGTTACACAGGGATTATAACAAAAGTGACTATTTAATTGAATAACTGTTGTGACCCAGGCACTGCACTGAGGGATTGACACACACTATCTCATGTATATTAAAACATTATTCCCAGTTTCTTCCACTCTACAAAGTATATAATGACCTCCATTTTACAGAATAGGGAACTGAGGCTCAGGGAGCATTTGGTTAAATGCCAAAGTCAGATTTTGAATCCTTATATGTTTAATCATGTTTTCTGCTACACGACTTTGCACTCAATGAATGCTAAGACACTAGGTTTTAATGAGTCTGTTTCATCTTTGAAAGAAAATTCATCACATATGCCAAGGGTCAAACAGTGGCATTCAGTTGTTAGTTAACAAAGGCTTCCATTTTTTAAGCACTTACTATGTAACAGGTACTGTGCTACACATATTATTTGCATTTTTTTCTTCTCTTACAATAATCCTGTAAGGTTATGTATCCCTCATTTTACAAATGAAGAAATTGAGGCTTGCCAGGTTAAGTAACATGCACAAGGTCACCCACTCAGCTAATAAGCATCATCTGGCTTAAATAATTATCAACTTGTTTCATTTATACCCTTACTTTCCCCTCTCACCTTCCAAATTATTTTGAGTGAATCCCAGACATGAGATATAGATATAGATATAGATAGATAGATAGATAGATAGATAGATAGATATCTCAACATGTAAATACTTTAGCATGTATCTCTCGAAGATAAAGGGCTTTCATAATCAAAGCACAAAATCATTATCCCACTGGAAAAAAAAAAAACTGAATAAATCTTCAATACCACTAAATACCTACTCAGTATTCAAATCCATCCTCACATCTCAATTCACTTATTATAATTGCCCTCCCCCATTCATTTCATTCAGGATTAAAAATAGCCCACATTGCAACTGTCTGATAATGTCTCTGAAGTCTCTTTTAATCAATTTTTCTTTCTTATGCTGTCCTTCTTTTACTTTGCAGCTTATTTGTGGAAGATCAGATTATCTGTTCTCACAGTTTAAATTTTGCTGGTTATGTACCTGTGATGTCATTTAACATGTTCCTCTGTCCACTGTATTTCCAACAAACTGACAGAGCTAGAGGCTTGAGTAGATTCAGGTTCAATTTTTTTTAGCAAGACTATTTGATAAATAGTGCTGTGTTCATTTATTAAGAGAAACATAAAATATCTGGTTGCTTTTTGTGATGTTAATAGCTTGCTCAACTTTTATGTCTCAATTTCATCTTCTCAAAGGGATTTCAAGTTCCTTTAGGGAGGGGACAGAGTTTTAGTAGTTTTTTTTTTTTTTTAATAACAAACAATTTCTACTTTCATTCACGGTACATAGAAAGCGTAACTTCCCAGGCATACGGAAAGCATGGAGAAAATACTTGCTGAATGATATCACATGGTGCTGTCCTATCGAGCTTACTGGCTAAATGTTACTGCAGTAAGTCATGAGGTTTCAGTAGTTCTGTTGGAACAAAGGGCAAAATCTACAGTAACTAGCCTAAATGAGTTAATCCTTATGAAATCATCTATTACTCAAGAACTCAGTGAATTCTGTCAATGCCACCAAGATTCAATGAGAATACTGCCAAAATTAAAAAGCTACTTGAAGCAAGAAATATTAGCTAACACTTGCAAGTTCTCAGGAGATTACCTGCAAGATAATCATACTATTAACTATACCTCCTTGCAGATTTACATCCCCCAAGGAAGTAGGTTATTTCCAGAAGCCTGCATCAAGGATATGCAGTTCTAAGGGACCTGGATTCATGAGCAGTATGACAAGAACAGGATCCGGGGCTAGGCAAACTGGTTATCTGTGGAGTATATATACTAACTTTCAAAAATCATCTGTAAAGTATGAATGACCACATCATAAAAAACTACAAAAAGGAGACTGTTTCAACTTCTACCACTGAGATGAAGTTTATAAAGGAACACGTATCAGACCAGGTATGACGGTGTGGGATCCTTATCCGGCTCTGTGTGGTGGCAAAGCTGCAGTCAAGAGATGAAATAAACACACCGACAGAGAACTCCTTATTTCTTCTTTAATAAGCTAAGACTGAGGTGCTATTTAGCTACTTGTACTCACTCATTCTTTATCTATAAAGCCTTGGAAAAAAAGACCTTAAAATATGCCACTATCACAACTGCCTGGAGTAAAGGTAAAACGGACCATAATCATCATTGTGAGCCAGTATCTCTACTGCTAGAGAAATTCTGGCCAAGCATTTAGCTATTAATCATTTTTGAGAAGACACAGAAAAAGAAGAGAGCCAGTATTAATGTGAAGAGACCCTAAAGTGAAGCCAACTCAAGTCTGAATCTGGTCTCTACCAGTTACTAGCTGCATGACCTTGGGCAAGCTACTTAATTTCTCTAATCCTCAGTTTCCCCATTCAGTAAAATGGGAATAAGTAGTAACATCTATCTCATGCAGTTGTTCTGAGTTGTTCACATAATGAATAGAAAGCATTTAAACATAATACTTGGTATGTTTTCAAGAGCTTATGTGCTGGGATGATGATTTTATTATAAACAGCTTCAAAACCTACATAAACTATTCATAGGCCTTACTAGAAAAACCTTATCTGTCAGGCACTTTGCAAATTTTACTCAATTCAACAATATCTTAAGGCTACTTCACAATTAAACAGCTCGTTGCATCAGAGTAATCTCCTAGTCATGAGTGAAGTTAAGTCAATTAGAAAAAGACCTGTTTCACCTCAAGAGATGACACTATTTAAAGTCACGTAAACTATGATGGAAGAAAATGTTGTAGGCAAATCATCCTCTTGAGGTATATGTAAAAAACAGCATGAACTGATGATTTTAGTAAAGACTTAGATCACACATACTCCTTAACATAAATTTTTCAACAGAAATAACCAGCTGAATGCTGTCACATAATTCTACTTAAGCAGCCTATGGTTAAATTAACCAAGATGAGAGAACTGAACCGAAATAGCATGTTTGACTTGAGAGAGAGACCACAAGACAGGGCAGCAAAAGAGCACTAAGCTCCACTAAACTAAAGCAGTTACTGGTGCTAATTTCTGTTCAGTGTGAACTTAATAAATACATATCCTGAAGCTGACAGATATACTGGTGCTGCTTATAAATACTCTCCAGGCAGCAAAGTCCTGAAATACAACATTTACTTCAAAAGTCACCCAATAACATTTCACAAAGAGGTGGCAGAACAACCAGTCAATGGCTGTCCTTTGAAATGGAGGCAATAGCAAGCAGAGAACAAGATTCATTTTAGTGATTCAGTAAAGGACAGTGTGAAGGAATGCAGCATGTTTGGCTACAAGGGAAATATCTGACAGTATTTACTGCAAAGTATGCAGAACTTTACAACAGACAAGACAATAGCACTGTAAGTAGTAACAGGCACTACTAAGTGGTCCATTTCTAAAAGTTATAAAGTAGAAAAACTGTTGGGCTTGATTTAACCTTTTATGGTGACCCACAAAGATAGCAGTTACTTAAACAGCATTTAAAAAAGAAAATGAAAAGCAATATATTTAGGTTATATGACCTTCTGAACCTGCCGATGTGTAACTACAAATGCTTTAAGTGCTTGTGAATATGTTTAGTTTGCATCATTCCTACACCTTCCTCCTCAATACCAACCAGACTAACATCAATTACACAACTTTCTCTCCCTCTTTCCCCCAACGGTAAACACAATTCTCTAAATACACAGTTGGCATTGAATAAATATTGACCAACCAAATGAAGCAGGAGTTGTGAAAACCCCAAGAGGATTTGTTTAGACCAGTGGCCCATGCTGTTTTCTGCCTTGCCTCATAATGAACTCACTGGGGGCCTTCTCCTGGTCAAAAATCACTTAGTGTATCTGCTTTGTAAAAAGGAACTTTTCTGTTCCTATGCTACCTGTCTCCAAATAAACAAAAGAAGATGAGATGTCCTCCTGTAAACCTAGCCAGATACGTTGTACTGTACCCAGTGTTTGTGAGTATGTGGGGTGTTAGAAACAGGGTGGAAGGAATTGTGTCCTGTGTGCTAGGACAAGGCACAAAAATCTTCTCATACTCTAACCACAGAGTTCAAACTATTAAGGTCATATTTCATTTTCAGAAAATGTGGCTCTTTTGTTTTTTGGATCCTACTTCTAGGATGCTAACCACCATTCCACTCCTGACAGGTATCTTGAGTGGGTTAGTGCAGAACTGTGGCTGATAGGCACTAGCCCTCCTAGGCTCCAGTTACTCAGCTGCCATTCACCCAACTTCTCAAGGTTCTCCTTATTTGGAGAAGGGGAGGAGAAGGAATCCTTTGGGGCCAGGGTAAGACTATTCTGTGAAAGCTTCCTCGGGAACCCTGAACCCTGCAGTTGAGTCACATCTTTTTCAATGTTTCAACAGCACTGAGTACATACCTCTATTACAGCAAGATTACTGAATTGTAGTTTCTTTTTTTATATGTATATCACCCTAACTAAATCAATAGCCTTGGTGATAGAAAGCATGCTCCACTTTTCTTTGCAATCCCAACAACCAATAAAAAGCAAGCCTACAATAAAAACGTGTAAAATGAATTTCTGGCATATCTCAGAGTAGTAATTTTCCTAAGGATTCTACATTCCTTTCTCTTCCTTCACACTCAAGTCCTGATTCTCCATCACACATCAATCACTGCACCAAAGTTTCCTTACCTCCCAGTACCTGCTTCGGTTGACACCCTCTGAATATGCTCGGGCAAAGCTACTCTCACTGTTGAGGGCTGTAATGGCTGCACTGAGCTGAGACATGGGGTGTAGATTTGTGGGAAAGTTGTCCAGCATGGTGACCACATGGGAAGGCAGAGCTGCCCTCTTTGCCCACTCCTTTGAAAGCCAAGATACCTGTGGAAAGGGAGACACTGCTCACAACACTAGGCAAGGAAAAAGAAGAGAAATAAAAAGACAGTGACCTCTGAGTAAAGAAAATCCAAGATAATTCGATCCAATCCATGTAACTCTGCTGATTCTTTACCCTCACTGCACATCTCTATCAACTACCACCCATAACCAGATCAGGATTAAGTGTCTGAGACTAGAGAAAGGCAAAGAAGGAGGGAAATGAGACAGCTAATGTCCTTCGGCTTACCTGTTCCTCTTTTGGGATTTGTCCAGTTACCAGCAGCCAAAATAAACCCTCTGGTAGGGGTTCTTCCCCACCCTTAGCCTTGGGCAGCAATTTCTGGCATTCAGGGATACTGTAGCCTCGGAAACGGATGCCCTTGAGGGAGGGAGAAGAGTAAGGATTACAACTCTTAAGTTTATTAGCCTTGAAGTCACATAATTGACCTGTTCCACTTTTATCAGACCTGTCAACAAGTTAGAACTTTTAAAGTGAAAATCTTCAGGTAACTTACTCCTGCTTTGTGCTTTTAGTTTTATTAGTTGATATAGTAAAAAAGTAAATTCGTGCTTTAGTTATTCCATATGTACCTATTTTCACCTTCCAGAATACACAGGTAGGAGCTTTATTTGGTTCTCCTGCTCCCTAGTGGTCTAATCCATGGTGTGCACAACAGTAAAGTCAATGAGTCTCTTACCTCTTCAGGATCAAGAACTGATGTTTCATATACCAATCCCTTCATGCCTCTCATGCCACCATACATCTAAAGAAAGGAAGATGTAACCAGTCATTAAAATAATTCAGGCTAGCGGGTAGGGTATAGCTCAGGGCTGGAGTGCACGCCTAGCACGCACAGGCCCTGGGTTCAATCCCCAGTACCTTTATTTAAAAAAAATAAACAAACCTAAAATTACCTCCCCTACTGAAGAAAAGAAAAAAGGGAAAAAAAAGAATAATTCAGGCTAGAGACTGGTAGTGCTTCACGGGATCTGGAAGAGATTTATTCTCTGACTTGCAAGGCTTCATTTGGGGGAAGATTTCTGAGAAGTTTATTTATTATAGAATGGAACTTTGAGAGGAAGACTGCTAACATGGGAAATGAATTTTTAAGTTGAGAAATCACTATCTTTAATTAGTTTCTGCCTCTGCTCCCTTTTCTTTTTAATTTTTCTCCTGTCTACTCTTATCCCCTCATTCCCACCAACCAAAGTAAACAGAAAGGGTTTAATTGCAGGGAAAGGAGACAAAGGTAAATGGCTAAACACTGTTGTGAAATTATCATCTGAGCTGCTTAGACTCTTAGGCTGGAGAAGAAGCTGTCCTAAAGCTGTTCTATAAGGCCTGCTAGAGCTGCGGTTTAACTGGATGGTCAGTAGAGCATCAACTCAAAGACAGAGAGCCTTGGCCCCAACAGCTGAGGGGTTGGGAAAAGGAACAGAAACTTCATTCATCCCTCCCATACATGAATTAGGTTAGGCTCAACTATTAAATCTGTAGAAAAGAATAATCTAATTTCTAACAAACACCAGAAGCTTCAACATTTCCTTGTATAAGACAGAATGGTGCTTTTTTTTGGGGGGGAGGGGGAGTTTTTTGTTTGGTTTTCTTTTTTTTGGAGGTGGGGATAATCAGGTTTATTTATTTTTATTTATTTTTTAATAGAGGTACTGGGGATTGAACCCAGGACCTCGTGCATGCTAAGCATGCATTCTACCACTGAGCTATACCCTACCTTAAGAGAATGGTACTTTTGTTGAAGCACGTTACACAGCTACTTTTCCCAGCCAAAACCCCACAAACCTTACCATGTCCACAGTGATTTGGCCCACCACTGTCTTGCCATGTTGTTGCCTGAAGGTCTTAATTCTGGCCTGCTCCTTAGGTATCAGGTCGGCCAATATGTCTTTCAAATTCTAAAAAGAGAAGTAGAGGCTAAGTGATGATCAAAATATTAATTAGATTTCTACAAAGTAGGTATGTCAAGATTTGCTTCTCAGATTTCCTGTCTGTCAGGGAAATATGGTCAACTACCCTACATATGAGCGTAAAAGAATCAGGCAGAGGGAGAAGGGAATGGGGAGCTGTTTAATGGGTACAGAGCTTCAAGTTGGTAAGATGAAAACAGTGGCGATGGTTGCACAATAATGTGAATGTACTTACTGCCACTGAACTATAAAGAATAGTTTAATTTCTAATGAACACCATAAGCTCCAGCATTTCCTTGTATGGGTCAGAATGCTTTGAATAGTCAGTAAAGAGAATGCTACTTTTGCTGAAGTACATTACAGAGCTACTTTTTCCAGCCGAAACCCACAACCCATACCACGTTCACAGTGATTTGGCTATTTTAAAACAGTAATAGTATAAACAAACAAACAGTAATAGTAATAACAGATATAACAACAATGATGAGAGGCTGGGTGGTAGCCCTCCTGCCCGCCCCATCCCAGGGTCAGGCTGCCTCGAGGACTCTCAGCCGTCTTTTTCAAACCTTACCGTGGAAGAAGCACTGGCATGCCGGGCAGCAAGAACCAGACAGGATGCATTCTGCAAAGAAAACACAAAACCTTATGCAATCGTCCTCCCTCTTATGTACTAAAAAGTAGTTATGGTGACGCAACCTCTCTCTTCGTCTTAGTGTCAAAGGACAGTCTGAAGTAAAAAAGGTGTAAAAGGCCTTGAACAATCTGGAAGGAGGCATCAGTCTGGAGGAAGCAGCTTCATTAGTGTTCCTGACAGAGACTCACATCACCTGGCTTCCAGGGCTGGGCTTTGTTAGGCACACAGGAAAGGTCAGAGAGGCAGCTGTTAAAGTACCTAGTCCACCCTAAGCTAGCTGTCAACAGCTCTGAGTAGCCCTGAGAAAAGCAAATGAGGAAACTGATCAATTACTTAACCCAGATGGGAAGGTCTCTTCAGCACCTGGTCTTCTGGCAGCACTTCAACCTCACCAGTCTAGGAGAGCCCACAGGTGGAAGCAGCCTATTACAACCCTACCTGAAATGCTCTTGGAAAAAAACACAGAGAAGACAATATCTACAATGTAACAGTGGACAGACTGCTCAATAAGAGCAATGGAAACCAGAAAACTGGAAAATTATCTTTAAAGTGTTGAGAGAAAATAATTATCAAGCTAGAGCTGTGTTATCCAGGTGAGGAAAAAAATCTTAAAGGAGGTGAAATAAAGACATTTCATGTAAACAAAAGCTGAGTTTATCACCTACACACTGTACCAAAGGAATTTTTTTTTATTGAGGTGCGGTCGATGCACAATTTTATATAAGTTTCAGGTGTACAACACAGTGATTCACAACTTTTAAAGGTTGTATTCCATTTATAGTTACTATAAAATATTGGCTATATTCCTCATGCTGTACAATATATCCCTGTACACACAGCAGTTTGTACCTCTTAATCCCCTGCCCCTATTTTGCCCCACCTTCCTTCCCTCTCCCCACTGGTAACCTCTAGTTTGTTCTCTGTATCTGTGAGTGTTTTTCTTTTTTGTTATACTCACTAGTTTCATTTTTTAGATTCCACACATAAGTGGTATCATTCAGTATTTGTCTTTCTCTGACTTATTTCACTTAGCATAATACCCTCCAAGTCCATCCATATTGCAAATGGCAAAAATTTCTTTTTTATGGCTAAGTAGTATTCTATTGTGTGTGTATATGAAAACACACACACACACATATACCACATCTTCTTTATCCATTCATCAGTTGTTGGACACCTAGGCTGCTTCCATATCTTGGCAATTATAAATATAAATAGCGTAGCTAGCCTACATTTTTCTATGTGAAGATTGCTGAGTTGCAAGAGAAAGTTCAACACTGCCTTTGAAAAAGACAACCAGTTATACTACTACCAAGTTTATCATAAGGGCTTAGGCAAGGAGATTGCCTTTTTGCACAAGATAATTTTGAAGATAAAATGAGACAGTCAAAGTAAGCCCCAGTTTCCTCATCTATAAAATGGTGCTGACACATCCACCACACATCTCACAGGGTTGTCTTGTGATGATTAAATTACAATGGATGTGAAAGCACCTTGCAAATTAAAAAGACCTCACACACACGCACACAAACTAATGGTGGAGCAAGGCTACACCTCTCCTCCTTTTGCCAAAAGGCCAGAGACATCTTTTGTAGTAACTACAATCATCCCTCGGTATCCAAGAGGGGATTGGTTTCAGGACCTCTCCCTCAACAGACACCCAAATTGGAAGCTCAAGTCTCTTATATAAAATGTTGTAGTAAGTGCATATAACCAATGCACATCCTCCCATATACTTTAAATCACCTCCAGATTACTTATAATACCTAATACAATGTAAATGTTATATAATTGTAAATACTATGTAAATAGCTCTCAGCAGGTGGCAAATTCAAGTTTTGCTTTTTGGAACTCTCCAGAATTTTTTAAAAAATATTTTGATCCACAGCTGGTTGAACCTATGGATGCAGAACCTGCAGATACAGACGGCTGACTGGACTGCACTGCTCTCTGATTGTGCTGAAAATCATTTGTACCAGTGATACTGTATAAACTCCAAAAGACTACATGCCTAAGGTGAGAGTTCAGTAGAGCCTAAGCCTTTTTAGAATTTTATACCCCTCTTTCTGCTAGGGCAGGAGTGAGGACTGAAAAGGGAAAAGGCCCTTGAAAAAAGGTTATTTTAAAAAGAATCAACCCCAGAAGGAAATCTACTTCAGGATGACACCTGCACCCCAATGTTCATAGCAGCACTATTTACAATAGCCAAAACATGGAAACAGCCTAAATGTCCATCAACAGGTGACTGGATAAAGAAGATGTGGTATATTTATACAATGGAATACTACTCAGCCATAAAAACCGACAACATAATGCCATTTGCAGCAACATGGATGCTCCTGGAGAATGTCATTGTAAGTGAAGTAAGCCAGAAAGAGAAAGAAAAATACCATATGAGATCACTCATATGTGGAATCTAAAAAACAAAAACAAAAACAAACAAACAAACAAAAACAAAGCGTAAATACAGGACAGAAATAGACTCACAGACAGAGAATACAGACTTGTGGTTGCCAGGGGGATGGAGGGTGGGAAGGGATAGACTGGGATTTCAAAATTGTAGAATAGATAAACAAGATTACACTGTATAGCACAGGGAAATATACACAAAATGTTATGATAACTCAGAGAGAAAAAATGTGACAATGAGTGTGTATATGTCCATGAATGACTGAAAAATTGTGCTGAACACTGGAATTTGACACAACATTGTAAAATGATTATAAATCAATAAAAAAATGTTAAAAAAATAAAAAAATAAAAAGAATCAACCCAAAGCTAAATTCAGACAGCATAGAGCAAACTGATATGGCCCTAAAACAAAGGGGGGAAAGCTTCAACTTGTTAACCAGGGCTGCTCACAACTCCTTACATTAACTTCCTAAAGAATCTCCTCTTGCAGATACAAACTACTATATACAGAATAAACAACAAGGTCCTACTGGATAGCTCAATGAACTATATTCAATAACTTGTAATAACCTACAATGAAAAAGAATACACATATGTATAACTGAATCACTACGCTGTACACCCAAAACTAACACAACATTGTAAATCAACTATACTTCAATTAAAAAAAAAAAAAGAATCTCCTCTAGCTCACCGAGGACCATTTGGGCAGAAAGTATGCAGCACAAATAGCCCTTTAGCTTGTTCATCCTACATGGGGCAAACAGAGGCTGGACCCAGCACTCAAGAAATAACTTTCTTTTTTTTTTTAACTAGTCACCAAAAAATGAACAAGGGAAAACCTGTGAATAGGTTTAAACTATTGTTCTACAGGCCTAACCATGTTCAAGCCATTCCATACTCCCACAGATCCCCTATTATAGAGGTCCCATCTCCCAGAGACCACATCAGCCTTCAGCAGGACCTTTTAACTGTGGGTAGGTGGTTGCTGTGGTTTGGTTTTGTTTTTAAAAAGGCTATAGGGGAACATATCATCTAAGAGAAAAAAGTTGCAATCTCTTCATAATGATCATTTTGTCCACTTCTAAACCATCTTTAGGTTTCTATAATGGCTGTCTGCTTCATTTGCAAGAGGAAAGATTGTAAGAAGAATAGTTTAAGGTTAAATCTTATGGGAAAAAAATCTACCAAAGCTCAAAAGACAGAATGAGAGCCAGATCTTAAGATGAAAATAGAAATTTCCTCAGGCTGGAGGTCTTTCTTCCACCAATATAAACATAAAACAAATACAGTTTTTTCCCTTGAGAGAGAGAACTGCTAGAATCAGTAAGCTTCCCTCTTCTTTTACTTCACTTAAGGTAAAAAAAATAAATAAAAAATAAAAAAAGGAAAAGGAAAAAAGAGAAATCAGAAAGAAAAGGATGTAGAAGGTTACCTAACAAGGCTGTAAGAATGCAGCATCATTTAAGGGCATCAAATGGGTTACAACTGCTGCTTAGTTACAGCCATTTCTCAGATCTGTTTATATAAACACTACTTTAAGGCAACGGTTAAGGAAGAACTTGGAACTAAACTATCACCCCACTTCTACCACCAGCAAAGTCTTAACTGCCTTGGTAGACAGCAGCTATGCCATTTAATGAGGTGCCTCAGGAGTAACTTAAGGAAAGCTAATCTCAACTGTCCCTAATCTCCAACAGTAACACTTCTTAGCCAGATCTCCAATTTGCAAAGCAATGCTAGTTTGTGGAGAAGCTGGCTCTATGCTATAGAATAAAGCTAGTATATTCTGTTTCTACTACACTTCTCGGCCACTTACTGTGTGACCCTAGCCATTGAACCTTTCTGTGCTTTAGTTTTCTTATCTGTAAAATGAGAACAATAATAGTACCTACCTCAAAGGACTGCTATGAGAATTAATCAAGCCAATATTTACAAAGCACTCAAAACCATGTCTGGCACATAGCAAGTGCTCTGTATTTATTATACAAGAAATATAGAAAATCAAATAGAATGGCCACTTTTTAGCACACTTCGATGTCAGGTTTAGTCATATTTTTAGCTTACTCTGCAGCTTAGAAGAAACTGAAGAAATACGAAGGATTTTAAAGGCAGCAATTCATTGATATGACCACTCAAAAGGCTAGAATAGGAAAAATTCAAGTTAGGGCAACTTTACCTAGTAGTGCAGGAGACAAACACATGACTTGGAATTAGGAAAGGAAATCTGGGTTCTAGTCCCAGCTCCATTCCTATGTAACTGAGACATCCAAAGCAAAACAACTAAATACTGTTTCCCTTTCTTTCTCCACATTTAGTAATGCTCAGGCTACTTAGCTCCAAGTTTGATTCTAAGACTCCAATAAGGACATATGTAAAAGTAGTCAAAAGCCTTCTATTTACAGTATGGCTGCCTAGCCAGCAGAATTAGCATTACTTGGGAGCTTGTCAGAAATGCCTCATCGCAGACTCACTGAACACAAATCTGCAGTTTAACAAACTCATTAGGTGATTCCTATGAACAATAAAATTTGAGACGTAGTCATGGTCTAAAGTGTTAAGCGAGCAGAAGGGTAGAATATAAAGGCTCTGGGATGTGGAGTTATCAAGGGTCAAGTCCTACTCAGGTTGTGACACTATCCTTTTGTGCTACCATAGCTAAATGATCTAACTTCTAAGTTCCACTTTTCGCATCTCTAAATTGGTAATAAAACCAATTTCATGGTAGACAAGTAGACTATATGAAATCATTTGCATGAAAGCATCTAGAACAGTGCCTGCTGCATAGCTGAGTTCAATAAACATTTGTTTCTTGGAAACGTGTTGGCCTATTACTACCAACTCAAGTGTCACAACTATTTCGAGGAGTTGGATCCCAGGAAAGAGGCAGTCAAGTTTGACGAAGGGATGAATGGGTAATTCCCTCTAGCTGTAGAACAGAAAATAAAGCCCCAATTTCCTTAAGGGCCCCCTGACCAAGAGAGGAGTCTCAGGGAGAGAAAACAAATTTAACCAACTATAATCTCCACCAGCAGGTGACCCCTAGACAGGAGATGTTAGAGGACTGTCACACCCTACACATCTCATTTCATCTACCCCCTGGTTGCCAATGAAAGCTGCTAAATGGCTTTGTATAGTGCACTCAGGCTATACTCAGATGGAACAGGCAGATTACAAACCTCTGAGTCATCCTTGAACTTTCACCTCCCAGCTCCTCCCCTAATTCTGGAGGTGTGGCAACTGGGCTTTTGGCTTTGGGTTGCATGCCACGCGTAGAGTCATCCTACTGGAACAGCAGCTGTCAGGTGAATCAGGGAGTCACTCCACTCAATAGGTCGGCTCCTCCACAGGGAGAGATAGAGCTACTTCCAAAGATAAGGGCCTGGCTCAGAAATTCTGACAGCCAGGATTCTCTACAGGGTGGGGGATTCATAATCACTAAAAGGCTTTCTCAAACCTCATATGCTGTCACCCCTTGCAATAACTCTTTTAGTGAGTTTGCTATTATTGATAGAAGTGGGCTGTAGCTCTCACATGTGCTATGTTAGGATAGAAAAATATAATTAAGGGAACCTCTATCTTAAAGGGCCAATGGAGGATAAAGACAAATAATACAAGCAGGAAATTCTGCTAAAAACTTGCTTATATTAAAAAAAAAGTTAAAAAAAGACTTCCTTATAATACTTATTTCTGGGACAGGGTATTGGCCAAATAACTTAACAAAAATCAATTAAAGCTACTCCATTCTCCCCCAAATTCTGGAAACAGTAGAATCCTATTTGGATAAGGTTATTTCTCCCTTACTCCTCTTAGCCTATTATCATCATTTGTCCACATCTAGGATCCTTACTCTACAGGGGAAAAGCCAAATTTTCCTTGATCCTCCATCCTAGGCACATTCAGGAACAAGTCCTGCCACATATCCCGGAGCTCTGACATCAAAAACTTGAGCGATTACAAACCATCACGTATCAAATAAATAAGCTACAAGGGTATACTGTACAGCACAGGGAATATAGCCAGTATTTTATAATAACTTTATAAATGAAGAATAATTGAGGAGAGGTATAGCTCAGCAGTAGAGCATGCACGAGGTCCTGGGTTCAATCTCCAGTACCTCCATTTAACTAAATTAATAAATAAATCCTTACTCCCCCCCAAAAAAACTTCTAAAAAATGGAGTATAATCTACAAAATTTTTAAATCACTATGCTGTACACCTGAAACTAATATTATAAATCAACTATAACTCAATAAAAATTTAATTAAAAAAAAAACTTGTGAGAGATGCTCCTGATTTTAATAGAGCCCTTTCTCCTCCTTCATAAAACAAAATCAGAGCTTGCCAAGCCAGCAGAACTGGCTTAGTTGATGAAGCAAACATAATTCACTAATAACTGTAGGAAAAATCTTGTGCTACAAAGCCTTCCAATGCAGAAGAAACAACTTGCATTAAGGGAAAAAGAACATGCATAGGACAAAGGTTCCTCTCTCCCCAGAACCAGCTCAGAGAACTGTCTCACAATGGTGATATTGGAAGTCAGCCTGCACTGCTCGTTCAGGCCAGTTGACAGCCTGAGCGGAATAATCCTCAGAGTTCATACTCTGATCCCCTTCATACTCACAAGAGTTTCCTTAATAATTCTACCTAATTCTCATTGTCTAACAGACCCTTCCCAAAAGGTTCACTGATTATTCAGTGAGGAAGACAGCCAAGGACACAAATTCAGCCTCAGAAAAGAATCAAGAGTTCTTATTTTCCTTTACTATTCTTTGCTGTCCTTTATCAAACAGTTGATGTTCAGAGAAATTCTTACTGTTCTTTAACAAATAGTTGCTGAACACCTACTTATTATGTGCACACCAAGTGTACAGTAGTGAATAAAGTGTTTATGATCTGTCACCACACTACTTTTTCAGGAACTAGAAACTGTTCTCTCACTTCTACTAGGAGTTGTTACGATGCTTTGTTTCAGGGATTTACAAAAAACTTTTCCTGAGGCATTTTGGGGGGGGGGGGAACGCCTTGGAAGACAAACCTAGAGAAAATAGACTAAAACGGACTATTGCTTAAAATAATCACTTATGAAGTCATTTTAAAGTAATCATTGATTCAAAAAAAAAAAAAAAGCCCAACATTCAAAGCTTCATACATACATTAAATATAGCTGCAAACAAAAAGGACTGCGTGTGGTTTTACTGGTTCAACAGAAGGGGATCACCAAGCATTGTGAGTCAACCGAGGTGCTTGAAAAATACAAGTTTTCAGATCCCATCCCACCTTTGCTGCTGAATCAGAATGTGAAGACAGGATTTATGAATGTGCAATGAAAACAAACACCTCAGGTGATGACACCCACTGTGACCTTACAGACCTTTAAAAATAATAACACGTTAAAAGAAATACAGGAACTTGGGCAGCTGAGGGAATAAGTGAAAGTTCGTCAGATCCTAAGATCTATTACTAAAGTTGCCTCACTATTGTTTTAAATTTCACTCAAATCCTGCTTGAATCTATCACATAAGGCACTGAAAATAGGGCAGAAGGAATTACTCTGTGGCTTTAGGGAGACCCACCAAGTCTGGTTTCCTGCCTTCTGCCCACTTGGATTCTAAGAACTAGGAATGCCAGCCTTCCCGTTTTCTGATTATCTCCTTCACAACTGCTCATTTCGATGCCTCCCCACACCCATGCATTCATCTGCTACCAAACTAAAGACCACTAGGAAGTACAAACGCAATCATCGCACCACTAGCACATGACGATGACACTTTATTCTCCATTTTTCATCTTTGGTCCATCTAGTAAGCATCAAAGAACTGCCATTACTTTGGGTAGGCTGGTAATCAAAGTGAAAGCAAAGAGATTTGAGTTCTTACCTTTAAAAGTTTTGGGCTTTAAGCCTAACATTTCACAAGACAAAACTGACTCAGTTTTGATGAACCCAATTTCAGATTAGGTTTTATATAGGATATGTTGTGAGTGGTACAAGTCTGCTGTAAAAGAATCATGGGTATTAATTTAAGTGTCTTGAAAAAGTCTAGAAATAATCTAGAAACACTTTTGGATTGATTTACTCAACGTTATCACACATCCTAGCTTGGAGGAACAATTCAATGGTACAGGATGGAACTAGGGTTGGTTAAGCCACTTTGGTGTTAAGAATCCATAAGTTAATTGGTGGCCCTTCTCCAATTCCCAATCCAGGTCCCCTGTGAAAAGACAGTATCTACAGCACAAAGCTAAGGCACCCACAGCTAATACTAAAGCCACTGCATAGTAGGAATTCATTCAGGTAAACAAGAAGTCAAATAATCTCAAGGCTCTTTATTAGGGGGGCTCTCCAACTCAGGTGTTCATTAAATTACCTGACAGGAGGTAGCGTGGAGCAATAGAACAATGACTAGCATTTGTGTCTCCTAGTAAGGTTAAAAAAAAAATTTCTCAGGAAAGTGAAACTACACCTGACCTTGAGAATCAAAGTGGCAGGGGTCAATTTTTCCAGGTATTTTTCCCTTACAAAGCCTAGCTTAACAGCAAAAGTAAAACAGAGTACCAGTTAGGCTGCAGGCTGATCTGGAAAGCTCAGGCAGGTGCTAGCAATGCTGACAAACTGAAAGGCTTCTTGGTATCCTGGCTATACTGCTTAGATCTCAGGAAATTTCCACTCCTGAGTCTGTGGGGCTTTGTTAGCTTTAAGGGTCAAAAGCCTTCCGACGGCTTCCAATACACAGGTTTCGGGGATCCTCAGGTCTATCTCTAACAGGAAAGTAAACAAAATAATAATGATTCTCCAGTTAGGTAGCCCTGTCAACCCAAAAGCTGAGTTTCCCCAGAGGCTTAAGAGACAAAATAAAATCAAATGTAAATTCTAAAGGTTTTTTCAAACTCCACTGTAGGGTTAGAAGCTCTGGAATGAGCTAATTATAGTATCCCCTATTCTGCCAAACTACTGTCTAGAACTTGCTTCATTTCCCAAGAGGCTTCCTTATCCTGTTCCCTGGCAGCAGGAGAACAACAGTCAAGTAAGACAAGTATCTCCCAAGTGATCAGCCTCCACCTTGCTGCTGGGTGCCTGGAAGAACCCCAGGCTTCATCTTATCTGCCAACCATGCTAGATAATACACAGTAAGCCAAAACCATTCTAAGATTTTCCTTTCCTTCCTTTCAGGTGCTGGCAGCTTTAATCTGTCTGCAGAAGAGAAAGTGTAGGTTCCTTGAAGGGGTCAAGGTCACTTGTGGGACTGTCCTTGCTTGGATTAGAGGACTGGGACTCCTTCAGCACAGCAGTTTTTCTTTTAAAAAGCCAAGTTACCCAGAGACAATTTTGGCATATGAAACTGATAGCACCATTTATCTGCAGCAATATTCTTATGATCCCAACGGCAACAAAAGTCAAGTAGAAGGCCCCAAAGAATAAGAGGAATCTCTTCTGAGTAGAGTAGACTTAAGAGGAACAGTAAAACCTGAGTGAGCAAGTAGTAGGGCCGGTCATGTGACTTTGGAATTACTATCTCCTGCCCAGTATCTTCATTTATTGGCCAGCAGTCTGGGGGAACAACCTTTCTGGTTCTTTCTCCAATCATATGTGATAATCATGCAGGTTTTACACAACTGCTCCACCCCACCCAAGCTCCTCCTATATATTAAAAGTACAAGAGTCCCAAGGACAAAGAGGACCCCAGTCACACTCCTCTAGCAGGAACTGCTGCGGCTTGGTCACTAAAGGCTTAAACAACTGGGTTGGAAAAATGGAATCAGGCAGTTCAGAAAATGACAAGGCCCCCTCTACAAAGCAGAAGCCGAAATTAGCCACTGCTCTAGCTCTCTGGTCCAGGGATAGAGTGAGCAGACCTGCTCACCCCTGCCACTTCTCTCACCCCCGCGCCCTCTTCCAAACAGGCTCTTTCCCTAATTCCAATGAAACAACACCTATGTTCTCCACTGGCGGCTGCTTCTCTTTCCAAGGCCAAGCATCGCCCCCCCTTCCACTCTAGACATGTGGGGTGACAGTAGGGTCCAGCCTTGCCACACGCCCAAGACCGAATGCCGGGGCGGGCAGCGCTCACTTCACTCCCTGGGGCCGGAAGGCCAGCGAAGCACATGGCCCTGGGAGCTTCCATGCAGGGCTGGCGGCCAGCCAAGCGCAGGGCCCCTTTAAGGCGTGCTGGGGTGCGCCTGGGTAGGGGAGGGAGACCCCGGCGCTTGAGGGCCTGCAGTCGCTTCAGCCCCACCCTAAGACGGCGCACTCCGTCCCTTAGTTGCTCACCTTAGCTCCGAAGAGCCGGGCAGCCGCAGTGAGTAAAGCCATGGCGGGCGGACTCGGGGATCTGGTGGGGAGGGATGGAGGAAAGAGAATTGCGGCAGGAACGGGAGCCGCCGCCGCCGCCGCACCAGAGGCCGCGCCGACTGGGGGACAAGGTTGAAAGGAGGCGGCTGAAGGAAAGGGTAGACCAGCCGGCAGCGGCGCCCAGCCCGGGGTCCTCAGCGAGGCCCCGCCTACAGCCCGGAACGCACTCCCGCCCCCTCTCAGGGGACTCGCCCCGGGCTCGGCCATTGGTCCAGTGTGCGTGGGGGGCGGGTCCTAAGCCGTTGACAGCTGTTGTGGCGGGGAGGATTGGACCGTCCGAGGGAGGCTAATTAAGGGTGGATGGGCCGAGGGGAGCGTGTAGGTGGTTAAGTATTTGCCTGAGAACTCAGTTAACTTCCTTCTTAGGCTTTTCCCCTTGCCCTTAACACACGTGGGGTTAATTTGAAGTGGATATTAGAGAAAAAAGCCTCAAGGACTTCGACCTTTGAAGGTTCTCGGAAGCCAACCCCTTAATATACTATCACGGCAACTGATCATGGCCCGTTCCTCCTACTTTCTTGGCCTGCAGTTTTGAACACTGTCTTTGGTCAATGGCTTAATGGCCAGAGAGGTGACATCATGTGGACACAGGCTGTGTTGCCAGAGTTGGCTACTTGGTGGAGATCATTTGAGGTAAGTAGAGCCATGGTATTATAGATACCAACAGACCCCAGTATGCAGAGAAGGAAAGCAAAGGCAGTAGCTTGAATATCCATCCAGCTGTCAGTTGGTGTGTCTAGTGCCGGGAAATCCAAGTCTTACAAATGCCCTCTTAATATGAAGGCTTCCAGCACAGGCCAGAGCCTCTGGGTCCTGGGCATTAGTCTCACTGTCACTCCAGTCACATAACCCCATACAGCCAGTCCACCCCGTATCTAGCCATAAGATAAGGAGTTGCAGACCAACACTTCATCCCAAATAAGGCATTTAGGCACCCTCCCTTCTTGTCACATCACTCCCGTCACTCCCATAGGGCCTCTGGACCTTTCCACTTACTTGGCTATCTTCTATACACGCTTATCCTGTGCTCCCTAGAGGCCATTAAATGAACCATGGCACTAAAGTGATCTTACAAATCACTCTTCATTAATTCCTCTGGGTAGATGAGACCATAGGACCTTTCTACCTCCCTAAGCCTAACATTTCCATTGACCCAAGGACAGAGGGGAACTAACCCAAGGACCAGGACACCTTATCTACAAACCCAAGCCCCAAGTGAACAGTCCTTTTATCTCCTCACATAGCAGTAATAAAGTTCAGAGGTCTCAGTACCATCTAAGCCAGGTTTAGATAGACCTTATAAAGAACCTAGTTTATAGCTTGAACTTGGAAAAAGAAGGACACCATTTTTCCTTCCCAAGTTTTCTCATACTCAGCTTTACACCTATGAACCAATGCTCCTCTGGCTTGGGATCAGATCGGTAGGTTTCAGGAAAGAACGTCATAAAGAGAGCCAAGCAGTGTCCCAGAGGAGCACTGACCTCAGCTATCTCCTCAGTGACTTCAAAGCTCCACTGATCAATATTTGCTCCCAATTTAGGATCTCACAGAGGGTTTCCTCCTAACCCTAGAATAGTCTGGCCTTGTTTCTTCTCTCTGGTTAATCATCTATTAACCAGAGACTAGCCAGCAGACCAGAGGACTGAACTCCAGTGCCCTAAGAGACAGGAGGCATTCTCAGGGTGAGGCTACCAAAGGGATATTACTGAGTGGCCATAAGGGTAACCTATTTTGGAGTCCTAGTGATTGGGGTAAGAGTGGAGAACAATAATGTTCACAGTGTCCTGGAGCCTAGTGTCATGAGGACTTTCTTAGACTTGTTTTGAAGCTATTTAGTCCTGGCATCCTGTGGTATAAGGCCAATGGGAAAGCCTAGGGATCAAAGGGACTAAATGGAAACTCCTAGGAGCTGGCATAGAGTTTCTCTGAACATGGCTGGGACCTGGGGAGGTGGGAAAAAGTTAAGAAAGAAGGATTAACATGCATAAAGCAGCCAAATGAGCTCTAGGTCCAAATACAACTAAGTGCCTGAGAACTGGAAGGGGCAATGGAGAGAAGGCTGAGAATTGAGGTCATCTTGACCTTGGGATGACCTCTTAAAAATGGACAGAGGCAACGGTGCCCCCTAGTGGCCAAGGATAAGTGGAAGAATGCAGCCTAAACTTAAATCCATTATCAGTAAACCAAACTCTTATTTAATGGGTAATAGCTAAAATTTATTGAATGCTTAATATTTACAGATACTATTTGAATGTGGTACATGCATTATCTTAATTAATCCTCACAACTCTAAGGGATGTAGGTAATATTAGTATATCTACAGAGGAGGAAACCAAGATTTAGATGAAGTATCCTGCTCAGGGCCATAGCTTGCTACTGGATTGCTAGAATTCAGACCTAGGTTGGCCTTACTCCAGAAGCTGTATCTTAACTACTAGCTACTTTATATGGTGATGACTGTAAATAATCAGCTGCAATTCAGGAAGGGGACTTTTGAGTCATTGTTAACTATCTCCTGGCACATCAGTTCAGTGTGTTGCTATATTTAACGATATTTTAAAAGATAAGGAACTATAGTCTTATTCATCCTGTAAAACCTTTGTACCCTCATACCTGAAATACATGATAAATGGTGACCCTCCCAGAATGCAAGTAATAAAAGTAGGAGAGACAAACATTTAGCACCTAAAATGACCAGGGAGGTAGAATGGACTTCTTACAGGGAATAATCAGCCTGGAAAAATGACTGAAAAGAGGACATAGTGCTTTTTTTTACTGTATATTACTAGATTCAGAGAACACATGTTCAAACTTGAAGGTAGTTTTCAAAGAAATAAAAGAAGTATTACTTTATATAGCCACTGGGGACTACATGGAGACTCCTTTGGCCTAGGAATAAGATTGAAGCCTTGGCTCCCCCGTCCCTCTTTGAGCCTGGTTACTTCACTTGTAAAATGGGAGTAACATCTAATATTTCTTAGAGTTGTAACAATTAACTAAGTGTGTGTATGTGCTTGTTCTGAGTATTTATCATATACTAGTTCTTTTCCCCTTGCTGCTCATCTTTGTTCTGTATTTAAAGGAATCCTATTCTTGTTCTGAATCCTTTTTACAGCAAAAAATCCTCTAAAACTTATTTTTAAAGGACTAGGTTTTCACATATACAATTTCCTAGTCACACCTGGATCTCATTTAACACTGTCTTTGGGAATGTTTCTTTAAATTCTAACATTTTACTGATAAACTCATTTAGAAGGCATCTAGAACTTAAGGTGTAACCAGATATGCAAGGTTGAGTGTATGCTCTACCAAATACTGGACTAGAATAATTTGTTATAGTGAGCCTCCAGAAAGGTTCAGATAAATTCATGGATTCCTTGTGCTACCCTGGGATATGAATTAAAAGATATGCAAAGTATATCCTCCTGGCTTTCTGAGGATCAAGTCAAGGATAATAATGTCCACTCTTCCTTATATGAGACATGCCTGTGTCCCAGTGACTGGAGAGTTCTGAACAGCTATACCTTGCCAAACCAGTGAGGTGTACCCCAGGTAATTTATTACTGGTTAGTATTAAACTTGTTTTATTTATTAAAACTTGTAAATAATTTGCTTTTTTGTAAATTAAAAGTTTCAAGGTCCCTATAAGAGCACTCTCACTTAGGCTCTGGTAAGTTTTCTGGTGTCAGAGTAAGAACTTTTTAGACACCAAGCAGGCAATGGACAGAATCCTGGGTATACTCACAGGGATATGAAGCATGTGAACATTATTTACATGCATCACAGAAGAAATAAAGGTTAGTAACAGCTAGTGTGGAAAACTATTTGACAGCATCTCTTATGACTGATGAGAGAAGAAGGAATTAGCACCAGACCCTGAGTTTAGTTGTCAACTAACATCAGGGTGCTTACCCTGGGCTAGTTAATTGTTAGGTTTCACAGGGATTTGTGGTATGAGAAAGCTTTGTGACTATATTCAATCTGTGTGCCAGGGCTTAGTGCAAGATCTTAGGAGGAAAAAAGACTTAAAGGAGAAGCTACTTCACAGCTATATTAGATCAGATTGACACTTGAGAACACTAACTTATAGATCCAGTTTTGCCACTAAATATAGAACTTCAGGACCTATGATTTCTCTAGGTCTCAGTCTCCTCATCTGTAAAATCTGCAGAGGTAAACTAGATGACCTCCAAGCTCCCTTTAGCTTCTAAAGTGCTTAGTTTAAAAAGTCTTTGAAATCGAATAAACCTGAAAAACAGGTGTTCTCCCCCTGAGGCTTTTCTGGGGCCGAAATGTTCCATTCCAAACCCTGAGACAGCCACACCTCAGCATGAGAGTGTTTGAGAAGCTCCTCAGAGAAGGTATCCTTTATATTTTCATCCCTATGCCCCAGTACAGAATCTCTACCCACAAAAAGTGGAGACAGACTTATGGTCCAGACTGACAATGCCTAGTGATGGAGATGATAAAATGTATACTTTAGTGTTGCTGTTGGCATCAAATCTGAAAGCTTAGGCCACCAAGCAAGGCTTTTCATTAAATACCATTCCTTACCTCATTTCTCCCTATCTGACAAAGCCTTTCCTTTTCAGCTGAGTTGATCACATCCATTTGCTCCCTCCTGTCTGCTCTTGCCGATCCCTCCATCTGGAAGGGCAGGGAGGGAAGAATGATCTGTTTCCTTCAAGACGAAGCTCTGTCTTACCTTATGTTTCATCAGGATGAATACAAGAAATTTCTAGAATTCTATACTACCATACACTTATTTATGTTTCCTAGCTTATTCATAGAGGTTCCTCTTCTTGCTATAATTAGACTCTAAACACATTATGTTGAATAGGCACCAAATCAATGCTTATCTAGTTTGTGAGTCCAGCAGGAATCTCAGATGGCAAAAGAATGAGAGCTTCAGGCTCCTCCTACCGTTGTGCTACATAGTTTCCAAAGCTCTTCCTTCTCTTTTCTTTCCAGTCTGGAATCCCCTATTTTCAAGCCTAACGTAAGGGCCAATTCTGGGCATGAAAAGACAACACAGTTCATACTTTTGGTTTCATATTTTTTCAGTTCATTTCAGTAAAAACATAATATAAAAGGCATTGCCACCCTCTTCCCCTCCTGGGGGTGATCCATCAAGCCTGTCATTCTGGGCTGCTCCAGTGGTTCATAGCTCATCATGCGATATGTGCAGGGCATGGTCACAGAGATCTGCAAATAGCACATAACAGTTTGAAAGAAAATGCCACTCTCATACTGATATATGCCATTATCAAGAAAAATACTTCAAAGCAAATGGACACCA
The DNA here is from genome assembly GCF_036321535.1 of Camelus dromedarius. NCBI lineage: Eukaryota > Metazoa > Chordata > Mammalia > Artiodactyla > Camelidae > Camelus > Camelus dromedarius. The sequence goes on along the minus strand of NC_087446.1, from coordinate 58,369,670 downwards.
CCCCCCCACCATTTTTCAGAGCATGTGCTTTTAAACGAGAAAACATTCTTATGTCCTCTCACTTGTATCTCAGGTGAGGGAGCCTCAAATTCTGAAAGGTGACAGAGAAGGGAGAGAAACAACCCAGGCTTCTACGCCGTATGTAATGGAAGTCGAAGCTTGAGCTAGTTTCAGAGGATTAGTTTGGGGGGTGTTGTTAGGAGGGTACTGGAGGAGTGGGGGTGGGACACACGCTAGAGAATGTGCCAGGTTCCACAGGGCTGTGAGGACGGGAGGTAAAGTGGCAGTAGCTTACCTGTTCGCTTACTACAAAGTTTGTCTTTAACATTGTCAGCCTCTCGGGAAAAGAATTCAATGAGTTCATCTTCATATTCCTCCACAATGCTCTCACACTGTCAACCCAAGGGAGAAACGAGTAAGAGAGGACAAGAGGAAGCCTCTGGTCTCCACCTCCAGAGAGGAGGACAAAGACATTAACCCAACTTTCCACTTGGGCTCTCCAATAACTCCCCTAATTTCCAAGAACCAGCTGCCCACTCCCATAGCTTACCGCAAACTTGAGGGTGCCGCTGATGTCTGAATCAATTCGGATGCCCTGTAGATCCAGTTCACTGGATTCTCCATTCCGGCCCACTACACGCACGTAGTTCTTGCGGTGGGTGGAAGGGTCTATCTGTTCCCCATACTCCTTCATCCGGTCACACACCTCCTCGAGCAGCTCTGTGAGGTGGGCCTCTGAGCGAGCATAAGGCACCTAGAAATGTCCTCAGCCTTGGGTCACATTCTTCTACCTCTGTACATTAGTAATTTATTTCCTTACTTTTCCTTCCAAATCTAGCTCAACCAACCTATTCTAAAAAGCCTTCCCTAATTTAAAAACAGTATGATTTGTGTAGTTCTGATATATGATCTTATTTTACTTCGTTACACGAGCCTCAAAAATAAAATAGGTGTCATTAGCTCCAAATTATAGATAAACGGCCTCTTTGATTAACCCTAGTCAATTATGTGTTCTCTCCATTTGAATTCCCTTCATTTAAAAAAATTTTTGAATTCCTTTCATTTTTTGGGATGTAAGGTAATGATTTTCTTTTTGTATTGAAATGCGACTAATACCTGCCCTCAGTGGGAAAGCATTAGAGAGGTAGTGCAGGCTTTGAGGATAACTATTAAAGCATTTCACAAGTATCATAACCATAACGTTTCTCAGATGCTCACTAGGTACAGGTTTATGTCATGTGTGTTATGTTTTCAACTAAAATAAATTTCCTAAATATAAGGATAAGACCTACCTCTTTTTCGAACGAATGTTTGTATGTATACCATACTGCCGTAGTGAAAACACAAGTCATGTGGATTAAGGATATGAATAAGGGGGCTAATCAAGGTTCCCTGTCTGCTAACAACTTCTACAGCAGAAACAGAGTATTAAGGTTTGGAGCCAGGAAGCAAGTGCATAGGTTATAAGCCTCCAGCCTTTTCCAAATGAGACAGCCTAATCTTTTAGACACTTCTGTGGGTCAATGTTTTCTTCATTTCTATTAAACTAAGGTCCCTCTTTAATCAGTTAAGTTCTCATTCAAAGATTGAGTTGTTTTGGGGGGGGAACAGTCACAGTTACCTCCACCACTGACTGGCTGCCATCTGGATTGATTCGGAAAGAGCCCATCTGAATGGTCTTCTTGGGATCCACCCGGGCAATTTCCCACTCTAGTTCATCCACCAGAGCCCTGCAAGCTGGTGCAAGGGGAGGGGGGGAGGGAGCGGAGAAAAGAATCAACCCAGGGATTTCCATTCATCCTTTTCTCAGGTCTTGGATCCCATGCCCTCTCAAGGCTCTTTCTCCCCCACCTCCTTTCCTCCCATTTCTTCTTTCGTGCCTTTACCTCCACAGTGTAGATCCTGGCTCCTCCGAGCCCAGGCAGTTCCCAGCAGGGCCCCTAGAAGCAGGGCCAGCCAACCCCAGCCTTTCATCTTTAGCGTAATGGGGTTGCTCCACCTGGGTTTGGATTGAAATAAAGCATAGGTGTGAGGAGCCGGCTCCACTCTCCCCTGCTGCCTACCGCCCCCCCTCCCCCCCAGGCCTACAAAGGCCTCAGTGTGATCTGGCTCTACTTTCCAGGAAATAGCCGGGACACAAAGGGGTTCCTCTGTTCTGGCGCTCAAGGACCCGGATTCCCAGGGGCGGTGGGTGAGAGCTCAAGCCCGGAATTGGGGCTCAGCCCCAGACACTACGTCGACAGGTGAGGCCCTAGATGTCAGTACTTAGGTGTCGGCTGCCTAGGACTCACAGTCCTATGTGGCAGCTACGGATCGGTGGTTGGCGATTTAACAAGGACGACAAGCACAGAGGAGCTGCTGGCAAGGAGAGTAGATGATTCTGGCCAGGAGGTAGCGAGGTAGCTGACTGGCGAAGAGCACTCAAAAACTGAGGCCTATTTGGACCCAGCACCGAAGATTACTGCATCCCTAACACCAACCTATAAGTTATCCCCCATGCGGACCAGCCCCCTTTCTAAAGACCCCGCCATTGCCTTCGCTTCAGTCCATCCCCGACCCTCAGTGCCACTCGCATCCGTCCCACCTCTGCTCCCAGGGCCGCCGCTGTGGCCCAGGCGCTGGAAGACAGCCGGATTCTCACTTTAGCTTCCGACCCTACCACCTGGCTGCGGGGAAGCGGGGCTGTCCAGGCTTCTCCAGAGCGCTCCTGCGCTTTCCAGACGCGGGGTGCCCCGGAGACCGCCTGAGCCAGCTCAGCTCCTCGCACCCTAAGCGGACCGCTAAGCAGGGCTTGGATGCGCTGTAGTATGAGCCCCACACCGAAGACCGACCCCAAGCCCGCCCCTCCAAACTCTCGCGCGAACAGGCAGCCTAGGAGCGGCTCCCAGGCAGCGAGGACCCCGGTGGCTCTCAGGACCCAGACTTGCGTGGCGAGCAGCTCCACGTGACCACCAGGGGCCAGCTGAAGAATAGGAGTGGCTTGAAGCAGGGACAGAGCCCGACGTGGTGCATGGAGGCTGTCAAGCTCGCGCTTGCCAGTCTAGGTGGGCTGGGACCTTCAAAAAGAAAGGTGCGCTGCTAGCCACTGAGAAGCCCTGGTTTCAGTACCGAGAAAACTACATCTCCCAGGAAGCACCGCAGCACCACACAATTCTTTGGTAGTAACTACAGGTTTTAAGATGTCCTGGGACCTGTAGTTTGTCAGCTTCTCCAACTCCCCTTTTACACATTTAACAGGGAAACCATACTGTACGTCTTAAAAGAATCCGACCTTAGGCTTCTACGCTGCCACAGCAAAGACATAACACTGCCCAGGAGAGACATAATTCTACTCCTTCAAAATCCTTAACTTTGGACTCCAGAGCTTTACTTTGATTTCTAGGTGTAAATTTGAAAGAAAGCCTTAGTGTTTTTTACCAGTAGTAACGCCAACACAAAGGAGATGAGGGCTGAAGTCAGAGAACCACACAGTGGCACGTTTCTAGTGAGATAGATGACACGTAATAATATTTTTGGTTTTATTTTATAAAACATGCAGTTTAAAACAAAATTTTAAAAAAATAACAAGAAAACAAGACTTAGGACAGGAGAGTGGATGGAAGACAGATGCTTCTCAGCTGTCAGCAGGAGTGAAGCCAACAGCCAAGCTTAGTCTAGGACCCAAAGGCCCTTTTGGCAATGATGATGTTGGCAACACTGGTTTGCTGGGGCCACCAAGACCCTAAATGTTGGCCCCTCCAGGCATCCCTCAGGCAGAGACTTGAGCTAGGTCTTGAACTATTGTATCATGTCATTGTCTCGGACTTCAGTACTTACTAAGTAGGAACTGAAAAGTTTTGGTTCCAGGAGCTTCTTTGCCTGAGTATTAATTACCCAGGATATTTATTAAGAATGCTAATTATTTTCCATCTGGGTCAATTCTAGACTGTTTCTCGCCCACTATTCTGCAAAGGATGAAAAAGGAATCTGGCTCCTAGACCCTTTGCAACAATTCTGCTGCATTCCAGTTCTATTAATAGCACCATCTGTAGACCCTGAGCAGGTCCAATTCTGGAAGTAGACAGGGTATAGCCAACTTGGGAAGCCATCTCCCAGTTCTTGGGCCACAGAACATTGAAGGGAGAGGGAGTTGTTCATTGGGAGACGATGAGGTCAGAGCGGCAGCACTGAGGAGAAGACAGCTGCATCTGTCAAGAGGCAAAACCAAAAGCATTGACTCTTAAGGTGAGCAGAGAAAAAGCACCTAGGATACTTCTTATGAAGGAAAAAAGCAAGAGAAAAAAGGGCATGGATCTGCTCCAAACACTTCAGAATTGGGCAAGAGGAGGTTAGGACCAATAGAGAATTTCAATAATAAAATCTGTTTCACTGAATTTTGAGAGGATTAAGTGATTTGTAAAGTGTTAAGTGCTTTACAAATATTAAGGCTGGGGTAGTACAGTTGTTAACATCATGTCATTCTTACTATGGTGGGTATAATTTTCACATATGCAATCAAAACCCCCTAGTCTAGTTTCCCCTGTCCCATCCCAGGCCTTACTCTTGGGACTTGTCTGGCCCTCAGGCTCAGGCACCTTCCAGTCCATCTTTCGGCCTTTCTCATAAAGGCCCTTGAGCACTTTGTGGAAGGACTCAGGCTCAGTGCCATTTTTGCTTAGTTCCAGATACTTTCGGTAAAGCTGAAGAGCTGTGCGGGCATCCTCAATACTGTCATGGGTCTCCCCTTGAATCTTCAGGTCTGGGGGAAGTAGAGGCGGAATAGTTTGGAACCTAGCAAAGGGAGGTAAGAACATGTCCTCTACTCACATCCCCAACTCTCAATAAACTGTAATAAAAAACCCGACTGCCCTTACGAGGAAGAGCCACACATCAACCCTAGTGCAGAGAAGGGATCGTGAAACTAATTAAATCCGTTAATAACTCTCACCACTAACTCAGGGTCCTCCCTGCTCCCCTTGGTCTGTTATACTTTTTTATGTTCTTCCTGAGCACCACAAGGGCCTCCAGGGCAGAGCAACTCACCTAGAAAGTACCAAGCAAGGAATCGCAGGGAAATCATTCGCTTTCGGGGCATGTGAAATAGATAAACAGTGTCAAGGACTTGGTCCTTGGGCACCTGCCAGGGATAAAAGAGTAAGAGGCTGAAGGCAGGGGATCTATAATTTCCCATTTCCCCAAATGCACGATGTATACCCTGGAGGGACCACATGCAAAGAAGACTCTTAAAAAAGCCCTGCCCGAACCATGAGGTTGATAACCCGGAAGTCCTTCTGCAGACCATGACCCACAAACTTGACTCCAATGTCTATGAGAAAACGAAGCTTTAAATAGGTAGACTTCAGAGTTGTGAGGTGCTTAGAGGAAATCTTGGCATCAAGGTCTCCTGGCTTTATCCCCGAGTACTGAGTCAAGTAATCCACCACCTAGGGATAGAGAAAAGGGCAAGTCGTCCAGGAGGCGAGGCGCACAGTTCCCCCTGCCACTCTTCCCTGGGTTTAGGGCACCCTGTATAAGCACAGGGCTTGTTTCATTTGCACCTCCAACATCCTAATACCTGCTCCTGGGTAGAGATGTAGTCATCAATGAAGGGGATGCCTTCATTGGGTCCCTGGCCCCTAACGCAGGTAATCCTCGCTACTGACATCTGGCTAGGCTTGATTGTAGACTTGGTGCCATCACTGCGCAGCTCTGCTTCCTCCTACGTGGAAAGACTTAGTAAGAAAATCAGAGAAATGCTTATGACTCCTAATATCTTCAGAGTTCTGTTCCAACACCCCACCCTTTTGGTCTTGGTTACCTCATTAAGGGTGACAAACTCAGCGTCTAAGCCCACCAGGTCCCCAACCTGTGGCATCTCATTTGGCATCAGTGGAATAAAGGTAGTATGTGTTTTCCGCTGCTTCCGTGCTAGTGAGGCTTCAGCCAGTAGAACACTTGCCTCAATAGGGTTCTTGACTGGAAGGGAGAATCCAGAAGACAGACAGCTGGGGAAAGGGAAGGGACCAGGGGAGGGAAGCCAGAGCGTCTGACTAGAGACCAGGTCTACACTGTGTTCCCTCAATAATCCAAGCACGTGAGTAAAAAGATCATGTCTGACAAACAGAGGAGATAGATGGAACAGGTCAAATCAGAAACTGATCAGGAAATATGCTAAGAGAAAACAAAAGTCAACAGAGAGGAGACAATAAGATTTTCACTTTGAACTTTAGCTTAGAAAATTCAGAAAAATAAAGTTACAGAGAAATTATGGTTTAAAGATACTAAAAAGGGACTTAATAATGAGTTTATTGCCAAAAAAAGAAGAGACCTACACTTGGGGATAGGAATGGCTAGGCTCAAAATCATAATCTTAGCCATTCTGATCAGACTTCTTCTCCATCACCTCTTCCCATACACCCTCAGGATCTCCAGCTTCTAAATTTAAGCCCTGAGGAGCAGGAATCTCTTTACCTGGAAACTGATTACTGGTAACACTGATTACCAATCCTAATCTTAACAAGCTATTTCTCAGAGCTCTTCCTGAAGACAAATCTAAACTGCCCACACCCTTGGGTCTACTTTGTACCACTTACTATTCAGGTTGTATTTGGAATTAAGATTCCTTTTGATGTAATAAAGGATAGCAGGCACTTTCCAGTTCATGTCAAACTGCACAGCTTCATGCTAAAAGAGAAAAAGCACTCAGTAGCCTACATATATGCCCCCTTTCCCTTCTTTCCCAAGTCAGAGAGAAGACAGGACTCAGGTACTATTTTTAGCTCTGCTAATGCTTTTTATTACTGAGGACCCATCCCTCCCTCCTGAATCTGCCTGGCATTCTCGGGCACTGAGGATGAGGATGCTAGGAAAGGGGGAGATGAAAGGGGGAATGGAATGTGTTACAACTAACCTTATCAATAGGTTCAATGAGAAAGTCATTGAAGAGATACCACTGCTGGTGGGTAACGCCCTGTGGAGATACAGAGAAAGACTGATACCAAAGTGATGGCTGAACCACTCTGGCTCAGACTCGAGATAAGGACAGACCTGGGACTCCTTTGTGGCCATCACCAGGAGTGTCCCTGCCCTGTATTACCTCACTCACCTCTTTGCGCTGGTGGTAGGTCTCTCCAACTTTGATGTGAGCCACCAGGCTGCCCCCTGTGCGTGAGTCCAGGATGTGTACCACAGTAGCCATCAGGTCATACACATAGACACCATGCTCCTCCTCTGCCCTGGCTGGGCCCCACTGTGAGGGGGGTACCCAGGCTGCTAAGCTAAGTTTAAGGTTGGGGAAGGAAGGGGAAGGGGGATAGAGGACAGGGAGTTTGGGGTATGGGGACAGGGGACCAGGGTAGGGCCTCTCCATCCTAGCCCATCTGTGACTCCCAACCCTGAACTGAATCACTCTGGAGAAGCCCACAACTGGTGAATTACTAGGCCTTATTCCTCTTTTTTCCTATACTAAGTTCCACCTTCCCCTTGCCCTGCTTCTGCCCCGAACTTTTCTCCCTCATTCCCCCTCCTCTTCCCAGTTTTTCAACAACCTGCATCTCATCCCCATCAGTCCAATTGCAAACATCCAGCCCTTTGTTCTTAGTCATCTTCATTCGAAGGGAGAAAGGAAGCCAGACATTCTTCAGCTCCTCAATGGAGGGACACATCAGCATGCCCTCTGGACTCCCTAGTTCCTTCCTATCAGGATAAAAGAATTAGAAATTTGTCCTGAGGAGATCTAGCCAGTGACAAGAGGAGCCACTGGGTAGCTCAATCCTGTGAGTGCTCCACAGACAGTAACCTACCAGTCAGCCAAAGCAAACTCCTTGCTCTTGGAGATCTCCCCACCATGCTTTTTTATTGCCATCTTGAAGGCAACCTGAACACAAAGGAGAAAATATCCAATTCCTCAGGAGCATCAATCATACATGGAGGTCAGAAGAGGGAGAAAACTACAAAGTACTCCTAAAGGTCTGTTTCCAGCCCCAGTCCTTACCTCAGCCTGCATTCTCCAGAAATCAGCTTCTTTCAGGCTATTCACCTCACAATTGATGACAAGAATATCTGGCAGATGGCGGATGTTGCGGGTCTGAATCTGAGAAAATAAAACAAACGAGGAATGGCAGGGAGCCTATAGGAAAAGAAACCCCAACAGAAACAGGTAAGCCTGAATCTGTATCCTCAAACTAGGGTTCTTCCCACTCCCCACAGATCTCTGGATGGCAGTGCTGACCCAGCCAGTCCCAGATGAGACCATGGCCAAGTCCCCAACATGGCAGGACTCTAGTCCAGTGCAACAGCCCACTCACCGTGGGCTGGTACTTCTCACAGTTGTCACACCAGGCCTGTGTATTCTGCTCCAGGCAGATACTTCGCTTCAGCACCTGAGCAAAGTCACAGTTCTTCCCGGTTTTATCTGAGGGGAAACTGAATGCTTCACTCCAGGTCCTCCCTGTACCCACCATTAGGCCCCCAACACCCTTTCCCTGATGTTACAGGACATTCGGGGGAGCCTCCCCAACCCAGCTGCGGGGTATACCACTGTTGCTACCCTCAGGGTAGGAGAGTGTGAAGAGGAGGGTGGATGAGGCTCGCACGGTCTCACTGCCACAGCGGCAGAGGCTGCAGTTTTCCATCTCACAGCTGAACAGCTGCCCGATGACAGAGTCCCCCGATGAGCAAAAGCTGCTAAGAGTGAGGAGGGCAGTATATTCACACTGAGGGAGTTAGGAGACCCAAAAGTCACCGAGGGGCCTGTCACAATGGCTTTAACTATTCCTGTCCCAATTCCATACCTGCCTCCAGCACCTCGATAAGCCTGGGGTACTTCCAGCTCCTGCATATCTTGATGCAGTTGAGTGAGGATGAAGCGATTCCACCTCTGAATGAGCCTGGCCAGATTGCCCTTGCCTGAAGCCTCATCCGAGTCAGCCAGAATCAGACCAAGGGCTGAGGCCTCAGGAATGGTGCGGAACGCCCGAAGAAAGTTACTGCCCTGGAATCCAGGAAGTGTGTTGGTGGAAAAGGGTTATTTTCTCTTTTGTGACCATTTATAGAGCGCTGCCCTGCCTACTGTCCACCTCCCTTCTGCTTTATTGTCCCAGGTCTCCAGGCACTGACCTGACAAGGGTCACCTCGGGAGAGGTCCAACATGTGGAAGAGGAAGCCCAGTTCGCATGCCAGGCAGAATTCCTTTTGGCAAAGGTGGTTCTGGATTAGACAGCGAACAGGTTCCAGGAAATAGAGCACCTGGAGGTAAGAGCAGGAGAAATGATGCAGGCAACTGTGCAGAGAGGAAGAGGGATGGGAAGGTTAAGAAAGCCGGTGGGGGGGGGGGCAGGGTATAGCTCAACTGGTAGAGGCATGCTTAGCATGCCTGAGGTCCTGGGTTCAATCCCCATACCTCCATCAAGTAAATAAATAAATAAACTTCATTACTTCCCTCAAAAAAAAATTTTAAAAAGAAAAGCCGATGGAGAACACAAAGCAGAAGTCCACTGAAGAAGGAAAGTTTACAGGAGACCTGAAGACCATGGGGCAAGAAAGAATGGTAAAGGAAGCTAAAGTGGGCTTGTTGGGGGTTTTGAAAAAAGAGTAAGGGTTGTGGGCCACAGGGAAGAAGAAAAGCAGTAGGCATGTTCAAGCCGCAGGAAGACCCAGGCTTACCTGGATCATGCAGTTACAGTAGGCATTGGGGATGTGGGGCTCTAACCCAGCAAATAGTGTCTTATTGTAGTGTTTGAAGTCAAAGTCCTCCAGCCCTAGCTTGGAGTATTTGATGGTCACCTGAAGCAGAAACAGTCTGAGCAAGATGAAGATACCCTCTGAATCCCTTAAATCTTTGCAGTAGCCATAACCTTCCCCAAAACCTCCTTCCTGAGTTGAGTGATAGGTGAAGGCTTCTTGAATGAGGCCTTGAATCCTTCCCCATATGACTCTCCTTCCCTGGGAAACTTTCCCCACATCCCAGGGCTCCTTCCTTGGTATCCCCCAGCACCTTGCGGTATTTCTTAGAGACCATGTGGAGATGTGGCTCCTCTTCCCGCCCTATGGGTGACTCAGTGACCTGGCTGAAGCTGTCAAATTCACTGTCGGACTCCTTGAGTCGGTAAGGAATCTAGGGTTTTTAAAAAGAGGTATCCTCATTGGCTGTATAATCATCTTTGGTTTCCCCCCACCTTTATCTCAACATTGAAAGAGTCACTGAGTCCTAAACCTTCTAACTTCACGGGTTTTCAGCATCCACTGCTTCCTTTTCATTCCCGCTGCCATTGCCCTATCTCATCACAGCTGGACCACGGCGATGGCTTCCACACTGGGCCTCCACATTCACTCTGTCCAGCATACCACCACCAAACTCACCCTCCCAGAATGGCCCTTCTGCTGCATCACTTTTTCCATATTCAAGGCTTCACAATCAGGCCCTTCCCAAACTTCATCTCTTGCTGTTTCCCAGTACTAACAGCTGCTCCAGCATAGTCCCCGTCAGATGCACCTGACGTTAAGCCTCCTGAGACCTTTACTAACACCATTCTCTCATCTTGAAAGGCTCCCCTGTTACTGTCTACCTACCCATCTCTCACCTTGCCAGCTCAACATCCACCTCTTTCAGTATGCTTTCCCTGACCACTCTAGCCCAGAGTAGCATCTTCCCTCTAAATAGCTCTGGCACTGAATGCTTCTAACATTCCTTTAGCATTTAACAAGAGTAAGTAATTTCTGTTACGGATAGGCCTTATCTTCGCCAACCAAATACTGAACTTCTTAAGAGCAAGGACCCTATCTAAGTCTCTGAATCCTTGCTAACACCTCATATAGTACCTTCAATTCAATAGGCTTCAAAAAAATCTTTTTTGACTGACTAAAAAAAACTACTGAGGACTACTAAAGGAAAAAGACAGAAATGCCAGTGAGTTGAGGTGGAGGCTGACCCTCTTCCCCCCTGAACATACCTGATTGCGCAGCCTGGTGCGGGGGTTGGGCGCATAGCCAATGAAGCCCACCTTCTTCATGGTGCGCAGAATCTCTGCATCCACAGGGGGTGCTCGCCTGTAATGCAGTACAGTTCTAGGGCTTGAAGGTAGTGGTGTCTGCCCATCCAATCCCCAATCCCCAAGGGGCCAGAAAAAAAGAAAACACTAAAGCCTGATAAAAATAAGGAAAGAAGTAGGATAGTAACAGAGCTCACAGAGAATCCTGGTGTTTCAGCCCTTCCCCTACCCCCCCTCCTTTGGGCCCAGAGATGAGGTACAACCTGGGAGCCGGAGCAGAGTTGGCAGCAGGCCAATCGGAGAGAAGCGTGTCAGTGGTGAGCGGGACAGGGATGAGGGAAAGAGGCAGCAGGTCCTGGCTCCAGTCCAGAGGAGGCAGTGAGTCCACGAGACAGGGCAAAGCAAACTCGGTCTCACGGGAGTAGGGGTTGAAGGAAGGTTCAGGGGAATCAGTCCAGAGGTGCACACAGCCCTCAGAATCCCCAAAGGCCAGGGCCTGCTTGCTGGCTGACACATCAAACGTCATCAGCAGAGGCCCCACAGGATTCACATGAAAGATGTCCGCTGGGTTGGCCAGGCCTGTGGGCTCACAAAACTGGCACTGCCCTAGGAGGGAGGAGGAAGCCCACTGAGCCCTGGAAAGTGAAAAGGAGCCATCCTTTTATGCCCTTCCTACCCTCTTCTCCTGGTATCAAGGAAAGACAGGCCCCCAATCCATGCTTAGAGATAGGAAAACATATTATCTGATGCCTTCCCATAAACCACAGGGAGATTTTCTATCCAGCAAAGGGCAGTTCTGAAGTTGTTTTGCCTGTTCCACCTTTTTTTTTTTTCCTGTGTTCTTCACACCCAGGGAGAAAATAAAAGCTATAATCTCTGAGCAAATCTAAGTGAGACCCTGAGACCTCTCAGAAAGGTTACTTTCTCTCCAACAGAGAAATTCCAGGGAGTATACTCTGGCGCCTTCTACCCGCTCCTTCAACCCCTTCATACCTGACTGGGAGATAATAGCAAGACGAGAGGTATATGTAGGGATGAAGCGCAAGAAGGCAGGATCCACGTGTACTTGAAGTGGCGTGATGGCACGCATCATGCGCAGGTCATACACCTTGAGGAAACGGTCACAGGCCAGGCCGGTGAGGCGGCTGGAGAAGCCACAGGCAGCCAGCAGGTTGCCGTGCACATCAAAATCCGACAGGCTCCCTGAGAAAGCATCAAATTCATGCTCCACCTTAAAAGTACGGAGGTCTCGAAGGGAAACCTGAAGAGTTGAGAACTTGGTTATCTGCCAACGCTGTTATCAGGAAGAGGAACTGACATCTACCTAACCCTGTGAGGCTCCTACTAAAAGAACTAAGGTTCTAGAATACAGGCAATTAAAGCACAGAAAAGGCAAAATGAGAAGCCAAGGGCTGGAAGGGACCCTAAAGAGAACTCTCGTTTATCCTGTTGCCTCCAAGGTACCCATTCACAACAGAAAACATCAGGTTGGAAGATAATCTTATAGTGTAACATGACTGAGCAGGAACTCAATTCATTCCTCCCACCCCACCAACTAAAGCCCCAGAATTGAGGGAAAGACAGAGCCCAATCACATATCTGTGAAACAGGGTCCTATGGTGGGAGGGAAAATGGAACTTCGCCACCTTGCCAGATGTATGGCCACAGAAGAAGAAGCGATTTGTCTGCCTCATGATAGTGACTCCAGGCGTCTCAACTGCATACTGGGGAGGGAAGCGGAAGGAACCAGTGAGAATGATTCTTCCCACAGACCAAAGGAACAGAAAGGTCACACACACATCACAGGCGATTCCAGCCCGGGTATACTCCCCACTAACAACCTCAGGCCCTGGGTCCTGCGTGTACCTTCTGAGTCTCCTGGACAGTGTTAAGGTCAATCTCCAGTATGTGGTTCTGCAGCCCACCAACGAGCAGAGTGCTGCTGTCAGTCAGCAGGAGACTGTGCATATCCTCACTCTCATCCAGCCTGTGGGAAAGGAAAAGCTGACGGGCCAGAGTCTCACAAGTTTCCAGTCGTTTAGCCTTCCCACTCTATGAGGGACCCTCTTTCCCAGTCCAGAGGTGAGAAGCCACTCACAGGTAATCAAATATAATGAGACCCCCACGGGTCATATACTTGAGGTTGTTCTTTGTGAGAAAAAGGATGCCATTCTCCAGGCTCTGGATCTGCCGAATGTCATCACTGCCATTGACTTGAAAGGATGAGTAGCGCTCCAAAGCTGGGCCGAAAAATGAAGTGGCATGGCCCTGTAACGGATGAAAAGATGAGACAACTTGAGTGGAGGGGAAGGGCCATCCCAGATACAAATCAGAGACTGGACATTGCTCAGTTTTTCTCCATTCTTGCCTGGCCTTTCTGGCTGGCAGTGACCAAGGTATAAGGCTGGGCACCAATGTTAGTGATAACGACACTGATAATATTATCTTATGTTTGTTTAATACTTTACAGAGTACTTTTGTAAACTCTACTTCATTTTATCCTCACAATGACCCTGCTGAATAGCTAATGGCTCAGTTGGTTATGTAACAGTGTTCAGAAGGTCAAGGACACAGGTCCAATCCTCTATTGGCCAGCTGGCTTTCTTATGTTCCACAGTCAAGTCTAAATCCATGTGGCAAGTGTATACTGTGGGTCAGACTACAGCAGAGAGAATGTGAAACTCATTCCACCCTTGGCTCCTATGACATCATTCACTCCTGGTTTCACTCCTGACTCTTAGCTCATACCTTCTCCTTATGTGCAACCCTTATGACCCCTCTTGAAATATGGCTATTCCCAGCCCACTATCTTCTCACTCTACTTGGTCTTCTTAGGTAATCTCACCCCATCTCAAGTTTTTAACCATTCATCTTAAAGCTGATGAATCCTAATTTCCTTCCCTAGCCCGAACCATTGCCTCAAGCTTCAGACTTACACATCCAAATTCCTACTAAACATCTCTCCTTGGATATCCCATAAGAACCCCAACTCCCCACATCCTAAATCAAATTCACCATTTCAATTCTTCCTAATTATATTCCCTATGGTACCATGATCTACCCAGGAGTAAGTCACTGGTAGCTGACTTAAGTCTTATTTATTTACTTCCTAAATATTTCCCAAATCAGTTCTCATGAATAAATCTCTACAGTGCTTCATTCAGGCCTCCATCGTATTTTATGTGAATTCCTACAATATCCTGCAAACTGACTTGAATCCTGACCCATCCCCCTTAAGTCAAACTGTATACTGCTACTTCAGCACTCCACCCAAAATGCAAACCAGACCTTGCCATTCTGGATAAAAATCTTCAGTGGACTGAAGGCTCAAGTCCAAGCTCTTTTAACACAGCATATGAGGTTTTCCAGAACGTTCTCCCCCAGAAGTCAGCATGGATTCCTCTCTCCCTTCTAGACGGGATTAAAATAGACATCCTGGCCTGCACTCTGGTCTCTACTCAAATATGACTTTATCAGAGAGACCTCCCCTGACCAACTACCTAAAATAGCAACATCTCCCACCTTTCAATATCTCAACCCTCTTAATCCACTTTATTTTTTTAAGGATATTAAGCAACACCTGATGTATCATAAAGGTATTTTTGTTGCCTTTCTAAATGCTTACTCCAAACTTAGACCCCAAAGCAAGGTCTGGCACCTATTAGGTACTCAAAAAGCACTGGTTGAATGAAGACATGTCTAACTCTTTAGCTTCAGCTTCCCATCCAATAAACCCTACTTGCTTGTAGTTCCCACACTCTTCAATCACCCTGCTGTGTAATACCTTGGGAATCATTGTTTATCCCACTGTTTTTGCCAAGAGAGCATTTCCCCCTCTTCTTGACCTGACTCCTACTCATCTCTCAAGACTCAGCTCAGGTGTCACTTCCTTCTGGAGATCCTCTGATCCTCTGCTATGCTCACCAACACCCAGTACATATTTTCACACTGGTATTTACTAGTTTAAATCCTAAATTCATAATTATTAAGTGAAACACTTTAATTTCTTTTAAATGCCATAAAATTATCTGTTCATGTTTTTCTTCCCCACACCCCCCATTGTCCTGTGAATCCCTTGAGGGCAAGGATTATGTTTTATTCCCACTTTATTCCCTGGGCCTAGCCTAGCAGTAGACACTGCCTATTGAAATGAATGTACTACCAAAAAACTTCATTGCTTCCAATGGAAAAACAATTCACACCGTATGGTAGGTAAATTAATAAACCAAGGATACCATGCTATTTCTTAAAAAATCTTTGCGCTCCCTAGCAAACTGGCAATATGGATACACATTTTAAAAAATTAACAATGATAACTGCTCTCAGAGACATTAAAATCAGCCAGAGAAGACAAAATGATTCCATGTTGCAGAAATATGTGTTAAATGTTATATAATTATAAAAATGGAAAACAGAGGAGGAGCATTAGAGACTGGATTTGTATGGCTATAGGCTAACTGATGGGTATGGTTATCAAGATAAATCAAAGCATGGAATGGGCAAATTGCGGTAGAATTGCGATGCCTTCTGAATAAGAACACCTATGTAACCCACCTCTGGATCCTATGACTCCCTCCTTCTCCCTCCACTCCCCTCCTCTTGGCTTGACTTAAGAGACCCAGGTAATTCTTGTCACCTCAACTTAGTTCTGGCTTCCTGCAAAGCAGCTGTCCTTGGGCTAAAACCAGAGAACAGACCTCCAACATCTCCTTTCAGACCTTACAAAGGGGTACAGTTCTTACCCCATGGCTTCCCACCCACAGCATCTCCTCGTGCAAGTCAAAGTGGGAGACGGAGACAGGCACACCCACTTCAGCCACCACACTGTGCAACTCAGAGTAGACACCTTCCATTATGTGCACTGACTCCTGGACAGGAAGAGCCTCTAAGGCCACTCCCTCCGGGTCCAGCTCCACATTCTGTAGCAGACTTGGGTTCAGATGGGCATCCAGGACAGGATCCAGGGCAGAATGCATGGCCGGGGCATACTCTGCCAGTCCAGGGTCCAGGCTCTCGAAGTTCATGATGATGATGATGATGATGATGATGATGATGGCAGCAGGTTAGACCTGTGTCACACCCTCCCTTGCCACAGCCCCTTTGGATGCCTGACCCAACCTTCAGCAGGATGGCACCAGTGGACCTAGAATGGACATCCTGACCTGCAAAGGGAAAGAGGTAGCTGAGTCAGGGGTAGGACGAGGTACTTGTATTTAGTATGTTCTAGGTTTTACCAGCAGGAGGGAGATGAAACAGGCAGATGTGAGAATGCTAAGCAGGGGATGAAGCAGGCAGGAAGGGGCTGGGAAGTCGGGTAGAGGTAGAACTGTTGCCCCTTCCTCTTCTCTAGGCACTCTGTACTCCCCACCACCCCATAGCTAACTTAATCCTTGACTTCCCTTTCACCTCCCTTCAGGCCTCCCATTGCCTGGTTCATTCCTGAACCAACAGTGGAAGGAGCAGCAACTGCAGGGGTAGGAGTTAGGTAGAGGGAGCTAAAGTGCCTGTTTCCCAGAATTAGGGGTGGGGGTGGGTGGTTGAGAGGTGAGTACAAGAGAAGTCAGTTTCCTAGAATCCTCTGCAATGTTACCCAGGATTCTCCAAGGGAAAATAAGAATGGCCATCTACCCACAATTGGGGCGGAGGTGGGGGGACGTGATGGAAATAGCTAGTTACCCAGAATTCTCTTGGGGAACCAGAAAAATCAATTACCCATAATTCTCCCCCGGCGGCAGCGGGGAGAGGAGGGATTAGGGTAGGGGTCAGATGTGTTCCTGGGATGTTTACGGGGATTGGGTCATTACCAAGATTTCTCCATGGCGGATATTTTGGAGCGCGTGGAATTAAAACGAGTAGGGGGAGAGCAAGCGCCGTCAGCTCCGCGGGAAATTCCAGTTTCCCCAATTCTCCCCCGCGCCTCAGGTTCAACCAAACTCTACGACGGAAAAGAGGGCGCACTCCCAGTGACAGCTTCCAATCAGAAAGGGCTAGGGGCTCACCTCAGCCAATCGGAAGGAGCCAGGTACAGTGTGAGCGCGCAAACACCCCCTAACCCCGCCCCGCGAGAAGACGTATGACGCGGAAGCTGGGCAAAAACGAGCTACGGGACGCAATTGAGGACAAACGGAGTCAGCCTCTGTCCGTGTTTGGTCTCGTTAGACAGTAACCTCTTCTCTTCTAGTCCTCCTTTGAACAAAATTAGCCCTAGGCTTGGAAACCAACTCTTCATGCTCCCTATAGCTTTAGAAACTAGAATAAGGGGAGCCCAAGCCAAAGCATTGGGAATCGACTGCTGGGTATTCCCAGTATGGCCCAGTCCACCCCCTCTTCCTGTGGTGCTCTTGTGAGCGCTCCGCCACCTCCGTCTCTGTTACCCCCGAAACTCGCCGGCATTTCCTATCATTTCCAAGCATGGGAGAGAAAAAAGGAAGCGGGAGGCAGCCTCCTAACACGGCCCAAGTAGATGCATCTTTTACGGTCTGAAACTCCCATCTGTGATTATTCCCTCCTTAGAGGCCCCGGTAATATTTTCAGGGAACGGGAATCCTCAGCTATCAAGTTCCCCTAGCTCGTGGAGCTGGACGTTATTCCTCAGAGGGGCGGAGAAGGGCAAATTGAGATACTTGCATTCCTCCAGCTCTTACAAGTTTAGCGTCAACACTAACTCTGAGGAATTCTTGGAGTCTAGCTCTGAGCTTGAACTGCTTTGGAATAGATCCAGGTTGTTAGATGTCTCTGGGGCTTTTTAGCTCAGTTTCTAAAGGCCACAGAGAGGGCCTTTTTGGTGAAAGGAATTCCTTATAGAGGATACAGTTTAAAGCATTTCTCTCTCAATAAAGACTGGTAAATAGACCTTCATAAAAGAATCCAATAATTTAAATTTCCAGGACTCAGACAGGTCTTAGGCTTATTCAGAGATCATAGATGGAGAAACACCTTAACTCAGAAGGTCTCTCAAACTCAGCTGACTTCACAGGTCCCTAGATTTAAAGTCTCCCAAAAAGACCAGTGCTGAGAGACAGAGCCAGTTCATCTTTAGAAATGTCCATATTGAAGTCTCAAATTAAGAAAGACGTCACACTGAGAATAACAGAGCCTGAGATACCAAGGATACCTGGGCTAAATGAGCTGCTTTATTAAGATGCTGTGTCGCCTCACATAGTCCAATATAATGGAATGACCAAGAATGCAGGTTCTGAAATCTGCAGTATAATTTTGGCCACTTAGTAGCTCTGTGATCTTGAGCAAGTTACTTATCTCTGCATCTCAGTTTCCTCATCTGTAATACGGGGATAATAATGGTACCTATCTCACTGGGTGGTTGTGAAAATTAAATGGGTTAATACGTGAAAAGTGCTTAAATCAAGTACTTGACATAAAGTGAGAGTTGGGTATAAGCCATAATTTTAACCACCTGGGGAAACTTCAGCTGGATTTAGCATCTGGACATCCAACTGGAAAGGCCTGCATGGGAGTGTCTTGTCAATGTAATTTGCATAACGGTTGAGGTCCTGCTGACGTCAAGGTCTCCTTGCAGCTTCAGGTCAGATCTAGTCCTGGAAGTAGTTCCTGTCACACAACAGTCCCACAGTCGCCCCACCACTCTTGCTTCCTACCCAGCTCCCTAAGCACCAGGAAGTGAAACAAAGCCCCGTGCCTCCAACTCACCCTTGTCCCTCTCATCCCATCCCCCAGGGCTCCACTTCCTCCTCCTCCTTTTCACCTTCCATCTCCTATCCTAAAGGGCTCCCAGAATGAGAACCAGAGGTGGTAAAAGCATGGAAGACATTATACAAAAGTGAGGTGATCTCCCCTTCCCCCTCCCACACCCCACCTCCAATGTCTTTATTCCGTGTGTATCCACCGATGTAAGAAGAGGCAAACCATTTCTCACTCAAACTGAGATAACCTCTCTGATGCTGGAAATGTTTATCCAAAGAGTGGATTTACCACAGAGTCATATTTGAATCAGAAGTTTCATTGGGCAGTTTTACATAGTCCTAAGGGAAGGAAGACTTCTATCAAGGGTAAATTTCTCAGAGAAAAAGGGTCAACCTCTTGGGAAGGCTTTGGGAGCCATCTGTGTGGTCATCCATGGCCTCATTCTGACGTCCAAATTGTCCTGGGACCCTCCACTGGGGTTGGGGCAGTCCCAGATTTAGACCACCCTCCACTCCCACACCCGACCTCACACTCTCAGCTGTTTCACTGAATGTTGCATCAGGGATGGTGATGAAATCAGTGTCAGCGGATTTTACCCATGGATGCAACAGGCTAAAGGACCAGCCAGGGTCATTGACACTGTGCACCTTCAACTACGCAGAACTCCCAGACTTCCTAGCCATGGGGAAGGGACTGGGTGCTGAAGTATCTAAGTTGGATTTCTAGCCTTTGCTTACACTGGTGTTCCCCACCCCCACAAAATCACCTGAATCCCACAGAGCCCATGACACTTGAGCCACGAAGGCTGAAGAATCAGTTGGTTCTTAGCCACAGCTCTCTCTCCAGCAGCCCTCTAGCCTCCAGAGTGAGACCTGAAGTGAGGGAGCAATAATACCTTATGCTGAACTTATGTGGCTTCCCAGTTCACAAAGTGTTTTCTTATCCATTCTCTCCTAGTGGAAAAAACAACGCTCCCAACAGAGAAAAAGAAGCCCCTTTTTTCTTAGGTTGAGGGCATCAGGTGGGAACCAAACTTCATTCCAAACTGAACTTGCCATTCTATTGCGAGATAAATGAATGCTTCTCTTTTGGTTTTTAACTCAGGCAGGAGGAGGTGAGGAAATCAGAGTTGGTTTGAAGGGAGGGAGAATATAGCTTTGAGAGGCAAAAAGATGAGGGAAAGGTTAAACAGGAAGGAACTTGAGACTTGATTCATTTAAATATTCGTTACTCCTACTCCACCCCCCCCCCCCACCCCGCAGCCACTTAGATTCCTGGAGAGCATTACACATAAGTCTCATCCCAGGCCTCCAGCCACAGCAACCACACGACTCATTTCCCCTGGGACTGAGGCTGCATACCTGGGCTCCCCACGGAGGGGGATGATGCAGGGAGGGGAATCCCACCTGCTGTGAGTCACCTGCTAGTATAAAGGGCGGGTCTTCCAATGCAGGGATCTTAAAAAGAGACTCAGACAAGGGGAGAAAATCTACAGGAAGCAGCTCAGAAACTTGGTGCACAACAGAGGGAACCAAACCAGAGACACACCAGAACAGAGAGAATCAGGCTCAGAGCAAGGGGAAGTGAATAGAGATTCCACAGGGACTGCAAGGCACGGAGCCAGCCAGATTTGAGAAGCAGGCAACAAGATGTTGGGAAGCAGAGCTGTGATGCTGCTGCTGCTGGTGCTGCCCTGGACCACTCAGGGCCGGGCTGTGCCGGAGGGCAACAGCCCTGCCTGGGTTCAGGGCCAGCAGCTCTCACAGCAGCTCTGCATGCTGGCCTGGAGTGCACATCTGCCAATGGGACATGTGGTGAGTGGCAGCCTCTGGGACCAAACAGGAGCCCATCCAAACTCTCCAAGGCTGCAGTGGAAGACTCTGTGGCCTGGGGTGGAAGCTGGAGGGTTGAAGGGGTAAAAGAGGACAAGGGGGTTGGGTTCCAGGGGGAGTCAGGGCCTGAGAATCCAGGTGGGGTTTGAAAGTAATTATTTCTTCATTCTTCTACCCCCTCCTCCATTCCAGGATCTACCAAGAGAAGAGGGAGAAGATGAAACTACAAATGGTGTCCCCCATATCCAGTGTGGGGATGGCTGTGATCCCCAAGGACTCAGGGACAACAGTCAGGTACTAAGATGAGGCTGAGCCACAAGGAAGAGGGGACTGGGGACAGAACTGGACACCGTGGTGAATTTGTAAAAGTTGTATTTGTCCTTGTCCATTCAGCCTTCCATAACCACCAACCACAGACAGGGTAATTTATAAACAAGAGACATTTATTTCTCACAGTTCTAGAGACTGAAAGTCTGAGATCAGGGTACCTGCATGGCTGAGTGAGAGCCCTCTTCCAGGTTGCAGACTTCATGTATCCTCACGTTGTGGAAGGGATTAGGGAGTTCTGTGGGTCTCTTGTATAAGAGCAATAATCCAATTCATGAGGGCTCCATTCTCATGACCTAATTATCTCCCAAAGGTCCAAACTCCTAATGCCATCATGCTGGGGGTCATATGAATTCTGTGAGGACGCAAATATTCAGGTGTCAGCCATGCCTAAGAATGGCAAACATCAGATGGGTCTTCGGTAAATAGAGTGATTAGAAGGTATCTGGTGTTTTTCATGGCTTTCTTTTCTGCCCAGTCCTGCTTGCAAAGGATCCACCAAGGCCTGGTCTTTTACGAGAAGCTGCTGGGCTCAGACATTTTCACCGGGGAGGCTTCTCTGTTCCCCCATGGCCCTGTGGGCCAGCTTCATGCCTCTTTGCTGGGCCTCAGGCAACTCTTGCAGGTATGAGCTAGGGATCTGGGGTGGGGAGGGCTTGCAGGTGTCAGGGCCTGGGGGTTGAAGGATCTAGAATCCTCTCTGATTGTGTCCTGTGTCCTTTCAGCCTGAGGGTCACCACTGGGAGACTGAGCAGACTCCAAGCCCTAGTCCCAGCCAGCCGTGGCAGCGTCTTCTTCTCCGCCTCAAGATCCTTCGCAGCCTCCAGGCCTTTGTGGCTGTAGCTGCCCGGGTCTTTGCCCATGGAGCAGCAACCCTGAGCCCCTAAATCCAACAGCTTAAGGGTGGCACCCAGACCTCCATGGCTCAGCAATGCTACAACGAATCTATCAGCCTAGACACCTGTGAGCCCACAAGTTAATCAGTTTAGTAATTTTATGGGGACTTGCTCTGTTGAAAAATTACCAATACTGACTGACTTACAATGCTGCCTTAGGACAAGGTTGAATATTTATTACATGGGAAGGGAAATTTGGGGATTATTGATCCTCATAGTGGTTTGGGGAGGAGGATTATTTATTATATTTATAATGAATTATGTACTTTTTTCAATAAAGACTTATTTATGTGGATATCTGAGTCTACTTTCTAGGCTTGTTGGGAAAAAGAAAAAATGGAAAAACAGGGCCAAAGCACTACAAAATATAGCCTTCTACTCTGCAGGGCTATGGTGGAGAGGGATCTTTCCTCATGACTCCCTGGGATATAGAGTAAATGGGATCTTTTTGGCCTTAATCCCTATATGGCTAAGCAAGTTGAATGAGATCACAGAAGGTTGTGATTAGGAAGCAGGGCTCCGAAGTGTGGCCCTCTTGCTCCTTGACCCAGGGTTTCCTTCCCTGCTTTTTTAGCCAAGAGTATATATTTCACCAAAGACAGTAGTCCCAATCACTACAGGATCAGAAGTTCTGAGCAGAAAGGGCATCCCAGGAAGATGAAGTGTGCACCAGGTTAGCCTTATCAGCTACAAAAATGTTGAAATCCTTCCATACTAAAAAGCCACTGCCCTGAGCCCTCCAAGTACCTCTGAACTGTCCTGGCCTGCCCCCGAATCCCTATACCTCCCAGCACAGCAGGCAGCCTCCAGGATCCTTGTTGGAACTATGGCCAACATCTGTTCTGATTCATTGGTGACTCTTCCTTACCCATATTATGCGTCCACCTCTCATTCCAAATCCCAGGGTTAATCCAGCTTTGAAGGGGCACATGCCTGATTTCACATCCTCATGATGTGAGGGGTAGGATAGGCAAAACATAAGGAGATAACAGAAGAAACGTAGTTCCTAGTAGTCAGAAGGAATCAGGGGCCCATCCGTGTAGAAATGGCTGGATTGGAAGATGTAAGCTTCGTCCATGTTGTTCTGGCTCGCCAACAGTGGGTCACCATTTGGCATGATTTCATCAATCTTCATACTGTTCCTGAAGACTAGATAGTCCAGAGAAAAAGTAAGGCCCTGATCTTAGGCAAGGAGTTCCCAAACCAGCAGGAAAAAAGGGGGGTGGGGGGAAGGCAGCAGAGGCCTGGCCTGAGAGGGCACTCAGGTGGGGCAAGGGAAGGCATGTACATTTCCTAATAAAAGCAACCCCAGGGAAATAAGCCTTTCTCCAATGAGGAGCTTAGAGCACAGCCTTTTTCTGTAATGGGTGAGGGAGGGGAGATGGGAAAGGGAATGTGTCCCCTCTTCCCTAGCCGCATCTCATCACTTAATTTCTGGTTTTTTTTGGTGGTGGGGGGAGTAATTAGGTTTGTTTGTTTGTTTGTCTATATTTAATGGAGGTACTGGGGATTGAATCCAGAACCTCATGCATGCTAAGCATCTAAGCATGCACTCTACCCCTGAGCTATACCCTCCCCCTCATCACTTACTTTCCATTTCCTCAGTGTTCAAGTGTCTCAGATCATGGGGCAAATCCGGCTCTGGCACTGGCTGTGAAATATGCGCTAGAAGAGGCTCCTCTTTCAGTCTGGGTCCTGGGCTTGGCTCTGGGACGCTCTGGGACACCTCATTTAGTGTGGGCTCCAACACGGGCTCCAGAGGGGACTCCAGGGCTGGCCCCAGATCCAGCCCTGTCTCCAGCAGCGGCTCCAAGTCCAGGCCCAGCCCTGACTCTGTCCCTGGTGCCAGCCCCAGATCCAACTCCAATGACTCCAGTTCTGGCTCCAACTTCAGCTCTGGCGGTTGCTGCATCTCATCCACCTGTCTAGACACCCCAGTACAGAGAGAAGCAGGGCTCAGTGGTTTAGGTGAAGTGGAGAATGGCAGAGCAAGCAGAGGCTATCTCTCTAGTCGAAAAAGGCAACAGAGCAGATGGCTTAAGAGCCCCGGCTTTGGAGTTAGGCTTACCAGAATTTAAATCATATTATTTACTAGTTTGGTGACGTTAGGCAAAGTGACCTAACCTCTCTGAGCCTCAGATTTATCATCTGTAAAAAGGGAACAATACCTCATAATACTTGAGATGCAGCATGATGGTTAAAAGCAGGGCTTTGGAAATTGACAGACCTGGATCACTGATTAGCCATGTACCTTGGGCATGCCACTTCAACGCACTAAACCTCTGGTTTCTCAGATGAAAACAGTTAATAACAGTGTCTTCTGCCTCATAGGACTATTAAGAAGATTCAATAAATGAGAAAACGAACACAAAGCATTTAGCCCAATGCCTGGCACATAGTAAACTTTCATTAAACGTGGCTGTTATCATTACTGACTCAAATGGGTTCCCATATGGATTAAATGAAAAAAATGTTCTAAAAAAATCTAGTACCATGCTTGGCATCAAGTAGGTGCCCATTAACAGCAGTGATGATGACCATTTTTTAAAATGTGGGTACTGGAGATTGAGCTCAGGACCTTGTGCATGCTAGGCATTCACTCTACCACTGAGCTATACCCCCCACCCCCAACCCCCTGCCGATCAGGGCCATTATTGTCAGGGAACCCTTGTAGAGACAACCTAAGGATGGCAGCAGGAACATAGAGAGGAGAGAGACTAAAAGACCAGGAAAAAACCTAGAGGGTTGGAGAGTATGGGTCAGTAGGAGAGAAGGCTGGAGAGACAGGAACTGGGCAGGTTTGGGTCACTATATGAGCCAAAGAGGGTTAGGGAGGATGGGTGAAGAGTTCATAGCTCACCTGTTAGAGACCACAATGAGCTTATGCTTCAGGTATTTATTCCGTTCCTGGAGATTAACTGTGGGGAACGGACACAGGAGGAGGGGGAGGTCAGTGGATTGGGCACATAGCCCCAGGGTCCCCTAGTGCAGACAGTCCTGACAGTCATGTCTCCCAGCTAACTAGCAGTGTCCCATGGACAAATCCTTTAATTTCTCTGGAAATCAGTTTTTCCATGTTGGAAGGATGGAGTTGGATTTGTGGATGCCTGTGAATCTCTGTAATCTACCAGTGACGCATATCAATGATCCTCACCTTTCTCCTGTTGGTAGCAGCCAAAAGCCTCATCCCGGGGGATTCTGGGGTAGAGGAAGCGTAGTGGGTTCTCAGGTATGTTCTCCTCGGTGAGCAGCTGGTAGTGGCTGATGATTTTGGTCAGCGGGAGTGACTGCAGCACCTCCTTGGTGAAGGGCTGCACAGAGTATATGAGCACCTTATCTGGAGAGTGGATATAGGAACAAGCAGGCTTGAGGGAAGAGGCTCCCCAACCCCAAGCCTGCCAAGGGATTCAGGACAGAGCCAGGGAAGCCAAGGGCAGGCAGAGGGGCCGAAGGGAGAGGCTGTGGGAATGGCAGGGCAGAGCAGCTGACCATCATCTTGGTGCTCCACCCAGGAGCAGGTAATGCCCCCTTCCGATGTTTCACTGAAGCGCAGCAGAAAGGTGCCAGAGATGGTCTTCTTCAGCAGCCGGCGCTCCTGGCTTCGGCTCACAAAGCCCATGATGCGTCTGCAGCACAGAGAGCAGCTGTGAGGCCCTCTTGTCTCTCTGCTCCCCTTATACAGGGAAAGGGTGCCAGGTTTTGGCCCTGGCACTGCCAAACTGTTACAAACTTTTCCATGTTGGCCAAGTCATTTAGCTTTCCTGACAACATCCACCTCCCAGGGTTGGAAGAGGTGTGAAGATTCAGTGAGGTCACACAGCGAAAAGCATCTTGTAAAAGGCAGAGTGCCACACAAATGAGCAGGCAGTGTGGAGGAAAGCGCATAGGCTTAGGGTCAGAGAGGCCTGAGTTGAAATTCCAACTCTGCCCCTTGCATGAGCCCTTTAACCTCTCTGAGCCTTCATTTCCTCACTTGAGGGTGGCAACACCCATCACTCAGCAGGGTTGTAAGAATTACGTGACAGAATTCAGAAAGAGCACTCAGCAGGCTCTGGAAAACAGCGGATGCTTGACTAATGCTGGCTACGAGACTATTATTGCAAACGTGGTGGAGTGTGACCTTGCACCAGTTTTTGCTTTCTCCCCCTATTTGCCACATGAGGGCGCACAGAGTCCACTCTCAAGCCCAGAAAGGCACCTGGGCCTTGAGAAGGTTGGGGGGGTGGGGCAGGTGGAGAGAGGCCTAAGGCCTTACCCATCTTTCCAGAGATCCTTCAGGTGGTCGTGGACCAGGTCCAGAATCTTGTCAAGCCACGTCCAGAACGGTAGCTTGCCAGGGGGGCTCTCTCGCTGAAGGAGGAAGGGAAAGACGAAGAAATGTGGAGTTGCTCCCGGTGAAAGGAAGGGCTAGTAACTGGATGGGGCTTCAGGGTCTAGCTGCACAGGATGCAGGGAGTTACCTTAGTGAAGTCAGCCCAGGACAAAAATGCATCCTCAGTCCTGGAGTGATGCCCTGTGTGCAGACAGACAGTTCAGATGATGGGAGGAGGCAGACAGGAAGGAGGGTGGGGGCACTAAGGCTGTGGAAAGGCTGAGAGAAAAGGAGAAGGTCTGTACCAAACAGCTTATCTCTCAGCATGCCGAGCTGGTCTGGGTCGAGGCCTCGGCCAATGTAGGAGGAGAACTGCCAGCTAAGAGCAGGGCCCAGCAAGCTCCAGGGGGCCTTGGGGGGGCCAGAGAAGAACAGCTGATTCTGCAGAGGTGGGAGGGACAGGCTGGCTCAGAAGCAGTGCCCTCATGCCCCACTTCAACTCCCCTCTTGGCCACCCTTCACCTGTTGGCCTCATCTCCTACCTGGGGGTCTGAGCTGAGCAGATTGAACCACAGAACTGAGGCCCAAGCAATTGAGAGTTGGTTCATGTTAGAAATAATCACCACAGGGAGGGTGTCCGTCTGGGGAGGAAATAGGAATCACATAAGAGGGATGTAATGCTTCTAGCTGCAGACATTTGGTAAGGGCCAGGTAATACCCCACCCTAAGAGGTTTCTGCTTCACCCCTCCTTATGCCTTCCCCCCAGTGTGCTTCATTTTCACTTACTTTCAGTTCCTGCTTCAGACCCTGATAGGTGTATTTGACTGTGAAGCTGATAATGTGCAGTTCCTCTGTCACGCCCAGTGGCCCCTGGGACAGCCCAAGATACAGTGATCAGAGAGCCCTTTGGCAAATTCCTCCTGCCCCCCAACCATCTGTCCAGGCCTCACCTTATTGCTGCCCTTTCCTGAACCACCTGAACGCTGCTCCATCAGATTCTGTGAGTTGAGGGGAAGGAGAGGGAATCTTTGAGTGGGACCCCAGGGTCCCTGGAACCCTTGCTCTACCCTCAGGACTTCCCAAGGCCTGGGAACTTCTCCCAGCCTGTTCCATTGGACTAGAAGCTTAAGATTCCATCCCTTCTTACCAGATAGTTGAAGTCCCAAATTAAGCCCTGACTCTGCCCTTTCTCGGGGGTCAAAGTTTTCTGTTTTGAGGTCAGAATGTTGAACTTCCGGAAGCTATTGCAGGATGAAGAAGATATATGGAGGTCAGGAGTGGAGCTACTCTAAAAACTCAGCAGGAAAACAACAAAAGCTCCACTTCATTTCAGATCTCCCCTCCTCCCTCTGTCCACACACCACCCAAAATCAACCTCCTCCTTGTTTGTGCCCCCATCAGGGCTGCCACATGTGGTTGTGCAGGTCATGCAGTACACAAATGTTTGCAGGCAGCATTCCTGTCAGGCACCTACCCTTGTGATTCGGGAGGATTCCTGAAAAGAAATACACACACACACACAAAAAAATCAATGGTAGCAAAATAGTATAGAAGTTAGGAATTTGATTATGGGGATCAGAAAGACCTGGGTTCAAACCCAAACCTGCAGCTCACTAGCTATATGGCCTTGCACTAGAAACACAAATTCTCTGAATTTGTTTCCTCATTTGAATGGTGCATTGATAATACCTAACACATGGGGTTCCTGTGACAACTAAATTGAGTAGTGGACAAGCTGCATGTCACACAGTAAGCGCTCAACAAAAAGGATGAGTTATTTCTATGAGGCAGGAATGGAAGGGGGAGAACATCCCTCGAGCCCTGTTGTGGAGAGTAGGGGTCTCCTCCAACCCACCACCCCATGTCCTGGCCACCCCTTAGTCCCACCCTTCACCCACCCCAACTTACCTGTCAATGGAGACTTCCGCGGTCAGAGACTCATTGCCTTCCTGGAGTCTCACCAGCAGCCTGCAGGGGAGGGAGGTAGATGGGAGAAAGTGGACAACCTCAATCTCCTGGATAGACCAGATATTTGAAAAAGATAAGGGAAGAGAATGGAAAAGGTAAGTGGATTGAAGAGAAAAGAGAAAAGAAACAGCCAAGGGTAGGAAGATTTGTAAAGCCAGAAAGCAAACAGTGCCGGGGCTAGAAAAAGGAAACAGGGGTGAGTTCTGGAATGCCAACCTTGTTCGGACAGTGAACTTGCTCCCTGTCTTGAGGATGAGGGGTCGATGGGGAGTTTGAGGCATACAAGGCTGGGTTTCCACTACCAACGCTCTGGGGAGAGAGATGTGGCGAGAACACACGTAGGTCAGTATCTGTAAGGGTGGCTCCCCTGATTCCTTCCCTCTGGCCTCCCTCAAGTCCCTCCCTGGCCTCTAGACCTGTGGAGCAGACGCTGCAGCAGCTCTGTGACCTGGGCCTTCCTCAGGTCCACCCCATTCTTCAGAGGGTCGTCCTGATAGCTAACCATGCCACTCAACCCCTTCAGCTCCTTCAGCAGCTGCCGCAGGTGAAACAACAGCTTTGCTCCAGCCGTGAACCTGGGTGACAGAATCCAAGGGAGAGAGAGCCCATGGGTGTCCCAGAACCCCCAAACAGACTTCAGGAGCTCTTCTTTAACTATGGGGAGAGTCAGAAATTGAGACGAAAACGGAACCCAGGAAGCAAATGAAAGATTATTCAACATGGTTCATAATCCAAGAAATGAAAATTGAAGCCACTTTTACATATAAAACTGCTAAGAGATTTATTAACATAATAAACCTAACTTTCATATGATGCTTGATATGTACTACTTATTCTGAGTGCTTTGTACATATTCATGAATTTAATCCTTACAACCATCCCATGAGATAGGTACTATTATTATCCCCATTTTACAGATGATAAAGCTAAGGCACAGAACGATTAAGTGACTTAAAACTAGTAAGGGATGAAGTTGTATGTGATCCCAGGCAGTCTGGCTGCACAATCCACACTTTTAACTTCTGTATTTTACTTTCTCTATAATGAAAAAAAAATATTGGGCAACGTGGTGACAGGAAAAGAATCATCCACTACATATAAGCAAACAGACAGAGATAACAGTTTGGAACTATCTTTTTTTAAAGCCTCAAAAAGTGTGCATACATTTTGCAGTATTCCATTTCTAAGATATATCTGAAAGAAATAATCAGACAAATGGACAAAGACAAATGTACAAGGAAGTTCATAGTTTTGTTATTTGTAATAGCAAAATTAGAAACAATTGATATTGGGAATATAAATTATGGCATATTCACATGATGGAATACTATGCAACCAATAAAAACAATGATACAGGCTCAAATTTTTAACATTAAAAAAATCCAAGAATATTAAATTAAAAACAATTACAGGATAGTACATATATGATATAATTTGACTTCTGTCTAAAATAGATGTGTATTTGTATATATGCATAGGGTAAATCTGGAAAAATGTATTCAAAAGCATTAATAGTGGGTACCTCTGCACAATCAGATTATGCAGATGGGGAATTTTTACTTTTTTTCCCTTTTAAGTTGTCTGAAAATTTTTCAACTGGTTTGCATTATATTTATGATCAGAAAAAGCAAGAAATCTTTGTATTAAAAACAATGAAACAAAGAAACAACATAATGACAGCACCACCACCACCAACATAAAAAGGTATATACTTTAACCCAGGAATACTACTTCTGGTAACTTACATTACAGAAATAACTAGGGATGTAAAGAAAGATGTAGCTATGAGGTTACTTACTACAGCACTGTTTAAAATAGTAAGAAATCATTCACAGGCCATAGTTTGCCAACCCCTGTAGAAGATAGTGAATATAGATGCAACTGTAATGTAAATACTTATCCTGTACCCTAAGCCCTATTCATCTGTTTTCAATTTACCTGAACTGTTGTGGTATATTTTTAATAGTTTAAATTATAATGAATTTTCTCACGAGAAAATATTTAACTAGGTATTTCTGGAATATGTTGAAGGACACATTAGTTATTTCTTCTACACCACAATAAAATTAATTTAAAATAATGAGTTTGCTGGAAAACAATAGCAAGAAATTAAAAACAGCAAGAAATTAAAAACAATCTAAATGTCAAAATATAGGAGCTCATTAATTAAATTATATTACTTTCACGTAGGGAACTATGATGCAGCCATTAAAAGTAACACAGGTGATGGGGAGGATCTAGCTCAGTGGTAGAGTGCATGCTTAGCATGCACGAGGTCCTGGGTTCAAACCCCAGTACCTCCATTAAAAAAATAAATAAATAAACTTAATGACCCCCTCTTCCCAAAAAGTAAAAATAAAAAAAGTAACATGAGTAAATATAATATACTGCTAAGTTAAAAACAAACAAACATACAGGTCTCAAAATGGTATGAACAGTATGATTCTATTTTTGTTTAATAATATTATAGTAGCTACCCTGGATATTAAAGTAATAGATAATTTTCCTTCTTTTCTTTTCTTTTATTTTTTTGGCTTTATATTCATTTTGCTAAAAAAAAAGTAAAAAGATATTTCTCAGATGATTAAACAGGAAGTAGAAATCAGACTGTGGATCAGTCCATTACTTTCCCCAAGCAAAGACTGGGCTCCATGCTGCCTGGGTGGTGAGAATGAAGAGCAGAGCTGCAGCCAGACAAGGGAGCAGGGATCATTCTGGGGAGCAGAGATTAAGGAGGGAAATATCTCTTGTCATATACAGGGCGTTATAACCTACAAAGCACAGAGAGGTAGTTAGGACTAGGGCTGGGTAAGCATGAGGGCAGGGAGGTGCCTCTCACCACTTCTCCAGCTGCTCCAACCCTCCATCCAGTGGGGCTCCAATGCAGGCTTTCTGCTGCTGGACTTTCCACTCCTCCAACTTGGGCAGCAGCAGGTCGACCAGGGTAGTTAATCGGCCTAGCAGAGCTTTGGAGGCATCCAGCACCTCCTAGGAAAGACATAAAGTGAGTACTGAGCACCTCTCACCATCACCCTCCACCATCTAACTAAAGATGAAGAGACAAAGAAGCCAAGGCTAGGAGGCCAGGGCTCTCAGATCCTTCATTTTCCCCAGTTCCCTGCTGCCCACTCCCTCTGTCTTCTGCCTCCCACCTTTCTCCTTTTGTCCAGTTCATTGAGAGTTTCCTGCAGAATTTGCTGCTGTCTGGTCTGATGGGGGTCCAAAGAGGGTGTCCTCGCTGGATGGCAGGAGCAGGAGTGAGAAAAGTGTGCAGACCTAAGGCTCCTCCCCCTCTCCTTCCCAACCTAGACCTCAATCGGAGTCAGGAGAGGGGAATTTTGAAGGGAAAAGAAGGGGAACCAAGCAGAGCACAGGCACACCTGGGCCCTCAGGCGAATTCTGAATGGCCTTGCTAGAACCAGAAGCTGACTTAATCTGCTAAGGCAGCTTCCCAAGCATCTCCTCCAACATTCATTAGCTGTCCCTCAGCCACACCTCCAGCCCAACCTCTACAATGTACCCTGGCACTTTTTGCTTGGCACGACAGCAGGACCACAACCAGTGAGACGTAGCCAAAGGTGCCTGTTGCCTACTGAGGCTTTTCCCTGCTGCTCTCTTCCACCCTTGACCTCCCAGTAGGCTCCTTTCTCCCGTCCCTCTATGTGCTTCCTACCTGAGGTCTGGGTCTTATATCGGAAGCAGAAGACATCTTGCTGGTCTTTCAGTTGGCTGATGGATTTCACCAGCTTCTGCAGAGGAGATGAGACCTAGATGAGGCTGCTCCCGTGGAAAGACCCTGCCCACCCTGGCTCTTGCCACATCTACCAACCTCCATCATCGTCCTTAATTCCTGGATCCGGGTTTCAATCTCATGCTGCTGGCTCTCCCCGGGTGCTTCAAGGGCTTGCTCTCCTTGCTCCTGAAATAAGAGGCTCTGAGTACATTTCAACTCTGACCTTTCATCCCTGAAATCCAGGCCGGAAATTATATCACAGGATGTGGAGTGATATTGTTCTGAGACAAATTTCCTGAGTTTTTTTGCATGGTCCCTCTCTACTCCAGGAGCTTTCAGCATCACCACCAAATTGCTCTCACCAACTGAGCCCTCTGAGCCCTCTGAGCCTGGGTCAGAATTCTTTTCTCTTCCAGAAGGAGATTAAAGATCATCTCAGCCAACTGGGTAGGGCCCTGGGGAAAGGCCTGCAGTAGGAAAAGAAAAAGGATTCATTTAGCTCAACTGCCATCAATGAACTACCATCTTAGATCCTCCCAATCAGTGACCTCAGTATTTCCCCCTCCTTCAGGGTCCCAAGCCCTACCCCTTTTCACTACTGGTCTCTCCAACCCTAGCCTCCTCCCAACAGGATCACCTAGACTGCTCTTCTCTCTGCCAGTGATCTCCAAAGTCGAGGCTCTGTCCCCTTTTCCCCAGATCTTCCTCCAACCCTTTGAACCTCCAGATCCTGTTCCATGTTCCATACCCTAAAATGTACTCCTCTACACCCAGCTCCCATTCCTACTTTGTTATTCCCAGCTCCTCCACATACCTGAATGTCCCGACAGAATTTTCGCAAGTTGTGCTGTAACAAAAAACGCTCACAGTCCTGGCTGCAGCGGCCACACTCATAGTTCAGTTGGTCCAAGAAGTGGAAGAATAGCATATTAGCCTTGGAATCATCATTGCCCAGTGCAGCTTCCTGCCTGGGGACCAGGAAGGACAAGGATTAGTATTTCTGCAGGGTTTCTACTATCTTGAGGCCTCCCAACTCCTTTTTGCCCCTGATATCTCCAGGATCCTGGGGGCTCAGAAGAAAGAAATCACTTTCCTCATCCCCTCAACTTCATAATGGCCTTACCAGTTCTGGTCTTCAATCCAGACAGCCAAGTATTGCCGAATGTCCACCGGCAGGAGGCAATCAGAGTAGAGCTGGTGCAACTGATCCTGAAATGGGCTGTCAAGATTCTGCAGCATCTCCCACTGCGCCATTTGGGGCCTGAGCCTGAAGGATGCAGGTTTCCAATTGGAAGTTCGGCTGGACTAAATCATTCATGGTCTCGTGATTGTTTATTATTACAAATTAAAAAAAATTTTTTTCCCTTTCTTTATTTTTTTATGGGAGGAGATAATTACTTATTTTTTAAGTGGGGGTACTGGGGTACCTTGTGCATGCTAGGTAGGCACTCTACCACTGAGCTATCCCCTCCCCTAAAAACATTTTTATATAGACTTGATTCATTTAGAGCAGTTTCAGGTTCACAACAGAATTGAGCAGAAAATACAGAGAGTTCGCACATAACCCTCCCCACAAATTAAAAAATTTTAAATTATACAGGTAAGAAAAAAAATTAGTCTAGATTGCCCCACCCACCCCCAATCTTGGTCCTTTCCCCTCCTCTCCGGAAGTAACCAGTATTATCAGTTTGGTACACATTCTTCCAGGGAGTACTATTTAAGAGCTCCAATATGTAGGCCTTTTTGTTTCAGTGGTAATTTTCAAACACACAACAAAGTAGAGGGACTAGTACAAGGATCGTCCATGTACCCATCATCCAGCTTCAACGAACATTAATGATATTTCTACCATCTTTATTTCATCTATCTCCCCCAATGAATTGATTTTAAATTTACCTGTTTGTGTTTGTATTCATTTATGCCGGAGTGTTTAAAGATTGGTCCTAAGTATTTACTTCAGCATTATCCCTGCTGGCCCCACGGCTTTGCCAGGGGCTAAAACCTCCTTGAACATAAGGTACACCCTATAAACTGCTCTCCATGTTGGAAGGAGGAGCTCCATTCTAGAAGATGCTTAAATACTGTGCAAGGGTATTTAATCGCAATTCCTAAGATTTTGACACTTTTATGGCCTCAGTCAATCTCTGATTCTTCAAGTGGATTATCAACTTTGTGAGAACTTTCACTCAAAACTG
Source organism: Camelus dromedarius (assembly GCF_036321535.1). Lineage (NCBI taxonomy): Eukaryota > Metazoa > Chordata > Mammalia > Artiodactyla > Camelidae > Camelus > Camelus dromedarius. Next base: position 58,335,777 of record NC_087446.1, on the reverse strand, counting down.
GCTTTTGCTTGTCACCAAGCAGGCTGGGTGGAGAATCTTTTGCCTACCTTTCCCCGCCCACTGCCATCTGTCTGTTTAGGAAATCAAAACTTCTTGCAGCCTGAGCCTAACAGAAAAGAATAAACACCCACATCCGTGGTCTAAAAAGAGGTCACACGACTTTATTACAGATCAAATGCTTGCGGTGGGAGAGATTCTTTTCTACCAGAATTAATACTTATGAGATGCTTTTCTACCTCTAGGAAGTAGGAACAGGGAAAGGAAAGGATTGGCCAGGGGCTCCTGTTTTTCATTTTAATTCTTTTAGGGTTAACTTGACTTTTTAAACTATGTACTTGTACTTTTATTTTTTTCAATGGAGGTACTGGGAATTGAACCCAGGACCTCCTCCGTGCTAGGAACGCATTTCTACCACTGAGCTATACCCTCCCCCCAGGTATACCTGTACTGTTTTTAAAAAACAAATGACGAGGCCCCAATTCCCCAGGAACTAATCGGCTGACATTAAAAGAGCAAGGCGGCAAGTAAACCCTGAGGTTTAAATATGAAAAACAAAAACAGAAAACCTAGTCCTCCCAAATACATTGCAAATACCGAGGTTAAGGACTGTAAATTCATTTTTCTCCAGTTATCCGTCACGCTCTCAGGCACATATTGTGTGCTCAACAAGCTATTCTGAAATGAACTGCATTTTGTATGTGACCTTAGGCAAATCGTTTCACCTTTCTATACCTTACAGTTTAACAAATAATGATACCTTTAGGCATTGTTTTTTGGGGGGTGAGGATCAAAAATAACACAGACCAGAAGGTAAAAGCGTTGGCTAAGACACTGAATCAATGCAACAATGCCAGGTTTCGGGTCTTGGAAGTTACAGGGTGTTTGGGGAGGTGGGCTTTGGGGTTGGGGACCTAAGTTGGACAGGAGGATGCAGCAGGCGACAGCTCCTATTTCAACCTGGGGACAGAGTCTGACTCCTTCAGGGCGTACCCAACCAGAACCTGCCTCCCTTCACAAGGAGAAACTCGCGCCTCCACCCTCACCCCTGAGCGCCCTCTTAGGGACCGTACCTGGTCAGGGTCTCAGCCCCCGCTTCCTCCAGTAGCTCCCGTGCAGGCTTCCGGTCCCCAGAGGGAGCTCCGGCACCAGGACCTCCTGCGACGCCCTTGGCTTCGGCCCGCCTCTCGGAACCGCCCCCTGTCGCAAGCTTCTGTGAGCTGCTGAAGCTCAAAACTCGCCATTCCCAGCTGGGCACCCGGACACTGGCTGCCATTCAGCCCAGCTCTTCACCAGGCTGTGAGCTCATTGGTGCCAGCACAACTCCTCCCTCTCCGCGGGGCGGGACAAGCTGAGCCGAAACCACACCTCCAGCCGCGGCGATTGGTAGAAAAGCTAAAGTGAGCCCCGGGCCTCCGGAGGGAGGAGTCCAATGAATAGAATAGCCAAGGACTGAAACAGCTGATTTCCGAGAACCTGCACCACAGGACCAGAACCGAGACTAGCTCAGGACCTTGGAGGCACTATGCCAAGAAGCGAGACGGAATTTCGACATTTTGGGACAGGAAGGGGAGGGCTTAAGTAACGACAACAACAAGAACAACAGAAACCTGTTTATTGATGGTATCGTGCTAAGCATTAGTACAACGTATCGTTTTTAATGTCCGCATAACCCACTGAAGTGAAAATCATCCTCACTTTAGAAATCTTAAAAACCGAGTTTGGAGAAAGAATTTAAGTTACTAGTCAGCGATCACTGAAGCTCTAACAAGTGGAGCTTGGATTCAAAACCAAGTCCTCAGCCAAACTGCAAACTTTAAAGTTCCTACATTTTACAGCACTGCCTTTCTCCTTGATAACGTTTCAGAGATTTGGATTTTGAACACACACAGAGCTTGTCAGAATACGAGATCTAGTAATTGTGTTTACCACCTTCTTTTATACCCCAAGATTCCCATACCCAGATTATAAGCCATAGCCCTTGAATAAGTTCCAACTCCAGGAAGGTGCTGAACTGACTAGTTCTGATACCAAAGGGACCATGGTAGTTGTTTCTTCCAGGTCACTCGCAACTAAGGTGTCTCCCAAGACCTCCTTGCTGGTCTCTGGTGGAGGGGTGTTTGCCTCTTTCTCACTGTAATACTGGATCAGCTGTTGAACCCCAAACTTCACTGCAGGTTTAAGTGCAATACCGATCAGTAGTCCCTTGGGCCCACCCATGGCCATCAGAAGATCATAACCCAGATCTATGACCCCATCTTGGCCCCGTTCCTTGGCCTTGTCCAGGCAGTTCTGAGCAGCATAATACAATGCTGTGCCCAGGCTGTAGAAGGTTCCCACTACCGGCAACAGCTGGACTGTATTGTACACACCCTGCTCCTGCTCCTGTTCACAGTCCTTGACAGAGAAGGCTCGTCGGGCCCTCTGTGGGCCTGGATGCTCCCTGGCCAACAGCTGCAGAGCAGAGGCCAGGGCATCCACTGACACTCTCCTTCCTGTGCTTCTGCTTTTCTCGAGCTCTTGAAGATGTCTCATGAGGATCTGGGTAGCATTTACACCCACCTGGCGATAGAGCTGAAGCTGCAGGACCCGTACCTCAGCCTGACAGCCCGTTTCCTCCAGGGCGATCATCAGTGGCAGGCTTACCAGAAACTTGGGTAGAGGGGCCATGTGGATGAAGCCAGGCAGGGACTTTGGGAGCAGCATTTGGCAAGACAAGGGGTCTGAGGAAGGTGGCCAGGATCCCAAGGATGAGGGAAGATGCATCAAGACATTTGTCTGGTTTCCATATGAAATGGCATCCACAGCGTACAGGTAGTAGCAAAGAAGTAGCTCAATCGGCATCATGATGAGTCTGAGGCCACGCATGTCTGGAACAGAGTGAGCTGGAGAGGGGAGAAACCAGAAACATACAAACCATGTCCCTAAGGGCTGTGGTCTGAAAGGAGCCCAGGACTCAGGGCACATCTCATCTATTACCTCCAAACTTCTGTTCTTTTCAGGTAAAGGCCTAAGAAACAGGAAATGCAACCCAATTGTTCCCACTTGGCCTTCTCAATCTTCAGGTCATCAGGGTTTTCCTCTGCCTTACTTGCACCCATTTGTAGGGGATCCCAAATTACCACACAGTCCAGCGATTAAGAAGTGAGACTGCCTTGCTAGGTTTGGTAGCTCCTCGATCCTGTTCTGCCTACTCCTCTGTTCCATGAAGAAAGTCGGTATTTGTTTTCCCCTATCACCAGTAAGAGATGTAATCTTTGCAAATATTTGTCTGTTTGTGCTGGCTTCTCAAACCTCGTCCCCTTGTCACACTCAACCTCAATACCTAAAACCCTGTTCTTTGGCATTTCCTATAATTCCCTGCCACATTCCTACTCTAGTCCATGATAGGAGAAAGGAGACAGAATCAGAACAGATTGGATGTCTTTCATGATCTTTTATTTTATTTCTCTTTTCAGTTTAAAAATTAAATTAGCAAGCTATATTGTCAAGTTGGGGGTTTAGCACAGGGTAGATGAATGAAAAACAAGTCAAAATATTTCTCATGCTTATTACATGCCCAGCATAGGATAACTGAAGTAAAGAAAAGAAAAAAAGGGAAAATGGAATGAGAAATAAGGACTGAGAGCTACTAAGTGGAGAGGGGCAAGGTTAATACCAGTCACCTGTGTGTTTTAGCACTGGGATGAAATAAAGAACATGCATCTGTCCTAAGTGGTGTCCAACATTCTGCCTACTTACTGTGTTCCATCCTTGAACAGAGTCGTGGGAAATCAGACTTGTCACCTAGGTGACATTGAATATCTGAATTAAATAATCTGGACAAATTCCTGAAACAGTTTCCCCCAAAACACTTCAGAATAACTGTGGAACATTTGATAAATTATATTGTAATCATCTATAGACACTGAGAGGCCCATAACGTGGAGGTGTCTTCAGCCTTTGTCTAATTCTTCAACATGTTTCCAAGACTCATATCTGCAGTTCTAGGGGTTGTTGATAGCAACGCTTTAAATTGTGTCATCAGCTAGCAACATGGAAGCTGTTTGCTTCTCAGCAAATTCAACCACCATCTGAGCTAACAGGTAGACCAGCCACTCCAGTGGGTGTACTCACCATCATTAACACACTCCTCAGGGTGAGTGGCTGAGTTTTGGATTTATCCAAGCTTCTCTGCGGGTCCCCCAAAGATCCCTCAGAATGACTATAGTATTGCCAGTGCCTTCCTCCTCATCATGCTTTTTACTCTCATGGATGAGAGTTTCAGTGGTGTCCTTTCCTCCCATCTTAACAAGCTGAAGCTGCAGAAGGTGGGCCTCAGTTGGGCAGCCAACCTCCTCCAGGACCACCTCCAGAGCTAAGCTGGATAGGTACTCAGGCAGAGGGGCTAAGGAGGAGGCCATGCCCAAAAGATCCTGGCAGGTCTTGGGATCTGGGAGAGGGATCTGGTTGGAGAGCCTGTTCAGAGCATGCCCAGTTTCTGTGAAAGACGGCTGGAAGTTCAAGGCTCCTTTCTGGCCATTTCTTGGAAAGGCAGCCACTGGGGACAGGAAAACACAGCAAAGGAGCAGCACAGTCTGGACCATGGTGGGTCAGCAGAACAGCCCTGCTGGAAAGAAGCAGTGCTCAGGTTGGGAAGTGGGGAGAGGCCTAGGATGAAGAGACACCGAGACTGGTCAGAGCTAGGAAGTGTCAGGCCTTGGAAATTTCAGTTACTCTGGACATACTTCACTCCCACTCTTAAAAGGCCATGAGAGATCCTCAACTGTTTTGAGGAAGAAACAAGCCAGAGGAACAAAAAAGTCCAAACATCTCCCTTGCTTTGGTATCTTCATGACTGGGATGACTTTTCTGAATTTTTTAATTGCTCTTTCTCCCTTACCCCAGCCAGAATCACGAGGAAGCCAGAACGCTGACAGTGCCCAAAACAGTGAAGGACATAGCATTTGCAAATATTTATACATCTCTTCTAGGTCCAGACTTTATCCTCCTCACCTTTGGCCCATACTGACAAATAGGCCTTTCCCCTTTTCGCCCTGCTAGTTCTGCCCCGTATCCTTGTTGTCCTAAGGTTTTACCCTGGACCTATACATGAGATGAGGAAAAGTTCCTCTGTATCTTCTGAAGGGGAGAATGGATAAGGCAGAAAGGCTGATGATCTCTGGTAAGAGACCTCCAAAACATTCCATAAGTTCTTTTTCAAAAAGATACATTGAGTGGAGGCCAGGAAAACTGAAAAGACTGGTAAGTTAAATGAAATCAGTGCAACTCTTATTTCTCACTTTTCTAATTCCAATGCAAACCATAAATGAAACATGTTCATCAGCTAGGTAGTAACACTTTCCAAATCTAACCAAAACTCCAAACATTTGGTTTCATTTGGGGTCTAGCCATAACTACAATCCAAAAATTAGGGAAAGAAGGTATTGGATGCCTTCTGAAACTGGTACAGATTCCTACATAGCGTTACGGCAAAAAGTTTCTTTGGTGCTGTCACTCACTTCTGACAGACAGCCAAAGAAAACAGGCCAGAGGTGGGGCGGGGGCTCAGAGTCCTTTCCTCTATTTATTTCACTTCTCAGTTCTCAGGAGTGGCCCTTGACAACTAAGAGCAGACAGAAGAAAGAAGAGGGGGAGATCTGTAAGGACACACTTCCAAAATTGGAAGTAGCAAGAACTAGGTGCGAAGGGGTTCAGCCCTACTGAACTGACCAGACACTAAATCCCTGGGGAATCCCGAGGACTCTACAGTTTCTGTGAAGCAACGTAACAAAGGGTAAATATTTAACCCTTTCTCCTAGAATCTATCAAAAAGCAAGAATATCTATGCTTACCACTTTATCACCATTGTACTGGGAGTCTTAAGTAGTGTAATGAGGCAATAATAAAAAATTTATGGCGTAAAAGTAGAAAAGAAGAATCAGAACTGTATTTATTTAAAAACAGCATAATTGTTTATGTAGGAAATCCTAAAGAGCCAAATTTTTTAAAAAACTACCAGAACTAATAAGTGAATTTAGGAAGGTGACAGGATAAGATATTAATATAAAAATATTTCTGTGTTCTAGGAGCATACATTGAAAAGTTAACTTAGAAAAACAATTCTAATTAAAATGCTGTTAAAAAACACATAAAATTCGGGGGGAGGGTGTAGCTTAGTGGTAGAGCACGTGCTTGGCATGCACGAGATCCTGGGTTCAATCCCCAGTACCTCCATTAAAAAAAATAAATGAAGTAGATAAATAAATAAATCTAATTACCTCTCCCCAAAATTAAAAAAAAAAGCAAGGAAAGATAAAAAACAAAACAAAAAACCACATAAAATTCCTAAAAGAAGGAACAAGACAAAGATGCTTACTCTTGCCACTTCTATTTAACATTGTACTGGAGGGTTTAGCCAGAGTGACTTAGCAAGACAATGAAATAAAAGACATCCAGATTAGAAAGGAAGAAATAAATATCTCAGTTTGCAGATAACATGATATTGCGTATAGAAAACTCTCAAAGAGTCCACACAAAAAATTATTAAAATAAGTGAGTTCAGCAAAGTTGTAGAATACAAGATCAATATACAAAATAAATTACATTTATATACATTTGTAGTGAATACTTTGAGAATTAAATTTACAAGATAGTTTCATTTCTGATAGCATCAAAAAGAATAAAATGCTTAGGGATAAATTTAACAAAAGAAGTATAAAACTTGTGCACTGAAAACTACAAACAATTATCAAAAGTGATTAAAGAAGACTAAAGACTGAAGGACAAACTAAACCTAAAGCTAGCATAAGGAAGGAAATGATAAAGATTAGAGCAGGATAAATAAAACAGAGAATAGAAAAGCAATAGATAAAATCAATAAATCCAAAATTGATTCTTTTTTTTCCAAAATTGATTCTTTAAAAAAAAATCGACAAAATTGACAAACCTTCAACTACATTGAATTAAAAAAAAGAGAGAGAGAAACTCAAATTACTAACATCAGTAATAAAAGTGGGATGCATAGCAAAGGAAACCATTAACAAAATGAAGATACAACCTACTGAATGAGAGACAATACTTACAATCTATACATTTGATAAGGGGACAATATCCAAAATAAGTAAGGAACTCATACAATCCAATAGCAAACAAACAAACAAACGATCTGATTTTAAAATGCGCTGGGGATCTGAACGACATTATTCCAAAGAAAACATAGAGATGGCCAACAGGTACATGAAAAGGTGCTCAGTATCACTAGTCATCAGAGAAGTGCAAATTAAAACCACAATGAGACATCACCTCACACCTTTTAGAATGGTTATTATCAAAAAGACTAGAAATAACAAGTGTTGGCAAGGATGTGGAGAAAAAGGAACCCTTGTGCGCTGCTGGTGGGAATGTAAATTGGTGCAGCCATCATGGAAAATAGTACGGAGGCTCCTCAAAAAATTAAAAACAGAACTACTGTATGATGCAACAGTTTCACTTCTGGGCATTTATCCAAAGAAAATGAAACCACTAATTTGAAAAAGTATATGCACCCCCATGCTCATTGCAGTTCTATTATTTACAAGAGAAGCTTCCTAAGTGTCCATCAATGAATAGATAGATAAAGAAACTGTGGTGTGTATGTGTGTGTGTGTGTGTGTATATATATATATATATATATATATATATATACACACACACAGTAGAATATTCAGGCATAAAAAGAATAAAATCTTGCTGTTTGTGACAACATGGATGGACCTTGAGGGCATTACACCAAGTGAAATAAGTCAGACAGAGAAAGACAAATACTTTATGATCTCACTTATATCATAAGTGGAATGTGGAATCTTAAAAACAAAAACTGAACTCATAGATACAAAGAACAGATTGGTGATTGCCAGAAGCAGATGGTGGGCAGTGGGCAAAATGGATAGAGGAGGTCAAAAGCACAAACTTCCACTTATAAAATAAGTAAGTCCTGGGGATGGAATGTACAGCATGGTATCTATACTGTATAATAATAATTATTATTATTAATTAGTATAATCAATAATACTCTATTTTATATTCCAAAATTACCAAAATAGTAAATCTTGAAAGTTCTCATCACAAGGAAAACATTGTATCATTGTGTGCCGAGGGTTGTTAAATAGACTTATTGTGATCATTTCACATTGTATACAAATATTGAATCATTATGTTGTACACCTCAAACTAATATAAAGTTATATGTCAACTATATCTCAATTTAATAAGAAATGAAAGTGGGAATGTTATTACTTGTTTTGCAGAAACAAAAATGATTTTAAGTGAGTACAATGAATAGGTGTATGCCAGTAAATTGGGTAATCCAGATGAAACAGACAAATTGCTAGAACCATACAAGATACCAAGACTGAATCATGAAGTGACAGAAAATCTGAATGGACCTACAGTTAGTAAGGTGACTGAATCAGTAAAAAACTTCTCAATAAAGGAAAGCCCTGGACCAAATGGCTTTATTGGTGCATTCTACCAAACATTTAAAGAAGAGTTAATACTAATCCTCCTCAGACTCTTCCAAAATAAGAGGAGGGAACATTTATAACTAATTCTAGGAGACCAGCATTACCCTGATATCAAAGCCAGACAAGGACACTACAAGAAAAGAAAGCCACAGACCTGTATCTCTTGAGAATATTAATGCAAAACACTTACAATCTGAATATGGTTGCATATTAGAAGTATTACACACCATTTATTTATTTCTAGAATATAAATGTGGCTCAATATATGAAAATCAACCAGTGTAATTCATCACATTAACAGAATAAAGGAGAAAAAAATCATCTCAATTGATCATCTCAATTGATGCAGAAAGGCATTTTACATCAACAAACTAGAAATAGAAAAAACTAAGTATCTCAATAATAACAGCCATATATGAAAAACCCATAGCTAACATCATGTTCAATGACAAAAGACTGAAAGCTTTTCCTCTAAGATCAGGAACAAGACAAAGATGCTTGTTTTCAACATGGTATTGGAAGTTCTAGCCAGAGCAATTTGACAAGAAAAAGAAAAAAGGAACATCCAAGCAAAATTATCTCTGTTTGCAGAAGATATGATCATATATGTAGAAAACCCTAAATATTCGCGCACACACACACACTTGTTAGAATTAATAAACAAATTAAGAAAAGTTGCAGGATCAACAAAATCAACACCCCAAATTAGTTGCATTTCTATACACTAACAATGGAAAATCTGAAAAAGAAATAAAAAAAAATTTTTTTACAACAGCCATCAAAAAGAATAAAATAATTAGGAATAAACTTAACCAAGGAGGCCAAAGACTTGTACAATGAAAGTTACAAAACATGGCTGAAAGAAATTAAAGAAGGCATATATAACGGGAAAGACATCAAGCCCATGGACTGGAAGACTTACTATTCTTAAGATGTCATTACAACCCAAAGAGACTAAAAAATTTGATGCACTCCTTGCCAAAATCCTAGTGGGTTTTTTTTTTCCCCCAAAATAGAAAAACCAAACTAAAATTCACATGGAATCTCAAGAGACATTAAATAGCCAAAACAATCTTGAAAAAGAAAACAAAATTGAAGGATTTGTTTCCTGATTTCAAAATTTATTACAAAACTACCTTAATGGAAAGAGTGTGCTATTGTCTTAATGACAAGTACCTCATAGGAGCTATTCTGCAAGGCCAATTAAAGCCATACTTGTATGCTTTTGCTACGGTGAGAGAATTCCTTTTCTTAAAAATGAAGATACCAACTAGGACACACAACTCAACAAGGTTTGTCTCCCAAGACAATATGCTTGGGCAAGTATTTTCTGAAAGTAATTCTAGTTTTGCCCTAACTCAGATATGTGGATAAGAAATTATGCTTAATATATCAGGAACTTATAAAAATCAATGAGAAAAACAAAAAACTTTAATTAAAAAAAAGAAAAGAAAATTTGCAAAAAAAAAAAAAAAACCTAAACAAAACCCAGTGTGATATTGGCATAAAGATAAACACATAGACCAATGAAATAGAATAGAGAACCCAGAAGTAAATCTTTGTGGATATAGTTAAATGATTTTTTTATGAGGGTGTTGAAACCACTCAATGGAGCATATGGTGCTGGGACAACTGGATATCCACATGCAAAATAATAAAGTTTGACCCTTCTCTTATACCAAATATGAAATATAACTCAAAAAGGGTCAAATACTTAAACATAAGAGCTAAAACTAAAATTCTTAGAGGAAAACATAGGAGGAAGCTTCGTGACCTTGCATTTGGCAGTGATTTCTCAGATGTGACACTAAAAACACAGGCAACAAAAGAAATAATAAATAAATTGGATTTCATTAAAAACTCAAATTAAAATTAATTAATTTTTATACTTTTGTGCATCAAAGGACGCTAACAACAGAGTGAAAAATAATCCACAGAATGGGAGAAAATATTTTCATATCATATAGTTGACAAGAGGCTAATATCCAGAATATATAAAGAACTCCTACAACTTGACAACAACAAACAAACAATCCAATTTAAAAATGAGCAAGTGACTTGAACAGACATTTCTCCAACGAAGACATACAAATGGCCAACAAGCACATGAAAAGATGCTCAACATTACCAAACACTAGGAAAATGCTAATCAAAACCACAATGAAATACCAGTTCACACAACCTCAATGTCCCTCACAGATGAATGAATAAACAAAATATGGTATATACATAACGATGGAATATTATTCAGCCTTAAAAAGGAAGGAAATTTGAACACTACATAACATAGATGAAACTTGAGGACATAGTGGTAAATGAAGTCAGCCAGACACAAGAAGACAAATATTATATGATTCCACTTTCATGAAGTACCTACAGAGGACAGTGGGGAATGGGGAGTTAGTGTTAATGGGTACAGAATTTCAGTTTGGAAAGATAATGAAAAAGTTCTGTTTATGGACATGGTAACAGTGTACAACAGTGTGAACGTACTTAATGTCACTAAATTGTACACTTACATTGGTTAAAGTGGTAAATTTTATGTTATGTATATTTTACCACAATAAAAAGCATTAACCATAAAATTAAAAATCAGTAAATTGGACTTCAAAATTAAAGCTTCTGCTGCTGTGAAAATTAAGAGGCAAGGCATAGTGCAAAGGAAATACTTGTAAATATATATCTGACAAAGGATTTCTAACACATATGATATGTGTGTGAAATTTATATCAGGGATAAACAGCCAATATCCATGGATGTGGAACCTGGAATATGGAGGCTCAACTGTACTGTGACATTTATGTAAGAGACTTGAGCATCTGCAAATTTTGGTATGGGCGGAGGGTCCTGGAAACAATCCCCCTCGGATACTGAAGGAGGACCATATGCCACTATAATTTATATCAGTGGTATGATACATACAATATGCATATAGACACACAATATTAAATAAGCAAGCAACTCCGTTTTATAAATGGACAAAAGACTTGAACAGACACTTCACAAGAGAGGAGGTAACAATGGCCAAAAGATGTGCAGTAAGTCATCAAAGAAATATAAATTAATACCATTAGGAGATACTCACTAGGATGGCTAAAACTAGAAAGACATAATGTCAATTGTGTTGATGAGAATCAGCTAGAACTTTCATACATTGGTACAATCACTTTGGAAAACTGGCAATTTCTTATAAGGTTAAATATATACACACCTTATTGCCTAGCAGTTTTTCTTCTTAATATTTACCCAAGAGAAATGATAACACACGTCCCATAAAAGACAAGTATGTTCATAGCATATTTATCTATAATAGCCCCAAATTGGAAACTATCCAAATATCCACTAACAGGCACATGAATTTTAAAAACAACCATTATACATTTACAAACTGATATATTACTCGGCATTAAAAAGCTCTAATTTACTGATATACACGCAAGGACACTGATAAATCATAGACGGCTGAGTAGAAGTCAAACTCGAGAGAAGACATATTCTGTGATTCCATGTGTGTGAAATTACAGAGAGGCAACACTAAACTGCACGGATAGAAATTAGTCCAATGTTTGTATGTGGGGAGAGAGTCATGAGAGAAGAGGGCGGGGAGTGGAATTAACTGGGAACATTCCAAAGTGAAGGACATGCTTTGTATCTTGATTGATGTGGTAATTTATCTATGTATCTATCTTTGTGTGTGCTTGTTTTTGTGTGTGTCAAAGTGCTTCGAACTGTACATTTAAAATCTGCCTGTTTTATTACAGGTATCTCTTTTTTTTTTTTCCTTTTTCAAATGGAGGTACTGGGAATAGAACCAAGTACCTCGTGCAGGCTCAGCATGCACCCTACCAACTGAGCTATACCCCTATCCCCTGTTTTATTATAAGTAAAATATACCTCAGCCAAAAAATTAACAGAAGTGATTTCTGAGTGATCAGACTTGAGGGACTGTTTTTTCTTTTAAGTTGGCTAAATTTTTTGCAATGTGAATGTATTACATTTACAACCAGAAAAAAACAAAGCAATTCTTTTCATTTTAACAAAGAGATGAATGGCTCAACTAACAACAAAAATGTGTATATCCTTTGGCCCACAAATTCCACTTCTGGAAATTTATTTCCAGAAATTAAGAATGAGTCCAGGATGGGGGGATGGGGGACTGGTTAAGGGTTCACAGGCTTCAAGCTAGTATGAACAATAAAGTCCTATTTTTGCTTAAAAATGTATGTGCATATACAGTTATAGAAAAATTCTATAAGGATAGTTGGACATCTAAATATTAATAAACTATGCCTCTGAAGTGGGTCTATAGGTAGCATTAAAAAGGAGGAAATCAGATTATCAGATTGTGGGTTAAATCATCACTCCCACTGAACCAAACACTGGACTCTGAGTTTTCTGGGGAGTGAGAATGAGTCTCCAGAGAGGCCTTGGAGTCGGGTAGCAGAGCAGGGATCATTACAAGGAGGAGAGAGACATGGATCAGTACCCCCCAGTGGCTATAGGGTAGTGGATCTCAAAGTGTGATCCCAGAGCCACCAGCCTCAGCATTGCCTGGGAACTTAGAAGAAGTGCAAACTCTTGGGCCATATCCCAGACCTGTTAAATCAGATACTCAGAATAAGCTCAACAATTTGGGTTTTAACAATCCCTACAGGTGATTCTCATGTGCACTCAAATTTGACAACAGCTATTACACTATTATAGGTTACAAAGCACAGGTGGCAGTGGGGCTGTGCTAAGGGTAGGGTGGAGGTGCTTCTGACCACTTACTTCTCCAGCTGGCCCAAAAATATACTTGTTAATTGCATAAATTATTGAATGGATGCTAAAGATCTAAAAGTGAGTAAGGCAGGATTCTTGCCCTCTAGAAGCTCACACTTTAGGGGGAGAAGTAGCAGATGTGCTATAGGGTTGGTGCTATAGCAGTGCAATGAACAGAGCCCAGCTGCCACATTTTCTACATAGGTTCAAAGGGTAACAGGGACCACTTTTCAAAAGAAGTGACCATTGAGCTGACTCTTGAAAGTAGAGATTTATCAGGAGGACAACTGGGATGCGTGTGTGTGTGTATCTGTGTGTGTGTGTGTGTGTGTGTGTGATCGAAACCTTCCAGTAGAGGGACTGGCATAACTAGCCATTTAGAAGCATGAAAAAAGCCTGCTTTTGGAGAATGAAAAGTAGCCCAAGATGAGGATGACTCCAATGTAAATTAGGTGTGTGGGTGGCATGGCCCTGAGGCTGCTGAGGTATATTTTAGAAAAGATGACAAGGAAATTGCAATGAGGAGGAAGAGATCTAGAGTAGTCAAAGTCACAGAAGGTAGAAGGGTGGTTGCTGGGGCTGAGGGGTGGTAGAAATGGGGAGTTGCTGTTTAATGGGCAGATTTGCAATTTTATATGATGAAAAGTTTCTGGAAACAGGCTGCACAACAATGCGAATAGCTAATATTACTGAAATGTACACTTAGAAATGGTTAATATGGTAAATTTTATGTTATGTGTTTTTCACCACAATTTTAAAAACTAAACTAAAAAAAGAGGAAGTGAGAAAATTATTTTCTTCAGTTATAAGAGGTTCTTTTTGGAGGAGGGGAATGAAGAAGAAAAATTTTTCAGATTGAATGGACTCACAGGATACCAGAAAATAGGTGAAAAATACCTATACTTAATGCGTCAGTCTGTGAGAACTCCATAACAAAATACCATAGACTGAGTGGTTTAAACAAAAGGAATTTATTTCTCACTGTCTGGAGGCTAGAAGTCCAAGATCATGGAATTGGCAGGTTTAGTTAGTCCTGAGATATCTCTCCTTGGCTTGCAGATGGCTGCCTTCTGGCTGTGTCTTCACATGGCCTTTCCTCTGCGTGTATGCATTCCTGCTGTCTTTTCCACTTCTTATGACACCAGTCCCATTGGATTACGGTCCCACTCTTATGATCTCATTTAACCTTAACTACCTCTTTAAAGGCCCCCTCCCCAAATGTAGTCACACTGTGGGGTAGGGTTTCACCGTATGAATTTTGAGGGGGATACAATTCAGTCTGTAACACCTAGAGACCTTGTCCTGTAATACCAAGAATTAAAACTATGATTAATAATTTAAAACATGGAAAGAAACAGATTCAGTTTTTCAGTCGCACTACTGACATTTCAGGTGCCCAATGGACATATGGGGCTTGCATCCACCATACTGGACAGCACAGATACAGAACATTTCCATCGTCCTTCAAAGTTCTGTTGGATAGCAGTGGTCTAGAAATTGTGCAAGAAGTCATAAAACTCCTAAGGTTGTAATTGGCTCTAATTCACCCCCAGGTCCCTCTTCCCTTCCTTAATCAGAGGATCATCCTCATTCAAGCCACCTGGAAATTCAGCAAAGACTGTTAAGATTTATGTCACCTCTGATTTTCAATGCACAGATTAGCACATCGAAGAAAGATCTCTTGGGCTATGCAGCATTCTTGCTGCTGGGGCCATCGGATCTTTGTTTGGGAAACCTAGACTTATTACAGTACACAGAACCTAATAGAATAAAGAAAACATATGTGTGATTTAAGAAGCCACACAATTTTATTATGAAGGAAAACTTTTTTTTTTTTTTTGAGGTAAGAGGATTCTCCTCACTAGAATGGATAATGACAGAGTGACATACTCATAGTTGAATATTTCATTCCATATCTGAGGATTAGGACAAAGGAGTTGGTGATAATTTTTAATTCACTTTAATTTCTCCTGTGTGTAACCCCTTTATTTATACGAAGTGTAAGATTCCTAGGAACAGTGTCCTTGAATAAGGCCCACAATGAGTAGGAGCTGAGTTCACTTCTTCAGGAGCCTTGTCCTCTGACGTCGTGGTTGTTGTCTGTCACCCCTGGGCAATTTACATCTGTGGTGCCTGCCAACCCCTCCTCCTCAGTCTCTGACAGAGGGGTATTTGCCTCTTTCTCATAGTAATACTGGATCAGCTGCTGAACCCCAGCCTTCGCTGCAGGTTTAAGCACAGAACTCACCAGTAACCCCTGGGCCCCAGACAACCTTTGCGTGATCATCAGAAGGCTGCAGCTCAGGTCTATGGCCCCATCTCAGCCTCACTCCTTGGTCTACTGAAGTAGTTCTAAGCAGCAGAGTACTGGGTGGGAAGGGATAGACTGGGATTTCAAAATTGTAGAATAGATAAACAAGATTATACTGTATGGCACAGGGAAACATACACAAAATGTTATGGAAGCTCACAGAGAAAAAAATGTGACATTGAGTGTGTATATGTCCATGTATGACTGAAAAATTGTGCTGAACACTGGAATTTGACGCAACATTGTAAAATGATTATAAATCAATAAAAAATGTTAAAAAAAAAAAAAAAAAAGCAGCAGAGTACAAAGCTGTGCCTGACTTTGCAGCACATTCCCACTGCTGGCAACAGCTGGACCACGCTGCTCTTGCTCATACTAACATTCTAGGGTAGAGAAGGCGTATCTTTCTTTCCCTGTATCCCTGTATTAGGCAGGTTCCCTGCCTACTAGCTGCAGAACAGAGACCAGAGAATCCCCTGCGAAGCCCATCTCTGTGCTGCTGTCCGTGTGGCACCTTGTACGGCTTTCCTATTCTCTGGCTGTAAAGATGAAGCTTCAGGGTCTAGGAATCAGGCTGGTGATCAGCCTGCTCCAGAGACGTGCTTGGTGGAGGACAAAGTGGGTGAGGCCAGGCAAGGGCTTTGGGAGCAGAATCTGGCAGAACCAAGAGCCTGCAGAGGGTGGCCAGATCCCCAGAGAGGAGGAAAAAGGTCTTTTTCTGGGTGCCACATGGAGTGACAACCACAAGGTACAGCAGGAGGCAGTAAAGGAGCAGGTCATGATGGGTCTCGGTGAAGCCTAGCTGGATCGGACTACGCTAGAATGGAAGACAACACTCAAACTGTTTCCCTTGGGCTGTGGTCTGAAGGAGCCCGGGGCTCAGTCAGAGGACATCTTACCCAACAACCCCCAGCCTCTCTTTGTTTTAAGTTTGGGGCCTGGAATGAGGAATGGGACCTTATTTCTCTTCTTGGTCTCCCCATCCAGATCACCAGGGACTTCCTCTGCTTCACATGGACCTCATTTCATGCAGTTATGGGGCCCCAAATTACCACAAAATCCAGTCAGTGAGAAGTGAGACTGCTCTAGTAGGTCTAGACCCACTCTGCCCAGCTCTCTGTCCCATGAGGAGGGAAGATGGTTGCTTTCCCCAGTGATCAGCAAGGGCATGACTCCTACAAATGTTTGTCCATTTGTACTGACTGAACCTTGTCCCCTTGTCACACACTCAGCCTCAAAAGACCTTGGCATTTCCAACATGTCCCTGCCACATTCTATTGCTAGTTCACAAAAGAAGCCATGGAGACCCGGAGTTAAGAGAGATCAAGTAACTGTGATTCTGATATAGAAGCAACTTTTAATTTCTCTTTTCAGTTTAAAAATTAACATAAGCAAATTACAGTACCCAGTTGGGCAATTAGAAAGTGAATGGCACATGAATGGGGAAAGGTCACAATATCCTTCACGTCTAGTACATAATAAATCCACAGTATTCGACAACTGAAAGAGAGAGAAATTGGGCGAAAAAATAGCGGCTAGGACTTGCTAAGAGAGGGGACAAAGCTGGCTCCGGTCACATGTCTTTTAGCTCTAGGATCAAAAGAATAGCATACTTCTGTCCATTTCTAACGACTTGTTGTGCTCAGTCCTTGTGTACAGTCCTATCGGACACCTTTGAGAAAGGAAATATGATGCCTCACAGGCTCTCCTTATCCTATGAAGCCTGTAAAAGCTTCCTGTATATGTTCCAGTATAATGTGCAGCAGAAGGGTTATGGTACGCTTGGCAAAGTATATCTGATCTTCTATAGGCATCGTGAGGCCCTTAGCCTCAGGGCTTTTCATCAGCCGTTTGCCTACTGCTTCCAAATGCTTCCAAGACTCATCCGTGCACTTCTGGGTGACATTAATGGCAGAAGCCTTTAGTTCTGTTACCAGCTCAGTAGAAGAAAGCTTGTCAGCAAATTCAGCTATCAGTTTTGCTGTCTCATAGAGCACCCACCTATGTTCAAGCCTACATGCCTCAGGAAGGGTAACTGAGCGCTGGACCCGCCTCAGCTCCCCTGGGGGTCCTCCCTGATCCCTCAGAACAACCGTAGTAATGCCAGTCCCTTCCTCCTCATTGTGCTTTTTACTCTCACGGATGAGGGTTTCAGTGGTATCCTTTCCTCCCATCTTAACAAGCTGAAGCTGCAGAAGGTGGGCCTCAGTTGGGCAGCCAACCTCCTCCAGGACCACCTCCAGAGCTAAGCTGGATAGGTACTCAGGCAGAGGGGCTAAGGAGGAGGCCATGCCCAAAAGATCCTGGCAGGTCTTGGGATCTGGGAGAGGGATCTGGTTGGAGAGCCTGTTCAGAGCATGCCCAGTTTCTGTGAAAGACGGCTGGAAGTTCAAGGCTCCTTTCTGGCCATTTCTTGGAAAGGCAGCCACTGGGGACAGGAAAACACAGCAAAGGAGCAGCACAGCCTGGACCATGGTGGGTCAGCAGAACAGCCCTGCTGGAAAGAAGCAGTGCTCAGGTTGGGAAGCGGGGAGAGGCCTGGGATGAAGAGACACCGAGACTGGTCAGAGCTAGGAAGTGTCTTAGCCCTTGGGAACTTTAATCACCCCGGACATCAGACCTTATAGGCTGTGGGTGATACTCACCTACTCCGGGAAGAAACAGGACAGAGGAAAGAGGTCTGAACACGTCCTTTGCCTCGGTGCTTCCGTGATCTGAATCACTGCTTTCTAGATCTGATCTTCTCTTTATCCCAGCCAAAAAAGTTGACCCCTCTGAAAACAGTGAAGGACATAACATTCACAAATATTTATCCACCTCTTCGTGGTTCAGGCTTTGCCCTCACCTTTGCCCCCATGCCAACAATCAGGCCTGCTCCCTTTGTGGCCACTGCTTTTCCCGCCCCATATTCTCCCCACCCTAAGGACTTCTCTAGACCCAAACTTAGATCAGGAAAAATTCCTTTGCATCTTCTGGGGAAGCAGGGAGATCAAAGACAGGGATGCCAATGATTTCTAGGTAAAGGACCCCAAAATAATTCTTATTCAATGAATTTAACAGGTAGAGCAATGGGATGATAGTACCTACCAGAAAGTCAGATCAAACCAGAGCAACTTTCCAGTTTTGACATTCTTAATTACAGTGAAATACCCTAATTAAATACATGATAGTACCTCTTTCTAAGCCTGTGTCAAAACTATAGGGATTGACTTCTTTTCTCATCCAGGATTCTAGGTGAGAAACTGCAGTCTGGACAATAATGAACAATGGTTTATGGTGCCTCCTAAAACTGGTACAAAAGTCCACACATCACTGTGCCACAGAGCTTCCTCTGTGGTGCTATAACCCACCCTGGCAGACTGCCAAAGGGAACTGTCCAAGAAGTGGTCCTGGGTTCCTCTTCCTCTCTTACTCACTCCTCTCAGTTCCAGGAGGGGCCCTTAACAAGCAAGAAGAAATCAGTTCCAAGAATAAGAGAAGTAAGTCTTCAGAGAGCTACTGGGGACACACTCCTAAAGTTGGGGGAACTGGATGTAGAGATATCCAACCCCGTCCATGGGGAATGTCTACTGCTTCTGTCCAGCTTGGGGAAGTTTTGGATCCTATCAGATTCTTCCATTTCTGACTTGACTTCACCATCCATAACTGGTCCTGTCTCCATTTCCAGTTCCTCAGTCAGCGTCACTCTCATCTTCAATATAAAAATGACTTTCCGTTGAAATTCCTTGACTTTCCAACTCTGGTGCCTTGGGAATGACAGGAGAGACTGTGTCAATACGGCAGGAGGCTGGAAAGTGGTGGTACGTTCGTCTCCAGGACGGAGAGAAATGACAGAGGGTGAAGACAGGGGCAAGTCCTCGCAATCAGACTTTCTACCTTTACTCCTGTCCTCGTCTACTTGTTCCTCATCAATTCCCATTAGTTGTCACTTCTTGGGTAATGAGTTTCTTGTTTTAATTAAGAGTTTATATTTTAGACTAGTTTTAAGTTTATAGAAAAATTGAGCATAAAGTATAGACACCCCCTGCCCCCCAGCAGTATCCTCTCTCCCAACCCCTCAGTTTCCCATTAACATCTTCCACTGGTATGGTACCTTTGTTACATTTGATTATTATATTAAATTTTTATTTAGTTTATATTATTATGTATTATTCATTGTTACCACCTAAGTCCAAAGCTTGCATTAGGGTTCAACTCTTTGCATTGCATAGTTCTATGGATTTTACCAAATGTATAATGTATAATCTACCTTTACAGTATCATACAGAATACTTTCACTGCCTTAAAAATCTTGGGTGCTGTTTTTAGTTGCCAGTCCCCATCAGCCTGATCTCCCATTGAAATAGGAGGCATCAAAGTAACACTGTCAGCCCCCTCAACCAGCATGGCTGGTACACTGTAAGTCCTCAACACATGTGCTTCCTGCTATCATCCCCTTGGGACACCAGGCCTACTCCCTTTTGTGGCTAACAGGAGGGCCCTCAGGGCTTGTGCTCAGCACTCCTCCTCAGGCCCTGGCTCTCCAGAGACTTCAGGTTCCAGCACTGGCTGCAGCTTTCCTCTTCTGAGTGGCTGAAAGAAGCATCTAACTTTCTTGGGGGTTCAGCTTGTCTGGATTCCATAAAAAGCAACCGAAAGGGTAAAAAATACAGATAATTATATACCATCCATCTTCTCATGAGTTTTCTAATTATGTTAGGAAATTGAAATAAAATATTACATTGCCTTATATGGTTCTCAACATATAGAGAGGAAATATTCAAGATAATTATAGTATGAATGGGAGAGGGTAAGGACACCTGGAGAGACAAGGTTTATACACTTTACTCTAACTGGCAAAATGTGTCTTAGCCCTTGAAAACTTC
Organism: Camelus dromedarius; assembly: GCF_036321535.1. Lineage (NCBI taxonomy): Eukaryota > Metazoa > Chordata > Mammalia > Artiodactyla > Camelidae > Camelus > Camelus dromedarius. The sequence goes on along the minus strand of NC_087446.1, from coordinate 58,315,360 downwards.
AGTTACCCTGGACTTAGCTTCACCTCTATCTTTAGAGGTTATGGAAGGGAAAAAAACAAGTCAGAGAAACAAGGCAGTTGAAACACATCCTTTACTGCGAGGGCTCTCCCTAATCTGAATGGCTTTCTTCACAATTCTACCTTCACCCTACCTCAGCTGGAAACACAAGGGAGCCAGAGAACTGATGGCTTCCAAGAACAAGGAAAGACAAGAGATTTGCAAGGTTTACTCACATCTTTCTTACCTGGACTTTGTCTACCTCTGTGCTGACAAACTGGCTTTTTCTCTCTTGTTGCTCCTGCTTCTTCCTGATGCATATGCTTTTTTCTTTTCTTTTTTTTTGGAGGTATAGTTGATGTACAATATTATGTAAGTCTCAGGTATACAACATAGTGACTCAATGTTTAAAGGTTATACTCCATCTATAGTTATAAAATATTGGGCTATATTCTGTGCTGTACAATGTATCATTTAACTTAACTATTTTATACATAGTTTGTACCTCTTACTTCCCTACCCCTATTTTGCCCCTCATCCCTTCCCACTGTAATGCCACTGGTTTGTTCTCTTTATCTATGAGTCTGTCTCTTTTTCATTACATTCAGTAGCTTATTTTTTAGATTCCACATATAAGTGATATCACACAGGCTTTATCTTTCTCTGGCTTACTTCCCTAAGCATAATATCCTCCAAGTCCTTCCATGTTGCTGCAAATGGCAAAATTTTATTCTTTTTTATGGCTGAGTAGTATTCCATTGTGTGTACATGTGTGAGTCTTCTTTATTCATTCATCTGTTGACGGACACGAATTGCTTATGTTGGCAATCATGAATAATGGTGCTGTGAACATGGGGGTGCACGTATCTTTTAGAATTAGCGTTTTCATTTTTCTCAGATGTATACCCAAGCTTGGAATTGCTGAGTCATGATAGTTCTATTTTTAGTTTTTTTGAGGACTTTCATACTGTTTTCCACATGGCTGCACCAATTTACATTCCTACCAACAGTGTACAAGGGTTCCCTTTTCTCCACATCCTTGCTAACGTTTGTTATTTGTGGTCTTTTTAATGATAGCCGTTCTGACAGGTGTCAGGTGATCTGTCATTATGGTTTTGATTTGTGATTCTCTATGACTAATATTGAGCTTCTTTTCATGTGCCTGTTCTCATGTATGCTCTTGTCACTAAAGATTTATCCTAGACAGAGGATCTTGAGGTGAAAATGTTTTTCTGTGTCTTCTATAGGGAAAGTGGGAGAAAAGGGAAGGCTGGTAAGTCTCTTTTAACCCTAGTAGTTAAAAGTTCTTCCATGAATGTAACGGGTGGAGAGCTGGGGTACTTAGACAGATTGGCAAGTCGGATCAACATGGGCAACTTTTAATTTTACATGTTTAAATCAATACCAAATATAAACCAAACACACTCATCATCTGGAGAGTACTGCATCCCAACCCTACTTCAAATGCAGGAACTGGGCTCAATCTGGTGTCTGTAGAGGGTGATCACAGGAAAGAAAATGAGGATGGGAGCATCTGGTGCCCTTCAAAGATGGTCCTACACCTCACCCATCATGTCACAGAACTCCCCATTTGGTGCTGTGAGCCCCCTCCAGCTGAAAGCCAAAAGGAACAGACTGGTAAGAGGGGTCCAAGATGCCCTCTATATTTCACTCCCTCCTCTCATTTGCTAAGGGGTGCTATCAACTCAAAGAAATGAGAAGAGGAGTAAGTCTCCAGAGAGCTACTGAGGCCCACTGATAAAACGGGGAGACAGAAGAAGTGACTATACAGGAAGCCAACACTGTTGCCTGAACTTCTTGGACTGTAAATCGATAGGCAAGCCCAGGACTCCACTGTTCCTGTCCAGGAAGAGGAATTTCTGGATCCTGTACCGCCCTCCAAACTCAGATTTAAATTCACCACCCAAAAACAGATCTATCTCTTCCCCCAGACTCCTGGCTCCTCAGTCGCTCTCATCTTCATCCTCAATTTGAAACTGCTTCTTCTTTTTGATTCCTGGAGCTCCCGACTCTGGTGCTGTGGGAATGTCAGGGGTAAGAAGAGAGAGGTTACCTAAACATGTTAAGGGAGAAGGGGGATGGCAGCATTTATCTTCAGGACTGGAGAGAGGAGTGCTAGAGGGCAGAGGAGAAAGCAGGTCCGACCAGACGCTCTACCTGGGCTCCTGTCCTCATCTTCCTCATCACTGTCCAGCAGTTGTCTCTTCCTGGGTGCCACTTTCAGCTGCTCTTTCCCTTCATCAGTCCCTTCCTCTGAAATGACCACAGGAGGAATAAAATTAGGGAACTAGGTCCTCATAGACTCAAAATACTCTATCAGCCCTCTTGATTCACACGGCTGGCACGTAGTAAGCACTCAATACAAGAGTGGTCCTGCTATTACCCTCCGGGGACACCAGGCCTGCTTTCTTTTTCCGGGCTAACAGGAGGGCCCGCAGAGCTTGTGCTCGGTGCTCCTGTTGGTGCTCCTCCTCCGGGCCTTGCTCTCCAGGGACCTTGGGTTCTAGTCCAGGCTGAAGCGTTTCCTCCTCCTCTGGCTGTCTCAAAGAAGCTGCCACCCTCCGGAGCTGGGTGGGACTCAGCTTGGCTGGAATTCGCCAGAAGGTTTCCTACGGGGGCAAAGAAGTTGAAAATGAGAGTGGTGGGAAAGGAGCAGCCTCTGGTTCACCAGATTTTGATATTACTCACTGAATAAACATGAGCTTACATGTGGAGCTTACACTGGTGAAGCTCCACAAGGGTTGTGAACCCTACTTATTGCTTATTTTTCCAGCATATGCCCAGTGTTGAGCACAGTGTCTGATACATCAGGAGGTTCCCAGTAAATATAGTTGTCAATTATGTAAGTAAATGAATAATGGCCCCTGGGGATCTCCTAAGTCAGATTTGATCCTTGCTCTCAAGGAACTCACAATCTAATGGGAGAAAGAACCAATGTACTGTAAGACCACAGGATTGGGGCTATACTATGGGAATGAACAAATTCCAGCCACCAAAGTGACTACAGTCGGTCCTCCATATCCATGGGTTCCACACCCACGGATTCAACCAAGTGGTTCAAAAATATTCACAAAAAAACCATTCCAAAAAGTTCCAAAAAGCAAAACTTGAATTTGCTGTACACTGGCAGCTATTTACATAGCATTTACATTGTGTTAGGCATTATAAATAATCTACAGATGATATGCATAGGTTATATGCAAATATTATGTCATTTTATAAAAGAGATGAGCATCTGTGAATTTCAGTATTTGCAGTGGGTCTTGGAACCAGTCCTCTCCTTGGAAACCCAGAGGCAACTGTACTTCCGCTTCAGGGGTTGAAAGAGTAATAGAAACCGCTTCTCTGAGGAGGTGACGACTGAACTGACTCTTGAATTGACTCTTGAACTGACTCGGTGCAAGTTCATCAGGAAGACAGGTGACGTGCATGTCACCGCGTGTCTGCAGTTGGAGCCTTCCAGCTGAGGGACTGGCACGATCAACTGTTTGATAGTATGAAAAGGCCAACGTTTGATGGTATGAAAAGGCCTACTGTTTGGAGGATGGAAATTAGCCCAGGATGACTACAGAGTAAGGCAGGAGAGCGGGTGGCATGGCTGTGAGGCTGCAAAGGTCGGCCAAGGCCAGGCATGCCCCTTGGAGGCTGTGAATTCTGCTCTGCAAACAGTGGGGGACCAGCAAGTGCTCTGGATGGGAGAGTGATATAATCAAGGCTGTATTTTAGAAAGACAACTCAGGGGGCAGAGTGGAAGACAGGAGGGAGGAAGACTTGCAGGACGGCTGTTACAGGAGTCACGGTCAGAGATGACAGGAAATGAGGAGGAGGAGTGGGAGGTGTATCTTGAAGTAGCACCAGCGGGGCTTGGCTGATGCAATAACTGGTGTATTTACCTGCCCAGAGGCAGGAGGCCGAACCCCTAGCTTTCGCAGCAGCTGCTGAAACTGTTCATTTTCCATTGCTTCCTCATTTTCTGCCGTCAGTGGCACCAGTGGAATTGCCTGGGAGCAGCCTAGGATGGGGTCAACAATCACATGGTGAAGCTGTGAAGAAAGAACTGGTCCTCCATTTCACAACCAGGTCTCCAGGAGCCTCCAGTCCTCCTGAAACCGTCATTTATCCACTTACCAACCTCCTCCCGATCATCTGCTGCTCGAATCAGGCAATTCTGGAGCCACAGGAGGGGAGCAGAAAAGCCTATGGGAAAGAGGGAAACCTGTATCTGGCCCATACTTCCAGCCCCGCCACCGGAGATGTCTCTCCCAACCCTCCTGACTTCCCTCCTCACCTTCCAGATGCAGGCTTTGCCCGAGGTTTTGAGTTGAAAGGCTGGAGGTACCATGAGCTTGTTCTGCTTCTGAGCTCCTCCATCTCTCTTCATCCTCTTCACTCTCTTCCTCTGGCAGGTTCTCCTCTTCTTCTAGATCTTCCTGGCAAAAATTGTTCAGGGACTCCTCTTCATTAGGCTAAATTTCATTGAGAGTAAAATAAATAAAGGAGACCAGATGAGGAACTGGGTGGAGTCCTCTGGTTCCTGACCGCCCCACTTGGGAGACCTGGTCAGAGCATCCTGAGGCAGGAAGAACTGGGTGGGCTACTTGTAAGGATCACTTCAGTGGGGTGGGCCCAGCCGGCAGACCCAGGGTAAGACTGTTACCAAGTTTGAGGGCGCCAACTTCTTCCGGCGTTTCTTGTACAGCTCCCGCCGCTCAGCCACCAGCCCCAGAGCCAGCAGTTTATCCACGATTCGAGCCCGTGAGCGTTTGGCTGTGATGTTCCTCATGATATTACCCAGGACGTCTAAAGAGAGGGGAAGTGCGAATGCCCAAGAGCAGCAGGGGAAAGGGATTAATAAAGGAAATCGGAGGTCTGTGGAGAAAGGCTGGCTCAGTTCACTCAAAAACGACATCACAAATAGAGCAAGTGGGCAGAAGGGACAGGACAAGCCTTCCTTGGGAACAGGAAGCAGCAGAAGAAGAAACGCACAGTCTGGCCCTCATCTCGGAAGCCCCCTGAGCTTCCACCTCACCTACCATCAGAGTCCTGGAACTCCTCAAAGAGCCGCTGCAGCTCCAGCTCCTGATCTTCCGTCCACAGCACAATCTGGGTACCTTTCCTGTTTAGGGATGTGTCCGGGGAAGAGGGGAATCAGGGACTGAACGGTGGATTCCCCATCTCAGTTCCTTCCAGGGCACAGGCCTGTACCTTTGGAAGTCCTTGATGCTGTCAGCCAGGCCCAGCCGTACCAGATGGTGGATGACCTGCTTGCGTGTCCGAGGAGCGGTTTTCAGGTGTGCCAAGATGGTGTCCACCACATCCTGTCCTGGGGGGGAGGAGTAAGGCAGTGAAGGGGGGTCCCAGAGCTCAGGCTGCCCTCCTTACTCTTCAGACCTCAAGGCCTCACACCTTCCACATCCTTATGGGCAAGGTACAGTTCCTGAAGCTGGGCCTCCTCCTCTGGGCTCCACACAGGGGGTCTGCGACTGGAGGATCTAAACAGGGAAAGGAGGAGGGCAGCATGTAGGCTGTTGGCCCCAAAAGAGGAGATCAAAGGTGCCCTCTGGTCAGTTCCAAAAGGAATAAGGATGATGCAGGTACTGCAAAGGAGCCCGTTAGCAGAGGCCTAAGGTGTGTTTCCTTCCTCTCACTCCTCTTCCACTTAAGCACCCAAAAGTCAAACTAAGATTTTCCAGGTTGGGCCTATGGAACCTGACCGCCGCAGGGACTGGGAGTGTTATGGGAAAGAGAGAAGAGTGGAAGGAGAGGAGTGAGATGCTCAGGAAGAGATGACAAACATGTCTGTGCATCCTTACAGTTTCCCAGCACATCATGGGACAGGGTACATACACTCTGTCTCTAGGGGGCCACCCCACTCCCCACTGACCCCCACCCCATGGAGGCTGATGAAGGAGAAGGAAACAAGGGTAGACAGGAGACGTAGGCTCAATCCCAGTTCCCCTCCTGCGTGACCTTAGGTAAAGCATTTCACCTTCAGGGCTTGTTTTCTCACCTGTGAAAGGGAGAGAAAGGTTACACTAACTGATCTGCAAGCTCTTCCAGCTCTGACACTCTGGGACTGTCACATCCATCCCCCTCACCCCCCAGCCTTCCCCATCCCCAAGCTCACCCGCCATCCAAGGAGCCATAGCCCTCAGTCATCTCTCGAACCACAGCCGTGTTCTTCCAGAACAGCAGCTCCACGAAGGCTTTCTGGTTGACGGCAGCCAATGCAAAGAACTTGCCCAGGATGTATTTGGCGAAAGTCACTAGCTCCTGTAGGGGAGGGACGCTGCCGTGAGGCCTGGGGCCTAAATATAAACACAGCCCTCCAGGTATTTTCTCTACACCTGTTCCTACACGCCCCTTCCTGGCTCAGGATCTTCTACCCTTCCCCCTGCAGCCCCCTCAACCCTCCTGCCCACCTCCTCACCACGCTCATCTCTCAGCCTTGCACCGCTCAGTGCACTTTATCTCCTGAAGACTATCCCTTTATCCCAGGCCCCCCAACACCTCCAGACCCCCATTCCTTGTATCCCCTCACTTTGTAGGCCCCGGCAGCAGGGTCGTTAAGCAAACGATTGAAGAGGCAGAAGAGGGAAAGCTGGAAAAGCAGGGCTTCCATTTTGAGATCATGGGCTAGCCGGTGCAGCATCTTGACGACACAGTGGTTGGTGTGGGCGCTGTTCTGCTGGTAGCTGCGCAGCAGCAGCACGTAGGCTCGGACGACAGTTGAGTTCGCAAAGCTGCACCAAGGCAGGGAGGGAGGGGACGTCGACATGAGAAAGACACTGCTCGCCCTCACCGCCCCAGTCTCCATCCGGGCACCATCTCAGTCCTCTCGGGCCGCACCGTTTCAGGTAGTCCAGAAAATTAAATTCTTTCTCTGACACCTGGACCACTTGCAACTCTTCCTCGTCCTCCTCCTCCTCCTCCTCTTCTTCCTCCACCCCTCGTTCCTCCAGGCCCTGCTGCCCTACAGAAAGAATGGGGCTCACTGGGTCTCTGCGACGAGGGCTAGACAGGAGCTGGAGGGAGAGAGACATGAAGGAAATGGAGACTCACGGGGAAGCTGGGCCCAGAAGATCTGTTTCAGCAGTTGGATCTCCTCCTCTGGGGAAATGTCTTGAGAACCAAACACATCTTCTTCTGGCCACACCTCCCTGGGGCACAGAGAGAAAAAAGGCTTTCACCAGAGGGAATCTGAGTTACAATTTGAAGTGGGAGAAGAAATTTAGACTTATTTTATTTTCTAGCCAGAAAGAGGATATGAACGGTTATCTCAAAGATGAAAAAGACTGGAGGGAAACTTTCCCTCAGAAGCCACATTGCAATCAAAACCATATAGGAACAAAATGCAAACAATCTAAATGCTTGATGTTTAGTTGAACAGATGTACATAGTCACACAATGGTGTTTTATTTAGGTTTATTTATTTACTTATCTTTCTAGAGGAGGTATCAGGGATTGAACCCAGGACCTTGTGCACACTAAGCATGTGCTCTACCACTTGAGCTATATCCTCCCCTCAACACGATGGTGTTTCAAAAGCATTAACAATTGCAGAATTATATCTGATGTGAAATGATGCTCACAATGTTTAAGAAGTAAAAAAATTAATCAGTATTGCAATATTTTGATTTTGTGAAAGAAGGTATATTTGTCTGTATATATAACCCAGAGGGGAAAAAAACTATGGACGATAACTCAAAAACAACGTTAATGATGGCTATATTTGGCTTGTAGAATTATCTTTATTTTTCCCCCCAATTAGCTGTACTTTCTGGTATTTCTCAAAAGTAAAATGAAAACAAACAATAAACCTCCCCAATAAACCAATCAAAACTCGCCAGGACTTGACTCAGTACAGGGCCCCAGGACTTCTGATGGAACTTCCCTTTTGAAGACTGAGAACCTGGTACCTCAGAGAAAGCCTCCCCCTGCCCCTAAAAGCCCCGGGGCTGGATCCAGGAGGATGGGTAAGCAGGGTTCTTACCGGGCAGACCTAAGGAGGCCCAGGGCCTGGGGGGCCTGGCCAGCCAGGAGACAGTCTTGGATCCGCACCATGGCTTCTGCCCGCTGCTCTTCCACTGGCACCTCTGAGGCCGCATCAAAGGGAACCATAGAGTCCAAACTGAGCTCAGGATCCTAGAGAGGGATTATTAAAGCTGTGGGAACAGTGCGAGGAGGGGCTTGGGGGGACCCAGACAGCCTGCCCGGAGCACTACCCTTGAGAAAGACAGGGTTTCCGCAGCTACGTACCTGGGCACAGCACTGTAGCTGCTCGGCCAGGGACGGCCACACAGCCTCCAGCTCCCCTGGGCTGCAGGGGACCGTACCAGAAGCAACGGACTGGTCTGGGACTTTCTTTTTCTTCTTTCTCTTCTTTCTCTTGTTCTATGGAGAAAGAGCTGTGTTGGGATGGCAGGAGAGCTAGAGAGGCCTTTTTCCTATCCATGTCTTCTCTATTAATTAATTAACTAGATGTCTGAATTAACTAGACATTCACAGTGTGACCGCTATGTTCTGCTCGATGGCAGCAGGAAGGCAACGGTGAACACACATTTCCTTGCCCTTGAGGTGCTTGTGGTCTACTAGGGGAGAGACAGGTAAGCACACAAGCAAATGACACTGCAGTGTGGATAAGACCGAGAACGTGGCTGAGCCTAAAAGGAAAAGCACTTGGCTCATTTCCTGGGGGCCAGAGTTTTCCCCAAAGCAGTGATATCTTAAGCAAAAGTCTACAGAATGAACAGATCTACTAGGAGGACAAGAAATTCTACGTGAAAAGGCTTTGTAAAATGCAAAGCACTCTGCAAATGTAAACTATAATTTTTTCTCCTGAAAAACAGGAGAATGAGTCGATACTCCAGCCCTGCTCCCCTAAGCCAAGGCTGTGAACCAGTCTTCTCTGTGAGCAAACAGCATGGGCTATCAGGCCCTTAATAAGCTTCATGCTCGATTCAAGGAACTTATAAACACACCAAAGATCAGGAGCATGAACTCCAGAGTCAGGCAGATCAGGATGTACGTGCTGACGCTAGCTATTTACCAGTAAGACCCTGAACAAGTTGCTTAACCACTCCATGTATGTGTCCTAGTGTGGTGAGACTTACAGGAAAACCTTAGCATAACACCTGTGACAAAGTAAACACTCAATAAATGACAGCATCCATTAGTACTGATAATACAACAGAGCCCTGAATGTAAAAAGAACTTTTAGCAAAGTCTCATTGGTACTACAGCCCTTTTCAAGTCCAGCTCTGACCGGATTTTAAGCTGTAGCAAATAGAATTATAGGAATATTTTCACAAAGCAGAGTCCCTGTGTCTCCAGGATACAAATTCCTTGAGGTGGCCCCAGACTTTTCATTTATTATTTCATTTCAGGCTCATGGATAGATATTGCAACCAACTTAAAAGATCTGGAGGCTGACCCAAGCAGCTTGAGTTATTCTAATAAAAACTGACACAGGGCGAGATCCCAGACCTTCTGACTTTTAATTTAAGGCTCTTTCCATCTCACTACAGTACTTCTGAAGTATAATCAAGAAATATCACAGCTTAATTACTAAATTCTAAAATTATGAACCCTCAGAGTCTATGTGCTTAGCACAGAGCAGGTGTTTAATAAATGTTCCTGAATGAATTAAGATATTTATGGTAGATCAGGGATTCGCCTAACGGGAGAAGGAAACTCACAAGGCAGACTCACACTGGCAACACCACGGAAACGCTTGCCCTCAGTTCAGGGTAGTTCTCACAGATCAGCTTAAGCTACAGAAAATGTGAGAACCCCCGTCCTGGACCCTTTCCTCCCAGCTCTTTCCACACCCTGGGCTGCCCAGTACCTGCACCATCAGGTTCCCACGGCTCCGACAGAACCGCTCCAGCATCTTGAGGAAGAGGTGGGTGGTTTCCACCAGGTCACAAAGGAAAGAGCGGGGCTGGTATCTCTCATCAAACTTTCGAAAGAGTGCCAGGAAGAGTTCTCGGTACTCCATCACATAGAAAATGTTGTCTAGAAATGGGAAAGAGAAAGGAATGGAAGGACTGGCCTGGAAAGTTTGGGCAAAGGAGAGATGGGCGAAGCTGGGGCTGGGAAGAGTGGGATTCGGGTGGAGAAGCGGGGGAGGTGGATTAGAGGCCAGGCTGGGGCCTCACTCTTGAGGATGCGGCTGCTCTCCCTCACAGCCTCGTCTGGGGACACGTCCATCTCATTCACTGTGGCCAGCAGCTCCTGATAGGCCTTCAGAGCCAGGTGCATCCTGCGAGAGGGACAGAGGTGAAATGAAGACAACTTAGGACCTTGGCTCATGGAAACAGCATCATCCTTCTGCACCTTCCCCTCCTCAAACTGTTTCATCAAAAACTGAATGACTCAGCCAGTCCTCGCTCCCCAGCCTGACCACCTTCAACCTGAAAGAGGAAAGGCAGTACCATCCAAAATTCAGGTATTCAGATTCCCAGCCTGGCCAAGACATCCGCTCTAACCCCAGTTCTCCTCCCACTCACCGGCGCGCCCAGGAGGCAGCTTCCTTGCGGTCGGTCAGCATCATCTCATAGTAGTTGGTGAGGTTCTGCTCAATGAAGTGGAAGGTGCGGACACTGAGGGTCTCAGAAACCAGACCTGGCCGGAAGGAGGCAGCTCGGTTGAAGGCCATGAAGAAGGCCAAGGCCCACATGTAGTAGGTCTCGTCGTGCTGCTGGGCCTTTTCCCGAAGCAGGTGGTCCTAACGTCCAGGAAAAACAGACCATTCTATGACCTCAGGGCTTCCAACTTCCCGCTGTCCTATGATGACCAGGTGGACCCCGGACACCACAGTAACAATATTCTAGGACCCACAATTTCCATCCTTCTCTTGTTCTCCCCCCATCCCCTTCCCCTTCCTCTGGAGCAATTTCTCTAGAGCCCTTTTTTCATTACCAATAACCCACTCCATCCTGACCCCGACAGCATCTCTCAGGGGTGCCCTTCCCACCTACTAGTCCACACTCCACGGTCAGCTTCCTGTCGGCCCCTCCGCAGCTTGCCCCTCTTACCCACGGCCGGCCCCATCCCCTCCCTACTCCATCCTCCCTAGGCTCTCACCTTCACTGAGCCCATGAGCCGGTTATAACAGTTCTCCAGGAACTCAGAGCAGAAGTCTTTGAGGAAGAGTCTCACGTTGAGGGCAGAGCGGCGCTGGACAGACAGCTCCCGGGCAGCCTGGCGACGTTTGGGCACCCGTCGGGGCTGCTTTCCCAGATCAGAACTATAGTTTTGGAGCTGGGGGGTGTGGGTTGAGGGGATTAGAATTACTCCTAACCACCACCCTCCCCTGCAGCTCTTCCCACGTCTCTGGTACTGCAGTTTTCTCAGAAGAAACTCACAGAAGGTGCTCTCCCTCTGCCCTCTGGTACTAAGTGAAGATATAGGTAAAGACAATAATGCCAAAGGCTCTATTTCTCCTAGTCTCCAGCTTTCTAAGCCCAAGAACAGAGAAGCTTTACTCCAGAGATGCTTACCTTTCATAGGGCCCCCACTCCACAATGTTCCCACCCCCGACGGGCACATACTTACATTGTGGAGACCTTTGTGAAAGATGAGGTCCCTCTCCCCAATGGACTTCAAGCCCTGGACAATGTAGGAGCCCCCAAATCGAGAATGCCTGCAGAGAAAAAAAGGTCCAGAGTGATTCCTCAATGTTCTTGAAGCTCCATCCCTACTCTCTTTCACCAACACATCAGAGCACACTGTAACTGCAGAATGGTCTCCGGCCACCACTGTCTGCACTTGGCCCAAGCCCCAGCACTCCCAGTAGCGCAGGAATGGGAACACTGGTAGAGCAGCTCCCCGCCGCTCACCTGTTGCCTCGCTGAAGGGCCCGAGTCCTCTTCTCTGCCATTTCACGCTGGCGCAGCACCTCCAGTTCTGCCACATCTGTGCTCCGCTCCTGAGCTAAGCGTCCCTGCCCTACCCCTGCCAGCTGCTCAGGGTGCTACATGTGGGACAAGGAGGGGAGAGTCAGAAGGACAGTCATTCCTTATTGTGAGTTCATTCCTAGTGGGGACAGGAAGAGTGAACAAAATAGCACTGTTGATGGGACACTGTACTTAAGACATGGCAACTCTACCTGTCACCTGGCTTCCCCAGATAATTCAATCATGACACAAGAGCAATTCTGGATGCGTAGCAGAAAACGACATAGGGGAAGGGACTGGAGCAACAGGACAGGGTCTCACCTGATCACGGAACATAAGGGAGATGACCTCCAGCACATGTAGGCTCCACTGCTGCTCCGCAGGTGAGCTGGCCAGGAAGAGGAGCAGGTCGTCCAGGCCACTGAGGTGGACTGCCCAGAGAAGCCGATCGTGGACACTGGCATCATCATCGATCCTCTGAGCGGTGAGGGGTGAGGGGAAAGAGGGAGGTCATTCAGTTCTACGGCCTTCCATGAAGTTCTCCAACACATTCCTTGATCAAAGTTCTCCCAGACTTGTCAGAGGACAGAACGGAGAAAAAGGGGCAGCTGGACCTAACCAAGTACAAGAACTCGGACAACCCAAGATCACCTTCTCCTGATCGAGGTCAGCTGGGACATGGAGAATATTTCTGACCAGCAGCAGGATCCGCTCAATCAGCAAGTTGTCCTCCTCCTGCCGTTCCTCCCAGCCCTAGTCAGAGGAAGAGTTAGAGGAAGAGGCTCCCTACGGAAGGCGGGCGCCATCTACCCTGACTGGGGGACAGAGGCACAGAGGAGAATCAGAATTAAGAAAGTAGAGTTCTAGCTGTCCTGAGGCAGCAGAGACAATGGATTGGACAATGTTATCTCCAAGGCCTGGGACCATATCTGCAAACTCAGTATGTCCTGACAGTGCCCGGCCTGGGGCTCTGTCCCCTGGGGTCCTGTGGGGTGGAGACTCACCAGCTGCAGCAGCTCATACAAGGTTTCACTGAGGACTCCAAAAGCCTTCTCACTGGCAAAGGCCTATGAAGTAGGGGGATGGGCCTTAAGTAGTCCCCACCCACCCCTTCCCCACCACCCCCAGGTGCTGCCCCGGGGACTCTGAAGGAAAACCGCACCTCTTTGTAGGCCTGCAGGTACGCGAGCACCTGCAGAAAGTGGTGCCGGAAGCTGGGCTCCTTGGGCACACTGCCAAAACAGAGCAGGGCTGGCTGCGTCAAGTTCACCGTCAGCCTGGGGAGGCAACGAAGGAGGGAGATGTTGTTAAGTTTTCTCACCAGGCACAAACGCCAAAGGCTGGAATGTGGTAAAAGTTAAAAAGCTGGGGAGTCAACCTGATAACGGCATCAAAGAGAGGCTTGTCCTGGCGGTGCTGGGTAAGGATGGGCAGAAGGTCGCTCTGCAGGATCTGCGCGGCCCCCAGCTGCTGCCGCACATCTCGCGTCTCGTCCTCGTGCTTCAAGTAGCGGATCAAATCCTTCACACTCTCTTCGGGGACAGGATAAACACTTACACGGAACCCTAGAAGGAGCCCCACCCAAGCCCACGTGCTTTTCACACCCATGGCTTGAGAAATTCAAAACACCTCGACTCAAGAAAGTTTTTTTTTTTTTTTTTTTTTTTAAAAAAACCTGTTTCCTCAAAAAGGTATTTACCCAAGCAATCCGGCTCCTTGTGGTATGTGTCCCCCTCCAAGTACCCAAGGGCACTACACGTGGCTAGGAGTTCACAGTTCATCGTGTACAAAATCTATACATCAGTGGGCCAGCTGACAGGTAAGGCAGGTAGAGCAAGGGAGACAGAAATGATGAGGCCTGCAGAGACAAGGAAAGATAACAAATGTAAGGTCCTCTCCATAAAAGGGAGAGGGGAACAGGCAGGGCCCTAATGCTCAGAGTTTTCTGAACAAGATCCCCAAAGGCTTTACTTTTGTCAGAACCAAAAGTGCTGTTCTTAGTCCCAGGGGAAGCTTTAAGTTAAGGCTTCTACCGTATCAAAACCAAGGAGGCTCCGGGTCGGGGGAGGGTACAGCTCAGTGGTAGAGCGTATGCTTAGCATGCAGAAGGTCGTGGGTTCAATCCCCAGTACCTCAAATAAAAATAAAAATAAAGAACTATAAAAAAAATTTTTTTAAAGGAAAGAAAAAAACAAAACCCAAGGCAGCTCCAAGCCTAAGAATTAAGCACCTGCCCCATCTTCTAATTTGGGTCTGAAACTGTAGAAAGTCTGTTTCAGAGCCAAGAGAGCCCCCAGTAGAAAGAAAGGCTGGGTGGCGAAAGGTGTCAACTCGGAGACCTTCCCCCGGGGAAGCTCTGCAGCCTTGTGGAGGAAGAGGGGAATTAGCTTCCCTCTCCCTTAAAATTGCCAGACCCAGTCCCTCTACTTTCATAGTTACAGCTCTTCTGTGCCAAGAGAATTGAGAAAACCCAGCTCTAACTGTACAGTGATTGCACTGAAGATCTGATCCAGGAGCCCTGAGGCTTCTGAGGCACTGAGGACGTGTAGAGAAAATTCCTTCACTCTCCTCCCTGAAGTTACTCTTAAATTTTGGTGATCTTAGTAGAAGCCAGCTTCTAACAGAATGCATGAGAAAAAGAAGTAAACAGCAACTGGTTAAACTCCTTGCCCTTCTCCCCAGAAGAATCATCTTCCTTTTCTAAAGCATGCTCTTTTTTATTAAGATCCTTAACCCCTTATCAGATAATTAACTAGGCATAGATCCAGAATCCTGGATGTTTCAAAACTTGACACTAGTCTCTCTCTCTCACACACACACACACACACACACACACACACACACTACATTCACCATCCTGCTCCTGCGGAAAACCAAGAGTATCTATCAATCTTGTCCCTTTAGCACATTTAGCTGCACTGGTCTCAGCGCGTGGCAGCTTCCTTTAAAAAGATCTTTCTTTCCCTGTTCCATACCTTCCTCTAGCCCCTGACTCCACCCCTGTTCCCCCACAGGACATGGGTCATGTCCAAAGGGCCAGGGTTTAATGCCTGATGTCATCTCGCTGCATTTATGTAACTGGGCCACTTCTCTAGGCTGCCTGCTACCCCTCTACCCTCACTCAGGGCTTATCCTTCTGACTGCTCAGCCCAACGACAGTGAGCCAGTAAAACACTCACTGAATGACCAGGAAAACTGAAGGGAGACTTCCTTTTGCTGCCCGTTCTCATGGGACCTGGAGACCCTGAGATCTGGGCGCCAGTGAGGTGGGTGCAGTATGTGAGATCTCTGACTTTCCTCAAAATGCCATCTAGCTTTTCCAGACAGGCCACTGGTGTGTACACACACATACACACTAAAGGGCTTCCCTGACTGCTCTAAGTGGCAGCTTACGAAACTGACAGACAGCAGAGCTGTCTGTAGAGACGCTGAGCCAACACACCCTCCTCAAACTAAAGCACAGCATCACACTGACACTCAAAAGTGCGAAAGGTAAAGTCTTCTAACAACAGGGACAAAGCCATGTCTGGAAAGATAACCCCATTCAGTCCTCCCAGCTTGCCTCCCCCTGTATCTTGCCTCATCCATAGTGGACCAATTCTAAGCAAAGATTCAATATTTGTAAAATTGACCCCAGTGGAGCAAGCACTCAAACCGCTGCTTCCAACACGTCACTTTACCCGGAAAGTAAAAACAATGAGAGGTGGTAATGAGATAGGCTGGGACCTGGGACCCTTTACTGCAGTGCTTGCACCTGGACAAACATGTCCTGGAGCAACAGAATACAAAGAACCTATGAGGGACTAAAAAGTAACTGCACAGACGTGCAGTTGGAGCAAATTATGAACAAGATAGAAAAAGGCCAAAACCCAAATGCCACTTCTGAGTTGCCAGGAGCAAAAGCAGAGTTCAGCGCATGATCCCTGCACACAGCCCCACCAAGGCGGTGGGCAGACCACCTACGCCACCCCTCTGGCCTGACCCACCGATCCATCCCTACCCTCACTCCATCTAAGGGAGCAGCCTACCCCTCCTCAGGGAGCAAGCAAGGGTACCAGTTACTTATTTTCGTTCCCAATAAAGCCTTGCCTGAACTTCTCTTCTGGCCTCTTATCAATTTCTGTTAATTAAAGAGTCCAAGAACCCAGGTGGGTAACATAACAGCTACCTGTTACCTGGCTACTGAAATGAAAGCAGGAGGGGAAAGGAGATAGGGAAGCAGCAGTCCTTGCAGATGTGAGAAGGGAAGAGGTGGGGTAAGAGATCTAGGACTTCAGGTTCTAATCCCCCGCAGTTTTGACAAAACCAGAGAGCAACAGGCAAAGTAGAGGAAGAAATGAGCCAGATAACCTCTATAGTAAAGCTCCCAGGCAAGCTGGGTTTACACAAGCCAAGCTGGCAGTCTTGGGTCTCTATTCATTAGAACTAGAATAAAAGAGCTCTAAACAGGAGTTCCAGCCCTCACTGGTGGAAACACACTATGAAAAAAATCAGACAAGGACTGAAAACTTACAGTTCACTCTCTTTTCATTCAGTTAACTAGAAGCTACTCACCTCGTCTGTCTGGCCTTATCCTCCTCTTCTAGACCACTTATACTCTGATTATTTGTCTTCTCTCTACATCACACATCCCATCCAACTCACCACTTCCTCTTGGACGCATGGCTCAGCTGCCTCCTCTGGCTATCTAGCCCCCCTACCCAGGAACATAAACATACACATTCCAAGACACAGAGCCCCTCATGCTCTGCAAATCCTTGCTCCCTCCTTGTGGAAGGTCCACCCTCCCTTAACTTCCAAAAGTTTTAAGCCTATCTGAACTTCAAGAGCCAATTCCAATGCCACGTCTCCAGGAAGCCCTCCCTGATAGCCTACAGCAGGACAGAATCTGACAGCACATATCGCTCCGTATGTCCTTCCTCCTCCAGCACTGAACTACTTCTTTACATTATAATTACCCAGAATACATCATTTCTCCTCTACTAAATGTTGCTTTATGCACTGAATGTCTTTAATAGGATAGACATTCAGTAAAAACTGTTAAATGCAATTTGCTGTAATAGAAAGAATGGTAGCAAGGTGGGGGCCAAAGTCCTGGCTTCACTGCCTACTTGTCTACCTGTCTATTTATTCTTCACCAAGTCAGTCTTGGTTTCTTCACCTGAAAAATAAGGGGGAAAGGATACTGTAGCAGCCATGTAGGTGTATGCTCAGATTTCTCAAGAAATAACTTGCCATTTAGCTGCAAAGAATGTAGTTAGGTGACAGAACGAACCTCAGCCCGACTCTTCCTGGACAGCCCCCCGTTAATGACTAAGCTTGGGGGCACTAGACATTTCTGTCCAACAAGGACTCCTACCAGGCAATCCTTGCTTCAGAGTTTCCCATTGGGTTGGCTGAGACTGTCAGATCTACCTTGTGGTTAGAGGCTGTCCCTGCCCCCATCCTGCTCCTTGCTAATCTACCACGGGCATACTCCTCAATAATTTCTTGTATCCCTAGTTCTACCTCTGTGCCTGTTCCCTGGAGAAACTGAACTGACAGAACCCACCCTACCACCTCCCTTACATGGTTATTATAGTGTAGGAGTCCACTGAGCTTCATAAGCACATTGTAAACTGTGATAGATAAGATAAAGTTAAGTTGAAAATCAGTGGTTCCCATGCCTTATGATTTCATGAACAGTATGTATCCCTCCAAATTGGGGAAACCATCTTATCCTGATTGGTAAGGATATTAAAGATACGGATATTAAAAATAAAAACAAACACTTGAACCCCCCCCACTAATCTCTATTAACATAGTTGTTTCATAAAAGAGTTTAACACACACACACAAAGTATATATGATATAAACTCAGTTATGTCCTTCCCTTTAAGGTGCATAAACAAGTCTTTATGAAAAAGTCCATATATTGTCCTTATCTTTCTCATTCACTTCAGATTGCTAGAAATGTTACTATAGACCAGTACTGTTCTTCTGACTGGCACTTAGGAATCATTGATTTTATTTTTCATTTTTATTTTTTTCCCTCAATGGAGGCACTGGGGATTGAACTCAGGACTTCATGCATGCCAAGCATGTGCTCTACCACTGAGCTATATCCCCCACCCCCAGGATTCATGGATTTATATACCTGTTTATATGCTATTTATATAAGTCATAAACTAGCCCAACAAAAGGAAGGCTCCATGAGAGCAAGGTTTCATTTTATTTTATTTATTGCTGCATTCCTCAACGCCTAGAACTGAGCTTGGCATACAGTGCGCATGTAGTACATATTTGTTGAATAAAATAATTTTGAATCAACAGATTATCCTGGGTTGTACTGTTTGAATCAGTGAGCCCATTTTAGGGAATATAACCCAAGAAAATAATTTTTAAAAGAAAGGAAATCATTTGTACAAAAACAAGAATAACATCTCTTCCTAGTGCACTCTAGTTTATAAAACGCCGTCACAGCATTATTACACTTTGAAACTCACAAGTCCTGAGAGGTACAATCATCTCCATTTTACAGATGAAGAAACAGAGGCTCAGAAAGAATAAGCACCCCAATAAGATCTTTATAGACAAGTTCTCTTTAATGGTAAAGCCCTAGAGACAACCCAGATGTACTAAATCCGGAGAACAGCTAGGAACATACCGGAATATCAATAAAGTGTATATCATTTAAAAACTAACTATGAAAACTAAAATTCAAAGGCCTATTAAATTGAAAAAGCTCACATAAAGTAGAACGTTCCCAATAACAACTCATAAAAACGTGAATGATCTGAAGCAGATGAGGGATCTTGGAAATTAACAGTTAAAATAATCTTGTATTTTAAAATAGAGGTATTCATTGTTTCTAATTCTTTTGGTGAAATGTTACTCTTCAATAAAAACACAAAAGGTAGCCAAGGCTATAATCCCAGGTTTTTCCCTCCCAAACCCTTTCTTAGCCCAAAGGTCTCCTTCCCAACTCTCCTTCAGAAATAAATAGGACAAATCTCAAACTAATATATATAAAATAGACAAACAACAAATCTATACTGTATAGCACAGGGAACTCTATTCAATATCTTGTAGTAACTTACGGTGAAAAAGAATATGAAAAGGAATATATGTATGTTCATATATAACCGAAGCATTACGCTGTACATGAGAAATTGACACAGCATTGTAAACTGACTATATGTCAATAAAAGTATAAACAAACAAACAAACAAACAAATAAAATAGATTAACAACCGGGGGGGGGGGGAGAAATAATGGGGCAGGTGAACTGGTGGACTGAGAGTTATTACCATTCTCTGCTTCTATGCACAGAGACGCAGAAACCTCATCTCTTCTCTCAAAACCTACAGTTCTCCTTTGGTCACCTTTCCCAGTCATTCATTTTTGTGCTTTTTATCTCCCACAGTAAATCAGCATGGAAACCCTTGTATTTCTGTGAACATCAAAGATTAATCCTGATGCATAGACATGAGAGTAGATCTCACTATAATTACCTCCATCAAATTCTTTCCTCCTACAAGGGGGAAAAGGAGAAATCACATGTGCTGTTGCCAGATAAGGGGACAGAACAGATATGCACACCCTTTGATTTCTCTTTATTCTAATAAGAGCACTTTATTCTACTTCCTGAGTTTTCTACTTTGAGAACAATGCTCCCATGCCACTTCTTCGACCAAGAACAAAAGGTACAATAGGAAAACCAGCCATTCTGGCTTGCCAAAGAGCCAACAGAAAAGAAAAAAAGAAATTCTTTTTTTTTTTCATTGATAAACTCCTGGTTAGGTTTTTTGTTTTGTTCTCTTGGCTTTGTTTTTAAATACAGACTGGTGCAATGTAGTGGTTCCCAAGCTTCTAGACTTCAAGGGTGGGTCTTTAATTTGTTTTTCAATTTAGAGAGACCCAACATAAGGTTGTATAATCTTTACATTTTGTAACATAAGGACACTTAAAAACAACAATAACAACATAGACACACAAACCTCATACATTGCTGGTAGGACTATAAAATGATGCAGCTGCTACGGAAAATAGTTCGGCAGTTTCTCAAAATGTTAAACATAGAATTACCATATGACCCAGCAATTCCACTACTAATGTATACATCTGTGAGAAATGAAACATATGTCCACAAAAACTTGCACACAAATGTCCACAGCAGAATTATTTATAATAGCCAAAATGTGGAAAACCCCAATGTCCATCAATTGATGAATGGATAAACAAAAAGTGGTATATCTATACAATGGAATATTATTTGACAATAAAAAGGAATGAAGTACTGATACATGCTACAGTATGGATGAAACTTGAAAACATTACATTCTGTGAAAGAAACCAGACACAAAATGTCATATAATGTATGATTCCATTTATATGAAATGTCCAGAATAAGTGAATCCATGGGAACAGAAAGTAGACTACTGGCTGCCAGGGACTAGGAGAAAGAGGGAATGTGGAATGACTGCTAGGAGGGAGGTGTGGGGGTTTAGGGGGAGATGGAACTGTTCTAAGATTAGACAGTGGCAATGGTAGCACAACTCTGAACTGTATACTTTTAAAAGCACGAATTTTATGGTATGTGAGTTATATCTCAATATAACTATTATAAAAAACACTCAATTACTACATTTTGTTTTCAGTATTTAAAACATGAAAAAAAAAAAAAAAAACTAAGGACAAAATCCCAGGATAAAGTACAGTCCTTTAAGTTTCATAAATGTGATTCTGTGAAAAAACTCACTACATTGTATTTTCACATTTCATCATGTACAGATGAGAACTTTGTTAAATGCCTTAGACAAAGCAGACCTGGACGTTTAAAAGGGATGTTAGTTACTTTTCCCACTCAACTAAGTACTAAGCAGTTGAGATGAAGTAATATTCATCTGACATTAATACTTACAGGCTTCAAAATGCAAGAACCAAAGGAAAGTCAAGGGTGGAATATGAAATACACTTGCAATTCAAAATAGAAAACTAATTCACTTCTTGAAAACAAAATAAAACCAAACAAAAAACTTTACCCCAAACCAACCCTGCTCTGAGAACCAGCTTTGAGAATCATTAGTGTGAACATAATGACATTTGGCATTTGAACTCCAGTTCTGTCCAGTACTAAGTTGGTGATCTTGAGCATGTGGCTTGACCTAAACCTCAGTTTCCTCATTGGTACATTGAGAAAAATATGTGGAGAGGTTCAAATGAGACCGTGCAAGTCAGTGCTACCCAGTGTCATCTGTGGCCTGCTGCCAGTCCACAAGCTGTTGGCAGTCTGCACCAAGATAAATACAGAAACAAAGCATACACATTTAGAACATCTTATAGCAACTTGACAGAGTTGTTGTTCAATCTAAAATTTAAAAAGTCTATATTCTGTATGTCTTTTTTATGCTATTTTTCTAGTAATTCAATTTTTCTAGTAATACGATTCTACTATTTTACAAAAGTGTTTTTAGAAAAGTACTTTATATGTCTATTATATCACAATAAGGCTGGGAAAAAAAAAAAGAAAGAAAAAAAACTACTGGCCTGCAACAGCTTGAGGGAAAAAACCCTACCTGGCCCTTCACCAAGAAAGTTTGAAAAGCACTGATATCAAACACTTTACTGAGTGCTGAGCAAAAAGAACTCTCAAAAATATTAATTTCCTCTACATCTACTGGACTCTATACTCAGTCACTAAGAAGTGCTTATGGAGAACCTTCTCCGCAAAAGTCAGGGCAGGTGCAGTGGCTGCAGTACTATAGAAATTTAAGAATTTAGTTGCAGAAATAAAACCCACCCAATATAGAAGAAACAATGTAAAAGACAAATCAGTACAAGCTCTAATTAAGTGTATTGAAAACAATTCTGAAAAACTGGGGCTCTTTTTAGGTTAAAGTAGCCAATGAGGTTTTGTGGGAGGAATTGTGACTAGAACTGGGCCTTTGAAGGCTGCATAGGGTTCAGGCAGCTGGGAAGAGGAGGGGAATTTAGGCAGAGAATTGCCAGAGCAAAAGCAGGGAGGGAGCAACTGCGAACAGAGGAGTCTCATAGAAAAGCAATGAAAAAGGAGGTTGGAACCAGCTTTACAGGAAAACCTTGTCTTTGTCTACCAATTCAAGGACTTAGAATTTAAACCAGGAACTAACTGAAGACTTCTGAGCTGAAAAACAAAATGATCAATCTGAGGGTGCATAAGTGGGATCACATATCCTACTACTGTATCACTACATATCACTCTCTGTGAAGTCTCCATCCTTTTTCCTTTCACTCCATTCATTTTACAAAAGATCCCACCCTCAGATCAATGCAGTCATCTGCTTTCTAGACTCTTGGATTCAAAACTAGACTCAGATTTGCTGGAGGAAACCAAACAACCCTGCATAATGATACACAACAAATGTACAGTCGCCATCCTGAGCAGGACCCTCAGCCTGGCCCAGTAAATCTCGAGTGTTCCTGGTCCCCTCCCTCTTCTCCTTCCCAAGGAACAGCTGTTTCTTATGTTCACCGTTACCCTCAAGCCTCTTTACTGCACTGCTTCCCACATCTCTCAGCTGATGTCTTTGGCCCCTTTCTCTCAGGAACAGCTGGGATCATGACATGAACTCTCTCAACTCTCTCCATTCAAGCCTAAAAACATACAGATTTCAAATGCCCACGGTGACCTTTTTGCTTCTAATCTAAGTCCTCCTATATGTGACTGATCAACCACTTCCCATTCCTCAGTTGGTTCTTCTTCATTTCACGTTTGTTTCCAACTTCATCTTTATACCGGCTTCATTCCCACATGTTCCAGCTTAGGAGGTGGGAAAACCCAATATAAAACAAAACCTTTCCTAGACCCCATATTGGCTGCTCCTCCTCTCCTCCGTCAGTGATGATGCTCCTCAGGCCTGCATCTTTAGTCCTCTTCCTGTCTCACTCTACACAGCCTCCTTGGGCAAACTAATGCACTCCCATGTCTTGAACTACCATTTCTGAGCCATTAGCCAGCAGATCTGTATCTCTTGCCCCTTTGAACTCTCACGGCACCAATCCTACATGTTACACTAATGAAGAACATTCTCCATCTACATCTCTACATCTCAAAGATACGTCACACTCGACATGTCCAAAATGGCACATCTTTCCCCCAAGTTGTCTTGGCTTCTGCTGTGAACTTCTCAGGGACTGACACGATGTACTCAGTTATTCACATAAGAAACCTAGAAGTCATCCTAAATACCTTGAGTCATTAACTCAAGCTAATTCTATTTCCTTAAGCTCTTCTATCTGGCCCCTGTCCATCCCATTGCTACTGACTTACTTCAGGTCCTGACTATCTCGTGCTTAGTTTACTCTGCTGCTTCCTACCCTCCTTCCCTGTGTCCAGTCTTGTTCCCTTAGATCTACTCACAATATGGTAACCAGATCTGGCCATTTAACCACACTGCTTAAAACCCTTCAATGGCTACATAAGAAACTCAAAATAATTGTCTCTGGGGAGAACTGGGGGGCCTAGGTTAGGAGAAATATTTATCTTTCTCTTCAGTGTTATTTGAATTGTTTACCATTAGCATGCGCTACTA
Source organism: Camelus dromedarius (assembly GCF_036321535.1). Lineage (NCBI taxonomy): Eukaryota > Metazoa > Chordata > Mammalia > Artiodactyla > Camelidae > Camelus > Camelus dromedarius. Next base: position 58,291,890 of record NC_087446.1, on the reverse strand, counting down.
TAGGAAACTGAAGTTTCAGTGGCCCCAGTGCCTACAATACAAAGTCCTTCATGATCTGCCTGCTGGTTACCTTCAAGACACTTCTTTGTCCGGAATGCCCTTCTCTCATTCATCTAGAGTCTAGCCACTCATCTTTTAAGGCTGCTCAAATGGCACTTCCTCCTGATTTCTCCACACAGAAGCTACCTCTCTCTTTTGTGTCACTCTGTGCTATAAACAGGCTTTCACATGGCATTTACAGCTCATGTTGTTCATAATACTTGAACAGGTTGTTTAAAATGTCTGTGTCCCTCCATTACCCTTAGATTCCCTGAAGGAACTGTTTCTTATTTACCTCGGAATTTTCAGAGTCTAGTGACTGAATCAGAATTTACAGGGAGTGGGGCTTGGACGAGTGTGCTTTGAAAACACTCCTTGGGTGATTCTAACTCAATCCCTGTTAACAAATGCACTAAAATATAAATTCCTTGAGGTCATGAATCCTTGTGACCAGCACAATGTATGTGTTTAATTAATGCTTTCTAAACTGAAGTAGGTAAAGTCTCCAAGTAAAGGGAGAGGAGGTTGGGGCTGGAGATTTGGAGGCAACAGGACGTAAGATGGTGTGTCAAGCTGTTAAAGTAGATAAACTTAAAAAGAGAGTTCTGAGTAAGAAGAGTAAGGAAGCCTGGGCAGACTTCTTTGTCACCTGTAACTGCAGAGGGCTCGTTTACATGTGTTCTTCCTTCCAGTTCCTTAAGGATAGGAATTCTGTTCTATTCATCTCTGCCCACCTGGTACCCAGCACAGTGCACAGTACATGTTAGGGGCTCAGTAACCTTTTACTCAGTTGTGTAAGTGCCACTGACAATACATGGAATCATAATCATAGTAAAATACTCCAGGGACACAAAGGAAGAAGTGACTATGTTGGCCTAGGAGGGCTGTAAATAGAGGTTTTCAGAGGGACAGATGAGCTCGGTCCTGAAAGAGTTCATTTGGCGGAGAAGTGGCAAGAACTTCAAGGAGAGGGAACAGCAGGAGCATAGGTAGGGAAGCATGAAAGAGCACAATGCGGACACCCTCTTTTCATCAGGCTGAGAGTTAAGTGCGAAAGATAGAGAAAATTGTTAGGGTGGTTGAGAAAATGAGCTGACAGGGTCAGGGTCAGACTGCCAAAGGCCAGGGACACCCACCTAAGGATTCAAATCTGACCGTGGGCGGCCAAAATGCTCTTTTAAATTTAATCTGAAATGACTAGGTTGACTTTATAAAAGTAATTACATAAATGGCAGCACGAAGGGCCGAGTAAAGAATTGAGACTTAAGGGAAGGAGCTTAATTAACGACTGATGGTCCAGCTAACAAACCCAAGCAGAGGCAGTATTCTCCTTTAAGTTTTACACCCAAGGGAAAGGAGGGAAGGGAATGAGAAATCCACTTTATAAAAACCCAAGATTTAAGTCAAGCGACCAATGAATGCCGGCTTCTGCTGACCACCAGGCACATCTGATTTTTTCGGTCTGAACTGGATGGGGAGTTTCGAAGTGGAAATGCCAGGGAACCTTGTCTTACTTTAGGGGTTCCTAGTCCCTTTCTATCACGGCCCCACCTCCGCGCGAGGACCCAGCTGTGCCGAGCGGTGCGAGAACGAGGGCGCGTCCCAGGCGAGGTGGAAACGCGGCGGCACCCAGAGGACGCACGGTGGGGAGCTGCGCGTGCGCACCCAGAGCGCGCGCCCCGCCCCCTGCCTTTAAACCTGGCGGCGGGAAACGGGACTCCGCGCCTCGCAAAAGTGCCCCCGCGGCTTCGAAGGGACCCTGTTCGCTTAGAGCCCTCTCGCCCACAGACTCACTCACTCGCTCCCCGCCGGGCTTCAGGATCCCCGCGGAGACAGCGGCTCCCAGGTCCTGGGCCGCTGCCTTTCCCGCCACCAGGCTGAGCGGGACCAGACCCCGCCTGCGCGCGGGACGGGGCGGGGCGATCGGGCTGGTCCATGTGAACCCCGAGCGTGGAGGGGTGTCGGTGAGGAAGTAAGGAAAAGGGAAGCGAGTACGGAAGTATTTGAGTCGAATCCCTTACATGAGCCAAAAATCACAGCGCTATAAATTTCGTGCTGACTTAAGATAATAGGGATCTAAGTCCGATTAGAAGTGAATTTACAGACATTCGTCCCCATCTCCTAATCAAGTGGATTATTCCAAAGTCTTACAAGGTTAGTTAGAAAAGTTAGGCTTTATTTGTGAGGAAGTGGAGTTGAGCTACGCGGAGAAGTGGTCTTTTGCGGGGCTGGGGTGTCTTTCTTACTATAGGTATAGGTTTAAAGCTTGCGAAGTATGCAGGAGGCTCCTAAAAGGAAGAGATCAACAGTAAGTATTCATTGGTCTGTTCAAGGTCTCCTCTGACCTCTGCTGAGATGAGTGTATTTTGCCAACAACGAAAGAAGATAGGGATCAAACGAATATCTCGAAAATTATTAAGCATTTGAATAGAAAGAATCAATTTCTGGGACAGGTGGAGAGTTAGAAGAGGTTTGCTAAAGTTGAAAAGACAGACAACAAAAAGGAAAATAAAGAAGACCGAAGAAATAATGATAAAAGCAGAAAGAGGCCATTGGAAGAGTGTTTTGGTCTGATCTAAATTAAAACTCTGAGCATCAAATCCTCTCCCTCCTGTGTCCCCATCGTCATTTCTGCATTTGCTCCAGGCATCAGATTTCCTGTTTTGGCCTTAGGGAGCTTTTCTGGGCTCAAGTACTGTCTGTCTAGAGGCTGCACTGGGTGGCTGTTGGGCAGAATAGTTAAGCTACTTAATCTTTATAGATTCTAGGCTCACCCACCCTTTATTTAGGTTGGGAGCTAATGGCCCAGAGCCTCCAAAGAGATCCATCCTGCCAGAATGAACACAAAACCCAGGCAGTGAATGTAGACAGGTTGATGTGGATTTACAGAACAGTTCAAACCCCAGTGTTCATTTTTCTCAGAGCTACTTCCCCACCCAAGTCCCTGGGGCAAGCATCCCTGAGATAAGTAGGCTACACTCTCCTGTTAACTTCTCCAAAACTTTTTGGTACAATTGCATCCTGATCTGGGCTAACGCCTCCATTTCCTCCCTGACACCCAACTGCTTCTCCCAACCCTTGGAATGCCTTGCCTCTGAGGAGTAACTACTGCTCCCCTGTCCTGTCTGAAAGTCAGAGCCATACACCTGACTGGCAGCAGGGCAGAGGCCAGAAACAAGGTCTTGGTGCCCTGAACTTAACCACACTGGGTTGGGAGAGGAAGGTATAGGGTAACGCCTCTTTTCACTTCCCTACCTCTCATGCCATGCCCCAAAACTCAGACACAGCCACATTCACACATTCATACGCACAATCACAATCTTGCACACACATCGGCGAAAAAGGGTGGGAGGGGGAGGAAGGGAAGTTTGCACCAACCAGCTCATGAATGCAACTTGAAAGATTTCACACGGCAAAAGGCCAAAAAAAAAAAAAAGACGTAAATTTAAAAATAAAGAAGTACATGCCCCTCCCCACAGTCTCTTCATCCAGGGGCTGGCTCAGCCCCTGCATGTAAACCCAGAAGCTTCCTACTCCCTCTATCCCACTGGAGCTTTTACAGAGCTTGGGTCTTCAGTTCAACAGGTTCCGCTGTGGCCTCTGGTTGTCCATTGGATTCACTGGGCCTGGCACCCTTGAGAATAGACAGTCTCTCAGAAACGCTCTTGAGCCGGGGGAAGAGGAGAAAGTCATAAAGGAGACTGCCCAGGCCCCCTCCAATGATGGGGCCCACCCAGTACACCTGCAGGAAGAGGAAAGGAATAATCAGGTTTGGGGAGGGGCTCAAGAGCAAGGCTGCTCTTTTTCCAACCCCACTGTTGAAAAACAGATATCCTGCGCTTGGCACATACAGTTGGGCACTATTTAAGCCAAAATCAGTGTTTGTTTGTTTGTTTTAAAACTCTAGACAGCTCCACTGCCTATACTTCAGAACTCATCATTTCTTTTGACTCATTAAATCATTCCTTTATCCCACACCTTCTTAGCACATGTATATTCTATTTATTGTTATTAGTTTGCACTAGTTTACACATTGCTTTGAAAATTTGTTTCCCCTCCCCTTTTTTTTCATTAATGGGGTTACTGGGGATTGAACCCAGGACCTCGTGCAAGCTAAGCATGCGCTCTGCCACTGAGCTCTATCTCCCACCCCCCGAAAATTTATTTTTTTAATTTAATTTTTTAAATTGAAATATAGTTGATTTACAGTGTTGTGTTAATTTCAAAAATTCTTTTAAATTGTGGTAAAATATACATAACATAAAATTTACCACCTTTACCATTTCTAAATGTACACTTAGGAGTGTTAAGTCTATTTATGTTGTTGTGCAGCCCATCTCTAGAACTTTTCATCTTGCAAAACTGAAACTCTATACCCATTAAATAACAACTGCCTATTTCCCCCTCTCCCCACCATTTGTGCTCATACACACTCTGATGCCTGAGAGTAGAAGTTTTTGTCTTCCTGTTCACTAGTCTTTCCTCATACCTCCTAGTTTTGGAAGCCAGTGGATACTTAGTAAAAATCTCTGACTAACCAGTGAAGGAACCTTATGAGCAAGAGCCCATCTTTCTAGAAAAATGATGAATCCTGCTCACACAGGCGTGCAAACTCTGACAGCCCCCTTAGCTGAGTGCTGGCCAAGCAGTCAACACATCCAGATGGAGAGCAGGAACCAGACTTGGAACCTGCAGTCCACACCCCTCCAGAAGGGCTTCAGGATCTTGCCCTTCTCCTCTCACTCACCCAGTGGTTGGTGAAGTTCCTGGTGAGAATGGCAGGAGCAAAGGAACGGGCAGGGTTCATGCCTGCACCAGTATAATACATCTGCAAAAGACACAGTTGTAACTGAGACACTTCCCCTCCACTCCTCCCCAGCTTCTCTCCCACAACCCATCTGCCCCTGAGGGTTGGTACCTTGCCTCCAGCCAGCAGCAAGTAGGGAAGGACAACCCATATGGAAGTCCCATGATGGAGGGAAGTCACTGATGCTCCCTAGGCACTGATGTGAATCCCTAGGCAAAGCCCACATCTACCCATGTTACATGCCTTTCCACCTTGGGGTCAGGAAGAACTAGATATAGCCATCACAAGAGAGGAAAAGAGAGCAGGGTTGATTCCTCTGTGCTGACTGATACCAAGGGAGGTGGATAATGTTCATGTTTGACAGTGACGTGGGCAGGAAGAATGCTTAGAAGTCAGCAAATGTTTGGAGGCCCTGGAGAAGTTGGTCCCCTCTCCTGCTTACCCCAAAGAGGTGCCCCAGGGTGAGGGAGAAGCCGACGGCCAAGGCCACAGAGCCCAGGCGGCCATTCCGCCTCTCGTCGTATGTGGCAAAGATGCAGAGCACGAACTGGAGCGTCAGGAAGATCTCCACTATGGTGGCCTGGCCCACACTCACCCCAGGGTGCAACTGGGCAAAGGAAGAAGAAGGGAGGCAGCTCATGAGGGCTGACACAGCCTTACCTCCTCAGTGCATCCCAGGCAGGAACCCCCTTATGGCATCAGCTCCCTGGAGACGAAGGACAACACAACCTCCTTCACAGTAATTGTATTTGTTCCTTAGTTTCTCTTAATGATACTTCACAGTAGAAATCATTGCACCCACTTACGTGGATAAGGAAACTGAGGTCCCATAAGATAAAATAAGTTTCCTCAAGAACCAGCAAGGAGTTGAAAGAAAAGCTGGAGCCCGAACCCAGGTTTCTTGATTTTTAGTCCAAAGCTCTATGCCTGCCTTACCCCTCCAAGCCACCTGTTGATCCTCCCCACCCTGAAACACACATACACACACACACACACACAAAATGTCCCAGACCCCTGGGGAACTGATCCACCTGCACCAGGCAGGAAGTCAGGGCACCAGGTTCCCCCAGCCCCACTCTGCCAACCATTACCGTGTTAAGTGCTAGGTTTCCTCGGACGGCAGGTGGGGTGACACTGTACAGCACGGCGGCCCCAGCCACGGCTCCCAGGAGTTGGGCTACCATATAGCAGATGGCACGGAGCAGGGACATCTGAGAGCCCACAAGGAAGGCGAAAGTGACTGCAGGATTGACATGGGCTCCACTGATGTGGCCCACAGCTTGCACCAGCGTAGCCAGGGCCAGGCCGAAGGCCAGAGCCACCTGTAAGACATGCAGGGGTCCAGGGGTCCAACGCAGTGAGGCCCCCAGCCCGAAGAAGACATAGAAGAGGGTAGCAAAGAACTCAGCAAATATTGCCCTCCAGAAGGAGGCTGACCGCAGTTCCCACATGGCAGGGGGGATGGCACAATGCCTGGGTCCCTAATATCCCCCTGGCCTGGATGGACAGTCCCCTTTATAGAGGACTCTTAATCCCTGGGAGGGGCAGGCTGAGGTGGCTGGCCCAGCCTCTTAACCCCTTCACGGCTGCAGAGGGCTGGGCCCACCCTCATGCATCGGATAAAGCTGCTGCATTTTCCCCTCCCTCCTCCACTGGGAGATGAGCAGAGCCATGGGTGAGAGGGTGTGGGTAGGGTGAGGACTGGAAGGGACCAAGAAGAGGGGGACTGGAAGAGTCTGCCTCTCTTTTCATGTCAAATTTGGGGTTCCTCACCCTACTTGACATCTATATTAGAACATTCCTCAACTCTGCTTGGAAGGTCAGTCGAGCTGAGTTCACTTCATGGAGTATGAGACTGTGCTCAAGGGGGCCTCCAGGCTCCTCTGAATCGGCCAGGGGTAAGGGTGGGGGTAGGGGGTCAGGAGTGGGGTCCAGCAGGGGAGTTGGATAACTGAAGAGAATTCTTTAGTTCTCTGGGATTAGAAGGCCTTCTCCCATTGGCTGGTTTGGGCTGGAATCTGTGGACCCTGCAGCTCTGGGACAGAATAGATCTGCTGCGTCTGGCTTTCTCTGAGCCTGGGTTCCCTACCCCTACCCCATGCCAGCACCTCCCTTTCCAAGCCCTCAGCCTGGCCTTTTAAACCACAAAGACAGAGCAGGAAAAAGTGTCTTCCATGGATAGCCTGGAAGTGGGGTCAGGGAGCTGGGCAGGGGAAGAGGGGTTAGTAGTTAAATCTCAGAATCAGCTTGTACTTCGTCTTTCCTAACTCACAAGGTGCTAGCAAAAATACTGAAAGGATGGAAACTGAGTCATGGCTATGAAGCAATGGGAGGGTCTGATGCCTCCTGATATGGCCATTATCAGGACACTGGAGTCCTAAACCTCTATCCCTAGGGAAAGGTCTGGAGGTGGGGGTGTCTGACCCAGGAATTTCACTTCTCACTTACATACATACCCAAGGGAAACTTTCCTATACTTACACCAGGAGACAGTTACAAGATTGTTTAGAGCAGCATTGTTCACAATAGCAAAATCTTGAAGCAACCCAAATGCCCATCGACAGGAGAATGGATGAATAAACGATGGTATATTCACACAACAGAAAATTATTCAGCAGTCAAAACGAGGTACCACCACAGTGACACTCAATAGTAGGGATAAATTTTAGCAATAAAATGTCATTTAAAAAGCCCCAGAAGATTATACATAGCATGAAAATCTTTTCATAAAGTAAAAAAAAAAAACATCTAAAATAAAAATATGCTTTTCAAAACACATATATATGACATGCAACTACACAAAAAAGAAAACAAAGAATGATAAACACAGGACTCAGGATGGTGTTTACCTTAGGTTAGGGGAGACGAGGGGATGAAGCGGGATATTTACATACATAAGTACAGATTTCTGTAAGTGCTTCTCAAGGTTCTAGTTTTTCTGTTGGGTAGATGGTTAATAATGACGCTTAATTATTTAAAAAAAATTAGTTGGAGCCATATATAGGCCAATGAGAGGGGGATGTCATGAACAAAGGAATATTCTCTGCACTTGAAATCCATAACGAACAGCAGCAACCCAGCCCTGGCTTTCCCACCTTCTAGGCGGGGACATTATCCCCACTAGATATAAACTCCAGGAGGGCAGGGATTTGTCGATTTGTCCACCACTGCAAACCCTGTGCTTGACACACAGTGGGCAGTAAATGAGTATTTGTTGAATAAATTAATGTAAGCTCTCTGAGCCTCAGTTTACTCTGGATCAAAGAAAAAGTAGGTACAGGGCTAGTATGGTGCCTGGCACAGAATAAAGCACTTAACAAATAGGAGCCATTTGATGAGGGCTGTGTCAATCGGAAGGGATTGTCCCTAACCATAGACCCCATGGCCTCTTAGAATAAGGAGCAAAGAGCAGCTAATGTCGTGCCCTCGGAGACACCAATGAACAGATTTCCTTATTTGAAGCTACCAACCTTTCCCCTTTACTCCTTATCAAATGTTGATAAGAACCTTATGGAGAACCGAACCCCAGCCCATTTTCTTTCACAGCAGCCTCCCCACTTAGGTAAACACCAAACTTTCAAATTAGAGGTGAGCTCTCAAAACCTGAGATTTTACATATATTTACATATAATTAGCATACACAATATTTTCTGATAGCCTAGACTCTTGAAAGGAAAAAAAAAAGCTGTGTTTCCCCTTGAGGAGTGGAATCCAGCCTTCCCCAAGCCTGCTGCTTTGTACGGGTGCGTTCTTTCTTTCTTTCTTTTTTTTTTTGCTTATTTTTTTCAACTCTTTCTTCTTTTTCAATTGAAGTATAGTTGATTTAAAATGTTGTGTTAATGTCAGGTGTACAGCAAAATGATTCAGTTTTTTATATATATATAAATTTATTCTTTTTCAGATTCTTTTCCATTAGACATATTACAAGATATTGAATATAGTTCCCTGTGCTGTACAGTAGGCCCTTGCTGGTTATCTATTTAATATATGGTAGTTTGTATCTAATCCCAAACTCCAAATTTATCCCTCCCCTCCTTCACTTTTGGTAACCATAAGTTTGTTTTCTATGTCTGTTAGTCTCTTTCTGTTTTGTAAATAAGTTCAGTTGTGTAATTTTTTTAGATTCCACATATGTGATATCATGATATTTGTCTTTCTCTGTCTGACTTCCTTCACTTAGTATGATAAACTCTAAGTCCATCCACATTGCTGCAAATGGCATTATTTCATTCTTTTTTATGGTTGAGTAGTATTTCATTGTGTGTGTGTATGTCTGTGTGTGTGTATCTCACATCTTCTTTATCCAGTCATCTGTCAACGAACATTTAGGTTGTTTCCATGTCTTGACTGTTGTAAGTCATGCTGCTATGAACATTGGGGTGCACATGTCTTTTTGAATTAGAGTCTCCTTCAGATCCATGCCCAGGAATGGGATTGCTGGATCATATGGTAAGTCTATTTTTAGTTTTTTAAGGAACCTCCATACTGTTCTCCATAATGACTGCAACAATTTACATTCCCACCAACAGTGTAAGAGGGTTCTGAGTGGGGTTCTTATTCATACCAGTGCTTTAGGTCACTGAGAAACCCACTGCCAGGCCACCTGGTCCACCCGCCAGCGAAGCCCAGCAAACATGGTGAGTACCAACTAGAAAGTGGAGAAAAACTCCATGCCCAGGCCCTGACCTACATAACTCTTCCTGCTCGCCTAGAAGGGACAAGTGATGCTAGGACAAGGGGTGAGAGAACACATGCATCCCTCCCGTTGGCCCACAGACCCCATCATCTAGCTACCAAGGAAGATTTGAGCAAAGGATCTGCAACGAGTCACCCAAATTCCTGAGTTGCTGAGCCTAACTCATTGGCCTATTTCAATCATATTGAAAGTGGCATAATGACAGGATACACAGAGCAGGGCTAGCCCCTCTTTTGTTCATTCCTTAATGCCATATCAGTCATCCACCCTCATTACCTACGTAGTGTCACCCTACTCAGGGAGGGGGCCTTCTGCCTACCTGGGTGACCAGTTAGGCTGCAGCCGCCCAGGGCAGAGCCAGGTAGAAGAAGAGTGAGGCCAGGATGGCTGCCATGCTCTGGGCCAGGATATAGGCTACCCCTGGAGAGGGTCAAGCCAATGGGCAGAGAATAGTGCCACAGTCAGGGCCGGATTTGTCTGGGCCTCACTGACCTCATCAAAAACCAGTGCCAGGCTCTCCACCAGCAGCTCTCCAGGCATGGGGGTGAGGGACTGTGCCTGACACGGAGCTCCCACTGAGGCACGATGCCCTAAGGACAAACCCCACAAAATTCAGGGTGTCCAGACCTTCAGCCAGCACCTGTCTCCAAAACCACTGGCTCTTCAAGTCCTGGGAGAGAGAGGGTGGGGAAGGGAAGGAAAGATCAGGCTGTCTCCTCTCCTCTGCTCTCCTACTCCCTCCTCCCCACCCTCTCTCTGTTCCCCTCCCCTTTAACAAACTCTCCCCACCAGGCCTCAGACTCTTCATTCTTTACCCGCTGACCCCCAAGCACCTGAAGTGAAAGGAAGGAAGAACGACTGAGGGACAGAATAAGGGGGAAGTCAGAGAATAAGGCCTCACTTGGTTGGACTGGGATTCAACAGTGGAGAAGGGGAAAGGGCTTGGCTTCAGTGGGAGAAGGGTGGAGTCTATAGATAAAAGTCCCTCTCTGCAGGACTCTCATCTCCCAGATCAGGTCTAGGTGAGAGGGGTTGGGAGGTGAGGAGCAAGTGTTTCAGGCACCTACCCTAGAGAAAGAGGCAGCCAGAGATGAGAGCTACACTCTTGTGTCAGGGAACAACCCTCGTCTCCTTCCTTCAGCCAGTAGAGGAGCCTCATTCCTCAACCTGCCACCCCGTCCCCTAGGCAGTGCCCTCCTCAAGGGAGCCCTGGACATTTGTACTCACACATCCTCACACCTAGGTATCCACTCTCTCCAGCTGTGTCCCTTTTCTCTCCCTCTTTAGCCCTTTGGCCCCAGGCCTGCTGAATGAGGAGAAGGAGCTTGTAACATCTTCTGTCAACCAGAGGTGCTCACAGTGAAGGGAGAGACTCATTCTTTCACTTCCTAATCATCTTTTATGAACCTGGGTTTCAGGAGCCAGAGAGGTAAAGAGGAAAGCCAAAGTGAGGATCTATCTGGAAGATAATGAGAAGAATTCCAGGGAAGGCAAGGTAAGGTCATTCCCATCCCTCACCAGAAACTGAGTCAACCAGCGGGAAGGTACCAGTGCCGAACTGGCATCTGGACCCCTGGAACTGGCAAAGGAGAGTGCCTTTGAGGAATTGCCTGGGAGTGCAGGGGATTCCTGAGGTCAGCACTCCTGGGAACACCCAGAACACACCCCATTTCATCTTTGTCTTTTCTGACTAGTTTGTTCACTTTTTTTTTTTTTTTTTTTTTTTTTTTGCTATCACTTGACTCCGTTCTTGTACTTGGGGTTCTTTTCAGAGGTTGCCAACAAAGTTTAGTTTTAGATTCTCCACCTTTCTCTCCTCTGGCCTTAAGTAAACATACAGAAATTTTTGAAGTTTTTTTTTCCACTAGGAACTATGGAAATGGAGAAAAGGGATCTGTAAAATAACAAACTTGGGGTAGTTACAAATTTATCATAAGTCTTAATGGCTTGTAGTAGCGGTCATCCTGGAGTCTCATCTATCTCTACACTTGAGTGTTCTCTTGGTTTACTAACCATCAACATTTCAACCTATTTATATTCCTGGGGCTAGTGATCCTACGTTTACTACCCCCTTCAATAGAGAAGGCCCCCTCTGTGTCCCAGAGAGGTGCCATTAGGAAGCATAATCCATAATACTAGGGAGCAAGTGAGTCTACAAAGCTTAGGGAATCTTTAGGCAGAGCTCTTCATCTTGCTTCATTTCTCCACAGTGGGTCCCAAATAGTACAGCCATTTGTGAGGGTGTCCAGGACCAGCTCACTACCTTTCTGAAGCTATTCCCTAGCCAGCCCATAGCACTAGGACCTAAAGAATACCTCAGATTTGAGTTCCATGAAAATAGCTCTCTTGCTGATCGTACAGGATTGTACGAGGATCAGATGAGATAATATGCCCTAGCAATACACACATGTTAAGTTAGCTGCCTTAAATCAACATGTAAATGAACGGATTCATGAATTAATCAGACATAAACATAATTTATGATTATTAAGTATTGAACACCCTCTATAGAAATTACAATGTGGTTGAATAGCAACATGGTCCTGAGGGGCTGGGTGACCATCCATCTCTGTTTTCACCACGTGGAACCTCTATCCCAGCCCCGTACCCAGAATGCTAGGTCAGCATGTAACCCAGCTCCATTGTGTGGACAGTTTCAGTAGGACAAAGGCCCCAGCATAGCACAAGCTAGCCTAGCAGCCCCTTTGGCTAGCTCCTGAGGGCCCCCCTTCTCTCCCTTTCTCTGGTTATGCTTTGCTGACTGCTGACTCCTGGCAAAGTCCAGAACAATCACCAAGCTCTGAGTGCATCATCCCTCTCCCACTCATAGTTAAGGGCTCCAGTTAGCACTTGGATCAGATCCAGGCCCCCACATGGTAGAAATGGGCTAATCCAAGAAACAGAGTAAATAGACTGGCCCATCCTGTCCTAGCCTCCTTCTCCACTTTCTTTCCTGTGGAGTCAGATACAACCCCAAGCCAGCAGACCAGTGCTCCCTATGGGTCAGGTCCTGTTCTAAGCACCTGATATGTGTTATCTCAGATACTGATATTCCCTAGGATTGCACCTTCAGTTTATTCCCTACTTACTCTAGTTTACACCCTCTCCTTGGATAACTTCACCTACATCTACCTCTCCCTTGAAATTTTTATCCATGTATCTATAGAACATTTTCGCCTGAATGTTCCATAGACTTCAACTTCAGCCTGTCCAAAACTGTACTAATTATCTTTCCCCATCCAAATATGCTTTTTCTTCTGTATCCCCTCATTAAGTGAGAAACCTATGAATCAACTTTCCTTCCAGCTTCCTCTCACTCCCATCTAACCAGTCACCAAAGTTCCATCAATTCTACCTCTTAGATAGCTGAGCCCACACCATGTCTCATGTGAGAACTCTAGTGGCCTCGGAAGCTGCTTGACCCTGTTTCTAGTTTCATCCCCTCCAATTCATTCTCTATGTTGCTGCCAGCTTTATCTTTATAAAAGTACCTGTAATTTGTCATTTCTCTGTATTCCCTTCAATAGCTCCTGAATGCCTGAAAGACATTCTTACCATGGGATACACAACTCTTCATAATCCAGCCTCAGCTTTTCCAATTGCTCTCCTTATCTCTTTAGCATGAGACTCTGGCAATATTATGCTTCTTGTTGTTCCGGAAACACCCACTCTGTTTCATAACCCAGTGCTTTAGCCTAAGCTGTTCCCTATACCTTTAATGTCTTTTCCTCTTTTGTCTGTCAAGTAAAATTCTATAATTTCCTAATTACTATGCCTGGAAATGTTAAGAGTTAATTACTTGTTCACTAGCAACGAGGCAGATAAATCATCAGAATGAAGATTGACTTATCAGATGGATATTCAGTCTGTAAAAGCTGGAACCAGTGATTGTTCCAGCTCTCAGGACCAAGGTGGAACCTAAGGAGAAACCCTACAGAAGCATAAACCTGAAACTTTTCTCTCATTACTACCAAAATGCAAAGTACCGACAAAGCTGGACTTTTCTGAAGGAAACGTCGCCTTCATGACTTTGCTCCTAGGCTTGAAAAGAGTAGAAACCTCTCTTCTCACATACTAAGTGGGATGAAAAGGCTGGGACAGGCTGACTCCTGGTGGAAGGAATGAGCCATTGCATGCCCAGAATGATGGTATAAAACTCCCTTTTTACTCACTCATTAGTCATTCAAAAGCAGTGAACACTTACTCTGTACTAAGGGGAACACCGAGGCCCTGAAGCACAGAGGACAATGTACTTTATCCCCATTCTTGAGAATTCACAACTTAGTGGGTGAGATAGTTGCCTCTTTAAATGTTGCCTCTTTAAGTGTTCCCTCAGCAGCACTGGGGAGAATGGGAGACCAGTTAGAAGGCCAATGCAGCAGTCCAAGGGAGAAATAATGTGATAGGGGTTTAATGACAATCACATATGTGTAGTGAGGGAGACAAAGAAGTCAGGGACTTCCAAGTTCCTGGCTGGGCAAATGTCTAGTTATGTGTTGCAGTTCAAGTCAGGTAATGTAGGCGCAGGAGGAGGAAGTTTGTGTAAGAAGGCAAAATTAGCTTTAGATATGTTACATTTGAGGTGACTGGGGTACATCCAGGTAGAAATGTCACTAGGCTGTTGGATATACAGATCTGGAACTCAGGAAAGAAATACGGGGTAGAGATTTTGAGAATTCTTCTCCAATAGGTGATTGTGGACTCCACCAGTGTAAATGGGATAGTCAAGAGAAAATACGTATATTCAAGGAGAAGACATTGGCCAAGATCTTGAGCAAACTGGGGTTCCCTCATCTACTTAACCATTTTCACTTTGCAAGCCATAGCTATGGCATCTGGGAAGTCTCTAACACTCCCTCATATAGTACTCAATCAGAGGATTCTCCTTTGCTTCCTGAGTATCCTGTCATCACTTCAGTCATAGCATGTAGTGCATCATAATGCAGCTGCCAATATTCTCATCTATCTCCTCCCACTTTGAAAGAGGGGCTGTGTTTTGTGAGAAAGAATGAAGATGGTAGGCAGCAGTCATATTATGTAGTCTTATGACAATGCAAGGGAATTTGATGCAGGTACATTAAAAGATTAAAAAAAATTTTAATTTAAGTATAGTTGATTTACAATGTTGTGTTAGTTTCAGATGTAAAGCAAAATGATTCAGTGATACCTACATATATGCATATATACATATTCTAGGCACATTAAAAGATTTAAGTAGAGGAGTGGCATGATCAGATTTGTGATTTTAAAAATATCACTCTGACTGTAGTGTGGACATTGGATTTAAAGCAGACAAATGGAAGTTGGGTGTCCATTGTAGAAGTGACCACATTACCACATTTAAAACAGGAAAGCCCCAATTCAGGTCAAGGATGACAGTGGCCTTAACTAGGGACATCTCCACAGGACCAGTGGTTGGAGTTCTCCAGTAAGGGAAGAATTTTTGGTTAATATTTTAGGCTATTAAAGTCCTGAGATCACTTTTTCGAGGGAGGGGAGGACGGAGAGGGGATGCTGATACTGGGCTGGCCAGCAGAGCCTTGAGAAGTGGATAGTTTGAAAAACTTAGAAAGCAAGGATACAGAGCCTCAAGCAAATCAAAATGTTAAAAATGTAGGCCCTCCATAACCACCCACCTCATAACTGTTCCATTCTGAACTGAACCAAAATAGTGTTATTTGGAGAGTAAACTGAGAAAACCAAATATTGAGTCAAACCTTCCATTGCTGGCCCTGAAAACAGAAAACAAACATTTATAGTATTTGCGCATTTTAATATTTATTAGAACTGCCATTTACCCAGTGGTTGCTAACTGCCTATGTATTCGGGTTATTCTCTCGTTTAACTTTTACTTAAGTCTGACCGCTAGACATTTTTCTGTTTTACAAATGAGAACACGCAGCCTCAGAGAACTGATTTTGCCCAAAGTCACACAGAGGTGCAGGGTTCGAATCCAATTATTATTTAACTCAAATCTATACTTTTAACTGTCTTGCTACACCATCTCTTTAAACGTCCTATTTAGTTAAAATGTGGGCAGCATTCCTCTTTGCACAAAAATTGAATAAATTGTCAACTGCGGGTGGAGTCAGAACAGAATTCACGAAAATGGCGGCTCCCTGCGGGGGTGCTGCTCCCTCACGTCATCACACTGCGCGGCAGCCTCTTGCGCACCACGTGTGAGGGGAGCAGGCGGGCAGACGGCGGGGTCTCGGCCGGGGGGCGGGCCCTGTTCATCCGTGCTGCAAGATGGCGCTGCCCTTTGCACGCTCGCTGTGCCTGTGCCGCTGGGGAGCCAAACGATTGGGAGTTGCCGCCGCGGAAGCCCGCAGAGGTAGGATTAGATCCTTTTACTCTCTTTTGCTTTCAAAATAGTTCCCGTCTGTTATTCTGGCTGGAGTCCACTCGGAGAAACAACTCCAGCCCCTTCGACTCATTCTCCTTCCCCCATCGGCGTTGGTCTTAAGATTCTAAACCTAGGACACTCTTTGGTTTCTTTAAATACCAGGGCTTCCCCAGTCCGAGCTTTTCGGCTCTTTGGGCTGTGCATACTAAAGCGCTCCCACTCTCGCCGGCTTGACATTCTCACTTTCCCGTGTTTCCTTGTAATCTCATGAGTGAATGTTTCACATCGGGATATGTATTTGTCCCTATTTCCGGAGATTCAGCCCACGTCATTATCCCGTCTCTTTGCTTTGCCCGCAGGCATCAGTTTCAAACTGGAAGAAAAGACCGCTCACAGCAGCCTGGTACTCTTCAGAGGTGACACAGGTGTCAAATATGGCATGGTGGGATTGGAGCCCACAAAATTGGCCCTGAATGTGGAGCGATTCCGGGAGTGGGCAGTGGTGCTGGCAGACACAGCGGTCACCAGTGGCAGGCACTACTGGGAGGTGACAGTGAAGCGCTCCCAGCAATTCCGAATAGGAGTGGCAGATGTGGACATGTCCCGGGATAGCTGCATTGGTGTTGACGATCGTTCCTGGGTGTTCACCTATGCCCAGCGCAAGTGGCACACCATGTTCGCCAAAGAGAAAGCCCCTATTGAGGGCATTGGGCAGCCAGAGAAGGTGGGGCTGCTGCTGGAGTATGAGGCCCAGAAGCTGAGCCTGGTGGATGTGAGCCGGGTTGCTGTGGTCCACACACTACAGACAGATTTCCGGGGTCCAGTGGTGCCTGCCTTTGCCCTTTGGGATGGAGAGCTGCTGACCCACTCAGGGCTTGAGGTGCCTGAAGGCCTCTAGTATGTCCATTGCTGAAGTACCTAATCATGCTCTTGGCCAGTCTTCCGCTCTAAGTGTCCGAAACCTTTTAACTGTTCCCCAAGCAACCGCTAGCTCCCACAATTCAGTGTCGGGTCTTCTGTGCAATATCTTAGTCATCTTCCACTCCCTTACCCTGTGAAAGCTAGGCATACAGCCACCCTCTCTCCGCCCCCACACTACTGCTAGTTTCCTAGGCTGTCATGAATGTACTTTCTCTGACTTGCTTCCTTCAGTCTCTCTGCCTCCCTGTACCCTGGTCTTTCACAGACTGTATTCAGTCCTGGGGGCTTAATTTCCAGCTATGTTTGAATTTATTCTTCACTGTGCTACCTCTCCCTCCTTTTGCCCACATGTAACTTTGTTTGTTTTGGGGACTCTACCGAATCTCTCCAGAGTAAATCTTTTCTACCTCTGGCTGGAGGAGTGGTGCAGTGAATGATTTGGCCCTTTCTGTACAGCATTTACAGTCTGGGCTCTGGCTCCCTCAGGAAGTGCTTTGCTGACTATCAGAGTAACAGCCATCCTTCCCCAATACCTTAGTGTTACAGACTCAGTCCCATACAGCTGCAGCTCTCCTAAACCTGAGCTCATCTGCCTTAATCTGCACACCTCTGACACCTGGTCAATCTGTTGGACTCATTGGACCCAGTTACAACCATGACCAAAGGGGAAGAGACATTTGGGGCTTACTGAGGGAATTGGTGTTAGAAACTTTATTCTTGGGAAGTTCCATCTTCATTTTTGCTACAGTTGTGACTTCTAGAAGGAGGAGGGAGGCCTGAGGTCTTACACAGTCTATTTTGAGACCTGCTCAGACCCATTTGCCTCCCCTGTCAGAATACACGTAACCTAAAGCAGTATTGGTAGCTGAGGAAAACCTAGTGGGGTGAGTGAGTATGTGTGTGAAATATGTGTTGCTTGGGCTCTGTCTGACTCTGTGGTTCCATCTTATTCTCCCTTTATGATGGTGATGCAGCTAGATGCTGCTAGGGGAGAAAGAGAAGGACTGGGTCCAGTAAAAATAATTTGTGTAATTAAAGTTTATTTGAGCACAAAATACTTTTTCTGTCTATGAAATTGCTGTTAGCAGTAGCAGCAGCACGTCCTGGCCAACGTGGGTGGCAGATCTTTCCAGACAACTAAAGCCCGGTACATAGCTCCCCACTTCCTCTGTGGATGTATGCGTGTGCTTGGTATCTAGAGCCCCTTCACCAGAGTCTCTCTCATAATGGTTTCTTCAAGGAGAGGAAGAGGGGACCTAGGTGAAGACCTGGGATGATTTTGAGTGGCCTAAGCCATCAGGCTGTCCCTTGAAGAAGCCCCCAGTCTCCATGGATAGCTCTACTGCCGGTGTCCATCAAGGCACTTCTCTGTACTCTGTCTGCTAAGGGAACGGGGTATTTTGACTCTCACAGAAAGCACTGGCCTAAGTCTTGGTCCACACTGAAACAGTGTGGCTCTCCATAGCATGTCCAGTGGTTACATGTTAAAGTGTGTGGCCAGCTCGTGCGTTTTCTTACACAGGGACTGCGCATGCCCCATGCTCACACCATGCTCTCTAAGTTCTCTTTGGACAGGACCTCAGCTGCTGCTTCAGCCTGAGTCTCAGATGGTGTGTATGAGTCCTGGTAATCTTGGAGCAGTTTCACCACCTCCAGGTGGTTGAACTGCACAGCATCATCCAGGGGGATGTTGCCCCACCTAAGAGGAGGAACAAAGACCATGATTAGGCAAAGAAGATATCGAGAGTGCCCCGGTTATATACATAACTGTGGTGGCTGGAGCGCAGTGGTGGGGAAGCTGCTGCCCACCTCCCATCCCCGCCTTTTAGCTTAATCCTACTCACCTGTCCTTAACAAAAGGATTCACTTTGCAAGCCTCAATCAGGAATTTAACGACTTCAGTGTGTCCTAAGAATATGGGCAGAAGGAAAATGAGAGGGTATAGATCCTGATTCTTTCGGTGTTAACATCAGTGTAGACCCTTGGTGGCTGGAGTCCGAACTAAGAGGGGAGGGAGAAAGGCCTCCCATTTTCACTCTTGCGGCACCCAACAGTAGTCAGCCTACAACTGAAGGGTATCTGGACAAAACTAGTTGCTGCCCTTGGAACCTTGAGGGCCCACGTGAGGTGGGGTACTCTTGGTAGAAAAGATGGGCTTTAAGATCTGCTTCCCCTCTTATTTAACCCTCACATACCTTCAGCTGCAGCAACATGCAGAGCTGTGCGGGAGTCATAGTCTTTCTGTTCCATGTCCATGGCTGACAAGGCAAACCTGGGGGAAGTGCAAAGTAGCTGGAGTTACCCTGAGCAGCCGAGAATCACTGGTATCCTTCCTGAAATGGGGTCAGACTGAATGGGTTCCAGCAAAAGTAAAACAGAGCTTATGCTAACATCTGTAGACCCTGTACAATCTATGTTCTCTACCCAGATGAGACTGTTCTCCTATGTCAGAGAGGTGGGAGTGTGGTGGTTCCAGAAACATCACTGCCTACCTGTGGTAGGTGTCCGGGACATACTTGTTGATGTTGGTGATCCATTTGAGGCAGGTAGTCCTACCTCCCTTCTAGGACTCTGCTTTCAACACCCAGGTTAATCATAACAATGGTTACCATTAATTAAGCTCTTACCACATGGCAGTGATTGTACTTAAAAAAAAAAAAAGCACCTCATTTAAATGTCAACTCTGTCAACTCTGACTCTAAAGCTGAAACACTTAACGATTTTGCTTTGTTGACTGCTAATGAGATCTCTGACCAGGAGTATTTTATTGGGTCTATTTGGTCACAGTAGAAGTACCTTCGAAGAGCTGAGACATCTCCACTAGAGGCAGCAAATAACAGGTTCACCACAGTCTTGTTCTGGAAAACATATCATACCTACTTGAGGTTAACTGTGACTTTTAATCCACCCATGCCCAGCTCTGCCCCGTCACCCTCCTCCACGGACACTTAGCCAAGGGTTTTCCTGAAGTGTTACTGCATGTTCTATCCTGAAATAGTCTTGCAGGCCACCTGGGGTTTTCCTTACCCGAACTTCTCCCCCTTCACGCCGTGGGTCTAACTTCCGAGCACAGTGCTTCAGGTTGTCATAGTTGTGGAAATTGAAGAGAGACACCAACTTCTAGAATTATAAGCCATAGAGATTGTTTACTTCCTCCTTGCTCCCAGGAGGAACTCAAAATTGATTTACTCATTCAAAAATGTTAAATACTGTATGCAAAGTGACTCACCTGGCAGAAGCTGACGCCCCTATAGCTGTTCCCCAGCTTGTCCAGTGGAGGTGACAGACACATCATTCCCATGACATTGGGCACCACCAGGAGGATGGCTCCTGACACCGCTGACTTGGCTGGCAGACCCACCTTGGGGACAGAGGTGACACAGGATGAGCTAGAGGTGCCCCACGTCCAGGTTAACAAGGCAGTCTGTCCCAAATAACTGTGTGGGCAAGGCCACACCCTTCTCAACCTCTGGGTTTGTTGATTAGTTTTTCTTACTCCTATCCTTCCCTGCCCCCACTTGAATTTATAACTCAGTAAGGAAGTATGTATTATCTACTATGTGCCTGACGCTGTGCAAGCCCTAGGAGAGGCCCTGTTAACTTACGTTCTGCTGGTAGGAGATAGACAATCAACAGGGAAACAAACAGGAATAATCACAACTGATAATAACACATCAGAAAAAAAGCAAGGTGCTGTGACTGAGAATGATGTGGGAGGGGGAGAGAGGAAGACCAAAAAGACCTCTCTTTGGCAGTGACGTCCTGGATGAGACCTGGAGGAGACTTGTCAGCCCAGTGAAGGGCACAGAGGAGTGGTTCTGAAGCTGCACTGTCATGTGTTTACGTGTTTGGGGACTTGGTGTGTTTGACAAACTCCCCTAAGGATTCTCGGCCTAATTGCCTGGCTGGAAGTTAGTGCATGAGAGGCAGGAACAAGCTTCCACCTCTCCCACTTCAGAGACAGTGTCCTCTCTTGGCTCTGGGCTCTGGGCTCGTTGCAAACGGATGGCAGGGCCAGAAGCACTCACGTGGAAGGCAAACTGGCCCGAGAAGTCGTACATGCCGCAGGAGTGCATGAGGCTGAGGGTGTTGCGCACTGCTTCAGCGCTCAGCACGCTCTCGCCTGTGATGGGGCAGATCCCGCCGTTGGCCAGGGTGGCTGCCATGACACTGCCTGATTCACAGGTCACCTCCACGGAGCACAGCTGTGGAGACGAGGTGCAGGTGAGGGTGTGGTGTGGGCCTGAACGCTGTGCTCTTGCGGGCAGAGCAATGTTCTTGGCACCCTAATCCTTCGACAAGTTCCCCTGGCGTTTCTGAAGGACACCAGACCACGGGAGACGAGCATCCCTCTCGTGGGTCGGAGCAAGAGGGCAGTCTGTCCTGTTCCCTTGACCCTGGGCTAAACAGCAGCGCTTGCTTACCTGGAAGTAGAGATCGAGGGCAGCCATCATGTCCACCCCTTTAGGAAAGCACTGCAAGGAAGAAGAGGGGAGAGCGTTTCTCTCCAGGCCATCAGCAGTCCCTGTCACAGTGTCAGGATTTCAGCCAAAGTCCCCACACCCAACTGCCCTCCACCAGCCGCAGAATCTCCAGGGTACTTTCTCTACCGGCCTCTCCCAGTTACCTTCTTTTCCTTTAGATAATAGCCGATGGCATAATTCCGATCCCCTGTTTCCTTCTCTGACTGGAATCTGAAGCAAACACCCGGTTTAGTAATTGACATTTGAGAGGTGAGTGTGAGGAGAAGGGGGGAAATCCCTTCCCTGAGAGGGACTAGATCACACATGTCAAACTAAATCGGCCCCTTTATAAATTGTCACGGTGATGCTGGAGGAGACTTCTGAACCCGAGCAAGCACTGGGCCCAGCTTTATTGTAAAGTGTGAAAAACAAAACCAAACCCAAAATAGTCTAGTCACCTAGTCTAGGAAAACGTGAGGTTTTTGGCTTTGAGAGGCTTGGTTAAGAAAGGGCCCAGTGCAAACTCTTACACCATCTCTCTCATTAAGTACTAAATAGAAATGGAACAAATTCTTTTTACAAAGTAGACAAATGTCAATGAAGGGGCTCAGAGGAAGCTGGGAGGCCAAAATTCCCCTGGGAATTTTTCCTCCTAAGACTTCCTCTATCGTCCACCTCCTCCTCCTCCATTCTCCACATACACACACACACGCCCCAAGGTGCATTCAGCCGATCCTGTGAACAGGGCCTTACGTGGCATTGCTGAAACCCATGTATTCATTCCCAGCCATTTTGTTCAGATATTGCAAAACCTGGAAGAGAAAAAGGGGCATGGGAGGCACCTCGTGCGTGAGGACCCCTCCTAAACACATACAGGCTGACTAACCCTTCTGAACTCCTCAGTCCTGATCCCAGCAAGGACTTCAGGAGGCTTTCCTCTCTGAAGCCAGCAGGCTCCCACACCTCTAGAAATAAGGCTTCTGGTGTGGGCTGGTGCACCATCAAAGTGGGGTTAGAGCCAGGCACTGGGGCAGCTGGAGTGGATAACATGCCATGGAGAAAGACAGCCAGGGGCTGAGCAGCAAGGGAACTTACAAAATCAAACTTCTCTGCTTTGTTACAGTCCATCTGCAGAGACAGAGAAAGAGATATCAGTATTCTAGGCCTAGGAGGTGGCAGAGTCGGTTAGAAGGACCTTGTGGAGTTAGTGTTTGGGCATGTGTTGCATTTTACAATGATTTTTTTTTCACAGCTGAGACTTTTTTTTTTAAATATCTTTGCATACCTAGTGATCTTCAAAACTAAACCACTTAGATTTTATTATCAATTAATGAGTATAGATAAGCTCATCCCATCTGTGAGTCTCACCCACCCCTGAGTCTCACTCCTATTCCCATTCTCAATGCCAGTCCTCATCCCTGACTTCCACTTTCACTTGCCTAATTCCAGTCCTGTCCCCAAGCCCCACCCGTATCCCTGACTCCCATCCCCATTCCTTACACCCCAGGCTGGAGCCTTACTCTGTCCTATCCCTGATTCCCATAGCTGTCTCCAAGACTAGCATGAGTGATGGGAATGAGAGGAGGGTATGTGTTGCATACAGTATACTGTGCAATTATACTGACCACTGAAATAAAGCTAAAGATTTTAGCTGAGAGTCAAGTCAGTAGGGCCTGTTTCGATGGGAATGGGATGAGGCAGGTCCCAGATACGGGGTTGTAGACAGAGCTATCCCAGAGCCAGAGGGGAGCCTGAGCCTGCTCTTCCCTACTCCCCAGTTGCTTCCGGTACATGTCAGCTATAGTGTCGACACCACAGGGACTCTGACACCTGAGTCCCTTGTGGGGAGGGTTCCTAACACCACCTTCCCCAGGAGGGGCTGTGATTGGCTCTGGGGTGTTGCTGCCCACACTGCTCTCAGGTTCTTGCTCAAGCCCTGGGAGACCTACAGCTGACAGGCTGGCCTGACATCCTTGCTCAAGGCCAGCTCACAGTTCCAGGTGACGTGAATAGTTACCCTGTCTGGCCATTCACCCTTCTTTCCATGTGTTCCACACCCAGAAGTGGCCAATCGGTACCTAATAGAGCTGTCCTCCCCCTGTGTCTGGCATTTGGCCCTTGGTCCCAGGCAGAGGTCAGGACCTGCTCGCTTCCCTAAAGGCCAGGAAGTTCTGGGCTCCAGACTCATGGGAGGGAGCAGGGGTACAGTTCCTTTTACTAACAACCTCAGCATAATTTGTGGGTCCCTGCTGTGCCCTCACTACCTCCTGGGCACCCTCAGAACAATCTGCCGAGAGAGATGGGCAGACATGAGGGATATAGCAAAGAGGGGGTTCAGAGAACAGTACCTTCTGGAAGCACTGACCTTGATCAGGGAGCTCACAACAATGGCACCAGCATTGACCATGGGGTTATGGGGGATCCCTGGGGAAATACAAACCCCCCAGAGTCTTATCAGCCACTGAGCAAAACCTCCTTTACAGCCTGCCCACTCTGCAAGGTAGACGGGAAAGATTTCTTTGCTGGGGAGGATGGAATGACAGAGCTGATGGGGAGGGCAGAGAAACAAACACACGAAAAAGGCTGGGGGGCAGGGTGGGGTAAGAAGAGGGCGTCTGTCCGTGAGTCTGGTCTGGGCTCTGCGAGCACTCACCTTCCTCGTTGAGGGAGAGCTTGTTGTAGCGCAGGCCGCTGGGCTCCTTGCCCACAAACTTGTGCACGTAGTCTGTGCCCAGGGTGCTTACGGAGATGGCATAGGTGAGAGGCTTCACACAGGACTGCAGGCAGAAGGGGATCTTTGTGTGGCCCACGGAGTGCCTAGAGGCAGACAGGTGCCATGGAAGGGGTCAGACTGTGCTCTGCACCTGGGCCCTGCCTCCCCTTCCTCACCCAGCATCTCACCGCTGACCATCCACAGTGCACAGAGAGACGCCCCACAGGTCTGGATTTGACTTGGCCAGCTGAGGGATGTAGGCCGCCACCTGGGTACAAGTAGGGAGAGAAATAGACAGAATGGAGATATGGATGTGGAGGGAGGGAACAGTGCTGAGGATCAGGCTCAGGAGAATCTTTTAGATAAAAACTAATATTCTGTCTTCTGCAGGACAACAGAGTTCCCTCCTTCCTGTTGTTCTTAGAGACATCCAAGCCTTAAGTCCTAGAAGGCCTTATCTTCTGTAACCCCACTCCTACAGAGATGGCAGTAAAGCCTATGAAAGGTACAAAGAGAATTCTGAAGTCAGCTTCCCTTTTCTGTTCTGAGGCTCAATTACCCCATGGGTCTCAAAGTTCTACTGAATCCTTGTATCAGTTGTCTCAATAAAAACTTCAGATTCCCTCACCTGCTCTAGACACATAAAATACATAAAGCCCTCATCCCCATTGTTGGAGGTCCTGCTTCTCATCTCACATCCATTGGATTCCCAGCCCCAGGAAATCTCCGAGAAGCAAGGTGTACCTGGCCCAGAGCCCTTGCCCCTCCCTCAGTCCCCTGGCCCTCACTTTGCCTCCAGTGAGCTCTTTGGCATCTTCAAAGATGCGGTCCACATGGCTCGTGAACTCCTCAAAATCAGGAATGACAAACTTCTTTCGGAATGCCTGGGTCAGGAGCACAATGTTGCTGCTCACACACCTGGATCCCAGACACGATTGGGTTAGGGGGCTGGAGAGATGCAGCTGTGACTCACTCTGGAGCCATGGAAGTTGGGAATAAAGAAGGTGTGAGTGGTCATCAGATTTGGGGCCACCAGCTGTGTGACCTCTGGCCCATCACTTGATCTTTCTGGGTCTTAAGTTTCTTTGTCTCTAAAATGAGGGGTTGTAGTGACATGGAAAGATACCCCAAGACACAGTGTCTTGGAATAGGACAAAAAATAATACCTGAATAATATGTACAGTAGGTCATTTTTATATTTAAAAAATCCTAAATTATACTTACATCTAATGTATACTTACATCTATTCCTATGTGTATGTAAATGCATAGGACATTCTCTAGAAGATACCCACTAATCTATTAACAATGTTTACTTCTGGGAAAGGGGGCTGGGACTAGGGAGAGAGGGAAAGGAGGACATGTATTTCTCTATTATTTAAACTTTTATAAGGAGTATATGCATATTCATATATTATTTGTGTAATAAATAAGTAATAAAATGAAATAAGGGGTTAAATTATCCAATCCCCACGATCCTCCCTGCTTTTAGAGTCTAAGTCCACAGAATGGTTTTGAGAGTGGTGCCTTTGTTTCTGGGGCCCTCACTTTCGGAAGAGATCTCGGTCCAAGAGGCCACCACTGCTGGACTCTCGAACCATGTGGCGCATCTGGCTCATGCAGTCCCGGAGCCGGGGATCCGACGTCTGCAGTCCAGTGGCCTTCAGTGCCTTCAGGGGAAAGAAGCTTGGTAAGGTCAGCTACAAGGACAAGAATCCAATCCCAGTCATCTTTCCCAGCTACTACAACAGGTGGAACAATGGGTTTGCAGACTAAGAAAGGAGGGAATGTAACAGCTCTGAGGGCCAATAGGGGTTTCCTGCCCTTTTTCATCAAGACAGCTAGTTTCTGAACCCCCTGGGTCAAAGTTGCAAACCAAGAAGGAGGGTTGAGTCACAGGGTTGAGCCATCCCACGTGGGGCAGGGATGGGCTTGCCTCATCAGCCTAGGCATGTGTTATCATTTGCTGTTCTTCATGAAGCAACCCGTTAGCTGCCCTGCTCTGGTCTAGCTTCCCTTTCCCAGTCTCCAGAGATCCTAAGGGATTAGCGTTCTGAGCAAGTAGAGAGGAACTCACAGTGGTGAACTTGTGGATAGGGATTCGTTCCTGTCCCTCAGCAAT
This sequence comes from Camelus dromedarius, assembly GCF_036321535.1. Lineage (NCBI taxonomy): Eukaryota > Metazoa > Chordata > Mammalia > Artiodactyla > Camelidae > Camelus > Camelus dromedarius. Next base: position 58,265,784 of record NC_087446.1, on the reverse strand, counting down.
AGTGTAGAAGAGCAGATCACCCAGGCGGGACAGCATACCACTCTCTGAAGAATCACTGTTTGGGGGCAGAAACAGGGAAGGAGGAAAGGAACCTGAGAACTGAGAACTAGTCCTCTTCCTTGAACATGGGCTTATCAGTAGGTAGGTGTCCTCAGTCTACGCCTCCTCCCTGAACCATCTGATCTATCCCTGTAATTCCAACCTTCACATCTGTCCTGAGAAGTCTTAAATCTTACTCTCTAGCTTTCTTTTGTTCCTAAACTTCAGGCATTTATTTCTACTTGCCTTCTAGATGCTTCCATCTCTAGATGTCCCATAGGCACTGCAAACTCAACATGTCCAAGCCTGAGGTCATCTTACCTCCTTCTGTCTGCTCCTTCTCTTGTGTTTCCCGTTTAATAGCATTACCACTCACCCAGGGGCCAAGCTGGAAACGTGGAATCATTTGGATAATTCCCATACCTTATACGTATAACCAACATCAGATAAATCTATCTCCATAATGTCTCTCGAATCCACCTCTTTTCTTCTCTTCCCCTGTGCCAACATGGTGTAATAGAAAGAACCAGTTTGCCCCTTAATAGATGTGTGATCTTAATGTGTCAGGTTATTTAAAAGTGCTGAAGTATCTGTAAAATAAGGGTAGTAAAGTCTGCTTCACATGGGTGATGTGAGGCTTAATTTAAATGACATTTTATGAAAAACTTTCACAAAGTAGGTGCTCAGTAAATCATGCTTCTTTACCGTTAGCTCCTTTTCGTCTGTTACCTAACTGCTATTACAGTATCTTGACTTGCAACCCATATTCTACAATGTGACAGTTATCTTTCTAAAACCCAAGTATCATCTCTCTACTCAAAAACCTTTGCTAGTTCCCCAGTGCCTTCAAAATAAGTCCTTATTTCTTGGTATAGCATTTAAGGATCCTTAAAACCTGCCAACATTCCTTTCCTATTCTCCACCATGCCTCCATACTCTAGTTATGCCAGGTAGAAGTTGGCTCCCCAAATGGGCCAGGCATTGCCAGGCTTCCCGGCTTTTGCTTATGCTGAAGCTTCCACATGGAAAGACCTTTTTCTCCTTCACCTGCACAGTCCTGCTCATCCTTCAAGATCCCAGATCAAATGTTACTAATTCCGTAAAGGCTTTCCCAAACCTCCAGATTTTGCTTATGCTGCTGGTATGACACAACATACTGTCTTCTTGACAGAAGACAGTCTCCTCTGCTTCACTGTTACGTCTTTGTGTTTCAGGTATCTTTGTCTTCCTAGCATTGAGCAAAGTCCCTCGCACATAGTGGATCTTCTATAAAGAATTACCAAGTTGCCTTTCTACAAAGTTCCTTTTCCCCAGAGTATCTCTTATTGGCTTTTAGCATCTAAAAAACCACATACTAAGGACTTCTTGGTCTTCAAGAGTTCTCCTATTAATATGTTAACAGATTTAGAGGAATTACTTTATCAAATCCTTCCAAGTATGACAACTATTTGAGATTAAGACCCTTCAAAATCCTTAGTCCCAACAATTTGACTTCCAGATATTTATCATATAAGTGTGTTCACATACCTACAAGGTAACATTCAGTTATTCACTGCACTGTTAGTAGTAGTAACACTGGAAGCAACCTAAATGTGCATCAACAGGGAACTAGTTAGGTAAATTAGGTATATTCGTATGATGGAATATTATGCAATGTTAAAAAAAGAAATGAGAGCATGCTTTAAAGATTGACAGGGAATGATCTTTAAGATGTAGTATTAGCTAAAAGAAGCAAGCTGTGGACAGTGTTTATAGTATGGTAATTTTTATGCTTAAAAGGGAAAAATATATGTTTGCTTTCTCAGGTAAAAAATATTTCTGGAAGAATGTATAGGAGACAGATAAGACTGATTTGTCTCCCTCTAGGGACAGGAAGCAGGTGCTGGGCAAGAGGAGTGGGAGGGATACTTCTCACTATATATATTTTTATATACTTTGGTCAATTTTTGGTGGGGGATAATTAGGCTTATTTTTTTTTAAAGAGGAGTTATTGGGGATTGAACCCAGAACCTCATGCATGCTAAGCATGTGCTCTACCACTTGAGCTATACCCTCCCCTCTTGCATACTTTGAATGTTAAACCATGTATATTTTATCTACTGAATGTGATATATAGACTATGAGTATATTATCTATTGAAACAATGCATTAAAAAATAAAAAGTCTCTAAAGAAGCTTGGCATAGACTAGACATCTGTATGTTTTGGGCCAGGAGGAATACCAGGAAAGGGGGGCGTTTTCCTTTTCTGAAGAAATCCAGTTGTCACAGTGAGGCTAGTGCTTTAGAGAAAAGGATCCATGTCATGACAGAAGGGAGGAAAAAGCTATCTGAGGAATAACTCAAGAAGAAAAGTATGTAGGAACACTTGAGGGCAGGTCTCTGCGCCTGGAAGATGAAGGAAGACAGGAAATAATGCCTCGCCACTGAATGTACTGCAAGCCTTAAAAAAAACTGCATACCTTTTGATCCAGATATGGATTGATCTGCAATATAATGTTGGGGGGTGGGAAACAAGCTGCAGAACAATGTATAAAGTATGATAATATTTGTATAAAAAAGGGATGTAATAGCAACATGTATTTGCTGATATATGCAAAAATATCTCTAGAAGGTATCAACATATCAATGAAAGATTTCTTGGGGAGCAAAACTTTCTAGAAATTTACTCTAAGAAATAATTGAACAAGTGCATAAGAATATATAGTAACCTAATTGAAGACTGGTTAAATAAATTGATACTTCATACAATGGAATCTTAAAATGGCAAAATGGCAGCCATTAGGATGACACCATCATGCATGCACACATTCAATGATATTAAAAGCTGTTCACAAATGGAAAAGATAGGCTTCCAAAAAAAGAAAGAATACTATGATCCTATTTTTGTTAAATTTTATATACATATATAGGATATATATAGATATAAATCATATTAACTGGTTACCTCTAGTAGTGGGATTTTTTATATTCTTGATACTTTATTTACCTTGTTTTTCATAATCAGAAACAGAATAAAACTAAATATTAAAAAAAACAATAACCTAAATAATAGAGCATTTCCTCCTTACTGCCCTCCTTCTCCACCAAGAACACCTCCTCCTCATGATGTCACACTCCCAGAGCCCATCCCCCTCCAGTGCTCTCAATTCCTTCTGCCCAAGGGAATATCAGTCCAAGGTCTTTACCAAGAAGTCCCTGGGAGCACAGGCACAATAGGCAGGAGGATCAAGGTCCCTGAAAACACTTCCATCACCTGACTCCACTTGATAAGGAAGTGTGTGTGTGTGGAGGAACCAGGGACATCTCTTGCTCCCCATCCCACAGAATGTGTAAGGGTGAGGGAGGTTAAACCTTTGCTCTATCCTACCATTTCTCTCAAGGTGATTATTTGGGAAAAGTTGGAGTGGAGAGTAGAACAGGAGAGAGGCCTTTTTTTTTTTTTTTTTGAGTTTAAATGTCTGTGTCTCCTTGAGAAGAGGCTGATGGAAAGGTGCAGCATAATAACAATTATTATTAATTACAAATAAATAATACCTTATTGATCTGTTACCTGTCAGGACAAGGACTCCAGTGGTGGTAAGGTAGTGCTGTGTCTGTCTGGCTACCTTAATTATGTCTTTCTGAATGTCATCAACAGATACCAATGACAGAGGAGGTGATCCATTTCCTGTTCCTACAATATTAGAGCAGGGGCTACTTTGACGGTGTCTATGTCGGCTTCTGGGGAGGACAAAATTTCCTGCTCAGCTCTGTCTGCACCTCGAAGAGACCAAGTATTCCTGGGTGGTAGGGGAGAGGGGTGCAGCCTCTTGGGCAGAGTAAGAACCCCAGGGAAGCCAACCCTTTAAATCAGGGAGCCTGAGCAGCACTATAAGGGCTCTGACTGGCTCTGGTCTGGGAGATCAGAGTCTTGTGATTTTCCCCCCTATTATATTTTCCTCATTCAACAACCAGTCGGATCACCACCCTTATTCTACAGATTAGGGAGCCCTGATAACGCATACACCCCAAGTCATTCGCAAACGACACAGGCATGTACCTGCGCACCAATAATGCATCACACATTACACGCCGAAATAGATAGACCCAAGTACACTAGGACTAGGCAGGATGTTCCATACCCACGCATCTTCTAAAATACATACGAGGACCAGGGAGGAGAGGAGGGTGAGGATGGGCGGTGCACACACCGCCCTGCACTCAGACACGTGCATCTAGCAACACTCCGCGCCCACCTGCGTTCCCAGTTAAGTACGCACCTTGGACAGGCACCATCCAGAACACCGACCTGCCCAAACGCCCTCCCGGGCGGACGGCACGTTACCGCTCGAGCACGGCAGACCCAAAGCCCCAAATCTAAAGGAAAGGGCATTGCAGGCCAGTAAGCGAGGAGAGGAGAAGGGAGTTGCGACGTGCTCCTGGGAGTAGGGGACTCGGAAGCTGGTGAGAACGACAGTGGGGGTGGGAGCGAGCCTGTCCCTACCCCAGCCCCGCGAGCCTTACTGATCCAGGAACTGCAGCTGGTGGCTGTGCGGCGTCTCCCGGCCCTGCGCAGCGGCCTCACTGAGTTGGTGCCGGACGCCCCCGCCAAGGAGAGGGCTCCGGCTCAGGTGACCCCAGCCTCCCCGCCGGCAGTGACTGCCGGCCCCGCTCAGCGCTTTCTGCAGAGCCTTCATGGAGCGCATCCCCCCAGGGTGCCGTCCGCTCGGCCAGAGCGCCCAAGGCGTCTGAGCGGTGGCTGGAGGGAGGGGCGGAGGCAAGGTTGGGGGAGCTCCATGGGAAAGTGCGGGGCCTGGGAAGTAGAGAGGAGGGGCCCAGTGGGTGGGGTTGGAGCTGGAGGACGGGCCAGTCCCTGTGACGCGCGAGCCCCGCCAGGTGCACCCAATCGCCCCTAGACAGGGGAACCGTGAAGAGCGAACTCGATAGAAGAGAAAGCCGAGAGGCGGGGGGCTCGTGGAAGGTAAGTGGGCGGTGCCTGAGGGTTGGGATGGACAACGCTCAGGTCCAATTATTGAGGAAGCATAAATTTTGGGGCGGAGAAAAGACGAAGCTATCCAATGAGAGCAAGGCGGTGGGCCGTCCGCCAGAGCCTGCGGATTCCTCCGCGCCCCGGGCCGCTGCGGCGGGCGGTGCGTGCAGGCGCAGAGGGCGGGAAAGCTGAGGTGGGGCGGTTGCGAAGCCAGCTGAGCTCCCGGAGGAGGCGGCGGGTTGGAGCGATGGAATTTCCGGAGAGAGAAGAGAGCGGTACCGCTGTACACTCAAATAAGAATGAGCCCTGTTCAAGAGGTCACTTAGTGACCTTCGACATTCGAAGGCCAGGCCCGCCCTCAGTAACCCGCCTCATAGTGCGGCGTTGAGGCCAAAGGAACACCTAGTCTCCAGCACGGGGTGTTGGTGAATGAGGAGTCAGCTGGCCGGAGATTACCCCGACCAGAAACAGCCCCTGGATACTTCAGTGAGATCACGAGGCGACGAAAAAAGGTCACCCAGGGTTGCTGGGGTGCTGGGTTCTCGTTTTAGCTCCACCAATTATTTGGTGGCTGTTCAGGACTTAAGTGTTCTTAACTCTGAGCTCTTAAACATTTTAAAAGCCGTTAGGTGCTCCCAGAATATTAAATGTTTTAATTGCTTGTCTCTTCCTTATGAGCAGAAAAGATGTACAAAAAGAATTTTGAAAACTAGGCAGATTCAGGAATTTTATCATTTTCAACTAGAACATTCTCCTGTATCTTCGCAGCGCCTAAAAGCGTCTGTATTTGTTAGGAGCACATGTAAATAATAGCTATTATCTAGGACTTAAGGTGTGCCAACCACTTTAGTCTAGCTTTCTCTTACCAGAGACCTACAGAGTAGTTATTATTAGTCCCATTTTGAAGATGAGGAAACTAAGACTCAGAAATGAAGACTTCTTTATCTAAGATAATCCAGCTAATAAGTACCAGAGCCAGGACCCAAGTCTCTCACTATAAGGCTCTCTCCATCATGAAGCTCTTCCCAAAACCAGCCATTGAATTATCCCAGGAAATGACCTCGTTCTAAAGAAAGCATGTATCTGGAAGCAGTATGATACAGAGAGTTGTCTAGGGGCTGGCTGTGTCACAAAAGGCCACTTGCTTTTCTTTTTATTTTTGGATTGAAATGAGTATCGGGGGTAACCGTGGGAAAAAAATATCGAAACCATATTCTGGTTTGTTCTGTGGAGAGGCAGTTCTCATTTGGCTTGGTTAGGGTTGGAGGGTTTATTTGGTTTGAAACCAGTGGAGTGACCTTTCTTTTCTTTTTGTTTGTTTTCCCCTTCTGTAGCCTTTCCTTATCTGCCCTAGTTCTCGAATTGGTGGGACCCTAATTCAGGGACTCCGGTTTGCCCTGGGCTGCCTCATTAACCAGAACCTTAAGAAAGTTCTGGGTCTTAGTATAAACTCCAGCCAGCATTAGTTCTTCCAAATGTAGCAGGCTATTCTTATCTGGTTTCATAAGAATGTTATTTCTCTGAAGCTTTTTGAGCTGTCAAGAGAAAGATGACATATGTTAGGGAATTTCTAAATATTACCTAGAAGGTATTTCCTAACCCCTGCTGTTTTGAATTAGCTTTAATTATAATCAGTAATGAGTTCCTCACTCTATTTCTCCCCAGTTCTCTCTGATAGTAGAAACTGATTTCATGGTGAAGAAAATCTACCTGTAGAAGAGGAGATTCTTTGCATACAGAACTACCACCAGCTGGACTTTGACCTTTAGAGTAATTCTTCTTCCACTAAATACGGCTGCCTTTGCATGAGGTTGGAGCAAGAACAGGTGACGTGGGAGGCCCACAGCATTGTGTAAAGTATAAGATATTCAAGAAGAACAAGTTTGTCATCCTAGGTGGTTAAGTCTTGGCAACGTCAAGTCCTTTATTTTTGTTGTTTCTGATTTGAAAAGGACCCAATCTAGTTAAATCTGTGCAAAAGTACTAGCCACATGTGACCTGGGCAGCTAGACATGAGACTTTTCATAAGTGAAGGAAAACTCAGATATCTCTAATTGTAAGTTTTTAGGTCAGTCCCTGTTTGTGCTAGAGTTTTGTGCTGTATGGGGGAGGATTGATCCGAATGATTTTGAATCCTTAAATCAGAAGAGCTGTGTCCTCTGTGGTACAAAACTGGAAACTCAATGCTTATGTTTGGAGGATGTTTATTTGTTGTGATTTAGATACTCATTTGTTCTACTCTTTATTTTTTAATGTATTATCTTAACCACTTAAAAAATTTTACTTATTACTGTATTATCTAATTATTTTACTTTGGGGGGGAGGTAATCAGGTTTGTTTATTTTTAGAGGAGGTACTGGGGATTGAGCCCAGGACCTCGTGCATGCTAAGCGTGTGCTCTGCCACTTGAGCTGTATACCCTTCCCCCTGTTCTACTCTTTAGACTGTAGCTAGAATCTTAATTAGCTTAAGTGAAAGATTAGTTCACATTTTTTTCATTAGTCTTTGTTCTGCTAATGTTATTATTGGTGCGCACTCCTTCCTACCTTAGTTTCTTCATTTGTGAATGATAATCTTGTCTTCTACTGGGTGAAATATAAGTATTTGGAGCTCTGACATACCCATATCATTCAATGAATATTTATTCATTGGCCTAAATTGCACCAGGCCCAGTGCTAGGAAATCCAGAAACAAATTAAAAAAACAAACAAACCCAGTTTCTGATTATTGGAAGAAAAGGGAAAGCCAGTGTTTAAAATTTCTAATGAAAAATGCTGAGATGAAGAGATGTGCAGAAGGAAGTATAAAGAAGGGTGCCTAACTAGGCTCTGGGTGAAGGGTAGCTGAGATAAAGAACAGGGACCTTAAGGGATGCTGGGCGGTTGGAGCCAACTCTTAAAGGATGAGAGATGTTCCCAGGGAAGTGAGGAGAAAGGTGTTCCAGGCAGAGGGCTCTGCCAGAACAAACAGCATGAAGAGGAACATTTCAGGGACTCTGGATGAACTTGGTTGGAGTGAAAATTTGGTTGGATGTGAGAATGCATGGACCAGTGAAGCTGAGGATGTATGTGGGGGCTGCATTATGAAGAGTTCTGAATACTATGGTAAGAGTATTTAGCCACAGCCTAAAGGAAACTCCATAGTAAACCTTTCAAAGCTTCTCTATTTCACTTAAACTCACCACCGCACTGCTTCACAAAAAGCCCCCGATTTCCTGCCGGTTACCCTTATAACCCACGTCAGTCCCTCCAGATGCTGTTGAAGAGGAATCCTTCCTCCACTCTCAGGTTAATCTCTCTACTTACTTTGCTCTATTTTTCAACTTCTTCCTCTTTAAAGACTCCATCATTCAGCATTTAAATAATGCTCAAATCTCTGCCATCTTAAGAAACAGTGCCTATATTTTGACTCTGTGTATGTGTGATTAAAGTATATTTCAGTTAAACAGCTTTATGCAATTCAGATACTCCATCAGTATTGCTCTTTTTTCTCCTTTTTAAAAAATTTGAGATGTAATTGATGTATTTTTTGCTTGCATCTGTATTCCTTCCACCACTGAGTTTTTTGAAGAAGTCATTACACTTACCACTCTTTTGTCCTCACTTCATATTTCCTGATAGTGATGAAACTAATCTTATGTTGCCTTTGTGTTGCTTTGGTCTTATGGGCTTCTGAGGGATTTTTTGGAGTTGAAAGTTTAAATAATATTAATCAAGGCCACCAAATAGATTAATATGTTTAAAAACTGCTAAGACATCATTACTAATGAGTTTGAATGAATTTGAATAAGATTTAGATTCTAGCTAGAGCACTACGGTGCTGGCGCACATATTTTAACTTGATGTTAGACCTTTATGGAATAAATGAAATTTCATATAAATTCACATGTATCTATAATCTATTCCAATATGCTTTCCTAATTCCTCTTTGGTTTAGCAATTACAAAACCAAATTTTATAGGACTGAAAAAGTATAATCATAAGCATGTTAAAAAAATCACAATATATCATTACACTGGGCAGATTTATGAAGCCTAATGTACATTTTCTCTATTTTGCCAAATAATGTCTCCTGTAATCTGGTTTCTGATGGCCTTAAGAATAGATTGTAGCAAGTCTGAATCATTATAAGATGCTAAGAGAATGTAGATTTTGCTTGAGTCCCTAAAAAAGATTTTTAAAAGCTTATTGTAGACTAAACCTAATTTGAAAGAATTTGAAACAGCAGAAAAAAAAAAAACCTTCAGAATGTGGTTGATAGCATATTAATACTCATTTTCTTTTAACCTGAAGAATATGAAAGATATAGTGAACAAAGCCATTTTCTAAAAGACTAGGTAACATTAATTTTTAACCACACTTATCTATTTGAACACTCCATAAGTCATAATTTCTCAAGATCTTGTGTAATTTGAAATTTTTTACATCATCCACCTTTGCCTGTCAATTTGTTAAAAGCTACGGTTACAGCTCTCTGATCTTTGAGAAATTTTTAGATAAAACAATTTAAAATTATCAGATAATTTATATAGTAACTACCACTTAGGTAAGAGATTTTCAGAGCTAAGTGTATTTACTCACTGATTGGCATTTATTATTCCAGTCCAGTTTAATTAGATCACAGTAAAAAGTACAGAAGGTGCCAAGTAAGTTTATGATGTATGAAAGTGATTACTAAAATAATTGCTGTTTTGTGAGAAATTTTAAACACAGGAATTGGAAAAAAGTAATACTACATATAAATTTTCTGTGATAGTCACTAATAATACTGGTACTTGATTTCAGATTTTTATGAAGTATTATCTTAGTTTTGATTTGCATAATTCTTATTCTTATATTTATAGCAGAATTAAAATATTTTAAAACTATTTAAGGAACTCTGTAGGATTACAGTGTTTAAGAGAATTTTCATTATTCAGCATATAGGCTCAAGCAGGGGAAAAATAAACATCATAAAAGTTATCAATTAGCCAACTCATTACTAGGACAGTTTTCTTTTAAAATTTTACTTATTCATCTGGTTCGCAATTCAAAAGGTACAAAGGACATATAGTGAAGTCACCTTCTTGTTTCTGTTTCCTTATTACCCACTTTCCCTCCCCAGAGGCAAACATTGTTATTGGTTTTCTAGCTATCCTTCCAGATATATTTTATTCATATCTAAGCAGTTATATTTTTCCCTCTTTTACACAAATGGTAACATACTGTAAGAACTGTTTTGGGTTTTTTTCCTTAATTTTTTTTTAAACTGTACATCTTGGAGAACCTTCCACAACAGTATACAATGTGCTACCTTTTGTGGCTATGCAGTATTCCAAGTCTGGATGTATCATTATTATTTTAAAAGTCTCCTGTTGGTGAATATTTATATTATTTTCCTGGTTTGCTTGGGACAGTCTCAGCTATGCCAGTTGTCCCAGCTTAAATATTAATAATGCCCTCTTCCTCTTATAAAAGTGTCCCAATTTGGACAAAACAATGTGCTTTATGGTTACTCTAGCTATTACAATGCTGCAGTGAATAAGATTATATATCATTTTATTTTGCAGGTTTGCAAATATAACGGTAGGTTAAATTCCTAGAATTGCTGAGTCAAAAGGTATATACATTCATAACTTTGATAGATGTTTCCATGTTGCGTTCCATATTTGGTCATACCATTTTACAGTATCACCAGCAATTAGAGTACTTGTTTTTCTACCCTCACCTCAGTTCATTATCACTTTTTTTTAATGTCTGTCTTTCCAAGAGGTATAAAATGGTATCTCAGTGTTGTTTTTATTTTACTTTTTAAAAATTATGAATGAGGTTGAGCATCTTTTTATATGTTTAAGAACCATTTGTGTTTCCTTTTTTATGAATTATTCATGTATTTTCCCACATTTTTGTTGGCTATTAAAATTTTGCTGTTTAGTCCTTTGTGAAATGAGTTGCATACATTCCTTCCCCCTCTTGGTTTATCATTTGACTTTTGATTTTCCTTTTACAGTTTTTGCCGTGTAGGAATTTTTTATCTTTATGTAGTCAGATTTCTTAATTTGTATTTTCTGTTTAGTGAATATCAAACCCATTATTCAGCTGGATACACATTTAATCTTTGATTTCCTCATCCTTCAGATCCTATAATATAATAGGTTTCAAATCCATCCGCTTCTCCCCATTCGCACTGCTACCATCGCTAATATCCTAGTTAAGCTTCTTGATTTAGGTCTCCCTCCTATCAGTTTCACTCACTTCCAATCTCTTCTTACAGTATAGTCACAAGTGATCTTTCAGAAATGCAAATCTGATTATGTTGTGTTTTTATATAACCCATGAATGATTTCCCAAATCTAACATAACTTATAGTAAAGAAAATGAATGGGGAAAAAAACAAGTAAGAGATGAAGACACTTAGGAATTGTCGACAACTCTTGACTATGGGGAAAATGAAAAGAACAAAAATAGCTATGGAAGAATCTAGAGTTCAGGGGAGGGGCTTTTGTTTGTTTGGCATGTGTGTTTTTGCTTTGTCTTTTTAAGAAAATCATCATCTCAGTATGAAGAGGAAGGCCAGTAGAGATGAAAAGTTTGATAGCAGGTAAGTATTATATGCTAAGACTATAGGGAGAAAAAGTGAGGTAGAAAGCCCAAGAATGGTAAATATTTAGAATAGCTGTCACAGAGACTAACAGAAAGTGTTACCTACTGCTGAGATGAGAAGTTTTGTAGTTTAAACATTTACACAGAAAAAGAAAAGTTTTATGTGGGAGCGCTATGAAACTTTCAAGGATAGATAATCCCAATCTTACGTACTTTGTTCCACGAAATAGGAAAAGAAGAAAAACTTCATAATTTGTTTTGTTAATTAGTATAAACTTTGAAACCAAAACCAGACCAAGACAGTTTAGGAAAGGTAATTATAAAGACAAAGATACAAAAGTCACAAAATATACATTTCATGACCAAGGAATATTTATTCCAAGGATGCAAGACTGGTTTAACATTAGAAAACTTGCATAATTTACAAAATCAACAGATGAAGAGAGAAAATATATTTGATCTTCCTGGTCATTGCAGAAGTATTTGATAAAATTAAGTGCCTATTCATCCTTAAAGCTCTTAGCAAGCTGGACAAGAAAAGGAGTATCCTATTAAACCTAACAAAGGGTTTATTAGGGAACAGGCCTGGTATCATAACTTCCGTTAAATATTTTATTGGAGGTCTTATTATTGTCCAAAAAGACAAAAAAAATGATATAAAGATTACAAGAGAAGAAGCAAAATTGTCATTATTCACAAATGATATTAGGAAAATCCAAGTGGCAGGTAAATTGTTGGGGCTAATAAGAGTTCAGCAAGGTTGCCAAATGAAAGATCAGTATCCGAAATGCAATGGTGTTCCTATATTGAAGTAATAATTATGCCTGTTTCTCAGTTTTAAAAACTGAGAAGTACACATGAGTTAACCTAATGTAAGATGCGTAAGAATTTTACAGAGAGATTAGTAAGTGGAAATGTATACCATATATTGCAAATTGTAAGCTGCCTCCCATAATCCCTGCCTCCTGATATTAATGCCCTTGTGTAATCCCCTTCTCTTGAGTATGAATGGGACCTTTGATTTGCTTCTAGCAAATAGAATATGGCAAAAGTTACTGTCTCTTGTTGGCTTTCAAGAAACTAGTTGTCATGTTGTAAGCTGTCCTAAGAAGACCACATGATAAAGAATATAAGGCAGACCCCAGCTAACACCCAGTAAGAAAGTAAGTTTCTCATCCAACAGCCTGCAAGGAACTGAATGCTGCCAAAACTCGTGTGACAGAAGTGAGTCCTTCCCAGCTTGTGCCATAGATGAGAACTCAGCCCTGGCCAACACTTAGACTGTAGCAATTGACTCATAGAAATTGTGAGATAATAAATATCTGTTATTTTATACCACTAACTTTACGGTAATTTTATGCAGCAATTGATAACTAATATACTGTGTTAAATGGAGGGAAACTATCAAAAATACAGAGGCTCTTTCCAAAGTAATTTATAAACTTAACACAGTTCCAATCAAAATCTCAACAGGTTTTGCACAGAATTTTCTTGAATCCTAAAAATTTTAGTAGCAGACAAAACAGAGAACCCAAGATGATTTTGAAAAATAATGAGGAAGGGTCTGGACTTCTCTACAGGATATTAAAACTTTTTATTAAAGCAACTGCCAAACTGTTTTCCAAAGTGACTGTACCATGTTACATTCCTACCAGCAATGTCTGAGCGTTTTAGTTTCTCTACATTGTCATCAATACTTTATTATTACCCGTTTTTAAAATTGAAGTGTAGTTGATTTATAATGTGTTTCTGCTGTACAGCAAAGTGATTCAGATACATCTGTGTATATATTTTTTTCAGATTCTTTTCCATTGTAGGTTATTACAAGATACTGAGTATAGTTCCCTGTGCTATACACTAGGTCTTTATTATCTATTTTATATATAGTAGTGTGTATCTGTTAATCCTAAACTCCTAATTTGTCCCCTCCCACATTCCCCTTTAGTAACCATACATTTGTTTTCTATATCTGAGTCTCTTTCTGTTTGTAAGTAAATTCATTTGTATCACCTTTTTAGACCCCACATATAAGTGATTTCATATAATTGTCTTTCTCTGACTTCTCTTAGTGTGATAATCTCTAGATCCATTTGTCTGTCTTTTTTACTATAGCCATTCTAACGGGTGTATAGTAGTATCTTATTGTGTGTTTAATTTGCATTTCCCTAAAACCTAATGATTCTTAGCACCTTTTCATGTACTTATTAATCATTTGGATGTCTTTGGTGAAATGTCTATTCAAGTCCTTTGCAAATTTTTAAATTGGGGTATTGTCTTAATTGGATAGAGTTCTTTGTTTATCCTAGATACAAGTCTTTCATCAGATGTGTGATTTGCAGTATTTTCTTCCAGCCAGTGGCTTGTTTTTTCACTTTCTTAGTGGTATCTTTTGAAAGTTAAAAGTTTTATATTTTAATGAAGTCCAATTTATTGTACTTTTCTTCTACAGCTCATACTTTTGTGTTGTGTCTAAGAACTCTGGTAGCCCAGAGTCATGAAGATTTCCTCCTGTGTTTTCTTCTAAAAGACTGTAGTTTTAGCTTTTACATTTAATTCTGTGATTCATTTTGAATTAATTTTTGTGTATGGTATGAGATAAGGTTTATCTTTTTTGCATATGGATATCCAGTTATCCCAGCTTGAATTGTCTTGGCACCTTTGTTGAAAATTAATTGGTCATAAATTTAAGGATTTCTTTCTGGTCTCTCAGTTCTGTTCCATTGATCTGCATTCACATCTTTATAACAACACCAAATTATCTTGATTACTTTTGCTTTCTAGTAAGTTTTGAAATCAATTAGTGTAAATCTTTCAACTTGTTCTTTTTCAAAATTGTTTTGGTTCTTCTAGGTCCTTTGCACTTCTGTTAGTTTGTCAGCTTCTACAAAGAAGCCTACTAGGATTTTGATAGGAATTGCATTGAAACTGTATATCAGTTTGGGGGAAACTACCATCTTAACAATTATTTCTTTAATTTCTCTCAGCAATGTTTTAAAATTTTCAGTGTATAAATCTTATATTTGTAAATTTATTTCTGAATATTTAATTCCTTTTGATATTATGAGTGGAATTTTTTTTTAATTTCACTTCAGTCTTTTTTTAAACTGGCTTCATTTTTTATTTTTATTTTTTTTAACATTTTTTATTGAGTTACAGTCATTGTACAATGTTGTGTCAAATTCCAGTGTAGAGCACAATTTTTCAGTTATAGATGAACATACTTATATTCATTGTCACATTTTTTTTTCGCTGTGAGCTACCACAAGATCTTGTATATATTTCACTTCATTCTGTTGATTTTTACATATTGATCTTGTATCCTGTGACCTCGCTGGACTCACTTATTAATTCTAGTAGTTTTATTGTGGGTTCCGTAGGATTTTCTACATAGACAATCATGTTTGTGAATAAGGACAGTTTTACTTCTTCATTTCCAGTCTGGATGCAGTTAAGCTATTTGGTTTTGTGGTTGTTGCTTTTTCTTAGGGCATTGTCTAGAACTTCCAGCATAATGTTGAATAGAAATGGTGAGCATAGGCACCCTTGCCTTGTTCTGATTTTCAGGGGAATGCATTCAATCTTTCAGCATTAAGTATGAAATTAGCTGTAGGGTTTTCATAACTGTTCTTTATTATCAAAATGAAGACATTTCTTTCTATTAGTCAGTTGAGAGATTTTATCATGAATAGGTATTGGATTTTGTCAAATCCTGCATTTACTGAGATAATCATGTCCATTTTGTCCTTTATTCTATTAATATGCCATATAACATTACTTGGTTTTTGAACATTTAACCCAATGGGTTCATGGAGTTAATCGCAGTTGCTCATGGTGTACAAACCTTTTTTTGTATGTTTCTGAATTCAGTTTACTAATATTTTGTTAAGGTTTTTCACATCTATATTCATAAGGGATATTTGTATTTAGTTTTTTTTCCTTATGATACCCAATCAGTTTTTAACCTAATGATTTTTAGTAACCTTTGATAATCATTGCCTGGATCAGCTGTTTCACTAGAGGTTACAAACTGGTGCCATTCCATCATTCCTTCATTCTTTATTATTTTGAATTCTTCTATATAGAAGGACTTTGCTTCATCAGCTATTTGGTTATTCAGAGATACAGTTCATATGGCTATATATTTGACTTGTTTCTCTTTACTCGATAATTTTTAGAATAATAAGTCGGTTCTGTAATGTCCTCCAAAGTTGATCAGTTAGAGTTTTAAAAACTATTATGAACTTACGAATTTTAATAACTATGATATGTTTATATTATATATATATCACATCTTCTTTACCCAGTCATCTGTCGATGGACACTTAGGTTATTTCCATGTTGGCTATTGTAAATAGTGCTGCTATGAACATTGGGGTGCATGTGTTTTTTCAAATTACAGTTTTCTCTGGATATATGCCCAGGAGTGGGATTACTGAATCATATAGTAAGTCTATTTTTAGTTTTTTAAGGAACCTCCATACTGTCCTCCATAGTGGCTGCACCAATTTACATTCCCACCAACAGTGTAGGAGAGTTCCCTTTTCTCCACATACTCTCTAGCATTTATTATTTGTAGACTTTTTAATGATAATAATGGCCATTCTGACTGGTGTGAGATGATATCTCATTGTAGTTTTGATTTGTGTTTCTCTGATAATTAGCGATATTGAGCATCTTTTCATGTGCCTGTTGGCCATCTGGATGTTTTCTTTGGAGAGATGTCTGTTTAGGTCTCTGCCCATTTTTTGATTGGGTTGCTTTTTTTTTAAATATTAAGCTGTATGAGCTGTTTGTATATTTTAGAAATCAGTCCCTTGTCAGTTGTATCATTTGTAAATATTTTCTCCCATTCTGTAAGATTTTTTTGTTTTGTTTATGGTATCCTTAAATGTGCAAAAGCTTTTGTGTTTAATTAGGTCCCATTTGTTTATTTTTGCTTTTATTTCTATTACTCTAGGAGCTGGTTTAAAAAAAATATTGCTGTGATTTATGTCAGAGTGTTCTGTCTGTGTTTTCCTCTAGAAGTTTAATAGTAATCTGGTCTTACATTTAGGTCTTTCATCCATTTTGAGTTTATTTTTATATATGGTGTTAGAGAATACTCTAACTTCATTCTTTTACATGTAGCTGTCCAGCTTTCCCAGCATCAATCTCCAAGTAGTTTTAATTTTAGCGTATTTTTATGTTCAGCAACATATTATATTATGTACATGTTAATAAGTTGATGATAGTGAACCTACATTAACATATAAAGAGAGAAATTTGCCATTAGGCATCTGAAATTTAATGAGTTGGCTCTGACCCTCAAGCTGCAGGTTATTTACTTAGATTTGTGGTAAGGAATAAGATGGATTTATTAAGACAACTACTGTGTGAATAAAATAATTAAAAATAAGATGAGTTTGTTAGATGCAACATGGTATAGTAAATATCAAGTGTGGGCTTATACTTGGAAAATGCTTTATAATGAACAAAGTACTTTTACAGTTATTATCTAATTTGACTGTCATGATAATCCCTGAGAGATAGGACAGATACTATGCCCATTTTGTAGAAGGGGAAACCGATGTTTTAAAAGACTGAGGTTCCAGTTTAACATAGCAAATGATAGAATTGGGTTTAAATTTCAAACTTTTGATCTACCTATATACAAATCTATGCTTTCTCTTCCTGGAGGTTGCTAAAGGATGCACAACCTATATTATCCAGGAGGTGGCAGTGCTTTCTTAATATTTATTGCGATTCATTTCCCACTGGAGAGATTTTTTTTAAAAAAAATTGCATTCTTGAGCATAAATTATGTTTAGGTGTTAAAGATAAAAATATTAATAAAGTTGGTGTCTGCTTCCTGGGAGCCCACCATCTGGGTGCAAGAGGTGAGGCAGTCAAGTAGAGTTAAAGCCTACAAAAATTTTGTACAAAATGTTACGGGAATACAAATTTATATCGGGCCTTTTGCGGTGGTGTCTTTTTATGATTAATGGGAGTTAAGTTTTATCTAATACACCGATGAGAGACACAAGTTAATTCAGGCTCTCTGACTTCCTAAAGACACAAAAATAAGCCATAAAAGGAAAATAATATGTATTTTAAATATAATAGAAAAAGCTCCTAAATGTCCTAATGTGGCATTTCATCACTATCAACACTGTTTTCAGTGTTTTTAATGAGTAATATCTTTCCAGATGTAAATTTAATGTTCGAGATATTCCATTCATTCATTGAACAAAAATTTTTAAAAAATTTGTGTGTGTGTGTGTGTATTCAAAATGTGTTTATTGGGATGGTTTCCCATTTATCCTGATTTCAGGGTACTTTTAGTGCTCTTCTGTTTGAAGGGGCATCTTTCTGTAAACCTTGCTTTTCCTCCTGTAAGCTGGCAGGGGACAGTAGAGCAGCCAACACATAAACTAGTATTTGTGCATGACTAAAGAGAGTGGTGACTTTACAGCATCCTGAGCATTTCACATCCATGAGGTAGGAATTGGGGCTCTGCAATAGGCAGGTTCCTCCCTCCTCTTCTCTTCTGGACAGGGATGGAGGAGGTCCTTTTTAAAAGGCAGGTTCTCATGAGGAGGTGTCACTGCTGACAAATATTTTAAATTTTAAATTAGCCAGGTACTGTTAAATGCGAGGGATATAATGAGGTACACACAATAGTCACAGTCCCTGTCCTCATCAAGCTTATACTTCTGTAATACCTGCTAGTGATTAGTGGCTTTATAAATACTGTATGTTGATATTTTAGAAACTATTTCTTATGTTCAAATCTTATGTTTCATTTGAGAGTTTCCAGATGTGGTACAAATTATCCCCAGAAAAAAAGCAGTATTCAAGCAAATTACTTTCTAAATATGTAATGAATCAAAGCTCAGGTAGAATCTTGAATACTTAATCAGCCAGAACTACAGCTGTAGTTTTCTACAGATCTTATTCTTTTTGGCATTATAAGTTTACTCCTAGAATTAGCATCCATTGTGCAACTTAAGAGTAGGCTGAAATATTGCGTATCACTGCTACTTGAGATAAAGAGCTGGTTTGAGGAAAATTACTGAACTTTGACCTTAAGAATCCTGGGATTATTCTTTTATTACTTCTGACCCCAAAATATGTATTTATCAGAATTTTTAATTTTGTAGCAAAATCAGATTGATGTGGAGACAATGCTGAATCAAGACAGAAAGTCTGGATTCTGGTGCCAGGTATTATTTCACCTCCTGACCTTATGCAAGTGAGTTTACCTCTCTGGGGTTTTTTCCATCTGAAAATGAGAGAGGACAAAGCAAAGGAACTATCCAGTTCATCAGTATTCTGACTCGTTTTCCCCATGGTTTTTGTACTTTTTGCAATGTTAGATTTAACCATATGAAATTGGCAGTACTTGACTATTTGAAAAGATTCAGTGGGGGAGGGGATAGCTCAGTAGTAGAGTGTGTGCTTAGCATGCATGGGGTCTTGGGTTCAATCCTTAGTACCTCTGTTAAAAAAATATATATAATATTTTACATATATAAAACCTAATTATCTCCCCCCACAAAAAAAGAAAAGATCCATATTTAACCTATAGAAACAACCGTTTCATTTGGTTCAACCTAATTGTTGAATTCATTTGTGGGCCCTGTTGGGATCATATGAGTTATTTGTTTTAGGGATAGCTGAGGCCAAACAAAATTTCTCAAGTGTGAAGGAAACATACATTTAGACACCATAATATTACCAATCAATACAGTCCATTCTGAGTATGCATAGAATCTAGTCTAGTCTTTTCTTTCTATATTACGCTAATTTTCTGGCTCAGTGATTCTGGGTGATTTGATTCCTGTATTTTAATATCTGGCAAAGGATAAGTCTACTTAAAAATTCTGTTAGGCTATTCCCTGTAGTGAGTTTTGGCTGGAAGTATCTGTTGTTACAGGAGAGAAGAATATACTGTTAGCACTGATATCCAGGGTATGAGATAAATAATTCGTCAGAGCTTCCTGTCTTTCTCCCTGTTTTCCAGTGAGTTAAGTCAAGGAGTTGAGAGACCAAACTTTCCTCATTTCTAGTTTTAGACCAATTTTGCCATTCCATCCTACATCAGACGGGGGCAATGCTAAACTTTTCTTGTTATTTGATGCAGATCCTTAGATTTTTCTGCTTAAGGAAGCTGATGTGTTAAATAAACTTTTTTTTTCACTTCTTAAGGCATTACCTCATCTCTTTACCATGAAATAAATTCTACTTTTTGGTCTTTTCCCATAACCTAGACTTTTGGGCACAAAAGTTAATTAGTGGGAGGAAAGATAATCCAAAGAGAATATTAATAGGTGGGGAGAAACGGCCTCAGCCCTAATATACCTTGTTCAGGTCTCTGAACTATATTCAGAACTCCACTAACAAACTGGCCCTGTCTCACGGCTTTCAGACACATCTGCTACATCAGCCTGGCTCCAGTCCTATGTCTAGGGCCTGGCACATCGGCAGGTACTACATTCTTTGGAGTTCTCCACCCTGATGTGGAGGGACCAATAGTGGCATGCAGTCATCTTTCAACATACAAATCGGAGTTGATCTAGCCTCAGCTCTTCTACCTGAGACACTGAATGAAAAGTGTTTTTTTTTTTTTTTTCATTTTTTAATTGAAGTATAGTTGATTTACAATGTTGTGTTAGTTTCTAGTGAACAGCATAGTGATTCAGTTATTCAGATATACATATTCTTTTCATTATAGGTTATTACAAGTTATTGAATATAGTTCCCTGTGCTAGATATATTATTGTTTATCTCTTCTGTATGTAGTAGTTTTTATCTGCTAATCCCAAACTCTCAATTTATCCCTTTCCCCTTTGGTAACCATAAGTTTGTTTTCTATGTCTGTGAGTCTCTGTTTTGTAAATAAGTTCATTTGGGTCATTTTTTTAGATTCCACATATAAGTGATATCATGATATTTGTCTTTCTCTGATTTACTTCACTTAGTATAATAATCTCTAGGTCCATTCATGTTGCTGCAAATGGCATTATTTCATTCTTTTTATGGCTGAGTGATATTCCATTTTGTGTGTGTGTGTGTGTATTACATCTTTATATCCTTTCAATGTCAATGGACATTTAGGTTGCTTCCATGTCTTGGCTATTGTAAATAATGCTGCTATGAACATTGGGGTGCGTGTATCTTTTTCGAATTGGAGCTCTTTCTCCAGATACATGCCCAGGAGTGGGATTGCTGGATCATATGGTAATTCTGTTTTTAGTTTTTTAAGGAATCTCCATACTGTTTTCCATAGTGGCTGCACAAAGTTGCATTCCCATCAACAGTGTTAAGAGGGTTCCCTTTTCTCTGCACCCTCTCCAGCACTTGTTGTTTGCTTACTTTTTAATGATGGCCATTCTGACTGGTGTGAGATGATACCTCATTGTAGTTTTGATTTGCATTTCTCTGATAATTAGTGATATTGAGTATCTTTTCATGTACCTACTGGCCATCTATATATCTACATTGGAGAGATGTCTGGTTAGGTCTTCTGCTCATGTTTTGATTGGGTTGTTCTTTTTTTTTTTTTGTGGTTATTGAGTTGTATGAACTGTTTGTGTATTCTGGAAGTTAAGCCCTTGTCACTCATATTGTTTGTAAATATTTCCTCTGGGTCTGTAGGTTTTCTTTTCATTTTGTTTATAGTCTCCTTTGCTGTGCAAAAGCTTATAAGTTTAATTAGGTCCTATTGGTTTATTTTTGCTTCTATTTCTGTTTCCTAGGTAGACTGACCTAGGAAAACATTGTTATGCTTTATGTCAGAGAATGTTTTGCCCTTGTTCTCTTCTAGGAGACTTATGGTGTCCTTTCTTATGTTTAAGTCTTTAAGCCATTTTGAGTTTATTTTTGGGTATGGGGTGAGGGAGTGTTCTAACTTCATTGATTTATATGTGGCTGTCCAGCTTCCCCAGCACCATTTGCCAAAGAGACTGTCTTTTCTCCATTGTATATTCTTGCCTCTGTTGTCAAAGATTAATTGACCTTAGGTGTATGGGTTTATTTCTGGGCCCTCTATTCTGTTCCACTGATCCCTTTGTCTGTTTTTGTGTCAATACCATCTTGTTTTGACTACTGTAGCTTTGTAGTATTGTCTGAAGTCTGGGAGGGTTATGCTTCCAGCTTCATTCTTTTTCTTCAGTATTGCTTTGGCAATTCTGGGTCTTTGATTCCATGTAAAATTTAAGATTATTTGTTCTAGTGTTGTGAAAAATATCCTGGGTAATTTGATAGGGATTACATTAAATCTGTAGATTGCTTTGGATACTATGGCCATTTTAACAGTATTAATTCTTCCAATCCAAGAGGATGGGTTATCTTTCCATTAGTTTAAATCATCTTTAATTTCCTTCATCAGTGTTTTATAGTTCTCAGCATATATAGGTCTTTTACCTCCCTAGTCAGATTTATGCCTAAGTATTTTTTGATGACATTTTAAAAGGGATTTATTTTTTACTTTCCTTTTCTGATATTTCATTGTTAGTGTAAAGAAATGCAACAGAAAGCATTTCTGTATGTTAATTTTGTAACCAGCTACCTTGCTGAATTTGTTTATCAGTGCTAATAGTTTTTGTTTGGAGTCTTTAGAGTTTTCTATATATAGTATCATGTCACCTGCATAAAGTGACAGTTTTACCTCTTCCCTTTCAATTTGGATCCCTTTTATTTCTCGTTTGATTGCTATGGCTATGTCTTCCCATACTCTGTTGAATAGAAGTGGTGAGTGTGGGCATCCTTGTCTTGTTCCAGATTCTAGTGGGAAGGCTTTCAGCTTTACACCATTGAGTAATATGTTGGCTGTGGGTTTGTCATATATGGTTTTTATTACGCTGAAATATATCTCCTCTATACCCAACTTGGTAAGAGTTTTTATGATGAATGGATGTTGAATTTTATCAATTGCTTTTTCTACATCTATTGAGATGATCATGTGGTTTTTATCCTTTCTTCTGTTGATGTGGCATATAATATTGATTGATTTGTATTTGTTGAACCATCCTTGTGTCCCCGGAATGAATCCAACTTGACCGTATTGTATGATCTTTTTTATGTGTTGTTTTTCTGGAGAAATCACAAACCAGTCTATGTTGAATCACAGGTATAAACGTCTCTTTCCAAGAGAAGTTCCCAAATAACTCTTATTTTACTTTTCCCCCCTTAGAACAACTCTTGAGTGCTGAGTGCAAAAGAACCAAGAATTTGAGATGCACTGACTAAATCTGAAAAATGTGAGCCATATAATGGGCAAAGCAAATTGGGGTTGCCGGGGACAGGTCAAAGTAAACACACTGGAAGAAATAGAATTCTTCCTCTTCTCATATACTTCCTGAATCTAACCACAGAACTCCAACAACACCCTCTCCATCACTTCTATAAGAGTCCATAACCTCCTTTAAAAATATACTTATCCGAGTAGATGATGAAGTTTCCAGTCTTGTTGATGCTCTTTGACATTATTGACTTTTGGCATCAGGTCACCAATCTGGGTCATTTTACTTTTACGGCCCTAAACTTACTAGATAGGGTATAAAAATCTAGGTTTTTGTATTAGTTTATGTGAAATGGAATTTATTCAGTTGAATTCTTCTTTATCTACCTTCTGATACTTTCTACTTTTGGAGTAGAGAAATGGTGCCAAGTCTTAGGATACAAGAAAATACTACTTTTTTTTTCTGTATCTATTTCTATTTCTTAGATTAGTAGGACTCTAGAGGAAAGGGAGCTGGGATGTCTTATCTTTAGTGTGCTTTGATTCTGTATTATTTCCTTTCTTCTAGAGATAAGAGATGTTCCACCAATTTCCAGGAGATTGGGAATTATGAAAAGAATTTCCAAATATTCAGATTGTTTGTTTATGTAAGATAGGGAAAGAGAAGAAATTGGATTGGTTGATTTCTGAAATTTCTTATCCACTTTCCAGTTATATAGTTTAGTGTGTCTAGTCCTAGTATTATCTTTTGAATGTAACTAAGATACTAGTTTTTGGAAATGTTCACTTCAGATCATCAAATCTGGGTTATACAATACCCAGAGGGATACACACTGGGAGACCGTAGAGTAATTAATCATAATGGAGGTAACATCTGTTGAATCTTTACCAAGTGCCGGGCCCCTTCCTAAGGGCTTTATGTGCATTGCCTATCTTCATTTCACTACAGTTTTAGGAAGTAGATACTATTTACTCTGTTTTACAGATGAAAAAATAAGATTTAGGCATGTGAAGTAATTCTCCCAGTGTCACTCAGCTTATAAGTGATAGGACTGAACCAGAACTTAGATTTGATTCCAAAAGCTGATGAAGTGGGTATTATCTTCATTTTGGAAATGAGTGAATTAGAGATGCTAAGTAACTTGGCCTAAAGTTGTATATAAACAGTAACTAACAGTGGTGTCAGGATTTGAACTCATGTCAGCTGCTCTATAACACTCATGATGGTTTTAACTGTTTTACATTCTAAGACATCAGTGAGCATTAAGGAATGCAGTAAGAACACATCATATTGAGAATATTAGAATTTTACAAAAAATTAGATTGACTGCCATTATAAATCAGGCCTTAAAGATTAAGGTTTTGTATCACATTGTTAGGCTAAGGGAGAAGACGTCAACTAAGGGGCTAAATGACAGTGATAACTTGGCATATAATGAATCTCTGAGGGCAGAAAAGGGACTTAAAAAAATGAGGTATCATTGAGAGATGGCTTTATCAATTTATTTGCTGCACTTGGCTCTGTGCTTTCAACCTCATTTGCAATTCCCTCAGTGAGGCTGTTCCCACCCTTCCTGTGTCCCTTGAGCTGAGCAGTCACTTCCTGTCCTATTGGAAATGAAAGTTAGAGATTGGGGGTTGGTATGTGTGTATTTACTCTGCAGAATGTTGGTACTATCTGCCCCATTATTATAGCAAAAAGGTGACAAGAAAACTAGAATAGAGACTGAGAGTTCATTTAAGGGAGGGTTTGGGCTTAATGTTTTTTGTGGCAAAGCAGACAGCACTAATTTATTTCTTAGAATATCCACGATGGCAGTGGAGTGGCCTTACGGGATTTGAAGGCTTTCATTCTATCTCCCTGTTCTACTTGGATTGGATTGGTAAGTTGCTGGGTATCATTCTTAAATTTGGGGTCTCCTGCAAGTTTCTCTTCTTGTTAAGGCTGCTTCTATAGGACATGCCTTTGAAACTGTCAGAGGTGTTGCAACTGTGTAAATTCTAGACTCTAAGTTAATATTCTTCTTTCCTAAGAACTTTGTATTTTCTTCTCTGTGAAGCATATGTTTTTAAAATAGGGTTGGTTTGTTTGTTTTCTACAGGTCAGAGACAACGACATCCCAACTCTGTGAACTTCAGCTTGGGCATAAATTTCAGATTGGGTGAGTAACTAATTTGTTTCAGCTTCCTGGACCTTGAAGACTAGGAAATAGTGAGATACAGAGTCAAATAAGACAGTTTACAGTTGTTGAAGAAGCCACTAGGCAGTTAGATCTCAGTAAAGCTGAGGGGGAGGGGGAGAAAGCATTAGGCACCAAGTTTCATGACATAGTCCAGGTTGAAAATTCCTTCTTAAGTATGAAATCATACTTGGGGGAATCTGGAAAAGGGTAAGAGACATCGGCCCATCAGCGTGACCCAAGAGGAATAAAACTATCCAAGGATCTTAAACTAGTTATTTCCCAAACTGTTTTGCTTGTCTCTGCCCTTTGGTGAGCTCTTGTTTGTTCTTTCTTTGTGCGTTAAGTTCGCTGTAAATATAAAGTGGAGGGGAAGTCTTGAGCTTATCGCACTTCTTCTCAGTATGGCTTTCTTCACATTCTTCAAAGCAGTGTTCCAGTGGCCCCTTTAAAATCAAGCTTGCAATCTTCTTATAGCTGAAATCTAGGGGAAAAAAATCCTGATCGAATTTTCATGCCAATCAGAACTTGTTCACATAGGAAAGGGGATAAAGTTGAAAGGTGTAGACCTAAGGACTTCTGTTTTTTATTTAACTGCTAAGTCTGTTTGGGGGTGGGGGGTGCGGAATAACATCTTGGGCATTAGGACCCAGTGGAAGTGCCTCACTCAGACTCAGAGTTAACTTCTATCAGTGACGTAAACAAGCAGCCCTAGCTCATTCTCTACCCCCCTTCTCTCTCCCTCTTGCTCCTTTTCTCCCCCTTTCTCCTCCCCTCCCTTCTCTCTCTCTCCCCTCCCTCCCTCTCCCTCTCTTTCCCCTCCTTTCCTTCTCCCTCTTCTCTCTCTCTCAGCTTCCTAACGTTAAAGAGAAAATGCTGCTATCGGTGACTTCCAGGCCTGGGATTTCGACTTTTGGCTATAACAAGAACAACAAGAAGGTAGGGAAAAGTGCTTTTTTGGAATTCAGCTACTTCCTTTTCTGGGGATCGGGAGTGCCCTTGGCTTTAACATTCTCCTTAAGAGGGGAACGGGACTCCTCTCCTCTCAGTGCCTCTCTTTTCCACTACTTTTTTTGGCATCTTCTCTCACCTGGTTCTGAAGTTCCAGGAATTTACAGTCCCTTATGTGAGGCCTGAGAAGGCAGGGGAATTAAAAACAAATTAAGTTTTGCAAGTTTGTATCTTTGTGAAATGAAGTTAGTTTGAGTCCCTGCTGATGTACCCAATCTTCACAGGGATAATATGTCACCTCAGACCCTGGCCCCCAGCCCACACCCTCCAAGGTTATTTTGTCTTTTTGGATTAACTGTTTGCATTCTCCCGCAGACCACCTTCCTTCCCCCAGTTTTATCAGGTAGCTGAATAGTCAGTGAACTCACAACAGCTTCAAGGACTGGGTCTAGGACTAGGTCTCCTCTTCTAGATTAGAGACCCTACCCACCCCGCCTGTAGGGAAGGGGTTTTAGGAGGTGTATCTTGGGAATTAAGGCAGAAAGTTCTGTGATTCTTTGGGTTCTGCTGCGGAGCTGGTTGCTTCCTGCTCTGCAGATAGCGAGGCTCAGCAGGGATCCTTGGAGTCTTCATGGTTTACCCACAGCTGCCAGAGAATTGTGCTATGCTTGGGCATGGGGGCAGTCTGGGGAGAGGTGAATAATCATGCCCACATTTACCAGG
Organism: Camelus dromedarius; assembly: GCF_036321535.1. NCBI lineage: Eukaryota > Metazoa > Chordata > Mammalia > Artiodactyla > Camelidae > Camelus > Camelus dromedarius. The sequence goes on along the minus strand of NC_087446.1, from coordinate 58,239,119 downwards.
AAATATCCTGGGCAGTTTCTTGGCATTTCAGGGCACACAGTGGTGATTACGAGGAACTTTTTGCTGTAGCAGAAAGACCCTTTACACTCTCTTTTGATGCTGTAGCGTTTCTGAAGAAAAAAGGTGCCATAGACATTTAAGGATCTTTTGCTCATTTGATGGATTGTTGGGGGAGTGGGAAAGGATTCCCGCTGCTTTCTCATACACCTAAGGAGACTATTACAGGTAAATCTAAACAAAATATCTGATCAAGGCAGTGGGTTAATGTTTAGACCCAGAACACCTAATGTTAGTTTATGGGTGTTAGTTATTATATGGTTCACTGTATTACATCCTTAAAAAATATGCGTCCATATTTGTTGGTTATCAATGATATATATTTTTAATGTATATATTTACTTACATACATATGCACATAAATATATGATTTTGAGTGAGGGCTGTTTCATCTCTTTATTCTTTACAAATCTTATATAGTACTGTATGAAAGTTTCCTTCCTAATTTTTTCCTCCAAGTCTCTTAGGTTATCCATTAAATTTCAGTAAAATGAATTTCAGAAATTGTTTTTTTCCCTATTAGCGGCTTCATATAATTGACCCTATCTAAAATATCTCCTTTTCTTAGCTCTCCACTCCCTTTTCCCCTTGTGGTGTAGGAAACATTTCACAAGCTTCTAAATCTAGGATTGTATAGGGGACAAGAGGTATGCCTGCGCGTTCGGATGCAATTCTTCTATCTCTTTCTGATAACTTGTAAGGTTTGAGAAGCAGTTCAGGAAACATGGGGTAGGGGTAGACACATACTTACTAATGTATCTGTCAGGTATTCTTTGGGTTCTTACAGGTCAGTGTTATGATGACATCACTTTGTGACTATATGACTCCTTGTGTGTATACATGGGTTTGTGAATATTGGGTATATTTAAACTAAATCACTACTTCATTGTTCTTTGTCTTTTTGTTGACATATAGGGCTTAATGTGTTCATTCCTCTTTTGGGAAGAATGTTTTAGATGAATCTGCTTGTGTAATTTGTGCATTTTTATACCCAAGGTTAAATATTAAAAATAACTTTCGTTAGTTTTTAGTAATAAATGTAAGAAATGCCTATTTTTAAAATTAAGCATAAAGAGGTATATAAAATAAAAAATCAGGTCTTCCCTTCATGTCCAGAAGTTCCTTACCCAAATTCTACCCCTTAAGAGAAATAACTAGTAGCAGTTTGCTGTATGTATTCTATCAGACTTTTTTCTATGACAGAGGAAGATTTTATTTTTGACATTGGCTTATTTGCCACTTCTGTTAAGAACTCTATTTCTCAAGTAGGACAAGTCTATGTAATAAAGTTTTTGGACCTGTCCAGAATGCTTAAAAAACTAAGATAAAGAACAATAAAATTCTGAACTTTTGGAAGAGTACAAATTATAAATATCTGCTTATACCATCCATCATTATGTTATAGCCAAATCTAGAAATAATAGATTTGTAGAGATCTGCTTTCTTCAAGGAGCATTTTTACATCGTAATATTCTGTAATCATTAATTCTGGTTGGTGAAATAAAAATAATTTCCAGTGAGCTCAGTTTGAAAAGCTATTTGTATGCCACTGTTGTGACTTTATTCATTTTATTTGTCTTTAAAGAGTTGGATTTTTAAAATTTTGAGACATATTTGTATACTTTATCAGGGAAGTTGCTTCCTGAGAAGCTCATGACAATCATAGTTTTCTTATTCTTTTTTGACTGTTGTAAATATAGGAATATAAGCAACAAATGGATAATGCCTAATAAAGGCATGTTCTTTCTCAGGATGTAGTGTTGAATATCCATTCCTTTCGTTGGAATTAAAATAGTCACAGTAGGGGGAAAAATGTCGATTTCAAAGAAAGATTCTGCAAAATAATGTGTTACATTTTATTAAAAAACTATTTTAATGGCCTTCAATTATTCTTGGTTCTTAAAAAAAAAAAAAAAGACTGAAGCTAAAAAGATCAGAGTTCTAGGGTCTCAACACTGTTTCTTCAACTTTTGAAACAGTTGCCTCAGTGGAGAGATTTGAGTATAGGTGAGATTGAAAGAGGAAGTGTTTGGGACTAAAGGAATTTCAGACTTGTAAAGAGCCTAACCACGCCTTCCCTGACATCATCTTCCTGGCATGTGTTATTATAATTTAACTCCTCAGAGCATCAACAACCATTCCCTTTGGTAAAAAAGAAAAGGAACTATGTTTAATTTGGGGTAATTTGCCTTCCCCAGTCCATTTTGCATAAATTTCTATTTCTTCTCAGTCTTAACGTATTGAAGACACATGGGGTGGGCAGTGCAGGGTCAATGAGTAGAACTGACTGGTGGGCATTGCCAGATCTTCGCTCTTTAAGAAGCTTGAGTTACCTGAAAATTTCAGAAGTATTTGCTCAGGGGAGAAGAGAGTGGGATGCGGTACTACAATTGTTTATACTTCTAACAGGGAGAGACAGTTTTTGTGTGTTTACTGCATTTTCATCCAGTTTCTATCAAATCAAATGTAGTGGGACTTTTAAAGTCTAAAGTCTTTTGACTGGGGGCAGCTGATAGTTCTATTATCAGTAATGAAGTTAACTCAGTTGGCTAAAGTTTAGTGGTAATGTCTTTCCATTGATCCCGCCTTTCTTTTTTTAGTTCTACGATACGACCTTATGCCCTCATTACTACTGTTAAAAACATCCCGTGTGATCTCTTTGCCTCCTATTTCTCCACCCCCTACCCCTTGCTCTGAAGTAGTTTTATACCTGCTACCAGGATAATCTTCCAACATTCCAGCAATCTAGTTAGTACTGAGCATTTCTTGTATAAAAACTTGCAATGGCTATGTATTACCTGCTAAACAAAGTCCAAATCTTTAGCCCAAAACCCATTATTTATCCAGCCTTTCCTTATCTTCCTTGCCTCCCCTCCCCATGAGTTCATTGCCTTCCTCCTGCTCTAGCCAGTTGTGTTACCTGCAGTTCTCTGGATATACCCTTTGGTTGTCAGTTTGCATGTGTCATATAAGAAACTATGCTATAAAACAGAAAAATACAGAAAAGAAACAGGGCAAGGAGAAATATAGATTAGAATAAGAAGTCAATTAGAATTAAAATGCAGGTGTGCAAACAAACCAGAGTTTTATTCTGGACGATGAAGAATTTTGAATCGTAATTGATTCTGTCAGTGTAGAGGTGGTTGGTGACTTTGATGAGCAATTTTAGAGTGGGGAAGAAAAGCAAGGCTGGAGTGGGTTAATGAGTGAAAGAAGGTAAGGAATTTTAGATGGTGTGTCTAGAGTAATCTTTTAAGAACTTTGATTAAGTTGAAGAGCAGAATCCAATTTAAAAAATGGCCAGAAGAGCTGAATGTTTCTCCAAGGACTATCTACAAATAGCCATGAAAAGATGTCCAGCATCATTGACCACCAAGGAACTCAAAACCACAGTGAGATACCACTCCACACCCACAATATGGCTGTAATCAAAACCAGATAATAATGTGGGGTAATTAGGCCCTGTATACACTGCTAGTGGGGATGTAAAATGGCACATCTGCTTTGGAAAATAGTTTGGCAGTTCCTCATAAGGTTTAAACACACTTCTAGGTATATACCCAAGAGATAGTAAAACATACATTCACACAAAAATCTGTACATCAGTGTTCATAGCAGCATTATTCATAATAGCCAAAAAGTGGAAACAATCCAAATATCCATCGACTGGTGAATGGATAAGTAAAATATTATATATCCCCATACAATGGAATTTTGGAATTTTATTCAGCAAAAAAAGTAATAGAGTACTGATACATTCTATAAAATAGATGAACCTTGGAAACATGCTAGTGGAAGAAGCTGCTCACTAAAGACCACGTACATTTGACCCTTGAACACGCAGAGCTTAGGGGCACCAGCCCTCTGCAGTTGAAAATTCACGTATAAGCTACAGTCAGTCCTCTGAGTGTGTGGTTCCTCTGTATCCATAGTTCTGCATCCTCAGACTCAACCAACAGCAGATTGCACTGTGCTACAGCACTTGTACATATTTAAATAGGTAATTTATATACATATATTTATTGTAGTATTTACCATTGAAAAAAATTCCACGTATAAGGGATCCTATGCAGTTCAAACCCATGTTGTTCAAAGGTCAACGTATTTGCTGCTTCCATTTATATGAAATGTCCAGAATAGACAGAAAGACAGGACAGAAAGCAGATTAGTAGTGCTGAGGGCTGGAGTGGATGGGGACAGTGGGGGAAAATGAGGAGTGACTGGCAGTGGGTATTGGGTTTCTTTTTGGGGTAATAAAAATGTCCTAAAATTTATTGTGATGATGGTTACGCAACTCTGTAATCTAAATACCATTGAATTTACATTTTAAATGGGTTAATTATGTGGTATATAAATTGTATCTCAATAAAGTGATTTAAAACAGATAGCAGAGAAATGAAATAAAGGCTGGTAGAGGATGGTGATAGTGTGAGGGAATTTTCTTAATAAATGGGAGATACGGGAGCCAAAATGCAATGAGTCATGATGAGTTACTTGATACTTATTTTCCAAATATTTATGTTCATATTCACACCCCTCCCATTCTCTAATCCTTTTGCTGTTGTGTCTCATATAGTATTTAGCCAGTGATCCTTTTTTGTTGTTACCGCTTCCTTTTGTAATGGCCTTTCTGTTCATTTGTTCACTCTACCCACATTCATTAAATAGTTCCAGCATGCCAGGATCTGGGGCTAAGGCATGACTGTCACCCTTCCAAGAGCTCACAGTCAAAACTTGCAGAAGTTCAGCTGAAATGCTACCTCTTGTATAAATCTTCTAATCTTTCCACCTCCCTGCCCCAAAGGGGACATTTTTTTTTAGCCTCCTAATATTTTGTACTTCTTATGTGATATTTATATAATTTTGCATTGTGTTAGAATCATTTAGGTGACTATCTTATCTTCATTGCTGGAGTGTAAACCTGTAAAGGTAAAGAGTGTTATTCAGTGTATTATTCTCCAAAACACCTGATAAAGCACCTTAAGCCTATCCAGTAGACATTTAAAATACATATCCTAATAAATGTAATTAAGCTAATGTTAGGGATTCAGTTACAATTAAGCAAAGGAAGGCAGCATTGTGTTCTATACAGATTGTCAAATTTGGAGTTAGATCTGAATTTAAATATGATTTTTGTCACTTATTAACTGTGTGACTTTGATTTCTTCATCTTAAGTATTGATACACTTTATTGGGTTAGTTTTAAGGATTGGCAGTATTTATTAACATTTAAAATCACATATCAGTGTATAAATAGATTATTTCTTTTATTAAAAAAACTTTTATATAAACATTTTTAATTGAGTTATAGTTATTTTACAATGTTGTGTCAAATTCCAGTGTAGAGCACAATTTTTCAGTTATACATGAATGTACATACATTCATTGTCACATTCTCCTTCGCTGTGAGCCACCACAAGATACTGTATATATTTCCCTGTGCTACACAGTACAATCTTGTTTATCTATTCTACATTTTGAAATCCCAGTCCCTTCCCACCCCCCGTCCCCTTGGCAACCACAAGTTTGTATTCTGTGTCTATGAGTCTGTTTCTGTTTTGTATTTATGTTTTTAAAAAAAAAAAAAAACTTTTTCTTGATGCCATTTCTTCCTCCAGCTGCTGCGCCATTTCTCTTCTTCCCTTTATATAAAATATCTTGAAACAGTTATTTATTCAACAGTCTTATATACTAGCTGTCTCCAATTTATTTCCTTCTACTGCTTTTTCTTTTGTTTTCTTTAATATATGATTTGATAATATGAAAGATTACATGTAACTATAAAGCATAATAATAAGAACACCTGTAAACCCATCTTTCAACTTAAGAGCTAGAATCATTGCATATAAATGGCATATACTTAGGAGTTTCTCCCCATCCCATCCCCTACCTCCCTTCTAGGGGTAACCACTCTTCTAAATTTTATATTTATCATTCTATTGCTTTTTTAAAACATAATTTAAAATCATGTTTAATTTTCTTATTTACATTGTTCTCAGTGCTTTATATATACATGTATGTGTGTGTGTGCGCATATATATGTAAAACTATATAATGTCATTTAATCCTTACAATTTCATTGTTACTCTCCCTTTTTCACAGATGAGAAAAAGTGAAGTACAGAGAGTTTAATAATTGCATTGCTAGTTAATGGACTGGCTGGGATTTGAACCCAGATAGTTTCACTCCTAGTCTGTGTTCTCAACCACTACCATATTACCTTATTGCAATGCAGTCTTCTGATTGCTTTTTCCATTCAGTATTACATTTTCATGTTTAATTCATGTTGTATATAGCCATGGTTTGTTCATCTTTCCATGCTATATTTCCTATTATGAATATACCATAGTTTATTCATTCTCCTGCCAATGAGCTTTTGAATTATTTCCAGGTTGGTTTGTTTTTGCTATTCCTAACATTGCTGCTCTGAACATAATCGTATATGTGGTACGTTTGTGTAAGAATTTCTCTTGAGTTTATACCTAGGAGTGGGATTGCTGAGTACAAGGTATGTGAATGTTCACCTTTAAGAGGTAATGCTCTCCAAGTATACCAAATTTGTTCTCATCAACAATGTAAAATTTACTGTAGATTCACATACTTTCTACCTGTTGATAATGCCATACCTCTCTCACTCTCTCTTAAACCCAATCTGATTAGGCTTTTACTCCCACCACTCTGCCAAAACTGCCCTTGTGAAGGTCTGCGATGACTTTCATGTTCTTGAGTGCTCAGTTCTTAGCTCTCATCTTACTTAACCTATTGTCAACACTTGACACAATTTATCACACAGTTCCTTGAAACACTTTCTTCATTTGGTTTATAAACTACTGCGCCCTGCTGTTCCTCTGGGATCTATGGCCTCTCTTCTTTAGGGTCCTTCTAGTTTTTCTCATCTCTAAACCTTGGAGTTCTCCAGGATTCAGTCCTTGAGTTTCTTTACTATCTACACTTCTCCCTTCATAATTTGATCCTAATAGCTTTAAATATCACCCACATGATGGCAAATCTCAAATTATATTTCCAGCCTGGACTGCCCTCCTGCATTCCAGATTCATATATCTAACATCACATCTCCATTTAGATGTTTATTAGACATTTCAAATTTAACATGTTTAAAACAGCTCCTGCCCTGCCAAAACTATCCTTCTCACTGTCTTCTCCATCTCGGTAAATGGTAATTTCATTTTTTCAGATGCTCAGGCCCAAAATCTTGACTTATCCTTGACTCTTCTCTTTCTCTTACAGCCCCATATCTAATAGCATAATACTAGTACTTAACTTTATTGGACCATTAGTAATTAATACCTGCTACATAGTAAATCATCATTAAGGTTAGCAATTATAACTAAAATTACCAATGGAAGATATGATTCCATTTTTAAAATTCCTATATGCATACAAACAAGCTTATAGTTTCTCTCATCTTAAACAAAGAAAACCCTGCTTGATCCCATGCTTTCTGCCGGTTACTGACCTATTTCTCTGATCCTTTTTATAATCCACCTTCTTGAAAAAGTAGTTCCTATAGAATTTCTACTTCCTTACATCCTACTTTCTTTTTCTTAGTATTTGTTTTTTATTTTTAATTGTAAAATATACATAACATAAAATTTACCATCTTATCCATTTTTTTTTTTACGTTTTTGTTGTTGTTGTTGTTAGTGGGGAAGTAATTAGATTTATTTATTTATTTATTTATTTATTTATTTATTTATTTATTTCTTCATTTTTAACAGAAGTACTGGGGATTGAACTCAGGACATCTGCTTGCTAAGCACACGCTCTACCACTGAGCTACACTCTCCCCCCATCTTATCCATTTTTAAGTATAAGGTTTAATAGTGTTGAGTACCTTTACATTATTGTGCCACCAATGTTCAGTACTCTTTTCATCTTGAAAAACTCAAAGTCTACGCCCATTAAACACCACCTCATTATCTCCTCCCCCCTGCTTCTGGTAACCACTGTTCTACTTTCTGTTTTTATGAATTCTCCAAGTACCTCACATAAGTGTAATCATACAGTATTTGTCTTTTTGTAATTGACTTATTTCACTTAGCATAATGTCCTCAAGTTTCATCCATGTTGTAACATATGTCAGAATTTCCTTGCTTTTTAAGGCTGAATAATACTACATTGAATGTATATGCCACATTTTGTTTATCCATTCATCTGTGAGAGACACTTAAGTTGCTTCCATTTTTTGGTTGTTGTGAATAACGTTGGTATGAACATGGGTGCATAAATATCTCTTCAGACTCTGCTTTCAGTTCTTTTGGGTATATTCCCAGAAATGAAATTGCTGGATCATATGGTAATTCTATTTTTGATTTTTTGAGGAATTACCATATTGTTTTTCATAGTGGCTATACCATTTTACATTATCACCAACAGTGCAGAAGCTCTGATTTCTCCACATCCTTGCCAACACTTATTTTCTGTGTTTTTGATTACAGCCATCCTAATGGCTGTGAGCCAGTATCTCATTGTGGTTTTGGTTTGCATTTGTCTAATGATTAGTGATTCTAAGCATCTTTTCATGTACTTATTGGCCATTTGTATATCTTCTTTGGCAAAATATCCAAGACCTTTGCCCGTTTTTTTTTAATGGGATTTTTGTTGTTGTTTTTGAGTTGTAGGAGTTCTTTATATGTTTTGGATATTAACTCCTTATCAGATATATGATTGGCAAATATTTTCGTACATTCTGTAACCTGCCTTTTTACTCTGTTGATTGTGTCCTTTGAAGTACAGAGTTTAAAATTTTGATATAGTCCAATTTATCTGTTTTTTATTGCCCATGCTTTTGGTATCATATCCAAGAAATTGCCAAATCCAATCTCATGGTACTTTTTCCTTATGTTCTCTCCCAAGAGTTTTATAGTTTTAGCTCTTTTGTTGATCCATTTGGAGTTAATTATTGTATACTGTGTAAGGTAAGGGTCCAGTTTCATTCTTTTGCAGGTGCATATCCAGTTTTTCCAATACCATTTGCGGGAAAGACTATTCTTTCGCCGTTGAATGGTCTTGGCACCTTCGTTGAAAATCATTTGACCGTAAATGCAAGGGTTTATTTCTGGGCTCTCTATTCTGTTCCATTGGTCAATATACCTGTCTTTTTGCCAGTACCACACTGTTTTGATACTATAGCTTTGTAATTATTTTTGAAATGAGGACGTGTGACTTCATCTTTGTTCTTTTTCAGGATTGTTCCGGCTATTCAGGGTAACTTGAGATTCCAAATGAATTTTAGGAAGAACCATTTTACTTCTGTAAAAACAACAACAACATTGTTTTCCATTTACTTGTGTCTCCTTCAATTTCTTTCAGTAGTATTTTGTGGTTTTCAGTGTACAGGTCTTTCACCTCCTTGTTTAATTTATTCCTAAGTATTCTATTGCTTTTGTTGCTATTGTAAAGGGATTTATTTTCTTTATTTTTCTTTCAGATAGTGTATAGAAGTAAAACTGATTCCATTGCTAATGTGTAGAAAAGCAGCTGATTTTTGTATGTTTGATTTTGTATTCTGAAACTTTATAGAATTTGTTTATTAGGTCTCACTGTTTTGGTGGAGTCTTTAGAATTTTCTATATACAAAATCATGTTGTCAGTAAACAGACGATTTTACATCTTCCTTTTTGATTCGGATGCCTGTATTTCCTTTTCTTGCCTAATTGCTCTGGCTAGGACTTCTAGTACTGTGTTGAATAGGAGTAGTCAGAGTGGGCACCCTTTTCTCGTTCTTGATCTTAGAGGAAAAGCTTTCAGCCTTTCACTGTTGATGACATAAGCTGTGTGCTTGTTATATATGGCTTTTATTATGTTGAGGTATGTTCCTTCTATGCTCTGACTGTGTGAGTGTTCTGCCCACCTCTCCATCCTTCGTTACACTCCAGCTTCACTGGCCTTTTGTTTTTTTTCAGATTCAGTTGAAAGTCCCACTTATGTCTTTTGCCCATTTCCCTCTTTCTGGCATGATCTTTTATTTCATTCTCTGAATGGCTAGTTTCTTCTCATCCTTGAAGTCTCACTTAAATGTCACCCTTCTGACTATAGTAATTAAAGTAGGTCACAACCTCTGTTCTTTTTTCTCTAGCCCATTTATGACACTGGGTAATTATACAGTTACATTGTGATTATTTGATTAATGGCTCTATCTCCACTAAATGCTGAATTCCATTAGGACCAAGACCATCTCAAGTCTTTGTCTCTAGACCATCCTTAGCTCAGCGTTTTGTCCTTGGTACCTGACATCATACCTGGTACTCTAACTTGGGCATTTGGTATTCACTGGGTGAATGCATGTGAGCTCATTTTATATTTCAGGCACTATAGGAGCTTTATGTGTGTTTATTTTAATCCTCATTAATTCCATTACATAGGTGCTGTTACTGTCCCCATTTTGCAGGTAAGAATAAGCAACATACCCAAAGTCATACAGCTAGTGCATAGCAACACTAGAATTAATCCTAAGTCTCTGGTTTTTGAGCCACTTTCTCATAGTTAATGGGCTCTATGGTCAAGAAATATACTTTTGAAAAAAACATTTAGTAAACATTGATTCATTGCCTACTCAGTTGCTAATTGAATAGTGAATAACTGAGTACTTACATCAAAACTGAATCTGATTTTTCCTCATTTGTACAATAGAGATCTTATATTACAAATGAAAATGATTTTCTTTGTTGTCCCAAATTGAATTATTATTAAATCGTTATTTTACAGTTACAGGATTTGCAAACTGGTAGGGCCAGGCCTGCTAACATTTTACCCTGTCCTCCATTTTACCTACCAAAGATAATACTTGCCTCGCCCTTGAAGACTGTTAGCGTTTGAAGGTTTCAGTTTGAAGTATTCTTTTTCCTCCCCTCCAGTTGTGAAATAAGAAAACTGTTTGACAAATGGGAAATAAAAACAATACCTTTAATAAAAACTAATGTTCAAGAGGGTAGCATATATCTGTGGGCCAATGGACTTCCTATTCCTGCCCCAGAATTAGATTTCACCACCTAGGTACAAGCAGTGATCAAAACCAAACCAAACACAAAGCTATGGGCTTCCCATGTGGGGTGACCCTTGTGAAACCTCACCAGTGTATAAAGTAGCAAAACGGAATGTGTGCTCCCTTCAGGTAGCAGAACCCCCCAGAGCGAAAGAGGAAGGGAGCCATGCAGCTGTTTCCCCCTGCAAAGGTGATGACCAGATTCCTTGGTTTGATTCCATTTTCACATATCAGATCATTGGTTAAATCTAGTAGATTTTTTGATGATTGAGGTAAAATGATAAGCTCTTTACCTGTCTTTTGGTGTCATTTTGGACTGTTGGTTTGAACACATTTTAGAAATTGATTAAAAAATAATAATTGAGGGGCTAATTGTTGACCTTACTTATAGTTTGTGAAAGCTGAAAGGATGTGGACTTGAGAACCAGATGACCCTGAGTCAAAAGGAAGACTCTGCTACTTATTATGTAAACTTGGGAAAGAATGAATTCCTCTGAACCTCCATTTCCGCATCAATAAAAACTAAAATGGAAATGATACCTATCTCATTATCCTCTTTGTAAGTATTATATTAGGTAACAGAATCCTCTAGGACCTAGAATATGATAGATAGCCAGCAAATGTTTTCCCTTCCCTTTGCCTGAGAAAAATAATAAAGTAATAGGTTAGTTGGCTTTTTTCTTGAGATTAATATCAATAGTTTTGATAGGCTAAGCCAGGGGCACTTTTACATTGTTACTATGAGGTTTTTGACTTTTTCATTGTGTTTTTATGTCATTTTTCTGTTTTTGCATTACATTTTATGCCTTTTGAAGGTCAGCCTTTTCTCTCATTTTACATTTCTTCATAGCGTCTCCGCATTCTGTACATTATATAGATTCTTTTTTTCTATTCTCCAATTAGTAGACACTTAATGAATGGCTTTTGAATGGGTTAATTTTTATGCTAGTACAAGTCAACTAACCCAATTTCCTCAACAAATAAATTGCAAGAAATAAAAAAGAAATGAATAGGAAACTTGTTGATTAAAAGATGTGTCAGACACAGCAACAGTCACAATATGTAGACTATTTCAAACAAATAAAACTTTCAGATAAAACAAAACAAAACAATTCTGATATGTATAAGACAGTTAGAAATTTTAACCCAATTTTATAAAATTAAGGAATTATTAACTTTTTAGGTGATATAGTGATTTTGTGTTTTTTTTTTTTTTTTTTTTGTTTGTTTTTTTTTTAAGTGGAAGTACTGGAATTGAACCCAGGACCTTCTGCATGCTAAGCATGTGCTCTACCACTGAGCAATACCTTCCACCCCCAGGTTTATGTTTTTTAAAAAGAGGTTTTTCAGAGTAACATACGGAAATATTTTGTAATTAAATGATATATTTGGTGTTTGCTTTGAAATAATATGGGAGGTAGGGAAATAGGTGGGGCTATAGGTGAAGCAATTCTGTACTGAATAATTGTTGAAGCGAAGTGATAACTGTGGGTTCATCATACTCTTTGTTTGTTTTTGTATGTTCTCCGTAGTTAAAATTATTCTTACTAAATTTGCTTCCCATCCTCTGAACCAGGACTGTCTCTCTCTCTCTTTTTTTTTTTAATAGGTAAGATATGAGCAACTTTAATACCACAACCAGGCTAGTTATTACTTAAGAGTACCACTGAATGCAACTGTCAGGAGTAAGGGTCAGCCAAGATAGAGAAGAAAGGGGAAGATGGAGGAAGAAAGGAAAAGAGTAAGAGAGAGGAGGGAGACTAGAGAAAAGGAAAGAAGTGAAGGATAGTAGATGGTTCCCTCTTAGTTACAAGTCTCTTATTCTCATTCTAAATTTTCTTTCAATTTCACCTCAAAAGGATACCAAAGATAAGTAGGAACCTGAGATTCTGCTCTATAAGTTCTGTCAAAAATGTTTTGTAATAAGGAGAAAGAAAAATAGCTGTTTTGTTTCAATGTATCAGCCTAGGAGACTAAGGATTCCCCTTTTTTCTATATTCCTTGTAGATTTAGTATACTGTAGCTATTGCATAGATAGTATGTCTCTAAGTGTCTGTGGGTACTGGACTTTGCAGAAATTCTTACATAATCTTCCACATCACTACCCAGGAACTGGATAGAGTTTTCTCTTCCTTTTTTGGAGACCTTATCCCTTTGTTTATAATTGGCTTTTGGCATTCAGTTCTCACTGTGGCAGCCAGTCCTCACCTCTGCCCCTTACCTCCAACCTCTGCCCCATTCCTAACTGTAGTTTAAGATCATGAGTTTGACAAACTAGGTTAACACTTTTCCAAGGACTAGTTCTGTTCAGATCACTTTTTTTTCTTTTTTTTTGAGATTCAAGGTATGTTAGGAATTAGAAGAGCATGGGTCCAGGAGTCGGGCCGTATGGACTCAAGGTTTTAATATTCTATCCCAGTTAAAAAAAAATAGTATGTCAGACTTCAAGAGACTTGTGGGTTTGTTTTTAAATAGGTAATAGATATATGGACTTGGGATAAAATATGAAAGTTTCAAACAAGTATAAAGGAAACAAAGAAAAAGTGTGTTTTCACCACATCTTCTGTGTACCTAGTTCCCATTTCCAGTAGCCATCACTGTTAACTGTTCCTTGTGTATCTTTTTAGAGATATTTCTATGTACGTTATATCAGACTTTGAAAAATTATATAGCCAGAGTTCTTCGTGACTTGTAAAAAGCAGGCTAGAACAAGGATTAAACTCTATATACCTGATGTATTGTTGGGTGGTTGCATATGTACATTTTATTTTGATCTGGAAATAGACTAGGCACACATAACCTTTCACATCCTTGGGATAGGCCACTTACTTTAGGTGTGTAGCATTGCCAGTGTTTATTGTTTGGGGAATCAAAAATATTTCTGTAAGGACCACAGGAGCAGAATTTTTTGTGACTTTGAGACTTAGGGCCTTAATAAAACCAGATCCCTAATCTACCAGTGTGGGTTTTCTTTGAATGGATGGTATCAGGGTGAAGAAGAGAAGGGTTGGTATTTCCCTACTTCCTGTGTGTTTGTGATCTCTGTATTTCTGACCAAAATGAAATTGTGTCAAATGATGAAAATGGGGTAAATGACAAGGTAGGGCAAAGTAAACTACAGGCAGACATTATCTTTTCCTTTGTCCTTTCTCCGTCTGAAGCAGCTGTGTTGTGGAAGAGGCACGAATGCTTTTCTGCACGCCACCAACCTCCAGTGACGCTGCTGTTCCTTTTCACTTTGCAGCTCCTCCTCGGGCCATGTGTCCTTCCAAACGCAGATGATCCACCAGCCAGGCTGAGTAGTGGAGGGTTAGGTAATGCAGAGTCACACTGCATGGGGCTCAGTTGTACCCCACCCATGTTTTCCCCAAGCAGCTGTCATGTTCAGACTTAAGCTACTTAACCTTCAAAGATCCTTTCTCTTTCCTGAGAATTTATGACATTTTTCGCTCTGTTATCTCCTGGTATGTAGGAGGTATTGCCACACTGACAGGTACCCACAAACTTGTGGTATAGTTGGTTATTCCCTGGGATGCAGGCATGGGCTTGTGCTGCCTAAAAACACTGTGCCTTGCTAAAATTGCCCATGTACTCCAGCTGAGGGTTCTTGCTCTAGTCAGTCTATGTAATTACCAGTCTTGTGTAGGAGATTTTTCCTCCAGCTTATTTGGTTCAGTTCAAATGCCTTTGCTCCTTGAATGTTCTACTTTGACTAGACATTACCTATTGCCAGGGAACTTAGAAGTGTTTTCCTTCCAGAAGGGAGAGAAGCAAAGGATGCAGGGTCATGCATAGGCCTGCTCTACATGTTTACCCAGCTGTTTGCACGGTTTGGATACTGTCAGTGTTTAGGGTTTCCGATAGTTGACTCTGTTTAACGAAAAGTGAAGTGATATAACAGAGGGAATGTTGAATAAGACTGAGCATCAGTTTCTAAGTTTTAGAAGGGAAATAACACATCCCCTGCTCTACCTCACAGAGTTGTGGGAAAGATGAAATGAAAGCATAAAGGTGATAGGACTTAAGATACTGTTAAATGGTTAGACAAAAAGATACAGAATTCTGCATCAAACTGCCTTGAGGCTTTTTGCACAGGGAGGAGGTTGTTTATCCAGTCTTGAAGAAAGCAGAGTTTCTTAAGAGCTTCTTGTACACCTGAGTCTTTAAGGTAGAATGATTGGTTCATCATTCAGGATCCCAAAAGGAAACAGGTGGCACATCCAAACAGAGTAATTTGAGAAAGACGAAATAAAGGGATTAATTACAAGAGGACTTGGGGGCACCAGTGAGAGCGAGCAGAGTACCCTATGGCCAGCAATTACAGAGCCTACATTACCTGAGATCTAAAAGAGCAAAGAGAGAGATGACCAGAATCTAAGAGTAGCTGTGTGGAGAGAACCGTGGGCCTCAGTAGAGGTATGCCGCTGGATCACGGTATCCTGGCAGGGAAAGGAGCTAGGAAAAGAAATTACTCTGGCCTCCTCCTCCTTCTCTTTGATATCCTGCTGGTGTGCATCTGGTTAGCCAAACCCAGCTGGAAGCCAGAGGGCGAGGGAGCATGTTCATACTCTATATGGTCAGCTTCCAAGGCATGGAGCAAGGTGGACAAGAGTGGCAAGTGGATCTGGAAGGGCAAATGGGTTCCTGGGCAGTATGTTTGGCTTCACTGAGGATTGTTTGGTTGTTTAGACTTGGGGTTTTAAATTGTCAGTTTTATGCTTGAGGCCTAGTTTGAGTACCACATGGTATGAATGTAAGTAACTCCTTGGTATTCAAGGGACGTGGAAAACAAATTGCTGTTATCGTGGTAAGAGTCAAAGAGAAGGGGGGTGGAGGTGAGAACCTGGAGATGGTGTCAGGTTTACTTGAGCTAAGGGGAAGCAGTAGAAAGTAGAGTCAGCTTTTAAAACCAGGTTTGGTGGGCAGATCTGCAGTATGTGTTCTCTGACTCAGGTTCCACATGTTCCAGAGATACCTGTCTCTTTTTGTTTTGTTTTGTTTTTAATGTTACTATTTTTTTTCTTTTTTGGGGGAAGGGGGATTACAGGGAATATCCCTTTCTTGCTCTGATATGGCTTAATGTCTGATTCATATTTCCACTTGAATTTCAATACAATATATTAACCTTATGGCTTCTCATGGCTTTTCTGCCTGGAGATGAAGTAGGGTGATGCCGACCTGGGCTGATCCTGTGCTGGGTCATGCTAACCTGTGGTAGCCTAACATCTCAAGATGTTTTCAGTGGTTGGGATGTCCTCTTCTCTCTACCCATCCCTATCAAATTTTTTTCACTATTAAATTTCTATAACAGCTTTATTGAGATACAATTCACATACCATACAATTCATTCATTTAAAGTCACAATTCAGTGGCTTTTTATGTATTCACAGAGTTATGCATCCATTACCATAATCAATTTTAGGACATTTCATTACCTTCCAAAAGAACCCCCCCCCCCCCCCCCCCCCCGCTTAGCGGTCATCTCCCAACTCTTTCATTACCTCCCTCTCCCAGCCTTAGGTAATCTACTTTCTGTCTCTGTAGGCTTGCCTGTTCTACATGTTACATATAAATGGAATCATATAATCAGTGGTCCTTTTGACTGGCTTCTTTCACTTAGCATGTTTTCAAGGTTCATGTTGTAGTGTGTATCTGTGCTTCTTTCTTGTGGCTGAGTAATAGGCTTATGGATGGATAAACCACATTTTATTTATCCATTTATCAGTCAGTAGTCGTTTGTGTTGTTTCCACTTTGGGCTGTATACAAATAATGTTGCTCTGAAACTCATGTACAGGTTTTGTGTGGACGTACGTTTTCACTTCTCTTGGGTACATACTTAGGAGTGGAATTGCTGGGTCACGTGATAACTCTGTGTTTAACTGTTTTAGGAACTGCCAAACTGTCTTCCAAAGCAATTGCATCCTTTTACATTCCCACCAGCAGGGTGAAAGGGTTCCAGTTCCTTCACAGCTCACCAACACTTGTTATTTTTTATGTAATCAAAGTTACTTTTGATCAAAGCTATAGTCTTTTTATTACAACCACCCTAATGGATATGAAGTAGTATGTCATTATGATTTTGATTTGCAGTTCCCTATGGCTCCCCATTTAAAGTTTAATATCCTACTCATCCTTCAAGGTGCAACTCAGACATCTTTGAGAAGCTTTTCCCTCAGGAATTGTTTCTTCTTCCCTGCTCTTACACCACTTTGCTTGGATCCCCATTAGCACACGTGTTTTGTTCTGCTAGTTATCTAGCTTGTACTCTCTGGTTTGTGAATTACTGAATGGCTCCTTGTGGGTATGTGTTTAAATTTATTATGAAATGTTTCACTTATATATGTACTCATCTGTGAGTCTGCGCTGCATCAAGCAGGACTTGCATGTAGTTGGCATTCAGATATTTACTGAATGACTCAAATAATGCAAAGGGTCTCATGAGTGAGTACTTTCCTGGAAGAGTGGACTTTCTTTTATTGGGAGATATTATGATAGAACTCAGGAAATAATGTATTTTAGGCAAAAATGTTCAAGTATGTTATATGTCTTAGAGACCACTGGCTCTAGGAACTTGCTTGTGAATCATCCGTATCCAGGTTGTAAATGGAATTTTGATGTCAGGCCACTGGATTGTTTATCTGTGAGACTTTCTTAGGGGTTTGTTAAGACGATACACAATTAGCAAATCCCCTAAGTTTGTTTTACTCCTTTCAGCAAATAGCCATGCCTATAGTCTGTGCTAGGAACTTAAGTAGACACTAGATGTGGGATGGGGTTTTCTCTTGCTCTCGTGGTAATAAAGTTAAGGGCCCAGGATGGGGATGACTTTCATAGCAAATGAATGGATGCAGGATTTGTGAATTTCGTTAAACCATGCAAAATGAACACTTGATCAGAGAGCCTTATTTTGATTTTAATTAATAAGTAGCTCATCTGCCTGGATCCTTCTCTTAGAGATCTGATGGAAGACTAGTGATTAGGAATTAGGCTTTGTATCGCGTCTACCATTACGATCTCTTACAAGAGAACAAAGGGAAAAACACTCTTGTGTCTCTTAGTTTCCTGTAACTCAGCAAGGCAGGAAACCTAAAATTCCTGCTACAGGAAGAGGGGAGTTTGATCTTTCTTTTTCTGGATGAAGATGAAGGAGTTATTTCTCTGTCCCCATACTATAAGCCCTTCCCCAGATTGTTACCCCCAGAGATTCTTATAAGCTATCTTACAGCATAATTCTCTGCCCATCCTTTAAACATCACCCCACCAATCTTTAGGGGACTAAAGTCTCTTCAGTGTTTTATCTGAAATGTCTCAGCCCTGAATAATAAAAGAGCAAAACAGAAGGATTGTTTTATAATCTAGACATAAGTAACTTTCTGAGGAGGTCAAAGAGAGGTAGTTCTGAAGATGGTCAGGGCCAGCTTGCTGCGTAGGTATCCAGGTACTTTGCCTCACAGCCTCAAATCTCTTCATGTACTTTCTATAAAAACACCTCTTCAATATGAAAATGAGTATATGTATATATATGCATGACTGGGACATGTATGCTGTACACCAGAAGTTGACACATTGCAACTGACTGCACTTTAATTTAAAAGAAAAAAAATCTCTCCAGAGTTTTCCTGGATCCTTAAGAACTACTAGGGGAAACATCAAATCTGCAGACAAATAACAGCTCAATATGGGTGAATTATCTATAGTTTGCAAAGGAAGGAGAATTTTGTCCTTTAAATAGAAGACCTTCATTTTTAAGACTCTAGATTTTAAAAGAATAATCATAATTGACATTTCATACTTTCTGTATGCCATGTTAAGTACTTTATATCCATTAACTCATTTATCCCACCTTTCTTTGACTTACTTTTATGTGTGGCTATTTTATATGTGGCTCTGCGAGAGGAGTGGCCCTTCTGGAAAACATCCAAGGCCACCCCTTCTGGTGTCCTCACACACCTTTTAGTGATAGATTCTAGTCTCCAGCCAGTCTTATATCTGCTGTTGGGAGGAAGGTATAGCTCAGTGGTGGAGTGCATGCCTAGCATGCACAAGGTCCTGGGTTCAATTACCAGTACCTCTGTTTAAAAGAATAAGCAAATAAGTAAGCCTAAAATTACCACCCCTCCTTAAGAAAAAAAAATTTTTTTAAAAAGGAAACAAAATTTTTAAAAAAGAAAAAAAAATTTTTTTTTAAATCTGCTGTTCCCTAGCATTTGCATTCAGTCAATTCATTTTTGCAATTCAATGAATGTTTCCTATTCTACCTTGATAACCTATTGCCACAGATAGGCACTTGGGTTTCACTGCCAGATCCAAAGCCAAAATGCCCTAGCCCTGAGATTGCTTCCCACCTTCAGGGATCACAGTTGAAATTCCTCCCTTTCGCAAAGAATTAGTGAAATACGAGAACCTTCTAAAAGCATTAATACCTCATTTGTAGGCCTACATTTCTAAGGCACTGCTTTAACTTTTAGCTAAGAAATCAAACTTCAGAGCTCTTACCACACTAATTACTGGGCTTTTCATGCCTTCCCTGCCTAGTCCTGTTATTTTTAAGATATTCAAACATTTACTAAATGCATGAATTAACCAATATTTATTCTAACAGTACTCAACATATATCCATCAAGCAGATAACTTCACATTCTGCAAGTCTGAATTTAACTTCTATACTTTTTCCTGATCCCCCTTCATGTCTAATATCTCCTAGCTACTCTCACCACCTCTGGTCTCCTACCCCTCCAAACCAGCTTGGATAAAGCTGCAGGTGTTAGCTTTCTCATGTCATTTCTCTGTTTATAAACCCATTAATGTTTCCCAGTCACTTCCAGAATTAAATCTCCTTCATAAGAAAACTCATACCTACCCTATTCTGCTGGATAGCTTTACATATTCCTTTGCTGCTTGATAATATACTACCATCCTTTATTTCAAAAGGCAAATTTAATACCATCCCAGGTATCTGGGCCAAATGTGAGGGTCCTTGTTTTAAAGAGTTCAAATCTTGAAATCATTAGGGGCATAATACAATTGAGTCCTCTTCTAAATGACCACTAATCCAAACACCTTTAAGAATTCCACCTACATGAATACAAACCAAAGTTATAAGTGGAAACCTACCAGTTTTTTTTTTTTTTTCTTCTAGGAGCCAAACAAAACTACATGTCATCCAAAGATACGAAGCTAACAGATGGATGCTCCAGTAGCATCCCTTCCTTAAGAGAACCTGGAGTACTGACAGGTCAACCATTTCCATTTCAGCTCCTCTAACAACACTGAATTTGATCCTTACATGAAAATGACAGTTTTTCACCATAGCAATAAATATCAAGTTACCTTTAAGATTTAGACTCTGCTTCTGTTTATGAAATCTCCCATAATGCAGCAGGACTAAGGAAAACATCTTGTTCCTCATTTTCTAGCTTAGGCCCTGACAGAGGACCAGTGGCCTCAGAAGACTATTTCAGACTAGTAGGAATCAAGAGAGACAGTATTTCCCTGCCCTTCCTCCCTCAGGAAGGCTGTTTCGGTCCTCTGGACCCTCATATATACGACCCCCTTTCTCTCTTAATACATAGGTAAACGTGAATTATTAGTTTGCCTTCATTATTATGTCTCTCTGAATAGTTTATTTTGGGGAACCAGATAAGCTTTACTTTGAGGCTTTCTCATCTTTTTTCCCTCGGATTCTCTCGCACCTCAAAGTGAATATTTTTCTAATTTTTCTCTTTGGAGCCAAACCTGTATAGCAATTTCAGAAGCTGTTTGGGAATAGCAAGAGATTAACGTGTTTTGTTTTGTTTTGTTTTGTTTTCCTGAATGGTATTTTTTTTTTCCTAGTCTAATTTTCCTGGCCTTGCAGCAAGTTTATTATTGACTAAGTCAGTTTTAGATTATAGATAAGACCTTAGTATTAAATCCAAATTTATAACCATGGTAGCAAACCGATAGCTTCTTTTCAGTCTATTTCTTTCCTCAGTGACCCTTGTGTTCTTATTTGGACAGTCCTAGCATCACTGGTACTTGCTCTTAGAAATATCCTCCCATATTGGGAAAGGGGACAGGTAAACTCTCCCTGAGGCAGGTGAGCTCGTCTGCTAGTGCTCGGCATGTGATGTGATGCCTCTAGAGTTGCTTTTGCTGCCACTGTTGCTGCTCCCAGGCCTGGAATCTCACATTTAGAAGAAGCTTGGCTTGCTCAGCTAAGGATCTTAATAGTAATTCCTTAGAGGTGAAGAAAGGCAGATCTTAGAGAGTGATCTCCAGCAGTGATCTTCTTATTCTGAACTCAGGAACAAGCATGGTTGGAGTATAGGTCACAGTCTTCTTGCCTCTACTTTAAATCAGTTGGTGCACTTACGATAGGCATGATAACGGACAGGCCTAGACGGTTGGTATTTGATTATTACTGCAGATGTACTAATTCAGTGGTGGTTTCAACGTCATTCTTTAAGTGCTGCCATTTTTAGCACTCGATGTATGACTTTTACGTTTATTTGTCCTATTTTTGTCTTGTTGTCTGAAAGTTGCTTAAAAACATGCACATGCTCCCATCCCCTGCCCTGCACTTACTGCCTATCTCTGCCATCACAGAGGAATAATTCGTATTCCTCTGGCATGTGGATTGTTCTGTATGGGAAATCATAGTGTAAGTGTTGGCAAAGAGAGGGATAGGAAATATAAAAGGTGTGTGAAGAGCTGCAATAGATCATGAGTTTTTGGGCCATTCTAGAATATGGTATTGGGTTTCTTTGCTGCAGTAAAGGCCTAAGGAATAAACTGTATTTGCAAGTGATAAAAATGGGGAAATACCTCCTTCAGCATATTTAGCCAGAGCAAAGACTTTTATTTTAAAGTTTGCTAAAGGTCAGAGGGGTGAAATATGAGAGGCACATTTCACATTAATTAAGATTCTTTGGCGGGATGTTTTCCCCCCTTCGATATCCCTCGCCACCATTACCACCACCAAAAAAGGGGGGGGAGGGGGACACCTAGAGATGAAACTCGCATTTTAGAGAGAAGTAATTCCAAAGAGATTTATCCTATAAAGTGCTTTAAGGCAAGGGAGAACTAGAATATGGGTGTGATAGAGTAAAATGCACCGTATTATAGAAAATTATGCAAATTTAGAGTCTTATGAGCCATATATAAATGTATACACTAGAAGCCTGATTAAAGCATAAAGATATAAAATGTGTGATGAAGGAATGGATCCATGTTCCAGGCAACCTGGTATTTTGTCTCCAACAGAAGTACCCCAAAAATGGAGCAGAGTTTGGTTGCCTGTCCTGGTATCGGTGGTGAAAGATTAGCGATCTTTCACCCCAAATCCTGGATTTCCTTGACCATACTTTATGTATTATTCATTCAGTTAAACTTTTAAAAGCTTTAAAAACAAGCTTATTTTGACCTCTCATTATTCATGAAAGATAGGGAGGACAGTTACATATTTTCTTATTCTATGGCAGAGAGGAAGTCCTTCAGTTGTTTTTTTTTTTTTCAATTGTCCTATTGACTTCACTGCTGTTAAACCTTGGACTGATTCTTTCTAAGGGACCAAAATACTCCTCACTCTTGAGCATCTAAACGTGTAATCCTGACCTTCTGTTCTTCATGTCTTCCTGCAGCCATACGTGTCATTGTCTCAGCAGATGGCACCACCCAGTCCAAGCAGCAGTACCCCTAACAGCAGCAGTGGGAGCAGTGGGAATGACCAGCTAAGCAAAACCAACCTCTACATCCGGGGACTACAGCCAGGCACCACTGACCAGGACCTAGTCAAGTTATGTCAGTCGTAAGTCGGGGTATACGTGGGGAGGTTTCCAGGGACAGCATGGATTTGGTGATAGTGGCTTCTTACTAGATACTCTTATTCCGAAATGCAGTATTATTTTGCTTCTAGACCATAGTCGCAAGGTTTCTCAGCAGCCACTGTTAAGGAAATGCTACTTACTACTAATGTATAAAATGTTTATGTTTTTCTCTGAGGAAAGCTGGTTAGGGCTTTGTTTCCAGCATGTACCCAAGAACTGATGGTCTTAGTGGAAAGATTCCTGTCCTTACACCTTGAATAGAAATGCTCACTATCTCTGAAGATACTCACTAGAAGACAGAGCTGGCAGTGAGGATAGAAGAAAGTGGGACTAGCCAACTGAATTACACACGTAGGAGAATTTCTGCTGCTGGAGTTATTCCTAGTGACCCAGAGAAGCCCTCAGATTAGTGGATGAAGAAGAAGATGGGCAGAGAGGTTGTTACTCTGCACCTACCCCCTAAAGGCCTCTGGGGTTCCTCAGCATAGATTTGAGTCATTAGGTGGAGATAACACCATGGAATTAACCCAATTAGGAAAGCTGGAAAAATTACAGGAGTGCAGAGATGCCAGCTCAATTCCATTTGGCAGAAAAATATGTGTTTCAGATCATTTATATGGGGGACTGATTAGAGGCAGAAGTCTGGGGTGGGATGGGGACATTGATGGGGAAGGAGAAATTGAGTTTGGAAAGAGAAATAGGAACCTTAGTCTGTGTAAATTTATCATCTTTTAAAACTTTGTTGAAGTATAACAATTTGTGAAAAGTGCACAAATCGTGTTTACAGAAGAGAAAATTTTCACAAGGTGAACACATCCTTATAACAGTCCCTTGCAACCAGATCAAGAAATAAAACATTATCCACTTTTCAGAAGCCCACCTCCCAGTTGCAATCTCTCCCCCTTCCCCTAAAGGTATCTGCTCTTTGGCTTCTAAACAGTTCATTGATGTGTCTTATTTGAACTTCATATAAATCATAGTGGTGTAGCACGTATCCTTTTATGTCTGGCTTCTGTTGCTCAGTGTTGTTTGTGAGATTCATCTACATTGTTGCATGGAGCAAAATTTTCTTCATTCTTACCGCTTTATAAAATTCCATCCTAGGAACTACCAGTTTATTTACCCATTCTCCTGTTGCTGGACACTTGGGTTGTTGCCATTATGTGACTATTATGGATATCAGTAGTGCTGCCATGAGCTTTTTGGTGTATGTGTGTATACATTTATGTTGGTTATGTACCTAGGAGGAAAATGACTAAGTCATAGGATATACATTTGCTCAGCTTTTGTAGATACTACTAAAGAATTTTCTGCAGTGGTCAAACTAACTCAAACTCCCACAACAGTGTATGTACGTTATAGCTGTCCCAAAGGCAGAACATCCCCCCTACCCGGAATGTAGTTGTGTGAGGCATCAGAGGTATTCTGTACACCCCTAACTCTTCTGAAGTAGTGGTTTTTGGATTTTTGCTAGCATCAGGCTGCACAAAATCGATCTCTGTAAGGCTAGATATGTGTATAAAACTGGATGGATCCTTTCCCTCAGCTTACCTTGCTAGAAAAGTATTTAAATGGAACTTAAGAGACTTAGTCTAGGACTAGTAATTTTTTGAAGGAATGGGAATTGGCAAAAATGTTAGTTGATGAGGGAAAAGAGTATCATATCAGTCTAGTTCCTTGATTTCTTCACCTCGTGTTTCTTGTACTAAATATAATGTGCTACTAAAATCAGTCTTCTTCACAAGACAGAGGAAAAACCCAGTTCTGCTTCACTATACCTTTAGACTTTCATTTTGTCCTTCCCAATAGTTGCCTTACCTTTTGCTGTGTCTAACGGGATGAGAATAGTTAGGGTCAGCACATAGGATGGAAGTAAGGAGCCCAGTAGGGGACTGTGGAGAGGTAGGAACGAGGCAGGGAAAGAATGGGTGCAAGGAGGGGTTGTGAGGAAGGGGAAGCTGAGAAGAGCAGGGGGTGGAACCCTCATGGCTGCTGTGAGGGAGGAGGCAAACCTTTCTACGAAGGGTGTTTTCCGTGCGTAGAGGGACTTCTTGCCTTTGTCCCAGTTGTCTCTCTAGGTTGTAAGGGAAGTGAGCTTTGCTGGATCCTAAGCCCTGGTGGGTGGGAAGGAGAGGCGTGGAGGCTGGGCCTGGAACTCCTGGTTCTCTTGGAGGGGCTCCTTCCGAGAAGGAAGCAGCGCGACCCAGCTGTTGCCAGCTGCAGTGGAAATTCTGAGCGCAAAGTCTCAGGCTGCTCAGACCACAGCAAGCTCCACCCTGGGGCCTTGATAGGGATAGCAGCATGTGTGTCCTCTGGCTTACAGCCTCTTGCATCCCTTCCCTTGCCTAAATTTGGGAAAGAATCCAAGGATGTAGCCCTGAAGGGTTAGGATCGCCACATCCATTCCAGCCTCCAGGGCATTGCTTGGCTTGCTCTGTGTGATCCACTGGGTCACAGAGCCCCACTAAAATAGTCAGTGAGGGGCCACCACGGGGCGAAACAAATACATCAATCATATGTTCTTCAGATCCCTAAATGAGATGAGAGGTAGAAGAAAAAGTTTATTTGAGGTCTTGGTCTCAAATTCAGTCCCTGTCAACTGCTTTCAGTTAAATCTTATACTTCTGACTTTGTTAGTGATCTCTGTTCCGTCTCTTTAATATCTTCCCTCTCCTGGAGTGGAATGTAGAGACTGCATCCTGGTGGCACACTTCAGATATAATCCCTGACCTGTGATACTCCCCTGCTCAGGTTTGGGGAACTCCTCGTGACTCTGCTGCCAAAGTATCATTTTCAAAAAGTTGAAAAGCATAATTCTCGGACAAATATAGGCAAACACATGCCAAATGTTTATTTTACTCATTCATGAGAAAACTAGCAGGATGGTAAAATGGGTTCGAAGTGTTTGAGGGACTGAGTATTTATGGTACTGAAGAAAGCGTTGGAATAAGATTACTAGGTTACAGACAAAACTGGTTCATATCCTATAGGACAATAAAGCAGTAACCTTTGAGATGATCTTTTCTACCGGGCAGAAATTATTTGCATTTATACCAGATAAAAATCTACAAGTTAATACGTGTTTTCACAAAATCTGGGCTCTCATCAGTAGTAAATAGTAAGTCAAACAAAGAAACATCCCCCTAGATAATAAAATATACCTTGAATGGGCCTTTTAGACAGTGCTCCAGAATTATATTGAAAGGCCGTGCGGTCCTCATTTTGCCTTATCGTCAAGTTTTGGATAATTTTCTTAACACAGATGTTGCATTTGGTCTTATGCCCACTCCCCTCCCTAACACATATCTTGACAATAAGGAATAGAAGTCTTAGAATGCAGTGAAGCAGGAAAGAGCCATTTGCATTAGGTTAAAGTTGAAATCCCTTGAATATAATAATAATAGCAGTTAAGAATTTTCAGGTGTTTAACCACG
This sequence comes from Camelus dromedarius, assembly GCF_036321535.1. Lineage (NCBI taxonomy): Eukaryota > Metazoa > Chordata > Mammalia > Artiodactyla > Camelidae > Camelus > Camelus dromedarius. The sequence goes on along the minus strand of NC_087446.1, from coordinate 58,212,815 downwards.
TGGTAGACATTAGTGCTTTATATTCATGAACTCATTTCATATTCCTAACAATCCTATCTCAGTTTTACAGATAGTAAGACTGAGGTAAAGGTTGAATAACTTGTCTAACATCACACTTAAAGTGGCAGAACCAGGATTTGAACAAAAGCAGTTTGACTCAAGTTGACCTTCAATTAGGGGGCTAGTAGAGGGGTGAGGAATGGGGCGTCAGAGAAGAGAAACAGTTTTTCATAGGAGGAGTGGTGTTTGTCCAAAGGAAGATAAGTAATATCAAGGATTATTTTTAGTCCTCAAGGAATTCTAGCCAGAGCTCTGCCCTTACACACGCTGCTGTGTGGATGTGGCCAAGCTTCCTTCCTCAAAAGACAGTAGTTTCTTTCTAACTCGTATCTGAGTCTTATTTGGGGAAGAAGAGAGAAAGATGTTGATATTATAGGGACTACAGTTACCTTATTTCTTGTAGCTACCTTGAGGGAATGGGTTTATGTAATAAGTATGACATTTTAAATTTACTTCTTTGTTCTAAGGTTTGAGTAGGTACAGTTGTCCTAGTGGCAGTGAAGAAAGGACATGGATTCATCTAGATGTCTCAGTCTCTGTCCTGTTCTAAACCCCTGCTCCCAGATCATCATTTCGCATTTTCCTCTCCCTTAGATACGGCAAGATTGTCTCCACGAAGGCCATCCTGGACAAGACCACAAACAAATGCAAAGGTGAGAGAACAGCTGTCCTCAGCGTGGAGAACAGCTGTGAGCGAGGCCACCGCTTGCCTCTGCCCTTTCCTGCTGAAAGGCCCTGGTATTCAGTGCCAGAGAGGGGTTTCTGAGGTTTTCAAGCCCAAAAGGCTCTTAGATACTGACTCGGCTCCAGCCGAAAGCGCTGTTCTGGGGGCCCAAGGCTGGCAGTCTGCGCAGGGTGCCGCTGAGTCCCTTGGGCTTACTTTGGATGTCAAGCTTCCCCAGATTGGGTGGTGGATATAAGTATAGATTATTCCTACTTAGCAAAGCACTGTAAATGCCTTTTGGTGGTGGAGAAGGGGTGAAATAGTTTTGTTGGTGTTTGAGCAATTCTGGATAGGAATGGAGGAGTGCAAGGGAGGGGAGAGGGCTGTGCGTTGGGGTAGGAAGGGGCCCCTTCCAGCAGGTGGCTGGTTGTCTGCAGTGGAGAGGCTGTGTTTCCTACATGCCTAGTGTGTCTGGAGCACGGCTGGAATAGAGGAAGAGGTTCTTTGGGGAGTAGAGTGGGGCTGTGAATTTTTAGAAGGGCCTAGTTCTTAAAACCTCACATTTCTTAACGGGGAGGGAGGAAGGCAAGGACACCATAAAGACCTCATTGCCCTTGGCATTCTTAGCTATAAAGTGGACCAAATATCACAGGTTTTGAGGAACACATGGATAACCACCTGAAACCTCTTAATTTCTCTTCTTCACTACCACGTCTGTTACGTGGACCATAACTCTTCCTCTGTTTCCTGAAAAGCCTGGGCCTCCTGCCTCCCTTACACCCTCACCTCCCCATGATGCTGTTTCCCTGTTCCAGGCTACGGCTTCGTGGACTTTGACAGTCCTTCAGCAGCACAGAAAGCTGTAACAGCACTGAAAGCCAGTGGTGTGCAGGCACAGATGGCAAAGGTAAGGATACTACCCGCTGTCTGTTCCTCTGAGGGTTTGTGATTAGCACCAAAGGCTTCCAGAAGGCTTAAGAGCCATGCAGTTGACGGCCAAGGGCTTATTTACAGTGCTTTTTGACTATATTTGGCCAGAGAGTCAGGGCCAGGGTCCCCTTGAGCACCTCTTGGCTTGGTACTCAAACTCTGTGGCAGGCAGCTTTGTCTGTCACCTCTGTTCCTCTTGTCAAGTATTATGAGCAGGCAAGAGGGTCAAGAGGCTCCTTCCCTACCTCTGGCTGTTTCCCCATCTCCACCCTGGCCCCACTTCCCCACCCGATAGCTTGCGGTATTTTTGCAACATTCTCTGAAGAAGCCAGTTGTGCAACTCAGAAGTTCAGATCAGTGCTGTCCACCTCTCAACACTTTTCCCTGTGTGTGTGTGTGTGTGTGTGTGTGTGTGTGTGTGTGTGTGTGTGTGTAGGAGGGTGGGACTTGGGAGGGGTCTGGGAGAGGACAGCCACAGCAAGGAAAGAAACTGTTCCTCCTTTCTCAGATCTGTCTGGAGCTTTTCTTTTCATTTGGACTACTGGAAGGCTCGTGGCTTTTCTCTCCCTTCTTAGGTGGGAGTGCCCCCTTGCCTTTCTAAAGTCATTGTGAATACTCTGGGTAGATCTGAAGAGACAGGCCTGACAGCATCCTCTTCTGGAATGGTTGAAGAAACAGGAAGCCCTGAAGGGAAAGGCAGAAGAGGGATTAAGGTTGCTGGTGATCCACTGTCTATGGCAAAGTGACTGCTTAAATTTTAATTGTACAGCTCTGACAAGCTATTGCCATTTTGCACATGCTGCCCCCTGGAAGGGCTCTCCCACTTCTTTCTGGAGAAGAGCCCTCTGCCAGTAGAGTGCCTGCAGAGTTCCTCTGAGACTAGAACTTGCAGGGCTCCGTGGTGGCCCAGGGAGCTGCGCCCTGGCCCTTAGTGCCGCCCCAGCACTTGGCTTCCCTTTACCCTCTCCGCTCTTCCTGCTTTCCCTCCGTCGGGGAGTGCGCAGGGGCAGCGCGCAGGCCTTCCTCCTCTAAGGAGTCCGCTGTGACCGGAAGAGGGGGAGGGGGGACTACTCAGAACAATCTGCCGGCTGGGAAGCAAAGGCAGTCCCAGAGAGTCCAGCCTCTGGGACAGGCTGCTGGGCTGCTGGGCTGCTGGACGGGAGAGGGGAGTGCTGTTCTGCCTAGTTCTTAAAGAGACAGCCAAAACTTCATCAGTGACCTGTATTACGGGCTTGCTCAGTGCTACAAATATTAAATCTCCCTTTTTTTTTTGCCTGCACTCAATATAAACTCCGTGGCAGTGGGACTAGGTGTTACAAATAGTTGTTAAGAGTCTCTTTTTTCATATGGGTCCCTTCCTACTCTCTTTTCTAAGCTGTCGGCTGAGGGTTGGAGAGGGATAGGAGATGTGAAATTCGTGTTTTCACCTTTATTTCCACAGCAACAAGAGCAGGACCCCACAAATTTATACATATCAAACCTCCCACTGTCAATGGATGAGCAAGAACTGGAGGGGATGCTGAAGCCCTTTGGCCAGGTTATCTCCACTCGAATCCTCCGAGACACCAGTGGGACCAGCAGAGGCGTTGGCTTTGCGAGGTGAGAGATGCCAAGAATAGGAAATGATGAGGTAAATATTCTTTAAAATAAAGAATGTCGCTTAGCAGGTCACCAAAAGCCTGTGCCCACCCCCTACCCCACCCTGACCAAACTATTGGCCAGAAGTGCTTGTCAGAAAATCAAAAGTTCATTTAATTATAGGTCACAATATTCACAGACCCATTTGCTCCCAGATCTTTATCTTTTTCCCACTACTTCCTGCTACTCTAGCCTTTGTTCCTTTGATCCAGACCCAACCAGAATAAAGCAATTCCGTGTCTTCTTACAGTTTACTGAGTGGTTTCTCATCCTACGATCTCATTTAATCTTCATAACAACCTGGTGAAATAAATATTCTTCATTTTATAGATAAAGAAACCAAAGTCCCCATATGAAGTGATTTGCCCAGGGTCTCTTGGAGAGGGTGGTAGAGCAGAGTCCTTATCGTTCTGGCTTCAGGATCAGTAGGATGGAGTAGAAGATTTGGTGCCTTTTTAAGATCTGTTGAGAGACTTAGATTTTAGAACCAACTCTGCCACTAACTGCCTGTGTGACCTTGGACCTTTGTGAGCCTTGGTTACTTACTCTGTGAAGTGGAGAGTGACTTAGATGAGTGATTTTCTTAAGGTGTTCCTAGAGCTGCAGAGTTTTCCAGGATGCCGTCTTCTGAGCTTTGGTGTCACTGTCGTAGCCCACTTAGGGAGTGGTTCTGCTTTTATTTATTTTAAGATTTGCTTAAAAGGAGATTCTGTCACTTTTCTAAAAAGTTTAAAAACTACTAGACTAAGTGATCTGAAGTTCCCTTTTTGCTTTGTAATATATTGTCTGGTCCGAGAATACTCCCTTACTCTGGAGTCTTTCAGACCTTGGGAGCCAGGGGTAGGTCCTCTTCCCCTGCCAACTCAATCTTGGTAGCACCATCTGCTGGCAACCCCAAGTATAACCAAAGGGAAAAGGTTTCTAGGCTTGTGTTCATCAAAACTTTTTTTGCTCCTGTACTCTCTTAAAGCAGATGTTCCAGCTCATGGTACCTTAGTTGCCAATAATTTTTTTTTGGCCCTAGACCAAAAGAAATACTTAACAGTTCAATTTATTAAGTAATTAAATGGTCTAAACAACTCAAAAAGTGTTTATTACCCTAGCAGTTTTGTAGCTATTTGAAAAATACATTGAAGAAGAAAGTATTTTTTATTTCATGATTAAATAGCTCTACTTACTAGTGCGATGTGCGCCTGTTGGACACTGCACAGCTTCTCAAACCTTGGAATCAGACTGGACACTTACACCCTGTTTCCTGTTGTACGTTGGTTTACATTGGTTTTCTTACGGTACTTGCTTTTGCCATAGCAACTGTTGAAAAACCAGCTTTGCAAAAACACATTATCTGAAAGAGTGTAGGGTGATCTAATGTTGAAATGATGAACTATTTAGAGTTAGTAGTCCTTATAGTAGAGATCCAATAGCTTTTGCTGTGTTTTCCTCAGAAAGTTAAAACATCCCTTGCTGAGCCTCTCTGAGCTCCTTGCAGTGGCCCAGGGCACCCCAAAGTCCAGTTTGGGAACATGGCTTTGTAGGCTTGAAAAACTATGAAATCTTTTACATGTTTCTTTTTTAGTATTCATAACTCTTACATCATTCTTACAGCATCATCTTTTTTTCTTCTTGATCTTGTATTTCCATTTCATTTCTCTACAGAATTGTGTTAGAGTGTAAAATGTTTTTTATAGTTGAAAGCATTTCTATGGACCATTCTGTTATGCTTCTCTGCAACAAACATATGTATATAAATTAAATTTTATTCTGTGACCCTGAGTCTGTATGCATTAATCCATAAGAAAATTATCTTTATAATTGGTTCACAGTTACCCCAAAGAACATAAATATGTTAAAATGTTGATATGAATTTATTTTATATTAGGTAAATTTTATTGGAAATGCTCCTTTTTGATTTTTATAATTAGGTCATATAGCCATCAGTGAATATTATTTACTACTGTAACAAGATGGGGTTTAATATCAGTTCTGTTCTTCTGTTTTGCTTTCATGCTGAGAAACCTTGTTCACATAAATAAGTAAGTGGAGATGGAAAGAGTTTTGCTAAAATAGAAATTCTTTGAATCCCTTCTGAATTATATGCCAAGAACCAGGGTGATAAAGCATCAAAATTGACTTTTGTTGTGTGCCAGTTAACAACTTGTTGAGTCCTCTAGCTTTGTGGGAAGGGAAAATTGAAACATCTGACTTACAGAAAGATTTGTACCTCAGTCATTAGTGCCTTGTGTTGAGCTTTGGGACAAGTGTGAAGCAGACTGAGCAGAGAGGTTGTGAGAGGGAACTTTAACCCTGATCACGAGTGATCATGAGCTCTCCCTCGGGCAGATCAGTTGTAAGAGAGAGTTTATGAGGAAGTTGAGGTCCCGAAAGTGATTCTCTTAAAACCTTTCCATGCCTGCTCACCCTTTTGAAAGACTAAGGAGTAGGAGTAACCCAACTGAAGGCTACTTGCTCTAGGACATCTAACATGTTTTTCTTTAAAAGGTTCCATCTGAGGTTATGTTTTTTGGGTAACTGCCTTCGTAGGAATGCTTCATATTTTTAGTAGTTACTGGCATAGAAAATACACTGAGACTTACTTTAAATATATGGAAAGAAGGGAAGATACTGTACCCTGCATTAGATAGACCGTCATGGTTTTTAGAACACTTTTATATACATGATCTCATTTGATCTGTATAGATAGTAGTAAGGTAGATGGATGTTTGGAGTGGAAATGAGTGAGTCCTAGGGGTTCTCGAGGATGTTCTGACTCACAGAGCCTTTGGGTGGTGAGCTGACACTGGAATCCAGATTTTCTGATTACTTACTCAGTCCTCTTTCCCCAAAAAAGACACTTGAACTCAGTAGTTCCCAACATTTTTTTTTCCTATCACGATGGACCATAAACCCTGTCTTAATACTCTTTCCTCCTACAGACTCACGAAGTCTTAATGATGTTACCAGTAGCTAATTAGACCTTGATAATTATAACCAGAAGCAAAAAATAAAATATTGGCAGATTCTTAGCTTGTGCAGTTTTATCAGAGTGAATGAACAATTTCTGTTAGGAATTCTGTAGTAAAAAAAACAATGGGAACGGCCACTATTTATTGTATTCTTATTTATGGACCCAGAAACAGTACTAAGCCCATCCCGCAGGATCTTCTTTGGCTTGAAGACCTCTGTTATTCCTTTCAGGACCCCTACAGGAGCCAGTTGGAAAAAAAACCTTACAGGCTTCATTAGAAGCTGGGGTTGCCTCTTCAAGATACCTTGAATCTGTGTGGAGGAAACTCTTTGTTTCTATAGTGACAACTTTTGGAGCATTTGTGGGGCTGGGAACTTAGAGCTTTCTCTTTGAATGTAGGGAGAGTACAGATCCTGCAGAAGCTAGAGCCTAACCCCTCTTGTGCTCCTCAGGATGGAGTCCACAGAGAAGTGTGAAGCCATCATCACCCACTTTAATGGAAAATATATTAAGACACCCCCTGGAGTCCCAGGTGAGGCCTTTGGGAATCAGGCTGAGAGGGCCACAGGTTATTGCTTCCTGAGGAGCTTCTGGAGGATTTTTGCGTGAGTGAGTGAACTGAGGTGGGGCTCAGCTGCCTGTCCGCTTTCTCTCTTGGCAGCCCCATCTGATCCCTTGCTTTGCAAATTTGCTGATGGTGGTCCAAAGAAACGACAGAATCAAGGAAAATTTGTGCAAAATGGACGGGCCTGGCCAAGGAATGGAGACATGGTAAGAGGCCCTCTGGGAGGGAAAGGAATACTAAGGACATTGAAGTGGAGTGGAAGTTACCATGGCGTGATGTCTGTGAGCTTAGGTGGCAGCTTGAGAGCTGCAGTGTGTAACCGAGAGATGCTGGCTGCTTAGCATGCTCTTCAGTGTGTGTCTTGAGTGGGATTTTGCAGCCTGAACAACCAGAAAAACTCGAACAGCTGTAGTGCGACTTGTCCAGACCTCACCTTAGTCAGTTGAACCAAATACCTCCCCAGCCTTGATGTTCTGGGCTTGCTCCTGTTCTCACCTAAGGGCTCACAATATGCTGCTGTGCTCTTTCTTGTAGGGCGGTATGGCCTTGACCTATGACCCCACCACAGCTCTTCAGAATGGGTAAGGGTGTTTTATATAAAGAGGCCACCTGAAAATGACAACAGCCTGTGTCCAGGCACTCGGATGCTTCGTCTTGATTTTTAAACAGCAGTTAGTGGGAAGTGGCTGTGTCTGTCAGTGGGGCCTGGCCTTGTAGTTCCCTGTGACTCTTCACTGATGAGGTCCCTTCCTACAGGTTCTACCCTGCTCCTTACAACATCACCCCCAACAGGATGCTTGCTCAGTCAGCACTGCCCCCATATCTTGCATCTCCTGCGTCTTCATATCAGGTATGTTCATGCCCAGAAGAGGTTATGGGGGTTTTCCCTATCATTGCGTGTTAAGTGAAGGAGTATAGGGCTGGAAAATATTTTTTTTCCCTTTATGCATATTATACACAAATAATTTTACATAAGCACGTAGCATGTCATCATATTACATATATGTAGACTGCTGCAGAAGCAGCCTTTTACTCTGTCCCCTGCTTCCATAAATGCACCCTTGTTAATTTCCACTAGTCTCCATATTTCTCATCATGGACATGTACACAGATGTATAGGGTTTTGGAAGTCATTGTTTATGTCACAAAAATTTGACCATGTTAAATATGTTTTTTTACATTTCACTCTTCTCACTTAACAGTAGCTCAAACTAACAATTCTCCAAGTGTGGTCCCTGGACCAGCAGTATCAGCACCACCTGGGAATTTTTAGAAACACAAATTCTCGGACCACACCCCAGACCTACTGAATTAGGAACTCTGGGGACAGGTCCCAGCAGTCTGAGTTTTAACAAGCCCTCCAGGTAGTTATCATGCAGCTAATGTTCAGACCCTCTGTTCTAATTATTTCTTTTTTTAATAATCATGTTATATTTTGTGCTGCATATATACCAGAATTCTTCAGCTATACCCCGTGAAGGGCATTCATTTGGATTTCAGTCTTTTTTTCTGGTAAAATAATGCTCTAGTAAACATTCTTTTGCCTATATCCTTACATATGAGTGCTTTTGTTTCTGGGGGCTAGAATCTGAGAGGTGGGGTTACTAGGTTGAATCACACAGACTTTCAGTTTTATAGATGTTGCCAGATTGCTTTCCACAAAGGCTGTTTCAATCCACATTTCCATTAGCAACGTCTGACAGTTCCCAGGTCTCTCCAGCCAGAGGTGACATTGCTCTTTTAAAATTTTTCCTATCTTGATGGATGTAAAGTACATTGTTACTTTAATTTGCACTTCCCTGACTGTAGCTGAGTTTAAGCTTTTTTGTTGTTGTTATCAAATTTTGATTTGCTCTTCTCTGATTGCTTTTCATACTGTTGGCCCATTTTTCTGTTTGGTTATTTGTTCTTTTCCCATCAATGTATAAAAACTACCAATATTATAAGTATTAATCCTCTGAATGTTACCTTTGTAACAAGCATTTTTTCCCATATTTAACTTTTTTCCATTGACTGTGGTCCTGAGACTTCAGGTGTGCATGAGAATCACTTGAAAAGCGTATTAAACCTATACATTATAGGGCACCACGCCAAGAATTTGATTCAGTAAATCTAGGGTGAAGAATCTGTATTTCTGACATTCCCAGATGCGATGCTGCTTCTGCTGCTGGTCCAGGGACCATACTTTGCGAATTACTAGTTTTTGCCATGGAAAAGTTTAAAATTTGAATATAGTCAAATGTCTGCTTTTTCACTTACAGCTTTGGAATTTCTTGTCTTAATTTAAAAGGTCTTCCCAGTCCCTATATTGTACATATGGTCTCCAAGATTTATTTCAGTGTTTTATCTTTAAATGTGTGATCACCAGGAATTTGTTTTTGTACGTGACATAAGATAGGAGCCCTATTGCATCTCCATCAAAATGCTCACCAGTTGTCCTAGTACCAGATTATTAAGTGACCCATCCTTTTCCCACTGAATTGAAATGCCACCTTTGTTATATAATACATACTGGAATTTATTTCTGTATCTTTTATTCTCCTCCAGTGATAATTGTATCTGTTCCTATTTCGGCATATTGGTTTGATTACAGGGGCTTTCATAATATGTTCTAGGATCTGATAAGACAGAACCCACTTATCCACCCTTTCTTTTTTATACTTTGCTATTTTTTGGCATTTATTCTTCTGTATAAAGTTTATGATTGTTTTATCTAACTTTTAAAAATCTGTGAGGGAGGATTTTAATTGGAATTACATTAAACCTGTATATTAGTTTAAGAGAATTGGCTTTTTAAAAAATACTAAGTCTTTTCACCCAAAATACATTTCTTTTCATGTTTTCAAACTTTTATGTCCTTCAATAAGATTTTAGTTTTGCTTATGTAGGTCTTATGCTTTTTTTGTTAAATGTCTTCCTAAGTGTTCTGTGATTTTTATAAACATTTCTAGATGCTGATTGATACACTGAGAATTATGTAATTGCAATGGTTTTAATATTTCTCTGTTTGAGTTAATGTTAGCAGCTAATTTTTGGTAATAGCCTTTAATATATGTAAGTAGTTTATAGTCCTCTATTTTACTTTGTGATTTTTAAAAAATAAACGGCTGCTGAGAATTTTATAAAATGTCTTTTCAGCATCTCGTATTACACTATGGCTTTTCCTTCAATTTTGACTTATGTTTATAGAGTTTCTGATCTTGAATCCTTACGTTTATGGAATAAACCCTACCTGTTTATTGAGATGCATTTCTAGCTTTTTGTTGCTTTTTTTTTTTCATTTAAAAATTGAGATATAATTTATATACCATAAAATTTACCCTCTTAAAGTGGACAAGTCAGTAGTTTTTAGCATATTTATAGTTATGCAACTGCCGCCAACATCTACTTCCAGAATGTTTTCATCACTTCAGAAGGAAACTCTGCTCATTAGAAGTCATGCCCCATTCTCCCTTATCACCCGCATAGAAAGTATACTTTCTCTGTCTATAGGTTTACCTGTTCTGGACATTTCATATAAATGGAAGCACACAATATATGTCTTTTGTATCTGACTTCTTTCACTTAGCATATTTTTAAAGTTTATCCACGTTGTAGCGTGTATCTATACTTCACTATTTTTTATGACAGAGTCATATTCCATCGTATGCATATATCACATTTTGTTCTCCATTTATCTGTTGATGGCCATTTGAGTTGTTCCCACCTTTTGGCTATTATGAATAATGCTACTATCAACATTTGTGCACAGTTTTTGTGAGGACATATGTTTCCATTTCTCTTGCGTATATACCTAGAGGTGGAATTGCTGGCTTCCATAGTGACCCTGTGTTTAACTTTCTGAGGAACTGCCACACTTTTCCAAAGCCTCTGCACCATTTTACGTTCCCACCCACAGTGTAGAATGTTTGTTATTCTACCCCTTTTTAGTTACAGCCATCCTAGTGGGTATGAAGTGGTATCTCATTGTGGTTTTGATTCGCTTTTCCCTGTTGACTGATAATGTTGAGCCTCTTCTTGCTTATTGGCCGTTTGTGTATCTTCTTAGAGAAATTATTCAAATTCTCAGCCCACTTTTAAATTGAGTTATTTGAGGTATGAGAGTTGCTAATATTTTAAAACAGTTTATTCTTAATATTCCTGTTTTCTGAGGGGGCACTCCAACTTCTTTTGGGTTTGGTGAACATTATCAGATCATTGGGTGAAACAGTAGTTTCTAGGCAATTAACATTTTTGTTTATTTTTGCTTGCATTAGAGAGTAACTCAGACATCTCCTCTACAAGTACCTAACCCGTCTTGGATGCATCACCAGTCATACCTCATGCAGCCTTCAGTGAGTGTTCAGAAGTGGGCAAAAGCCAAAGAGGCGGTTTGATGTAAAGAGAAACAGTGGGGTTTGATGACAGGAGATGCGGGTGTGAGTTCTGGCTCAGTCTTTTGTATAGCCCAGGTGTATGGCCTTAAATTCTGTGAGTTTGCTATTAGACAAGGATTCCTCCAGACGGATGGGCAGAGTGCCTGTTCCTGTTGCATAGCTGGGTTGTCACTTGCCCGTTGTTTCCCAGGATATTTGAATGTCTGTTGTCAGTGGTTCTGGTAGCCATGAACCACTGCTTCAGGCAGCCTTACAGGATGCTGCCATCCAACCTTGTCCTTTGCTGCTGCTTCTAGGGTTCAGTTCTGACACCGGGAATGGACCATCCAATTCCTCTCCAGCCTGCCTCCATGATGGGGCCTCTCACCCAGCAGCTGGGCCACCTCTCCCTCAGCAGCACGGGCGCGGTAAAGCGGGATGTTTCTGGTTATAAGCTCCCACCAAGCAAGAAATAGCTATGTAATACTCTTTGGTATAAATACTCATGAATAAGGGTGGGACTCACTTCAGTGTCATTGAGGGCACACTCAGGACAGGGGAGAAACTGAAAAGGTAATAATCCATGAGCCAGGAGCGCAGCCATTCTGCTCTCCAGCTCATTCCTTTTAACTGATTCTTCCTCATGAAATTACATGCATAGTGTTTGTCTACATACTAGCTTGTCTAGGAGTTCATACCCATTTCTTACAAGTCCTTATCAAATAGCAACAAGAAGAGTGGGTGAAGCTTGTTAGGGCTCTTGTGGGTGGGGTGCATTCTGATGTGTACAGGGGGGCTTGAAGCAGAGAAGGCAGTGCATTGAGAAAAAGCAGGAACTGGAAAGACGACGAAAGGTAGTCTTGCAGATGGAAGTCTCTCTAAGCCAGTGTACTTTAGAATCACCTGAAGTGCTTTTAAAAAGCACTTCTAATTAAATTAGAATATCTGGGGATGGAACACAGCCGTTTGTCGTTTTTAAAGCTCCCCAGGCGCTTTAAGTGTAGCCGAGAATCACCACTACGCCTGCTGATCTTTCTCATTCTAGTACATGCCAGCAGCCGCAGCGATGCAAGGAGCGTACATCTCCCAGTACACCCCTGTGCCTTCTTCCAGTGTTTCAGTTGAGGTAAGAGCTTTATAATCTCTTTGGATGGAGGATAGGAAAGCGAACAGGCAGACTTGCCCCTGATCAAGATCTTCCTCTCACAAGGTTGCTGATTCTGTGTTCACAAATAGCTGGTAGGTATGTGAAGAATGTAGGAAGGAAAGACTGTGTCTTTGAATGAGGCCCTTCCTCTCATTTGGCCAGGATGCTGGCTTGTATTGACTGGTGTGTCTAAATATTGGGGAAGTGATGCTGTGTGTGTGGATACACGTGCATCTGTGTGCACTCACAGGTGGATGGGAGTGGGTGGGTCGGGGAGGGCACTCTAGTCCGGGTTTTAGCTAGGCTGCTTCAGGGGGAGGTGAGGAAAGGATGTACAGGGTGACTCTCTTCGCCCTGGCTGTGGTACAGGAGAGCGGCGGCCAGCAAAATCAAGTGACGGTGGAAGCCTCCTCAGACCACGGGGTCTATTCTTTCCAGTTCAACAAGTAACAGCGGTAAGAACCTCATGCCGAGGGGCAGGGTGGGCGGAGCAGCCTGAAATCAGGCAGACGCTCATGTTTGTCGCTCCCCCTCTCTACCCTCTCTGGCTCACGCCTCCTTTAGGATTTCCCTCCCTGTCTTTGTTGATTACAAGGGAATTCTTGGAGATGCGGATTCTCCGGACGGCAGAGGGCTACCCAGGATTGCAGCCCCTGCGTGGGCCCTGCTGAAGACTAACGTTCGGCCGTCTTTTGTCACAGGCCTGGGCCTGGAGAAAGAAATCTCTGCACTTCTACCCTCTGCTCTTCCTCCTGTCCTGATGGAGACTGGGAGAAAGGTCACTTTTTGTGTGTGCAACAGTCAAGGAGATCAAAAAAGTTTTTCTCTTTTGTGAAGAAAGTTTTATGTTTTGTTTTAAACTGCAGTATTCTCTTTCCCTACTCCAAAGAGACTTGGTGCCTGGAGCTTCTTCTCATCTTTATGAAAAACAATTTTGATGTGTTGGACTTACTTGGGAAGGCTTTTTAAAAAAAAAATTCTTTTCTTAAAAGGAAAAAGAAAGGTGTGGTGCTAGAACATTGATGAAGGAGTCTTACTGTGGGCCCTTCTTACCGAGTTTAGTTATGGACTTTTTTGGGTGTGTGTGTAAGAAAATATGCAGACTTAAAGTTTTGTTTTATAAAGCTCTTAGATTACACATCCCATCTCTCCTTCACACACATTTTATGCCTTCTTTCTCTCATCTGAATTGTTTTTTTTTTCTCTTTTCCATGTAACAGAACCTGCCTACTTTGCCTCTTTACGGTTTTTAATTTTGTTTGTTTAAATTTCCTTTTTGAATGAAATTTCATATGGGATTTGGGGGCAGGGGGCTAGGCAAGGAACAAGGTGGATCACTAAGCAGGCAGTGGAAGTGGCTTTTCCTCCCTCTGCCCTGCCACATCCTGAGAGGAAAGACTAGATTTTGCCTTCAGGAAGCAGAGGTGCGAGCTAGGCTCACTGTGGAGACAGTTCCACAGCCGTTGGAAGTCATCCTTGATCTAAATTTGGATAAAGACTAGGTTTTCCCTGGCAAGTTCCAGAGGGATGGACCTACTGACTTCTTACTAATTCTTCTCACTGCCGAGGCCAACACCTTCTGAGGGAGTGTGTTCTCTGGGAACAGCTTTTTTGGAATATCTGCTTTTCTGCTTCCTGGAGGGTCTTCTTTTCTGCCCTGGGTCTCAGGGCCCCTCTCTTCCCTATTGCACATCCTGTGCTCAGAGCCCTCGCATTTGTGACCTTGCTGAATCCATGCAGGTTCCTTCTCCACCGTCGATGATCAGCTGCTTCACCTCAAGATCAGTGGTTCTCAAGGAGTCGGTTTTGTCCCCTAGAAGCCATTTAGCAGTCTCTGGAGACTTTTTTGATTGTCATGCCTGGGAGTGGGGACTGTGTGCTACTGGCATCTTGTGGCGAGAGACCACGGACCCTCCTGAGCACCCTCCAGGGCACATTACAGCCCCAGCTGCCCCGACAAAGAATGATCTGGCTTGAAATGTCAGCTGGTGCCAAGGCTGAGAGACTCTGATGTAGACGATATTGTCCCTGCCTCCTGTACCAGAGGACTTGGTAAGTTCCCACCCCAGCCCTGACACACAGTGCCTTTTGATGCTCATCCAGCTAGTTGAGAGGGACAGAACTGAGGTCCTTGAATTGTCCCCAGCCTTTGATCTTTGGCATCTCTGCATACAGCAAAGCTGTCCTTGAAAGGCTTATGCCACCGTGCACATGCCATAAGCACACAGGTGGGGACTGTTCTGTGTGTGTGCTGTGTAGCTGGGAAAGGACAAAGCTGGCCGGAACTGTCCAGAGCAACCTGCCCTGCCCTGGTGTCTTTGGGTCCCTTTTCCGGGGAACTAGGATATCAAAAATACTTTTCCTTCTTGTAGAAGGACAACAGGGAGCTAGAATAGAAAAGGGCAGCAAATCCCGTATCACTATTACAAGGTCAGGAGTCCTTCAAAAAGGGCTATATTTTGCTCTTCAACTCCATCTCCTTCTGCAAGCCCTGCATCTGTGCACATGGAGACAGACAGGAGGATGCCTTTGTCCACCTTCTAGGAAGTAAGATCCTGCACCTGTCTCTTCCCAATCACTCCCTTCTGCACTGAAAGGAGAGTCCTGCCCACTTCAAGGTCGGTACCTTTTCTCCAGACAGTCAGAAAGCCAAATGATGGCGAATGGAGACACAGGTGTTCATTAAGCTGACTCTGGGGGTGGAAGGAGATGGTACTGAGGGGCACAAAGCTGCAGTGTCAGTTGTTGTGCAGAGAGCTTGGGCCCAGCTTCCCCTCCCCTCCCCCCACCCCAGGGGTGAGAGTGCCAGCGCTTCCTACCCCTAGAATGTCCTTTTGTGTATCCCTGGAGGTAAGGGAGTGGGGGGAAGTGCGTGGGATACAAAGTGCAAAGGACAGAAGTGCCACTGTTGGTTTTCTCATGGGTGCTTCCGGCCTCAGGAAGGGTTTATCTAATGGAAAACAGCCCCAGCCCAGTAATCCTCTAGACGGATTTGGCTGGGCACGTAGTTCTTGTTGCTGAGTCTCTAGCCCTTAGTCAAAGAAAGTACACCATAGATTTCTTGTCAGTGGCCTCAGAGAAAAGGAGAAAAATCAAGAATCCTGTTCATTTAAGTAACAGTAATTTGGGAGAGCCTGGTTTTGCTAGGAGGTTTAGTGAAATGAGGGCCTTTCACATGTATAAGCTGTTGATTTCACTGCCGCCCCTCCTCTGCCTCCCAGAACTCCTGGTTCTGTCTACTTTCTTTGTATTTAAATGTCTGAATGGCTGTGATTTTGCTTTGTTTTGTTTTAAAATTCTGTAGTTCCCTTTTGTGGGTTCTCCTGTGTGAATCCACTTAATAGATTCTGTTAGTGCTTCTGGTTTGGGCAGGTTGGGGCAGGGCAAGTGATGGAGAGCCTGACGTTTCTGTAGTGGCTAACGGCACTGTGGGATTTTTTTTATGGTGCTTTTCGGTTACACTCATGATATTTTTTCCCTAACTGTTCATTTCTGACAGTTCATAGCATGGGTGAGTGGTTGGAGAAAGGGGAGAGGAGTGAGGGACTGTTTGGTGACAGTGGTGGCAGAGGAACTGTAGGGGGAGCTCTCAAGCTCACGGCCTTAGGGCTGGGCTTTTAATTTTGTAATTTATATTTTTAAACACCTTTATTGTGGTATGGTTCCTGCACCGTAAGCTATACATATTTCAAATGTACAGTTTGATGAATTTTGATTCACCAATGAAACCACTACCACGATCAAGATAGCTAACACTTCCATCACTCCCCAGGAGGTGCAATTTTCCAATTCCCAGTTCATCCCTTCCCACCGCCTTTAAGGGCTGGCCTCTTTGAACACTATACCTCGTGCTTTCTGAGTCCTGTCTTCATGGAGCCCAGGTCGTACTGTCTCCGCACTTCACATCTCACTCCCACTTGTTACAGATGCTCATGCGTTCTTAAAATATTTGAGTACTTTGTATTTAATCTGTTTCCAGTCAACTAGAACATACCAGAATCCCTTTCTCAGGTGAGATAAGCCTTTACCAGCACAGAGCCTGCCCGCCCCATCTCATGCCGGTGGTGGTAACTGCTCCTGTCTCACTCTGAGATGATACTCAGCCCGAGGCTGATTAGACTTTTTTGGAGGGTGTGGGTCAAGGTTAGGGAAGATGTGGGAATGAAGATGGGGAGAGATTTTATTTTTAAAGAGTGTTTTTAACCAAAGAATTTGAAGAGCTGCCCAGACTAGGAAGCCTGGTGGCTCTGAGGTAATAAATAGCCCTTGTCAGTAGAGACGGGAGTGGTAGGGGGCATCGCTTGCGCTTGAGTAAGGACTCGACTTTGCTGCTCCACCAACCATGCCTGGGTCGGGCCACCTCAGCCCAGTTCCGTTCCTCTTCCTTTCCTAACTTACTGATCCGTGAGCTCATTCAGCCCCTGGGTGCCTGCAGTGCTCATTCTCTGCTGCTTCAGTGTCAAACCTTTGTCAAACCTCTGCTGCTTCAGTTGTTACTTTGCTCCACAAAGACACTGAGAGGCCTTGCTGCAATAGAATGTTGCAGGAATCCCGACAGTAGAATCCAGTCTTCTAGGAAAAAGAATCATTGCTGCTCTCTTGCGCACGTGCCCCACCTCCTGGGAGAGCAGCAGCATTGCACACGAGGTGCTCTCCTGACTTTCCTGGCCAAGGGCAATAAACTTGGGTGGGTGATCAGGTCTGAACTTGTCCCCAGGCGCTACTAGACCAGCTTTAGAGAAGGGTGGGCATTGTGGAAGCTCATCTGTAAGGGCTAGGTCTGAAATCTTGTGCCTTGTCAGACTGATTCTTCCTGATTCCCTCTTAAACCAACAACTCCATCTCTGTGCTACCTGCATTTTAGATCACATTTACTCAGCTTTCACCCCTTCCTTTTGTAGGAAGGTCCTCCTTCAGCAGCCGAGACTGGCCAGTGAGCGCTGTCACCCTTGTCATCTTTGCTGAATTCTCTTCACCGGCCGCCTCCCTGGGGGTGGTCCCCGCGGCTGCAGTCTTGAGAAAGCTAGGTCCCCCTCCCCCCACTTATGGCGGCTCCTTCTCCCCGGCATATCCGCTTGTTTTGAATAAGCCTTCGTTCTCCAGGCGTATCCCAGAACTTCCTTGTCCTTGTTACAGATCTACCTCAGTTTCCCAGTTCAGCAAGGGCACAAGCACCTGGTTTACGTCTTTCCTTCCTTCCCGGCATGAGGGCTAAGAAGCTGGGAACTAGAAAGGGGCTCATGATTAAATACAAAACTCTTTTGGTTATTTGTTTCTGAGTGTCTTGAGATTTTTTTTACCTCATAATCACTAGAATAGTGTGAACTCTTCAGTTAGGTCTTGCTGTGACAGGCCAGGAGGCAGGCTAGGTCATGACTGCTTAGAATACTAACGAATGCTTGGGAGCCACCCCAGGACAACCAGCACCAGGGCAGAGCTCAGAAGCTGAGGACGAGAGCTGGCTGTGGCTGCCGTGCAGTGCGGCTGAGCAGGCAAGCATGCGCACAGCGGGAGTTCGGGGTTTGTACGGGGCTGGAAGCAGAGATGTTCCTTCTCCACCTTATTCCAGTTAGTTTAGAGGGTTCACCAAAGCAGAACTTCCAGCCTGGAGGGTGATAAGCTTTCCCAGCCTGAGTAAAGAAAGTTCTTGCCCCATTATTGGTGTCCACATCCTCCAACACGTCTTTTTTTGGGTGGTTAGTGCTCTCTTGCATGCACTTACCACTTTGGACAGGAAATAAGCTTAATTTATACTCAAACACGTTTTGTACATTTCTCTTCATCCAGAGGTTTCTGTAGTAGCATACTCTGGCCATGTCTGTGCCAGTGCCACCCATTCTTCTTTTTCTGACCCTTGGTATTCTCATGTTCCTTCTCTACAATTTGGTAAAGCTTTATTTTGTCTTATTTCAACTTTTGTTTTGAAATAAAACACAAAATTCTACCTCCTGGTGTCTTATCCATTGGGGGAAGCTGGGAAGGTGGTGATGGGCACATACCCTCACTATAATGGGAACACAGGGGGGCAGGGGAGGAACCAGGCACACTTGGCTCCTTTGTTCTAGCACCTCGGTCAGGAGCACCTGCTCCATCCACAGAAGCAGGAATTCTGCCTTGGGTGCCTCTTGCACAGGAAGGGCCAAGCTGGGAGTTGTAGGGGCATAACGGCTCCCCTGCCTGCTGACTCCTACATCAGGTCAGGCATACTCACCCTACGCCCCGTCTTCCCCTTTAGGTAAGTATGAGAACATAAGCTGAAGATAAATACACGGAGTCTTTTGAATCTATCAAATGTGGTTTTTATTCAACTGACAAGCACTTTCTACAGCTGCACTTGTGGAACATCACATGGCAAAAACAGGAGTTTTTTTCTCTAGACTTTTTTTTTTTCCTTTTTTAACCTTATTAAAAATGAGATTGGTCCTAAAAATATAGAAAGAAATAAATTTAAATTCACAAAAAACTGTACATTATCAAAAAGTCACTAAAACACCACATTTGGTTATATAAAAAGTCAAGTCCCTTTTGTTGTAAAAGGAACGTGGAAACTTGTTGGTGTTGATGGTGTGGTTTTTCCTGTTAACCAGACTGATAGGGGAGGGGAAACAAAGGGGCAGGGGGTGGGTTTTAATTTACTTTATTAACCTGCCTTCCCTACCAAATACTCTTATCTGTCAAGAAGAGAAAATCCACCTAGCTCAAGGGGCGGTGAAGATGAGGAAAGAAAAGTGAGAAATGGCCCCTTTGATCATGCCCTACCCCCACCCTCTTCAGCCCCCACATCTTCAAACTGAGGCTAGGACTCCACCCGACCTTAAGAGTGCCTGGTCCCTAGACAGAGATGGAGCTGGGAGAGGAACACAGAGCAGGAACAGTTGAGATTTCACTCCCCCATCCACCTAACCTCCAACAGTAAAATTAATCTAGTACATTTTACACCAGGGGAAAACTGCTGTGGGGAAAAAGAGCCCCACCTATAACAGTTCCAAACGTTTGACTAACACAAAGTTTGTTACAGCGCAGTTATTTAGATAAAATATAAATATTTATGCATAATATAAAGTCAATTCAAATATTCTTCAATCCACCTCTTATTTAAAAGCAAAAAAAAAAAATCTCAAATAAAATTAAGTTTTGAGGTTTATCTGACAGAAAAGGCGACTTTAGAAATAGGCTATGGGGCAGAAGGGGCATAAAGGAGTAGGAATGGGGCTGCCCCTGGACCTACACTGCCCCCTCTCCTGGCTATTCAGTGCTGCCAGAAGTACAAGGAATGTTCCACCTCACCTGGCAGCCCCTCTCCCACCAATGGAACATTTCTTGGATGCCTCAGCTCTCTGCTTGGGCCAGCCAGATGCCACCTCCCCAGTGCAAGTACCCGTAATCTCTGATGGGAGGGGCTCTGCTGAGCAGGAAAGCAGGGGGCCAGGGGCCCATGGCTATAGCTGGGAGTTAGCAGCTTTCCTCTCACATGTTGGGGCTTAACTTGGGCATAGTCACATGTAGGGCAGTGGTGGACCCAGAACCCGTCCTCCCTACTCTCTTGTGCTCCGGGGTCTCTGCTGCTGGGGAAGGGGGTCCCAGGGCATGAAGTAGAAAAGGGAAGGAAAGCACAACTAAACCCACAGAAGCTCATGGGATTAGGAAAAGATCCAGTTCTACCCCTCTCCCTGCAAAAGCTTTAAGACTCGGAGCTACTGAAAGGAGAGGGAGTTCCTGCTGAAAGATTGCACAGTTTGAAGAGGCTGGAACAGAAATGACTGGGAGAGAGGGGGAGAGACACAGCCTTGTACCCAGAAAAACTGTTCCTGTGGTTTCCCAAAGACAAAGTGATGGTTTAAAACAAGGGGGAAAGTGGGAATAAAAACAGATACTTGGGGAAACTGAATGGATGCCACCAAACAAAACAGGGGCACAATCACAGCACCCTCTCTCACACACACATGCACACACCTCTCTCTCTCTCTCAGGCCAGTTGATTGCTACCTGGCCTCCATCTTGGGGATGTGCCCAAACTCAGCAGTAGTTGTCCCTGAGGAGTTCCCAAGAGGGAGGTTTGGGTAAGAGGTGGGGAAGGAAGCTGGAAGGCCCAAGGTCCTGGGTGCCTCCCTGCTCTCTCCCCAGTTGCTAAGCTTCAGAAAAGGCTAGAAACTCAGCATTTGAGGAGTATCCAACATTACAGAGGGGATAACTATTGGCAGGAAGATCGAGGACAGAGAGAAAGACAGGGACCTCTGAACTTTTTTTTTTTCCTTTGAAGGGAAAAAAATTGGTAAGAGAAAAGGAGGGAGGAACCCGTACACAACAGTTTTACATTATTGGGTGAGAGAAAACCTGCAAGAAGGGAGAGGAAAGGAGAGAGAGAAAAGCAGGGGAGGGACTGAACATGGAAGCAGCATGTTCAGGGCCCGGTGTCCGGCTCGACACACTTGGGAGTTAAGTCCACTTTACTGGCCGTCACTGCGGGTCCACACACAGTACAGAGTGTTTCTCGGTTTCACACATTCACTAGAACTATTGCTATTGTTAAATAGCCCCAGAATGCTGGGGCACGTACAGGGAAGGTGAGGAAGCTGGGAGGAGGAAGTAGGGACTTCTTTCCTCCTCCTTTTTTAATTAGGAAACAAAACAAAGGAAAAATTATTTTTTCTTTCTTTTTTTGGCTTTCAGTCCAAAAGGACCTCATCTCTGGCCCTCTTATTTGAGGAACAAGAGGAGGAAAGGGAGAAGGGGGTGTAGGGATAAGATGTGGGGCGCTGCCAAGGATAGGGTCAAAAATCAGGGCTATGTCTCTGACTTGAGTATGGACCCAGGGCAGCATCAGCAGGTGAGAATGGCAGGGCTGGTTGGTTTGGAGGGCAGGGGGTGATGCCGCAAGGTGAATCTCCCCACCCTTGCCTCACAGATTGGCCTGTTTTCCCTGATAAAACTCCTCCCAGCGGCTCTCGAAGAAGCGGCGCATGATGTGCCCTGCCTTGCCCACTTCAGAGTCATCCTCGTTGAAGGTCTGGCAGTTGTCAAAGACCAGGAGCGCATCAGCCGCGAACTCCTCTGAGCTGGTGTACCTGGGCAGGGGTGGAGGCAGGGCTGTGAGGTGGATGGGAGGCACGGCAGTAACAAAGGAGCTGGAGAGGCGCCGACGTCTACTTACCCTCCCCGGAGCAGCCGCTCCCGCATGGTGGAGAAATCCATAGGGTTTTTGATGATGCGCCGGTACCCACTCACCAATCGTGGGTTCACAGGCTCCAGGAAAGGCCAGGCTGCATCATGGGACTCCATCTCCATCAAGATAATCCTATTATGAGGGAGACAGTGATGACTGCATTGTCGGGAAACAAACACACTGACACCTCCCAGCCCTTTACTCTGGCAAAGGAAGAGACAGCTGTCCAATGAATTGGCTCAACTCACTCGCAAAATGTGAGATCGCTGTGGTGGCTCCGCATGGAGAGCCGCCGCCGCTTTGAGGGGGACAGCCCTTCTTCTGAGTACCGAGGCGCTGTTGGGCTTTCTCGGCCCCTCGACAGTACCCGGCGCCGGCGACCGTCACCCTCTGGGAAGTTCAGTGCGTAACTACTCTTCCGCTTCTGGCCTCGTTTTGGGAAACCAGGCTTCTGAGTCAGTTCCCCGTCTACCTGCTAAGGATAAGAAAAAGGTGAGATCAGCAACAGCTGAACGTGTGCTGCTTGCCCTCCGGTTAATTACAATCCCTCCTTGTCTAAGTGTGAATACTTTCATGCATGAGGTAGCATGTGAATTTATTCACATAACCCAGTAAGGCAGGTAAGAGGGAGAGCATAATCGTTCCCATTTTACAGAGGAAAGCAAGTGAGGTTATAGAATTTAAGTGACTTTTCCAAAAGACCAGAACCCAGGTCTCCGAGCACTTAGTCCGGAGTCCTTCAGGAGGGACTGAAGCCATGGTAAGAAGTGGTGTCTGTTGGATTGGAGGCAAATGGGATGAGAAGAATCTCTGACTTCTGCTTGGAAGTGGAATGAGAGAGCAGAAGGCTTACCTGGGCCAAACAGACAGCACAGAACCAGTCTCCTTCTGGGACAGCCTCCATCTTGGGCCGATGGCAGTAAATATGGCAGCCACGGTCACATCCATCACAAAGTAGAAGAAACTCATCATTGTCACCCTTCCGGCAAACTAGACAGGTCTGGACCAAGGTTGTGAGGAGGCAGGGTGAGCCTTCAAGTCTCTGCCTGCCAATGACCCCACCCACCCCAGCTGGCCATCTCTTCAGCCTCCCCAGGCTTTCCAGGCCTCTTACCACTTTGTTGACGGACTTCTCCCAGGCAATGGACCTCTCCAGCTGGCCTAGGCACAAGCACACCTGGGCTGCACTCCGGCACCGCTCTAGCGTTTGGCGCCACGCCCGAATGCGAGGGGTGATCTCGTATGATCTGGAGGGAGAAAGTGGAGATTTTCTGATGAGGAGCAGGATCCAGTAAATTTATCCAAGAATAGTATATGTGGCGGGGGCACTCACATATCTGTAGTGGTGCACTGGGGGGCACTACTGGGCGTGCTGAGCAGGGCCTTTTCCAGCACAAATTCATGAGCTGGCCAGAGGGGCTCCCGCAGGTACCGCCTCTCCACATTCTGCTCCAGGGCAGCAAGGCGCATCACTGCCAGGTCCAGAGGGTTGGTAGTTTTACGCTGGGGTGCCAGTCCTTCCTTGCCTCGACCTCTCCAGGTGATATCCTCCTGGGAGTCAGGTAGGTGCTCACAGTAAGCCAAGTCTTCACGAGTAGAGTCTGGGCTGGGACATGTCCAGCCCTGCAGGTGGGAGAAAGAAATAAAACTCATTATTAAAGGAAGAACATTAAGCATAGAAAAAAATATAACCCATTTAGGGTCATGGGAGGTCACTTGTGAAGCGGGAATGCAGGTTTTTCCTAATATGTACAAGATATTAATACCCTCTCCTCAACAACCCCCTGCCCAGTGCCAGCCCCAGCGTACCCGGATCTGCAGATCAGAGAGGATCACCCGCTGCTCCAGCTCTTCTACCCACTGAAGCACAGCCAGGTCTGTCTCAAATGTCTTCTCTTTGGGGGACCAGCTCATAATCCCTTCTTGAGAGGCAGGTAGCTGATTGGGCTCAAAGATGGGGTCTGAGATGACAGAAAGCAGCGGGAAAGGCCTATCAGGCTGTTTACCATCCACAGCAGCAGCTCAACATCTACCTGGGCTCTTCAGCTCAGGTTGGGTCAAGGTATTTGTCTTACCAGTTGAGGGTCGTAGGCAGACTTCCTGTAAGAAGTCCCTGTGCTTGTTTAGGTGTTTGTGAAGTGCCTTCTCTCGGATGCCTCGGAGGTGTAGGGCCTTGAGTGTGGCATCCAATGTCTCAGGATCTCGGATCCACCACCAGCCCGAGCACATTTCTGTGAAGACAGTTTATGTGTGTGTGGGGTGTGGGAACCAGCTATGAATCACATGGCCCACATCTGATGTCCCTCCTGCCTACACCCTCACCGCATCCTACTCGAAGATCACTCACCAGGGGGCACGGGCTGGGCTGTCAGCTGGGTCAGGTAACGCTGCTCCATCTGTTTGAAGAACTTACTGGGGGGTCTCCCTCTCCGTTTGGGCTGTCCCAGCCCTGTGGGGTTCTGTGGTGTTTCTCCAGGGTCTCCTGTTCGCCTTTTAGGAGCCACACCTGGCAAAGGGGTGGAAGAGAGCTGCACTGGAGGACAGGGGTTGGCAGCACTGGGTCTATTTACCTGTGAATGAGATGAAACATAAGAGGAAGAGGCTGTTTTTATGTTTATAGGACCCCAACGGAACCATCCCTTCCCTGAACTTCAGCGACAGCCCATAGCTAGGGGCAAGATGAAGTCAGGTAAATACTAGTTCTGGTTACTTACTGGCTTGGAGGAAGCAGGTAGCTGAGGGGAAGAAGTGGGCTGGTCCTCAGAAATTGCAGGGGGTGGTGTAGGGGCGACATTGCAGGGCATCTGGGCTGAGAAGTTAAACCAGGGAGCTTGAGATTCAGAGCTGGCTTCTGCCTCATCAGCTTCTGGCTCCTCCAGGGGCTGTGATGGGGTCGGGTCCAGTTTTCCGGGGCTGCTATCAGGTGTGAGAACTGAGCTGCTGAGCAGGGAGCCATGGCTCTGAGTCTGGCTCAGCCAAGACAGGAAGGCTGACTGGCTGAGGTCATGCTGGCTCTGACCTAGAGACAAAGGGGAGCCTTCTGGCTCCAGGAACCCATTATGAGACTGAGGATGCAACTGAAACTGGGCCTGGGGCTGGGGCTGGGGCTGGACATGAGCCTGAAGCTCATGAAGATGGGGCTGAGCCTCAGGCTGAAGCTGGGCCTGAGGCTGTTCTGAACCTTGACCCTTGACCAGAGATTTCAGGCGCCTAGATTGCATAGACCCTGGCTTAGTTTTCCGAGGTCGGCCTCGGGCCCGGGCAGGAGAAGTGGCAGAGCTGTTGGAGCCAGCTAACTCCCTCTTCAGACAGAAGGAGACTGGGCTGGTTGCTGAATGGGTTGCCATTTTTAAGGAGTCATTTTCCTGCTTTATTACATCCTCAGGAACTGTAAAGAAAAGTAAAGAGCATAAGACATACACTGATATATAAGGGAAAGAAAGAGGGTATACAAACACAAGACATACACTTTTTTCTCTTGGACTTAAGTGCCCCCTTTTTGAGGTGCCACTGAAAACAACTTACATGCCAATGAACACAGTATCTGGAGAAGAAACACTTCTCCCAAGTAAGAGTCATCAGCATCCGCGTAAGCTAGCATTTACTGAGAACAGCTATGCATTCAGCTCTGTTCTAAGACTCTGAACTCATTTTAGTCCTCTCAGTAACCCTATGAAGTACATACACTACTATGAACTCCACTTTACAAATAAAGAAACCGAAGCAAACAGCTGGTAAATGGCGCAGCAGGTGGGCTGGCATTCTCATTCCAGAGCCTGTGTTCTTAACCACTGTGCTATAATGATTCTCATAAAATGAAGAGGCCCGAGATGATTAGGTAGAGGAAAAGGAATTGTTTAGTTTTTGTTAGACAGGAATCAATTCAGGGTCCCACAACACACCTACCTAAGCTCCCCTCTGTTCCTTCCACAAAGATACCAGTCAAATAGGGCAACACCCAGTAGCGGCGTCTGTAGCGGTCTTGACCCAAGGAGACGGCTCGAAGCATCTGGGATGAGTGAAGCAGCTTTTTGCGAAAGAAGAGCTGACGCTGGGTAGGCAGTGGAAAAGGAAGATGAATGAAAAACACATTTCCAGGGTGACAGTGGTGACTTTGTCCAGTATATGGAAGAGGTCAGTGGCTCTCAGCTTCCCTATAAAAATGATACCATCTCGGCCCAACTCATAAGGTGATCAGTTCTTGCCCAGCCCCCATCTCTAGCTCCTGGGAGTTAGAAGCACAATACCTTGCTGAGTTTTTCTATCTGGCGCTCTAGCTCTGGGATGCTAGATGTTGTGATATCAACCTGGAGAAGAAACAAGTGGGCACCGCAAGAAAGAGAATCATCAGATTCAAGAAAAAGAAATGTTTTCCAACTCCCACTTTTCTTGATGTGGGCTAGTACCTCTCCATCCCTTCGGCCCCTACGGCCATGGACCGCAGCCGTACTCTCCTCCTCTTCCTCCTCTTCCATGCCACTGGTCTCCTCCAGGATCCGAGAACTGCGCCTCCGCCCCAGGCCTTCCTCTGGCCCCTGAAGCTCTACCTCAGGTCGTCCAGTTCTCTTGGCCAGAGCAGTTTTCAGTCTTGAAACAGATTTAAGGGAAACCGTGGTGAGGGACATGATACCACTATAAAAAGAAACACCTTTAATCTAAGCCATCCTGAGCCCTGGGGTAGCATCCCAATCCCAGGGGAGGGGCCAAGAACATCGAGATCCAGGCAAAAGTCCTGGTTATGCTTCACCCTTTCCCCCTTCTCTCCCCTCTCTGGGCCCTACCCTCTGTCCTGTTCCTACCTCCGGAGCCGGCCTTCAACAATCCACTTGTTTTTCCTGTAGCTGGACATGCTCTCCAGGGTCTTGTCAATCTCACTGCAGGGGAACAATGAATGGGATTTTGAGGCAGAAGCAGCAGCACACACACAGAAGGGAGGCTCAAGGGTAAAAGGGCTGCAGCTGAATAGGGAGTTTCATCCCAGAGCCTAGATTAGATGAACGGCAGAGTAAGGCTTAGGTTCTCCCAGGGGAGGAAATGAGCTTCAGTCTCAATTCACACCAGCTTATCTAGAGCATGGCAGTGGACACATCTCCCAGGACTCTGGATGGCTAAAACCCTCCCTGGCCCCATCCTGACCACGGCACACAATAACCATCCCAACCCAGCCCCTCACTTGATGATAAGGGTGGAGCCGTTGAGCTCATGCACGAGGAAGGCCAGGACAGCAGCCTTCTGTTGGGGTGGCTGGGCCTGAAAAGGCTGGGTGCGCAGGCTGTCACAGAGGGCTGGCTCCGCTCCATATGCCATGAGGAAGCAGCGCAGGATCTCGGACACATTGTCTCTTGTCAGTGGGATCTCAGACACCTTCTCCCCCAAGATCTTTAAGGACTGTTCGGAGGAGAACACAATAGGAGTGAGGAGAGACAGAGGAACTATGGAGTTAAGACAGGAAAAGGGAAAAGAATGTAAGTTGCTAGGATAAGATGAGAGAAGAAAAAGAAAAGATGCAAAAGAAAAGAAGTAAATAAAATGAACAAACTATAAGCAGAAGGAGGTCTGGAAACCAGAAACAGGAAGAAAACAGATCTTCCTCCACTTGTCCCCGGAGAGAATGACACGGGAGCCAGGACCTAAAATCTTAAAGCAGTGGTAGGGGTAACCTAGGAAAAGAGCCAATAAATTACAAGAAGAGCTAGCAGGTAGTATACAGATCTTCTTCAACTTATGTTAGGATCACATCCCAATAAACCCACCATAAATTAAAAATACTGTAGGTTGAAAATGCATTTAATACACCTAATCCACAGACCATGATAGCTTAGCAAACCCTCCAAACACTTATATTAGCCTAGAGTTGGGCAAAATCATCTAACACAACGTCCTTTTTATAATACAGTGTTGACTATCTCCTGTAATCTACTGAAGACTGTACTGAAAGTGAGAAACAGAATGGCTGTGTAGGTTCAGAGTGGTGCTAAGTGTGTTGGTGCCTGCAGGACTGCCTGGGAGGTGTGACTCACTGCTGCTGCCCAGCGTAATGAGAGCGTGCTGCACTGCACTTCTCTAGCCCAGGAAAAGATCCACACTCAAAATGTAAAGAACAGTTTCTACCAAATGCGTATGACTTCTGCACCATTGTAAAGTCGAAAAATCATTAAGTCAAAGACTAATTTGGGGACTATTTCTGAATCTCCCTTCCCTTGTCCTGATCACTTTGGGGAGGGGCTTCCATGCGTTTAACTTAAAGAGAACACAAAACTGAGAAAACCACTGGATCCCAAGCCCCCCAAACCTGCCCAGGAAAGGACCTCACCTGACAGTAGGGGGGCAAGCCAGGATCATAGAGCGCAGCTTTCAGAAGCCGCACCAGCAGATCCTGTACCTCGCCCAAGCTGTCACCTTGACACAGGAGTCCCTCCTGCAGGACCCCCAGGCTAGGTACATCTTTGGCAGGGTCAAAGCCCAGCACCTTGCCGAAGCTGTGCAGGAACTCCACGATGGTCAAGCAGTCAGAGAAGGCCCCACTAGGCAGGATCAGACCAGGGATGCGTGAGAAGTCAGGCAGGGGCTGTAGGGATAAAAGTGGTAAGGGGTTCTGTCAAACATATGGGATATTTAGGAGGTTCTTCCTTTACTAGAAGTGTCTCCACAGATGGCCCCTCCAGGATCTGTTATTCCCCCCTTACTACCTGGTGATCAGTCAGACACATGTCCTCTGTGGGCTTCTTCATCTCCTCCAAAATCATCTGCTGCCTCTGCCGCTCCTCCAAGCGCCTCTGTGTGGCCAGTGTTTTATCTGCTTTACAGGTTGGCTTGGCTTTGGCCACCTCCTCCTTTTCCTTCATTTTTACCTTCTCTTTCTTCTCCCTCTTGACTTTTTCCTTCATTTTTTCCTGCTTTGTCTTTACCTTCTCCTTCTCAGCCTACCCACCCAAGGGAGAGGGGAACCAAGAGTGCCATAAAGATCTGAATCACCACCCTTCCCTGGTCCCCATCCTCCCCACCTTAGACCCAGAAACATGACTATAAAACAAGACCAACTCACACATCTTGCAAAATCAGTTTGGTGACTTCAAAGTTATGCTTGTGTGTACATGCACCTACCTTGGATTTCTTCTTTGCTTCCTTCTGCTTTAAGCTCTTGGTCTCTTGTTTCCGCTTGTTTCTGGCCTGTAAACCATAAGGGAAGTCATTTCTCCTCAAACTCTGAAAGCATCACTGCTTGGGCTAGGATTCAAAAACAGACAAGGGTGCTGGGGAGGAGAGTGAGAGATGGGATGAGGGACTGGCAATGGATCAATTCTCTCATCCTGGAGATGCCCACATTATTCTTGAACAAGCCCAATTCTCTAAATCAAGACTGCCCCCAAATCCCAGGTAAGGAAGGTATGCTGCTGCGTGGCGGGTGGCAGCCGTGGGACAAGGAAGAAAAGATGGAGCAGGCTGTAGGAAAAAATTAACCTCCTGTGTAATCTCTCTGATGTCCCTCACCTGCCCTTGGATAGTAGTCTGACACTCTCCACGTTGCACTTTCTGCTTCATCTTCTTCTTGATTTTACTCATCTTTGCTTTATCCTCCTCATTCAGTGTTTCTGTGAGGGCAGAAAGGAAAATGAACAGTGAGGCAAGCAGACCAACCTCCAGCATCTAGAGCAGCCTGTCACAAAGCTGGCCTCCCAAGCAGCTTCCTGAATAATCTAGATGGTTTTTTTTTTTCAAGTAAATATAAAATTTTGGGAGGAAAAAATGTAGGAGAGGCACTGTGATGAGGGCAGCACAAAGAACTTAAATGGTATCTCCTGCCCCAAAGCACCAGCCCCTGGAACACATGGGCCTGCTTTAGAGGGGGCCTAGAGGCCAAAACGGCAGGTAGCCTTATAGCCTGTCTCTCTCCCAGGCCACCTGACAAGGGCAGCAACCCCCAGACTACAGCAAAGAAAGGAAACAGAAAAACTGCCAGGAAAAGAAGGTAGTCTTGAGTTGAAAGTGCCAAGTAAGCAAAAACGTGCCAGAAAGAAAGGTCCTCAGATTATGGACACCTTAGTACAATCAGGTCAAACCTGGCATAGCTATTGCTTATGCCTAGCTCCTATGTCTTGCTCCACTAAAAGATCTGAATTTCTTCCCTTTTAGAAGGGAAGTGTGGTTCTGTAAACAATAGAGTGTTTTAGAACTGACTTTTTAATATGACAGTACCTTTTCTGTTCTGGCATAGAAACACTACTACCACCACATCTGCACAGCAACCCTCTAAGTTAGACAGGTATTATCTATAGTTGAACCACTATAGGCTTTTATTAAATATAAATGACTTGCTCGAGGTCAGTCAGAATCTGGCAGAGCTGGAACTCTGAAGAGGAGTCAGACAACTCTGAAAAATCTCAAATTCTTTATACTATATCAGAGTAAGTGCAATATTTACTGAAAAATTAGACATTTCCTACCTTTCCATCCATAAAAAGTGCTAATTTAATTATCTTTTGGATTCAGATGTGAATTCTGAACCTCCATGATGGTGGCAATGAATTAGGTAGGAATATACAAGACAGCTCAAACCAGTAAGACAGGTGAGAAAGGACGTGAAAACTCTCTCCTCACCTAACTACCTCTGAGGACTGCCCAGGTTCCACCAGTAACAGCACCTCAAGAAAGACACTGGTTGTTATGGTTGTTAAAGAGTCACAAAAGTACTGGGATCCTGAGGCTGCTTTCCAGGAGGGGAAATTCAGATTCACTCTGTCCATATAATGTCAGTCACTCTCCTGGGACACTCAGCCATTAGCAACCCATCAACATTTCTGATACATTTCTGAACACTGAACATTTCTGAGTAAGCAGAATCCCAAAGTAAGAAATATCACTGTACCTTGGGCCTCCAGTTTCTTTAGGATGCGGTTGTCTGTCTTATTTAACAGCTCGGTGATTTTGACCTTGGGTGGCCGACCTCGGCCCCGTTTCACCTTGGGGACTTCCTTGGTCTTGGCCTTCTCAGTGTTTCGAGGTCGGCCCCGTTTCCCAGTAATTGCCTGAATCCTGGATGGGATCTCCTCTGCTGAGAGCTGTACCCACTGCAGGCCCTAAGGTAATGAGGAAGACTTTGTTACAACAAGAGGGAGTTAATGTAAGGCACCAAGCCATCTGAACCATTCAATGCGGTAGAAACGCCAAACCCCATGAGAAGAAGCTGTGGCTTGTCCACCAACCCTTTCTCAGGCACAAAAAGCGTATTTAACCCTTGGGTCTGCACCTCTGGTGTGTCTCTCTCTTCAAAGAAATCTCCAACAGGCATACGGGGACTGAAGCTGAAATGCTCCCGACGGACATTGTGTACCACATTGCGGCTCAGGTACTACAAGGAGGAGATGAAGTGGCGTCAGTGACATCAGAGCCCTACCATGCCTTTGGCCAGCAACAGCACAAGCAGAACAAGCCCCAGAGCAGACACTGCCAGCCTGTTGCCACTGGGTCCAAAAAAGGAGTCTGCTTTCCTAAAAAGCCCACGAAAGCAATATTACCTTGATCACTTCCGGGAACTGTTTCATTCTCTTCCCACAGGGGCCGTAGTACCAGGTCTCCCCTTGCCATCGGTGGCTGCCCTTCTTGATGCGCACCTCTCTCCTCCACCTGCCAGAGAAACACATGGGCCCTGCCGCCAGGTCACACCCCTACCCACTCACACCCAGGAGCCAAGCCCACTGAGCAGACGGCTCTCCCCACACCTGTCTCACTAGAATTGCATGTAGATGCAAAGGCATCCTAAGATACAAGCTTGGCCAGAAGGCAGGCCTGAGCCACAAGCCCCTCAGGGCTTTAAGGGAGAGCAACACACCAAACTGCACAAGCCCAGAAAGACCTCCACCCCTCCCTCTACAAAGTCAGTGAGATGAGACGCCAGAAACCCCCTCCCTAATGCCATTCAGGGCAAACTACTAGGTTTCCAGTAAAGAGGATGAAGATCTAACAGAATAAAGGCAGAAAAGACAGAAGGTGGGGAGGCAAGCAGAAGAGTAAACTCACTGCTAACTCCATGAAATGACTCCGTTGGCCAGGGTTTAGTAAGGAACTCTGTGTTCTGAGCAACAGATTATTCTAAGACTAAGCCTTATCTTTCTCTCAAAATTTAAAGCAGAACTCAGACATCGTGACCACAAGTAGCCTAGAGGGGCAGGGGTAGGGAAGATCAGGAAGGCAGTTATTCCTACAAAGCCCTTAGTGTCAGCTGGCTTGTTCACTCTGGTCACACACTGTTCTTGCCCTTACCTCTCCAAAGTGCATTAAAAAAAAAAGAAAAAAAATCCCCCTTTCATCATGACTAAGCCACTCCCCATTCACTGCTATTCCTTCTCTAAGCATACAGGACAAGGTAACTAAATTGAACATCCGAACCCTAGGCCCACTAGCTGAGTTTGGAAAAGTTAATAGCCATAGCCCCTTGAGGAAAAAACTGAGTGGCCACAAGACAGGAAAGAATGGGTGAGGGGAGGAAGACCCTGAGAGAGGAAGGAAAGCCTAGGAATCTCACACCTAGAAATATTATCATCACAGATAACTATCCTTTAATCCATTCTTGTCTAGCCCACTCCTCCCCACCTCAGATGAGAGGAGCTCCTTCACTTCTTCCTACAGCCATTCATTAAATGTGTCAAAGGTTGATCATGTAGCAAACCAGAGCATTTACCCATGTTGGAGAGGAAGACGAACTTCTTCTGGGGTAGCAATACGTCTCCTCAGAACATCACCTTGGGAGGAAGACAGGGGATACCCAAGTTAAAGAGTTCAAGCAAAATACTGAAACAACAGGCCAGCAGGGTAGGGCTAAATGCCACATGGGACAGAAACATTTTCTGGAACCAGCTAGGGGTGGAGAGAATCTAGACACTCACCACTACCAGAGGTAGTGACTCCTTCTCCAGTGATCTCTTCCAGGTCAGCAGTCATTTCAGGGAAGCTGCTGACATCCTTATTCGCTGGGGAGGCTGCTGGGAAGCCAGCTGCTGGGGAAGCTGCAGGGGATGGTTTTGGGGACGTCACTGGGGAGGCCATCAAGGAGACTTCTGAGGAGACTGGTGGGAGGGCTGCTGAAGAAGCTGGAGAGACTGTTGGGAAGGCTGCTGGGGAGACGACTGGGGAGATTTCCAGGGAGGCTGCTGCAGAAACTGCTGGGGAGACTTCTGGAGAGATTTCTGGGGAGGCTGCTGGAGAAATTGCCAGGGAGATTGCTGGGGAGGCTGTTGGCAAGACTGCTGGTGAGGTTGCTGGATGTAGCTGAATAGTGGATGACTGGTCGGGGGCTGGCCGGGTCAGAGGTGGTGGGAAGTCTGAAGCCTCCGTCTCCATTTCTTCCTGTTCTGCATCACTACCATTATTCAGGTCAAAGCTGTTATCTAGAATCCAAAGGGACAAGATGGGTAAAGGAAAGATGATTATATAAAACAAGAGAATCCACTCTGACAAACCCAGACTAAGCCAAACAAGGTTACTTCAAGGGCTTTCCCCTAGGGTTGGAAAAAGAGAAGTAGCCTCTGGCTGTTCTCCCCTACCATTCATGAAGGTTAAAGAGCAAAACTGCTTCAGCTGTCATTGTGTGAAGAAATATTTTACCTGGAGCCAGTAAAGGCCTCTGGCCTCCTTTTTCCTGCAAACTCAAAGTCTCAAAAGTTCTTTTGGGCACAGCGCAGAAGTCAGAGTACCTTTTTCAGCCCCCCCATACACTATCCCATGGCCCACCTCAGCTCCCAGCAAGGTGCTCTCATAGAGTTCCTAGCCCTAAGGCCTGTTCTCTCACTTTTTCCCAGGTCAAGGGCTCTCTCTGTCCTACCTCTCCTCACTTACCTTGCAGAACAGACTCCCCAAGGACAGGTGGAGAGGTGGGGCTGGCAAAGATAGAGGCTGAAGTTTGGCTGTCATCTGCCAGGAGACTGAAGGCAGTGGCATTATTGAGGGAAGGGCAATCAAGGGCAGAGATCACAGGGCTGTCCTCAAGAGGCAGCTTGTCCTCTGCACCCATCAGCTCCGTGTCATCTATCCCATAGAGTCCTCCACTCACTGGCTCTTCAGGGGTGGAAAAAATAAGAAAGCAAGAC
The DNA here is from genome assembly GCF_036321535.1 of Camelus dromedarius. Taxonomy (NCBI): domain Eukaryota; kingdom Metazoa; phylum Chordata; class Mammalia; order Artiodactyla; family Camelidae; genus Camelus; species Camelus dromedarius. The sequence goes on along the minus strand of NC_087446.1, from coordinate 58,179,245 downwards.
TTAAGAAATACTAGTCTGAATATATCCAATTTTAGTTCCCATAGTGTATGGGTTCTTTCTAATATTAGGCAAAGGAAAGGCAATGGTTCTGTATCAATCCACAGACTGACACAAAATTCTAGCATCTGTCATAAACAGGCCTTTCTTATATTTCAGTGGGTAAAAGGTAGTCGTTCACTGGCTACTGCCTTCTTTTCAGTTAGTGAGAACCCAAATAGACCAACGGTGTGGTTATTAGTCCCTGTCCAGTACTCTTGGCCAAAAGGAACACTGGGAGAGAACCTGGGAAATGAACCAATTCAGCTCAGAGTGCAGCTGGCCCAGTCAGGCCAGTGGCGTGAAGCTGTGGTCTGCCACAGGATCAGCTGGAGGCCTCAAGTACCTCAAATTCCCAAACATTTTTTCTGGCTTACTATCTCTCCGAGGTGGTAGAAGCAGGCTACCCTCTGCATGGATAAGTTGAAGGGAGCCTACCTGGTGCCAGAGTGTTGAACGGCTCCAGAGAGACTTCACTGAGGATTGGAGTGTCTTCCAGTTGGTCAGGAAGATGTGAAGGATCATCTAAGCAGCTCACTGTGGGATCAGGGACCAAGACTGAGACCTCTTGGTGCAATGATTCCACAGAAGGGACGGAGCCATTGTAGCCACACATCTTTAGTTCTAGGAAACCCCAGGAGAGGGCAAAAGTCAAAACCAGTGCCTTCAACAGGTTCACTTAGCTATAATAGACAATCTTTGGGGGGATGGATGTTCATTCTGAAAGAACATTTATGGGTGCCAGACCTATGCTGGGTACTGATCATACCAAGAACCTTAGGTGAGTAAAGATGTACTAACAAAATCCTACAGCAGGTGAAGACGGGAAAGGAGAGTGGGGTCTGAGACAAGAACCCCCTTATGTTCTCAGCTATTTCTCCCATTCAGTAGGAACAGGTGGTAAACAGAAAACATTCTGTGATTTTACAGGATGGTGAGGGAAAAGATAAGAGGCACTGTCTCATGTACCGATACTAACAACAACAAAAAACAAAAACTGTGAGCAGACAAGCAATGGTATGCTCTGCCTGCTTCCTTCTCCTCCGTGTGCCAGTCACTACGAGAACTCAAGCCCACTTTAGCAGCCAGTCTGGCCCTGATACATTCAAACCAAATTGGCTTCTTTGCCTCCTGCTGGTGCCCCAACCCCTTCCTATATTTTAGAAGAAGCCCTTCTTGATGCAGGGTGTCTGTTGGGGCTGTTTTGGGCTCGCCCACCTGCCCTCTCCAGGCCAGCAGCTCTGCATGAGCTTGAAATAATTTGCACTCCCACTCTCGAGCTGGTGCTGCTGCCACAAAAACACCAGCCACTTGGCTCTGCTAATCACCACATGCAAATCAGCCTCCACTGCAGAGAGCTGGAAAGACAAGTTTTCCTCACCTCAAAAAGCCACTGGCCCCCAACAACCCCATTTTCCCTCTTCCAACCCAGCTCGCAGACCCACAGTTATACCTGGCTGCTCTTCTTCCAGCTCCAGGCTGCCTACCAAGCCAGTGCCATTCTCTGCCACAACTGAAGTCAGCTCCTTTTCTGCCGCCTCATCAGGATGGATACCAACGCCTACCTCCTGGGAGGGTGCAAAGGTCTGGATGCTGGATCCCAACATAGGAGAAGTCTGTGGGGAGGTGAAAAAACTAGGGGGTCCATTGGGTATCACCTCAAAATTCTGGTCAGGAAAGGAATCATACAGTTCCTGTGAATCGAAGTTAAGCCCCATGGGGCTCTGGGTACCATTGGCCCAGAACTCTTGGCTCCCAGCCCGAAGGTTAGTGTTGTGACTTGGGGATGAAGGTTGCCGGCTGCCCCCAAGGATGCCGTTGAGTGGGTATTGTCCCCCCGAGAACTGGGAGAGAAGGGGTGGGTCCTTGAGGTTGCTGCCAGGATTGGCAGATGGGTACTGTGAGTAGTTCCAAAGACAGTCGTAGGCCACGTTGGGGTGATGGAGGTGTGAGGTGCTGGAGGAGTGGGGAGCAGAGTTCAAAATCCCTGAAGTAGTAGTGTGAGATACAGTAGATAAGCCATTAACATTCACATCCCCATTCAAACCTGGCAGAGAAGGAGGGAAAAGGGTCAGTTACAGATATGTATGCAAGTAATTCTACCCATTCTACTAAAGGAACAGCACTGACTAGAAAAAGGGAAGGTGAGGAGGAGGGGGATTCCCCCTCTACTATAGTTATAGTTCATCAGTCTCCAGGGAACACCGAACCCAGATATGCCTGGATATAAGCTCAATGGCTGCTGCTGCGGCTGCTGAGGAGGGGCTGGGGAACCCTCCCAGCCTACCGCAGAAGCCCCCAGCAGAGGACTGGCTGCTGCTGATGCTCAGGGCTTTTTAATTTTTTTTTTTTTAAATGAAGCTGTTTGCAGACTCCCTACAGTGACTTGCATTCTTCCCCACCCTCATTCCCTAGAGGAATTCTTCTCTTGGAGTGGCATGACTAAATTCTCCAGAATCAACCCCACACACACACACACCCCGCCTTCCTCAGTGCCTGTTTGGCCCCACAGTGGCACCAGAAGGGACAGCCTCCACCTCACTGGCTCATGCAGATCCAGCACTTTGTGCTGGGCTAAGAATAGAATTTGCAGTCACCACAGCAGCAAGATCCCAGCTCAGAAGGCTAGGCTTGGCCCCTCCCCATAGGCACTGGAGGGTAATATGCAGGGAGGGAAATCTCTGCATGACCAGTACCGCAGACTTCAGTTCTAAACACCAAAGGCAGCCTCTGGACTAGAGGACAATCAAATAAAAGAAATCAGGATACTAAGGAAGCTCCAGGGAAGATGTGGAGGGGGTAGGGGGGTCCTCCAGTGAAATAAAGGAGCTTCTATCTATCTGCATCCCCCTTGTGGAAGACAGGAGGGAGAGGTGGTTAAATATAAGCCTGTGGCAGTATTTTTCTGCTGCCAGGAAGGGGGAAGCATTTGGGCTCCCCTCTGCTCCCAAGTATAAAGTACCTGAAACCAAGGCAAGATTAGAGAGGTACTTGGCAGAGCCATGGTACAGAACAACTGATAAGCCAAATCCAGGAAAAGACCTGATCGTGGCAGCAACACTTCCATCTGGGATTATAGATGTTTCTCTCTGGGGAACTAGGTAAGCATTAATATTCTCCCTTTCCCTATCTTCTGTCCTTAAGGACAGGAGGTGGCACAGGCACTTCAAGCAACTGCTCTCTTCTCTGCTGCACGATTGAAAGGTTGGGATGATTTTGCATTCACCATTCCACTCCACCCTCAGTCCCATGGGCAGCTTCTCCAGCCTCTAAAAACAGCTTCTCAGAGGGCTGGCCCTTTATCTCTCTCTTACGGGTCCAACCTGGTTATCAGAAGCAGTAGCCACCTCATCACTCTCTGGCAGTAGCCAGGGAACAGGGCTTACAAAAGAGCAAGCTAGGATGGAAAACCCAGTATGTTTTTCTAATCCCTTCCAACCTTAAAAGTGTTGCTTCCTAAACCCCTACAACTTGTTCTTAGAAGCTTAACTTCTCTCCAGCAGCTAGAGTTCTGAAGATTCACTTCCTCCTTCCCACCTGACACAAAAGAACTGCTATGAGGTAGCTATCCCAGAGGGGAGCCAAATCTTATCCCATCAAACTGCTCTAAAGGAATGATGCCCACTCCCTCCCCAGGCCGTGTGGCCCTCACACTCACTTTTCCCTTGCTGGGGGAAGTTCATGGGAGACCCGTTAGTGTAGAGGCCCTCCCCTGAGGAGGGAGAGGGTTTCAGTCCTGAGGCAGCAGGTGCAGGGGGAAGGCCAGTAAAGTTAAAATGGTCGTTTGCCTCCATTTCTGTAGGAGGGGAGAGAGAGGGGGAAAAAAATTACTGGCGGTTAAACAAGGTTATGTCACCTGGAATCTTCTAGAGGGAACGCCCCCTCCCCTCCATCTACTTACCCTTCTCCTACCTAAGTACTGGGGGAAGGGAGGTAGGGGCAGGTAGGGAGAGTGGAGGTTGAAAAAAAGAGAAGAGAAGGAGGAACTATACCCCTAACCTGGGCAGTGACCCTATAGAAATAGTCTTTAAAAAAGTAAGTCTTGTAGAGATAAAAAGAGTTAGTGAGAAAAAACAAGTCACAAGCCTGGAGGAGTATTCTCCCTGTGGAAGCTCCGCCCTCTTAACTCCTAGCCCAGGTTACCCCTCTATGTTAGATATTAGCCCTCTATGCTAACATTTAACATTCTCCATCTGTTTGTTTCCCCTCTGCACCCTCAAGGGAAGGCCAGAGTCCCACTCTCAGGGTCTACATAAGGTTCTCAAAGCCATCTTTTTGACAGGAAGTCATGGAAGTGTTGGCAGAAAATGTATATTTAATATGTATCCTCACAACACTGTTAACCGACTATACCTCAATAAAAAAATGCATCCTGCTTTGTTTTATTATTATACTTGAGTTAAGCAATTTCCACATTATCCTCTCCATAGCCCTAGACATCTGAAGAAGACAGTAATAGTAACTTCAGTAAAGTTATATGAAAAGGAGAATACATTTCAGGAAATGTGACCTAATGACAAAACTAAATCATCTGACAACACTTCTACTCTTTTTTCATGGGAAATAACATGCTCTCTAAGAACACAGCTCAGAAAAATGTCAGAGGTGATTAAATGAGAGAGTGTCCCAAGGAAGAGTATTCTGTTATGTCTACCATGGTTACTTCCTCGTGTTTTGGTTTTGTGGCTTAAATGTAACGGGTCATAGAGAGAAAAGCTAGATACTTATACTTGTTAAGTACAGTGGCTCAATGGGGAGTAGTATGGTTAAAAAGCTCTTCAGTCTCTCCTGAATATGAGGTGATATACTACTAGGAATGATGAGAAGTGAAGCGCTTGATCTGAATAAATTTAACTTTGACAGAGCAAGAGAAGGAAGAAAGATAAGGAGCAGAAGCCAGAATTATTGGTAGAGTCTGACATTTCAATCAGATACTTATGATGTACTAGAGCATACTAATTTGATATGTGAGAGACATGATCTGTCTTGATAAAGAAAAAACAATTCCTTTAGGTTCCTATACTTTTAAAAAAAGGGCAAAAGAATTCAGGTAGAAAGATTTCTTTATCAAGCTCCCAAGATGAGGCAAATAAGCAGATCTAGGTGATGTTTTAAATAACCTCTTAAAAAAAAAAAAGAAGTAAAGCTTTTAAAAGAATTACTAGATCAGTTAAGAACACACAGGATCACTCCCCAAGGTTTGCAAGAGTCAATGTTCCTAAATATGCTAGATTATGCAGATTAGCCACCATCAGAGACACAAGTGAATCTAACATAATTCTGAACATGAAATATAAATGCTGTATAGTATGTAGCATGATAGCTGTAAGATTTCCCAGGTTACATACCATAATTGTCTCTACCTTTATCAATTTTAACTAGAATTTGAAAAATAAAAGCAAACTGTATTTTGTTGACTGATTTCCCATATAGGATTTCCTATCTTCAATCTAAAATAAGCAACAGACCCAAACCTGATATGCATCAAGGAAGAAACTGGGTCTTTACAAAGACCTCAGGGGCCCGCAGGGCTTTCCTACAGTTAAAGGCAACACCTCAGCAGTAAGGGGTCTGAAAAATAAGCATCATGAGATCAGTGATCCTTCCAAAATGAAAGACATCAAGGAGGAAAGTTCATTCCCTATCTTCTAGGTTAGGTTCTTTCCAAAGATTACATCATAGAGCAAAGAGGACATTCAGTAATTCATTTCAGAGGTCTCAGAATGATCCCCATCTCTCCCCTCCCTCAGTTTTATGCACAGGCACACCTCGCTGGTTATGTGTGTGAGACACACACACCTCTCCTTTGTGCACAGGACTATATCTTCCCACTCAATGATAGGCCACAGTTCATTTTTCCATTTTCTATTTGAATCCATGAGGAAACTAGTGACTTTCTCCACTCTGCTACTTTGGGACAGGATAGCATTTCCTGTCTCATAAACCACATACTAATAAGAATAAATGGATGGCTTACAGAAATCAGATAGGTAAAAGGAACGGAAAGTCAACTAGAGCCTGAGATCTATTTCCCCAATAGCTTCTACTAAGGAGTCATCAGGACCACAATCAATTCATTTATAAGCTTCCTAGAAACACAAAACACTCTATACTGTGCAGTGATCAGTGCAACAATAGTGGGCTCTAGGTTCAAATCCCAGCTCTACTACCATTAGCTGTGTAACCTTGAACAAGTTGCTTAATGTTGCTGAGCCTCAGTTTCATCATTAGTACCCACCTCCAGGGCCTATGAAGATTAAATGAGAAAATCTATACAAAGGACCTAGCACAGCATCTGTCACCGAACAAGCACGTAATAAATTTTAGTTATTACTAGACAAAAAGAGTAAAGACTGTTTTGTGTCAAAAATAGTTTTTAAAAAGATAATCAGGTCCAAAAGGTCAAAGTATAATATAAATATAATTTAAAACTATTATCAGTATGGGAGATACTACAAAACCAGGGATGATCCTCCCAGCCAGACCTCCCCATTGCAACTAGACTTTTTATTTCATGTATCACTTAACTATGGGACCCAATATAAGAAAGCAAAGAAAATGTGGACAGATCCTCTCAGCAATAAAATCAAGGTTATTTTATTTTAACCTTCATGCCCAAGATGGTTTTCACAATAAAACCTGAGGGTAAATTATGTCCTCCCATCTAGAGCTAATAAGGAGAACAGTAAAGCAAAGGAGTGTCTTCCTTTGAACTAATAGGATTTTGGCCAAGTGAAAAAAGAAATCAATCAGTGCCCAACCCCCAGACAGTAGACAGCTCTCCTGACCAGGAAGTACAATCAGGCCAGCACCCAGCCCAGTCCCAGTGGTGTGTAAATGGATCTCTTAAGAGCCTCTAAGCTTCATTCGTAAGAGTTAAGGGACATTGCCCCTTAAGCTTGAGGCAGTAAAGCTCTTGCCACATGGTCAGATAGACTGCTTTTTCTCTCAGCTGCGACTGAAGAGTTACTACTCTGTGGCCCTGTGAGAGGGTTTTAACAGAAAAAAGCTTATAATGTACAAAGTGCTGAAATAAATATTACAGATTTCAACACTGTTGCAGGTGCCCTGACCAATCCTAACATTCAAACCTCTGAGGCTACCCTGAGAAAGACAAGACACATTAATAACACCAGCTGGACACTTTTAGCAGTCCCTGCACCTCCCTGGTTCATTCAGCTCCTTGGTTCATTCTTCCTGTATTATATATGAAAATTCCACAAATAGAGAGGTTGCTGTATAGCAAATAAATCAGGGGGGAAGGTATAGCTCAGTGGTAGAGTGCATGACTAGCATGCATGAGGTCCTAGGTTCAATCCCCAGTACCTCCATTAAAAATAAATTTAAAAAACTTAACTACCTCCCCCTTGAAAAACAAACACTAAATAAATTTTTAAAAATAAAAATAAATCATACCACTACATTTTAGTTCTGTAACTGTGAATGTTATAAAGGATACTGCTGAATTCTACACATCTCTAGAGTCACCCACCATATTCTAATATAGTGGTTCCCAACCAGGGTGATTGTGCCCCTAAGGGGACACTTAATTATGTAAAAAAGATTGTGCTACTGGCATCTATTAAGTGGAGGCTAGAGATGGTCCTAATGATCCTGCAATACAATACATAAGACAGCCCACCACAACAAGATTATCAATAGTGCCAAGGCTGAGAAACCCTGATCTAATATAAAAGCTGCCCCATTTTCCACTCCTATCCCATACCTTGGGGAAGTTCCAAAAGTTTTCACCACTCCCAGTTCCTGATGCTGCAAATAATGATGCCTTGACTTTTATATCTAAAAATCCCTTCCTTGGCTAAGTTGTTATCCTCTACCAATACAGAGTTCCAAGTGCCAAGCTGCAAAATCAACACACCTTCTTCCCCAGTCAAGACAGCCCATTCAGATAGCCCTGCTAACAATCTTCCCTTGCAACTCTGACTCGGACTACAGCCATACCGACTGAGGTTCATTCTCTCAAAATGTCCTTTCCTTAACCCCCTTTACTAGTCAGGCCAGTGAGGCAGAAGATGAGAGAAGGATGATTATACTAACGGGGGCTATTCAAAGACAACTACCGTGTCCAAGGCTGCTCACAAGAACACGAAGATGATTGTTCTCTGTCTTTATATCTTCTATACAACGTGGGTTCTACAGAATCAATCAGGTACTTCTACCATCATATCTCCGGCACTTAATTTACTGCTGAGTATTAAAAATGAAATATTTGTTGAACCCATAGACTGAACAAATGAATGAATAAATCTATCTTTTCTGTCACTATTAGCTTTTTCATCCAATAAAGGTTGTGGTTTTTGATCCTACCATTCTCAGGAAACTAAAAAATTCAGCTTCATTCTTCACAGAGGTAATTTCTAGAAGGAAGAAAGATCCCACATCTTGGTGTATCTTAGACAGCTGTCTCATGCAGAAAATAAGGCCTGGGAACAGGAAGCATGATTTAACTGAATACTCTATGTTTTAAAATATTTGGTGACTGAATAAAGGAACTACATGCTAACAACCTAGGCTAGGTTTTCTGCCCCAGCTCTGGTCACTTCACTGTCAGAGGACTAGAGATACCTCTAAAATTGCAGGACACTAAAAGCCACACTCCAGAGGTTGTAAGGTTATTTCCCTCTTTCAGCTCTGTTTCTCAGAATTTCAGCTCTAACAGTTAAGGACCCTACTCTTTCCTTCAAAAAGATATCCCCCTCCCTCAAAAAAACTGAGCTAAGAAGGCAGGTTAAGGATCCCATCTAGTGAGGCAGGTTATACAGTGTTCAATCCTAGGAGACCAAGTGCAGCGAAACTACCTATCTCTTAAGAACCTCACGTTTTAGTTTTTGATAAATATTTGGTAAAAATATTGGTAATATTTTCAGTATGTAAAATGCCCCCTTAATTATTCTTTATAACTAGGAGGAGGGCAAAATACCACATAACATAATACCACAATGCTACTTTTACTCCCAGTGAACCAATCTAGGAATAATCTCCAGAGTTCTTCAAACAAGACAAGTTTTTTGTTTTGCACAATTTTATACATTTCAAAATTATGCAGACAAGCAAGCTGGTTAAAAACGGTCCCTCTGACCCATGTGCAACAATGCTGAGAAAATATTAACTTTGGCTATTAGGTATATGAGGACATCCATATCTCAAAAAACATTATCAGGAAGATTATTTACCCCAGGAAGTAACTCTAGAGTTTCATACTTCACTCTATGTCCTAGGAAACAAAAACTTTGGCAATATTGCCTCACTATACACATCTCACACAAGGTCAAACATTATACCAGTTATTGGACTAAACTCCACACTATTTTAACGGTAAAAGAATATAGCAGACCTCTTCAGAGGTGGTAAGAAAGGTCAACAGCAGCAAGACAGTAACCCTAACAAGCTTTGCTTCTCTCTTGGCAACACCTGATTCCAGAACCACAAGACTGCAAGATGAGACTCTAAGGGCATTCTAGATTTCTGACTGGCTCTGAGGTCAGCCCACATAGTTCTCTCTCAGTTATCTCTACACCTCAAAAATTTTCCTTTATGGAGAGGCTTTTTAAAAAGGTCAATATTAAGAAATCCACTTCTCTGATAGAAAAATGCATCCATTTTACAAAAAGGCCATGAAACGTTTAGTTCATTCAGCTTTCAGATCAATCATCTATCAAAGGAAGCAATATCTATCTACTTTCTCAAAATCAACTTCCATTCCTTTTTAAAAGAGTCCAAAGAAATAAGAGTGGTCTTTCTCTGGGGGGGAGGGATATAGCTCAGTAGTAGAGCACGTGCTTAGCATGCATGAGGTCCTGGGTTCAATTCCCAGTAAAAAATTCCATTTAATTCCATTAAAAAAAAAAGAAAAAAAAGTGGGGGGTATAGCTTAGTGGTAGAGTGCATGTTTGGCATGTATGGAGTCCTGAGCTCAATTCCCAGTGCCTCCATTAAAATAAATGGATAAATAAACCTAATTACCTTCCCCCACCAAATCACAAAATGAAAACAAAAACAAAAACAAAAACAAAAAAAAAAGAGAGAGTTGTCTTTCTCCTTGCTTCATTCTTTTAATCTCAACCAGAGAAAATCAATTTACTATTCTGTCAGGACCCAAGTTAGGTAAACAAAGGTTGAAGAAAGGGGAACTTAAAAATCAGTGTCAAATCAACCCTATCAGAAAACAACTCAAAGGAACTAACCAATTAAGTAGAGGCAAGAAAAAGAACAATGACACTGAACTGTTTCTACGGTTTCCAGAATATCAACCCCAACAGCCCCAGTGAAAAGAGCAATGATGCTATCAGTGACGATGCCACTGTCACACAATCATCATACACGTCTAACTGTTCCTATCCTGAATTTTTAATCTAGAAATGTACAATTCAATTGGAAAATACTGAAAAGATTATTTAAATATTAGGCTTAAGCGGTTTTCAGGATAGCCCAAATGATCTCAATACCTAATCTCTCAAAACATAAAATCCTGTGGCCAACTCACCTCAGACTAAACCCAGTGTCTAACAAAGTGCCTGGGGAAATCGTACACACAGTCCATCACTTTATGCCATAGTAGAAATGTCCCGGAGTTATCAAGTGGGAGAAAGAGAAAATCTGGCCATATGACTGCAGAGAAGAGGAAAAGTTTACCACTCACTCTCCAAGGAAGGTAATAAGAGAGATGTCTTTCGTGGACTGAAGAGTAAGTCATTATGATAGCTAACTCTCCTAATTAGTTGATTCTGCAGCAGGTAAACCCTCCAAGCCACTATGTCAACTAACAGGTTTCCCACAAGGATTTATCCTTAGGCTAGAATCACCAGTGAGGAACAAGCCCACCTTCACTCTGCAAATCAGTCCCTACCCCAACACACAAATCCTACTCAGTTTAATCCTCATGCCCTCCTCTTCTTCCACCTTTCAGACTCTACCCTTCTTCAGGTCACAAGCTCACTTGCCCAGGTATTCTGTTAATACAGAAACTGTCATCTTAATAATATATTAAGCAAGATCCCCCAAAAGCCACTCTCCTGACAAAAGGATCCGAAGTCTTCCTGGCAGCACTCTGTACTGAGGGAATTTGCATCATTTGTATTGAAAGTGTAGCCCTGCTAGAGGATGACTGAGCTTGCTTTTCTATGACCTCTAGCTCAAGGGAAAAAAATCCAGACAGGGAGACAGAGATGCTCTGGAGGGGGGGGATTGGGATCAGTGAGTCAACTGCAGTGACTACTTCCAGTTAGCAAATTAAGCTCCCCCCCGCAAAAAGTCGAACGAAAGGATTCCCGAACCACATGGTTGGCATGATCCAAGCTTGCCCAGACGGCCTCAGAAAATGAAACCAAATCTGATTAAAATGGACATTTCAAAACAACAAGAGACGCAGCAGCAAACGCACAGCTGCCATTTCCCGGCCACTTCCTGCGGGAGGCTTGGGGGAGGGGCTGTTTGTGTACAGATGGAGGTGGAAGCTATCTCCCCCCCCCATCGCCCCTCCAAGGATGCAAATCTCTCACTCCAATAAATCCTACAAAGGATGACTGCTGTTGGCATCGCTTCCCCTGAAAAGTGGGAACGTCAGGAAAAGAAAGGGATGATGCGGGGTCATCTTTTCTGCCACGGAAATGGGGATCCCCTTAGTGCGGGATCCCCCTTGTAAAGGGATCCCTCTTTATTCCTCCCTCCAGTCTGTAAGCCCAGCTCAAATCCGGACGCCTCAGCACCACCCCTATCAAGCTCCATCTCTGGAGCGGGGGATTCTCCTGGGACTGGAGGGCCCCAAGTCAAGCACAGCTCCACTCCAGTAAGGCCCTCTCCTGCTCGCCACGCTCATGAGGACGTGCACCCCACCCCCACCCCGCCCGCCAAGGAGACACCCCGAGACCCTCCGAAACCCCTCCTATCCCATCCCCTCACTGTTGCCAAAAAGCCCTAACCTCCACAAATGGAGTGTTTAACCCGTCCAGGGAACCCCCTCACCTACCCTTCGCACTCGGGCAATCCCCACCCAACCCGAGGAGGTGGAGCCCCTCCCGGGGATTCCACCCCGAGTCCCCCACAGGAGTCATCTCCACCAGCCAGGCGGCTTCTCCGCCTCCTCCTCTTCGCCGCCGCCGCCGCCGTCTCCGGGAGCCTCCACAGCTCCTCCCGCCCCCGCCGCCCCATCCTGAGTCTCTGCAGACCGGCGGGCCCCCTTCTCCTCCCAGCCCCCTGGGCAGGGGAGACCCCCCGCCTGCGGCTGGATCCTAACTGGAAATAAGCTCAAGTCAGCGTCTTCCCCGCAGGCAAGGCTCTAGGCGGCTCCGGAGCCTCGGCTCCCTGAGGGAAGCCTCGGATGAAAGCGGGGCTCCCTCCCTTCAAGCCCCCAGCCACAAACCCAACAGACCTGAGGCGGCGGCTTCCAGCCAGGCTCGGGGCTTGTCTCTCCCCAGGGGACAGGCGGTTCACATGGCCTCGCTTGGGGCGCCAGGAGGGGAGGGGAACGCGGGGGAGGGGGTCTGGGGTCCGGGAGGGGGAGGGGGACGCGGCTCAACCGCGGGGCCCGAGCTGAGCCAACATGGCCGGCGGGGGAGGAGTGAGCCGAAGCCGGAGGGGGCGGGGAGCTGCGGTTGAGAGAGAGCCGCCCTCCACGGCCTCTGCCACCGGGTCCTAGCGCCGGGCATTCCGAGTCCCCCAACCCGGATATGGGTCCTAGCGCCGCGGTGTCTCCCTAGCCTACCGGGAAGCTCCCTCAGCACTGTGTCTCATTGTGGGCGGTAGTCCTGCTTCACACTGAGCAAACTGAAAGGCGTGCCCTGATCCCAAGGTTAACCTAAAAGACTAGAACAGATGTCTAGGACCGAGGCAAGTACCTCTCCCCTAACGGGGGGGGGGGGGGGGAGGAAGATGGGGGAGGAGATAATTTCAGGGCAGTTATTCCACAGGCTGGGTAGTAGAAAAGTGGAAGTGGAGAAGCAGAAAGGTTAGTCAGGAAAGTTCAGTCCTGGTAAAGGGGTTGAAAAAGGCAAGTACCTGCTGCCCACTCACCTCTGTCCCGTGGGGGCAGCCTGGTCCTGCCTGGATCACCACTTTTCCGGAGACATCTGCAGGGCCCTGAGGGTCAGGATGATTCCTGTGCATAGGAAAAAGAAGCTTGGCTCTAAGACCAGACAGGGAAGGCCTGAGTCTAGCCTAAACCTGGTCAGAGGAACAGGGGAGGAGCAGGAAAACTGACCAGCAAATAAGGTGCCAAATGTCCACCTATTCTATAGTTCTAGTACTTTTTCTAATAGGGCTATAGAACTGTGTGAAACCTTCTGAGAAGAGGAAAGAAAAATCTAGCAGGGGACTAGAGTTTAGCTATTACCTAAAATGTCTTTTGCAGGGGACCCAGAATGGGGAACAGGGTTATATATGTTAGAAATTAGAGAATTTCTAACCTTCTCTTGTTTGGCGATTAAGAAATTATGGCCCGAGGAGGTTAACCAACTTGTTCAAGGTCAAACAGTGGATAAAATGTGACTAGAAACCAGGTTTCCTTTCCTTGCAACTCAACAGACTTTGCAGGCTTCAAGATAATTCCCATTCAATTCAGTGCTATGCAGTTCTACAAACAATTGCCTAACTGTGCAAAACACAGGCTGAATATTCTGGAAGAGGAACAGACAGAGTGGGGATGATGAAACTCTGGCAGGTTGGGGGGGTGGTCAACAAATACATTTTCCTCTGGGAGTCTGGGGAGGAAGATCTGAAAACTGGGTGGGGCCAGGGTAAGGCAGAGCCAAATAACATCAGCCTAGATTGGATTTCCTTACAGAAATCCTCCTTACAGAGTGAGTTCTTCCTGAGTTTTCGGGACAGACTCCACACCCCACTACAAATGGCTCAGAGAGGCTAAGAAGGAAGGGCGCTTCAGCAAACCCTCGAAGTGTGTGGGCCAGAGAGAAAGAGAGAGAGAGAGGCTAAGGAGAGTTAGGAGGGTTTCTCTCCCTCTCCTGAGAAAAGTAGACTGCCAGTGGAAAGGAGTAGACAGGCAGAAATCAAAATCCTTCTCTCCTCCCTGACTAAATAATAGATTTCTTGGGTCACCTTGGATAAAAAATAAAGACACTCCGCCCCCAACAGCCTACTGACCTCAAGTCCCTGAGTAAATAGGGGCCACACACAGGGAGAGAGGTCCTTCCTTCTGGAGAAAGCAGGGATTCAGCAAACTTCTGCAAAGGAATTCCTGCCCCATCCCCAAAGTAAAGGCAGGTGAAGAACAGAGCTCAGGGAAATGGAAGTGACTTTCTAAAAGGCCAGGGGAGAGAGCTGGGTATCTTTTTTTCTCCTCCTTTTTCCGGGGCAGAACAGGGAGAATTTTCCTACTTCCCGCCCCCAGTCCTGGGGCTGGCCAGTCAGAGGCGGGCAGCAGGGGCGGAGCCTGCGCCAGTCAGACGGATGTAGCCACGCCCCTTCCCCCCACCACACACCCACACACACCCACCCGCTGGCTCCACTCCGCTCCGGAAGAGCCGGTTACTCCTGTGCCCTACTGGCTGCCCCCACCCCTTCCGAGCCCCAGGCCTAGTCTCCAGGGCAACCCCTAGGACTATCCCAGCCAGGAGCTGTTGGGAAGAGCAGAGCTGGATAAGAGAGGGCCACCTGGGATTAGAAAAGAATTGGGGCAGGATCCATTCTTTCCCATCTGGTGCAGAAAGACTACAACCACCTTCCTCCTTGAAAGAGACCCCTCCTCATCCCATCTAATCAGAGGTCTTCCTTGCTCTTTGAGGAAAGATGAGGGTGGGGTGTGGATATGCCCAACAGCTGGGTGTCTACTTCTCACCTGAAGCCACCCCAGGCAGCAGCTGTGCTTCTCCCCCCAACCAGAGGACAGACTGACCCTTCTGTCTCCAAACATTCCTCAATCCCATCAGATGTGGCCAGTCACCTACCCCATCTCCCTTTAGGAAGCTACTAGAAAGGGGAAGAGGCAAATGGCCATTTTGTTCAGCAACTTGTGAGAAAGGCACCTAGGGAATACTCTGAACCTCTGTCAAGCCAGGCCAGTGGGCAGGGGGTAATAAAGAGAATCGGGAGGGAGAAATTAGCACCTGCTCCCCCTTTCTCACCCTCCTTGTGTTTCTGCTGCACCACCCTGACTCTGGGGTCAGCTGCCACTGTGCGTGGCTCCACTCAGGAGCCAGATTGCTGGGGAGGGGGAAGAGACAGAAAGGGAGAGTGGGGGGATTCATTCGCATCCTTCCACCTATCTTCCTCTCCGCATTCAGGTACTCCTGGAATTCAATCCCAAACACCACTGCTGACCACCCACTCCTCCCCCCAGCTCTCTCTCAGCCCATGAAAAGAGAATCAGAAGAGTCTGAAGCCAATCCAGACACCCTGTCCCTTCATTCTGGAGTGTAGGGGGAGGGCAGGTAGAATGAGAGCGCAAGGAGAGAAGGGACAGAGCTAGGGTCGCAGCTGGACTTGGAGGAAGGGAGAATTCCCCAACGGAGGTGGGGTAATCATTAAAGACCTCCCTTGTCCTCACTGGCTGAATGGTTCACAGTGTTAACAAGGTCTAGTAGGGAGATGGCCCCCAACCCTGTAACCATTCCAATTTGTCTCCCTTCCCTCTCCAGGTTAAGTGCAAAACAGTCTCCTCCCTCTCTGTATTTTGGGGAGGCCAGATTCTCCTATAACACATCAAAAAGACCATAACCCCTCCACTTCACTCCAAATTGGTATGTGCCCCTCGGATGCAGTACAGTCTCCTTTCAAACTCCCCCCACGAGCTTCTCCTCGGTTGTCTCAGGAGAGGACAGAGAAAGCCCTAATTTCCTTCAGACTCTCTTTGCATCTGAATAGAGAAGGCTGGGCTTCCCAGGCCATTCTTACCAAGCCCAAACCCTTAGAGACTTAGCCCTAGCCACTCACCACTGTCCTTAAGCCCAGTACCACAATATTCTGGGCGCGACCCTCTCCCGATTCCTAGGCTGGACCAGCCCGCCCCAAGCCCAAGAAAAGGGCCTTCTCCACCTGGGCTGGTTGGCGGGTGCTGAGGTCGCCCCCCAAACCCTGGGAGAGGTAGGGTGGGGTGAAGGCTACAGAAAAGCTTTGGATGGGAGTTAGTTGTACTTGAAGGGCTAAGCAGAGCAAGGCCTGAAAGAGACTCTAGTCTATGATAACACCCAACCCCCCTTACTATGGGGAAGGAGAGGAGTTGGGGTGGCGGTTATTCCCCCTCCCATTGGAGGTTAGGATGGCGTGGGAAAGCGATGGTTCCAGAGGGAACGAGGCGAAACCCAGACCGCGGGAGATTTTTCTGGGGAGGAAGGCGCGGGGGAGGGGGAGATCCTGGGTCCAGAATAGGAGGGGTACCCGGGAGAGGTTGGCCGAGAGGCGTGAGAAGCCTCCGGATTCCGGTCGCAGAGGACAGGGAAGAAATGGGCGAGTAGATAGTGCAGGGGAGAGGAAGGGCAGCTCCCGCAGGGGGAGGGTCAAATCCTGAGTCCAGGGCAGCGGAGATCCCGGGGCAGGGGACTGCAGAGGTGGCGCGCCTGGGGACTCCTAGACCGGACGTGGGTGCCGGGCCTCACCTGGAGCAGGGCCGGGCGGCGGCGGCGGCGGCGGCAGCGGCGCAGGTGGCCCAGCCGGGCGGCGGCGGCGCCTCCTCCCCCAGCCGTGGGCCGGTGGCGGGGGGGGGGGGGTAGCACTTAAAGGGGCAGGAGCTACTGGGGTAAGGACGAGCGCCAGGGTAGGGCTGTCGCAAAGAATCGGCTGGGGGAGGGGGAAGCGGGTGGCGTCTCCTAGGGGCCAGAACCAGGAAGGATCCCAGATGGAGGAAGAGAACAGATCCCAGGAAGAAGAGACAGAAACTTCTGCCTTAAGGTGGGGGATGGTGGTGGGTCCGAAGTGGAGGACTTGGGAGAGCTCCGCCCGCGCTCCGAGGGCGCCGGCAAAGATCTCTTCACAAAGGAGGGCCAGGAAGGCAGTTAGAATCACAGGGATTCCCGAGAAATGGAAGTGCCTGAGAGGGAACTCAAGGCCGAGCCTGCTGAGGGTAACTCACAACGGCCCTACTAGGTGAACAGGTTCCAGGTGTTTGAGCTCCTCAGGGGCCCGATCCCTACAGCTGTGGAAAGGCACAGCCTCCTTCCCTCAGCACTGCTCAAGTTTCAAAGCCTCTGGAATCAGGAAGCCACGAGTGCAAAGACTTCCTAGGCCTTTTAACCTCAATCCTACCTCTGTGTCTTTTCAGTGACTGGAGCGTGGGGGGCCGCCAGTAGCAGCCCTAAAGAGGCTGATGGGGGACCGTGAGAATCGGCTTTATTATAGTTCAGTTTTCCCCCAACCACCACCACCCTTGCAGCAACCTCTGGGGCAACAGGAAGCAGCTGCTCAGTGCAGCCCCCACCTGGTGGTGGGTCAGGGTGGGGGAGGAGAGAAGACGGACTTAAAAAGCCTGGGAGAAAATAAGGGGAGAAGCACCTTAAAAACCCTCCAACGCGATCAAAAATGGTATTTACTTTAAGGGGGTAGGCCAGCAGTGAGTACTGTAAAATTTCACTTGAATCTCAGCAGCTTAAGTGGGGAAGCGCTGGGGGATGGGGTTGGTAAGGAGAGCCCCCACCTAACGTGCAGTCTCAGGCTCTTCCCTGGAGCTTGAGCTTGCCAAAGCTCATGATCCTTTGGTTGGCAGCCTCACCAGCTGAGCCCTGTGCCCCTATACTCCGGTTTCCCTTCCTTCACCCCTCAAGAGAGCAAAGGTTAGGCCCCACCCCTGCTGAGTCAGGCAGGGAGGGAGGTAGGCATCCCTCAGGCCTTCCCCGGGGGCTGGTCCTCATACTTACCCATGTCAGGCTGGCAGGGCTCCAGGGCTGGGACCACCCATCTCCTCACTGTCCTTGGTTCCCCCTTCACGTGAAGGCTGGTGTTAGATCCTCCCAAACTGTGAGCTGGGAACTAGCACGAATCAAAAAGCCAATGTATGCTTCCTGCGAACCACAGCCTGAACTGCTGTAGGGTGATGTCCCTGTGTGACAGACTGGGGTGGGGAGGGAGGAGGGAAGGGCGGGGCTTTCTCTGGGTAGAGAGGGAGGAGGCTGTGAGGACACGGCAGAACCAGGAGAAACATGGAGGAAGGTTAGAGCTGTGTTGACACTCCAGTGGTGTGGTACAAGAAGAGAGTGGTGAAGGGGGAAGGAAATAAATAGTTGCAGCTTATGAGAAGGAGAAGGTTCTCGAATGCTGAGAGACGTACGTGTGTCGGGGGAGGGAGACAGAGAAATGACATTTAGGATCACAGTTCCCAGGTCTGCATCTGGATGACATGGGAAAACAGAGCAGAAGGAGCTGACCCATTCCCTGGGGCCTTCTGCACCAACTTCTCACCCACACTTGTGTCAGAACCTAGAGGAAGTGCCCCACCCCCATAACAGCATTTCCCCAAATCCAGGTTTTTCTGGGAGCAAACTACCAGGCACAGGCGGCTCAGGGGCTCCACCTTCTGTCCAGATCACGACACAGGGAAGACTGGTGCCAAGGACGTCATAGGCAGATGGGAGGAAACTTAGAGGCCCCTACTCCACCCCTGGCGCCTCTCCCAAGGCCCCTCCCCAACCTTCAGCCCCTAGGGGCCTCTGAATTGGGATCTGTTTGTCCTGCCCTGCTTCTAGCCAACCTGAGTGCCTCGGGGTGGAGCTTATAGATTCAGACTCCTCCTCAGGACAAAAGCCCCAGCTGGTTTGTAAACACTTATTAGCTAAGAACCACATCCCAGCAAATGGCCTTCATGGATTTCAAAATGGTGAGATCAGAGTTCTTGCAGTCTCTAGTCCTACCACCAGAGGGCAATGGGAGACGGGTCTGGACCCAGAAAAGAATATTTAAAGGGTACCAAATCCAACCTTGCACTATTAGCAAGTATTTGAAACTGAAAGGGTGGATGTACTTTTGAGTATTCTTTATAATCCTTCACCTTTTAGTGGGCTAAAATGAAAGGGAAATTATCTAATTCCATTATTTAGTTCAGAAACCTAAGCCCAGCAACCCTGAAAATTACTTTGTCCCTTTAACACACTTTCTCCAACTTTTTTAAAGGGATTTTACTGGGTCTCAGGATAGGCCTCATGGTACTTTATATCCTGCCCTGCCTCAAGGAATCACAAACATACAACTCTTGCCCATAATATAAGTCAGGAGGCAAGTAATTAGGAACACCTTCTGAAAAAAAAATGAAGGTGGTAATAGATGGGGGCCCTCTTGACTCAATTTTTGCATTTTTCAGTATTAATTCTTCAGATTTCCTAAAAGTTTGATTCAGTGATTAACCTGTCTTTTAGAATAGCAATTATTTTCAAACCATTTTCCCCAGTATGTTCTTCTAAACAATCCTTTTGCTTTGAACAATGACACAAAAGGACCAAAACTGAGGCCCTACTATTAAGATCACATCATCCAAAGGAAACCCCTCACAAGACTGCAGTTGTTCATCAATCCAAGACAATGGCTTTTCTTTTTCAATGACCCCATTTCAAACATAAATGGCCTATTTTCTGCTGTTTCTTGTGGCTACCCTAAAATTGTTAAAAATGTCAATGTTAGCTGTGTTGTCAGGACCAAGAAAAAAAGACAGATGCTGAGGGATGTACATTTTATTGGAAACCTTAAATATTCTTCAGACAGAACACAATGTCTTCAATCAAGGCTCTCATGTGGCTTACAGGAAAAAAACTGCAATTTTTGGATTAGGGGCATGGAGAGACAGCACAGAGGATGAGTGCTTAGTTTGCCAAAAGGACCCCCTCACGAGTGCTCTTCAGCCAGCTTATCAGCTTTTGCCACAGCTTCTTCAATGGGTCCCACCATATAGAAGGCCTGTTCTGGGAGATGGTCATATTCACCTATATGGAAAAAAACCCCAACTGGTGAGAAGCAGAGGGATATCAATTTTCTGTAGTGGGTACATACCTCACCACTTGAGGCCACCAGTCAGAATGTAATGAAAAGTCATCTTCAAAATCTTAACAAACTTCCCTTAAAAATCCAATTTACAATACATGCTGCAGTACAGATTAAGAACGAATGGTTCAGAGTCACATAACTTGAGTTCAAATTCTTGCTCTCTACTTCAGCTGTATATTGGGATGGATTATTTAAAATTTTCTGTGCTTCAACTTTCCTAACTTGTAAAACAGAATAATGCCTTCCTTGTAAGGATGTTGTAATTCACTTAGAAGGGTAGCTAGCACTGCAAGCACTCAGTGTCTCGTTCTCAGAAGTTGAGTATTTCCAAAGAAAACTGATGGGAAATAACTATTTTTATATAAAAATTATGTAAGTAGGCACTTATGTGTTTCTTGATGGTTGCTGGAATAGAAACACAGCACAGCAAATATTTAAGGGATTTTGGCTTCTCTGCCATTTTATGTTCAGCTTTATACCTGAAACCTTACCTGCCAAAATCTGCTGGAATCCTTTGATGGTCTCCTTCAGGGGGACCAGTTTCCCCAAATGACCTGTAAAGACTTCAGCAACCTGGAATGGCTGAGACAAGAAACGCTGTATTTTCCGTGCACGGGACACAGTCAACTTATCTTCCTCAGAAAGTTCATCCATACCCAGGATGGCAATGATGTCCTGGAGGGATTTGTAGTCCTATGAGGAAAACAAGATAAGAGAAGCCCTAATAAGCATTTACATTTCTTTATTTGGACAAAAACCTAAGGGTTAATACAACTTTATATTTGCAATGAGCTTTGTACAAAGCATTTTAGCACCTCACCTAACTTCATAACTGAAACTAGTTACTTGGGAGTCATGAAGGCCCTCAGCTAAGATCAGTGTCTTGTTCTCCCTACTCTTAGTCTGTTAGGTGTTAGAAAAAAACTGGATTCCAAAGAACTAGAAACCCAAAAGACCTCATTAACAGTTACTAGGAACTGCTGGTCTCAACTTTCCTTGCTCTAAAGCAAATCACAGGTCGCCAGGCAAGATTTGGTCCTAATATAGTCCCCAAATTCCTTCTGTATGACTTTATGGCCACTGGTCTCACCTGCAATACTCACCTGTAGGATCTTTTGCACCCCACGGGCAACCTCATAATGCTCATTGCCAACAATGTTGGGGTCCATGATGCGAGAGGTGGAGTCCAGAGGATCCACAGCTGGATAGATGCCCAGCTCAGCAATAGCACGGGACAGCACAGTGGTAGCGTCCAAATGGGCAAAGGTAGTGGCAGGCGCAGGGTCAGTCAAGTCATCAGCAGGCACGTAGATAGCCTAAAGTGAGCCAAGAACTCATGTAGAGCAGCAGGAAGTCAAGTAATTCTACTAAAGCCATCCCCTTTTCTGACCTCTCATCATCCACTCTATCTTCCTCCCATTTAAGAATCCACTTCAAAGAAGGTGGACTCTTACCATCCCTAAAAGCTGCTGAGTAAGCTTACAGATTATCCGATCCCTCCAAGTTGTGATGAAAGAATTTTCATTGTTATTCCTTTTGTTCTTCATTCTACATTTTAATTCTATGGTAGTGATACTCACTGTTAGAGTAAAAAACAAAAACCCTGGTGGTATTGTAATAGTTTACCAGGAAAGTGAACCATTAAAGTTAATATAATTCAGACAAATTTTTAGATAATTTTATTATATATACTATCTATGTTTTTGAAAATATATAGTAGTCATATTTAATGCTCAGTTTCCATGCAACTTCAGACTCCCCCTCACGCTAGAAACCACGACTTCATGATCTACATTTACATGGATACCTTCAATTAGTTAAAGACAAGGGGTTTCTTAATCTTTTAGGGTCTTTAACATGCACAGACAGAATTTTACACAATGTATCAGGGAGCTCATGAACCCAGTTGAAAACCTTTTGAGATATAAGTAACTAGGTTTTATACTTCTCTGTATGTGCCTTTATACAAATTATTTTCATCCATTTAATTGTTCTTACCTGTACAGAGGTGATAGATCCCTTTTTGGTGGTGGTGATTCTTTCCTGCATAGTACCCATGTCAGTGGCCAGGGTAGGCTGATAACCCACAGCAGAAGGGATTCTGCCCAATAAAGCAGACACCTGAAAAAAAGAAAGAGTAAGAACATCTTTAGCCTCATCTGCATCATTCCACAGAAAGGTCAAATGGACCACATCCTCAAGCCGTCTCTTACCTCTGAGCCAGCCTGGGTGAAGCGAAAAATGTTATCAATGAACAGGAGTACATCTTGACCTTCTTGGTCTCTGAAGTATTCAGCTACAGTTAGTCCAGTCAGAGCTACCCGGGCTCTAGCACCAGGTGGTTCATTCATTTGACCGTATACCAGCGCCACCTGCAGCAATAATCCACAATCAGAAATCCTGGCCAAGGAGTATGAAAGCAATATACCCAAAGTCCCCAAATCAGAAAAACAACCAAAAAATGCTCCTTCTCAGAAAGTGTCACTTGTGACTGCTTTTATTCAAAAATTTCTTTTCCCTTTTAGAGATGCAATTCAAAACAACATAAAAGATAATTTCGTATATTACTGAGGCAAAATACCTATAGTAGAAATGAAATTAACTGTAAATAAGTCAAAGGCACAAAATAGGGTTATCTGAGACATATGAACCACCTTCAACTCCCCTCACCAAAGTTAGGTTTCAAATGACGGGACTATCTACCAAAAAACAAAGACTAGAAACAAATAGGGAAAAAAAATACATTAGTGTATTAGAAGTTGGTGGGAAAACACTACCAAAAATTTCCTTTGTAGGTCCTGGGACACTAAAATGAAAATACAAAGCATGGCTTCAGCTAGTAACACAGTTAACTGCTACAGTTTCTTGGCACTACTATATGGAACACCAGTCACCTCAGTGCTCACCTTGGAGGTAGCATCTTTTAAGTTGATGACACCAGACTCAATCATTTCATGGTATAAGTCATTGCCCTCACGGGTCCTCTCACCAACCCCAGCAAACACAGAGTAACCACCATGGGCTTTGGCGACATTGTTGATTAATTCCATGATCAGTACCGTTTTGCCAACTCCAGCACCACCAAAGAGTCCTAAGAGAGGTTGAGAAAATAAGAATGTTTAGGAATTCTATGTTCCCAAATAAAAAAACTTAAAATTTCTTTTTGTTTCTTTCCATCTTTTCCCTTCTCAGGAATGGCATCTGGCTTCAGCAAACTCAGAAGAACGAAAGTCAGAAGCTACTCATCAGTGAGGGACAGATCTCAGTACCCACTCCTAACATGGTAGGATTTTTTTCCCACGTTAGGTTTAGAAAATATGCACCCACCACTAACATACCAATTTTGCCACCCTTGGCATAGGGAGCCAGGAGATCCACAACCTTGATACCAGTAACCAGAATTTCCTGCTCAACACTCATTTCCACGAATTCTGGAGCCTCAGCATGAATAGCAGCAAATCTGTAAAGGTAGAAGGTAAGATCAGTGTCTATTCATCTTATTGAAAGGTTCCTCTCATTTCTCAAGTCTAACTCTTTACTCAGCTTATCTCTTATATAACTTTCTAGACAAATTGTCACCAAGCATCTAGCCCAACATTCTGCAATAAAGGGGACTGACTTTATTATCTCAAGAAGTAATAATCCCATTCTCTGACAACTTTCACTGTCATAAGGTTTTCCTTTTACTGACCCTTAACCTAATAGGACTTCACATACCAATAGCCATTGGTATTAAAATTTTAAATAATGAACTTGGGCCCTAAGTAGCAGTTTTTTGTTGTTTTTAAATCAGAACTTCTGCATCCTTAATTTACTTCAAAAGAAACTGCATTGTGTGGTTTTAATAGAATGTATCAGCACTTTAAGTAGTCTCTGCAGGAAAATTCTGCTATACTAGAGGTTGTCACCTTAATGTATAAAACTAGGAAAAAGTTTCTTTGTGTGTAGATGCAACAAGGACACTTACTGTTTGGTTTTGATGGGACCTCTCTCATCAATAGGTTCTCCAATGACATTCATGATTCTGCCCAAGGTCTCAGGGCCAACAGGAATTCTGATTGGTGCACCAGAATCCAGGACTTTCTGGCCTCTAACCAAGCCTTCTGTACCATCCATGGCAATGGTCCTTACTGTGCTCTCACCTGTCAGATACAGGCATTGCAGGGTTATCCATAAAGACAAACTGGCTTCATGACATTAAATGAAATGTAGCTGGCAAGAAATACCTAAGTCAACCAAGACTCCTTCTCAGTATCGAAATATGGCTTCAGCAAACTCAGAAGAACGAAAGTCATTTTGATAAAATCATCACAGAAGGAAGACAACCTGGTTTTTTGGGGATACTTGGGCCAAAAAATATCTTCACTATTCCTAACAAATTCTACTTACCCAAATGCTGGGCCACCTCCAAAACCAGCCTGGTCTCCCTGCCTTGCACTTCCAAGGCATTTAGGATGGGTGGCAGTCCCTCATCAAACTGGACGTCCACCACTGCACCAATGACCGCCACGATGTGCCCTGTGGCGGCGCCTGCCTTTGGCGACGGAGATGTTTGAGCGGCATAGTCTCTGGCTAACAGACAAAAAAGATATTGGGAGGAGTTGAGATTAGAGCAGTTAAAGGTTATCGGAAGCCCCAACTTCACTCACAAGGACTGGTGAATTCAGGCCAGGCCCGGCCTCCCCCGCTGGCACGGAAGGCGTGTCCAGGGGGAGGGCCGCGCTGGAGCGGAGAAAGCGGCTGCACCATCTTCCTATCTTCTTCCACAAAACCCCATTATGCGAGAGCTCGGTGCCCCAATTCCGCGGGAAGGTCAAGGCACCTGCCCACACTTTTCCGTCACACAGCACCCCTTTTGCAAAATGAGACGGAATCCGATCGTTCTCGTTCTTGTTCTCCCGCAGCTGGAGGGCACGGCGCTGGCCCTGGCGTCCTTCTAGCACCAACAGATCCCTTAGGCCTGAGAGACTAAGGCCCCCGTCTCAAGGTCATGGGCGGCAGAAACAAACCCAGCTCCTAGAGCAAGGCACTCACCAGGCTGGAGCGCTGCCGGTGCGGCCCGCAGTAAGAGCTGGGCTTGGGGTAGCGGCGCTGAAGGGCTGAGTCCCCGCAGGGCCCCGGAGGCCGAAGCAGCGGCCACACGACCCACAAGTCCCAACATGGCGGAGCCCGGGTGGAGACTGAGCGCTGCAGCTTGTCCGGCCGCCAATTCACCGCAGCTGAGGGGGCGAGGCCTACTCTGCAGGAGGCATGTCTATTGGATGAGCTTGCTGCTCATTACTGTCAGCGCTGCTTCTACAAGCTAATAATCTCTCATCTTCTCAACCATTGGCCAAAATTTGTGCTAATCTGAAGTCCTTTTTTTATTGGACAGTGTCTGGTTAGGTGCAACCCTCAGAGTCTCGAAACATAATTGGACAGCAGAAATGTCAATTGGAGAGAGTACTTGGCGGAACTGCGTTTAGGAAAGGGGCCGAGTTCCTGTGGGGAAGCATGTGGTCTGTCTTTGGCTGTCCTTGGGCTCACTCCTTAGAAAGGACCTTGAGCTAGGTGAGAGTCTCAGGGGCGGGGTTAGGGAAGTGGTAGTGCCGTGAAACACCACCGACGGTGACCTTGGCTAAGTCAGGAGCCTTCTCTAAAGTCAAACACGGGTTTTTTGTTTTTTGTTTTTTTCTTCGCAGTAATGATTTTGGAAGCTTCCAGACAACTCAGCAGGTCAGGAATCTGGACAGAATTTATATCAGTTAAAGCTACAATGTAAGAAACTAATGTAACCAGTCGTTTAACAAATGTGTGCTAGGCACTGAGGCGCCAAAGATAAGTAAGACTTAGGACCTCACTTTAAAAGAGACAGATGAGCAAAAAATGCAGTAAAGTGTGATGGGTTCTGGTTAGTACAGAATAAAGTGGATGCACGAAGGAGGAGGGGATACGTTTGGGTCACCCAGAAATGTAGGAGGAATTGCCTCAAAGCGGAGGAGGCTGATAGAACTGTTGCGAAAGGCGAGCAGACATTCCTAGGGTAAAGTAGGAAGGGAAGACTATTCCAAGCACACATTTGCATTAAACAGCATGTTCTTTTTGTGGAACTGCAGGTGAGGAAGGCAAAAAGAGAGGAGAGAGTAAAGAAATGAGTGTAGAGAGAGGAGCAGGAACCAGCCTTGGATGGGAGTGGAGGCTGGGGAGAGGTACGTGTGTGGTCCTTGAGCATGGAAAATCATAAAATAAACAGGGTATCCTGTCTTTAGTATTGATTTTATTCAAAGCTGTTTGGGGGCAGGATGGATGAGACCCTTAATCCTAAAACAAACATGGCCAATGGGAGTAGTTCAGCATGGAGCAACTTCACCAGACTTTCTCCTACCAGCCAACATTTGTTCTCATTTTTCTGCATGTTTGTGAAACTTTCCTACTGTTTGGTAGCGTAGAACTATCAAATAATTTAAAGGAGAAAACAGAAATAGAAGAGAATGTTAAATTTTGAAATGCCTATGGTTATCTTGCCTAGTAAGAGGGAAAGAACTCAAGAAAACTGCATCATGTATGGAGCAGGCAAAAAGAAACTAGCAAAAGGAAGCAGCAGAGGAATAAGGAGAGGACCAAAGAACAGTGTTAAGAATCAAAGTGGTCAATAGAATCAATCACATAAACATTCTATAAAATAGGGGCTGAGCAGAACTAATTGGGCTTGGCAATTAGGAATTTATTTCATAGAGATGTGGGGTCAAAGGTGAGTTCAGTGGGCTGCAGTGTAACACAGGATATACATTTTTGTTTTGTGATCTGTGCTCTTCCCATTATACTGAGCAGCATCCCATTTAATAGGGACATATATAAGAGGGATCTATATCATTTGCCTCCCGCAACTGTTACAGTTGAAGTTTCTGTAAATAGGAAAGGATACTCCTTAAGAGTACCGCCACTGGAGCCAGACTGGGTTTAAAATCTTTTTTTTTTTTTTGCCACTTAGTAGATGTCATTGGGCATGTTATTTAAAATCACTGTACATACCGTTCTCATTATAGGAGGTGATAGAATGGGGATAATCTCATAGAATTGTTTCAAAAACTAAGTAGATTAAAATATGAAAGAAGCACTTAAAACAATGCCTGGCACATAGTTAGCACTGTATTTGTGTTGGCTAGTATTTTTACTATTGACTTAGTGTTAAGATCCTTTGGTTTTGTATCATCAATTTTGGTCTTGGCCAAAACTTTATTAACCGTCAAGCACATTTAAACTGACAATTTACTTAATCCAGGTGTAAAAGTAAAGATTTCTACATAAATTTTCACATAACTCTGGCTCATCACTTTTTGAAATGTATTGCACATCTCTTTTTAGCACATTATCAGGAAATTCAACTTTTTCTTAGACAGTTGGGTTATCATTAAGCAAATCTTTGTATCACATCGCAATGCTAAATGTTTTCAGTGTTAACTGAGGTGGATATATAGAGCTTTCTCTACTATGCTCGTGTGTAAATTTTTAAATTTTCTAACTCCTTTGCTGTCAGTGTTTGACCTTAGCAACCGTCAGTCCTCTATCTGAAATCAGATAACCTGCTAAACCTGCAGTACTGTCTAAAATAAAAGTAAATAATGATTAGCTTGAGTTGAGATAGGCCTTAACAGCCTTTCTGAATAAATGTCATTTAATTTCAGCCTTCTGACATGTTTTGGTCCCACTTCATATTTCTTTATTTTCAGATAGCCCAAGTAGTGTTTCATGTAAAACACAAGTTACTTTTCATGGGAAAATAGAGACCACAAAGACCTAATCTGGTTTCTTACCTGAAGTTAATTCCAAATGACTAACCCCACAATTTATGACTGAAAACTTTACCAATTTTAATGTAAAAATAGCATTTTCCACCATCTCCTTATTTTACTACCATCTGTAATGGTTATGCCCCATATTCTTTCAATACTCTAGTAAATGATAAAATGTCTTTGTCTCTACTGTATTTCTTGACAATCATCTTGGGTGATTTGAAATTCCACAAAAATAATCCAATAAATACCCTAGCTTCAGAGTTTTTTAATCTCTTCAATTCCTACTAGTTTCACATGGACCTTTCACTTAAGTATCCTGCTCAAGTTTGACCTCAAGAATCCAACATTCTCTTGTCAGATCACAACTTTGGTTTTTGTGGGTTTTTTAAAAAACACAAGTAATACACAAGTTCTAAGTATACAGGATGAGAATAAACCCTTTCATCACTACCCAAATCTCACTCCCAGAAATAACCACTGAAAAACACTTTGCAGAGGGTGGGAAATAGCTCCGTGGTAGAGTGCATGTGTAGCATGCATAAGGTCTGGGTTCAATCCCTGGTACCTCCATTAAAGAACAAACGTAATTACCTCCCCCACCCCCCCAAAAAAACTGCTTTGCATATATCCCATTCACTTTCTACCCATTCCATGTACATAGAAGTTACACTTATTTATTTATTTATTTATTTATTTATTTATTTATTTATTTAATTTAATTTAATTTAATTTAATTTAAACAGAGGTACTGGGGTTTGAACCCAGGACCTCAAGCATGCTAAGCATGCACTCTACCACTGAACTATTCCCCTCTCCTCTTAAAAACCTCAATGGAAGCACACTACAGAAAATTTGTTTTCTGATCTCCTATATTCTGGAGAACTTTGTGTCAGTACATTTTACTTTATTGAAAGTGGCTACACATTATGCCATGAAAATATGTAATAATATTTCACTCCATTAATGGTTATTTGGATTGTTTCAAATGGCTATTATGTGCAGTACTGCATGAAAAAAAAGGAAATTTCATACACATCTATGTCTGCCATCTAGTACTTCTTTAATAGATTCCTAGGAATAAAATGTTGGCTTAAAACTTCGTCGTTAAAAAAAAGACAAAAATTAATGGGGAAAAAAACCTTTGTCATTTAAATGAGATTCTGCCAAGTGGCCTTCTAAAACATCTTGATAATTTACCAGGTTCCCAGAATCCTTGCCAAAACTTTTAAAGCCGCTAATATTAAACGTATGAAATTACTTCATTGACTGAATTCGTATTTCTCTAATTTCTAAGGAATACTTTCATGTTCATTGGCAATTCATGTTTCTTCAGTGAATTACTTGTCCCTACTTTTGCCCATTTTAAAAAATTGGCTTGTCATGATTAAGTGCTCTTCAAAACTGCTTTGTTTTTTTCATTTTATTCAAGTATGTCACTTACCTTTTAACCTAATGGTTATCTTTTGACCTATGTAATTTTTAATGTCATATTTGTTTACCCTTCCTTGTAGCTTCTAGATTTTGTATCATGCTAGAAAAGATTCCCCTCTATCATTTGGTAAGAATTTGTTTTCGGTAACACCTGCATCAGAATCACCTAAATCTGCATTATCTACTATGGTAATCACTAGGGGTTAAAATCAGTTAAGATTAAATAAAATTCAGTTTTCAGTCACACTAGCCACATTCCAGATCCACCATGGCTCTATGTGACCAGCCACTACTGTATCAGGCAATGGAGAGATAGAATATTCCACACAAAGTCACAGTGAACAGGGCTGGTATCTCAGTAGGACCAACTGATTCAGAATCTGCACTTTAGATCTAAAAGAGCATGTCATAACTTTGGCACACATCAGAATCACGTAGAGGGCTTAAGACAGATCACTGGACTCTTATCTTCTCAAGCTTCTTTTTAGTAAGTTTTATCTTTCTAACAAGTTCCTAGGTGAGACTGATGCGGCTACCCCAGGATCACACGTTGATGGCTGATCTCGTTATCTGTTAAATGGCAAATTCCTGGGCCCCACATCACCTACTATATTAAAGCCTATCTTGGGGTTGGGACTTATGAATCAACAGTTCCGTTATTTTGAGTGTCCAAGAACCATCAAGGTGGTACTATAGTCACAGGACTATAGAAACAGGGACTAGAGCTGAGTCTAATTAGTTGTGAGAACAGAAAAAATAAAGAACAATGGTTGAGTGACAGGTATACTCCTCATGGAGACCATTACTTGTGGAAGCAGCTTTACAGCTCTACCTCTCGAAGTTCTCATGAGATACAGCCATGGGAATGGGGTGCTAAGGAGAGTATGGAAGTCAAAGTCATTGGACTTGAAGCTAAGAAATTTAGGTTATAGTTCTGGATAGGTTTTTCACATTCACAATGAAGTTATCCAGGCTGATATTACTATAACTTGTAAACAAGCAATACGATTTGGTTTTCACTTTGTCACCAGATCGTATTTGACACCTGTGGAATCTCTCTCCAGTTCCCGTCGCCACTGCCTAAGTTTACCCTTTTACACTTTACTCTGAATTACCACACTAACTTTTCCTTACATCCAGACCCACTGGTGAAACATTACCCATGCAAGATGTAATAATTCAACAAGTATGTACTGAGTCAACACATCGGGTGCTGTACTAAGGGCTGGAGCTTTAGTAGTGATATACATCCTTCACTCTTCTAGAAGAGACTACCAACTAATGATCAACTGTGGTTAATGTTTAAATTAAGCCCACAGACCCTAAAGGGGTATGAGGATAAAATTTAGGAGTTAAGAGTAGGCCTTAGACAGGTACCTGCTTCCCCATTCCTTCCCAGCCTATATTGTTCTCAAGGGTTGGCATAATGCTGGGTGAGCCATGGGGAACAGCATTTGATGTTAGCAAACAAGTAAAGTTCACTATCACTCGTTTCTTGTCAAAATCATTCCTGCTTAACAGAAAAAATTAACACTGGCACAAAACTGAATTGGTAAATAAAACCGTCATACTACTTATAGCAACTCATCACCTTCCCTTCTTCCTTCAGATTCCAGATTTGAGATCCAAAGACAAATAGTTCTCCTGAAGTTCTGGCCTGTCAATTCATCACCTGGCATGAAATACTCCAGTCAGAGGACTCAGATAACATACACAAGGCTTCATACTTGACTGAGCAGTAAGGGGTTAATGAAATTCCATTCAAGTGTTTGAACACAAAATAGACTTTTAAAAATTGTAAGTACCTTGAGACAGAATGAAATCAGAAATCATGTTACTTTCTTTTCTTAGTTGGAAGTACTGGGAATTGAGCCTGGGATCTCCTCCTGCATGCTAGGCATGTGCTCTACCCCCATCCACCATGTTGCACTTTCTTAATGCTATAGTCTAATGGCTGGCAGTAAGCAAACAAATTCCTTAATGAATCTTCAACTTCTAGAAGTGACATACAAAGATTTTTTGAGAGAGTAAGAATAAAAATAGAAGGCTTTTTGAAAATTTTAAGTTTTATCCTAAAGTTAAGAACTATACTACTTATCAGTCATAATGATGCCTCTGGCATGCTCCAGAGAAAGGACAATAAGTTTAATTTTTTTAAAGTACAGAAGGTTCACACATACCTCCCAATGTGGAAAAATCTAGGGCTATGAGGAAACTGTATTCCCTCAACAGGACCAGAACCTAAGTTATACTTCTGAAACATAACAAAACAGAGCTGAATACTAAATGCTGTTATGCCCACAGCTCCTAGAAAGTAGGATTTTCCAGTTGCAGCATTTCAAGAAAATGGTTTTGAGTATCACTTGCAACAGTCATATACTTAAACGGAGGAAGGAAAAAAGGTTGTTTTCCCTTCTAAATCCCCACAATACCCTATGTATATCTATTACTACACTTTCCAAGATTTTTGTTTAATGTTTGTCTGGAGGCCTAGCCTGTGACGTAAGCTCCCTGAGCACAGCAATTACCTGAAGGCTTAATCTTTGTATCCTCCCAGCACTTTAACACTGCCTGTAACACAGATCCTTAATGTCTGACATCAAGTACTGAAATACAAAGCATTTCTATGCTATGACAAATACACAAAAGCTGGAGGAAATAAAAACTGCCAAAATGCAGAAGCTCAAAGATTTAGAGGAGGACAACACATTAAGTTTTATTTCAAACAAATCACAACACTTTCTTTTCCAACTGTTGCAAAGTGCGTCTACAATTTTCTATTACAGATCCATTTTTAAAAGGTTTCCTGTGACATTACAGCAAGCCTCTTTTTTTTCAGAGGAATATTCCCAAATTCTTCCTCAAGTAAAAATAAAAACTCCATTCCAGTAAATGGCAATACATGAAATTACAGTAAACCAGACACTTAAAAGGATAGCCAAGAAGTCTTCCAACAGTTTATTAGAAAGAATGTAGACATTAAAAAAAAAAATCCCCACTGTCATGAACAATAAATTGAGGTTCTCAGCCCAGGTACAAGCTGAATCCAAAAGAAAGAAAGAAAAAAAAATCCAATAGTGTATGAACATTTTTTTCACTCATTTGCCATACTGACAGTGCAAATACAAATTTGGTCTTAATGTACAGACTCTCAAGCAACAATGTACAGCCTTTCTTTGTCCTCCATGCTAAGAGATGTAAAAGTTTAAGGGTCAAACAATACCAAATGTACAGGCTTCAAAACCATCTAAGTTAGGGCATTCACTAGTTTTAGCTAAGATACATCTGGAACACTGACAAGTGATCACTTACATACAATAACGTAAAGTAAATTCTTTGAAAAATAAAACTTTAGTGGAACAATCCTGAAGGATATACCAGAGGAACAACAGGTTACCAGTTTAAGGTATCAACCAATTTGTTTCAGCCACTGAGTCCATGTTCTAAAATCTAAAATTTAGTTACTTTCCCCAAGCCAAGAACTTCCTACCATGTCAGTATCTTCTATGTTATGAAGTAAAGGAGACTTAAGTGAAATGTTTTTATTTATTTATCACAACTGCTGTTTCAATTGCCTAGGACCTCAACAGCATCATAGAAGTCTGGGAAATGTTCATGCATAAGGTTATTGCCTTAGCTGACCTAAAATTGCCCCATACAATGGTACATATCAACCCTTAGTGAAGCCTTTAAAAAAAAAACAAACAGGTTGAAAAATGGGTTAAAGAAGGCAAATTCAGCATCTGCCTTTAGAGCTATCAACTCAGGAATTCTCTCACTTATGAAATCTTGCAGAGAAGTTTTTTTCCTTTCTCAAAATCCAGCGATGACAACATTCCTTACTCCAGATCTGGCATTTCTGAAAGGATTTTTAAAAGATCAGTATAAATTACAAGGGAATAATCTAATAACTTGAAGTCTTATAATAGGAAAGAGCAGACAAGAGAATTGTTTCTTTCAAAAATTTGAATCTCAATTCATTCAAATTTCTGCTTTGGCTATACTAGCAGTCATAAAGAAAATAATCATGTGTCTTCCAAGACTTGTAAAGAAGTTAAACTTCTCTATTTGGAGAGTTTGGTCTTTGATGTGAAATATCACTGTGTAAACATACTTTTTACAAAGATACTTACTTTCATCATCACTGTCTTGTGAATCCTGCAGAAAGGGAAATTTAAGAAGTTACCAAGTTGATCAAATATTCCTCTAACTGAGCAGTTTGCCTAAAAAAGCTGAAGTATTTTTGACTAAAGTAGCAAAGATATGTGGTTATATCAGTCTTACAAATTTATCAATGGACTTAAGAACAGGTTTACTTAAGACAAACAGATGTATTGCCAAGGATCTATCTTTCTATAAGATGTGCGCCTTTCGGTGGGAATTGAGCCCATCCTTTAAATCCTTTCCTATCAACCAGACTGAATCTTGGTATAAAATGGTTTCTCTTCTCTCTTGGCATTCAATGGAAGAGGAAAATGGCTCAATATGAAGACCGCTGGCATAACAGAAGACAATCAACTCTAATCCTAGCTGTTGAATCATCATACAAATTGCACTGAACAACCTTCTTAAAGATGTTAACAGGATGCCAGGTGGGGAAATGCTGAGAATAATCATCTAGTATATCCTTCTTTAAATTCACAACATCCGTGTACTCTAGGTCTCTCTGACCAATTCTGCTGTAAAACCTGTTCAACTTTCTTTGTCCAAATAATTCCTAAACTAACTCTTAATTAAAAGGCATATAATGTCTCTATACAGTAATTATTTTGAATTATAAATCTAGGCCCTTTAAGAATGGTCCATGGGACACCTGTTTCTTAGAAGGTACCATCCCTTAAAAATGGGCACATTAAAAAAATTACTTCTCCCTGCAATATTTTTTTTGGGAAAAAAAAAGTGGCAAAAAAAAGCAATCTTGAGTCTACGTAAAACAACCTGTAAATACATTGTTTCTTACTATTTAAGTAAACACAGAAAAGAATTTATAGACTTACATCATCTGCTCCATCTACTTCTGGTAAATCTACATCCTCATCACCACCCATGTTGTTCATCATCTATTTGAAGTGTAAAAATTAGTTTTAAAAATGATGTTAAATTAAGCCCTAATTATTAGGTTGCACGCTCCAGAATAAACCTTAAGTCTGCCATAGATTTCCACCAATTGAAAAAAGTCAAATTAAATATTAGGTATCTTCCTTTCTAGAAAAGATAAGGTTATAGGTAATTAAAATCCTGGCAACTTGTAGGGATGTTAAGAGTAAATTCTCACTGAAGAAAAGTGAAGTTATTAAAATTCATACAAGGTATCTAGGTATGATGTAAAAATTAAACACCAAAATTCTGAATAGCAGTTACCGTTGGTGAAAAGGAAAAGAATGGGATTTATAGTTGTAAAGTTCCATTATCTTGAACTAACTGGCAGGTGTATTATAGTATTCTCATTTTAGTTCTAAATATTGTAAAGAACCGATAAGTAATTTAAAATAAAGTCCTTTGGGCTGACTAGTTTGTATAAAAGACGTGAATATTAAATCAAAGGATAAACAGCAGTAACTAAGTTACAAACAGAAAACAAACATAATCCTTGAAAGAGAAGGTACAGACTGTGGAAAATACCTTTGTGTACTTACAATAAACTGAGAACAGAGCATACTTACATAAAGAATTTCCCATCTTTAGTTGTTTCTCATCATAAAGCAAGTAGTGCATTATTTAAAGAGGTACAAATAACCAGACTAAATAACTATTAATAGGTGGGGAATTCAAAAATACATGCTTACCTAGACCTCTGAATTAGAAGGGGCCTTAAAAAGAAAGCTACTCAAGGGAGGTGGGGTAATAGCATGTGCTTGGCATGCAAAAGGTCCTGGGTTCAATCCCCAGCGCCTCCGTTTAAGGGGAAAAAAGTAAATAAATTACATTAAAAAGATACCTACTCAAATCTGTCGGTATAAAAATTCTGGTGGGGGAGGGAGGGTATAGCTCAGTGGTTGAGTGCATGCTTAGCATGTATGAGCTCCTAGGTTCAGCCCCAGTACCTCCATTAAAAAATAAATAAAAAATAAGTAAATAAAACTAAATTACCCCCTCAAAAAAGTATTAAAAGTTAAAAAAGAGTAGTTCACAGAAGAGTATTTAAGAAAAATTCTGGGCAGAGGGGAGGGTATAGCTCAAGTGGTAGACCACACGCACGAGGTCCTAGGTTCAATCTCCAGTACCTCTTCTAAAAATAAATTAAGTAAATCTAATTACCTCCCCTCCCAAAAAAAAATTTAAAAAGAAAAAAAATTCTAGGCAATCTACTTTTGAATAATTTGAATAACTAGTAAAGAGTTTCTCTACACCTGAAAACACTACTGAATACTGGTTAAGTTTCTTTGAGCAGGAAAAAAATGCTCAAAATGTGCCAAGTACAATGCTAGGTCCTGAGAAGCAATGGCAAAAGACAGAACTGAATACGTCCAAGAGCTATTTAGGAGGTAAAAACAATACAAACAAAGATAGTAGTTAATATTATATTGGATAGAGAGAGGCAGTGAAAGAGAACAGTGTTAGTAAGTTGTGACTTGCATAGCTGGGTAAATGGTGGCACCAATTACTACAGGTAAGGAGTAGCACAATTTAGGAGAATCACATGAATATCCTATCTCCCTTCTCTCTTTTGAAATCAAGGTGCCAGAGCCACATGAGGAGAGATGTCAAGTAAGAAGCTGCATAGATGACACTGGAAACTTACTCCTTTTAACTCTTTGTTTTCAAAGAATATAAAAGTATACAGTCAATTAAAATTTCAAATCACAATGAGAAACACATTTCACAGATTTATCTTCTATTTACAGTCTAATGTTCTCTTTCCTGAATAGCTTTACTGTAGCACATTTGAGAAGATCTTGTCTATCTAAAAGAAAGCAATGATTTTTTTCCTTTGGCCATGGCAACATGTATTTCAGTAACATTGTGTAAAAACAAGCTTCTTAAAACCCTGTTCTTGATTTTGTAACCAAAATAGCCCTACATTTAATAATAAGCTATAGTTAAAACATCTAATGAAATAAAACAAATAAAATATTCCTATAGACCATTCATTGTACACATGTTACCATGATTCTTGTGTATATTTATATTACATGGCTCTAAAATGCAAGCCAATTACTATATTCATACTCCTTATAAAACAAAATCTGTTCCAATGCTAGAAAAACTAGCTGTGTTGCACTGACTATATGGTTTATTTTTTGTCTTTATGCATCAACTTTAGAACTTAACACTAATTTTTAAAAATTCATAGAATGTTAAATGACTACTGTTAAGATCTTCCTTGGTTTTACTGCAGAATGGTCTTACAGTAAAACAATGCATAGCTTAAATTTATCACTAGGTTTTTAAAACCAAATTAAATTGACTACACAAAAATATACTGGGAGGGAGGTGGAAGAATGAATTTAAAAGAACTTACCTCAGAGAAACGATCAAAATTAGACATGTCTTCATCTGAATCATCTTCCCAGTCTTTCCAATTATTGAAGTCCACACTAAGCCAATTAAGCTATAGATCAATACAAATAACCACCCTATGATTAGGTTATCCAGTACTCTTTGGCCTGTATCTTAAGGCTACATTTTCTGAACTGTGAGTTCATGCCGACTAGTGAGGCATGGAATTAGCACAAAAAAATACACTAGAAAAATTAGCGTGAAGTAAAATGAAGTACTGATAAATATAGTTTCACGAAGCTTCTTCCTCGGCTGTTAAAAGCGAAACTTGATTAATGTATTATTATTATTTTTTAATGGCACGAAGATGTGCTGAGATCTGACACCTGAATAATTTATACTTCTAAGCAAAGTCTGACTCTTGAATGCAGAAGATTCTGCATCAATTACTGACTGATCTTATTCTGACCACACCTGGTATTAAGTTAATGACAATAAATCTTAAAATAGAGAAAAATATGCAGAACACAGGGCCATAATATTAATAGCACCTAGATATGAAACAAGAACACTATTACTCCTTACACTAAACAAATGTTTTTAATATACTTTTTAAAATGAAAGTTTCAGGTGTACAACATTGTATCTGTAACCGCCACAAAGTGATCATCTTCCAAATTCACTTACTGTCACCATGCAATTGACCTCCCATAACTCCTTTCACTCATCCCTCCAGGCCCTCCCCTTTGGTAACCACCAATGTGCTCTCCGTCTCTATGAGCCTGTTTTAGTTTTGTTTGTTCATTTGCTACATTATTTAAAATTAGATTTGTATTTTTCCTTTTGACTTATTTCACTTGGCATGTTACCCTCAAGGTCCGTCCATGTTGTCGAGAATGGCAAGATTTCTCTTCTAACGGCTGAGTAGGATTCCACTGAATACATACACCACAGCTTATGCATTACCCATCAATGGATATTTTGGTTATTATAAATAGTGCTGCAATGAACATACGGGTGGTATGTATCTTTCCCAATTAGTGTTCTCATATTCTTCAGATAAATACCCAGAAGTCGAATAGCTGGATATGGTAGTTCTATTATTAATTTTTTGAGGAATCTCTATACCGTTTTCCATAATGGCTACACTAATTTACAATCCCAACATCAGTGTACTAGGGTTTTTTCTCCACATCCTCTTCAACATTTGTCATTTCTTGTCTTTTTGATATTAGCCATTCTAAGAGATATAAGGAGATTATCTCATTATGGTTTTCATTTGTATTTCCCTAATAATTAGTAACGTTGAACATCTTTTCATGTGCCTCCTGCATATCTGTATGTCTTCTTTGGAAAAATGTCTATTCAGATCCTTTGCCCGTTTTTTAACTGGGTTGTTCTGCTGTTGAGTTGTATGAATTCTTTATATATTTTGGGTATTAACCTCTTATCAGATACATAATTTGCAAATATATTCTCCCATTCAGTACGTTGTCTCTTCCTTTTGTTGACTGTTTCTTTTGCTGGGCAGAAACTTTTTTTAGTTTGATGTAAATGTACTTTTTATTACTTAAACATATTAAACTTTCAAACAAAGAAAAAGAAACCTACCTTTGCCCTTTCTTTTGTTAACCTTGGCCATGACTGGCCAGATTCTCCTTTTCGTAAACAACATAAAATTGATCTGTCCGTTCTTTTATGCTTGGAATCCTAAAAACAAAAACAAGCACCATCACAGCATTTCTCTCTCTGATATCACTACAGGATGCAAAGGAGCTTGTTACTCATTATTCGTCACTTCTCCTAATTTCTTTCTCTACACTTTCTCTAAACCCTGAAACACCCCCCAGACTACTAAGGATTTCATAAGTTATCCAACTGCAAAAAACAAAAAACAAACAAAAAAAAACCACAAGGCGAATAAAGCCTTAAAAAAATAATGTTTTAAAAAAGAGAATACGGCCCTGAGTCAAGACAGTGATAACAAGAATAAAAAGAATACATTTGGTGGGGAGGAATGGTAGAGTGCGTGCTTAGCATGCATGAGATTTGGGGTTCAATCCACAGTACTTCCTCTAAAAATAAATAAGTAAACAAATCTAATTCCCTCCCCCTATCCCCGAAAAGAAAGAAAAAAAAATGCAGAAAAGCAGAAGGGGAAAATAATGCAAAACACTTAATACCTAATTAGCCTCTGAACTGTTAAGAAAATTGGGATTAAAGCATGACTACTTACATTTGGATCAATACAGTGAAAAAGATCAATTTCATTTAAATGTTTAAAATTATCACTTCCTCCAAGACAACTGTATAAAAAAAAAGGGAAAAATAGTCTCTTCAAAGAGGTAAAGATTAACAGTAACTTCAGTGAAAACACAAAACAAGTAAGCCAAAGTTATTCAAGCTGTTTGAAACAAGCTTTTTACCCAGTAATGTAAAATGGTAATTTACCTGAATGTAAGTTTGGATTTTTCAAAATTTACATTAACATCTTTACTGTCTTCAACACAAAATTCAATGAAGACGTAGTCCCTTCGGTCGTACCACTTTGCAGAAGCAGGCTGCCTACAAAGAGATAAAATTAGACAAAGGTAAGCTGGAATTCACTAACTGAATATTTACATAAACCTCCAAAGTTTAGCATGTAAGTAACCTATTTCTGTACTCCCTCAGAACACTGATTATTTTGAGGCAGTTTATCACAATTTTAAATGGAAACTACATTTTTACCCTAATAGCTGCATTCAAGTTAAAACATGATACATTTTCATCATAGGAAGGATTTTTTAAAAATGAAAAATGCTCAATAATCATTTAGGTAGCCCTGTCAAAACCTATGTGCTACTCCTTTAGAGCCATGCTCCTAAAATTCAACTTAACAGAACTTAAAAAACCAAGAAAGGACTAATGGCACCATCAACTGAAATACAGCATTCAACATTTCTACTTACAATGCTAGGAACTGAGGGAAGAATTAAAAAGTATGAGAAATGGCAGTATTTGTCCTCAAAAAAGTTCTCGCCTACAGCTGACTACATAAGAAACTTTTATGATTCTAAACAACGACATTAGGTAAAGAATTAAACTTCTTTACAGCCTCATCTTTTAATCTATATCTGCATCCCATATTCACTATACTAGAAGCAACCTGGAATAGTTGCTTTTTCCTTATTATTCATCAGCTCCTGTCCCCTGTAACAGACTCCTGTCTTCTTCAGTGTCAGCTGCCCATATTTCTATCCATCCACTGAAATTATGTTTTAGATATAGCTAAAAATCCACTAGAAGCAAATATGGTCAAACACGGTTGGTTAACAGGCAATAAAGATTGTATGCGGTAAATACTTTAAAATTTTTCTTTGTCATCTTTAAGACTTGTTAGATTAATATTTACACATGCATAAAAATTCCAAGGAGAATAACATACACACAAATTAACAGCATTTGCCTCTAAAGAATGAGTCAGAAAGATGACAGAAAAGAAGTAGAACCACATCACTCAACTGTTTCAATTATTTTTTAAAAATAAGCGTGTGCTGCTTGTCTAAAAATCAAAGTTATTGGCTATACAGGAATTCTTTGTATTTTTTGCAACTTTTCTGTAAACTTAAAACTTCAAAATAAAATTTTAAAAAATTAGTTCAAACACTACTAAGTCACTGAAAGGAACTGTTTTGTTTTTGAGCTCTGAAATTCCCAACTCTAAGGAGTACAGTTTCAAGTTCCAAAGTTGCAGCCAAATGCTCATTAACATTTTTACACAACTGATAAACTTGACTAGTCACACTCTACCCTAGAACACTGATATCAGATCTTTAGTTAAAAATTATAGATGGCAATTTCCAAAGCCTAAATACTAACAATCAGCAAGAGTAAAAGCTATTTCTTTAGGCATCTACTGGCAGATTTAAAAGGGAAAGGACTATATTCAGTATCTTGTAGTAACTTATGGTGAAAGAGAATATGAAAAGAAATGTATGTATGTTCATGTTAGACTGAACCATTAAGCTGTACATAAGAAACTGACATTGTAAACTGACTATAATAAAAAATGTATATATACAAAAATTTTAAAAAGGGACAGGGAGGGGGACATTTTAAAATGCCTTTAAAAAAACATCTAACCTAAGGAGGACTAAGAGTCACAACTTCTAATGTTAAGTTATGTTAATATATAGCTAATAAACAATTAAGGAGTTTTATGAACAGGTCAGGTCCCAATATGCCAAACATTATTTCTAGTTCATTTTCTTGCCAAAAACAGTATTCTCAATGCAGTAACATGTTCAGTCTTTAACTTAATATATAGTTAAAACTTTAGCAGGGGAGGGTATAGCTTAGTGGTAGAACACATGCCTAGCAAGCACAAGGTCCTGGGTTCAATCCCCAGTACCTCCATATAAATAAATAAATAAAACTTAATTACCCCCCCAAAATGTATGCAATGCTGCTGTATGTCAATTATACCTCAATAAACTGGAAAGGAAAAAAAATTTTTTTTAATTTGAAAATTTATGAACCTTGGCATTTAAAGTTAAGTAAACAGATCTCTTAAAAAGCACGAACAATAAAAATATAGGTCAATGAACACTCCAGTGCCAAAATACTATTTATTTCCAACTAAAAGGGAATAAATTCCTATAGTGAAATGGTTGACCTCAGCCTCAAAGTGGAAAATATAACTGAGCTCAAGACATCCCTAGTGCAAATGAAGGTATTAAAAATCATGAGATCAGTCAAAACAGGAGGCAACAACTAGGGTCTCCCTCTCCTTGACCAAGGACAACCTGAGCACCAGAAAGAATAACTGCAAACTGATCCAAGCACACTGAATAAAATAAACAATCTGAGTTTATGTTGATTAAAAATATAATACAAACGACCCACAACTCTAGATCAATGGAAGAGAGTATAGTTTCAATTCTTTACAAACAGGCAATTAAAGAGAAAGAATTAGGCATTTATCCTTCTTTCCTTTTATGAGTCTTTATTCATAATTAAACAGGACCAGTTTATGAAGGAAACTTCTTTACAGAATTCCAGCTTTGGTGTGGAATAAAATGTGAGGAGCAAAAATTTTAAAAATCACTATTTTGCAACCTTTACACTGATTTGGCAGTGTTCACCAATGGATGGGACCATTAACAATGATTAGATGAACAGTAGATAAAAACTTAGGATCTTAGCATCATTAAAAATGGGACAACTAGACATTCAGCTACTGATTTGATCAACACGATGTATTTCACAGTAAACTTAATTCCAGTCCACAGGAAATATGAAGAAAGAAACAAGTTAAATGACACCACAAGAGACAATTCATAATATTTTTTTTAACTCAATGGCATAAAGAAGAGGGAAGACTGTTCTAGATTAAGAAAGACGTAAGAGTTATCAAACAAGTGCAATGTGTAAATGTGCTCTGCCTCTTGATTCAAGCAAACTGAACATAAAGAACACTAATATTCCCACAACCAAAAAGAAGAAAAAAAAATACAGAAATTGTAAAGACCTGGATATGGACAGATTATTAGATGACATGTAAACTATTAGCTTTGCTAAGTGTGAAGGGCATTGTTTTTATGGGAAAAAAGTCCATTCACGGTGAAAATAAAATTACATGGGGTTTGCTTTAAATTAAGGAAAAAAAGAATAGATAAAGCAATGTGGCAAATGTGGATAGACAAAGCAAAAAAGTTTGCTAAGTGTTTAATCTGGAAGATGAGTAGATGGGGATTATATTCATAATTCTTCTATAAAATAATATTACATGGTTTTTGCATGGAATACTTTCTTCCTTTAGAGCAACCCAGTCTAACTGTAAAATTGCATTATTAAAAAATTTAAAAAGCCAAAAAAAATCAATCTCTTCCATTCAATTAAGACACAAGAAAACAAATAATGCAATACCCACAGCTCAAAAAATCTGGCTATGACTGTCTACTTGTCATTTATTCTAAAGTTTTAGAAGAATGATTTATTTTTTTATTTAGTTTGGAGGGGGGATTAGGTTTATGTATTTCTTTATTTTTATAGGAGGTACTGGGGATTGAACCCAGGACCTCATGTATGCTGAGCATGTGCTCTATCACTTGGGCTATATAAACTCTCCCCTTATTCTAAAGTTTTAGAAATTGTTTTTCTGGTAAATAAGAGTTGCCTTTTGCCAAAGGTATCCAGATTGCAGATGTTCCTTATTTTAAAGAACCATGTCTGGGGTTTTCTTCAAAATAAAATCCACTGGGAAGAAAGGGGTGGGTAGATAAAACAAGAATGATTCT
Organism: Camelus dromedarius; assembly: GCF_036321535.1. Lineage (NCBI taxonomy): Eukaryota > Metazoa > Chordata > Mammalia > Artiodactyla > Camelidae > Camelus > Camelus dromedarius. The sequence goes on along the minus strand of NC_087446.1, from coordinate 58,136,350 downwards.
GGACTGATCATGCTGAAGTAGGATAATGGGTTGGTGAGGATTCATTGTAGTATTCTTCAAACCTTTCCTGTTTGGGGGAAAAAAAAGTGTGTGTGTGTGTGTGTGTGTATAAAGAAAAAATATATATTAAAAGCTAAAAATAATCTGATTAATAAGAGGATTCTTCTCCCAATATGTTTACAAAAAGCTACTTAAATACTCTGGTAAACATGCTTTTGTAGCCACATTTAACAACATAACCTGAAGATATTTAACAATACTGTTTACAGTTTGTTAAAGTCAAGCTGCATATTAAGAACCTATAGTAAGAGAGGGGCAACATACGGTGACCTAATTATTACATTGGTTCTATCAGAAACCAAGTATATAAGCACTTCAGTTTCTGTTCATATCAAGGACACTGGAACCAGGGGAGAATCTTTTTTTCGTTGAATTTACATTAAGTAATCTAAACTTGTATCACTGTTAGGGGCTGAATCATGTCCCAAATTCATATATTGAAGTTCTAAACCTCCCAATACCTCAGAATGTGTATTTGGAAAGAGGGTCTTTAAAAAGATAAGGTAAAATGAGGCCTTAGGGTAGGCAATGACTGGCATCCTTATAAGAGATTATTAGGAGTTACAGAGGGAAGATCCTGTGAAGAGGCCACAGAAGAAAGTCATTTGCAAGCCAGGCAGAGTGTCCTCAGAAGAAATCAACTGTTCTGATACCTGGATCTCAGACTATCACCCCCCAGAACAGTGAGGAAATAATTTCTACTGTTTAAATCACCCACTCTGATACTTTGTTATAGTAACCCTAGCAAACTAATAAAATCAGATAATAAAAACAAAATTAAATGATCCAAACCAGGGGTTGGCCCAGGAGCCAAAAATGGTTTTTATATTTTTATAGAGTTACAAGAACAAGAATGTGCGAAAGAGGTATTTGTGGCCTGTAAAGCCTAATATTTACTAGGTGACCCTGATCTAAACCATCAAGAATAAAAGGGGGGACCTCTATGCTTAACTTAAACCAGAAATAAACACATATATTCACTCATTTGAAAGGGAAATTCAATGTGATGAAATCCCTTTTTGTCTTCCATGAGAATCACAACACTTCTTTTTCTCCTATTAACCCAAAGAAAGGTTGATTTAGCTTATCTCTAGCTTATACAAACACCAGCAAAATCCCTAACTACTGTGCAAATCTGTTAATTCATTTTAACAGTAACATACCTATAGATGAATTCCACCTCTGCACATGTTACATGAATAAGCCACCACTTAAAGCAAAGTAATACCCAAAAAACCCACACAGTGGGATAGTCTAAGTTCTTCAGACAAACACTTCCAAGCTCAACATTACGGCCATGTCAATTCAAGCAACTAAATTTTGCATAACCTAAATCTCTCCTCTGTAGTTTTGATTAAAACTTCATTGTCTTAAAAGGGCAGAGTAAAAATCACATTTGTTTCCAAATACCATTTTTAATATGCTAGAATCTGGTGTGTTCTACTTTTAACTTATAGAAAATTACAATCACCCTTTACTTTAAAAACTGTATGCACCAGTACAGTGATCTGAAATGCACGCCCCCTAAAATTCTTATGTTGAAATCCTAATACTCAACGTGACGGTATTAGAAGGCGGGATCTTTAAGAGGTGCTTAGGTCATGAGGGTAGAACCCTCATGAATGAAATTCATGCCTTATTAAAAGAAGCTCCGAGAGGGTGGATGGGTAGAGCTCAGTGGTAGAACACACACTTAGCATGTGTGAGGTCCTGGGTTCAATCCTCAGTACCTCTGACTTAAATAAAAAAAAAAAAAAAAAGAGGGGGGACACCAGAGAGACCTCCAAGCCCCCTCCCACTGCAGTGAGGACACAGCAAGAAGCTATAAAACAGGAAATGGGACCTTTCACCAGAAGGTGACCATGTTGGTGTCTAAATCTTGGACTTCCAACAGTGGGCAAACAATTTTTGCTGTTGATAAGCTACCCAGTCTGTGATATTTTGTTGTAAACAGATGAAGACAACCAGTAAAGCTAAATGGAAAAAAATGTGCTAAGGAACGTTTCCCAATTATTGCAACTTTTCCGATAGTTTACTATGTGCAAGGCAGACTGAACAATAAAAGACAATTAGAACACTTAAAGCCTTTTATGAATTAGTGGACAGGCACATCATACATAACCTGAGGTAAGTTCAAAAAACTTAAGGTTGAAAACCAAGTTAGGTCTAGGTCATAGATGTTCCTGGAGACAGTAGAAAAGAGTTTAGTCTGTAACTGGGTAGTTAAAAAAATGTTAATTGCACCATCACCCCTTTAGAACTTTGTAAATCTTGAGAGGAAAAAAAAATTTATTTGTAATAGAATTCTATAGCGCATGACTTATCTCTATAACCAAAACTATGGTCAAAGTGCCAACATTTTCATTTTCTTTTTCTGTCAGAATTTCCAATGTTCAAGTTTTAGTAAATAGTTACTCTGGACCATTACATAGAAAACATAAAAAATTGTGAGATCTGTATGGGAGAATTCAGCAAAACAAAAAATTCTAAGTATTCAACTGGGAGGCCTACAAATCTTAGTTAATACCATAATAACTCAAATTTGGCTCCCTGAAATGTATGACTTAGATCAACCTCATGGGATATATACATACATGCTTGTCTGATAGAATCACACACAATTTCATAACACTTTGGCCTATATCCCATCCAAAATTGTTTATCTGTCATGATAGTGTCCAATCAGATTGGTTTCTTTAATAAAAAGTTTTTACCATACACAAATGTGACAAATCACTGGTAATATCTAAATTCTTACTCTAAATCACTGGAAAAAAATTAGCATACTATCATTTGGTCACAAAATACTAGGCTCTTCAATACACAGAGACAAATGTACTGGAGGAAATAACAATAACGACCTTTTAATAAAAATGCTTATTTATTTTTTTAGAGGGGAGACAATTAGATTTTTTAAAATTTTTTTGTTTCTTTGAGGGGAGAGGCAATTAAGTATACTCATTTATTTTTAGAGGAGGCACTGGGGATTGAACCTAGGACCTGACACATGCTAAGCATGCACTCTACCACTGAATCCCCCCCCACCAAAATGCTCTACTTTTGTAAAAAGTATATAAGGAACTGTAAAACGTGATATAAAGATGTGCTAATTGACAACAATCTTTATGATAAAATAGACAAATACTTTTAAGCCTATTAAATTTTCAACTAATGGACTCATACAGAAATTAATCAAATAGAAAAAAGTTGGGGGAGGACATAGCTCAAGTGGTTAGAGCACATTCTTAGCATGCACAAGGTCCTGGGTTCAATCCCTGGTAACCCCTCCAAAAAATAAATAAGAAAAAAGTGAAAGAAGGATTAATTTTTCACTGAAAAGCCAACTTCTTTAGATTTTTTTTAAAAACTGGAGGGGGAAGGGTAGAATCTGTTAATGGGGAGTCTGCGATAATCATCTAAGAAAGTTAAGAAAAAGATGAGTCTGACCAAAACATAACCAATAAGCTAAATATTTCTAAAATAAACATTTCCAAAATAAAGGACTCACAAACAAGTCAAATGTACTTTGAAGGTATATACTGATTTTGTGGTCCCTCTTTTCCAGATTTCCCAAAATACAGCAAAGCCTCAATTAACAGAGTCTAAAAATCAGACATTTGATTTATAGATGACTCTCAGAAACTATCTTTCAACTACTGACCACCAACCTACTTTTTAATCTGTATGACATAGTTGAATCTGACTGAAGATGTGATACAGCACAAGACCAACAGTAGAAGACCCCAGTTAGTCCCAGCCCTCACCATCAAGCACCTCAAACAGCACAGTTGCATAGCTAAATTAGATTTAGAGTTTGAATGTTATTCAATAAACAAATATTTATGGAATATCGTGCCAGAATTGTTCTGGAGATACAGCAGTCAACAGAACAGGTAAAACTCTTTGCCCTTAAGAAGCTTACATTCAAGTTGGATGAAATTTAGACCAAAAATCATCTAAGAAATATGGGGGTAAAGGGATCTGATCCATTACTGGCTATGCTTTATCTTTCTTAACATATAAATATGTTATACATCACAAAATAATGTTCTTCCATTGTTAGTACTTCGAAAGAATTCATTTATATATTTAAATTTATAAAGATACATTATATTACGTTATTGTATTCTGTAATAGTATACAACCTCACTTTCTTTATTCAGAAGTAATGATATTCCCCTTATGAGTTTATTTTTTAGTATTTTTGGTGGTTCTTATCATTATTATCATTTTTTAATGGAGGTACTGGGGATTGAACCTGGGACCCTGTGCATGCTAAGCACTACACTCTACCACTAAGCTACACCATTCCCCACTATGAGTTTATTTTTTAATGGAGAATCTTTTGAATTGAAAGATCACTTTGAATTCTAAGACAGAACAACAGTAATCAGAAGACTAGCTTTTTACTAGAGCTTAATAATGGAGTAAGCATCCTCTATGTTTAGGAATAAGCTAAACATTTCCAGTTAAATGGAAAGCTTCTTAAAGACTAGATTCACTAATCTTTTATACATCTGAGAATATTTTTAAATATCAAGGATTATAGAAGAAAAAGAAAACTCATTAAAATCAAGGGGAAAAAAGTCAGCAGTGAAAAAAGATGTTATGAAAGTTCAGAGTAATTGATTTTTTAAAACTAAGTTTGTCAACTGGTCTGTCATCTGCAAAAGACAATTGAGAATCTGGTAAATCTATTTCAGTTCGTACTATGTGAGGAATGATACGGAAACATGAAAATTCTGCTAAAAAAGAAAATAGTAGTTCTGATTTCACAGACTGAGCAATTCTTCCTTGTTAAGCATTATCAAAGGCCCTGCTGGTAAATGTCTAAAGCCAAACTCTCTCTCACACATATTCTTTGCTCAGAGAAATCCGTATGTAAAACTTTCTGGAAAGGTGATCTGAATATATATGCAAGTCCAGTGATTCCCAAATTACACTACATGGCAAGGTGAATCAGAGGACTATGGAGGATGGCTGCCACAGGATATTTCAAATCTGAGAGGAATTCAGTGATACTCAACTTCAGTCAAGACAGTAAGTGGTTCAGTTTCAACAGCCGACTGTACTATATCCCTCTCCACTAATTTCATCTTTGCAAAACTGGATTTTCAGTGGTTGCTATGGTTGCTATAATTAAGAAAAAGAGACACCCACAAAAAAATCAATGGGGAACAGGAAACGAGATGGAAGTATCCAATCAATTTCAAGGTATAAAGTTATACAGTGCCCAAAAGGCATACACCTTCCATTACTAACTGCGGTTATACAAGAAACTACATTTTTCTTCCAATTTGTATGTACTAGCTTTTCAAAGAGCTAACAGGCTATTAGGACAAAATACTAAAAGTTGTTTGAACCCAACTATCTAATAAATGGAACTGCTAGGCTACTCCTTTTGGCCTAGCAGCACCATTTAGAAAAAAAAAAAAAAGCAACAAAACCCCAAAACGCTAAGACACCAAGGGATGAATTAAGAATGTCTGTGAACCTCTGTGCCAGTTCCTTCCTTTGGTACTTCCCACTCTGAAATAGTAAAGATGAAAGCTGTTCTTAAAGATACTACTACCCCATACCAAACTTACTGCCTTTTTTCAAGCAACTCTATAACCTTCTCACATTCCTACTTTTGTGCACACATCCTTTTAAGATACCTAAAGCAGATAAAATAATTCTCTTCATACAAATAAGACTCAAACAAGGTCACTCACTCATTGCCTCCAATACAGACAAATTTCAGAGCCTTGGGACTTAACGTATGTAAAAATGTGGCACAAGTTTTAACAAAAACAGTTTAGGGTAGATAATAAAGCTGAACTACAGACATTTACTTAGAATTAAAAGGACCACCTGGAATAGCATTCTCGCTTTTTGTAAAGTGGAAAAAATAAGCCTTCTGTCATAAATTCTGGGTTCCAACCTCTTTTGGGACAGCCCTTTATACTAATTAGCAGTGCCGTGAATTCTTACTTGAAAAGCTAGATCCGGGAATGCAATGTTAAAAATTTTAAAAACACCTCTCTGTGACTTAGATCCTTCCAGCACAGAAAGATAATTGAGCATGCTGAGTTGGAAAGGGCCCTGACATAAACACTTTTTAGCAATAAAGTGTGGCTACATGAGATCAACTATTGCACGGAAAAGCCACAACAGCACATTTTGTGTGGCTTTGGAGTACAACAACGGGTGAGGGCATACTGCTCAAGGTAACGTTTAAAGTAATTGCCATCTTCCCAGAAAACGAAAAGTTCAAAAGTGTCCTGGGGAAGTCAGCCTCAATTTAAAATTTACCATTGCAATAAAAAAAAGTTATATCAAAAAAAATTTTTAAACATATAAAAATAAAATCTATCATTGCCGATCTACACAGTAAAATAATAAAAAGTTTGTTAAAACACACTTTGTGTTTCTGTAGTAAAATACACTAGATGCAGCAATTCTCAATTTAAGAACTCAGATAAAACATGATTATAAGAGTTTCAGAGCTAAGCTGATTCTAAACAGTTGGTATTGCAGATATTTTTCCTGAAAAGCGACAATCACTAACCACCTAAGACCCCAAAATAATATAGCCTCTAGAAGATTTTAAATCTGAGAAAGTACAGTTAAACTGGACAATCTTAATTAACAATAATACATACTGGTCTGCACTCAAGTGATTTGTCATTTCCAGTCTCTACTGCCTTCTAGTTAAAGTCTAACTGAGCACAGAAAAAAAGAAAAAAGAAAATCCAGTTGCCAGGTTACAAAATCAACACTGAACAAAAGCTATCATTAGTTACTTTTCCTTAACTTATAGAAATTAACCATAAATTGTATGGTCATAATTTGTTTCAGAGGTTAAAGACCGATGATTTTATTCTGGGGACTCAGTCCTATAAAGCTGCATGATGGCAAAGCAAGTAAGATTTTAATCAAGCTAGAGATAGTCACAGTATATTTCTGAACAATTTATTAATTTAAGTACAAGATACCAGAAAGAATGACTTCAAATACCTCAAAACTAAATAAAACATTTCACTTTATACCTACTGTTAATAGGTTCAACTTAAAATTAGAACCAACTACAATAATTAAAAAAAAAAAAAAAAGGCAAAGTAGCACCCCCTGAAGGGGACTTGGACAGCTCTTGAGAGGTCCTAAAATCTCAGCTTTCTCTAAAGCAGCTGAGAGATTGAGAGCTTTCATGCAAACTACTGGACAAAAGTTTAAAAACTTAAGAGAAATTTATCTAGGAAATCACTACTAAAGAACAATGAAATGATTAAAAAAAAAAAAAAGGCTCTTAAATCCTTAAGATGTCCAACAATGATGTCTCCACATCTAAAATAAGGTCTATAGCCGATCAATAAAACCATCAGCCAGATTCTTCCTAGGACTGGATGACCCATTAAGTCTTTTCCAACTCAAATAACTGACTCATAACATTCATCCTGTAAATTCATTCAAGTTATTAATAAGACCCCCTAAAGAATTTGCAAGGCGGTATATATTGAATGTTTTAAAGGGAATGAGAAAGAGAATTTGAAAGTAGCATTCCTCTAATTATACTCCTTTCTAGAATACTACTAACACTTCTCATCTGAGTTCTTTATCTATTTCACATAACTTAGTATTTCTTACCTATTAAACTATTTTATATGACCTCCGTTAAGTGTTTCTATTTCAAACCATATTAAACATGCAATTTCTTCGTGAAAGACACTTTGGCTACATTAATCCATTAAAAGTTGGTAATGCTTTTTCTGAGGATTCATTTCCTCCTCATAGATGCTGTAACACTGACAATCATTTTACATTATTTGGAATAGTTTTCAAAAGGAAAAAAGCAAAAACACAAGCTATTAAACACAGATTAAAATCTATTAGATACTTTTTTGGGGGGGAATCCTCTCAAAATTCTAGTATGTCATTTTACAGTAATACATGCTTCTTCTCCACCATCAACTGACTGTAATATATCCTTTACTTTCCACTTACGACTTCTAGGCCAATATACTCACCGCAAATTTCCTTATTTCATTTAGTAAACCCTTGAAAGTGCACTACTTTTTAAAGGAATAAAAATTGTTCCCCTCGCCTGGGCGGTCGCAGGGTGGGGAAAAAACTGTTTCCCTCAATTGCTCTTCATATTTAACGTTTAAGGAGCACTTAGTACCAAGAAACGATAAAACCAGCAGTTCTCACATCGGAAAAGATAAAGCTTTTCCTAAGAATGAAAAGCCTGGAATTGGCAGTGCCAAAAATTCTTCGGTTAAAATCACCAGGATTTTTGTTTATCATACAAAAGTAAGACTGCTAAAAAAAAAATCTGTAGTTACCTCCACGTAAATTTAAGGCAACAAGAAGGCAATCCCATACCTGTTCGATCCTTAAGATAGAATAATGAAATCTCGCCTAAAGTTTAATACAAACACAAAAAATATCCACAAGTATCTTTCCACTCCAACACGTGCAGAACTCCCTGCTCTATCAACGGTAACTCCCCGCTGCCAAGGACACCGCTGAGTTTTGGCAACCTTCACTCCTTTCGAGAGACTGGAGTTAGGAGAAAGCCTAGAAAGACCCATACTCAAGAAATCACGACACCCTGGAGGGAAGTAAGTTGCAGTGACACTATGGCCTCCCTCCAGTTGCCTAGCAGTACCTGTCGCTCGCGGTGGCGGGCCGCGTGGTGCTCTCCTGAGTAGCACCAGCAGCCTGTGGTAGCACCTACCTCAGGTGCATTTGGCCCCGGGCCTGTTCCCAGCATCACAGAGCGGCCGGAGTTGCGGCCCACGAGGGTCCACGCCTCCAGGGCGACCGCATGGCGGAAAGCTCACGGGAGATTAAGGCCTACGGCTAAGTTACGGAGAGTTAGGAGCAACCCGCACTGCCGAGGTGGGGAAAGTGGGATTTCCCGCACGGGGAAGCCGAGGGACGGTTTAGAGGTGGGGGAAGCAGCTATCTGGAGGAAAAATGTCCTCCACCCGCCAACGGTAACCGGAACAAGGACACCGGACCTCCCACCCCCAGGCAAGAACGATTACCACCGAGAGGGAAAAGCAGAGGGGGCCGCAAGAGGGGGAGGGGAGGGAACGGCTTCCCGGCAACCCCCTCCGCGCGGCCTCGGCCTCCCTCCCGGACGATCTTTCTTCGGCGGGGTGTCGCACTCACATCGTGAACGGGGCAGGGGGACGGGCGAACGGGTGGGCGGGCCTCTCCGGCGGCAGCTGCTGGGCAGTCGACTCCTCTCCGGTGGCGACTCCGGCGTCTTCTCCCCGGTCGCGGCCTCTTCTCGCTTCCCTCAAGCGACGGCGGCGGCGGCGGGCTGGACCTGGGTCCCCAGAATGCACCGCGCGGGGAGCGCGACTCCTCCGGTCGGGGAGAAGAGGAAAGTGTAGGAAAAGGGGCGCGAGGACGGAGAATGAACGTGCGTGCGTGCGAGCGAGGGGTGGTGAGGCCGGGCGGCGGCTGGTGACGCAGCAAAATGCCCGGGCCCCGCCGCCGCGCGTGCGCACTCTTTGTTTTCGGGCCCCTGCGCGGCTTTCTAGAGATATCTACGGAAAGGGCGGGGCCTCCCAGCTCTTTCGCGATCCTTCCCGGCTCTGGCCCCGCCCTACGTCCGCTGCCTCCCGCCCAACTGGTTCCCGCCGCTCCTCCCGCGCTACCCCCCTCGCGGTGGAAAACCGTTGGCAACTCAACCGCCCGGCCACGCGCCTTGGGCGATCTCCCCCAGAAACGGCTGGGCTGACTGCGGTAGGAAGGCTGAGGCGGAGAAGCACGGAGACCGGAGGCTTGAAAAGTGAAATGGGGGATCGGTTACTCAGGAGGGAGTAAAGCGGCCCACTGAGCAAACATTCCACCGCAAAAAAATGGGAAAAGCCTCTGCTGGTGATATTTATGGAAAAGGGCTAAGTTCGAAACCAAGGCCTGGGTCCACCCCGCCATTTTTCTGAGGTTGGCTACCCTGTTCGGGGCAGCGGAAATTTGAGGTCTTTGATCGAGGAGGAACGTTTACCATTTGGGGCCGTCATTGGCACCTGCTTTGAGGTATTAGTGTTGTAGGTGAGACAGGAAGGTTATTAGATCCTAGGTTTGCGGTAATGGAGAGGCTAGGACACTCAGTGTTTCCGGGCACATCAAATGTGGAGGGGGCTCCCCATTTTTTCCTCACTGTTGTCTGTCGAACTGCCGCTTTGAGCAAGGCAATGGGTTAGGCTCTAATGCGGGGTAGTAACCAAGAGGAAAACAGTACCTGTCTCTTCTGGAGGGTGACTTAACTGTGGAGTAAGGGAGAAGCACGCCAGTGCACCGCGCATTAGAACACAAAGGAGGTTTAAGGAAAGTGCCCTAAGGTGTTTTGGAAAAAGTATTTGGGGGCTTCATATTCAGCATAAAGGACTTAGTGTCCATGATGTGCAAGGCAGATGTTGGGGACTATAGACATTGGACGCTATGCTCAAATCCCTTTAAAGGGGGAGGTTAAACCCCAGCTCTCAAACACTGATTCAAAGGCGCCTACTGGGAAAACAAAGCATGGTACAAAACCCACTATATTTGAGTCCTATAATGGAAGTACAGAAAGTAATGAGAGCATAAAAGGAGGAGAGGTGGTTATTGGCTGGAATGATTAGGACGGGCCTTGTTAAGAAAAATTACTCAAAACATGGAAATAAGGCAAGGAGTGGAGAGATGACCTTTCAGTTCATACTGGGACATGGTTAAACTTGTCTGCCCAAGGATGATTCTCTAGAGAAGCTACCTGTGTTTGACTTTGCTACTTAATGATTAGAGCTCGAACATTGTGAAATTACTTAAGTTGTAGATTTCTGACTGACAGAAAAGCTAGTCCCAAAGTTATGATTTTATCGCCCTATAGGGCACTAACCAGTTTTGTTTAACCTGCAATCTTACGCTCATTATTCTTATTTTAATGCCTATAAATATCTAGTTCCTTAAATACTCCTGGAATCAGCTTTACCATCCTACTGGTTCCCTCAGTGAGTTAAAATGCTTGGCTCATGTTAATTTTATATTTGTGGGAGAATCACGTTTCGAAGGTTTTTGAAATTTTTACTTTGATAAATAAAAAGCATGCTGAAATTTTAATTTTTTATGTTCATGTCACATGATTGTCTTTTCCAACCCTTTAAAAATGTAAAAATCATCTTTACCTCGAAGGCCGTACAAAAATTAGCAGCCTGCTGGATTTGGTTTGCAGGCTGTAGTTTGCCAATTCCTGGCCTAGGCAGTCCAGAGTCAAGGGGAATGTAGATCACAACCAATGGTGGCACTGAGTATCATGCTTACTGTTTTCTACTTAATTTCTCTTACAATGGGAAGCTTTGAATTTTTTTTTTTTTTTGAAGAGTAACATTCTTGTGGTCTAGAAAGATTAATTTGGCAACAACATATAAGGTTAACTGAAAATGGAGGGACCAAATTGAAGATAGCATTTAGAAGACTGAAACCTAAAATAACTGGCAATTTCCCTTATCAAAAAGAAATGCTGTGAGAAAAACTGCCTTTCACACAAGAAATTTTTGAAAATTCAAATTCATTGCACCCTAATTTATAGTTTTATTTCCTACTCCCATTGGATATATTTCAAGGGATTTCCTATTAGTGTAGCTCTGAAAATGGCTTCTCACCCAGAAGTTTCACAAGTAGCTTGTAGTCAGGTTTTATCCATGCCTTTATCTCATCCATTAGCTGATGGGGACCCAAGTTGTACCAAATCTCTTTTTCAAATTCACCAAAAAGTTCTGTATCTAGTAGGGGTAAAATCTAGATTCGGACATGTATAATTATATTGTCAGGTCTTTGGGGAGAAAAATCTGCAACTGGAATTGGCAGAAACTAGAAAATAGTTGGTAATAGATGCCATTTCACAAATTTAATCCTAACAGTCTCCTAAGAGAAAAAAAATTCCCAGGCCAATTTAAAACACTAGTAAAAAGGAAAACAGAAACAGTTTGTCAGTTTTAATTGTAGCAATCACCTTCTCCCTGATATTTTTCTGAGGACTGAATTTAAATGTATCCATAGACACTAATAGCAAAAGAGAATTTTATAGATTGACATGAGCAATTAAAAATTTTTTTAAAAAGTTGTAACAGGTGAGAAAAGTTCAGTTTTATGAAGGAGCTTTCTAATAAGAACTTAGAGATTGTTAATTTTGTAACTGTAAGGTAAATAAAAGGAAAGAGGGCAAAGTAGTCATCTGTTCTTGGTACTGGGAATAAAAAATTTGTTGTAAAGTTTAAGGGAGACCTCATAACCTAGATAAATGTAAACATCACATATACCATCTTAAATTACTTTATGTTCTCTGATGCCATCATACCATCATCTTCCTATAATTTAGAAGCATACCCTATCAGTCTGGTTTGGCAGTAATAGGAAGGGTTAAAAAGTGACTGTCTTGTTTTGAGCTTTTTCATATTCTGGATTTTGCTACCAGTCTCTGACTGTAGGGTGACAAAAGCATGAACAGCTCTAAGTGATGGAAAATTCTTTAAAAAGCTAATTTATGGTGTGGCCATTATGGAAAGCAGTATAGAGAGTCCTCAAAACTAAAAATAGACTTACCATGTGATCCAGCAATCCCACTCCTGAGCATATATCTGGAGGAAACTAATTTGAAAAGATGCATGCACCCCAATGTTCAAAGCAGCATTATTTACGATAGCCAAGACATGGAAACAACCTAAATGTCCATCAACAGATGAATGGATAAAGAAGTTGTGTATGTATATGTGTATATGTGTGTGTGCATACACACACACACACACACACACAATGGAATATTATTTAGCCATAAAAAGGATTAAAATAATGCCATTTGCAGCAACATGGATGGACTTAGAGATTATCATATTGAGTGAAGTCAGACTGAGAAAGACATATGATGTATCACTTATATGTAGAATCTAAAAAAAAAGATACAAATTCTATTTACAAACCAAAAACAAACTCATGGACATAGAAAACAAATTATGTTTATCAAAGGGGAAAGGGTGGGGAGGGATAAATTAAGAGGATGAGGATTAACAGACACATGTTACTATATTATAAAATAAACAAGGACCTACTGTATAGCACAGGGAACTATATTTAATTTCTTATAATAACATACAATGGAAAAGAAGCTGAAAAGAAAAAATATATGTATTTGTATAACTGAATCACTTTGCTTTACACTTGAAACTAACATTGTAAATCAACTACACTTTAATGAATTTTTTAAAGCCCATTTACATTTTTAAATGATGTACATTGGAATATTCCAAAAATGGTCTTCTACCCCAAACATCACCTTACAGTATATAGATACAGACATATAGATTCCAGAGTTTACATTGTAGAAAATAAGACAGTAGAGTGATATACACTTATCTCTATGTGAAGTAGCAATACTGTGGGATTAGAAGAAATCAGGTAGTAGTTTTCTTTGAATTTCATGGTCTTCATGAAAGAGAATGTATACAGTTCTTGAGTAACTCTGTTTGCCATAAGTAAATACTTTATTGTGCTCTTTCCATTGTGTAAGGTAGGAAGTGATCAGAAGAAGGTTACATATACTTTCAGACATTAGATTTTGGTGGACTATAAACATTTTGTTCAGCAGCTTGCAGGATAACAGTATATAACGGGATAATGGAGAAAGAGGATTACTTTCAACGTTAAGGGAGCCTTCTTTTTTTCTGATTTTTTAGTTGTTCACCTGAAATTTTCTTTTAAATGCTCCCTTTTCTAGGAAGTAAGAGCCATATAATACCATTTAGGAGAAAATAAGAGAAGACCAAGTGCTAAGAGAGTCATTTAAATTTTTTTTGGAATTTAGAGCCTACCATATGCCCGATATGGCAAAGCAATATTGTTCCTAACCTCCAGGAATTGTAGAAAAGGTAAATAGGTAATTTATAATGCATTGCAATAAGTCCTATGTTAGAGCTATAAACAGAGTACTCTGGGAACAGCAACCTGAAGAACTAAGTAGGGGAGTCCGGGAAAGCATCAAAAAGGGGTAATGATTAAGAGCTGAATTTCAAAGGCTGAGTAAGTCTCTCCCAGACCAATGGTAAGAGGCAGAAGAGGGTATTCCAGACAGAAAATACAGCCTATATAAAGCAGAAGCAATAGAATTTTCAGGGATCTGTGCAAAGTTCAGTGTAGCTGGAGCTTAGGAGAGCCTGTAGGTAAAGGGGAGTGGTGAGAGATAAGGCTATAGATTCAATGGGTTCAGGACAATGGTAAAGGGCCCCATATGCCTGCATAAGGAGTTTGGACTTAATTCTATTGGTAACAAATTTTTAATCGAACTGATGCTATAGTGTGGATGGACAAGTTTCTTGACTATAGGGACTGGTGTTATATTTGTCTTTTGTGTTTCCAGTAGCAGACACATAATAGGTTCTCAAAAGTTTGTGGAATATAATACGCTGTCTGGAGTGGAAAAAGACTGCAGACAGACCAGTTACGGTAATTTAGGCAAGAGAATAGACCAAGAACTAAAGCAGTCACTGTAGGGGGGAAGAGAAATGCTCAGCCAGAATTTTGATAAATTTCTGACCTTGAAGACACAGACTGAAGAATATTTTGTACTGAAACAAAGACAATGTTATATGTCAATTATATTGTAATAAAAAATAAAAATAATAAATAGTGAAGTTTTACCACTTTAATATTTTTATTTCCACTAAAAAATGATAGGTTCCGTAAAGTCAGAGATTTTGTTTTGTTGTATTCCTAGGGCCTGATGTGTAATAGGCATTTCTTTCATTTATTCAACACATTTATTGAGAACCTGCTGTGGCCTCCACATTGTTGTAGATGCTGAGGATATAACAAAGAACAACACAAAAATCCTTGCCCTCACAGAACTTGCATTTTGGTGAGGGAGACAAAAGGAGTAAAAAATATGCTGAAATGCATTATTCAATGTCTTTTACAAAAAGATTTAAGAAGCTACAATCATCTCCCCCGATTATCTAATATATATTTAAATTACACATTATCAAGTATGTGGCCAAAGAAGGTTGCAAAGAAATAAAATTACAGATAAATTGTAGTTATTTGTGAAGACAAGGTCATATGACCATTGAAATAAGTAGCTCAGTTATGATGAAAGACAATATCATTGGAGGAGAAGAGATTAAGGAACTTAAAATGCCAAAGTATTGAAGGAATATTGATATCACCAAAAATTCTGATGGTTGTCCCTGGAGAGAGTGATAGCCAAGATCTAAAACCTTAAAGGAATGAGTAGAAGTAACCTAGAGGAAGCGGCAATAAATTACAAGAGTTGCATGTTGTATACTGATCTTCCTCAATTTACAATGGGGTTATGTCAAATAAAACCATTGTAAGTTGAAAATATTATTAGTAAGTAAAAGATGCATTTAATACACCTAACCTACCAAACATCATAGCTTAGCCTAGCCTGCCTTAAATATGCTTAGAACACTTACATTAGCCTACAGTTGGGCAAAATCATCTAACATAAAGCCTATTTTATAATAAAGTGTTGAATATCTCATGTAATTTATTGAATTAGGCATGCATTGGAGCTATTACAGGTTTGATTCCAGACAACCACAATAAAGCAAATATCTAAAATGAGTCACATAAATTTTTTGGTTTCCCAGGGCATATAAAAGTTATGTTTACACTATACTGTAGTCTAAGTGTGCAATAGCATTATGTCTAAAAAAAAGTACATACTTTAATTTAAAAATACTGCTAAAAAATGCTAACCATCATCTGAGCCATCAGTGAGTCATAATCTTTTGCAATAGTAATATCAAAGATAAAGATCATTGATCACAGACCACCATAATAAATATGATAATAATGAAAAAGTTTGAAATATTGCAAGAATTACCAAAATGTGACGCGGAGACGTGAAATAAGTGTTGTTGAAAAAAATGGCGCCAACAGACATGCTAGATGTAGGGTTGTTACAAACCTTTAATTTGTGAAAAATGCAGTATCTGTGAAGTGCAATAAAATGAAGTATGCCTGTACTGTACTAAAAGTGAAAACAGAATGGTTGGGTGGGTGCAGAATGGTTGTGAGTGTATGGATTGTTTACCTTTGTGATCGCATGGCTGACTGGGAGTTGTAGGTCCCTGCATTGCCCAGCATCACGTGAGAGTATCATACCACATGTGACTAGCCCAGGAAAATATCAAAATTCAAAATTTGAAGTATGTTTTTTATTGAACATGTATTCTACAGTTGAAAAATCACTATTAAGTCAAACAATTGTAAGTTGAGGTCTGTCTGTAGTCTGATAACTTATGATTTAAAGAGGACACTTATCCTACCTTTGGGCCCAATGGTACCAAGGAGTATAGGAGAATAACTACATTCAAGAGGACTGCAGGGGAAACATTGCCATCAAAGGGGAACCAGGTTACACTTAGAGTAAGAATTTGTATTACGGTCCCTCTTGGCTTCTCAGGAACATCCACTCTAGGCTTATAGAGAGGCATTCTTAATTCCTAGCCCATGGGCCACCCTCTTGATGCCTGCAGATGCCAACAGTGGTCTTTACAGAACTTGTTTTATTCCTAGTAGGTTAATCTTGATTCTTGTTCAATAAATAATTTGTTGAATGAGTGCATCAGGTGCCAGATCTGTGAGAGAAACAGTTTTTTACCTCTGAGGAACTCAGATCACTTGAGTTCTTTGTTTCCAGGTTTGTTAGTTACTTCAATGTGGAAATAAAACTAATATCACACAGTATCTAACATACATTTCTATATAAGTAACTTTAAGGGTTTTGAAATCCTCAGGAAAATGCCAAAGAAGCCCTATGTTTTTAGTTCCTCTGCTCAGCATAAATGGCTTATTATTGCCGGATGTTCACGAATAGAAAACTGATTAAGTACTAACAGAGACAGATATTTGTAGCTTTCATCAATATGATGAAAGAGCACTGATAAATGTGATAATTGGTAAGTTATTTCCATATCTAGAATTATTTTCTCTTATGTCTTCATACCAGCTATATTCTCATCCAAGCTTCATCTGTTTAATTCTCCATGTTAGAGAAATGTTCCTGAAGTGACATTTTTAACTTCATGTATTTTAGTTTTTAAATACTATATCTTAAGAAGAGCATATTAATATTACACTGAGCTTTAGTTTTCTAGGGCAACCCAAGGTTTATGAAACTTGACACTGCAGAAAGAAATATTTGAATGCAAGAATAGTGCAGAGCTACCTTCATCATCACTGACATTGAGAACATCCACAAGTGCCATTTAAAAATTGTGAAGTACATACCCACACACCCACATATACATACACACACAGGGGCAGTCTGGAAATGGCATGGAGACTCTGAGGTACCATCAGGAATCCAAGTTTTCCACTCCTCCATCCCTAAAACCCTTGTCTTTATTGTCTAAGGTATCTGTTGGAGTTCCAGCTAACACATTCATGTTCCAGGCATTAGGATGGAGAACTGGGGGAAGAGGGAAAAAGAAGACATGCCAGCAATCTTTTAAATCAACCTGCCAAAAGCCACCGTAGAACCTTTCTACTTGCATCTCACTGGCAAGAATTTATGTGGCTGCATCTTGCTGCAAGGAAGACTGGGAGGATGAAGGTATTTATGCAGGTGATTATGTCCAAGCTGAAATCAGAGATTGTATGATTTAGGAAGATAAAGAGATGTTGGAATAGGTGACTAACAGTTTCTACTTCAGACATTTCATACATCATACTTTTTTAAAAGGTGGAGGAAAAGTGCAAATAACTGTGACAGCAACAGACTACCACATGTGTGCCTAGGTTTTCAGTATTTGATGTTTTCACAATTTCTAGGATGAGAAAGAGAGTAAAGGAAGATTCTTTCAACGGGATAGGAAAGGTAAAAATGACTGCCCAGTCTTAGCACCTAGCAAGGTTATCTCCTGAGTAGAGAAACAAGAGTTGTGCCTAACTAAAGTAATCCCCATTTTAGTGGCATTGTGGTTTCTCTCTATGATTTTGTTGGAGGCTTTCCCGAACTATTTGAGCAATTATAGAAATTACCAGAAATGCTCACTGGGGAAGTCAAGAATTCTTATTATTGGATCCTAATTTGACTCTTAAGGGCTTTTCTTATTGCTAGAGACACAGGCTTTTGGGAATTGCTAACCACAGTCTCTTAGTTTTTATTTTGAATAACAAAAGGTGAAATTTCTTTGCTCCCGGATAACAGCTCTCCATCATACAGTTGGTCAAAAGCAGTTAGCAACTTTCGTCCTTAGTTTGTGTTCTCTGGGAGCTGCTGCTTTCCCAGTCAAGGTCGCTAACTGGATCTAGGCAATGACTACCTCTTTAACCCAGAATCATACAAAAATGGAAAGACAGAGAAAGATCTGACTTAACGATAATTTCCAAGAACTGAATCAATAAATTGGTAGGACTACAAGAGGCACTTCTTGGGACAGAGGTCAGGAATTTTTGTGCTTAATTCAGAAATAAAAAGTCTTTGGATCATAATCCTCATGCTTGATTAAATACTGGTTTGAAAAAAAATCAGCTATAAATGTCATTAGAGAATATTAAACAGAGATTTAGTATTCAATGACTAGTGAATTACTGTTAGTTTTGTCAGGTGCAATAATGCTATTGTGGTTTTGTGAAAGAACATTTTGTTTCTGGAGATGCATGCTGATGAAGTGCCATCATATCTTGACATTTGTAATTCTTAAAATTGTTCAGCAAATAAATATGGCAAAATATTCATTGTTGATTCTGAAGGGAATATTTATTGTTCTAATCTTTCTACATTTCTCTATGTGTGAAAGTTCTCAGATTAAGAATCCCCCCAAAATATATATATATGGGAAAATTCTTACAAGTAAAGAAACCAAGAAAACAATCTCAACCATTTTCCTATGCCTACTTTAACTCCCTCAAAGAAGTGAGAATCCATTCCTCAAAAAAAAAAAAAAAAAAAAAAAAAACCTTTGAATCTACCTACTTCAATCACCATTTCTCCCCTTCACATTCTGTCTTTGGAAATAAAATTGATGCCTCTACTTTGTATTTGAAGATTACTTTTGGGTTTTTCCATCAGCCTCCTTTCCTCTACTTCAGGAGAAGCAACTCCTGATTCCTTACATTCCTTTTCTCTGCATAACTGGGGGAGGGACGGGAGAGGAGAGATAGTTTGTGCCTTGATTTTATCACATTCTAAAGTATGGGATAACTGGTAAAGTTGGCACTGTCTACTCAATGCTTAAGATGTATTGTTGAAACAAAGTTTAATTTTAAAATATTTTTTTCTAATACTTTAGGGCTTCTTTTCCCTGTTGGATTTGAGGGGGGAATGAGATGTCATTTTAATAACATGTCATGGGTAAAATATAATGAGGAAAGTGAACCTCAGTATACTCAAAACAAGATAGAAAAACAAAACAAAAGTAAAAATATTTTTTCTCAGATAAGCTTTAAACTATATCTTACTGGCTTTAACTTCCATTACCTGGACAATTGGGAACTGACTGTAGTTTCAAATGCAGCTCCTAAGAAGCTTGATATTTTGGAATATTCTCCACTCAATTCAGTGTTAAGTTTCTTACCCAGGAGGAGGGAAGCAGCCTCTTTGTACCTTGAAGCCAAATTCAAGGAGTAAGACGTTTAAGTCTGAGACCCTGTTCCCTTGTTTGGCTCAGGTCCAACAGATGGGAATATTGGACAAAATGAGATACACTCACGTTTTCTTACATGTGGTCAGAAAAAAAAAAGGAAGATCTCTGTATCTGGTTTTCTTTTAGCTAGTTTTGGTGGAAAACCTATAGCTGGATAAGACAAACTCAAATCAGCCACATATTTTACTTTATTGCCTCAAGCTTTTTTGTAGATATCTCAAGAACAGTCATTTCTTTATCTTAAGACAACTCCCAAGAATGTGGCCATTCTGTCTAAATGTTTCTGACCCACCACATTTCAATTAGCCTTTGCTGCATTAATGACCACAAAACCTAGTCACTTAAAGCAACGATTTTTGTGAAGTATTTCCCCCTTTTATAATTAAGGAGACTGAAACTCAACGTGATCAAATTACATTCATATCCAATATTACATAGCTTTTAAGTGGCAGAATTAGTATTTAAATCCAGTGTTACAATATCCATAATTTAGTTTAAAGTATTTCAGTATGGAGAGTGAAATATGGGCATATTAGGTTAAAATATAGTATACTCCAGGTGTAGCTAGCATTCCCAAATTCTAATTGGGAATTTACACTCTAAAGGGATTACCAGAAGTAGTTCAGGTGTCTTGGTTCTGATCAACGTTAGACGTTTTGCACATTAAACTAATGAATGTCAGAAATTAATTTATATTGGAGACATTAATGAATTGTTAAACAGAAAAATGGTTGCTAGAAATGGGCTCTCGTTGAAAATAGTAACACTGTGGATTGGCTAAAATGAACTGGTAATGGTACACAAAATGATAAAACACAAAAATATTTCAGTTAAAATCAAGCAAGGCCTATAGCCTGTGTTCTTAAGGATGGAATTTTACTCAATATCTAAAAGATTCAATGTCTTGACACTGCAGTGGAGGATTTGTGGTTGCCTGATACCAACTCTAACGATAATAAAATCTGATTTTGTAGTATTATTGTATCTATCTTGATTGAAGCTTCATCCCAAATATGCTGGGATCACAGAACGTACCACTTAGATTTTTAAAAATTTGTTTCACTTTGGCTTGCTAATATTGACTTAACACTGTTGACCTAAAACAAAGCAGCCAGTTATTTCACAAGCCAAATGGGGTTTATTCAGAAGTGGCAAAGAATTGCAGTTTGGGACATGCAACTATATGAACCACAAGCAAGTCTGAGTGAAAGCAAAGAAGAGGAAACTCCTTTGTAGAAAAGAAGGGGACGTTGGGAGAAACCTTATGAACAAAAAGTCCTTTGGAAGAAACTAGGAGTTCAAAGTATAGTGACTTTTCATTGGCTGAGTTGCAACAATCTCACTGGCTGAGCTGTTGCCAGGCCAGGAGAAAATATTTCTTCCTCCTGCTGGCATTAGCAAAATAGTGTTAGTTCCTTCTGGAGATGCAAAGTAGATCTCTTCCTGTTGGGATCTGCAGAGATGTCCAGTGGTACCTGCTTGAGAGCTCCCTCTTCTGGCCCTGCCACTCAATTTCAGCGAGGTTTCCCTTTATTTTCACAATACTAAATGTCATCTTCTGACTTATAAACTTAAGTTCTTTTTATTACCTCACAGCTATTCCGGCTTCTCCACTATCCTCCTACTTTTTTTTTCTCTCTTGTTTAGGTGGTGGTGACTCCGAGGCATTTGAGCTGGCTCACCCACACCCATACTCCCACAGATCATTTCAGATCAAGGCCAACCGGCAGAACAACCCAGAATTCCCCGGGGCCTTCCTAGCCATGGAGGACGGGTTCTACGAGCTTCTAGACCCAACTCCAGAGGTGCAGATGAAGCTGGAGAATGTCTCAGGGTTGAAGCTCAAGCTGCTGGTGGAGATCCACCACCTACAGGAGGAGCTCAGCAAGCCAAGAACCACGTGGAGGGTCTGGAGGCCAATGAGAGCAGTGAGACCTTGCAACGGAACCGGAACGTGTCAATGGTTAGGAAGAACTTCAACAGGGACCCCAAGAAGGGGGATCTAGTTCTTGGTGGGGAACAAACTTCCCCAGTGCACCCCCAAGGGGGTCACTTACTGTTTCCGGTTCAAGGGCAAGATCCTGAACAAGACAGCCATGGGGACTACAGAGGGGAGATGGAAGAGCTGAACCTGGCAATGCTCCACACCTTTATGGAGCTGAATGCCTGTTGCAGACTCTCAAACAATTTCTGTGGAGAGGCCCAGAAGATAGACAAGATGATGGACGCCTTCAGCCAGCAATAATGCCTGTACAACCCTGGGGCTTTCCAGTCCACAGATGCTATGTGCTGTCCTTTGCCCAGGATCCTAACATCCGGGACAAGTCAGACCTGGAGCACTTTGTGGCCATGAACCAGCACATCCAGGAGGGCAGGACTTGTCTGAGGAGCTGATCAGGAATCTCTAGGATTGCACCCAAAAGGAGCCCTTCAAGATTCCTGAGGATGATGGGAATGATCTGACCCACGCCTTCTTCAGCCAGCATCTGGAGGGCAGGCTCCTTAAGCTGGGAGGGGCCAGATGAAGACTTGGAAACAGCACTGGTTTATCCTCATGGACAACTGCTTGTACTGTTTTGAGTACACAATGGACAAGGGGCCAGGAGGAATCATCCCCCTGAAGAATCTGAGCATCAGAGAAGTAGACAACACCCAGGAACCGAAGTGCTTTGAGCTTTACGTCTCCACCAAGGGGCAGCTCATCAAAGCCGACAAAATGGAGGCAGGTGGTTGGATGGTTGAGGTGTACCTGCCCCGGGCCCCCATGCAGGAGGAGGACCAGCGGATCAAATCCATTCAGGCAATTGTGAGCGCAGGCCCCTTCCATGAGCTGCTGGCCGCAAGGAAGAAGGGGATTTCTGTTAAGAAGAAGCAGGAACAACCCTGCCCCTTTGCCCCCAAATCCATTATTTATTACGGAGCTGCCTGCCCTGGTAGCTGATGGGGGCCTGTGGCTGCAGATTCTAGTGCCCCATTTGGAAAATTCACCACCTCTCGCACCTCTCTCATTTGTAATCAACACACTGTTGGTAATCATTAATTATTTAAACACCAAATAAATAAATAAACAAATAAATAAAAGTAAGATTGTTCCTACTTGGTGGGTTCTAAATAAAACACTAGCCAAAGAGAATCCATCAATCTATAACTAAGTAAATATTATTTTTGGAATACAGGGGTGGTTTAATATTAAGAAAACCAATTGCTATAATTTATTTTGATCATATTAGGATTATTACGCTATTAATAAATGCTGAAATACTTTTCACAAGTCAGTGTTTATGCATAACAATGTAAACAATAAATAATAATAAGTTAACAAAAACCAAATAAGTATGCTTATTGTAGTATTGTTCATGATGGCAAAAACCCAGAAATAATGTGAATGTCATCAATAGTAATGGTTGAATAAATTATGCCACATCCTCACTATTATGCACCTAACAAAAAGAGTTATACTAATTGCTTTGAATAGATTCCTATGAAGTAGGGGTTAAATGAGAAAACATGCAGAAGAATGTTTAAGATAGGCAGCTTATGGGATCCAAAGTGGGCAGAAAGGACCATCTCCTCTAAATATTGATCTGTGCTCTGACCTCTGACTGCTGCTTCTGATCACAGAGGTGCAGACAAAGACTCGGGTGACCATTGTTGTTGCACCTCCCTTCATTTTCCTCCTTCCTCTTTCTAAAAACCAGACAGTGAAGACAAGGATATTCAAAGGCAACTGCATACATAGGGAAAGCTAGAAAGTGATGGCACATGCCCAGAGAAAGGTACAGGCCCAGAAAAGATTTGAGAAAACCTTAAGTTTACACCTAGGCTGATTTTGGCACAGAGAATGTGCCAAGACCTTTATCTTACACTATGTACAAAAATTAGCTCAAAATGGATCAAAGACTTATCATGTAAAAGCTAACAGTATAAAATGGTTAGAAGAAAATACACGTGTAAATCTTAATGACATTGGATTAGGCAATGGTCTTTTTATTTTTATTTTTTTGACACCAAATGCATAAGCAAGCAAAGGGAAAAATAGCTAACTGGACTTCAGTAAAATTTAAAAGTCTTCTGCTTCAAAGGATACTATCAACAAGGTGAAAAGGCAAATCAAAGAATGGGAGGAAGTATTTCCAAATCATATATCTGATAAGGGTCTGTCATCCAGAATAAAGAACTATTATAAGTCAACATTAATAACACAAATAATCTAATTAAAAAACTGGCACAGGATTTGAAGAGACATTTATCCAAAGAAAATATACAAATGGCCAGTTAAACACATGAAAAGATGCTCAACATCAGTCATAAGGGAAATGCAAATCAAAACTACAATGAGATACTAATTCACACTCATTAGGATGACTAAAATGAAAAAGAGAAACAATAAAAAATTTGGGGGAGGATGTGGAGAAATTGGAACCCTCATACATTGCTGATGGGACTATAAAACAGTGGATCCACTTCAGAAAACATGTTCTTGAAATGTTAAACATAGAGTTACCATAAGACCCAGCAATTCCACTCCTAGGTATATACTGAAAAGAAATGAAAACATATGTCCACACAAAAATCTGTACACGAGTGCCATAGCAGCATTATTCATAATAGTCAAAAAAGTGGAAACAACCCAAATGTCTATCAATTGATGAATGGATAAACAAAATGTGGTATATTCATATAACTGAATATTATTTGGCCATAAACAAAAATGACATACTGATATATTCTACAACATAGATGAAAACATTCTATTAAGTGAAAACAGCCAGACACAAAAGACCACATATCGTGTAATTCTATTCACATGAACTGTCCAGGATAGGCAAATTTATAGAGACAGAAAGTAGATTCCCTGGATACCTATGGTTGGAGTGGGGAAGCTTGGGCACAAATGGGGAATAACTGTTAATAAATGAGATTTCTTTCTGGGCTGACGAAAACATTCTAAAATTGATTATGGTGATGGTTTCACAATTCTTACTAAAAACCATTGAACTGTATACATAAATTGGTAAATTGTATGATGTGTGAATTATATCTCAACAAAGTTGTTAAGAAATGTCAGTGGGGTGGTTGCATGAATCTATACATGTGAGAAAACTGCATAGAATACTACATACTCATCTCACATGTAAAACTAGTGAAATCTGAATAATGACTATTGACTGTACAAATGCCAATTTCCTTGATGTTATATTATACTGTAGTAAAAAAGTAAAATGTTATCATTGGGAGAAGTTAAAGGGTACATGTGACCTCTCTACTACTTTTACAACTTTGTATGTGTCTATAATTAGTCAAGAAAACTAAGTGGATGGGGAAAATGTATATACAATACTAAAATAAATCAAAATACAGTTTGAGAGGCTATATTAATATCAGACAAGGTAGATTTCAGAGTAAAAATTATTACCAGAAATAGAGTCACTTAATAGTGATAAAAGGATGAATTCAGCTGGAAGACATAGTAATCCTAAATGTTTCTCTTCCTAATGCCAGAGCTTCAAAACACATGAATCAACAATTGGTAGAGTTATAATGAGAAACAGACAAACCTACAATCAAAATAGGGGATTTCAACACCCTTTCTTTCAATAAATTAGTACAGGTAAAGAAGACTTGAAAAACATTACAAACCAACTTAAACTAATTTATATTTACAGAACACTCCACCTAACTCCACCAGAACACACATTCTTTTCAGGTGCACATAGAACTTTTACCAAGATAAAACATATTCTGGGCCATAATATAGATCTCAATAGATTTACAAAGATTCCAGTCGTATAAACTGTATTCTAGGGCCACAATGGAATTCAATTAGAAACTAATAGCAGAAAGCTATCTAGAAAATCCCCAAATATTTTAAACTAAACAAAACAACTCTAAATAACCCACGAGTCAAAGAAGAAATCAGAAGGGAAATTTGAAAATATTAAATTGAATGAAAATTTGAAAACTTGTGGAATTTAGTAAAGCAGTACTTTTCAGGAAATTAGTACCAAACCTACTAACTACTCAGTATTTAAAAGGAACTACTGTTGATTCACACAGTAACATGAATGCATCTCAGTTATTCTAGGTGAAAGAACCAGATAAACAAGTGTACCTTGTATGATTCTAGTTTCAATTTTTAAAAATTCTGGAAAAAGCAAACTTATTTCTAGTGACAAAATAGATCAGTGGCTGCCTGGAGCCAAGTTTTGGGATGGGGAAGAGAAAGGGATTACAAAGATGCATTAGGAAACTGTTGGATTGATTGATATGTTATTATTTTGGTTTTAGTGATAGTTTATGAATGTATGAGTATGTCAAAACTTATCAAATTGTACACTTTAAATATCAGCTGTGTGTTGTATGTCAATTATATTTCCACAAACTGCCTAACATTAAATTAAAAAACAGAGTCCAGAAATCTGCATAGAGATCTTGAGTATTTGAATACTAAGCTGTACATGTGAGGATACATTTCCATTTAGTTTTAACTTTTCATGTAACTGGCCTGACATTGCCTGACTAAGCCTCCAGTGTTGACACAATGCCAAGATTTTATTCATTCTTTAAAATATTTGAGCCCTATTATGGTGCATCCACTGGGAATGCAGAGACTAATAAGCCCCATTTCCATAAGGCATGTATGTAAGTGTATACAGCTACCAGACAAGAAAATACAAAGACTAAAGCACACTAGAAATGTCAAGTGTAAAAGCAGTAAAATCCAAATAGTATATTTAAACATTTCCATACTGATCAAGCAGTTCTGTGGGTTGAATTTGGCCCACCATTTTATTACTCTTATTATAGATAGATAAGGGCAAAAAGTACAGGTACTTTTTAGCAGGTACAAGGTATGCTGGTATATTAGGAAAGAACATAGACAAAGGAATGCAAAATAAAACAGCTTGCCTTAATCAAATAGTTTTATGTATTTGGGAAGCCTAGAACATAAGGCATAAGTGACAGAAAGTCAGTATTTGTTCCTTTATAAATATACTGAAAATTTAAACTATTTGTGTATTTATTTGCCTAGTTCTATTACCAGGCTTTATAATGGCAGTTGAAGAGAGGTCTTGGAGCCTATTCCAATGCCTGAAACACAGGCTGAATAAACACTCCTTGAATGACTCCTTCAGAGATATGTAGAGCCTTGCATGGAGGCCAAGCTAAGGAATTTAGATGGTCATATTTGCCTTTCCCATTAGACTGTAATTTCCATAGGGCAGGTACTTATTCTTATTGGATCCTCAGTACTTAACAAATAGTAGGAACTGATTAATTTATTGAATGATTAAATACTGATTCCCACTAGTTTTCATACTCTATTTCAATGAAAGGGACATTGTAAGGCTGAGGAGGAAAGGCTCCAGGCCTAATTTCTTCAACCAGAGTTTTATGTTAGGATATTAAGACTTATTTTAAACAAAAAACTTCATGACTAAAGCTTCAAAGTTGCTGCTTTATTCAATAAGGCTTTAAGTGGGAGAGGATTTTAGAACCCACTTCTTGGAGGCAAGTGTGGAGTAATTCTGAGTGGAGGGCAGAAGAACAGTTAGGAGTTACTGAGACCCAGACAGTTCACAGTTAAGGCAACAGCATTGGGAATGAGGACGGGGCATAAATTGAAAATGTTTAGTAGGACGTGAAACTAGTGAGGTATAGCTATGAAGAAGGGAGGCTGAGTGACAGGATTAGGATGAGGTTTCTTTCTTTAAAACAATACAATTAACAAAATTTACCATCTTAACCATTTTTAAGTGTGCAGTACAGCGGGGTTAAGTATGTTTATATAGTTGTGCAACCATCAGCATCATCCATCTCCAGAACCTTTTTATCTTCCCCAGCTAAAATTCTGTACCCATTAAATACTGTCTCCCTCCCCTCCTCCCCCGAACACCCAATCACCTCTGGCAACCACGATTCTATTTTCTGTCTTTATGAACTTGACTAATCTGAGTACCTCATATAAGTGGAATCATACATACTTGTTTTTTTGTAACTGGCTTATTTCACTTAGCTTAATATCCTCAAGGTTTACACATAAAACTTGCAAACATGTGCCAGACCTTCCTTCAAGTCTGAATAATATTCCATTATATTTATCTATCTATCTGAGAATTTTACAATTTTAGGTCTTACATTTAGGTCTTTGATTCATTTGTAGTTAATTTTTGTATATGGTGTAAGATAAGGGTCCAACTTCATTCTTTTGCATGTAAATATCCAGTTTTTCCAACACCATTTGTTGCAAAGACCAGGTTCCTTTTTTTTTTTTTTTAAATGTGACCAAATAGATAGCTGTGTCATTAATTAGCTATGTTAGCAGGAAATACATATGAGAAAATTTTGACAGAGTAGATAATGGAACTAATTTTGGGTATCTTGAAACTTAAGATGAAACAGATTTAAGAGAAAACAAGGGAAAGAAGTTAAGAAAGCTAATTTGAAGAAAGAGACAAATGCAGTCATCTATGAAGTGTCCACTGGAAATTAGCAACTGGGTGATCTAGATGAGAACCATCTGGTGGAGAAGTAGAGTTAAAAGGTAGATTACAGTGAACTGGAAAGGGAATGAATTCATTTACATTATTACCATAGATAAAGAAAAATAGTTGAAGTGAAAAGCAGTTTGCATGAAGATATGTAATGCACAATTTTATTTAAAGTTTTAAAACTTGCAGAACATTAACTTCTTTGTGTAAAAGTTATGTATTAAGAATATCAACTCATGCACGCACAGGAATTATAAATGTCAGTTCATGGTAGTGGTTACCTTTGAGGGAGGGAAAAGGACTAAGGAAGAGTATACAGGGTTCTCAACCATAATGTATAATTTCTTAAGAACAAAATAGCTGGATAGAAGGCACACACAGCTTTTCATTTGCATGTTTTAAGTACTTCCCAGTTTAAAAAAATCAACTTTTAAGTGAATGGTAGAAATGTGAGAATATAGCTAAGTAAGTAAACTGACTTATTAGGAGGATTTTTTTTTTTTCATTTCAATCGGAGGGGTCATTTAGTAAATAACCTGTGCCAATTTCACAAGTTCTTATCAAATGCTTATAACCATTCTACATGTGTTTTGGGAATATTAGGTCTATTTTTACAGATGGAGGCAGAGGTTACTTAAGATATCATTGTTATATGGCCTATTGAGTATCTGAACACAGGCACTTCATCAACTTGAGAACTGGGAAGGAGTAATTCCTCTTCAAGATTTGTTCAATCTATACATGCCCTAATTTGATTTAATCATTAAACATTCTGTGGCAGAGGAAGTTAGTTGTACAGTTCAAGTATGGTGGGAAAAAAATGATTGAAGGAAAGGAGTTACAGGCATAACTCCTTTTATTGCACTTCACAGATTTGGCATTTTTTACAAATTGAAGGTTTGGGGCAACCCTGTGTCAAACAAATCGGTGCCCTTTTTCCAACAGCATTTGTTTACTTCATGTCTGTCACACTTTGGTAATTCTTGCAATATTTCAAAACTTCATTGTTACATTTGTTATGGTCATCTGTGATCAGTGACCTTTGACGTTACTACTCTAATTGTTTTAGGGCACCACAAACCATGCTCATATAAGACAGTGAACTTGATAAATATTATGTGTTCTCAGGGGTAGTCAGAGATTTAAGATGAAAACCAGGGCACAAAAGCCACTGACAGAGGAACAAGTGACATGGTTAACCTTGGAAAGAAATGGATAGATGGAAAAAAAAAAAAGTTGTGTTCTGATTGCTTTACTGACCAGTTGTTCTCTCTCAAGATTTCAGTGAAGGAATAACTGCAGATGTGGTGGAAATAGTGAGAATTAGAAGTCGAGCCTGAAGATGTGACTGAACTGCTGCAATCTCATGATAAAACTTGGATGAGGAGCACTGCAGAGAAATCGTTCGTGAAAGGGTCAATTGACGCAAATTTTGCCTTACTGTAAGAAATTGCCACAGCTACCTCAACCTTCAGCAACCACCAATCAGCGAGTAGTCACTAACATGACGACCCTCCACCAGTAAAAAAAATTATGACGTGCTTGAAGGCTCAGATGGTTAGCATTTTTTAGGTAAGGTATGTACTTTTTTTAAGACACAAATGCTATTGCACAATAGACTAGTGTCATGATTCACTATATTGCAATATTTGCTTTATTGTGGTGGTCTGGAACTGAACCCACAAAATCTGAGGTATGACTGTAATACATGGTGGAAGGGGTAGCAATACTTTGGGGTGGGAAGAAACAGCACCACAGCATTGATGGCAGTAATAGCCTTGAACACGTTTACCAAGAACTGGCAGTTTATTAACTAGGTAGAGGAAGGGTAAGAAAATATAATATCCCTAGTGTCTTCCTGAAATGAGAATTATTTGGCTGACACAAACTTGGCAGCCAAGGGGACTACCTTTAGCTGGAGACTTTTGTTCATCTAATGATCTAATCTGTTCTACTCCAGTAAAATGGAAGATCATTCTCAGCCAGATGCCAATCTGTGCTTCTTCAGGATAGCCTAACACAACAAAAAGGCTCTAGTCTTTGGTTGCTTTTTGGGGAAGTCATTTAACATCTTTAGTTCTCAGCTTTTAATCACATCTGCTTAAATGCCTACTCTCTCATAGGGAGGGAGAAAATATAATGAGAATGTTTAAACTTCTTCAGTTCCAATAGCCTTCCATGATGTTAATTTATTCCTAGTCTAACGTTTCTTCTACGTGTATTATCACTTACTCATTTTAGGATTCTTGCTTCTACGTTTACTTGCAGCCTTCTTATTTCCAAATTTCAGTGCTCTGCTTCCCACTAATCCATTTCCTAACAACCCAAACTCAGAAATGTTACTCTTCTTAGGAATTCTACAGAACTATCTGTATTTATCATAAAGCAGCTACATGTATGTACCAGTTTGCCTAGTACAGTTCAGGTTTTCCCTTACCCTAGCATAATTATAGCTATCCTACTCATAATTTACTTTGTAGACTAAAATGTTTGTATATGTCTAAGAGCAGAGCATTTGCACTGTATACAATAGTCAAAAATCTCTCCTTAATGAGGTACCCTTTTTTCTTTTTTACAAAGTAGTGTCATGCACATTTATCATGCACCTTCTCTAAACCTGTACAAAGCTCTTAAATATCAAGATGTAACCAATGTGAGATACTTCTCAGAGGCCAGATGAGGCCCAATATATATTCAGAAAGATCACAGGTCAGAGAATGGGATAATTATTAAATAAAGAAGCAGGATTTGCTAACAGTTAACATCTGAGAAAGAAATAGGAAACAAGGAACTTTACAATTAAGCTCTATTCTCTGAAGACAAGAAGTTTCTAACAGGTAGCCTAGTAACAATACCTTCTTACAAGAGGTGAAAAGGCTCAGGCTTTAAGAGGGGACTCTGTGGCCCTGAACCTCTTTAGTTGAAGCTGAGGTCTTAGGAGTAATTAATAATGTGTTCTCATTTCTAGTGCTTTCATGCTTTTTTAGGGGGAAAAGATCAAGCATCCACTGAATTCATCCAACAAGAAGCCATAACTTTATTAATGATAGAAACAGTACAAATTTCAAACCAAGCTGCAGTTACTCTTTTGAAACACCAAAAAAAGTCCTCTTTTCAGATGGTTACATTGTTAATTCCTGTAAAAGAAAAGAGCATCAGAGGTCATTACAGGCAAAAACTGAGAGAAGTC
Organism: Camelus dromedarius; assembly: GCF_036321535.1. NCBI lineage: Eukaryota > Metazoa > Chordata > Mammalia > Artiodactyla > Camelidae > Camelus > Camelus dromedarius. The sequence continues at coordinate 58,104,968 of NC_087446.1, read as the reverse complement.
AGGGCACTAAAAACCCCCAGGCAACTCAGAATACTTTGGAATAAGGCTTCCTAATTGGCTGATACTAAGCACAGAGCACAGAAGATAAAGTCACCCATAATTGGTCAGGGCAGAAGGAGTCAAGGAATAAAGGCTCAGACACTTACCATAATAGCATTTACAATATCATTACTGTTGTTCTTCAGGGCTCGGACTGCCTTTGCCCTCGACACATTTGCTTGTGACATGACCAATTCTATGTCCTTAACTTCCACACCTGTTTCATCAACCTGTAAGAGTGGGAGGGAAAACAATAAATTAAAGGCAAGAACAACTTCAGTAGTTCTTAGAAGTCAGGCATCTCTTGAATATAGTTCGTAACATTACTCAAAAGCTACTTAACTCAAAGGAGTTCAAGAGTCTCAAACAATATAGAATCCACCCATCAATACAAACATAGTTATCATTTGGAGAGTATTAAAACTACAAAAGATTTCCTTATATACCTCTTCCTCTTCACTCTCCTCTTGTACAGTTGGAGTCTGTGTGTTTTCTTGAATGTTTGAGACAGCTTCACCTTGAACTTTGAATTTCTCAGCAGCTGCTAGCTGTGCTTGCTGAGATAAATCCTCGATCTACAGGGCAGAAAAAACATTCATGTGAGTAGATCAATCTGCAGGAAATGAAAGAAATCATTTGTCTTTTCCAAATTCCTACTCTAAACCCACTTCACATTAACTTACTTTAATTTTAATTTTAGCTTTAAATTGCTGGCCTCATTCAGATTATATATCACTGTCAGACAAAGAAGTAGCTTAGGTCTAAAGCAGTGGTTCTCATCTAGGGGGTGATTTTGTTCCCTAGGGGACATCTGTCCAATGCTGAGAAATTTTGCTGGCTATCACAACTGGATGTGATACTGCTGCTAGACATCTATAATCCACAGGACAGCCCTTCTACCACAAAGAATTATTTGACCCAAAATGTCAATAGCCCTGAGGTTGAGAAACCCTGGTCTAGAGCAACTCCCAAGAAAACTCTCCTTACCTTGGCTTCCCCAAAAACTATGTAGGTATCTGAAGCTGGGCTCTTGTAGACATCTGGTTTTGTGATGACGAAGAGGATATTCTTAGATTTCCGGATAGTGACTCTAGTAACCCCTGTAACCTGTCGAAGACCCAGTTTGGACATAGCCTAAAGAATAGACAAGAACATCAGGTTTTCAGCTTCTTTAGAAGCAGCCTCAGAAAGTAAGGAACTTAATAATAAATAATACTACATACTAAGCAAAGACTTTTTGTGGACTAAGAAAAGTTTACATGGGAATATGGAATTGATTTTCCTGGGTTTTCTGCCATAGTAACTTTTATTAGTTTAACTATACATGATTCTACCACTACCAAGAGTTCCACAACAGTTCCCCATCTCTAAAGTTGCTTCATCATAACCTTTAATCTTTGTTTGTAACTTAAACTCTTACCTTCCGTGCTTTCTTTTCACTCCGGCTCTGTTTTGCTTTACTGACTGGTTCTTCATCGATTTCAGCTGCTGCTGCCAGCTAAGAAGATCAAACAGCTACGAGTAAACTGGAATGTAAGACCTGGATACCACAATCCCCATGTGGTTTTCCCTTTATGAAGGTTCACAGCTCCAAATACATTAAGACAGCTTTTCTGATCAACACTGGTTTTCCAACGCTTCCTTGACCTAAGCATTTACACTAGTAAATAACACAATACCCACCTGGGCTTGTTGTGTGGTTGTCTGTGTGGAATCCTGTTCCTCGAGCTCTGGTACTGATTCATCACTGTCAGATTCTGTTCCAGACCCTAAGATGACAAATAACTTTTACTATTTTAGAGTAGAGATTACAAGCAAGAGGCACCTCACCATGGCCTGCTCAGACTAGAGGTCAATAGCTTAAGCTAGACCTCACAAAATTAAATGTAAACCAACTGACTTGTATGAAGCCAGTCTGACAGCCCCCAATTTAGTCACAAACTAGTGTGTACACATCCATTAAAGACCCAGCCCCAGACCTGAGAAGTAATGAATTAATAGATACAGCTGAGCAGTTAGTATACTGTAACTGCTTCCTTTCCCTCAAGGTCTTCACTTCTTGGCACAGGCAAATACCAAGGATGTATATAATCCCAAATTCTACCCAACAGCCCAATCATCCCAGAAAGGTTCTGGCAGACAAGGTGCCTCCAGAAATACTATTTAAGGGAAAAAAACAGTAAGATCACATTGTGGAGGAAGACTGGGGTTGGGGGAGGATACACTTTCCCTTCATCCTTTAAAGTGGGTTGGGTGAGGCCAGAAGCAGTTGTGTACACACATTTAGCCTTATTTTCAAACCATTTACCCCAGCAGTTTGGTCTAACATAGGTTGAAGGTTTTACTCAATGATGCCAATCTATAGTTCTAATAGTCACTTCTGCTAGGTACTGCCCTGTGACCTCTCCCATTTCTTCCAAACATAATTCACATATTTTAAGTTTCCCTCAATTGAAAGGCCAAGCATCAACAGACTACTGAAGGAAAAAGCAAACACCTGTACCATTCTCAGGTTAGGAAAAATAGGTCTTTTAAGAAAAGGGAGTCCCTGGGCACTGGTTATTACTAAGTCTAAGAAGTGAAAAATTCAGATAGTTCCAGATTTCCTAATAGATAAGCAAATCCCAGGCCCAGGGACAAGGTTAGTGATGTGACAGAGATTAGAGCAAATTAAAGGTCTAGTAGGTCTTGGTTTTCAACATCAGATCAGTTAGGTAAAAACGACAGCAAACCCAGGGTTAGTCTGGACCACATTACACAAGAGGATATACAATCGACTATCTGAGGTGAAAACCAAGATTCTGTTTCACATTCCTAGAGCTTTTGCGTTTAAATTCACCATTCTATGTTCTATGTCCAAACACAAGCAGATATACCAGAAAAAGCGGCGCATCCTACTGTTAGTATTGGTGGGTGGCCCCCAGGAGGGTTGTGGGCAACACACCATGCACACGGCAAACCAAGGCAAATACCCTTATTGTTCTTCAGAACAGGTTGCTTGGCAGAGGGGGTTGGGGCAGGGATCCCAGCAGGTTTGGGGGTGGGCATGTTGACGAGGACCGGCTGGAAAGGCACTCGCCCTGAGATTGGTTCCGGGGGAATCAGAGGCGGCAGCTCATCCTCATCAGCAGGGGCTGAGAGCTTATGGGGTGATTCCAGCACCAGCCCGGGTGAGGACGGCAGAAACTGCTGTTTAGGAAGCAGAGGGGGAACTGGGGAGGGAGCAACAGGCAGAGAGACTGATGGAGTAGGTGCTGGAGAGACAGATGCTGATCCAGCTTTAGGAAGGACCTTCTCAGAGGCATCTGTTGCTGAAAGGGTAAATGTCTCAGACTCAGAAGCCAAGGGGCCCTTTGGGGAATGAAAAGAATCTTTGCCTTTTAAGGGAGAAATAGGGAGGGGTTTTGGAGTCTTTGGAGCAGAAACTTTCTGAGTGGAGACTGTTAGGAGAGGGACTGGAGCCACTGTAGAAGGGGGTCCCTTAGTACCATTCTGAACTGAGGGATCTGGGCATGCAAGAGGTGAAACAGCAGAACTCTTCTTGGCTGGTGGAACTTTGGGAGCTGTGAGGCCTTTCTTTACTGGGAGCTCTTTAGATGCCTGAGGGGCAGTGGACCCCAAGGGACATGTGACAGGAACTGGGGAGGTAGGGGCTTCCTTGGGGGAGGGAGGAATCACAGCTGGGGAAACAGGGGCCCCTTTGGAGGATGGGGTAGCTGGGGCTCTTTTGGGGGATGAAGTTGCTGAGGCTTCTTTGGGGGCCGGAGACTCTTTAGGGGAGGGAGAAATCATGGCTGATGCAGTGGGGGCCCCTTTGGGGCCTGGAGTTGCTGGAGACTCTTTGGGGACTGAAGAGGCTCTTTTGGGGGAAGGTGGAGCCACAGATGGTCGAGTTGCTGGGCCCCCTCTGGGGGAGGGAGGAGCCACAGCTGGGGGAGTAAGGTCCCCCTTTGGAGGTGAGGCTGTTTTGGGAGATGGGGCTGCTGGGGCCCCTTTGCGGGTAGCAGGGGCTCCTTTGGGAGGTGGGGTAGCTGGGGATCCCTTGGGGGATGGAGGATTCACAGCCAGAGGAGCAGGGGTCTCTTTAGGGGATGGAGTTGTTGGCTCTCCTTTGGGGGGAGGAGGAGCCACAACTGAGAGAGTGGAGGCCTCTTTGGGAGATAGAGTTGCTGGGTCGCCTTTGGGGGAAGGAGCCACAGCTGGGGGAGTAAGGTCCCTCTTTGGAGGTGAGGCTCTTTTGGGAGATGGGGCTGCTGGGGCCCCTTTGGGAGGTGGGGTAGCTGGGGTTCCCTTGGGGGATGGAGTTGCTGGGGCTCCTTTGGGGGAGGAAGGAGTCACAGCTGGAGGAGCAGGGGTCTCTTTAGGGGATGGGGTTGCTGGCCCCTCTTTGGGGAGAGGAGCCACCACAACTGAGGGAGTGGGGGCATCTTTGGGAGATAGAGTTCCTGGGTCCCCTCTGGGGGAAGAAGCCACAGCTGGGGGAGTAAGGTCCCCCTTTGGAGGTGAGGCTCTCTTGGGAGATGGGGCTGCTGGGGCCCCTTTGGGAGTAGCAGGGGCTCCTTTGGGAGATGGGGCTGCTGGGGCCCCTTTGGGGGAAGGAGCCACAGCTGGGGGAGTAAGGTCCCCCTTTGGAGGTGGGGGTCTTTTGGGAGATGGGGCTGCTGGGGCCCCTTTGCGGGTAGCAGGGGCTCCTTTGGGAGGTGGGGTAGCTGGGGATCCCTTGGGGGATGGAGGATTCACAGCCAGAGGAGCAGGGGTCTCTTTAGGGGATGGAGTTGTTGGCTCTCCTTTGGGGGGAGGAGGAGCCACAACTGAGAGAGCGGAGGCCTCTTTGGGAGATGGAGTTGCTGGGTCCCCTTTGGGGGAAGAAGCCACAGCTGAGGGAGTAAGGTCCCCCTTTGGAGGTGAGGCTCTTTTGGGAGATGGGGCTGCTGGGGCCCCTTTGGGGGGTGGGGTAGCTGGGGCTCCCTTGGGGGATGGAGTTGCTGGGGCTCCTTTGGGGGAGGAAGGAGTCACAGCTGGAGGAGCAGGGGTCTCTTTAGAGGATGGAGTTGCTGGCTTCCCTTTGGGGGGAGGAGGAGCCACAACTGAGGGAGCGGGGGCCTCTTTGGGAGATGGAGCTGCTGAGTCCCCTTTGGGGGAAGGCGCCACAGCTGGGGGAATGAGGTCACCCTTTGGAGGTGGGGCTCTTTTGGGAGATGGGGCTGCTGTGCCCCTTTTGTGGGGAGTAGGGACTCCTTTTGGGGAGGAAGGAGTCACAGCTGGAGCAGGGGTCTCTTTAGGGGATGGGATTGCTGGCCCTCCTTTAGGTGGAGGAGGAGCCACAACTGAGGGAGTGGGGGCCTCTTTGGGAGATGGAATTGCTGGCTTCCCTTTTGGGGAGGAAGGGGTCATAGCTGGAGGAGCATGGGTCTCTTTAGGGGAAGGGGTTGCTGGCCCCATTTTGGTAGAGGGAGGATCCACAGCTGAGGGAATGGGAACCTCTTTGGGAGATGCAGTTGCTGGGCTCCTTTTGGGGGAAGCATGGGCCCCTTTGGGAGATGGAGTAGTGGGAGACTCCTTGAGGGTCAGAGTTGCTGGGGCTTCTTTGAGGGAAGGAGCCATAGCTAGAGGAGTGAGGGTCTCTTTAGGGGATAGGGTTGCTGGTCCTCCTTTGGGAGAAGGAGGAGCCACAGGTGGGGGAATGGGAGACTCTTCGGGGGATGGTGGAGTAGGGGAATGCTTCTTGGCTAGTGATCCTTTAGGGACATGAAAAGAAAGACTGGCCTCTGGAAGAGAGGATGCTTCAACTGGAGAAATAAGGGATGACAGATTTCCAACAGAAGTATCAGGGATAGCAGGTACACTTTTAGAAACAGAAGGAGCAAGACTTAAGGTAGTAGTAGTAGAAGCTGAATCCTTCTTGGTTGGAGGTCTTTTAGACTGAGGAGACACACTAGTCCCTAAAGGAGATGGGGAGTCAGCTAGGAAAGTTCCTTTGGAAGATGCAGTAACAGAAGCACCAGAGTCCTCAGCTGGGCACCCTTCAGGAAAGGATGTCATAGGTGCCAATGGTAAGGTTTGAGAAATACCATGAACTTTCTTTGCACCTTGACGAGTACCAGCTGGAGGAAGAGAGGGAAAGGACTCAGATGCGGGAGTTTCAGGGGCGTGTGCCACAGTAGCTGGAGAAGGAGAAAGATTCTGGGGAGATAAAGTTACAGCTGGAGCCACAGGACAACTTTCAGAGGCTGGAGGGATCAAAGGTAAAGTAGTAAGAGTGGAAATACCCTTTTTGGTTGGGTGGCTTTTAGAAGCTAAAGAGACAGTGCCTTCTGTAAGAGGGCTGGCTGTAGTTGTAAGAGTGGAGGTTCCTTTGACAGTTGTAGGAGCCATCCCATCAATGGTAGCACTTTCCAAAGGAAATGCAGCTTCAGTTGTGGTAGTGAGAGAACTTTTGAAAAGCAGACTAATGGGGTCTGGGTTTGCATAAGAATCTGTCTTCATTGTAGAAGTTGGGGAGTTAACACCCAGAGGAGAGGGAGTAGCACTGCCCGGCTTAACTACGGGGAGAGGCTCTACATAGCTTTTCTTTGCTAAGGTGGCTTCAGGAGAAAGAGCTATCTCCAGAGAAGATGATGTACTTTGGAGACAGGGGGGATTTTTAGGGGCTACGAGGGCTGATGAAACTCCCATAGCAGAGGCAGGTGCAGTTTGGAGACCTTGTGTTGGGAACTTTACTAATCCTGAAACAGGGAGACATCTGGGGTCCTCAGTGGGAGCTGGCACAGGTGGAGAGACTGGTATCCCCAGAGTGGCGGTTACTTGAGAAACAGGAAGCTCTTTGGGAGCCACAACCATGGCAGTATAAGATGAATCCTTACTTCTTATGGGACCTGATGAAATTGGAGGAGAGACACAAGTGGCTACCTCAAAGGTAACAGGTGCTGCAGAAATTGTAGAGGGGCTAGTCATCACAAGTGGAGTGGTTCCAACAGAAGAAACAGGAGCTTTCTTCAAGTCTAGGCTCCCCGGAGAAGCAGCAGGAGTTTGGGCCACCAAAGGCTGATGCGTAGCATTAGGAGAGTCTTTGAGAATGAGAGAGGCTGTAGGAGATGAGGGAGAAGAGGTAGCTACATTTGAGGAGCCAGAAGGGCTGCAGGAGGCTATGCCAGTGATGGTAGAGGGGCCTCTGTCAACAGTCAGAGCCAAAGGGGAAGTTGGAACCCCCACTGGAACCACCTCACCAGCAGGAACCATCTCATTTCCGGAAGGAAGGGGAGGAATCACAGATCTCTGAGAAGGGCAAGAGGCACCTGTAGAAGAGTGATCTACAGAAACAGTATCTTCTATAGGATCTGACAGAACATTAGAGACTGTTTGACCTGAAGGTGGGACTGGAGAACCAAGAGAACTCTGATGAAAAGGTGCAGGGTGAGAGCCCAGAGAACTGAGGAAAACTGGGGGGACATCAGGGGCCACAGACTGAGCTGAAAGAGATAAGGCAGCAGGTGGACTAATGGGTCCCTTCAGGCTGAGACTTATTGGATTTTGTGGAGAAGTCAGAGCTGAGGAAACAGGGATACCTTTGACCTGAGGGGAAGGGATGTCCAGGGGAGTGGCAGGTGGCATCTGAGGACATGAGGCTATTCCAGATTGAACAGAGGCCAAAGGAGTTACAAGATGGGAAGGAATAGTACTGACTATACCTGGAGGGATGGGGATATCTTTTGGATTAGGGACTACTTGAGAGGAAGTCTGAATGGGAGAGGTCTCTGGTTTTGTGGAAGCAATGGGAGTTGACGGAGATGTCACTGATCCCAATTCAGCCATTGCAACCGAAGGAGGTGAACTAAAAGGGTTAGGTGGATAGCCAGAGCTCTTCTGAACTGAGTGGGGAGCCAGGGCCACCAGAGACAAGGGAGCTGAAGAGGAATGAGCACCTTTCATAGTTATCATGGGAGAGGCCAGAGCTAAGGCAGCTGGGGAGATGGGAGGCCCCATTAGGTTTGGTAGGAAAGTTGGGGTGTCAGCAGGGGGAGGGATAGCTCCCAAAGGAAGGGCTGTCCCAGTGGATGACTGGGAAAAAGGAGCTTCAAAAGGGGTTGAGGCAACAGAGGGAGAAAGTAACGGGGAAGGCAGATGAGGGGTTGCCAGGGGGCACTCTTGAGGGGCCAGGGAACAAGGAGGGATAGGGGTAGTTTTAGGCTGCCCTAAAGCAGCAGTGACACTCAAGGCTGAAGACACAGGAAGCACAGCTGGAAGAAAGGAAAAAAAAAGAGGGGGGCGGGAAATAAAGAAGGAAAAGGGAGGGAAAAAACAAAGGTGAGTTATACAGCCAAACCTGCTACAACATGCCTCTCACAGGAAACACTGGAATTTTAAATCTGAGAATGAAAGTCACCACACAGGATTAGACAAAGGTGACAAGCGATAGCAACCTTCCCCAAACATACTTCAGTGGTCAAGTAACAATACACTCCTTTCCTCATCTCTTGTTTCCCAAGTTCTACCAAAATAAGTGAACTATTTTAGTGTGAAGAAAACAATCTTAACAGCAGCCTAATAGTCTCTAAATGGGGAGCACAGGCCCAGGAATGAGTTGGGAATAGCATGCTTTCTACCTTTTCCCAGTTGTGCCCTTCCCTTTCCTCCTCAAATGAACCATGTCTTCTTCATAGGCCAAATAATTACCACTAGAACAGTTCTACCCCGTCCACCCAAGGAGCATGAACTGAAATACTGAAAACTGGAACAAGGAAGCTAGTGAATGATGATAATGATGGGGAATCAGATCTGAATGAGAAAAAACAGGTCTTTTAGTGTTAAGGCTTCCACTAGGTCAGGAAAAATCTGACTCTTAGAATTTAATACTAAGTATTAAATACTAAGTCACTTAGCCTCTCTATACCTCATTTTACTAACTCCAAACAATCAACCACAAACGGCTGGACTCAGTCTCTAAAGACCTTTCTAGGTAATGTTACCTCTTCAGACATCAATCTAAGATGAATTAGATCACAAGGGACAGAGCTTAGTCACAAGGATAGGAACTGTATTATGAAATTGTAATCCAACTTGTTAAACCAGACTGTGGTTCTATTTTGAACTGGAGTGGAGAGAATACACTGGATCTCCACCCCTTAATCTGGATAAGTATGTCATTCTGCCAAAATAGACCAGTATTTGGCACTAGTGTAAAGCTAAGCAAAAGATTTTCTGAATGATGAAAAAAATCATGCTTACTAATCAGTAGGTAACACAGGATTAGACCAACAAACGCTTAACATCTAGATGGGAGTATTAAAAAAGGAAAGCCTATAGAATCCAAATTCACAATGTACTCAACTGAGAGTATCCTGCTACAGAAAAGACTAGTGGCTCAACCAGTTTCTCCTGGAGAGTGAGTAGGTCAAAGTCTTATGATTACAGTGCAAATGCTCTCAAACATATTAATCAGAACTTGCAACTTGCAGAGTGTTTTCCTTTGCCTGGACCTCAAGATGGGATTAGCCCCACATTATCTGCTTTAGATACTGTACCCAATACCCTGAGTCAGCTTCCTCATTCAAATAATTATTTAATTATAGTTACTAAAAAAACAAAACAAAACAAAAAACCAAGCGATCATCACTAGCACTTGCTTTTATGTAACCTACTGTGCAATCTCAGAATATACAGGAATAAATTTAACAGCACTAAGGATTGCTTCAGAAGCAAACAGCGTTAGTTTTGAAACCTGAAACCACATTATTCTAAGTTCATTTGAATTTCAGTCTCCACATTTGTAAAATCAAGCTGTTCACCAGATTCTCTAAAATTTTGTTCAGCACTGACATTACAGGTTTAGAGACCAGTCCCTTATCTTTTACCTTCCTTAAATCCACTGTAGTTTAAGGATTTCACATAGCTCATTCCGCAGCTCAGAGGCCCCCTCCTTTCCTTTCCAGCAGCTGTACTAATCCCTCCAGCTGCTAAAATCAGACAGGTGCGGAGGGAGAACCTTAATGCTTTCTACTATAAACAACTCTATTTTAATTCCAGAAGGAGACAAAAATTGCCTTTAAGTGACAGGTGGAGGTTTTTTTTTTTTTTTAAAATGAATTTACCATAAAGGGGGAAAAATGAGTTAAGGATGGAGGTCACAGGTCACAGCCTGAAAATTCCCTTCATTTAGTTCTGCACAACTGACTCAGCAAAAAGACTATCATAGTTTTTCCACTAGCCCCTCTCAAGTTTTAGAGAGATGTATTTTAATCAGAATTCAAAACTTGCCTTTACACTATGCTCTACATCCAGTAATTCCAAAGCTGAAAAGCTGTTAAAGGAAGGCTTTATTTCAATCCTGGGTTCCAGACAAGCTGTTGATGCAGACATTCCAGCACACTAGAAACGTCTCAGCACCAATGCATAAAACAAGTTAACCAATCTAGGAGGGCCCTGAGGCCCGGTATGACACATTTACCACCAGCACATCTCATCCAGACATGTGATGATGGCACAATGCCAAGCACTGCCATCTAAAACCTTGATGTAACTTGCTGGCTGGAACTTCACAAAAGCTCAGGTGTCCTTGGCCTGCCAGTGTGTCACCTAGTTCCCATAGGTAAGAATCACTGAGCCCCTTCCCTGCTCAGTTTTCCTATGTGAGGGGAGGGTTTCACAGAAGAGCTCTCTTTGGGGCAGCTGCCATAACCTACAAAGCAAACCAGGGAGCTTTCAATGTTCCTGAATCTTAAATATACTGTTTTTATTCTACTCCCTAACGAAGTCCCTTCAGGATATCAGTTAATATTACGGACTCTCCTCCACGGTAAAGCTACGGTCCCGTCTTTAATGAGTGTTAACACTAAAAGACAAAAGTGTATTCTCTTCGTCACTTTACCCACCAAATGCTTTCAGGGTCAATCTTAATTAACGGCAAAGGGTCTAGGGGAACCTACCTGTCTCAGCCTGGGGCTGTGGCAACTCCTGCTCTGTTGCAGGGACGGTTTCTGTGGCTTCACCGGGCATTTCTGAAGGAAGGGAATAAAAAGGAGGCCTGAATTGACTAGGATCCGATCCCAGCTCCCAACCGAGAGTCAAGTATTCTTAAAATTCTGCAGAGGACTGTTAAGAAAAAAATCGTAAGGGTGTTTGGGACAACCCTCCCCAAAGCAGCGAACATAGGTGAACTATGACGTTTTCAGATCTCTGAACGAGAGAATCACCTGCTTTCGCCGCTCCTCTTCACTCCGCACAGAGCGGACTTCCCAGTGCCCAGAAGTCCAAATCCACACTTCAAATCCCACAAAAGAGCAACACCACTGCGTTCTCAATCCAAGGGAGGGGATGCCGGTCTGGCTCCCGACCACGGGAGACTTCGGACGCTACCATGAAGCCACCCCCACCCTCCCCCGGGCTAGGACTTTCAGGACTCCCGTTTGCCGACTATCGGGAACCAAGAGAGAAAAGAGGATGCCTTATGTCTCAACACTCGTTGGTCACAGTAAAAACCGTGTGTGTGTGTGGGGGGGGAGTCCTCGCGCGCCCGCAGGGGGAGGGGTTTCCAAAGCTGTGACCCCTTAACATCCTCTGGGTTCTCGTGAAGCCGTTCCCAACAGCAGACGTTCCCACTTCCACCCTCAACACTGCACCTGCTCTCATCTCCCCAGCCCTGGACTCCCGGCCAGCAGCCTTTATGCCCTGCTTTTGCCAGGACACCAACAGCAGACCCCATTTTGTCCGGAGGTCCCCAAGGCCACACTGCCCAGGGCCGAGTGGGAACTCAGTGGCCCCATAAAACCTCCAACTTTCCTTAGCTCCCAGTCCTCAGGGCAGCTCAGCCCGCAAGAAAGGCGGATGGCTGCGGATAAAAAGTAGCGGAGAAGATAGCACTTACTGTGCGGGAAACGCGGAACCAAGATGGCGGCAGAAAGAGAGCGAGCGAAAGCGTGACCCACGCCTGTTGCAGGAGGAAGTCTGGCGGAGGGGGCGGGGCCAGGATCCGATTCCGGGTCAGGAGCTGCCGGCAGTCACTTCCTTTAACCAGTGACCTGTCTGGTTGTTTCCAGACGGGCGTGGTGACGAGGTCTAAATAAGGGTAAGAATTCATAACAGGACGCGCAGGTTTGGCAGGAACTCTTGCTCGGAGCAATGCAATCCTTAGATAGCCGACCCCTTCCCGTCCCCCTAATTGAGGCGTTTTTAATACGCGAACGGCGACTTCGTGAGAAGCAACCTCTGCTCCCCTGTCGGCAAAGTAGTGACGGCGGTATTATCGCTACTTCCTGACTTTGCTCAAATAATGTAGGGAATACAAGTTATTAAACAATACCAGATGCCACAGAGATTGTATTTACACCGTTTGAAGGTAGCCGTGACCAAGGGCAACCCTCAAATTATTTTGCTCTTGGAATACACAGTTTAGACTGAAATTATTATGAAGGTTTAAATTCCCCTCCTCAGGAAAAGGAACATAGGCACGGAAACAATTCCTTTCCCCTCTATTTTGGATGCGATATCCTGAAACTCAACTGTTCCAGAGGCCCAGGATTCCAGTTTATACGGCAGGATTCTTGAAAATGCTAGGAGTCCTGATTCCCATATCCTCCCTACAAAAGAACCTAAACTAGCTAATGCTATTTGAGCTACTGGCTTTAAAACAGTTGTGGCCACCTTTTAAGATAAGCAGGAACATTTAAAATGTTTTGAAAGCTACTTCAAAATTTGTTGTATCTTTACAAATAGTCAAATGAATATTAGTGAATTAAGAGTAAATGAGATAATGGAGTTTCACAGCAATGGGAAATTCTGAAGTTCTCTTCAGATGGGAGAGGCAATATTGTGGACTGATACAAGAACACGGATTTTGACTCCAGACTTCTTTGTCTGAATCTCAGCTTGGTTACCTAATGGTGACCTTAGGCAGTTTAATATACTTATGACTCTGTTTCCTTATCTGTAAAATGGGGATAATAGTAGCTACTTCATAGGATTGTTAGGAAGATTAAATTATGTACAGAAAAAGTTTTTATTGTTATTAAAAACCGTTGATAGAATTTCTACCTAAGTAAGTAAGAATCTGGAAGATTTGTCCATGCTGTCCATTTACCTTCAGAAGGAAGGGCCAATGATAGCCAATCAGCTCTTTAGACAAAACTGCATTCTGACCATTTCCCTTTCTTTCCCAGCAAGCCCACTGATTTTTCTAACTCTTGTTAGTAATTAGCTAAGGAAGGATATATTTTCTTTCTTTGGGTTTCTTCATAAACTGGACAAGTGTGGAGATGGAAACCAGCTCTGTGCTGTTTGTTTCTACAATTCTCATATATGGATGTGTTGGCAAATCAGAGCTAGGGAAATCAGTAGTCTTCGAGCATCTTTCTGCTTCAAGGATTAAACACTCTTACACAACCAAAATATATTCCATAACTTATTTTATGGGCTAGTATACCAGCTTTTATCAAGAGCTCTAATATTAAAGCATTAAAAATGCTTCAGTGCTAAACATACTGGATGCCTAAAACATCTCTTGTTGAAAGCGTAATACCAGTCCTTCTGCTCTTGTTCTGAGTACTTAAGATGGACTGATGAGTCTGTAGTAATTTTGTATTCAGTTTTAATTGACCAGTCACCGTTTTCCAAACCTTAAGACTGAATAATACATAGAAAACAAGCTCAAAAAATGAGGAATTTTGCACAATCATCTTTAATATTTTTTTCTTAAAAAATTGGAAAAGAGAAATGCAAGGCATTTCAGTGGGCTGACTGAATTATGGAATGTTTTATATAAACCAAAAGATAAAAAAGAGACTGGCTGTGGAGAAAATAATGTTATAGGAAATGCAAAGGAAGGAAAATTTTCATAAATCACAGCCTAATAGCTTGCTTCTCAGTGTTTGTCAAAAGACTGAATGTAAGCCAGAATGACTGTTCTGTTAAGACTGGCTGTAAAACAAGGCAAAAAAAAATCTGACACTTCAGAATCTGTCACACAAAATCAAATACAGAAGAAATGAAACCTTTAAAATTAAACAAGTGTCTGGAGATACAGAAAATCCAAGTGTTTTGACAAGTTCAAAAGGTTTTATGCTGGTCAAGTTGGTTTTCTCTAGGTTGCTTCGAAAATTGTTCTCTGAGGGAGAAGTTAGGAGCTATAAATGCCAACAGTTGTAAACAATACTCACTAGTCCCTGATATTGTAACATAATAACTCATTAGTTTTGAATTAAAGTTTTAGGTATGGATGACCATTTAAAAATGATTTTTAAATGACAGGCAGTGGAGTGTGACCTGACCAATAAAAATATCAGTAAGCAAAATTAGGAAGTGACTGAATACACACTCCAGGTATAATTAACTTAAGCATCTTAAGACAAAACCCTCATTCACCTAGAAATATGGAGGCTTTATCCAGTGAGCTGAGGTTAAAGTCTTGGGCATATTACTGCTCACTTACCTCTATATATGGCAACTGTAGAAGTGAGTATCTATATCAGAAATCTTAGAATTATAATATTAAATTTTACAAATTTATCTGCAGTCCACTTATATCCTCCCATTATCGCTCATTCCAGGAACTTAAGACACTCTCCTCTGGTGGTCTCAAGAATATTTTAACATAATTATTTTTCAAGGAAAGGAAATTTTGCTTTGAGCATTAAGACACATACATAGTTCTGCTATATTTATTAAATGGCTTCTGAAGTATTTGATTCTTGGTTGAAGATAGAAGATATCCATGTTGATATGAAGGGAGTTATCTTCAGAAGTCTTTTTGTAAGTCTAAAACAGAAAAGATTTTTATCAAAGGACAGTAAAGGAAAATAAAACAAAGCCCATTTATTTCACATTCTGATTTGCTTAATGCTTCTATTAAGTTCACATCATGCATAAAGATCTGCTTTCACATTTGCTGAAGCCCACATTATAGGCTAAGCTAGTACAGAAGAATACAAAGGACTTAACATGGCCAGTTGGAATGGCAGCTTCAATGAGGCTTTCCAAGTTCAGAGTCATCATTGTTCATTCAGTAAGCACATATTTGAGTGTCTACTGTGAGTAGAGAGCATTATCTTAAGCACTACTCTTTAATCATCAAAAATGAAGTAGAAAGGGAGTTTGTATTTCTATAATGTTGCCAGTTTTCTATGGTATGTATCAATCTCTTGAATAATATTCATTACTGATTTTTTTTCCTTTTGGCTTACACATATGCTCAGGAGACACAATATGTCTCCTGTTCAAATGACTCTGACACTGCTATCCTCTTAGCACCTCCTTCTAGTTCTTAGATCCAGCAGGATTTTATCAGTTCCCTACTGTGTTTGACACTTGATACATCTCCTTGAAACTTGCCTTTCATTTGGCTTGTGACACTTTTACTTCCATCTTTCATCTCTCCAACTTCCAAAAAATCATTTCTAAGTCCCAAGGATGGCTCCAGTATTTGCACTTTTTGGAGATCTCCAATGCTGCTGTCCTAATGCTAATAGCTCAGCTGACCTCTTGGGCTCTAGTCTATCCCCTACCTCTCCTCAGATACATTGTTGCTAGATTTATTTTTCTAGATAAAACTACAAATCATGGCACTCCCTTTCTCA